>NW_024387279.1:5526835-8001835 GCF_900408965.1 Simochromis diagramma | reverse complement strand
GACATACTTTTTTTGGAAAGAAATCTTTTGGAAAAAATAAACCATGACTTTCATCGCTTGGTTTGGCCATCTATACATGTGTCTGCTTGTCTCAGTATCCATCTCACTTACTATTTCTCTCCTGCTAAATGCTCATCAGTATGCAGAGGCTGCAGTATGACCTATTAAAAGTCATTTGTCAAATTGCAGCCAACTGGCCTGCCTGCAATCAGGCTCAATGTGAATATATTTTGACATGTGTTTTTCCTGCCCTCCGCTGAGTGCCTAAGGACCTGTGACAGCCCGGAGCCTCTCTGAATACTAATAACGTTAGGACTAATACAGTTGGCAAGGACACACACACACGTACACACTCAAAAAACACGAGCACTGTCAGCAGAATGACACAGCAGACGCAATCTCCATATTTGCATTATATCGTACCTGACAGTCACAGCAAGTGGCACTGTCACTTTTGATCATTTGCGAAATACATCAGCGAGAAAACAGAACGCTGCTCTTCATACACACATGCGCACACATAAGCAAGAATATGGTTAAGCATGCCAGTGTATTCATACAAAAAAAAAACAACTAAGGCATGCATATGCAGGATAATGGGTCTGAGTGAGGGCCCTGTTTGTTTGTCAGGCGTGGAGTCCTGTCCCTGGAGGATTACTTGAATGCACAGATGCTTTTGGAGTAGATACTGTTGGGCAGTGCAGCAAAAGCTGGAAATACATCATAAACTGGAAGGTTTATGATCTGTTTTCTGGTTAAAATATTTAAATTATTTGCCTCTGCTCCTTAAGCATGTGTGTCCTTATTTTAATGTCGAGTGATAGTTCATGTTTGTAGACCTCAACAACGTGGTTACTGCACTGGGTGTGTTCGTCTCCATGGTTATGATTCGGTTGTAGCCCGTGCAACCATAGAAGTCTACTGATTGGCTCAAGCTGGGGTTGAGCTAGTAAAATGTTGGCAAGCAGAGAAAAACCTCAGTCTTTTTCAGTGGACATAAACAATACTAGTTCTCAGCCTTCAGGGAAGTATTTTATCTCACTTTAACAAACAGCTACTCATTTGTGACTTCCATGCCAAATAAAAAAACACAAGGAAACAAGATAGAAACGTCCTCTTTTTAATTAGCGCTTAAATTGAACCTTAATTGATGAGATAATGATGCGATTCTCCTCGCCTGTGTGGCCTGATAATCCTAACTTTCTTTTCCATTTAAAGGAATTCATTAAGTCATGTTTATTAGGATAATCACAACAGCCCTGGACCTTCCACACACATGCACACGTTAACTTGGCTTCACAGAGCTGAATAGCCTATGGTAGCTGAGGCATTATATGAGGCGGTGGGATGAGACAGAGTGAGCAGTTAGCACCGTGGGGGAGTATGGAGTTTATGCAGCTTGGCTGCCTTCATCTTAACCAGCCTTAGAATAACCCGGGATGCCTGCATGGCCTTGTGTTAGTCGAGCATGACATAGCTGAGGTCTAAATGTGCCCTCAACACTTGTGGCAGACGCGTCTGTAACTCAGAATATCAAAACCATGCTGTTTTTGCCCACTGGCAAACACTTTGGTAAAGTGTCCCATGAAATTTAGCACCTGCAACCATTTAAAAGCAGCAGTGCACAGAACAGTACACTAAACAGTCATTTGTTCAATATCGAGAGTTAAGTGTAAGATATTTTCATGAGGGATTAATGGTAATTTTGTTTTTATGCTACTTTTACTGTCCCTCCTTCACTTATAAAAGCCAGTTGGGCTTTTTTTAAAGTTTTTCCACCAGCACTGCAGAAGGCTAACGCTCCAAAAAAAAATCTGTAAAAAAAGTACTTCCCAACTTGCACAATGATCCAACTGAATAATAACAGTCACACATTATCCCTGAAGAATAGTCATAGTCATGTTTTCCAGAGGATAGCAGTTGAATATTTTAGGCCCCTCTTTATCTGATTACAGTGTTGTTGGTGAAATTGTGACTTATAGAATATGTTAGGTTTCTCTCACCCTTTCTATAACATGGTGCAGGTTTCAACTCTGTAACCCTTGAAACTGTTTCTGACTGGATGTGCTTGTTAGTGAGGGTTCCTCTCAAGAAAGACGTCCAACTGCGTCTGCATTGATTTATATCGAGGGTCAAAACTCATCATTAAGGGTGCAGAGGAGGTCATCAGACTTGATCTTTATACGGGACAGAGTTTAAAACAGTTTGTCCCACTCAGCAGTGGCTTGAACTTTCACTTAGTTTGTGAGTAACAGCGAGTCAGTCAGGTGTGACATGATGTGCATGTCTGTCTTTTCCCAACAATGGAAAATAAATTTCTCTTCTGGGCTTTTTTTTTTTTTTTTTCTCCCCCAAAGTCTTGCTTGTGTTTTTAGTTCTTCTCCATGGTCTAAGAAGCAGAAGGGAAAGCAGAAACACATGTTCAGTCCCCTTTGTTGTTTTCAGCTTCCCATTCTGTCTCTACCTATCTTCAAAATTTATTCCTTCTTTGATCTCCTTCTGACACTACAGCAACCTCAGGTTAAAGCATTACAGTAGAAGTGCAGAACCTCACATTAATGCTGTAGAAACAACTCTATAGCCGTTAGCTCATGTGCCCTCCAGCCTGCGCTCTTGATTTTGTAACTCAAGCAGACATTCTTCTAAATGTCACATGGAGTCAGGTTGGTACGTCTTCCCAGTTCCTCGGTTTGCCTCGGTTTAATGAGAAATTACTCATCGATTTTAATCAGACCTCATGTGGTTTTTCAGATGTTTCATCTTTGCCGGGCAACGCGCTCAAAAAAACGAGCACTCCTCTCCAGCTCAGTGTGCCAGGAGTGTCAAAGCGAGCCATAAATCACCGGTGGATCATTCTTTCCAGATCCTCTGCTGAAGCCATCTGTCTTTGTCTCGCTTGCTCTCTCTGTCTTTGCACTCACTGCAACCAAAGATTTTGTATTTTTTGGATGAAATTTTGTAAATTAATATGTAGTAAAAAACAAAACACCCTGTCAGTTGCATTTAAGGCTAAATTTAAACAAGTTTTTGATAATTAATGCTTTTTTCAGTTTGTAAACAGAAGTTACTGTCGCTTTATCTGTGCTGCATCTATCTGTGCCTTATTTAAGGTGACGTTACAGTAGTTTTGCACTTATGTGCACAAGAATTCTAGTATAAAATATAAATATAAAACCTGTCAGGATGTGTTTACTTAGGTTGACTCTCAGTTTACTTTGACTCATATCAGTACAACATGTTCCCCTTGCACTCAGCAGCAGTACCCATTACCCCTCCAACATCCCCGTTCTCCTTTACTCCCTCTTTCTCTCTCTGTCCGTCTCTTTTCCCAGCCTGGAATAGCAGAACTCATCAGGGTGGTAATAAAACACAGGTGCACTTTTATAACACTCCACTTTCTGGGGGCTGGATACCAGGCTTCCAGTATGTCCCAAAAAAATTTTTTTTTAGATAATCTTAGAGGAGTGAGAGAATTTGCTTCTGTCTGCACAGATAGACCAGATGGGTGAAGATTTCTGACCTTGCACATGCCAGGCCCATTTATCAAGGAAAAGTCAAAAGCCGCCTGCAGTATTTTCAGCTTTAACGCTTGAGTAGTAACTACACTAATGCAGAATTGCATTTAAAGCTAAGGGTCTAGGTGAGTTCAGGTGTAGCTGCAGTGCCTGTGTGGGTAGGACAGTGTTATGGGGATTACTTACATTTGTACTCCACTGCTTGTAAAATGTTTGTATCAGTAACAGCTCTAACCTGTCATGGATGTCTGGTTTTATTCAGTAGGTGTTTCTTTAAGTTTGAATCTGTACCCCTCCCACCTCCACCCTCCACCCTCTCCCCCTTCGTAATACTATCTCATGATTTTTATTTGTCATACTTGCATTAGGTCTTTTATCAGCTCATCTCAGAAACTCAATTTCCTCCACTTAGTTGAATTTGCACTCAATTTGACAGCTTTATGTCTTTACTTTAATAAAACTCTGGGCCTCTATGAAGATCTTTAAAAGTCTTATATTAAACTCTTAAAAAGCAGATGCCCTTTAATTGAATCTACTTCAGAATGAGTGTTTATATGAGGTCAGTGCATTTGGACTAAGCTCATTAGGTGGCGTAAACACACTTGGTGCATTGTCTTTGTGCTTTGGCTGACTCAGTTTTTGCCAATGTGCTAACATGGTCTGATGGAACATGATGGAGGGGGCGGTTCGGATGGATGAACGATCCTGTTGTATGTGTGATCAAAGCCTGATGACACAACTCACTGTCACTTTATTTATTTCTTCCTTTGCTTTTGTTTTTTCCTGTCTTGCCTGTCTTCGTCCACTGCAGGATGACAGGATATGTGCGCGTGTGTGTTTTCTCTATTTGTTTGCTCAGTACACAAATGGAGAAAGTATACTCGTTCCTATGTCTGTGTGTGTGTGTGAGAGAAAGAGAGAATGTGTGTGTGGTCTGACTGCGTGTCATTTGCACCTCGCCTTGGCACTGCCATCGATTTCTTTCCACTGTAACTTCCTGCCTGAGCCGATTTAGTCTTTCCAGCAGCAACACACACACTCCCACCATCCCCTCATCCCTCTATTCCTCTCTCCAACTTTGCTCCATCTATACATCCATCCATCCGTCTGTCAGGACTGCCAGACCACAGCCCGTCTCATTCATTAATCATCAGCACTGAGAAGGAACAAGGGAGCAGTCAGACGAGTTAGAGGAAATAGAGAAAGGTGGCAGGAATGACAAGTGTAAGAGATTAGAGGTTAAAGATGAAACCTGAACCTAAAGAAAATGAAAAACTAATGCTGACATAATGACGATGATTAACACTCTGCCTTCTTTCTTTTTTTCAGATCCCATTCTCTCTGGTTCAGTTTCCGCTTTGGGAATATTTAAAGGTATGCATCTATCTCTTATTTTATTCCCTTTTGCATCTTTATTGCTAATCTATTTTATCAGAGTAGCATCATTTCCAGTGAAAATTATGTCGAGGATAAATCCACTGTACAGTCAAAACTCACACATTTACAGCACGCTCACCCTCTGCATTCTCCTGTATCATTGTGGCAGGCCAAAATGGGACTTTGCACCCCGGTTTAATGGCTTGTCACGACTGTCATCAAACCAGTCTTTCGATTTATCACGAGCTCTGAGAATAGCCGTGTTGCTCTTCCTCTAGCTTTTTCTTGCTTCCTCTCGTCCTTAATGTCTTTTTCTGCCCCATGTCGCTGCTCTCCCCTCGCGTTTCACAGCGTGGCCCCGAACACATAAAAAGCCATTTCTCTCTGAAAAGATGGCGTTTTGTTGGAGTGACATCATGTCTCAAGGGCGCGAGAGGCGGCCAGTCAAACATTCCATCAATGTTGGGAGCTAACGGCCGAGCGAAGGCGAACAATACGCCGCACAGCTGTGTGTGTGTGTATGCGTTTCTGTGTGTCTGTGCATTTGCGGGAGTTAGATTTTGTCGTTCACAAGTGTCTCTTTGTCCCTCAGTCAAAGGCCTCCTCTCTCCAGGCCATCTGGACACATCCGTTGGTGGAGAAATGAACTGCTGGAATCTGGACCTCTCCTCTCCTCTCGAGCCGTTTTTGAGTTCTAATGGCAGACTAGCCAAGAAAACAGATGAAAATAAAAACCCAAAAAGCAATTGCTTAGAGGCAAGCAAGTTTTTACTGCTGTTTCTTCAGTGACCACAGGGATGTTCAAGAGGATTTCTCCAACAAAAATAATGTGATATACTTTTAAAAAATGCTAAACCGAAGGAATTTGAGACAGTGCATGTGTGTGGCATGGTTTCCCATCTGCTTCACGGCATAGTAATGTGCTGCGTTATGGCTTTTTTTTTTTTCCTTTTTAATTTCACACGGAGGCAGCACAGCTGTCAGAGAGAAGGGGGGAAAAAAAGAGAGCCAAATGAAGAAAACCCACGACCCAGTGCTGTTGTCTCGTCGTAAAATGGCCAAGCATCTAAATATCTGCATATCACAGAGGCAGCATTTTGCAGACAGAAGTAGTCAGGGAGTAAATCATGAGGGAATCGGTCACTACACTGAGATTTAAAGCTTCTCCACGCCAGATTTCAATATCCATGTGAATAATTCTCACGGTTCTTTCACACATTAATTTCACAATATTTTGGTTTTCACGCAGTTGTTTTCCCAACAGCATCTGCGGAATAAAGTGCACAGTTTGCTCCATCTGTTCTGACCTCAAAAATAACATTAGCAAAACAGGAGGGTGTAACACTTTTAGGTTATGATTGAACACTAACTTAGACCCACAAAAAATCCAGGGAATGTGGAGTCAAAGGCATGATGGAAGCTCAAAACGAGCCAGTGAGATATAGCACTGTGTTTAAAAAAAAATCTGGAGTCATTTCTCCTCCTCACTAATATTTTGCTTCCAAGGAGCTATGCTTTCTTCTGTTCTTTAAAGTGTCTTGAGCAATAGTTCTCCATTCCTTGAGTTTCGAGGGATGAACCAGTGTTGTCTACATATAACAGATAACTTAGCAAAGAACCAGTCTATAAAAATAACAAAAATAACAGTTTCACAGCCAAAAAATAAGTATTTTTGCTCCAACAAGAAGGTTCCAAAAGAGCTATTAGCTGAACGCTTTATATATGTCAGCGTGGTGTAAAACGTGTCGTTAAGAAAATTCAGTTGATCCATCTACTGCTTGCTGAAACTGAAATCAGACGATCATCAGATATGTGGACAGAGGTGGTCAGGAGAAAGCTACAGCAGTGAGTCTCTACAGCTGTCTATAAAGCTTGGTGGAGGCTTTGTCATGGTTTGGGACTCCAATCATCTAGTTCAGCGGTCCCCAATCTTTTTTGAGCCACGGACTGGTTTAATGGCAGACAATGTTTTCATGGACCGGCCTTTAAGGTGTCGCAGGTAAATACAGTGGTCCCTCGTTTATCGTGGGTGTTACTTTCTAAAAAAATAACCTGCGATAGGTGAAATCTGCGAAGTAGCCAGCTTTAATTTATACAATTATTGTAGATTTTTTTAAGCAATGTTCCCTCTAATTTTTCATGTGTCTGAGTGAACACACAAACTCCCTTGGACCGCTGTGAGCAACATTAGACGTGTGCACTGTGGTCACGCCAGCATCGAATCCATCCAAGTTACATGGTTTATTAAAATAATCAAATTACAGCATTTATGTTAGACTACTTTTAATTAAGTGCTTTGGCCCACTTACAATGAAAATTTTAAAAAAGAATCTTGTTCTTGACCTGTGCAGTATGTTAACACTATTGGAAGTAAAAATAACTTGAACTCCAATTTATAAACACAACTTTTTTTTTTTTTTTTTTTTTAAATAAAGCTCTGACTTGTATTATGAGTCTGTGGTCTTGGAGAGAGTCCTCTAACTCTCTGTCTGCAAAACACAGTATATAATGACCAATGTTGGGTAATTAATTATATAGTTCTTCGAAAAAGTAACAGAGTTATGCAAACAACAAAGTTTTTTGCAGCTGTTTACCTAAAAATGCAGCCAAGGCAGTTTTCTAAATAAACATTTCAAACTATTTACAGAACAGAATCAGCTTGTTCTGACACACACAACAAAACTATTGACTACACTACACGCTAACTACACAAGATTTGCGCTAAACGTTGCAAATCTCTCACATCTCAAACCACTGCCATCACTCCTAAAACTTCCCTCTTCCTAAACAACTAAATGCTATGTTGCCATATCATTTTTTTGATTGGTCAACATGATACATTTTTCCACCAATAGGAAAGGGTGGGATTTTTTTTTTTTTTTTTTTTTTTGGTTTTGTTTTTGCTCACAGGCGGAGAGTGCTTTGAGCGTTTTCCTTATAAAACAGTAAATATAAACAACGATAGTATTCAGGAAGAAAAACAAACATTGCAGATATTTTTATCATAACTCTGGTTTTACGTGTCCTATCAACACAATTTAAAAACTGTTATAAAGTCCACACTTTTTCCTTCAATTGTTCCGTCTGTCCTGCTCACAACTCCAATGGTTGTACACGTTGTCATTGACGTGGCTTCACTCCATATCAGCCACGCCGCTTTGCTAGCTGAAACACCGGTGTCGGCACATAAGGACGCTGTCATAGCCTGTCAACGACGTTGATTAGCTGCGTATATACGAATGTGAATCGCATTATTGGCTGGACTATGGGATTAGGTGGCATCGTTCTAATCCCATAGCAGCCAGTCACTTACTGACTAACACTGCAAAACAGAATTGTTAAAGTTTTAATTTTAATTTCATTTCAGGTTGGATTTTTTTTTTTTTTTGTGCGCAACGCAGATTTTCTGTGCGCAGAGAGCGTGCCAGCAGTGCGCAATTGCGCACGCGTGCAGCTTAGAGGGAATACTGGACTTATTTTTCTACGGTTTTAAGGCTGTAAAACCCCTCATTACACACTTTAGACACTTTTCTCAGAAAGGCAGGAACATTTTCACACTTTTCTCTCTTGTTTAAACGCTTTCAATGTTCAAACCTTCGTAGAAAAATAAGTCCAGTATTATAGAATGAAACCAAAGGCACACGCAGTTGCCTTAGGGTGCAAAACGTCGACATTGTTGTGTTTGTTGGGGAGACAACTTACAAACATACAATGTAGCACTTCAGAGTCACACTGCTAGCGATCGACAATTTATGTAAATTTGACAAGCTGAAGCATTCTGTACTGTAAAGGAGACACGGCACGAGATTGACAGTGATTGACAACGGTCTACAGTCAATCAGGAAACAGAACACAATACGCTGTAAGAAAAAAGAAATCACGCAAAATTGCACCAAAAAAAAGTTATAGTGAGGGACCACTGTACAACAAAATAAAATGAACAAGACAAAAACTGTGGTATTTTGTAAATATAATAATAAACGCAAATTCACTGTGTAATTGTCTAACTTTATTAGCAGCGTCCTTCTGAAATGCGCCAACAACATTGAGAGTAACATCCTCCTGTCTGCCCCTTAATGCTGTCCGGTCGCTATGGTAACGCGTAAATATTTCTTTCAAAATAAGACACACAACTACAACACGGGAAAAGACCCAGGGAAGCCGAGTTAATGATAAAAACCCTGAAAACCATAAATTTCACACCCGAGCCTCAACTGGTAGCCGGTACCAAACGACTCACGGACCGGCCCGTGGGTTGGTGACGGAACAAAATGCATATAACATCCAAAAAAGAGCTTTAAATGTCCTTCAGCCTCGATGAACTATTCCTGAAGGCTACTTAAGGAAATTAGAGGAAAGCTGTGTTGAAAATTAAAGGTGGTCATATTGACTTTCAAGCTTGCTGCACTATATACTGTGTTTCCACTTCTGTTTTGCACATGTATTAACCCCTGCACCTATTTACCATTTTCCTAATAAGATATATTGGGGTTTTTTAAAAGAGGGATGGCTCAAGACTTTTGCACAGCACTGCATCTTTACTAAAGGACGTTTCCCAGGACAGAAATTCTAACATACACGTGATATACACAGACCCACCGCCCACTTTCCTGTGGGAAGGCAACCAGGTGCAAAGGCTGATCCTGACACAAGGGTTCAGAGGTCAAAAAGTTTGTTTTCCCAGGTTTACTCCTTATTATTTATTCATGAAATGGGCAGTAAGGGAGGGGGAGAGTCGGAATAGGAGAGAAACAGAGGAATCCCCCAGCGTTGAGGCCTTTGATGTGGAAAACAAAATCTCCTTTTTAATCTGCCCTCTAATGAAATACACATGACATATCCTGAGCTCATCCACGGTCTCTGCCTTTGCTTCTTCCTTCTATCTTTCTCTTTGTGTTTACTTGTTTGTGTATGCACACACACACAGTCTTTGTGCACACGTGTGCGAGAAAAAGAGTAGAATGAGTTAACATGAAACAGATTCAACTTGTGAAGGAGTGAATAGACAAAGAAAATATTAGTAATCACTCCATGCTGTTGCTCAATTGCTCTCACTGAGAAGTAATCATTACTTGCAGCACCCGAGGCAGCCCAGCTGTCCACATGTATTTTATACGCAGGCTAACCTTGCAGAGTTGGGCTCCTCGCCCTTTTGCCAAAACTGGTGAGGGCAGAAAAAGAGACATCCTCCCTTCCCATCCTGACTTTAATCTTAAAACAGAAACATCAGGTGGTTTCACTCAGTAGCCACTCTTAACTGGGAGAGTTTTTATACACACAGTAAGTACTTGGAAAATACACTTGTCTATATAATATAAACAATATATTCTATTGATACAATTCTGGGCTGTTTTTTGTCGGTGTAGTTCGGTCTGTAAAATTGCAACGCTAAAATAATTTTCAAATCTTTTAGGATATTTCAGGGAAAGAATAAATGTAGCTCCAATCACAAAAAAATCTAGTTTAATTACATAAACTGTTGTTGCATGCAAAAGTTTCCTCATTGCTGAGTAAATATAAAAAAAAAAACATAAAGTTAAAGATTCAACATTTCTTTGGTATTTGCAAATACTACAACAAAAAAAAGAAAAGTTTAGGGACTGTCATGGTCAGTTTTTTTTAACATCTGCTTCAGAAAAAAAACCTACTGAGGCTTTTTTTTGGCTGGTGAGTCACTCAGTTCTTTTGGGGGGATTTTTATCCATTCTTACTGTATGAGATACTTGTGGGTTTTCATTTAATTTAATTCAATTTTTTTAAATGTTTATGTTGGATATTGTGAAGTTCATGCAAGCTTTTGTGTTTAGTATCATATAGCGTTGCTAAGGCTGTTGTTGGTTATGAGTTAGCCACACCTTAATAACAAGCTAATTAAGGTGTTGTTTTTTTTATTTTGTTTTTGTGGGGTATTTTGCATTTGTTTCACATTCACTATATGTGGAGACGTAACAGTCACCAAAATTCCTTGACCGACTTTGAAATTTGAAAAAGAACCGCAGGCTAGTGCCTTGGACAGTTTTACCAACATCAACATTTTGCATACCAATATTCAACAGAACATTTATATAAAGAAAGCTTTAATGAGTATATTGGCCACAAAATAAATAAATTCTAAAGTCATTTGTCTGAGATGAACACTTGTAGAGATTTAAAGCCATTTAGCAAATATAGTGTTCTAGCAGGCTAATGTGTAGTATGTTAGCTTAAACATTTGCTAATTAGCGCTAAATGCTAAGTACAGCTTGAGGCTGTAAGCTGTAGCACCTTTAACTGTACTTAGTATTTAGCGCTAATTAGAGGATTTAGAATCCCCCCCCACTATGTGTTAGTATGTTAGTAATACCTTTATAAGCGGTTTAATTTTAAATAAAAAAAATTAGAAATGCAAAGACAATAGTGAAACACTTCTAACCATCTTTTCATTAAGAATAAATCTGCTACTGTGATGTTCCATGAAATATGTAAAGAAGCATTTAAGTAGGGGTTTACTGACACAGCTGCTTGGCCAGTACATTGATTTTGAGCTCCTGGTGTAAAACTACTAAAGTGTCAGTATATCCTAATATAATTTAATAATTATACTGAATATCTGAGTATGAGATGACCTGTTGTACTAAGTATATTCTCTTGTCTCCCTCTTATCCCACACCACTTCTTGGGAAACAAGTAGCATGACATCACTGGGGAGAGAAGGCAACACAAAAATAGCTGGACAGCTCATTTCCCAGCTGTGGGCTCTAAACCCCAGACCAGACCAAGGTTCACAATATGTTTTCAATGTGTCTGATAGTCCCACTAACTGCAGTCTCTCTCTCTCTCTCTCTCTCTTCTCTTTGTTTCTCTCCCTCTTCCCCCATTTTCTTTCTCTTTCATCATCCTCCTCTATCTGCAACCCTCTCTCTTGACATTTCTTCTCTTTCTCCCAGACTCTGTGGTCGTCGAGGCAAGGTCACACGCTCTACTCTTGGCAGTCAGCAGTGTGCGGAGCTGTTGCAGGTGCAGGGGATTATATGCTGTGCTGGGAAAGAGGGAGGAGGGGAGGGAAAGGGTTTGGGATGGATGGATGGACGGACAGATGGATGTTAGATAGGATAGGTGAATAGATGGGCAGGAAGGCAGCACAAGTTTACCCAAAACCACATTATTGCAAGGTTTCTCAAGTGTGAGCTCTGCAGACAAATCCCATTCTCTCCTCCACCCGGGATTTGCTAAAGACGACTAAGGATACAAGGAGAAAATGAATTCAAGTATTTTTCTTACACACAGATGGCATTAAACTGGCAGTCCTCGGTGCATTGATCCTGGATTGTTTCCACAACAGAAAAGTCACATTATCACAGTTGTCGGCTCATTCAGCCAGTGACTATTATTCCACTGCAGACTTTATTGTTCTGTCTTGATCTGGGTGAATGGGATATACAGACAACCAGAGGAAAGGACGGGAAGCATGAGATGGAGCTGTTTCTGGCCACGCGCCCCTGCAGCGCTGTGACATCCTGGGCACTGGAGCCTAAGCTGCTTTAAGAAAGGGAGAGAGATTAGACAGTTTATTAGAACAAAATTCACAATGAGAATTTTTTTTTTAATAAATGAGGTACTGATGCACCTTCTTTATCCCAGATCTGGGAAATTCTTTTGGTTTGTTTTTTTACAAAGATTTTACAAAATTAAACTAAACAAAACATTTTCAGGAGGTAATACATTTTACTGCATGTTGTTTTTGTACTAGTTGTAATTAAATGTAGGGTTTCAATTCAATTGGAGAATAAATGGAACTTTGAAACACGACAGGCTTATACTAAATAGAGTTTGTAAAACTGATTCTCTGTTATCATTTTAAAGAGTTTTGTTTGTTTGTTTATTATTTGTATTTATTATAGTGACTTGTCGTACTTGGAGTTTCAGTGTAACCAGAGAGAGAAATCTCGACCCGGGGCCATATAGCGGCAGCGCTGTCCTTCATGGAAGAAAATCTGCAGCAACATCTGTCTTTCCACCCAGTCTTGCATTTTTTGAGATAAAAAAATCCAAACCTGAATGTAAAGACATATTTCAGCAAAAGAACAATTCTGTAGTCCAGCCTGTGGAGCATTTATTGGACTTTTACAGCTTTCAGTCCATAACTCTTAAAATGCTACAGCATGCCAGACAGGACAGGAAGATGGAGGTTAGGTGATCTGGGGGGGTGATGCTGAGATTGAAGTGTGGCTGATTTAGAGAAAACACACAACACAGCACCCTGAGGAATTGGGACGTAGCCTTTAGCCATCCCCCATCTGGGCTGTGGTCTCAGTGAAAGGAAGATTGTAGATAGAGATGCTTCAAAAGAAATAAGTGTGACAGTGGGTGTCATTTTAAAGAGGAAAAGAGGAAACCCCGTTTGGATTTATTGAAGGATTTCTGCACGAGCTGGCTTGAACCTCTTGTGCAGCTAGTAATTGTGAATGATGTCAAACTGCTGCACCTAATTCCTTGTTTCGTTAGTTCCTCATGAAATAATACAAAATCAGTGGATCAAGACTGCACTGTTCACTATATCCAAATAGTATTTGAGTATTTAAGCAGTCAGGCGGCCTGGTCATTGGTTTGAGAATATGTATTTGTAGAGAGAACAATGTGGGGTGAAGGATCGGGGGGGGGGCAGGGTGCTGTGGGTCCAGGGTAGGAGTCAAGTTCATGTCCCTACGTGACCAAGCTGCTGTCCAAGAGGGATCCTCAAGTTTCAGTCACTTCCCCTAACATTGCGCTTCACACTCACTCTCTCTCACTCATACATAATCTGCTTGACGCTGGAAATGCTCACACATGCGTGTTTAATCATCCCAGATATCTCTATGAGTATCCTGCGTTGATTTATGGCAGCTTTCAGCCTGTGTAGACACCATCATATCAGTCACCTTCATCACCTTCACGTCCCCCACTTACCAAGTGTAGATTATTTAATTGAGCGCTAGACATGTGAGATTATTTATTGGGATAATCGTAGTAAAGCATGCCACAGTAAGACAGCTGTACTGTTTTATTCTTGAACTTATCCCCCTCCCACAGCAGAGAACAAAAGCTATCTATTATAATTAGCTATTAACTATAAACCCTAACGCGGTTTTCCTGCAGCTCCACCTCACTTACAGTCACATTGCTCCTCAGTGGCCCATATAGATATGTTTACCAAGAACAGTTGCTATGTTTGTGTCAGGGCGACACACACGTAACACACACTTTCTCAGTTATACACACTCTTCCGCTCACTGGAGACTGCTCTGGATTTTGCTGCCTATCCAGCTTCCAACTTGGAGTGTTGGGAGGGAATTTGGGGTGGAACTTCTCTATAAAGCTCACAGGAGTGAGTGTGTGTTTTAGGGGGTCTGCGTGGCTTTTTTTGCATGCATGTGCATGTAATCAGTTGTGTGTGTGTGTTCATAGCTCAGGGGAAGAAGTAGGCTGGACGAAGCTGTAGAAAAGGGGGAGCTGGGAATAGAAGCGCGTCTCTGGTTTTTGTGGTCTAATAACAGGGGAAGGTCTGGGACTTGGAATATTATGATTTTATGAACTTAATGGAGTTGAGGGCCAATAGTTCTTGTGTTTATTGCTGAATTAATACATTACTGTAACTGTGGTTAAGTAATTGGTCTCTTTTATGGGTTTATTTTTAATATTTAAAGTCTGTTCTGAGAGCATAGAGTAAGGGCCTCTTATGTTTGCACTTTGCTGAGCGCGTTTGTGTGTCTTTCTGTAGGTGCAGTAGCCGCGTTTGTTACCACTCCTCTTGACGTGGCAAAGACCAGGATCATGCTCGCAAAGGTATACACACTTTAAACACGGCCACACAGCACAACGCCTCCTCTGGCAGCGAATTCATAAACACTGCTGTCAGGTGATGCCTCGCAGGCGGGGAGCTGAGCGACCCCCGCAGTGGTCGTGAGCACGTTTTGACAGTGTCAGCATGCAGGACCGGAGCAGGCCGAGGTAGCGCCGGGACATTAGTGACACCTGTGTGCACATATATCACCTCACCTGGAATATGGACCATTTCGGGAACACGCTGTTTGTGCGAATGGTTAGTGTTAAGAGTGTGGACATGTTACTACTTCAGGAGAATTTCCATCCCAAGGCTGCTTGTCACTGAGAGGTGAAGCAGAGGCCCATTGTCCCTCCGGTTAACTCTCCTACTATGTCCGTCTTCCAAGGCGTCCCCCCCCCCCCCCCCCCCAAATCCTCGTGTTCTGCGAATCCTCCTCTTCCTCCCTCTCCTAGCCACCTTTTTTCTCTTCTGGCTCGCTCTAACTGTATGTCTGGCTTCCCTCACTTTGTCCTGTGTGTGTGTGTGTGTGTGTGTTTGTGTGTATAAAGGGTAGTGAGTTCAGAGTAACCTCAATCGGCCCCCCACAGACACACACACACACACACACACCACTTACACTGTCCTTGGAGAAGACACAGTGTTCCATTCCCACCCCGTCCTAACTAATGAGACACTGGAATTAACATAAGACTCCGACAGTCTTGATCTCTGGTGAGAAGCCGTTGGCTGTAGGTGGAACACTGTGTTACAGAAGCTTCCTGTAAACATTATCTGAAACACAGCTGCTGTAATTTAACCACCAGCAGAGGACTTGGCCTGCATCGAGTTTCAGTTATAACTTTATAAGGCCAAGTCTTTGATTCACTAAAGGCGCCACAGGTGAGCTTAGAAAAGGAGAGTGAAACGAGAATGTGCTGCTATGCCGTTTAAAGCGCATGTACTTCCTGTTTAAAGTCTGTCCACATCCACTTTACTACAAGGAGGATTAAATACACGTGTGCATCTCAGCCTTTCATTTTTTGTAATTGAACTCAAAAAATGTAAGCTTTCATATATGCTATATTCATGACATGTAAAGTGAAATAACTTCAAGCCTTTTTTGTTTTAAATTTTAGGATGATGGCTTGCAGTTCATGACAATCAGAAACTCAATATCTCAGAAATGAGTGATTATTAATCTCCGGCTCTCTTATACAGTGTGTCTTTTGTCTTGTCTTTCTCCTCTCACGCTCAACTGGTTGTGGCGGATGGCCTCCCTGAAGCTGCTTCTGCTGGAGGGTTTCTTCCTGTTCAAAGGGAGTTTTTCCTTCCCACTGTCGCCAAGTGCTTGCTCACAGGGGCTAATCTGATCTTTAGGGGTTTTTCTGTATTATTTTAGAGTCCTTACCTTACAATATAAAGCACCTGGAGGTAACGGTTGTTGTAATTTGGTGCTGTAGAATTAATATTAATTTGAAGTGAAAAGTCTGCATGAATCGCTGGACTTCAAACACCTTGGATTCTGTGCCTCTGCATGCTTCCTCCAGACTCCAGGACCTTTGTTTTTCAGTAAAGTAAAAATGTGCTTTGATCTGAAAATAAGACTTTGGGCCGCTGAGCAGCAGTGGTTGTTGAAGCTTGTGCTTGTTCCTGCCACACTTTCCCCTTCCAGTCCACTTGCTTTTTATTCTTCAGCACAGCACTCTGCTAACATCCTACACATGGAGGGTGTCAGTGATCATCATCATCATCTGGACAACGGTTAGGTCAGCAGGCTTTCCAATCGTGGCGGCGTGCACTGAACTACCTTTGAGTATAAATACTGTTGAATTGTAATTTAGTCAAACTTTAAATGAAAATTTCTAATAATTTGAGATACTGGATTTTCAATTTTCATGAACATCAATCGCTAAGCTAAGCTGCAGATTTTTTTCTCCAGTAACTTCAAATCATTATGTTTAGGAGTTAGGAGAAAGTGATAATAATGCCAATAAATGTCTATTTATGATTAACAGTTTAAAGCTGTGATATTGAGTTTATATTCACCAACTTGGAAACAACAAATCTTTGGCATTTTTTTTTTTAAAATTACCGAAACCCCCCCCCCCCCAGAAAAACATCATATTTAATGGCTGTGATGTATTTCCTGTCAGCCAAATTAGCAACCAGTGGTCCCGATAGTTCTTAAAGTGGTGCTGAAAATGAAATTGTAAACTATTTTTTGTGAAAATTATAAATTATTTCCTGTGACATCAGAATTTATACCGTCCCGATCAAAAGTTCAAGACCACTTGAAAAACTGCAAAAAGCTATATTTTGCATGGTGGCTTCCAAGTAGAGCTTCAACATGCAACAAGAAGAAATGGGAGTGAGATACAACCTTTTTTTTAACATGCAGTTTATTGAAAACAACACTTAAACTGAAACAGGCTGTTTTACAGCTGATCACAAGTTTAGGACCACATGCATTTAAAAGACCAAATCTGTGCAAAAATGTGGATTCATTGTCATTTTCTGTCAGGTAGTCACACTGTCATGACGTTTTGATGGCACAAAAAATGTGCCACAGTGGAGGGGGCGCCATAATGGTCTGGGGTGTTTTTTTTCCTTCAGTGGAACAACAGAGCTTCAGGAGGTGCAGGGGCGTCAAATGGCCGCTGGCTATGTCCAGATGTTATAGAGAGCATCCCTCATGACTAAGGGCGGGTTTGGTCCTAAACTTTTGATCAGCTGTAAAACAACCTGTTCCATTTTAAGCGTTGTTTTCAAAAAATGTTTTGTCTCACTCCCATTTTTTCTTGTTGCATGTTGAAGCTCTACTTGGAACCTTGTTAAGATCCAACTATGCAACATACATTTTCAAGTGATCTTAAACTCGCATTTTTAGGGGCTCAGGTTTGGTGTCGCTCGGTTGGCTCCTTTAGTGTGTGGGTGACAAGTCCAGGCAGGAGCGTTGAAGAAAGACAGACAGAGCAGGGCTCGTGTTGACTGTGGACACTTTAGATCCGGGCTATGGGGGGAAACTGGGTGTTGGAACTTGTCACATCAGTTTTCTTCCCACAGGACACAGAATGAAAGACTGGCGTTGTACAGTATGCAGCCTAGCGCAACCGAGACCCAGGCAGGCCAACGTCCAGGGCACAGCTGGAGGAGCAAAGCCCCTCCAGGACAGGACTGCCTGCAGCAGTGGCAGCGTGCCTGTTGTACCACAGAGCTGCCTCATACCTCCTATGCTGCTACCGCACAACACTGGTCTTCTTAGAGTTGGAGATTTCTGCCTGTTCATCACAGTGCTGCCATCAGTGTCATGTTTACTAATATCCACTGAAACCAACTGTGGCAAAGACAGGAGCCAGTGCAACACTTTATAGAGCAGCCGTTACTGTTCAGACTTTTCACAGGAAGCATAGTGGATGCCAGAAAAACACATCAAGAAGCACTTTTAAATCTTATATTTGGACAACAAAAAAACACGAATCGGGAGAAGAAACTCATAAACTGAGATGCATAAAGATATTTTTGTATGTCAGCATAAGTTAGACAGGGACTGTGTGTGTGTGTGTGTGTGTGTGTGTGTGTGTGTGTGTGTGTGTGTGTGTGTGTGTGTGTGTGTGTGTGTGTGTGTGTGTGTGTGTGTGTTTTGGACACCCTGTTCCTCCATTCCCTCGTTCCACCATTCCACAGCAGTAAAGGAAAAGAAAACTTGTCAGGCCAGAAGAGGAGGGGGCGGGGGTGGATTCATTTCTCAGCCACCTGTCTCCAACAGAAACACAAGAAATAGGGGTGTTTTTCCCATTTCCGTGAAGAAAAGAAGCATGAATCCTACTCTAGATTTACAGCGGATGCTGCAGACTGTTTCCTACATGTTCAACAAGCTGCAGCATGGATCGCTGTGCGCACACCAACACACAAACTCCTCAAGCCTGTGCTCAGCTCCCTCCTGCTTATTCGAATCTCACAACTGCCTCTTCCATTTTTATCTTCCTTCCTTTTAAACTGAAGCCACCCACCATCACTTAACCCAATGTGGCCTTATCGTGCCGCTCTCATACCCCTGTGACGCTCCACGCTGATGGATTCAAAACTCTCTGGCCAGCTAATCCGTTTAGTATAAATAAAACGACCGGACTGGCAGGAGGAGAGGGAGACAAGGAGAACTTGTTGAGTGTGTTTTTTTTGAGTGGGCAGCTGGTTGGGTGTGTTTCTGAGCGGGTGCTGGAGGTGACACCTGCGCTGACACAGCTGTCCATGAGCAGAAAGAGGGGGGAAGGGGAGGCTGGAGGAAGCTGGGCTAAGAAAGACTAAACAGGGTGTCTGTCTGAGGAGCAGGAAGCACGGGAGACAATTTATCAGTCATCGCACCTCTATTTGTGCTCTCCAGGTCCCTCTTTCTGTCTCACTCACTCACTCTCCCTCTCTCTCCCTCTCGGCAGGCCGGCTCAACCACAGCGAGCGGCAACATCCCACTGGTGCTCTACGATGTGTGGAGGAGTAGGGGCATTGCAGGGTGAGTGTGTGTTCGTGTGTGTGTGTATCTTGATTTTGGTGAAACATTCAAAGACCCTTGTGATTGTTTAAAACCAAACAGCCTCTTTACACAAACCATTTTATCCCAGGCCACTTTAGAAAGCTCGTATTTTACATGATTTGATTTAACCCGGCTCCCGATCCCTCGCGTAATCAAGTTTGATAGAGCGGTTCCTCCAGGGAGCGTGAATTTACAGCCACGGCTGAAAAATGAGCTGTATAAAAGCTTTTCCTGACGACTTGCTGCAGCGCCTTATTGATTAAGGTGTTACGAGGGGCCAAGTGAAAGGGTTTATTTAAGTGTTTTGATGTGTTTATGATGCGCACTGGACAAAAGGCCAGGTCTAATGGGGTCCACAGAGGGCCGCCAGCACTAAAACAAACCCTCAGTCCCGGTGAGTAATAGGCCTGCTTGTGTACAGGCTGCCATCGCTTAATCGGGATGCACCCCGGCGTAGTGCTCGCAGCAGATTTGGTTTGGGGCTGGGCCAAACGCTAGTAGGATAATGCTCTCCACCCTCCCTGACTCGCGAAAACACGCACACACAGGCAAATTTTGTGTTTGTTTTTAGCAGACACAGTCCTGGAATCCAATCAGAGCCAAGGGTGATTCCCTAAAAACCTCTTTCAAACATTGGTAACACTCTGGGCATCATTTTTAATAAAGATCAGGTCTGAGACTTGATTAAATCTCAGTGAGCTGATAGTTGGCAGGCCCCCGTGGAAAAACCCTAACTACAAGTCCCACTGTCCCTGCTGGAGCACAGAACTGTTTACAGCCTCCAACTCTGCAGCACATGGAAATCTTTTTTTTGTCTCCCTCTTCTTCTCCTTCTACTCATTGTATCATCATCCTGGGCTTAGCTGTGTCTCAGCTGCACCCAGAGAACAAGGACCATGAGCTTAAAATGACAAACACTTTTTTTTTTTCTCCTTCATGATGCAATGTAACCAGAGAAGGTGAAGAATGAGAACAAAGAGAGTAGCTAAGAGACACATTAAATGCAGAAACAAAGGAGAGTGTTTAAAAAGTTTTTTTAAGTACAAAGGGAGGAGTCGGGGGGCTCTGTTTTACCACAGGGCCAAAGGCCCGGTGGTTGCACTGGTGCATGCCTGATACAGATTGCTGAGGCTTTAAAGCTGTAATTATGGTAATAGGCCCAATTGCTGTGTAGTGAAGCTCTAAAGTGCTTCCATGTGTGTGCCATGCCCCAGAGAGCCCGGGTTAGGAGAGAGCAGTGCAGCTCACTGGCCTACCCCACTAACCTGCAGGATAACCAAACACTGCTATGAGTCATGTCAAAATAAACACTAATGGGCAACATGTCCTCGAGGCTCTCTGATTGGCTCCTTGTGCAAACCAGAATAGAAGAAAAGCAAATAAGTAACACGCTCTCACCTCACACACAGAAACCTGTGGTAAAGTGCAATTGTACTTTACTGTTATTGGTCCTGCAACACAGCATGAGCGGAGTCATGCTGTGTTGCAGGAAACAGTAAAGCTGTGCTGCAAAGACACAATGATGAGCAGCTGTCCGCCCATCATTTAAGCCTGTCCCTGTTTTTGTCTCGTAAATATCTCGAGGACTCCAGAACAGTGTTGCTTTAGATAGGATTTCTGGGAAAAGGTGTCTGTCTTCTTCTTTTGGAGTCAAACTTTTCTTAGGCGCTGCGCTGAGGAAACACAGAAGTGATTAAATAGCATTTTACAGACTGTTGTTTCCTTCTGCAACAAGTGGGGAGAAACCATGTTTACTAGAATGCCATGTTAATTCAGCCTGTAGCACAGGTGTTGACTACAGAGGGAGTTATTTCCAAGGATTTATCAAATACATGTAGCGCTCTGTTTTCCAGAATTCCTCAGCCACGTCTCAAACTTGTTAGTTCTCACGAGAACTGAACAGTATTAAAGAAAATGTCACTTATTCTTTTTCTTTCTTTTTTTAATAGTTTTGGACTAAAACATAGCCGTGCAGCAGAGAAAGTGCTTGTTAGAGGCTCAGTGGTTTGTGCCATCTGTTCAGATGAAAAATGTCCACCATCACTGCAGTTATAGTTATATAACAGATAAAGATAACACAGAGGAAACAGGGTGACTACAGATGAGTAATTTGTTTTCCAGACTCTGATTATTTAGTGTTTTTTAAGGGAAAGTGTGCTCGAGTCTGTTTTTGTCTCTGCAGCTATCGTCCACTTTTCTACACCCACTCCCTGCTAGAAGGACATAAAAAAGATTGATTTTCCTCAGATTTGTTGAAGACCCAAACATGTTAGAGTCGGTCCTCTTTCCTCTTAAATTTATCCTTTCAAAGAGTTTCCGAGTACGGCTATTTTTTTTTTTTTCTTGGAACGCATTCTGTCTGCCAGAAATTTGCTTTCAGATACATTTGAAGATTTCTCCCTCGCTCTCTTCTTAAGCAGCACCGGCATATTTCTTCACCGCAACCAAAACATTTTGCGTGAGCTCACGGCGGTTCCTCCATACTGTCCTGCCGAGCTTTGAAACTATATTTAGCCCGGTTCCTCGGGAGAGGCGATTGGCCGACAATAGGGGGATGACGGCTCTCTGTGGATGGCCAGGCCGTGATGTCTGAGTGAGTTGAGGGGTCCCAGGGGGAATATTTGAGCTCTGGCTCTGACGTCCACAGGTGGGCCTGATCCCAGACAGGAAATGTAACGGCAGCAGAGAGCTGAGACAAAACATGAGCGCTGAGTTTAAAATTAGTTCATTCCTCGCAGCGCGGCTAACGGACCATCACATGATGGAGAAGGTTGAGTGGAATACACAGGGATCTGTGTTGTCGTTAGGCGCTCCACCTGCCCTCTGTTACTTCTGTCAGTGGGTTTTGATTAGCTTTGGATTGTATTTGATATCAGGGTGTAAGCAATGCACAGCACTCCCCCGGTGCAAGCCTGCGACTTTTGTTTCAGCAGATGGTGATAGATAGCCGTGCCGAGATGGAAAGAGCACGTCGCAGGGCAGGGCAACAGCCTCTGACTAATGTCCCTTGTTTATTTGCAGCAGTTCGGTTCATGCTTGGATAAACACACTTGTATAAGGTCTCTCACACTTCCAACTTCCTCTCGGTTTCACACACTTATCAAAGCCAGCCATGCAAAGCTAAGCCGTCTGTTGAGACCGGGCGACCTAGGCCTGGAGCATTCTTAAAGGTGGAGCTGTGTGAATGGTTGGGATGTTTGGAAGATCCCTGGCATGCTTGGACACTTGTATAACTTTACAACGGACAACGTGAAAATATCATAAGTAGGAAGTCTGTCATGGCCTCTGATCTCAAATTTCTCAAAAGAGCTGCACTTAACTGTGTGTGTGTCCAGAAATAGAAGCTTCATGTAGGGCACTGAAAGGAAGATGACAGAGCTTACACAGAGACTGTTGTAGGAAGATCTTCTGTTCCACTTGAACATGCAGGGCCGATGGTTAGGCACAGTAGAGCTTTGAGCTAAATGCTAACATCAATATAGTAAATGCACAGCGGAGCGTCGCAGTAGCTGTGTCATTAATACAGCTTTTTTTTTTTTTCCTCTAATAGTGAGTAATAGCAAATCTTGGACTGGGTGGCTCTGCAGCAGAAGCTGGTGAAGTTCTGAAATGTGATATGGAAAATTATCTGTATACTTTACCTCTCAGTTGCTAGCTGGAAGTCCTGTTTTAATTTCTTCTCTATGAAAACCTGAAACCTTTAAAATGTGATGCCTAAGCACAAAACCGGCCTGGTCAGGTTGCCCAGAAGTTGTCAGCTCTTCAGAATTATTTTCTTTCTCTTTTGATTTGTGCGTGTGTGTGATGTATTTGCATTCAAGAAGCATTTTTAAGACTGATGAAAACCAAATTAAACTTTGCAATATTTCAATAGTTTCTCTAGAAATGAAAGTGGACAGGAACACAAGTGCCAACACACCCACACGGACGATGAATGGAGACAGACATGTTGCGTGCGTCGACAGTTTTGTTTTTTTCAAACACGTGCGCATGCACACACACACACACATGCACACACGCACAAGCAAGCACAAGCACACATCCACCAGCACACAATACTTCTCATCTGGCTTGGACTGGGCCAGACCTTGTGAGCGTGGGGGCGTATTGGCAGACAGAAGGTGTTGGTAGGCAAATGCACTGCGAGAAAGTCAGACGGAGTGAAGCGGGGGGGAAATAAATGGAGAGACGGACACAAAAAGCCGGATGAACTGACAGGACCGAGTGAACACGTGGCTTAGAAGTGCATGACGCAGCACGAATGGGAGTCGGAGGAGAAATCCCCCAACAAGTGAGCCAGCTGAGGGGGACGTCGCTGAGCAGAGAGACAGAGAAATGGATGGATGGACAGCAGAGAGACATGTGCAGATGTCATCTGGCCATCAGTCACATAGAGAGAGAGTAGAGAGAGCGAGAAGGAGGTAGGTGGGGGGAGTGAGAGCTCCAGAGAGGACTTGGGTGGAGGCTTGAAGCCTAATCCCAAAAACAGCTGTGTGTAGCAGGAGGTGGGGGGTATCTTGGGAGACTCTTATGGCCCATCACATCCTTTGACCACCACCAATGTTAGCAGCTCCTCGTTGAGCCTCGGTCGCAGCCTTTGCTCTTTGTGAAAGTGGCTCACTAACATGGCCTCATGTTTGAGGCACTCTTGTGGATCCCTCTGCACCCAAACACCATGCAGAGCTGGACACGAGACGCTCCGGGCTCCTCCTTTCACAGCGCTTTTTCATGGCAGTCATTTAAGCTGCAGCACACTTTTATGAGAGCTGATCACACGTCTGAGTGTAAGAAAATCTAGTCCTTCCTCTAACCACGCCCTTGAAATACGGATGAAGTGTGCTGCACGAAACACCAAGTGTTCTCTTTTTTTAAAAAACATACTCTAGCTCACAAACAGGGTGTCACGAACAAGGCAATCTTACGTTGTTAGACAGTAAGCGAACATTAGTGGACTGACATTTTGCTCTTTATATTGAGGACTCCATTCATCCTGCACAGAAGCGCTGTAGATAGTCTTGTAGCGTCTCAAATGCATTACTGTACCGCAATTTTGACAAATGCTGCAAAGATATCTTTTTTTAAGAAGCACATGTTGCTCTCTCCCCTTTCTCCAGTCTGTTTGCTGGCAGCATACCGAGGATAACCTTCATCAGCGTGGGCGGTTTCATCTTCCTCGGAGCCTATGAGAAGGTCCGCCGCACTTTGCTATAGCAGCACGACCTGTGACTGTCCTGAGTCCTCACCTGATGGAGAGAACCAGAACAGCAGGGAAATCGTCTCTGGAAATGGAGGATCCAGCATCCTGCTGAGTCCTTTGAAATGAGGCGGAGAGGAGACGCTCACGGGGATGACTGCATTACCCAGAGTGCCACATTCATACTTATTGATTAGGCACTCAAAACACCACAGAATTTTTTGAAATGAAGCAACACTGTATCACCTAGGACAACGCAGTCATTGTAGTCAGCAGTGACTGGGACCATTTATGTTTCACGTGTTTGTGAGAGAATGAGTTATGTGATTAAAAAACGGTCTTTGTATCTTTCGAGTGAGGTTTGGGGCTTTCTTTGACTCTCTGGAACTCTGCATAGTTTAATGATTATTTTAGTGTTTTCTCCTCTCTATTGGACTAAGCCACCTGCTTTAAAGGCCCACCAGAGAGACACAGCAGTATCTCACCATTGTTACAATCCTGCTGCAGCAAAGCTGACCTCATCCACATGCAAAAGCCTTTTTTTGTCCTTTTTTGTAGAATCCCAGAACAGTAGAAGCCTTTAATTAACAAAATCACGCACTTTGTCATCTCTGCCTCTTCAGATCTTTTATTTATGAATAGATCAGATTTTTGATTCGGCCACTGCTTAAGCGTTTTGCTGTCTCTCTTATAGGTTTGTGTAAGGTTTTTTTTAAACCTTTTGTTGACCTCCTTCACTAGTATCAGTGTCTCTTTGGAACTCAAATGAAGTTCGACTGAACAGCAACCAAACACTCCAGATCTGTTATCTGCTTATTTTGTAAAGAGAGAAAGAAGGAATGGGCTTCATGGGCTAGAAACCTGCTTATAAACCAGTTGACTTGTTGAGTTTCTGAAAACGGGGTAGTTTGCATAAAAAATGGCTGCTTCTCTGAAAGTCTGCACTTGCTTAACATCCCCATGTTTTGATGTCAAGTGCTGCACATTAGCGGTGCTGATAGGCAGTTATAGAAAGCCATGCTAGCTTTTCCTCTTATGGCAGTTGTATGTTGTGGGACGCTCTGAGCAACTGCATTCTCCACAATGTACAAACATTCAAGTCAAACAGAATTAGAGTAAGTGATTGATCACAACTTGACTACTTAGAAGTCATGAAACTGGTAAACATGCTGATTTTAACTTTTTTTTTTTTAAAGATGTGTATCTTGGTGGCTATGTAAATCACTTGTGCTCTGATACACTCACTGAAGGGATCAGCACACCAGATTTCCCAAAGAAGCTTCATTTTCTGCTCTTTCATTTAAGCAGATGGTTTTGATTTTGTTTGCTGAGGTTGTGTGATATCAGCGGTCCAGTCCCACAGCTGAACCGATCTGCATGACTGGATCAAGCAGAGGTAAGGCCGTGCACATTTTTACTCCGGCTTTGATCTTGTTTATTGGAGCAGCGGTTTCCAACTCCTGGACCACAGAAGTGTTGCGCGACCCGGCCACGAGGACGAGATATAAGAAAAGTTTGGAAATGAATGAGAGAATCTCTGAGTTTCATTTAAATTGTTGCGTGATGTGATTTCCAGTGTGGCCTTTTTAAATTTTACAAGTATTCATGCACCCCCTCCCTGCTCCTCAGGCTTTTAAAAGAAGAGGACAACTTAATAAAAAATACTCCAATACATCTTATTGAAGGATTATTTAGCTGGCATATGGAAGAACGGTTAGGTATCAGTGTGTTTTCAGTGAATTAGCTCCTCTCATCTGTCAGCAGCCGGTCTGGAAGGTAAAACTGCACGAGGAGACAAATGTCCTCACAGGTGGGACTGTTTGTCATGCTGCTTGTCACTAGGCTGTAGCACAACAATGGTCGGAGTGTGATTGGTGGAGGCCGCGGCCAGGGGCACGTCAATCATCTGGTGACAAACGTCCATCTGGAATGCACATCCTGACCTTCAGTCAGACTCGACTCAATAGCAAATATTTTTAACAGCCCGCAGAAGGAAAAAAAAAAGCCTGCTGTCTTTGCAGCTCCAAGGAGCCAAGAGACATTCCTGGTTGGAAGATTAGCTTTCTCTGTGTGTGTGTGTGTGTGTGTGTGTGTGGCTACTTGACTACTTTGAAGATGAAGGACTCTGGATTTCATGTCTTTGTGCATGCTCCATTTGAATTGATGGCTTCTCCATAACCGCTGTGACAGGAGAGCAGCGTTAAATGCTAACTCAGCTGTTTGTGATATTGTCGAAACATCCTCCCTATGTGTGTGTGCTTTTTTTTATGAGCAAGAAAACAGGCCCAACACTTGTAATAATAGCAAAATGGGATTTTTATTAGACACTTCAATGCCATGTTAGACACTTCACTGTTTTAACTTTGACATTGGGACAACGGTTTCAGACGGTCTGCATCAATAAATTACTCAGGATATGAACTGCACCCTCGCTCCTTCGAGTCCCTTTTACCTACTACACGGGGGTTGCTTTCCCAAAGCCCAAAAAACAAAGAAGAAGAAAAAAAAAAAAAACAAGTTCTCTGATTGGTCTTGCTGGTAAAAATCACCTCAGTAAGTGCTATCAGGTGTAACCAGAGGAGCATGTCCTCCAGCTTACCTTGATAAGGCCACTGGTGTATTCATGTTGAATGGTACCAAAGTATTCAGGGACTGTGACAGTTCACCCCCCCCAAAGTTTGGTTAGAGCACTTTTCACAAGCCTCCCTAACTGTTCACAGGAGTGAGCTGCACCTTTATCCACCTCAGGCATGAATCGTTATTACTGAACTGCAGTGATTCAGGTGGAGTACTGGCCATCTTTTGCTCCCAAATGCACCACCCCGTACCCCAGCTTCCCCCCCGGATGTCGACCCATATTACAGCAGTAACTGAATGACACAACATCACAATGCATCTTTTGCTAATTCCATAGCATTCAGATTTTATTATTAAAAAGAAGAGGAAAAAAAACAGTTGGGCAGCCGGCCAATTAAACGTCCAAAAATTGGAGCTTCAGTTATGAATGTGGGCCGTAACTCATGACAGGTGTCACGCAGTTGCACTGAGAGATTATTACTGGCTTTTGCAGCTTCCAAGCAACAGCTGTTAGCTGTTAGCAGCCACATGTGGTTGCAGAATTGTACCAAAGTCACTTTCTGGGACAAATAAAAAAAAAAAAATCGAACTTAAAGAGGACCTATTATGCTTATTGCAGATCTCACTCTCTCTCTAGATCGATCGATCTAATTTTGTAAAAAATTATTGGCATTGACTTGAGCAGCTTTGCACGATTCACAGTTCAAAACAATTATTTAGGTTTGTACACTGGGCCTAAGTGCAGCCCCCTCAAATCATCCTCTGGCAAACAGAGTGTCTGAACAGCAGGTGGGTGAAAACCGAGCAGTCTGAAGCCTGAGCTTTGGGCTCACAGGGATTACTTCTACATGCACTGACCTCGTTATGTGAAAACTTTGGCTATATTTAATATGAGCATCCAACACTGTAACAGTTTCCACGTACATCTACATATGAAAAGGAAATACCAAAAAGCATAATAAGTCCTCTTTAAAACACGTGAAGCATTCATCCCAACCTGACCAGAGCGGCTTTGCAGTAAACGTGTAGTGTTGTGAAACAGGTGGAAGAGCCTTAAGGGTACAGTATGTACTGTTGACTTTAGTGCGTCGAGATATGCGGAACGTCTCCTCAGAGAGGAGGCTCCTGCATTCCTGCCGGTGGATCGTGTACACACAGTCTGCATGTTTGTGAAGTGAAAAAAAAAAAAAAAAAGTGCTTTAACTGATATCCCACCACTCGCACCAGCATCTAACGTACCTAAATAATCAGCATCCGAGCTCTTCCTTCATACAAAAACGGTGGTGCGAGCTGTTTCCGTAAGGCCATAGCTGGCAAAAAAAAAAAAAGGTAAAACATTCAAGTGCGATCAAGTGTTTTGTTTGCGATAAAAAGTGTACCAGGATCTCTCACAGAAACAGTCTCTGGATATATGCTATTACAACTTGAGTTTTCTTTGATCATGCAATAAGGCACTGCAGCTGAATGTTGGTAAAAGCTGAAAAAAGGCTGTTTTTTTTCTTGTTGTAAGAAAAATAAAAATACCATCACTCCTTTCTTTGCCATGCACATATATTTAAACACTCTTTTTTGTAAAAGTTATATAATATATAAGAAAACTCTTATGTACAGTCAAAAAAAAAGTCCAAAAGGCATATTTCTCTTTTTAGTCCCCCTGCACATACATATTGTACAAGATTCCCTACATTTACATGCTTCAAATGCAAGTCACATTTTTTTCTTCTTTTTTTTTTTTCTCTTTTTTGCAGCTAAAATTTTTATTTTTATTTTTTTTAGCGGCCACCTCCCAAAGGAAGGTTTTTAACTATGTACAGCTGATACGCTCAGATGGGACGCCCCCCACACAAGCTCCACCTTCAAACTCCGGATGCCCCTCCCCCCTCCTCTCCTCCGTCAGTTCAGATGCAGGAGGCTCGGGACCGTTTGCCTCGATATGAGGTAGCAGGTTATTTCCCAGTGCAAGAAAAAAAATTATTGTATATATATCGGTCCACATTTTTGGGGCTGCTAGTCACTGGCTCTCCTTAGAGAGGCGCTCTCATTCTGAGAGGCTCTGAGGGCGTGTCCATTGGACAGCAGAGTCTGCCTGAGCTCAGGCTCGCAGTCTGTGTCGATGTGTCCGTGGCTCGTCACGCTGGCCAGCTTCACCGGCTTGTGGAAGGAGTCTTCCTGCGATGTCTTGGTCTGCCCCGCTTTGCTCACTGCTGAAACAGAGAAGGAACAGGCGGGGTCAGTGACGTGGCACGCACAAAGACAAATATGTGCTCGAGAAAGCGAGTCAGTGGAATGTGTGTGTAGAGCTGTGTGGAGGTGAGAATTGGTATTCAAAGGCCAATACCACTGCTATATAACTAAAGGAGCTGAAGCCCAGAACAGGCCTGGGCGTGCATCATCAGGAGGGAGATACATATCCTGAGGGACTCTGGGCATGTAACTATGATACAGTGTCAGATGCTGGTAGGAGACAATCCATCAAAGATCACATTCAAAGCCACTTGCAAAAAGAAGACTCCAGAATGGCTGATAGCTTCTCATGGCATCACCTGATAAAACTGTTATTCCAGCAGGGCAGTGTGGAGCTTTAAGAAGAGTAGTGGATTTATGGGATAAGGCTGGATAAGTACAGTTAAACTCACTACACTAATCACCGTACCTTTTCTATCGTGTTGGTTCAGTGTTGTATTATGGTTTTTTGGAAACACTGATCCTTCAGAGTTCTTTCGGATCCTGCTGGGGGTCCCATTGCAGAGTGGGGTTGTGTGTGACCCAGTGTCGTGCTGCTCCCCGGGGTAACAGTAAGAGTAGGGTGGTGGAATAAGCTGCTGTTGGTACTCCATGCCTGCAGCAGGACCAAACCCGTGTGCCAGGTAGTCAGGATCTTTGGAGTAGCTGTTGCCATTCTCCATACAATCTGTGCACAGCACTGTGCTGTCGAAACCTGCGGGCAGCCACGGGGAAACAAAAAAATGATTTGGAGGCAGAAAGTCAACAAATGCATGTCAACATTGTGCTGAGGGCGTCTCCTGTGATTATTTTTGACACTGAGCAGGTCTTTACAGCTTTACAGCAGCGCTCGTCTCATCATTACATAACCCACCAGGGGACGTGGGAGAAACTGCCGGGGAGAGCGCAAACATTTGGAAGCAGAGAGCGAACTTTAGCGGTACCTGTGGTGTCTACAACGTGTCCGTTGGGCTGAGGGCCACCGCCGGTCTCCACACGGATGCACATGTCCTGCCGCTCGGACAGAGTCCCCTGGGAGGAGAGGTAGCTGGATACATCTGGGTGAACGATCGTCTCATCTGGGAGAGAGAAAAGAGGCAGACATCAGAGCCAGAACTGTGGGCTGCATGAAGTTTTAATGGTTTCTTCATTTTTAGATTAAATGTGTTTTTAACTTACAAATTAAAAAAAACAAAAAGAAGTCATTCTGAGCTCACCTGTGTTGGTCACGCTGCACTCCTCGCTCTTCTTCCTCGTCTGATAGATGATACACACCCACACCAGCGATGTCACCACAATACTCGTAACCACAGCGATGACGATGATCCCTATAGTAACGGTGCTCGGGCCTGTCGGCGTGGCGCAAGCGTTCCTGCGCTCAGTCACCACCAGCTGGCTGTGGGCGCGCTCTGTGCCCAGAGTGTTGGACATGAGGCAGGTGTAGCGCCCGGCGTCCTTCAGCAAGGCTGAGCCGATGACAAGCAGCTGGTTTCCCGGCGTGAAGTGGTGTCTGTCGGAGGGGCGCAGCGGTTGGTCGTTGTGCAGCCAGGTGATGCGCGGGGGCGGGCTGCCGAGAGCTTTGCACTGCAGCGCCACCGTCTCCCCGACAGTAATGCTGCGGTCCTCCAGGTCCTGAGCCAGGTGGGGCGTTTCTGTGGAAAAGTGGGATGATGAGTTTCCTCATAAAAAGAGGCCAAGGATTTCTATAACTACGGTTTTGGTGGTTCTACAGTTTTCTTTAGCACCTTTCTGTTCACTGTATTGATGACAGACTACCGGATTGTGGCGATTCAGCTGGACAGCCTGAGCACAAACGGACATGTCCAGCCACTGAAAGCCTATCCGTCTTCTAAGACTGATATTTATTACTCAAACACAATGCTGATAAAGTCCGAAGTTTCCTGAAACTTAAAAGCTTTTTGATTGGAGCACAAACATTTCCTCTGGGGCAGGATCCTCTTCAGAGGACCTGTCTGTTTCCTTGCCAGCTTCACATTTCAGTGAATGAAGCACACTGGACTGAGCGATGGTGTGCGTGTTAAGGGTGGCCTCTCCTCTCAGAGTGAGCACTTCCCTTCACAGTGGGATGTACACAGATTAAGACATCTCACTTAACCCACTTCAGTTGTGTTCTCGTCTATCAATATTTTCGTCCTCCTTCTCCCCGTTTCTCTTTCTGCCCTCCCTCTTATTTTCTCTAAATCCCTCTTAACTACCTCCTCCCCCTACATATGCGCACTCACACTCCACCGCTGCAGTTCTTCTTTGGCTCCCATTTTTCTTCCCCCACCACTTTCTTTCAGTTAGGGGCCCCTTGACTACACACTACCCCTCCTTCTCCGTCACTTAAACTCAAACATTAGAAATTCAGAGTGGTTCTACGGTATCTTGTTTCAGTATTTTGTAGTGCTTTGTAGATTAAAACTTGACAACATGCAAATGTTATGCTAAAGCAGTGTTTTAAATGTTTGCGGGTATGTTACAGATTAATTTAAAAGGTCAATTAAAAATGTATAAGTAAAAATATATCCCATCTGTATACAACAGTGGGTTGTTTTGCTCAGTTCAAAGACAAAGGACAATGATGATCTATGTGCTGAGATGGTTATAAGAGAGAAGCTCTGTTCTGTTTAACAGTGTAAAACAGCCAATAAACTGGGAGCACTGAGGCCTGCAGTGAAGCAGCCATGACTGTCCCTCACAGAGAGAGTGTGTGTGTGTGTGTGTGTGTGTGTGTGTGTGTGTGTGTGTGTGTGTGTGTGTGTGTGTGTGTGTGGTGGTGTAAATGCCTAACAAACTCCCCTCTGTGATCCCTCTCGATCCCCTCCTTTGACCCCTAACTGTGACCTCTGACCCCTGACCTGCAGCAAGGCCACAGCTGGCGAGAAAGCAAAATATAAAGATTCTCATTCTGCTTCAGACTGACCAAACCCAGCTCTTACCCAGTACGGTGAGGGTGGCGTTAGCAGAGACGGTGCCAGCTGTGTTTTTGGCAGTGCAGCTGTACACGCCCATGTCCACCGGCTTGACGTCCGTGATGAAGAAAACGTCGTCGTCGGGCATGACGTGCATCCGGCGGTCGCGGGCGGCGGGGAAATCCGTGCCGCCGTCCTTCTGCCAGGCGATCTGAGGTGCCGGGTGACCCTCTGCAGCACACTCCAGCCTGGCGGTGTGGCCAGTTCGGATGGTGCTGTCCCTGGGAGTCTTGATGAAGGATGGAAGAACTACGGATGGAAAAATTCCTTCAGTATTAGCAGATCAAAACAATATGACCTTTATATATTGTAGGAAGGTTGACAATCCACTTCATAGTTTGAGTAATTTCCTCATTTACAAACATATAGGCAGTCTACCCGAGCAGGATGTAGAACTGCAACAGCCGTTGTAAAGGATTACAGAGCTGCTCATTCATTTTCCCAGCTGCTGCTGACATTCAAATCAAGAAACTTTCAGTTAGAAAAGCAGGAAACCTTTATTTATACATGAGTAAGCCAAAGCAACAACCAGGTAAATAACTGCCAAAATGGTAAATTCAGTTTGACAGGATCTGCTGTGAGCGAGCACTTGGCTACAGCAAGGGTTAAGAAGAAGCCTGAGGTCTGATGGAGGCTTTTTCACACTGCTTTTCTGCAGTTGGACAGTATTTATTCAGAGTTTGGTTCCCTGCCAGAGCGCAGAATAGATCAAGCCTGTCAGCGATGACATGCAGCTAAATCAATTTGTTCCAAATATCAGCCTAGAGGAGAGGACGCTCAAGAGAGTGAGAGAGAGGAAGGGGACTTTATTGTAGCGAAAGACAAACTCACTGTGGGCCCTGTAATTTTGAAATTCAGTTGAATAATATAAACAGCTGAAACAATTCGTCTGTTTTAATAAATGAATAAAAGTGACCCAAAGAAGCTATTAACAAGGTAACATACCGTTGACGATGAGTCTGGCCTTGCTCGAGTAGGTGGAGCCAAAGTGGTTGGTGATGATGCACTGGTAACGACCCTCGTGGGCAAAAGTGACGCGGCGCAGGTGGAGAATCGTAGTGTACTCCATCACGCCTCCTCCTCCCGGCAGATCTGGTGTCGCGGCCTGGTGGTGAGCACGCACGTGGGCGTAGTTCTCCATCTCAGTGTTACGAAGGAGCTCCTGGTCCTTGCGCCAGGCAAAGGTCATGGGGGAGGAGCTGCTGCTGGCAGCTGTACAGGTGAGACGAACGTCACTGCCGAGGACCGTCATTGTGGTTTCCGGCTGTACGGTGATCTGAGGCTTGGGGAGGTCGTCTAAAAAAAAAGGCAGCGGGTGAAATAAAGTGTGTTTAAAAAGCGTGAGGATATTATCACAAGCGTTGCTCAGCAGGTGTCTGAATGTAAAAAGGGAAAATAAAAACTGACATCATGTTGCTGGAGAGTTTATCGCAGAACTAAACAAAAACACTACCCAAATACATGCAAATGTGTCAATAACAGGACAGCGGAGCCCATGTATGTGGCCCATCTGTGCCTTGAATGCCTCCTACTCATCACAAAGCAATGACACAGCCATGTAACCAGAGAACACACACACACTCACCACACACAAAGCTGCTGGGCGGAACCTCAAAGACGCTCTTTCCCTTCAGACTTTCCGGGTGGGCGCAGGTGGCATTGATACCGACCTGCAAACCACGTGCCACCAACCAGTCGGGCAACCAGTGGAGCTGGCAGTCACACAGCAAGCTGTTGCTTTGAATGAGACTGGAGGAGAGGGAAAAGACAAGCATATGTCACGTGCACTGTACCCTTTTCTGTATTTGTGAGTGTGTTGCTGCAGGCAGGTTCTGTAAGCACACTCGGAACCAGAAAGATCCGTGTTAAACTCACAGGTTTTTGAGGTTCCTCATCTTAGTGAAGGCGTCGGGCTGAATGGAGCGAATAGCGTTCTCCCCCAAGTTCCTGTTGAAATATTAAATACTGTTTCATCAAGTGTGAACAGATTAGTGTTACCCACACCGATATCATTCTCTTTCACCACGACGCTAGCAGCCTCCCCCTGCCAACTACTTTTACAAAACCCACACCCCCTTACACTCCACCCCCTCTTTCCCCTCTTCCGCTCTCTCTCCTGGGATACTCACAGGTGTTCCAGGGTATCCAAGCCAGAGAAGGCCTTCTTGGCCACGGATTTGATCTTGTTTCCAAACAGAGTCCTGCCGTTTCCAAACACGAGGGGTGTCAATAGATGAAGAAGGGGGGAGAGGAAGAGGGAGGAGGGAACATTTTGGGGGAAGGGGATGAGAAGAGAGAACAAAACAGAGAGAGAAGCACAATTAGCCAGTTTGAATCTGATAAGATTGACGGGGGGGTATTGGAAACCTGAACTGTGTGGAGATTAGCCAAGAGGAAGGGTAAAGGGGATTGAACAGGGTTGTGGAGGTGGGCGGAGGCACCTGGGCTCTGTGCTGCTCTTCAAAGACCACTTTTATCTTTATTAGAATCTAAAAGCCCCCCCCCCCCTGCGAACAGGACATACGTGTAATCATTTCAGTGTCTGTCAAGCCCAAAGTCTAGCTGCTCTGATTTGGGGTCTTAATCCCCTTCCTTCATCCCGCCACTGCCACCACCTCATACCCGTTGTAGCCTTTGGATCGCAGGAAGAGGAGACACGGCTGGCTGGCTCACAAAGAAGAGCCCAGTGTTCAAACTCGTCCACATGTACACACAAACAAATGGCAGCCTTGTCACACAGATAACGGTATAATTTTTTGTTTTTGAAGGAATTCAATGAAGCTGTCACATGCACTTGTAGCTGAATCAAATCCAAAAATCATCTTTTGAACTGTAAGATCCACTTCCATCCCATGTGGCTGCATTCCCACGCTGCTTTTTAAAAACAGTTTTAAAATGGGAACTCTGTGTTTGTAATGGACACTTTGATGTAAGATTCTCTCTCTTGTTTTTCCCATGGCTCGCTTTGCCAGCGTTGGGATGCATCAGGCAGCTTCCGACAACGCCGTGACAAAAGGGGGCAGGGTCAGAGGGCGGGGCTCATGAGGCGTTTGATGTTTGATGACTGAATGCGGCCCTCAATTTCACCCTCTCTCAGCTCTTAACAACAGAGACTGGGAATGAGGGGATGAGAGGGAGTGCAGCTATGGAGGAGAAATAGTCCTTCGCCTATTGGGGAGCGAACCCCTGCCAGCTCAAAGAAAAGCCCTTTCTCTCCCCTCTTTCTCTCATTCTTTCTTTCAGCGGTGCTCACACTGGGAACCATCTTGGCTGGACATCATCTTTTCATCCTGTGGGTTGATGATTGCTGCTCATTGCCAGAAACTTCACGCCTCTGTAACTTCTAAGCTTACTAACTTTTGATATTGAACTTTATACAAGGCGTTTGAAAGCACCGATGAGTAATTAAAAACATGACTCATGTTTCCAGCCATTATCAGCACAGAGAACCCAGTTTGCCCATAAAGCTTACAATCAAATCACAAGATGAACACTAGAATGAACTGAAGAGAAAGTGGCCTCTATAGGATGAGGAGGAAAAAAACTAATAAACTAAATAAAGAGGGGACCTTTAAATTGTTGCTCAGTGTGAGCATGTTTTTTTCAAAGTAAAGTGTGGGGTCGTGATAGTGTCTCAAAGTTCTAAACAAACTTAAACTGGAGTGGCTTTGGGATGCAAGAAAAGGAGGCGGCTCCCTTCGCTTTCTCTATTTTTGTTTTCTGAAGAGAGCAGAGAGACAGTGGCAGGCCAGGGCTGAGGGATGAAAAGGAGGGGAGACACTCACAGCTTGACGAGGCTGTCCAATCCAGAGAAGGCCCCGTTGGTGTCCTCTATTGTGCCTGAGATGTCGTTATGGTCCAGCTCCCTGTGGAGAATGAGAGAAAAGAGGAGGATAAGAACGGCGGAAGGCGGTTGAGGAGAGGAACAGGGATTGGGCCTGGCAGCGCTGAAGCGCTTCACAGCCCTGGCAGAAGCTGCTCTTGGAAGTCACGGGTTACCCCCTTCGCCCCCGCTGCACCTGGCTTAAAGAGCCCCTCTCCCGCTCTGCTCTGCCAACCAAGCACATTCTTTCCTTAGAGGGGTGGAGAAGGAGTGTGCGTGTGAATACGTGTGCATGTGCGCTGGTGTGTTGAGGCAAACCCCAGTGCAGGGAAACATGTATAATTCATGATGGCATAGAGGGACTGGCAAGAACACAATGCCAGAAGCCAGACAGTTCGGACTGCAAGTCCGATGCTGGCAGGTACGGCGCAGCCAAGAGTGCCGACGGGGTTAGCAGCCAAGCTTGGTCATGGCCAGACAAAGACAGAAGAGATTGAGTGAACGAAAGTTGGGGGTTTCCGAACACTTGCTGAATGCTTCTGCTTGAGAGCTACCTCTTTCAGTGAAGTCATAGCTGCAGAGGGGCCACCGCTCCGCCCTGCTGCATGGTGATCAAAAAGAACAAGCGGCAGAGTCTGAGAACTTCTCCAAGCCATTAAAAAGAAAAAAAAGAAAGAAAAAAAAAGACTTTCCTCAAACTTGAGAAAGGGCCTTCGGGGTTAATGGTCAGCCCCACCCCTCCGCCCCCACCACAATAGCCACCTCCACATCTCCTCCCATTTGCTTTCCAAGCATCTCTTATCCCCTTTTGGTTCTTTTCACTTTGCGCTGACGACTGTGTCTGTTTGACTGGACTGGAGCTGCCAATTTCCTACTCTTTCTGGCTGGGTGGATGTTAAAGGCTATTGCCTTGTTAAAGCAAGGGCAGCGGCGGGGGCTGCAGAGTAGAGGAGCGAGCGAGCGAGAGAGAGTGAGGGAGAGATGGGGGCACGGAGAGGGGGGCCCCGATGAGCCAACGACCCCCGTGGCCGAATTAGAGGGCAGGCTGGCTTGTTTGGAGCTTTCACACCCCGTTTCAGGCTCCAGCCCCATGCCAGCGCAACCAGCCACTCCGGCCCAATTAAAGCTCCCCCGGCTCCTTTTCAGGGCCCAGCCTATGCACGTCCTCCCCACTGCTGATTAGATTAGGCCTGCCTCAAAGACACCGAGCAGAAGGAGTACAAGAGAGGAGGAAAAAATTCCAAAATTAAGACAGAGATTATATGTATTGTGGGATATCGTTAGGAGATGACAGAACACACTTAGAATAACAGAGGGGAAGAAATGGGCATTAAGAGGGCTTTGAAAGTGTGCAGCCAAATGAAACAAAGCGGTTAATTAAAGACAAGAAAGAAAAACATGAGAAGGGCTGAGATATGGCAGTGAAAGCTCCCTGTTCCACCCTCTGTAAGCTAGTTATCTGGCATCCAGCGTGCCAGCAGAGGGAGAAGCCTTATGTGCCTTGGCTTCTGACCCTGCTGTCAGAGAGCCTTTCTAGCAAGCTCTGGTATTACTCTCCTCTCTGGCTCTCTTGTGAACAGCTCAGCCAAGAAGACCTTGGTTAGGGACCAAGACCCCCAAGTCTTTCTGCTGGATTTATCCACCGGCTTTCTCCCTGTGGTTCTCCCCTTTTCTTTCTTTGGGCTTTTTGTGCACATGGTGGATCAGGGAAAGGAAAAAAAAATCCTCTGTCTTCATTCATGGCTTCAAAAAAGCCAGGAAGGATCTCAAGGGAGCCGAGTGACACAGAACCCTTTTAGATCCAAGATTGCTGGGTGTTTGGAGACAAAACAAACGCCCCAGACAAAACTGAAGAAACAAAGTGAAAAAAGGCACTAAAAAAGTAAGAAGTTGCTACAGAAACCATGACAATAGACACCTTGTAAAAGACATGAATACAAATGACAGTAAACCCTCACTGAAAGCCAACAGCTCCCTCTTTCCTATGTCAAATGACGGGACTTCATGAGACTAACTATCAAATGTCACCCAGGCAAAAACCAAAATTAAGCATCTCAATTTTCACTGCTCCCAAGTGGCACGTGTTAACCTTATGGTCAGCAGGGGCATAATGAGTGAGTTAGGGGTCTGTTTGGGGCTTGGTAATGGTGGTTGGGGGTGGGCTGGTGTACTTACAGGATGCGTAAAGCCTTGAGGCCTCTGAAGGCTCCCTCGTTGATGTGGCTGATAGAGTTGTGGCCCAGCCGGAGGGTGTGGAGATCCCCGAGCACTGCCAGACTCCCTTCATCCAGACGAGTTAAGTTGTTGTAAGACAAATTCCTGGAGAGAGAAAGAAATAGAGACAGAAGAAGAGGAGAGAGGCAGACACAGAGAGAAAGTGAGGAAAAAAACAGAACAGACAGAGAGAAATATTCTGTGTGAGGTCTGGAAGGTTGGCAGACCACTGAGACCGCTCGCGACATCATTATACTTCAGTTTCAAAGCCCATTCGATGACCATTTGCCAGTTTATGATGCGTTTTTCCATTGTACGGTTTTCCACACCGCATGATGTTAACGGAGAATGGATTTAGCAGAAGTCAGAGCTTAAATGAGCTTCGCATCGTCTGACAGGAAAGAAAAGAAATTCTGGGTTGGGACTCAGCATGTCTACAACCTCCGTTTATAAGACTACTTAAGCGTGTGGTAAACCCCAGGGGAATAAACTGCTACTCGTGTCCTGGAACCCTCAAAATGTTACTCATATTCACATCCAGCCTCTAAATCTTTTCTTTTTTATTAAAAGGCCTGAGGAACATACTAATGGGGTGTCGACACTGCGTGGGTTTCCAAGGGATTTCCCCTGTTTTAGGAATTCAGAGAGATGGTTTACTTGCAATCTTAAAAAGAAAAGAAAAAAAAAGAAAAGAAATGAAACTACAGCTCGAAGAGACTTCTAAGAATGTTTCTTCTTTTCGTGGTTTTTATGGCAAATCCTGATTACCACTGATACTAAATCTTACAACGGTATCTTTCAAACAATGCTCAAAGGCAGTATTGTGCATTTTATTGCCCTCTCTGTCTGTCTCAGGTTTGCTTGACTAGTCATGTGTGCAGAGATTCTCCCTGATGACCAGTTCAGCCCGGCGAATCGGGAATGCAATAACAAGGCTTCTCATAAAGACGAGTCACTCACTTCTATCAGCCGTGAGGGTCATCAAAACGCAGATAATAAAATCATATAACTGGTGGAAAGGTGCGGTGCTGGGAGAAACGTGTGCCGGGAGCGTACAGGAAGCGGCGCTGAGATACGCAGAGCAAACTAGCGCGATCACCATCTACCACTTTATCCATTCTGACTGTTACACATAAACAAACATAGGCGCCACAGATAGCCCCGGCTACCTCGTAGTTAGCAACGCCTCAGCTGAGCGAAGCACTTTAAAGCGGCATTACGACAGTCGTGTCAACAGTGCAGGAAAGACTCTCAGATAATAACTCGGCAGACAAAGGCAGTGAAGGTGATCCTTCAGTGTAATTACCACAACATCCAGCGGAGGATTTACACGCCGGTTTGCCGCAGGTTTACACACGGAGCACAAAAACTCATGTCGAAGCGCTCGAGTGCTGTTGAGCCCAGCTCTAATTATGGGATAAACAGGCTTAATCCTGAGAATAGTGTAAGCGTACTGAGTGTTAAAACAAAATGTCGTTTAACCCTGAAAGGGAGATGGTGATGATGATATGGGTGGCAGGTCAAAAGAGTTGGGTTCTCGAGGCTTTAAGAATCCACATTTAGTGTTAGTGGAAACTTTAAGAGCTAGCATTTAAACCTTTATTTTAAAAAATGCAAACTGCACTGATATATACGCTTTTTGTCGTTACCAAGCTGAGTTTTTCGGATATTTAACCACTCTCCGGTGAAACGTTTTAGCGGTACATCTGGCAAGAGAGTGTGCGTTCGGGCTAATTTGAATGCTGGTACTTACAGCTCCCTTAGCTTCTGGCAGAACTTCCACCCATCAGGATTGATGCGTGCTATGGAGTTGTTACTGAGGAACAGCTGCTGCAGGGAAGTCAGTCCGTAAAGCGAGCCACTGTTCACCTCCGTCAGACTGTTGTAGTCCAGGTGCCTGCATGACACAGAGATACTGCAGTGAGAATCTGTTGATCTCACAACATTTCACCACATTACTGTGACATAAATTACAATGCAATTTGTGAGCATTACTCTGTTATTTTGCGTGTAATTTAAGTGATTATGTAAAAGTTCTGGGTGGAGGGGGAAAAAGTGTAATTGTGAGAAAGTTCCAGTAAGGGTACAAAAAGATCTTTTTTAGTCAGTGAGTATTCCTGTAATGGCAGTAAATGAGTGCAAATAGGATTAGCCAATCAGATAGTGCTCGCTCCAAACTAACTGCAGCACCCAAATTCTTTAAATTAGATTTTTTTTTTCCAACTATTCGGATTTGTCCTCTGCTGTGCAGGAGAACTTGTGAAAGTAAAACAAAACCAGTCGGATAATAGTTTTAAATAAATGATTCTCTTTGGTATTATTAAAGGTCATGTTTAGTACGTACAGGACTTTCATCTTAGCCAGGTCAAAGAAGGCTCCGTCAGTCAGTTTGCTGATGCTGTTCCTTTGTAGTTTGAGCACCTCCAGGCTGGATAAACCCTGGAAGGTTAGACCCTCCACTTGGCGTATACGGTTCCTGTTCAGCTCACTGAAAGGTGGTAGGACAAAACAGATGACTGTAAACAGAAGACCATTTTAAAGAGAAGCAGCAGAAAAAACATCTTCCCCTTGTTTTGCCCTTATTCAGCAAAGGCATTTATCAAGCATTGGTGGTGGTATGGGGCCAGGGTTGTACACTACATGTGTTATTACCCCTTGAATTAAGACAGAGTGAGATGATTAAAAACTTTACTCATTTTCTCTTTGTATAAAAAGCCTGAGGTGCCTGTGGATGTAACAATGAATCTGTACAGCCGCTGTGTGCGTGTGTGTGTGTGCGTGTGCGTGTGTGTAGGCTGTAAAAGCCTTCAGCTTTTTCAAAGATAAACATTCACAAAGCTTCTTTTGTGTCTCATGTGCATCACCTCTAGCATGTGGTGATACAGTGTCACTGGGGCCCCATGTCCAACAAAAGGCACCTGGGGAAACTACTGGAGCCACAATGGAGAGAGACTCCCATTACGCGAGTCCCTTTGCTCTCCAGAATGGAGGCGTTGAGCTACAAATGGGTCTACCTCACCGTTATGCTAGAGGGAAGTTTGACGAAGATAAAGGAGCATGGTGTGGGGACTAAACTAACCACTTTGGGGGATATGGAAGAAGGCAATAAATCACCAATAATATGGCTCTGGTGTTTACCTAGTCAGGTCTTATCCATCCCTAGTGGTACAGCTCACACTAACAGCACTCTAAATGTTAAACACACACACAGCTCAATCAGCAGACACTAGAAGCTCCTTCTCAGGGAAAAGGCTCATCTCTGTGTAGTTTCCAAACACTACAATTGGGAAAGGCGCTGGGTTTTCAGCCTAAATATGATATGACAACAGCGTAATGTTTTTGCAGGGTGAACTGTTTTGACAGATCAAAGCTCAAGCTTGTCAGCACACTAGCCTACATTGTTAAAACTGATCAAATCCAGTGGCACTCACAGCTGGGTGAGCCTCGGGAGCTGGAAGGCTTTCACGGGGATCTGGCTGATGCGGTTTCGGCTCAGTCTTAGAACCTGTAGGGTTTCGCCCAAATGGTCCAGAGCTCCGAGCTCCAACACATTGATCTTGTTGTTACTGAGGTACCTGAACAAAGGGAAGCCACAGTGAGGTTTGTTAGAAATCTTATATTTGGAAAACATGTTATTTTGCATGTGCATGTCGATTAACATCACTTAATATTAGTTACAGAACTAAAGTTTCCTCATATAATAAATAACATATTTATCTTTAATAATTTATTTAATTTTGCTTTAATTAAATAGCTGGTGCATGACGGGCCACAGGAATCCTCCGAGATGCTACTTACAGATCTCGGATATGGAGGCCTGCAGGGAAGCACTGTCCTCGCAGCTCAGTAATGTCATTATTGCTCAGGTCCAGGGTTTCCACGGAAAGCAGCTCCCCAGTCCGCCTGCCATCAATACTGCGAATCTTATTATGATGTCTGAAAAATAAAGAACACAAACAGAAGACATAAGGTGTGGTCCTCACTGTTACCTAAACTTTGTGTACTCTTCCCATCAGGGAAGCCACTCCAATCCCACTGGCTTCTGTAAGCCCATTCAGGAAGAGAGAGTGAGAGAATGAGAACACACAGAACAAAGTGGTCTTCATCCACCACAAAATGTAGTACTTTAAGTGCTTCCAAACAGAGGCTGGTCTTCTTTAAACAACTCCCAAGGACAAAAAAACAGCCACAAAATCTGTCAGATGGATGGGGCCTCAGTGATGAACCAGAGCCACTTGAAGGAAAATCTTGGTATGTTGTGAAATGGGGAGAGGAGTTACTTTAAAGGTCCTAATGAACCCAGGGAGTTTACACACAAGGAAACCTCGATCTCTGCCGAGCTTTGTCAGTGGGTGCTAGCCTGGTTTAGCCAGAAGCCTGAGAGGAGACTGAATTTCCTCTCAGGCTGTCCTGTTTAGAGCTCTTGTTCAGAAATGAGGGTGACTCTCTTTACCCTATTCTGACCTCCTCCACATCTGTGCTCTTTATTTTGTGGAGCAGACGTGTTCCACACAGAGAGGTTGAGAAAGACAGTGATATAATAAAGAGTGAGATAGACTGATGGAGTGTGATATTTGACATTTATCCGTGTTGCAACCAAAGTGGTGTGTGTGTGTGTGTGTGTCTGGAGACTGAAGGCCTGTGTAATCTGAGTGTACATGAAAGCTTTTGCTGGATGACACGTTTGACACATGACTAGGTGCTAACTAGGGTCAGGGGATCCATTTAGTACCACATCCATTGCCCAACGATTAAATTTTGTTTTTACAAAACTAAAACAAAACATTTAAAAAGATAGGAAACACGACAGAGTAACACAAAAAGGCAGAGCAATAAGCAAACTGCCACTTCATCATCTGACATGTACCACTCAAGGGAAATCTTTGCTACATGACGGAGGCTTTTTTTTTTTTAGCTTTCACAAGCAATGTGTTTGACATCACCTTGTAAGGCAAAACCATTTGATGCTTCTAACTGGTTAATCACAACTTCCCAAGAGCCTTTTTCCAGCAAATGACACCAACTTCTTTTTTCTCTTGAATTTAAACAAAGCTGTCTGGAGTGCCACAAAACTACAGTTCCTCTCATGGCTCCAAAAGTAGTCCTGCTGCATCATAATGCTAATCGCTGAACGTCTATCATGAAATTAATATAGCTGGAAGCTAATTCCCCTCCTTCATTTTCTATTACTCACTCAGGTACTGTCTGTAAAGCTGCATCTCTCCTAATTCCAGTCACAGTACTGGATGTTGGTGCTTTTTGGAGCATCTTAATGTAATTCTCTGGTAGACGATGTAACCTGTTGTAAGGTACAGGGTTCATACGCCTTTTTCAGGGTCAAATTCAAGCACCCGTATGAACCCTGAAGGTACAGCGATAGGCAGCACGGATATAGGTCTGAAAAATGAAGCCAATCGTCTGATCGGGGAGGGGGCAAGACTTTCCCGATAAGTTGTTAGGCTAAGTCACTCATTCCAGGAAATAATGAATGAAATATTAAGTTAGAATGGCCACAATTAAACAAAACGGTTTTTCAGAAAGGAGCACATCTTATGTATGGTTTCAAAACAGCAAACTAGCAATGAAAAACAACAACAACAACAACAAAACCCCACTTAAGGCTTCACACTAGCTGACAGTAGCTGATAGCTTAGCATTGCACCTTCTGGTCTAAAATAGGGTTCTTTCACATCACATTCTTCATAATGCTAAGGTTAATCGTTCAAAAATCCACAGTGGCTTTTAAACACAGTCTATGATCCAAACCTAAGAGTACTGTCACGTGGCCTGCCTCACTCAGATTTACTGTAGATCCTTTCCAAATCTGATAATACACACTATCACCATGTCGAACCAATTCGGTTAATAAAAGGTCACGGTCTTCTTGGAAGTTAGGCAGCTTATTACTTATCAAACATCAGGGACAGAGAGATTTTAACCAAATCACGTGCAGCATCTTTAAATCAATTCACTTGACCTTTTAAGAGTTTGATAGTGTTATATTTAAAAGGGCAGTGCGTGTGTGTGCTTCACAGAAAGTGTGAGGTGGCAGGTGCTCTACCAGTCAAACTCATCAAAACAAGGTCAATCCCTCCTCTTTTTCTAGCCTGCAGCCAGCAGATGAACACACACACACACACAGTCATTTATTGGTGTATGGGATGTAGGAGGGTTCAAACCACAGTGGCCCACCTGAATAAACAGTGGCAGAAATGGTTAAGGATGAGCACACATGCGCAAACACACAACACAAATAACAAACGCACACATGGGCCAGAGCAACAGACAGTGGCAACAGTGAGCAATAAGAGCAAGAAAGGGATGGAAAGAAAGAAGGAAGGAAGCAAAGGGGTGAGGAGAAAATGAGGGGGGATTATGGGGTGAGGCGAGGTCAACAGCTGGTGACCTTCGCTGTGGAAAAACAGATCAGTCTCAAACTGGTGGGAGAGGCTGAACCCCCCCCCCCCCCAGTTCTTCCTCCACCGCTCCAATCAAACTTTCCCCTCCCACAGCCAGAGCCCAGCTGCACCGTGTGAGAGACGGATAAAGCCTCGGCGCTCATCGTGTTTGAAGTCTGCACATACAATAGTAGTGATCATGAAAACTGATTATCATACGGCTAGTGACATTTCTGATAAAGAGGAGCTCGGTTCACCCGTGCTCCCTTTGATGTCCGGGAGTTCCTTATTCGCTTTGATTCCACTTAATTCCAAATTTCATTACCCTGCCCCATCGACCATCTGATTATCATGAGCCCGGCTCATTTTGACACGTCTTTTGATGTATGGAAAGTGCATTTGTTGGGGGGGATACACTAGCGTGCCCATTCTCCTGTTTCCAGTGCCATCTCTGAAGTCGATTGTTTGGCCCGTCTCTTTCCATTTGAAGTCCACTGTCAGGACAAAGGGAGAATTATTTGAAAATCAGATCATCCAGTGGGCCATACATATTCTATCCCAAGCTGTGTTAAAGAGCCCCTCTGAAGCAGGCGATGAGCACAATAGGAAAGTTTGTGCTGCTCTGCTGTCGCTTTGACACTCTGATTTTAAAACATTTACTTGCTTCTGTTTTGCTTGTCATCCTGCTGTGGCTTTCTGGGAGCCTGCAGGACATCAGCAGGCTCGCCAACTGTATTGTGGAACTGTGGGTGCCTGGCATATGGCCTTTGGATGATTTAACAGAAAGTTTGACATGCTCAGATGACTTAATAGTAATTCATGTCTTTTATGTGATGATTGATGGACATCTAATCAAATTGAAAGTAACCACAAGTTTCGACCACCCCGCCATGCTTGTCTGTACCCGATCAAAAAGTGCAGCAAAAAACAGAGCTCGCAGACATGTACGAAAAGGATGAAAGCACCAAAGGGAGAGTGCTACAAGAGGCACAAAAAAGGCCAAAAATTTGAGTCTGAGTCATTTCTCAATCAAACAAAACATTGAGAACAAAAGCAACTCACCTGCCCACTCGTCTCTTTTTAGCATTCCTATTATTTCCGTAGAAGCCAGGCTGATGTACTTGTTTTTCATTTTGTATATTGCACACCCACATGAATCAGTCAGCAGTTTCGTTCTTCACCTTCCAGTGAAGGTGAATAATGAATGTACAAAAAAAAAAACCCCACAAGTGTTCATTTTTGCAATTATTGCTCTTCATTTGGCAGAAATTTATAATGCCAAAAATCCTAGGAGCTAGGGCTGGGCGATATGACCCAAAATTCATATCTCGATATTTTTTAGCTGGATGGCGATATACGACATATATCTCGATATTTTTTTTAAAGCCATAAGGTAAGAACAAAAAGAGAGTTCTTAGTCAAAGCTGTGTCCCAGATGTCACACAGGCACTTATTAACATACAGCGTAGATGTACATGAAGAAATTACTCAAAAATAAATTATCAGCTTTTATTAAATAATAATTCTCCATAAATAAAAGAAAGCAATGTTGTTTTTGTGCATAACAAAAAGCTCACAATTGTGCAGTCAAAATGTAAACTAAAAGACGATGAGCATAATAATAAAGACAGACAGATTTCACAGCTGCTCTATTCCCAAGTTCTACTGCGTGACTGACAGCCTTGAGTTTGAAATCCTCTTTGGCTACGTCCACACGTACACGGGTATTTTTGAAAACGGAGATTTTCCGTTTTTGTTTTAAAAAATAATCCCGTCCACACGTAAACGCAAAAATGAAGGAAAACGCTGCTAGGAACATGCCAAAGCAACAGGTGGCGATATATTCCTAACCGTGTAGAAATGTTGGCCAATCAGAAGTCTAGAAGCCTTGGTGGGAGATAGTAACCAAAGATGGCGCATTGAAGCAGAACCGAGTCCTATGTGTGGAGGGACAGTAACTGTGTGTGTATGTGTAAGCATTTAAACACTGTAGAGAGTAAAATTAACAGTAACAGTCTCCCCCATTGTAGAAATTCATTTCACCGAAACAATAACATGGCGCACAGTGTGACATCAAAAAAGGCGCACACCTTTGACGCTGCGTTTTCTCCGTTTTCCTCGTCCGCATGTAAATGCAAAAACTGAGTTTCGAAAATATCCACCCTGGCAGGCGTTTTTAAAAATCTCGGTTTTCAGTGACCCAAAACGCTGTTTACATGTGGACGAAAGGTGCAAACGCATAGAAAAATCTCCGTTTTCAAAAATACCCGGGTACGTGTGGACATAGCCTTTGTAACCATGTCTCTTAACAGGTGCCATTTATGGCCCTTATACACACACAATACGGTAATATTACGTTGAAGCACAGTACGTGCACTCAGCGAGGCTCCAGACTACGGTAGCCGTAATGCTCCGACAATCCATCAAGCGGTGCAGCTCCATAGCTTACCAAAGTCGTACTAAAACATTTTTTGACAGATTGCTGAGCGCCGTGTACCACATAAAATCGGTTCGCGGTCATCAAGCACAACCAGAATTCATACATAAGGCGCACTATCAATTTTTGAGAAAATGAAAGGATTTTAGGTCGTTAGCGCGGTTAGCTCGCTAACACGTTGACGCCGTCCAGCCCCACGCACGGGGCGATCCGCGGTAACTCGTTAATGGAGATTTGCCGTGTTCATCTTGTCGTTGCCTGCAGGTGAAGCTATGGGGGAGGGAAGTTGTGTTCAGTGAAGGAGAGGCGAGGCCGAGTAACGTTGCGTAGAGACAAAAGTGGACGAAAGAGAGGCAAACCTGCGGCTCCACAAGTATAATTATAACGTAACATATACTATATCGATATAAACGATATTGTCACATCTTATATCTCGTATGAAAATATATAGATATTTTTTTAAAAAAAAGATATATCGCCCAGCCCTACTAGGAGCTCACCATTTATTTCAGGTTCTGTGTCAAGACACCTTCTGGATAGATCCTTTTATTCATGACTGCATACCTTGTCTGCAACAAGTCATTCGATAGACTAGAAGACTCGGAGGGAGTCAGCCTGTCAGTCAGTAGCAACCACATATAAAATGCTCTTGGGCTTTTGGAGAGTTTACTGTTTGATGAGCGGCTGAAGACAGATTCTCTGTCCATTTGCTTCCCTGGGTGTTTGTATGTTTATGCAAGCCACTGTCTCACACAAACTTCTAGTCAGACTACATTCCGGACGATCTCCAACCAACAGCACGGGAACACCGCCCAGCAGCCCGAGCTGCTGCGTCTGCCAAGGTGCATGCGCGCGAACACACACACACACACACACACTGCAGAGGACTTAGTGGTTGGTGTGTTAAAGCACATTGGATTTACTTTTGGGAATGACACTGAACCCAAGATCACTTCTCACTTCCTTTTTCCCTTTCTTTTCTGCACCCTTCCTGCTGCCTCATCCACTACTTCTCCTTTAACCATTCCTCTTTCGACATATGATGGTGTCATCCTGCTCTGATACTACGATCTATTACTCCCTCACTGATTTCTCATCCTTCCTCCCCTGCCTACCCTCACCCATTTTACTGTAAGCTATGTGACTGACAGCTGCAGCTGCAAGTGCTTCGGTGGGCCTTCACTTCAGCTGCGTGGCTTAGTAAAAATCTGACCCTCCCACCAGCCTCCACTCCCATCAGCACTACTGGCCTTTCCCCTAGCAACAGGCTGCAAGTCAGACCCAAAAAAAGACACCCCAATCATTTGCAGGGCCTGCAACTGGACACAGTTTGTGCAAGTAAAGGTGAACTTGCTCCAGTCTGTTTTATATCAGAGGCAGAGTGAACATGAGACTGTGCTAAAACTTAAAGATACAGACCAAAAAAAAACCCCAAACAAACAAACAAACCATGACACACAATAACAGAAGGTCAAACTTCTGATACACGTCAACAGACATCTGTTAGAGTTGAATAATCAAACCACAGATGCTTCCCTTACCAACTGTCCACAGCTTACAGTAATATTCTGACCACATCAGTGCATCACGATAAATTCTGAGAAGCAGGCAGATGACACACAGGGAGAGGCGGACGTGTGACTCCCACAAAGATCCCCGCTGAATCTGATATGTCGATGACCAATGTAATAGGAACCAGCAGCTGTGTACTTTATTACCATGCAGCCCGCCTGGATGCCAGCAAAGTGTGAAAGAAAATACAGAGTGAAGCTAATGGTTAGCTCTCGACGATGGCCGATTAACTTGCTCGTTTCAGGCTGAGCGAGTTGTGAGAATGTTTGTGGATACCGCAATAACCACAACGCTGCCATATCCATTCACAGGCCAGCATCACTACCCACATTTATTTGCCTTGTTGACCCCAGTCGGAGGTGTCAGGAAGCAGTGCACTGCAGCTACATTTATATTTGCACAGTGAATTACGTAGTTCAGCTCGTTTTGTTGGTTCCATTACTGTTATTGTATACATATATATAATTTTTTAATTCACTAAAACACAAGCAATTTAGGACAATAATGGCATATTTTTCCTTGCTGTTATCGAACCCCTTTTGGCAAGCCCCGCCCCCGTACCCTGAGCTGAGGGGCTAGGCGCTGCATTCGTCACATGCTCTGCACATGTGTGGAGCATGTGCAGAGAGGCCACCGCTGCTCAGCACTCACGAGGAGAAACATCCTCAGAATATTGATTATTTCTATTTGTTAACAAACGTTCAGGGAAACTGTTGCACTTTGTGGCCATGTGACTAATCACTACCTTTGTTGAAGTTTACACCTGTTTTGTAAAAACCTTTGTCTCTTGCATTACGAGTTGCTTTAGGTAACATCCTGAGAAAACAAGGTGTCAGAACTCTTTATTTCCTTCAGTTACTTTGCATTGCATTAACTTTATCTTATTATGAACAACATTAAAAATAAAAAGATCACATATTTCTGTGGGCTTGCCTCATCACTGCTTTCGCCATCTTTTAGCAGCATGAATAAAGTTACCGAATTACCCCCACTTCATCAATTTCCTTCCATTGCGAAAAAAAAAAAAAAAAAAAAAGACACCGCTGAGCCCACGTTTGTGACAAACACAAGCGCACCCACGCCCTTTCCAAATGCGGCTGTAAATATGCAGCAAGATGCCAGCGCAGCCCCCCCCCCCCCACCACAATTTCACAACTGGGAGCAACGACTTAGAACTATATACGAGCTGACACTCCAAACAGCCAGCACCACTCACTGCAGACAAGCCCACATAGAAAGGTAAAAGGACTGGTCGCTCACTCCACCACATGCTAATCCGTGAAGACAGAAATTTGTACTGACACCAGCTAATTTAAATGCAGTCGAGTCACATTTGTGGCTACCTTCACATGAATTCAACATTACTTATGAGATGCAAAGGCCTATTCTTTCTCAACATATGTCAACAGACTATTTAAAAGCACGCCAGTGAAGCAACTGACCTAAGAATACAGTAACAGAAGCCCTCTGCAGACATGGGATACATAGGCATGGCTGGCTTCATCAATCTGTTAAAATTACTAAAAGAGCAATATTTGCTGTGCCCTTTCAGACGTGAGTGTGACCGCACTCTCTAACGTTTAACTCTCTTTGTTGTTGTCACTGTTTTTGAGTCTGGGCATGTGTGTGTGTTGCAGCTGTGAACACACAGGGGCACCTCACACATAGGCTACAAGGGAAAGGTCTCTCTTTTGGATACAGATCTTCTGGTGCCATGTTAATCAGTAAGTGTAGTAATACTCACAGGTAGAGGGACACAATCTTGGATGCAGCCTGTCCTAAATCTGGTATGGAGGTCAGCTCATTGTGGTCTAGCCGACTGAAAGTTACAAACACAGAGAGAAGAGGGTTAGAGAAGCAAACCGCTGATAAAGGAGCACCCTTGAAAATTGACTATATACAGACAGACAGACAGACAGACAGACAGACAGACACACAGACACACAGACAGATAGATAAATAGATATATGTGTGTGCACAGATATCTACACATATTTAGATATGGTTGTTATAACTCATTTCAGTCAAAGCACGTATAAATCAACATATAGGACTTTTCACGTCTGCTGCACAGCAAGTGGCAAGTCATCCTTTTAAAAACTGAAAATAACATGGGAGTAAAACAGATGTCCGGGAGCGTATGACTGGCCCGCTGGCCTGCCAAAGATGTCACCAGTGTGTGTATCACCAGTACGTTCCTGTATCTGTGTGTGTGTGCCTTGTGTACTGGCGCTGAGTGACACAAAACCAAGCCCTCTCCTCACCATATAAAATATTTACAAGGCCAGTGTTGGCCACAGTATCAGGTGGTGGGGGAAAGGGCTTAATATAGAAAACCACCACTTAATTCTCAATTGGACTTAGTTCAAGGGAACACATATGAGAATGCTGCTCGGAAGCGGCGCGGCAATGATGGGAGTTAGCCAGAATGAAGTAACTGATTTTTTTTTTTTTTTTTAAAAAAAACAGGTGACACTTCAGGTGACAATCCAACAGGGGCAAACACATTTACTGAAAAGGGTTTAGGAGATTTTAAGGAGACTGTCAGCAGAAACCATGAGTGCTCTGCGGGTGACTACTTACAGCTCTCTCAAGTTGGGAAGGTTGGCAAAGGCTTCAGGACTGATGGAAGTCAGTTTGTTGTAGCCAAGATTTCTGAAAACAAACAAAAAGTTGCTCATTACAAGACAGGAAACAACAATTATTTGAAATACCTGCAGGGCAATGGTGTTTCACATCTTTTATTGCTTTTGTCCTTGGCATTTTTCAGCACTTTAAATAAGGATCCTGATCAATAGCAGCAATTATGTTTCCCATTTGACAAACATCCTCATCTGTCTGCATTAAGTATGCCTGAAAACACTGCAGTACATAAATTTACGCCAGCCTTCAAGGAGGGCCCGAATCGATACCATCGATACAGAGCGTCTCTCTCCTGGCTCACTTTCCAAACATTACCCACAGGCCATTCATCTGCAGCAGTCAATTTGCACTTTCAGCTAACGGTGTATTTAATAGCTGGCACTTGACTTGTACAGAAGCTTATTAGTGAGCGATTTGTCCAGTGATACAGCCTTACTGCGGTTAAGAGTGCAGGTAAAAAAAAACACAGCTAACACACCTTTGCTTTTTCACCGAGATTCCCACGCCGTATGAATCGAGTTTATCTCGCGTAGACAAGTGCTATCTGTGTCACACACTTGCCTCCTGCCTAGCTGGCATGTTGCCTGCCTGTTGGCAGAGCAGGCCGCAGTGAGAGCGCTGTTTGTATTTGCGTGGTGGGGCTAGGCTAGGCGAGACAAAGGGAGCCCACAGCTCCGAGCCGCCTGCCTCCCGCCCCTCCATCCCTCTGTCCAGACGTGAGAGACGGCCCAGGAATGTTTCACAGGCCTGCCGAGAGATGGCTACTTGTTCCCAGAGTCTGGGGACACTTTTACCTGATGTAACGCATTCCTCATTCTGCTCTTGTCCCACAGTGGCCTTAAAAGCCCACAGACTGGACAGCGACATATATTTTTTTAAAAGATAAATTTGAAGCTAAACAAACACAAAAAACCTGCCATTTTCATACTTCATGCTCACAACACTTTCTCTTAAACAATTTATGCCCATCAGTCTCAATAGCCATCTCACTTGACAGATTTCCCTTTCTTGTCTTCTGTGCTCAATTGCAGATAATGACAGTCTTTTTCCCCATTTCTTTCTCTCAAAGTGTGTGTGTGAGACGAGATAATAGCAGAGCGTCTGTCTGCCCTCGGGGCTGACAGAGAGGTGTGTATGCATGTCTATGTCATGATCATTTACTGGGGCACCTCCCATTCAGGCCTAGATCGCTAAATTATTGTTCCCTGCAACAGGAGGAAATTACCTTGTTATGACGAAGCCAAAAAAACAACACACACACACAGAGTCCCCATTGATCGCCTTTGCCTAGAGGCAGGTATAATGAGCCAAAGATACACCCAACACCGACAGCATGAGAGGCAGTGCCGTCATCTGGACAAGCTATCAGTAGTTTCTAATCAACCTGCATTTGCTCCCTCTGGGCGATGTGCTGCGCAAACATAATGTGTCCTTCCACACCTTTGCTGATGATATTCAGAGCTACCTCCCTCTGAGGTTAGACTGTAAGGACTCTCTGCAGCCGTTATTCTCCTGTTTGTCTGACATTAAGACTTGGATGGCTCTTAACTTTCTACATCTAAATGAAAGTAAAACTGAAGTCATTGTGTTTGGGCTTCCTAAAGACCCCAACCTTTCCTTTGATTTTATGGGACCCCTAACTTCCGAATGTACTTCCTCCATTAAGAGCCTCGGTGTTACTTTTGACAGTGCTTTTAAATTTGATAAACAAATCAGCTCCGTAGTCAAGGGATCTTTTTTATCATCTACGGATTTTAGCTAAAGTCAAGTCCTACCTGTGCAGGAACGATCTAGAAAGGGTGGTCCATGCTTTTATTACTTCACGGCTGGACTACTGTAACTCCCTTTATGCTGGTTTAGATCGTTCCTGTCTGCATCGCCTCCAACTGGTGCAGAACGCTGCTGCTCGCATGCTGACCGGTTCCAAAAAGAGAGACCACATCACTCTGGTCCTCTGCTCTCTCCACTGGCTCCCAGTTGCTTTTAGGATTGATTTTAAAATTTTACTGTTGGTTTTTAAGGTTCTTAACGGTACTGCACCTCCTTACCTGGCAGAGCTTCTTAGCATTTACCGCCCCAGGAGATCTTTGAGGTCAGCAGACCTGATGTTTTTAGATGTTCCCAGGTACAGACTAAAGACTAGGGGAGAGAGGGCTTTTGCTGTGGCTGCACCCAGACTGTGGAACAGTTTACCTCCTCACATCAGATTCTCCTCAAGCCTAGGAACTTTTAAAACTGCTCTTAAAACTCACCTCTTCTCATTGGCTTTTAGCAAGGTTTAACTTATTGTTTTAATTTATTGTTTTATCAGTGAGGTGTTTTATGTACTTGTGTTTTATTGTATTTTATATTTGTATTTTATTGTACAGCACTTTGGTCAGCCTCGGTTGTTTTTAAATGTGCTTTATAAATAAACTTGACTTGACTTGCATTTGGCACAAAATAGCAGAAGAAATTTCAGCAGTCCATGCTGCATAACAAGCAAGTAAAAGATTTATCCAAAAACGCCACAATCATGGAGCTTTGTGAATTTCTAACTTTCATATTTAATATTGAATTAAGCAGAGAAAATTGACTGCAGATATGATACTCAAGGTTTAAAATAAGGAGAAGGATAAAGCGGGATGAAGGAACAAAGTCGAGGTTGGGGGGTAAACCTGTCGGGTTGGTGCCAAAGGCCACAGCAGCAAACAGAACTGGCCTTTTATGTGTGTATATGCAAGCACGCCTGTGCCTTTTTTTCTCAGTCACCTATGGTATTTACACAACTCCGTCTTTTCCTTCCCACTTCATTGAGACAAATCTGTTTTCTTGCCTATCAGATGAGATAAGTTTCACAGTATTTTAACACCTACTGTAAAGGAGGCGATGGTGATGATAAGGGCTGGGTTCTCTCCCCCTCCAACCCCCATCGCCACCACACACACACACACACACACACACACACACACTCCCTCATATGGCAGGAAAGAAGGAGGGAATGTGACTCCAGCTTTAAGCATTGTTAATGCTTTCCAGAAAGTGACCTTGCACTCATGCAGTTTCTGAAAGAATTTGCTGCATCGGGTAAGAAAAATACAAGTCTTTGAGTTTTCGACTGCTCCGCGAGTGGAGAGATGCAGACGCCAACACTAACAGAAACAAACATGCTCAGAAGAAGAAGAAAAAAAAAAGAACTATCCAAATATCCTCTCAAATGCTAAACTGGGTTTAGCGTTCCATAAACCTCTGCAAGTTTATGCTGTATAGTTCAACCAGCTGGAAAACGAAGTGTAGCTGTGTTTTATTAAACATGGCAAACACTACTGCAATTTACCTTAAAAAAAAATTGAGAGTGGTTCAAACACTGCATTCCATTGTGTGGTACAACTACTTCATAATGGGCAGGACTGTTTGACATTAGTCAGCAGGATCACACTCAAAAGCACTCTCAGCCAGGTACTTAGCCAAAAAAAGTGTGGGAAAATCTAAACGTTGAATCAAATGCTAATTTTCACAATGACTTCAATCTGTTCTGATTAATGTGCTGATGCCAGTAAAGCATTTTGGATAATCAAAAAGGGGCACAATTAACATTCATCACACAGTCTACCAATGTTTTCCCTCAGATTTTGAGTCCTTTGGTGTGCGTGGGCGAGTTTATGTGGAGGAACAGCTTTTTCAATTATTAAAGATTATTTTATCCTCCAAATAAATAACTGAACAATACAATCTGCTGCCTCTTTAGTTACTCGGATGTACTTTCACTCTGCCGTCTCTAGTGCATTGCACCTAAAAATTTTAGTTTTTGCTCACAACAACCCCACCAAGTCAACTTGGCCCAGTACCCTAAAACACTTAAAGATGGAACATATCAAAGGTTCTTTATGAAACAGCAACAGACATACTTCAATTGACAACATCCTAAGCTGGTCGCCTTAACAACTAGTTGGAAGTTTTGACTCAATCCGAGTATACCTGGGAAGGAACTCTTCAAAAGCAAGCATGATAAACTCATGAAAGGCCTGCTTCATAGAGCAGGTGTCTTAGAAAGAAAAATGGAGCCTAGCGCCTGCAGAAGACCATCACTTCTGGACTGTGTAGCCGATGTGACACATAAAACTCATTAAAAAGCTTTAAAAAAATTGCTTCGTTATGGGTACTGTGGGAGTAGAGGAAGCCTGTGAGTAGTGGAGTGATGTCATAGCGTATGACACTACACTTGTAAGTCAGCGCATAGCCTGTGTGTGGGAGAGGAGATGTGAGGAGGGAGGAAAAGTGCAGGGACTTAGACATACAGAGATACATCATCATTATCTTTTCCCATTTCTATCGTAGATAAATGCAGTGTGAACTTTGCTCGCTCAAAGTGTGAAGTGATGTCAGGGATGAGCCTTCTGTAGCCCAGTTGTGAGACAAAAGCTCTTTAATGTGGTCGACTTCATGGCATCGTAAAACTGGTCAAATAATAACCTGCGTGTCAGAGAGCCAGACACACAGACACACAAACACACATACACACACCGACGCTGCTCTTCCTGTCATTAAAGGCCAGTTTATAGCCCGGCAACTGCAGTGAGAGTGTACACAAAGCTAACACCAGCTCCCGGCCACCATTTTACACACAAGTCATACAGCGAATGAGAAGTGGGGCCGGTATCTTATCAGTTTCGACAAGGTTAAAAGCATAAACTGGCCGACAAGCGTTACTATAAAAGTGATAAATCTGACTCGTTAAAATCGGAGCAAAGAAACACAGTAAATACCAGATCCTTGGAAGGGGGGGCAAGGAGAACTTAGGTGCAAGATCAGAGAGATGTAGTGCTGATGGGCTCAGCATATTTTACCATTTGCATTACAGATACTCACTGCCCCCACACACATAACTCAAAGAGGCTGCTCCTGTCTTTGAAATCAGACTGACTGGGAGCGTGACTCTGAAGTTTTCCGATGCAGGCACATCTTGGGGCCATGTGCAGCCCCGTTGTGAGTGTTGCCGCTTTGGGGTTATAGCAGGAGATGAAGCAGCGCACTCCAAACAAACCAGGACGAGGTTGGGGAAAGTTTCTGCAGCAGCCCGAGGCGCTGCTTGAACCCACGGCTGGGCCCACAGACCTGAGACTGGGCACTCCATATGAGAAGCACAAACCCGTTGATGCCGTCTGCACAGCAGGCAAACCAAGGGTTTAATGCAGGAGCATGCTCCTGCTGTCTAGTGTGATAACAGTGTAATGTTTTACAAATGGCGCCATGCTAGATCATTCCGAGTACAGGGAAATGAGTGTCCCAAATTAATCTCGAAGAATAACATAAACACTGTATTATTGTACTCCTGTCTAGTAGTCTGGCCTAATGCTCTTAACTTCAAAGTGAAGAAAAAGACAGACAGTTTTTCATTCGTTAATTTCCTTCCCCAGTGATGTTTATTTTATTAGCAGAACAATAATTACCCATGGTAATAATGATTACACATGAATTTGTGGTTGTTTTGGGATTTAAGTTGATGCTGTTTTCTACAGTATCAGAAAGTACAGAGGCCAAAAAAAAATCTGGCCCAAGTTAGCACTCCAATCTCCCCTTGTGTCTCGAAGGGCTGTCTGTTTTCTGGGGTGAAGCTGCTTCACTTGCGCAGTACCTCTCACTCTTTCCAAGTCACACTTTTTTTTCTCCCCCAAACATCTTCTCCAGATTCCCAAACTCTTACCAGATGTACAGAATTCACAGATGATTCACTGATCAAGCCCACTTTGTAGATACTGACTTCAGGGTAGAGGGAAAAGAGGAAAAAAAAGAGAAAAAAGAAAAACTTGGCGCCCTAAAGTGTCTTCACAAAAGAGCCATCTATTCTGCTGACTGAATTCCTGTCGAATGAGTTGTGGCAGCAGCTGTTTGATTGTCATTAGAGCCAGCGTGAGGCTATGAGCTCATTCCATATCTCCATATTAATGTCAGACTTTATCTGCTCTTATTAGAGTAGAGGATCAAGCTTTAGCCGTTTCTTCCTAATTTGTTCACAGCTAATGCGTTACATGAATCATCTCAGCCGGTTAAAAAAAACACAAGACTTCTATTTAATCTTCCATCTAAGAACCACCAATACTTCTACTAACCTGAAAATCTAACGGCCTGATGTGGGAGGAAAAGTGACGCGGGCCTGATAAAGATCACCTCCAATGATAATATCATCCTAAAGCCTTCTAAACACACAAGTTAGGTCTACAAAATATCTACCAGACATGAAAGTCGCAAGGCCAGCAAAACTATGACAATAAACAAACTTGGTATAATCACCAATACCACAAGATTACAAGGCTGCGTAGCGAGAAATGCCCTAGAAACCACAAAGGGCTCAGCCCTGCTGAGTGCTGTTGCTGTATCTCTGCCCCAGCTGCTCAAATGTTGATGTGTTTAAGCAAGAGACGAAACATTTCTGCACTGTGGTGTTTATACATCAGTCAGTCCCAACATAAAATCCAAAATCCCTGACAGTATAAATGGCCATGATGGAAAAAGTAAACCCAGGGCAAGCATAGTACTAGTGGTTAAACCTATTTTGTGTGTCTATTAATAGCTTAGATGAAGCAAAACACTACCTGAAAATAAAAGTGTTATTTCTGCATATATGTGGCAGTCAAGCAAACGGCTGTGTAACATGCAATTTCCTTTGGGTTTCCACTGTGTGTTACAACATGTGTGACAGTGGTTGAGGTTTCTGACCACTGAGAGGACTTTCACCAACTAGTGGAGCTGAGATTCAGTAAGCAGAAGCAGACTGTGGCATTAACAAGACACTTCCGCTTAGTGCATCCCTCTCCACGAACTCCTACTCCCACAGGCCAGGTGATCCAGAGTTACACCCCCCCAGTAACCAGTCTGCAATCGACCATCTGGGCTCTCCATCCCGAAACCACCAACACAAACCTATTTCCTGAGGTAGAAGCCAAAAACCAGCTGTTGGGGGTAGCATTTACCAATAAGGCTTTAAGTGAGGTTGAAGGCTACACTTTGGGGATGACTTGCAGCAGAGAGTTTGGCCAGCACATGTAAAAACACTGGAAACCACTAGCAAAATGCCACATTACACAGGGGGTCATTTGAGAGCAGGTGAGTGATTCAAGGGCTCAGTATTCAAGTGAAAAATATATATGTAGAAAAGATGGAACTTTCCATAACAACAAATAGCAAAAAGAAAAGACGGAGAGACGCTGGCAAACAGACACCCTGCATCTGCTTTATCTCTATCCCAGCACGGCAATCGCAGCCAAAATCTGTAATGCTCATGCTTTTATTTACTTGCAAAATCCCATTATGCCAGTGGCACAGTGGGCAAAAATGCTTTTAATACACATTACTGTGGCTGCAAATAAGATAAGACACCACTCCTGAGAGGGAATATGTGACTTTGTGAGAGTAAACTTGCTTTATATGTTGTTAGGCTATTCATCAATCAGAAACAATAGGCAAACATCTGAGAGTGGTGGACAGTTTGTTAAATGTTACAAGCACTGACGTAAAACAGGAAAGGACAAGTGCAACGAAGAAGTTCATAACCACAGAGGTTTCAAAGAGGCTGGATGTCCAGGCTGTTAGGCATTCACTCATAAATCTCATGTGCTTAAAGGGGGGGGAGCAATAAAGCATTCTAGTGTGATCAATAGTGATCAATATTACTGCGATACAGTAATCAATGATCTAAAATAGCAAAAAGTAGCTAATACGCTTCTTTTTAAGGGTACATTTCCACACCTGGTCAATCACCCATTTTTCCCTTAAAAGTTTGAGTCTTATTTGTCTCTGTTCTTTCCGTGGCCCAGGCAGGATGTGCTAACATCTTTTGTTTCCCATCAAGGCCACTTTCTCACAAGATCCTGAGGAGAGATTATTTTGACAACTGGAAAGCATTACTGTTTTCTCTCCACCAAGGGATGTGGACTCTGTGGACTTGGGGCTGCTAGTAATGGATGAACTGCAGTATAACACCGGTCCACTGGCCACTTGTCTTGACTAGCCAAAAAGCTCATCGGCTTTTCCAGATCCATTCTAATAAACTACACTCTTCATCCATTTTCCCTGACTCTGTAACACAGGGAACAACTGCAAGAGCTGCTTTGGTTGTGGCTTTAACCTGACATTATACAGTTCTATTAACACAAAGTGTAAAAGAAAAATGTTGCTGCAATCATTTGCTGCCTAAAAGCTTTGAAATTCTCCAACATCTTGGTGAAGGTATGATAACTCTCTCCAAGAGCAGCTTCCTCGAGTGCGCTGCTGTGTCATAAGAGCCATGGTTCATTACTGTAATCCCAATTTAAGCGCCTGTGTGAGGATAACTGCAGCAGCTAAATGACAGCGCTATCGTTCTTCACCCACACAAAAGGGTGGGAAATGTTCATTTATTTGCTGCTTGAACCATGTTCATTTTACAGACAGCAGAGCAGAGGGTTGAAGGGTTAAAAGCTTCCGACTGTAGCATGCACGCTGTATGTTTGACTAACGGAGGGTGCTTGTTGTTGTGGATTAACAGCCTCTACTCGTTTACCTCAGGTGATGATGAGATTTTTCCTTTATGGGAAGCCTCTGCACTGCGCACTAGAGTGAGAGAAGAAAACTGGTGTGGGTGCCTTGTGTTTATTGACAACCACCAATGCTGCCTTTTCTTGCACCACCACTGCCGCTCCCTCCCCAGGGGGAAATCATAACAATGAACTGATTCCACACTGATTACTTGGCTAAGATGCCTGAAGGTGGAGATAGACAAGCACACTTTGTTTGAAACCAGGGACTGTGCACACTGACTCTTTCAGCTCTTTTAACAGGCTAAAACTATTATTGTTGCACTGTACCACAGCCCCTGCTCTATCTTTTCTTTTTCAACAATACCAAAGTTTCCCTTTCAGCTGTGCACATCATGCACCACACACGAGCTCTAGTGCACAGAAATAAAAAATAACCTTCCAAACTGCTGCATACCCTAAAATAAAATAAAATAAATTGTTTTCACATAAGTGGACAGAGTTAGCACAGGGTTCACTATGATGGGATCACATTGGGCCACAGGTGAAATTGTCCGTACTTGCCTCTTTAGGTTTACGGTAATCATCCACTAATCTGGCTCATTTACGGACCCCAGAGGCAAAGAGCTGGTTCCCTTTGAGTTAGCCGCCAGCACAATGTGACTATCTCAAGTGGTGTGGAAATATGCAACCTAGGTGTTTTAAAAGATAATTCAAAGCCATAAAGCCATTCCCTTTGAAAACAACAAAGATTGCGGGTCCTTAAATCTCTGCCTGATAAGGTTTGGACGAGATAACAGAAGCCGACTTGGAGCGACACAGGGCTTGCGCGGGGAACCCTGTCTTCACACAAACCAAAAGGTCCAGTGCAGCTGTTTCAGATGGGACATTTGTCCCACAATACATGATCATTGTCCAAGAGGACAGGGCAGTACTGTGAGTCTGCATGCATGCATGATAAACAGCATCTGCACTTGAGAATGGCTAAGAGGTGCTTCAGGGCAACGGGGCTACTCAGGCACAAGTGCCGTTATTCGTGTTTTCTGAAGACACTTTAAAGCCATTGCATTCCTGACTACATGGGGCAAGAAAAACTGCCTCAAACAGGAACCTGTGAGCCAGAACAGTCCTAAGGCCTTTATCTAAATTCCCGGGAATATACACACACACAAACACTAAAAAATCTCAAAAGTTTAAGGATTTGTAAAAGTCACTGGAAACAGTGGGTGCAATATACTCCAGTGAGAAACAACATGTCAACAGGGAGGACAGAGAGCAGTGTTGTCTGTAAGTAAACTATCTAATTCAGTCTGGTAAGTGCTTAAGTTCCCCATACATTGGGGGATGTTTTATAAAAATGTGCCAAATTAGCTCATTTCCTAAATGATCTGGCAGACAGAGTTTCATTTGTTGTCAGCTTTACTTCCAGGAGCCGGTGACTTTCCCAAGAAATTGAATTTATGAAGTGAATCTAGCGAGACAGAAAGGGGAATCAGGATGATACCTGTCATAAGTCTCACTGAGTAATGACGGTTAATCTGTTATGACATGTTTGGGTCTATTTGTTTGCTCAGGCTGCAGGGACTGTTTGCTCACTCTAACACTGGAAACATGAATACACCTTCAGATAGATGCAACCGAAGGCACATGTGCCAGGCACAGAGAGATAAATCTTTTTTTTTTAAGCATGAAGATAAACCAGAGCCTGGAACATTCAATCACATCTCTAAAAGTAAGTGCGTTATAAAATACAGAATGACTTGAAGTTAACGATAATTCACAAAGCAAAGCCTTTGACACCCTTTTAAGTGCAGGCAACTTGGAATACACGTTTGCGCACGTGGCTCTTCTCGCGATAACAAAAACACCTGTTAACCTACTTACTTTGAATAAAACTCCCCAAGTCTGACTATTTAAGCAAAAATTAAAAAAAGAAAAGAAAAAAAAAACATCAGCAGGGAATGCCCGAACTACACAAAAAGTCTTTCAACACAGCATCTGGCCAAGTGTCAAACTCACAGATGCTTTTATTTGTTTGGGGGGTACAATGTTGTGAAAGATTATGCGACTTTAATTTACGAACAGCATGAAAAACAAAAAAGCTCAAGTGGAGTTACAACATGATGTTCAGGGTCTACCTGCGCAAAGTTTTAATGTTCCGTCACTTTCTAGAGGCGCGGGGGGCCTCCGGGGTACTTTGACGGGGTAACTAACTGAAAACAAAACGCGCGGGGGAAGGGGGCAATTTTGTTTGCTTACATACAGTTAGAAAGGAGGCACGGGCATAGCTTCTATGACAGCTGCCCGTCACTCCCCCCTCTGTTTTAGTTCATAGGCAAAACTATGCAACTCTAAGCAGAACCACAAAAATCTTCTCTGACGGGATTCCTGGGGAGAAGCCCCGTACCAACAGGGGTCCTCTGCTTCAAAGCCGTGCTGTCGGCGTGTTTAAGCAAATAAAGCCCTAACACTCTATGCTGCTGTCCACGTTTTTACACTGTTATCCCGTTATGGGCTGGTCAATAAATAGGTTAGAGCAACTAAGCGCTTTACTTACAAGGAAACAGTCCGAACTGGAAGGTCCAAAGGCGTCGCCGTCAGCTCCAGATTACTACAGTCCACTGAGTCGCCACTGCAGGTACAGTTCTGGGCACATGGTGTGTCTGAACTCAATCCGTAACTTTGAAAGAATTCGACCGACAAAATTAAATAAAAAATACACCGAGACAGATATCCAAATCGTCCCAGGAAGGCCGCCATTTTGTATCCAGTTTTAATAGCGCGGCTGCTGAGCTCTCTCCCGGTGCCCACAACCTGGTGTCTTTAATGTGGCTACGAAAAAAAACGAAAGCTCGTTATAACGCATTAATTGTCCTCTTGTACTAAAGATGCTAGCACGGACAACTTTGGGGCAGCCAAATGTTTTCCGTCCCAGAAACATTCATCTCTGACACAAGTCCCCCACTTCCAACTTTCTCCTCTAGCGTCCGAGGCGGGCTAAAAAAATGATGAAAGGTAAATCACGGACTAGCAGCGAAACTCTGCTACAGCGAACTCTCCAAACTTTGTGCATAAAAGGCTAAATGTAGTTTGTCAGTAGTGATATTGCTTTTGCCGACCTCTGAAAACATGCAACAGTCAGACGTTAAAGGACACTGCGCCTGTACACCTCTCAAAGTAACAGTTGATCAGCGGAGTAGCACAAAAAAGTAAACACTAAGCAAAAGAAAACTGCCAGACGAAACCAGAAATTTGAATATGTAGGAAATAATTTCGGGCTCGCAGGAACAGTGGTGAAAACTCCAGCGCTGGTCTCTCAAGCCGAACGTTGCATGTCGTCCATACCGCGGCGGTCGAATACATCCAACTTTAAACCCCCCGCACGCCCGGTGTTCTCCACCAGCTGCTTATCAGGTACAGTCTGTGGTCACAAAATCTCGACGATGCGATTAATAGCTAAATTGAGTACCCCCTCCTCCTCCTTCTGAGTGTTCAGTACCACCATGAGTTTTTCCCCCTTACCCAGTTACTTTTCCTTTTTTTTTCCTACGGGACCTTTCGGTAATCCCATGTTGGAAACACAACAGCAATTCAATGGTCCTCCCCCGGCTCGCTTGTGATTGGCTGGTGAGAGTTGACGGCCGGGTTACAGCCTAACCTCATTGGTCGTTGCGGGTTCTCACTGCCTCGCGAAGTTGGAGAGCCCTTGAGCAGTTGTCACTCAGCGGTTTCTGGCCCCGCCCATGTTTCCCACCCCGGGGTGTGAAACCGCACCACCTCCTCTCACTCTCACTGCTTCTTAAAGAGACAATCACCCAGATCAAGCTCTGTAATCGCATTATAACAAGCCGTAATAACATAATTGGTTTGAAAGCCCGATTTAAGTATTTGTTAGTAAGGCTGACATCAAGATTTACATACAGAAGAAAGAGCGAGAAAGCTGATTATAAGCAATTGGCTGTATTCCCCTCAGCCACGCGCATTTGAAGGAGTTTCTGTAAAATACGATAAAGTTCCAGCTGGAGAAAGTTGAATTGTGCATGTGCATTTGCTTGTGTAAAGTTTGAGTATGCATGAATATTAAAAATTGTGGAATAGTAAGTACATTTCTCTTTCCAAGTGAACACCTCAGTCCACTGTTGCCTAATAATAATAATAATAATAATAATAAAAACCCTTATATCTCCACTCCGCTTCAGAGAACAATTGCACTTTGCAGGTGTTCAGATAAAGAATAGAATCCAGCAGTGAGTGTTGCTGTGAAAGTAATTTAGACATTTTACATCACTTAAAAATAACAATACTACAGAAATACTTTGTTTAAAAAGTTCAAAATTTGCAAGTTTAAAAATGCTATACTCCTAGTGAAAGTAGATACTTATCAGGCTCAAATCAAGCTTAAATTAATTGCTATCAAAATGTCAAAATAAAATATACTAATTACTCTGGTCCACTTTCACCCAGTGATAGGTGAGAATGTCTCCAACCCCTCATCACCCTGAAATAGATTAGGGATTAAGAAAATTGATGGAAAGGTGGTTGGATATTACTCTGTTTAACGATAGACGGTTGTGCAAACATCATTAATGGCGGTGACTGTGGTGATGATTCCACCTATGTATATGTTATCTAATCTAATCTACTCTAATCATTTTATATTCTAATTCTAATCCAATCATAATTAAATGTATTTAATCTTAAATAATAACATCTTACAAATAAAACTGGAGAAAAATACTGGATTTGCTTCCTAGTAGTGGAGCATAAAAAAGTGTAAAGTCAAAATACCAAAAGTGCAGTAAAAGCATAATTAAATATAACTGTATTTAAGTTCTCTCAGGTACTCCAGGTTCATCCCACAGGTTAACTTGTGGTTCTAAATTGTCTGTAGGTGTGAGTGTGAATGGTTGCCAGTCCCTATGTTGGTAGAAAGTGATGAACTGGCAACCTGTGCAGAGTCTACCCTGCTTCTTGCTCCATGACAGCTGGTATAGGTTTGTACAGGCCCTTCTGTGACCCTGAATTGGATAAGCGGACGAAAATGTATGAATGTACTTAAGTGCGGTGCATGAGTAAAGCCTACTTACATTCCAAGTAGCTCAAATTGGCTCCATATTGACACACTGCCCATACGCTGTAAGCAATTGAAAGGCCTCTTATAAAATTCTTAACATAATGTGATTAAATTATCCATTTATTTTCGATCTTGTTGATAATATTGCACAATGACTTTGAATGGGGTGTCTTTAAAATTAGTTGTGATTAAGTAAAGAACCTTTTTCATTACCATCCGCGAAAAGCTGCAAATGTTTTGTGTACATGTACCTGACAATTTGCATACACAATCGCACGCAAAGTGGATGTGTATAATTGTATGTGTGTATGGGCCTGCAAACACACCCATACACATCTGTGTCATTTGTCCATCCAGAATAATCGTTCACCATTTGAGCATGCCCAGTAATGGCCACATGATAGCACAAAATTTTTCCCAAATGTTGAAATCATATTTGCCCCGTGCCTCAAAAATGCACATCTGTGATAAATCAATGCCCCCGTCAGCCTCCCGGCCCCTTGTACGCTTTTTTTCCCTTCTTTTTCTCGTCACATTTCTTTTCTCAGCACTGAAAGATAAGTATTGATTGACTCTGTCGGAGCTATTGTGATCGCTTCGTGTTGGGAGAAGTCCCAGATTTCTTTGCTATTAATCACAGTAGCAAGGACATAGATATTCACACCTGGAGCACTGCAGGCAGTTTAGCAGCGCGGTTCCTTTCCAGTGAATAAGCAAAGGTTTCACATTGCACCATGTGTATGAGTGAGCGCTGTGGCCTACAGGTGAGGCCTCTGGCTCTTGGAAGCGAGGAAAATATCTGCAAAATGAGACACTGTTAAAACATGACTTCGATGGTGATGGAGAACTACAAATTTCTATAGTTTTGTCCAGAAACTGCATTTCTTTTAGACTGTTCTTTGGAGTTGTGAAAATCATTCAAATATTTTAAATGCTTGATATCTCACAAACTTTCAACTTTAAAATATAATATGGTATTTATATCTATTCGTTTGATAAGAAATGTATTTAGAAAGTAAATTCCAGTTATATAATTCTATTTCTTAGGAATATATGGTGTAGTATTAAATCGTGTCTTGTTTTCAGTATATTTTTAATTGATACTCAGTAATATAATATATCAATAGTAAAATATATAAATATCAAATTGCTAGAGTTTATTATATTGGACTTTCAGCCACTGAACTGCTATTTAAATGTCCTTATTCATATATACCATCGCAGCTATGCCACAAATGCCCAGCCCAACAAACAGGGTATGTGGACCAGGTACTTTGGGGCTCTATTTTGAGTGGACTGTTGACTTGTCTCTTAATGTGATTTATCTGGTCATATATTGTCTACTAGTGCAGCAGGCAGACAGCAGGTTAAACTAATGAGAAATATTTCTTCTCATATTTTTTCCTCCAAATTCTTATTTCAGTAGCAGATATTTCTTTACTTTGATAGCATATGGTTTGGCACTAGTTTTGCCGTTCATTAAACTGACAGTCAAACAACGATGTTACATTGTAAGAAAAGCATTAACGGCCTTTTCTATCACAACTGGGAAACTCCTCAGACTCACCCCACGCCCATTCTTGTCTGTGTTAGTGGACATGTTCCTGTCATGAGAGTCCATTATAAAGAAGATAATGATTGCACCAGATGAGCCCTTGTCTTCTTCTTTTTTATTTCTGTTTTTTATGATTTTAACACCATTCATATTGGTGTTTATGCAGCTGGAACAAAATCAAAGTGTCCATAAAGACACGTCCACAGATTTCAGGGCCGGTATGAGAAGTGCAGGCAGTAGCTTCTTATGTGTTCACGATGAGTCAAATACACATTGTTCACATTTCACTTTATTTCAGTGCTGGAGGGGTAACGTGATGGCGAGAGGAGGGGAGAGGAGGGGTGGATGTGCGAGGCCTGGAGCGATTCATCACGCTCATCTTACTGGAATCTTCAAAGATAACAAACCATCTGCTGCAGCTATTCATCAACTATAAAGTGGAGAGGCGTGAAACGCAGCCAACTCATCAAACTGGGACTAGATGGCTAACGGGTGTTGCAGGAGTGCAGAGATGCCTGGCTAATAGGAAGCAGAAACAGTTTGGGCACTTGTGTCGATACCAGACTGCCTGCTAAGTGGCGTGATTACGTGGCCTACAAGGCAGAGGACGTGAGTGAAGAGGGGGAAGAGGAAAGCGTGACAGATGCAGAGAAAGAAAAATGTAAAGGCAAGAAGGTGCAGGATGTCTATAAATACTCCACGTGCAAGACATTTTGGATGAAAGACTCTGGCCTTGACTCTGATCTACCTTAGGGTTTCCTCAAAATTAGGAATAATCAATGATTACTTGATGACTACTTATTTTTTAAAATTTTAAAAGTCTGAAGAAGATATGTGTTTTAAATAAATGTAAAGATATAAAACCAAAGCATGCGACAGGCTACACTGACATACATTTAATGGAGTAGAGCATTTTTCAGTGTTGTGAGAGAGAAAAGGATGCAGGTAATGTGTGTTTTAATTGCACAATTACTTTAGATACATGTTTGCTATTTGTTTTTTACTGCTACATTGTCACTTCCCCAGCTACTCAGTTACATTATCATCTCCCCAAAAACACTTACCCTGTGTTTTCTGAGTTTTGCATTATTTGTTTTTTGATGACAGTGGGGGTTTTTTTTGTATTTTTGCTGTGTTTTTTCAACTTCAACTTTTCGTGCTTTTACAGCATTTTTCTATTTCCTGGTGTTGTTAAGTTGCATTGCGTTTGACCTTTCAAGGCCACCGTACAGTCTCCACTGACCTTGCAACAAACCAAACAGATATTCATGTGTAAAACGCTATCATTATGAAAATGCACAGAGAACAACCATGCATCCATCTCCTACACTTGGCCTTACCAGGGTCAAGGGGAGTTACTGGAGCCAATGCCAGTTACTCAGGTACAAGAGGCAGGGCACACCGTTGGGAAGAAGTGCATGCAGAGAACTCATGCAGACACTGAGAGAAAGCCCTGCCGACATGGTGGATTTAAACCTAGAACTGTAGGGCAACAGTGCTAACCACCGTGCCACTTCACTACCCCTGAAATTTACACCTGTAGTAAAGAAATAAGCTAGGAGTGATAGCTACGTCGAGAGGAATCAGTATTTCACCAGATAATGAACTAAACCACGGGTATATGAAAGACAATAACAAAGAAGCTTCAAGTGTGGTGCAACCTGCAGGTGTCTAAACACCATAGCTCCAGCTATTCTCCTGTTTTTTTCTCACTGCATAGAAAGTGAGCTAACCTTCACAGTTCACATCACTGTTTTCCTTATGACGAGGGTGAATCAGGCTGTGTCATGCCAAGTTCCTGTCAGTAGGTAAGACTCGCAGCTTTGCAGCCCAACGGCGAGCGATGAGAGACAAACCATACCAGCTCCCTAACCTGTTCCATCACGAGGTAGGCGTGGCGAGAAGCGCACACCTTGTCTACTATGCTTACATTTCAAGCCCACAGTGTCAGCTGCAGTGAAGGCATGCATTGTTGAAAGTGGGGCCCAAAATGGCAGTTAGTTTCCAGGTCCTTTCAACAGGTGTTTGCTTGTGTCTACATTGCTCACATCCTCGCCCTGCGAAGTCGAAGCCACGGCTTGTCGGTTTACAGCTACTTTGACAGACAGGGTGGGGAAAGGTGACTCTCTTGTGTATTCGGCTGTGGTTGTTTTAATAGGCCTTGTCAATAGAATATTTCATAAAAGAAGCAATGGCCCGGAACAGTTTTTGTTCTGTCCTAGCAGAGGAATGTGCTTGTTTCACTTTTTGAAAGGTGGTGCAGGGCTGCAGCAGCCAAACAGCTTTCAGTCTGCCAGCGCTTTTTGTTTCTGTGTTTTTTAGTGCGAACACGTTTGTACGAAAAAAAGAGATCTCATTCTGTCTTTTCTCTCCTTTGCCCTTGTCTTTTGCTCTCTCTTCAGGCTCTGAATGGGATTAAACACAGCTTTTGTTGTTTGTGTGGAATATAGCTATAAAACAGTTGGAATTACCGAACTCGGTGACCTGTCTCCGCCGTGCACGTTTTTCTTAAAGCAAAAAAGCTTTTAAAACGACTTGATTCAAATCCACGGATTTAAAATCGCTAGGCCTACGTTTGACCTGTCACATTTCACGGCTGGTTACCCACCGGCCCGGCATTTAGATAGCCAGTGAGCGGTTTAATTAGCCAGCGAAATCAGAATGGTCTGAAAGTCTCAATTCAATTAGGTCTTCAAACACACTCAATGGCACCGCAGACCAGAGGTGGAAAATTCAATTTATTTGAAGTAACTGGATACCCATTCACTACTGAGCCAAATGGCCTCCCTCTTGGTATGCGTTGTATATGTTTACGAGCAATTCATTCAGCATCATTACTTTATCTTGAGTGTATCATTAACTGTGGAGAAATGGCAATTAGACGGCGTGTTAACTGCTGCCACAAAGACTGCATGTTTACCAGCCACTTCACAGCTCGGGCACAAAACATTTTCCCTCTGAACCACATAAATTACAGTGATTGAGTGAAATCACACTCCACTGCATTTGCACTTGTACATTTATTATCATCTTTAATTGCTGCGCTTTCCCTCTAAATATCCCGGAGCTGGTTATACGTGACACAAATGGACTTATAAAGTGAAGCCACCCATGTAGGCTGATGAACGTAAGACCGGCATTCCATCAGAGAAAAGAATGAACCCGTATTAATCAAACCTTTTCTCTTTTGCAAACCTGTTTCTAACTCTCTCTCCGCTCACACAACGCTGTGGCCAACTCATTAGTGGAGGCTTTGGAAATGCTTGTATAGCCATGTGGAGTACAAAGAGTGAAAAGGCTGATCCCTCCTTTTTTTTTCTCCTTCTTCCTTTGCTCCCTTGCTCTTGACAAAGTAGAGCCTTGGTGAATAGTGGAGGCAAAGGCAGAGCTGAATAGAGCTGGAGGAATGGGGCTCGCTCATGCAGAGAGCTCTCAGCTCCTCTATACCTGCTCTGGAGAAAAGAGTGGCCAGCTGCTGCTGAGCCTTTTTTCCCCTGACTTCAATAGAGACCTTGTGAAAAGAGCCTGGACAGGGCAGCTGAATAATGAGAGAGAAAGTGAGGAATGGAAGTTAGGTAAGGAAGGAAGGAAAGGGGGGGGAATAAAGAGGAGGTTGGTGCGGTGGGGGATTAATTGGGAGCAGAGAGGGTATGTGGGGTTTGCATAAGCACATCGTCGCTAACACCCCTGCTGTGCACGCAGCTCTTGGGGCTGGTGTGTGACAGCGAAGAAGAGCAACTTGGTTTATCATAAAGGAAATTAGCATGCAGTAGTGAAGCGGTTGAAGTCCATTATTTGGGCAGTTCAAAGTGAGAGATTGACTTTGGAGCTGGGATCTGCAAATGGTGGCCAAATCAAGCTCGGCAGGGCGTCTGTTGAAGCTCAAAGAGAATATGAGTCATTTAAAGAGCTTTCCAATGCATGCCAGGTAAAGTAATGATGTGCACACAGAGGGCCTCCCAGTTCTTTCTTCTGAAGATTGCCATGGGTAAAACCCCTGCTTCTATTTTTAGTCAATTTTTGCATCTATCTTCTCCGCTTATTAATCGTTTTTTTCTTTCCACAGCTCCAACCACACTGCTGCGCTGCCACAGCTGCTAAAATGCATGTCAGCTTGTTTTCTTTCCCCGTGCACTTTACATTCATACTCTCCCTTTACCTACGAACTGTTGCTTTACCCTCCTTCCACAGGCTGCAGCTCCTGTTTTTTTCTTTAATGCCGGTTCCTTTCCTCCTTCCTTTGCTCCCTTACCTGCCCCCAGGCCACTGTTGCTGCTAATAGGATAATGGCTGCCATGTTATGCACACTTAAGACCCACAGAGCAGCGCTGAGGGCTGTGTGCATACATGTGTGTGTGTGTCAATGTGTCTGTGTGTGTGTGTGTGCTTGGTTTGTCTGTTTGGGGGGTGGAGATGGGGATGCAGGACGTCTTTAAAATTATGTAAAATTACTTTGTGGGGATTGCAGGAGGAGTGAATTATCTTTAACGTTTCAGCACCGGGGCTGTGGACATCTGGGTTTTTAGCCCCTGAGGAGCATTTATAAGAGTTTATAGATGGTTTTTTTTTTTTTAAAACAAACAAACTTGAGTAATTTTTTGAGGTAAGTAAGATGTTGGATAAAAAATCGCTGACACTTCTACAGGCTGGATTCACTTGTTACTGAAGGGTGAACCAAGTGAGATAGAGGCGGATTTATAGGGCACTGAAAATATGTTCCATTTATCTGCTTCTGTTTATTGAAGGAAGAAAAATGGACAATAACTTAAGGCCTTGGGGAGCTTTTCTGAATTTCAGCCAGGTTTTTTTTCTTTTGAAGGTGCTTTTTAACCTACATAACAGATGTTTGCTTTTTTTCTGTTCTTAAAGCGACACGGGACAGTTGTTCTCGCAGAAAGACTGTAGGCATGTGTATGATGGGGAATGATTCAAAAGGGGAAACTCTCACTGCTCTCACCTCTGCAAAAGAGCAGGCATGGACACTCATGACACTTTATCATACGCCTCCGCTTTAATCCCTTGGAGCTCGAGCTTGAAGAATGCTGGAGTTCAGAAATCCAACCTGACTCCATAAACTCACATTTGGGCAAACAAACACATGCAACTTCTATCATCCACACCTGAAGACACATATGAGTTCTGCACATTCCCTGCACACTGCCGCACATGTCAAATTCAAGAATAATAAATCATCCAGCCATCTTTACATCCTTTTTTTTAACCACTAGCCCTACTCAGGATTGCAGCAGGGGTGGGGGCTTTAGTTCATCTCAGCTGTCACACGGCGAGAGGCAGCGTACAGCCTGGACAGGTTGTCAGTCTGTCAGGGTCATAAAATATCATTGATGAAAAGATAAACAAATCAGCAGCAGGGCATGCAGCATCGTGCAAATTTGAAACACTATGCAAACTAAATTTTCCAAAATCAAATTTACCCCGCCTTCAAATGTAATAACTTAACATCTCGCATTGCACAACATCTTCACGATCTCTTCCATCTGCCTTGTAGCATTTGGCATGATGCAAAAAAAAAAAAAAAAAGCCACAAAACACCCACGAATTAGTCGCTTCTTGGTGGTTCTGGTTGCTCAACATTCGTCGTAACCATGAACACGCAGCAGATGTCTGCATGTGTGGAGAAGCAGAGACGTTAGATTCGAGCTGACAGTGAGATATGGACATCTGAGGCCCGTGCTGTAAACATCATTTTACTTCAGAGCTGAGCTCATTCAACAGGTTGCATTTATTCCTCGTTAGTTCATTACAGCTGCTGACAGCGACGAACTGTCATTCAAACTCCCAAACTCTTCAAACTCAAACTCTTCTGGATCTTTTCCACCTCCAACTTAACTCCTGTAGATCAGTTTAACCTTTGGCATTGCAGACACGTCCAGCTGAATTTGTTTTTACCGGAAAGGTGCTGCTACGCGCCAGAGCTTCCTGATGTTTCCCATTCCTGCTCACACACACACACTCCTGTGGTGAATTTGTTGTGCTTATTTAGCGTGGGCACCTCCGGCTGTTGGAGACCAGAAGCGTGACAGGACAGATGTGCACCTCAGTTCTGCATATCTAATTCCGAACAGACACTTGCAGTTTCTCTCTGTCCCTTGTTTTCTAACCTGCTCTCTTTGTTTCCCTCGGTCTGTTCTAACTTAGTAATGGTAAAGACTGATGATGAACTAGGAAATGAAATCTTTATAATGACACTTGGCTTTATTTTCTTTTTAAACAGGCATTTTGAGTGTCCCGGCAACTGCCTGTCCCTCATGTAGTGAGACGTCAATATAATATCCTAATAATAATCACTTGCTTCCAAGTCAAACACACAAAGTTGATTAAAACATGACTATAGCAGGATATTTGCAGTGGAAATCACATTTCGAGTTGAGGTGAGATGTGGAGCCCTTAAGTCTGGCAGTCACCGAGTGGAGCAGATTGATTGCCTCGTCTCACATTTCATCTTGTTTGGACGAGGGCCCCGTCTTACACTATCATACTTAGCTTGAGCAAATTAATTGGAGCTCTTCCTAATGAAAAGGGACATCTATTTGTTGTTGATGTAGTTTGAAAGTATGATTCCATAGTGAAAGTACGGTGTATTTACCTTTTCTGTCTTTCAGATTTTTATGGCCGTGTGTGCCTGCCGTATTGCGTTTCTCCACATGCCCTGCCTGCTATGTGTGTCTGTATACACAGTATGTCAACATGCATGAATGCTTACATGCCGGCATGTGAGCGAACATTTGCTCTGTGAGTTGCAGACCCATTTGCAGGTGTGAAAATGTGCTTGCGTGCCTGCAGACGTGCACAGTCAAACGCAATAATGACACCAATGATTCCTGGAAGAGTTTACTCCGTCTCACAGTGGGTTTTCATCTTTCTCGTCCCTCTTCTTCTTCTTTTTCTTTTTTGTTCTTTTTTTTTTTTGCTCTGTTTGACAGTGGATCAGACAGGAAATGCTTGCCTGATTGGAAAGATTAGTGAAGCTTCTGCCAGCTGTCGAAGAAAGATGAGAAGATTAAAGAATGTAAAGAGATACACTCCCTTGCTGTGTGTATCCTTTCTGATTGTTAAAGAGATGGAAAAAATGCTTTGGCTAGGTAATCTGTTCAGCAAATTACAATGGAAACAACAGTAGGCTACAACCACCTTAGCTGCTCTGTCAGGCACAGGCGCTTTGAGCTAAAAAGGCTATTGAAGTCAATATGCTGGTATAATTTTTGGTACCATGCTCACCATTGTTGCCTTAGCGTTTTCAGAGTGCTAACGTTTACCTCAGCCTTTTTCATACATGAACTACAGACAGTGTCAGGGGAATTAGGTCAAGAGTCCCAGCCCCTTGTCAGCAGATTGTCCAGGTTAGAGGCCTGATGACGATGTCTTTTAGGTGAGGGGTGGCACCCAGGCAAAGAGTATTATATGTAGCACACTGAGTCACTTTCTGTGAATTCTCCAGATGTTTACTGCTGTCATTTTCAAACTAGCTCATTGGACTGTTGGTGGATTAAACTGACCGAGTTGTACATCTCCCAGTTGGAAGTTAAGCACTGCGGTGCACTTGAGAAAAGAAAGCTTAATTAGCACTAAACACAAAAGAGGCTAATTTGAATACTATTAGTATTGCAGGTATTTTGTTAAACTAACCTTTGAAGAAAAGTTTAGTGTGATAGTAGTGCTAGTTGACTAGTGACTAGTGAGAAAAGTTGTTAACAACTCCTCCTGAATATTTATATCAAATTATGATTATAATTATGATTTTTATTTTGGTAATTTGGTTAGTCATAGTAAAAGATAGTACACACTCTGCACCTTTTCTGTCTTTCTCAGTTTCGCACATCATTGTAGACGACTTTAAGTCCACTTTTTTCTTTCTTCTTATTTGCCTTTTTTCTCAACTTTGTGGGAATTTGTTCATACAACTCTTTTATATGCCCCCCCCCCCCAGCATTTTAACCAGATTTGCTTCTGCACTTTGACAGAGCCATTACAACACATAGATTCTTTCATAGATTTGATGCTGTGCTTTGGATTATTGTCCTGTTGCGAGATCCAGCTTCATCCATGCTTTAGCTGTTGGACAGATGACCTCACATCTGCCTGTCTAGAATTCTTTGGTATGAAGAGAACTGCATGGTCGGCTCAAAGACTGCAAGGTGCAGGTACTGTGACTGCAAAACAAGCCAAACTTACCACCCCTCTTTGTCACTGTAGAATAATGGACTAAAAAACAGTTTAAAATAGACTTATCTCCCATTGTGGACGTCTTTTCTTGATTGACATTGTCTTAAACACACCTAAAGGCTCCAGACCAGAAAACCTCTCAGATCTGCTTTTATTGAGACATGTTTAGTTTAGTCTCCCCTCACCAATGTGAAAATAATTAAAAACTTTATATTACGTACAGTTTTTATATATTTTCTTCAAACTTTACAACAATGTACTAGGCCTTGGGAGACAGAGTACCTAGGTTGGCTAAGCATTTGACCTTAACCCTCATTTTTATTAAGTTCAAAGTTGACCTTGAAAAGAAAATTTCAAGAAAACATATGGGGTGTAATATATTATATGAAGGGGCATGGAAAGAGCTGCACGACACACCTTATTATATTATATTTTGTCAATACGACTCACTAGGACGTCACAATGACACCATAACTGGCTGACGTCAACATGCTGTAATAAAAGCATCATAAAACATCAAAGATTGAGAATATGGCCCTTGCCCTTTAGAGGGAGTTGTGCTCTCTGAGTGCTCTTGTTTGCTGGTGAGGAAGTTGCCTAAAAACTCCAGGCAAGCGCACGTTTACTTTAACACAACTGACCTGAAAACGTAAGAAATGACTTTTCATTCTTTTCCCAAACAGATTAAACAGCCAGCTTAACCTTGTCAAGAAATCTTTTGAAGGCTCTGTATCGCATGACATAAACAACAGATGCCTCAGAATTTCAGATCTGCAGTTCAGCGCTCGGCTTTTCAAATGATTAGAATGAAACAGAAGCTTCATAATGTACTGGAATGTGGAAATGCAGTTTGTCATAGCAGAAACAGCTGCACCTGGAATAAGTCGCTTACACAACCGTCGCACCTGCATGCCCTAGACGTGTTTGGTGTGTGTGCTCGTGTTCAAGAAGAGTGAAAAGGGAGTAAGAAAAACCGCTCCACGGAAAATGAGGGGAGGAAAAAAAAGGAGATTAAGATTTAGAGGAAGTAGACAGTAAAAGAGGTGAAAGTTAGACAAATACAAACAGAATAACGTATCGACACGGCGAAGGCTCCATTTTCCTCCTCACTCCCTCTGGGAGTAGCTGTAAAGTTTCTTTTAAAGTGCTTGCAGGATGTTTTCTGAGGCCTCCCCCCTGCTCAGTCCTTTTATTTTCTCTCTGCGCAGTTGCTTTTTCAATCACCCAACAACGCTCTCCTGCATGTCAATGACCTGGTTTCTGTCAGCGTGCGAAGCATTAAAAGCCCTCCTTAAATACTCTTTTCTCACTATTTGGTTTACAGGCCAGTGACGCACAACCAGGAAGACTGTTGTGGTAACAAAGGACAACAAGTCCACGCTTTCTGTTTTTCATTCACATTATTAAGCACGAAATAAACATCTTTCTCCCAAAAGGTGAGAATTTCCTCACAAGAAAACGGGAAGGTTTCTAGGGTACAACACAATCGCTGAATTGCTGTTTACTTAACATGATGTGCTCGTAATGGGTGAGATAAATTGCCGCTCAGAAGTAGTTGTGTGCGCTCAGAACAGTGATGTTCATTCACAAGGCTCAGCTGCCTTGCAATGCACCGACAGATGGGAAATAAGCCATCATTACCTACTATTGCTCATTTATCTTTAACCGCCTGTATTTAAACATAATTATCTCCATTGCACAGCCCATCAAGACAGGACAACATAGGACATCTGTGTGTATGTATGTGTGTGTGTGCACGTGTGTTCGCGTTCACATGTGCTGCTGAGCCTGGGGACTGCTCGAAAATTGAGATGATGATGTTCCAAGTATTTTTCTTGGTTTTAAATTGTTATATTTTTCACTCTCTCAGTCCAGCACACGCAGCAGATGTTTTCATGTGTACCTCCTTGTTTTTACAGCTTTGTAATAGTCACAGGCCCCTTCTGATAATTCATCTAATGCCCTGCCGTGTTCAGCTTTGGACCATAACTTCATGCTTGTTAGTGCTGTCTGAAAGAGCAGGTCATTTTGAGTTTAGGGGCTTGTATGATGCCTGTACATATACATTGACAGCCGTTAGTCAGTGGTGCAAGTTCCCTGACCACTCACATGAGCAAAAGCAGCAGACCCGTGATGGAGAGATGCTCCATTTCAAATAAAAGTCCCGGCCATTAGAGTTTTATTTAAGTAAAAGTGCATTGCCTCTTACCCTTGGAAGCAGCAGATGTTGAACAAGATGAACACATGTGGATTTAATTTCTTCAATTTTTATTATTTCTTTATTCTGTCAATTTATTACCAAACTTTATTTGAACCTACACTAGCCAAAAAAAAAAAAAAAGTTGGGAGGCTGTGTAAAATAGAAATAAAAACAGAATGCTGTGATTTGCAAAAGCGTATTAAAACATAAACCTGTATTTTATTCACAATAGAACGTGGAAAACATATTGTACTTTTAAACAAAAAAAAAGGGGGTCATTTGAATTTGATGGCACATCTAAAAGAAGTTGGAATAAGGGCAACAAAAGGATGGAAAAGCTACAGCACATCTGAAGTACATAACATCATCAAAAGTCTCTGATAATCCGGAGAAATCTCTGTCTGCATGGGACAAGGCTAAAGATCAATATTGGCTTAATTGACACTGCATTTAAAAAGGTTATTGAATCATAAAGTGTGCTCACTTATTTCTCGCGGGATTGCATAGAAAAACTTTCTTATTCACATGACTGTACTTTTTTCTTTACAGTATTCTTGACATTGCATTCCCTTTCTGTGAATGGTTCAAAAGAGCTTGTATGTACTGATGAACTGAAATGAATCATTTCCTCGTAAGTGTGGGATATAACAAACAATTAGCTTTAAATGACTTGTCACCACTAAGCAATCAGGCTTCATTGTGAGGCTCGGTACAGTAAGTCACCCATGGCTTCATAAATGAGCTGTGGTGCTTGTATATAGAATGCTTCACTGGCCACACAGTTTGTTCAATAGGCTTAAAGGAGGAGCCATGTGTGCACAAATGTGTTCAATGTCTTGCTGGGGCCCAAACCCACAGGTTGGATCCCTATACAAAACAACACAGCCAGAGGGGAAAGCTACCACATGCTCTTGAAGCACAGGTGCAGCTCTGCTGTCTCTCATTCAGCACAAAAAAGAAAAGAACGAAACAAGAAAAAAACTTGACCCCGTGACACGCAAACAAACACTGAGGTATGCACCAATGGTGGCCATTCTTTCCTTTTTTTCTGCTTCTCTCTATAACAGTTTCTTACAAAGCTACAAAGCAAACACAGTAGTGGCAGAAATAAGGGTAAACACAGGTTGTTGTGACGTGTGTGTGGTGAGTGACTGACCGTATGCGGTGGACATTCCTGATATTTAGACAGCTTTTTTTTTCCTCTTTCTTCTTGTCGGATGAGATGTTTTAAGAAGCCCAGTCCCCCACCCAGGGCTCACCTGTTGAGCCGACAACCAAACAAATGGCTTCTATTTCTGCTGACACCGACCTTTGACCCCTGGGCTTTGAGCTGCCCTGCAGAGAGGGGCCGGTGGAAGAGGCTTCCTGGTTCAATAACATCTTTTCCCCTGAAGCGGCTAAAGCGCTTAGCTGTTTAACACCTGTGGTTTCATCCCTCTGTGCTCCAACACTGCTATTATCTTCCACATATCTTCACACAAGGCACAAGTCATTTGTCACGGCTTGTTCTCTGGACATCTGAATGCAACAAAAACTTCTTATTTTTTGTGGGATAATAAGAAGAATCTGTAGAGAGGGCGAGAGGAAGGTAGGTAGGCACATCCATACTGTGCATTAAAAAGTGATGTAATTTAGCAGACCATGTGCTAGTTAGCTATTTTGATTGTTTAGTTGTTTTCTAGAGCAATTATCCAGTTAATTAGCTGGAAAGTGTCACCTCCAGCAGGGTGCGAAACAGCATATGAACCATGATGCCAGGCTAATTGACATTCTGACTCCATAATCTGCTAAATAAATGAAACACCCTTACAGAGATGTAAATTATGATGCCTAGATTGCAAAATCCCTCTGTGCTATGTATGTGCTGCAAACAATTATTGATCATTTCAGAGTTGAGAACTTCAAAATTCAGAAGTAAAACAGAAACACGGCAGTGTGGAAGAAGCTACGTTAAACAGTTAGTTTGCAGGATGCTAACTTGCAGAGATGTTTACTTGTTGTTGTTTGTTTGTTTTAGCAGTGTGTATTATGTAAGTGCTGTGCATTAAAAGAAGCGAGACAGGTGAGTCTGAACCTTTTTTGTATTGACCATTTCCTATATTTGATCTTTAACCTATAGCATATTTAAACATCAGACATTGACCCAAAGTGCTTTAAATGGTAAATGGCCTGTATTTATATGGCGCTTTACTAGTCCCTAAGGACCCCAAAGCGCTTTACACATCCAGTCATCCACCCATTCACGCATACATTCACACACTGGTGATGGCAAGCTACATTGTAGCCACAGCCACCCTGGGGCGCACTGACAGACACATTTACATTCCAGGTCAGCCCAGTTTCAAAATACATGAAAAGCTTAAAGGTGTGTGTGGTTGTTGAAACTAATTATTATGGAAAGTAAAAATCTCAGTGATTTCGTGGTCATTAAAAGGTGTTCAGAATTTGCAAATTGATGATGAATCATCTCATAAATCATGACACACTGCTCTGCCGTACTTGAGCTGCCTCCATAGGTTAAAATAATGAGAATCGGTATTGATATCAGCAATACTGGCTGATATCAATACTGATCCTAATGTACCACTAGCCTGTATCTGTGGATACAGGTACAGCCTAGTGTACCATTCACTTGTCATGTGCACACCTCTAGTCCAACGTGCACAGCCCATCAGGCTCTAAGCGGGAGAAAATTACTCCACACTCATGCATGAGCGCACTCAATCCGAGGCAGATATTCACTCACCTACGGGTGAGGAACAAACCCCCCGTCTGACCTCATGAATAAAATAAATAATCTGCTTTTTAATGTCTTAGAAGCAGACAGTCTGCACACACAACTGCCTATTTTTACGCCGGTCACACAGTTTGGTTGTAAGCTTGTTTTTATTTATTTATTTTTTTAAGGTGAGCTTTACAGCTTTCTCTTCACTCCACAAATCAGCAGCAGTGCTTCAACGTGTGCCGCTGCGTGACTCCTTTTCAGAAACCTTGACGGAACGCACACTGTTTTCTTTCACACATAAGGTGACGTAGTTTAGCCGCACAAACAACCTCACTTGCTGTACATTCACTTGCAGAAGCCCATTAAAGTGTGCGGATGCACAAGTGCACACAAGCGCACACACGTGTAAAGATATTGAATGCATTTAGATAGCTATGGCGTCATGCGCAAACAGACAGTCATAAAACATTTGTATGACTCCTGATTCAGATTGAGAAACCCTGCGCTGGAACAGTTGGGCTCTGTGAGTTGCAGCATACCACCAGGAACACGTAACGGCTTGTATCAAGCTGATACAGATGCAGAGAAATGCTGCAATCCAAGACTGTGCTGCCAAACGCTGCTACAAACAACAGCAGCAGCACCTGCCCGAAATCTGGGGAGCGAGTGGCGTGTAATGCCTTGGCTTCGGAGTGGATATCTGCATATGTTCTTTCAGGAGTGATCGTGATGAAGCAGGGCTAGTATTAGGTCATCACTTCTCCTGGCGTCTCTACAGCTGCTGGGCTTGACTGGTGGAGACATGTCCACATATGGAGGTTCTTGCTGCTCTCAAAATATTTCATACTAACGACGTTTTGTGCTGAACTGGAACCAGAAAATACGACTTTTTGCTTTCAAAGGGATCAGTAATAAACTTGTTATTAAGGTGGTTGGTATGGACTCTAATGTTGCACATTGTATGAATGGACACAAATTTGATTTTCAAAGATTTTTAAGAATAGTTTCAGATTTTTTTTCATTAGATTTTTATTTTGTGTCTTCTTCAGTAAATAGACAGTGAGAAAAATATGCAGATTGCCAAATAAATGAATTTCCACTTTCATTCGTTTCATTGTTCCATGCTATGTGTTCTTTCTTTTTAGCTCTGTTTCCCATCTGATTGCAGTTAAACCAGGACAACGCTCTGACTGATCAGCTGTTACAGTGGCGTACTTTCTTGCAATCCATATGTGCAACAGGCAAATCACTCGTGCACTCGTTTTGCGCCCTCGCACGCGGTCCAACAGCATCAGTGCCGTCGAGCTATTCCGCTGCCGGGTGCGAATCTGTGCTGTGTTTAGCGCATGAGATTGTGTATTTTGAGAATGTATTGGGAGTACAGCGGGTCAATAAATATTTGATGACAGCGCCACCTCTCCTCAGCGCCCAAGTCCAAGCAGATGATCTCCTGACCTTCAGACACCCAGGGCCAGATGAATTATTAAGAACAGAGCTGTCAGTCACGAGTGCCGCGCCAGCTCCAGGTGGAATAGAGAGGGAGGGCTATCTGTGGTCACATCTCGCTCAGATGTCAATCGCCAGACCACCACCTGCTGTTTGGACACTTCGAGTAAGGGAGAAAAGCTCTGCAGAATGTGAGCGCTATGGATAGATGGATCACAGGATCCCTAATTGATGATTATAGAAAGCGTTCTTTTCATCTTTCGGCATTATGAGTGATGGTTATGACCTGACAAATGAGATTAATGGGATTCTTTCATCATTCTAACATTAGCATAGGCTTGCTGCATCATATGGACGGCCCGTGTTTAAGTATGCCAGATGCTTCAGTCGTCTTCTAACACACTTTCTGCTTGCCTACAGTTTTGCTATCACATTAATGTTTTGTTTGCTTTGAGGAGATTCTAAACAACTGGTCAGGACTTTGTGCGTTGAGCTGAGTTATTGTGGTCTCTAGACCAATACCAGACAGCAAACTACTGAAATAATTCTGACTTGCTAAGCTTTGTTTGGGTGGAGCCCTCCAATTTCACCACTCAGCTGTAAGAAGCCGCTGTGTTTGTGCAAGCCCATATGGATTAATCAATGAGTGTGTGCACTGGCAAATTGGACTTATGCTGAGAATGTGACTCGGTGTTTGCTTCATCTTGTGAGTATTTGTGTGTCAGTGTGAGCAGTGGGTGTTAATCTGTGTGTGTGTTTGTCTGTAGATTTGTGTATCCGTCAGCGTTTCCTGAGACTTGTGGTCCTGGCCGCTGCTCAGCCCAGAGTAACCTTCTCTCATGAAGGTGTCGCATATGATACTTCCTCAGGCTTTGGCCAAACATCATCCGATCCCTCATCTGACACTCCAGCCTGATTTCTTCCATCCCCTGTATTCCCTTTCTGCAGTCCCACAGCTACCTTACTGCCACCCCTTCCCTTTTCCCAGCACTGGACATTTAGTCACCACCCCAACCTAATATCTTCTCCATGACACCCAGTCCCGGCAACAGCTGGGCTCAACTTGCAGCTGATTGGCACTTTTGCTTTGTTTGAATGAGCTTGGATGCTTCAGCTGGGTGGCAAAGGACCAGAGAAAACTGTGTGTCAGACTGAGATTTGACGAATGAAAAATGCTTGTTTTCAAAGTTATGCTTTTAATAGTGTTGAATGGGTTTTACTCTGAAAGACCCCAATACTTCAAGAGAAGTGTTTTATTCACTTTGGGAAGTTATTGGTCTATTTAAAAGCACTGTTTAGATTGAATGAAATTCAAAGACTTAAGCTGGGCATATTTGCCCTGAGTTTAAGGAAAGATGTTTGAGTTTCTTTCTTTTCACAAGTTTTCCTCTATTGTATGTGCCAAACACATGCAGCACAGTGCAAAAGTCTTCAACCACCCCTAGTTTCTTTATGTTTTCTTTACAATGAGCCAGACTGTCTTGTATTTTTTAATGGTCCTGAGCAATATGTTTTCTAAAAGTCGTTCATAGTTTATCTTTGGACATTGCATGTTTTTTCATGTTATTTTCAGTCCAGTTCTTGTACCTGTCCATTCTTAGAGGAATATTCTTTCTTTTTTCTTGACTGGCTGAAAACCAGTGGCAACAAGCCTTATGGAGTGATTGAAATTATTATCAGCATGCATGGAGGAGATCACGAGAGATGTACAAGAATGAGTGTCTAAAGCCATCTGTAAATACAACATAGGCTCTTTCATGGTTTGGGGCTGTATTTTAACCAGTCGTGTTGGACATCTTGTCAAAGTTGATGGAAATATGAGTGCAGAAAGGTAACTTCAGGTTTTGCTCCAACATGCAGTATCATCTGGAAAGAATCTCATTGGTATCAGCTTCATTTTTTAGCATGACAGTGATCCCAAACACATTGCCAGTGCAGTAAAAGCACACAATGAAACACCATCAGTCATGGATTGGCCTCCCCAGAACCTGGATCGCAGCATTACTGAAGCAGTGTGAGATTATGTTGACAGAGAACAGAACAAAAGTCAGCCAAGATCCAAAGAAGAGCTTTGAATGTCCTTCAAGAATCCCGAATAACTATTCCTGAAAGTGCTCAAGAGAGTTCAGGTTGTGTTCAAGAATAAAAGTGGTCATACCAAATAGTGACTTTCAAACTTGTTGGAACTATACAAATTCAGTTTTTGCCTTATGTACCGTATTTTCATGCATGCTTGCATGTTTGAATAATTCACCGCACCTACATTCCCCTTTTCCAAGCAAAATATAAAGGAATGAGGGGTGACCCAGGACTTTTGCACAATATTGCAAGAAATAAGACTATGATCATACTCGTTAGTGATAAAGGAGCTAATTATTTTACCATTACGAAGATTACTTTATTGATCCTTTGAGAGTACGTAACTCTTAATCCAGCCACATGCACTTCAAAATGAATCCATGTCAGACCAGATCTCTCCATGTGGACTTGTCATCCAGTTTTTCTTCTGTCCAGCTTTTGTGTCCTGTCGAGTAAGGGTTTCAATCACGGCAAGAGTGTGGCATTTCGTTTTCCTTCTGAATTATATTCTGGCAGGTTCGCCAAATCAGGTTTCCTGAATGTTTTTGTCCTGCTTGTGAGTGACAGGTGACATTGTTATTTCTCAAAGGCAACATGTCGGTCAATGTAAGCGAGCTGGCATGGCTGATACACAGTGGATTTCCACCCAGCTGTCATCGTGTGATTGGAATGTAAACATTAAGGATGTTCTGCTGCTCGGATCTGACAAACACCATTACAGTGAAGCTATTGATCATAGTGGACTTGAAAAGACACAGGTTGTCATAACAATCAGAAAATGGATGGTGGATTTTTTTTTTTATAGCTTTAGATAGTTTGACATTCATGAAAAGGGTTTGGGAAAGGGTCCAGCATCGTGTTAATATACAGTGTCCTTCAAATTGTGCACTTGCTGATTTGCATGACTCTTCAAATGTTTAAAAAAACAGACGCACACAGACAGACACAGAGACATTTGTTGCAACATGAAAAGTACTCTCTAGCTGCTTTGAGAGAGTGAGCCAGCATCAGACGTATTGTGCCCAGCAGACGCAGTTTTTCTGTTTGTTTCAAACACAGTGTCCCCAGTGCCGTCTTTGCTATCTCAGCTATGGGTATCAGGGGAGGCATTCTGCTCAGGGCTTGGATTCTTATGGGTTTCCTAAGTGAAAAGACAGGCCACGCCAGGATTACTCCTCCGCTTTACCACAATGGCTTTTCCAGTGACTGGACACTTACACAGTGTTTGGGGGAGGAGGGGCACCTGGGGCTGTATCTCTACTGTCAGCACTTTTTTTTGGACAATGCCTCCACAAAAGCTCAAGTTCAACGATCTGTCTGCTTCCTAGATCTCTCGAATCTGGCAGAGAGCAATGAGACATATTTCACGTATAGCTCGCTCTCAGCTGGGACCGCAGTATAATGCTTCACTGCTTCACTGGTTGCATGTGTCTGGAGTCTCGGGGCAGTGCTTTGCTTTATATACCAAATCAGCAAAAAATAATCACCCTTATCATTTTACCTACATCAACACTCAGCCAGTGAAATATTATCAAGTAAAACACACAGGTGCTGAATATGACTGATCAAATCCGACGAGTCCAGTTTCATAACCTGTGAGGAAGACATACGGCTGGCATCAGACTCTTTGGCAAATGATCACCCCTCCTCCATTTCTTGCTTGATATTCAGTTTTATATAGCTCACTCTCTTGGTGTCTCATTAACACGTACTCCTATCCATCACTTCTCCCCTTTTCACCTTTACCATTTCTCATCTTCTCCCTCCCTCTGCTTTGCTCTTTTTTTTAATCATCGCTCTTCTTTGCCAGTACCTTTGCATCTGCTATGTTGCTGTCTGGCTCCTCCCAATCCTGCTGTGTGTGTATTATACGGCGTCTCCTAGTTTAAGCCTGAAAAAAGAAAAAATGCTTATTTCACATTTAAGCCAAAGAGTATATATTACCACAGGACCCCACAGGCACGGCAGAATAGTGATAAATTGGTATTTAGTTGAACGAGGTCCTGTTATGAACATCTTTTTGGTGTTGTTAATGAAGTCTGGGGACAAAGACTTTGCTCTGGAAATTTTCATGCATCGGTTGAAGTGATTCCCGAGACAAATAATGGACTTTTTCAACTTCATTTGGCGATAATAATGTGATTTATTCCCGCTTTCTTTAATCAGCACTCTCTAACTTCCTGTCATGAGAGTCATGAGAATACCAGAGAATTACTGTAGACAAATCCGAGGAACGTACAACTCTCCCCATCTTGTATTTCCTTGGAACGCTATAAGAAAGAAGAAGCGAAGAAAGAAGAGTGAAAAACAGTTTGGCAGCTGTGATTGTGAACTTTTCCCCAGTTCCACCTGGCTGCAGCGGAGCGCTTTTCAGCCACGACAGGCCCCCGGGATCTGGCGCTCAGTGGAGCGGACCATGCATATGGGCTGTGATCCCATTTATATGTGTGTCTGGAGAGACAGCTGTCCAGCTCATCTTCCCCTGTTGCGGGCCTGCCTCATTTATAATTAACCCAGATGACCAGGTGGCTATGTCCTTCTGTCCCTGCCAAGGCATGCTTCATTCTGACCTCTGAACTTCTATCAGACATTCTTTGGATCATGTTTATCGCCCATATACTGTTTGAAACAGAGCACTGTGGATACATAGAGTGAGATTTTTAGTTTGCTTTAACTGAGGTATTTGAGTGTTATCTTAATTCATTATCCTGGGCTTAAAACATTTAGTTAAGCCACATCACTTGTGGGTTTTGGATTTAAAGGCATTTAAAGATGAGAATTAAAGGGGAAGATAAAGGGAAGTGATTGTGGTTAACAGAAAGACTGCAACAAGGAATGGTAAAAAGTTTTACTGAGTCACACTGGGCTCTGAACCTTCCTGAAGTCCTTGGCTTACTCAAGGCCAGGTCAAGGCAATAGGAAGTTTTATCGCCACCTGCTACTCTCATTCCTAGTGTCTCTTGCTGAGTACCAGGCTAGTCATTTACAAGCAGAGAGCACTGTAGTTGCACTACTGTTTGGCTGTTGTGTTGTTGGCTTCCATTTCATGCTAGCATTAAAGAGTTTCCCAGATGTGTCCAGGAGATTTAGCTGCTTTTGGGAAATCTCCACAAACCTCCATGTAACCGATTATCCACCAAATGTTGCCCTTGTAGCCGAAGAAGCTGCCCATCAGTGTCCGGTCCAGAATAGATTAAAGCTCACACTTTTTTCTGTGCCCTTCTTTCGTCGCCCTCATAATAGTGCGAAAGGGGCTGAGGGCAGGACAGAGACCCAAGGTTAGCGAACAAGGCGTATCCAGTTTCTGTTGTGTAACAGCTATACCTCCAAGTTTCCTGTGCACATGTTCTGTGTAATGCTCATGTCCTGGTGATTGGGTGGGCCATTAGAGGACATGAGGCAAGTGAAACTCTACCTGATTCATACTTCCTCCCGCTGCTGCCGCTGCAAGTTGGAGCCGGACTTCAAAGTTGTCCTACAAGTGCGAGCAGATGAAGAGTTGATTGCCGTTCAAACACTACCTCTTTGTTTGGCCGGGGAAATGAAAGCTGGCTTCGACATTTCTCATTTTGCCTTGTGTTATTTTCAAGCTGAACTCTGCCCGCCCCCCCTTGAAAACACACGGGGCATGATGCGGCAGAATGTGACCCTTTGTCCTGTCACCCCTCTTTATCACTGGTCACACCTCTCTAAAGGGCAGGCCCATGGCACACTAATCTCCCCATACCCACTTTACTGCCCCACCCTGACCCCACCTTGCCTACCCGTGTTTGCTTTGGCACTCTCCAGAACATCCGTCACAGCACCTGCCACCGTGGCCTGCAGCCTGCCTTCACACCCCACCCCTCACCGCCTCAAGCATGCTAAAGGGTGAGCCACATGTACCCAGCACCTTCTAAACGGGTGACAATACCGCTGTCTGGATTAAGCACCAATGTAATCAAATGGCTGCTTCAAGTGGAGGGTAGTGCTGGAGAAGTAGTTTACAACAGGTGTGCCTTTTGTTGTTGTTGTTGTTTTTATTTTCTTAGCTGTCTCCTGTGGGCTCTGTCCCAACAAAGCAGCACTGGGGAGGGGAGGCTGGTTATAGTAAAGCTACTTTCAGCTGCTCCGTTGTTCTCAAAGGGTTGCCACAGTGGGTAGCTCTGCTTATTTGATTTGGCAGATTCTTCTTATGCCAAATAGCCTTCCTGACAGAACCCAAAGGGGATTTGTGTCTTCTCCCAGGATCGAACCAAGGATCTCTTGTTTGTTTGGAGGCTTACAGTCAATGCTGAAATAAATAAGAGTGGGAATGTAACAGAATGAAATGGATCTAAATCTGAATATAATTGAATTCTAGTACATCATCAAGCTAACCTGTAGGGCGGTCTTTTTTTTTCTTGCTCATGTAGAAGTAGGCCTTTTGGGGCGTCTGCTGCTTTATCCTTGGAGAGAAAATAACCTAAAACAAGGGTTGAACTCAGCACACAGAGCAGTCAAAATGACTGGCACCTTTTGACACCTGCATTAAGGCCTCTTTGCCTGGGCACCCATATGTGGAGCACAGGGAAGTGACTAAGCAATGGCCACAACTAGGCCAGACTGTAAGGGAGAGAAGCTGCTTTTGTCCTTGGGGGTCTGTAATGGACTGATAGCATCTTGCTGACTTCCCTACTTCCCCACCTGCTTCTATTCTCCCCATTCTAGTCTTTGGCTGTTGGCTGTTAAAGGGCCCATTTAGGGTTGCTGATACTCTCAACTTTTGCCTATCAGCAACTGATGGGCAGGGAGAGGTGCAGATTGTGTGTTGTAATAGATGAGGTACCAGTGGGTAATGGATAGAAAACAGTGCATTCTTGTTCATCTTGAACAGTGGCTTTAGCTGGTATTACACATTCTGTAACATTATATGGTCCTGTTCAGAAATAAAGCTTTAAGGGGGCAACAATTGAAATGTCACCGTGAAGGTGATATCCTACAGCTCGGCCAAACTGACAACAGCATCTTCTTGAGTTCATCAGAGGTGAATTTACAGCGTCCTTGTAGGTTTCATAGCATCATCTATTCAGACATGTCCCAAATGTACAATGGGATGACAGAAGCCTGTATATTAGACCGCCCACAGGGCTGATTTGGTCTCCGTAGCAGTGCCACAGCCAACATCATACTGTGATCCTTCCACTTTGTGAGAAGACCTCCGTTGTTAAACCCAGAATGAAAGAGAACATTTTTCCTTCCCTTGCCGGGTCATCTGACAGTCCAATCTACCAGGCCTCCAGTAACATAATATCCCCTCTTCTGATATGGGTCTCTCCACCACTCGCTTTCACATCACTTGCTTTTCTCTCTCCCTCCTTTCTTCTCTTTTGGTCCATGTTGTTGTGGCAGGGATCTACAGAGAGTGCTGATGGTTGGCAGGGCAGGTGTCTGATTTTCATTAGAATTGCAAATAACAGTGAGTGGATGCCCGATCAGATAAGAAGGAGAGGTGAGAGGAGGAGAGGAAAGGAGAGCAGAGCAGAGGAGAGGAGAGTGTTTGAGCCTTGCTTTGCTTCCTTTTATTCCTGTGGGTGCAGCCAAGGCTTATCTACCTCATCACCACACCCAGGGGATGGGACCCCCCCCCCCTTCACCTCCCTCGTCCTTCCTCTTTCAATCCCCTCTCCCCCAGTAGTCCCATTCTCACTATGTGATGGGTAAGAATAGTTTAGAAAGGTCGAGCAGGGTTCAGTTTCATCATATAAATTAAATGTTCATAATTACATTTTTCATGTTATATTTTAAGTGCTTACCCAGAAGTGTTTAGTAATGGTCTTCTTTTTCTTCCTGTGGCTTCATAGCTCCATCTCACATATATTTAACACCTCATCATCAGTGCTCTTTCCTGTATTTCAGACGCCACGCTTCATTATATCTGCTATTCATTTAGCAAAAATAGATGAATGAATTTGAAAACTTTTATGAGCAACTGGTCGAATAACACACGCGTGCTTATCATACGCACACATACACACAAACATCACACACGTTGCCTAACACTAACATATACCTAAACTTACCCCAACCTTAAATCATTTATCACCTTAAAATGTAATGATTTGCCCCATGGAGACTTTCTTTTAGTACCCATAATGCCTATGTGTCAACACACACACACACACACACACACACACGCACACACACACACACACGCACACACACAAACAGACTGAGACCAGCTGTGCCCAAAGCTGTCAAAGCCAACAGCTGGACTTTACAATTCTCCCCTCTCAGTGAAATATCACACCACATTTCTGGAACCAAAACCCAAATTAACAAAAGCATGTCTGAGCACCAAGTGGTGTGAAAATGTTCATCCAGTAAAAGAAAATCTTTTATTTATTTATTTTTTAGATCTGATTTTTGTGCGTAATAGTCTTTGACATAGAAAACACCTTGCCATCCCCACACTGAGCAACCTACACGCTCCCTGAGGTGAAGTGTTGAAAATCATCAATTCCACTGGGCCTGTTGCCGTGGTAAAGGCTTGCAGTGACAAGGCCGGCTGGCTGGCTGCTGCACTCCAAAACGTGCACCTGGGTGTGTTTGGGAAATGCAAAGGACAGGCCGGAACGAAGGAGCAGCTATGTCAATAGCGCCAAAATGGGAAAAACAAACACAAGTGTGTTTCAGTTATTTTTCCTGCTGAATAGTTTTCCCTCTGGATATACCCCACCCCCACCCCTCCCACCCCCATTTCAGGACGCAGCCTGTGTATCCAGATAAAAATATTTTCCTGCAGGTATCATGTAAACTTTAAAAATGGGAAATTATGTAAATAGCTTTTTCTTACATTTTTTCAAATTTTTTTCAGCTGGGTTGCAGTGGCTGACAGCGGCTACGTAGGAGTTTAAAAGAAGATGGGTACCTCATGAGGCAGAGCACTGCAAGCCTGCGTGGGCGAGCTGCCCCTGTGTTAAACTCTGCTCTGTCCTGGATCAAGTTTACAGTTCTGCTTGGTTTAATAATGTGGATTCCCCCCACAGATAGACGTGAACGGCCCTGGGAGCACCTGGCCTCGCTCTTACTCCCAGCGGGCTCTGTGTTCTCACGATACAGTGCCGCTCCGCACCACCTGTTGGTCAGCCCTCAAGCAGCAGATGTTTCAGCTACATTCCATCCCCAAAAAGCATGACTATTGATTTGGAGGAAATCCCTGCCAGAATCCATCATGTGGTTCGCTTTGAGTTATGAAAGCACCCTGCTCCAATTTGTCCTGCTCTTAAATGGCGGGAAGCAGGCATATTCTTCGTGAAGCACTGGAAGCTGTTTCCTATTTGCTATAAGGCTTGAAGGAGACAGGCAGGTCAACACAGGCACCCCGATGGACGTGCATTTAAACACACATGCTTTTTACCTTTTTTCTTTTTTTGGCTTTGCTTCACAATCTGTTTCTGCCTCTTTCATATCAAGAAACCAATTTACTGCTTTCTGCTATCCGCGTAGGACATTAATCATATCCTTTTGTCTCTTACCATCAACATGCCACCACTCTGTGAAAAGGTTATGTTTTTCTTGCGACTGTGGTGATACTAAACAGGGTTCAGCATGACACTGCAGATATGGATTGTAGTGTTTACTTGTTGACAGACAGTGTCATATAGGAGCAAATCCGACAGCCTCAACAAGTGGAGCAAATTGGCACACAGTTATGTCTCACAAGAAGGGGCGGGATGCTGGCGGAGCGGGGGGACCCGGAAGAAGTTCAATGACAGAATGAGTGAAGAGAGCAAAGAGGGCATTTGGCAGAAATTGTGATGAAGTGAAGGACGAGTAGGGAAAGTGAGTGAGTGGCAGAAACAAGCCAAAGAAATGTGTGAGCAGTTAGAGAGATAAAGGAGAGAAAAGCTTGATACTTTTAAAAGACAAAAAAATAGTGAGACTCACACACACACATAACCAACCCACCCCCTGGTCTTAAACTCCCTCTTTTTGCCATTACTGGCAACGGCCTTAACAGGGCCCTCTCAGAGAAGAGCCCATGCAGCTGCAAGCTCTAACGTCCTAACACACAAGTACAGGCTTTGGTTGCCTTGGCAATATGCTGCTTTCTTCCAAGCCGTGCCACTCACCGCTGTAATGTTCAATAATGCGAACAAAACCAGAGAAAGGACAAAAACAATGGACCTTAGGCCGTTGCCTTTCTTTGTCCTTCCTTTCCCCAAAAAATGACGCACTCCCCTCCCCACCACGATGACTTCAAACGTCCCGGTTACAAAAACACGGCTGAACGTTCTGTGCATTTGGGATCCACAGACTCAGGGGTACAGAGCGTCCTCGCAGAGGCCAAGGGCTAATCAGACTTTTTTCCTATTATTAGCGACACAGGAGAAAGACCTGGCATGGGCGTGTGACATGTCCCTTGGACCGGTGCACTCTGTGTGGATGTTTCTGGGTAAGCTTGTGTGCCTGTGTGTGTGTGTGTCCCCTGGATACAAACCCCATCTGTTTGGTAGCTGGACACAGTCTGGGAAAGTGTGTGCAGGCGAAGAATTCACACACAGCACAAAGGTCCAATTATAAGCCCCCACTCGGAGAAGCGGGTGGGGGACGAACGAGGGGATAATAGGGTCTTGTCCATCTCAGGAGGGGGTATGATGGTTTCCTTGCCTCTCACCTCGCAATTCCTCTCCACTCCTTGCTCCACCACAAACAAGTGTCAACAAAGAGTGTGGAGGAAATTCCTGTGGAGAAAAACAGGTCCACTATTTTAGCATTTTGTGCATTAGGTGCTATGAGGTAGCCCTGTGAGTTAAAAAAAAGTATGTAGCAGGTTTTCAAAAAGATTAAATCAGAAATCCTATACACACAGCACATTATGCTACCACTTTCATGTTTCATGTTCATCTGCATAATGTGTCGCCTGTCTGACGTGGGTTTAATCTCTGGAGTGTTGGGCTTCTGGCGTCCGTACAGCTTCACCTCCAGTCTGTCTCTACTGTACTAACACTGATTAGATTAGCCTGTACTGGGAGAAAGTGATAGCTAACTACGCTACGATCACCTTTTAACTCCCAACGATGGCTCGGCCGGTGCCAGAGCAACTTTGATTCCTTATCGTCAACTTAAGTAACACACATTTGGCAAGCTTCTGTTTGATTTTTTTTTTTTGGATCAGAATGCAACAGTTTTATCTCAACAAAATGTCGGGCGACTCCCCGCTTTCCTGTGACAGCCACAGTACGGCGGGAGTCATGAGTCTAGACAGTCTTTGATCTTACATGTCTCGCTTGAAGTGGTGGTACGACGCGTAAAGTCCCTTAATGGGCTATCAGTGGAAAACTGTGAGCACGAGTGCAAATTACTGCACTTGTGGTTGGAACAGAGTAAACAGCCAGAGGAACACGACCAAGCTCAGGATTATGAAGGCCAAAATTGTGGAAATGTCACAATATCTTAGTTAGAGTTAAAGAATACCTACCGTTTACAGAGAAGGAAGAAATCTTACATTGTTAACAGTTTGTGAAAAGGCATGAAAAAGCTTTTGTGGTGAGCAGGTGGCCTACACTGTCGAAACACCAAATGAACAAACAAAGGATCGGCCAGATCATTTTTAACTGAATAAAAATCCCTTTTAAAGCACTTGTGTGTGTGTTTTGTGTCTCGGGAGGAGCTACGTTTAACATCTCAGTACTGTGCGTGCTGCTCTTAGAAATATGCGTTCATGCATCCTAAGTTATGTGGGGCATGGAGTAGCATATGTCGATGCATGGTGCATGCACGCATATGTAAACGTGGAATTAGCAAATATACAGTACAGTGAATGTGTGCGTGCATGTGCGTTTGTGTGCGTGACACTCAAGGATCAGCAGCTGGTAAACCGCTCTCACACACCAGGTGCAACCTGTAGCTCTAGGCAGTGTCAGCACATAGCGTGGCAATCTGACACTCAAAAGCACAAACACACATAGATACACACAAACATTTTCCATGCATATAATATTGTAAGCACACACACACACACACATGCTAACATTCTGTTCACGGATGCATGAAATCAGGTTTAACTATGAACTAAAAAATTCACTGCTTGTGTCACAGCGTTCATTTTGATCTGATAGGCTGAGAGCACGTGGAGAAAGAGAGAGGGAGAGAGATTGTATATGAGTTTTGTGTCATGTCGTCCCTGCAGTGTTCATGACTAATGCGATCGGGACACACAAGTGGTAAAGGGAGGCAATAAAAGGCATTTGGTTGCCATCTGCCTATGTGGCCTCAGTGTCAAAGAGTTGGCTGTCAGGCTCATGCCATAGACACACAACCAGGATAACCATTAGTCCATAAACAGGCGCCCCTTCTATAGACAAATGGTTTGGGATTTCTATGGTCATGTCTCTGGCGGGATAATGGCCGTGAAGCTTTGACATGTGAAATGCAGGCTAAATTTAACCAGAAAAGAACGAAGATCTTTACAGAGAGGGGTTTGTTTATGTGTCGAGGAATAACTGGGCTACTTACAGAGGATCATGTGGGATAATGTGATGCGGTTTTTAGCATGATGACAAGTCATGTGGAGTCTTGTGTTTGAGGTGTATTTTTCAGAGCTTTTTTTTTTTTTTTTTTACCAACTACTCAGTCGCTAATGCATGTATGAAGTATCCAGTTATTGGTTCAAAAATATTTTCTTTTAGATTAAGTCTCTCTTGTCTCTCAGATCTTTTGCAATAGCTAGCTTAAACCATAAATTGCGCTGCTATCCCATTTGGGCCCCACAAGGCGCAGCTTGCAGCCATTCCAGTCATAACTGAAGTCAGCATTTGGATACATTTCACCTTTGATCTGATATTCATGCTGTTTGTTTTGGGAGCTGCACGCTTTAAACCCTGTACTGTTTACAGGTTTTGGTATAGTGCACTTTTCAGATTTACCAGAAGTGTATTGTGTGTCCTTTACCTCTATTTGACCGTCTATTATTTGCTTCTGGACAAGGCATCGGCTTCTCTCAATTACTGGCTAACAGTAAGCACTTTATTGGAGCTTGATAATCTGCAAAATTAATCTTTTTCTTATGAGGAAAACAGAGTGGGCGATAGGAGAGGCACTGACAGACATGCTGAGGACACAGACACTGCCAGCTCCCACAACCAGCCTTCTCAAAGGCAGACTTCCCAATCGTCTCCGGCTTCACATAAGCCAGTCGTGGGGATTTAGAGGTTATTACTTTGTGTTCCCTTCTTTGTCTGAGGGGTCGTCTTTCCGAGTTGAGTTGAAATCAGGGCGGGAGCACAAGAGAAATGCATTGTAACTGTAATGCAGTACTGATGCTAAACACACAATCCTGAATGCTCATCAGTGGCGATGGGTGTAATCTTTGATGACACATACGGGAGTGTTTGTGTGTGTGTTTGTGCAGGTTTGCCTCAGTATAAAAGGCGAAGGATGAGAGGGAGAATGGTGAAGGAGCTTATGGAGCACTCCCGGTTGTGAGGCCCATAGTGTCTGAGCACCGAAGGTCATGGGTGACACCTGTTTCCCGTCTCATCTCCCAACATCAAGTTGGGACTCTGGGAGTGATGGTGGGGAGTCTCAGCCTCCACCACAGCGAAGCACAAAACCTCCTGTGTTTCTTTCCTGTCTCGTGAAAGAAGAAGAAGTATATTTAAAAAAAGCTAAAGCAGACATTCAATGTGGGAATATTAATTCTGAGGTGAAAGTCAGATGTAAGAAACCAAAAGAAAAAAGGAATCCAATCTGCTTTAAAGCCATGTTTGAATGTCAAGCTTTGAAAGCTGTGCACAAACTTGAACCTTTGAGCTAAAGAGTTACGATAAATGGACTGGTTCTGGTTCACTGCAGGGTACTTTATACAGCATGTCTCTTTGACGCATTTACACACACGCAAGCACTTTTTTGTATGTTGAACCTAACAGAGTAATAATGAGAAGTCAGTTTTCTGTAACTTTGTGTTGAACCCCGAAGCAACTCGGGGTTCAGTGTGTTGCTCAAGGACACTTTGACACACGGACAGGAGCAGCCAGGGATCAAGCCCCCAATCTTCTGCTCAGTAGACCTGCTCTACCTCCTGAGCCATAGCCATCCCAGTTACTCCTAAATTATATCATACTTCTAAGACAAGTGTGTTGTACTGAGTAGTAAGCCTATTGTGTTCATGGTTCCACATGCAAATATTACAGAGAGAGTTTGCCCTCTTGTGGAGAAAGACAGCACTTCATTCTGCATCTGATAATATCTGATACCTAACAGAGTAATAATGAAAAGTCAGTTTTCTGTAACTTTATAGTTCACATACAGTGAACAGAGAACACAGTCAAAGAGTTCTATAGATTCATACAGTGCAGATCGAGCCAAAACCCTTTAAACAGGCCTGTGTATGGGAAGAACTTTCAAGTCTCTTCATTTGCCGTCTGTTTCCCAGTTGCAGCTGAAGCATGAAACCGCTCCATGTTTAGGCCCAGTCTGGTCTGAGCACTCAACTGTACAGCTGTATCCTGATCGAGAAGGTTCAAACGCAGCTGGTTCTCCTTCGCTCCACCTCCTCTTCCATCATTTCTCTCCTGTACCCCCGCCTCCCCGCATCCACATGATGCGGGGAGCACTTAGGACTCAGGCTTTCTTGCACTGGGCTGCCCAATTGTCAAACAATGGATTCTGCAGCCAGATGTATGCAGCGCTTGCTGAAAAGAATAGCTGAATTAACGCTTTCATGACTTACAAAAAACTGCAGCTTTAAGTATGGTGTGGTGGTTAGCACTGTTGCCTCAAAGCAAGTAGGCCATGCGTTTGATTCCACTGGATGTCTTGGGCCTTTCATTGTGGAGTTTGCATGTTCCCACTGGTCACGCTGGCTTGCTCTTGCAGTCCAAAGACAGTAATGTTAGGTTTATTGCTGTTTCTCCGTTGGTTGATGTGTAAATGTTAGCTTGAATAGTTGTCTGTCTCTCGGTGCTAGCCCTGGGATAGGCTCCAGCCAACTGTGACCCTGAATTGGACATGTGGAAATACACTGGAAAAATATCTAATTCTTAGTCCCTGACTGATTGTTTATGGACAGGAAATACTGTTATGTATGGAACTACAATTTGACCTTCTGGTCATAACATCCAGCTTTCTAACAGACAGCAGATGGCATCCATGTGCCAGCTCAGTGTGTTTTCATCTGCGCTCCGATCTGCCCAGGCTGCTCTTAAAAGGGCATTATAGGGACTGAATGTATATCTGATTGTGACCCTTGTCTGCCCTTTGTTTGTAGATGTCAGTAAAAAAGGAACATTTTGGAGGTGACGCTGCACTTTTAACTCATTCTGGGGGACTATATCCTGGAGCGTACTCAGCAAAAGCAAACACTGTTATAAAGATGATAAAATGGAATCACGCGCACACAGTTAATATTTTCAAACCTACAGCGATAATTTTTTTTCTAAACTTGAGGCGGTAATGACTGTAACGACAGTCTCTTCACTTCGCCACTTATTGCATCCAGGTGTTGTCGTGGGAGCACAGGGTAGATAAGAACTGACAGCTGTCTGGGTCTGGTGGAATTATTCAGCCAATCTGGCGACCCCGCCTCCTGGACAGATGGAGAGGTTGGCAAGGTAGTGATCACATTTAGCAACGTCACACATCACTCTGGATTTGTCATCAGCCAAACTAATCCTCATCATTTTATTTCCTCCGCCCGTGCAGGTGGATTGGCAGCATTTCTAGACAATAGGATCCAAGAGAAATGAAGACTTAGACACAGGATTCAACTGAAGGCCATCTGGTTAGTGTAAAGATCAGCAACTGATGCATTGCACTGCAAAAAAAACTGCTCATAATATAACGTCTTAGGCATTAGAATTAGCTAGTGGTCCAAGTGAGTTTTCTCTCACTTTGATGATCCAAAAACACTGCACAGGACGTTCTCTGGAAAAGCCTTACCCTGGACTGTTTGGAGGATTACTTCAAAGCAGAAGCGGCACTCACTAAATTTGGCTCATCAGAGGAACTTATCGATTTGGCCACCAAAGGCCTCATTTGTCTCCCACGTGGTGAAGTCTCAAATGACAGAGTGCTTGTATTTTACCCCTTGCGAGTGGCAGCCAACCTTAGACAGAGAGACAGAGGATTAATCAGGCCTTGCTCTCTCTGCCACCACCACTAGCTCGCCCTCGCCTCTCTGGATGCTCCAGCAGAATGGGCATCTGTTGCCAGCACTGGAAATGAGCCTTGAAAGTGTAATTAATGAGTGCAACAGTGAGATAATTATAGAGAACAAAATTATTGATCAGGCCAGCAAACTCCTGAGTCTTAAAAATGTCTGACCTGGAAAGTCTTACCTCATACTGGTGTCAGAAAATATGGTGACTGAGGTAATGTTATACAGTAGATTCTATCTGGTCTTTTTTTTTTATCCCCCCCTGTTGGATTATTAAAATGTACAAAAATATGTCATTTTGAGAAAATGTCTTGAACTCTGACTGATTTAAGTTCACTAGGGATGGACATCTATCCTAAGCACAATGATTGTTCTTTCATTAAAGGGGGAAGTACCCCTATCACATCAAGAAAAGAGGAAAACTGATGCTGAGCACAGAACAGAAAAAACAGACATGAAAACAGCACAAACAGGAGGAGCTAAATGGAAGGTGGGTTGCAAAGCAGCGTGCACAGGCAGCAGCAGCAATTTAAGCACAGTTTAAGTAGTGCGCCTTATATCAGATTGGACCAATATGTGCTGTTATTTTGGTCAGCTGTTATCAGCTCACATTATGGGCAGGTTTCATCAAAATGCAGTGATTATGGGATAGACAATGAAAAAGACGATGCACTGATCAGGGCTTGCGCCTAAACATAGATTCAACACAAGCAGGTAACTGTAAGACAACATTAAATAAGTTACTGTATCATTTTTGAGCATCAGTCTAAGCTGATGTTAATGCTAATGTTAGTTCTTATGGTTCTTAATTTTGCTTTAATGGGGAAAAGACATTAATCCACCAGGAATAATAATTTAAAGTTAATGAGAGATTATTAAATATTCAAAAAGTAGTATTTTGCTGTATTAACCTGTATTGCGTATGTGAATATTAGTTAGATAGACTTTAGGTAACATTTTCAAGATTTTCATACTTCTTCTATTCACATTGAACCACTGCGCTTATATTTAAGTGATATTTCTTTCTACATTGTGTAATATAGACTTTCCTCCCTGCTTCATTTAGTGTATATTTCATATAGGTTATCTTTTTTTTTATTGCTGCATCTGTTTATTTTGTTCCTTTTCATTTTTGCTGCTGTGATAATGTGAATTTCCCAACTGTGGGACTAATAAAAGCTATATCATCTTACACACTATGTCAGTGTATGTGACGACAAACAGAAAGTCTCCTTCTGTGGAAAAAAAATCCACGTTTAATTTCAGTCAAAGCCAAAGTAAAACAGATTTTCTCAAGTCAAGCTTACATATTTAAAAGTAATATAAGCATATCCCTCTGTGTTTTTTTCTGGACAGCGCTTCATTGCAGATGTGCAGGGGTGGAGTAATATGAGGAAAAACCTGTAAGAGAGTAAATCAAACGCATTTTTCAGGATGTTCCCTTAAAAAGTCAAAGTTGATATGAGTAACTGTCATAAATTAACCAAACAAAACACTGTCTTCAGCGTATCATAAAAGTCTTTGGCATGCATCACGACTGCGCTTTAAAGTGAGAGCAAAAATGTAACTGAAATATTGATTACAGGACCGAGAGGAAAGATGATGATATTGCCTGAAATGAGATCAAATGATTGTCTGACATAGTGCAGCAGACCTGTTAAACAGCGTGTGCTGAACAAGGGATGAGGAATGTATGTCAACTTCTCTCTCCTTCCCTTTCCTTTCCTTTCCTTTCCTTTCCTTTGCTTTCCTCCTTCAACTGTGCTGTGCAGCTAATGAGGCTGCAAGCCGATGGCCAGATGAAAGATGGAAAGTGGGAGTGACACATTTATTTTTGGTCTTGTGGAATAACAGCGAGCATGAAAAATGACGTGCCAGCTTGAATAATTAAAGAGCTTCAGAGCTCCACTGATCAACCTGTCCACAGATCAATAGACAACATTCAGACGGAGCGTGCCATATGCTCTAAAGTAGCCCGCGCCGCCACACACCTGAGAGAGGACGCCAGTGTTATTTCTGGCGAGGATCTGTGCAGTACGAAATGCTTTAAAGACACAGGTTATTGCTTTCAACAAGGCGAGAGCGACTGACTTGCAGAGCATAATCTTGTTTGACCAGCTGAGGTTATGAATTTTTTTGATCTAAACACAACATCAAGTATAATAAGAACAATTCTATAATGCCCTGCCTATCCTGTTCACTCAGCGGCTGATACGAAATAACCTCTTAATGTCTTTGCTCTTTTCTCAGGGCTCAATTTTTCATTCTATTTCTGTGCATTGAACATCAAATGCTTTGCAGGGCCCTTGTGTGGGATTAGAGGGCTTGTTCCTTCCTAATAGGCCCTTGACCTTCGCGGCTCCCTGACAGGGCTCTGGCATTACCCCTTTTTGCGGTAACGTCCGCTGCCAGGGCTCCCATGATGCAAATTTTATGTCACAACATCAAACAGCACGCTGATCAAAGGTCAGCCCTCCTTTGTGTAGGTGTTTGATATCAAAATTTCTATTTCATCTCCAGCTGTCAGGGGCTGTTAGAGCTGAAGAGCAAAGGATGGAGGGAGGGGAAAGTAGACCAGAAGGTAGCCAAAGCTGAAAAAAAAGCTCCCCCAAAGAAAACCTGGCAAACTAAGCTTGAAAAATAGGCGACCGAGACCCGCTGGAACTTCTGATTGGTAGATGTGCATTTAGAGACACGCACTTGAACTCCTGCATAGTTTTAACATTTTCAAATTCTTCTCTGCAGATTTTTAAGCACAGGCGGGGTAATCAAATGCTACATCTGATAAAGTCGTATCTTTTTTTCCCCCTGGTAGTTCCACTGCTTTGATTGTGTTTCCATTTCCTCACGCGCTCCTCACAAGCCCTTTAAAATTGTCGAGGAAAGGGAAGAGGGAAGTTGGAATCGATGCATCATTCCGATTAATTAAGGGCACAATTTGCGGAGGCGTCTCAGAAATAAAGCGATCTGAATGTGGAATTAGGATTCACGGGAGAACAGTTGGGCCGCGCGGCATCCAGATCTGTGACATTATGCATGAAATTATGGTTAGGAAAGAAACTATCTCTGCCAGTGGTGATGATGGTGTCTTTGTACATGGATGTGCTTTATACATTTGCATGCTAATAAAAAGAAGGGGAAAAAAGTCGCACATCACGCAATCTGGCCATCTTCATTTGTGGTCTCTCACACTGGCAGGCCACTAAATAACCCGAACCCTTCAGTGAATTAGTCGGGATAAATGAAATCACATCCACACAAGCCATTGGTGGGACTTTTAGGACAGGACCAATGTGCAGCATCACCTCATCCCATGAAAATAAAACACCTGGAAGTAAATGGAATGAATAAATCTCACACCGAACGTGGAGTATTCCCATCTGAGGCCACCGTAGCAGAACTGCACACAGAGGGATAGGAGTTTGGTGTAGATGAACCCCTTTGTTGTTGTTGTCTGTTCATTATTTTGGCTTCCTCGTGCTGTTGTAACAGTGATGTTTAAGGTTTTTGTGTTATAGAATACAGACAGGTAAGATAAAAACAGTGTCGTTTGTGCAGGAGAAACATTAAAAGGTTAGTTGGACGCTTTGAGGTTTTCATAGACATCAGAAAAAACCCACCTTATAACAGCTTACATGCAACTCTTTTATTTCCTGTGTGTGCTGCATTACTGTTTCTCAGTGATAGATGGCAATGTTGCTCTTCCACAAAAAATAGGCAGCATTTGGATATTATCTTGGAAACGTGTGTACTCAGTAACTGTTCAATTTAAACCTTCTAAAAAGCATTTTTAGGGGAACAATGTTATACAGACACACTAATTCAGGAGTCACTCGATGTTGTGAAGATAGGAATCGCGTGATAGGAGGGGAAAAAAAGAGATGCACCGACATATAATAAATGTTTTAATTTTACACTTGAGCAGCGTGTGTGAAGCATTGCGTTGTTGTTCACTTCTTTTTGTGCGGATTTACCTTTTTCTGTAAAATTTCAAAAGTTTTCCGACTTAAAAAAGTTTCACCCCTCATTTCTTCCCACGGCTGCTTTTATCTATAATCTGCTTCAATGTTAATTTGTGTTTTATGATTAATATTTATACCTTGTTGCATTAATGCATGAATCTCTGCGCATGGATTATTACCAAGTGGTTGAGGTATGGTAAGGATTAAAGCCCGGGCTTCAGCTAAACTCTTAGAGCGGCTGAAATTCATGCTGGAAATCAAAGATTTTGCAATCAGTGATTTAAAAAAACTGAATAAAAAGTGACTTTTGAAAAAAAAAAAGATTAAATATGCGAGACCACCTCAAACAGATTGAGAAGATGCAGAAGATGAATCAGTAGCTGCAGAAATAGATTAGCTGCACGGGGGGTAATTACTCTAACCCTGATACAAATGAAGGAGTGTGTGTGTGTGTGTGTGTGTGGGGGGGGGGTTATCCTCCAATCCATGAATGAATTGGCTTTGTTTTTAATGGAGAGGCTCCTTGTAGCCATGTGCAGGTACATTAATTGCCTGACAAGTCTAACCCTCGTCTTGTTCGTGGAAAGGCACGAGGGGCATAAAAGAAGCATAGCCGCCTTTCTTTCATTTTTTCTTTCAGGTTTTTTTTCTTCCAAGCCTCCCCACCTGCAGAGAGACAAGGCGATAGAGAGAGAAGGAGGAGGGTGGAACAGAATTAAAATGAAACTGGAAAAGTTGGGAGATGATGGGCAGAGAAAATGGGAGAAATGGGCTGCCAGAAACATGGTTAGTTCCAAAATGAAACAAACAAAAACATAACACGAGAAAAAAGGGCAGGTGAACAATGGGATGAAGAAGTAAAAAAAAAAAACAACAACAACCAAAAAACCCAGACACGCTGCTTCCAGAGGCTGTTCAGGTGCTCCTTCTCTGCCAATCCACTAAGCAGAGCTTCACCTGGAGTCCAACACTAACTACAGCATGCCTTTCAGACATGTTTCCAACAGGGGAGAAAGAATGCAAAACATTTTCCCCGTCTGCACTGACTGTTGAGATTCCCCCCGTCATCATCCACCCTTAATCCATACAGCAGGATGAATAGGGAATGAGTGGGGTTCGCTATCAGCCACAACCTGTGGAGTGCAATCCACACCAGAGGTAATAAACTATGACATTTCCAGTCTTATTATGGCTGAGCTTCAGCTCCACCACTCCTTGCTCTGTGCTCTATCTCGGCACCTCAGGTCAGTAACTTTGACTCGCTAACCACTGTCATTAGTATTCTAGAAAGCTCCGTGGCAGACATCCAGTTTCTGTGCAGGGAAAACAAAGGCTGGCGGTGTAGTTGTACTACAGGATCCAGCTTCTTCCAAACTGCTGAAATATGACCATGGCAGGGCTGCATGGAGTTATTGGGATTTTTTTTTAGCAAGACAGGAAGTAGTTTGTTGAACAGTACATTGATTATTTTTTTATACAGTAGCTATATTAGCTCTAAGGTAATGTAAGGTAAAGTTAAGGTAGGTCTACAGTGCAGATGCTAATAAAATAACTTGTGGTATGTCACTAATCACATCTTGCAAGTTGTAATGTGAACATTTAAAATGCCACTTACAAACTGATGTACTGATGACAACGGTCTCGCTCTGTCCCTCCCTGCCCTGCACCCACCTCCTGCTTCTATGCAGTACCACAGTCCCTCTTCTGCCTTCTTATCATATCCTTTTTCTAGAAACATGAAGAAACAGTGAAGCTCTTTCTGACCTTCTCCATCAGCACAAAACAAGTGTGCTCTCTTTTTTTTTTTGCATGATGCCTTAATAATGCTCACTCTTTCCCATATCTGCATGGTGTGGTTCCTCAACTGTATCCTCTGTAGTTTCTACATGTGAGGAAATAACCCTTGTTATTGAAAGTTTCACTCTTCATCTATCTTTTGTCCATCACTGTTGTCAGCTTTAAGTAGTGCTCTCCACTTGTTAGCTCCTTTTAATCTCTATCCCTAACCTAAACTAACCTCTTTCTTTCTTCATATCCTGATTATTCCACCTCCTCCTTCAAATCAGGTGTCAAAAACACACTTCGAGCCAGCCAGGAGTCGAACCTAGAATCTTCTGATCCGTAGTCAGACGCGTTATCCATTGCGCCACTGGCCCTGTCAATAAACAGGTCATGCATTTAAATCAGAAACAACCTAGATTGAGACTGGTTAAAGCAAGAGTTTGTACAAGAGTTTGCTTTTAGCCTTTGACTGGCTTCTTTTCCTTACTTAGATAGAGATTGAAATGTTACAGTATCCCTTGCAAAATGCTATCCTTTGACTAAACAACTTCTTTTTTGTATCTGAGGCCTTTATTTGTTTGTGCAAGCATCTTTTCTATGAAGTTAAGCAAAGAATAATCTTATTCTGTAAGTAAAAGGATCTGAATGTGTATTAAGCTCCTGATATGAACATAAAATCAAATTGGTTCAAATAAATTATGTGCGGAGGGAAAAGAAACACAACTCTCAAAGGCTGCTAAAAGCGCTAGAAGCCTGGACTAATGCTCACAAAGTATCATGCTTGACACATGTTCATAAGGCACTGAGAGGGATTTGGCTAAATTCAAAAACAACACAGGCATAAAACAGTCACTACAGAGGCTCCGTTGTAAGTTCTATTAGCAGAAAAGGAAAATGGGTTCGAACTTGGCCAGAGATTTGGAGTTGTTGTACGTTCTCCCATTTGAGTGCAGAACCCCTCTGGGAGCTCTGGCTCCTCCCACCATCAATAACACCGTAGGTTAATAATCCTGTTCCGATCAAGGCACTCACTTATATATAGATTTATATAAACTCACTCTAAGTAAATACATGGAGAGAGTTTCCTTAATGGATCAATAAAGCTTTCATTCTCTTCCTTATTATTTGTACATTTACAGACCCCCTAACATCATGTTCTTATATACAGACATAAGAGTGTGAAGTTTTTTTAATTATCTTTTTATAGCCCCAAATAAAAGAAACTCATCACTGCGAGTTCTATGAGATGACACGAGTTAGTCATTAAAATATTGCCATACGATTGCTGGTGTTAGCAATAGTTTAATAAAAATAACCACGTGCTGGCAGATATGTGTATTCTTTGGTTTTATGTTGTAGATAAAACACAGAGGGGAAGGGAAATAAATGAGCGCACAGATGGTAAACAAACTGCTACAGGTAATATACAGTGCATGGGCATAACTGTGATTTATTCCAAAGCATAAAAACACGTGTTCTTTTTAAATACTGTACGTCCTAAAAAGAACACTAGCTAACGCCGCCAGACGTATTCATCAAAAAAGAGCTTTTGGAAATAGCTCCTAGTTAAACAACCTTGCCCCTGCAGTTTAAATGGCACTGTTATGCCTTGCCCACTAATTCAGTGACTTGGCCTGCAGTCATGGGATTAAAAGAGATAAGCACTGGTGTGAATATTCCATTGCTTAGAATGGAGGCCTCCCATTTATCACCCAGTGAGACCAGTGAATAATACATGGGCTTGTCCAGCCCGTGCACAGTAAAACAAGGGCACTTGTGGTAAAAAAGTATTGCCCTTGTCTAACCAGTTAGGCCTCCCCGAGGCTCATTCCGACAGGTCTATTTGGAACAGTCTTGTTTGACCTCTCCCTATGTCTTCCCTTGGAGCCATGCGTGTAGCCGATCAATCACTTGATAATACACACACTGCTCTGTTCATTTCTATGCATGTACACACATACGCTTTTTTTCCCTTCTTGTCATTGGCCTTCCCAACCAGTGTGACCAGCACATTAAGGCAGTATCGGATCCACTTCCTATCAAATGTGATACGTGCAGCTCTGAAACACCAATGTCTGGTATGCATGCAAGGCAATATCAATAAAGCCCCACATCACTGCTTCAGCATGCATGGTCTTCCTCAGCGGTGTGGCATTGATCACACTAGAATGACTCTGATTGCAGTGCGCTCCTCAGTGAGGAGACGGGAGTCATGAATCCAAATGTTTCAGCAGGTGTCTGCATGTAACACTGGCGCCCAGCTGTGGTGTTTTTCCGCGTGGTTTGGGTCGACATACACATAGGTCTGAGTATTCACTGATCTTCAACTATGTGTGTGTGTGTGGGTGGGGGGGGGTGTGTCAATGGAGAAGCCCCTTAACCATTGGGGACTACGCAACAACACAGCCACCATTAACGATCTGCTTTCATATTGTGTGGAAAACCTTCTCATAGACTGGTGCACCAGGTACTGGTGAGATGATTAAGTGCTAAAGCTGCATTTTCTCCTCTGAGCAGGCAGCCTCGAGGCCAGAGAGGCTGCATGATTGCCTCTGTGTGCTACATTACATTGACATGATGGAGAATACTCTCCTGGGGCCTGAAATAATGTAAAAGGAAAGTGGGAGAGAGGGGGGGAAAAAGCCCATCCCAGCCTTTTCTGCCAGGACCTAAGAATTTTCTCCATGCAAGTCAGATTTGCTGACAGATCCACCCATGCCACTGCCTTACTGCTGATGACAGACAGAGTATTCACACATGGGCGCATGGCAGTACACAACAGGGAGCCCCGCCTAATCTGTTACCGCTCATAGACCCTCCTACAGGGTGACTAGAGCCTCCAGGACACTCAGGCTCTGCCTAATTCATAGACCGAGTGCAACCATGCTGTGGATGCACAGTCTGTGAAGATGATCACAGGAGGGCGATTTAGAAGGAGAAAAAAAAGAGGCTAGTCAAATTGGACGAAATGTGTGGAGTGCGTGTTTTTTCCCTTAACTAATTAGCAGGAGGCTAAAAAAAGCCAAATTTTAAAAAACCAAATCCATCAGCCGGACAAGCGGAACAAATGAGTCGACCTCACAGCGGGAGGCAGCATAGCCTTATTTGTTTGCTTTTCCAACTTGAAGGGCAGACAATGCACGGTCACCCAGGAGCAGCCCATTGAAACCGTCCCCAAAGTTGGAGCAGCGCAAACCTCGGCTGCCTACTAGGCCCCGTGGCTTTTGGCAACTAGATCAGAATGCTTTTGATCCGGCGTTATTAGCTCCGTTACATTTCCGCCGCAGCAGCAACACACGCACACAAAAAAGACCTATCCTTCTAGGGCTCGTCTCTGCTAAACTGAGGATTTTCTTTCCATCTTATAGCTATGAAAGCATGAATGGTTAATATCACCACAGGATAAGGCTGCCCACTGTGTTTGCAACAGACTGGATAATATTCAGGCAGCTTCCAAAAGACTTTGATATTTGTACAATCTGATCTCTCCTCAAATGAACTCAATTTTGAGGAATTCAGTGTCTATGTTGTTTTGAATTATATAAAATACTTCTCTTGGACCTTTAAACTCTGTGCTGCAAATAAAGTAGACCAAACAATCTTCAGCCAAACAAGAGAAAAGTCTGACATTTTGGGGAATAAGCATATTTGCTTTATTGTTGACAGTTGAAAAAGACTGATACCAGACTGATTTCTGTCTGCAAAACAAGGTATTAGAAGAAAGTACAGAGACTGGGAACAAAATGAAACAAGTTATCTCTCATAGCTATATACCGTACAGAAGCTTAAGTGTAAAAAATCTAATAACACTAAGAATAATAACAACAATAATACTTTCTTAGTCCAGGACCAAGTGGACACACAGCCTCATTCAACTTGAGGATTCACAGATTTTAATGCTTAAGGGAAATACATTGTCTGATGCATAACCTGCTCAAAACTGGTATATGGCGCTTGAGTTGATTTGACCAAGGACTGCATATAGTAAATAGATCCACCAGCCAGTTTAATACATTACTTGTTCAAATGCTCATTAGAATAACTATCTAATCAGGAAATCACATGGTAGAAACTCAGTGCATTTAGGCATGTAGACATGATCTAAATGACCTGCTGAAGTTCAAACTAAAGTGAGTTTAAACATAGCAGTGGTTGATGGTGCCAGATGGGTCTTAGTATTTCATAAAACTGCTGATCTGGTGGGATGTGGGATTCCCCCACACAACCATCTCTGGTGTTTACAGAAAATGTTCCAACAAAGAGAAACGATCCACCGGCAGTTCTCTGGGTGAAAGTGCCTACTTGATACCAGAGGTCAGAGGAGAATGACCAAAATGACTGCTTTGAGTAAAACAACAATAACTTAAATAACCACTCATTACAACCAACAAACAACATGAAAGCATGGATCCATCCATCAACAGTTCAGGCCAGTGGTGGTGTACATTTTTGGCACATTTTGAGCCCCTTGGTACCATCATTTAAACACCACAGCCTACCCAAGTATTGTTGCTGTCTATCTCCATCACTTTATGATCACAATGTACCCATCTTCTGATGGCTGCTTCCAGCGGGCACCATGCCATCAACCTCAAATCATCTCAAACTAGTTTCTTAAAGATGATCATTAGTTCATTGCACTCAAATGGCCTCCAGAGTCACAGATCTTAATCCAATAGAAAACCTTTCTGGGAGATTCACAGCATGGATGTGCAGCCAAAAAATCTTCAATAACCGTGTGCCATTATCATTTAACTATGGCCCAAAGTCTCTGAGGATTATTTCCAGCACCTTGTTGAATCCATGCAATGAGGAATTAAGGAAGTTCTGAATGCAAAACTGGGTCCAATCCAATACTAGCTACATGTAATTAACAAAGTGGTTGGTGAGTGTAAAGACACAGTGATTCCTCCTAAACCTTGAGCTGAGCATTTTGTATTTTCTAACTGTTATGAAGGCGGTATGGACTTAACTGAACAAACGAGGCTCATGCAACTTCTCAATTGCACGGTAGTCCTACTGCACACCCTGCTGGGCACCATAATTAAGAAAATGTAGTGAAAAACATTTAAAATTAGCGTCTGATTAGGGCATTAGGAAAATATTTACTGCTGACCATTAAATTGAATGCTGCATTGGCTTCATTTTGTCAGATAAAGAGGCTACGTATATCGTTTATATACAGTCTATGTTTGGGACGCTAAAGTGTTACCAACAGTCATCTTCTACTGCATTACTGTGCTATAATAAAAGGTCTGAAACGAAACCTAGAAAACATCTAAGCTAGAAGTTACACCGCTAAACAACAACCATTAACAAAGATCTCTGTCAGCACTTTGAGTTGCTATAGTGGGATTGTTTGGAAATTAAGGTGCTTTTGGGGAAACTCAGACCATCTGCTCATCAGCTACTCAGGTGGGGATTGCTGAGAAAGAAAGTCTGAGAAAAAGAGGAAGAAAGGGACTTTATAAAGATGGAGACGGACCTCCAACTCTGTATTTACAGCAGCCTCCCATTGTGCTCCTATTTGTCTCCTCCTGAGTGGCGTGGTGGGGGAGCCCATGGCCCTTCACAACATCTGCAGGCATTTTCCACTGCAGGCCTCCAGAGGGATATAATAACCCATTACCTCCATTTCTGACAAAAACACACATTTAAACTGCAATTACACCCCCTGCCTCATCTTCCTCATGCATTCCATCTTGTCTCCTTTTTGTTTGTTCTGCAATTTAATCCTCCCCAAATTGTTGACAAATTCTATAGACACTCGCTAACATGATTAACTGCTGATATAATAAACTCAGATATGTGCATCTACCTCACTTAGAACCAGCAGATAGTTGATAAGCATGAGACAGAAAAAACAGTTGTAACCCTGTGTATTCCCTTGAAACACCTCCTTTACTGTCATTTGCTGGGCATAACCTGTGTCGTGTTGTAAATGTACACTAAAATAATATAGTGTGCATTGTTAAGAGTGCTGTTACCAGAAAATGCTGCACAAGATGGGGAGAAAGTCGAAAGAGTAGCGGGTGAACAGTTTCAATGTATCCAAAAAGGACATCTATGGGCGGGCGGTGGAGGTAATCAGAAACGAGAGCTATCATCAAATAACTGCAAACCCAGGAAGCCTTTTTCCTCTGATTCAACAGTAGCCGGGCCCAATTTCACAAGCTGCACTGTGGCTGAATGGAAAGAAATTGGAAAAAAAATGTGAAATCGATTGCTAAGATTGCAGTTGTACTTTTATTTGTCTCCTCTTCTGTCATTTTACAGTGTTACGCAGCATTAGGGTGCATTTCCAGCCTGCACAGCACTGATGACGGCACTGGAACAAAGTCCTACCTACCAATCATAAGCTGTATGAAAAGAATGCTCGGAGGTTAATCCATGCAGGACTACTGTTAACTAGTGTTTAATAATGTCGGTTTTGACTGTATGGTTTCTGTGTAGAACTATTTTTATCAAAAATATTATACACATCAAAGGTCTGATATCAAAATCACATCCACAGTGGATGTGAATAATGATTCAGGTCAGCAGTTTTGGTTTGTAATGAAACAACTGTAAGATTCATGTGTTTCCCCTTCTTTTAAATTCCCTGAATATTTGATTTGTACTGCATGGCAAATATAGAGCAATCTTACCTACACGCCACCCATGGAAATTCTCAAAGTTAAGCTAAGAGACGGACGGCAGCTCACCTTCTCATTGCTCAATTTCAGGGATGATCGAAAATGTGTGACTGTACAAATACTCTGCATTGCCTAGAAAATGCTAAACTCTCTGGAAAACAAATTCAGTTTTAATGCTAAACGTTACAACTGAAAGAGAAACACGCTACACTCAAACTTTACTTGGTACATCTGTTCAACTGCTCTTTAACACAAATGTCTAATAGCAACAGTTCAGTGCATTTAGGTATGTAGACAAAATCAAGATGACATGCTGGAATTCAGCCGAGCATCAGAATGGGAAAGAACGGTGATTTAAGTGGCTTTGAACAGGGTTTACAAGAGAAAATATTCAGTGAGCATTGAGCATCCGCTGTCTGTGTGAAACTGCCCTGTTGATGTCAGAGATCAGAACAGCAACCTTAATTCAAATACTTTTTACAACCATGCAATCCAGAATGCACAATATGCTGAACCTTCAATCAGATCGGCTACAGCAGCAGAAGACCGCACCAGGTGCTGCCCTTGTCAGCTGTGGCTGAAATTTGCATGTGGCCACAAAAACCAGACCATGAAGGAGAGGAGAAACAAGGCCTGGTCTAAGTGTTGTTGCTGACCACATCCATTCCATTATGGCCACAGTGTACAATCTTCTGGTGGCTGCTTCTACCAGGATAACACACCATGTCACAAAGGTAAAGTCATCTGAAACTGGTTTCTTCAGCATCGCCATGAGTTCACTGGACTCAAATTCCAATAGAGGATCGATCAATGCGATGTAGTGGAAGAAAAGATTCAAAACATGCGTGTGTGGCAGACTACTCTACTGTAACTGTGTGATGCTATCATGTCATCATGGACTAAAATCTCTGAGAATGTTTAGAGGAACCTGATTGAATGAATGCCATGATGGTTTAAAGCAGTTCTGAAGGCAAAAAGGGATCAAACCCAGTGATGTCATCATTAACGTGTCAAGTCTTCTTCTTCTAAGAGGGCCTTTAGCATCCGTGCCATGGTTTACAGTTAGTTTCCAAAATAATTTCTGTTAGTCAACAACATTAATTATCATTTAATTGCAGGTTAACTGCAGGTTCATAAATTACCAGCAGATAGCAAAACATTTCGAAGAGAGGTTTTTGGGGTCTTTTTATTCAAAGGTTAAAACCAGAGAATGGAAGGATTTGAAATGTCACTTCCCACAGACTGAAGGTTAATTATTTGCTTTAATTAACTGATACAATTTCTGTTGAACTTTCAGCAATAATCATAAAAGAGAAATTTTCTTATAAATTTACTAGTAAAGGTTACTTTCAACTCCTCCCTTGCCACAACCGGTCATTCTGATGTTTGATTTGTCAGCATTTTGCACTGGCACAACCCCAAATAGGATTTGTATCTCTGACTGGAATCAAACCAGTGACTGTTCGCTTGTGTTAACCACTACGCTATTGGGGGCGTAAATCCATTCATAAAAGCAGTAGTGATTAAAAGACAGTATGTCAATTATGGGGATTACATGGCAATCACAGTTTTCAGTACAGAGTAATTACTCTATTTCTTTTGAGGTTGCAGGTGCTGTCACATGAATGCCAAATGACCCACTGCAGCAAAGTCCCATCTCAGCTCAGACAGACAGCAAATTATCAGCTGCCACGGCCACCCAGGGCTTTGCCTCATTATTGCTGACAGCATGAGAAGAGCATGAAAGATGTAATCAACATAATAATAGAGAAGTGCAATGAAATAGTCAAGTTTGACTTTATTTGCAGGAGAAAAATGGTTGTTTCCCCAAGAACATATTTATGTTGGTTTATGTTAACACAGCACCCTTAGCCATAAATCAGTAAGTAATGCCACAGTATCGATCTGAACCCTTTAACACAATGTCGGAATTAAAAGGCTTAAAAATTGGCCAACATTATAAATTAATAGAGACTTAAATCTCAGCGTGAGCCTGAACGTTTGTTTTATTTTCTGCCATCAAGCCTCATTTATCTGATTAAAAAATGAGGTGGAAAGTGGGTGGGGGGTGGTGGTGGTGGTGTGTGTGTGTGTGTGTGTGTGTCTGTGTGTGTGTGTGTGTGTGTGTGTGGGGTGAATACAAACAGAGAAGGATAGGATTGTGGCAACAAATATACCCATCTTTCTCATAGAAAATCACTATTTTAAAGTGATTTAATAATAAAAAACATGCCAATTAGACAACAAAAACACATATTAAATAAAATTCAAGTGTATATATATATATATATATATATATATATATATATATATATATTAGCTTGCTATGGCACGAAGACATTTTTCATCTACTGTCATTGCTAATCAAACCTTCACCTGGTTTTTCAAGGATAAGCGTAAACATGCCAGACTGAATTAAAACTCAATTTACCCCACTTTAAAAACATCAACCACAGTATACATAGTTTGCCAAGCCATTCAAGCAACACAGTCCTGTTGCTCTAACACGTGTGTCCTGCAGAAATGAAGCGCTGCGATAAGGCTCGTTTGATGTGTTAAACTGTGAAATGTGAATTTCAATAAGGAGATATTATTTGGATGAAAGCAGAACAAATGTATTACAGGTATACGAACGAGGAGAACTGAACTATTTTGATAGCGATAGGTGAAGGGCTCCCCTGGAGTCTAGCCACTGATGCTGGTGAAGAAGAGAAAGCAGATGTCTGACGGAGACTGTGATTGTGATCCTCTCTACAACCTGAATGAGGTGGAGATGGGAAGGAGGGGCGAACTGAAAAAAAAGGGACACAGACAGAACAGGCTGATAGACGACTGGACAAGAGTAGTAAGAAAGTGAAAAGGGCCTTCTTTTCCTCAATGTTAAGCTCAATGACCACATCTAAAAGGAGACAATGTACAGAATCTGACAATGACAATGTATTTTTCAATGTTTCAAAGTGCTTGAAATGTATGTCTTGAACTCAAGTGGCATTCAGATGTGAATGTGTACTGCATGCAGACTAGGAAATGGTAAGATAACCTATCCATGAATCTGTATGTAGTTTTCTTCCAGCCTTTCACAGCCTTTCAGCACTCAAAGTTATAGGAGTGAAGATGAGATGGAGAGTGGGAACAAAGTACATGTGACCATGTGGGTCAGCGAGTGGGGGGTGCGATGAGAGCAGGCTGCTGAGGTATGGGTTTGTGTGTCTGGCCTTAGAGCAATGAGAGGTGGACCCACTGAAGGACCTTCTGCTCTCAGAAAGCAAATGAAAAGAAAGTAAAATGAGCAAAGATGTAGCTTTTAGTTAGTGGTTGAGTGTTGGGAGAGTCCTGCCTGCACCTCAGGGTGTAGGGGAGCAGCCTTCATTAGCTGGCTGGATGTCTACAGGGCAGTGGTGGTGTTTTTTGGAGGAGATGAAGCTCATGAACCACAACCTAACAATTACCTGCTCCCAAGGTATGATGTAGTAACTGACATTTCCACTGTTTGACATACAGTTAGCTTTCCTGCAAGTTCTTCAGCACCTGGCAACCATGAAGGACATGCTCAAAAAAATAGCTGGAGAACATTTTCAGGACAGATAAAGATCTTGAAGAAGTTCCTAGAGCATCATTTACAAGGTGTTGGGGCTCTGCAGTTATGAGGACAACTGTAGCAATAACCTGAAGCCATTTCATCATCATGCTTTTGTGACATCGTGAGCACCTGTTTCTCTGACCCGGCAGCCATGTTTCTTGGCTATTTAAATACATGAGAAATACTGAGTACTGAGCTCTAAACTGTGCTTAGAACACGTACACACAGTAACAAGAATGGTCGGCATCATTTCACTGAGGCCAAGAGACAGCACATAAGGCAAAGGCAGGTTAACCATAAATAGAAGTCATTATTTTAGAAGGTTTCACACATGGAAGCATATGGTCTTGGCGTGAACCAGGGATTTCACAGAGGATACAATCAGTCTTTGGCTCAATCCAGGCCAGCAGCAGGAGCACCTTCCCAAAATTGGTAAAATAAGATAATTTAACATGAATGTTAACTTACGTACAGAGGTAGCAAAAGTACAAATATTTGTCACTTCAGTAAAGTATAGACACTGAAATGTACTCGAATGTAAAAGTAAAAAGTAGCTCTTTGAGGACGTTTCTACCAGATGTTTTTCTCTGCAAAGCAGACTAAACCTTGTGTCATATTAATAAAATAATATTAATACATGGGAAGTATTTCAACTAAAATTCTAATTCTAATGAATCAAATCAATGTATGCTGAACATAAGCAGAGAAAAACCAAGAGAATTTTTTAAAAATGCATTGAACAGAAAAATTAGTACAGTCACAGGTTAAAGTGAGTCAGCAGGTTCCTAAGATTGGGATCATGAGCGCCTGTACAGTTTGTGTACAGGCTGTGACTTGTGATGCTGACTTATGTTGTTGCTGCTCTGAGATTCACTGCTTTTGTCAATTTAACCAGACATAAAAATATGTTATGTTGCCGCAGCTACCAGCAGTATCAAGCTGGTATAATCAGCATCATCGCCTTAAATTTAATTGGATTTCTGCTACTCTTGGATAAGGTACACTTCACTTTGTTTTGCAAGATGTTTCACAATATGAAATAGAAATCCAGCAGCACATCAGGTATAGATCCAACATCCAAAAAATGGCACATTACAGAAGCTTTAACCTTCTAGACTATCAAATGTCACTGAGCAGTCTTACCCTTTAATAACAATCTCTTCTTCTTCTCCTGTCGTGTCTTTCTTTCAACCCCATCTCCATCTGTGAGTGAAGTTACAGCAACTATACATTTAGTTAGAAACTGCACAGAAAGACAGTTTGTGTGTGTGTTTTTTTATATTTGTTTACCTGTTTGAAATCTGCATTTGAAATCAATGAAAGATTATTCGTATCACAAAGTAGAATTTGCAATCAATTTTTGACTTTTAAATATCCTTTAAGTATCCAGGTAAGAGGACAAAGAGGGCAGCAGAAACTGCAACAAATATAACATCACAGCTCTATAAACATATTTTAAGTGGCCACAAAGGACTGGATTAGATTGATTAGGTATCAAACACAGAGTAGGTGCTATGCTGCAGATCATAAGGGAACTTGCAAAACAGGACATTTCTTTATTTTATAGTTACCATATCACAAATCCTGATAACTGGTGATAGATACACCAGAAATTGTCTTCTCTGTGTTATTGTTCCCTCTGTTCAGATTCAAATCAATTTGAAGGTGTGCAGTGACATGAAATAATAATTGCCCACAAATGTCTTTAATCTACAGTAATAAACATGTAATGAAAATGTAAGGAGTAGAAAGGAGATATTTGTGTAAAAACGAAGGAAGTAAAAAGCTGGTCAGAAACAAACCTTATGTTAAGTACAGATACTGCTCTGTACAGTAACAAAGTATTTGTACTTTTAACTGTAATTGTAAGGTACAGCTAAAAGGTGTATTGTAAGGTAAGATAATGTATTTTACATAGGGTTGCATGTGAGGTGCAAGGGATTATCTACTAACAAAGTCGTGTGGCCCCCATCACTGACATGCAATTTAACAGCAGATTTACTGTTTATTAAGACAATAAAGGTAATGCAACATTGGATTGTAGGGTGTTTCATTGGTGTTTAGACTTTTTCCCCAAGATATTGAAGTACTAGAAACAGATCATATGTCTAGAATTAGGCATGCAGTCACAATGAATGTTGATTAACCTTCAAAATATACGCTGTCACGCTGATTTGAACATTTGCCTCCTATGGCATATGTTACTACAAGATCTGCATTGGAACATAACATAAATGTGTCCATCCTGCTGGCTAAATGCAAGGATGCCACAATCCACAAAACATCTTGGTTATGGCTCTTAACATGTGTCACCACATGGTTGTCAAGAATGTGGAGTCTTTTGCCTACACTTGTTATAGTAAAATGCATTATTATCTTTGCTATTTAAAAAAATATTTTCCAGCAATATTAATCTATGTCGATATAATATAATTGATGCGTACAATATTTTTATATGGCATGCAATGTTTTTTCTTATTATATTACACTGAAAAAATACTCATCTATTTTTTCAGCGTTCATGTTGCACTATTTATATGAAGTCTAAATAGCTTTCATTTCCGCGCTATAAATCAATAACAGCACTCTTCTGCAAACCAAAAAAGCATGTTGTACATTGTAGAATAAGACGCTACTGTAATGTGTTTATCCCCATGTGCAGTTAGCCTTTTGCCTGCAGGTGAACTTATGTCTACCTCCACTGTTCCCACCAAGATATGAAAACAACCTCTGCTTTGGATGCACCTGTTTAGATACTGCTGATTTGACTTCTTTTGGTTCGCTCTAACCGAGTGCCCTGTGTGTAATTTATCCATGCAGTATTAACTTTTTCCTATTTCAGAAAAAAGGAAAATGATTGGCTCTGAGATCCGTTCTCCTCTTGCGATTGGCTGTTCCTTGTTTCCGGGGCTCCGCTCTGCACTCATTTGACGTTTCTGTCGGTCTGCTCTGAGACAGACTGGAGAGAATGGCTGCCAGTGGAGGTTAGCAAAATCTTCATTGTTTTGTGTACTTAAATATTGCTTTTTAAAGTTAGAATATGTAAGTTTATGTGTTCACCAGGCGTAGCTTTACAGATTAAACGAAGGGGTCTTGACATGTTGCAGTTTCATTAAATAAGGTCAGGTTCTAAACGACTCCTCAAAACTGTTGGCTGTCGTTAGCCCGGCTATGTAGCTAACGTTAGCTGTGTGGCTAACTTTCGGCCGGTTAGCTCGCTGCCACAGCTGACTGTGTAAACACTTGTTTATGACAAGAGACAAAGGTTAGACAAGTTGTAGTAATGGCTATAGTCATCAAACGAATACACTAGACATTGCGCTACACACTCTTATGCTTCTATAAGGTGAAGACGTCAACACTTAAAACACTTCAGATTTTTGTCGCCATTTATATCTCGCAATGTTGTGTCAAAGAAAGCTTTGCTAGCATTAGCTTGGTGTCTAGCTGTCTGCTAAAAGTTAAGCTTGCTCCTCAACTAGCTAAGCCAACCGCAAGCATTACTGTATTTTATGAAACACAAGCATTCAGGCGAAGTTGTGTACAGCGTCGCTCTTCATTAGTGTCTATTCTTCAAGTTTGTTTTCAGTCTTATTAGCTAACCAGACCGTTACTGCAGGCACAGGGCAGCGATGAGAGATGTTAGCAAGCTAGCTACCACCTGGTGTGATAGTAGTTTTCTATTTACCCACCGAGAGTCTTTGTCCTGTCAGCATTGCACAACCCGAGACATTTGTTGTAAGTTTGTATACCGTATAAGTCAAAGTGAAGCTTTACAGCAGTCATAAAGTTGGTGTGCCACTTTTAGAACTTGATATAACACATGTGATAAGAAAGACGTTCACTTTGTGCACGCTTATAAGGGCAGCACTGCTGTACTCACGAGTTTCTAGGCTCATGTATTGTCCTGCTGCTTTCATTCAGTATAAGAGAAAGGGAACAATCTCTCGGTACAAGTTTAGAAACAAGCAAATATAGCGCAGGAAATAGTTCTATTTATACAGCTGTATCAGTCATTATATCTGGACCTTTAATCCAGGTGGCATACATCCTTAAAATTTGGTCATCAGGTTTTCACACACTCCACACTTTATTTATGTTATTACACTATAAAAAGAATATGTGTGGCTCCATAGTATAGTGGTTTAGAGATTTACCTAACAAAAACTATCCCACAGTTTTGCTGTTTTTTGTATTTTCATTTATGGAACAACTGCAATGTTCAAGCTTTATTCAGTTGACATTTTTTTTTAAATAATATGTAATTAATGTTTGTATAAAGATGTATTGGTTCATATTTATACTAATATGAATGTGGGTCAAGTATATGCATGTATATGAGGGTACCACAATGATGATCCTGCTAAATTGGCAATGTTGAACATGGGGTACGCATAAGCATGTGCATACTTCTTTGTACTCCAGTTTGGGCTTTGATTAATTTTTATTTCATGTAATGCACATTTCTTTGTCATTTGAGTTTATTTCCTTATATATTTGAATGTCTTTAAAATCCAAAATAAAAATGTATATCATATCATGTATATCATAGCACAAGTAAAAGATCCTCAGTTTAATCCCAGAAGGAGGCATAAATCCCCTTGGGGGCCGGAAGGGCATCCAGCTTAGAAACATGCGAAGCTACCCGCTTTGGTGGCCCCCTGTGACAAGGGAGCAGCTGGAAATTGCTTTATAATATAAAATAATTAGAAGGTTTTGTATTTCTTTTGAAGATTTTTATGTTAGAAAAGTAACAATATTTGCCTACAATGTCTAAAATAATCTCCAAGTAAGTGCTGCTTAAAAGTTTGTGAAACATAGGGATTGAGTAAAATCACAAAAACTCTTGTATTTACACTGTAGTCATCTACACTAAGGAAATTCAGATATTTTGAAATCTCTTAGGCAGTGGGTTAGAGGCTGTGTGCTTTATAGAGTAGTTATGATACTAGAAATTCAAACTCAATAGCACTGTCTAAGAAAATCCCATCTTCAATGCCAGTGGAGAAAGAAAATGAAATGAAAAAACTGACAACAATACAAACTGTAACATCAATGATAACACTGTTTCTATATTATTGGACTTAGTGCAAAAAACCCACAATAAAATATGACAGATATTTTAAGATTGTCTGAAATTGTGCTTTGCTTCTTTTGACTTGGCACTATATTTTTGTTGCTGATCAAGTAGAGTTAGTCTGCTAGGTTCTAACTGCTGCTGTTGCTGTCTAGCTGCAGGAACAGTTCAAACACTTCACACTGCCTATATACACTTTATATAGACACCTTTAACTAACACTGCCTATTATAACATTACACATGAGCAGGACTGATTACATTTGCTGGTTACCTGCTACATTAATGTTATCTTTTTATTATTAGTCATATTGGCTAGCCATTACCTTAATGATAACTTAATGCACAGCTAGTGCCTTTCTTATGTAAATGCTAATAGTTAGTGGTGATGTGTGTGGCTACAAGGTTAATATTCATGATAAATGTTTAATACTTTGATGTTGTTGATGGGAACTTAAATTACCTCTTAACATTTATCTTAAGAGATGTTCAGTGTTGTGAAGATTAAACTACTGTTCATGTTAGGGATGTCCCGATCATGTTTTTTTGCCATCGAGTCAGAGTCCGAGTCATTTGATTTTGAGTGTCTACCTATACCGAGTCCCGATCCGATACTTCTATAATACATAAAAAAAAGAATAAAGAAGAGCGAACAAACAGATCCTGGATGTTCCTCATTTTTTTTATTTAATTCACCTTATTTTAACATTTAACAACTCTGTTAACAAACACAGCACTTTTGTGAGGTAGCTTGAACAATCAAGTAATAAATAAAATAAATTCTTCACTTATGGACTTTAGTGCAACAGTAAATATTAAAAAAAGTCTAATATAAAAACAAATAGCACCTCAACTTAAAATATCCGGCAGGCATGTAAACAAATAAAAAAAAAAAAAAGATCCACAGTGTTTGCAAAGCCAGTAATGTGCTTTTAGGAACTGCACTCCTAACTCTTACTGTCATCACAGTAGTAAGTTTCGCAGAAAAAAAAAGTATGTTTCTCTTAATGAAAACTAATATCTCTACCTTGTCAGGTTTGAGCCTGTTTCTGTTCTCATCAAGGACATTTTGCAACGGCACTAAAAAGGCTCTCACTGTCCACAGAGCTAAAGGGGGCATGAGATACTGGGTTGCAACTGGGTCGATACTGGGAAGCTGATTAGCATGTTCTTTCCAGTACTGAAGTGGGTCGCTTTTCCAGCATATCCCAATGACAGTGTTGTCGCACTTTTCCCCGACCGCAGACACATCGCGTTTTCATGTGTTACTGCATGAGGGAAGCATGGCGCTATCGGCACTGTTGTTAAAATTGTGTGTCAGCTGGATGGGCTGAAGACGGTACTGTTGGTATTGATGCTCTTCCAAATGACTATATAGCAGTTAAGTATTAAAAATGCACATTGTATAAACTGAATAGGCAAACGGTACAGAGCTCTACACTGGCAGCTAAACAAAAACTTCAGAAGAATTGGTAGCTCCAGATCAGAAGCTGTGGCTGCTATTGTCAGGTATGTTAACATCATATTTAAGTCCTTTCTTCTGTAATAATCTATTAATTTTTAATTTAAAAAATGTTTCTACATAAATGAGTGTTTAAACCAGAGCACTGTTGACTATGTACACTGTATTACTGTTTAAAGAATTTAGTAATTATCATTATTATGTGATTATGTGTGGTTTTGCAACCTGTTTACAACTCTCCTGATCTTGTGTCCCCAGGTAACCTCAGGTACCTGTCATTAGACATCCTCTGGACCTGACCTGACCTATGTCTTATGCTAACTCAGTCAAAGGGATCTGGGTTTTTTTTCTTTTCTGATTCATTCTCAAAATTGACACTTTGCATTCGTCAAAACAACTAAAGATACTGAGATTAAAGTGCTTTAAATACTCATACCTCGTGCACTGTCTTTATTCTTCTCTTACAGTATATTTTGTTGGCATACTGCATGTGATATTCGTTTGTAGCAAACTAGAGCTTGCATATCTAGAGTGTCTGTGAGGCAGTTTTTTTTCTGCAGCATTTTCTTAATTTTTGGGGCTCTTTGGTATATACATGAAGCATTTTGTGTTTCCATGTCAGTTATACATGTGTTTAGAGTTGACTGAAAAAATTAAAGTGAGATGATAATAATATTTTTTTCTGTTTCTGCTCTTGTTCAGAGGTAGGGAAGCTGTTACAAGTACAAAATGGGACGCTTCCAATCACCAACTACAATGGGGTAGATGCTGTTCATGCTTGTAACATCCTGCAGCAGCTCAAAGTCTTGTACGATGAAGCACAGCTCACAGACATTGTTGTAGAAGTGGACCATGGCAAGACTTTCTCATGCCACAGAAATGTTCTTGCTGCAATCAGCCCATATTTTAGGTAGGAAATTCAGCACTGCATATGTGCCTATGTCCTTCATTTGTACGTGTTTGTTTACAAATATTTATTAGTTGCTTTCTTTCTTGGTTTCACTGTCATTTTGACTAGAGGTTGTCTAGAAAATACGATTTTCTGATAAACTTTCTCAGTTTTTAAGATGAGAATTTATAATAATCATAAAACAATTTGTGTTTTTTCAAATGTTCCTCTAGGTCCATGTTCACCAGTGGCCTTACAGAGAGCAGTCAGCGTGAGGTTCGAATTGTTGGCGTGGAATCTGAATCCATGCACCTTGTCCTAGATTATGCCTACACGTCCAGGGTCTCGCTCTCTGAGTCTAATGTCCAGGCCCTATTCACTGCAGCCAGCATTTTCCAGATTCCTGCCCTGCAGGACCAGTGTGCCCAGTTCATGATCAGCCGACTTGACCCTCAGAACTGTATAGGAGTCTTTATGTTTGCTGATGCATATGGGCACCAGGAACTGAGGGAACGCTCACAGGATTATATCCGCAAGAAGGTCAGTTGAACATAAGCCTAAATTGGTTATTAACCGTTACTTTTGGACTGCGATGTAATGAATGCCTTCAGCTATTTTATACCACAATTTTTAGACATGTTGTGGTATCTACTTTTGTGGTTCTGCTTTCTTTATGACCAGGACATTTGGCTGCCAAAAAACTAAGGATGTACTGAGTGTTAAATTTCTTGGTTGGTACTAATATGTAATGATAATTTGGTAGACGACTGATATAATTTTTAAATTTCTTTTTGTGTTTATGGCTTTTTCTACTTTTATGTATTCCTTGTTTAGTGGCCAGGGGAATTGATAAATAATTTAGAGTACTGTTTTATAGTCTTTCAGGTCTTCATCAAGAGCTTAAAGACTTAATGTGACACAGTTCCTGCTTTTGGCAAATGTCTTATTTTTGTTGGAACAGTGGCAGTCAACAACATTGACATCGAACTTTGTAATGTCTGAACTGAAACTCTAAAACTTCTTTTGTTTTAGTTCTTGTGTGTATCACGGGAGCAAGAGTTCCTCCAGATGACCAAGGAGCAGTTGGTCAGCATTTTGAATAATGATGACCTCAATGTGGAAAAGGAAGAGCATGTCTATGAGAGCATTGTCCGCTGGCTAGAGCATGATCTGTCTGGCCGTGAAACTCATCTAGCTGAGGTTTTTTCCCAGTGTATCCGTCTGCCCTTGCTGGATGAGGCCTTTCTCAATCGGATACCTCCCCCCTTTGCTTGCGCCCTCTCCCTTTCAACAGACTCTGCTGAGGCCAAAGCTCGCCTCACTGGCACAAATGGTTGTCCACAGCGCCTGGGTATGACTGCTTCTGAGATGGTCATCTGCTTTGATGCTGCTCATAAACACTCAGGTAAGAAGCAGACGGTGCCTTGTCTGGACACGGCCACAGGAAGGGTGTTCAAACTCTGCAAACCACCTAATGATCTCCGGGAGGTTGGCATCTTGGTGTCCCCAGAAAATGACATCTACATTGCTGGTGGGTACCGTCCGAGTAACAGCGAGGTGTCCATAGACCATCGAGCAGAGAGTGACTTCTGGCAGTACGAGCATGCAGGCAACCGATGGCTTCCACGTGCACCTCTTCTGAGAGCCCGAATTGGATGCAGGCTTGTGCACTGCTGCGGGAAGCTGTATGCACTGGGAGGCCGTGTTTATGAAGGTGATGGGCGAAATGCACTAAAATCAGTAGAGTGCTATGATGCCAGAGACAACTGTTGGACTGCAGTCAGTCCAATGCCAGTGGCCATGGAGTTTCACAGTGCTGTAGAGTACAAAGACCGTATCTACGTCCTCCAAGGTGAGTCTTTCTGTGCTCAGGGGAACTTATGCAATTATGTTTTTTTGTTTGTTTGTTTTTATCTGTACAAAATATGTAAATAAAGTGATATTAATACAACAGACATACTGCATATGAAAACCATTTAAATGCATCTGATCATAACTCTGTCTCTTTGTTTCGCACAGGTGAATATTTCTTCTGCTATGATCCCCGTAAGGACTATTGGAGTCATCTGGCGCCAATGAGTGTCCCTCGGAGTCAGGGTCTGGCTGCCTTGTATAAAAACTGCATCTACTACATAGCTGGGATCTGCAGAAACCACCAGCGTACTTTTACTGTGGAAGTCTACGACATTGAGAAGAACACATGGAGCCGCAAGAAAGATCTACCCTTTGACCAAGCCACAAGCCCGTATATCAAGGCCATGCTGCTGCAAGGCAAGCTACACCTGTTTGTACGAGCTACACAAGTCATGGTGGAGGAGCATGTGTTTCGCACTAGCAGGAAGAACTCCCTTTACCAGTATGACGATGAGGCAGACGTATGGACCAAAGTCTATGAGACACCCGATCGCCTCTGGGATTTGGGCCGCCATTTTGAATGCGTGGTGGCCAAACTTTATCCACAGTGTCTCCAGAAAGTGCTTTGAGGTATCTGAATTTTGTGGACCCCATCTCTGAGGCAGAGGGGGGATAGTGTGGTCCTGCCTGCCTTGTGCCTGGTGTTACCTTGGGTTTGCACCACATGCACCATTTTTGGTTAAGTCTTAAGTTGTTCAACTTCTGGTTTAACATGATCAAAATGGGGGTGCTTTTAAAGATTGCAGTATTTTTTTTATATTTCTTTTTCAAGAAAGCACCAACTACCCACACTGAGGCTTGTTTAACAAAACCGTACAATGACTCATAAGTGCAATTATACTATTTTTTTTTTTTGCTTGTTGTCGAGCCATGTTGTTCTATTTTTGTGTTAGGTGCATAAATACACCAGTCAGCCACAACGTTAAAACCCCTGAGTTGCAGGGTGGGGCCTCTGTGGATTGGGTTGTATTAGTGCTATCTGTAAATGGTTTTACTGTTGTGGCTGATTAATGTGTGTATGAATTTTTACAAATGATAAGCATGGAACTGAGGGTGTTGCCTCTGGAGATATGGATGCTATGTGTCAGCATAAAGTGAAACTCTATATAGATATAGAAATATACAAATAGTCATATAAACTATATATTCATACGGGTAAGATGAGTACCTTAGGTCATTAGTAGATTGCTGGCTCTGAGGTTTGTGTGGATTTTTTTCCTGTTCTGCGTTTATGCCTCTCTTCAGTTTATTTCATATGCAAGTTTTAATTTGAAGTGTGCTTGAGATTGACATTAGTGTTTTTAAAGGTTGAAAGTTAAATGGTAACTTTTTATTGCCCACTCTTCCTCCACAGGTGTCAGTGTGTCAAACATACACTATGTGCGGCTTCCAGACTTTTTTTTTTTCCTGCTTTGAGTTGGCATCCATTAAGTGAAATGTTAGAATATTCACTCTCCACATTGGAGAAACAAGGACGGAGTCAAATTTGTTGCAACACTAAGTGGCTCATTCAGACCAACAGGTTTACCTCAGAAACTTCAGAGATTTTTGATTAGGAGCAAAGGGACATTTCAGGCCGTTGTGTTGATATAAACAAGTGTTTGCTCTGAGTTTGAGCTCTGAGTTTGTTCTTTGACACCGGGTGATTAAACGCTTGAAAAAAAGGGTTCCAATAGCCTTCCTCGTAATGCCAAAAGAGCATTTGAGGTCTTACTATAGTTGTCGTGGAAGTTGGAAACGGATTTTGTGGTAGCAATAAATCATGGAACTGTGATTAGGCTATATTACATTGTATTACCTTATTAAAAGTGCATTAATTGTTTTGTGTGCTCGTCTCTGCTAGCGAAGATCAGTAGTACCCATAACGATTGTTTGGCTGTTGGCTGAAGTGATGCGGATTTTTCGTGGAGATCTTTTGTGATGCCAATGTGCCTGCAGCTAGAAAAAAAGGGGCATCAGAATCAAAAACTGTTCCTCCTGATGAAGAATATCTGAAAAGTCTTACTCAGCGTTGCACTGAATAACTCGCCACTTCAGCGGTCCTTAACTGCAAACTTTACGAAGCACCCTCGTAAAGCTATGAATCCGTCTTTACACGTCGTCACAGAGAGGATACAAACTTTTGGTGCTGGTGCTTTTTTTCTGTTTTTTTTTTTTTTTTTTTTTTTTTTTTGACAATCTTGTACAGAAGAACGCCACCACTGGAGGGCGTTTGCTGTCAAAGTGTGACATTTTTAGTGCCGTCAGTTTCCTCACGCAGGTTCCTGTTTCATCGTTGCACTACACATTTCTTGTGTATTTTATCTAAGCAAGGAGTGCCCTCCTATTAAGTGAAAACATTTTAGCAACCATATAGCAATCATCTTAAGAGATTTACATTGGCATTTAATACAGGAAAAGTCGCATTCATTAAGGACTTGAGGATATAATTAACTTCTCCGAGAGAAGATTCACTGTTGACTGACTTTAACCTGATTTCTAGTCAACCCAGCTTGAACAATGTTTCCCACGAAAAAGGGTCAGAGTGGGTCTGGGCTTCACTCGACTGTCCACAGACAGCCATTTGCGAACCAGGAACGGAGAACTCTCAGGATTTCTACTGATACCCAGTACTGTATTTAAGTTGTTTTTGTTATGTGTAATATACTGTACTATAGATTTGCTGTACTTGCACAGTTTTTTAAAGTTATCTTCAGTTTCTTTTATAACTTGAAAAATAGATGTGATTTCTTTTTGTTGTCTCTAGTGGCTGTTTTGTTTTTTCTTTACATAATTATCTGTTTAGTTATAATAGAGTAATCCTGTTCTGTTGAGGGGGAAAAAAAAATTACCCGCACGAGTGATATATTTTGATTTGCCCCCCCCCCCCCACCCCCCCCACCCCCCCCACCCCCACCCCACCCCGTAGTACAGTAGTATCTTTGTAACATCTCACTGAAACTAAGCATTACAGTTGAAGTAACTGCATTGTTACAACATATTTCAAACACCAGTCATGTAATACACAAAGCTATAAAACCTGCTTTCTCCTAAGAGTTGGCTGCCCTGTGCGGCCAAACACAGCTCGTTCTGGTCATCTTCATGCATCACCTATGGGTGCTATTCCATTGTGTCTTTTTAATCCATTTATTTTTCTGTTGGTTTTTTTTGGTTTTTTTGGGTTTCAGGTTATAGTGGTTGTTGAGCTCAACTGTGAAATTCACCTTGCACATAATTTGAAAATAAAACTATTAAAAGTGAAATGTTTTATTTTTATTCTGTTTATTTTTAACTTTCAAGTGACTGAGGCCTTTGGACCTCAATTGTATATTGTTGTGTTCCACTGTGATATTTTTGATCCTAAAAATGTTTCCTACCTTGAACTTCTCTGATACTTATACTGTAGCTGCTGTGTCACAGATGGTGCAAAGCTATGCCAGGTCATTTACATTCACTGGACACTTAGTGAGCAGTTGAACAGATGTAACTTATCTGCTCAGCTAATCACATGGCAGTAGTTTAACACTTTGAGACTTGCAAACATCGTCCAGAAGACCTGGTGGACTTTAAACTGAGCATAAGAATGGGGAAGAAGGGTGGTTTTAATGGCTTAGCGTGTGCAATGGTTGGTGCCAGATAGGCTTGTTTCAGTGTTTCAAACTACTGAAATACTGGGATTTTCCTGCATAACCATCTATAGGGTTTACAGAAAATGGCCTAACAAAGAGAAGGTGTCCACTATTGGACGATGCCTTGATGCCAGAGGTCAGAGGAGAATGCCTAGTGTTCTTTGAGTTGATAGGATTATAAAAAAGTAGCTTAAATGATCAGTTTTTAGACCCAAGGTATGCAGAAGAGCATCTCTGAATGCACAACATGTCAAACCTTGAGGCAGATAGGTTAGAAAAGCAGAAGACCACTCCTGTCAGCTAAGAACAGGAAGATTATGCTGTGTGCTGTGACATTTGGTAGGGTTAGAGTTTGCTGTCCATGGTCTATGCATGGATCCTTTTTGCCCCATATCAACAGTTCAGGCAGCTGTTTGTAGTGTAATGGTGTCAGGGTTATTTATTTATTTATTTTTGGCACATCCTGAGCCCCTTATTGCAACTGAGCATAATTTAAACACCAACAGCCTCCATGAGTATTATTGCCAACCATATCCATCCCTTTATGGCTATAATGTACCCATCTTCAGATGGCTGCTCCCAGCAGGATAATATGCCACGCCACAAAGTTCAGATCATCTTGAACTGGTTTTTTCTTCACTGTACTCAAATGACCTCCACAGTTAGCAGATCTCAGTTCAGTAAAGCACATTTGAGATCAGAAATATTTCCAGCACCTTGTTGAATCTGTGCAATAAAGTTTTAAAGCACTTCTGAAGGCAAGAGTGGGTCCAATCCAGTACTAGAAAGCTATACCTAATAAAGTGTCCAGTCTGTGTGTATTTCACCGGGTAGAAGAGGCGGATCTTGAGTAGTTAGATTATGACCTCAATTAATATTGGGATGGGTCAGATTAACTCATTTTGGCTTGGAAAACGCCTGAAAACCATCATTAAGTACATGAAAACATTTTATGTCTGCCAAAGGTAAAGGACACACAGCCGTAACAGCTTTCTTCCTGTTGTAATAGCTTAGTAGTTGTAGAATTTAGTTTTTCCTTCGGCTGTCATACTGAATGCCGCCGCAGACAGCAGTGTGGCTGAAAAACGCAGAGGAGACAAAGCTCATGTCCCATTGATTTAGTGAATCGGATCACCTCGGGCCCATGTGTGCGACATGTGACCAGCAGTCAAATAAAGCAGTAGGCTGGTGAAACTTTGGTCAGGAACTTCGTAAAGAGAGGCTGCGCAGACGCTCAGTGAACGGTAAGATGCAGTCAGGCTTTCTGCAGACACACGCTGGTTAACCGGTTTCTTTGTCCACGTGGTGGTGAGTAGCATTCCTGCCCCACTCTGCGCGGAACGGTTTAACGAGACGGAGTGATCGGAAAAGTTATCTTGGCTTGTAAAAAAACTCTAATGTGGAATTGCAGTGTCAGACCTTTGGGTCTTGCTGTATTTTAATACGTCTAGGGAAGAAATCACACATTTCCCATTATGATGACCACCACCAACAGCAGCAGCAGTATATTACACAAGAGCTTGCTTTGTTGCGTAGTTTTGCAGGTTATTTCCCCCGCTTCTGTTTACAAACATGGCCGGTGTGGTCTAGCATGTCGCAGAATCTGAAAACAGTTCGTTGTGAGTCCATGTCTCAACTACCTGTCAGCAAGTTTAGAATGATGTTGAGACTTTTATTTTGAAATCCGACTCCCCGTTTTTAATTAATATGCGTTTGTGTGTTTTACTTAGATTGTACTGCTTTGCAGAGGTGGGACCAAGTCATTGTTTTGCAAGTCTCAAGTAAGTCTCAAGTCTTTATCCTCAAGTCTCAAGTCAAGTCTCAAGTAATGTCAGGCAAGTCAGAGTCGAGTCTCAAGTCACTGGTGTAAAAGTCCAAGTAAAGTCACAAGTCTGAAATTTTGAATTTCAAGTCCTTTCGAGTCTTTAAAAAAAACAACGAAAAAAAGCATGTTGCAGTTATATGCTAAATGTAAATATTAGACCATGTAATTTTTAAATCTGTGTTTTTCTCAACACATGACAAAATAGTGAACTTAGAAAATATACACAAATTGTGAAATTGCACCTCTTTAAAATGCAGCTCAATTAAACTTAGCTCCAAGAATAATTTTCACCGACAGTTCTGAGATAAGCTGCATGTTATTCTTGGATGCGCTTGTAGGACCGGCTTTAAAATCGCATGACAAAAATATCATACATAAATAAATGATTTTTTTTTAAAAATATCATTTAAAAAAAAAAAAAAAAAACTGCATCACCAACGTAGCCTGGAAAACATTTGCTAATTAGATGAAGTCAGCTATCTCATCGTAGCATATTTATATGCATATTTATAATTATACGGTTCTTGGAGTGAGTGCATACACTCATGAAGTTTAGTAACTTCAGGTCACTGCAACAAGCCCAGGTACAGTTTACCGACGGATGGGTGCAGGACCTTGAAATGCACCGTGTAGAAAGTAAAGACCATCTTACGTATCATAAGTTTACCAGTCTCACAAATCGTCGTCATAAATACACATTCGTTAACCGTTTATTAATAGGACCTTTGAGCTCAACGGTAATTAATTAGCAGTGGAAATAATTTCTGGTAGCATCACAGAAATGTAGCAGTGACAATAATATTGTATGCTGTAATCGTACTGGGCAATTAGTGATACAAAACAACTGTTTTACCCTGTGAATAAAAGTATATGTTTTTGTCAATGTACCATAATAACAGAAGCGAAACGCAATATTGTGTCAGGACAATTCACTATTTATGCACAATAAACACAATAAATAAAGGAGCATAGCGCGACAATTTCTGTTCAGCGCCAGACTTGCTTGTAATCTATATCACCAATTATGTTAAGAAAAATGACGTATTAACTACAACAGAAGACTGACCTTCGTGTAAATGCTTGGAGCAGACTAACCTGTGAGCTGGAGTGTTCTGGGACGTTATATTTGGTCTTTGAATGGCTGCAATCCAGTCGCCTCTTTGTTACTTCGGAAACATGGCTTGAACAATTTCTCTTAAACGTCGTAATCCGATAACAACCGATCTCTTTACCCGTCGGCTTCCCGTGGCTGTCATGCGACCGGCTATTGCAGTTAATAATACAACAGCTTCTTGACATTTTTGTGTTTCTTTTTATCGCTGTATAACTGATTTTAATTGAAAGCCTGCGTGCGCTAGTACCGCTTGCCACGAGTTCCCAGAATCCTTTGCGGTTCTACCCGTGAATGACGTGACATTTTCAATCTCTATATAATATGCATGTTAAATTTTATATTTGGGGTAAAATATCAAGTCTTTTCAAGTAAACCGGTTCAAGTCCAATTCAAGTCCCAAGTCATTGGTGTAAAAGTCCAAGTCAAGTCACAAGTCTTAGAACATTTTTTCAAGTCAAGTCTAAAGTCATAAAATTAATGACTCGAGTCTGACTCGAGTCCAAGTCATGTGACTCGAGTCCACACCTCTGCTGCTTTGTTCATGCATGCAGCGACTGTAACACTGTGTCCCCCTACACTCTGAACAGGAACATGCCTCCTGCTCCAGCAGATGTTTTGGGCTCCAAGCCCCTGGATGGCGGTTGGGGCTGGATGGTGGTGATTGGGGCCCATATTTCCATTGGATTTGCCTACTCCACACCCAAAGCCCTTTCCATTTTCTTTAAAGACATTCAAGAAGACTTGCAGGCTGGCTACAGTGAAATAGCATGGATTTCCTCTATTATGCTAGCTGCCATGTATGCAGGAGGTGAGTTGACTCTGTGTGTGCTTTATTGGTTAAACTGTTTCTAAGCTTTCCTATCCACATAGTTAGCATTACTGTATGCTTTATTGTTGTAGGGACTTTACCTTACAATATAGAGCGCCTTAAGGCAACTGTTGTTGTGATTTGGCGCTGTATAAATAAAACTGAATTGAATTTGAATAGTCTTCTGCAGTCTGTTTTTGTCAGCTGTGATGCTACATCAATAAACCACTTGGTTAGCATAAATATGATAATCTCAAACCCAGAGCTGCTTGGAATGCAGTGTAGTGTGGCCTCGTACCTTTAGGCCATCACACTTTTTATAGTCAGCACCTCTAAATCAGTACTCTTATCACTACTAGAGAACACATTTGTATTGGCTGGTAAATAATAGCCTGCAGGTTAACCAGACTGAGTTTTTTTTTTTTTGGTCTCTTGTTCTTTTGTGTTTTATTTAGTTGTCCTAGGGCTCTGACATACCACGTACACCCCATACTAGCACCGATCGTGGTCTGTTGATCAGACTTTCTCTACACCTTCTGTAAGAAGTTGCATCAAGCATTACTAAAGCACAGCTTCAAACCAGCCGACAGCAGACAGATCAGTATTTTGAGAAGTCTGCTCTGTGCATTTGTACTTGGCGTTAAGCATCATAAACACAAAAATCCCAGTTTCATAAAGATCGTTTGTGTGGTGTCTGTGTCCGCTGCAAAGGCACGACTGTTGTGTATGGTTGTAATTTAGATTTAGAGAAATACAGTAACGAGTATAACTGGCTTCACATGAGCGACTGCACCCGCTGCCTAATAAAGTGAACGTTGCTACCATGTAAGTCACCTGACCTAAATTTAAGTCTCTTCACTGAGGTCCAAAGGGAATTTATGGAAGTAAGCACCACTGCATGTGACATCTACATTTGGGTTTGTAGAAGTGAAGTCAGATGTCACAAATCAGACCCTACTTAGATATATTATATATTGTCTTCAAAATACTAACGTTGAGAATAAATAAAGGTAACAAAAACTGTATTCTCTATGATTTTGTGAAGACATAAATATTTTATTTACTGCTGAAAGAAAAAAGTAGAATCTTGAGTTTTTATTTAGTGTGATTTTCTTCTTGTCTTTTTTTTTTTTTTTTTTTTTTTTTTTTTTAACCTGAGTTTGTTAGTATCTGCTTTCAAGGTTGCAGGACAGCACGCTATGTTACTCACCTGCACTCAACTCAGAGCGGCCTAACTAGTGAAATATTCCCCTCCAATGTGGCTCAGGCACAGGACTTTATCATATTGTCCTTGGCAAGGATTCAACAATGTCACCTAGCGGAGGAGAAGGAAAGAGGGGAATATATCAGAGGAAGGTTCAGCACAGTGGGGTCTGACACCAGGCCCCCATGGGAAAGACATGACAGCCTTTTCAGGAAACCTCTGACTCAACGAGTCACAATGATAAACTTATAATGGAAATGGATACGGTGGTAGAACAAGAGATGCCCTATTGTGACACGGCTACAGCGAAAACGATGATCTATCTTTGACCCTGCTCTGAACCTGTGTAACTGTATAAACAGCTGGGTGGATATTTGATTTCCCATACAGTGTTGTGCAGAAGTCTTGAGTCACCCTTCATTCCTTTATATTTTGCTAGAAAAATGGGACACAGGTGCAGCAATTTATTAAAACATGTCAAATCATACATGGAAATAGAGTATATATGGTAAAAAGAATAAATATTGTATCATTCTAACAAGCATGAATGTCAGTATTTGGTATGACCCCCTCTGTTCTTCACACAGCCTGATCTGTCTTAGGCACGCTTTCTTGATTTCTTTAAGTAGTCTTCAGGAATAGTTCTCCAGGCTTCTTGAAGCTGTTGTTTGGATCTTGGCTGCCTTTTGTTGTTTTCTGTCGAGAGTTTGTATTTTTATTTTTTTAAATTCAGGTATGTTTTTACTGCATTGGAGGTGTGTTTTTTGGATCATGATCTGAAAAATGAAGTTTTTGCCAATCAGACACTTTCCAGACGGCTTTGTGTGGTGGATCAAAATCTGTTAATGCTTTTCTGCATTTATTATTCCATCAGTTTTGACAAGATGCCCAACACAACTGGCTGATGTACAGCCCCAAACAATAACAGAGCCTCCACTGGTTGTAGACACTCATTGATCTGAACCAAAAGTTTCACATTTGGATTAATCACTCCATAAGACCTGTTGCCACTGATTTTAAGTCCAGTTCTTGTGTAACTGGGAATACCTCAGCCTTTTCTCCCTTCGGCCTCCCTTAAGAATGCTTTTTCCCTATTTCCCAAGGACACAACTTCTACTTGTCCAGTTTTCCTAGATTTCTTTTTGGACAAACTGCACCATGTTGAGATATGCAAGGTCTTCAGCTAATGGCTCTTTAAGGATCACATTGCTAGTGCAAAAATGAAAGAAATTGGAACAAAAAGATTTAATCTATCACTGCTACCACCACTGAACTACACAGCTAAAAACAATTAAAGGAACAGCTTTTAATCAGAGTATAGCATCAGTTCAGTTAAACTGCTGGGATATTGATTAGGTAAGTAGCAGAGGGGGCTGTTAATCAGTTTCACCCACTTTGGTGGTTAATGAAATTAACAACAGCTGCACTAGAGGGGCAACAATGAGACAACTGCTCAAACAGGATACTGCTAAAACTCAGTGATGCCCGGGTCCAGATCTGGGAGGAGATTATCCGGTGTCTCATTAGGAGCACACCCCAACGTTGTCACACACGCATACAGGGTAATGGGGGACATACAACTGAGCATCATTGCTGCATCGTTTTTTTCCACTTTGATTTTTGGGGGGCAGGTTGATCACTTTTATTGCCTTCAAATGATGTGTGAACTTTTCATTCCTAACACAGTCCACATCAGAATACGTATCTTTTTTTCCCCCATTGAGATCTGATGCGTTTTCAAAGCGTTCCTTTAATTTTTTTTTTTCGAGAAGTCTGTGTAGTTTCATGGAGTTTGTTTTTTAGCAATAAGAATATAGAGGTTTTCATTATTCTGGAGAATGACTTGTGGTTCAATGTCACTCTTTCAGGCAAGGTTATGAATGAAGGAAAGAGTGACAGCATATAAAAGGCTTTTTAATTGCTGATTGATCACTGGGTGTAGTGTTTTACATTATCAGGGGAATGTTTAATGAGTTGCCAGGTTGCTTTGCTGCGGAGGTCTTCTGTCACCCTCTGTGATGTCCTTTTGCCCTTGGTTTAGATCAGGGATGCTCAACAGCTAATACGCAAATAATAATGCTTTTCAGATAAAATGAACAGACATTAAAAAAAACATGAAACTCATCTTTTAAGTTATTTATTTTGTTTAATGAGCTATTCATTACAAAATTGTGTGGCAGAATTTAGCCCTATGATCACATGATAAATTTCACTGGTTTAGACCCATCAGTTTACCTTGAAGTAGTAGGTACCCGGATTACTAAAACTTTGGCGACATTAAGAAGTAACATAATACAAGAATGTACTGCTCGTTCTCAGTGCTCATCTGTTTTTGCAGGACCGGTGAGCAGCATGTTGGTCAATCGTTTTGGGAGCCGACCAATTGTCATCATGGGTGGACTGATGTGTGGAGTGTCTATGGTAACCGCATCTTTTGGGAGCTCCATCGCTTATCTCTACTTCTGCATTGGCGTCATTGGAGGTACAGTACTTTTATTTCTAAGCAGTATGTGTTACTGCTGCTTGAACAGTTTTTACTTTTTGTGGTCTCACTTTGGGAATTCATAATTGATCACAGACTAAAACCAAGATATCATGCCATACTTGTTTACCATTCAGTTTGCATTCCTATCAATCCTGGTCCCAGTGGGATTGGGATGTTGGCAGTCTGCATCTTTTCACATCCCTTTTAGAATCTCTTGGTTCAGATCTGCTCCCCATAACTAGACTGCCATGCCTTTCCTGAAGGCCCTGGGCATCTGCCCCGGCTCCTAGGGTGCAGTTAGAGCACCGAGGGGACCAGGACCAGGACAGTAATTAAGACAGAACTGTCTCTGATCCCAGAGAGCATGATCTTCCATGGCCCTCTGTACTCTTCCGTAAGCTCCAATCAGGTTCGTCACATGGGGGCTCTCTGCCATCCTAAGAGGCTCATTACCCAGCCAAGGGCCCCTGTGAAGGATTAATAGGCACAGCGAGTGGCTGGGCCATGTGTGGTGCCTGGGGCATGTGTGGGCTCTACACTGTTCCCCTGTGCCTAGTGCACTGACACACAGGCATTAGGCAGTTTTGCCTAGAAGTCATGCAGACATATGCTTACACATACACAAACACCTGCACGTTAATAAAAAAGCACCCCACACACAGCGAAATACATCTCAGAATTATTCCTCCTCGTATACTCCTTCATTCACTCTCTCACTGGTGTTTGTGATGCTGAGAAGCTGGTGAGGTATGCTGTCCTTGTCACTGGAATAATGAATGCTTCTGATTGGTTGGAGCACCTGCCTGGCACCGTTCAAGCACAACACAAGATCACTTGAACAGTTTCATGGTTTGTCTCTCTGCACACACCTCAGCTTTAACAATCTGTGTTGCTAAGATTGACTGCATTGGTTATACACACAGTGGACTTTTATTAAATACACCAACTCTTTGAATTTTGGGCTGAAGGAAGAACAACACTCGGTGTATAAATGCTCAATCAACAATCTCTTTAATCAATGCAATTCTCTTTATTCCATACAACACTTTGAGCATTACAAACGTGCGGACGGGAGATGTGCACAGGAGGGTGTCCGGCAAATCTCGACGTGTCTGACCGTTTCTCACATTCTCAAAGCTTCGGCCCCCCTCCAAACTAAACATTCAGATTCTTTCTTTTTCTCAGTGAGCGTAAGTTATGACCTTGGCTTCCTGTGCAGTATGTTCTGTTCTTTCTAATCAGAAAAATAAGGCCATGATTCTCTGGAAAGAGTATTTCTTATAAATCAGCAGTATAATGCATCACAAAACAGTTTAATATCCCACACCTGTTTTTCTCAGAATAAACAATCAGTTACAATCAAACAGTCAATCTGCTGGTCCCTCTCTAGTCTAAGCAACAGTGTTTCAGTAACTTTCTACTAGAAGATGGTCCCCTGTTATCTACTTTCTCCCAGGCAAGCGTGAGCGAGAGTCTACAGCATTCTACCCCCCAAGGACATGTAATCTAATGCCTTTATTTTCAGGGCCGTGTCCACTTAATACTACACTATATGGTTATATGGCATTTTAGTTAATCCAAAGCATAGAATTGAGGTACTTCAAATAATTTAATCTCAACACTTTCTAGGACATTTTGATGGTAGTACATATTTATAATTGAACTAAGAGCGTCATTTAAACGGTTTCTATAGTGCTTTTCACACACAAAATGATTACAAGATATATAGTTTGGATCTTGTCCATTTAGTCCGTATGTAATACAAGAAATTTTAAACAAATTCTAAAGTCAACTGGGAGCTTAATTAAAAATGATAAAGCAGGGTTAATGTGAGCTCATTTACTAGAATGTGTTAGTGTGGTTGCAGCATTTTTCATTGCTTGGAGGCGTTAAAGAAGTTTTATCTAAGCCTGTAAATAAGGCAATACAATAATCCAGGTGTGACAGCACAAATGCATGGAAAATTCCTCTGTTACTATTTTTGGTATGTCATGATTTGGGGTTCCGTGATCATTTAAAACACACTGTTATGCATTAAAATGCATTAAAAATGAGATAAATAGAACACTTAATAGAACCTAAAGGGGTGTCAGTCTGTGCAGTCAGAAAGCATGAACCACTGTGAATCCATTTCACCTGCTTCGGTGCAAATGAACATGGCAACAGGTGCACTGGACGGGTACCAGGAACGTAGAAACTGTTTTGCATGTGGTGGCCACAGACCACAGGTTTGCCATAGCATCTCCAGACTCTTTCAGATCTGTCAGATGAGCTCTCGGCAAACCAGTTCTGATGTTCTCTGGCGAATGCCATTGGAGCTGCACGGTGCTGGTTATGAACACTTCATGGAATCTGTTTATGACACTTTGGTCAGAAACATGCACATGAGCAGCCAGCTGGAGGTCATTTTGCTGGGTCCTGTTCCTTCCCATACAAAGGAGCCCACACCACTCCTGCTGGGTTGGCACCCCTTTACAGCTCTGTCTCCTTGTGTAATGGCCTCCACACTCTTGAGACTGTGCTGGGAGACACAGCAAACCATTTTGAGAAGGTGATGTGCCATCCTGGAGGAGCTGGATTACAACTAAATGGTGCCATGTGGCTTTTTGGAGGTTGCCTTTCCAATGAAGACAACCTGTTGTCACTTTCACTTGCACCAAAACAAGTCTGGCAACAGCTTTAACATATGTTATTATACTGTGATGATTAAGTGTTCCTCTTAAGTTTTAGGGGACAGTGTCATAATTCGGTGACTTGTAGATGTCACATTTATTGGGATTACAGTCAGTCTTTTTAATTTAAAGTCAAAATAATGTGAAATTCCTCATTAGGAAAGAAAAAAATGCTAAATTACACTTTTTATGTCCCCCTAAAAGCCTAATATAGTAAATCCCCATTTAAATGCATTAAAAAAACAACCAAACAACAAAAACTTAATGCATCGTAAGAATACCCTGACATTAGAGGGAGAAATTCTAAACACCGTAGCTATCTAACTGTAACTCTTCATCTTCTTCAAAATAAGGTCCAATTAGATTAAAAATTTCTGCATAGAAAGGCAAGTGAGTAAATGTATTACCCAGGCTCTCCAATTTATTTCTACTTGAATGGAGAAATTATTTCTGAAATAATTCCAGAGTCCTGTAATGAGATTTTAGATGGCAAAAGTGAAATGAGATGGAACCTTAATGAGCAGCCGGCAGATTTAGTCTTAATTTAATTAAGTACCCTTTGGAGCTCAGGTTCAGTAGGGTTTTTCTTCCTGAGGGTTTTTGGAATGTGACTGAGATGTTTTCAATCTTTCTACATGCAGGTTGTGGACTCGCCTTTAACCTGAATGCATCTCTCACCATCATCAGTAAATATTTTCTGGCCAGGCGTCCTTTAGCCAATGGACTTGCTATGGCTGGCAGTCCAGTGTTCCTTTGTTTCCTGGCTCCTCTTAACCAATATCTACTGGGCACATATGGCTGGAGAGGAAGCCTCCTTATCCTGGGGGGTCTGATGCTCAACTGTTGTGTTGCTGGAGCCCTCATGCGACCTGTTTGTAAGACACTCGCTTGTGCACCGCAGCAAAACGTGGATCGGCCAAATAAGTGCAAGACTAAGATAAAAGGAAGCTGTATGAAGAACACAAAGAAGTTTGTGGATCTGTCCTTTTTCAGGGACAGGGGCTTTGTCATTTACCTAATAGGAAATGTCATGTTCATCTTTGGAGCGTATGCACCCATTGTGTTCCTGTCTACCTATGCTGTTAGCCAAGGTGTTGAGAAGTACTCTGCGGCCTACCTGCTCTCCATTATGGGCTTTGTTGACATGTTTGTTCGACCCGGCACCGGCCTGGTAGCCAACAGCAAGTGGATCAGGCCTAGAATTCAGTACTTCTTCAGCTTTGCCATGGTTTTTAATGGAACGTGCCATTTGCTGTGCCCTCTGATGAGGAGCTATACCCTCCTGGTGGTCTACGCAGTATTTTTTGGTGTGGGGTTTGGGATGGTTTTCGCCCTGATATTTGAATGCCTCATGGATCTGATGGGAAATCAGCGCTTCCCCAGCGCCGTTGGACTTGTCACGATCGTGGAGTGCTTCCCCATGCTGCTGGGACCACCTGCTGCAGGTAACACATCCTTCATTCATACATAATCCTTTTTCTGTCTTTCTCTTACACAAGTACACATGTTTACTCTTAGATCACTTAAGATTGCTTTACGCTGCTTCTTTCTAAAACTGAGGCAAAGAGCAAGGTAATATATACTTACAAACATGCAGAAACACTTGGGGAAAAGAGAAATTTCCACCATTACAGAGGAAATAACCGCTTTCAAGCGAGAGCAGCCTTGCAAACAATATTTGTTTGTTTATCTCTTTCATTCACAGGCTGTGCTTTATGTTGCAGTAAAGCTTGGTAACAGTATCATTCCTGTAAGACAGAGCCGCATTATCACTGAGTATGGATGTTTTGTATTGTATGAGACGCCCACACAAAGATGCAGTTCGTCATGGTGATTTCCTGCTGGAAAGAAGCCATCTATGCTCATGGGCACAGGCTTTCATGACATAATGGAGCATCTGGGGCAAATCCAGGCTTCATTTAAAGATAAGGAAAAAAAAAGCTGCATTTTATTTACAGTCTGACTTTAACCACAGCTGGAAGAACATTTGCAATAGCAACAGGTTGGGTATAAAGAGCATCTTAGTGAGGCACTCAGAAATACAGATGGGCAGTTTACCAGTAAGAAGCAAACTGTGTCTATATTGTGGAACAATTTCAGATTAATGTTTCTCAACATAAAATTGTGAAGACTTTGAATATCTTATCATTTACAGTACATACTATCATCAACAGATTCAGAGAATCTCTCTGTGCACATGAGACGAGGCCGAAAATCAGTGTATAATGCCCATGATGCTCCGGCCGTCAATTAAAAGCGGGCACGATTCTATTGTGACAGCTTTTCACTGCAGTGCCAGAAATATATCTATAAACGCAGCCCACTGTAACATCCACAGATATTTCATTGTTGAGGCTTTACGAGGTAAAGTTAGGGTGGTATTGTTTATATTGTGGTATTGTTGGTTTTCATTGCAGTTATAAAATCATGTTGCAAAACTGATGGGGAAAAAACAATGCCAAACTTTAAGACTGATTCACTTATGCATGAATCTACATCATAGTGTATAAAAGTCACATTAGGAAGCACACAGTAAGGTTGGGCGATTGGACCCACCGCTCTTGTAAAAGCCTTTGATCGTTTTTACAAGAGCGATTTATTTATTTGCCCACAAGTAAGTTTGCTAATAATGTTGGTTGAAGCTAACAAAAGCAGTCAATGGAAAAAATAATAGCGCTGTTTTAGCAGCACCGTATTCCAGCTGCGAACAAACCCCCCCTCCTCAGAGTCACCCAAATGCAGCGATTAATTTACTTAAACTCATAATAGAAAGAAAGAACGGCAGTAGCCTATGTTCAGAAAAAACAAAAACATTTTATTTAAATTAAAAAAAAACAAACAAACACAATGGTGGGGAGGGAAACAAAGAGAAACTGGATTCTTTTTTCCACTATAACCGTGTTTACAGGTCGGTCCAGTGTTTGTCTGTCTTACACGCTTACAAAATTAAACAAAAAGTAAGTTAAAAATCAAAATATCTCTTCGAGCGAACATAAAAAACCCCCAAACCCTCAGACGTAAAGTCTTTTGTGTGATTCAGTGCATCTCAAATAAATAAATGATTCAATAATCCAAAAAGTAGCTATATTAATACTGAAACAAACAAGAAAAGAAGGTAAAGTATTCCCTCCAAACGAAACCTATGAATAAATTCTAAATGCGTAAATCAGTCGGTGCGTGATTACATTCCCCCGCCCATCAAAAAGTCACCTGCACGAATATATCGCCCGTCGTCATTTATTGGATTGACGAATGTCGGCTGGAAAATTTTTACATATCTCCCAACCTTAGCACACAGTACTACACTGACCACCTGTTCAGCATTTTGGCTCATTGTCCCTGTAAAACAAAAAGAAAAAAGCTACTAACATTACTATGAGATATAGTGTAGCCATTTTAGCCTAGAGTTGATTTTGCAATATCAGTCAAAGTATTTCCTCCTTTTGTCAAAAAAAATGATGCTTTTTTAAAATAATTTATTCCCCGACTCTTACTGCTTTTCTTAACAAGTCGAGGCGGACCTATTTTGTCCGATAAATTAGTTACCATCTTCCTACATGTAACTTTTTTCTTAACTTGTGGCCATCTTTCTTCATGCATGTAAGGATAGACTACAATACTTGTAGGTGTACGCTCCCTAGTGTTTTCAGAAATTTGGTTTTGAAAGGTATTTATCATTTTTGGTGATGTCTGTCAACAACACATACTGTATTGCAGTGAGCAAGCCATCCTCTCTGTTGTTGCTCAACTTGTTCACCAGTGTTCATACAGGCCTAATGTCCTACATAAACAAGGTGAGGATGTACAGTAGTTTAGCTGAACATGACTTAATCAGCTGTGAATATCATCCTGCTGACAAACGCGTCCTTTGCCTCCAACCTGACTTTTAATGAGGTGAAAAGTTACGGGCCCCCCAGTTAGTTTAGAGCGACCGTGTTCCGAGGCGCTCATTTAATAGGGTAAATAAGTGCCTCCCTGCACGTCTAACAATCTCCTCCAGAGGGCTCAATCGTTATGTCTCCCCTATTCTGCTTGTTACTGCTCCCCCAAACCTTCGGGTCAATCCAATTAGGAGGAAGTGAGGTAAGCGGGTGTAATTACCCTTTTGCTTTGGGTGTTTAATGACGCTCAGTTCAAACTCTCGTCATTAAAGTCCTGTACCTGGGCCATAATTAAGCTGTGAATACATTAAAAAAGAGGTGACTATGCCAGATGGACTTAATTACTGCTTAGCCAATCAAGGGCTGTCTTAATGAGGGTGATGGTCATTGGAGTACAGGCACCAGATGAGTGCTATCAATCAGATAATACAGCCGGCATTGAGATGGTTGAAATTGATCCAAATGCAAAGTGACCCCCTCCTAGTATAGTACAGTACATTGCATTCAGTCACACAAACATTATTTTAACACAATCTTCCACTGCAAAGATGGCAGGTGGTATAGTTAAGGAGATCTGCTAAGGGAATCAGTTTAATTTCCTTATAGTTTAACATCGTCTTTAATTGGTTTCAGAAGGAGACTGTAGCATGTTTGTACTAAATGTGCTTCCTAATATGTTTGACAAACATCAATTTTATAAAACTGGCCTGATGAATAAACACAGTCATCTTTACTAACTAGATGTTTAATAGTGGAAAGAGAAGGGAAGACTCTAGGAGCAAGAGAAAATAAACAGAAACTAATCCTGCTCAAAATACTTCAGCTTCTGAGGCGAGCTGCCATGATTCCATACGGCTTTAAGGGGGATTGTAATGCAGTGAGGTGGACAGTCCTAGATGCCGACACTGAGAGAGTTAGCGACATTCGCCTATCGATCCGTGTCTGGAGGGGAAAACGGGGGTCGGGGTGACTTGTGGACTTAGGGCTCAGAAAAGCCGCAGGCTGAAATCTGATCTAAACCACATTTGTCACTTTTCTGCAGACTTGAGCTGGATATTTATGGTTCTGAGAATATGCCTCTCTTCTGATTCGTTTTGGTAGCAGCCATCCAAATTGCCTTCCCGGCAATTCAGGAGAGCCAAGAAGGGTGTAATGGCCCCGTCATTTCCGAGATGGCTCTTCTCAAATTGGCCTATGCTCACTCTCGCTCTCTTGCACGCACTCATAAGCAATATCTGAGTCTGATCTTCCTCTTCACCTTCAAACTTGCCGTCTAGACGCTATACTCTCACTGTGCTGTGTTTTCTTTGATTAGTTTTAAATATTCTTTCTGGCCTCCTCCACACAGGGTTACTGGTAGATATCTTTGGCGACTACAAGTACCTTTTCCTCATGTGTGGCTCAGTCATCACGACTGGCGGGCTTTTTCTCTTCGTCATGAACATCTACAACTACCACATGCTGGAGAAAGAAAAGAGAGCTAAAGACCGAGAGCGTAACCAAACTAACATAGAGAACCAGGAGCAGATGAGCATCTCAGCGGCAGAGATGGAGCAGCCTGAAGCTGAGGAGACGGAGATGAGCGCAGCCCAGCAGGACCCAGAGAGCGCCGAAACAAAATGAAATGTGATTGCTTTATTTAGCGTGAATGCAGCAGGGTGATAGTTGTAGCTGTACAGGTTGATCTTAGCACAGATTGCTTTCTGCTTGCTCGCACTCATTTTTAACAGACTGATTTATTCGTTCAGTCAGTCGGCAATTACTTTGACTTTGATGAACTGTAAAGTCTTTCAACCAGCAGACAACACAGAGACTACAGCCATGCTAACAGGTTGTATAGCAACTTGAGCTAATTGCTAATATCGGCGCGCAAAGCTGCTTAACGTTGTTAAACGTGGAGATTTCTCACTGGTATAGATTTGACTATATTCACCATGTTAGCTTAGTGTGTTTCCTTTTTTTTTTTAATTACTTTTGCTAATTAGCACAAGGTAGAGCTAAAGCTGATGGAAGTTTTGCTGTACAAGCCATACATACATACATACATACATACATACATACATGAACAACTTTGACCTGATTATGGCTCTTGATGAAGAATTGAAGATGGTTAACCAATTTTTTTTTTGAAAGTTTAAAAGTTTTTTCCTGTACATGTGAGTTTGTGCAGCCTGTAAGTAAATATCAGTATTGGGTCAATTTTTTTTTTAAATGAGAAATGCATCTTGTTGGAGTACCTTTTGTGTTACCAAAAACAAAACCCTTTTTGCAATTCATTCTTGATCCTGCCAGTTATTTTGTTCTGAAGGCACAAATCTTATTATACATTAACCTTTTGATTTGTATTGTTCTACCTCATTGCAAACCGATATGAGTGCCTTTTACTCTGTAAACAACAAAAAGCTGTTTGTTTTTCCACAGAGTAGGATGGGGAACTAAAACTAGAAGTTATTATTTCTGAGTTGACTCACTGGCACCTCTTTATCAGTGGACCTCGCCAGCAGCTGTGTTGTGAAGCTGTTGTGCTTTTTCACATTTCAAGCAGAGCTGTTTGTAGCTGAGAGACATTGTTTTCTCAGACACAGTCTGTGATTTCTTGTATTGTTCTTCTTTTTTCTGCACAATTGAAAAGTGATGCGAATATTTACTGTAAAAAATGTAAATTCTGGAATTTACAGTTTGTTGATCAGGTCATGTTGTCAAAATGATATGATGCTACCCTGTGCATCGAGTTTGGTTGAACTCTTGATGGTTCAGGAAGTGTTTGTGGACAGACAGAGATTTCTGTTTTTATAGTAAGTTACAGCAAATCTCATGTTTTTATTATTTTTCTCAGTATGCTTCAAGGTTACATGACACTTTCTAGAAAATGAGTAAATTATCCCACAGCACTAAGGCCACACAGAGGAAGAAAAACTGTGACAGTGATTCTTAAAATGAAATGAAATTGTATTTTCTGTCTTTTTATATAATGCGCTAGTAATGCAGATGTGTCTGGGATTTTCTTTTTTGTTTACTGGGTTAAAAAAAAAGTTACATTTGAGTAGTAATGGATGGAAAAGATGCCATGAATTGCAAATGTGTTATGTTACCCGTGACAACAAAGAAATAAAAGTGTACTGTCACAAAGTACAAAGTTAAGACCTTTAGCTATATGTCAAACTTTAGCTGCTCTAAACAGCTAATTTCTCTCCTGTTTAAATATCAGTCATCTCTTTAACATTCATGGGGAAATTATGACCAGCATGTTTTACTAATTTACACTCATCTGTCCACTCTGTCAGCTCTCTAGAGGTATGACATTTGTACAACTGCACCTGCCTGGACTCTGGAGCAATGTTGAATTGTGTACTTTCCTTTAAACCTGTGATGTTTTTCCATCGTTGTTTTCACCGTACTGAAAACACTGATAACATATTTTGTTGTAGTATTGCACATGCAGTGATTACATCTTATAACTTCTACTTTCTGTATGTGAAATACTGTGTCTGCTGGTCCATATTTTTCCATTTTATTTGGTTGGTCTTTGTAAAGTCTGTAAAGTTTAAACATACACTAACAAAGCCTGTTGTTGGAGTCTTAAACTGACTTTAATTCTGTAATCAACAGCACATGATGACACCTTTTTAACCTTTTTAACCGTTTGTCAGTATTTATTAATTTCAAGCTGAAACACAAACTAACGAGTGCCCCAAAATGATGCCATAATTTTGTGTTGACATTTAGCAGTCACATTTATTTTATGGAGAAGATGGATTTGTATAAACTGTTAATCGATTTAATGCTATGTATTTGCTTTTCTTATTTGATTTCTTTATCTGAGTAACAATTTTAAGGTTTACTTTTCGAAACTGTTCTGATTCTTTTGAAATGTACACACCAGATCTGACATATTTTTAACATGTGCGAATTGTACCAATAATGGTAGATGACACTATGTGGTTTATCTATGTAGATTATCATTTAGGTCTTCAAATGAGAAGGATGAATAGCCCTGTTTAATTTCCCTCCTCACTTTTTGCACTATCCAGCGTGCTTTTTTTTTGCATTTCACTTTCATCCGGCGATGCTCAAGAAATGCCATCAAATCAAGATGTAGCGGCAGCTTTTTCAATGTTGGCGCCTGTGTCCAATTTTTCACGACAATTAGAAAACTGGGGAACAAGTTTGGAAATGTCAGCCGCTTAAGGGTGTGAGCGCCTAATGAACCAAAGCCCGGCTGTTCCAGGCTAGTGCTCCTGTGTGCGGCCTCACACGCATCAGCAAATCAGTGGGCCAATAAATTAGAAATGCACAGGCGAGTACAGATACACACGTGTTTGCTATCTCCTGTCCCTTTGCTGAGTATTATACAAGGTCTTTGGACATGACAAGGTGGAAAGATACCCGAGAGACGAGGCTGCGGTTGCAGCGGCCAGGAATCCGTTTGTCATTATTATATTCACTCTCACCTCGTGCTCCCCTCTGGCCTCCTGACCCTCCTCTACAGGCTGCCCTTCTCATAATGTTTGTTCCTGTGGAGTTCCATAAATGTTGTCCTCCATGCCCAATGGTAAAAAAAACACAAGACTTCTGGATCTCCAGAGGGTCTTGGAGGTGGTCCAATGACTAGGCAATGCTGGGTGAAAAATGCTGTGGAGCAAAAAATAAACAGCCGTGAATAAAATGGCTTGAGGGTAGTTTACACTTCTGCATTGCTGTTTAGTAATTTCACAGTTAATGCAATGTTATGTGATCATGATCTCAATAAACACGGGCTACGTCCTTACTAAAGGGTTCTTTTGGTGTTCTTTCTCCTTGCATCATGGGTTTTAGTGTCTTGCCCAGTAGATCTCTGTCTGCTGAGGTTACAGCAAAATGTAATATAATTGCAAAATAGCTGGAAACACTAAGTAGCATCTGTGGCTGTAAATGTAAACAGGAAGAGTAGTGCTAGTGTTAGAGTGCTTCTTCCTTATCTGTTTATGACGACTACAATTAGAATGCATCTGCTTGTTCTAAGTGTAACTGGCAGCTCTCAGTTACAGTAACTGTCAGTCGGTGTTAAAGAGGTAGCGAGCTCAGGAGTGTGAATCTAAGTGGGTATCACTCTTCATAAAGCATCCTACGTACGCCACGAAACGTTCTTAGACTGGCGTGTGGATGCTGACTGTCATCCGTTCTCTTGACCTTTGGATCTGTGCAAATCAGATCCTAGTTGTTTACAATAGGGGGGGCTGACCTGATGAATCTAGTGGTCTTACACAAGCGAAAAGTTGGAGACGAGCAGGAAAGAAAGAATGTACTCCCGAAGGGCTCAAAGAGCACTGGCATCTATCAACAGAAGAAATTGAATGGGATGTTTCGGAGCAGCAGAGATTAGATAGACCCAGGGGTTGTTGAGCAAGCAGAGGCACCCGATGTAATGGTTTCCTCGCTGCAGTGAGATCAAACTTATAGAAGGCAGCGAAGGAGGACAAGTGTGCACACACATAAATACACAGACACACTGCGAAGCCTACAGCGGCCTTTAGGGTTAAAGAAGAGATGTGGCGCATGGTTATTTGCTCAGGGACTGCACTGTATGGGATGAGAGAAGATGACACTGGAGAGGTGCTATTTTCACATTAGCCACATTTTCATTAGCGCATGCAGACGCTAGGTTTCTTGTGATTGATTTCAAAAGTTAATCAAATCAGAGAGCTTATAGATCAAGTTTAATCGAGTACAACTGGAAATACAGTGCTGTGCAAAAGTCTTGAGCCACAGTTGACAGTTCTCCAGGTCTCTAAAGGTTTTCTTTGGATATTAGCTTCTTTTCCCACTTATTTTCAGTCCAGTTCCTGCATCTGACTATTTTTTAGAGTAATGTTTTTTTTTAACCACTTTACACTAAATCATTCAAAGATAAAAAAAAAAAAAAAGGCACCTAACACAAGGGTTGAGGCAGTGTTGTGCTGACACAAACATACCAAAGAACACATTTTAAATTGCATCTTTAGGCACTTTGTTACAAGCAGCTTGCAACAAGAGGCCATCATCTCTTTAATTAAATCTACAAAAACTGTCAAGTATAACATTCCCAGATTTTCAAAACTAGTATTTTTGCACCAACAATGTGATTCCCAAAGAGCTGTTAGCTGAAACATTATATTGGCATTGTGGACAAACTGAGCATGTGGAGGACAAAAGAAAAAGTAGCAGGCCTACAGCAGATGAACAGCATCTGAAAATGATGTCAGCAAGAAATAAATACCAGAAAAAAATACCAGACACAGGAACTGAGAGATGCATCTGATCCTTGTGTTGATCCATCGACTGTCTGCTTAAGCCTCTTTGGAAATGGTTTTATTAGAAGGGGAAACGGGGAAAAAAGGCTGAGGTATACACCAGAAAATCAGTGGTCTGTTGGAGCGATGAAGCCAAATGTGAAAATTTGGTTCAAATTGCAGGAGGTCATTAGAGAAGTACAACTGTCAATGTTTTGGCTGAACAGAGAAAAGTAGAGTCAGATTTTATTTACGTTTCAACTGGAAAGTGTCTGATTGACAACTTCAGCTGCACAATACTGTATTATAACATACCGACGACAAACCTGGGTTTTCTTTCCTATGGTTCATATTCAGTATAAAAAAAATTAAGCGTACCTATTGGGTCCTGAAAGTACCACAGTTATTCATTAATTCATTCAGCTGATCCAAACAACGGTCTGATGGGGGCAATTTTCCCCTACGGCACATTTTGCTCTCTTCCATGTGACAGAGAACAGACATTCCCATTGTCTAGTTGTCACAAAAAAAAATTGGGGGAAAGATGCAAAAGACAAATAGGGAAATGCAAGTCACAGGATAACTGGTGCAAAATAAAGAATGAACACGCCAGAAAAGGGTGAGAGAAGGTAAAAGAAGGGGCGTTTGCTACTTGGGGAAGTAAAGCAAACCCCTTTCCATCCATCATCCCTGTCTCTGTCCCGTCGACTGAGCAGGGGAGGTAATGAAAGTAATTTAATGTGTATCTATAATTAATATGCTCTCTTTGGGCGGTGTGGTTGGGCCGAACGGGTGATAGAGTGTGTTTATTATGCGTGTGAGGGAGCTGGAGTGACGGGGCACTGGGCCACTGACATGGTAATTCACTAGCCATCACTCCTGCAGCGCCGAGGTCAGATCGGTGCAGCTATATGTGGCACCACTGGCTCAAGCGTTCCCATAGGTCCATGTAGAAAGTGGGTTTTTGTTCTTTTCATCTCGTGTCTATTCCGTCTCTCTGAGAGCCTCCTGAAGAAAGGGGAGAAAGAAGGCAAAGCACGTAGCAGCGCCCCGGGCCAGTGTTCTCCCTCTATGTGTCCCTTTTTTCCATCCCTTTCTTACCCTCCATGTATTTCACTCACTTGCCTTCCAGTCCACAACTTCCCTCCTCTCCCTGCTCCCTGCTCCCTGCTCGGTTAGTAAACCCCCTGTCTTCACGTCTTCATAGCTCCACCACTACTTCTTTATATCCCCTAAAATTTGCTCCCTTTCTAAGAAAACTCAGTGAATGCACTTCAGGAATTAATTCTTTGCTTGTCTGTTTTTTTAAAAGGCAGACTGCTTTGCACAAACACAGTTCAAACTCGGCTGCCCTCAGTGCTGTCTCCTTTTGAAAGTGCCTGCTCTTTGAATACCACCCGTTTGAAGAGAATGCCCTCTGCATTTCTTTTACAGTCACTCAGGCATGCTCTCAGAATCTTTTTATTACACACATTAAACTTTTTGCAACCGCGCCTGCATACATACTCAGATTCGTACACTTATTACACCAAATTAAACACGCGTGCACACCTAGCGCATAGAATTCCATCCGTGTAATCTCTACAGAGACTCTCTTTACTTTCAACTCCAAGTCCCTCATTTGATTTCTCTGCTTCTCTCTCAGACCGCACTTATATGCATGTCCTTACCTCGGCTACTGGCTATTCTCCAGTAAAGGTCTAATTCAGGTTAAACTGCTTACATGCAGCTTTTAAACCGTACAGCTGATTATTCCTGTTGCAAAGCAGTCATATGGCTGATTCTATTAAAAACAATCACTAAACTTTAGCTAGAACCATATCAAGGCATGCAGATATAATTTGGTTTACTGCTTGAAAACAGTAAGATGAAAGTAAGAAATTTATATCTTCACTAACATTGAATAAACAGTAATTCTCAAGTGCAGTATAACAAAATAGCTATGGATTGAGTGTACTGTGCACAAAGGTTGACCGCAATGAACAGCATCAGGTAAAGGTTTGAGATCTGATCACACAAAATACAAAGCTGTTAGAAATGCATTTTTCATGCTGCTATCACTGCAACCGATAATTTTCAAAGGTAAGTTAAGCTATTCATGTTTGAAATCATTTATAACCACAGTAGAATATGGTTAGAGTCTGCTGTCTAACATTCAAGCTCAGTCAGTAATGAGCAAAAATCCCTGCAGAGCCCACAGGTGGGCACTTCGGCAGTGGAGTAGCTGTAAGAGCAGGGAGTGTTGCAGAGCAGGGCAGCACCTCGAAGGGAGAGGGTGGAAGTTTTTTTGACTTCATTTCAACATTTTTCATTCTTTATGTTGAAAATTAAGGTTAATTACGTATAACTAAGGTTAGGGTTAAATAACAGCCTGTGATACAGCCTGATCTTTGCTGATGGATTGCAAAGATGGGATAGAACCCTATTTGGATGTCCACTGAACTCACCAAATGTTTTTTTTAACCCAATAAATGGTTAAATAAGCCACCAAAGTCTGAGGGTGTGTTTGGCATCTAATGCGAGGAGACTGAGGCATGTTATGTGCATGTGGAGCAGTGAAAATGGAGTGAAATGCCCTAACTAGCTTGCAGTCTTCAGACTCCAGATCATTCACCTCAGTTATTGGTTTGGTATAACTGTGTGGATATCCTGTACTTTACCTACTGCTATTCTCAGGCATCTGTTTAATATACAGTAGTTTAAGTCAATTCATTTGTATTTGGTGCCAGCTCACAACAACAGTCACCTTAAGGCACTTAGTAAGGTATTATAAAGTGCACACTACAAAGAAACTCACAACCCCTATAAGCAAGCACTTGGCGACTTTGGGAAGGAAAAACTCCCTTTTAAGAGGAAGAAACCTCCAGAAGAACGAGGCTAAGAGAGGGGCGGCCATCTGCCATGAGTAGTTGGGGGTGAGAGGAAAGAGGAAAGAGCAGAGAGACAGAATACAAGAAGCATTATGGGAGAGCCAGGGTTTAATAATTGCTATTTATTAAATACAGTAGTCGTGTATAAAAACACAGCTAATGAAGTGATGAGTGAAGAAGAAATGCTCAGTGCATCATGGGAATTACCCCAGCAGCCTGAGTCTATTGCAGTATAACTAAGGGAGGGTTCAGGGTCACCTGTTCCAGCCCTAATTATAAGCTTTATCAAACTGTTTTAGGCCTAATCTTAAAAGTATGTTTGTCTCCCAAATCCAAAGTGAGAGCTGGTTCCACAGGAGAGGGGCCTGAGAGCTGAAGGCTCTGCCTCCCAGTCATACTTTAGGAACTACAAGTAATCTGAGAGTGAAGTGCTCTGTGAGGATTATATGGTACTATGAGGTCTTTAATACATGATGGGTGCTGATTAATCAAGATGTGAAGAGAAGGATTATCAATTCAGTTCTGGATTTAGCACAGAGCCAAAGAATAGAAGGTAATGTGGGACAAAAAATGATCTCAGTCAGTACTCTCGCTGCATCAGTTGAAGGCTTGATTGTGCCCCTTTGCTGTGAATGTCCAAAAACAAACCAGAGCAGATGTTGTAATAAACAAGAGGCTTTTAGTTTATTCTGTGTTTACGTTACAGGTAAAAAAGAAAAGAAAAAAAAAAGCATGGTGTGGAAATTAGTGGGCCTGAGGCTTCGTGCCACAGGCAATTTAGAAAGTATTAACTCTAAAAAAAAAAAAAAACATTTTATCATTTAAGATTTGGATTAAAATTGCCACTAAAAGCAATACAACATGAGGGGTTTTCTGGCTGTTATCATTGCTTTTTGAATAAATTAACTCTTTTCAGTGAGAAACTGTAAATGACTAATTTTAAGGGAAGAGAGGCTCAGCAACACGTCCACCACAGACTAATTCCTCTCCGTCCCTCTGGCAACCTCAGGCATGCAAATCGTGAAACCCTTTATGGGATTGTGCACATAACTGCATTTGCATCCAGTATCTGCTACTTTTATAGCGCAACCATTTTGCTGTGCCCATTGTTTCCACGTGGACACATTTTAACACAGCAACTGCACACTGAAGTTGTATCTTATAACCCTATTCAATGATTAAAAGGTTTGGCATCTGTCCCGATTTCTTTAATCAGTTTAGGGTTGCATAAAAAGCTTATTATAGATGAATCCTCGTGGCGGTCATGTCTGCATAAACGAATTATGAATGAGTGACTCAAAATATGAGTATTTGCGCTACAGAGATTTGCCACTAACACACACAGACACAAAAAAAGTAGTTTCTCTGTTCGTTATAAGTAATGGCCTCTATAAAAAGTGTCAAGCTCGGACATGTTGTCTGACACAAGATGACGTGAGTGATAAGAGCACATCTGTCACGCAGTTTACTCTGCTGTGCGTTCGGAAAAGTGAACTTTTAGCATGTAAACGTTTCCCTTTGTTCTGCCTCCCCTGCCGACTGTCCTTTCCCCCTTCTCCATGCTGCATGTGTTTAAGACTTTGTCAACAGATGTGAGGAGGGTCACTGGGTGTGTGGACTTTGCCAGCCGAGTGCCCGCATGTCTGATTTTAATGGGCAGCATATGGAGGCGGTGAGTGATGAGTGGGACTCGACCGGTGACAGGTGCTGAGTCGTCTGTTGTGCTGACCCTCGCACCACAATGGACCAAATCAGAGGACACCTTCATTCAGCGGGCTTGACCCTAGCAGACACACAAGATGCACACTAGCACACACAGACACACACCTACGGATCTCTCCAACTATTACATTCATTTGCTGGCTGAATAGCATTAATAAAAGCTTTTGGGGATCCCTCAGTCCTTAGTGCGCATGTGGTATCCTCATTCTTGACTTTCATTGGTTATTACATGGTTCAAAACATTAAACATTCGGCTCCTTGTTTGATTCTGTTAGTTCTCATTTGTTTTGTCTGTCTCCTGTATGAAGCATGTCTTGTCTCATTGTTTGTTTCCCTTATTTGTCTTTGCATCAGGTCTGTGTTCCTGTTTCCATGTTCAGTTACTTCCTGTCTCATTTTGGTAGTCTCTTGTCTTGTCTGTTTTATGTTTAATTTTGCTTCCCCTGCCTCAGTAGTTAGATTCTGTTCAGCTGTGTTTCCCAGGTCTCCTCTTGGTTATTTCAACCCTCAGTTTGCTTGTGTTTTTTTTTTCCTGCCCTCCTTTTTGCTGCGTTCACGGTGTGTTCTGTATGACATTAGCAGTTTCCCAGATAGTAAGCTAGCAATAAAACATGTCACTGTAACACAGACAGAGAGGGGCAGGCATGCAGTCAGATTTTGAGATTTGACCAAAACAAAGATGACCAGAGGGGAAAATCAGACAAGTCACAACAAGTTCTTACAGTACATCTAATGACTAAAGATGCAATGTTGTCAGGAGTAAGCCTGAATGGCCAAATGAGACTGTGCAAATGAGTCCCTGGTTATCCAATTCAGGTAGACGTTGGTAGTCACATTTCCCCTCGGGCCTTGATGTTTGTGTTTCTATTTCTATTATAATATGTAGTGTCACCAGCACTAATTCACAAGAGCTCTGCTAAAGCTGCTGCTTTTTAATGTTATCAAAAAATATTTATAAAGTTTATCCTGAATTTTGTCCTTTTTTAAAATATTTGAGCTGCATTCTTCGAGTCACCGTCTGTGAGATAAACATAATCTTGTGTACAGAGTAAGCTGCCTAAGAACATGCGCCGTTAAAAAGCTATTAAATAGCTTCACATTGTGCAAGCTGACAAAGACTGAAACACACCGCTGTTTACACATTATGCAATTTACATGAACAGATCATGGACAAATTGTTCTCAAATTGCCACCTTAAAAGTATTCACAGAGCTGCGGAAGCAAGTCTGCCAATATCTCTGCTCTGTGTAAGCTTATTTTGTTTAGTAATTGAGGGTTGTTGGTTTTTTTTTTGAGGTAATGACCTTGCAGCTTCCTGCCCTTCCTCTCCTTCCCCCTCTTTCCTGTGATTCAGAGATGGAGGAGATGCAGTTTGACGCAGGGCCCAGAAGATGCAGCTCGATTCTATGGCAACTGGCGCCTGCAATAAGGTCGCATAGGAGGTGTTTAATTAGTGGGCCACAGCCGTCCCCGCGGAGGAGCTTTTTATTTCCTCAATATGTCATAGAGCGCATCAGCTAGCAGCAAAACACACGCGGGTGCACAAGTACATGGAAACACACACACACAAAACATACCAGTGCTGCCCAGTGAGAGGACAGTGGTGCAGAAAAAATATTGAATTTTGCGTGATGGAGAAAGCAAATGGAAAAAGAGGACACTGATGCAGAAGAAGCATGGGAAACGATAGAGGAGCTGAGCGAGGGTCAGCAAAATATCAAATAAGCCAGGATCAGCCCCAAAACTGGCAAGAGCAGGAAAAGGACAAACAGAAAGTAGGAGAGCGAAAAAGGCGGTCACCGTGGCGGGGCGCCACGCTGCGTTGTCACACAGCAGAGACTTCATTTCTCTCATTACTAGCTTGCTGAGATTTTTTTTAGGTGCTTAGCCAGCTTATTGCTGGGTCACTTTGGCCAGCAGAAATGAGTGGCATCTGTTCGGTCCACGACTGCGTGTGCGCCCGCTAAGCCAGTTGGACGGATCACTTTACTGGGGTGGCTTGGGGTGCCAGGACCATTAACAGGCACCAGCCCTGTGAATGGCTATGTGGCTGCGATGCGCATGCCAACACATCATTAGTCGAGGCAGAGGACGACTGTGAGACAGAAACATACACAGATTTTTTTTTTTTAAATTCAGTGATTTCTGATAACTGTTTGCACAGACGCTGCCTGCAGTTGAATAAACTCAGTATGCAGATGGTCAAATTGAACTCAGAGTGGGACATGAAAGTGTGTGTCTCCATGCTTGTTTGGATCTTTCATCTTTGCTTATGAGCACATATAAGCATCACAGGGGTTCATGGATGAATACCAGGCCACATGCTTTCACATCAGTGTACTTGCCTCCACTTTACGGTTTCTTTTTCCCTTTTTGTTTGTTATCCATGCTCTCCTCACATATAGACCATCATCTCCACCCTGTCTCCTCTCCAAACATGCTCAAGCTGCTGTGAGTTTCAGGTGGCATCCTCAGTGCCGGTCTGAAAACCCACTGCGGCTCTTACAGAAGAACAGAGACCTGCTCGGGTTTCTCAGAGGCAAAACCTGCATGTTCTTCCTGAATATGGATGAGAGTGAAATGCTGACTGTCATTGTAAGTGCTTCATTTTCTTTAACCATCATTTCTATATTTACTAAAAGTGTGGCTGTGTTATAAACTGGAATGCACTGTTACCTCTCACCCCCACTCCCCTGGGTGACCTTTCCCTGTTGCTGTGGCAGGCAGAGTGTTAAACTTGGGGGGTGGGAGGGTTGCATTGTGTGTGGCCTACACTGGAGCGAGTGATTGATTACATTTTTATAAGAGCAATGTAGAACCCGAGTCAGTAATTGGCCGCGTGCTTTGTGTTTTTCCTCATTATTTCTACTCCTCAGCGTGCTCGATCTCTGTTCCCTCTCACTCACACGCTGGATGATTTAAGAAAGCAATTTTAAAGCCACTGCCGGGGACTTCGAGCGACAAAGTGACACCGACAGGAGAGGTGCGTTAGCCAGGAGAGGTCAGTGTTGCTCCACTGATGGAATTAAGGGCCGGCTTTCTTCCTCTGTCCATCATCTTCTCTCTTCGGTGTCTCATTCAGATTACTCTTTCTCACATCATCGTCCACTCCCCCCACCATTCATCTTTCTCTCCGGGTCATGCATTAGGAGAAGTGGGAGCATTGCGTGATTATCGCAGTATGGCATACATCTTCTCTCCCTATACTGCCCCCAAATGTGACACATAACCCCACTTTGCCCTCGCTGAACAACTGTGTGCCGTAATTGCATTTGACTCCACTTAATCTAATGTCTTTAGGAACAATGGAACATAAAAGACGTGCTTTAAATGAGGAAATCCAATGAGCATCCTGGGAGAGAAATTAATAGAGTTGTGTGTGTGCATGTGTGAGAGATACTAATGGCATATTGACACACACACACACACACACACACACACACACATGAAAGGAAAAGAGATTAAAATTCCAGCATCAAAGGATCCCTCCCATCCTATATTGATTAGTGAATGTGTTGTTGTCAACGTTTAGATTTGATTACCGCTGACACGCAGGGCTGAGGGCTGAAACACAAGGCTGGTAATGACCGCCAATGCCTCGTGCATATCAAATATGGCGCGAATCCTACCGGAGTAATTAATATCGCACCGTGGTTATGAATTTCCTGGCATAAACGACCAATCGGATTTGCATGGCTTGCACGGCGGTAATTAAGATGAAGCATCAGGGAAAACCAGTACGCGAATCTTTCTGCTAATTCTCCCCTCTGTGTTCCTTTCCCCTCTCCGAGGACTTCTTTAGTCACAGCTTTCTTAAATATTTGCGGGGAAAACAAGGTGTTGACATTTTGCCTTTTCATTGTCATGCAGCTCAGAGGAGACACGCTGGGATAATTTCACAGCTGTAACACAGACCATGCAGTCATACTTATTCTTCCTTAGGAGAAAAAAAAAAGAAAAAGCGGGCCTTCGGCTTATCGAAGGCAGGCGCAAAATGGTTTTTCCGCAGGTCTTGATTTTCACATTTTTCTCTTTTAGTTTTGTTTGGATAGCTGCGAGTGTGGCGGTGGGTTGGATTTTCTGTTCTTCTTCTTTTAACCACCTCTGCTCCATTACTGGTTACACTAGATTGTATTTCCCATGTGGGGTTGGCCCCAAACCACTCAAAAGCCCAAAAGCTGTCAGCATGGATTGACATCAGCTGGTTGTCATCAGGTGCGGGCAGATATTGACCTTGTGGTAGGTAAGCAACACCACACACTGCTATTTTCAGATGTGGTGGTCATTCGACGATGTTAACAGCGGATTTTGTTGCAGTCACAGTAACTGAAAGGAGTTATGAGTGCTCCATTATTAATAGAGAAATTTTAAATACTTAAAATTGTCATTTTATTTTTAAGTTGTGTTTTATTATGTCTGCTTTTATTTAATAAACTCCTAATAAATATATAATTTTTGTTAAATTCACCCTCGAGCCGTGCTAATACAGGAAAAGAAAGCATCATTGTATGCCTGTCCTTTGAGTGAACAGGCCGTTTTAATGTTAAATTAAATTAATGGTTTTTTTTTTCACCCTATTTTAAAATCTGTTTGCGGTATGAAAAAAAAAATACACTCTTGCATTGGGCCTCTCTAGAGAGCTCAAGCGCCCCCGATGTCCTGAAACCATAATCGGCCCGCATCATCTCCTGGATAATCCTTCTCTAAAGCCATATTTAAAAATCACACATAAAATATTATATTCCAGTGAGTGTGTCCGTGCATGTGCGTGTGTGTGTGAGAGTGCATGCGTGCCTTTCCCACGAGTGTGCGTACGTGCCTTGCGGTGGGGCGATGCGTCTTTGTCCTTCCTCCTCTCCCCCTGCAGATGAGATGACTGATTCTGGAGTATGGGGGCTCTTCCCTCACTCCATGTCATTTCCAGGCCAGCAGACCCCCGGGGACCCTCTATAACGTTCCCTGCCCAACAGCCCCCAGAGCCCCTCGGGCCTATGACACACATAACACATTGACTCTGTCAGCGCCACAGCTTATTTTAGAGCGGCCTCCTTGGCTGCCAGGAGAACTTTAACTTTATGTAAATCATATTAATAAATTTGCGAGCGTTAGGGGAGGAGGGGTGAAGTTGCTCTGAGGATTTCAGCACATGTGCCAGCACCAGAAGGTGAGCGGGACAGTGACAGTAAGTCAACAGATGAAGGAAGAAGAGGAGGAGGAGAGATGGCATACAGTATGGTCCAGTAAGTACTGAGGTTGTGCTGGAAATACAGAGTGAAAGAAGGTCAGGATAAAAATTGATTTTGAATAACCTGAAGGTGGGTAATGTTACGGCTGGTAATCCTGTAGGTGAAAAAACAGAAGCCGTTGATGGATAACAGGACAGGAAGAACACAGCTGCAGTAAATAAGGGAAAATATGATGTAAAATCTGCTCAAAATGAAGAGTAGTTATTGTCAATAAATGTAAATGAAAATGGAGCAAACACAATCAAATGTTGAAATGAAAAAGTTTGTATTTTTTACAGGCTTCCACTGATGTTGCCGGAGTTTTGAAAGTGAAATCTTCCATCCTACCTAAAGAGCTGCTGCGTGAGGAACATTCAGCCAATTTAGATCTAAAATGGAATATTTTGTATGTGAACGTACATCTCTGTGTGATTCCTGCGAGTTAGCTGGGGTAGTTATTGGATTACATCCAAACCCATATGTATGTGCACGTTTGCACATTCCTGTTTAGCCTCTGATAGGATTGCATTCAGCTGGCTACGGTGAACCCAAGATGACAAAAGTGTTTCTATTTGTTCAATTGAGCACCCGCTGCTGGCATCTAATGGGTCTTTCCACTGAGCTCATTTTCTCTATTTCATCTAACACCTGCCACCCTGTCAGAGATGGAGAGCGCACGAGAGTCACAGACACCAGCTCTCAGTTAGGGTCGAATTATACCGGTAATTTCTGTTTTCTTTCTACTGGATAATGAACGCGTGATAACGGAACAAAAAGAATTAGTGGAAAGACAAACTGGTGTAAAAAATACATCATTCTGACATTTAAAGAATGATTTAAAAACATATATATTTCTTTTGATTGAGACAGAACTGCTGTTTTTAAGGACATGTGCCTGTTTTGTCTCCATCAGCTGTGAGACAGCCTGTGAGACACGCAACGGTGTCAGGACGACACACGGAGTCATTGATTGTTGCGGAGAAGATATTAGTGCAATCAATGCAACGCGCTGATGAGCATGTTTGCAGGAAGCGAAGCCCATCATCTCACTCTCTCACTTCACCTTTCGTCCATGTCAAGGAGGAAGAGGTGGGAGGGAAAATATGGAGCAAAGCTCCGGGGATAAATAGCTCTCAGCTTTCCTCTCACACACATTTAACCTTTATGTACTCCTGTTAATATACAGTGAACATGCATGGCCAACAAACTGTGGGATCTACGTCTCCTCCTGGGTTTGAAGCAGGGATCTTTTGCTTGTTAAGCCATTGTTAAAACCATCACACTGTGAAGCCAATGATGAGGCACAATATAGAAGCCACTGTATTTGTTTTCATGCAATAAATCACTTAAAAAAAGATGGGCATGTCTGTGGGTTAATCTTTCTGTCAGTGTATTGTGACTTTAGACCCTGTTCCCTGCACTTAACCCACAGCCCTGCTTTCCTCATAATATATAAAACCTAAAAACACGTTTTACCACAATAACAGTCTGCCTTGTTCTCTTTAATAAGATTAAACTCACAGCTAATACACATTCCCACTACTGTCTGAGGAAGCATGGAGGCACGTGACGTGTGTTGATGTTGGGGAAATGTGAAGACCGAACTACTGCAGCACTGAAATACTGCTGAATTCACAGTAAACAGTTTCTATGCTACTGATCTTGAGTGTGGTTAAGTTAAGCCTACTCAAAGACTTATTTAACAAAATGATGCGAGTATTAGCACCCTGACCTGAACACCTCAGCTTTTCAGTGCACAACTTAAAGAAGACACGACCTACAGTTCAGACTGACATGTTATATGCTATCTTACAAATCAAGATTCCCTTTATTTACACAAACTGACTTTTCAGATGATTTTTACAGCATTTTAATCTGTCCCTGTTATCTTCTACAGCATGCTTTATTACCCCTGTTGATAATACTCACTCCATGTATCGCTCCATAGATAAATGCACGCACGCGCTCCCCAGCGCGTAGCTCTTAATTACAGGGAGCCTTTGGCGGGACGGGAGTGACGTCAGGCGGCGTAAGGAGGCGCTGGGGCCTGCGTGCGCCCAGAGGGTCACTGTCACACCGCTCTCACAGTTTATCGACGACACTGGACTCTTACCGCAGGGAGAAAGAGAAAATGAAGCCGCCAATAAAATTAATTAGCCACTGTCAGCTTAATAACACTATTTAGGCCAGTGATATTACAATGACTGCTGGGTTTTGCTGTATGTGTCTCTGTGGGCTATAAAAACTGATTGAATATTCCTATCTGTTCACACTCTGTAAATATAATTTTGCTTAGCACTTTCAGTTGAGAGGTTTTTGGTTTTTTTATTGCTTCTTGGCTTCTACATCTGAGCGCACGTTTATTTTGGATTCACTCGTGTTGTGGCGGTTTACCTTATTTCCCTCAAAGCACAGAGGGAAGAAGCGCATTCATTCCTTGGCAGTAGCAAGCATCCTCTCAGCCCATGTGTTGATTAAAAGGCCCGGCACACATACATATGTTCCCTGTCTGTCTGGCTCAACAAGATGCAGGCTGGTTACATGCTTTACTAATCATTCCAACAGCTCATGCTCTCCAGGGACGCAAGCCAAACTCCGTAATTCAGCACACTCTTGTCGACATAATGGTATCAGCAGCCTTAGAAATATGATATTAAAGGAGAGGAAGAGAAACACTGTCTTGGCATGATTTCCTGCCTCCTCAAAGAAATGGAGAAACTTCAATTAGCCAGTCATCGTAAAACATTATTAACTCATGAAGGGCTGTCACAGTTGCTTTTACTAATCTGGTTATATTTTAACTTGTATTTCTTTTAGGCAAAGCAATTTATAAAAATAATGTAAAATCGAATGTCCAAACCCCACAGACACTCAAGTCAACCAGCAAAGTGGAAATCTGAAGTATACAGTGCTTGGCATCTTTGCTGTGAAAATAATGACCGTAATAACCAATCAAATGTTGAACTAGGGGCTCAACTGATTTCCTATCAGTTGATTAAGTTTTTAAGAAGAAACATTCAACACTGTGGGTGAAGATCTTCTCACCTGTAATGTCCTGAAAAACAAAGATGTAACCAAGTTAAGGGTTATTATCGTTCTGCACAGTTATACTGGTGTTTGGCTCTGATATTTCTGTACTCAGAGTTTTCCCTTTGACTTTATTTTTTCTTATATTACGCTAGATCAAATTTCATTTTGGCTTCATTTTTTTCTCTCTGATCTTGATGTTGACCATCTTTCTGGATGAGGAAGTGTGCAATTATTTTCATGACATGTCCTGGAAAAGGGTTCACTACTCATGAATGTCTGAACGAATACAGAGAATATGCATGACCTGAAATCTTTGCAGTTTATGTGGAGAGCAGAAGAGGAAAACATTGTCCATAAAGCCTCAGATATATAAAAAAAAACAATTAAGTCTTCATGAGTCTAGCCTTATCATTTCAAATGATCATATCACTACTTCTTTCATTCCTGCCTTCACACACATATCCCCTCGTGGTACTTTTTTCCCCTCTCCATTTTTAAACATTGTACTATTCAGGCTTATCGCAACGAAAAAGGGAGATTACATGTGAAGAATGAACCCTCTTAGACATATGGTTTTCATTTCTGAGAGCTTTATTCAATTTAGATAACTAATAATACTCTGATATTATATAATCCCTCTGGACACACAGTTTAGTTTAATCTCATTTGAGAGAGTCACTTACCCAAATATCAAACATAGCTGACTTTTAGTTGTTAAAAAATCCAATGTTTTGGCACTTTACACCGAAACAAAGCAAAGCTCTAACATATACTGTGAAACGTGTTCACTGCATAAACCTCTCTGTCTCTTTGGCGTGAAACTGGAGGTACAGAGCAGTCGATCATCTTCACCCTGTCAGCACAAAGACAAAGAGCTGCCTCCGAGCGAGCAGAGCTGGTCATAGGTGAATCACACGTACACACACAGATATAGAGATAGCCTCATGTGCTGTGACACACACACACACACACACAGTCCCATATACACACTGAGCTGCTAAAGACAGGGGGCTGGCTAGCAGAGTAGCTGGCTGGAGTGCCCTTGGCGTGATCTTCAGGCCACTGTCAGTGGACATAGTGGCTACACACTGCACTCTTTCCACACACACACACATGCTTTCATCATGCCCCTCTATTCACTAACCTCTGTTGTTCCTTTGACCACCCACCTAGGCGCTCCTGCTGTCCTGTCACACTGCTGTGAGATCAACCCGAGTCTCCTGCTGGGCAGCCGGGAGGTGGTGATTGGAGTGAGGGGCACACTGTGAGTGTGTGTTTAGGTGGAAAAAAAGCGTATGTGGCACACCAGCGTTTGACCGCCAGCTGACGGTTATCAGTTGCTCATTATTTCCACTTCTCCCCCTTTCATTTGTTTATCTGTTCATTTTTTCCAAAGGTTAAACAGAAGCCAGTGGCTTGTTTGTTTTCGTTCGGGGTGCATAATGCACATAGCTGCCAGGGTGAATCATGTGATCACTCGCCACCCATTGGTAGTAGTTTGAATGACAGTGAGGGGAAAAGCTTCTCATCATTCTTCACTTGTGTTTGATCATAAACTGATGGGGGGATATGGTAAGACTGGACTAGAGACCAGTTGGCAACCATCTGGCAACCACTGTAGAATCATTGTAGCGATCACTTTAAAATCTCCTTAGGCTAGATTTCATCTTTGCTTTGTATTGTCATCTTTGTATTTACACATATTCATACCTAAACACTAAAAGAAAGCCGTTATATCTGTCTTCATCAGATGAGTATTTGTGTTGATGTGGAGAACTGTAGCCTGAGGTTTATAGGGTTGACTGGTGCACAAGGAGAAGCCCTTGATGAGAATAGTCGCCACAGTGAAATCAGATTTGGTTTTTGGATTCATATGAGTAGTGGTATAACGTTTTGCTCTCTTATTAGGGCAGATAATAATGTACACACATTAATACCATGTGTACCAATTTTTGAGATGGATAAGAAAACTGTCAGATATTTAGAGCTATAACTTATTTGTTTAAATAAATGAACAATCCAGAGACTATTCACAGAGAAATATTGTGCAAATAGACAAATGCAATATTAAAATGTAAAATTAGGATGGTTCTGAAAAAAGTGGTTCCTGTTGTCCCAACTGTGGGACCTGTGATCCAGTCCATAAATGTAAATATGACAAAAACAGAAGCTGGTAACAGTTAGAACGAGTACAGCATGAAGCTAGTTGATGTCACACGTCAGAAGCAAGTATTTTGGTTTGTTTGTATGTTTTCCAGTCCAACCACAAAGCTGCGAAGTGGATTTAGGGGTAGCTGCACGTTTTGAGAGAAAGTTTTTATTGCACAAAGCTTCTAAATCTATAAATGCTTCTTGGCTAACTTTACTAACTCATTAGAAATTATAAGAAGCAAGCCTGTTAATACCAGATTTCCAAAATTCTGCCCTCCTCTGCAGTGATGAACTCCATCCGAGTCTCTGCAGCTGTGGTTCCAAGCCAGGACCACATTGCTGACCAACTGTGTTGCAGAGATATGAGTTGAGGCCGTAGGAAATGTCTCCTGAAGGGGGATATTTTGGGGAAGGGGAAGATTACAGAATGCTCAGTAAAACCCGCTCAGAGGGAATCAGTAGGCAGTTTGAGCAGAGGCCAGATTATTAATTGATGTGAGTCCTCAATGGGTGTCCTCGCTAGTGTTTATGCCTTTTTCAAGACTGCTTTCTTCTTGTGGGTTGGCACCAACAGTATCCTTACTTTTCAGTTTTGCAGTTTTCTCTGACCTTGTTTTTTTGAGCAGGGTTTTGTTCTCTTGATATTTTTTTATCTGCTTTTTTCTGCTGCTGTCTGATTCCTCAGCTTGAAAATGTCTGACTCTGCTGAACCTGACCTATGTGAGAGTTTGCTGTCCTTGGTGAGAATGCACATTTAATCCCATGTGACTATCTCCATGTCTACTTTCAACTTTGGTGACTGGAAATATATAAAGTTCAAATTTGAAAAGTGAAGAACAAATGTTCTGGCTTGTATTTCTACTTCTGTATGCATAGGGCTCAACCACATCCATGAACAGATGTATGTACAGTAAGGAGTGTGTGCATGTATGCATTTAACATACAAATTCACCTCTCCCTACTACCTCTTTCCACAGAGTGGCAATTCCTGGCCGAAGAGGAGCCATCCAGGAGCCAGGGGACCTGCCCTCTGCTCCCTCCTCCTGTTCCTGCTTTGATTTCCAATATGTCCTCGCATCACCACAGATGGATGCAGAGGAAACATTTCCTCGGCCGACAGTGCTAGCGAGGCCCCTGGGCCCCAGAAGTTGATAGGGGGCAGAAATTGGAGAATAATGTAATAGAATATTTGATTGGGCTCTGATGTGCAGGACACTGGGAAGTCTGCCATAGTAATGTGTCTGAGCTTTGCTGGAAAGGTGCACTTCTTTCCTCTTCTTCTCACTGCCCTCCTTCTTTTCTCATCTTTGTCTAGCTCCAGGTTGTGATTTAATAATATCTGTCACTTGGTGCACACCAGAAAAAAACAAAAACAAAACGTGGGCATGTCTTTTTTTCTTCTTTTCCAGAATTCTGAGGAAAAAAAGTCAGAATTCTGACTTTTTTTCCTCAGAATTCTGGAAGGAAAGAAAGAGAAAAAGATGTGCCCACTCTTTTTCCCTGTGGCCCTAATCCTCTTCCATATCTGATACACTTTTTCAAGAAGAGCAAAATTCAGGCCAAAGAAACATTTATTTTAAAGATTTTATGGAAAGTTGAGGCGTGCAACCAAAAATTATCTCTGCAGGACTGAATTCAAGTGCTTCCTAAACAGTGTCACAGAATAAAAGAGAACCTAGGAATTTATTTTGAATGCCAAATTGTGCAAAAATATCTTGCGTAGTGCTTTCACGAGGGACCTAGTGGACCTGGGAACTGGCTGGGATTTTTGCAGATGGGTGGCTTCAGTGAATTGGGTGGCAGCGCACGTCCTGGCAAATGAATACTGATTTGCATTTATGATTCAGGGTAAAAAAATATCACACAATGGGTCATGAAAAACTCAGAGGATTGGTCTGTTACATGTATATGATGGGGCCGCTGATATTTTCTGACTTGGCTTATTATGACTGTGGCGAGTTTGGCAGGCACCACCCATGTCTTTTTTTTTCCGGCGCTGCCGAAAGAAGTGCTTCAGAAGGAGAGGATGTGTTTTTGTCACGCCTAGCCATTGTGCCAAAAGACAAAACAAGTGACAACAGGCAGCCTGCTTTACAACACTTCTATCAGAATCAACAGCAGCCACAGGTGAGCGTTTATGGATCAAAATAGCTCCATCCACGAAACAAGGCACCCGCTCACTCTTAATCGTGTCAACACTCATGACTCCTGAAAAGTTTAGGTCAGCCTCCTGAGCAGCTCAGTTGTTCACAAGTTATGGTTAAAGTCACACAATCTGAGAATGAGAGGTTTGGCTAGGTGAGCTTGGAAAAGGTTGCAGGGGTTCTGCCTCTCCCTTGTTCTGAGAATGCTTCTGAGCTAGTGTCAAAACGGCATCAGATCAGAAGGGGTCAGCGTGAAGTGTCTCCAAGACCTCCAGGTTTTACAGCAACTCTAACATTAAGTATTCACAATGCTATTGCTCTAGTTACGACAGAGAAATTCCACTTTTAACTACACTCATGCATTATGCACTGCTCTAGAGATATTATCAATGTTTACGCCCGATCCATAACTTGAGTTCTGCTAATCAGTCACAGAGGCAGGAACAAAGAAGAAGAAATGCAAATCCAAGACTGGACAAAGGCTTGTGCATACTCATCTGCATAAAAACCAAAAGGTGCTCCAAAAGGTTAGGCACAAAGATTGGGAATACTGTAAGCCTTAACAACTATAATTAGTCTTTTTGGTGCCATTCCCACCCTCTAGAGCCAAAACAGATCTAAGGACTAAAAGAAAGAAACCAGTGGGTAATAGCAACTTAACATCTCTATTCAAAACATCAAAAAGAAATCTCCCTCCCTCCTTTATTTGCTTGCTTTTCCCCTGAGATAGCTGTCTAAAAAAATGCAGCTAATCACATTCCTTTAAACCAAACAGACGTTTACACTAGCTCTCAGGTGGGTACCTGTTAATTGCCAGCTGCAACTTTGCCCACCTGGTGAGCTGCCATGGGACACAGACTGGTAGAGTGAAGTAGGAAATGAGGAAGGGGCGGAAAAGAATGAGGGATGTTTTAATGGAACAAACAGACGTTCATAACTGGCTATGAGAAGCGTGGCCAAAGAAAGCCCGATGACTTAACTCAGCCTTCACAGTACAGCACTCCCAACACTCCTAATTCCTTTGTTAATTCACTTTCACTCATCGCTGAGCTTAGTTTGCAGTCCTTCACCCTCCCTGTAAACACTCACTGTTTTGTTGCTCTGCCATCCTGGGCTACTGTGGTGATTGTCATTATGCTGGCTCAGCAGTGCGGTTCCCCCGAAGAGAAGAGCAGTCATGCTGGAGGAGGATTTTAAATTTCACACCCGTACTGTGGGAGGGAATGGGACATGGGGGGCCTTTGGACAAGGTGCTAATTGAGAAGACGATATACCACCTATGTGTGTTCCAAGGCGAGCATTCATCCAAAAAGCTGATGCAGGGGCTTCAGACGGGGCTGTGAAGGGAGGCGTTGGCTCACTGCTTTCCTCGCCTGTAAGGATGCTGAGAAAAGCCATTCTGAATTGGACCCCAGATATGCTACAAAATCTCTCTTAATTGCACTTGAATGTGGAAAACATCCAGCTTAGTGGTATTTCATGTCTGCGTGGGTGTAATACACCACGGCCTTCCAAAAGCACGACTGGTTTTTACTGCACGGGCATTTCAAGCGTAGCTATGCCGCTGTTTTCAAAACGTAGAGCGATACGGGCAGCTTAAGCAGCGAGCTCTGCCAGGGGTTGGGCACTCGATGGCGGAGGGCCCAATTCCAATGTCCGCCTGGCGATTGGTGCTGTCAGATACACTGGTCAGGGGAAATCAGAGCAAAGCCGAAGACTTCTCCTCCAGTCATCAATCACCTGCCTGTAGCCAGCGCGCGAGCCAATCTGCCCAGGCCTCGGGCCAGAGGATTCATCAGAGGGGACAACGCTTGACATCCAGAAAAATGAGCTCAACCCTCCACACGTCAGGACAAATCGGGGCCCAATGTCACTGACTTGCTCAGCACGAGAGGTCTACATTCAAAAGGGATAAAAGAAAGAGAAAGCGTGTGTACGCTCACTATCCTCTTCAATTTGTCTTCAAATTATGACAGCTGGCCCCCAAAGTCTTCATTCTATTTCTACAGCAAGGAAACGTAGCTACACCGCACATGCGAATATAGGTGTGCCCGTCCCTCATTCAGCCTCACACAGGCGCTCCTCCGGGTTGAGGAGATGAAGAGGAGAGTCATCAGGCTGAAAATGATTAATGCTCCTTTTGGTCCCTTCTGGCATCTGGAGCACATCTGCCCCTCTGGGACCATGACAGCTATGGCACCTGCTTCGGGGATTAAATGCCCTTTGCCCCCTCTCTCGAGGCGTGCAGGTAAGGGATCCATCGCACCACCTCATCAACAACGCCGCCCCCCAAATCGCAAAAAAAAAAGAAAGAAGAAAAAAGCTAAAAACAAAAACGCAGTCTAGGCCCACCCTGGAGCTCAGCACATTAAGCGGGGGTGATATTTATGATGTGGAAATGGCCTGCTATTTATTCCGCATACAGAGGAAGTGGAGATGAATCATTGTAGTCCCTCAGACCACTCTTTCTCTCTCCTTCTCTCTCCCCAACTCTTTTTTCCACAAATCCTGTGAACTTGTCTCCTGCTCCATCTGTTGGGGTTTCGTCTTCTTTCTTTTTTTTCCCCTCCAAATTTGAAATTATTAGCTGTGCATTTAAAATTCTCGAACTCTGTTTTACCATCACTGCACATTTAGTCTCACAACAGACTGACCTGACTCCCAAATGGCCAAAAGAAAAAAAAAAGGGTGGGCTGCCATAGTCCAAATAACACAGTCATGAGGTTAGAAGGAGAAGACATCCACATAAAAGCAAATAAAACTTTTTTATTGTCCAACTTTATCTCATATGTCCAAAAATAACAATTGAAATGATCACAATTTTCACAATTAAAGTCTTTAGATGGGTCAAATATGCCCCCAAAACAACCAAGCATGTCAAAATCTTTCTGCTTCTTTGCACCTACACACAGGGAATCAGACATCCTCTGCACAGTTTCACAAAAGGCTTGTGAAATGTTGCCCTAATTAAAGTTCAAGGAATGCAAAAAACAAATTCTAATTAACAATGATGATGATGAATTAACTGCTGGTGTGACCCGTACAGCAGGTTAGCCCAACATGAAGAAATATGAATTTGTCCACTGAAAAGCATAGATATATATCATAAAGTATAATCAACATAAAGTGCACAACTAACTCAACTTTAAAGACCACGACAACAATTTTTAAAAAATAAATTTCTCCTATAATTTCAAACGTTTCTGGGAATAAAAATGAGCAACGTTACTACACACTGCCGGGGCGTAGCTGCACAATAAAAGATCATTTTGCATTAACAGTGTGGTGCCAGTCAAGAAAGGGAAAATTAAAATTGATTTTGATAGAAGCAGAAACAGTAATAACTAATAATGCAGCACGAGGTCACCCTCCACTCTTTTCCAGGAAGTTGAAATCGTGTAATTTACAACATATGATCATATTTTGCACACATTCACTGCAGGCCATTTGTGGCTATAAATAGATTTAAAAAGAAAAGATGCAAAACATAATGCATAAGCCCACAGGATACACGGGACACCAGTGACACATCAATATCCCAATACCACATCAGGGGGATCTGTGACCACTTTGGAGAGTGTTTTTTAGCCTGGCTGACACACACATAAACACACACACACACACACTACCCAGTTGGCTAAGAGAAAAAGAGAAACGCCAAGGGGAGGAGTGTGTGAGAGCGTGACAGCGGATCAATAGTTGTGTTTGTGGCGGCACTCCCACAGGAGTGAAGCAGTATATGAAAAGCCACTGCTGATGGCTGAAGGTCCTCTCAGAACATTCCCTGTGTGTTTAGCCCACAGCCAAGGTTAACCCCAGCACAAAGACACCACAAAACCTCAGCCTGCCTCCCCGGGGCGACATACACTCACACAGGCGAGGGCCCACAGGAGCCTTTCTTCTTTTCCTGTGTGCATGTGTGTGAGAGACAGTGTGTGTGTGCGTATCATGGCAACAAAACGGCGAATCCTCGAATACAGTGACACAGCCACGGGCACGAATAGAAGCTACTGCGTCATGTATCGCGCATCGCCATTAATTTGTTTCACGACGCAGCTGTAATTGAATTAAAGATAATTTCTTGTTTAATGATATTCTTGCAGTGAAAACAATGCGGAGCGAGATCGCACAAGATGACAGACACATTAGCACATTTCCATACAGGGTTAATATTCCTGTTGTGGATAAAGTAATGAATTTCACTGAAGGCACACAGTAATTGTGAGCTAAAGCAGAGTTAACCTCGGTGATTTATCCAGACTTAATTTCCATCTTAACACCTCTTTATTGCTTTTACTAGCATTAAACAGCCCCTTTGAGAGAGAGGCAATAACTGTGGGGCCATAACACTGCTAAATCATGCATTTAAAGCAGTACAATGTGTATATGGAAGTTTCACTGCACCCTGGGTGACAAGAAAACTACTCACGCTCAGACAAATAAATGTAACATCGCTTTCTCTAGCTGAAGCTAGACAAGGGAAAAAAACCCAGTTCCCTCTCCTAAGGCTCATTTTCCTCCTAAATTATATCTTTCTCACCAGATTTTCCACAGACAAAGGATTCATGTTGTTGTTGATTACAGAGATGGAGGAAAATAGGAAGCTTGTCATGCTCTCTGCAGTAATCATAGGATACTCTGTCAAGCAGCTCTCAAGGTGTCTGCATTCCTTCTCTTCAGCCGGCCTCCTCCCCGTACGGGCCGTAACTAGCTGTGATGAGCCTCGACAGGCCGTCACTGCCACAGAGGACTGATGGAATACTAATTAGCGTGCCACCACTTGAATTATTCATGCATCTTAATTAGGGGAGAGATTTCCCATTAGGCTTTTAGATGTGACTGAAGAGTTTGGCCGCTGTTTTGAGAGAGAGTTGGCGGGTGTGTAAATAGACGAGCGCCCGCAAAACCATAGGGCGCCACGTTCCGTGCATATGTAGGTGTGCGCCTCTTTAATGAAAGACGAACATCCATCACACACACACCCAAAAAATCAGTTTACAGTTCAAGGTTAAAAAATGTTGTCTAAAAGGTCATTTACAACTAGATACAAAAAAAATAACTGTTCCCAAAATGCCAAACAGCCACAACTTTTCAAGGAATAATTAATAGCAGCTGCTTCTCTGCGAGGCTGCACAGAAAACACACACGTCCTGATGCCCTGCTTTAGGGTTCACCAACTAACTAATGTTCTAGAGCTAAAACAGCAGAGCAGCAACCAGTGCATGATATTTCTCCTCATCTCTGTGCTTTTCTTTTATGCTGAGGCACCAAGTGCTAGCCGGTTCGAGCCAAAGCCACATCCATCTGCTGCAGTTTAGCAGGGAAATTAGGCACTCAATGTAGCATATTTGTTTAAGTAATTGGAAAGTAATTAATAACCTGAAAATATAATAATGTGCTCAGCGGCAGCTCTTCTCCTGCAAGCCATTCCGGGGGATTGTAGCGTTTGAAGCCAAGTACGTGCGTGCGTGCATCTTGTCAGCATATTACACTGCAGCTGCTTTGTGAGCTTCTAGTGAGATAAACAGGAATGACAGTAGAAAAAGGGGAGAGGGGGAGAAATTAAACGTTGATTCATAGGTGAGGAATTGACGAGGTGCTCCACAAGACATCACGCTGCAGGGTGCTCACTGGGAGCCCATTTGGCTGTAGACACTGCGGCACTGGCTCCCATAACTGCAAAACGAGCACGGCGGGGAAATCGGAGCCCAAGGATTAGGCCGACATTAAACCCAGTCTCTAATTATGCTGTTCAGAGATTGTTTTTAATAAATATTTGATGAAATGTCATCTGCTGCTCTGAGGTGGTGGGAGGTGGTGGTGGGTTTGCGGAGGTGAGAATAGGGCTCAGCTTTCACATTTGCACACATACAGCGTGCGTATGTGTGTGTGTCTGTGTGCACTTGTTTTCTCAAAGACAGACATTTACCTTTGCTTAACCAGCTGAATAAATGGAACTAATGATTTTAACCTCACTTTGTTAAGAAGCAGCATTATTTAAAGGCACAGCCATTTTTAAGGTAATTTAATAGAAAGAAAAATGTTGTGTTCATAAATATACTTTGATCAGTGTGTAATTACATCATCCAACAAACTGGTGCGTTATCCCAAATTTAGAATTAATCTATTAAGAGTCCATTAAAACGACATAGGAGCAGGTGCTGGTTTATGGAAGCTGCCATGTTGTCCCACCAGCTTGAGAAGAAGAAGAGAATATGTATTGATGCATTCTCAATCATCCAGGAAAGTAAATCTCCGAAAGTTGATTCTTGTCATCTGGACGTAGCGTTTTGTGGGAGAAACGTTTCGTCACTCATCCAAGTGACTTCTTCCCTTACCCTTAGGCCCCCTCCTCGATTCAGAGATGGTCTTTCCCTTTTCACGTAAATGGCCTCCTTGACTCCGCGCTCAAACCAGCGTTCCTGCCTGTCCAGGATGTGTACATCCTCATCTCTTTCAAGGAGTGACGAAACATTTCTCCCACAAAACGCTATGTCCAGATGAACAGAATCAACTTTTGGAGAAGAGAATATGTAGTAATTTGTGTATTGTGGAGACACATTTTAATTCGTGTCTGCACCTGATGATGAAGCATCACACCTATGTGTCATTATAAGAGAAGGGCAGAGATGAAGGAAAGTGACAACACAACCGCGTCTGGATAAAATGTTACCCTCTTCCTACAAGCCTCATCTCCTGAACTGAAGTCAGGGCTCTAACACATAAAAACGTGGATAAAAGCGCGTAATTATGCTGATATTGTAACAATTACTTACTATTAGCACTATGTGTCCTTCACATCTCTGGACAGCTGACAACAAGCAAGCTAAATAACAACAACAGCTGGATAAAAGCTAACATGTATGCCAGCTAATGTCAGGCTGGAGTGTCCTAAAATCATACTTTCCCTGACAAACAATTTGATTACCCTCTGACATTATATGAGAGTTTATTTGTCCAAGTCCAGCAATGTTAGACCTCCTTCAAAGATGATTTTACTAACATTAGCTAACACCAGATAACATAGGCTAACAGCAACTACCATCACCAAAAACAGCAGCAGTTACTAACAATAAGCACTTATGTCATTGGAACGTCACAAAGTAGCACAAAAGTGGATATGTTATTTAGCAAATCTATAGTTATGGCTAAAAATGTATATTGCTGTAACCACAGATTTCTATTTTATGTTAAACAGTGTACCTCAAAGAGAGTTGTTTTAGGCTAGCTTGACAATGATTGCAGTGACCTGAGTGACAGAAAATCTGCAGCACTACAGCTGCAGAGAACTTACAGAAATAATGTGATAAAAACATGTAAACACTGAGCAGAACACAAAAGATATGTTTCCAACATCCATGAACTGAAAAGCTAATGCTCCTTTGAGAGCAAATAGCCTAGCCAATATTAGCATGGTATTATTGAACGGACTATATAAACACTTTTTCACTCAATTAGATGCTTCTGTTACTTTTTCCACACATACCCACACACGCCTCTCCCTGAGTGGCGCCCGAGCAGCTGCTGCGTTGGGCTTTTTGGGGTCGTTGCCTACATTATTGAGCTCCTCCATGGAGTTTGCCAGGTGTCCTTGAAAGTGTGCATCAAGGGCGATGGATCCAGGTGGAGAAAGACAGGAGGGACCTCCCAGCTCACAGCCACTGCTTTGTAGCTCCACCAAGACGTTAAATTGACAGCTGTTTCACTGTTTGAAAGGGCTGTTTTGAAATTCCCATTTTCCATCTCTGTTGAGCCACAGTGAAATGACTCATGAAGAACAGTGGGTGATGCAGAAACATTGAGCCATTGCTGTGTGGTCTTGTTGTTTATTATATCAACCTAATGTTATTATATTAGAATATTTCGATTTTCTATCAGATAATAAAGTTGCGAAATTGACAATCAACTGTTCTGGGTGTTTTATGACACTCACAAAAAAACGACACCAACAAAACTAGACTACATAATAATATTTCTCCCTCTCTTCTGTCTCCTCCTTTCCCATCCCTTCATTTACTCACCGTCAGTATAAAAAGTTTTGTTTTAAAAGTGTGTGCTGAGCTGCACTCTTTCATTTGTCACACTTAGCACATGAATTCAACTTAAACATGGTATGTATAAATAACCTTAGACCCTTCCTTTACTGTCTCATAAGGCTTTCCAGTGAATCCCTATGCATGAACCATGAAACAATGAATTAGAGAAATAAAATGAATTGATTTTTTAATGAATGATACATTCAATTATTACGTATTCAAAAAAATATTCCACATATTTCCAATTTTGATTAATACATGACACATTTAATACATCAGTTGGTTGGCTGATAGTCTCTCTGGCTGAATTTCCCTGACATTAATTTAGTGTAGTCCTCAACTAATTTAATATTTCAGTTCCTCCTGAGTATACGGAGTATAAAATATGGAACAGTGGTGAACATTCCCACAAGTGGCCGGTCAACCAAAATTACCCCAAGAGAGCAGTGACAACTAACCCAAGAAGTCACAAAAGAACGAAAAACGCCAGAACAACATCCAAAGAACTGCAAGCCTCACTTGCCTCAGTTAAGGTTCATGACTCCACCATAAGAATGAGACTGGGCAAAAATGGCCAGAGGTCCAGGACGAAAACCAATCCTGAGCGAAAGGAACACAAAGACTCATCTCAGTTTTGCCAGAAAACTTGATGATCCCCAAGACTTTTGGGTTGCTGTGGTAAATGGAACCACAAATTCTGCTGTCTACCAAACATCATGAAGGCGAAGCATCACGCAGGACCTGTCATGGTCCTGTCACATCAACACCGTGGTGAAAAAGGCCCGTCAGCGTCTCTACCACCTCAGACGCTTGAGAGACTTCCAACTGCCCTCCAAGGTGCTCAGGAACTTTTACTCCTGCACCATAGAAAGCATCCTGACGGGAAACATCTTAACCTGGTTCGGGAACAGCACCATGCAGGACAGACGAGCTCTACAGAGGGTTGTGCGGTCAGCTGAGCGCACCATCCGCTCCGAGCTCCCTGACCTGCACTCAATCTACAGCAGGCGGTGCTGGACCAAGGCCAGGAAGATCGTGAAGGACCTCAGCCATCCCAACAACAGTCTGTTCTCTCTGTTGAGGTCAGGAAAGCGATTCCGCTCCCTGAAGACCAACACAGAGAGACTGAGGAGGAGCTTCTTCCCGCAGGCGATACGGTCTCTCAATCACACCACCACACAGTACTGACCCACACATACAGTTCTTACACACACACTGGACATTCTGGACATTGTTTTCACTTCATTACTTAAATCACGCTGCTGTTATTGTGTATATGCTGCTGTTATTGTGTATATATTTATTTATATTTCTTCATACTTCTTATATAGTTCTATATTGTGTTTTGTTGTACAGTTATTTTATTTTCAACTTTTTTATATTTTATCTTATTCTCCCAGTTAAATTTACCCTTCATTCTAATTTGTGTTGTACAGTTATTTCATTTTTAACCTTAATTTATATTTTATTCCTTCCTAGTTAAATTTACCCTTTTTAATTTTTCATATTTATTTCCTATCTTATTCATAGCCTTTTCCTTTTTTGTTTTCTTTAGGTCACGAGCAGTTGTCCAAGCATTTCACTACATATTGTACTGTGTATGACTGTGTACGTGACAAATAAAATTTGAATTTGAATTTGAATTTGAATTTGAAAAGTCCAGCCATCTGTTCGTGACCTCAAGCTGACTGACCTCACTTGGGTTCTGCAGCAGGACAATGATCCAAAACACACCAGCAGGTTCACGTCTTTTTCATACAGGGCCATGTAGGTTTGAATTTTCTTTTCTCCTTAATAATAAACACTTTCAATTAGAAACAGCATTTTGTGTTTACTTGTGTTACCTTTGTCTAATATTCATGTTTAACGATCTGAAACATTTAAGTTGACAAATATGCAAAAAATAGGAAATCAGGAAGGGGGCAACCACTTTTTCACAACGCTATGTGATGGGATTCCTGTGACAGGCTTGCGACCTGTCCAGGATGCTTTTCACCCTCTGACAGCTGGGATAGACTGCAGCCCCCTCTGTGACCCTGAATTGGAAAAGGATAACAAAATAGATGAAAGGATTATTAGTAAAATGATTATCCACCACAGTTTACACAAGTATAGCCATAATCGATTACAGTAATGTTGCCATGTTCTTAAATTTGAATGAATTGAATTTTTCAGTATAACCTACTTGCCACCACACTAGTTGATGCTGTTCACTGGAGCACTGCATCAATGGCACTGGAGAGAGCCACCCCTCATAGTGCACTAAAGTCTATTGAGAAACAAATTTCTATCCCAACGATCATCATCATACCTCAGTCAATTTACAAATGACTTGTTTAAATGTTTAAATTATACTTATGAATTGTACCAGTATGTTATCTCATGTTGAAACTGACCATAATAGTCCTATGATATAACGTTTGAACTGAATGCTAATAATCTGCAGCTGCTCCAGTGATATCCTGTTGTAAGAACTGACTGTCTGATATATAAAAACTGATGGATTCACTTTATCATTTAAACAAGTTTTCCTGTCAAAGTTTGACTTGAAATCAGAACTGCAGACAGTTGAATGTAATTTGCCTCAAAGTCTCTTCTCCTTAGTGCTGCGGTCCATCAATATCTTCTAACTTGAAAAACACTGTGCACCACTCAGCGCTATTGTAGCGGTGCACCGGCATATAGGTACGCAAGTGAATCTGGTAGATTTAGGACTACTTCAGCCAATAACACAAACAACATCTCCAATTCACAAATGGGCTTTAAATTTCAATATCTTTCTGATTCAGTAATAAAGCTAAATGACTTTTTTTTGATGGACCGGACCTGTCTCTCACCTTATGAGGCTAGGATAGGCTTCAGCCACCATGTAACCCTGAACCATAGACAGTAAAAACATAGATGTGTCTTCCAGGTCAGAACAATTAAGCCACTATTAGTGCCTTAAACCTGCAGAGTCTATCTGAAGGGCACCAGATAGCGATAGCTGTGGCCACAAAACGTTTTCTGGTCCTATAGAAGTTTATGGCAAAGTGGCTTTCTGTCTTGACCTGTGTAAACACTTGCATGCTGAGCTTATCAGCTCAGTCACTCATTTAGGGTAATATTGAATAAAAAAATAAACCACACAAAGTCTTCAGCCAAAGAGTGGGTGGCTTCACAAACACATTGCTTTTCTTTTTTACAACCATGATGGCGACAGTAGAAACCTTCTGGAGGCTTCAAAACCACTGTGTGGTGTCTAAATAGCTACATCCATCTTTTAATGCTGTTTATGCCCTGAACTAGATAAGAGGTTAAAAACAATGATAAATGAATGGCTGGATGCCGGTTATTTTTGTTAATCACTTTTGTTAACAGTTAAACACTTTCATAACAGTAACATTTTTACAGAAACTTTTTAAAGCTGTGACTTGCTGGTTTTTAATTTTTATTATTTAATTTTACAGGAACATCAAAAGCATGACAGAAATTTGAGATAGAAACAGGTCAGAGTCCTGGTGACGTCTAGTAAGCAACATGGTAGTGGTAGAAAGTTTTTCACAGTGAAAAGCAGCTCATAAAGAAGCATCTGTCTACCCTATATTGCCAAAAGTATTCACTAACCCATCCAAATCATTGATCACTGATCAGGTTTTCCAATCACTTCCATGTCCACAGGTGTATAACATCAAGCAGCTAGGCATGCAGACTGCTTCTACTATCATTTGTAAAAGAATGGGTCACTCGGAGCTCAGTGGATTCCAGTTTGGTACCATGATAGCATGCCACCTGTGCAATAAGTCCAGTCATGAAATGTGCTAAATATTCCACAGTCAAGTGTTAGTTAGTGGCAAAAAAAAAACTGGAATGACAGCAACTCAGCCACAAACTGGGTGGCTATGTAAAATCACAGAGCAAGATCGGGGAATGCTGAGGCACACAGTGCACAGAGTTCGGCAACTTTCTGCAGAGCAAATCACTACAGATCTCCAGACTTCATTTGGTCTTCAGATTAGCTCAAGAACACAGTGTGGAATGCTTCATGGATTTGTTTTCAATGACCAAGCAGCTGCATCCAAGCCTTACATCACTAAGCGCGATGCAGTACGATGAGTCTGAATTTGGTGGTTACCAAGAGAACGGTACTTGCCTGACTGCATTGTGCCAAGTGTATAGTTTGGTGGAGGGGGGATTATGGTGTGGGATTATTTTTCAGGAGTTGGGCTCGGCCCCTTAGTTTCTGTGAAAGGAACTCTTAATACTTCAGGATACCAAGATCTTTTGGACAATTTCATGCTCCCAACTTTGTGAGAACAGTTTGGGGATGGCCCGTTCCTGTTCCAACATGACTGCATACCATTGTGCAAAGCAAGTTCCATAAAGACATGGATGTTTGGTGTGTAAGAACTTGACTAGCCTGCACATTGAACGTCTTTGGGATGAATTAGAGGAGAGACCGTGAGCCAGGCCTTCTCATGTAACATCAGTGTGTGACCTCACAAATGTGCTTCTGGAAGAATGGTCAGAAATTCCCACACTCCTAAACTTTGTGAAAAGCCTTTCCAGAAGAGATGAAGCTGTTATAGCTGCAAAGGGGTGGGTGGACATCATATTAAACCCTATGGATTAAGAATGGGATGCCACTCAAGTTCATATTCTTTTGAACTTGTGAATACTTTTGCCAACATAGTGTAGTTATACATGGAACTACCTAACTTGAGTGTTAGGCAAACTTTGTGCTAAACCGCTATTTAGCTTTTTCCCCCTATTTTAAAAAAAGTACAAACACATAGATTGTAATAAGTGAACATAATGTCGCACTAATTAGCTTTGTTGCTTATGCTAATTAGTCATGAGAAGCTGTTGTGCTAAAGGATGCTGCAGTGAAAGATGGGATGTTTTAAGAGGCTTTGACTTAAGGACCCAGAAAACATTTGATTTGTAGAACCACTACAACCCTAGGTCTTACTGAAACAAATCTTATTTACAAAAAATATATATTCCATGACTCCTAACTGTTCATGCATTCTAGCATTAGCCTCCTCGGGACACGTACCTGTACAATGACACTCATATCTATAATTCTCTCTAATATTATTTCCCTTGAAAAACAAAAAGTCCAGAAGCTAAAGGGCAGGTTCCAAGGAGCTATCTGATTTGGTGTGAAATACTAATCCTCCACATCCATCCAAACAAGTTCATCCATGACAGCAGAGCAGATAAATATGCAGACTTTACTATGAAGCCGTACCCTGAGGCTGAAGTGGAGGCAGCGCAGGTAACTGCAGTCTCAGCAAGAGGGAGTTATACCAGCGAAATACAATGTGTGTGTGAGGATGGATGAGCTTTCTGTTTATACCGACCTTGGTGGCTTTGTAGCTTGATGCGCGTCCCTACGTACACACACACACAGAGATGGTGAAATGATCCAGTGCAAACACACAGAGCTAGCACATGAAAAAGAAACGGTATTTCCATGTGTCTGTGCCACCTGACCTTGTCGGCTCACCAGGACTCATTACAGAGGAAAGCAGCAGTGGAATGGGTGGCAATGAAAAGCAGACATGACCCTCAGATTGTTGGAGCCAACATGAAAGCACTCCACTCGTAGGAAGAGGGAGGGGGAGGAGAGGAAGGGGTTGGTACCGCAAGAGTGAGCAAAGGGAGCTGTCCACAAACTGGAATGGGAACTGGTCTAGTTTGCATAATTTAAGGTTAATGAGGAAACAACAGCAGATGAAACCACCCTCATCCCCCCCCCTGTTTAGCTTTGCTGGACCTGGGTGATTTTCATTAAAAAGGCATTTGAAGCAGTGCTTTAATCTTCTTCCTCTTTGGGTCGTTCCCTTTAGGAGTCGCTACAGCGGATCACTTGCCTCCATTTCACACAATCACTAACATCCTCCATCACACCAACCCTCTGCATGTCCTCCTTCACTTCCATGAATTTTCTCTGTGGTCTTCTGTTTTCCTCCTGCCTGGCAGCTCCATATTCAACATCCTTGTCATAAAATATCTGCCTTCGCTCCTGTGCACATGCCCAAACTGTCTCAACCTGCACTATTTGTCTGGTGTATTCATTTCTAATCCAATGAAAATCTAAGCATCTTCAGCTCTGCCACCTACAGCTAAACCTCCTGTCTTTTTGTCAGTGTCAAGATCTCCAAACATATATCTTAGCATGTCTCACCATCTCGTAAACCTTCCCGTTCACTCTTGTTGCTATCCTGACAAAAATCACCCCTAAGACTAACCTCCACCCACTCCACCCTGCCTGCACTTTGCCTCGGATGGTTAAACCTTGATATTTAATCGTATCCACCTTCTATCCACCATCCACACATATATTCAGTCTTGCTTCTACTGACTTTCCCTCCTCTTGTCTCCAGTGCATACCTTTACCTGTCCAGGCTCTGTTCCACCTACTTCACATACTCTTTCTTGAAGGTTACCCCTACTCTATTTCTCTTATCTACACCCTGGTAGAACAGGTTGAATCCACCTCTGATGCTGCTGGCTTTGCTTCCCTTCCTCATGGTCTCCTGCACACAAAATATATTTACCTTATTTTTTCTCCGTCACATCAGCCAACTCTCCACCTTTACCAGTCAGTCAATTTTATATTTAATCCCAACAATTTAGTCCCAACTCTCAGTTTCAGATTCTTGCCTTTTCTTCTCTCTCGATACCTGCTAACACACCATCCCCTTTTCTCTTCCTTTTTCTTCAGCCAACAGGAAGACAAGCATAGTTTCCACCTGCACCCTGTTGGCCAACATTACAGGAAGTGGTCGTCAACCCGGGTCCTGACCAATCTGGTATGGAAAACTACACATTTGTGGTTTTTTTGCTGGTTGCCCTTTGCGATGCCACCCTCTCCATTTATCTGCGATTGGGACTGGCACAAGGAAAATACTGGCTTGTGGCATCTCATGGCTGGGTTGAAGCAGTTAATGATGCCGTTAATGCTTTAATGATCTGCATCGTCATCATATTTTTATTTTATTTTTTATTTGATCACATACACAAATAAATATGGAAAACATAAATAAAGACAATACATTTTTGCTTGAAGACATTTCACCTCTCATCTGAGAAGCTTTGGATGAGAGGTGAAACGTCTTCAAGCAACTTAAAGAAGTCCAGACACTTTTCTTTCCAAGCTCCTTAGACTATGATGACCTGGATGAACCTTCACAGACACAATAAGTTTTTAATCTACCAGAAAAGATTCAGTGATAGCAGATAAATAAAAAAGTGCCCTCTTAATAAAAAAAAAAGGCACAAATGTAACACAAGTAGCCCTTAATATAGCTTAAATACAAAATTAATAAATACACTAATGATGAAATTATTATGTGCATTACTGGTAATTTACCAAATAGCAAGGATAGTGTGAAGCTGTGTGTTTCTTTGAATCCTGTGCTAACTACACAACCTTGACTCCTAATGAGTGTTTTGAGGCAGAGGCAGCCTTTGGCCCTCTATCTCTCAGTTATCCTTACAGGGGTAATTGAACAGAGGGACACATTGTTCTCCTCATCCCCAGCCACGTCCTCCCTACCCCTCCCATGTGTCTAATCACACCTCCATTTGCATGGAGAGCACTGGGAATCAACCTCAATAACGGCGCACTGCCTTGAAAGATGAGTTTTTAATCTGGGAGAGGAGATGAGTTTTTGACCCGCACCTGTTTGTTTCCGTAGTTTCTTTTTCCCGTCGAACAAAAGTGACCCGCAGGTAAATTTGCAGAGGCAGGATAGCTGCTCGCCTCCCTAAGTACTGTCACTGTGCATTTATTAATATCTCCATATCTGACATGGCGGAGAAAATGGTTCTTGGCGATAAAGGGCACTTGTCGTGGTGGGTGAGACTGCCTAACAGGCAATCAGATGGGCTGACAGCGAGTGTCAGCCGGCGCGTGTGTGCATGTTTGTGTGCAGGCAATGAAGAGGGCTGCAGTCTATGGGAGAGGGGTGGGTATTTATTCTTCTCCCATTGCCCTCTATTGACCCATGTAATAGAGAATTTTACAAGGGGAAGTGTTTGAAAGATTCTTTGGATGTAGGTAATGTGTTCATCTAGGGAAAGTAGGCTCTGCTTTCTTTCCTAAACTACGTCTTTTTCTCACACACATTGTTGCGCATGATTTGTGGATTCTCAGGAGGAAATTTCCTGAACTTTTTTCAAAGGTTTTGATTGATTGTCAGATGACTAATATACTGAGTAGTATATTGATGTCTTGGCATTTTAATTTTTTGTGGCACAGATGCCAGGTACTAGAAATCTCCCTTGGAGATTTCGGTCTGTACTGATGTGATAGCATCGCACAGTTGCTGCAGATTTGTTGGCTGCACATCCATGATGAGAATCTTTCATTCCACCAAAGGTTAAAGCACCTTTACACAAGGATCTGGTGATTGTAGAGGCAGTTAAAATACAGGGAAATTATTAAGTTAATTAATTATTAAGAGAATTATCAAGTTCAAGAAACCAGTTTGTGATGTGGTGCATTATCCAGGGGATGGATGGATGGGTGGATGCTTGGCCGGATGATTCTGGCCCTTCAATCCAACTGTCTGAAATGAAAACTTATTAGATCCAGTAACGTTTCTGTGGTCCAAATTTAGTGACCCCATGCAAAAACTGTAGCCTCGGTTTCTTGTTCTCAGCTGGCAGGAGTGATACCCAGAGTGGTCTTCTGCTGCTGCAAACAGTCCACTTCAAGGTTCAACGTGTTGCATGTTCAGAGATGCTCTTTTGCATACCTTGCTTGTAAAGTGGTTGTTTCAGTTAATCTTGCCTTCCTATCAGCTCGGAGGCATCTGGCCATTCTCCTCTGGACACTGACAACGAGAAATCATTTTTACCCAGAGAACTGCTGTTCAATTGATATTTTCTCTCTAGAGATAGTTGTGCAGGAAAATCTCAGTAGATCAGCATTTTCAGAAACATTCAAAGTCCCTTAAATCACCTTTGTCCCCCATTCTGATGGGGTCATCTTGATCATGTCTTTGTGCCTAAATGCACTTAATTGCTGCCATGTGATTGACTGATTAGGTATTTGTGTTAAAGCGCAATTGAACAGGTGCACATTACAAAGTGAGTGTATGATTTTCCAGCACAAATACACTTGGGCAGATAAAATGAAGATTAGTTCTTTCTTTTATTACTCTGTGTGTAACAGCTATACTTTTAGAACTGCATGTCTTAGTGGAGAGATCGCTTTTGTGCCTTCAGGGCTATTTATATATAAGTTGATACTCCCTGGTGGGCTTAATGGGCGTTTGTGTTTACTGGTTACCCTGGTGAAGAAAAAAAAAAAAATCACAAAAATCTAGTTTCTGAAATATATCAACACATTTCAAATCCTTACTTAATACTTGTCTTGCCCCATATTATTATCTGTTAAGGTTTGCTTTGTAATAAACAAATAATGCCCTCCTACATAATAAACGTCTGTGTAAAGACAGAACCAAGAGTGTGTACCTCCTGCACAGCTCTAGTAAGCACCATCTTGACCAAATGCCATTAATATGTTTACGATCAAGGCTTTTAATCCCAAACTGCTCCACGGAGGCTGGTAAGCAGTCAAGAAAAGAAGAAGATGGCTGTGCTCTACAGTTTGAGCTCCCACTAATGAATGCGCAGTCCAGCGTGAATGCAGCGAGCCTGTGTACTCAGCAAAACAGCAGCAGGTAAACAAAGGTGAGGCAAAGTTTACAATTAGTCAGCGGATTCATATCATGCTAATCGCTACCATATGATTTAAATACTCCAGGCTGACGTGCACTAAACCGTCACGAGTTTACTTTTTTACAGAAAGCAATTCACTCGCAACCCTGAACACAAACAAACCTTCAAGCACATTTCCCTACACAAATGCCTCATCAAATCTTCCCACAGTGAATAAACACACACACATACAAACACAGGTGCAAATATGCACCAATTTGATGTTCCTGTGGATTTTGACACACATCCACAGTGCAAACATAAGAATAAACACAATCAGACCTATTCAGGCTTCCGCTGCATCCTCCACAAGGCACATCTAGCACACTTACTAAACCTCATTACCTTATTTACCGTTTCTCTTCATAGCTGGATTTGTGAGAGCGGCCTTCATTTTGCTGGTACTGCTCTGCTTTATATCGTTGCCAAAATCACAGGTGACGGGCCACTTTCCTTTGGTGCCCCCCGTTCAGCGCGCGTTGTGGGCAGAATCATTTGATGGTGATAACGCTCGACACACACACGAACACACACATTTCATATATTCAACCTGAGACGGCAAAGCTAACGTTACACCTATTAACTGCCAAAGTCACCTTCGCCCTGAGGGGTGTGTGCAAACACACTGCAACCAATACGATGAACGGAGAACAGATCACGTCACTGGGTGTGTACTTAATGTTCATCAGCATACACACCTTCAGCCATATGAAGAAAGATAAGGAAAATGCAAGAAGTGCAGTAAAGAACGGCCTCAAAGCATGGCATTGTGGGAAAACTGAGCGCCTGAGAGTGTCAGGTGAACACCTGCTGAGCGCTCCACCAGGATAACTTGGGAGCAATCTGAAACTGTTGCCTCTGTTTTAATTAAGCGGTGGAAGGTTTTTCAGAGGTCAACTAAATGAGCTTTTAACTACACCCACTGCAGGAGTAGATTTCTTTTCCACACTGACACACTTTTCTGATGCTGGCTTGTTGATGACAGCATCGTAGGACGCTTACCAAAAAATGAGGATGCGTTGAGGGGAAGGTTTATAAGTCAGAATAGAGATGAGAAAAAGAAAGCAGGTTTATGTAGCACCGATCCCCTGCCTCCCTTTGTCTGTTCCTCCTGTTTGGATTGCACTCTGTAATTACAGAAGCTTTGAGGACCTTGTTAAGCCATCAGTCAGCACGTAGGTATGGTGGTGATGTGGTTTTCCTTCTAGCTTTGCCTGTGTTGACATCTCACCTCAGAGTGCTACAAAATAATGTATTTGGACATCTGTTAACCCACCGTTGTTCTCCATGCTGTCCTTCATGGCACTCATGGATTCTGCTCAGCACTATTGATTTGATCTGATCACTGTATGCTGCATTGCGAGCGACACAGAAAACACTTTGAAGTCTCATTTGAGATGCCAGAGTTTCCAGACTGAGTGCATCTTTGCAACTCTGATCAGGACTGCAGTTTAAAGCATGTGCAAAAATGGTTTGGAAGGGATTTCATATGTTTTTGAAATGTAGAGGGAAGGATGGAAGAGTGAAGGTGCTGAGGTAGAACCACCTGGAACCGTTTTTTGCACCAACTTCAGCTAATAACTAATTCAATTTTGTAGGCAGTAAAATACAAAATACTGTCAAGCAAGTTCAGTTTTCATGTAATATTCTCATCTTTCAGGCCATTGGTGGTGGTGTAATTGTGTGTGGGTTATTTTCTTGACTCATTTTGGGCCTTTTAGTAGCAACTGAACATTGCTTAAATGCCACAGCCTACCTGAGCATTATTACTGACCATGTCAATCCTTCTAGCAGGATAACACATTGAGTCACAAAGCTCAAATCATTTCAAACTGATGTCTTGAACAGTGCAGTGACTTCACTGAACTCAAATGGCCTCCACAGTTACCAGAGCTCAGTCTATCAGAGCACCCGTGTGATTCCAGGGAGTGTATTTCTAATTACGTAATTTCCCCCCACTGCTCCCCTACATCAGAACTTAGGGTTCAACCACAAGCAGAATTTCATGTCATATGCCCATCCTGACCTGACGTAAAGAGGATGACATACCTCTGGATGGAGAACAAAGAAAAAAACAAAACAATAGATGAAGATGGGAGGAGTAAGAATGAAGGAAAAATTAGAGAGGACAAAGCCTGAATAGATAAACAAAGAAGAAGGGAGAGAAGTAATGATCACCTACAGACAATTTAAAATCTCATATTAACCTAACCTCAAGTACGTCTTTGGACTGGAGGGAAGCTGGAGCGCCCAGAGAGAACCCACACAGAAAGGCCCCGGCCTAGACTTTGAACCCAGGACTTTCTTGCTGTGTGGGAACAGTGCTAACCACGGCCCCACTGCACTACCTGGAAGTAATAAGGTTGATTAGAAATGTAAAAAAAGAAAAGGGAACCAAAGGAGAAAGTCAACAAAGACAGAGGGCAGTAGGTTTTAAGCAAAACTATTATAAATCAGGTTAGAGGGTCAGATGACAAAAAACTGAGGGAGCAAATTGGTGTTTGATGGATGGAAAGGAAGTTTAAAATGCTTTGGTCCAAATCAACAGGAAACATCCCCCCAAAAAATTATCTTGCGTGTTTAAACTTTGGAAACTAAAAGAGATGCAGAAATTGTATTGATTGTGGAAGCAGCTGGGAGACAGGCTGAAAACAAGAGATTGTCATGGAAAGAGGAGTGTTGCTTATTGCAACTTTTTAAATCTGCCTCCTCTTCGCTCAATTTCTCGAGACAGCCAAGGTAATTTAAATCGATTCTAAGTCCTTCCATTACAGACACACTGACAACAGTTTGGAGAGAGGGGAAATGGATTTTTCTGCTCATCTGTGAGCCAAGGCCAAATCTGAGGACTTCTACAGCGGCGCTGTAACAAAGCACGCTGCTGCCAGCCAAGGCTCCTCCTTCACTTGACGTTTTTACCTCGCTGTATTGCTTTTGCTCCATAAAATCTGTCGACAGCTATTTTTTTATGATTTCAGGGTTTTGGTAAGACAATAATGGCCGTGGAGAGGGCGAGGCCCGACCTTCCATCTCACTTGGCATTTCCATGACTGAGAAAAGGAAAACAATGTTTGTGTGTTTGTATGATCCCACAGAGCAGAGCTACCTTGGCGGTTTTTAGAGCTCATGCATAAACATGTGTTCACAGCGCTTACAGGAACTGATATAACAATCAATTGACACACACACACACACACAGGCTCATTGTCCTCATCTATCCACCGCTTGGTCGACAGATTCACAGGCAGAAAATTGTAAATATTGAGCAACCCCTTGTCCCTGAAAAATGAAGTACAATAGCCGGAGGCAATTCATCCCACTATTGCTTTTTATGAACTAATATGTTCATAGTTGCCGCTTCCAAATTACTCAATAAATATCCAATACTTCCTCAGAGACGGCCTTGACCTGGTTGTCTGAAAGAACGCTTTTCACGAGTGGACGCTTTTCCCCCAACACGCTTAAACACTGAAAGCAGCTTCGGTAAAGTGGCAATTACCATCCTGACATCAATTCAGAAAGCACATAACAAACCTGCCCTGTTTTGAGAAAGCAAACTGGACAATTACAGAGGCAAATAAAGCCAGCCACCGAGAGCGGGAAAATAAAACTCCCGCGGCATAATAATTCAGCTTAATTAAAGGAGCAGCCCATCCAAAGGGTCATTTACAACAACACCCCCGTGTCTCCCACCTCCGGAGGTATTAGCAGAGTTAAAAGCAGCGGGCTACACGATAGAAGTCGTCAGACTGACCTCCAAAGCTTCTTTCCCCCCTCATCTATATTTATATGAAGGAGCGGCACTAATTTTGCCCAGTAAATCAGTGTGCACATTCCGTTGTGACCTCCAGCTTGACACTGAATTAAACAATATCAGGGCTCAAGAAGCCCGCTTTAACAAGCCTTAAATTCCTCCGTCCAATCCATCAGCGGGGATATTTCTGACACACGGAGGGAAGAGCATGAAATAAGGCAATTATTGAACCCTTCAGCCCATTTTTACGGCTTGGCTGGCTGGCACGATGCAGCACAGAGCCTCAGAGCTCCGAGTTTGTGCTGTGAGATGACTCTCAGCGATAGGGATGCTAAGAATTAATACAGTGAAAAGAAATTTCAGTAGTTAGGCAACATCTTTTTTTTGTTTCTAAATATAGCCTGTCAATAAACATGTCACAAAGACGTGTAGCTATGGCAGCAGTTTCCAAGAGGCCCTTCTGGAGTCCTCCTGACTTTGCCCAAGCAAAAAAAAGCGCTGTAGAGAAAAGCTTCAGTTTGAGTCACACTTTGTGTTCTTCTCCGGTGCAGGCAGGACGAGAAAAGTGCTCTCTGCGTGCGTCTTTCCTGGAGGTGGCAGTCGATCCTGTGAGCCCTCTCAGATTGCCTGACAGATAATCCATCACACAGTCAGTGTGTCTGACAGGAAGAGGTCTCAGTCAACTTTCTGTAGCGCTCACACGGGCCCTATGAAGGACAATCACTCTTTTCAAGTCTCTCCTGGGACGACGTACACTTGAGTTTCATTAGAAGACTGCGGGTGGATGATTTGAGGAGTTTAAGTGTACGTGTACACTGATGTGCAGACGAAAAGCAAGAAAGAAGGCAGGGTTGTTCAAAAAGAAAATGGCAAAGAAACAAAAAAAGATTTAAATGATATCATGTAGACTATATTTTTGGATACACATGAGGGCGTTTCTAGTGACTTTAGTTTAACAGTTACCATGGAATCTGTAACAAACAGTTTCTGAGCTACTGAAGAATGGAAAAATAATAAACGTAACATTTATACGTTCTAAACGTAAAATTCTAAACATTTAAGAAAGAAGACCTGAAAATATATGGTAGAAATCTTAAGAAACTAAATATCTTTAGACAACTGACACTTCAACACAAAGATGAGCTTTGGCCTCTGGGTAGCTTAACCCCTTAATCCCTTCTGTGTCATATTTATGATACATGAGTTTTTGAGATGTCTACATCTGTGTCATCCTCCTGAAAAGAAAAAGGGAGATCTATTACAAGAATGAAAAAAAAAAACAAAAAAAACTGCTTATATTAAAACTTTTCACTATAAATTACATCTTAGTCTCTTTTTCCCTTGTTGGAAAAAAAAAAAAAGACTTGCCCATTGAAGAAGCAGCTTGATTTACTTGGAAAAACATTTGCACATTTGCAAAATATGTGCTCATGCAGTCAATAGTGTTAAGAAAACTGCAAACTGCTGAGGATCTGCTCTCCTCACTGACATCACATTTATTCTGGGAGTGTGCTTCCTTCAGAAATACCCGGGAAATTCAGCAGAATTTCTTTTTCCGCCTTACTTTCCACCTTCTGCCAGTTTTTCCTCCATCAGGATACTCCGATATGGGCCGGACAAATTCAACACACTAAAGTGTAGTTTTTAAAACATTTTTTGTTTAATGTCACAAATTGCATTTTCTCATTGTATTTCAGACATCCTGTCAACATCCATTCATGATTATAAAAAAGTACAATTCTTTGTTTTTAATTATTCATTTTCTCGACACCTGTGATGCCTCATTAGCTTTCACTGGACAGGCACAGGATTAGAGCAGATAATGGACGTCTCATAGTAGCACTTTATAAATAAGACATGATGCACAAATTCAGAGTGAGTACGCCATCTACTTCATTTGAAATGCAGACGAGGCTTGGTAACCAACGTGGACGAAGTAAGAAAGTGTTTACAGCTTCCATTCATCTCCGTTTCAGCAAGTACCACTGAATGATATCACAGCTTATGAATGGTGTGCGATAACATGGCAACAACTCAGTGGATGGGATGTGAAGATGGAAAATGTCTTTCCCACTTCATATTTTGCTGAAAAATAAAGACAAGAAAGCTAATGGAATGGACAAAGTGTTGGGTGTCCTTTCAATATGTTAGCCTGAATATGTCAGTGGTTCTTCCTAACTAATGCACATTTTAATGATTAAAGAAACTGCAGCTGATCTGATCTGCAGAGAGGAAACCAGTGTAATGGCAGAATCCTGTAAGTGCTTGTGATCTGGATCTCAGTTGGCATTTAAAGTGAGAAATGCACGCAAAGGCTCAAGGTTTTGGAGGTCTGCATGTGGAAGAAAAGGCTGATGGTGCTGTGCTGAGGCTGGAATGAGACGTCCTGCAGGATTCTCTATTTCTTGATGGCTGCCACCGCTTTCTTGGCGGCATCATCCAGGTCATCTGCTGCCAAGATGGGCAGGCCGCTCTCGGTCAGAATCCTTTTAGCCTCGTGGACGTTGGTCCCTGAAAAGGGGCAAAAAAAGGGAAGAAAAACAGTGTTACAACAGGCGACAACCAACATTACAAAAATGGCTAAACAAGGGTGAACCTGATCTGCCATCTGCACGGATGTTAAAAACCACACTGTGTGAAAGACGAAGAGTTCCTCTGGAGGAATCAATCCACACAGACAGATGGAGTCATGGGTCAATGGAGGCACATGCAACTGCTGATCCGAACGTCGTAGAGTGTGAACAACGGGCAAAAGGGCAATTTGTGTGCGCGTGTGTGTGTGTCAGCTCCCCCGGCTGTAGTGAGGTCAGGGGTAGCAGGTGCTGGGTGATACGGTGATGCCTGTGCCCCCAGTAGGCCCACAACCAACCAGAGAGAGAGAAAGAGGAAGACACTCGGAGATACTCTGTGCAACCCCGAGGCTCTACGCACTGAGCTGGCTGCCTCCCAGCACTGCACACCGCTCGGCCAAATGCAAGCCTGACAAGCCTGTCACAACACAGGGCAGGGGGCGCCTCAGCGGACGGAGGGACGCAGGAAGGGGAGTGGATGAGAGCAAGAGAGAGGGAGTGAACGAGGTGGTGGTGCTGGTGGGGCAGCAGAGCAAAAGGTCAAATGAAGCAAAATTGGCCCCTCGCAGCTAAAAACAACAAAAGCCAGCTGTTTATGTGGCATTTACTGATTCGACACATGAAGAACAAAAACTGAATCTGTCTGATGTGCCGTCAAAGACTCAGCACGCTGCTGAAACATTTAATTATCTTTTTTTCCCCCGAACTACTTGCATTTGTTTGTTTTTCTTAATCAGATTTCAGATCTCATTTATTACATTTTGAGTGGACGCACCTCTCTGTGTCCGTGCTGAACACTTCAACTGATGATCACTCCCGTCTGATCTTTTCTTACTTCAAATTCAAACCAATGAAAAACTCAAGTTATGCTGTGTTATTCAGACAAACAACATTTGAAAAAGTCTCTAAAAAAGGTTCTGGAAAAACACTTTATAGTGACTTTACACGTTACGTTTGCTGTATATGGACAAAGGGTGTGTTGAGATTCTCTGTATATTAGTGTCTCCCTGTATTCGCTCGGGTGTTAAACGAGTCGATGTGCGAGTGTTTGTGCATGCTCAGACGCTCACAGGTTGACCTTCGCTCTCGTGGCTGCCGTGTAATTAAGACTGCATGATATGTGAATTCTCCGGAGGCCCGGCCACCCTGATCAATAGACCTTTCATGAGGAATTCTATTACCAGTGCCACTTAACGCCTAATATTTCATCTCTTTTGTCCAGCCGTATAATAAGTCATTCCAAACACATTTCTGCAGGCTCGCACTCCAAACAATCAATTCGGCAATGCAATTAATTAGAATAAGGGCAGGAAGAGCTCTTGCTCTGCTGCATAAACAGGGGATCGGATGTCTCAAGTCGTTTTCACATCAAACAGCGGATATTCTCCGTGCGACTGTGTGCGTCTCGATTCGGACACGCAGCGAGAAGAGCGGTGCAGTACTGTATGCTTTACATTCAACAGGCTAATCCGCAAACTTCACTGAGATTGATGGATCTATGCTTGTGTACTGACAGGTTTATCTGTCACAAGATTAAAACAAAGCTGCAGCACAACAAAGTTCAAATGGCACAAGATAAAACTGACGAAAGTGGAAGCAGCCATATGGGCCCCCAGCAAATACATAATGCAGCAGGTATTCTGAAAGACAAATATGCCTATGGAAAGTGTATACAGGAACAAAAAGTAAACATGCATTTTTTTCTCCCCAAGCTGATACATATTCATGACCAGCAGGAGTATTCAGCGTATTATTTAGATTGTGCAGCATCTGTGTTGTTACTCAGGACATGTGTGGTGGAAGAATCACACGTCGTGTTGGAGTCGTGCATTTGTGGGAGTCTTTTTCTGCACAAGTATGGGTGAGAGCTGACTGCAGTTCCACTGTGAGCAGTAGGGAGCACTGATAGCTCACGCCAGCAGCATCAGCAAGGGCTGAGCTCAGCTGGATACAGAATTACTAAGGCATGTGTGGAGTACATGTGTGTGAGTGTAGGGTATAACTGGAGAATGGGGATATGTGTGTGTTCACCTGCAGCCACTAGGTGCTGCCAGAGACCTACTCACAGTCTGGAGAGGGCATCAACGCACACAGTCAGCATGCACAAATAACCAAAGCAAGATGATTGTTTTAAATCTATATGATTAAATATAAGAAATGAACATTAGAGAAGGCAAAAATATAGATTTCTGCAGAAATTCATCACAACACGTATTCTCCAGACCTCGATCATCAGTCCAACTGACCTGTTAATTACTGAGAAATGTCACAGAACACTAACTTGCTAGTCTGAACTTTTTTCTTTATCAACAATCAACTCCTGAAAATTTAATCAAACTTTAATTCACTTTTCAAAAGTGCTCAATCCAATCAAAAACCGACAAAACCCCCCGAATTTAATTAGGTTCAATTCAACTTTATATAGCACCAAATCATAACCACAGTGGCCTCCAGGCGCTTTATAATGTAATTTAAAGACCTTAGAGTAATACAGAGAAAACCCCAACAGCTAGACAACCCCTTAGAGGAAGAAGGTTGTGACAGTGGGAAGGAAGGAAAAACTCCCTTTTAACAGGAAGAAACCTGGCAGAACCAGGCTCAGGGAGGGGCAGCCATCTGCCATGACTAGGTTGGGCTAAGGGGAGAAAGACCACACCAATGAGTGCGGAGGAGAGCCTGAGATTAATAATAACTAACGACTAAATACAGAGTAGCTTATGAACAGACGCAGTGAAAGGAGGCGAGTGAAGAAAAAAAAAACCCACACTCATCATGGGAATCCCCCAGCAGCCTAGGCCTATTGCAGAGTAACTTAAGGAGGATTCAGGGTCACCTGATCCAGTCCTCCCTATATGTTTGATCAAAAGGGAAAGTTTTAAGCCTAAACTTAACACTAGAGGCTGTCTGTCTCCATAACCCAAACTGGGAGCTGATTCCACAGAAGAGAGGCCTGAAAACTGAAGACTCTGCCTCCCATTCTGCTTGTAAATATCCTAGAAACTGCAAATAAACCCGCAGTCTGAGACTAAAGTGCTCTAATGGGGCAAAGTGGTACTGTGAGGTCTTTAATATAAGATGGGACCTGATTATTCTAGACCTTGTACGTGAAGAGAAGGATTTTAAATTAGATTCAGCATTTAACAAAGAAAACAACATAAGAGCATTCAGCAGGTGGCAAGCATCACAACACAATATTTTCACATCTATGTGGCAATTAACTAGCGTACCTGTGACTACTGTGAAAAATGACGCCTTAACGTGTGACTTACAGGCCACTAGGCTTCAGTGGGATAATAAGGGTTGGGGCTGTGCCAAAGATTTGTGCTGGAGGAGCTTTCTTGATGCTGCAAATCCTACATTTGTGAGCAGCTTTGTCCTAACAAGCTGTGCTTAGCGTTGCTGTCATCTGAGAGAAGGACACGTTGCTGTAGAGTCACACATACAAAGAAAGTCTGAAGCTGTAAAGGTTCCTTATATGTCAAGGACACGATAAAGACTGTTTCCTTAGCAGGAGAAGATAAGGGAAACAAAAAGATGTAGAGCTTGATAAATGAACTCTTTGGCCTGCTGTTGGTAAAATCTTTGCCACAACAAAAAATGGAAACCCCTTCACCTTCTCTCACAGTCAAGCCAACCGGTTAATTAATCATGTGGTTACTGAGTGATTGTCAGTGTAAGGCTGTGTGTGGATGGATATTTCTTTTCCCTTTTAAATATCACAACTGTCATTAATACGTGGCAATTAGACGGGCAGCTTCTGCAAGACTGTCCACTGACAGTTTTTCTTCAGGTTTCCTGAGTTGGTGGCGTGTCTGCACTGCTGGTGAGTTATGGTTTGCTTCACACTAGAAAGTGATTAGTTCCCCACGTAATAATCTCCTGGCTGTCAATGAGAGCTTTTGATGTGTCACACTAACATAATTCCCACCATCTGTCAGCTGTCTGAAGATACTGGGGTACGCTGTGAAAGAAGTTCTTAGAGGACTTATTTATTTAAATTAGACACAAACTCAGTACAAATAAAGCAAATAATTATGTATGTAAACTGTATGTATGTCATTGCAGTTGTCAGGAAATCTCATGGCAAACCAAAAGTTAACATTTTAGTCTGTTTTTGTTTCGTGCCACTGTCCTAACGTACATTATAATCTGTATCATTAACTTTTTGTGTTGAGAATCTGCATAAATGTCACAATGCTACAGTCCAGTAACTCACTTAGTAAAAGCAGTTTAAAACAAAGAAGGGCGCTCTGCCTCAAGACCAGCCAGATGAACCACAGGCAGCTGATGTATACACCCTCCCCCCAAAAGAAACCTACTTAACTGACTGCATGTTGTCATACTCACTCAACTCTTAACCCAGCCCCAACCAGACAGTCTACATCAGGGGTCGGCAACCCTGGGCACGCGTGCCACGGTTGGGACGCGAAGGGTTAACTGATGGCACGAACATAGCTGGACTGGCCATTGGGCATACCGGGCATTTGCTTGGGACCCGATGATTTTTTATTTTTTGTAACGGTATAAACAATGAAAGGTGTTGGATTGGCCAGATGTGGCCGGTGTGTAAAAATAATTCAGTTGTTTGGTGGTGGCTATGGCGTAGCTTCCACAGATTCAGTAACATTAGCAAGTGGTGGAGGCCAACAGGTGGATGAGGGAAAGGGGAGGCAGGAGGAGGAGGGACCTGAGGCGGCCGCCGGTCCGAGTGTCAGGTGAACTGAACTTCAGGTAAGAAGTTATGACCTGCAGTCTGTCTGGGTCAGATATAAACCAAGTTTAGGTGGAGTTTATTTTCATTGTGCTGACTTTTTACAGTCAGTTACAATAACTCATACTGCGTGCTAGCTAGCATGACGGAGTTTATATACAGCTGGGTGGGTGCTATGATGTTACTGAACTAAGGTGAACTTTATTTTATTCATAAGGTTAGTTAGTAGAATTGCCAACGGCTCCTTAAAAAATGGAATGGTCCCTCATTCAGAGAAAATATTACACGTTTCGTATTGAGCTGAGAGGGGACGCAGTTTGTCCCGTACTTCAGCTAGAATGGGGAAAAAAAAAAGACACAAAGCTGGAGTTATTCTGTGTCTTTGCTGCACAGCTGCCTCTTCTTCTCTCATTCCTCCCCCTCCCTCTCCTGTTTCTACTTCAATCATGAAAACTGATCAATGATCAGCTGATCGTCTTTTCTCTCTTGTTTGTTTATCGCCCACTTTGCGCCAGAAAGAAGAAACCAGCGGATTTCGCGCTAAACAACAGCAGCACGTTTAAGCTTGATCAGCTGTTGTTAGAATTTATTTAATATTAATTTCTAGTATCAGCTGATGTTTGCTGGAGCCACAGCTGTAAAGCTGCTGGTCATGATGTCGGTTTGGATATGTGGTGAGAGGGAAACATGAAGATGAAACCATGAGATGTCCTTACTGAATCATCAGAGCTGAACAGGTGATGGAGAAACAGGTTTACCTTTTAGGTTAACATGAATGAGTTGAAGGGAAGTTATGAACTGTTTCTGAGAGACAAATAACACCAGGATCTGTTTCTAAGTAGCTGACAGCTGGTAACTGTGCAGGTGCGGATCTAGCAAAGTGTTGCCAGGGGGGCAGGTAGGGCATTAACAGGGAGAGGGGGGCACAAAGAAATACTTTACTTTCTTATTCTCATTTAAAATGTCTGGCTGTTATTAAAGAATTATCTGAAGCTTACAACCACAGTTTTTATCTGATGCAAAATGTATAGAAATCATGCATATACCAACAAGACTGTACATCACTGTCACAACAGCCTTTGTTTTCATTCAAAGGCTTTATGGCTTTAATACCTGGTGGGCCGGTCTCTAGTCAAAATGCCCGGGCTGATTTTTTGTCCCAGTCCAGCCGTTGGCATGACACGCAGTGAATTAATCTGAGAAGGTGCATCAAAAAATAAATGGCAGCACCAGTGGTGCTTTCAGGTGTTTGGACCAATGTTTTATTTTCTGATCAAACCATAAATTTTTAATGAGCAGCTGGATTTGTCTCACATTAACTGGCTGAGTTGATGCCAGTTAATGCGACATCGACGTAGCTGGAATCCACAGCTGTGCGTGTTCATGGAGCTTGCATTTTCACCTGCTGGACATCACTACCTGAGAAGTTTAACTGTCTTCAGAACATTGCAGAGTAGGGGTGGGTTTTTATAATCGATTTATCGATTAAAATCGATTCTGGCTTGGATAACGTAAAATCGATTCATTAAAATCCTGAATCGATTTTTTAATATAAATTTATTTTGCCCGAAATGCCAGAATCTCAGGTGAAATCTCACAAAATTTCAACAACCACCAAACAGCTAAGACAGTAAATGAGAGCAGGAACACGGATTCTGCACAAAGACACAAAGACACACAGCGCGACCCGCGGATCAGAATCAGTGAGATGTCACCTTTCTCACCCGACGGCACGGACACGGTCGGGGCTGAAAGCCGACAGCTCGCTGATTCTGATCTGTCGGCGGGTCCGTGCTTTGTGTTCACGCCCTTTATGCGCTGATTCTAAAGCTGTTAGTTTGATGTCTCTCCAAACAATATTGACCGAACCAGCAGCAAAAGAAGATCCAAACTATGCTTCACATAAACATCGTCATGTATTCACTCTTACTTTCACTGTTTTGCTTCGACCACGATGCACAGCTCTCTCTCTCTCTCTCTCCCCCCCCCTCTCTCTCTGTACTTCAAGAACAGTTTCCCGTCTAAAAATCTGTTTTCTTCATTATTCGCTTACTTGTTACGCACAAGATTACCGTTGTTTACAGCGCTGTCGGCCGACGTTTTTTTTTTCGTTTTATATACTTCCGAAAAGAAAACCTAATTTCTGCCGTTCAATACTGAACAAATTAAAACTTTTTAAAATTATGCAAAATGCAAAATGCTTAGCCGTGTCTCTAATAAAACCGCTGTAACTTCAGATTACAATCATGTGTTGATTAATGGTTTTCTTTCGTTTTTGATGTACTGCAGAATATTTTTATAAAATCCCAGGCCAGGAAAATCACCTTCATGTTTTTGTGTTTTATCTTCAGCTACTTTGACACAAAGGCATCTGCTGTGATGCTCACACCTTTAGTAAAGTCTTGCGTGTGTCAGCTTCCTTTTTATAGATACAAAAATATGTAAATGTACTGATCTGAATTATAATATTTCTGACTGTCAAAATTTCCCAGATTCAAATCGAATCGAATCGAATTAAATCGAATCGTGGATCGAATCGATTCGGGACCTTGTGAATCGGAATTGAATCGATTCTAGAAATCAGTGACGATACCCAGCCCTATTGCAGAGGCCTTATTGACAGTATTTGGCTCTACATATCTGTGTGCGCAGATTTTCTCTCACATTAGTCCTCAGGTAGCCGTCTGAATGCTGGACACTCGGAGACCTGTGTCTCTGAGTGGGAGACCAGAGATCACATTAACATGTGTGTCTCTGTATTAACAGACATGCCACATTGGCTTAGTTTATTTTTCTTATCATTGTTGTGAGGAGACCATAAATAGCATTTGCATTTTCTGTTGTACAGTTCATTTGCTGTTATTGATAAAAAGTGTCTTTTTTTGTTTCAAAATATCTGATAACTATTCACTGATAGCTGCCAAAATCTGTAAACAAATATAATTCTATAAAGTGGGTCTATATATATTGTGTACCTGTTCATATAGAGCGTTATTAAATTTATTGGTAATGCAATCATATGGCACACTGACTTCTGAGGAAATTTTAAATGGCACTCGCCATCAGAAAAGTTGCCGACCCCTGGTCTACATGATTAAAACAAACATAACACATTACATTTTTTATTCAGTTTTTTGTATTATCTGTTATTTAAGAGCAGCTTACTGCAGCATCAGATTTCATGTTTTCATCAGTGCTAACTCTAACAGAGAGCCTTACGGTGTTAGTATCTTAACACTGTGTTCCCTATTTGCATACTTGTATAACGTGCATGACATTCATTCTCATGATTTAATCAATTCTTGTCAGATTCTTTGTGAGAGGCAAATAGCGAGATTTACACTATGTGAGGGTAAGTTAATAGCTATTTTTAAAAAGCACTACAAAAATGAAAAAATGTGTAATATATGAGAAATCAAAGACAGAAACCCCCCCAAATCAACCAGTGTATTTTTATGTATGTGGATATGCATATAGCTGCAGCAGCTATTTAAGCTATAATGATGCTGTCAGGACTGATGTTGAAATCTCATCCATTGACACAGGGCCTTCAAATCTTGCTCAAGCAGAACATGCTCCACTCTTTGACAGAGAGTTGGGGGACACCTCAGAACAGAGTTAAATGAATGTAGTCACCTTTTTCCTGGATGCCAAAGGTTTTTTAAGAGGCAGACAAACCTGCAGAGAAACACAGGATGACCATGCGCACACTGTAGCCAAAGAGGGCAGTACAGCACCTCCTTAGGTATCGCTTCCTTTCTATACCTTCAATAACGACAATGTGTCTGCGTGTTCTCTGCTCAGTTTTCACCAGATGAGTCTAAGTGCTAGCGATGATAATTACAGACTGTTTTAGATCAACTCAATCAGCCCACATCAAACACTTCATGCATACTCTATCAACTAACACAACTCTATCAGGAACTAGACCACATGGCCTCTCTTCCCCACATATGGGAGCACATAATTCTCTGCCAGTGCAATCAACCCTGGCTCTTTAGGGCCTTTCCAATTAAAAGTGTGCCTGTTAATCCATTCTGATCCCGTTGAAGAACGTTGGGCCGTTTTCAATGCCCGGCAGACAGCCTAGCAAGCTGAGCTGATTGATTCAGAGCCAATCCTCTCCACAAGACTGCAGCCCAGGATGTAATGACCCACAACTAAGGCTTGGATTAGGCCTCGGTCAGGGTGACGTGTTTGGACCATCCGGCATCCACCAGAAGTGACTTTCTGGACTGTCTGAGAGTCATGTTGAATTATGGCTACTATCAGAAATGTGTGGTGGATAATTAAGGATCCGTGCAGATTGCCAGTCTAGTTTGTTCTGTAGTTGTGTATTCTAAAGAGACAAATGTGCATCTTGAACTTGGGGTGTTTGAACTCCAGTCAACAATATTATTTTTGGTTCAGATCCAAAGTTTCTTCAGCCATGGGGTAGATGTACATACCTGCATGACATTTGTATTCAAATTTAGGGGAAAGTAGTGGAAATGACAGTTAAGAGTAAAATTCTCACACTACATCGTGCTCTGAACAACCATGCCCTCACTACTGCACAGCACCTCGACACACAGTTGGCTTCTAGAAACAGCTTACACGCCCTGACCTACAAATAGCAGATGTGTGCAGACATACAGCATGAAATGCTAAGCGCTAACACACACACACACACACACACACACACACACACACACACACACACACACACACACACACACACACACACACACTCTCCCCTGCTCTGTGCTCTGAACACACCACTCGGCAGGATCTTGACAATTAAGCTAACCACCAACTGGCCCTATGCCTCTGAGTCACCACTGCCATTCCCCACACACACACACACACACACTCGGGCAAACACACACAGCTGAGCAGGTTTTATTAGCATATAGAGGTGAAAGGTGAGCCAATCAGTGCCGTCTCTACAGTTATTCTGGCTGCTGCTAATGACAGGTGCAGCAGAATGTGACATCTATGAGAAATGCACTGCTGTTCTTTCTGGGACACTGGGCCACAATGAAGATGGATATGCTCCTGAGAGTACAGCAGCAATAATACAATGGCTCCAAAGTTTAAAACTAGGTGGGGAATGAGTTTCTTTGTACCTTTGAAATTGAAAATATTCATAAAACGATACTGCAAGCTATATTCTCAGTCCATATAAACTCGAACCAGCTGTACCCTGAGCAAAGGAGACTTTAGGTACAGTTCAAGAAAAATAAAACTTACTGACACATATATGTAAAAGCAAGACAAAAAGAACTTGTGTTTACATGATGATGATGTTACTCATGCGCCAGGTCAAGGTGAACAACTGTGACGAGCGACACAGCTGTGAACCTAGTTGCATGTTATAGCGTATTAACCCCCAATCATTAAATGCTCATTAATGTGAAATTCTTTCGCTGGAGGCTAGATGTGCCTAAGAGAAATGATGCAGTCTGTTTGGTTTAACTGGAAGTGCCAACTGCCGATGACTTACTAACAGCGTCAGAGAGGCAAAACAAAAACTTTTGTGCATGTGTTCCAGTGTTGGTGAGTGTCAAGTGCTGTTTTACCTTCAAGCCTGACCACCAGCGGCACTTTGAGCTCCAGCTCTCGGCAAGCTTTGGTAATGCCGTTGGCAATGATGGCACAATTAACAATGCCCCCAAAGATGTTGACCAGGATGGCTTCAACCTGTGAAAGAAGACAATAGACAAAAAAAGAATTAAACCAACAATAAACAGCAAGTGAAATGAAATAAGATAAAGGCAAGTTTCAGCTGTACCATCTTTGTGCAATAGCAAGCAACAACATTTAAACAAACAGCAGAGCATGTCTTGTTGGGAATCCTAGCGGCTTCATTCAGACATGTACTAAATAAGACATTCAATTATATCATTAAATGATAATGTCTTACTTATAAAGACAAAATAGAAATAATCTGGTCCTTAGCTGGTCTTAAAATGAGGTAACTGCAACCTCAGATAACAAAACATGACAAATTACTGCGTGTCAGTATTTCTTTATCAAAAACTGAGCTAAAATGCAAAAGCAGTACATGAAAAACCAAGAATTCCCTTATTGCTTCTATAGGAATAAAGAGCGTAAGTAGCTGCCAGGTCCTGCTAATTAAATGCACTTGATTAACTGATAATTAGTGAATGTGAGCGCCTCTGAACAAGCAGAAGCTTTGGCAGTTTGCTGGTCCAGAGCAGCAAAGTTGTGTACAATGCTGAGGACAAAGAGATGTCAGCTGTGATCTTACAGACCACTGCTGCTGTCCATCAATGGGTTATAAAGGGTTATACAGCCATTTGCGAACAATGTTTAGTCCATCATTCCACACTGAGAAAGATTATTCACAAGTGGAAAACGATCAAGACAGCAGCCAATCTTTCCAGGAGTGGATGTCCCAGCAAATTCACTGCAAGATCAGGCTGTGCAGCGATCAGAGAAAGTGCAACAAAACCCAAGAGCGACATCTCAGACTCTACAAGCTGTTAAATGTTAAAGTTCACGACAGTAGAATTAGAAAAAGCCTCTTCTCACAAACCACAAATTTTGGAACAATGAACCTCATTGAAACAATGTGTATGCACAAGTTTATGCACGAACTATGCATACAGACATTTCAATGACGAAGGTCTGGCTGTCTTTGAAACTCTAAACAAGTTTTTTTCAAAGCTGAATAAAAATACTATTAGTGCTGCAATTACTACTTTTACTAATACTAAGCCTGTTGGTTTAACATGACTGTGTTTCACTAACAGATGCACGGTGTAAAGAACACATAAGCTGGTGTGCACATTTCATGAATCTGAAAATAATTTTGCATATGGACTTTTTTGTGCAAGGTAAGAATCTCCATGCAAACACTATTGAAAGAGACTCTAATGTCCTTTGGATAGATTGTTTGGTGAAACCCAAACATAGCGTATAAGCACAAACACCTCATACCAACTGTCATAACTAGGGGTGGGTTTTGATAATCGATTTATCGATTCATTAAAATCGATTCTGGCTTGGATAGCGTGAAATCGATTCATTAAAATCCTGAATCGATTTTTTTTATATTAATTTATTTTGCCCGAAACCCCAGAATCTCAGGTTAAACCTCACAAAATTTCAAGAACCACCAAACAGCTAAAACAGTAAATGAGAGCAGGAACACAGATTCTGCACAAAGACGTAAACACAAAGCTCGGACCCGCCGACGCATCAGAATCAGTGAGATGTCGCCTTTCTCACCCGACGGCACGGACACGGTTGGGGCTGAAAGCTGACAGCTCGCTGATTCCGATGTTTCGGTGGGTCCGCGCTTTGTGTTTGCGCGCTTTGTGTTTGCGCTTGCTGATTCTAAAGATGTTAGTTTGATCTCTCCAAACATTATTGACCAAACCAGCAGCAAAAGAAGATCCAAACTACGCTTCACAAAAACATCGTCATGAATTCACTCTGACTTTTGCGGTTTTGCTTCCACCACACTTCATGCACAGCTCTCTCTCTCTCTCTCTCTCGCTTTCTCTGTATACTTCAAGAACAGTTTCCCATCTAAAAATCTGTTTTCTGCATTATTCGCTTGCTTGTTACGCACAAGTCTACCGTTCCTACAGCGCTGTCGGCCGACGTTTTTTTTCCCTTTTACTTACTTCCGAAAAGAAAGACTAATTTCTGCCGTTCAACAGGCTTCTGAACAAATGTAAACTTTTTAAAATTATGCAAAATGCAAAACGCTCAGCTGTGTCTCTAATAAAACCGCTGTAACTTCAGAGGTAATGTTCATATGTTGATTAATGGTTTTCTTTCGTTTTTGATGTACTGCAGAATATTTTTATAAAATCCCAGGCCAGGAAAATCACCTTCATGTTTTTGTGTTTTATCTTCAGCTACTTTGACACAAAGGCATCTGCTGTGATGCTTACACCTTTGATAAAGTCTTGCGAGTGTCAGCTTCCTTTTTATAGATACAAAAATATGTAAATGTACTGATCTGAATTATAATATTTCTCACTGTCTGAGGCAAAATTTCCCAGATTCAAATCGAATCGAATTGAATGGAATCGATTCTAGAAATCAGTGACGATACCCAGCCCTAGTCATAACAACGGTGATGGTTTGGGTTTGATTTACAGCTACAGGGCCTGGGAACCTTGCAGCCTTCGAGTCGACCATGAACTCCTCTGTATACCAAAGTACTCGAGAGTCAAACATGAGACAGTCTGTCTGACAACCATCATTGATCCCAACCACAGCAACAAATCTACAACTGAATAACTAAAACAGGAAAGAATTAAGGAGGTGCGCTGACTCAAAGTTCAGACCTCAATCTGACTGAAAAACTGCAGTGGGACCTTAAGAGAGCTGTGCATAAGCAAACACTCTGAACTGAAGTAATGTTGCAAAGAAGAGGGGATGAAATTCCTCAACAATGATGTGACAAACTGGTAAAGTCTTGCTTTTTGATTAATAAAAATGTCCTACGTGGAGTACACAGTATTGTACGCAACATGGCCAATCCTCTCAGTGTCTCAGGGGTAATTTATCACGATTATTTTTCTTGCTGGTAAGTTTTCATTGGGGTGAAGACTTTACTGTAAAGTTGTAGGGCAAAGTGAAAAAGGCAAACTCACGCATAGACATACAGAGTGTATCTTTGCACTCTGCTGAGTGTGAAAGGTGGAAGAAGTGTGAAGTTCACACTTTGTCAGGTGTGCATAAAAACACATTTTGTTCCACAAAGGAGCAGCTTTGTCTGTTCTGTCAGCACGGGCAGACTAAGACTGCGAGACAGTGTCAAAAGGCTGTTCTGTTTGGCTGTTTAGGGCACGATACAGCAGTGTGTGTTTCTGAACTAGGATAATCTTGTTTGAGCCTCTGTGGAAAGTGTTATGTAAATGATATATGGATATATATGTTGTACCTTTATAGAAAAGTGTCCAGTTTGTGCATTACAACACATCAGTGACCTGTTCAGATGCTGTCAGGTTATTGGAAAGTGACTTAACATCCCATCATCTTTACCAGAGCACAGCTGCCCTAAAATATCGATGAAGACACGCTCAACTTTCTTACAAAACAAGCACAAAAGTGATATCACCAAATAAAGAAGCATTGCAGCTTGTATGTGTGTGTGTTTGCATGTGTGTGTGTGATTACACACTGACAATCTAGCACTTGGTAATTACCCTAGCTAGCTCAGTGGAAAAGTAGACTGAGAGCACACAGGATTAATCCTCCATGTTTGTTTATAATCACTGCTAATCTGTTAGCAGCGATTTGGATGAGCAGCTTGTGGGTGTGTGTTTGTGTGCTTGTGTGTGCGTGCCTGTTGTGCATGTGTATGTTGTCAGTGTGTGGTAATGATGTTTACAGGGAGAGAAGATCAAGGACTTGGATAGCTATCAGAGTGTCGCCATGGCATTGTCCTCTATATGCTATCCAAATGAGCATCTCCGTACGAACGGCGGAGAATGGCACAAGACCAGGAGAGCGCTCCCGAACAAACACAAACATAGGCAGGACTATAAAAACTCATTTACCACGCATAGACACCGAGAAAGAGGCTCGATCACACCGAGAGCCATTTTGTGCTGATTAAGTGCATCGCACAGGGAGTTCGCCCTGAAATGCAAAAACAAACAAACAAGAGGAAGAGGCCGGGAATCGATAGTCTCAAACTTGAACATAACGGTTTGATGTTTCAATAAAACGCAAAGGTGATCAAATGAAACACGGCCTCCTGATTAGAGAGTAATGCTGTATGATGAGGAGCTTTATGGAAAATTATGGACGGGGTAGAGGCAGTTTGAATTATGTGTGCTGTAGTTTTTGACTCCAAGTCACAATCCCAGTCTACGGGAAAGCTGACGATACACTCTAAACAATGATAACTGTGCCACTCAGCAGCTTCAGGTACTTCTAGTACTTCATCTCTCCCTGTTATAATATTCCCATCATTTAAACAGTAACAAACTAAATGCATTTTATTAAGATAATATTTACAAGCACACTTGCTCATCCTTTCCCAGAATTACAAACTGCTCAAAAATGGAAAGCACATTTTCACTTTTATAATCATTTTGTTTTCTCTTTTACTTCTATGAGTCTAATTTCATTATTGTAAATTAATCTTACAATTCTTTTATGTTACCCATATCTGCAAAATGCTGCAAAATAACCTCCAAATGCTAAAAAAGAAAAGACTGCTGCAACAAAGGCTGCGCTCTCTGCTTTAAGGCACGGCTTTGAAAGAAAAAAATTCTGTAAAAAGGAAAGCTATTATATGTCATTACATATACGTATCCATATTTTCCTCATGTGAAGCTGAAACGGAAAAGGTAGGAGAGGAGGGCGTTTTATTTCCGCATTTTTCTGTCTTTTTATTTATTTTATGTTCACTTTGTACTTTGCACCATGAATAGTTTGAAAAGTCAATATAATGTTAAAAAATTCTACCTATTGTAAAACATCTAAAGGAGAAGCTTTGAATTATCCCTGCTGTTCATTACTGTCTATGTTTACGACTGACATCGCTGCACAATCATGAATCTGCTCCACCACACATTGTATGACCTGTGTGTTTGCAATAATGGGTCTACAGGGGAAGGACCACATATAGGTTAATGTGGAGGTGAAATACGGGTAAATTTACATACATTTTAAAGGAAACATATGCAATATATTAGCAATAACATTTACTCACTCGTTACCATCAATGACAAAGACTCACTGGCAGCTGATGTGATGCAGAGTTCACCAAGTCCATGCTTGTCTATATTTTTTCCTCTTTTTTGCCATATACACTACATCCTGCCTTAGGGCACAAGGATGAAAGTGTGTGTTTTTACATTACCCCGTGCAGGTGTGGCAAACAACAGGCAACAACAACAACTGCATATTATCCACAGAAAACATAATCAACCAAATTACAATGCTCGAGTCGTTGCACGCACCCAATTTTTATCCTGACCGGCAGCAACGTACAATAGATGAAAAATAAATAAATAAAATCCAGAGCATAAACAGAGCTTTAAAGAAAGATCAAATGTGGAGAGAAAAAAATCGACCCGCTGAGGGAAGATAATCATTGGAGTTGTTTGTATTACCAGTGAGCAAACAATGCTCGTATCATCGGCCATGACTTCGCATGCACAGTGCAGTGCGTTAACAATGTATCGCATTTAATGTGACAGTTTTGTTGGAGTGCTCCTCGCGTTACACAGCTGACACTGAGCAACAGCAAAATGGGGCACCGATTTACGATAACAGTGCGTTTCTTTATTTCTGGTGGCTCAAGCTGCACATATTGTATCACAGTTGTTTAGTGTCGCAAACACACACACCCTCCATTATATGGAGTCCCACTTGGGGGCAGCAGAGATTTAGACGCCTTTTGCAGCTTCACTAGAGAAGCCTCTATTCTCACCCCATCCACAGCCCATTTTTCAACTCTGTCTCTTTGGGGACGAACCATATTTCTTCCATTCATGCATCTCCTATTGACACCCATGTATATTAATGATATATGAGGCATGATTTATGTTGCTGGCCACAAAAGTAAATGCAGTTTATAGAAATATGGATGTGGCGAGGAATAAGTTGCACTTTGCTGAAAGTTCGTTTTATTTTTTTCCCTTCTTCTCCCGTTTCGTTTTATGACAATGTGTACATCCCAAAGGAGCACCTCGTACAAAGAGACAAATAAGCAGACATTTGATATAAATGCTCTTCAGCTGCTATATGTTCCAAGCAGAGATCGCAGATATACGTTAAATACAGAACCGTGTGGCAGGAGGGAACAAGGCAGCGACGGCAGTTCTAACTATTCATTTTTCTAAAGATATTCTGCCCTGGAATGAGTCACTCGGTTCCAAAATGTATAATATGGTGAGGTCAAGCGTACTGTTCCTTTGTGGTGGAATGAAAACGGCACATTAGGTATGAATTACTTTGCTTCTCCGCAGGTTAGTGAGCTGTGGGGTTAAAATGCAACAACAGGGGGAAACAAAAAGAATGGGAGCCAAATTTAGTGCCAAGCCCATTTGTTTGATGTCCTGTACAATTAAACGACAAACTCCCCTGCACCACGTATCCTTTCAGCATCTCAGAAATCCAGATTTCAAGGTTTGAAATAGCGCTGCGCCCCTCAATCCGCCTCAAACCTTCAACATCGCATTTCTGTACTTCTGCAACAGACGGTAAAACGCTACAGTCTCTTTCCTTAAAGGCATTCATTTCAGGTGAGCAAAGTTGGCAGCGGGGTGGATTTCTTTCATCAGAGCTCAGCATAAAGGCATCAGGTATAATGTGCCAGCTCACTCTTTTAGAGGATCTTTGTGTGTTCTTTCAGGCAGAGTTGCAGCATGAGCTGTTGCCTTCTACCTGGGTGCCGCTGAAATGATTCAAATTTTAGAAAATAGGATCATTGCTGCTGGCATTCAGATACTCTGCCAAGGTTTTTTTTGTGTCAAAGTCAAAAAAAGGGGGCCTTCACAGGAGAAACAGGCTTTTCTGCCTGCTATTATACACCCCACTAACTGCACTTAGGACAAGAAAGCTATAACTCAGACAATTCACCATGCTCATGTGGACCTTCATTGTAGTCTTGCTGTCTGAGCTTTTTATGAAACATATGTTGAATACATGTCTGGGAAAAACCCCCACTGTGTGTAATTATTATGGGCACAGATCTGGATCAGTATATACTGAAACAGTCATCTGTACTGACTGAAAAATGAGGACAACTTTAGAAAGCACCATTCCATGTTGGGGATGTCTTGGTGCTCATTTCCATACACTGTTAAGTAGCAAACAAACATGATGTACTTTTCTCCTCCAAATTTTAGCCCAGAAGGGAATAAAGGCATTGTATTCCTTCTCATTCTGCGAGGCTCCTTGTCATGAGTTGTGTGTGCGTTGCTGAATTATCACTCAAATACACATTTTTATGCCCATACCGCTGTTAAGCACCGCTAATCTCTCAGCAGGATAGAAGAGGGAAAGAATCTTGTTCCCTTTGTTACCAGCAAGCAAGATAGAGTATAAAAAAAGGCAGGGATGGAGATGGGTGTGTGTCTCTCTGTGGCCTATTAAGGGCTATTGTTCTGTCTTATCTACTGAAGACAGCCTGTACTGTCACCGCCTGCTCTGGCAGGTCTTGTTTATTTGTTTTCGATCCACTGGGGGCCCAGTTCTTGGTCCTGGGGCCACAGGTTAACATGTACGGCTTCCAAATCAAGGTAGGCCTGCTGGCTCTAGTAAAACATCTTGGAATGAAAGGAGGAGCAGTTGGCGAGAAACGATTATTCTGTTTCTGCCCGTGTTTGAAGTGGAAAGCATTAAATTGTCTTAGATGGGCACTGAGTTGTTTTGGATTTCTTGGTATATGTTTAGTTTCTACACTCAAATAGCTTAAACTTTGTAAAAGAACAACTCAAAGGGAGCTGAAAACTAGATCTAGTTTCGAAAAACTAAAAAGAGAAAAAAAAGCTTACCTAACTCAGTGAGGCAGAGTTAAAAAATACCAAATAAAATATTAAATTCTAATTTTGTTACAAAATGTGAATTCATTTTTTCACATATGGTCCATTTGTGCTCACTGGATTTCAGCTTCTCCAACATGATCTGCACATTTTCTTTTGCTTGTTTTTTCAATTTTAACAGAAAGACCAATTGGCATAGATGCAAAGTATTTGCCATTATGCAGTACGACACATTTACATTTGATTCGTTAATGAACAGCCTTCACTTGTCTGCACTGTACTCACAACCATTGCACTCAAAAGACCTTCACCATCAGCACAATCAACAAAGTCATCATCCATTTCAAAGAATGGAATAAGATGCTTTTCACCATGCCTATAAAAAAGAAAACTTGGTTCCTGGAGCCTGGAGGAGGTTTTCCTCACTGACCGTAAACCCAAGCAATCTCTTTATGCATCTGGATTACTTTGCTCTCCCCCAAATATGCTTGCAATTGTCATTGATTGAGTCATACTGTATCAGCAAGTTGAGTTGGGAAAAACTTTAAAAGTACTGCAGAAGAGCACTTTAAAAATGGAAAGAAAGACCGGCTACTTGGATGCAAAATATAAAGAAATGAGGAGTGACTTGAGCCTGTTCACAGTATTCTAGCATGCTTTCTTTTCCTTCTTTTTAGCCTTGTTTGAGATACTGAGATGGGTAAATTGCTTATAAATTCCATATTAGAGCCTAATCTCACAAATGGCAGCAGGGTCATTTACTTTATTTTGACGTTTAAAGAAAAACATCTGAAAGGTCCAGGTTCAGCAGCTGGGTTCTAAAATGCTGATAAAAAGGTCCAAAAACTAGGAATTCATTCATTCAATACATCCGAATAATGCTATGTATTTCCCTCTTGATGCTATCAGAGTGTTTCATTCATTCAGTGAGTGGTCCAGTGAACAACGCCAAGAGGAGTAATGAGCATCCAAACTCCTGACAGCACCTACTGAATTAAATTCAGCATTTTTAAAAATCAAGGAGCTCCATCATGTAACACTGTCATCTCTGGGAAACCCAACTCTTCTACAAGCTTTGCATTAAATGACCACTTCACAGAATCAAACACCCCACACGGCAATTTTATGGAACATTTGCCATTATGACCACTGATTCTGTCAAACGGAGTATCTATTTTACCATGCAAATCTATTCTTAGAGACGATACAGAACAGGAAAGAGAGAATGACATAAAGACAGACTGAGGAAAAAAGAAGGTCTTAAAGTCAGAGAGTGAGGTGAAGTGAAACAGATGGAAGAAGGGAGATGGAGAAGAAAAGAGACAGAAAGAACTGATGGGAAGTGGTGCAGGCCCTGACTTCTATTGAAGGCTAGGATTGGCCCTGGCAAGGAGGGATAAGAGGGAAATAATTATCCGGCCTGCTGAAGCATGACAGCCCCTTCTTGGGACTGCAGAGAGACAGACTGAGCATTATGTCAAAGATTGGCCATGTCACTGGCAGAGACACCTTTTGACAGACAGTGGCGTCTGAAGTTTCAGCTGATGGTAAAAACCTACCGCAACAGGCAGCTGGATACCTGTCTGATTGATGGGGTTACATCTGGAGGACATAAGGATGTAATCACTAAACTAAGTTTACTAACTACACATACTCCTTTATGTTCCTGTTTCTGTGCCAATTTAAAAGCTGTACAATGATTACATGCTTTCAGAGTGACTGTATTTAACCCAACTTTAACCATCTACTGAACAGCAGTTTAACAGATAGTCATAGTTTTTATTATTGGCATCAATTCTCTTTTCTGAAAACAAATCATCCTGAGAGCAACGCGACGGAGCACTATTTCAGAGCTTTAACTCGAGTATGCATCGAAATGTCTTGCACGGATTCATCCACATCTTTGAGTCTTCTCACATATGTCCTGGCCAAGAGTCTTTTATGAGCACTCAGCCACCTCCAACCTAGAGCCCCCTGGGATTCCTTTTTTTTCCTGCAGGCGAAAGAATAGAAACCAATCAAGGAAAAGATGGCTTTGCTTCCAGCCAAAATCAGTTTGTGTGAAGGTATTGGTAGGTACAGAAAGGGAGAGGGAAATGAGGAAAAAACCAAACTGAGGTCTGGCGTAACCTGTGTGACCACAGAATGGATCCTGAAAACGGCCTTTAACATATCTTGTTCCTCATTGCTCTTCTGATCCTATTCTCACAAACTTTTGCACTGCTCTGGAATCAGTCATTGCACTCTGTGGTTTTGTCAAAGTAATGCAATGAGTATGTACACAAAAATCTCTGGCTGAATAAAGAAAAAAAGAGGAGGAGGTGAATATACATTACAATTTCTGGGCCACTAATAGCTATGATTTGGATGTAATGACTGATTGGACCAAGTGGGATCAAATCTGTTCCAGTGTGGGCCAGTTGGTGTCGACAGTCGGGAGATAAAATCATACAGCATGTGGAGTTTAATGATTGTAATCATTTGCCTTCTGATCCAGCCACTGCCAGGCATTCCCATCAAGATTAGTTTAAACATGTTCGACAGGTGTGAGAGGCACAAATAATGCTAATTAACCAAAACTGTCTAATATGCCAAGCAAACACAAAAACTGTGCAATGTGTCGTGACTGAGAGGATTATTTTAGAGGGGCTCCACCGCCCTACAATTAAAGATTTTCTTTGATTTTTCCTCAGTAAAGTAGAAAAAACAAGCAAAGCATTTTTTCATGAAACTCATTTTGTGATTTGCTAACATTTTGTGACAAGTTTCTCTTCTTGTGGGACTTTTGGGGATCCCTAGTGACACGTCTTTACCACTTTTTCTACTCTGTCATTCAGGATGTGATTCTTTCTCTCTTTTCTCTCTCTGTTGTTAAATATAAGAATCAAACACATTTAACTGTAGACAGACCAATGTGAACACCACAGCAGATCTTACTATTAACCATCTCATTTCTTGGGGTTAAATGACTGGATCAACGTACAGTACTGCGCAAAGCTCTTGAGCGGCCCCTAATTTCTTTATATTCTCCTTCCAAGGAACCAGACGGTCTTACACTTTTTAAAAGTTCTCAAGGCTTTATGGAGGTCTCCAAATTCTTTCTTTGGATATTGTACCTGACCATTTTCAGAGGGATGTTTTTTGTTTTTCACCAATCTGTGAACCATTCAAGCATAAAAAACGAATCTAAATCAAGGGAACCGGTGTTTTGTCTACACACACCAGACGATTTAGCAAAGAACCAATCTGAAATTGTATCTTTGGACACTTTGTTACTAAAAGCCTGTTGCAAGAACATGTAATTTGTTCCCATTTTTTTTTTTTAGATGAATCTATGACAGATAGCAAAAAAAAACAGGCATAAAATAGTAATTTTGTACCAATAACATGCTAGCTATTAGACCTGAGAGATGCATCTGGCCATTCAGTTGATCCGTCTACTTTTCAATGAAGCCTCATCAGAAAAGGTCTGAGTTGAACGGTGACTGTAAAGAAGCCATTAAGAAAAGGCTGAGGTATGAGAGGTACAACAGTGAGTGTGAGGCAGTTAGCTGTAAACACTGGTTCATGGCTGCATTTCAGCCAGTGGTGTTGGTGATCCTGTCAAAATCGATGGATTTATGAAAACAGAAATACACCGTCAATTTTTCAGCAACCATGCAATACCATCTGGAAAGCTTCCACTTGTACAATTGCTGATATATTAACTTGCTTTTGCCTTACATAATGTATTTATATGTAAGCTTGCACGTGTTTTAATAAATGGCTGTACAATGAACAAGGAATACTGTAAAACTACAAGTGCAACTGTGTACAATCCAAGTACTTCTGGATTTACTACTTATGTCCTTTTTTGTCTAAGAGACAGTCAGTTAATAAGTAATAGTGACCAAAGGCCAAGTGTCCACCGAGCTCCAGGAAACATCACTTCAATAAGAAGAGATATTATTCCATAATTTATTTCAATATTTTTGCACTTTACACGACTGAATATGTAAATATAAATATGCTACACATGTAGCTGTTGTTCGTGTCATGTTGCAATTGTCTGTTTGTCTATTCTGTTTCTACTGAGACCAAAGAAAATTCAAGCCTAATTCCTTGCACATGTACACAAACTTGACCAATACATTCGGATTCTGAAGACAAAAAGCAAAAAAAAAAAAAAAAAAAAAAAAAAAAAAAGGCTAGATCAAGAGTTTCCTGGATGCAGTTAGGTGATGGCTATCACCTGTACCAACATTTAAGAAGCTTTAAAAAAAGATGTCACTGTGTAACTGAAGCTTTATTCTTATTCTTAGCTACTAAACCATCACAATGATTATGTGACCCTTTCACCTCCCCTCAGATTTATAAGCAGAATGAATATCTAGTATTCATGGAAATCAAATTTCAAATTTAAGAGAGACTCTCACAACTTATCAGACACAAAAAGTTATAAAAAACAAAACAAAACTGTATTTTCTATGAAATACATCCCAACAATACACTGTGAACTCATTCAGCTGTCATTTACATTATTATGATTCACACACACAAAAATAAGCTTTCATCTTGACACAGTTTGAGTTTAAGACCAAACATTTCAGTGCCTTAGGCACAGAATATGTTTGTGAAGTTGTATTTGGTAAAGTATTTAATCTTATCCACGCTGCTGTGTTACAGAGTCAACTCTAGCATTTTATTTGAGTACATGGGTATAATAGAGTGGGGAAAATTATGAATAACTGCTCCCACAACAACACCTATAACTTTGATAATGTACACATTTTATGAATAGTGTCACAGAGTTTATGTGTATTTGTCTTTAAATGCACTTCAAGTACATGAAAACCCAGAAGGTGCCTCTGAAGGTCAGCTTTACAAAATATACTTCCTCTTTGTCATGCAGATAGGAGCAGGGAGCTGATGTTGCTGGCTTAGAGGTGCGGACGGGGAAAAACTTTGTTGTTGAAAGCTATGAAGGACAGGTTAAGATACTCTGAAAGCACTGGATAGTTCTAATGAAGCAGGAGTTGAGCAGTAAGCATGTTACTCCACATTCTTTTACGCTGCCAGTTAATCCTTTTAAACAACCGAGAAGGATGAAAGTCTCACTTAAGAATCTCCGGTGCAAAAGCCACCACAGCAGACCTTGTAAAGAAGCACATTTTTTTGTAAAAAGCCAGGACAGCATTTTGAAGAACCTTAAAAATGTGAACGAACATTAAACATAAGCACAGTTTTAAAATGTTCACACGTTTAGACGTGACTTTATCTGGAACACGTTTTGGGCTAGAGGAGCTTGATTAGACTAGAAATGCATACTTAGTTTCTGAATGTGTTTCAACAAATTCATACGGTGGGCCAGTGTTACATTAAAGGGACGAGTACTCAAATCGTCACAGCGAACAGACAAATCTGATCCGAGTGGCACTAAGGTCATGCTAGGGTCGTCATGATACTAGAATTTCAAGCTCGATAATGACGACTCAATATTACTTTTGATTCCTCAGAGGCAAAACAATCATTTAAAAAATTGAAACAATACAAACAAAAGCATCAGTAACAACACTATTTTTAAGTTGACCGATGTTGAGATCTGGAGGTCTTGGCATTTTGAGACCTGAGGCTGGGTTTGTGGTTATTGGGTAACAGTTAGCACCTATTGAGTGGGTATCACAAATGTTAACCTGGCCAAGTTAACATTTATGATAACTATTCAATACTTCAATCTTGTTTAAACGAGAGCTTTACTGGTCTCTGAGAATAACTTAAAGTGTTATTTAGTGTTATGAATGTCAGAGGAGGGGCTGTGTGCCTGCAAGTCTGCAGGTGTTGTGTGAAGTTGTGGGTCAGCTGGAGGAGGCAAAAATGGTGTCTTTAGTACTGATACTGCTACAAACGAGTATCTCATCTGATAGTAATTTTTTGCATTGATTGGTGTCAGAGTATCGACTGATTCTGGGTCAGCTGTATAAGTATTTATTTCATTCCACAAAATTTCTCTTCTTCTTAGACCTTGACAACCTCACAGCAGCAGAGGCTGGAGCAGCACTGCATGTAGGCTGAGAGTAGAAATGATCCCATTGGCAGCAAAAGTCATTCACTACAGGCCCTAAAGCTTACTGCGGTGAGTGAAAGCAATCCAGAAGGCATTTTTAACAGCAATATTTGGGAGACCTTTTAGAGCCATCTATGAAAATATGTCACACTCAGGGGGAGAAAAAAACACATGAATTTGGAAACGATGGTAGACACGAGATTTAATAACAGTAAAATGAAGGGATTTGATAATTAGTTATGAAGGCCCTAAGACCATGTTCCACTTTCTATACAGTCACCATACAAATTGCAAACTCTTCCAGGCTATAGGTTTCGGGACCTTTGAACAACCTTTTCAATCCAATCCTAATGTTGACATAATCAGGATTAAAATCCTTTTATATATTTGTGCACACTGAAGGTTACACGGGGAGAGAGAAAGGAAAGAACAGTTACGAGGCAACAGAGATGCCATGCATGACGCAAGGCGAGGAGAGACCGACCTCTGTGGTGAGCGGGAGGTTTGTCAGATGTCAGTGAGGGATGTAGAACTCATCTCCCGCTGTTCACCTCAGGGTATCAGAGAGCCCCGAACTGACACATGCGCACGTACACACTGTAAACCTATCAGCAGGCGCACCAACATGCACACACAAACCATTTTGGTGTGAATTAGACTCAACAATTGGAGCCAGTGTAGGGCAGGCATATTATTCATCCCCGGAGGGTGTCGTGCTACTGCTGACAGGCAGACATAAATATTCCTCAACCCCTTGAACATGGGTTAATGGCTGTCCATCACGCAGCAACGACACATACAAAGCTACACGGGCCTGGTGCGCACACACAGTGTAACCATTTTCACTGGAATAGCAAGGTCATTTGGAGATTTAAAAAAAAAAACAACTAAACAACAACTTGGAAGACAAGAACGCAAATGATGAAAGCAGGAATATTATTCTTATTCTTTGCCAGACACACAGATTGGTATACATCACTGACCTTTACTCGTGAAATATGTATAGAAATTTGCATAAGTGCATAGACATATGGTAGATGGATACTTTTTTGCAAAGTCAGGCTGAAGCTTTAAAAAGTTGAGTATACTGGTGTGTGTCTGTTGTGCTCTACTCTGCTCAGAGCAAGAATTATTTTATTAAACTGAAGAAATGCATAATAGTTTGGGGAATGGCATACATAATCACCTAAGAGACTGGGTACAACAAACCAGCAGTTGAATATAAAAGAGCCAACATTTCCCGCTTTGTTCCTAATGCTGCACGGCCAATCAGAATTAATTTATTCTAATGTATGCACACAGAAGGTCAATTATCCAAATGATTCCAGTTCAGATAGCACCTGATCTTGGGAGCCAATGAGCCATCGAGAGGGCAGATGGGTGTGCTTTGCAAGGCAAATCATCGCCCAAACTCTCATCTTTAGTCACCTCCCCACCATTTACGTGTCCGACAGAGCAGGCCTGACTGCTCGCTTTCAGTGAAGTGCATTCCACTATAAACAACTTAACAAAAAAGTAACAGAGCAGATGACTTCTAAGTAAACATTGGTGTAAACAAATAGTTAACACTAATGCTCAAAAATGCTCAACAGGTAATCCTGGTGCGGAAGTTAGCCCGTCAACTCGGAGGACAGGCAGTTAAACAGAACAAAGGCCTTTATTTAGCGTTAACAGAACAAGACCATACAAGCCACATCTCCACGGCTCTACACTGTTCGTACATACATGTGCCGTGGCCAGGCAGTCGCCGGCGCCAGCCCGTTACAATGGTGCGGTCTCTCTAAACAGATGAACGGAGAGCAGCATGCTCAGCTGTGATGGCTGCCGCTGCACTCACACTAGGAGATTCTCCAACTACTACAATAATAGGACAACATCCCCTAGTGGTGCTATACCATTACGAGGGTTGTTACAAGATGCAAGGTTACAAATCTGCATAGATTTTGTTTCTTTTGCTCAATCAATAGATTTTACATATTGAGGATATATTGTGGTGGACTTGAGGAACATCTATGGAGTGTAAAACTATTTTGGAGGGGCTCTCATATTTTGGTTATAAGTTACTTCTGTTATTAGTGACTCCTGTAGTTAACTGCTCTGCTGTGTAGCTGGGTGGCGCTTACACACACACACACACACACACACACACACACACACACACACACACACACACACACACACAGCACAGGAGAGAAGAGTGATTGTAAATGAGACCAAACACAGAATAATCTTCAGGTTAAAAGACTGTAAGCTTGATTTTGCTGTAATAATTTCCAAGACTCTGCATAGTTAGAAAAAAAAGAAACAAATTCTTTTTTAAAGTGGAATAACTGCTCTTAAACAAGCTGACAGGGAAGGGAAAAAGATTTTTACAGAACTTCTCTAGTGTTCATTCAGGACTTCACATTCCTCCCCCTCACAATTAAGTGGCACCGCAACTACAATTTTCACCTTAACGCATCTTACAAGTACTACACCAACGCAGCGCAAGTTTTCTAAGAATACATAAGCACAAACCGTACATAAGCTGTGAGAGAATGGAAGGGCAGCCAATTAAGCAAGGGGCAGGTGAATATGGTGTAGAGTGAGAATTTACTATATGAAATCAGCTACGTGCACCAAAAGGATGGCATATTAGATCCCTAGAACATACTTAGAGAGAACAGTATAGTAGTTGCACTGACGTCAAAGTTCATATGTCCTATTATAAATGCCAAAATCGAGAGAAAAGCTTAATGAAAAGCAAGCCTCTGCATACAGTACAGAACTCCTTCCAACAAACCCACTTATTCATTCATCATTCTTGTCAATGACCAAATCACAGCAGCTAATGAATGGAGATGACGATTTCTCTACGGCACTCAGCCCCAGCTAAATGAGTAATTCAGAAATTGATAGAATAGACCCAATTTGCTCTCTATTCCAGCTTTCTCTCCTTCCCAACCCCTGTGGATGCAACAAGGTCTGGGAAAGTGGGTGCTAAATTGCCAGGAACATCCAAACCTGGTCGAAACAGATGGGCACAATCAGGGTTTAATTTACAGGACGCCAGACACAGATACACACACTGATTGGGCATGTTAGCAACCCCAGCTCATGCCTTTTATTCTCCTGCACTGAGAGCTCTTACATAAAAATTTCCCATGTCCTGAAGTCTCATCAAATAGAGATGTGGCCTGTTCACATATGCAAATGCAAAGGATTTCTCGTGTGTCTTAGAGGAAGGGAGGGGGGAGGGGGTGGGGGCAACCAATGGCTTTATGGCTGACATTTTGCCATGCATACTTTGATGGAGTTCAGGAGAACGGTGCAGCATATCAATTAGCCATTAATGGTTTGCTCAGGTATTAAAGGGATCAGAGAAACCAATAAAAGCCTGGGGAGAGAAGGAAGATGCAGAGTAGATTTCAGATCGATGAAAGTCTTGTCTGGGGGCCTTGTGAATAACAGGAAGGCCATATAACGCGACCTTTGAACTTCAAGTGCAAGCTAATGTGTCACAGGTTTGGGAGCAAACAAGAAATTGATTACAATGATCTATTTTATTTTCACAGTCATCAACTTTATATATTCATATTTATACACGCAGTATTGTTATGCCTGTGTATGTTTACATGCCTTATTAGAGCAGGTAGTTGTACTGCCCTCTACTGGAAGAGAATACAATTGTTCTGCCCGTTACTCGCCCCGATCGCTTAGAGTACTAATCAGGTGGAACCAGATAATCTTCCACAGCACACCTGATCATTTCTCACACCTGTGTGCCATGGCACAGTGGCTGGGAAACACTAAACTAGAGCAATGATGCTGGAGAAGACTAGCTGTGACCTGTGCTGTTAGACCAGCAGAAGGAGAATGATCTGAAGAATGAAGCTAGGTCTGACTACTATTCAGTTTCAATGTTCACCTTATAAAGTGCTTGCAGCTGAAATGATGAGGGACAAAATCTGTGCTGCTTGTTATGTGAAAAATCTGAAAGTTATTTGAAACAAATATGTGGCTGAATGAGACAAACACAGTGAAAATGTTCTGAAGTCTCAGTGTTCCCCTGTGTGTTGACACAGACTGTGTGCACACAAAAGACTCACTACCAGTTATCCATTTATTTATTTATTTATTTATTGTTTGTTTTTGGCACTTCATTAGATCAAAAATAGTGTTGCCATTTTTGTTATTTGTGTGCTTTAATTTTTTATGAAAAAACTAAAAACAAAAAACAGTGTGGACACCCAAGTTTGTGAATGCAATAAGTCAAGAACGAGGAAGCGCAGAATTTTCAAATCAATGACATGGCTGCATCTACTGAAAATCTCTGTAAGGTTTAAATCTCATAATTAATTATACTTGTGGCAAACAAACAAACAAACAAACAAGACAAAACAAAAAAACAGTTGAAAGTTGATCTCAATACTCTTTCTGCAAAGTGCTCCACTTGTAGGTTGCTTTGCTTTAATCCTTCTGTCCAGTTCATCCTGCATAAACTTGTCTGTTTAAATATGGAAACTGTGCCGCTCGTCTATCATTTCAAGACCAACATCTAGTTCTTTCATTTGAATGTTTTGGGCTATCTTGCTGACCTGATATTCTGTCTTTCCTCCTGCAGTGTTGGCCTAATAATGAAACAGAGGTTGTTGTACTATTTGATATTGGGGTTGGTTGTGTTTTAACTTAACTTTAATATGCCAACTTATCCTGAGTGTATCCTGTCCCCTCACTCAAAGCTGGGAAAGACTCCACAAGCTTGTTTAAAAGCAGTGTAAGAATGACATGTTTAATGTTGTGACCTCTTACCTGGAGGCGCTAATGCTAGTTGATGTGCAATAATCACAAAACAGGGCTGTCACAGACTCAACATGTAGCTGAATCAAGGAAAGCCTTAATATTATACTGCTGATAAATAAACCATCAACAGGCATTGAAACTGGGAGTTTGAATAGCAATATCAAACTTTCAAGATAATCTATTACAATCTAATAACTAGATTACAATATCTGTTGTTATGTATCTTTTAGGCTTAAATGAAAAAAACATGCAAGGACTGAAAGTTCCAGAGCACCTGCTTAAATTGTTCTTGTGATGAGAGTGCTTTGTTCAATACACTTTCCACTGACTCAGTGTAGTTCACTGTAATTACTCCATCTCACACTGGTGTGTTTATTTAAATATAAGCCTTATTCATTATAGCTTATAATACTCGGTAAGGATTAATTGTTGGTGTTATGAACAAATGCCAGAGGCAAAAGTAAACCTGTACCTTTAAGGAAACACAGTTAAGGTGTGATCAGATTTTAGTTACCATCCACTACTCTTAAGCATGTTCACTGGTGTGTCACAGCTTAGTAATGATGGGTTACTCATGTCCTACCATTCACTATGGGCTACTGCAAATACGCTGTGTCCACTTTGACTAGCATTGCAGATCTAGTCACTCCTATAGCAAACACACTAGTAATGGTAAATGGCCTGTATTTGTATAGCGCTTTACTAGTCCCTAAGGACCCCAAAGCGCTTCACACAACCAGTCATCCACCCATGAATGAAATAGTCAAAGTGAGGGTTTTTTTTCTTGGTCCCACATCTCATTCATTCTGCCACCCACTGTAATAAAACTCCATTTAATTCATTTTTTGCCATGCCATAAATCCTACCAGCGGCACCTTTAAAGTCACCAGCGCATTCCCCACTCCTGCCGTCAGCCAACCAGTGAGTGAGGCGCCACGCTCGCCTCCTGTCCCCACTGCTGCAGATAAAGTCTTTCACTTTCTTAAGAATAAACAGGAACACTCCCATCTTACCACTCTATCAACCCACTGTCCCATATACCAGTCAACCACAGATGGTTCCCACTAGCCTGTATGTGTGTGTGTGTATGTGTGGCACAAAGTGAATGGAAGTCTTCTTCGGGAAGATGAGCTCCAGTGATTACAGGCTGCGACAGTTTTCTAATTATTCTGTCAAACATCAATCCTGCGGGCTGATGCAGGCCGTCCTGTGGCCTGATGGACAATGTAATCACTGCTAGAACTCCTCTCCCAGCCCCACTCCTCCACCCATTTTACCACCCTCTACACACTACATACGCATTCCCTCCTTTTCTTCTCATCCTTTGCGCTTTCTCACTTTCCATTTGGTTGCTCTTTTCACGCCGACTCGCTTTTACTCATTTTCTCCCAGTACTCCTCACTATGCTTGCTACAATAAATAAACAAAGAATGAGTGTCATACGGCTGTTAAAATGACAATCTGTTGTAGGTAAGGAAACAAGCACACAACAAAAGCCTAATGAAAAAAAAAATATCAGTGGATCAATAGCGAGTGCATCCCTTTGGGATTCAGATAATTATATTTTTCAATGGCATTTGATTCAATTAATTTAAAACCAGGTATGTTAGTGCTTTGTACCCTCTCGTTTAATGCTAACCAAAAATACACAGTGCAAGGTCCATGAGTAGTATTTGGACAATGACGCAATTTTTGTAGTTTTCTCTCTGCACACCAGCACAGTGGATTTCAAACAGTCAAGATGTGACTGAAATATAGACTGATTCAAGGGGTTTAACTAACACACTGCATTAACAGTTTATGAATACAATCAGTGTGGTGTGCCATTTTCAGAGGCTCAACAGTATTTGGACAGACTAACGTTTTAAATATGAGGTATGCTTGTAACAACAAATCATTTGCAGTCATTTTATTTTAATTACTGTACAGTACTCTGTTCAGGTAACTACTGTTCATGGTGTAAATGTAAAAAACTGTATGTTTCTGTTCTACTCCCTGCTGTATGAGCATGCAGTGGCCTGGGTCTCAGTCCGTTGCAACCCTTGCTCCTTGCATCCACTATGACAGCAATGGCAAACATGCTCAGCTTGAGGTACTTTAAAACCCAGTGAGTGAATCAGCAAAGTCACGGAGGAAATTCTATAAAAATGTAGAATCAGCACTTAAAAATGTGTGAATGTGACATCGTATAAGAAATGAAACCCTAGCTGCCAGCAGACTTCACCAGGTGGTAATGGTAAAGCTGAGCCCCGAACACAAACTACAGAAATGAAACTGAAATAATTCATTTTTATTTCAAACAATCTCAAAGAAATAAAAACATTTTTTCCCGTGCCTTCACAGTACTTTTCCATTTTCCCTGCGAAAATCTCTTGTCCATCTGTATCTTCCTCTGGCAGTAGCAGATAGTGACTGAGATAATAATGGAGGAGAGCCGTGTTCAACACTGCCTCTGCTGCTTGGTGAACAAGGCAGACTGCCACAGCAGCAGACAGTCATGTCAGCTTGGACAGAGTACCAGGAATTGAACTGGATCATGCAATCTGATAGCAAATTCTTCCAACCAGCTGTCACTTATGGGGAACGCAGGGACAATAAAATCTGGATAAGGGAAATGTGCCGCAGTGCGTACTAGCAAAATAGCGATTAAGGGTTTAATATATGAGATTTTAAACATTAATAAAACCGCACACAACAATTTGCTGTGTAAACATGTAGAAGTGTAATGTTGTCCTCTGAAGAAAATGAAATCTGTCAGAGTTTATCTTATCGGAGTTTTGATAGGCGGGCCGGCCACAAGAATGGAGCGAAATGAAACTGTGAGTGACTTCACATACAGCACTGTGAAATCCAGATAGCAGAGTACCAGTCTGTTTTTAAACAACAACAACAACAATAATAATGAAGTATTTTAGTTATCGAAGAGGGAGTAATATAGTCAAAAGCAAAACAAAAAAAACAGCATCACCTGCTGAGCAAATACTAATAGCATCAGTATTGGCCTGACAATCATTATCATCATTTGGTGGTTACCCAGTTATTGATCTAATTCACATGCACTTGTTTAATTTCATTGGTGAGGGTGATGTGCGCTTTTGTTTAGGCCTGATGCTCTCGCTCTTATGCACCAACCAGCACTTCTAAACAGGGATGGAAATCCAGAACACAGTTTAAATTATCCTTTAAAATAATATTCCTAGAAACTTTGTGTTATTTGACAGCTGCACAAAGCAAAACAATGACATTAAAGTCCCATTTGAGTCAAACTCAGCAAACGTGTGATAAAGAATCAGACCTATAGCAGAACTGTTTAGGTATTGGTATCAAAAACTATTATCCATGTCAATCCTTTAATGTAACTTTACCTTAAAATTAATACAGGAAGTATAGAAAAAGACCATTTTTCTTCTCATGTGTGCAGATCCAGTACGCCTAATGCTAGTGTGTGCTAGTGTGTGCGCCTCTACGGGTTTTCAGTCTTCACACAGATATAAGGCCATCTATCCTGACCCGGAGCATGGAGACAAAACACGAGAGGCGATTTCTCTGGAGATATGACGAGCCAAGCGTTTTATGGGAGCCTCATCGTCTTTCCATTACGCTTGATAATAAAGAAGTGTGTGGATCAGACAAGAGGCTCGTATCAAATCAGGCCTGGAAAAGCCAATTACTGTGACAATAATCTCTCGCTGTACTGCTGCCGGCATGTCTCGCCATACAAAGCAGCAACTACCTGAAACATGACGAGCAGGGGCGCTGAGAAGAGACAGGACATCTAAACAGATAGTCTATTCAGGAACGGTTTATGAAGCGACAGCATCTGTGGGAAGACGCCGCATTTTAAGAGCAAATGCTTTGGGATTTTCAGAATTTGGGTGGCTTTCTTTTTGAAACAGCAAGCATTAGCACAATCCTACTTTTATTTACTTCAAAGAAGGACAAAGAAGCTAAAACAGTTGTCCTTTAATGTTGCTCATTCTGAGGACATTATAGAGGTGCATGGCACAAAGGAGCTAGAGGAAAGGAGATGATGTTTTAACCCGTGACCCTATCAAAGCTCACGAGGCATCAACAGCAGAGAGGGCAGTGGGAGGGGAGGTATTTAGAGCAAAGTCTGACTAAAATCAGAAGGTTAATGTGAGTTATTCAGAGCCTAGGGCCTTGTTAGAATAAACGCAATCCCCAAGAATGAAATCTACAGGCAAACACACCACATGCATACACAAAAAGTGGTGCAGATTAAATATGTTAAGATAAATATCACAACAGCAAAAGAAATAACCTAACATATTCTTAAACTAAGCGTTGACATTTCATGCAGTTTCAGTATTTTTAGTCTGCTGTGTATGGAGGTGCTGCCTCAGCCCCAGCCGCAGTGAAAATCCAGCACAGAAAGAAGCAGCGTGACCAGAAAAGACAGTTAAGTTCACATATTTCTGGAAGCTGGGACAATTTTTCGCAGTGTACCAAAACATATTCAAGTTTCAATTTCATGATGAATAAATGCTTAAAGTGCAGAATCTCAGCTCTCATTCATGCAACTGAACAAAAATATTGTGTGATAATATTGTGTTCAGCTGCAGAAGCCTATAACACAGCAGCCTGCAGGAGCTGGAAAATGTAAACTGAATGAAATTTCAGAGTTTGTTCAAGCAAATACATGCTGCTATTAAAATGTTAGCCCTTTTTAAAGTACATGCATCTCCTTGAGTGATGAGTGATGCATCTTACAGTGACTCATACTGCAGTTAATGAGGTGCACTTTGGTCACCTCTAGCCAAAAAGAGCTAGCTAGCTGCCATGTTTACTCGTCAAACTTTCGCCAGCTTTCACTGAAATTAACCTGCGCACCACCGACCTCCACCTTGATAGCATGAGAGCAGGAGAGGGTACAGTGTTTGTGGTGTCAATACATGGCTCACCGAGCACGATTGATCTCATCGACTGAGTGTTCGAGTGGCCACATATAATCCACCCCCTCCCGCGCCTGTGTGCACACATACGCGCCAGAGGAGCATGAAATGAGGGAGTCACATTTCTGCAGCAATGTCTCTCAGAGCTGCACAGGGAAAAGTCTGTGATGGTCATACTCTCTCAAGTCTTGGAACATGGACAGATGGAAGGATGGGAACTGGAGGCAAAGGGTGGAGTGATGACAGCAGATGGTTTGGATGGAAGAAATCTTCATTTACTCAACACTCAGAAGAGGAGAACACTGGCTAGCAACAGCATGCCACATTTAATTTGAGCCATTATCGTGGGTGACTATGTTGAAACCCTGTGTGGTGTGTAAACACAACAAAACTGCTGCATTCACGCTGTGATATTCAGGGCGAAAAAGCATCGGGGTTTAAACTGGCACGACAACAGGTTTAAGTTTGAAGCCTTTTAATTATTCTCTCAGTTTTTTGTAGCCAATAGTGAGATGTAAAATACATGCAGATAGATGCAATGACCAATACGATACAGAGTTCTAACAAGGATCTGCCCAACGTGATAATCACTGTCGAAATGATTAAACTTTACAAAACTAAAAATGTATTTCCACTTCCTTTATCATCAGGTGAAAAGGAGCAGACGTAAAGCCGCTTTCAAAGAAGCAAATGAAAATAAATGAAGAGCGTCTTTGGTATGCCCTTCCTCTGAGTGCTTGACTTCACAAGGTTGCTCAATCACATGCAGCTCACCTCCCTGTGGCATCCAAAGGCCCTATCTGATCGCTGACTGGCTCCCCCTGGCCCCGTGGTGTGAACCAGGTGCTGTGATGACAAAATGCTCCTGGCAGCAATAAGAGAACAGAGAGAGCAGAGCTCAATTAGCTCAAGCTCCAATCCCAGATCCTCTATTGATTTCCCTCGGATGAGGAATGGCAGACAGGAGAAAGCTCAATCAGACATACCCATGGGACCTGTCTCCCTCTTTGTCTTTTCGTCTCTGTGTGCATGTGTGCACGAGTGTGTGTGTCTCAATAGGGGACAAATTGGTGCCAAGTCAAGGTGCTGGGATGAGGTGAATACATTAGCGATCCACGGTCTTCTTGCATACATGATGGTTAGGTTAATAGTGTTGTCTGCTGATGGTGCTGTGGAAAATGACATGAGTCTTTAAAAGCACGCTGTGCCGTTCCAACCCAGATCAAGTGGAGAAGACGACAGCTCCCTGAAGGGCAAATCAATCTGACAACTCATGAGTTCCACTGTACATGTCTGGACAGTTCGAGCCCACAAATTAAGCACAGAAATAAGAGAGAGAGTATACAATAGTTAGTCTAAAAGTACTGTTTGTTCTTCACTTACGGCTTAAACATCCCTTTTCTGTGGTGGAAAGCATATATTTTTGTGCTTATTCATCATGCCTGTACATTTGACTTTTTCATTCTCAGTTCACATCTCATTGACCTGTCTCAACATTCACCCACTCAATACTGCTTTCAAGAGAGCACGCTTGTGCGTGTCACAGATCTATTTCACTCTCGTTCAATCTGCATTAAAGCCACTCACGGAGCAGCTGTAAATTATCCTTGCTAGGAGCGAGGTGCTTCACATTTCACAGTTAAGGCTAAAAATGACACAGAATTACATGCAGGAAAAAGTTCGTTTCACCCCTCCCTCTCTCTTCAACACCAAGGTGTGCAAAATTTCTCTCTTTCTTTCCAGCTTTTTATCGCTTTTTCTCTCTCTGCCCTCATCCGTGCTCTCAGTCCTCCTTCAGCCAATTGGTAAATGACACTTAAAAGTTAAGACTCTTTCCACTTCAGACAGCAACAGAAAGTGACCAAAGCTGGGCAGCATTTGACCCACATCAAACCCAGGTGGAGAGGAGGGTCAAACCACACAGACAGACCCGGGGTGTTTGTTTAACCTGCATCAACGTGCCGACACAGGATATGCATTTGTAACTCAGGCTCAAGTCCAAATAGGTCAAGTACTTCTGGCATGGTGTGCTTATACGATCTACTACAACATACTCGTTTTCTGAGACTTCTGTGATTCTGGTTAAGATAAGAAACTAGTACAGAGTTGTCATGATACTACATTTTTAAACTTGATACTGACCAGAAAATTATTGATAGTTGATACTCTTTCTGATACCATGAGGTGAAAAAAGCAAAGGGAAAAGGCACTTTTTAAAAATAAAGATTAGAACAATACAAACAATAATGTAAATGACAGTGACAGAGTAACTGAACTCTAAGATATCCACATATGAAGTGTTTGTGCAAAAAAAAAAAAAAAAACCCTGACAAAAGGCAAAATTTTGTATGCTTCTGGTGACTGGGCACCATATTTTTTGTACTGATCAAGAGTGTCGGGTTACTCAAAAAAGTAATGTATCACACTTGACTCATTAGCTTTCATAAAAGTGACACAGGATATTACTTAATTACTCACCAGAGAAAGTAATTTGTTACATTGTTTCCATGTTACTCTGACAAATGACCTGAGACGCACTCTGTAATAAAAAAGTACAAGTTAACATAAATTTTTGGCTACAGTCCCACACACCAACATAAATCCCAATCCTAATGAGGACACACATACGAGCTTTCTTTTAGTTTTTACGTAAGTAAGCAAAACTAAAAACACCAAGTAAAGATTAGAACTAGCTGAGAGAAACTTTAAAGGCACAGTGATCCTACTGTAGAAACATGTACAGGTGGAAATTTAGGGTTGATATTCAGGGTCAGGCTGCTGGGCCCTTTAACGTCAGTCTGAGTTTTTGGCTAGCTTTGTGTTAGGATGCTGGCTGTGCAGTAGTTTCCGTTTCTGGATGCAGTTCGCATTTCATCATCATACTCTTGTTCTTTCATGCAACACATATAAAAGTAAAGCACATATTGTAGTTGCTAGTAGACTTTTCTCAACTTCGTTCTGGGAATTTAGGAAAAGCATTAAACTTTATACACATAAATACTTGCGTTATCCTGTTAACTGCCTCTATTAGACTTAAAGACAGGCAGAACTTATGCTGTTTGTTTCCTAGCTTCCTCACTAATGTTATAGTTTAATAGTTAGCCACTGCCAACAACTGCTACCTAAATAATAACTTAGCATGTGGCTAATATGGCTAGTAATAATAGTTAAATGGCTAATATTAACGTGTTTCCGGGCGTATTAACATTTTACTGTTAATCTCAGTGTTACGGGATCTTTACTGGCCTCTCAAAATTCCTCATCTGTTCCGAGCCTGAACTGCTTCAAAACCCTAATAGAGAAAATTAAGAAAATATAGTTAGGCTGGTTATAAGCATAAATCTACTGCTTTCATCCAACATACTGCAAAGAGATATAAGACACCATCTGCAATTCTCTCATGTTACAACTGCAGCACAGATAGAGTTTACAAATGTAAAGCTAACAGCCAAAGCTAAACATGCACAAGCTGAAAACAGAAACAGAGCTCTGCCAACACTGGTATTGATTCACACACACACACACACACACAAAATGTATATATCTCTATAAACCGAAACAACCATGAATCCATATGCCATCTCGCGTCTCTACCAATCAACACTTCAACACACCAGCTGCTGTGTGTGACATGTATTCACTTGGTTTCATGGGTGCACTCATTAAAACTATTGGGAAAAATGTGATTAAAAAACAGAAGAACATCTGCTTCTTCCTGACTTCTCTTGTTAGAAGTCATGTTAAAAATTGTGAAACACCAAAAGTTAATTCGGAAGCTGAACTTAAAATACTGCCGTGAGGTAAGGTCTCATCAAGTATGTTCACCCATGCTGCCTCAGCCTGTACATGTGTATTTTATAAAGCTGCACAAAGGGGTTTTGAACTTTTGCCCTCAATCTTGGGAGCTCAGAATGGAAAGCACTGAAATTTATACGCACATGCATTCAAAAACTATATGTTCAAATAGAAAAGAAAAGGTGAATACATTTCACAGACTATCGCCAGGGTCAGTGTACTCTAAGGTTAGCCTATAATAGAAGCTTCTTACATTGCTGCACTGATTTTAAATGAGCTGGAGACAAAAAGGTCCTCAAAGACGCACACAGAACCTAACCCTATATCCATCACTACGGGACTTAAATGCACTATAAGCAAATCTGCAGGAAAACACAATATGAGATGGAGGCTTTCTCAAATGACCTACGCAACCAGTAACTGGAAAACAGAGAGCCACAGCTCCCTCGGAGCGCACAAACTGTCTGCCTGTCTCGAGCAGTGCTCACTCTTCCTGCAGCTTGGCCTCAATATAGCTGCCCCAGTGCGTTGACTGGACTAAGCATGCGTCCCTTTATGTCTGGCCCCCTATTTAGTACTTGTGTAATACTCTGCACACTGGGAATGAACCCCATTACTGAGGTAGCTTGTTTTCTTCTTTCTCTCCTTTTCTCACCAGCTCGCATTGCTTGTGTTTATAACACAGGGGACCAGAATCTCCCAAAGGCCTTCGGCTCCAGGCGGAAAGGTGATTTCTTTCTTACTAAAATAACGCAGCATGGGACTCTAATATCGCAGGTGACTGTTGTGATTAAAAGTTGTTTGGCTCCCATGAGGACTACGTGTGTGTGCGTCTGTATGATGTGGCTGTGCCACGACACAAGCATTTATCTGCACCTATTTGCATTTCTTAACAGTGACAGGAAGAGCTGTGTGGTTTTCATTGCAAACTGTGTTGTAACACCCTTAGGAAACAGCCCTGTAACACAGAGCTCTTTTCCTTCTTTTCAGTGAGGAAAGGATGATGGGCTTTTCATGACACATTTCTCTGGCTCACCTGGCTTGGGCCTGAGCCCTCTTCCCTTTTCTCTGTCTGCATACATGTGGAGCACACTGGACACGGGTACAGACATCTCCATACAGGGATGAGAAACAGTGCCTGGGCACCTGCAGGATTTAACTAGCAGGCATGAAACTGAAGGAAGCGCTTCACATTGACTTTAACAGGATTTAGTGAGATGAAAGTCTGCTGGGAAGAAAGAAGCAGCACAAAGAAGGAGAGATAAAAGGTGGAGAAGGAGAAGCAGAAAACACAAGAAGAACTAGTGAAATGACAGACTAGCAGGAGCAGACAGGAAATGCCTGGGTATACATCAGCACATAAGTAGTGGTGTAGAACACCAGTAAAGACTGTTTCACAGATAACATAAGACAGAGCTGGAAAGGTAGTAATAGTGGTGTGTTCCCTGTAGAGGGTGAGATGGGGCTTAGAGCCGGCAGGGCTCGGGAGTGTCACTGCAACGACGAGGAAAGTGGTTAAAGGGGAACCACAGGTGAGTTAAAGCAGAGTCACTGAGCTGGAAAGAGGTAAAATTGTGTGTAGTTTTCTTTGAGGGCAATGAGGGGGCTGGAGCGACACGCATAATAATCCCACACAAAGAGAGCAAGAGGGAGGGAGAGAGCAAGTGAGAATGGAGGGAGAGCTCTCTGAGGGAGAAACTCGAAATTACATACACACAGGTGAGTCTCAGCATTTCAAACTGCCTTCACACTCACACTCACACACACACACACACACACAAACCAGTGCGAGCTAAAAGATGTTTCACGATCGGCAGTGTGATTATGCAACGCCAAAAAATGAATATGTACACGACTCTTGTTTTTGCCTCAGAGGCGGGTCCCCCCGGCTGACTAATGCTAATGTGCCCGTCTGTGCCTCTTTCACCTCATAGCGTGCCTGCTTCACCTCAAACAACGCAGAGATGTGACAAACTACTGCAGTATGCAACAAGCCTAAAGGTAACAATGTACAAAGAAGAAAAAAGAAAATCTGTCATAAGACGCAGAAACAAACACTGCCTGTATGTTTAAGGTCACAATGTAGGAATAGCTGTTTTCGTTATTATCATATCTGATACATATATGTGTAATTTCCCAGTTTTATATTATTTACAACTTTAAACACATTATACTTTTGTTCTTTCTTTATCGCCATCTCTTTGAACACACGCAGAAACAACTGAGTGGGCGGCAGAACCCTGACAGCTCGCTCACTCTGAAAATTTAACTCTCCTTCGAGCAACACCGCAACACCACCTTATTCTGGAAGGGGAAGACGTTATCTACACCGAAAGCCAGTTCATTTTTAAAGTCGGACTGCTTTGGATTCTGTAGTTTTCATAAATTGTAAAATGGAAATTGGGAACTGTCGGTCAAGAAACAGAAAGAACCTCAGTATTCATCCCCAGGATCACCGCGCTGACTTTAGTTTGCATTACAGTAAATTTGGAACGAAAGGCTGATCTGTAAACACATGACATGCACAAACTCAGTGTAATGTTAACCAAGCTTCCCACACACACTCATGAGTCAGCACGACATGTTCATTTACCGACAGGCTGCCGTACGTGCTTATTTTCTCATTCATCTGAAAACACAGAGTTTGCCGTAGTCGCAGATAAGATCAGGGCTTTAGATGTTTCGCATTGTAATAAACCTTTGAAAAAGGCTCCTTTATGCACTCGCAGTGAGACGCATGAATATGGGAATGAAAGGTTAAAGTATTACGAAAACGCTCGGCCTACTTGAATAGAATATTAATTACGTAACGGCGACACAATAAATCACAAAATAAGCCGCCTTGACAATTAGTAGGTTGATATAATGGCGGCCCTGATACGGGCATCTAGCCACAACAAGAGTGTGTTTTAGGAAAATGTCATCATTTACTCTAGCCTATAAAAATTATAGAAAACAGCCTTAAGCCCGGAGAACAAAATGGATGTTGAGTTGGACAAAACATCCATCTGCCACCTTCTTTACGGCACAGGCGCAAAGCAATAACGAGGTTATTTGGCTGTTGGTATTTGCTGCCTGCTCCTGTGCCTACAGGTGATGTGAGGGAAACCTTAATAAATTCAGGCATTCTGTCATCAAACTGTTCCACGCGTGGATGTGAAGAAAGTGGAGCTATTTATTTTAGCATGGGAGATAAATATGTTCCTGTTAAAGAAGCCGGGGGCCTAAATTCAAACAAACCTTATTGGTCTAGTAGACCCAGCTGAGCTACATAACATCTCACATAGTTAACGCGAACACGCACTTGCACACACTTGGGTAGGGTGGGGTGGGGGTGGGGGGGGGCTGACATACAGCTCTATGATTCGCTTATTTTTCTCGCATTAATTTCATTCCGACTTTCTTTCTCGTCTTGTTCCCACTTCTCATGCGGTATCCCTCCATTTTATCTGTTTTCGCTTCCCCTTTCATTCACAACATAATAATTTGAAGGTAATGAATGCTTTAAGGGTAGATTCTGGGGAAGTGAGCAAACAAGAAAAGGAAGCCTTTGTCATCTCATGCTCCATCTCTGCTATTCAGTGCCAGCGGTACACTCGCGTCGCATCCACTCCTCTCAGCACAATGAGCCTGAGACATCAAAGCGGAGATTGAGAGGGAGAGAGCGCGAGGAAGACAGAGGGGAGGGAGGGAGACAAAAGCGGAAAAAGCAACCGAGGAAGAAAGCCAGAAAGAAGAGACGGACCCCAAAAATACCTGTTTTTCCCCTTCTTTTTTCTTTCTGTCATTACAGTGTAATATTTCCTGCTGAATGGGCTTCTATCATTTTTTCTTCGCAGGACATAAACCATTTTAATCTTGGCACTCAAAAGTTGCAGTGGTTCCTAATAAAAAACACATTTTCACATATGCAACAGAACATTTCTGGCCTTCCTCACAGCAGCTACCAAACTCATTTTATTCAGTGCCAGTGGAAGTAAGCATTCCTATAAGGCACTCTATCAACACTATTATGCGAAAGCAGCGAAAGTTTTGTTTTTTTAAATCCGTAGAAAAATAATGATGTGAAATGCAAGTAGACCAGGCTGTCTGAGACTCTAAACTTTGAATAAATACTAAACAAAGGGCTGCGCATTTGAAGGAAATAAGCACTGAAGCCTTGATGTTTAAGGCAAATAAGGAAAAACAGAATTTACTGACGCTCCGAGCCGATCAATTTTGCCTCGGCACCTCATCCCATCCACGTTTACCCAGGGTGTGATTTTACTGTTACTTACTGCTCATATATCTTTTAAAGATTTGGGAGTAGTAATTTGTGGGGAGGAAAAAAAAGAAGAAACCAAATGCAAATGAGCAGCATGCTCTTATTGTGAAATGATTAACATTCCCTCCACAGATCAGAGCAGGTTTCTCAGCTCCCCTGGTTGAAATGCTAATGGTGCTTCCAACCCAGTTTAATGTCAATCCTCCTCTATTTTTTCCCTGTTAGGGAGGAGCTTCCCGTCTCCGTTTCCATACACAGCAGCAGGAGGGACAGGCAGCAGGTCTACTCCCCCATCTGGATTTAGGGAATCAACCCAAGGCAAAAAAAAAAAAAAAAAGAGAAAGAGGAACAGGAGGAGTGTTTGATGGTGAGGGGGCCAGTGGATACAGACTAAAACCTGATCTCGCCTTTGAAGATATCCAACTTGTTTTAAAAGGGTATAATAATAATAAAAATGTCGCTCCCTCAGGGGAAGAGAGCAGCAAATCTCCCCTGTTGATTGCATTTCTTTTTTAACCACCATATTCATTTTTATTTTTCTCCACAGTCTGCCGGGCTGATTTTGTGAGACCAAAATCGATCACACAGTGGATTTTTCGAGTCAGGCAATGTATCACCTGCTGGAGTGTTAAGGTTAGCAAGTTTTTAACATTCATCAACAAAAGGTGTGCAACACTGCTACCATGAAAAATCCTACTTCAGTGTTTCGAATGAGCTTTAGATGAAATAAAGCTTTCTGGTATGTGTAATATATACATAATATCTATTTTAAGACTAGACTATGTATCACATGCCATACAGCGTACTGTAGCTGCATTGTTTAGTAACCTGTCCTGGTAAGCCATTTGAGGAAATTCCAGCTGGCAAGATAGCTTGTTAAACTAGATGCGAAGCGAATTCTTCAAAAATATTTACTGCCAAATCAAGTCAGCATGTGCTTTTTTTTAAAGAAAGATTTTTTTTAAAAAGTGAGCTGAGGACTGAATTTCAATCTAATTCTACTCTGTATTCAACACAACCAAGTAGAGACGCTCCAGAGAGCGAACCCGTGATCATTCCTGGGATACAGGAGTGACAGCAGTGAGGGATTTAGCGATGTGATAACTGTCAACACACAATCAGCACTGCGGTATCGTTACAAGGCTTACGTTGTTTAGCTTGGAATTATTAGCTTTCCGAACATGGAGCAGAATCACTTGTAAAACACCCCGAGCTGCCACTCATTCACAGCCGCGAGAATTTCTGTCGCATGCTTTTCATTTAAAGTTTTATATGTGCATTAAATCTGAGCTGCATATGCGCCCGTTATTGCGTGTTCACAGCGCACGCGGTTGCACGTCTTAGCCTTTCTTTACAAGCGCAGTTACTGCAGAATACAGAGCGCCAATTTATCATGCCACAGTAACTGAAATGATGGCATATAATCACACAGCCTCCCAGAGTCTGTTTTCCTAAGTTAAACATGGGCATATGCCAAGGTCCCCAGACTAATGAGTTGCACTGACAGAGCTCTAACCAGACAGATAGAGCTTTATGAATGTACTGTGACAAAATACATGACTGCAATATCAAACGCAATTCAACAGGTGGTAAAATTGCTTTTTCTTCCAAGCTGTGCTTTAAAAATCAGTAACCAATTTAGCTTATGTACTCAACTGTTACAGTCAAGCTGTTCAAGAAGCAGGCAAGCGACCTCTTTGTTAACAGTTTGTTCCTACCTTTGGGTCGGCAGTGAGCAGCTTAAAAGCCTCGTACACCTGTTTCTCTTTGACTCCACCACCCAGGTCCAGGAAGTTTGCTGGCTTTCCTCCATGCAGGTCAATGATGTCACACGTGGCCATGGCCAAACCAGCTCCATTCACTGTTACGACAATGTAATGTAATAATTAGGCACTCGTTTTTATGCACTTTCACATATTTGTGTTAACGATAATTTAGACTAAAGTATAACAATTTGAACATTAAATAAAGGCTAATATTCGGATATTGAAACAGACGTGCCTGAGAACAAAGTGCAATACATGCAGACACGAGTTAATTAAAGTAACATTACTGACACTGAAGGAAAGATGGCATGAACTATAATAACCCGCAAAGGAATTCAGTGCTAAGGCATCCACTAAATACGAGCAAATAGCTGGAAAAAAATGCCACACTTAAAAAGTGAATCTGCTGGAAATCTTCTAATCAGAAACATTCAAGTCAAGCAACACAGAGAAAATTTGATTACAACTCAGCTCCCGACTTCAGAGAAGAGAGTGTTGATTAGAAGAGGTTGTGCTATGCTTTTGGACTGTGGACTATGTCATCATTTAGCCAACTGCCTGTGCCTCTGCCCTGCTGAGTTGTGCAGGAGCCAAGTGCACAAAAATGTCCTACATAATTTGGTTTAGCCAAGCTGAACTTGTGTCCTGGCAAGCTCCCCAACCGAGGTCTCAATAAAAGGGAAATTCGCTTTAACAGCTGTCACTTTGGTGGCTTACGGAGCTCTCAAGGAAGCTGCGGGGCCTTAAAAGCTGTTGTTACTTTAGGAGAGCCTGGAAGCTGGGGATGCAGAATGGGGTTTGTGTGCAGAATGGAGGAGAAGTGTTAACAGACAACTAATGTGTTTATGAGGCTACGGGGTAAGAAGTGAGAGCACCTGTTAGTGCAGTTGTACACTGTAAAAGCTTTGATTTATGACAAGAGAGGGGGCCTTTAATGAGAATGCTAACAATCTGGCTCACAGGAGACTTTCTGGGTGGATTATAGCTAATTAGAACGCATTGGTTATGGCAGCAATCCTTCTGGAGTCTTCAGAAAGCTGCTTGTAATGTGGACTGGAGGAGAGCACAGACTGCCGTTAGTTTGACTAAGTTTTAACTGTGTCCGAGCTTTTCGCTTACTCGACTTAAGAGACACATTAAAGCCACATGGCAGGAGGGGTAGGCTTTTGGGAGAACTCCTTTATTGGGTGATGTATGTGCAAGCAGGTGTGTCGGGTCTGATGGAGAGATTCGCTTCCTTACCAAAGCAGGCAATGTTCCCATCCAGTCCGATATATTTAAGGTCCCACTTTGCTGCAGCCATCTCCGTGGGGTCGGCCTCCGTCATGTCATCCATGGCAAACACGTTTTTCTGACGGAACTCAGCGTTGTCATCAAAGTTGATCTTAGCATCAAAGCAAACCACTACGGTAAGGGATGGGTAAAAGACAGCAATGGGGGAAAAATAGAACAAGTGAGAAAGAGGAAGCAGAATCCAGACATTAAAAAAAAAACCTAATTACCATTTCTAAAACCTGAAAGTAATGAACTCCAGGGTGTCCCCTCAGTCTGCTGGTCTTAATTATTTCAGGCTCACTAAGGTATGTGGTTTTGACACTGCCTCTAAGGAAAAGACTATTATAGCAAATGGACATTTCCTTTATACATCAAAGAGTGTGTATTTCAAAGACTCCACACTCTTAAAGCCACCTGAAAATACCGCACACTAATAATGTAACAAATTAGTAGAAGCGCTTACACTTAAATAGTGACTCTAACTGAAAGGGATAACTGGACATTCAAAAGAAATACAGTTATTCGCCGTCTTGGTGAGAATTTGAAAAATCACGTCTATTTGCTAAATTTGTAGCTGGAGCCAGAAGTCAGTTAGCTCAGCTTATTATTAAAACCAGGAAAGTAGGGGGAAAGGTAACAAATTCACCCCGATATTGAAGCTCAATTAATTTAATACAAAACCTAAAGTATAAAAATGATATCCAAATGGAGGCCCACGTCTCCTAGTTCAATATTAACTATTCCACTTAATGGCTAATTACATTTAAACATTCAGGCAATCCTGATGCGAAACTGAGGAAAGGAAGGAAAATATTGAAATGTGCAAATATTTTATGAGTGCAACATGAACAACAAACATACATGGACACAAGACACATGGAGGCAGGCAGACTCTCCTGGGACTGGGGAGTCGGCATGCTGCGTCCTCCAGGTGAAGCGTTTTCCTCACTACACAATTCCTTTTTGTTCTGTTTTGACACATCCATTATTGCAGTCTATCTACAAAATGTATTCAGCTATTACCAAACGAGACAAAAAAATACAAATTTTCCACCCTTGAGAAATTTTCCTTCTCCAAACACGTCTGTCGAAAGCCTGCAAGAAAATAGCTGTGCTCCCTTGTGACGTGTGAACAAATCGAAGCAAAGAATGAGCTGATGTTAATGTGAAGCCCTTCTACAAAGCCTGCTTCAATCACAACACCTGCTTCTTCCTTCTTTTAAAAAAAAGAAAAATCATACCTCTCGTATAAATTCAGTTTTTTTAAGGACTCATTTTCTGCATTAATATTCATAACGAATCACACAAAAACATTGTCGTGTGAGTGTTTGATAACTTTGAGCAAGTATCTTTTTTTTGAGGAAACTAAGGATCAAAGAAGTGATGCATCTTCAGCACGCTGTAATAGTGTATGACACATCACACTCAATCTGTGTTCAGCTCCAAAGACAAGACAATCATTCTTATTTCTTTGAGAGAAAAATAAAAACAAAAACCAAAGTTTGGCAGCGTCACAAGCGCTGGAATAATGCTTTGTGACTTCCTATAACAGCCTTCTCATGTGAATGACGAGCACTTGAATTGTTTTCCTGCTAACCTCCATTTTTGTCACTAGGGGAAATCAAGGTGACTGAAATTTACCCATATCTCCGTTCTTCTGTGTGACTGGAAGTGCTTGCTTCCAACAGGGATTACGCCATACAGGAAAAATACATCAAGAAATTATAGACGCAGAAACTGTACTCTTACATTACTCTTACTGGACACAACAGTTTGCTAGTGCCTGCTACAAATGAGAGGAGGACAGAAATGTGAACTGCTCTTGGTGACTTTCAAATAAAGTAAGGGGCCGTGAAATGGTATTTTACTTTAAAATTGAACGATCCTGGTAGATATTGGATCCAATTGTATTCTACTGTGCAAAAATCTTGAGTCATGTCTTTATCTTTTTCCTCCAAGAAGACAGACTTTCTTGTAATTTTTAAAAATTTGTTTTGATCAATAGTGCTCCAGGCTTTCTGAAGGCCTTTCAAAGTTTTTCATTAAACCATTAAAAGTTGCCTTTTCTCTCATTTTCTGTCCAGTCCTTGTACCTGACCATTTTCAGCGGAATTTTTGTTTTGTTAAGCTCTTTAACACTGACCTATGATACATTCAAGTATATGAAAAAAAAGTTACTCGACTCAAGGATGAACTACTGTTGTGGATTCACATAACCTGTATGCGAGTATCTTGGCATTATTAAGGAAACTGGATACATGGAGGACAAAAGAAGTATCAAGCCTAAAAAAAATGGACTTGAGATCCATCCACTCTTCATTGAATCAAAAATTCTTAATGAAGGGAAACGGGGTAGAAAAGGCCAAATACCACTGGGCTGAAAATTAGCGGCTGCAGGGCTGACGGAGTGATGAAAGCGCATTTGAAATTTTTGGTTCAACCCGTCTGGAGGAAGTCAGGAAAAAACATACAACAGTGAGTGTCTGGAGCCATCTGTAAAACACAGTGGAGGCTGTGCCATGTTTTTGGCTGTATTTAATTCAATTCAAATTTTGATCCATCAAGCAATACCATCAGGAAAATATCTGACTGGAAGCACTTTCATTTTTTTTAACATTGCGATCCCGAACAAACCGTCAATGCAGTAAAAATATACCTGGATAGAGAAAACACACAGTGAAACACCATCACTCAGACACAACAGTCACTGTCCCCGGAGTCCAATCAGCAACATTGCTGAACTGAACAGGCAGCCAACATCCAAAGAAGAGCTTTGAATGTCCTTCAAGAAGCTTTGAGATCTATTTCTGAGGATTACTTCAGGAAATGCCAAGAAAGGTTTGCTTAGAGAGTTCAGGCTGTGCTCAAGATAAAGTTGGTCTTACCAAATGTTGAGTTTTAAGCTCAGTAGAATTTAATTAACTCTCTCTTTGCCTTATATATTGTATTTCCATGGATGTTTGCGTGTTTCAGTAAATCATTGCACCCCTTTTTCCATTGTCCTAGCAAAATATAAAGAAATAAGGGGGGATTTAAGACTGTACTTCTAAATTACTAATCTAAGACACTTTTCAATGACTGAAATATCCCATCTTTTTATTAACTACTTTTAGGGCTGCCACAAACAATTATTTTGATAGTCGACTAGTCACAGATTATTTTTGCGATTAGTCGACTAATCAGATCATGCATCCATTAGACGTAAAACGTACAGCTTATTGCACCAGCAGCATCTGCTCTTATATAACTATCATTAGCTTACAACATTAAGTGTTTAAGGTATGTGCTAACTAAAAATAAAGACAAGAGGATAGTTTATTAAATTTGAATGAAATTTGCAGATTGTTTCGGTGAAGTTTAATAAACTCCTTGCTATCTAAAATATAACAGGACACCGGAGTATATTCTCGAGCATCTCACACTTCTGATAATCAGCTGTCTGCTTGACGTTTATTCAGCTGTGTAAAAACTATAACTTTGATCTCAGCCAAACCGATTTACTCAGGAACAAATAAAATACAAAAAAAAAGCCAAACAATAACATTTTAAGTTATCTAAGTGACTTATATATGTTTAACCTGAGTAGCGAAAGACCACGGTGGGTTTGAAAACGATTTGCCGGGAGTCCGGTGTTCTCACGGGCTCTAGCGAGCCTTGCCCCCGGCTAGCTATCGAGCTAGTGGGTAACAGACGTCTCCGAAAACGTCAAAGCGCTTTTGAAAATATGTGGTGTCTTGATAAACTGAGCAGATATTTGAGGTTTACACAGCTACATTCTCGCCTGAAAATATGTTAAACGTTTATTTTGTGACCCAGAAAGAATAATAAGAGTAATATTAAAACTAACTAGCTGCCGCCATTGTTGGAAACTGAGCTGGGCTGCACTATGAACTCTGGGACCAGTGTTGCCAACTCCTCAGTAAGGAAAATCGCTATTGGTTGTCCTAAAAGTCGCTAGAAGTCGCTAAATGACGTCATCGCCTAATTTGCATAATTGGTCATGCTAATCTAATTGTAACCTCTGTTGTTGGAGAGAGAAATAACATCGTGGAAGAGACATAAAGTGAGTAAAAAACGTCCTAAATGCATTTAGAGTTTATTTAGAACTACAAATTAGATTTCTTTTAGCAATTATTGTTTTTTTAATGTCACAATTCCAACCCTGCTCCTTTACCCGGGCTTGGACCGGCAAAAGTGACCCGAAATAGGCACTCTGGTGGAGTTACTTTGTGTGTGTGTTTATAAGTAGTTTTAAACCTTGTGATCCACAAAACAGCATAAGAGTAAAAGAGTAAAAGAAGAACTGACTGCGTTACAGCACCCGCTGCTTGTTGAGAGTAAAAGCGATACGCGCTTTCACGTCTTTTTTTAGCGATTTTTTTTTAGAAAAAAAGTCGCTAAGGGGTCTGAAAACTCGCTAAATATAGCGACAAAGTCACTAAGTTGGCAACACCGTCTGGGACACAGCTTCTTCTTCTTCGGGGTTTAACGGCAGCTGGCACCCTTGTACATGCAGTGCTGCCATCTTCTGTTTCAGTCCGTTATTACACTCTTAAATCCTACTACTTATTCCTGCGTCTTTTGTGATCTTACAAAGCTTCAAACCACGCGTCGACTTAAATCAGTCGTTGACAATTTTAATAGTCGACGTAATCGTGACTAGTCGACTAATCGTGGCAGCCGTAACTACTTCTTCAGCAGCACAAAGTCAGACATGTTGATCAAGGCCAACACCTTAATCATTGCTTGTTTCTTAGAAAATTTAGCATTACTATTTTACAGTTTGTCATTTGGCTCATGTGTCTCATCTGATCATTTATACATGAAGTACAAAGAGTTAAGAGACAATATTTATTGCTTGACGACACAATAAATTTATCTTGAATATAATTACTGAAAGTTAATTTCAATAGACTGAGCGTGTAATAGGCTAAGCTTCACTCCAATAAACATTGTCGAGTGAAGATGATAATTGCTCAACCTTTTAATAATCTCCCTTTCATCCATTCAGAGACACTTACAGACATATTCCAAGTTAAGTACTTTTGGCTGAGCACATGCATTTGGAATAAGGCCAGTTTACAACGACACAATTATAGAAAATAATTCCTTTGAGAATAGAACAAGTGAACAGTATGATAAATTAAATTGTTTTTGTGGTTTTTAAAGTGCTTTAGGGGCATTCCCCGATGCAAAGTTTTTAACCTGGGAACTACTATTTCTTCTTATTATTTTGGAAATCTTAACATTTATACTTGATATATTTATAAATATAAACAGCATTATTTGTTGTTAGCTTTCCTAAAAAGATTTGCTGGGATTACACAGAACATCTTGTGCACATGCAAAATATGAAATAAATATGAAAATAATAAATATGAAATAAACGGTGATCAATTCAAAAACTACAAACGGTCATGCAAAGTTACCTATGTCAATATATTTTTAATTATGATACTTTACTTTATTTCATTAATGCTCCACTCAGAGCCCATAAGAGTTTCACAGAACATCTCAAAGTGGTTAATCTTCGCCGACCATAAATTAAAAGGCTGCGTCTGAAGCTGCCGCTGCTGCTATTCGTAGTCCCTCATTACTTGCTGATGATAGATTATATGCCTTCAGTTAATCATCAGCAACTAGGAAACATCAACAAACATGAACATGCTGTGAATATGGAAAGCTCTGCTCCCTGAAGCCATTTGGATTTTGATCCAGACAAAGTCATGCTGACAAGAAACTGATGTCAGTGTGTTGCAATTACAGTACACTTCACATTCTGAAATGCATTTAGACCAGAGGAGCGAAGTGCTGCCTCTGTCTCGCAGTCAGTGATTAATATGTGGCAGCATCGTGATGCTGAAATGCTGAGTTCTGCGTTTAAAATGTTTAATAGAAATTACAGACAGCAGGACGGCACACATCCAAAGACACACATGAAACAAACAAACATACAGGCAAGTATGTTTTTAAAAAATGATACAAAGTACCTTGTCCTTCGGGAGTCTCTCCGAGAGGATTGACTTCAACTTGAGTGGCGTCGACTTTCAGGAACAGATCATAGAGCCTCTTAATCTGATCTGCTGCCTGTGAGGTCCACAGAGGACAGTAATTACCTGATGGTTCGGCTCTGAGTAGTCAGCCCTGACAAGGCTGCTCAGCCTCCCACACAGGCTACATAAAACATGGCAAATCACCTTCAACATCACCGTGTCTTTTTATGGCATTAATGTGTAAGGAAGGCAAAGTTAAATTACCTGGTGTTAGCACACCTTTCACTTGATTGCACATAGATGTAGTATCGATGCATACCTGTTTTGCTAATGTGCCTTTTGCATTTAAAACAACTGATATTTACAATGTGGAAAACAAATGTTGTCAGTGAGAATACGGGATATTAAAAACGACTGCACTTAAACATTATCAATGAAATCCTCCTTTTAAAAGGAACCTCTTTTTAATTCTCTATAGCTTTGCTTCTTTAGTGACAAAGGCAGTCTGACAGTGCAGACAGACGCGCAAAAAATTGTATCTGCACAAAGCTCCCGTCGCCACACAGCTCCTTCAAAACAGTAAAGGTATTTTAGAAATGTTGTAATTATCTCTGAATTAAACAGCTTGGCAACTGACAAACAGCAACCAAGGAGAAGCGCACTAACAATGCACACAATTAACCAATAATTTTCTATTTCTCCCATTCCCTGTTTAAAATCAATTTCCTTTCAGTATCCAGCAAAAACAGGCCTTAAAAAAGGATGCAATAAAAATGTCATCAAATCAAGTTTGCCTCACAAAGGCAGATTTGAGTTTTACTTTTTTTGTAATTTATATATTTCATTATTCTATGTGCTAGGATTTGAGTTATCTGATTTCTCATGCCAGTCAGAGCTTGTGCAAAAGAAAACAAATTAAGCCCTTTTTATACTGGACAAACACCTGACTTTTCTCTACAGCGGGAAAGGCTACAGCTGCATTTATTATCGGTCAAATGACTCTAGTCTGCTTGACGGCGTTTCTGGGTATTTATCGGCTCTGCCTTCAATCTGCAGTGATGGAAACATGACTTGCAGATTTTCTGTCCTTTTCCAGCACAAAGCTGTGACGTCGGCTTACATTCTTGACATGGCATGCAAGGCTGAAAGTCTGTCTGCTGTGTGGCTTTAGGCCCACACTGTGAAGCCTTTCATAGCTCACAGACACTGTAAACACACCTGTCACCTCCCCAGCAAGGTGCCGTTAACCCACAGACACAATTCAGCCTTTTTTTATACTGTATATGGGCAACAGCCTGCATGGATTTGCTAACAATAGCAATCACACAAACCAGAAGTTAACTTTTTTTTTCCAGTGCTCGTGACGGCAAATGTGAAGCTACACATAGAAAATCTGAATAAAAATCAAAATTTGTGTAAATTTGCCCAGAAATAAATACTTGAAATTTTGCCATAAAAATAGGGTTTAATACTAAGAGGCAAAAAAAAAAGATCTAAAGTAATCTTAACCGAGCACACATTTTATTCAGACTGTGAGCTTGGCCTACTGCTGTGCTATTCTTCCTCAGCTTTATTTTCAGAGCAAATGCCTGAACATGACTCAAAACTTTGGGGAGAGGAGAGAAAATGTTTGTTTCGCTGTCCTCAAAATCATAACTGGCCCACTGAGATGAGTTTTAGTGGCTAACGCATGATTCACTCACAAAATCAGTGTGTGCCATGTTCTACCAAATAATGATATCGTTAGTACTGTAAGCTCCCTAAGCCTGGCACAGTGCTGTGCCTCACTGCCAAGTATGACAACAGACCACCTGGCAAGTCAGCATAGTATAATGACACTTCACAACTTGCCTCTGGAAAACTAATAATAGCCAAAGTATGGCCTATTTATGACTGGGCAAGCATCTGCCTGCCTACATATATATGAATGTCAGAATCACTGATCCTTCTTTGTGACTTTAAAGCCTTCCATGGGCCCATTACCTGTCTCTGCAGAGCTCCTTTGAAACCCAAATTAGCTGCCATGCGAAGTGCCTGGTCGTCTCTCACACCTTCAAAGATATCTATGGCTTCCTGGTAGATTTGTAGAGAATATGCAAGACAGAGGAAGACAAACAAATGAAGACAAGAAGTAAACATTAGGCTATATCCTAAATAAACTATGCAATATATTTCTGATAATCATACACAGAATGGACCAACTCTCTAACAGCAATAGGCTGTCTATGAAGATGATCACAACACCTCCCAAAAATATATCTAAAAGTGCTCATCACACTCAAACATCAGGCTAATGTTTGTTGGCTCAACTTTTTATAAATGCTTATGATTATCTTATTAATGAGTGCTTATTTGTAGTAGCTGAAGCAGTCCCTGAGGTACTAGTGGAGCATCTGCACATGTACGAACTGTTTCTTTCCTAAACCATGTCATTCATTTTCCTTTGTAGACCACAAAATACGTAAACTGTACAAAACCAGAATCAGACACCAGAGTTATAGCTTGCACAAAGCAGGAGTACAGTAACATGGTGTAACATAATAAAATTTCAGGGAGCATATCCATCACCAAGACCAATGCCAGTTTGCAAAATTAAAGAAAGTGATCCAGATCTATCCTTTTAGATCCTTTACCCACATTCCACCGGGTTTTTATAACATGCAGGTAATTTATGCATAATGCATCGACTGATCTGTGGGAAGTTCTGGGCATGTGTGTTTATTAGGATTGGGCAATTAGCTCCATATTCAAATCGTTCTATCCTCCCCCTTTAGCACTGCTGATGACTGATAGCATCATTGTTGGCAGAGGAGGTTATCCGTCCTCCATAAAGCAGAGTGTGTGACCCAAAAAAGCACATGGTTCAGAGAGAAACGGTGGCTGATTAGAAGCTGAACATATATAAATAAGACTTGCTGGCTCTTTACTTATTTACCTCACACCTACAGTTTTATTCCATTTAAAATATCGCACCTGCTTCTTCTGCACTTTTCACCAACTATTCCTATGCACGTTCTTCACTGACAGAAACCCCCGCGGGGAAACAAAAAGTTAAGGAGACCATATATAAAGAAACTGCAGTCAAATTAAGCTCCAGGATAAAGGAGGACAAAAAGTCAGCCTGGCAGCCTAATATATCCTCCTGTTTTCTCTCTTTTGATGATGATGGATCAGTGTCACTGCTCCGCAGACACATCCATTTCAAAGCAGTGCAAAAGTCCGGGCACGAACCTGTGTGCACGCTCCTGTGGAGGCACGTCTGTGTTCCAAGTGCTGGTTAGATGTGGAAGTGCAAAATCAAACTGTAGTGAAGCAGATTCAGTTTATTATGAATCTCATAGTAATGATAATTTCATGTATCAATGTGGAAATTAGGTTTTTATTTAATAAAAAAAAAAACCCAACTTGAATGGTAGGAAACATGACTTCAGCAGCCTAATCTTCACTGCCCATCTCCTAGTTACAACATCGTTACTGCTTCACCTATTGGTGACATCTCATCCATCTGTACAGACAGTCTGTAGCACCAAACACGGCTGGACAATAACTATTTTAATCATTTTGTTTGATAGTAAAACCACGCACTTCTCATTTATAGAAACTCTAAAGTCTTTGGTGAAGTTAATGTAACGTAATGTCTCAGCTTGATGTTTCACAACGCACATTAGCAAAATAAGATACACGTATATAACCTTTGGAGGTAACCATCTGTAAACGCTTCAAGGTTACATCTGCTAACGACGATGAGGCCGTGCTGTCGAGAAGCTGTAAATAAAATCTCATTAATGGCAAAAGAAAACATCGAAGGCTGTGTGTGTTTGCACATGTTAAACTCCAGTGTGTTCCTGTATGCGTGTGCCGTGTTCAGCTTCTGCTGTGTGTGTGCGCGAACCGATCTCAGCTTCCATCTGGAAACTCGGTATGATTTCAACACCCCCCCCCCCACAAAAACCTTTATCAGTTTTAAAGTAAGATGGTGAGGGGATTATAAAGAGCTCCACTGTGCCAGTGAAGAACAAGCATCATGGTAAGATGTCTAATTCAAGGAAGTTTGGACTGCTCTCAAGTTTTTTTCCCCCCTCTTTCTTATTCTTGTAGCTGGTAATCACTGACAACTTAGAAATGACTGAAAAGCAGAAATGTTATACCTTAAAGATGAGTTCTGGGGTGCTGGCAGCCACCTCCTCGATATCCATACCTCCCTGGGGGCTTCCTACCATGACAGGACCATTGAAGGAGCGGTCCATTAGGATGGCAAAATATGTCTCCCTGGTAATATCCAGGGCCTCAGCAACCATCACCTGCACATTGCAAAGCAAAAACAGAGGGGCTGGATAGAAGAAGGTAGCTATGTTACTGATCTGACATCGCTAAGAAAACATTATTATTAAGGGGAAAAAAAGGGAAATAAGTCATTTGTGTTCCCCTTTATTCCGACCAGTATTTACAAAAACTCCGAAAATGTTTAACTTTATCTTTTAAAAGTAACACATTTACAACTAGCTGTACAAAACAAGAACATAAGCAGAGTGCAGAGATTGGCACAATCTACGTGCAACAGCTCTGAGGAAATGTCATCTGTTATGAATAAAAGAAACAGAGGCAAATAGAGAGGGATTGTGTGTTCATTCAGAAAGAGAGGCAGGAGGAAGCAAGCAAGAAGCCCATTTGAAAAGGAAAGGAAAAAAAGACTTGACAGGAAACTATCAGTTCTGTGGTGGTTAATGGGGTGCAGGTTTGGTGGAAGGGGTGTTTGTTTGAACATGCACAGCCCTTATGTTCTGCTTCCACCTTATCGCCCAGTGAATGAGGATGGATCGGCTTTTCTGCGCTCCGTGTTAACAGACAGCGCTCCTATCTTCTTGTCCGAAAGTTGTTTTCCCCACTCACTCAAACAACCTTTTAAGTTGCCTGTCGTTTGACTTATACCAGTTTCTTCTCTCAAACTAAACATATTCTTTTCTCCACAGTCTATTTCTATCTTTCTCTGCCTCGCTCATCTGTCCCGCCTCGTTTCCTCATCTCTCATTCAGAGCTATGAGAGTGAAAATCCACACAGATACACGAGTGCTGCCCCTTATCTGTGTTGTAGGACGGGTTGAGCGTTGGTGTGTGCTCCCATTGGCAGGTTGACAGCTGAGCTCTGGCTGTCATCGGAAACGCCGGGTTCTGACTACACCGTTATTGTACTCGAGCCGTTAGGCGGCTCTTTGCCACGTCAGATTTCTGTGCTGTGTGAGATTTTCTTGATAAGACAATGATTGTAGATGTCCAATTGGTTTTCACTTCTCTTCTCACTCAGATCTAATCCAGGTTTTGGCCATATGTTTGTGTCTTTTATCCGCCTTTGCCTTCTGCCTCAGACAGCGAGCGAACTCTGAGCTTGTTGAATTTTCTGTAGCCGCCGTCAATAAAAATGATGTGTGATGCTCATTTGATTCAACGTAAACTTTACAGGGGAAACAGAAACAGAGATGAGGAGAGACAAAGAGGAAGGCAGCAGGACACACAAACAAGCCACAGACTGAGACGGCTTCGTCACCTGGAAAACGTCTGTTTTCAGGGGGTACGACATGCAGCATGCGAGCAGAGAAAATAGTATTCCTGCTTGTTAGTGGCGCACAGAAACAGTTGTTTACCAGACACTTTAAATTCACAGTGGGTTCTATTCAATTTATGCAATGAGCCATAACACCAGCTAGTGCAACCCAAAAGTAAACATCAGGGGCTAGCTACTATTAAAACTGAGCACAAAACAACAACAACAAAACTGATATTAATATGACAGAAATTAATTACTGGACTCAAAATGACTTGAAATGAGGTCAAAAAAAGGAAAGAAAAGATAGTGAGGGCAGAGATCTTTTCCTTCCCTCTGTCTCTGCAGTGGCTCACCGTTTTCACTTTCACTCCCTCTTTTGGTGTCTGCTTAGTAGTCAGGTTGAAACCCAGCATCTTATTGGCCAGCTCACCAACGACAGCGGGGCTAAAGGACAGAGGTTGCAGGTCAAACAATATCACTTCTTTGAAATAAATCTTTATCATGAAGCCAAAAAATAAAAGACTTCTAAAATAAAGGTGGAAAAAGCAGGAGGGGTCTACAGATGAAAGCGCATTTCTTCCCCTCTCAATAACTTTGTTCGGTTGAAAAGAAATATGTCTCAGCACTTTCTCGGTATTAGTCCAAAATATTCTGATGAAGGACAGCTTTTGGGTACACGTGCACGTTGCTGTGAATCAAACTCCGCATTTTCTCTCCATTTAAAAGCAGCACGCATGCTGAGGCTGCTTCTGTTAGCCTGCTCTGCTTTTGCAAGTGAATACAAATGAAGCTCGGGGTTGTACTCATCCTTTGATAGATGAGAGGAAGGTGAACTGTGCACTCATGTCACTGTCTGGGGACGATGAACTTCACTGTATCTCACTTTGAAAAAGTTTCCGGCCTTTCCGAACCCCGAAGTAGGGTGATGATGATACATGCTTGGGACAATTGTCATAAATCACCTTTCTGCCTTTGCGGTGGCAGCAAGTTGTAGCTACCTTTACTAAGAAGACAGCATTTTTTTTTATTTATTTATGTATTTTATACGGGGGAAACTTGGTGGAGGGAAATGCAGTTCCTGAGCAAAGTAAAGCTCTTTTAAGATTTGTTTAGCCTTTTGAAAAATGCATAAGATTTCAGAGTGAGCCCTCATTGAAGAAATACATCCATCACTTCGCAACTCTGAGCAGGAACAAAATAGTAGCACAAAACCCAATAAACCCGAGCGGGGAAACTGAAAATGGGGTGAGTAATGCTTCAGTCGACCTTAAAGCCCCTTTTTCAACATTTAATTGAGGGTAGTTGTTCGAAAACGAGACAGTGGAAGAAAGAAAAATGTTTATTTGCAGCCCGAGTAATCCTGACTGTGTCTTTGTGCCTAGGGAGCATCTTCAGAAAGCTCTTTGAGCCTCCTCGCTGTAAAAGCCGCTGTTGTTGGAGAAAATAACATCAATCTATTTCCTACAGTAACTCACAGTGTGAAATGCACGTAGGGGCATACTTACTCCTTCGTTAAGTGCACTCCACCTTTAAGGCCGCTGTCGAACACACCCTTGCCTCTGCCCCCGGCCAGAATCTGAGCTTTCAGCACGATCTCTTTGGCATCTGAACAACAGGGTGAGACAGACAGAGAGATAGAGAGAGGGAACGAGACAAAAGGAGGAGAAGAGAAAGTCAGACGGAGCACTTAAGATATAAGCTCATGCCCTTGAACGCACCCTTGAGCCTGTCAATTATTTGTCCATATGATTGAAGGAAGGAAGGAGGGAGGAAGAAAACAGAAGGCTGGCTAACATTCCTTAGCAGAGTGATCATCTGCAAGACTTTGACTTTAGTTTATACTGAGGTCCTGTTGTAATGCATCACAAAGTTAACTCTATTAAGTCTACAGACAGCCGGATGGTGGAAAATAAATATCTTTTGTAACCTAATGTTATTCTTCTTGGCTCAGACAGTGACATGCCTTAACCTTCCCACCAACCCAACAGGACTCGTGGACAACATCCTTTCATATACATTTCAGATAAGACTTCCTTAAACACCAATTATAGTGCATTCCAGATCTAAGGGCTCCCAATGAGACATTCATCTGTTTATAGTCCAGTAAAGAACATACCAGTTTTATCAATGGACACTTAAGTACATTAATTAATGTTTTTTTAAAGAAAAAGTACAGGTGGTTTAACTTGTCAACAGCATAAATGCATCTTTTAAAGATTATTTTTTGGGGCATTTTAACCTTTATTTGATAGTACAGCAGTGAAAACAGAGAGAAAAGTGGGGAGACAGAAGAGCGAGAAGGAGACACAGGTCAGCTTGAACCTGGGCTGCTGCACTATAGCCTTGTGGCATATGATCACCTGTTCACTCACTGAGGTAAACTGGATCTCTTAAATGCATTTTTTAAATAAATAAAAAGCAAAGGAAAATAAAAAACCTCTGACCTGATGCTGGTGTTAGCTCAAAGGTCAAAGAAATACGAAACTAATGTGAAAAAACAAACAAACATCTGTCTCAGCTGCTGAAAATGGTAAATACGAACAAGATGAAGGGACATTAGCAGGAACACAACCTGGATGAAAAAGCAGTGTTATACTTACAAAGCATTTTTGTCACTAAGCTCCATGCTTAATCATAATGTCAATAAAGCTCCTTTCAGCTGCTCTCTTATTCAAAAAGGGGTCGCCACAGCTGGTAGCTTCACATTTGATTTGGCAGATATTTATTTATTTAACATTAGACGCCCTTCCTGATAAAACCTCCCTGGAATTTGTGTCTCCTGCTGGGATTTTAACCAGGGAGCTTCTGCTGTTGGGCGGAAGTATAAAGCACTACACAATGTAGAGCCACTAACTGCGATCTCAGTACTGATCAAAATAACTGTGATGATCATTTTGGAGTTATCAGAGTATTAGTAGAACTACTTTCCCAAAGAAGTCAAAATTCTGGTGGCTATGCTAAACAGTACAGGAGAGCTTCTGAAGAACAGAAATGTCTACAAATTTCAGGTGATTGAATTTCAAAAGACATATAAGCTAAAGTGGTGGACACACTGACAGAAGATTACCATTTCTGGGGTGATTGCCATTATAATAAATTTAAGAATTAAAAGATCCACATAAGGAAGAAGGAAAATAAAAACTTGGTAAAGCATTGGAAGTCTTGGAAGTTTGGAAACATGACCTTGCCCTAATTACTTAACCACCCAGCATCCCCTTCGCTGTCACTGCCACCTTCCAAGCAGTCGCATCAGGAGGTCGCCTCTGAGCTCTCTCTTCCGCATCTTACCCACAATCCCGCACTATTCAAATGGATCAAAGGACACTTGATGAAAGATGGTCTACAGTTAGGTTATTATTATCTAGGTGGGGAGAGTTCAACCTTTGACAGGTGGCTGCCAGCACGTTGGGAAGTGAGTGGAGGGGGCGTAGAAACGTGGTTAAGAAGACACCTTGACCTTGGCTCCTCCCTTGATGGCATTTAAAAAAATAAAAACTCTTGACGTCTAAGGGAAGGGTGGAATAGATCGAGGACCCGGTGAAGCTGGAGGGGCTAAAAATGTTTTCCATGTTCACTGTTGCTGCAGTTTAAAGCAAAAAAAACGGAGAAAAAAAGGGGGGGGGGGAGGACCCAGGGAATACAGGCTTGGACAGGGTGACAGGGATTAAACTAACACTGCATTAGTGAGGCCCGTTCTGCGAGGAGAGTTAAAGGCTGAGGGGAGAGGGGAAGCGAAAGCATGAAGAGATGGAGAGAGAATGAAAGGTGAGCTCGTATGCAAAAGGCTTTGAGAGCAGTTATAAATGAATAAATATGTTAATAAAAAAACTGCTACTGCACCAAATTAAAAAGAGTTCAAAGCAAGATGAGAAAGCATGTCCTGCGGGCATGTGCAGCGGAGAGGGACAGCACAGAGGAAATGACTTTTGCTTTAAAAAGAAGAAATAATATATAGAAAAAAGAAGCAAGTTAAAGAACAAGGATGTGGCCCAGCAGGGAGGTTGCATCATTGAGGTGTGAAGAAAGGTAAAGAACTAAGATAAGACGTCATAGCAAGTACACTAAAATATATAGAAGAAGAAGAAGAAAAGGGTATGTGACGTGTTAAGGAAGGTAATGGTGTGAGAACAAGGCAGGTGTTCATTCTTGCTGCACTAGTAAGTGAAGCCAATCTGCACACAATAAGATATATAAGCAATTTCAGCATTTATGAATAGCCACAGAAGCTGTAATGTGCTGATAATAAGAGAAAACTTTAGAGGAAAAACAGAAGAAGCAGATATAATGTGATAAACTGTGAGTATTACCAATCACAAAGACAGCATGATTAAAAAGGACACACTTGCCTCTTCCCATCTCTCTCGGTCTCTCTCTCACACACACCATGTAGAATCTTACAAATAATGCTGTTTAACACTGAAACATCAATCTCAGTTGAAATGCATGGAAATTATAACAATGTCCTTAAAGATCAGAGTGAAAGAGCAGTGTGACCATTAGCTGGTAGTATGGCAGACAAGAGATGGCTTCTAACACTGAGAGAAAAAGGTTGGTCCATAATGAGAGCAGCGTGAGTACAGGATGGAAAAGGAGTAATAAAATGTAAAAAAAAAAAAATCTGAAACAAGTCAAAGTTTTCTTATGTCAAACTGTAAAGAAAAAGCAGAAACAAGGGCACGTGTCTGAAGTTAATAAAGACACCACCAAGCGCTGCTGATGAGTCACAGCTCAAGATGTTCACACAGTGGGAAAAAATGCAATATTTAGCTCTAAACATCTGAAAGGTGACACAGGTGGGTGTTTTATCACAGGAACATTTTCTATGTTCTGATTACGTTACTTTGTTGTATGTTTTCTTTACAGTACTGGCTAAGTGAATAATCTCTTTCTGTTATCTTAGCCACGTTAATTAAAAAAAAAAAAAACCTCCTCAGACTGATATTAGTTTGCTTATCAGCTGAACGAGAATCCTCTTCTTAGTCGGAGGGAGACCGTGTTTCATAATCAGCTAACTGCTTCCATTTGTATCATGCATGGCCCTCTGTGAAGAAATGGAGCTAGATTTTCATCTTCATTTATTTTCCATTTCTTGGGGACACACGGAAGGAGATTAACATTGCACAGCATCTACGATCTCATCGTATGCAATTTGAGTAATGCGGTCATCATCCTCGGGCTTTACTTATTTCCCAGTAATGAGAGCAAATCAACTCCCAGTCTGCTTGCCAGTGAAGGCAGCTGGCAAAGAGGACGTTACTTCTGCAGTCGGTGTCTCTTTCACCCCGTTCTTTCTGTGCACTTTGAAAGGCTATTCTCTTCCCCCACCCTCCTCCCTCTGCATGTAGCTCATGAGCGGCCAACAGCACAGTTAGCTTTGGTCTGATATTTAATTAAGCCTTCGAGGCTGCGCCATGAGGGGGAATGCTGCCTGGTAAGGGACAGATGCGGGCTATGCGCCAATCCGGAGAGAGTAAGATGAGGCTACCATCTGCAAGGAGAGAGAAAAAGATCAGGGTGGCCCTCCCCGACACTCGTGTGCAGTAATGAAAGTAATGCGGCGGCTAAATGGGGAAGACTAATCAAACTCTTGGGAGTAAGGAGAAAACAAACACAAGCCACGAACAGCCACAATCAAACACAGCCAGTCTGAGTCTCAGCCTTCCTATGGATAAATACCATTAACACCAGAGGAAAGACAGTAAATAAAAAAAATAAAAAGAAACGCAGTCAAACCCTCAACATCTGTGCTCGATTATGATGCCAGACAGTGCTGATTGCTGTCGAACAGGTGGAATCTGTTCTTTGGAAGAAAAGAAGAAAAAAAAGAGGCCGGAAATGTCAGTCTACAGGATCATTAAAACAAGTAGCGTAGGCACAATTATACTTTCCCAGTATAGAGCTATTTTACGATAAGTAGGAGGAAAAAAACAAAACAATCTGCACCTCCATTTGCTTCCATCACGAAGCACATAGTGTACCTTTAAATAACTTCAATTATGCTGTCAGCTGCATATTGATGTCAAGAAAGCTAGTGACTCTGTCGACTCTAGTTTATGAGTCACTTTGCCGCAGTGATTTTTGGCTGTGTCACAACTATGTATCAGTAATATTGTGAAAATGGACTCATAATCTATTACAGCACCATAGGCAACGCAGGAAACTAATGATCCGAAACAAAGAAACCATCTAATAAGCTTTACTAATTGTTTAAGCACAAAAGTGAATATGTGCGCCGGGTTTTTACCTTTCATGTGAATTAAAAGGCAAATTTAGGGCCAGCGCTTAGTTCTGTAAAATGCTTAGTGTAATAGCCTTATCAACACATTTTATTTTAATTACACTTAGGCACCATTAGGGCAAGTGCACAGAGCGGGTCATGTTTAATGACTGCTTGTATAATGATTTCATTTACGACTCCCATTTCCAGAAATGCTGGAATGCGATGTAAAATGTAAATCAAAACAAAAGGAAATCATTTGCGAATCATTTAAAGCCTAAATTTAATTAAAGAACAACAACACAGAGACAAATCATCAAACTTTTTTTTAGTTTTTTTTAAGCTGTGCTCATAAATAACTTGTTAACGGCAAAAGATTTTTATAAACTGGTCGGCATGCACCCATCATTCCCTGCTTATCCCATTCAGGGCTGGGATACACCTGGGACAGCCTGTCTCTTACAGGGCTAACACTTTAAAATCAGCACGCTAGTCAAATAACAATGAAATTTCCCAGTTTCAGTATTCGACAATTTTTCTTTGTGCCATCAAATTTCTAATTGAATACAGTAAAATCATTGTTTTTAACAAAGGAATACAGATTTTTAGAAGATGGGGCTGTAAGCGCAGAAGATAAAGCTGACATTATCTTGGAAAAAGTTCCGCTTTCTCTAAACTTTTACCTTTTTTCCCCCAATTCTACCAGACTGTGAAAAGGTCAGACATTAAATGGTTTTCTATTCATGCAGCGATGGCAAGTGAACCAAAAGGAGAGACAGGAAAATAAAATCTCTCTGTTTTGCATCTACCTTGACATATAATGGTCTTGAAATTCTTTAAGCAGAATATGTTGCCTGTTCAGTTGAGGTTGAAAAGTCAACCAACATTTATAAATCATAAGCGCGCTTGGCAAAAGCCCTCTTACTACTGGCGCGTCAGTTCAACCAGATATATGGGCCTAACAAGACTCTAACAAACAGATTTGAACACCAAAATAGCCAAAGACTGCAACATTTATCCTCTTTGTTTGCTACAACTAAATAAATAATTATCATGTCACTGTCTTGTCTGGTTAAGCCCAGTGTCCATGTGTCTCTGCATCTAATGATGCATCTCGGTGCTACTCAGTGGAAAAAGAATATCAGTTTCCCTGACCAACAATGGCACCTTTTTGTGACACTCCTCCAGTCACGGCTTGCATGACAGCTGAGTCCTCATTAGAGGACAAGTCCACCTGAATTTCAGACACAGGACAGCACCTCTAATGACAACTTGAGATGCCCCTGGTCTCCTCTCAGTCTTTTTTTCCCTTTTTCTTTTTTTTTTTTTTTTAATTGCCATGCAAGCAGAAGGGTGATCATAATGATAATGGTGTTGTGGAGCAATGGGTGCTAAATGACCATGGAGATATCTGCAGGGCGAATCATTCGTCTCGGAGCAAAAACCAGTGTGAAGACATTTACTTGTATCGAGGCTCATCGGGAAACAGTTAACAACAAAAAAAAAAAAAATCAACTGGTTAAAGACAAGATCGCCAGAAAAAAAAGAAAAAGAGTAAAAAAATTAAAAATAAAAAAAGTTTAACTAGCTGAGAGGCCCTTTTATTGACTGGTACAATTTCTTCACTTCAGCATTAACAACTGCAGAGAAAAACTCTAAAATCTACAGACATCTGCTGCTGCATTAGTGGGCAGGAGGAACGCAATGCCAATTCCACTGATGACTAATGAAACGTACCTAATGGCTGGAGCTCGCTACAACGAAGCGCAGCCGAGCTTGCACATTTTACTCCACAATTTCTGTATCTGCTCGAACTACTTTCAACTCCGGCACGACCAGGTGCCCCATGTTTACCCGATGTGCCCTGACAACAAACAATAGGCGGCACGCTCACTTCTACTGGCACATTAGTATCGTCCTAATACGATAGAGAAGACGTGTGAAAAATAATTCCACATCTCACCCACAACATGAAAAGGTTGTGGTGCGTAATGAGGAGGTGGAAACACTAAGCTGCTTACGGAAATCAGCTCTTTGAGAGACAGGCTGCTTTACCCTGCAAAGCCTATTTACAGCTGTTAAGACAATTTCAGATGCATTGCTTTTTTCCCCCCTTTTTAAAACCAACGCAAGACCTAAGAGCCAGCTAATGTAATGGATAACAACAGGTCCTTGGAGAGGGCAGTATAATGTGCATCTGCTTGTTTATTTTGGAACGCTCATATTGTGCTTGAAAATTCTCGACGTTTTTATGCGCATGTGTCTTCACAGCTATCATGCTGCCTACGGGTGGTTTTCTGCTTTGTCTCCAAGTCGGCGGGTCGCTGTGTCTGTGTTAATAACCTTTTGTTTCACCCCCCCCCCCCCCCTCCCCCCCCCCACTTTCTCTCCTCATTGCGTGCTATGCGTGTTATCTTGGCAGGTAGTGAAAAACTGCAGGCTAACATCTGTCTTCCTGTGTGACAGAGCAGCACTATGGAGGGGCGAGAGCTGTTCAGTCCATCAGCAGGAGCCCTGCAGTGAGTGAGACGGTGAGACGCAGATATCTGCAGTTGGCTCCAGCTAACAACCTGCTTTTGTTTACTTATCCCCTCCGATGTGATTAAACTGGCAAATGAGTACCATCTATGATGATTTTACAGAAGGTCTGGGCACATTTTGAGGGGGTGTTTAGGAAATACTAAAAATAGGGGGAGCTGCGAGTAGGAGTGAGCAACAGCCTGAAGTAAGGGACGAATGAAAAAGAAAACTCATATGGGAAAGAAAAATAAACAAATGTACAGTAAAAAAAAAAAAAGTTGCTTTATTTGCATTGTACGTCTCAAAACACTCAAAACACACTCATGCTATAATACACTCACGACTTAAATATGAATAAAGTCAACACGTATTGTAGAAGAAAAGAAACAAGACACTTTCACACATATATAATATATAACATATATAACTGGATAGTTCTGTGACAAAGACATTACAAGGCTGAAAAGAGTGACTAAAGAAGAAGAAGGCAACAGCGCACTGTGTGGTTTCAATACATAAGAAACTCCAATGCTGTTTTAACTTCACAATCACAATTTAAGAGCTATGTAACTCATCCCATTTAGAACTTGTGCAACAAGTTCTAAATGGGATGAACCAGGATTGTCTCTACACATAACAGACAATTTACCAAAGAACCCATTTTAAATTGTATCTTTAGGCACTTAAGCCTCTTGCCAAAACAATTTGTTCTCATTTCATTATTTGACTCTAGGAAAACTGCCAAAGATAACAGTCTGACAGGCATAAAATATTTTTGGAAAAGCACGGTGATTTCCAAAGTGCTATTACCCAAACATGTGGCACATCTCGGCATGGTGTGCAGTGCGTTCTTAAAAAAATATTGAGGAAACTGGACAAGTAGAAGACAAAGGATGAATTTTATCTGAAAGACTTGCCCTTAACCCTCATCAGAAATGGTCTCAGTGGTAGGATGGCAATCAAGAAGTTATTAAGGGAAATTGGAGAAAAGGCTGAGGCATGCCAAATTACAGCTAACAGCTACAAATTTGTCAGTTTCTTATCATTTGGGCACAAATATTTCATATCAGTCTCTTAGCAGCTGCAGCCAATGACCTGACGGATTCTCCAATCATGTTTTTACTGCAAACTATACATTACACTGTGCAGTCAACACAAAGACTGAGTATTACTAATTATGCACTGTTGGTCAGCAAACATAAAATATCCAAAAGATAGTGGTGTGTTCAAAAAAAATGTCTATCTGGAAGCCACAGACTCAAGACATGAACCACTTAAACAGCTCTTTCATATATAGGCTTGTATGTCAAAAAAGAGGTAGTGAGCTAGCAAATACATCTTCCCCTGTGTGTTTGTTCAGTGATTCACAAGCTCACCCATATGAATGGTTGACACCAAACAGACCCAATCTCAGCACAGCTCCACTCACCACATAATGTTTACACTGGAAACAGTAGAGGTGGAAATGACAAAGACTCTGATGGAAATTGCTGGCAGCAAGAGCAAAAAGATGGCAGCGACACAAGCGCAAAATTCAGAGGCTCAGGCTGCATATTCTCATGAAGTGCGAGAACCCATTGTAACATCAAGTGGCTTGATAGACGAGCAGCTGCTTCGGTGTCCTCTGTCCAGCAGACCAACGAGGAGAGGACGCAATGAGGGCTCCAGCTGGTCTACACAGTCACACAGACCAACTTCTGAGAGGGTCGTCTCATCTCTCAATACTTCAGACAAAGACAGAAGAAAAAGAGCTGTGGTTGAGCCAACACTACTCAACGCTAACTGCTACTGTCAGCGCTTTTCACCAGAGACTCTGCCTCATTTTCTGAAGGGGGAAGATGAAAGTGGTCTTAAAAGGCGCTTGAAATGTTGAAGTGCATGAAGCAGCTCCAGTGGGGACTGTGTGAATGAGAAGGGAGGATGTGCACAGCGAGGAGAGGTCTGGCCATTTTCCGTGTTTTAACCATGTTTGACAGTAAAATATTTGTCTGTCCCTCGCTGAAAAGGAAGAAGGGCCCCATGCGCACGCGATGTGTACAGTACCTTTTCCCCCAGTTTTCAACCCTCTATTGAAGTGCAAGATATGTCCCAACATTTGTCATTGATAGAACGGGAGAGTTATCACACACAGAGCTGAGTATAATAGAATTTGATGACAAAAGACCCAGGTCTTACACAGCACTGCTATCCAAATCAAGGTAGGCAAAAATTGGATGTGAACTGGAGAGAACACGCACACACACACACACACACACACACACACACACACACACACACACACACACACACACACACACACACACACACACACACACACACACACACACACACTAGAGAGAAAATATCACTGCGTTGCTTCTTACAAATTCACTGCTCAATGAATCATGGAATAGCCTTAATAAAACATGCAATTTAGGCTGAGTATTATTCAGATAATGGCTCTACAACTGCACAAGTTTTGGGACACAAAGGCATAAAAGAGCTCAAGTGAACTGAAGCATGAGTAACGCTAATGTGCCATATAAATACTCAAAGCCCACGACAAGGTTTCAACATATTTCTGATTGTCAAGTCCTACAATACATATATGATACCAAGTCAATCAAAGCTCACGTTTGTACAGTGGGTTAGATTCAATTACATGCATAGCAGTTTGTTCATCAATTCAATTTTCACCATTTTTGCTTAATGTATATTTATGCATATAAAATCTGTTAGTTCACATTCTGTTTCATGCAGGTCAGGTGTAGTAGCTGCCAAGCACAAGCTTTCAGGAAGTCAGCAATATGTGCAGATTTCTATTTATTTCTCTGGTTGAAATCCAAAAAAAGAAGGAAAAAACAACAACCCACAGTTGGATTGGCACTCGCATTCATTTTTCATTCAAGTTTGAATTAAAGAAAAGATAATGAAATGTATTTCACTTCATTTGAATGCATCTCATGTAACCTAATTTTAAACTACTTAAGATGTAGAATTCATTTCATTTAGTATAATTTCCACTAATTCAATTCAATGGCAAGCTAAGATGCAGTGTTGGATATGTTATTGTGGTTGTGTCGATGCAAGACAGTTGCCTTTATACAAAAGAGCAAACTGTCTTTCCTCCATCCACACCCTTTCGATCTGTGGTGCTGAATCCAAAATGTTTCCACTCATAACTTCCCAGGATGATTCTCCATTCAGGCCTTTACTTCATCCTCTGACTGCATGACATTTGCATCCAGTATTTACTGCTCTTTAAACAAATGCCGTCTTCCTTCTATCCGTGCAATGTTGCCTCTGCCACTACAGTAGCTGCCTTAGAGGCTTAAAGTCAAGAATTTTTCACTTTAATTCTTCAAGCTTTTCTTTTCATAAAATTGTAAGCCATATTTACTCTAATCACACCTTTGGTGATCATGGCCAAAGTACTCAATTTTGACTCATCCAGACCTTGCTTACAAATATTGCTTCATATAGTGCCATTTACAGCAGATGTTCATTTCTGAGACGAGGTGGCAGGTTGGGTTTCCCTCTGATGACTGTTAAATGTACCCATTTGTGCAAGAAACACTGCTACTTAAGTAAATAACATACTGAAAAAGAAAGACCTCATTTCCAACCTGCCAGGCTTTGCTGACTAAAGCAGTGATTTTTAACACTTAGAAAAGTCTGTGCTCCATTTTCTGACTTTTGCAAACAAAAATACAGACTTTCATCAGTGGAGTCTGCTATAATGTAACATTTACTGCCTCACTGGGGAAAAAAAAAAAAGCTGTGTAATGGCACTAGTTTGACAGACTAGTATTTCTAGCCAAAAGCTACCTAGTTTAACCATTGAATCGAGTAATTAGTCATATCCCCAACTACACTACAAAGTACCATAGCGGAGCATTAAGCCTGGTGAAATGTCAGGAAGGTGTGAAGGTTTGGAAAGAAATAGAAACCACCTGAGCCTGATCTGTTTGCTTCATTTTTAGATCCTCAGTGTGAACAGCACACGGCTGCCGAGTGTTACCACCAAGTCTGACGAGTCATACAATTTATCAGCTATGAAGGTGTGATCAGCTGAATAAGAAATCTTGACCTTCACAACAAAGTTCTAGCCCGTCAGTTTAGCCCCAATGACTTTATGCAGTTCTGGCACTTTATAATTGAACAGTAACTGAACTTTTACACATACAATAATTGCTGTTAAATTATTTTTCACTAAGATTTAACCAGCACACATTTTTACTTGCATTATTCATTAGGAAAAAAACAAATCTGATGTAATAGGGAATATTAAGAATTCCTCATGCTCACTCTTTTGTATTAATCCAATGCAACGATGTCCCATGTTAATTAAGAAATAAAGCTACAATAAAACAAGATGTTCAAGCAGCTATAATGATCGACAAACACCCCAATTATCTAATATTAAATAAAAATAAGAACAAAAAAAATAAACAGAGAAAGCACAGCACAGAATTTCTGGTGGCAAACAGGCCAGTCTAGACAGATCGGAGGGGAGCGTGAGGGAGGACTCAGGTGAGGTGCGTCATGGTTGGATAAGGAGCTCCTCAAAACGACTTGTGGTGATGCCCATGGTGGAAAAGTGCATTTTCATGACAGATGGCACTGGCTAGGCCGTGTGTGGGGTTGGTGTAGAGGCATATGGTACCCTCTAGATGATCTCATACAGCAGCGCCAGGCTCAGTCGGAGGTGTAAATGTTTCTCTGCACCCTGCCAGAGGAAGTGGAACCATTCGCATCACCAGCAAAAGTGTATGTGTGTGTTATGTCATACCTTGTAAGACTGGCAGTTTAGTTAAGACTAATGAACTATCGTGATGTATCAACACGTCTGACCACATAAAACCTTCTACAGTAAGTGGCCTCGCTTTAAGAACAAATTCTTTGATTGTTAAACAAATAGTGAATCAAAATGTCAGCAGTAACTGTTTCAGCATCTACTGAAATATCAAGCCTTTCTCACATATATTTTGGCATCTACACAAAAGTGGTGCTTTGCCTAAAGCGGTGCTTTACCTAAAGTCTGTCAAATATACTCTTGTTGAATTTCCACATTTTGCTGAATTATGAAGAAAGACAAATATAAATAATACACCTGCAAGCAACAATTACAGGAGCCAAGTAGTTCTGAAATGGAAAGAACTTTTTTTTTTTTTTTTGTTCCAATTTTGTTGAAGAAAACTTGAAAAAGAAAATGCTAAACTTGCTGTGCAGGAAATCACCTAAGCACTCACAAAGTACTCAGTCGACCCTGAAAATCCAGATTCCACGAAAAATGGATGAAAAACAAAATGCTCATTCATGCTGTTATTCTTCCGATGTTGAACGGATGGAGCATGTACTAAAAATCAAACGCATATCTGATACAAAAAAAAGACAGTTCAAAACCAGTCACACAAAACTAGGATGGTTGCAGTGATTATATCAGAAACTGGCTGCTGGAGCAACATTACACATACAAACACCAATCATCTAAACGAGCATATAACCTACATTTAATTCATTTACTGCATCTGATAGAAGCACAGTTTCTGAATTCACTACACTAAGCATATTTCATATGAAGAGTACAGAAAGTGTTGGTTCAACATACCGTAAATATAGGTTGAGCTTTGATGAGGTTATGCTGCGTATGGAAACTTGAGATACGGAGATGTGGCGGTTAAGGTTTGGTTAGAGCATGACAGTCTGATGAAAGCTCTAAGGTTTAAAGATCATTCAAGTAAGGAGTGAACAGGAAATACAGCGGGACACTTTTTTTTTTTCCCACGACCGAATTATGATCATGTTGTCATGCATGTGATAAAAATATAGTATTTTATAATACTACTGTAGGGCTGTGCAATATGACCAAAATCTCATATCCCGATATAAGACATCTATCGTCCCGATAACGATATAAATCACAAAAATTTAACATTTTCTGTAAATTCTGTGAATCTCGGGCAGCTCGACTTGCGTGAAGTGTTTTCAGTTGGGCGTCATGTAGCTGGAGTCGAGTGTTTTAACCGATGCTTGAAACTATACATTTTTAGACATAAGTTGTAACGGCCGCCGTTTTCTTTGTGAGTATTTATTAGACGGCGTGCTGCGGGGAAAAGCCTGTTCTAATGTTTGAGTCCAAGGTTTATTTTTTAGCACCTGCTCCTTTTTACTTCTCATCCGTAAATAATCTGCTCTTTCACGTGATTCAGTTTATTTTGAAAAGTCTCAACAGGATCTTGAGCTTTATTGTGAAAGGTTTATATGGAAAATAAACAAGCAGACTTGCGATGGTTTTATCGTCGTTGTTGCTAACGACAACACATAAAAACAGGCGCTTGTCCGTCCGTAGTGTGGTTATATTAAATATAAGAGAAAGAGAGAACTTTAATATAGCCACTACAGTGACCATCAAAACGATGAAAAAATATTGCCGTAAACAGTTTATTTTGCGACACCACGAAACAAACGATAGCGTAAAATGAAACGATAGACGTTTTTATATCGTCATCCAATATATATCGTTATATTGAACAGTCCCTATACTACTGTGTAAAAGTCTTGAGTCACAGCTCATTTCTCTATATTTCACTTGTAAGGAACCAACATATTGGCTCCTTTTTCACTAATTATCAGTCCAGTTCTTGTATCTGACATTTCAGAGAGATGCTTTTCTCTGTTTGTTAAGCCATCAACACCGATTTATCAGCATAAAATTAAAAAAAGGTACTTAACTCGAGAGACTAACCAGTGTTGCATCTACATATAACTCACAACCAAGGAGGGAACCAATTACAAATGGTAGCTTTAGGCATTTTGATACTAGCAGCCTATCACAAAAACAAATTTGTTCCCATTTTGTTCCCATTTGCCATGAATCTAGAAAAAAAAAAAAACAGCACAGTTTGACAAGCGTAAAAACAGTACCAGCACCAACAAGGTGATTCCCAAAGAACAATTAAAAAAAAAAAAAAATCTTCCTAACAAAATACTTTTTAAAAATGAGGGGTGGCTTAAGACTTTTGCAAATTTCCACATCTGACAGAATTTTTGGCTTTTACAGCCCCTGTAACTATTGTATGCAGCTGTAATTAGGTTGTTATTTAGCTGTTATTTATATTGGGTTTTTTGTTCACTTCAAAGTTCAACAAAATGTATGGAAGCTAGTTTTATTGATACAATACGCACAAAAAACAATATGAGCTTCTTTCCCTTGAGTACAATAGATCCTGACCAACAAAAGAGCCTCTTTCACTTCTAAGAACATAAACAACTATATATAGAATAACCCCCTCCCCCTCCCACTCCCCCCACACACACACACACTGTTTTTATTCTGAGATTGACGTCTATGTCATCCGACAATCTGAGTGCTTTTAAAGTAACTCAACTTCAGAGGGGAAAAAAGTGGAAACCAATGTAAATGTGTCTGTGAGCTGGGAACATCCCATAGAGCTCTCGTTCCCTCTCCTATCCAGCAACATCACAAAATATACAAGAATAACCAAATTTGCAAAACTGCATAAACACACACATAAACCTGCCTCATCAAAGGGTTGGCTAATGTCAAGGTAGCTTGCTATTATTCAGTAAGCCAACATATCAAACCAACCATCCTTTTAATAAGCACACATGAGATTTGACAGCCATGCATAAAAACTGTTTACACTGAATATTCATAGCAGTGGGAAAAAAAATAAATTAAAATATTTCCTTCCTCTGTTAATTGTCATTCTGGCAGTGAGGCTGTGCTAAGCACAAAGAGAGGAAGAGAGCAGCAGAGGGAGACTGAGGTGAGCGAGGAGTACAAAAAGATTAAAGTATAAAACTGAAAACAAGAAAGGGAAAAATGAAGGATGCAGAGAATATGACTGCAGCACAATTTCTGAAAGGAAAGTCAGGAAGATGACAATGCTAAAAGAGAACACTTTGCCATCTGATATAAGCTGTACATATACACAAGTATATGTTGCTCCCATTCATCACACAGGCTCAACATGCGGTTAAGATAAGAATCCAGACCGATGTTTTTTCCCATCACTGCTCTGTCAATGAATGAGTTCTGTGGGAGGCAGAGGAAATGGCAGACATGAAGGGCTTTCGTACCAAGAAAAGAGAGAGAAAATGTGGTTTTGATTTAGAATTCAGACTGAAAATCCATCAAGATTTGCTCTGCAGATGCATCTGTCAGGCGGGTGGCGACACACAAAGTGGACTGCATAATCATATTCTCTTTGGCAGTAGCAGGGCACAGGTATGTGTGTTTGTATATTTGTGTGCATGGCCGTGCAAATCTGCTTCGAAGGCAAACACAAAATCTATATTCATTACTGCAGTTACTGTGACATCTCAAACAAAGCATTTGTGAAAAATCTCTGCCTATGAAAGTTTTAGGCCTTAGCAGATAAGAAACAGCGCTTTCAAAAATGCACTAAAAAGTTATTTCTTTAAACTGTCTTTATAAAGTGCAGTATGCAGAACAAAAAATAGCAATGGTGTTTATATTAAGTATGATTGCTTGCTTTTAAGACGGCACCGTTCCTTCTAGTTAGGTTTTAATTTCACTAAAACCACTTTGCCCTGTTTGGCATGGACACAGGATATCTGGGATGTGCTGTTTCTGGCGTAGGATGTTGCCCAAAGATCTTTTAGGCCCAGTGAACTGCTGGGTTGTGGCTCCTAGATAGGAATCATCTCTGGCCTGCACCTTAAATTTTGGATTAAAGGTGGCTCTGATGAGTTTGAAAGCTGGGTCAACACCTTGGGCTTTGTACACAATTGTGAGCCTGTGATACTCTGAGGCAGGCCACGCTGTCCTACTTGGGGTCCCTATGGAAAGCGTCATTGCTATAGTGTGCTGTGCTTTGTCTGCACAATGCTTAGGTAAGCAGTATGTGTCAAACTAACATCCACATGAATGCCAGGGCGCAAAGTTTCCCAGGAGAACATTCCATTGTAACAAGATCGTGTTATGCACTTTATCTGAATAAACTCAAGGAGATATAAAATAAAACTGGTCTGCAGCTGATCGGTTATATAGCAAGGATAGTGTACAAAAACATCTCTGTCCAATATAGGCAAGACGTACCAACATCCACATGGAACATACAAGCAAAACTGCTTGAGAACAGCAGAGCTAAGATCCTGCAGGAATTCAACTTTAAGCAGTTCCACGGTGACATGGTGGTGGCTGACAAGCAAAAAACGTTAGCTGTGATAGATGTGGTAATCCCAAGAAGGAGCATGAGAACGTCGAGAAGCACCAGGAGGTGAAGGAACAAAAAGAACAGATGTGGAAGGTGGAAGCTCAAAGTGATCCCCGTGGGAATACGAGCATCAGGTTGCTGTAAGCCCAAGCAGGGGGTCGCTCCAGGCACAGTATCTGAGACAATGCAGTCTTCAAATGACAGGATTGATTTCCTACTTGCATATTAAAAATTTTGGGTTATGGTGATGAAAATCTACCTAAAGAAAACAATCAGTTCCAAATCAGGCATTATCAGGCAATATGGTACAAACTCTAACTTTCATTTAAAGTAGTTACATATTAAGGTTAGATTAAGAAATACTTAGATGGAAAAGTGTAATTTGTAGATGTAAACTGTAATCTGTACATGCATATACACACACAAAATACAAAAATTAGTAGCTTGTGAATGTGAATAGTGGATGTGGGTCACTGGTTTTGGACCGACAGCAGCAGTTAGTGTGGTAACGTTTTCAGTGTCCCAGTGGACCAGCCATCACAAAAGCTCCCTGCAGGACTCACCCAGTACAACACTAAAGAAATCAAACCCTACTTTCTATGAGCCATTACCTGGTAGTGAATCACCCATCTGACGCAATGCAAACTCTCCCATAAGAGTGTCATTCAAGTTAAAGCGAATTAAAAGTCTGCTCCAGATACATGTTTTTAACGCTTTGATAGAGAAGGATAAAATCTGTTTGTCCTCAGCAGCAATAGAACAAATCTGTCTGTGCCCACCTTACCAGAGCTGGACCACTCCACAGTCCATGAGAGGAATGAGAGGTTTTTTTTTCCTGTGTAACATTGCTGTGACTGAACTGCCAATTTAACCACTTCACGGTTAAGAGAGGAGAGCAGAGAGGAGTGTACTAGTTGGTGTGAATGTTTGAGTGTTTGTGTGCTCATAGAAGCAAGCCTACTCCGTGAATGTCATTCATCTGTGCCCGTGCTTCAATGTTTGATGAGTTCATTCAATTGTGTGTACGTCAGGGGTTCACAGCAGGACATCGCCTCAATACCGAAATCCATGTGAGTCACTCTGATCAGCTCAGATACCCCAAACATCCATATCTTTTGTAGAGAGCCATACCACGTGTCCTCTACAGTGGAGAGCCATGAAAAAGATCTTCATCCTAGGCTGGCTCCATTCCCTGCCTTCCCATCACACCCTCAGACACAAAGCTTGGCACAGCCTCGGTTTGTATATCAGCACCACAAATCTCAACTAAAGACTATTAATCTCTGTCTTTTTTACTTTCTAACACATTTATGTATGACCTAAAATGGCCCAGACAAAGTCAGTCAGTGTGTGTCTGAAGAAATGAACCATATGTGGATGCTCACTTGCATGCTTTATTAGCGAGCCAGCAGTAGTCAAAGGGCACAAAAAGTGCAAGACACACACAGATAAGGACCAACCAAAGCCCAGTGCATGAATAGAGATATTAGGGCAAAGCTGCTCTGAGGGACTATGGGAAGCAAGGGATTGGTTAACCAAGCTGACTTGAAATTACTGCAAAAACTTGGGTTAACATATTTGTTGTCAGGGACACTGGAAATGCATTAGTAACATAAAAAAGGTCCCAGTCAGCTGCGGGAGCTGTAATTTGAATGTGTTCCTACCAATTTTCAGCTCATAATTTTGTGACTGCTCATGCGATTTGTTTATGATATGATAAGAAATAAGATCAATAAAACTGCATGAAATTGAGAACTGGTGACTGTGGAGGCCACAATGCTAAACTGATACTAAGAGTGCACCAAGATAATTTCCCAAACCCATTTCCCCACTATTAGCACTTTAATTGATGATGGCAGGATGGAAGTTGTTTATGCCATATGACCACAATCCAAATGTAATTCGTAAATGGACTGATTCTTATATAGCGCTTTTCTACTCTCCTGGAGCGCTCAAAGCGCTTTATACAACATGTCACATTAACCTACTCACACCAGCATTTTCTTCTATGCGTTAAGTCAGGGGTGGGAGAACTCCAGGCCTGAAGGGCCGGTGTCCTGCAGGTTTCAGATGCGTCCCTGATCCAACACAGCTGATTTAAATGGCTAAATTACCTCCTCGTACCACATGTCTTGAAGTTCTCCAGAGGCTGGTAATGAACTAATCACTTGATTCAGGTGTGTTGACCCAGGGTGAGATCTAAAACCTGCAGGGCATCAACCCTTGAGGCCTGGAGTTCCCCACCCCTGCTTTAAGTGCTCTAACATTGGCACACACTCATACTCAGATGGATGCATCAGAGAGCAACTTGGGGTTAGTATCTTGCCCAAGGATGTTTGGCATCAAACCACCAACCTTCAAATCAGTAGATGACCTGCTCTACCTCCTGAGCTGCTGCCACCCCCAAATGCTGCAGCAGATATCAAGAATCAAGCCAGGCAATGTTTTTCCAATCTTCTCTCTAACTTTAATGAGTCAGTGCCACCCGGTGTGGTCTTCTGCTGCTGTAGCCCATCTTCTTCAAGGTTCTATTATGTTTTTCTTTCAGAGACGGTCTTCTGCATACCTTGGTTCTAACGAGTGATTCTTAGTTTCGTTCCTGTCAGCTCGAAGCACTCTGGTCATTCTCCTCTGACTGCTGACATGAACAAGTCATTTTTTCTCCGGAGAAATGCTGCTCACTGGATATTTCTTCTTTTAAAGACCATTCTCTATGAAATCCAAGAGATGGTTGTGTGGAAAAATCCCAGTAGTTCAGCAGTTCCTGAAATACGCGGACCAGCCCATTAACTAATGTGGCACTTACAACCATGCCACATTGAAACTCACTTAAATTACCTTTCAGTATTTGCATGACAAAGAAAACCTGAATATGTGAATGGTTGGTGAGTGCATGTACTGTCAATGGACAAATGCTGTCTGAATTGAGAGCACACAAGCCTTTAAGGCTGTCTGATGGTTTCATTAGACTGTCCATTCCACTGTTGTGCTGTAATTTAGGTGGTAGTGTGGAATGTAAACTAATGGCAGAGCTAGCAACAGAGTGAACCCCAAGTTGTTCCTGATGGCAGGTGAACGCTGCCATTTGTGTTTTAATGTGTTTGTTAATGAGTGAACAAGAAAAACATGGCCTTAAAATTCAGGTATGTGTAAAATAAGCTATGTAAGTGCAGAAAAATTACATTTTACCCTTCGAACTTTTCTGTCCAAGTTTTCTGACTCTCCATTTCATCCCCTACCAAGCAATATATTCTAGATACTGTCATGAAAATATATATTCTCTTCCCCTATTCAGTTTATCTTTGCCAGCATCTTAACCAGGGCCACTGAAAGCAGCGCCCCAGGCGCTTGAGCCCAAAGGCAGCAGTAAGAGTGGCACCTCACTGGCTGACAACCAACCTGGAGGCACTATCAGAAAGCTGCTGCTGTAGCTAGAGAGGACACTGAATAAAATATAAAGCTGGGGGTGGAAATACACACTATACGTGTTGGACAATTTGGTGTGTGAAAGGAAAGTAGAACAGGGAAGGTAGAGGACAGATGCAGGTTCACACACATATGTATGTGTGCTTAACACTGTGCTTACAATGCATCTGTGAAAATTTGTACCACAAGTACAAAAACAGAAAAAGAAAAATCACAATTTTGGCCACTACCTTACATTGTATGACTGTGTGAGGCGGCAAGTTGAATTTTATACAACACACACACACCCAAACAAAAGCTTGACACTTATATATGAAACTTCATATGAGAGGTTGCGAAACAAATTAGTATGGATGAACGCCGTGATGAAAAACTGAGCAGGCACTACCACAAAAACACAAGCTCCCACACGTACGCAAACAGCAAAGATGCGGAATTTAACATGATAAAACTTCGACCCTTGTTAAATTGCAAACACAGCCATTTGCACATTGGGTAGCAGGGCCAAAGAGCCATGCGGCACAAATAGGACCGTTAAGGTTTTACTGGGTACAGCAATACAATTACCGTTTACCATTACACTAACTCATTAAAACTACAGTAAGAGAATAATTAGGAATTAGCTTTTGCCTCACTACATCTGTGTTTAAAAGAGAGCTACAAATGCAATACAGTCAAGTGCACGTGCTGAATCTATACTGTATGAAAATAATTGAAATAACACAATTCTGACCACTATAACACAGACTCACCAGTTTATTTGAGACTGACCTTAAACTTGCTTTTCATTAAATTGGGGGCGATCGTGGCTCAAGAGTTGGGAGTTCGCCTTGTAATCGGAAGGTTGCCGGTTCGAGCCCCGGCTTGGACAGTCTCGGTCGTTGTGTCTTTGGGCAAGACACTTCACCCGTTGCCTACTGGTGGTGGTCAGAGGGCCCGGTGGCGCCAGTGTCCGGCAGCCTCGCCTCTGTCAGTGCGTCCCAGGGCGGCTGTGGCTACAATGTAGCTTGCCATCACCAGTGTGTGAATGTGTGTGTGAATGGGTGGATGACAGGTTGTGTAAAGCGCTTTGGGGTCCTTAGGGACTAGAAAAGCGCTATATAAATACAGGCCATTTACCATTTTACCATAAATGTGAAAAACTGTGACAGATCCCAAATAATCACTGAACATACAGCTTCAAGTAATGTATCAGCGAAATCCACGAATGAGCACTGGTACAAACCAATATTAAACAACAACGTATTGCAGCTGCTGACATAAGTGAATCACATGTCTCTGTATGTGTGTCCTCTACTTACTGAGTCTCTTTGCAGCCTCCAGTGCCTCAGAAGCTGTGTCAGCCACATAGAAGCGCTGGACAGCTACGCCACTCTCTTGCATCAGCTTCTTGCTCTGGTACTCCTGTAGATTCAGCCATCTCCTCGGACTCAACCAGGTGCACTAGATGAAAGATCGAGGTAGAAAGAGTAAAAGTGTAAATGAAACAAAGTGAAACATTTATTTGAGACTGACCTTAAACTTGCTTTTCATTAAATTGGGGGCGATCGTATCCATTTCAAAGGCTCCCACCACATCTAACAATGGCAATTTTTTCCCTCACCTTAACATCACCAAGCCTGTCTACTCTGCTGTGTTTTTTTTTTTTTACATTAAACAATACCAAAACATGTCTAACAACACATAGCATGTATAGGATATATCTTCTACTCCTCTCCTCACTACCCTCCTCCTCTCCAACTATTTTACACTCTCTTTTCCTGTAATGAGGCAGGCATTTGGGCTTAAACTGCAGGACAGCTAAGAAGCCGTTTGCTCCATCAGCAAGACACTGGTCCTGTCAGCTCCAGCTGTTGTTGCTATTAAAAAGAAATTGGCTTTTTAATGCGACAGTGAGACATAGACTGTGTTAGAGTTAGAATCCCTCTGCACCAGCAGGCTTGTATGTGAGCCTGGATGCAAATGTTTTCACAGCAAAGGTCTTTGGGGAGTCATTAAGAAGAGAAACTCCATTAAAGTAAAGGAAAAACAAGAACTATGAACTAAATCACGGCCGGCACAGAAAGTATGCTTCAGTATTTCTATTTGTCTACCCGGTAAAGATTAAACTTACATCAGGATAACATTAGGACTGCAACACAACATGTTATTGCTGACTCAGTCGAGTTAAACTGAGATGGGATGCTGTTAGACAATACATTAGTTATTCAGGGACACCTGCATGAGCATAAGGGCCACATAAGTGATCTAAAATGTAGAAGACAATGATCACTTGTGACATAATCCACTGCTTTTGTGTACTATTGAAACTCTGTTAGTAACAGACTGTCAAAAGATCAATGCAACAACGTCAAATGCTACAAACCAGGAACTGTGCTTAAGGAAGCATTGTCGATTTCTCGATGACTCATGGCAAGAAAAAAAACAAAACAAAAAAAAAATCAAAACAATGCCATTTTGTCTAAAGTTTATGACATAAGTCTAACAAATTATTTATAGACTTTTTTATAAACAGACTAAAGATTTGTGATGTGGTAAAAAACAAAAAAAAAACAACCATAACAGAATCATGTTCTTCTGCGTACTAAGTCATGTTTAACTATTTGGACCTCTTCAGATTATGGTAAAAATGTTTGCAAGCAAGCAAACATGTTTATATGTTTCTTGCTCACACTTGCAAACAGCGTGAGACCCGTGCGCAGTGAATGAATAATGTAGTTTGAATTCAAGAGGAATAAAGACAGAGGAGCAGAAACTACATTTTTGAAAGCTTCTTACAGTAGGGACCAAACAGGCAACAATAGAAGCCATTTTTTGTTCACTTGAGCGCACGCACATGGACTGTGTCCGCATTTTTAGGCTGCATTTTGATTCAGTGGTTCATGGGGTGTGAAAAGGCCACTGTGTGTTTTTTAAAGTCATCAGTCACTCCATCATTCACGAAGGGGGAACACACAAGAGTGAGGGAATTGAAATAGAGAGATGTTCTTTCAACCATTTACTGATAGACGGAGTAAAATGTAACCCCGACTAGCACTTAATGGTTATTAGTGATTAAAGGATAATGATCTTGACATGGTCCCTTAAATAGGCAATAGCCAAGTTAAACCTTTTCAATCTACAATCATCGGTGGACCTCGACTGAAAACAAAACTGCAAGACCAGTAATCCACAATTCGTGCCAAAACCAATCCTCTCTGTGCCAGAGCACACTATTAGCATGCTTTCTCCATTCCAGCTCTTGTGAGAGCCTGTCGAGAGACTTCATTACAGCCAAAATAGGTTGTTTTCTTGGAGAGCAGCGCACGCTGATGTATACTGGCCTACACTAAACAGGGGCATGTGCAGGTCACCTCTGCAGTACTGTTTGTAATACTACACTATTTATATGTTTTAGCTATTACAGCTTGTACTGTACACATATATGCTTCCAAGTCTATTACCCATATCCCTCTAATGCAGCACATTCTGATAATGTCATTCTTTCACAGTGCGTGGATGGGGTTCAAAGAAAGGGCAGGAAATTAACTGTACTGCGTGGTATTGGCCAAAAACTTGGCTGATGTGTATGACTTTAAAACTTTACTCTTTTTTTCTGCCTGTCGCTCACTCCTTTATGTCCACTTTAGCGGAAAATCTCACACAGCCTTAACAAACCAAGCTGCAAAACACATTTCCTCTGTTCTGCCGACTCACTTGACTGCTGTCAGGTACCTGCAGGGCCCTCTCTCTTAAAACATCCACTTCCGTTGCCACCCAACTGTTTGCCCCAGGAGGATCAGCTCTGCTGCCTAAATGAATATCTCCATCTGTCAATCTTTTACTCTATAATGGGCTTAAAAGAAAGTGGCAAATGGGACCCTTCCCAGGGCCAGGTTAAACACCTTAATAGGAAGTATCATCAGATCACACCAACACGTATTAACCAGACAGCTAAATGCTTTGATCCGAGTGACCTAAGACGCATCACAGTATGGTCAGATGGTATGTATACAGATACGTGCAAAGTATCCAAGCTCTTATGCTCATCAGTAATGCCAGTGTGTAGTCAACCTCAACTACACAAGTGCAAGTTTGTGCATGAAACAATTTCATGTATTAGTCTGCAGTGTATTATTCTAACTTGAGGTTTCATTTTTACAGAGGTTAAGAGTCATCCACAAATACATCAGCATCATAAAACAGCATACTAATTGTTTGAGTGTCTGTACCAGTGACTATTTTCATTAACAGTTACCAAGTCAATTAATTTTTGTCCACTTAATCTGAAAAAAGAAAATAAAAAACCCAAAGTGTCAGTGTTTATTCTCCTCCACAGGAGGCATCTTCAACTATCTTTGACTTATGCATATATTATTAGAAACACTGTTGTGGTCTAGAAAAACTACTCAGGAAAGTTAAATAAATTCAAACTAATAAGGCTTCACTGTCACCCAAAGAAAGGGTGAGCGAGGGTGAAAAAGATATCCAGACTTCCTAAAATAACAACCCCTGCATACTGAGAAAGTCAGGTAGGGATTGAGGTGGCCCTCCAGGCACTGACAGTTACCTTGGGCAAAACACCAGAGAATGGAAAGAAACCTGAGGCACATTTTACTGTGTCGCAGATCCACAGACAAATAGTCTGTATCAAAGATGGGCTCTTACTACTGCTGATAACAATATAAAAATAGGAGACAAATTAATGTAAAAATCCATATAGTGAAGTAACGTAGGATGGTGTTGAGCAAACATGCACCCCCATAACGAGGTCACTGTGCCTTGGCATAAAATCCTCAAGTAAGGGCTGCTGATTAATGCTGAAGTCTTATTTAAAATTTTGCAGGTCAATATTTAAATCATGTTTATTTGATGCTTATTTAGTTGCCGAATCTGGAAACTTAAGGTCATCAATATAACCCTGGTTCTCTGAGTAACATGGGTGAGACACAAAAGAAATGCTATGAAAGTGAACAAAAGTAATTCATGGAAATTTTGCACTGGATTTTCTTGAACTTTAAATATAACACCAAGTTTGGGTTTTGGGGAGCAACAAAAATGTACCACTGTAAAAGAAGTGTGATGGATTTACAACAAGGATACACAACAGCGTGACTGCAAAGGAAATGCTGCACAATAATCTTTATCACAGTGTTGCAATTACCGTTTCTTAATTATTGCTTTCATTTCATTTTCAATTTACTTTGTTTTAATTAAAAAAGAAACATCAATTAACTGCCCGGCCTACGTTACTACTACTTTTTTTTCCTTTTTTTTAAAATATTTAAACAGAGAGGACGGTACATTCAATCACTGACAGATCTAAAAGTACAGGAATATTTTAGTTAACTGTCATTCTGTAATGCTAATATTTATGCAAGGCTATTGCATAAACTCTGGTATTTCAAAGTTGAGTAACAGGAAAACAGTAAGGCTTACAGAAAAGTGTCAAATGGGAATTACAGTATTGCAAAACCTTTTATACTAGCCAATTCCCCAGATGCTGCAACTCAGAATAAAGATATATTTGCCACCTTAACAATAGATACTGTGAACCATATAAAGTAGGGATGTAAGAAAATATCGATACAACGAAATATCGCAATATTTCGCGCAATGATACTGAATCGATATTTAAAATCACTGTTATCGATTTTTTTAATTGAAAAATGACATGCATTTACTGTTTATTTCTTTTGTATGTTGGAATTCAAACTCCGGCCACTGGTTTGCAGTTTTCACCGCCTTTACTATGATGTAAAAACGAGGTCTCGCGATAACTGTAGAAGCGTCTAGTTTGCCAAAAGAACGAAGTAGAACAGTCAGTGGACGTGTGTGATGCTAGCTAACTGATGACTGAAGAGGAGAGGATACAGCCGGCCCCCGCAGCTTTCAAAGCTGATGTGTGGACTTATTTTGGATTTAGGACAAAAGAAGGCAGTAAAGACTATGACAAGAGCTATGCAGTCTGTAAAATCTGCACCGCCAGAGTCAAATATTCCGGTAACACAACAAATTTACGAACACACGTGTCTAGACACCATAGCGACGTAGCGTCAAATGCTAATTTTAAAACGAAACGAGGTGATCCCTCTCAACGGACAATTGAAGAAGTTAACTTTTCGAAACTACCAGCAACTTCAACTCGTGCAACAAAAATAACGCAGTTAGTACTTGTTTTTATTTACAAAGACATGCGCCCTCTGAGTGTTGTGGAGAATAAAGGATTTCGTAATATGATTAAAACGCTGGAGCCCCGTTACACCGTTCCTTCTCGACAACACATCACGGACATCGCTCTGCCAAAGTTGTACCAAGAAGTCAAAGCGACAGTGCTGGACTCTCTCAACTCGGCTGAGACAGTTGCTCTGACATGTGACGCTTGGACTTCGAGAGCCACTGAATCGTATGTAACTGTTACAGCACATCACATAACGGACCAGTGGAACCTTCAGTCTCATGTACTACAAACCCGAGCCATGCATGACAGTCACACAGGTGAGCACATTGCAGCGTTACTAACTGACGCTGTGGCTGAATGGGGATTGAACGCAAAGGACCTTGTTGTTGTTACCGATAATGCACCAAACATGGCTCTCGCGGTTAGACTTGCCTCAGCTATCCAAAGTAGCAAGGAGTTTCCTATGCATTCCTGGAACAAGTGTCTCTGCAGAGAGAGTTTTCTCGTCTGCAGGAGACATAGTAAATGCACAGAGAAGTGTCCTGAGAGCTGACCATGTCGATCAGCTTGTATTCCTGCACAAAAATCTGTAAATTGAAAAATAAACACTGAGAAAACACTACACATGTAAAATCTCTGATATGAGAATGTTTGACATTTTGGTTGAGTCTCATAAGCACTTATTTAGATGAGTAAATTCCTTTTTTCAGGTTGTACTAAAAGTGTTCCATTGATGGACACTGCAGAGCTGTACTTTATTTTATTAACACTTAATTGTAATAGCACTTTACATTTTTTGTTAATGTTTACTTGGATGGATTCTTCAAGCAATTTCATTTTTGATTTATATTTGTTTATGTTAAGGTCACATAAAAAGTACTTTGTTTTGATGCTCCATAGAGCAGTTTTTGGATAAGTATTTTACAATCATAGTACTTAGAAAGACTTCAGTGTTACATGTTTACTTTTTTCATGTTAAAAAATACTTGATATTTCAGTAAAGTAGTTTTTGTTTGTTTATTTGACATGACTTCTAATAAGGCAGATGTTAATTTCTCCATTCATTTTGAACTTAGAGTGTTTTTGTTTCAGATGTTTCATGTCAAGCATTAAACAGTTTGGACTGTTTGATTGAGTTTTCCTAATTAAATTTAGTCCTACTAAACACAAATATCGTCTGGCTTTTAGTATTGCAATATATCGTATCGTCTACCCTGTATTATGATACATATTGTATCGCCAGATTCTTGCCAATACACACCCCTAATATAAAGATATCACTACTTTAAAATTCCTTTCAGACTAATCATTGAAACTGTTATGGTTTCAGCCATTTCTAATCCTGTACTCAGACAAGAAAGTCATGATAGTGCTGACATCTTGACAGGAAGAGAAATAATCTGAGTACTGCATGGTTGCCCTGGAAAAAAAAACAAAAAAGCTGCAAGTGTTGGATGACAGTATGGCAGTAAGGCAGGGAGGCAAGCAGGCAGCTGGCCTGCAGTCCCTCGAGACACACTCTCTACAGTAATTATCATCAGCAGCACTCTAGAGACGATCCTACACAGTCCTTCAGCCTAACTACTGCTCTACTTATTCTTAATGCACACACAAAGATGACAAGAATAGACACAAGGTTTGCTGTGCACAATGGTGACTAGACTAGACACTGGCACAAACAAAGTTGTATGCAATGGGCCCAAGATGGGATAAAGTATTCAGAGCAAACCTCTCTACAGACAAAAGCACTCAAGATCTCTCATATGGATGCATTTAAGTGAAGGAAGTGGGGCAGACTGGAGAAAGAGAGGTGGAGTGGTGACAATGATAAATAATGATCTCTATATTAATATATGAAGGTAAGGTAAGAGGAGGCAGAAGAAGAAAAAAAACTGAAGGAACAATTTCCTCTGTAAATCAAAAAGTAAAAACGTCCGCTTTCTCATTCCAGCCATACTTTCAAAGAACTTGGCCCACTGACAAACCATCGCAGGCCCACACAAATTGTCTCCGGTTTTCCCTTCAGGACAGGAACACGCAAATGACCAGGAGGTAGGAATAACCCCAAACTAACCACAAAGTCATACAGTATTAATGCCATACCACTCTATTATTAGCTCAACCTTGTCTTCTTTATACCTGTGCAACTGCATTTTAGATTTGATGCAAAAGCACGGAAAAATAACTTAACTATAAAATTTAAATTAGGCAGAGGAAAGGGAAGCTGAAGTTAAACTGAGTAAGCACTTATTCTGAGAAAGATTTTGCTTTTGGCATGCTTGCAGCAAGAGTCCTGACATTCAGCGAGTGATCAGAAAATGTCACAGCAATACACTGTAGAAAAGATGGATCCTAACAGGGCTTTTCATTTAATGCTAAAAGCAAACATCAAACATTTAGCCATATCTTGATGGGTTGTCTGCTTACTTACTTGATCAACATTTAAATTTTCTTCCCTTTAACACAGTAAAGTAAAACTCCAACAAAGTATTGGTGCACAAGGTTATTGCTGTAAACTGTGAATAAGATTTGTCTAGAAAAGTACGATAAAAGAGAGGAGCTTTGCACACGCTTATGTTCTGATGGAATTGCCAAAATAGAAAAATCTCAAAATCAAAAAATATGCCTTAAGTGAGTCAGTGCTCAGTGTACTGTGGTTATATTAGATTTGAAAGACACGATGAAGTGTAATTAAACAAATAGATGATACACATTCACGTGTATGTGCCAAAGAGCCTTGAGAACTACAAAAAAACAAAAAAACAACAACCTTACATGGTCCTTCGCTCCATAAGTATCTGCAAAAACGATTCACATCAAAGGCACCTTATTAGATAGTTAACATAAATGAAAGAATTGCAAAAAGGTAAACAAATCTAAAGACCACAGTTCATACGTTGAATTCCCTGCACTAAATTCTGATGAGATTTACACGCAAAAAACAAACAAGCAAACAAGAATAGTTGCAACACTGAAATGAGCAGAATAGACATGCAGGCGCTCTCTTTCCAGAACACTCACTGGTTGTGCCCTCGCACAAAGAGGCACAGGGAGGACAGATAGTGCTATGGCAGCAGATGCATCAGATTGCCAAGTCCTTGTCGCAGCTGTACTGATCCACCAGTGGTGTTGAAGGACAAAATCTTGGTATGTACAACACTAGTCCCAAAACACCTCTCTGGCTGGACCATATGGTTATCAGCGCAGCATCGTGCAACATCAGGACTTCTCTTCCTCCTAAGAGGCACAGAATTGTGCAGTCTCATGCTTAGTTGAGAGCAGGATGCACAATGTCAAACAACACTTGTTGTGAGAAGTGTCACCACAGTTAGGGTATGTCTGATCTTGGCACTTTGCAAAGTCATTTCAAGACATGCCACTACTTTGTCATTTGCCCTTCTGTTAAACTTAAGGAGTCAATATCCTAAGGCTAATTTAGAGCAGTTGTCTTTATCACTATGAGAGTAGAACAATGTCAAAAAGTCACCATCTGACAGAGCAGTTCCAGCTCCCTTGAAAATTTATTGGAGCCATAAGCCTTAATTTACAGGGGAAGGTTACAAAGCAGGCAATCACCTCTGATCAGGCCCATAAACAGCCGAGAGTCAATGCTGCACTGCTCGTCAATCTGTTACTCAAAAATTCAAAGGGTTGACACGGCGGGTCAAACAACACATTTGTTTCTTGGAAGTAAGTCTAGACAGGATCCAGCGAATAGTGAGTGAAGATGTGATTCTGCCTTGGCAGGTGTTAACAGTACAAGAACATTATCTCTCAACACAAGCGATTTATCTTACAAGAGACTTCAGCACTGCGGCTGTAAAAGAAAGACTCCGCCACACGTTTTCTTTTGGCAATGTAATGAAATTCACATATCCTCGTAGTAATTACATCATACATATCTACTCACAAAATATTAAATGGCATATTTAAAACGATTCATTTGATTATTGAAAAATCAAATTAAGAGTGGTTCTGACTCCATTGTTTATAATGCTCCCCACACTGCTGCACATGTAGCAGTGGTGCACAGTTAAGCAGTGTCTTCACCTTGTGTTAATATTTTTTCAAAGAGGTTGCTGGAAGGTTCATAAAAATGACCAGTTACCATTATCTATATAACTAAGATGTTGTATGCAAAGTATAATTTTGTTAGGTACATCTCTTCAACTGCACATTAACACAAATTAGCTTATCACATGGAACCAATTCATTGCATTTAGGCATCTAGACATGGTCAAGAACCTGCTTTGGTTCAGTCTGAACATCAGTATAAGGAAAAAGCTGATTTAAGTGACTATGAATGTGCCACAGTTGTTGGTGCTAGACAGGCTGGTGTAACTATTTCAGAATCTGCTGATCTACTGGGGTATTTCCCCACAACCATCACTAGTGTTTACAGAGGTCTGAATGGCCTCTTGATGCCCGAGATCACAGGAAATCGAATCCTTCAAGCTGATAGGACGGCTCAAATAACCACTTGTTACAACTGTGGTGTGCAGAAGAGCATCTCTGAATGCTCAACACATCAAACTTGAAGCATAGGGCTATAAAAGCAGAAGACCACACACACCAAGTGCGAGCTAAAAACATCAAACTGAGGTACAGTTCACATAGGACTGTGTGAACTGTACTTGGTTTGTACAGCCGATCTGAGTATTGCTGCTGGATTGATGCCGCGAAGACAGTGGTGAGTCCAAAAAGGAGTCCAAACCCAGTACTAACAGGGTGTAACTAACAAAGTGTCAAGTGATGCATAAAGAAAATCATCTGATAAATCAATTTCACTATTTCCCCCCCAAAAAACTCTAGTTTCCAGCTATTCTATTATAACATTTATTCAAACAAGCTCAGCAGCTTTCCAAAAATATTACCTTTGTAACAGTTATATTAAAACCATTCTTAAAAACAGACAAACAAAGCGATAATAAAACTCAGTACTTTATGGAAACTGTTATATAGAAATGTGAGCAATATGAGAACCTAATGGTATCTATTGTTACACTATTGATGAAATGACTTTGTGAAGAGGCTGCACTGAAGCAGGAGACGTACTTTAACAGGAGCCACTGTCAGTCATCACCTTTCAAAACTCAATAAAAATAAATAAAAACAAATAACCTTACATTATCTCACTGAATTATTTACTTAGTAAGTTTATACATTATATATACACAGATAAATCTCTTACATACACTGTGAAGAGCTACATTAAGGCAGTAAACAGCTGCACTGAGTCAGAAATGCACCTTGAACAAGACACCATCCCACTTACAAAAAGCCTATCATCAATCAAAAGCCCCGATGGCAGGACAAAGTGAGTTCCATTACAGGAAATTTTCAATAAGTCAACCCTGGATTGATCCTTACTAGTTTCTATGCAAAAATAAAGAAAGGCTATTGACAACATTAGAGAGACTAAGGCAATTTTAAGCAGGCATATTCATGAGGACACTGCAAATCTGTATCGATGCAACCTGCGTGACACTCCTTTCAGAGCTCTAAAGTTTGCAACAGTCCAATCAGGACGTTTCAAAGGGGCTTTTGAAATATTTAAGCATTATGAAAGACCTCTTTGTTGTTCTTTTAATGACTGCTTAGAATTCCTAACTTGCCAAATTCTGAAATGGCCTGCTGTGTTTATTTTATTCTCCATTTTCAGAAAAAAGCAGACATTTTTTATTCGAGATGCATCGATCAATCCATGATTTAAATCAACCGATTTCCAGCATTCTCAGTAGAGACCAATGACCAGCCAAACAGCCTCCCAGATGTTTGATTACAAGCTGGTCTATAGTTGTGCGCACATTTAAATCCACAAGCTAACATGTCTTCACCATGGAAACTCTTCACTGTGAGGACATAAATTCAAGTACAGATAGACGAGTCTGAAAAACATTTATAAAGACAAACGTAGTCCAATGCTTAACTCCTCTGCATCACCTGAACGTGGACATTTTAAAGAAGCTAACAAAGGAAAAGTAGCTAACGCTAAACTCAATCTAAACCTCAGAAGTCAGAAGCCTCAGCATGAGCAAAGGACCAAAGCAGGTATGAGGAAAATTATGGAGAGAGATTTATAGAGTTAAAAAGAAAACGGGGTCGATATCTTACCTCTGAAAAAAATGATGTAAGAAACTGACATTGGTTTTGTTATATAAATCTGTTGCACCTGATTTAGTCTTGTAAAGTCAAATACGTCAGGTGAAGATGAATGTACAGCAGCTCACTTTCAGTTAAGTATTTATGCCGGTTTCTAATATCGGAGCACTTTATTTTCAGATGAGTAAGTGAGAAAAGATCCTTAAACTTATAGTGGTTTGGGAAAAGTTGTGAAGTTTAATAATGTCATACAATTATTAAAATGGAGTTATGCAAAAGTTAATTTTTGTTTGTATATGCTGTCAGTTGCAGCAAACTGCCATAGGTGCACTGCTACACCTAGAATCTATTACAGTGAAAACAAAGAATTATGTTTTTATTTCCAGTAGGAAGAAAGCTCTGCAGCTGGAAACATGAATCTGCTGGTCCTCCTCCTTATCACATGAAAGTATGTCTGCAATGAACTGCCAAAATATCTAGTGGATTTTAACTACACATATACAATGTTTTACCTTCACCTCCTGACTTTTCATATAAAGCACCATTATGAGATTTACATTTGACAGCTATTGAATTCACGCTCCCTTAAGGATGAGCTGTGATATCTCAGGGGAGCCACTGATAAGTTGGACATTTATGAACATATAAATCACCATTACCAATGTGCCAATCACCCCCAGCTGTACTTTGATATTCTGAAATAATTAACAGATGTTAGCATGCTAATGTGCTTGAATAAGAAGACAGAAAAACATAACTGGATGCTGCTATGGTAAAACCATAATTGCCAACAGGCCAATGTAAATGAAAGACAGGAGTCTAACACCAGCATGTCCTGTACATCAAACACAAAGCAAACAGCAGATCTACTTCTCCCACACTGTCACCATGATTCATGGGGAAAAGAAAGACAGACACAATGACATTCAGAGCTGTAATTATTTTAAAGATCCAATTAAAGATAGGACAAAGGACAGTTTGTATCCATTAGTTTTCCCAATAGGTAGCACTAAACTTCCATCCCTGATGACATCTGGAACTCAACATTTAAAGAATAATGAGCGTCAAAAACAATGGTCTGTGCCTTTAAAATCATTATTATTAATTCAAGTGCTGAAGCACATCTTCATCCAGCTCCCCAGACATGTATTAAGCCCAGTCCTGGATTAAATTTTAAAAATATCGACTGAAGAAAAGACATTGAACTAGGCTTAATACATGTCTGGGAAACAGGTCCTCAAAGCAAGACCAGCAGTTTTATGGCACATAAAACATATTTACATAACATAACAAGTTTTCCTAGTTTGTAAGGCTGTCAAACCAGCAAACACTAGAAAATGAAAGGTCAGCATCAATAAAATAAAGATAAAATACATTCCTCAGTGCCAAGTCCACGTGCAAGCTCTGTAAAAAGAACAACAGATTGTTTTATCAAACAGCATCTGTAATTGCAAAAAGGATTCAGTTTCATCTAGTGTATGAATGCACTGCTGCCACATGCTCAAACCTAAGCACATATAATGCACAGGCAGAAAAAAAGGGGAGCTCTGATGAAAATCTAATACCATTTTTCTCATCAAAAAACATTTCTTTGGTTTTAGCTACACCAGGTCACAGTCATTAGGAACTGGGCAACAATATTCCAGAACATTTACAATTAGTCTTCAGCACATTTAACAACGAAACCAAAAATCCTGTTCAGATTGTATTAGTGGGCACATTGGCAAGCAGACTAGCATTAAATTTCAGTTGCGTTTCAAAGACGTGCAGAATATATTGTCTTTAAAGATGCTAAACTTAAAATGGGTGAATCTCCAATTCGGGTCTTACTGGGGTTTTCAACTATGGAAGCCCATTTCCGCCACTAATAAAAAAACAAAAAACAAAAACAAACAAACAAACAAACAAACAAACAAGTATCCATAATTTGAAATTTCGAGTTAGCTCTGCCAATCAGTAATCTAGGTGAATGAGGTCACTTTCTTGTTACCCGGAAGCATATGGCACAGAGTAACATGCACTCAAAACTTGATCGCAACAAATTGGCGCTTTCGCGAGTACGTTTGCTGATAGTAACGCCATGTGATTCAGCTAATAACACAACGATTTCATCATTTTTGAAGCCACGCTGAAAATACTCAGCAATCTGTGCATTCATGACTGGATGTAATACCGGTAGCTTAGCTGTAGCATTTGTACCTGAGGGCTTCAGCTTCCGGGTAACAAGGAAATGACATCATTCACGTAGATTACTGATTGGCAGCGCTAACTCGAAATTTCGAGTTATGGATCCTTTTTTTTTTTTGGTGGTGGAAACGGGCTTCCATATTCAACTGTTGATTTTTTAGACTTTTTTTTTTTTTTTGCATCATCTGGTTTTGTCTTCTAAATAGAAACTAATCAGTGTTTTTTGTTTGTTTATTTTTACAAATTCCATGCTACAGCTTCAGAGTGATAACTTTGTTTTTCTTTAAGGAAGACTAGTAGAATAGAATAGAAAGTAAAATAAATGCCCAATTTGCATATATGCCTGGGGGAATAACGAAATACCAATATATTCTACTTTACATAGAATATAAGAAATAAGCATATTGATATCAGATATGCTTTGTATATCTGTTAAACCTAGTTTCAGGCTTATCTAGACACTTTACAGACAATATCACTAACTTGAGGACTGGAGCGGGATGCACTTCAAGCAGCTGCAGCTTATCACACACTCAGTGAAAAGTGGCACCTACTTCTCACAACAAGAGCTGACAAGGCCAGATTTTTAAATGAGGTTTGGTTGGCACACCGCTCTCCCCACTCATGCCCTCCCATGCACATCTTTTTTGTTATTGTTGTTATTGTTGTACAGAAACAATTACTTTTCAGGACAACAGTATGTTTCAATACTGATGCATTAGACCGTATACAAGGACATTTTTCTTTAATGTATCACAATAGAGTTAAGCATTTTTGAGCAATTTTGGCAACACACTGACATGTTATTATTGGCTGTTAAGTCCCATTTTTTCTGCACAAAAATGAGTCCTTACTCTCACCTATTACAAACCAATGCACTTGTTCCAAACTGTGAATCACAGTCACCGAATATCACATATTATTAAGTGGTATTCCCAGATGTCTGGTGAGGTTAAAATCCTCATTATTTGTCATGGCCAGTCCCTAACCCTTTGAAATGACACTGCCTAATTAGTTAAGACAAATGACTGCAGACTTAATTAACCAGAATGCTCCTTAAGGGGCATTATCAAATGTTTAAGAAATTAACAGATTGCCAGTTCATCAATTCTATGTAATTGATTTGTTCCCATTCAGGTTATGAACTCATCTCTTTCCCCATCCATTCAGCTAACCATCCAAGGAAAAATTAAAAGGGGAAATTTATAGTGTCCACTCGCACGAGCACATGCTGAATCACATTGAGCAGTCCTCTGTGGGACTATCAGAGTCACTGCTATACTGATCGCACAGTGTTACTCTGTTAATGAGGTGGCACTTGGCTACTTCGTTGCATCTCATAAATACAAACTGTCTTGCGATAAGACAAGCGCTGCGTAGTAAGCTGTGCTAGAGGTGACATAAAATAAGAGAGATGGACGACAGCGAAGAAGCTGTGTTCACAAACATGCCAGTATGAATCACAGCCATGCTTTCCATTTAAAGCAGCACGAGTATGCCTCATGAAGCTTTAGTGGACTAATTCAAAGAGCCTTATCTGCTCTAATTAATATAGTGCTTGAGTGTTCGTGGCACAAGTGCCTCTCTCTACCCCTCAACTGTGGCAGTGCCTCTATAGATTTGGATGAAAGCATGAATAGGTTATTTAGTTTATCAAAAAATAAATAAATAAATAAATAAAATTGCAGGTTACATAACTCCCTTTAAAAAGTTATGCATGTTAAAGCGTTTCAAATGATTGGCCTATTCATTCTGTTGTAGCTACCAGAGAAAGGCACTTTATACTATAGGACTTTACTTTTTCTGAATTTACCTTTCTGATCACATGGACAAAACAAATAAATAAAAAAAGTGGTAAATTAAATTTGGGTCTGGTTATTGCACAAAAAGATGCGCTGTTGCTCTTATTACTGCTATCAGCCACTTGTAGCTTTTTTTTTTTGCCCTTGCCTTTTAAAAAGGTCACGCTCAGACCATTTCAGTAAGGAGAGAGAAATGACATCTGCCTGTTACAGAGCCGGGGATAGAACAGCGGAGCAGAGATAGAGACGGAAGCAGTAGAGCATGGCTCCAGGATTTAGATCAGTGAGATTTGCATCATTGGCAGGTCTTTAGGCAGGGCAGGTCTAATCTCCTGCAGACAGGCTTAAGAAAGGAAAACCTGACTGTTGTGTCTCTACAGATAGGGATTTCAGTAATTAGCATAGTTAATATGAGGAGGGAGTCAAATTCAAAGGTGTCAGGTCTAAAGGGAAGATAATGCAGTAAATAAGGAGAAGTTAATACAAGGATGCGCAACTGTGGCAAAGTTCAGTCCCATATATCTGTGAACTTTGCCACAGGCACAAACCTTCAGTCACAGCTCATGAATTGCAAAAGTCTTCCCCTTGTGCTTTAATAGCCACGCACTGCTTTTAGCTGATGGCTTAATTATCTTGTTCATCAATAAGTTCAGATTAATATGCCGTCACCACTTTAAAAATGATCATGGCATGCATGCCAAGGTTAAGCAGGCGAGATGGTCGATATCTAACGCAGTCACATCTTGCTGCTATAGTGAAAAAGGCCCAACAAAGACTGTACTTTTTAAGGAGGTTGAGAGGTTTTAAGGTTTCATCTGAAATGATGACTCTCTTTTATAAAAGTTTTATTGAATCTGTTTTAACTTTCTGTATCATTGCTTGGTACGGTAGTATGTCCATGGATAATAAGACCAGACTTAACAATCTGGTTAAAGTGGCGGGCAAGATTTCAGGGAGGTCTCAGGTCCAGCTTGTGGACTTTTATAACAGGCAGGTGCTGAGGAAGGCAACTTCTGTCCTGTTGTGTTCAGATCATCCTCTCTTTAACGATTTCCAACTGCTTTCCATCAGGTCGTCGTTATAAAATGACTGCAGTGAAGACAAAGCGACACAAATTGTCGTTTGTACCTAGTGCTATTATCTTAATTAACAACACTAAATTGTAAGTGTTGTTGCCATTGCACATTGCACTTTTTTCGATGGAAAATCTAGGTTGTTTTATCAGGCTTATATTATATTATAGTATTTTTTTTAATGAGTGTACGTGATGTGTTGGTTGTATGTTTGTTGTTCGTTTTGACATACTGCGAATCAATTTCCCGTCAGGGACAATAAAGTTACCATTGACCATTGACCATCTAGGCAAAACTGTGTAAAGAGTACTACAGCGTACTTATTACAAGTGGCAGCAGCCATTGTGCTCTGTAACACAGTCTCTTCACTCACGCAGTGGTAGTGGAATCACCGCCTTTATGGCACAGAGAGATCAGCCAGCCAGCCAGACCCCGTCAGAATTTTCAATGAATCAGATCCCTATGACTTGCACAAAGGGTAGTTCCAGGAAAACTCAATCTTTGAAGGTCTCATTTCACAGATGATAGAGAAGCTGAACATGATCTTCAATATACTGCACTTTTAATGAATTACGCCTGTCAGCCATCACTGACATTGTTTTCTCAAGTAATTTTCAGCATTACTCCCACTTCTCCCTCATTATCTACACAGGAACAACAGCATAAGTTAAGCTGATAGGAGCGCATTTACTCATTGCAGAGGCTGGCAACATTTCCTAATGACTGCAGCCGCTCTAAATTATTGAAAAAGCCTAAGCACCTCACCAGCTACAGAAATGGCTATTAACCTTGGCGAACGATATTCAAATCCAGTTAGAGCCAACTTCGTCCTCCAGTATCCCTTGCGGGGAGGAAATGTAAATGTGTTCTTGCTGAGACAGATGGGGGAGCCTCCCGTCGTTTGAAGTTCCAGCAAAAGAAGCCGTTGCAAGCAGAGGGCTCTCCACCCTGTTCTGTAAAATATTCAGGACTGAGTCTCATTGAGACACCTTTCTTCCCAGTGTACCCCTTCAAACCACACTGGGCTTCAACACAGTTGGGGTATTACCAAGCACGCTCGCCACACAAAAAATAAAAACTTAGCAAAGGTTTACAAATTCATCCCTGTGCAGCGACAGTGAAAAACAACCCGAGGATTATCTCGGTGTGCAGACAAGAATTCAGGAGATTTGATTTATGAGAGAGAGAGAGAGAGAGAGTGTGAGAGAGAGAGAGAGAAAAAAAAAATAACAACAACATCTCACTCCTCCTTTAAGGAGTATCTTGGAGCATAACCATCTGAATATTGCAATGTCCTGTGCATTGTTGGTGACAAATCATTGCAAATTGAATTCCACAGCTTAGCTGACATACTGTCAAAGCTGATTTGATTCTATTGTAGCGATACCTGACTGTTAATCTGTTCAGGCCCTGATACTGTGCTACACACCAGAGAAAATCCCCGATCATTACTCTTATCACCTGGCCCGAACGAGAGAAGGAGAGAGACAGAAGCGAAAGAAGTGAAAGAAGCAGAAGACGAGCAGGTAAAGAGCCAGTAAACATGAGATAAAAACTTTTGTTAGAGTTTACTTTTTAAAGGAACAGTTCAGGCCAGGTCTCAGGCCTCCACTGACATATCTAAAGTTTACCTTATGCAGATAGCCTGGTTATTGATGCAGGTTCCCCAATTTCAGAGATATTTCATATAGTTGGTGCTGTAAGTGCTAAAAAACAAATACACTTCTTTTTCCACCCACGGCTAGCAAGATAGCCAGTTGGAAAAACAGGAGTTGGAAAGGCCAGATTTTAAACGCCAAATGACCTTTCAAAATAAGAGCGAAGTTGTCGTCCACTAGCAAACTGACAGTTGCTTTCTTAGATGGATGAAAAATATATTTTTTTAAATAAATAAAAAACACTTATATTTGATATATAATAATGGCAGATTTAGTAATCCTGTAGAGCATTTTTTCTAATGCTGGAGGAAAAAAATTATAATAATTGCAGCCTTTACAGGGGCTCCCATTCCCTGCTCTAAGGAATGTGTTGGTGGAAAATGAGAAAAGAAATAATGGAAATGTTTCATGCAATTTGTTGCCTTGGTTGGGACATTGTTTTTATTTAGGTAATAACATTAACCAAAGGTTTTCAATCATGAAAAACAACAACACAGACACAGACACATGGCTAAATAGAAGGCACAGTGTGAACAGCACATTATCAAAGCACCATCCAATCCAAGATGTTCTGGCAAGGTAAGCTGTAGGTTGCCCACATTTTGGAAGGACTCAGAAAATAATGCAGCTATGTGCAATAGCCACATGAAGAAATGCAGGTTTATAATCGGAGTAAAGTGTGGGCCATTACTTGGCCTCTCTATACTTTAGTAATGGTTGCAGAGAAGCAAGCAACTAGTTTTACACAAGACATAACAAAAACATAACAAAAAGAAAACCTCCATGCGTTTCTGACAATACTTTGTAATAAGTCATAATATTAAAGCTGAAAAGCAATAATAATGAATTCTGATACTGAGATGTAGCATGTAATTATGTCTAATAGTTTTAGTATTAGGAGCTTACCAAGCTAATCTGGACAAATTTGGATAAAAGAAGAAGTTCAATTTACATATTTTCATTTTCTATCAGCATAAAGCACAATTATTTTTCAGTCAATCACCTTTCCTCCAGGTACAATACCTATATAAAAAAATACTCTACAACACTGCACATGAAATCTGTTTGATGATAAGTTTCCATCCATTTGAATCCATCTGGGAGTAAATATGAAAGGTAAACACAGCATGAGATGTCCCTGCTTTGTCCACCCACTATGGTGATTTGTACTAATGTTCCAAATACCTATGCAAGCACCTCAACCTGAAAGACCAGTTCTCAGATACCGACTGCGCAGAAAAGCATCAAACTGACAGTACAGCATATCATGCTAATTTATTCATCTGTTCGTCCTGGAGCTTTGAAATTTATTATGAAAGCACAACTCTGTGTGACTGGGTTTGTTTGTTAGTCAATACAGTGCAGGGGTGTGGGGATTTATGTCTTGCAGCTCTGGCAGCATGTTTAAGACTCTTTGCAATTACCAGACCAAATGCTTTGTTTGCTAAATGAGAAACTGTGCAACTGTAAGCATTTGCCACTGTGTGCTTAGACAACTCTAATCAGGCGAATTCTGCTGGCTGCTGTTGCCAGCTCACACACACATGCTGGAAGCTCAAAGTGCAAGGGTTAACCTTTTTTACTCGGGTCTTATCTGAAATGGGGCCAGGCTGGGGGTTTTGTTCACTATGACTTTTGCTCATCAGAGGTCACACAGCCCACTGTAGAAGTGCTGAACCTAAGCATGCAAAATAACTCACTGACGAGAAGACCTTTGCAGTTCAATTATACGCAATAAAGAAAAATTAAAAATATCTTAAACGCACAAACTTACAGACTCACAGTTATAGTGACAGACAGTGTACACGAGTAACATTCACATGCAGGAGCGCATTAGAAAAGCTTTACTCAAACAAGCTCTTGCCGAATAACTATCATTTGTAGAGCAGCGCGTATATTTAACAGCCTCCATGATTAGAGCTACTGCAGGACTTGAAGACGGCATTGTTACATCACCTGTGAACTGTCACACTGTTCAACTTTGATCTGTCAAACCTCTGTTCGCTCACACATGCTAACTTGCTAACCCTAGCCGTGAGACGCTGTCAGCGACGAAGCCACCCAGCCCGAGCAGCAGACCGTAACATCAGCAAGAGAAGCTGTAACGCTACCTTCGCTTTATCAAGAAGTATGTGCTTTGAAGTAGCTATCCTCAGTCCTTTCGCTACAGCCTGGGATGCCATGGAAGCCGCCATGTTGACACGCAAGTCCAACGGGAGATGACGCTGAAAGCGTGTGAGCGATCATAGGTCAAGAATCAGAGGTGGGCGGTGCTTCTAAAAGACGCATGCACACCTGTGGAGTCAGGTGTGCACGTTTAGCAGGCATGGACGTTGTTGGCGCTTAGTCTAAACTACAGGGACAGAGGTGAGAACAGAGTAGATTAAAAATCTAACGATCTAGCAATTTCTCTTTGTCTAAAATCAAATCCTTCAAGGCGCTTTATATTGTAAAGTTAGGAGTATTACAAGTCCTAACTTGTGATTTCGATATTCTCTATTACCCAACAATCAGATGACCCTCTATGAGCAAGCACTTGGTGACAGTGGGAAGGAAAAACTCGCTTCTAACAGGAAGAAATGTCCAGCCTGGTAAGTGTCCCTCAGTGGACACTGCGCAAGATGGGCATCGCTGTTTTGAGCAATCTAGATCTTACTGAGGTCTTAATGGGGTCATCTAAGCATTAGACCAAATACTGTAACTGAGCAATATGTGGGGTAAAACCAAAGATTGTAAAACTTGTTGTTATTAAGTTTTAATGTTCATTTTCTCCCTTACACGTTACATAAGTAATACATGTTAGCGTGTGCAGTGTTACAACTGCCACACAGGACCCTGAGTTTCTGTCCTCAGAATATCTCTGGGAATTTGTGGTTTTTAACCAACTGAAGAAGAGTTTAGATTCTATTATTAAACTCATGTTACACATGCAGGTTTTTTTCTTTTTTTCCTTTTTTTCTAATGTAATGAGCTTTGAATCTTAGGCTACGTTCACACTGCAGGTCTTAATGCTCAGTTCCGATTTTTTGATCAAATCCGATTTTCTTGTCTGCTTGTTCACGCTACAAATAAAATGTGACAGCAAACGCGCTCTAGTGTGAACCCTCAAAGCAAAAGAAGACGTCACACACAACGCGCTCTGTTTAGACCCTTAATATAAAGACTTGTTTCGGACTTTACGTTTCCCAATTTTGCTTTAAGTTATTTTGTTATTTTGTTATTTACATATGGCCTGATAATTATCCTTATTGCTGTTTTAGAGAGGAGCGGTGCTTCAAAGGATAGTTACAGATTTCTGTCAGAATCTACAGATTATACAGTACAAATAAAATGTTCACGTTTCTTCAAAGTTGTTTTCCCAACAGTTTCAACATCTACACTGGATGGCCAGGAAGCGTTCACAATGTCTTCTCCGGCGCTGATAAATGGCGTCTGTCTTGTGTCAGTGACGTAAAAGACGGATTTAATGCGACATGACCATTCAAACATCAGTCGCTTTCTAAAACATCAGATATGTATCCGATTCAGTACCACATACGAAAGTGACCCAGATCGGATTTGAAAATATCGGATTTGTGCCGTTCACACTGTCATAGCATGATCGCACATGGGTCGCATTGGGTCAAAATAGTCAGATTTGATGCGCTTTCGATCTGTTCTAATTTAACACTTTTTATGTGGTAAATTAGATATGATTTAAAATAGTTATGTTACTAATGTGTGATGAACAATCACAACTGAAAATCATAATAAATCATATTATTAAAAACAGCGATATGAGTTAATTTTCCACTAATGTTAAGAATCAAAGGACATAAGAAAAGGGCACAAACAAACTAAACATTTTTACTGCATATATGTATAACTTGGATTTATAATGTGCTGACTCACATAGTGCATACAGTCTTTGTTTTTCGTTTGGGGTTGATGGATGGATGGGGAGGATGTGTGTGTGTATTAGTTTCAGTCTCATTGCTGGAAATGCATCCATTCATTTTCTTAACTGGGGATCAACTCCACAATTAATGTAACATGCTTGGCTTTGCACTGTGGGAGGAAAACCCACACAAGCAGACTGGACATGAATTGCAGGAAGAATTTGTACAGGTTCATCTATAAGCACTCATGGACATAATTTGTTTATCTAGTGGGTGGGGAAGGTTGCAGAGTAAGTTTCAAGTTTTTTGGGGGGCCTTAATAGAAATAATATTATTTGCTGCTTATTAATGTGTCTGCAAACAGCATGTACAAGCAGTACTTGAAAATCAAGGTTAATGAGTTCTGGCAGTATTGCAAAAAAAAAAAAAAAAAAAAAAAAAAGCTGCTGCTGGTGTAAAATATGATGGATTCATACGGCGTGCACAGATTTTGGTGGGAGGAAATATGTCTTTTATGTTATAATTATTATTTTAATTTGAGAAAACTGACCCTTTATGTTGCCTTTGCAGCTATTAAGCTCTACAAAATAATTTGACAGTAGTATCGAATTGAATATTTAAATCGCCCATTTTAATCATTCAATTTCCATGTGTTGAGCAGACACTAAAAGGCCCGTCATGGATGTTGAATGCGGGAGCTGCTCCGGCTCCATCCACAGTGTGACCTTGCAAGCAGGACAAACAATCACTGCACTCAGCTGAAAGGTATTGGTAGGGAGTCGAGCGAGAGAGAGCGTGGGATGTGTGAGCTGATCTTGTCTGAATAGCTAAATAGCCCACTCACATAGTTCTCCAGAGCCCTCATTACACGCCGCATCTTGAAAGGGCAGAGAGGGCAAACCGATCATAAAGAGCAGTGATTATGACAGGAGGAGAGAGAGAGAGGGAGAGTTGGATGAGATACTCACTTAGAAACCATCAGTGTCAGCAGGCTAGAGAGGACATGACGGAGGGGAGGAGATGATGATGAACAGCTACAACCAAAGGATCCTTTTTTTTTCTTTTTTCTGGAGACCTTTTATGGTCAATAAGTAAGTTGAAATGATAAACCCCTGAAAAACTTTGAAAGAAGAAAAATTTGCAAATGTGAGCCACTTTGATGTCAACGGGGAGAGAATTTGCCTCATGTTTATTTGATTTTTTTTTTTTTTTGCTCTTAACCTCCCCCAGCTTGTGGGTGAGAGCTTTTTGGAAGTCAGTGATCCATATTTCACACATTGAAAATATTCTGTGGTTGCCAGCTTTAAAAAAAAAAAAAAAAAAAAACCTTAGCACAGTAACTGCACAAATGAAGTGAAAATTGCTGCACCAGCATAATATCTGGGTGTGTCAACAAATCCTACCGAATGTATAAAAAGTCCACCCAGTGTCTTTGTGTCAGTGAAGAGTGGCGTGTGTAACTTAAGTATTAAAAAAAACAAAATCACTGAGAGTGGGAGCCCAGCAGAATGACTAAAAGATGATTCGCGTGAGCATTTTAAAGCATTTTGTTTCTTTTTCTCTCTCTCTCACCAGTGACATTTTCTTCTCTCCAAGGAACTGATATTCAAACAGGACTGTCAGAATATCAATGGCCCTAACTAATACAATTCAGCTTTTTTTTTAAAATTTGAGATGTTGTCCTGTCGCTCAGAACAAAAACTGTGTTTTTGTCTGCACTCGGAGCAATCATGTCATTTTAATCCCAGAATACAAAGCAGCTATTGTTGCTTTGTATTCTTTTCAAAACTACCTAAACTTTCTAACACAAATTGAATTTGTTTTAAATGGGCAGTTCACAAAGTACAACGATATCTACATATATGAATACACAACTAGAAGTACGTGCTGATTTTCAAGTCAGTGATACTTTTTAAATGCACCAGAAAAGCAGGGTATTTGCTGTTTGTGCCTCCTTTCTTTGGCTAAAACAAAAGTTAATTAAAAAATTTTTTTTAATAATACATAAAATTCTTAAAATGTTTCACTAGGATTCAGGTGAATCGTGAGGTAGGATGTGTGTTGCACTGTTACCTCACAGCAAGAAGGTCGGGGGCCCTTCGGTGTGGAGCTTGCATGTTCTCCCCCCTGTCTGTGTGGGTTCTCTCTGAGTAATCTAGCTTTCTCCCACAGTCCAAAGACATGCAATTAGTGGCTTTAGGATAACTAGTCACTCTAAATTAACACTAAGTTTTAGCTCTGTGAAAGATTAGCAACCTGCCCACCGTGTACCTCATCTTTTTCCCTTCCACTTACTCTGATTTGGATAAATGGAAGAAAATGGCTGAATGTTTTATATCACAAAACACTCTGACTAAAGCAGCTTGTGTTCATTTCAGATACATAACACATCTACCCACAACAAAGCCAGCCCCACCCCCCACTCCAGCCCAGCCTCACATCTACTTCACAGCTGATCAGGTGAGAAATCAGCTCAAGAGGACGAAGGCAAGGAAGGCAGCAGGTCCGGATGGAATCTGCTCCAGACTGCTCAGGGACTGTGCAGACCAGCTCTGTCAGGTGGCCCTGTACATCTTCAACCTGAGCCTGAGCCTGGAGAGGGTTCCTGAACTGTGGAAGACTTCCTGTGTGGTTCCGGTGCCAAAAATTGCACACCCCAGGGAGCCCAACCACTTCAGGCCTGTTGCCTTGACTTCTCATCTGATGAAGACCATGGAAAGGCTCATCCTGCACCACCTTCGGCCACTGGTGGGCTCAGTGATGGACCCCCTGCAGTTCGCCTACCGTTCTGGAATGGGGGTGGATGACGCTGTCATCTACCTGTTACACCGATCCCTCTCTCACCTAGAGCAGGCAGGGAGCACTGTGAGGATCATGTTTTTTGACTTCTCCAGTGCTTTCAACACCATCCAACCTGCACTACTGAGAGGGAAGCTGGAGGGAGCCGGAGTAGGCAAACAGCTGACTGCATGGACCATCGACTACCTTACCAACAGACCACAGTATGTGAGGCTCCATGACTGTGTGTCCGAGGTGGTAATCTGCAGCACGGGGGCACCACAGGGCACGGTTCTCTCACCTTTCCTCTTCAGCCTTTACACTTCAGATTTCTGTTATAATTCGGACGATTGTCATCTACAGAAGTTCTCAGATGATACAGCCATCATTGGATGCGTATCAGACGGGAATGATCAGGAATACAGGGGGGTCATCAGTGACTTTGTTGGCTGGTCTGAGACCAACGTACTCCAAATCAACGCCGGCAAGACAAAGGAGGTGATCATAGACTCAAGGAGGAAGTCACCCCCTACAACATCGGTGAACATCCAAGGGAAAGGCATTGAGATAGTGGACTCTTATAAGTACCTGGGTGTTCACCTCAACAATAAACTGGACTGGACTACAAATACAGACATCCTGTATAAGAAGGGCCAGAGTCGACTCCACCTGCTGAGGAGACTGAGGTCCTTCGGAGTCTGCAGGACTCTGTTAACCCTTTAAGACCTACCATAGAACCAAGTCCGCCAGAGTATATTTTATAAATTTACATGTTGTAGTGCCATTTTTGGGAGCATTTCAAGATGATATACATCAATACAATGATTATAGCCCACATTTTAATAATATGCATGCATTAAGTGCATAGTAATTACATAACTTGCAAAAAAGTGCAATAGACTACAAAAAAATTGAAAATCGTTTTTGCTTTTTTAACATATATTTCTAGTTAGAGAAATTTAAGAGGCTTATCCCTCAAAACTGTAAATACAAAAAAGTTGCACAAAATAGTTTCCCACCACAGGGAATTTATTTTAAGTGTCTTCATAGTTTTATTTTTGAAATCCACAAATTTTTATATACTGCAGGAAAAACGAAAATAAATATTATAATGCAAATTTGCAAAAAAACAGCATATGCATCAAAATAAACTATTTCCAGCAGTGCAATATGAGTCCTAAGCATCCCAGAAACGACACAGAAAGTCATAAAGTCAAACATAATTTTTAAAAACACAAATATAGGCTCATGAGGCCCTGATGGTAAAAAAAAACAACTACATTTCTGCAAAATGACGTCACTTCCGGTTTCGGGCAGGTCATGGCAGACATGCGATAGTTCGCGCTGATGGACGTAGGAAATGTTACAAATAGCTGATCGGATCAGCAAAGCGTGTTTCTGGAATATTATGTTTTTATTGCTGCAAGTGCTTTTTATGAAGTTTTTGCAAAGCTATATGTGGAAGGAAACCGTGACGTAGGACAAGCTGATGGCATACGATGTAAGTACAACTCCTCCAGTTTCATATGCAAAAAAAATTATTGCACTAGCTTATGTGGTTGCAGTGCTACCGGGATTTAAAAATAGTTACCCAAAACGGAGCGTGCCCGCTCTGACCGGCTTTAAAGGATTAAGGACATTCTATGACACTGTGGTAGCATCTGCCCTTTCCTATGCAGTGGCCTGCTGGGGGATTGGAGTGGACAGGGACAGGAGCAGGATTGACAAACTGGTGCGGAGGTCTAGCTCCGTGCTGGGATGTCCCCTGGAGTCTGTGGAGGTGGTTGGCGAGAGGAGGATGTTAGTAGGGCTGACATCCATCATGAACAACCCACATCACCCACTGCATGAGTATGTGAGTGGGCTGAGCAGCTCCTTTAGTCAGAGACTGAAACACCCTCACTGCAGGAAGGAGCGCTTTTGCAGATCATTCATCCCAACAGCGGTTAGACTCTATAACTCCTCAATCACGATGTCATAAGTCACTGGACACTGTGAACATCCACGGTCACCATTTCATGCATAATGGACCTTCCATGTGTATGGACATGTGCAGGTATATATGTATGTATATGTATACATATGTATATTTAGTGTGTACATGTGTGTGTGTACATGTCTATAAATAGGAATAGTAGTGGTACAGCGAGGACTGAACAGATCTGAAGGACTGCCAAAATCAGCAAGGGCTACCCACTCTTGGATGGAGTGGGATAAAGAGACGAGTCCATCTTCGTATTGGAACAATTAATATCGGAACCATGACTGGAAGAAGTCGTGAACTGGCTGCTGCCCTGAAAACCTGCCGCATCGACATCGCCTGTGTCCAAGAGACAAAATGGAGCGGAGCAAAAGCCAAGGAAATTGGTGAAGGGTACAAGCTCTACTACAATGGGGAAAAAACCCAAAATGGTGTGGGTATCGCGATCGCTGCAAAACTCAAAGACAGTGTCGTGACTGTGAACCGATTGTGTGATCGTCTCATGTCAATTGAAATAGACTTCGGAAAGACAGCTCTGCGAGTGGTCTGCTGCCGAGATCCGCCAACCATACTAAGGCATTGGAGCAACTACTTCTCAGAGATCAGTAACAAAGAATTCCCCCACCCTCCAATTATAAGCGCCAACCCAGTACCCGGACCAGTCCCGCCTATTACACCCGCTGAAGTGGAACCAGCCGTCAAGAAGGTGAAAAATGGAAAAACAACTGGACCAGACGATATCCCAACCAAAGTCTGGAAGCTTCTTGGGCGACCGGGAACGGCCATCCTGACAGAAGTGTTTAATAACATTGTCAGCACAGGGGAAGTCCCGAAGGTCTGGACGACCAGCATTACCATACCCATATGGAAGAACAAAGGGGATGTAGCCGAATGCTCAAATTATTGTCCTATCCGCTTAACATGTCACACGACGAAAATATTTGAAAGAGTCATCGATGCACGTCTTCGGGAAATTGTCAACGTCACCCCCAACCAATGCGGTTTCGTAAAGGGATGTGGAACAACTGACGCCATACACGCCGCCCGACTCCTGCTGGAGAAGCACAGGGAAAAGAACAAGACGGTACATATGGCCTTCCTAGACTTTGAAAAGGCTTTCGACAGGGTACCCCATGACCTCATATGGCACTCCCTAAGATCGCATGGTGTCCCTGAGGCGAGACATCAAATGGATACAGCTCCTCTACGACAACACCACCAGTTCAGTCCGATGCGCCGCTGGACTATCACCTCCCTTCCCAGTTAGTGTTGGGGTCCACCAAGGGTCAGCTCTGTCACCCCTCCTCTTCATTCTATGTATGGATACCATCACGGCCGACCTCCAGTTACCTCATCCATGGTCTCTTCTCTTTGCTGATGACGTATTCCTCGCCAGCAAAGACAGAGAAGAGACCCAAACGACGACACAACTCTGGAAGACCCGGCTCGATGAATACGGTATGCGGCTCAATACGAAAAAGACCGAATACCTGGAAGGAGGTCCCCAAACTGATGACACCATCGTAATTGACAAGGAAGAGTTGAAGAAGACGGAAGAGTTCCGCTACTTGGGCTCAGTCATCAGCTACGATGGAAATATAACCTCCAATGTCCGAGCACGAATAAATGCAGCCTGGTTAAAATGGCGACAGGTCACTGGTGTCCTTTGTGACAGAAGAATGCCAGATCGACTCAAGGGAAAAATCTACAAAGCGGTGGTCCGCCCAGCAGCCCTGTGTGGTTCCGCATGTTGGCCCGCATTGACCACACATGAACAGGCCCTAAACACCATGGAGATGCGCATGCTCTGATGTAGCCTGGGAATTACAAGATGGGACCGTGTTACGAACAAAGACATACGGAAGCGACTAGGTGTAGCCCCAATTAAGGAAAAGATGCTCGAGTCCTGCCTGAGGTGGTATGGACACGTGATTCGAAGCAATGAGAACTCTAGCAAAAACGGCAATGATGATCGACCCAGAAGGATGCCGGCCTCGAGGCAGACCAAAGAAACGGTGGATGGACAAAATTAAGGAGGACATTAAGACCATCAACGCATCACCTGAGGACGCCTTGGACAGAAAATGCAACCAAATGGAGAAACCTTTGCCGAAGAGCGGACCCTGCACCAGCGGGAATAACGCCAGGATGAAGAAGTGGTACAATAGCTATATCAAGCTATATAGTTTATGTCTTCCATATTTCCAACCATATCCATAATCACATACTGTGTATGCTACCATTGTATATAGTGTATTATCTTACTTTTTTTCACTGATTGTACTTATTTGTATTTTTGTATTTCCTTCTGATATCTGTACCTGAGCTGAGGTGACGCAACAATTTCCCCGTTGTGGGATCAGTAAAGTCTTATCTTATCTTATCTTATCTTATAACATATGTGATCTTGTCTTATCGTTCTTTTTTTTCCCCACCCTTTTTTTTCCTCCCCGGAGCAACATGAGTAAGTGTGCAGGCAGGGCAACTAATTTGTGGTTTCACTCAATTATCCATTGTCAGTTTCCACTCAATAACTTGACAGCCATGAAAATACCAGGGATGAAAACTCACAGTTCCCAACAGGTTGTGCGGTTAGCCCTGATGCTTCTGTCACCAAAATAGCAGAGGGGTGGTTGGCTAACAACCTGCAGTGATCAGGCGAGGAGCTGACACACTGAGCATGCCCAGAGTCTGGACCACACTGTCAGTCTCTGCTCTTCTGCCATCTTTTTCTTTTTAATTCGTGTCTCAGGTGCCTCTCTCTTTTTCTCTGTTTGCACTGACCGTGCTACTTTAAGTCGTTTCTTGCCCTTTGTTGTTCTTCCAGTGTCTCTTTGTTTCGGCTTTCTCTGCCCCTTCTTCTCTGTGTGTCTCTGCTTATCTCTGAGCTGTCTGTTAACCACACTTCCCGCATGTGAGCTCAAAAGAGAATTCTCCACAGTGATCCTGACTATAGGACCCTCTTCAAACGTCAATGAGGCCGTTTCAGCAACACTTTGCCCCTCTCATTAACGTGACTGGTTGGACAGCATAGCAGATCACACGGAAGAGAAAGATGAAACTAAAAGCATCCAGAAGGTTTGCTTGGCTGTCTGTCAGTGTCACGCTGACATAGAACCTGGACACTTCAATGACCCTTTATTTTTTGGACTGAATGCAGATCAGTGTGTTCATTTTATTCAGTCTCCATTCACACAAAGCAGAAATGGACAAGCACCAACTTACTAAGTGTGACCTCTCTGAATAAATGTATATATATATGCAGTGAGGCCAAAAGTCCATGCCGAGCATTTAAGAGTAAGGGACTAACTTTGCATACAAGTTCCAAAAGTAGGCTTGTAACAGAGCGGCGATCTCAGTGAAAACTCATGTTTTAAAGGCTGTTTTATACTATGTTTATGTACAAAATCATGTGGCATTGACTAGCCAGAGGAGAGTTTTGTTTTCTACCTGACAGAATGCCAAAGTAACGAGAGAGATGGGGAATTAATGCACTTAACTGCTGAGTCAACAAGCAAGGAATCTTGCAGCTTAGCCAAACAGACAGAAAGCAGACTGCCTGACAGGGAAATTAAAATAGGCAAGGAAGATGCTACGGAGAGTGACAGAGATCGGACAAGAGAGAAAGTGAAAGAGTGGGATCGGGTCATTGCCACCCTGTGCTCAGCACATCTTTTGATATGACAGACGGCAAACATAGTTACTCATCATTTTCTGTGCTAACCCTTAGAGTTCACAATGTCACGACAATGCATATGCATGAGTCCAAGACCTTTCTTTTATCCTCATTTCTCCCAGAGAGTTTGGAAAGATTATGACACAGCAAACATATTTTACTCCGGAAGAAAAGCGGGATAGACTTTTCCCAAGGGTCGACTGACATACCTCAGCATTACCCTCCATAACTTTCACTTTTCTACCGTAAAATCCATAACAGCCCAAGAACATAAGACTGCCAAAGCTTGGCTTGTGTCTGCTCTGAATGTCAGAGCTGGAGAGGGAATCAATACAGCAACAGGAGCTGCCACATCTTAGCTGTCTCTCTCCCCCAGATGTCTGTCAGCCATACTCAGCTGGAGGCCCTCCATTAATGTGTTGAGGAATAACATAGTCAGTCCCATGCTTAGAGACAGATGCATCAAACAAAGCTTGTGAAGTGTTGGGCCTGTGAGCGCGTGATGCTCCTGCAGGTTTTGCATTTGCTTCCTGGGTGGAAATAACTAGCTTTGATCAAAGCTGGATCGAGATAATATTGCGATAGCGCAGAAAGTCCGAGCATTCGTGGAGGTGATTGATCTGCTAACCATAAATGCTTGGGAGTAAATGCATGTAGCAACGGCGATACTAAGTAGATCCTTTGCATTAAGGGGTTCTGCTGCAGTGCAGAAGGAGCGGGGGGTTAGAGAGGCTTACTTGGATTCCCACAAAGGAAAGCAAATGTTGACAAACTCTCAACTTCAACAGCACGAGGAGGGGTGACATCTAAAAAAGCTGGCTTCAATAGATGGCCCTGTTTTATTTCAGGCTTCAGTATCACACACAGCATGGCTCAGTGCACTGGGGAGCATGGAATTCATAGTCCAAACAAAACCAAGCACACAAACATGCATGGACACACAGAAAAAAACAAAAAACTGCACATCCTCCCCACACAAACACCAACACTCAGAGCTCAGTGGTGACAAGGCCAGCAGAGGCAGAGAGAGTGCTTAGATGTGCATATGAGTGTAAGAGGAGCCAGATCCCTTCACAAGCCTCACCACCTGCTGTGCCACCTTCGTCACCAAAGGAGGACTGGGTCATGCTTTAAAACTTTTACCTGCTCCTCTGCTGCCTTTCACTCCCCTTACAGACCTCCAGCATATCAACACCCTCCTCGCCTGTGACCTCAAAGAAGCAGCGGGGCGCTTGCCATCGTTTTCCCTCTGAGGTGCTATCTCAACTTGGACAACAAGATGTGTAGGCGGACACACACAAATCTACATTGGCCTGCTCTCTTAGCATGTGGTATGTAAAGTAAACACGTTAATAGCACATGAGCTATCATCCAAGTGCGAGTCGCTGCGATTACCATCTGCAGTTGCATGCCTGCCATCCCAGGAGAGACGTTCAGATATGCGTGCCGGTAGGGAATGACTTAAAGACACACTTTATTCAGGGGTGCTATTCGGAGTGGGCTCACATTTACTCTGGATGCAAAGGTTTTTTTTGTGACATAGTGACCTTCGAAGGGCCTCCTCCACTCTTGGGTTATTTCTTTGATTTAAGCCTTGTGTTACTGCCTCTGTCTCTCGGGAAATGATGACATATACACCCGTGGGCTTGGGATTAGCTCAATAGAACATTATTGCCTACATCAGAAAAGCTGCTACGCTGCGAGATCATTGATGGATGATGGTTCCCGAAATGGTTTTCCGGGTAAAAATGATATCCAAATGCATTTTTCTGCCCTGAAAATGTTCTCCCGTTGCTGCTCTTTCTGCATGCTGACACATGATGATTTAACTTCTTATTGCTGGAAACAGCAGTTGGCTGTTTACCATACTGCCATTTCGCATTACCAGCTGAAACATTACTTAAATAAGCAATGACCACGAGCAGATGCAAATGTCATTTCAATGGCTAATACCTTATACTTCAGACTTCCCAGGCAAACAGCCCTTCCACCTCAAAGGCAGATGAATAAATAAAGCACAGTAACACTCTCCATGTGGATGCATGTGGATGAGGGAAAAAGTAGGAGGGAGTTATCTGAGGCTCCATTAACCTTGTTTGTGTAGAGGCACCTCCACTATCCTAAGCCCACATCGCGTGGGGAACCTCGGGGGACCCTCCACTAATTAACCTTGTGAAGACACCCTCAGTAGAGGGAGGCTGGGACTAGAATAATAAGGAGGCCTTTGCTAGGCCATTAGCAGGAAGATTAACACATCCAACTTTCAAGTAGCTTTTTGACACAAAACCAATATTTGCCTGCACTGGCTCGGGCTGTGGTGTGACACAGAAGAATTCTAAGTGACATGTGTGTTTCAAGCCGCCGTTCCTTAGTTTCAACTTCTTTGAGCATCTGCATGATGAATGGATGGATAGAATAAAATCATAAATATTTTCTTGCGCACTGGCATTACAGTCTGCTCTCTTCACATGCTGTGGAGGGAAGATAAAATAGTAAAGGGGTCTACAACTTTTTTCTTTCTTACCTTACTTTCAGGCCAGGGACAGCTGTCTACTACCGGTTTCACAAAATGAGCCATTGTAAACATTGTCAGGACAGCACAGAGCCTCGAGCAACAAACACCAGATTTTTCTTTCAGACTGATTTTAAAGCCAAGTGTATGATCAGCCCAGTCAAGCAGACAAAGGACTGATTCTCAAAAGGTAACAAAAGCAGTTTCCTGTGAAGCAGCGCAGCCTGCAGTTTATATTATTAGCTGGTAATTATGTATAATTACCAGCTAACAACAGTGCATCTCAGGCCAATTTTAAGCATAATGCAGAAGTCATATAAGAGCAGTGGAACACACTGCTTTCTATGTAGAGTAAAGAAAAAAAAAGATATACAAGCCCAAAATCTGTTGGGTAAAGATGCATTGTCCAACAAATTATGCAATTTTGTAATTTTTGTAATTTTGCCTCTCAACACCATAACAGTGGAGTTTAAAGCAAGCAATCAAGATGCTACTGAAATGCAGACTTTCAGCTTTCAGTCTTACAGAAGCCAGTTTACATTAACCATTTAAAAATTTCAGCTGTGTTAATACATACGCTCCTATTTTTAGAGGCTCAAATGAACAATCTAACAATATATCAAAAAATCCTCTGCAGTCAACATAAGCCTGAAGTCTACAGCCCATAGACATCACTAGTGTGTTTGTGCTTCCTCCCTTGAGAGGCTTTGCCAGACCTTTACTGCAGCTTGCTTCAGTTGTGGGTCATTCAGTTTTGTATTTATTAATGAAAACATGAAAGCATGCTCTATTAGGTGGAAAAGGTATCTGACCTTCCACTGAAAAATATCCAATTTCTTTACCATGAGAAACTAAGGTTTGGTTGCTTTTGCAGTTTGCTTTGGATCATTATCCATGTACCCTGTAAAGTGCTGTCTGATCAGTTTTGCATCATTTGTGTGAACCTAAGCAGAGAGTATAGCCCTGTACACTTCACTTTATTTTCTTCTTCCTACTTCTATGAGCAGTCAGGTATACACTAGTAGCTTAGTTCCACTGGCAGCCATAAACACCCATGCTATAACACTGCCTCCACCGTGTTTGACAGTCAATATGTTACTTTTTGGATCATAACTTTTCTCTCCTTCTCCATACTTTTCTCATCCCATCATTCTGGTACAAGATAATAATGGTTTACTTTGTCAAAATATTACTCTCGTAAACCGTCCAGGCTCTTTTAGATGTTTTCAAACTCACGTTCTTGTTCTTGAGTGCATCCAGTGGTTTTACATCGTAGAACTTCACAGTGATACAGCTACCTCACTAAGAATATTCATGACTTGCTTAGATGTTGTGAAGTTGTTTTTTGGCAGAAATAATTCTCTCATCATGCACTTCAGTTGTCTTCTGTCGTCTTTCAATCATGTCGGTCTTGCTGAGTGAATTATTTTTTTTCTAACAATGCACCAGACAGTTTTTGTCTCTGAGAGGGTTAGGTTTATTTGTTTTATTTTAGCTTGATGATGCCCTCTTTCACTTGCACTAACATCTCTTTGGACCTCAAATTTACAATTATAGTGAAAAGCTAAAAAGCACAAGTTCAACACTTCAATCACTTCTGATATTATGTCTGATTCATCTGTCACTAAATAACACGGGAACAGGCATCACCTGGCTGTAAAACTGGAGTTCACCAGGAAACGTAATCCCTTTAATCTAAATCTTTGTTTTGTGGTTGACGAATGATGTCCCCTAAAATCCAGTAGCCTAAACGCATCCCATGTGCACTTTGTTTCCTGTGTGGACGATGCGTTGATCTAAGGAGCCAAAATGTGGATTTTATGGAGTGGAAAAGGCTCTATAACCTGATATCTGGATATTCTGAAGTGTGTAAAAGACATGAATCGATTCACAGATGGAAAAAATAAGGTTAAAATCATTAAAATGTTACAAAGTTGAAAATAAAGAATAGGTATACAGATGGACCGATCCGATATTACCTATCGGTATCGGTCCAATACTGACCTAAATTACTGGATAGGATATCAGAGAGAAATAAAAAATGTAATCGATCCGTTATATCAAAAAATCACCTCACAAAACTTGCGACACGCCGTAACTCGCCTCATAACCGTAGCACGTAGGAGCAGTGTTCTCACGTGATAGAGCTGCTGTGGTTGAGCATTTGGAGCCTCGCTACCAAACCGGCATTTCGTCTCCGACAAATTTATCCCAGAGAAGTAAAGCAAGTGTGTAAGTTCATCTCTGAATGTTTGTAAAGCATTTTAGCGATAAGCTTAACAACATATGGAGCGACTGCCTCTTCTCTCTCTCTCCCTCTCCTGCTGCTACTTCAATCATGAAACTGCTTAATGATCAGCTGATCGGCTTTTCTGTCGTGAGTCCGTCTCTCTTGTTTGTTTTTGGCCCACTTTGCACCAGAAAGAGGAAACCAGCGGCTGAACAACAGCAGCACGTTTAAGCTTGATAATCTGTTGTTAGAATTTATTTAATATTACTTTCTACACCAGGATCTTTTTCTATGTAGCTGACGGCTGGTAACTGTGCAGGGGCGGATCTAGCAAAGTTTAGCCAGGGGGCCGACAGGGCATTGACAGGAAAAACGGGGCACAAAGACATACTTTTCTTTCTTATTCTCATTTAAAATGTGTAGCTTTTAATAAATAATTATCCAAATCTTACACTCAAAGTTTTAATCTGATGAAAAATGTATAGAAGTCCATTACTGTATATAGTAACTATTAAGTCTAATATACCCTAGTAAGCTATAGTACTTTTTCCATCTGTGCAGTCTGCAATTCTGTTGAAGAAAGATGCTGAATCTATTTAATTATTCTTGAAAAATAATTGATTTATGTGCATTTTTTTTCACACTGCATCAAATTAAAGTTGATTACGTCGATTAAGCATCATGAGGTGGAGGGTGGGGGGTGGTTCCCTATTTTTTTTTTTTTTTGCTGAAAGTTTGCAACCCTATTAGTTAGGTTGCTTAATATTTCTGCTAAGTACTCTTTAAAATACCAGAATAGGAAGGATGGAGTAGGTTTAAGGTTATTAGATTGATCAGTTTTGCTGAACTATGAAATATTTTGGGTGCAGTGTATTTTTTACATACAGGTATAACAGAATAGCTTTAGTGTTTTTTTTTGTAACTTGAGTATGAACTTATACAAAAAGCAGCAAGATATTAAAAAAACATTTTTATTGATTAAAAAACACTATATCGGATTCATATCAGTATCGGCAGATATCCAAATTTATGATATCGGTATCGGACATAAAAAAGTGGTATTGTGCCATCTCTAGTATACTATTAATCTGAAAAACTCAGGAGGTGATTATGGTATTCCCGAGCCATACTCAGATTAAAGAGATGGACTGACCTCATGTTGATTTTAATAATAATACAAATTTGCATATAAATCTCTCCTTTTTATTTAGCAGTCAATTAATTACTGTATGGTAAAATTGTTTGCACATGCTTACACAATAGTGAGTGACAGCTGCATTTGTTGCATGCTCTTTTTGTTTGCCTAATCAGTACAACATCTTATTCCTTATCATTACTAAGCCATCATAATTCTTTCAGGTGTTATAAAATGGGTAGCGTTTTCAGAAGTTGATTCACAAAACATTACATGGTTGTTAAGCATTGAGATGACTATGGGAAGCAGTCAAAAATAGGACATGTTACCATCAGCATGGATGTCTGGAACGCTAGGATCTACGACTGATTCAGTCCCAGATTGCCTAACATGCCGGCATTTTATATATGTGTATGCATATATATATTTACACACACACACACACACACACACACACACACACACACACACACACACACACACACACACACACACACACACACACACAGAGAAAGGTGAATGCAGCTCTTCTTTGTTTCATCGTCTTATCGGGGCATGCCATCACATAGCTTGTTCGGCATATGATCTGACTCAGCCTTTATCTTTTTTTATTTACCCTCCCTTCTGTGGATTTTACTCTAACTTTATCTGTAAAAGGTACCTGCACAATGTTTGGGTGGTTGCCACATCCCTATCTTGTATCTCTTCGCTCAACTTTAGAGCAGAATAAGGAAGTTTTGCACTTGCACACGAGAGAAAACCCACAGAAATCTGAAAAACCCAAGACAGCACTTTGAGACTTCAAAAGAAAAGGACAATGGATTTAAATATCTTTCATATCTTTCTCCCCCGTGCTATTTTTTATTCAAACTCTACCCACAGGGAAAGAGATGTCATATCTGAAAGGTGACTGGCTGTTAGTCACACTTCAATAGGAGCGCTGAGGAGGTGGTCAAGGCTGAAAGCTGTAAGAATTATCACCTCTTAACCCCTCATTGATTTGGATGTATTTCATTGTGTTATGCAGCATTGTGAATTCCTGGAGAAATGGTGTCAGAGTGACTTTGTATGGTGGAGCTGGGCGACAGCATGGTGCGTGCTCGGAGACCTTCTGGGCTTCATGCATAATGCTCTTTGTGTTTCCTGGGAAGGATGGACGAGTGACAGGGAGGACTGAGTCCTTTCCAGAATCTCAAATGGATTACACTCTCTTTCTCCCTCCTCTCGCCTGGCTCTCAGACCCCCCCACCCCCTCTCTTTTATGCTATTTGAGGGAAACAGCCAACATCATTGATGTAGCCTTTTTCCCTGAGTGTGGTGTTAGAACAAAGAAGTCGTGCTTCCTTAGCATGCTTGTGCTTGTGTTGTGCTGTCTTTTTTTGGTCCACTCTTTCTCTGCTTATCTGCTCCTCTACCTTTCTTTTATCTCCCAGTTTTAATGACTTATTTTTCAAGAATGTCTGACCTGCGCTGGAACCGAGTCTTAAGCATCACTTCAAAAGAGTGTCAATTATTTCCACTGTAGCCACTGACAGTGACAAGAGAGCACTGGATATTTCAGAACGGAGTTAGGCTGTTTTGTTTATAATACCACTGATTTCTTTTCAGGCTGCCAGGTAGATATAAATTCTTAAAGAGCACCTTACTTTGAACACAGTGGTGGTTGTCTGTATTCTAATTTTATTTCTAGTAAAGCGGAACAAACTCGACACGCATAGCTTAACGCCCAAATTTATTGAAAAACTCGAGTTGCCATTTAAAGGGTCATACAATATTCCTAAATTTCATTATGCTGCGTTTCATTACATAACAGCGCATATCCCATTAGCCTGTTGCACAGTCATTTACAACTTCATGAATTATAAATCAGTTTCCTTTCATCACAGCTGGAACATTCTCCCTGATGTGCAAATTACACTCTGGAAAACAACCACAAGTAAGTCTGCTTTAACAGAGCAGCCGTACCTCCCTCAGATGGACTGTGGAAAGATGAGAAAACAAGCAACCAAAAACTTTAATGTGACGTGGTTAACCAAGAGCATTGCGTTCACTGCACCAGACAAAATCCCCCATCAACCTCAGGGGGCTACCGGTGTATATCTAATGCATGGAAGATGGAGAAATCACCACTGCGCCTGGTTTTCAGTATCCACGGTTTGCTCTTTTACTGACAATAAGTTGAGGCTAACAGATTACTGAAGCCCCTAACGTGGCCCTGAAGGAGGCCCTTAGGGCTGAGGGCCTATTAACAATAGATGTATACTCACAGCACTGCCCCATCCACACAATTTCTCAAACCCCGAGACTCCCCGTAGTACTTTATAACGCTCGGAGATATCCAGGTCAGACACGAGCGGCACTCACACAGTATGTGAGCCCACAAGCAGAGATCACTAAAACATAAATCAGATGCGCGTGAGAGAGAAATAGCCCCTGGCGTAATGCAGAGGCGATTATGAACTCAAATGGGCGCTCTTTTCAATAAAAAAATGAAATATGATCTGGGCTTCAGGAGAGTTGAAAGACACATACAAGAACATTAACAGAGGTTAGGGCACACTTACAAGAACGGCTCTGATTTCACCTATATTCAAGTTCACATTTATAAGAGTGCAATAAAAGTGCCGTGACAAAGTCCTGCATCATTTTCTTCCCTTGATCCTATGGCAACAATAAAAATGAATGAATATGAATATATAAAAAGTACATTTAGCTACATGTTAGCATTTAAAATATTGAGAGGTTATTTCATGTATCACAAAGTCACTCTTTGTGTTTTCTACACAAGCACACAGGCCACAAAATCAAAACTAGCATGTAAAAACATAGAGACAGAGGATTGCTGGAGCTCTAAATAGAAATTATTGTGAACTGAGAGTCTTTTCCCCATGCTGAGCCACTAAAACTGACTGAGAATAATCCTACTTCATACTTTAAGTACATATGAGAACCTGTACTTTTTCACTTTTACTTGAGTAAAGAAGTTGAATCAGCACTTTATGTATTTATGTATGTTTTAACGCTATTATCTGTACTTCTACTAACATACAGAATGTCTGTAGCCACTCCCGGCGATAACCATAAACTGCATCTAAAGCACCCACAATACAAACCTGGAGCAGAATAGTAAAAGCTTTTAGAGGACATAACACGTCCTGCAGGGGAGTATCAAATTAAAAGCAACACATAACTGCTTTTGTTTTTATAATAGCACCTTAGGCCAGTAGTCTCATATGTACAACTAATGCATTACTTTTATGGTATCTGGGAATTCATAATTTAATACAGTATAGTGCTTCAGCGATTCCATCTCAGCTCCATCACGTTGAGCTTTGGATGAAGAAATATATGGTGCACTGTAGCTGCAGCCCTCTTTTCATTTCTTAGACTTTCAGAAGTTCTCTGTTATTGACTTCACAGCTTTACTGGCATGTGTAAAGAAAACAACAAAACAAACTAAAAATCTTTGAATACACAAATGTCTCATGGCGAATGGATTCATGGATCGCTCTTTAAAGTAAAACATGTACACTAATCTATCTCCCAACTCAGTTTCACAAGTCTGCCTTAAAGCTTGTTATCCAGTGTGGCTGTTGCAGTGGAAAACAAAGCTCCAGTTGAGTGGTCAAAAGTTTATCAAGAACCATAACTGATCAGAATAATATCCAGTTCTGGTCAATGAGCTTTGATTTATTGAGCAGCCAACATTAGTTTCTGATGCCAGGCTTTTACTACTAAAAGAATATTAATTTCATTGACATTGTTATTGAATAAATGCTTCATTTATTCAATAAAATAAACAAAGCACAAAGTATTTTTCTTCTGAAGGTTTCTTCCTGTTAAAAGGGAGTTTCTCGTTCCCACTCTCATCAAGTACTTGCTCATGGGGAGTGGTCTGATTGTGGGGTTTTTCTCTGTATTATTGTACAGAGAAAATATACAATATAACGATATAACGTGCCTTAAGGCAACTGTTGTTGGGGTTTTGTGCGATATATAAATTAAACTGACTTGAATTGAAACCAGTAGTTATTTTAATAGAAAAAAAAATATTTTAGAGAAGCCAGCAATATCCTCTGGATATTATTATCGTTATTTTTTTTTTTTAACTTGCCCTGTGTAAACAAAGAGCAAAATGAATGCCCAAATAAATTACTTTTAGAGAATGCATTGGCTTTATACTACAAAAGAGACACTTCTGCTATATTTTTCTCTGACAGTGTATAATTCAATGCTTGAGTCATATCAATGAATCTTTTGTATTAACAATTTGCTACCATTCAGTGGTTTTCTGAGTGGTGTATGCTCACAGAATCTCATCAGATACGCCTTTCCAACTCGGCGTCGTTTGTCTCTCTCATTTAGCATCGCCTTGAGTGGGCCTCTAAACTGAACTTCAGTCCTATCATTTTTCTGTTTTGTTTGCAACCCACACCCCCCCTACACACACACAAACACACACACAGATACACACACCCCTAACACTCTCACTCACGCTTCACCTTACAATTTATCTGCCTGAAATTTTCAGCTTTTTGTATTCGTGCAAACTCAGCTTTTGTTACACTGAAAGATATTACAGCAAACTGTGCTATTCTAAGGCTGTGACAGTTTGGTACAGGTTGTGTGACGATGAAAAGCAAGATGAAACAAAGCTGAATTTTTTCTTGCACTTACTGTCATAATTTCAAAGTCTGTATCCTACCACATACATGATTATGGCGTTACGGAGTTTGTGACACACTTACTATACAATACCAAACATATCTCACCATTTAATCTCTAAGATAATGTCTGATTACCATAAACTGCACCCAAGGCAACAAAGGTACGACCCTACAGTAGAGTAGTAAATGCTTTTAGAGCACATAACAGGTCCTGCAGGGAAGTATCAAATTAAAGGCAGCACATTAGTGCCTTCATTTTTATATTAGCACCTTACACCAATAGTCTCATAAGTGCAACTAATGGATTACTTTTATGTTATCTGGGAATTTATAATTGAATACAGTATAATGCTTCGATGATTCTATTCAGATAAAACTGGAGTAAATAAACCACAGAAAACACATCAAACTCAGTTAAAACATCACTGTAAACACTAGCCAAACAGGCATTTTTTATAAAGTTTTCTCTGTCCTTTTTAAAAAAACATACATAAGATAAAGAATGACAAAATAGTATAATCTCCTGTTAAATTACAACGGAGGCATGGCTGAAACAATCCCTGTCATGTACAAACCCCCACACCAAAACAAAGCATGCAGTAATGTGATTGTTCAACGCCTTTGATGGTGCTGAATCTAGAATTTTTTTTTTTTTGGCTATATACACCAAGTCTCCCACATACAGATACTTTAATAAACTTGAATTTTTGGGCGGCTTCCAATCCACACAGCCCACTGCTTGGACGGGCACAGTAAATATTCTATTGTTTTTTGAAGAGGCAGAGCCTGGAGGTAGGTGATGAGCGGGGTCACCAGCTGAACAAGCCAAGCGTGCTGTCATGTTGCCCTTGCCTCCACCACTCTGCTTCCAATGCACGTTTCTCTGTCTTCAGTATCGAGTGCACACTTATAAGCGCACAATAATTCTTGAGCACACGAAACCACATAAGGAACACAAAGAGAAATGCACTCACTGTGCGCATGTGCATCTCCGAGCACATGTGTAAGTCCATGCACGTGCACATGCCCTTTAATCAAAAAAAGCGCTAAATGATGTAAATAGTTCTCTGTGTATATTTCACAAAACAAACTTTTAGTATAATTATTGCACTTTGCTTTGGATCAGGACGTTATGTGAGAGAGAAATCATACAAAGCTTTCTAAACTAAGATGGTAGCACGAGGCAAATACTACATATTTTGGCAGGACATGAACGAGCTACTGTAACTTTAGCAACAAAGTCCTAGTACCTTTTTACTACTTTGACAGCAGAATCCCTGATAACTGCTTTCCACATGAGCCGCTGGTGCAAAAGATCTTTATGGAGGTTTACAGTGAGTGCTTTTTATATTCATTTGATTGGAGAAAAAAACTCTTCCATCTATAGGTGACATAGATTGGAGCAAGGCTCATCAGGCTTTTTATTCGGACCAATATCCTCACAGAAAACCTCAGTTTAAAAAATACAACTCTTGGTGAAAATTATATAAATAAAATCTTAATCCTCGCTAGGGTAGTGTGATTATGCTTGTAGCCCTATTAGCAGCAGGTTTAGAAGATCAAAATTAAACTATTCTATTCATGGAATATTTTGACCCATAACATCAGTCAGACCATAGATTTTATCCAGGCTTGGACCAGTGTCCAAGACAGAGAGAGATTCTGCAGACATCTCCCACTGACTCACTGCCCTGTTTGGATTAGTTTTTATTGATGCCACTCAGCTTCTCAAGTGCACAGAGGACAGATTGTGCTCTGATTCATTCAAAACATTCTGTTACCGCTGACTCACTCTAAAAATCTCTGTCCCCTCAGCAGGTGACTGTGTGTCTCAGCATCCGCTGGCAATGACGTGGTGCTTCCAGAGCAGGTATACATGCATGTGAATCATCCCCATATTCTTCTGAACTACCAAAGCCTGCTCACTACTGAAATTCTGACTTTCTTTTAATCTCTCCAGCCTACAAAAGAAGAACCAGTGTGATTGTGAAACCTGTATTAGAAAAGCACTGGTTGCTGATAGCTCGAGCAATCTGCCTCATCTGGAGGGTCTTAAGGAGCCTCATAGCTGGACTGTAAATAATTTGTTCCTAACATCCTTGTCCGCCATTCAAAATTATTTATCATATCAGATATTTAATGGTCTTGCTTCTACAACATCAATTTTGCTTGAGGACCATGACTGAAACTGACTGATAACTCTTTTGACAAAGGTTTGTAACCTGGAGAAAGAGACTGCACGTGGGGGTTTGTTTTTATTATTTTTAATAAATGGGTAACATAAAAAAGACTATTTTAATGGAAACCATGACCTTTTTCTAAACCCAACTTGTTTTATTTTTTTAGTCTTATTTAGTTTTGTTGTACTATGTTGTATTTTAATTTCTAATTTCTAAACTTAACCAAATTCTGACTCACAACCAAATCCTTTTTAAAATATTACATCCACTGAGCACAAATGAATAATTCCACATTTTCTTTAGGTCCGAAGACAAAATCCCCCCCACAGGACACAGACACCAGTGTCGGGGTTAATGTTCTGTGTTTTAACCTCCCCCGTTTACTGTTTGCACTACAAAGTTGCATTTCATATTTTTCAGAGCTCTAACATCCCAACATTGAGGTTGGTTGGTTGTGGCGATAGTTCAGGAGCAACATTAATATAATATTATAGGAATAACCCTAACATTGTGGTATCAGATATGTGGTATATCACTGCTATAAAGTGTGTGTATGTTCTCTTACTTTTCTACATTTAATAAATATGGGTAAACTTTGTAATTTGTTCATTTTCTTCTTACCCAACAGATCAGAAATAATGAGCATCATGCTCCAAAGGTACATCTTGAACAGGAGTTGAGATGCGAAGCTCAGAAACAAAATCAAACTGTTATAATGATGGAAACATTCCCCCATATCAGACCTCAATCAATACATTTAAATCAATCTGGAAAACAAACGCAAAGAAACAAAAACACACAGCTGAAATTCCGACCACGTTCTACTTAATGGGTTTTAATCATGTTTACTTATTGCTGGTGCAGAATTTTCCAGGCGTAAACTGTAAATCTATTTTCGCTCTTGTATATCCTGAAGGAGAAACTGTTCTGTGAACAAAATTTAATTCATGTCGAATAAATACCTGCCGCAAGATTTGATAAAATCTCCCCCTCCCCAGCTTTCTAGTTAAGAGGGATTGCCTTTTTGCTTTTCTCTTTCGTGCATCCGTTCATTTCTTCACAGCTCTCTGTGTCAGATATTGGCCGTCAGTTGTGGACACTTTGCCTTTGTCCTCTTGGAGCACATTTCCTGCCTGTGACAGCTCCTCTCAGAGGAGTGACACTCATTCCACTCTGGTGAAGTGAGAGCACAGCCCAGAATACACTTCTCACACAGTAGTGAAGCAGAATATACGCTGGGGCCAGACGGCCAAGAGCTTCACCTTTACTTGACCTTGCACGGACCGAGTTTCTCTCTACGGGCAGTGGCTGTTTCTTTCTCAGAAGAAAAAAAAAAGCTGCCACAATAAAGCAACAGCAGGCCCATAACAGCACAATCAACACTGAGCAGCTCTGATAACAACACACACATCTTTTTGGGTTGGCTGGAAGTTATTTTAAGCTGGATTTAGACACAGCTAATAAATAAGGTTATAAATAAATGATCATAACACAGTGATTGTGCAAGCACAGAGATGTGAATAAATGTGACATCATGAAAGTAAAGCAATTAAGCAAGTCATTAGTCACAGCCAGATAGGCTACGTAAAAACCGGCAAAATAAATTATAAATTAATTGCCCAGAGATCAAACCATTATACTATATCTCATAATAGAAATCTAATGCTACTGTTTCTGTATACATCATGAATGCCCTTTTTGACTTTCAAAACAAAGGTAATTCATGCCAGAGCTGAAGCTTTTGTGGAGGCAGAAGTATTCTGTGAGTCACCGGTTACTATTCCAGCTTGTCATACACACATGATTTTTTTCTAAAAACTCGTCACTCACTTGAATCACTCATGCACAGCTCCATATCCCATATGTTATATGTGAGCCACACATTATTACTGAATTAAAACGATAATCATCACATATTCATTCCATCAGTCTGGGGTTTTTTTGTCTTTTCACCTATTTATGCTCATTAGATGCACTTTACAAAAGGCACTTTGGGAGTTTGACTATTTATCCATATATTGCATTCAGTAACATTCAAGGCCTCCTGTTTATATTGAAATGCACATGGCATGAACATTCTTGCAATGTGGAGGCGATGCCGCCCACTCATCCTCTGCTCAGCTCTCATAAAAATATATGCATTAAGTTGGCAGTGCACAGTTTGATTCCATCTGTCAATAACTGGTGAATTAATGTGTAAAATGATCTGAAATCTTTATTGACAATGATGTGACATAGCAGTAAACAGTTGTCTCCCACCAGGTGACCTTGCAATTGAAACTAGTTACTACGGTAACCAAAGGTGATAAAATTCAATGCGATAATTGGACAATCAGTGATTTTTACTTGCTGCAAGGAGGTTGCTGTCCCATTTTTCTCTAGTGTGACTGAGCCATTAGCAGAAAGTCCAGGGTCTCAATCCCACCCTTCTCCCCCAACACCCCCACAACCCCAAGAAAATGGATGGACCGAGGTAAGGTGGTGTATTTGCCACATTAATTCCTTTTTTACATTTTTGTTGGGCTGTGAAGTTTTCTGCCATGCTTCCAGTTAAAGGAAGCTTCTCTCACTCGTGGCCTTTGTAGGTGAAAATCTCCTCTACTTGTGCCTGAGGTGTGGAACAGAGAATTAAAATGTTCAGCGAAAAAGGATACAAAGGTAGAACATTGCACAAGGTTGTAGAAAAGAGCCAGGATCCTCCAGGCGCTTGGTAATGTTCTGACCCCAGTGTAAATCCATCAGTGCCATTTTGTTAATGAACTGATCTATGATTTACACTGTCAGTGAAACTCGTTTCCTGCTGCCGCCTCTTGCAAAGTGCTGACAGAGCCTCTCTGTATTCAGTGGACCTTTGTGTTATTGTGAGTAAGCTGATTTGTGTTATTCATTTTAAATCCCCAATCCAGTCAGTTTGTCAGTTGGTAACACTGAGTCGCTGCAAACATGCAAAGAAAGTTTGATTACATGAAATCAATTAATGCGCAACTCCGGGATGTGGAGTTTGCAGACAGATCTAGCGCTATTCATCATCCATAATTGATACGCCTTACTGGCACATATTTACAAAAATAAGAAAATGCACAGATTGCCATTTCAGACTTTACTTTCAATTGTTGCTATGGTTAATTAATCAATCAGAAAACTTCCTAAAAAATCAAAATATTCAATAAGAATCCTTTTTTCCCCACCATATTTTTATTTCAGAAAGCAAAACAAATCCTAGTGAGCTCCTTTGTTTGCGTGGTTACAAGGTTTGATGTATAAAAACAAGAGCTGCGAAACATCTGCAGCATAAAGCGAACACCCAGAGGTTTAATGAGGCTTAATGGTGCAGATGTATGTCACCTGCTTCCCTGCCTACATCGTGCAGCCTCACCTATTTTTGTAAAATAGGATTAACATGCGGGGCACAGAAACTGAATGGAAATGGAACACCCTGAGAAATCTTTCAATGCACAGTAATAAAATAAATAAAACGAGTGCAACATCAACAAAATTATATCAGGCAAACACACATAGGTGGTGCTGACATTGCTTTATTTATGTATATATACCCACACAAACAATATGTAGCCAGCAGCCTCTTTTCTGTCTGAAACAAGTCCCACAGGATCTTGGCTCTGCTCTTTTTAACCACTTTCCGAGGTGAGTTTCACTGGGACTTGGGGATTTGTAATCCATATGTGGCACAGATGTTTCTGTCCACTATCCCAGCCACTTGCTTATGCCTCTGAGTTTATGCTGTCTCAGGTTATATCTTACAGCCTGTTACTATGTAGCCTGTGATTCTTGTTTCATCCTGGAGTGTGACTCTGACACTCACTAATCTACTCCCACCCTATTTTACTTCCTCACAAACCCTCCGTGCATTATGAGGAGGTTTTTTTTTCTTTCTTTGACATGTAGTTGGTTTCGTCTCCTCCTGTGGCCATTTAAGTAGTGCAGTTGGGTATCTGATGACTGGCAAGAAAAACACATTCACAGCTTAGGTCTTTTTCTTCCTTCTTAGCAAACTTGTAGTAGTCCTGTAAGTTTATTATCCTTCCCTTTGGTAATGTTAACTTGGTAACTATAAGCTAAGTCCTGATCACATTCACCCTCTTTGTGAATTCAGTAGATTCTGGTAAAATGGGTCAGGACTTAAGCATGATGTCATCTGTGTACAGGAGCTAACTGCACTTGGAGATGACTAGTATATTGACCTTGGCTTCCAGCATTATTTTCCATTGCCACACCAAGTTCTTGATGGAGGTTATCAGTAACCTTGTATAGCCTTGCATAGTGCCAAGCACTTGAATGTGTGGGGTATTTGGGGCTTTCTTATAATCTATCCAGGTGATGCTCAGCTTGTTCTGCCTAGTTTTAGAGTCTTAGCCAACTGCATCAACCGGCAATTTGTGCATTGATCTGCTGATGTTGCTCCTTCTAAGCTTTGTTCATAGGCTGACTAATATTCCTACTTAGCTTTGCTGCAATGAGAAGAGACAGGAGGGAAGTAGTTCAAAGGTGTTGTACCCTCATCAAGATCCTTCTTGTTCAGAATTGCCCCGGCCGTGTTAGCCAGTTTTAGTGTCTGCTTGGCATTGGGGTTCAGTCATTTTTGCTGACAGGTAAAATATTTTTTTATCTATTTTGTCCATTAATCGAAACTCTACATTTACTTTATATATGAAACCAAGTTGCAGTCTGAAAAATTGGAATGTTGAAGGTTTGACATGGTTGTTATACTGGAGCTAAAATCCAGTCTGATCCTCACACTAATGTTTCCTGCCTTGCCTTTTAAGCAAAATACTGCATTTCCAGCGCATAACTTGACGAGTAGCCTAATGAGAAGGCAGAATGCTTCAAAAGTTTTCAGACAAAAGCAAAAACCACAAGATATTATTTTCTAAAAAGAGGTGTTTGTGGATTTGTTTTAGAATATGGAAAGTAAATTCCAGGAATATAAACTAGACAAGGTTCCAGTTTAAATATGAATGCACAGAATTTGAATGCGCTCTTTTATTTATTTATTCGTTTTTAAATTGTACATTTAAATTGTAAATTGTTTTTTTTAACATTGTTTTTTAATGGAGCAATCAAACTCAATGGGAATATCAAAAATAATTGGAATTTCCTACACTCCAAAAAGCAGAGCAATATTTATGTCTTTCTGTACATTGCCCTTAGGTCTGTTCAATTTAGTATTCACCCACAGAAACACTGTGATATAAAAGTTAATGATATATGCCTGGTCTTCCTATAACACTATCAATTATTTTTTGACCGCTGGGGTGGTGAAGTAATGGTGTGAAATGGCACTGATCCAGTTTATTTGAATGAGTTTTGTCTGATAGTTTCATAGACAGACAGACAGACAGACAGACAGACAGATAGATAGACAGACAGATAGATAGATAGATAGATAGATAGATAGATAGATAGATAGATAGATAGATAGATAGATAGATAGATAGATAGATAGATAGATAGATAGATAGATAGATAGAATAAAAATAAAAAAGAATCCCAGGAAGATGGAAAAGGGTGTGGGTAGTTGTTCAAACATGGTATCCTTTTGTCATGTTGTGCTGCTGTTCCAGCTACCTATTTACACCTTCACAGAGGCCTGCTGTCTTGTCTCTTCCAAAAGTCAGTGCACCTCCAGCCACATCACTCTTATGTCTACCCTTGCACACATAGCCAGACATAGTCAGGCACTACTCCATATTGTTTGTCAGAGAGCCTCAGAGGTAAATGGTCCTGAGTGTTGACAATAGGTGTAATTTTATGAAGAAGGAGAGGTGTAGTGTGTCTTTATCCAGCTAACCTGATTACAGGCCTCCGCTTCCCCTTTGTGAGCATACAGTGTAATCTAAAAGCAACACCTGGGCCACTAGGCGATGCAAAAAAGACGGCATGCCAAAGTAGCCTATACTGGCACACCCCCAAAATGAATTAAGGTGGGCTATTCAGGTCTGTCCTGACCTTGGGGAAAGGTACATACTGCTTTCTGCTCTCGGAGTGACAAGCTAAATGCAGTCTTTTATTACACAGCACCCTGTGAAATGTGTAATGTATGTTAATCCATATGGGATTGAAGGCAGAGACCAATTCTGAGGGGACAAAATGATGGTGTCAGAAGAGAAGGAACAAGGAAAGAAGAGAGGTAGAGACAGCATAGAGGGAAAGCAGAAGTAGTTTAAATGGGGCAGTCAAGGAGACCAGACGAGGGAGAAAGAGACACTGAGAAAATGATAGAAAGGTGACAGAATCAGGCAGACAGACACAACCAACAGGGTACACAGAGAGAGAGAGCCAGGGTAGACAGATGGAAAGACAAGGGCACAGTCACACTACAGCTGAAAAGCTCCACATTTGGAGTTCTGTCACACGTCATGGGTGACACAGATCTGATATTTTCTGCTAAATGTGATACATGCAGCATGACTTCTCATACAGACCACGGAAAATCCAGGTTAGGGAAATCAGGTTCTGATACAATGTGGAAATTGACAGGGCCAACATGACAATAGGTGAGCAATACAATTCACCAGTAGGCAGCTGACATAATATTTTGTAAGTGTCTGCAAAGTTATAGCTTTAAATCAGGAATTGCTGAATGACTCAGCCGGACATTCAGACTTTAAAATGAAAAGTTTAAATTGCACTGCCAAACGAGATGTTTCAGAACTGTGGCAATATGGCAGGCTGATATAATGACACCATGTATCACACTGTAAAAGGAAGAATCACTGGTCACATGGGACTGCTTCTATTTCTTTGACAAGTTACTGATGCCAGTCAAACTTTTTTGAACAGAATGACAGAATAGACACAGTATGTTACCTTTGTGTTATGTGGTAGCCCTGTATTAAGCTATGTGAGAAAGTAAAGTAAAAAATCAAGTGTCAGGATCATTTTGAATTTATTTTGTATGTTTGATTTCTTATGTTATATTGGAAATATGCTAAGTTCTTGTGTTGTTATTATTAGTTAGGATTTAGTTGAGTTTTAGTCTAGTTTATGTCATGTCTACTTGTTTATGTCACCTATGTTTCCCCTTGTGTCTGTTTCCTCTCTCTCTCTCTCTCTCTCTCTCTCTCTCTTGCTTCTGTCTCTGCCTCTTGTGTCAAGCTTGCATGTCCCAGTTCATGTTTTCCATGTTTCCTGTTTTATTTTGAAAGGTCTGGTCTTTCCATATTGAGTGTGTTTAGTTTTCCTTTTCCCAGTTGTTTCCACTTCCCTCATTACCCTTCTGTGTATTTAAGTCCTCTGTCTTCCTCTGTTTAGTGTCGGGATGTCTGTTTGTCTCCAGGTCAGGTCAGGTCAGGTCAGGTCAGGTCAGGTCAGGTCAGGTCACGTCACAGAGTGTTTGCTTTCACTTGTTCAGGTTCATGCTCATTTCATGTTTAAGTTACTTCAAGTTCAAGGTTTTACATGCTCCTGTTCAGGTTTCATGTTATGTCTCATGTCATTGTCTTTGTAGTTAGTTTAGTTCAGTCCCTGTTTAGGTTTCAGTTTAGTTTCAGCCTTGTTTTGCCTCTCCTTATTTTTCTGGGTTTTTTTTTGGATCAGCCTTAATACAGGCATGCTTTTTGTTTGATCATCAGTTAATTTCTCCCGTGTCTGCTTTTGGGTCCACAGCACAAACACACCGGCTGCTCAGCCATGACATAAAATAAACTTCAGTAAATCTCACTATAATGTGTGTCTGTTCCCTAATGTAAGACATGTTAATCAATTTGGATGAAAGTTACTATATAAACTATATATAGTGTAGCATCTCATCTATGTAGCTTTTGGTAATTATTTACACTAAGATCATTACAAATCATATGCACTAGCTGATCTTCTAAAAGACATTGAAAACAAATAAATCAAATAAGTAATAAGTAAGAATAAGTAAGACAGCAAATGACATCATGCTAAATCATCTATTGTTTATATATTGTCTATAGTTTAGTTAAGCTAGAAATTATCTGTTACCTTTATTCCACATATTATTTTCTAAAGCATTTACCTTTCCAGTAAGCACCAGGATTAGGGTAGCCTAAAGAAGATTTCCACTGGGGCCTCAGCAGTTTAGCCTGCTGCTCAAAGCAAAGAGTATCTGTTTGTGCGGGAATGCAGGATTAGTCTGACAGCTGTGATGACGTTTGACAGTGATGCCACATATCCTAGGATAGATATGACTGGCTAGTCCAGAAACCAGATGTGAGCAGCCAGCAGTATGAATGTAGACACAAAGAGTTGATCTTAACACAGCCAAGGCTCCAGTCACATCACTCAGCTCTTACCAGCCCTTCCTGTCTCCACCTATTGAGTGGGATAGTGCGAGGCGCCTGGGCTGCACCGGCAGCTGTGGGATCAGGTGGCTTTTCTTCCCAAGGCCCAAGCTACACGAGTCTGTCCTGCCATCCTTCCTCCCTCATCTTTCCCACAACTGATCAGCATGCACGCTGCTGCACGCTGTCCGCCTGCCAGGGAGAGTGAGGGAGAGGATACTAGGTAATCTACAGCCGGCATGATGACTTTGAGGAGCCAAGTTGTTACCTCCCATTCCCTCTCACCTCACCCTCTTCCCCACAGTCATAATCCCGGAGCTGTCAGTGAGCGGAGAGTTATTCTCTGAGCGGGGAGAGGGCATTTTGTCACAGAGATGAAAAGTGGGGGAAAAGAATGTGGGCAGCTGAGACCTATAAACTTGCTTTATTGCATTGCAGAGAGGCGCTTCTGAGGAGCACATGCTTTTAATTAATGATGCCCCCACCTGACCCTGTGCTACTTTGAGTTGTACATCCAACAATAAGAGAGGTGTGAGCCTCAAGCAGAGACCTGCCTGGCATTGCTCCATCCTGGAGCTGAAAACAGACAATGAAATTCATGGCTGCAATATTGGCCTATACTGTTTAGCATGATCACTCTTTTAGCTTTAATAAGGTATGAAAACTTTCAAAGTTAGATGCATATCCATGCTGTAAAAAGTGGATGGCAGCATTCTCTTTAAGTCTATTATTTGATTATCACAAACCAATGCATCGTAAATGCTTAACTGCTTGTCAGAGAGCATGAAAAATACATAGGTGGAAAAAATGCAGGCTAACATCAAAAGCCACCACACAAAATACAGGAAGACCAGCTGTGTAAAAAATTGATCAGGCACTTAAAGCTAAGATTAAAAGAAGTATAGAAGAAAACAAAAAAGGAATCCGTTATAACTCATCATAAAGAACAGAGGGGGCAGCTTCGCTTTCACAAGATAACTCCTGAAATATAGATTACTGGGTTTGAGACCTGGAATGACCGTTGTTCTGTACCAAGTCTGTCCCTCTTAGCTGTGATGGTCCTTCATATTGGGTCATGTATTATAGATGCGACAGCACAAGGAAGCGAGAAGAGTTCCCTGTCCTCCACTGTATTATTAATCGTTCAACACTTGATCTCAGACCTTTGACCTAGGAGTATTTTTTGTGTGAGGTATCTCGGACAGGCAGTATAAACAACCCCAAAAGATCATGACAAATAAAGGAACAGGTCATTACTTCAAATCGATGGTAGAAGCAAAGGTTCTGTCCTTTGCGGTGGTGTGGCAAAAGCCTTTCAAACGATTAGTCACTGATAGGACGTGTATGTGTCTCTGCTGGCATAAGACGGACAATTTATTGCTGCAAGGGGCTTCTTTTAAAGTGTTCAGACAGTTTGGTGCCTGGTGTGTGAAATCTGCGATATCAATACTGAAATTGGACTCTCTCGCTCCCTCTCTCGCTCTCTCATTGTCTCTTACACACACATAGACAGTTCAGGAGACAAGTACAATGAGCTTGAACGGTTTGCTCAGGCTTAATGTTCCAGGTTTACTTTATTGAAACTATGGCTACTGACGCTACAACTGTAAAATTAAAAAAAAAAAAAAAAAACAATACAAAACAAACAAACAATCCCTTTCGCTAAAGTTCTTGAAGGATAGCAGTAACTGTGTGTGTGTGTTAATCAGTCTAAAGCATGATCCACATTATAATATACCTCAACAACTAGCAGATGGATTGCTGTATATTCTTGCACAGATGTTTTTTGTATGTATTGATGTCAACTTTTTTTAAACTCATACCTTTTCATTGGCTGCCACCACCAGGTTAGCGTTTTGGCGATTCTCTGATATATTCACTTATGCATGTTTTAGCAAACTGCTAGCATTGCTGCACCTTCTCAATCTCATTTATTGCTGGTGCAATGACCTTCCTCTCAGCTTGCCTTTAGTATCTTATCTAAAGGATCCAACTTTTTAAAGCTTTACTTTTTCTTGTGAGTGTTCCTTAACTGTTCATCTATCCATTTTCCTTGTATAAATGTATTTAATTTATCTGTAAAGATCCCAAATTGTTGAAGTTTAGAGGTGCAAAAAAAAGAAAAAGAAAAAAGAAATCCAGATCCTGGAATATTTAAATCAACTTTATCAAATTATAAGAAACAAAGGATTTAGCCTGAGGACCAAAAAGCAAATCTGTACTAACTGTTTGTATGTGTAATGTTAACAAAAGTTGCAGTTTTAAATGTCTGATTTAACTTCACAGCACATTTCACAGACATTCCGAGGCTGGAAATAGATCACTGCACATACTGTATACAGTGGTCACTAATCAGTGTGTCCTGACAAGTTGCCATAATACAGTGTGCATGTAAATCCCCCTGAGGATGGAATTAGTCGTGTTAATACCGACTTTTTAATTCCATGAGATGTTGGCGAGGGGAATTAGAAAAGCAGTTATCCAAGTGCCAAAGCTGGAATGCTGATCATGTATTTTTAATGAGCTCATGGTAAGATCAGACATCGAAACGGACTAAAACGTCTCTGGGATATTTAGGTCCTACAAAAGCCACAAATGAAATGAACAAATGTTTTTGGTTATGAAGTCAATAGCAGTGGTGGGAGTGAGGGAGTTTGGTTTGGGAGGGAGGTTGAGCCGACTGTGACCTTTAGATGGTTGTTATATCAAACAGTGGGGGGGCTTCAGCTCATGTGAGGCTATTTCCAGTGGCTGAGTTTTACAACACAAAGTGTTTGAAAGCACAAGAAAACACAAGACATACATATATATTTCTAGCCACACTCTTTCCAGGAGCATGCACATTATGTCCTGAGGTTATTTAATGGATATTTAATCTTCTTTCAGAATGCATATATGTTTTGAACTAGTGCTATGCAGGAAAACTGCTAATGTAAAGGAATGTGTTGATGTTGTACAAACCTTTTTCTCCTAGTGTTCTGCAGTTCTGTATCTTGAAGAACGTGTGTACAGACAGATGCCTCCGAGCGATAAGCAATTCTGAATTGAACTGTACAACAATTTCCTTTCACTTGTGTTCTTTGAAATGTCAGCTGTGTGTGAGTTTTTTTATGCGACTGGGTGTAAGACTATAGAACAATATTGTCAGGATTAAAAATAAAATGTGGCTTTGTTTGAGTATGAAAAAGTGTGTGCTTAATAGGATAAAAAATATATGTTTTATGTAAAAAGCTACAGTCTAAACATTTTTCTTTGAATTGCAGTGGATCTATAGATGCGGAACTTTCCATTTCATATAAGTTAAGGCTGTGACTTACCTGCTCCATTATAGTTTCTCTGTGGGGAGCATACTGAAATTCTGAAAATTGGGGACTACAGTATATTTTAGTAGTTTAACTGTAAACTCACACTTTTTTAAAGTTGCATTTTATCATGGTGGAGAGGTTTGAGTGCTGCTTGACTGATCCCAGGAGCTATCCTCTCAGAGGCCTTCTGTCCATGATGCGTTTCCCAAAATTAATGCGGTCGCTGGTGAGAGACCACACACGCCTACGAGATGAACAACTGGGAACCTTCTCCTGAGGCCTAGAAATGCTCAGCTGTCAAAAAAACCACATGGGGCTGCTTTCCTTTGGGTCCACCACCTGCAGGATGAACCGTTCGGGTCTGGTGAGTTTTGGACTGGCAGAAGACTGAACTTGGTGATCCAGTTCCCAGCTACCAAAACTTACTTTATTGACATAGCAGGAGGGAAAAGAAAGCAGGAATCTGAAGTTAAGGCAGTCAGTTTATTGGTCAGTCTTCGTTTATTGTCTTTACCAAAAGCATCTGCACAGACAGCATGCTAACACAAAGCTAGCAAAGAAACCAGAGTGATGCTAAAGCTGAGTGAATGCGAGAAAAGAAGCTGAATTTCAACAGGCTAAAAAGACAAGCGGAGCAGTCAGTGGCCTTCATTCCTACCTGTAAGGAAAATCACTTTGCTTTGTGTTCACATGTAAACACTAAAGGAAAGATCGTATGTGTGTCATCATTAGGATAGTGATTTGTGTTGGTGTGTGGAACAAGGAATTACAAGACAATGTGTTTCACATAATTTATGGAATAATGCAAAAGTACTGTAAAAAATTGTGGTAATTAGGTAACATACTGCATCACTTTTAAGAAAAGTAATGAGTAATGTGTAATACTTTAATCTTTGTGAGTAACAACCCCAACACTGGCCATGAGCTGTGGTTAGTGACATAACTCTTCCTCCACAGGATGGCTGGGTTCATACTTAGAGAAAGGGTGCTTGATTATTCAGCAGGGGCTCACAGTCGAGCTGCTGCAATTCTGCACTGCTAAGAGCCCGCTGAAGTGTTTCAGGCAAGGGCATAGATTTGGCATGGACGGAAAGGACATGTCCCCACCAATATCCAGCGATTATTGAATTGTCCGCACCAATAATTTGATCTCTTCGAGTAAAGAAAAACAAACCCGATAGAAAGAAAAAAACAATCCATCAACATCTCATTCGCCTAGCGGTGCAGAAAGAGTTAAATTATGTTCTGTACTGGAGTCCTACCTCATGTGACAAATATGGCCAATGTGATTGGCTGTGCCTTTCAGGCAGCTATGTTTAGTTTTAGCAGCGGCAAGCCTGCGCTGCGAAGACCTGCAAGGAGGAGAGCAGAGATGGGCAGCTTGTAACGCCTTACTGTAATCTGATTACTTTTTTCAAGTAACGAGTAAAGTAAGGGATTACTATTGCAAAAACGGTAATTAGATTACCGTTACTTTCCCGTAGGAACGCTGCGTTACTGCGTTACTAAAACCGTGATTTTTTTTGCGAGAATGTCTCATGACAGTGACGTAAGCAAGTGCGACGTTCGTGACAACAGCTGTGTGCAGATCAACAATGGATAATATATCGAGTGCGGAGAGAGTATGAGCGTGCAGCGTTTAAAGCTTGGAAGTACTGACCTTATTTTAAGTTTGATTCCATAAAAAGTGACAAAAACATTAGCGTCCGTTGTGCGCGGGAAGAAAACTTCTTTTTACAGCGAAAAAAAAACCCCTAAACAAGCAACGAGTGCGCAACGACGTAATGGGAAACTCGCGGATTCTTCAACTGACCGCTGCGGCACACCTGCACCACGGTAAACCTCCGCCTACCTCACTCCTGCTTTACAGGTGAAAATAGAGCAAAAGGTCTTTGACTTTATTTATTTTCTGCTGTGTTTTACTTGCATCTATTTGAAAGAGTGAGTGTAAACACACAAAAAAAATATTTTATGTGCTGGAATGTGCAGAAAATAGGTTTAAATGTTAAACAAATTTCTTCGAGTCAGTGAATGTTGAATATAATTAAATTTTTGCTTGATGCATAAAGTTAAAGACTAAAACTAATAAAACAAGTTTTAAAAAGAGACTTTTCCATTTGATTACATTTTGTATGATGAATTATGTAGAAAAAGTAGAATTGGGCTGAAAGATCTATCGCTTTATCACCTATTCAGGTTGTAAATTGTGTTTTTAAAAAGTAACTAAGTAACTAAGTAACTAATTACTTTTGTAATAAGTAATCAGTAAAGTAACAGGATTACTTTTTTGGGGAAGTAATCAGTAATTAGTTACTGATTACTTTTTTCAAGTAACTTGACCAACACTGGAGGAGAGGAGGATGGCAGCGAAAAGGAAGAACCTGGATATAAAAAAGTATTTTTCAAAGAAACCTGTAAGTCACTTAAAGTCAAGTTCATTCATGTGTCCGTCAAAATAATGTTACAGGCTATGCTACGCCATACATGCGAACCCTCCCGATTTTTCCGGGAGAATCCCGAATTTCAGGGCTCCCTCCTGAAAATCTCCCGGAGCCACCATTTTCCCCAATTTATCCCGATTTTCCACCCAGACAACAAAATTGAAAAACCATATCCCAGCTTGGCCCAGCCAATTCCAGTTTCCAACAATGGCTACTACCACTGCAGCTACTTAGTTTTAATATTACTCTTATTACTCTTTCTGGGTCGCAAAATAAACTTTAAACATATTTTCAGGCGAGAATGTTGCTGTGTGAACTTCAAATATCTGAGCTGGTGTTGTGCCAAAAAGTGATTTCCAATGTTTCCCTGTGTCTTTTATGTGTAATATCGTTACATATGATGCTAAATAGACTTCTGTGAACAGGTATTACAAAGGGGTTATATATAAAATTTAAAAAATATCTGTTTCTCAAGTATCTTTGTAACTGTGTTATTGTACCTACATTATAATCAATCAGCTCCCTTTTGTCCACTTAAAATATGTTTACAGAACTATTTTTGCATGTGTTGCAATTTCAGCTGTCCTCTTGGCCAGATTACTCTTAAGAGAGACATTTTTAAAGTCAACAAGAATTTTTTTAACTGCATAAATAAAGGATACATAAAAGTCACTGCCAAAAACTGATTGCGGCTTCTACCTTGTTACAGGAATGTTGCTTGTTGCTCAAGATGACTTGATATCATTTAAGGGATACATTTGACATATGTTTCACATATTATAGACCAACAAGTTATTTATAGCAGTTTAAATACAAGCAATCAGTTTTTGGCAGACAATCACTTTTTGTCACAACACCTGGTCCTCAGGTGGACGCAGCCTCTGAATTTGGACACACTCGCCCTGTTTCTGGCCCCGGCCAATATTAACGGTGGCATTTAACTTATTTTATCTGATACATTGTAAAATTCAAGGTTTTTTTTGTGTATATATATATATATATATATATATATATATATATATATATATATTAGGGGTGCAACGATACACAAAATTCACGGTTCGGTTTGATACTTTGGTGTCACGATTCGATATTTTTTCGATACAAAAAAATGTTCATGCCTTTTTTAATTGATAATTTATTAAAATTATAAATATATATTTTAACTCAAAAGTACAGTTTTTAAATTTAATTTTGCTAAAACAAATGAATAATAAAAAAATAAATCTATGTGATCGAGAAATCACTCATGGAAAAGAGGAAAAGAGTTTATTACAGAGAAATGGCTCTTTCCAAAATAAAAGCTATACTATACGCTTCTTCTGGGCTATATTCTCAGCAGCATATTAAACATATCAGGTCCCCATAAGGAGAATCATGTGCTAACGGCTGTCTAAATGACTCGGGTAAAGTTTGTAGCATGCGTGCTTCTTGTTTTTGTCTGCTTCCACTTGTCTTTGCACTAGGATGATGTCGGCGTAAATGTGCAGTCATATTTGTTGTGTTCTCACAAGTGCTGTCAATGTTAATCGCGTTAAAATGACATTAACGCCATAACGCGGCAAATCTCTGTTAACGATTTACCGCGGATCACCCCATGCGTAGGGCTGGACTGCGTCAACACGTTAACAAGAAAACTGCGCTAACGCACTAGTTCCCACCAAGTGAGCATTGCGTGGCACATCCGACATACTGTTTTACTTTTGTCCATGACTCGTTTACCATCAGGGTCATGCTTCACATGAAAACCAAAATAGTTCCAAATGCCAGATCTGAATGAGGGTGGGGGAGGTTCATTTTCAGGTAGCGTTGAAGCAGTTGCCATGTTGCAATAAGCTTAGCTTCTGTCTTGCTAACTTGCACTGTGCTCAGTGGACCTGCGCTTGACAGTGCAGCCTAGGCGGAGTAGTCAAACGCAGATCCACTGAGCGCTCAACACAGACAGCATCGTCAGAAGAAAAGTTGATAAAATAAATAGAAAATTTTGTATTGTTTGATACATATGGGTACCGAACCGAAAGCACTGTATCGAACTGGCAGACCAAGCAGTCAGCCGAGACTGCAGGACCAGACTGACCAACCTGTGCACTGCCTGAATTGATTACAAGAAGGCCTATGACTCAATGCCCCACACCTGGATCCTGGAATGCCTAGAAATATATAAGATCAACAGGACCCTGAGAGCCTTCATCAGGAACTCAATGGGGATGTGGCGTACAACACTGGAGGCCAACCCCAAGCCCATAGCACAAGTCACCATCAAGTGCGGAATCTACCAAGGAGATGCTCTGTCCCCACTGCTGTTCTGCATAGGCCTTAACCCCCTCAGTGAGATAATTCACAAGACTGGCTACGGATACCGACTACGGAATGGAGCAGTTGTCAGCCACCTCCTGTACATGGATGGCATCAAGCTGTATGCCAAGAGTGAACGAGACATCGATTCACTGATCCACACCACCAGGCTATACAGCAATGACATCGGAAAGTCGTTCGGGCTGGAGAAGTGTAGTTGGATGGTAACAAAGAGAGGGAAGGTAGCCAGAACAGAGGGGATCAAACTACCAAAAGGCAACATTGCAGACATATAGGACAGTTACAAGTACCTGGGGATCCCGCAGGCGAATGGGAACCATGAAGAGGCCGCTAGGAAAGCTGCAACCACCAAGTACCTGCAGAGGGTCAGGCAAGTCCTGAGGAGTCAGCTGAACAGTAAGAACAACATCCGGGCTATCAACACCTACGCCTTGCCCGTGATCAGGTACCCTGCTGGGGTAATAGGCTGGCCAAAGGAGGAGATAGAAGCAACTGACATCGAGACAAGAAAGCTCCTTACCATGCATGGAGGGTTTCACCCCAAGTCCTGCACCCTGAAGCTGTACGCTAAGTGGAAGGAAGGGGGCCGGGGACTGGTGAGTGTCAGCACCACAGTCCAGGATGAGACAAGGAACATCCATGAATACATCACGAAGATGGCCCCAACTGACAGCGTGCTCAGTGAATACCTCAGGCAGCAGAAACCCAAGAAAGTGGAGGAAGGCGAGGAACCATTATGGAAGGACAGGCCCCTGCACGGTATGTACCACCGGCAGATAGAGGAGGTGGCTGATATCCAGAAATCCTACAAGTGGATGGACAAAGCTGGACTAAAAGACAGCACGGAAGCACTAATCATCTCAGCACAGGAACAAGCACTAAGCACAAGATCCATTGAGGCTGGGGTCTATCACACCAGGCAAGACCCCAGGTGCAGGCTGTGTAAAGATGCTCCAGAGACAATCCAGCACATAACAGCAGGGGGCAAGATGCTAGCAGGCAAGGCATACATGGAACGCCATAACCAAGTGCAGGAACATCTGTGCCGAGTATAACCTGGAAGTCCCGGGATCAAAATGGGAGATGTCCCCAAGGGTGATGGAGAATGACCGAGCTAAGATCCTGTGGGACTTCCAGATACAGACGGACAAAATGGTGGTGGCTAATCAACTGGACATAGTAATGGTAGACAAACATGAGAAGACGGCCGTAGTGATCGATGTAGCGGTTCCGAATGACAGCAACATCAGGAAGAAGGAACACGAGAAGCTCGAGAAATACCAAGGGCTCAGAGAAGAGCTTGGGAAGATGTGGAGGGGGAAGGTGACGGTGGTCCCAGTGGTAATCGGAACACTGGGTGCAGTGACTCCCATGCTAGGCTAGTGGCTCCAGCAGATCCCGGGAAGAACAGTGGAGATCTCTGTCCAGAAGAGCGCAGTCCTAGGAACAGCTAAGATACTGCGCAGGACCCTCAAGCTCCCAGGCCTCTGGTAGAGGACCCGAGCTTGAAGGATTGACCGCCCACAGGGGCAAGTGGGGAATTTTTTTTAATATATATATATATATATATATTAGGGGTGCAACGATACACAAAATTCATGGTTCGGTTCGGTTCGGTTCGATACTTTGGTGTCACGGTTCGATATTTTTTCGATACAAAAAAAATGTTCATGCCTTTTTAATTTGTCATTTATTAAAATTATAAATATATATTTTAACTCAAAAGTACAGTTTTTAAATTTAACCCTAACCCTTGTGCGTGTTTTTTATTTTGACAGCGAATGCGCACCTGCGGACCACTTATGTGCAGCCCTGGTTATTTAGCTCGTCATATTGCAGCCACAGAAATTATTTTGTCCATGAAACCATAAAGCTGCACTTTCTTTTTGCCTTATAGTTTGATTTGTCATAACTTCTCCGTTTTGTGGTAAGCTTTTCTTTGGCTGTCACTTCTTCACCCTGACCTGTCTTATTTGGCTCAGCAGAACTAAAATATATATCGTGCTGCTTTTACACATGCACTCACATAAGCTCAGCGATTCTCTGCGCGATCAACCTCTCACATGTTTAAGTTTGCTGCAGGAGATTTCACTTGTCATGTTTGCATAGTAAGCTAACGATTGATAAGACGATGTCAGAGGAATTGGTGCACAAATTATCATCACTCACAGATCAGTGCTGTCACTCTCTATACACAGTTTGCACGATTGCAAAGTGAAAGCAAAAGAACAAGCGCAAATTCAAACGCGATTACAATATGTCACATATTGACAGTGGCTCACCGATGCCAATGACATAATTACCCAGCTACATTTCTGAAAGAATGCAAAAGCATTGACATATATTTTTCCTTCCTACAATAGCCCGAAGGGCAGGGCAGAGATAGATTTTGGTAGCCCGACTGAAAAAAATCGCTAGCCCCAGGACGTCGGGCTAGCGATATTGCAAGCGCTGTATCTGATTGAGGAATCACTCATCTTTGGAAAAGAGAGTTTATTACAGAGAAATGTCTCTTTCCAAAATAAAAGCTATACTATACGCTTCTTCTGGGCTATATTCTCAGCAGCATAAGGAGAATCATGTGCTAACAGCTGTCTAAATGACTCGGCTAAAGTTAGTAGCATGCTTGTTGTTTTTGTCTTTGCACTAGGATGATGTCGGCGTAAATGTGCAGTCATATTCGTTGTGTTCCCACTAGTGCTTTCAGGTTGATCTCGTTGAAATGACCTTAACGCCACAACACGGCAAATCTCCGTTAACGAGCTACCGCCGATCGCCCCGTGGATGGGGCTAGACGGCCAACACGTTAACGAGCTAACTGCGCTAACACACTAGTTCCCACCCATGTAATTGAGCATTGCATGGCACATCCAACATACTGTTTTACTTTAGTCCATGACTCGCTTACCTTCAGGGTCATACGTCACATGAAAACCAAAATAATTCCAAACGCCAGATCTGAATGAGAGTGGGGGAGGTCCATGTTGCAAAGAGAGCTTAACTTCTGTCTTGCTAGCTTGCCCTGCGCTCTTCCTTCTGACTATGCTGTCTGTGTTGAGCGCTCAGTGGATCTGCGCTCGACAGTGCAGCCTAGGCGGAGTAGTCGAATGCAGATTCACTGAGCGCTCAACACAGACAGCATCGTCAGAAGGAAAGTTGATAAAATAAATTACAAATGTTGTATTGTTCGATACATATGCGTACCGAACCGAAAGCACTGTATCGAACGGTTCAATATCGATACGAATATCGTTGCACCCCTAATATATATATATATATATATATATATATATATATATATATATATATATATCCCAAACAGCCCTTTTGAATGTCTCCCTAATTCTGAGGTCTCAAGTATGGCAAGTATGTGCTAGGTTTTGGCGCACATCAGTCTAAAATTGTATGTAATGTTAAATCTCCAGTTCTTTTGATCTCTGGGCTGAAGGAAGGACAACACTCGGTGTATAAATTCTCAATCAACAATCATTTTATTCCATACAATTCTCATTATTCCAAACAACACTTTTGAGCATAAACCATCCGGAGGGGAGATGAGCGTGGGAGGGTGTCCGTCTGATCTCGAAGTGTCTGAGCGTTTCTCACATTCTTATAGCTTCAGCCCCCCTCCAAACTAAGCATTCACATTCTTTCACTCTTACGGCGCCTAAGTGACGGCCTTGGCTTCCTGTTTTATCTCCTCCTGATGAGATGGGGCAGAAAACCTCTACGGTATGTTCTGTTCTCTTCTAATCAGACAAATAAGGCCATTATTCTCTGAAAACAGTATTTCTTACAACTCAGCAGTATAATGCATCATTATTGTTTTATTATGCATAAAACAATATCATTCATTCACAATAAATCAGCAGTCTAATTTAATACAAATCAGTCTAATAAATCTAATAGTTATCACCTCTTCAGGAGAATAATGTGAACTAAAACTACATAATAATTTCACAGTCTTTAATTGGGGGGTATAGCGTGGCATAAGATAATATAATAATCTCACAGTAACCATGAATAATGTGTTGCCATGTCCACCAGGAGAGACTGGACAGTATAGATGTAAAACCAATATGCCAGCAGTTTATCTCAGTTAACGAGAGGAGCAGGCATGTGTTTGGCTCCTTCACATACTGGACATTAAGTTGTTGTGTGGGGCACCAGTAGTCCATGTCTGTTGCTGTAACAGTAGTTCATGTTTAGAATAAAAAATCCCAGCTCACTGATTTGATCGGGGCAATAGTGCGACTAAAACGTTGCATAATTTTGCTGAGAGATCTTTTACTTTGTGGTAATCTTAGATGGACAAAAACCACCAGGTCATTAAGTGTTCCCTTAGTGCTAATGTATAACAGATGTTGGTGTACTATAACTGAAGTAATGTTGTTAAGTCCTTAAAGTCATATACATTTATTGTCATGACTGTATTTGAAACTATTTTTATTTTTGTATGATACCTGATTTATATGGATTATGGCTGAAGTAAACTAAAGTCTAAAATACTTAGTCAGTCATTTGTTTAATATTAATTTAACATGATATAATTCACATATAAAAATATGAATTGTGATTTTAAACGGTTTAAAAGCATGTAGAATAGCATATGCAGGCAAGTATATCTCTCCTTTTTTCATCAAGAAGCAAAGACAAAAAGAGGAAAAAAAAGAAACAGGGCAGGGTTCGGTGGTTGAATCATCCGTCCCCACCAATGCCGAAACCAAATCTACGCCCGGTATCAGGTATTGTTAGGATGCTTCCTGGGTGAGGTGTTTTGGGCAGGTTCTTCCATTAGGAGGCAGTAAGGCAGACCCAGGACACAGATTTGTCTCAGATGGACTTGGAATGCCTTGGTATCCCAACACAACCGCCTGTGGTAGTGGGGGGGAGCGGGGCAGCTCTGCTGAGATTGATAAATACTGGATAAACGGATTAACAATAACAATTGCAAAATTACTTTGTGCTGCTTAAAATATTTATTTAGAGCAAATGATATTGATTGCTTTTGATGTTGTGTAGACAGATGTACAGATGCATGCCCACATGTGTAGGAATATGTTTATTTATAGTTAGAGATGTACATATAGCTAGAAATAAACAAGTTAGACTTTTCACTGAAAACAATTGCATCTATGGCAACAAAGTTTTTCTATAGCTGAAGACTGAACTTTTGCTGCACCATATAATTTCGGTGCACATATGTGATTATTTTGTCCTAGATGAAACAGTTGCTAAGCCAGTGGGCTTGCAAGTTCTCTATCAGCATGAGCACAAATGTATAACCTTTTAAACAAAGGCTCTGTTGCTCTGCCTCAGGCTACACTTGCCAGTTTGCTTTCTTGTCAAGGCAGAAAGGAAATGTACATAAGAGAGAACTGCACATAGATGAAGAAGAAGAACATTGGTGACAAGTCAAAACTCTGACAGACAGATGTTGAGTAGCTGATAGCATTCTATTTACATGCCTGGAATACAAATTTACACATCAAACACTTGCTCAGTTTATTAAAAAGGCATGTGTTTTCATAAGATGTCTTCTGTTGCCAACAGAAAGGGAAATAAAAACAGTAATCCGACCTTTTTAGCATATTTCCACACAGAATGTACACACAACAACAAACGAACACCGTGGAGAATCCACATGAGCAGGAACAAAATATGCCCAATATGTGCACAGAATCAACATACAAGTAAATATTTAGAACTGATACCAGTTCTTGTAGAGATTCTTTTTGATTGGGATCTATTTTATTGTTCTGTAAAGCACTTTGTAAATATCTTTTTAAAAAGTTCTGTGCATTAAAAGGCTTATTATTATTATTAGTGTTATTATTATATCTGACCTCTTTAGTTCTCTCTGTGCACTCAGGTGCCTCAAACGTGATGCTTGCACTGAGATCAGTTGGTTTGTGCACACATCTTAAACCAGCCACTTACATTCAGTCATCCTCTGTACACTTGAAATGTCTCCTGTCAAATGTCTCCTCTCGCTCTCAAATTGTTTTTATGGTGTTGACCAAATGAAATCATCAGCACCTCGCAGGCACATCCTCTTTACATCGTAAAGAGTGTTGTTGCTGTACATTTGATAGGGTTCATCCACTCCCTTCCCTCCAGATTTGTGTCACTTCTTTCACAACTTGGTGCACAGGAATGGCAAAAGTACAAGAAATAAAGCTGTATGTGTGAATAACCACTGGTGGGATTTACTGAATAGTGCATTCACTGTGTGTTCTTTACCTAAGAATGGTTTTCCCTATTTAAAAATCAGATGTCCGATTGGGATAAAATAAAGAAATTTTACTCCTGGTTAACTTTAGGCTGATTTTTGGTTGCGTCCTTTCTTGTGTGATTCCTCTCCTTGACTCCTCTATTTGTGTCTTAGTTGCTCCTAGAGATGTGAGCAGAGGAGATGAGGAAGAGACACAAGGAGCAAAGAGTTGAGGCAACAAACGTTCAACAAAATGAGACAGCCTTACCCTGGAGCCATCATTTTAAAATCATTTTTTATTAAACATGACATTTGACACAAGAGCATCATGAATTGCTTAGCTATAGCCCAGCTGTAACTCTATATTATGATTGGTAACAGTGCTTATGGTTATATTTAATTTTAATTGAATTCACAACATAGAGAGAGTGAAAAGATATCTGCAAAGTCATGCTAAATGACTTTGTCTAAATGACTTTGTCTCACACAGATGAAAAGGACTAGTTGTTTAAAGAGTCCTCATCTCACTCTGGTTCGTATATTGCACCTGTGTACCACACCTCTTTTAAACACTCGAGGTTTCCAAAAAGACATACCTGTGCATCCTTGATTATCTGGTAAGCTTCCTCTCTCCTGTAAATAAAGATTTTCTAAGGACTCTGTGCAAGTGCTGTGAAAAACTAGGTGCACCCTTACTGCTTCCATAGGAAGGTTAACAGCCAGGTACTGCTCATCAGATGCACTACATTAAGACTAAAAGCAGAAGTATTGGCAATTTGCTGGTCTGGACAACTAAAGGGTGTGTTAAGACTCCACTACAGTGTTACCAGGGATTGAAATCCCAGCAAACTCATCCCAAGGTCAGATCATGCAATGCTCACACAAATGAGAAAAAACCCCAAGAGCTACATCTCAGAGTCTACAGGCCTCAGTTAGCATGTCAAATGTTAAAGCTGCAAATTGCAGTCATTGAGCTGACTATATACTCCTCTGTATACCAAAGTATTCCAGAGTCAAATGTGAGGACATCTGTCTGACAGTTAAAGCCTGGACGAAAATGGTTCATTCAACAGGACAATGATCCCAAACAGAGCTGCATAACTATAACAGTCTGGGCCAAAAATTGCTCCACAACCACGTGATGAACTGAGAAAGTCATACAGAAAAATGATTACTTCAGGTTACTGCAGCTAAAGGTGCTTCTACAAGCTACTGAATCACAAGGTGTACTTAGTTTTTTGATAGACTGTGATTGATTTTTGGCATCTCAGGCAGGAGCAGGGACGAAAAAGGAGCAAAGTGCATATTAATGACATAAGAAGAGCTCCAAGTGCCACCTGTGTCTCTGCTTTGCCCCACTCTGTTTAATGTATTCGTTTCCTTGTATTGTTGATTCTTACTTCTGATTTTATATTTCACATCTCCAGGGTTTTTTGCTTGTTTTCCCCTTCGTTATGATTGTTTGTGCCACCTATTTTCACATGTTTGTGTTCACTTGTATCCTGTCTGGCCTGTGCGTGTGCTTACTATAGTCATCTTGCTTCTCCCCTTGTCAGCTGTTAGTCTGTTTACTCACCCTCTGACCTTCTTCTATCCCCTTTCGGATTCCTGTTTTGTTCTAACTGCTTGTTGAAGTGTGTTTAAAGCTTGTATTGTGCTTATTTAACCTTCCTCAGTGTTCTGCATTCGGGCTGTCTTTCCAGCAATCTGTTACCCATTAAATGTTACAGAAAATTATATATATATATATATATATATGTATATATATATATATATATATATATATATATATATATATATATATATATATATATGTATATATATATATATATATATATATATATATATATATATATATATTAGGGGTGCAACGATACACAAAATTCACGGTTCGGTTCGGTTCGATACTTTGGTGTCACGGTTCGATATTTTTTCGATACAAAACAAATGTTCATGCCTTTTTAATTTGTCATTTATTAAAATTATAAATATATATTTTAACTCAAAAGTACAGTTTTTAAATTTAATGTTGCTGAAACAAAAGTAATTAAAAAAAATAAATATATCTCAGGGCTCTCAAAATTTCAAAATCCCTGGTAGCCCTTCGGGCAGGGACTCTTCAGTTTTTGGTAGCCCAAAATAAATTTAAGTAGCCCGAATAAAAAAGAGAGCAATTTTTTTGATTGATGTTTTGTTTACTTTACAATATTATACATTAAAGTATAATATTGTAAAGGAAACAAAACATTAATCAAAAAATTGTTGAAAAACAAATTACAACATTGTATAAAAATTACAATCATCAACTCAAATACTTGGTTCTAATTGAACAGAAATTTCTATGAACTTGTAAGAACTGTGTAGGACATGAATCAGTCTGTCAGATCCTGAATTTGAAATTTCCACTGAAGTCACGGGCAAGAGACAAGTGGAACCAAGATCTAGGCCATTTGCTTTTTGAAGTTTGCAAAGACTGCTAAATTTTGCCAGTGGTAGTTCACTCTTTGCAACATAGTACGCTGTTCTAAACAGATTTTTCAGGTTTATTTTTAGTATGTTATTTGCAGTTGGTGTTTGTTCTGGGAAAGATATTGCAGACTGAGCAATAATGCATTTCTTGCATTTCTCATGGGTTCTAATGGGGGCCTTTCTTAAAATGACTGGTCCCAGTAACAAAGGCGCTGGTCGACTCAGAAATCGAGAGAAAATCAACAACACATCCGGCAGAACATTATGTTATTTACACGGGTGCACATAAGTGGTCCGCATGTGCGCATTCGCGGTCAAAATAAAAGACGCGCACCAGATAAGAAGTTGCAACGCGCGTTTGCGTCCATATAAAAAGCACTGTTTTTGTCCGCTAGAGTGGGATTTTCACGGCACATTCCACACCACATCTCTGTGCGTTCATCATTTGTTTGAAGCCAGCTCACCTCCTGCAACCACTTTTCCGAGAATACGTGCTTCTTTTGTGGTTCGGATTCCTTCTGACATTTGTTTGGAGGTGGAGGAACATCACAGTAATTGCTTAAAGGAGCTTGCTTCTTCGACATCTTTAAGAGTTCTAAACAAATGTCTGTCCTCCTCCAGAAAATCTTATGTATGCAAACACGCGTTGCAACTTCATATCTTGTGCGCGTTTTTTTAATTTTTATTTTGACAGCGAATGCGCACCTGCGGACCACTTATGTGCAGCCCCGGTTATATAGCTCGTCATATTGCAGCCACAGAAATTCTTTTGTCCATGAAACCATAAAGCTGCACTTTCTTCTTGCCTTATAGTCTGATTTGTCATAACTTTTCCATTTTGTGGTAAGCTTTTCTTTGGCTGTCACTTCTTCACCCTGACCTGTCTTATTTGGCTCAGCAGAACTGAAATATATATCCTGCTGCTTTTACACACACACTCACATAACGCTCAGCGATTCTCTGCGCGATCAACCTCTCACATGTTTAAGCTTGCTGCGGGAGATTTCACTTGTCATGTTTGCATAGTAAGCTAACGATTGATAAGACGATGTCAGAGGAATTGGTGCGCAAATTATCATCACTCACCAATCAGTACTGTGGCTCTCTATACACAGTTCGCGCGATTGCAAAGTGAAAGCAAAAAACAAGCGCAAATTCAAACGCGATTTCAATATGTCACATATTGACAGTGGCTCACCGATGCCAATGACATAATTACCCAGCTACATTTCCGAAAGAATGCAAAAGCATTGACATATATTTTTGCTTCCTACAATAGCCCGACGGGCAGGGCAGAGATAGATTTTGGTAGCCTGACTGGAAAAATCGCTAGCCCCGGGACGTCGGGCTAGCGATTTTGCGAGCCCTGTATCTGATTGAGAAATCACTCATCTTTGGAAAAGAGTGTTTATTACAGAGAAATGGCTCTTTCCAAAATAAAAGCTATACTATCCGCTTCTTCTGGGCTATATTCTCAGCAGCATATTGTAGCGGGTCAGGGCTGTTCGGGGTTCTGTTTGTACAGTTATGTTTTGTTTATGTTGCCATAGTGACGGGTGACGCCCTCTCGCTGCGACGGTGTGTCCTTCCGGGGTCAGAGGGCGCCCTGTGTGTTGTTGTGTTTGCTGTGCGGTTGCCGTGCTGAGCAGTTAGCTGCGGCAGTGATCTTCTGCAGATGTCAATAAACGGCTGTGCTCCCTGGCTAGCTCACGGGAAGCAAGACCAAACGACACCTCCGTCTCCTCCTTGTCTGAGCTCGCCACATTGGTGTCAGAAGTGGGATGATGGTGGCACCCCATGTTCTGACCCGAGTGACTTTTCCCCCGCGGTCGTGACCGGCCGGTGCGCCAAAAGAAGGCACCTGGACATTTGCAGGACTTTGTGTGGGGTAATGGGGTCGTCGAGGACGACTGACCCCTTAGGTGGGGGCTACGTAGCGGGTCAGAGGGCTGTTCGGGGTTCTGTTTGTACAGTTATGTTTTGTTTATGTTGCCATAGTGACGGGTGACGCCCTCTCGCTGCGGCGGTGTGTCCTTCCGGGGTCAGAGGGCGCCCTGTGTGTTGTTGTTGTTGTTGCTGTGCGGCGGTTGCCGCGCTGAGCAGTTAGCTAGCGGCAGTGTTCTTCTGCAGATGTCAATAAACGGCTGTGCTCCCTGGCTAGCTCACGGGAAGTAAGACCAAACGACACCTCTGTCTCCACCTTGTCTGAGCTCGCCACAATATTAAACATATCAGGTCCCCATAAGGAGAATCATGTGCTAACGGCTGTCTAAATGACTCGGGTAAAGTTTGTAGCATGCATGCTTGTTGTTTTTGTCTGCTTCCACTTGTCTTTGCACTAGGATGATGTCGGCGTAAACGTGCAGTCATATTCGTTGTGTTCCCACTAGTACTGTCAGCGTTAATCTCGTTGAAATGATGTTAACGCCACAACACGGCAAATATCCGTTAACGAGCTACCCCTGATCACCCCGTGCTTGGGGCTAGACGGCCAACACGTTAACGAGCTAACTGCGCTAACGCACTAGTTCCCACCCATGTAATTGAGCATCGCGTGGCACATCCAACATACTGTTTTACTTTAGTCCATGAAGCGCTTACCTTCAGGGTCATACGTCACATGAAAACCAAAATAGTTCCAAACGCCAGATCTGAATGAGGGTGGGGGAGGTTCAATTTGCCATGTTGCAAGGAGAGCTTAACTTCTGTCTGCTAGCTTGCCCTGCGCTCTTCCTTCTGACGATGCTGTCTGTGTTGAACGCTCAGTGGATCTGCACTCGACAGTGCAGCCTAGGCGGAGTAGTCGAATGCAGATTCACTGAGCGCTCAACACAGACAGCATCGTCAGAAGGAAAGTTGATAAAATAAATTACAAATTTTGTATTGTTCGATACATATGCGTACCGAACCGAAAGCACTGTATCGAACGGTTCAATATCGATACGAATATCATTGCACCCCTAATATATATATATATATATATATATATATATATATATATATGTATATGTAGAGGAGGAGCACACTTGAAAACGTTAAGCCACAGAGGACAGTGAAACCTGGTTAAGCACATTAACACAAGCACTTACTATTAGTTAGCCAAGATGAGATGTGTGTATTCATGCCACATTTGTTTAATGAATAATGCATTATGTCATGTTATTAAATGCAGCCATGCAACTGTTACTAATGAAGTTTAGCAAATTAAAAGAACTGCGCAGTGGAACATATTATTACGGATGAACTTATTTGGTGGTTTCGCTCGATTTTTACAGCATTCTGAATGTTCAAGTGCAATGCATCATTACCACTGCTGTGTAAAAATACATGGATTTGCCCAACTGGTCAAATTTCATTTTTTTCTCTCCTAAAATAATGATTATGATTTGTAAAATCACATCATTTTACCGTACAGTGCATTTCAATAGCTTTGGAGCCTCCATGTATCTTTCACCCATCAGGTCTGCCGTCCTTTAAGATATTGATTCCTTCCTCTGGCATCTTTTTGCATAGCACTTTTCAGCCTTGGTGAGCTTGTTTTGTTGCCTGATGTGTTGTTTAAAAAATTAATAGAACTGTAGTTAATAATTGGCAATAAATCTAATGTAGTCAGAGACTGTCAAAGTATTAAAACGTCATCAAGGGCATGACCCGCACTCTGAGTTCTTTCAAAGCTGCAATAAGCAACCTTGTTTAAAAACCTTGCTCTCACTGAGTCCCAGTGTACGTTTGTTGTGTTATAGAATGCTCACTCATTTCTTCTGAGGTTATCGGAGCAAACAGAAATAATCAGACACATGGCATCACAGTAAAGAATCTGTTCTCTGACATGTTGAAGATACCCTCGTGTTCCAGTCATATCAGAAAGGCAAATCAAGATCAGTGAGGTAATGCTCTCCTCATGGATGACTGCTCTCTTGTGTCATGGCAGACAAAAAAAATATTTGTGACAAACGAAAGATCCATCATCTGATGTTATTTGTGCATGTTAGTTACAGTAAAACATGCCTGGCAGCCATCGATCCTGAGCCAGTGGACCCGGAGGTAGAAATGTCTTTATTGTATTTCACCTAAACAGCCCTTTCATCTTACTTACAGTATTGACAGCACAGAGGGAGAGAGAAGGAGACACAGAGGGAGAAAGCCAGTGAGCCACTTACTCGAGTCTAATTTTTTCCCGATCATTTTATCTGCATTCTTCTAAAGCAGAACTGCTTTCAAGAGGATATTATTTGTGACTGCCCCTAAGAAGTTGTTGCACCAGAATTCATTTGCACAAAGATAAAACATTTTAGTTGTGACAGTCTTATATAAAACATAAAACACAGAGAAAGAGTGGGAGAGAGAGCAAACAGAGGTTTTATTGCAACACATCCAAATATACCCAGGCGATGTGTTACCAAATATGCAGGACCTATTTATGTCAGTGAGCATCAGTACATCCCACTTACAGACAAAAAGTGCTGCTTCGACTCCTCGGCACAGCCAGCATGTCACATACTAGTACATCTCAAAAGATTAGATTGAAAAAGTTCCCTTTTTGATCTTTATTTCAAATATTCTTGCTATCAGCAACTCAACATCGTTCATATATTCTGCATTCATTGCATGTAAAATGAAATATTTTGAGTTCATGAAAATCAAAAAACTAATATCTCAAATTATGAGTAAATGACTATAGTAACAGTATATTGTGTATCTCTGGGTCTAGTTCAGTATATTTAACCAGAGACGTGGGTAAGACTGCTGACCTGATAGCGCTGAGGCGATCAGTGATGCTCTATAAAATGAGGGTAAAGCAAACAAGGTTACTGCTGAAAAGAGTATCAGTGGAAAGTTGACTGGGAAGGCAATGTGTGGCAAGATGTGCACGAGCAGTGAGAATGGGAGCAGCCTTGAGAGGACTGTCAACAAAAGTCAATTCAAGAACTTTGTAGAACTTCACAATGAGCGGATTGAGGCTGGTGTGAGTGCATCAAGAGCCAGGTAAAGGCTCTTAAACGGGGGCTACAACTCTTACATTACATTCAGGAGTGGCCTGATCCAATCAGCTGCTCCTGAACCAGAGGCAGTGTCAGGAGGGAGAAAAAGAAAAACCTTTTGCATTTCATTTTGAAAGCTTGGAGGAAGAGTGTAGAGTCATAGAATCCAAGCTGTTAGATCCAGTATGAAGCTTCTACATTCTCTGATGATTTAGGGTACCATGTCACCTGCTGATGTTGATGGTTGGTTCAGGCAGCAGGATGGCTATCAGAAGACTTTAGAGCACTTCATGCTTCTATCTGCTGATGGAGATGCTGATTTTATTTTTCCAACAAGCCTTAGCACCTGCCCACTGGACCAAAACTACTACTAAATATGTGCTGAACATGGTAGCACCATCATCGATTGGCCAGCCAACTCACCCAAGCTGAACCCCATAGAGAAGCAGTCAGTCAGCTGTGCGGTATTGTAAATAGGAAGATGAGAAACACTAGGCTGCTCACGGCAATCTGAGCTTCTCTTATCACACCACACTGAGGCAGTAGTTCATGGCAAAGGAGTCACAATTAACTATATAGTGAATAAATAACATACTCATGAGAAGGCAGACATTTCTGTTTGATCGATCTCAGAAAATGTTCAGATATTTGAGTTACTGGATTTCCACAAGCTAGAAGCTCTAATTACGACAAAAAAAAAAAGCTTGAAATATTTCACTTCATTTACCATGAGTAAAGAATACATCAAAGTTTAGGTTTTTGAATAAAATAAAATAGAACTTTTCACAAGATTCAGACGTTTTGAGAGCTGCACTCACATTTCAACCGAGATTGTATTAAAAAATTAAACCCCTAAATTGGATCTTCATTTCCACAACGAAAGGATGCAGCGTCCAATGAGAAACTCAGATGATCCACTTCTGTCCACTCCTGAGTTTCTTCCAAACTCAGGACTTAAGGTGGACAAAAGTTTGCTGATTTGATGCACTCAATTATTTTTCTCTTTTTATAGCATCTATAAGAAAGTGAAAGTAAAGTTTGGAAAGACTGCCAACTTCTTTGTGGAGCATGGTAGAAAGGGTTGGTGTTATCACATTGTGCTTGAAGATACCGAGGTGTTTGCAAAGGGAGACAGGCAGAGGGAGCGATAGTGAGACTGCGAAGTGGAGGATGGAGCCTGTGCTGCATGCAAACTCTTCACAGGTGCGATAGAGGTGTACAAAGCAGAAGCATCAGGCTGTTCTGCTCGATGCTAAGCGCCACTGGCAAAGAGGGGGCTTGACTCCTCCCATTCAGGCTCTGGGGCTGGGGGCCTCTCTGGAGGCAGCCCATGATTGAAATGGAAATTCGGCAAGTAACGCTTCAGAAGGAGGAAGTGTCTTCCTCTGCCTGCCAGTCAGTCTCCCTGTTCATCCTGTGGTGCTTTATTACTGCCACTTTCTGTTCACATTAGCCCATAATCATTCATGGCACATAATCACTTTCGCGGGCTCGGCTCTAAAATCCATAAGCTTCAAAAGTTTGAGGATTTCAGAGACTTTTTCAGTCATTATGGAAGCTTTATGTTGAGGAAAGTCTTTGTTTCCTTTAACAATGCTTAAAAACTAATGAATATGGCTGCTCAGTGTCATTTGAACACACTTTAATGAGAATGCTGTTTGAGTGACGTTTGGTTGATCCAAAGCAGCAACTCTAATTATCCTCATAGCCAGCCTCATAGAACGCCTATAAACATTTACAACGTACCGTTAAGTCATTTAGTGCAAACTGTAAAATTACAAATACATTGTTGAATGCAGCTGCTAATAAATAATGACTCATCTTCTCACAAGCTGGCCTCCTTTATATTTAGGATAATGTTTTCTTTATGGCTACAGGCAAATTACACACACTAATCACAGAAAAGCTACAGCGGCTCTCTTTCTATTTATGCCTGCTCCCATCATTGCTGTGCTGTTGTTAAAAGGAACTACATCAAAATATTTGAATCTGTGATTTATGCGGGCCCAACTCTTCACAGAACAAAGCAGCCCTGGGATAGCGTGAGGTTTAACAGTGCAGACTCGATAAAATGTATTCAGTCTGCGTGTTTGAAAAGGTCATTAATGATGGGCACGGACCCCTTCGGTCAAAACGCCAATATCTCTTCACAGAGCGAATGGGTCCGATCCAGTCCCTGCTGCGCCTCTCTGTCTAACCCCGGAGTGTGTCACTTTCCAAACAATATCAAACAATATCACACACGTCATTGCTCACCTACACTGTTATAAAAGACCAGAAGCCCTGAAGGAGAAGAAAAAGTTAACTTATATGCAAGGTGGGTGGCGTAGGTGGTGTTTGTTTCAGTAAACTGCAAGCTTATTTCCATAGTGTACAATATCTGGCCTGTTTGCAGTCATGTACATGTAGTACACAGCGAGAGCAGGTGAAGCTGGGTGAAGAGTCATGTGCAGGTTGGGGCTATCAAATGGAGTTTTATTCATACAGCAGGTGAAACAAGACACTGCTTGCAAGGGTGTTATGAGAAATGATGTGCCAACATTTGTAAGTCTTCTCCAAACACATTGTGCAGCTCAGGGTGACGGGAACGCCATTCGTTTTATAGGAAATAGTTATTCATGAACGTGCCTGAGAAACTCCAATATGTGTATCGTATCTGACACATGAGTTTTTGACACCTCTGCGTCATCCGTGTGAATCGAAACCGCCTCCATAAAACCTAAATAAGTTGCACAAAACAATTTAAAGCAATACATTTCATTAAAAAAATTGCAGATGTAGCAAAAATAGTGTAAATTGAAAACACATATTTGCAAAAAAATGCAATGACCAAAACTGTAAAACAGTTTGGTCAAAAGGTTCAATAGACACTTGAGTTTTATTTCGTGCTTTGGGCTTCATAGGGTTAAGGTATGTTTTCACTGGGCCTTTTATAACATATCATATGGCACCAACAGAGAGATTATAGGGGGAAGAAGTGGAAAGAGATATGCAACAAAGGTCCCCAGCTGGGTGCAACTGAGGGATTTTATTGCTCCAGCAAATGAAATTTTTAACCTGAAGCCACTCAGAGGTGGGGAGTAACAAATGCTGTGTACTTCAGTAACCTTTTAATTAAATTATAGTTTTGTGACTGCCTCTGTCTTTGCGACCATATTACCTACCATCGTTTATATAAACTGCTGAAGAGAAAGAGAGAGAGAGTACAGAGTAAAGAGCAAATGCATGCTGAACTAAAAAAACAACAACTTTTATGTGGACTCGTAGCCCACAGGTGGGCTTTCTCTGGGAGATCATAGGTAGATTGTAAATTTACATAAAGGACACAAGACTCTGACATTCATATAGGAATTTTCTGACCACACCTGAGAAATACCAATTCGGATTGTCATCCTGGTGTGTATGTAATAGACTGTCTTATCAGAAAATCGCATACACTGAAAATAAAGAGGAATGTGCACCTTGTCTCAAAGGGACGTCTGCAGGTTGAGATGATGTCAGTCATGTCAGCGTCAATTTTTATTTTTTTAAGTGGAGGAACGCAGTACTGCATATACCAGTATACACTACAAAGATGCATCCAGTTAAAACCAGGTTGCAGTTCTGCCATTCAGCTCTCGTAAAGAAGGGCAGTACATGCGACCACGTGAAAGAGATGTTGTCAGCTTAAGAAAATGTAGGAGAGGGGTAAAAGTGTAAAGGAACAGTAGTGGGGGGGAGAACACTATTCTCACTGTTCTTTGTGGTGTGAAAACAGGTGTTTACAGCTACCTTGAATACAACACAGCTGATATTTACGACTCTTTTGACAAGCACTTCCTCAACTGTGTGCTTCATGTCACGCTATTCAGCCTGTATTATTGAACCATTGTTTGGCTGGATTCTCTGGATTTTCTTTTGAATGAAAAGTGACATTTCATTATGAAGACACCAGCTGTTAACACCCACTATCATGCTGCTTCTGGTGCAGTTGGTGCGGCTGTGGAAGCTGCAACTTTTGCTGGTGTTTTTGTTCATTATGAAGACAGTAATGATGACGATGATGATGATGATTAATGATGGGCTTGCTAGCTGGGGAGGGGGTTGCGATGGTAATAGCAACAATAATGACTTTCAATCATACGTGATCTAATAATGTGACAATAACATGCTTGCTGATGCAATTAGCAATCTGTGACATTTTCACATCCATTTTGAAATATCGGTTTGCTGCTGTGTTGCGCAAAATTAAACAAAACGGTAATTAAACATAAAGCTTCATAACAAAAGGATTGATTGTTCTATATCTTTTATTTTTTTAAATGGTTAGGGGGGTTTGCATGCATACACAAAAATAGCAGTGTAATAGATGAGGTATGCGGTTTGGCATTGTCTTGCTGAAGTGTCCAAGGGCTTCGATGGAAAACACTTTCAGCATTGGTCGTGCCTTTCCAGATGTGTAAGTTGCCAGTTCTACAAGCACTGATGCACCTCTGTACTAGCTGAGATGCAGGCTTTTGAAGTGAGCATTGATAACAGGCTGGATGGTCCCTCTTCTTTTTAGTCCATGTCTATGTTCTCCAAAAGGAAAATTTCAGATTTATTTCACAGCACAATAGTTGTTTTTTTCCATCTTTGTTTCAGTGCATTTTAAATGAGCTTTGGCCCAGAAGAGACGGCAAGATGTCTGACTCATGTTCACATATGGCTTCTTCTTCCTGCAGTTTTGGACAGCATGGCAAACTGGGTTCACAGACAATAATTTCTGAAAGTGTTCTTGAGCTCATGCGGTGATTTCATTGGCAGGATCATGCCTGTTTTTAATACAGTGTTGTCGGATGGCACAAAGATCACGGACATCCAATAACAACTTTCTACTGTTTCCCTAAAAGACACCGGTTGGGGAACGCAGCTGAGACAAATTAGACACGACGAGACCAGGGAAGCTAAACTAAGCACACTGAACATGGAACATAGGACCTTCACAATAAAACAGGAAATGAAAAAATGCAAGACTGACACACGAGTGTGACAGAGGAGTGGAGGAAAGGCAGACGAGAGGGGTCATGATGGGCTGTGGGAAGCAGAATGGAACACAAGACAAACAAGACACAAGAGGGAATCTAATCATCAAGGAACTAAACATGGAATACAGGAAACTCAAAAATACAACAACTATGACTATAAATGAACCCGAGCATAAACCATAAGACAAAATATTACCAAAACACAAGAAACTCAAAATGCTGGGTCAAAATGGCCCAGGCCATGTCTACTGTAGATGATGAGATATTTAAAGTCTTCATAATTTTAAGGTAAGGAACGTTATTCTGAAAATTTTCCAGAATTTACAGACGCAGTTTTTTTGCAGATTGTTGAATCTTTGCCTCTTTTTATTCTTAAATCAGCCAATTTTTAGAACGTTTTCTGGTCCAAACCTTTTTTCTGATCCAAAGTTTGGACATATATAATGAATGCAGCAAAAAAAATTTAAGTTTTAATTATTTTTTATATATGTATTTATATTTTCATTTAATTGTTTGTGTCTGTGCCAAATTACAGATCCTGATTCATGTTGATAAGAAAGACCATTGAAAATTTCAGGCTCTTGGCTTTAATACTTTTTAAAATATTCATGTTCAAACAATTCAGTGTTCCAAAACATGCCCTGAAAGTGGGTCAGCGGCCCATTTTTCAAAACAATGTATCTTGAAAATATTTGATGTATAAGGGTAAAATTTCACAAAAATCATTATATATGGCCAAACTATGATCAGTTTGGTTTTCCCGAAGTTATATACTGTCTACATACTAATACAGATTTGTACAGTTGGTTGGCGAGATGACCAAAGAAAATGGACTCACACATTCAAGTGATTTTCAAGTGTGACGGTAGAATAAAATTAAGTAGCAAAAACATTAAGAGTGAGTTGATGGTGAGATCAACCCCTTAAGTACAGAGATGGAGGGGCAGGTCAGGGCACAGATATCCAATCCAGAGAAAAGTTAGACAAGGCAGTGGTGATGGGAGAGCTGAGGGATAAGAAAATCCGAATTTCAATTACATGAAAGCAATTGTTTTTTATCTGGAGTGCAAGTTAATGAAACTAATTAGTCTTTGCGGCATGAACCCTCTGGCACGTCAGATAATCGCCAGAGGCTTAGATAGTGCCAGTCAATTTTTAGCTTAGTGCAGTACGGGGAAAAAAACAAACAGGTCCTTATCACTGCAGCAGACATTACACCTGGGGTTTACATCAACTTCAAGACCTCTTTTCACCTTTCCAGGTTACTTATTGGCTATTTATACAAGGTATCCACAACAAAGCATTTCTTTAACTACAAGCCGTTGGATCTTTAGAAACACTTAGTTAGCATTTCAGTGAGAAGTCAGGAAATTAGAATGTGCACCTGGAATAGTATTTAGCAGCACCCAGGGAGCCTGGGCTCCCATCTGCTTTACAAAAGTGTATAGATTTGAAGATTTACTATGCAACACAGGTAGACAAACACACACAGACACACATTGCTAACTTAAAATATGTGTGTTAAGAATTTCACCAATAGCTTGAACTAACCAAGAGTGAAAACACCTGCAGTGAGCTTGTTTCTGTGACTCATAGTGTCTGGCAAGACAGTGAATCAGAATCAGACAAGGCTGTAGTGCTGTGAAGGAGACTGCATTCACAGCACACGCAAGGATAGAAATATTCTGCCTGGGCTTTATCTCAGAATCCGCTCAGATTTTTACTAGACAATTGTCAATTTAACATCTCACAAGGCTGTCTCATGAGCGTTCAGGTGCAGCCCATCAAACAGGTGCTGCATTTGCAGCATAAAGGTCATATTGATGGCGACGCAGAGGCTGCGCACAAGGCTGAAATGTTCCAGGACACAAGCAGGAATCGAAAGTTTAGCCGCAAGGTTGTTGATAATGGTGTTTAGTCATCTAACAGGCCATGAGAACCGCACAAAGAAAAGAGAGTGCATTTCACCTCCATGAGCAGAATGAGCAGCGGGAGCTGTCCATGGTTCTGAACTCAGTGCAACACGCCGAGTCATTGGTGGAGGGCTCTCCTTGGTGCCGTCCAACTATTGGGCACAGGTGCCCTTTCAGAAGCAACAAAGCGAAGATTTAGATTATGAAAGCCTCGTGAATACTTAATTTCCTTTGTTTGAATCTATGATCATCTGAATGGTTAAATATACTTCTAAATATTTTATATGTAAAGCCAAATTTAAAAAAATTATGATTCCAGAGAACATGTTCAAAGCTACAAACAGGCAAAAAAAACAAAAACAAAAAAACAAAGAAAGAAAGAGTGAGTGATCCAAGGAGATTTTAAATTTAACTGCAAAGGTCAGAACTTTGTGGAGTTGCTGCGATGGATTGCTCTCCCATTGATCTGACAAAGCATTGCCTTGTGTTTCTTGTTTTAATACCAACCATCGATTGACTGACCTTCATGTATATAAATGGACACTATCCTTAATGTGGCCAGCTATGGATTATTTGCACTTGTATCTGTTTGTCAAAGCTCTTAGAACTCCTGGCTTGTCAATCAATAGGCTTCAGTCATATTGTGAAGTGCATGAGGGGAACAGCTGTGCTGCCCAAGACCTTTTATACACTAAAAAAATAGGAATTGTTGCAAGCTGTATTTCTTTCTCAACAGGGGTGGTGTGGCCATGGCAGGAAATTTGTATGTTGAACTTAATACTATTTTTCACATTTCTAAAAGATGAACGATAAACAATACAATATGACAGATTAAATAATGGCAGCCTATTAAAGTTACATGTTTTTAAATTCATGGGCTTCAGGGCAGTTGCTTAAAATGTCTCTTTTGTTTACATTTAGAGAAACGTAACTATTTCATGTAAAAATGAGGTCTTTCTAAAACACACACACACACACAACACAACAACTTGTAAAGTTAGTGAAGCTCTTTGGCTCTGATGCCCAGGCCGCGGGAACTCAGAATCTAGAGGGAGAGAGAAGTTGGATGGTGAAGTACAGAAGCTCCAACTAGGTCAGAACTATTCCTGGTCTCCCACCATATGCTGAAAGGTGTTTCGGCATACTGGGTGGTGAGAGCGGAAGAATATCAATGTAGCTGCAGATTTATCAGCTGGCACTGTGGGTATAGAAACCTTGGGGTGTTTCCTGCAGTACAGCCAGTGTTAAGCAGCTGGTCAGCCATCCAGCTGTCTAATACTGGCCACAGCAAAAACTCAGTCTGAGAGAAATAAAATCCAGCAGAGACCTGCAGATTTATTCATTCTTTGAAGCTGCCCTTTAACAACAAGGGGCTAGCTCAGTCAGAGCTTATCCAAAATGATAACACCAAGGCAAAAGTATCAGAAACATGTACAAAAATCTCCATAATCTGAAAATGGTTTGCACTTTATCTCTGGGATTGATTCATGCTAAAACCTAACATTAACTTAAACCTTTGCTGCTGCTGCTGCTGCTCCATACAAAAAGGATGAAATTGGATGGGACGTGATATGTCTACAAGTCATATTCACTATGATAGCAACAACCTGGTTGCATGCAGAGTATGTAATGTCCTCGGCATTGCATTTTCACACCTAAAATTGAAAGTCTAAGTTGGGACTTTGGTGTCCCTGAGACATCATTAGTGATACAACGAATACAACACTGGCTTATTATTCACGTATAATGCTATATTTACAATTACATGTGCCAGACCAACATGCCACCTTCATATAAGCTAAACATCCCCATCAAAATAATGATGTGTCCAGGATCTTTAATTAAGACTGCAGTGTCAGGAGGGGAAGTCCACATTAGTCCTTTGACATTTCAGCTCCACTGATATGGAAACCGAGAAGTGCACAGATTCCATTAAGTGTGCAGGACACGTGGCAGCGGAACGTGGGGCACCCGTGGGATTCCTTAAGTGCCATTTTCTCGACTTGTCATAGCGTCTCTGCGAGTAATGAAATCAGTTTGGTTCTTTTGGTCCTAGCTCGTTGCATATATTGTAGGGTTTTAGCTTGGAAGACAAAAAGAATGTGCTTGTTTGATGTGCAGCGAGGGCAGCGACGAGTTCAAAAAAGTTTAAATTCTGATTTAATTGTTGCTTTTGAAGCAAATGGCTTTGATAAGATAGAAAATACAGCAGCTGGCTAATTAAAGAGATGTTTCCAGCATTTCCAGCAAAGAGATCGCCTCGTCTCATTCAAAGCATACAGACTCCTACAAAGTTCAGCACACCTCACTGAGCCTCCATCATTCCTTTTCTCCTACCTCATTAGAGAATGCCCTCCTCACAGCATGCATTAAAGGTTAAAATTGCTTAATTTAGAAAATATTAGATCCTCACACTCAGGGTTTCAATATTTTTACTCAACGATATTTTTATGTACAAGTGCAGTCTCAAAATATTTGAAACATATATGGATAATGTTCACAAGTAAGATAGTGAGCCAGATCATAGCTTATAAATAATTATCTTCAGTTGAAGCTTCTATCAAACTTGACACCCTTTTTAGAGATTCAAGTGAGATAAGCAAAAGGCGATAAACACATATCAACTAAGGCCTTGGAAGACAGTCATAGATGCTTTAATAACGCTGTGCAATGATGCAGCTGAGGGATTTTTACAAACACAATGTTCAGCATACTAATAACACTAAAGCTAAATAAAGGTTTTTGCTAATGCCTACCAGAAAATATTTATTATTTACTTATTATTGTTTTCTCATATGCTTTGTCTGCCTATTTTTCATTTGCAAAATCCTATAGCTAACCAATCCTTGGTTCACATGCTGCCACTGCTTTCCGTAACCCCCTAGAATTCACATCTTATGACTGAGGTAACTGTGTGGGAATATTGCTGCAAAGATTCCTGAACAAAGGCTGACTTGGACAGGCATATCCTTTCAACCGTAGAACAGTTATCATCATTCAGTTAGACTGGAGGCATCACATCTTCCAGTGTCACAATGAATCCTAGCATCACTGTTTGTAAAACTCCCTACAAGTATGAACTCATCTGTAATCAGAACTCTGAGGATAGTATTTTAGTGTTCAATAAACTTGCATGGTTGTTTTGAATACAGGGGCCAGATCACCAAAAAATTTCCTTTCCTTGTCTTCAAAGTGACTAAGTTAGAGTCAGTCAACTGAAGCAACTGAATGGGTTCAAGTTGGAAACTGCATCCAATCTGTTTGTAATAAATCAGATTAGCAAACTTCTACCTCAGTCTTTTTCTGCCCGTTTCCCACAAGATTGGTTTCCTGACAGCCACCTGTCCACAGACCATTTCTGATGGAGCTCTGGCAAACAGTCAATAGATCAACTGAAGGGTGAGATGCAGCTCTCAGGTCCTGTGTCAGACCTTTGTTGGATTTTTATCCATGAAAGGACATGACTTTCACATAGTGTTCATCTGCTGTAGAAAGTTTCTTGGGCCTGCTGCTTCTTCTTTTGTCCTCCACTTGTCAAATTTCTTTAGGACACGCTACACACCATGCTGTGGGATGCCAGGTTTTGGGCTAATAAGTCCTTGGGAATAATCTTGTTGGTGCAAAAATACTATTCGATGTCTTTCAAACAGTTTTATCTTTGTCATTTTCTGTTGATTCAACTAAAGTAAAGGGAACAAGTTATGTGTTTTTGCGACAGGTTGCTAATAACAAAGTTCTGAAAGATAAAATTGAAAATCTGTTCTTTGCTAAGATGTTTGTTACATGTGTTACATGCTTAAAAACAGACCAAATATTCCTCCTACTTGTCCTCAAAATGGTCAGGTGCAAGGAATGGGTTGAAAATGAGTGAAAAAGCAGCCAAAGAAAAACTTTGAATTACCTTCAGAAATCCTGGCAAACTAATGTTCAATACTACTTTTACAAGAACGTCTGGCTCCTTGGAAGCAAAATATAAAGAAAGGAAGGGTGACTCACAACTTTTGCACAGTGTTCTACATTTAAAATATCAGACAATGGCATAAGGTTTCTCAAACTAGAACACTCTGATAGCATAAAGTACCAGCAATAAATGAACCCCAGTAACACCATCCTCAGATAAGATAGCTGTATCAGCCAAGCTGTCAGAAGAGCCGTTGGATTCCCTCAGAGCTGAATCTCTTGAAGACAATTGAACATTTTGTGTGTTACCTCACCGGAATGACGCTTGAAGTGGGATTATCTGGTTATCTGCTTATGCCCTTGGTATCTGCTATGTCTGACTCTGCTGCCAAATGAACTGATGATGACACACAGTACGCAAAAGAAATGGTTTCATGCTGCCACTGAAGTAAAAGGTAAAGGGAGGTTGCTATATGGTGTGTAAAGATAAACTGTGTCAAATCCTTCTTTGGGAAATCCAAAGAAGCTGGTGCTAGCTGCCCAAGTCCATTTTTCTCCCATGTTCCAAGGGTAGACAATGGGATTTTATTACCCTGGGTAACATGTGTGCAACACATTATTTTACATCTTGATGTCTGTCGTATGTGTACATATCTACTCCTTACATATTTTGCCAAAAAGGGATGCCTGTCTTATGAACCTGGTGCTTACTGCCTGAGGTATTTTCTACAAAGTAAGTTAAAATCTATCACTCTGTCCCATTTTTACATGGAAAAGCTCCTGCCAGGACAAAAAAAATGTCTGCCAGCTCTGTGTCCTAAATTTCACTGGGCCTTGACAGGTTGATGCCATATTTACTGTGTGAAATATAATGCAATGAGATGTGGCTATTAGAATGGCTGTAGCTCTTTTTGATCAGAGCCTGCAGCAGCACAGAGCTGTCAGCGGAGTTCCATGAGTTTTTTATTGGATCGGCGATGCACAGCTCATCAGGGAGCTGGAGTAGCAGATAGATGGATCCTGTGGGGATCGTGTACAGCAGTCCAACACAGACAAGCTCAATAGGTATTTCTGCAGTGTTGCTTTAGTTGTTGTCTGACAACTCTTTCCTGCATGTAAACGATGATGAACGCACTCTAAACTTTGTCCCCCGTCTTTTTGTGCTCTTTGAATAAGAACAGGTACTATACTGTATGTGAAGAATTTCTCGCACGTAAGATTGTGCCTGTACTCTGAGTGGGAAAAGAAATACAGATCCCTTACATCCTAGAAATGTGACACCAAAATTTAAAAACACAGTTTTAAACATTTTTTATTGGTAGTGCAGAAAAGCAGGGGTGAGATATAAAATGATACCATAATAATAATTATACTATACTATTGTACTATGTAGCAAACTATACTATTATACTATACTATAGTGGATTACACATTTACTTCGTAAGCAAAAGGTTGCTGGTTTAATTCTGGCTGGAGACCTGAATCCCATTTCATTTTGCATCAGGAAGGGCATCTGGCATAAAACCCTGGCAGAGCAAAGATGTGGAGCTTCCTGCTATGGTGACCTCTTATAAAAAGGGAGCAGGTGAAAGTGGATTTTCATTATAATATTCTGCTAAATGGACAGCGCACTGACAGCTGGAGTTTTCCAGGTGGGAAATTGGAAACCAGCACTTGTTCTTACTTCAAAGCTTGTGCATTTCACTGAAAAAGCAAGAGACTGAGTCACAGTTTTCCATGTCAAATGTATATTAATTTATGTTCTTTCTAATGTTAAGCAGGGAGGAACTCATTTGGTAGAAAGCAAGATCTACGGAGGCCTATAAAAATTTATCTTACACTTGACTTATTATCCCAGTAAACATTTCCGTAATGTGTTTATGGTCTTAGTTACTAGCTCCAGCTCTTATTTAATACATCATAATGTTAATTGTTAAATGTTAGCTAAGCTGACAGTAGTCACCCTCATCCTCTTGTACAAGCACGGCCCAGTTTTATCCATCCATAGCCCACTGTTATTCTATTCGATTATTCCAGACTCCAAAAGAAAAGGGAAATCTGATAAACATCAAGCACACTTACATTTAGCTAAAAATCTATTGAAGAGTCTCAAATATGCGAGCCTTGATATTTAATGGTCACACATACTTCATTCAAATGACAAAACTCATTTAAAAGTTGTACTTTATATTTTCTTCCTCTCTTAATGATCGTCTCTTTCTTCTTCTCTTCATTTGCCTCTGAATCCACCTGAAGTCTTGTCTTCTGAACTGACGTTGTTGCACTTAGTTACTGTCAGCAGATTAGTCTGGATAGCTGAAAATGAGCCATCTATAATGTACATGTAAGTTAACATTAGGCCAGCTAACTCAAAGCTTGAGTGTATAAAAATCCCACTTTTCCTTTGATAAATTGGTTCATTACATTCTCACATCATATAGGAGTTTTTTTTCTAATTGTTCAAGTCTGACAATGTTTGATCCACTTCAAAGAAAGCTTTAGTAAGACTGACTAACACCGGCAAAAAAGCAGTGCTTGCTGACATAAACGTTCAGGATATTCTTAACAATTCACTTCAAAATCACAGTCATAGGTCAGACATGAGCTCGATTTACTCATTGACCCCTATCAGACTCCTTTCACAAAGTTTTACAGCCTCCCCAAGAGCGAATAGACATGGACGCTTCAAACCAGGCATGGTGACAGCTAAGGTAAGCAGTGACCTTATAGGGCATTCTTACTACTGGCCAGAACGTTTGAGGTAAAAATAAATAAACAATAATTAATAAATAATAACTGACACGTCTGGGTATTTTTCCTCATCCATTTCTAAGTATTGCCATTATTCAAATACATTAGAATACAGTGTGCAAACGTGTTAATTAGGGCTCTCATTAATTGGTCCCTTTAGGCAGGCAGCTAAATTACTGTAGATTTTTGCTAGACTATTTTGAGGGTATAAACTGTATAATATGACAAGTATAATATGTATATGTATAAGTATAATATGACAATGTGCTCCAAATTTAGATGCTCTAATATAAAACAACAGCAATGACTTCTTCTCTTTATTTAATTATGATGATAATAGATTCAAATAAAAAACAAACCTCTTGCTTAAATACATTTAGCCAAAAATATGTCACATATCTTAGTCAAATTTAACTGTAAACGTTAGCATTTTAAAAACAGTCGTGCAACGCTATTAACAAACTTGGGGAAAAAAATGACAGGAAGACACAACATGACACAGATAAGGACAACAAAGCTGCACATTTCATGTCTTTGGAGATATATGGCCAGAGAAGAATAAAAACATAGGCTGAACAAAATAACAATGAAATAATTGACGATTCTCCGGCCTATCCGGCTCTATTGTGCCAGCTGACATTGACAGAAGCCCCAAGCCTTCCTATAAGAGGAGCTTCTAATACCTTGCAGCCGGCTGATGACTGTGCCCTTTCTTCCCCTTTTCCCCATTGTGTCCAATCCACAGATTCGATTTACAGGCCTTTAAAAATGATTCAAACTTTTATTGCACTGCTCAGTGAACACAACACCACTAAAATGAAATATAGGAGGAACGAGGCAGACATATTTTATTTGAAAGTTTTACTTGCTTCTAATGTCACAGCTGGTACGCAGCGTGAGGCTGGACTTTCATTGTTTCAGTTTTTAAGCTTGTTTCTGCTCGAGCTATTTAAATACACTTTGCTATTTTAGAAAGGAAATGGGCAGCCTGACTTTTAAAGGACACTGGGAAATGTTGATGGTCGTGTGAAGTTCACAGCGTTCTTTCGTCATTTCACCAGTTGCCTAGAAAAAATGAACTTAAAAAAAAGAAAAAAGAAAAAAGGCCAGCCACTTTTGCTCAGCAGGAAAAAGACTGAGGCTAGATATAGATTCATTGTAGACAAGATGCCAATAATATTCAGTTATGATGGATTTACTTGAGACAAACATACAGTTGTGGTCAGATGTTTACATATGCTCATGAGCATGAGTATCATGCTAATTTTAGGTTTGTAATTCTTTATTTGAGTGGTTGTTTTTCCAGAGTGAAATGATCGTACAGTGCACATCATTAATGACTGTAAAAAACAAGACCTGGGTGCTCAAGTTTGAAGTTTTATTCTGGATTTTCTCTAATCCACAAACACTAAGTATACTCCACAAATTTTTAGTAAGCTTGAGGTTACTTGGGAAGGCTATTCCAGAAGCTTAATGTCAGTTGCTTTATCCATCCCCAAACCAGTTTTAATGTGTGTTTGGGATCATTGTCTTGTTGGAACACCCATTGGTGTCCAAATTTTAACCATCTAGCTTTTTATTCGAGGTGAACTTCCTTTTTAATTATTCTATCCACTTAACAGCTTAACAGCTTAACAGCCCAGTTGGTTCAGTGTTCTTAGGTTTGAAAGCCTCCAAGCATACCTCTTGTCCCTGTGCCAAATAACTCAGTCTGGGTTGTTCTTTAAGAGCCTGACCTGGCCTGTAATGTGGGAGTGACAGCCCGGGTCTTCTTCCAGACATTGGTGGTGACATGAAAGCATAAATTGTAGATACAACTGCGTGTTTTCATTGATGATCTCGGAGTCTACAACTGTTTAGATACTGAGACCTTCCCAACTTCTGTAAATCTACAATTCTTCTTCTTAGCTCTTCTCTGAGTCCCTTTTACTTTCCCATTGCTCTCAGTATTGGCCAACCCACTGAGTGATATTAAACGATCCTTTTTATGTTGGGAAAGAGAAATTATCAGTTGTGGGCAATCATTATCATTAATGAGAAGTTAATGGGTCTTGGCCTTGTCAAGTTAAAAGACAATATTCAACCCTATTAAAAGATTTAAGTAAGTTTATGTATATTTTTGAGCCTATATGTATACTTTGACCCTGTGTGGATTAGAGAGAATTAATTCAAACTTTTCCACATAAGCCTTGTTTTTTTTAAATTCGTTAAAGATGTATACTGTATAATCATTTCACCCTTGAAAAAGTTCAAAGAAATCATCAAAACAATAAAGTTACCATGATATTCATGCCTACGATGAGTGTATGTAAACTTCTGATCAAAGCTGTATATTAAGATAGTTATTTAGTATAAATAGACACAAATGATCTTAATAGCAGTAGATGGTACCTGACCTTGCTCAGGGCCACTCCGTTATATGTACACTATAGCTGATTAGTAATGCATAAATGTACAGGGAGAGGTGTGAGTTGCTTGTTAAACCGGGAGTGAGCAGTAAATACTTTTCTGCACCTTTCGATGTAGCATTGCAGTGAACTCATTGATCTGCCCACTTGGGAAATCATCTCGATTTGAAAATGTCACCAGTGAATTTCCACATGTTAAAATGGGCAGGGAAACAGAGTGCTAGGAGAAGAGGACAGCCTTGAGAGGATTGTCAGCACGGATTTCATGGATTAGTGTTTGGGGGCAGTGGTGTGGAGTGGTTGAGGCTGTTTGTGGCCATGGGAAGGTAATTAATTAAAATCGCTGGTAACTCACCCTGCTCAGTCTCATAATGTTTTATGCAATGTATCTGAACAGAGCATGTCCAGAAACCCATTACATTACACCGGCACGGTGAGAGCAGAAGGCTCTTCTCTTTGCATCTCGATTACTCTTATCGCTCACGCTTGTTCTAAAAACTCTGGACCAATTGTCTTAAGAGCCTCCAACCTCCACCACTTAAGATTCATCCCATTAAAGTCCAGAGCAGTCAATTTACCAGCATGCTTTAACAGATGAGTCAGGAGGCAGGTCTTAGCAGGAGACTGGAGCTGATTATGCCCTTGTTCTGTTCATTTGCAAAGACCCTCGTTAATTGACTCCTGAGCAGCGATCCATTGGACACACACTATCTGCTGCCAACCTTTTGCTGACCCCACTCACAGCAGAGAACAAAAGAGCAGCACTTGTTTAAACAAACTGCTTGTTTTTGTCTGTGTGTATGAAACAGAGACAGGGACAAAGAAGAAGAGAACGAGCCAGCAACATGTATTTATCTACTGCTTGGAGAGGGCGCAAGGCGAGTAAAGGGAGGATGAGAACAGCAGCAAAAAGTACGAGAGTGAGAGTGGCGATTGATGTTAGTTGGAAAATGTGCTTAATACAAGTCAGCACTGATTCATAGCTCTATAAAAGAAAGAAATATGCAATGAGCATGTCTCCAGGCTCGTCAGTCGTAGAATCAGGTGCACGAGTGACAAAGACAGAAGCTGCAACACTCATCTGTGTGAAAGCACTGGTGTAGTGGGAAAGGGTTAACCCACGATAACCCCGGTTCTGTTTATGTTTGCAATGACTTGCAATGAAGAATTCAATGGGACTAACTGATGACTCACTGATTTGACTGTTTGGTAAGTGTGAGACTGTGTCGTCAGTGCTATGAAGAAGCACTTGTAAAGATCAGGTTGCTCAGTGATGCACAATCTATGACACATCGGCAACATACTTCTGTTTTAACACTTTCTGATGAATAAGTGTAAAATAAGTACACTGATAAAATATGTTTTCCTGAGCTTAACTTGTCATTTTGGACGTGAATGCAGGATCTAGAGACTCCTCAGCGAAAATTTAGAAACCACCAGTTATGATATATGATATATAAGTATGTAGTTCTCAATACGAAAAGGAAAAAGGTGCTTATGTTTGATGTTTTTCTTCTTTCTATCCGAATGGCGTGCAAATGACTGAAGAACCTTTGTAGTACAAGTACTGAAATAATTGTGGCTGTAATGTGATTATTTGATTTAGTACAGTAACACGCTACTTTGTATTACCACAGCCACCTATAGTTTGCTTGGAAGACATTGACTTATCTGCAAACGCTTGCTAACTATTCTCCAAGTGATAGTGACACAGTGAATAAACCTGCAATACATTAAATGTACACAAGATAAACTATGTCTGCAGTGTGTGAAAAAAAAATGCATACACCCTCTCTGACAAAAACACTTGCAGGGTGAGCATTTTGTGCATTACGTGATGAAATGGAGCATGGAAGGGCTGATGTCGGACATTTACTTACTGTCGCCAGGTTTGTTTACTGGTGCAGTGAAGTGCAGCCCTGACGCTCTCTCTGACTTCACGACACACAATTTGTATCATTATGTTCTCAACAACCCCTCAAATTATACACAGCAAGATCTCAAGGCCTATAGAAGTTTGCATGCTTGTCAGCATTTTGTGTCACAAAGCTTAACAAACTTCAGGCAGTGGACAGCTCTTGAGCAATGTGTGCACAATCTCACATGAAAAACTTGAATAAAACTAATACTAAAACTACCACTAGTACTATTACTAATAATAATAACTTAGATTTACAAAGGGCCGACTATGGTAACACGAGGTAACACAAGGCTTTACACACACACACACGCGGAGGAAAAGAGTCAAAGGCCAAAGGCTTCTAGTCAATAGGTGACATTTTGACTGCTTTTTGAAAGAGTTCCTTGCTGGGGCGTTGCAGAGCTCAGAGGGGAGTTTTTTTTGCCTCTGGGTCTTGAAAAGTGAAGCAAGGAAAAAGTGCCTTAAATCTGAATTCCAATGGTGAGCAGGGTGAATCCTTTGGTTGCAAAAAGAAGTCCATTTGTAGTATTCGTATATAAAGATATACAGTAAGTATATGTAAAATGACCCCTGCTTTTTTCTTTGTTTTTGACTTTGTTAAACACTAATTAACTAATTAATTTATAGTCCTAAAGCTTCAATCAAATTCAAGTTTATTTATACAGCACCAAATAACAACAACCTTTGCCTCAAGGTGCTTTATACTGTAAGGTAGAGGCACGATCTGATATCGTCGTATTGGTGTTGTTCCAAGATCATCATACTAAATGTTGTTCCAGGATCAACATTGCAAGTGACCAATCAGAATGTTGTGACGTCATACTTTTGCGACTTCGGGGAAAACCGCCGTAAAACAAAAAACTGTACTTAAGCTGCGAGAAACCACCTCTGTCCGCCGATCAACGGACCCTGACCCTAACCCTTTAATAAACGGTAAGCAGAATTGATATTGTCCTTGCAACATTAGAATCTCATAAATGCAGGAATGGCTTGGCGTGCAAAAGAATAACGTCACAACAATGTGATTGGTCACTTGCAATGTTAAACCTGGAACAACATTTTCATGATGATCTGGGAACAACACCAACACGACGATATCAGATCATCCTAAGGGGCAGAGACCCTACAATAATACAATAATACAGAGAAAACCCCAACTATCAGACCCCATATGAGCAACTGCTTTGGCAACAGTGGGAAGGGAAAACTCCCTTCAACAGGAAGAAACCTCCGGCAGAACCAGGCTCAAGTATGGGCGGCCATCTGCCATGACTGGTGGGGGGTGAGGGGAGGAAGACAAGAAAAAAGACCCGTTGTCTAAGAGAGCCAGAGAATAACAATAACTAAGACACATATATTTAATAGAATTACTTTTGTTCACCAAATGAAAGTCACATTTAGAGAAAATGGATGATAATACATGATTTAGAACAAAGCTATCCTTTGACTGATAAGCTGCTAATGTAAGCATGTGTCTACAAACCAGTGGGTTAACTCAACTATATACTTTTTATACAGTGTATGCTTTTATCTATGCTTAAAATATATATCAACTAAGAAGAAGACTAGAAGACTCTAGAGCAATCATGGTCTACTTGTTTGGTCTATAGATTCTTAGTAACTGATGATGCCATTCTGATCACTGCAGAAATGCACTTCAGCACATCAGTCGGTGAAATCATCATCATCATCATCATCTTTCAAACAACCCTGTGCTCTGTCCTGATTGTAAATGTCTTCATTTCAGGGGTATGCTCAGTCGGTTGCCTGCCCAGACTCTAATATTCAGTTTAGTAGTAAAACTACATCTGCACAGCACATAAGGTTAAAGCTCAGCAGCCTATTATTAAAAACTGAGCTATATTATGACTGTTTCTGTGGTGTTCATGGTCTTTTAATAAGCTTTTAATGAGAAGGTAATGTACTGTGGCTGAACTGACAATGGCACTCTCAGTCACCATGTGAGGAGAGCCCCACTGCTAAAAACTACTGATTAGTTCAGTGATGATAGTGACAAAGGTAGTTTGATTTAAAGAGTCTTATTAAAGTTAAAGGTGACTTTGTTTTAATAGATTTAGCAGTGAAGGCGGTGACGTCTTCATCAGGAAGACTGTCTCTCAATCCCGTCAGCAGGAAAACGTTACTTCTTGGTAGTTCTGCTGCTGACTACCTGCCTGTCATGTGCTGTGGTCTTCACTATTGCTTTCGCTCTTAAATCGTCTCATACAGCACTGACAGCGTTATGTGTGTCTGAGTTTTCAGAGGCAGATCTCAACAGCTGCCATAAAATCCTGCCAGAGGTCAAAGGTGACAGTTGAGCTTGTGACAGGTGAAGCAGGCACTTGTCAACAGCTGTGCCACAGACGCCGAAGTAACCGTGGCAGGCCGGCACGAACATGTCAACTCTGGAAGCTCCGAGACCCACCGTTCCTGCTCTTTCATTACTCTGTGATGGATATGCCAGCTGGAGAATGTGCAACACAGCAGCCAAACAAAAACACAACACATCTTGTAGAGTGGTACTGGAATCAATGCAGCTATGCTGAGTCCAAACATTTTCCACCACTTTTGTTTTTTTTTAAACATAAAGCATAAATCTGCACTCAGTGACTCTGCTTAGTGACTCTCAGTTTTCGAAGCGGGGCATTGGATTTCACTCATAAATGTTTTAAAATCTAGCAATATTTATGTTCATCCATTTTTATGGCTAATCTATAGTAGAACCATTAGGCATGCATTAGTGAGTGAAGTATATCTGACCTAATCCTGGTCCTCACTGAGAAGTCAATAGCCTGCATTAAGCCTGCCTAAATAAAAACTATGGCCTGGCAATGTTTTTGAACCAGTCACTTGAGCACCACTTTCAGGACCCTCTCTCTCTCTCTACCTTCTGGTAATTAGGACATTCATAACTCGAACATGATCCCTCTGTGACTATTTTAAACTTCAGGGACACAAACGAAGAGGCGGGCGAGGCGAGGCGAGGCGAGGCGGGGCAAGAGACATTGGAAACAAACGTATTGCTGTGCAGCAAAAATGACTGTGCCCATATAGCCAGTCCCTTCCACAGTAGTCCCAGGAGGAACCAACTAACCACATCTCTTTCTCATGATCTTTATATGGCGACTGTATGACATTAAACAGTATTTCAGCTACACTCCTGCTGGACTCCTAAAATACCCAGAAAACACTCATCAAATTTGTGTTTAGATAATTACATCAAAGCAAGGAGCCAATGTATAAAAACTGGATTAGCGGCGCCATGGCAGCTTTTATGAAAACAGCCTAATAGGCAATTTGGCATCCTGAGTGCACTTCTAAGGTACAAACTAAAATATGAATACAATTGTTTTCAAATGCCACAGTGTCCCTTTTTAGTACTTACGTCTGAGTCACTCACAACTGCAGAATATCACAAAAGGTCCACTGAAAGCACTCACACACAAAGGAAGAAATCTTCTCTATTAGCGTCTGATTTCCACTCGAGAGAATAAAGAGAAGTCTGTCGGCATGGTTCCATCATCTCTGCTTTGACAACCGAGCTGTAACAAAACCAAGCTTGCTGTAATATTGTAGCTTTGGGCGTGTGTGCTGTATTTGCGAGATAAATGGCGACACGTGGACGACACTCCGCAACACTCCACCTCCTTTGTCACCTAGTCAAACTCTGAGGCTGCCCTGGATCTGCTGTCTGGCTGAGGTGAATGGAGACACGAGCAGCGGGACAGCTGTCAGGAACTGTTCCCAGCAGCCCTCGGCCATTGTGGCTTATCACACCCTCAAGTGCTGTATATCTCCGCTGCTTTCATCATGTCCCGAGACTACCGAGAAGCACAAAGAAGAACCTTCAGCAAAACGCTTGTTTCGGTTCAACTAAAAATCTCTTGCATGGCCATCTCCCAAGAATATGCACCATCTAGGTTTCAGTTATGCCAGCACTGTCGAACCGGGCTAATGAGAAGAGATACATAAACTGCTTAAAATGCAAATATGCTTTGCATTTTCTGCAGGGTATTTAAATAGTTTCTCCCAGTGCTTTTAAGTGGTTTGAAATGTCATACGTCCGCAATTTGAATCCAATTTATAGACACATTGAACCTTCAAAATCGCATGCAAATGGCATCAGCTGTGCACAGGTTAAGTGAGCAATTTAGGCAGGGGTAAGAACTTTATGGCTTACAAACAGCAAATGGATGGCTGGGCGAGGCCTGCCTCTCTCTCTCTTGTCCCTCAATAACTCAACCCTGACATGAATATAAATGGAGACCGGTGAAGAGCAGGGACCTGGGTGTCAGTGAATGGCTTTCTGCTCGGCCTCCGACAGCAGCGCACCCCTAATGGGTTCAGCCTGACTGGATTCAATCATGTCCCCTGATACCCTCTGAAGAGGATGCAAATTGTCAATCAGTCCTCTCTCTCCCATCCGCGCTTGACCATCTTTCGCTGCTGTCTTCACCTCGTTCCCCATGATCATCTTGCCATCATTCACCTTGCTCCCACTCTCCAATTCATCTTCTCACGGCATTTTACATATTATCTCCACTTCCTGCTTCTCTGTTATCCCTGTTTTGATCTGCCCCTACACGCTGCCATTAACGTCGTTCATTTTCAGAAAAGGAGCGAAGAAGGTCATCTCCAAACAACTTCTGAATAACTGCGGTGCATTAATGCCTGTGGCATTTTAATTATTAAAAAAAAAGGGAAACACATCCTTCCTCTAATAATGGGAAGATAAACACAAGATTTTACTGTACATGGATGTTTCCATTTAAGAGAGTAACTAAAAGGTCCACTGACTCAATAAACAATAGGCAGCTAAATACAAGTAAAAAAACAAAAACATAATTATGTTCTTTTTAATCCAACCGTTTTAGGCAAACAGCACCAGCTCAAAGGATATGACATGTTTTGATTTGTAAAGGTTAATGTATTTCTTGGATTGGCTCATAATGCAGTTGTATTTCATTTAGATTTGTGTAAAAGCAATCAGACTGTGAACACAGGTGGTGGTGGTGGAGGAGGGGGGCAGCCACATTGGGAAAATTCAAACAAATTTCCACAGTGGATGACAACTTCATCCACCCTGTGGGGTACAGGTGTGCTGAGGTCTCTTCAGAGTGGAAGGATTTCATCATGTGTGTCAATAGCAAGCAACAAGATCTAAAGGGATACACATGCTGGGGTGTCCTTGCAATCTCACTGATGTATACCTCGTATCTAAACACAGCTGGGTACCAGCAGGTGCCTTTATTTCCATCATATCTAATGAACACCATGTATAATCCCTCAGGACCCTTGTGGGATGTCCTCATGGCATCCAAGGTTGTTGAAGAACCATCAACATTTCTAACAACCAAACACCACTACTGCTGATCAGTCAGCAGTCAGTTATTTAAAAACCCAAAATAGTATTCATGCTTCCTCCTTAAAGGTGCGATTAATCAAAGTCAGAGCATTTTAAAAACGGATCCCGATTGTCTGTTGTTAATAAGACGTTTCCATTAACTGATCAAACTGACTAAATGCGGGTGTTTGTCTAAAGTTTTGACTCTCGTGAAACCAAACTGAAACATGTTTTCTCCTTGATTGTGATTGATTGCAGCATATCACACATGTGTTTGTAGTCACCTTACTATATTGTTGCCAATTACTGACTTGCTTCTCTACTGTCACTTTCTTTGAAAGGACACAGACAAATGGGAAGAGACTTGTCGCTCTGGAAATATCTGCAGCCTGTTCCAGCTGAGACAGAGAACAGCAATGTAAAAAAAAAAAAAGCAATGAAAATGAAATCTGAAAGTCAAAAGCTAACTCTGTCCTCTAGGTGAAAGCCTTGTGACTACATGTGACATGTCAGCATGGGGATCAGTGCTTCATAATACTAAATACATAAGTGCCTGATGAAACTATTTTCAGTTTTACTTTATTCTGTTCTATTAATAGTCTGATGGTTTGACAAGTCTTATTAAAATGCATTGCCAGTGCACAATAAACAGTGTAAAAACAACGACTTTCATCCGAGGTGCAAATGATTGACAGATTTTTTTAATCAAGGGTGGGCTGATGAAAGCTCAACTGCTGAGCTCAGTTTCTATAATTTCATAGCTGAGAACGTCAGAAGCTTTCACCACTTTTCTGCCACTTAAAACAAATTCGAAACAGAGCGAGACGCCGCTGACATGATCTAGGGCCGCGGTGATGCACTGCAATTAGCTATGATGAATTGTAAGGCTCTTAGATACTCTGTAAATAATTGATTTTAAAGAGAAACATCAGATGTAGGCATTCCAAAACTACAAGCATCAGTGTCAGCAGGTGATGTATGGAAACCCAGTTAAGAGCCCATTTCCCTCCCATTCCACCGGGAGGGGAGAAGCCGCAGTAAATAACCGCTACATTGCCAGAGGGAGAAATGGAGAGAGTAGAGAGGAGAAAATCCCCTGTACTCGCACAACCTTTCTTTCTCTTTCAGCTTCCTGCTTACAATACTTCATGCATTCATTCTCTCCCGCTTCCTTCTTCTGCCCCCCTCATCTCTCCTCTGTGCGTCTCAATCTCCTTTACTTTCTTGCCCTCTCAGTCCTGCTTCTTTTATTCCTGCGTGCCTGGTGGATGATTGCTGAAAGGAAGGTGGAATTGGATGCCTCCCTCAAAGAGCTTTCCTTTGAGATTTGTAGGAGATTTTGTTTTGTTGGAGTGAGTTGTTACAGCTCACTGGCTCACCATCATCCAAAACATCAACTGTCAGTCACGGCCAGCTACGGTCCTTCGGAATACAAAGAGTTGGCAACAAGAGCATATTTTTTTGTAATCATTTTCTATATAAACTTGTGATATAACATGTTAATTTCCTTTTGACACGTTATAGAGGATTTTCACTCCAACATATCCAGTGTTCTGATTTAAGCAATGAGAAAATGTGCTTCTATAATTCTTCTCCAGGTTATACTCACTTTTTCAATTAAATAGCAGTCATTATCTAGATCTGGTGAGTCAGTCGCTAAATGTGTGTTCTATAACAATGCTTTCAAATACGGCTGAGTCATCCTCAGTATTTTTTCAATGAAGGGCTGGAAGTTCCTTTCCAGCTCCTGTGAATCACATTGGAAAATGCAGTTCTTTGTGGGTGGAACTCGGGATGTTTGGCATTCAGTGGCTCTCCTCGGGCTTCTCTGCCACATTTGATAGATCATAATTGTCAGCAGAGGGAAAATGTTGAACAGCCTTGTCTCACAGTTGATGAAAAAGGTCACTTCAGTTCCTCCATATTACCCTGACCTACTGAGTCACCAGCACAGACGGTGGCAGCTGCAGTTTCTGACAACTCAGTTGCCGATCCCTCACTTTGGCCCCCTGTGTCTCCACAGCCAAGCAACAGAGGGTTTAATCCCTTCCCACAGGTTGAAACCATCTCCCCTCTTATCTTCCTCTCTTTCTGCTTCTCTTCGAGTGATGGACAGGCAGCTTGATCCATTATGGAAGGCAGCCAGACAGGTCAAAGGTGACTGAGCGGAATAATCCGTTTATGAAACCCTCCTCTACTGCTGAAGTAAAGCTAGCATACGGAAGGTCAGTGTGTAGGCTCTGTCCCTCCTCAGCATCAGCCAGAGATTGTACTGCTCTATTCACTCTCTTACCTTGAGAAGCACACAGCTGGCTTATCGCCCCGGAATTGGCTGTGCAGCATGAATGCAGGAGAAGAGAGAAGCCAGATGAATGTTTAAATGGTCTTTGAGTGTGAATGCCTTAGCACTTTTACTCTGTCTGCCTGCAGCTTCTCTCTGTCTTCTGTCTCTTGTTGCTCCCTCTCTCCTCTTATCTCAACCTTTTCTTCCATACCTTCTTCAGCCCTGTATGCAGAGGGTTAAAACACCTTGGTTTTGATCCATGTGTGACCTGGGTGACTGTAACTGAAAGGCTGTGACACTGTAACGCCTGACCTACATCATCATCCTGATGAATACAGTAAGAAACAGATCAGACCATTAAAGTAATGCTGAACTCATCTAAGATATGTCTCACAACAGTTTTAGCTTTTAAATTTGCACTTATAATTTACACGTGACATTTTCAAAGTCCTGCCAGATAAAGAGATAAAAATAAGAAGACTGTGCTTCAAAGCTGTTTTATCACTCAGGTTCACAGCCACCACTCTCGGTGGCCAGGCCACATGTCTGTTGCTGAAAAAACAAATTAAAAGTCTTTAGTCCAAATATTTCAGCTATTCTTAATGCAGCTGTTCACATAATTTTACTGGGAAAATTTGCAGCATTTATTTATTTTTTTAAACCAAGGTCAGTTTTTCCAATTGTTCAGATCAGAATAAACAGATCTGACTCGGTTTCTTACTTTTCTATTTTATAAACATCAGTGCCACCTCATCATAGCTTGATGTTGACTTCATTTTTTTTAAATTCAGTGGATTTAGTGTGCATATACGTTACATGGCAAGCTCAAATCCGGTAAATTCAGAATTTCGCAGAATTTAGCACTCTAGCCTCACAGCATGAAGGTCCTGAGTTCAATTCCACCATCAGGCCGGGGTCCCTCTCTGTGAAGTTTGCATGTTTTCCCCGTGTTTGCGTGGGTTCTCTCTGGGTACTCTGGAGATAGGTTAATTGGAAACTCTGTGTCTATGAGTTAGCCCTGTGACAGACTAGTGACCTGTCCAGGGTGTATCCTGCCTCTCACCCTAAGACAGCTGGGATAGCCTCCCCCCTGCGACCCTGAAAAGGATAAATGGCAGAGAATGGATGGATGGATTGGACAATAAAAACAAGAAGGATGAAGTTATCCTGTAAAACCTGACAGAGTGGTTGTTATCATCTGTTACATTATCATTGGCTGTAGGTGTCCACTGCTACATTCCAGCTATTATCATCCAATGTGATCAGTGATTAAAGAGAGAGCAACATAAATGATGCAGACATATAGCATGTATGAAAAAGTGCATGACACGTAGCAAAACCAATAAATGAAATAATTATGAATAATTATTATGAACTGAATTGAATCCCCTAATGGCCAATCACAAGCGCCGATGCATACATGGTTATACTGTAACGTAAAACCGGTGTTATTATTTGTAGGTTTTTCATTGGCTAAACTTTTTATATGGTTAGGATTATATCACCACCTGCTGCTTTGGAATGCTCTCGATGTCGCTTCTTTTCAGCGTTTTCACACTGATTGTGATATTTTGTGGGAATAGCCTAGAATGATTTTATTTGAAACGGTTGCTGAAACACAATTGCAGAGCATGTAGCACTTAAACTCCTCAGTATATCCATACAGTGTATAGAAGTGTGGTGTTTTATAAATGATTGCTCAATATGAATCATTCTCCCTGATAAATAAAAAAAATGTCAGTCTTGTATTTTTTAATCATGTTACCATGTAATCTAAAGATAGGGTGTAACTGATAAAGGTCATGGGTAGTTAAAAAATTAAGACACCTGACATCAGGTTTTTCTTTTTCACTGCTAAATAAAAAACTGGAAGATAAAACCCCAAAACCTAGCTGAAAAAATGTAATCAAAGTGTTACTTTTATAGGAAAGCATATTTCGTTCTCTTTTCACATTAGGTTATTTAACTTTGATGCTCTAATTGTTAATGTTACTGTTATTGCCTGACTTCTCACCGGCTGTATTCAGGCGTTTTGTTTTTTATTCTATTGTTCATATTGAAATTGTATTCAGATGATAGCTCTTGTCACTACACAATCCCAATCTGTGGTGGCAGACAGATTTTCAGTAGATTTGTAGAACTCTGGCAGCTGTCAATTTGAGTAAGCAGTGAGCATTTCTGAAATGTTCCAGTTTTGTTGCAGTTGTTTTGTCTCCTTGTTCTCATCAGCATCACTCTTTTTACTGTGCTTTTTTTTCCCTCCCAGGGAGTCCCCTGCCTCATCAGTTTAATAGTGGTGTATTGAGCAAAGCATTTCCACAGGTGGTCTCCTTGGGCCAAAGCCCAACCCCACCGTCCCTGGTCCAATTACAGCAAGAGGGAGAGGACATTTTTATTGGTCTGTGAGGGGACATTTCCATGGCTGCCGTCTTCTCCAGGAGTAGAGGCACCTAGTGCTCAATTACTCCTCCAGCCTGAAACGGCAAGAGAAGGAAACTATGCCCTGCTGAGACTTGGTGAGTCCCAGTACATTACCAGCCCAGATTTTCTGACCTACTTCAAAACACAAAAAATCCCACAAATTATTTTCACTTCTACCTGTAGTATATGATTAAATATGTGGGGAGTAATATTCCCCAGGAGTTTGACTATAGCAGCACTAACAGAGATTCTTTAAAAAGGAATTTAACTTTAAGTGTGTAGATATGTGTAGCATTTATGGAGATCATTCGATTATGTTGTCTGATGTTATCAGCATTATACAACAGAATACCTATGTAAAAAATGGTGATGAATAAGCCGTAATTATAAACGTATTATTTTTATTTTTATGAGTGATTTTTTTTCTTTCCTTCTTTCTTTCTTTTTTCTTTCTTTTTTTTACCAATGCCATTACCTTTGATGTAAAAGCTCTGCTTTGTCACAGCTTACTACATGCTGTTAGTCACAAATACAGAGTGACAGCCATGAGAATTCCCAAACATCAGGACATGATACATAATCATATATATGTGTGTCTCTGTGTGTGTGGGGAGATGTGGATATAGAAAACAACTCAATGTAAGGAGGGAGCTGGATAACCAAAATTTTAGAAAACCTTACAAGGCATGAAACTAATTGGTGATCAGAGATAAATGATTGCAGTGTCAGCGTAAGGGCATCTGACTATGGATTATTTAGCCAAGGAGCAGCACACCAATACAAAACTGTAGAAGATCTGGGGCAGAGACATAAACAAATCCAAAGCTCAGTGTCAGTTTTACAGAGATAGGTGATCGATCAGTTGACAGGGATGTTTGACACTCCTTTAAAGTCTCAAAGTCAAGTAGAAATAAATTAGACCCTTCATCGGCATTAGATCTTTAGCTAAACAGCACAGAATCCAAATGAGATCATGTTTGATGCATTCTGATCAGTTTTTAAAGTTTTGACATGGACCACCAGGTGGGTGTACTGCAAAGCAACTTCATACATCATAAACTGAGGCACTGAAGTTACCATGTTACAGTGGCTGAGAGCACAGGGTGGAGCATGGGGTGGTATCGGTGCCACATCTGAGTGATGTGCCAGAGCATTTCCCTTCAACTGTTAACAAAGGCAAGTAGCTGGGCAAGTTCCCTGGCACCTTTTCATCAGCATCAGTGAGGTCTGGTGTCCTGCTTTCACAAGCCTCAAAAGTGGGGTTCATATTGTAGCTCAGCGTGCCTTGGGAGGATAATATTAAAAATGCCCGGCTATAAAAGGAAATTAGACGAATATAGGGATGGAGTGATGTCAGAAGAATGGACTGAAAGCTCAGTAGTAGACAAAATGTTTGGTACTGTAACAAATACAGTGTGGCCAATGAGTCAAGATCCATCTTATTAAGGAAATGTTGAATACTAACTTGTGCATGCCAGTTAGAAGCCATGATGAAAATATTCCAGAACCAGGCCAATAAAAATTACAGGTCTTAACCCTAAACCTTGAATTAGTCTAATCTGCCCATCTGGGCATGTCCAGAAAGCTTTCAGTGTGGCTGCTACCTTAAGATCACTCAATGGAAGTCTCATTGATTACTCCTGTAATTATGTCTCTGCATGCTGGATCTACACTCAAAATGCCATTTCTTCAATTTGATTTTCATTTTAGAAGAAAAGAAATATTACTGCACTGTGTCGCTTGCCTGCAAATGATGGCATGCTAGCTATCAGCACGTCAGGAACTCCAGGCTGACAGCCTCAAACCGTGAAGACTGCAAAAACTGGTCTTGATCCTCAGCTGACCTATCGCCTTTAGGTGATGGAAAATTACAACCCTTCCACTGAAAACTTGTATAAGGTCAAATCAAAGCTGGTGAATCAAAAGAGCTCCAACAAGCAAACAGGCTATAATAAGTGGCTTAGGCAAACACAGCTTAAAATAGAAATGAATTGGATAGATGATGGTAATTTACTCCAGAATCACATGTGTTATTATACTCTGCTGTTTATATAACCGCCTCCTAACAACATACAGTTGTATGCATTTGCTACTGAACAGGAGCAGACAATCAATAAAAAAAAGCTCAGTTTTACAGGATTAAAATGTGTCTAACTGACTTGATTTTGTCTAGTAGTGAAAATGAGAATGTAATTAGGGCCATAACAAGAAAAAACCCAAAACATTCATCTTTGTAGATACGAAATAATTTGCTTGTGAGAACCAGTATTTCTCTTCCTTTCGGAGTTCATGCTGACATTTTAGTGTTTACTCTCACCAGTTCTGCTGACACAGGAGAAACAGGATAAACCTAATGCTTCAAAGGCTTATGTTTGGAAAACTGTATATCCACTAACCTTACATTTTACACTTTGCTGTTACAGTAAGGTACCCATGTGAGGGAGTGCACACAAAAGATGCTCTGATAAATGTGAAATAAATTATTACTATATATCAGGTTTCTTTATTTCATTAATCATTTTCTTCCCATTACCATCCATCAGTGAGCAAGAGTGCTGCGGCACAGTTCCTCCAAATGAATTTTCCCGCTTGCCTTAATCTCCTTCTTTTTTCCCCCTGTTCTTTTATTTCCCTTCTTTCCTCTGACTCTCTCTGTCACTCTACGATAACTCTGGAGAAAAGGTTTACTAACACGACAACTTTTCACATCAGATGAAGAAATTCTTTGTTTTCCTAGTCTGAAATGATGAAAAGCACAAAGCTCATTTAATAAAGAAAAGCAGAAAGCTTCTGGGGTGGTGGTGGGGGGCTTAAATTGGCATTTTGGTACAGCTAGCGGGTGCATATTGAAGCTTGTTGGCTGATCTGAAAGGAAGAATTTTATTAGCTAGAGGGAAAAACATAAAGGCGGGGGAGAAAAAAGAGAATGACAGAATGAAAAAGAAGAGGACTGAGAGAGGAATACTGGCAAACGCTGGTGTTTAACAGGTCTGCCCAGATCCAAACACAGAGTTGGCCAGCGACTGGTCGGTTGTGGTTAGGTCTTGGCATGGGCTGCGGCGACAGCTGTTTGGAAATGATGGAAACCCCTGAGAAGGGAGACAGGAAGGAATGAGACTGCGACAACAATCCAGAATTACTGTGAAATTCTGTTGTCCTGGTCCATTCTTCCAGCACAGCTCAGACTGACACAGAATGAAAAACAGGAGGCAGCGACAAAATAACAACGACAGAGAAATAAAGCTATAAATGGGAGACTTGTGTTACACAACGCCGAAAAGAAACCCATAATAACTGGATGCCTTCAGTCCTAAGTTCTCCACTGAGGCTTGTTTGTAGGACTTTCATTTCACGCCTTCATCTTAGTCCAATGGGACAGATCATAAAAGCATTAAGTGCTGAGGACAAAATGAAATCCAAGCATGGGTACTATTAATAATTCTTACACACATGCAAAAAAATAAGCTAATACAAAGATGTACAAATGAGCCTGTTTATTAGTAATCAAGCCACTTTGTGCAAATACGCGTTTACAATGTAGACGCACTAATCATTGTGGTAATTACGCTGCAGTTTCTGCCTAATGCGAATCTGGTCACTTAACATGTGGTGTGCTTTACCCAACAGAGATCCAGATGGCAGCGCCACTATTCATAACTGTCTTCCCAATAGATTATTACAGAACTATGAAAAAACAACAGCAACACATGGCTTGAACTGCATCCACGACATTTTTCAGTCTTGAGACGAGTAATTTTAACAGCTTTTTACCCACTTGCTCCGCACTTTGCACTGCAGGAATAATATCCCCATGTGGCATTTTGTCACACTGTGTGTTTTTTTGACTTCAGCCCTTTTCCTGCAGATTTTAACTCTGTGGGGCTGTGTGCATCTGGCTGTCACATCCCACTATGGCGTGTAAAGAACAAGCAGAGGTGATAACACAGCAGCGCAAATAAGTCCAGGATGCCCCGAATCATGGCACCCTGACCAGCAGCTGAAGCAAAAAAAAAAAAAGATAGCCCAAAAATCACAGCCAATCAGAAAGCTGATTTTTTTTTTTTTAGCACCAAAGCTCTCATACAGAGAAATAAATTGTTTCACTGTGCTTGCACATCACAGAACGCAAAGTGTAGGAACACGGATCTGAGAATTATCCAGATAGTCATCATCAAGTTCATCTGTATTGCTCCTCCGCAGTAACAACACTCTCTTCACTGTCTGCAAGTTTATTTAGCCCCTCTGAGTATTCTTGTGTGCAGCATACGGTTCACTTGAAATATCACACTATGAGTGAGTCAGTCGTGGCAGGTGTGTGGGAGTGGCATATACAGTAAATCTCTGGTTAACATTAGGATGAATTAAAGAGGAACTCATGCTTGTAGAGGAAAATTCAGTATATTGGAGGAAATGGTACTCCACACACTCCATACAAACACACGTGCCACACGTGACCCACACCAACTCACACGCATACAAAAAAAGAAGAAGAAGAGAAGAGATGGGTTTCCTTTAAAGGGAACAGATTTATTGTCATGGCTCTTTCCCATTCAATTTGTTTCAGGGGTGGCAAAATGTTTTCTGAAGGGTTTGTGGTTTAAAAGAAGGAAAAAACAAATCCTCACTGATCACCGGGAAACTAGAGGAAGAGCAAAGCCAGCTCACAACATGTAATATGGTGATTGCAGAGCTGAGATGAGGCACCCTGCCTTCTATTAAAAGTGCTGTGCTCGGAGCATTTCACTTTCACCGATAATTTGCTGGAGGGCGATGACTAAAACAGACGCACACTCCCTCTCTCCAACTCACACTCGCAGGCGTGCACGTGGACGCAAACAGATTCAAAGTGAGCTGAAGGCTACACTCGCACGTCTCCCAGTGCTCTGGATGGGAAGCCGGGACGTAAAGAGAGGTGGGTTAATAAAGCATGCCTCATTTGCCGATGAAGTCTTGATGCAGAAGTGGGTAGTCTTGCTTTAAGACGTGTGATCTGACTCTCTCAGCTCTCTCTCGCTCTCTCTCTCTTTCTCTCTCTCCCTTTCTTTCCAGCTGGGCTACATTGTAATACACACACACATGCACACTCACTCACATTCGCTCTGCCTGTCTGACACAGACTCTCTACTTAGAGCGCTGGAGAGAGGACTGAAGCTCACACTATCAGCACTGCTTCTCAATGGGGGGATGCAGCCAAGAGCAGACAGAGCAGTCATTCCACTGGAGCCTTCCGCTGCACGCGTGAGAAGGAGACGACAAGTGAGGAGGGTAAATTAGCTCCCTGTCAACAGAACATAGGAGTTTTACTGACGGAGAAGAGACACTGAAGGAAGGAGAGCACATCTTCACGAATGTGGCTGAGACAGCAGTGACATGATCAGCCTTCCATCCCTCAAATCCTGGCCAGTTTGTATCAAAGACCCCTGGGTGTTTTGCTTTTGGTGACTGTTTGTGTTGCCAAAGGATTTCAAAAAGAACCTGAGCAGCAGGGGTCCAAAAGGATATATAGAAAGGAAAGAACAGCCTTTTTAGCTCCCTTTTGTGCAGTGTTTGGCTTATCTGTTAGTGGAATTTCAGGCTGAAAACCCTGGCTCCCAAGTATGGATGGATTTAAGACTGAGGAGTGAGTCTGCTGGGCAGGCAGTGATTCTGACTGAACTCCTTTGCTTCTGAACGCAGCGCTCAGGTAAGGGCGTGGGGGGCTTGAATGGAGCACCTTTGGTGTTTGGGGATGGGGTAGGAGGTTCTGTTGATTTAATTCCCCACAGTATACTGCCTGCTGAAAAATGCATTTGGTTTATGTAAAGATATGCCGGAGTCCAAGTAGAAAAGCTTTTCTAGCCTCAAGAATACATTTGAACCAAGATGCTAAGTTTCCACCTATGTTTAGAATTAGAATGAATAGTTCCACATAGCAGTAGGTGACCTCCCCAGATAAACAGTACAGGAGTAGCAGCCTAAGCACTAAACAAATACAGTTCTTGGAAAGATGTGGGCTATTTACAAGCTAGCGGATAAGGGTGAGTGATTTCCTCCCGGTGTATTGCAATCAGGTAGACAGGTCTATGTGTTAGGGAGTCACTGCTTAAACTTGTCTCCGCAGCATTAAGACGAGCAGGCTCATAAAACCGCCTTACTTTGTTAAATCCACGCTGCACGCAGGTGCATCAGGAGGTTATGCGCCCGCAGGTGTGTCTGCTGCTTCTGCTCCGAACCGCGTTTAAAATCTCACGCTAGACTTACCTGTTACGCACAGATGAGCGGCCGCCTCTCTTTTAAGGCGATAAAACTGTGAGAGCCAAACCGGCTCTTGTGAATTATTTTGTTTCCCGCAAGGAAAACGAGATGCACGTGAGTTTTCCTGTCTGCTTTTCCTCAAAGCTGGTTGTGTGTGTTTTTATTTCTTAAGTTCCTTTACAATGATACTAATACTCCTCCTCCTTTCGATGATAAACTGTGTGTGTTCACATCATGTGATGTTTTTATTTTTTTGGTCAGAACGTGCACCCTCCAAGTCTGTGCAATAAACAGCAAAGCACACAAGCGCAATTTTTTGTTTGAATATATAATAAATGCAGCCCGACAGGAAGAACACGATGGGGTTTTTTTTCTTTTTCTTTTTTAAGGAAAATAAACCCACAGGACCCGTTCATATTTCCACAAAACCGGATTATGATGGATTTAGTGCAGGGGTGGGGATTTACAATGTGCTGTTAATAATTATATGCTTAATTTTCGCTGAATATTAAGCAGCCTCAATGTCACTGAGGGTAAAGAACACATGGGTAACATTTAATACCTTAATGGCTTTAATCTCAGATGTACATCAAACCACCCGGGGGAGGGGGTGGGGGGTTCTGCAAGTGTATTATTAGATCAGAACAGATCATTGGCACTTAATTTGGAAAACTGGAGCATTTAGATTTTCCTTTATTGGCAGGTTTAGTGTTGGTAAAGAGTGTAAAAGGACAGGTAGAATCAAACACTACTAAATTCATAGTTACATTAGAGTCATGACATCACTTCAGAACATGTGATTTGTCATTTGGCTGAATACACTAAATGTGCTCCTCAGCCTTATATGTACTAATTCTAAACACACTAAGACACATTTCTTGGTTGGGGGGGGGGATGCTGTGGAGAGAGGCCCTAATAACACCTGGAAAGGAGAAGAGCCTCATTATTCAATAAGGGCTAAGGCGTGTCTCCATATGCTGGCCCTCACCAGCCATTAGGCAGTCGCTGCACAAATCTGCAAGAAGGCTGCCTGTGCTTAGAAACACAGTCTTGCTGTTGTTTTTAATAACTCTGGTTTTCCTAAAAGGGGTGAATCATTCTTACAGTCTAAAAAAAATTGGAGGCAGGGTGTGGTTTTTTTTTTTTTTGTGTTTCTTTGCTCTCCTTTTTGTGGTGTAATATTAGCATGTTAAAGTTTGTGTTTGACCGCTGGGATTTCCCTCAAAGCCCCTTTGTCGTCTTTTTCTTCCCATTAGCTGTGTTACTTTGAAAAAAAAAAAAACAAAGAACAGGTGACAGTATTCGACGCGGTGGTCTTGATGTGTGTGGTTGATGTCCGCATTGTTTGTCTTTTTGGCACATGAAATAAACACAGTGTGTGTTGTAAATATATATGGAGACATGCTGTAATACAACTCTGCCCCTGTCCCCCTGTTGTTTCTCCCCCGCGGCGTGCCATCCTGCAGACTCGGCCTTACCATGTCCTGGTTGTTGGCCATGTGGATTAGCCTCGGCTTCCTGCTGCTGTGCCAGGCAACTCTCTACCAGACCATCCAACAGCACCATGTGGCCCGGCCTGGTCGTACTGACATTCTCACCCTGGGTACGTGTCCCTCTTTGTCAGATTTCAGCTTCATAGCACCCTGTTACAGTGAAACATGGTGCCCTCTCCATGGGGCAGCAGTTGTCAGCTTTGGCTGTTTAAAAGGCAACAGCGAGACACTGCTGCAGTATGTCAGGATGATTTGCCACGGTACTGTACAAGATGATTCACTGTGCTCGCAGTCATACAAGATAAGCAAAGACAGCTACCTCTAATCATGCGTTACCCTAGGTTAATTTAATCAAACCTACCCATATACATTTTTTGCAACCTATTGGAGAAATATGGCTGCTACGCCCCATCTCTGTGTGTAGACCTCAACGAGGACGACGTCCTTTCAGCACTCCGAGTTAGCTAGTGGAACGATGATTCACAGTCGCGATGTGGAATTCTTGACTACTGCAGCGTGAATCTTGCTGGCACACTGTTACGAATAGGCCAAGCTGTAGAGAGAAATCCCCATTACTGTGCTGGTAGCCAGGGGAGCTTTGATCACTGCGGCTTAGATAGAAATGACAATTATGTTCCCCTCTTTTGCACTGGAAACATTTGGCAATTAAGCCCGATGCCTTGCTGCACTGTAAGGGCAAAAGGGGAGGTAGACACAGAGGTGGCTCTAATTCACTGATTACGGAGAAGCTTACCAGAATCGCTTATAGTGTATGTAGAACTGTTACACGGGAGGCGAAGGTTTTTAGAGCAAAGCAAGTGCTTTCCTTAAGCTTCTAACAATAAGTGCGACTTCTGTGCTGAACTCTTGTGCGGAGCGGAGCTTTCTGTGGATGCCAAGCGGCTGTTAAACATTGATGCTATCTTCTGCTTGGTTCCCTTTTGTGTGTGTTGCATTGCCAGGCAAAAAGACAGTAATTGAAGCACAGCAAGTGGAAAAAAAAAAATCCAGCATTGAATTCTCTATGCTTGTGTTGAACATTGGTGGCTTTAAGCAGCATGTCAGAGAGCTGGCGTACTTTTTTCTGTGGAATAGCTGACACATGAAAATCCCAGCTATGATAGATAGAAAGTTCTCAAAGTATCCCAGCCCCGTTAATTGGAACAAGACAGTAAGGGATGAGCAATAGAGAGCTCAGAATGAATTTTTTAAAGGCTGCCTTCATTTTTTTTTTTTTTACCCCCCTTTCCCTTCTCCTCCTCCTCCCTTTTTTTTTGGGTTTGACTGGTTGGCAAGTCAAGCTTGGTGCCAAAGATGTACAAGGAAGTGCATGGCTCAGTAAATGTCTTTTTTGAATAATGCAGTGATCCCAAAGGGGCTGAGGGGGGGGAAAGTAGTGGTTGGCCTCCACACCCTTCCTTGTACATTTAGAAGAGGCATCCAACCACAAGATGGTGATAGGGAAGGGTTTTTCCTGTCTGACAGATCAACTCATGCATTTACTGCACCGAGGAGGGTACAGGGATGTAAATGAAGTCTCGTCTTTAAGGCCATTATGCTGTGGCCTTTCCTCATGGGTCCTGTGGGGATACTGGAGCTGTGTTTTTGGGTGCATTTCAGTAGCAAGTTTCAAACACAGAGATGGGTGATTGACCCAGATTTAATTCATGTTACTGGGGTGTTTCTGGTTGGGACACTCAATTTTGAATAACATCTCTGGGATTCTCACTGAGACGGGTGCATTGAGTAATTTCTAGAAAACTTTAAAACTTAACAAACAGAGACAAATAGACAAGTGCAGAACAATGCACTTATAATCTTAGTCTGCCAATGTATTATGAAGTTTTACAGTCCTAATCAGCAGACTTCCAAGCAGGCATTGTTCTATCACATCTGACTGCTCACAGAATGCATCCCCTCCAGCTGCTGTTCTCTGACTGGACAATTTACTGTATATCATGTTTTTTGGTTGTTTTTTTTTTTTTTTTTTTAGAGGATTAAGCTGACATCAGTCTTACTCATCCGTGAAGTGGCGTTAACCGATCTAACCAGAACTCCTCTCTCAGAATTGGAATGCTATGATGAATATTTGAATTAGAATTGATTTTATAATTTGAGAAGCTCTCTGGTTTCATTGAGGCCAGAACCCTCAGATATAAATAGATATGGCTATGTAGGACGTGGCAAGAAAGAGATGTCTTGCCTTGAAAAATCCATTGGCTTTCACGCTCTGCTGTTTTCCATAAGCGGATGTTTCTGTGTTTCTAAAGAATGATATCATGTGCTCCATGGTCCTACTGCAAGTTAAGTTTCAGTAGAGCTTTCCTCATGAAGCACTGAAACATATTTTGTGAATAGAATTATAATGTTACATTAGACTAACATGCTTTATGTTTGCTATTAAGTCACAATTTTTAAAAGATACATTTCATTGAGATGATGATGCTGAAATTGGAGGTTGGTACCTTTAAAGAAAACATGCCCTGAAATTACTTTGTGTGGCTCTGTGAATGCAGCTTGGCAGACTGCCTGAGAAACTGAGTGGTACAAAAGCTAACAAACAAAAAACCCACAGCGAAGGGGCTGTGTGGGTATATATATGAGGAGGGGAAGTGAAGGTCATGTTATCTTCCAGCCTGTTGAAGCAGCTAACAGTTTTTGAGAAATCAGCTTCTCTGCCTCCTGCAACAGTAACTCACAGCACACGTTAAAATAAGGCACCACAGATTGGGCGAAGATTTCACATTGCACTTGTTTGTTTATTTATTTCTCCAAACGTTTCAGTGACAAATCGCCATAGACACGGCTGATGCTGCGATTGAGTAACGAGTTGCCCGACTGCTTCGTCACCTGCTCGGGAAGCGCGGCGCCGCACTCTCCCGCGAGCCTGCGCTTCACAGAGCCTCCCGCGTGTCCTGCTCGTGCGGCTGAAGATTGATGGTGCCCTGATTCTGGGAAGCCAATTCTGGTCTCTCAAGAAATAATCCACTACATTGACAGATGAGCTGAATGTGACATGACACACACAAGCCTGGCTATGCACTCTCCCCACCTGCCAGCACAGTGAGCACAAGTTCTCACTGCCAAGAGTGCTGCTGCACAAACCAGGCCACTCTTGATAAATAGTACTGGTTTTCAGTGTAACCAATTTGCATTTACATTGTCAGTGCATTTGCTGGCAGAAGTTAATGGAGAATTTGTGCCTCCTAATGATAAAATGAAACACGCTCCCTAATGCGTTGTCTGATAAGAGTTTTGTCATTAAGTTATACTTAGCAGGTGCTCTACCTATTTACCCTTGCTGCATGCATGAAGTCAGCGTACAGTTTATAATATATCAATACCAAGAGGGGCAGTCTTGATATAACAGCACCTTAGCCGCTGCTTTGTTTTATTATTTATTATTATTTAAGAGAGACTTGGATCTAATAGAGCAGGTGCAGCTGTAAAACTAACTAGGCTGTTACACCCTGACAGGATCCGGTTTTATTCTCCAAATTCCTCGTCAGCCGCAGCGCTGCGGTGTATCTGCATTGTTACAGAACTGCACTTGTCCTAATTAAGTTATCTGGTGTTCGTCAGAGAAAAAAACAATTTGAATATGAAATCAACTGTGAGTGTCAGCTGTAAATGCACTGATTTAAAAAAAAAAAAAAGTTTATTTATTTTATTTTTTTCAAGGACGTGAAACATGTTACACGTAAAAACACAAAAGGGGGCTATGATCTAACTGAAAAGGCTGATAAATAATGCAGTGGTGCTGCTGTTATGTTTTTATCCATTGATCTGAAATGGACTGTAAAGTCTAATCCCAGATGATTGGAATGCATTTTAATGAGCTCATTGTTCAATGTGGCATAATGCTCTGTCGCTGTAGAAGTTTTCTTTGAGGTGGAAAATAAAACCCCTCCACGTAATTACTTTGATTAGCCAAGATGCATCACATGGTCAAGTAAGGGCAACAGCATAACCGTAAGCAGGGATGTTGGTTAAATTAGGCAGCATGTCTCCAGCTCTGAGAACACATCCTGTCAAAACACCACAGAGCTTAACTCTAACTTTATGTAACAGTGAGCTGTATGGAGTTTTCTAGGGAGATAAAAAACAGACGGGATACAGGGTGTTAAACCTAAACTATGAAACTGATTTAGGAAAGCTGCCAGATTGGTAAATGAGGATAGCACTGACATCTGGAAGCTGTACATATACACAGTATGAACTGATTTTTTATTATTTTTTTACTTCAGAAGATATACGATTTCTCTTGCAGCACTTTGGAACTCTAAGAAATTAACTTCACAGATTTAAGAACTAAACGCACACACAGTTTTTTTTTTTTTTTTTTTTAAAAACTTGGAACTCATTTCCATAGTTGTCACACTCCTCATTACAATAGCTCCGAGTTAGCGACGCGAACAGGCGGAGGAACGCACAGTGGCAATCTCGTCACTTTGGTGCTTTTGAACAGCCGATCCATCCGTGCTACCCACAGGAAGGTAGGAGCGCATAGGCTGCGTTCTTGTCATCGAATCAGCTTTATTTGCATCCTCATTAGACGATGGGGACTAATTAGTGTGAGAATTTATGGCAAAAGAAAATTCAATGTAATTACAGTCACTTGAATGGATGATGCCTTAATCTTATTTTTGCAAAGTGGATGAAAAGGATTTTTTTTTTATCTGCTTGGCAGCGTTGGTGCATTGGTGAATATTGAAATACAACGTAGTACAGTACAAGACACACACACACATTTAAATCAATAATATGCAAGGTTCTGGTATGACCTCTGAATAAGCTCAGTTTTCTTGTTTGTTAAGTTTTATCTGTTATCTTTTTTTTGTAAATGAAGTCAGTGTGTGTGTCTTTTTTAAAATAGCATTTTTTTCCCAAAAAAAGAAAAAAAAGAACCAAAATGTAACTACCGGGTGATGAAAATCATAAATTACATATCACACAAATTCAATTAGAACCATTCGTTTTGCGAACATGACATCTACAAATCCGGCCTTTTGCCAACAAAGGAAGTGAAATCCTATAATCTACCTCCACATGGGATTATAATTGCTTTGAAAATGGCAGGCTTAGGTGGAGCGCTCATCAGCGCTATGTGATCACTCACATTTTATCACACAGCATGCCCTTCAAGGTAATGAAAGCAACCTTTCTAAAAAACTAGGCAATAACTGCCTGATCATTTAGGTGCCGAGCAGCACTCTCTTCACACCAGTCACCCCCACCACCACCGCCGCTGCCACCACCGACTCTTCATCCTCTTGCCGCCCATTCCCCAGCCCACCCCTCCTTCATCTCCTCGTCTCTATCGGCCCTTCAGACGATTTGTCATGGATCAGATGAGACAATTTGTCATGGATTAGTGCACTTAAATGTCTGTGTGATAGTGGAAGCAGTCACTGGAAAAGCTTAGGAATCCTATTACACTGCGTTTTATGGCCGGCAAGAGGGGAGAAAGGACTGTAGGTTGAACTGGTGCTTTCTATCGCCTGTGCACCATTTCTTGACTTTTTTTCTCCCCTCCACACATAATCAGATATTCACTTAGAGGTGAGCTTCACTAATGTGTCAAACTGGAAAAGTAGATGAGCTTCTCTGTGTTCTTTCCTGACTAACCACTTCTAAAACGACCAAATCTCAGGTAACTGTCAAACTTTATTATTTTTTTTGCACAGTACAGTCGCATTGTCTACTGATAAATGTGTCACTAGCTGTGACTTTATTGAAAACGCCACTTGTGTCTGTTAATGAATGAATGAATGAAGATTCACTGCTTCATGTGCCCCCTCGACAAACGTAGTCCGATTCACCTGTGACTGTTCTGCCGTGTCATTGGGATTTATTTACTCAGCGAGCGGTCTTTTTCCATCTGAAGCCTTTAACTGCATGTGCTCGGGAGTATTTTTCACAATCCTGGAGTGATTAGATGGTAGATTAGATCCTGTTCTTTTCTGATGTTAGATAATTGTGACACACTGAGTGAGCAGGTGCTATCGAGCATGGGTGGCTCACTTCACCAATTATTTTTAAGAATGTGAAGAGCATTAAAATAGACAGGTCTCACATCGCCCAGCTGTCTAGCAGCATACCGAGATACACATCTGTGTCTTATTATCCCATGTTTATCTCAGAGTAGTCCAGTTACATGTAGCACATCCATTCTATTTATATAAAGCATATAGTTACTATATCATACATCACTGCCATCTTTATTCATACAGTAGCTACGTGCGGCTTCCCGATTGCCTCCGGGCTCCTCGAGCCCTTCAGTAGCATCTCACTGAAGTGAAATGGGTTGCTTATGCTAATGGAGCAAAAAGACACAATGCCAGGTAATTGTGATGCAAAAGAGCTACTCCGCCGCATCAGTTAAAACCACTGCAGGGGACAAATGTTACTCATTCAGTGTTTTGTTTGCAGAGGTCTCACTTTGCCCGAGCAACTCATTTATCCAGTGGCAGTCAAATTAGGTTTGTCTTAACCGTGCTACAGGTCTTCTTCTGGTAAGCCATTCCAGTGAGGCTTTTAAATCGCACATTGCTTTGTACATGTCGTTGTCGTCACTGTCCGGCAAATGTGAACAGACAGCAAACTGAATCTAAAGACGAGTTTCATTCTGTCATGATGTCATCATCACTGTTTTAGCAATGAACTTGAAGCTCATGCAAAGGAAAGGGCCATTTTACTGATTCGTCCCACCCCCTCAGTTTCCCCTCTGATGGTTTGCAGTGTACACAGATAAAAACATTGCGTCTAGTCTGAAGTAATCAATTCTGTTTTCGTTTTATTGAGCGAGCAGCGGTGAGGGAGTTTACCTTTTGAGTGTCTTAAGTAGTTATACTTAAAAATCTTCCTTTAAAGCACATCATGAAAGGCAATGTGAGAATTATTACACAACTTCTGCAGTTTCTTGGTGCTCAATAAAGATTTGTAGGCTCTTTTATCCTATTTTTCCATTTGACAGCATGCAACTTTATTTTAATATATAAACTCAGTAGACACTTCATTAGGTACACCTAATAAAAGTTGCTGGATCCACTTTTGCCTTCAGAGCTGCTTTAATTCTGTGTAGGATCAATTCAACAAAATGCTGGAAACATGGTCTATTTGGATTTTTGACATGATAGCATCAAAGAGTTGCTGCAGATTTGTCAGCTGCACATCCATGATATGAATCTCCCATTTCACCAAAGGAGCTCTATTGGATTGAGATCTGGTGACTGTGGATGCCATTTAAGTACAGTGAACTCAATGTCATGTTCAACAAACCAGTTCGAGATGATTTGAGCTTTGTGACACGGTGCTTTATCCTGCTGGACGCAGCCTTTTGAAAATGGGTACACTGTGGTCATAAAGAGATGGACATGGTCAACAACAAGACTCAGGTAGGCTGTGGCGTTTAAGCGATGGGGAGTTGGTCCCAAGGGGCTCAACGTGTGTCAAGAAAATAATATCCCCTGTACCATTACACAGTAATGCCAAGAGCACCAGCCTGAACCTTTGATACGAGGATCTCTGGTTTCTTTTTATTTATGCCATAGTCTGACGCTGCTATCTGAATGTCTCAACAGAAATCAAAAGTCATCAGACCTGGCAACATTTTTCCAGTCTCCTGTCCAATTTTGGTGAGTCAGTGTAAATTGTTACCACAGTTTCTAAACCTAAGTCTGCTGCTGTAGCCCTTCTGCTTCAAGGTCCGATGCTAACTGGGTAAAAAGAAAGGTTGACAGGTTGTACTTTCTGAGATGCTTTTCTCCGTACATTGAATTCAATTCAATTCAATTTTACTTATATAGCGCCAAATCACAACATAAGTCGCCTCAAGGCGCTTCATAGATACAGAGAAAAACCCAACAATCATATGACCCCCTATGAGCAAGCACTTTGGCAACAGTGGGAAGGAAAAACTCCCTTTTAACAGGAAGAAACCTCCGGCAGAACCAGGCTCAGGGAGGGGCGGCCATCTGCTGCGACCGGTTGGGGTGAGAGAAGGAAGACAGCAGTGGCGGCTCCTGAAAAAAATCTCAGGGGGGGCAATTTTTATGATATCGACTAAAATGACCCATTTAATGAGTACATCAAACAAACACAATTTTAATTTGTTGCTAGGTGATTAACTCATACAGTGATACCTCATGCCCACTAGATGGCAACACACAACAGAAAGCTTTCCTCTAGCTACATAAGTTACAGGTAGAAAGCGAAAGAAATTAGCATCCAGTAGCCTTTAAGCAAAAATGAATGTGTCCACTTACTCATTACTTAGGCTACATCAATCCAATGTTGTGTGGTGTAATCAAGCAACAATATAAAGCCGGCTGCATCATATAAATCAATATGCACAGCCTGTCAGCCACGACTTGCGCTGGAACCAACTCCGACAAAAAGTCCTGTTGTATGCTTTTGACTTCTCCTTCGTTGCCTGGGTTAGTTGAATTTCGGGCTTGTCAGGTCCCAACTCTTTAACTTGCAGTTTTTCTGCCATTGTCCTTCTGGCAAAAGGGTAGGTTAGAAGCGATCTAACCGAATTTGGGGGAGGCTGTGCCTCAACCGTTAACAATACCGCTGCCATCGTCTCTCTCTGACCTTATAGCTCACTTAGGCTACTGACTGAGGTAAAATTCTAGAACAGCAAATCTTCGCGCGTTTTCTGCAGGGGCGCAATTTTAAGCGCCCCCAAACCATTTAATTCAGCGACGCTGATAGGTCAAATATTTATTATTTTCCCCTGGCAACCATTTAATGATAGGCTATTTCGCTGCATATCAAGGGCGCTTTGACGAGCGCCCCAGAAGAAGAAAAACACCGTTTGTTGGTTGAACTTTAATGAGTCAGCTGGTGAAAATGTTAAAATACGCCTGGCTGTATATGGGCACACACATAGTAAAACTATCATTGATGAATTTTTTAAAAATATATATTTTTACTCCTCCACATTTGGGGGGGCGGAGCCCGAGCGCCCCCTATGGGCCAGCCGCCACTGGAAGACAGGATAAAAAACATTGGTTCTAACAAGCGGTTTTTTGAGTTAACCTTGCCTTTCTGTCAGTTCAAAACAGTCTGTTCATTCTCATCTATGGTATGTGTGTATAATATGCATTGCAACTGAAATTTCTAAGTTCTAATAATGCTGTTTCTGCATCAGGAAATGGCTTAACTACTGTATGCTACTTTCTCTGCACCAGTAAACAAACAAACAAACAATGTTTGCTACCAGCTAGTGAATGTAGTGAAGGAATTGCCTGCTAAAAATAAGATATCTTCTTCAGATATTAGAGGAGACCAAAACATAATGAATATTGGACTTCAAGTGGACACGAACACCACTCTGAATGAAACCTATCTTGTTGCCTTTTATATGCACACCTTACTTCTAAACACTCATGCCATATTCATATTTAGACCTTCTGTGTTTCAAAAATTGCTTTCACACTTCTAATAACATGAAATTTCAGTTGCATATTTGTTGCCAGGGAGACTCCATTTTTCAGTCCAGTCCAGTCATTCGAGCCCTGACTGTGGGACAAAAATGGATTATGGGGTTTGGAATTATGGAAACAGAAATCTCTTGCTTGAATATGTCCCCACTTGTCAAACGAATGATTGAAAGTCTGTCTAAATTTTCCACCCGGGATGCTCTGTCAGCATTAGCTGAGGTCTATTTGTCTTGTCTGATGTGTCTGGATGAATCTATGCGACTGCTGGGCCGAGGCACCACCGTATTGTCTTATCACAGCTTTATCTGACAGCAGACGCTCTAATAATGGAAGTTAGGTTGAGATGTCACAGCTAACTATTTATCACCGCTGTACAGAGTAAGACACATGAGATGGACACAGCCAAATGCTTGTATAAACAGACAGGAAATCATATTTTAATCTGCTCCCGCCACCATGTTTTAGAGTTTTCTCGTTATTTTGCATCTCGTATTAATATGCCAGTCACTCATACTGTACACAGTAACAATGGTGACAGACTGCTGAAAAAGAAGGAGGAGAATTAGTGTCCATGGGCCCTGTAGTGTATCTTCATTTGCCACAGTATCTGCAGCACATGTCAGGTTCACTGAACATGGCTCAATACCCCAGTGCCTTTTGGCCAGGAGAGCCAGAGAATGAAGGATGAGGTGGCAATTGCATGTGTCTGTCTCTAGCCTAATGACCCAGCGGAGCTGCGCATCTCACTCGCTGCCTCATTCTTTTCTTCTGTGCCCTTTCTCTTTCTCTTGCCCCGGACATCCTGTTTTTATTTATTTGCCTGATCTCTTATTATTCTTATGCACATTAGTCTTATTTGTACAGACGCAGGCTCCCCTATATGTCAGTTTCATTTGAGGTGTTAGTAAAAAACAAAGAAGAAACAAAAAAGCTGTGCTTAGCTCCAATTATCTTAAAATTTGCAGTGTGCGTTTGCAAGGAAATAATATTTAGAACCTCAGGCAACCAGGCAGGCTGTGTAGGATTTTTCTCCTCCTCGTCTCACATCCCAGAGGTTTAAGTGGTTTGAGGAACTGAGCTTTTTCCAACAAAAAGACCTTTTGACCTGCTTTCTGTAAGTTCTGTGAGTTGAGTTTAAATGAGAATTAATGCCTGCTCCGAGGAACTTTTTCAGCCTTCTCCCAAAAGGCATCAACAAAAGTATGAGGTTGCCGTACATGTGTATAAAAGAAGAGTGTTATTGGAACCGAGCTAATAGAACGGAATACCTTTGCATGCTCTCTTTGATCATAACATCTTTTTCCCATCCTTGTGGATTTCAGCCCTCTCCGAGGCATACACCGCGAGGCACACATGCATGCTAAATAAAGAGAGCTGGAACAGTACCGATGCAAAACAGTTTCCCTCACCTCATCTTTTATGATAATACAATTTTTTTTCCCTCCGTGTCCTTGTGGAGTCCACATCAAGGCCTGTGAGCTTAAGCTCCTTCGTGAAAGACAAACAAAAACGTCAACTGTTATGCTGCAGATGAGTTTTTGTGGGATATTCAAGCTAAGATCGGGTTCAAAGTTATTTCCTCGCTTATATCTACACAGAGGATGCACGTCTGTATTAAGGATTTAGTGCACAGGTATACTGTGCAGGTCAATGTATAGACCTAAGGTTAATGACAAAAAACAATGTAGCGGCTGTATTAGATACTCTGGTTTGATGCAGTTAATGCTCTACCCGATTCATGCTGTATACACGATTTCCTTTGACAAGCTAACTGCTGCGTTATTTCTCCCAAGTCATTTTGTATTTCAGCCATTTATGTCCCACATTTGTGTATATGTGGGTGACTTGGCATAAGCATGCAATGAAAATTCTACTCATAGCTGAGCCAATGTGCTCCGCTCTTGTCAAGAAAAAAAAGGGCTTTAGTTTCACTCTCAGCAGATCCAAAGAATCACCGTATCTGTGTAGTGTTTTGCTGAACAGAGAAGGAGAACCTCTGGCTAACATACTGTATTTTACCTTTTAGTGTTACATTCCACCTCTTCCCTCGTCTTACTGGGTACAGCCCTTGCATAGAGCTACGCTCATATCTCAAAACAACTCCCCCTCTTCTCTGGGGTGCAATCAAAGCATCGGTTTTTGATTTAGCTGAATAAAATACAGAAAATGTTTTGTGATACAGTCAGTGGACTGAAAAGAACTTGTCTGGCTTGATGCTGCATTTTCCTTTTTTTTTTTTTTTTTTTTTTGGGCAGAATGCATGTCAGGCAGAGAGCTGGCAGAAAGGGATAAAACTAGCCTATTCAATCACTATCTTAAGCCGTTTTCACACACGAAAGAGAGAATCAAGCCTGGGCTTTGTCCGAAATTGCCCTTTCTCAGATGTAGCACGCAACAGGAGAGTCTCTGTGTCAGATACGTTCATACTGGAAAACCACTGTTTGGTTTAAGCCAAGGGGTAGAGCCTGGGTAGAGCCTGGGTAGAGCGTGAAAGAGGCAGAACCAGGCGGCAACCTCTGGGGCTTAAAAAGGAAGCCATGGCCAGTTGAAAAGCTCCAAAAGCAAGTTGGTCTCCATATGGTTATGTTAAAATGCACAACTTTAAAGCAGAAATGAAAAGTTTACTCCCCAGTTTAAAAATGCATTTGGTTTCTATTGCTAATTTTGTAGCTTCACATCAATTTAAATAGTGTTAAGGGTTAAATATATGTTTTACTAGGGCTGTGCACACCTGTATTGATATTTTGAGAGTGACACATGCAGCTGTAGCCAGTAGCTGTCTGCTAGATGGCACTCAGCTAATTTCCATCCCTATGCTGGAACCATGTTTGTGATCTTAGTGCCTTTTGAAGCATTTTAATGCAATTATCTAAAAACGATTTTATTGTGCAAATGCAAGTTGTTTAAATCTTGTTTACAGTGTATTTATTCTAAAAAAGTGTAAGTCGTACTAAACCTTTGATAGGCAAACGTGTGGAAGGACCATGAACCTAAGCAACACTTCTGTGCATTATTCTTCCATCTGGCTGTATATTGGATAAGTTCACATCTTGTTCACGTTTCTTTGCATGACTGAGAATAACCTTAGTATGAAACATGGCTTAAGCAGGGGATGCTGCTTTTAACAGTTTGTTGGGGTGGTGATGAGCTGTGCACGTGCTGGCAGCCAGTCACGCCAGACTGTGTCTCTGTGCAGCAGAATGTTGCTATAGTGATGTTATTACAATTTTGGATGTTTCACATGAGAGGGCAGACAGCGTTTTTTTTTTTTTTTTTTTTTTTTTTCTAAACTGTTCAGCAAATGAGAAATGTCACCCAAAGCATCAGCGAGGGCAGGATTAAGGGAGTACAAATCCAAAGAGCTATAACTATTTGTTACACTGGCATAATGCAGTTGGTGGTATATACCAAAGGGTAGACGAGTAAATGCTAAAAGTGCGGCGGTAAAGACATACTTAGTGAAGGCAAAGGAAAGGAAATGTGTGAAAGGAAGCCTCCGAACAAGGAATTAGTTGGTTGAGATGGAAACAGAAAATATATTTGTTCCATTCAGCACCCTTTGACTTGCAACAAGGCTTCACAACCTTGAACCTTCTGTTTGTTAGTGCCCTAGTCTGATGGTATCTAGGTGTTAAGATGTGTGTCATACAGCTTCCAGCTCTATCAAATGCTGTTACCTTTTGTGACTCACAGGAATTTTCAGTGTTATACACCTTTAAAAAAAATAAAAAGAACTTGTTTTCATTGCTATGGTAATCATCAACGCGCAAGCTGTATTTGAATGGGGTTTTTGTGTTTGTTTGTTTTGATTTTTTAAATATGTGAATGTGAGAGTGTCTCTCTGTGTTAGCCCTGTGACCAGCTGATGACATGTCCAGGATGTACCCTGCTTCTGGCCTGATGATACCTGAGACAGACTCCAGCTGTTCTGTGACCGTGAAATGGATAAGCAGAAGAAGATGGATGGTTATTACAAACACCCCATGAACTAGGAAATACTAATCCAATGTTCATTATTTATTATGCATCATTATTTTTTATTTAATTATTACTCTAAGACAGATGTTGGCTAACATTACCATTCAGGTACAGTCGCATATAACCAGTTAGGTTAGCTTAGGTGTAATCATATCTTGTTTTGCACAGTAAAGTTTGAGAAGTTAGTTTTCCTAGCTTTCTACCCACAGTCCCAGAACTGTGAAAACATTCAGTCTTATTTGTATTTTTTTTAAATTTTGTGTTTGCTTGCTTTTATATTTTAAATTTAAGATGAATTGCACTATATGGACAAAAGTATTAATTCATTTAATTTCAGTTCCACTTAATTTATATAGAGTCAAATCACAGCAACAGCATCTCCAGGTGCTTTATATTGTAAGGTAAAGACCGTACAATAATGCAGAGAAAACTACAACAATTAGACATACACAATCACTTGGTGACAGTGGGAAGGAAAAACTGTCACGGCTGAGAAGCTGGTGTGTTTGTGGTGTGGACCCAAAAAGCAGACATGGAAGAGAGGAAACTAAGTATTACAAAAAGTGAGCCATTTATTAGGTTGAATACCGAAACAGAAAAACAACGCAAGGTGAACAAAGGTGAAACTAAACTAAAACCTCAACTGGGATAAGCTAACACTAACATGAAAACTTGAACATGAATCAGAACAGGTACATGCAAAAACTATGGCGAGAGACCTGAACATGAACTTGAAAATAATTAAAATAATTAAAATAACTAAGTACATGAATCTTGACAAAACAGACGACCCGACACTGAATAGAGGAAGACAGGACTTGAGGGAAATGAGAAGACCTGGGGGAAAACAGCTGACACAAATGAACCTGAACGACACAGCGAAAGTACAACTAGACACACTGAACATGGAACACCAGGCCCTTCAAAGTAAAACAGGAAACATAACAGAACGTAGACAAGACAACACAAGCTTGACAATGTTAACACAGAAATGACACATGACAGACTGCACAGGGGACAGGAAAAGACTCATGAGTCAGGAGCTATAGAAGAAACATAAACTAGACTAAAACTCAACTAAGACCCTAACTAAATAACAAATCAAGCACGTAACATTATTGCAATGTAACATATGAAAATCAAAAATACAAAATAAACTCAAAATGCTTTTTAAATTAGCGTTAATCTTTTAATTTAATGCATATTGCATTAAGCAAAAATTAAATTATATGCAACGGTCTTTGACTTAAAGTTGAAATTGTTTAACATTTAAACCTATTTTCTGCGTATTCCAGCATGTAAAATAAAATAATGTTTTGTGTTTACACTCACTCTTTGTAAACGGATGCAAGTAAAGCACAGCAAAGAATAAATAAAATCAAAGACGAAGAAGAAGAAGAAGTTTTCTTCCCACGCTAATGCTTTTGTCACTTCTTACAGAATAAAACTTGAAGTTATGTAAGTACTTCCAAGCTTTAAACGCTGCATGGTCCTACTGTCTCCCGAACTCCATATTATCCATTGCTGATCTACACACGTCTGGTGCTGCTACGGACGTCACACACGCCTACACCATTGTCATGTGACACTCTCACAAACAAAAACACGCAGCATGCTTACGGGAAAGTGTGCTAGTAATCTATGATCCAGTCAATTCTGCAAATAGTTGAACCTATAAAAACATGAAAAATAGTATTTTATTGAGATTCTTTACTAGACACAAATAAAACACTAGGAGGAATAGTGGAGAGATTAACACCAAACAAATTCTTCTTTACCAAATTTCCCCTTGTGGGACAATTAAGGGATTATTCTATTCTATTCTATTCTATTCTAAAGAAATAAAATGTAAAGAATTAAAAGAAAATAAATCTATTGGTCAATAGAGAAATGTAACAACCTTAATCATTTAAAGCAGATGCACATTTTAAGTTTCTAGCTCCAAAGTGTGTGTGATAAATGTATCACCTACCTGTAGGAAAAACACACGTGGAATTAACTTGAGTCCCACTTCAGCACTGAATCAATGAGGGGAGATTTTGTGGATCTGGAGGAGATGAAAGCTCTACAGTTGAACCTATCAGATGTTATTCAATGACAGCAACGGAAAGTAAGGGGACCTCTTTCATTCTTTCAACTGTGCTAATGTTAGCGATACTGATGGCATTCACAATGGAATACAAGTTTCTACTTAGGAATCGCAAGCTTTTGTGAACACACCTACAACTTGAATGTGATAGGGAATGATTGCAGACTGCCCCTTGAGGTGCCACAGCTCTCTGCCAGGACTCTTAAACTACATGGGAGAGCTGCAATAAAACCACCTATAGAATCATTTATATGTAAGAGCCTTAAAGTAGGAATGTGGCTTTCATGTGTACTCGACATGTGAAAGATAGAAATCAAAATAAGAGGCAGGAGTTGTAGGTTTAATATTTATAACAGTGTGAAACATTTAGGAAGCACGAGGGAATGACTCAGTAATTGTGTTAAATTCTTATTGCTACCTAGGCAGAATGCTTTCCCTCATGCTTTGAGGTTGGATACAAGAGTGAATTAAAATTCATGTGGATGTGCGGCTCTTGTTCACCAGTGCCAGCTAGAGGAGGCAACGATGTATTTTAACAGAAAATTCTGACAGTCAATTTCACGTCCCTATCCAAAGATTACACTACCATCGATCATCATTTACCACTTACCTGTTACACGTCATTTGCCACAAGATCCCAGTTGCCATCTTAAATCCGTTTCCTCTGGACATTTGCATGGCTGAACTCACCTCTTTGTGTTCGCCTGTGTTTGTTTGTGAGAGAGAGCTGGATAAGAAAATGAGCTTATGTGTATGCAAAAGAACAAGGTAGGATGCGTCTGGCTGAGCCAGCAAACCAGCTTGCTGTAGCACTCTTGCTGAACCCCAGCCAGACAGATGGCATCCATTTGATCAGGGAGATACTGTAATGGTGGGCCAGGAGCAGCTAAGAGAGGTTGTTATAGGGTCTTCACGAGCAGGCCACACTCCCCATCTGCCAGACAGTGAAGATTTTAACCTTTTTTAAAAGCATTCCTTATTTTGCCCTGCCGCTTCACTGATGGGTTTGCTGAGGAGCCAGATCATTGTCTCAGAGCATATAAATGCATATTCATTTCATATGAACAGACCTGTACACATGGATAGGTGTAGGTGTTTTTAAATGTTTTGTTTTTGCTTTTTCCCATTTAAAGAGAAAATTCACCAGTATAGCCACAGTTGTAATTGCTAAATTACTTTTAAAGAAAGTATGAAGTTTCCTGTCAAAGTAAGATGTCGGCGTTGGGCAGCTTTATAAAGCAAGCTTTCTTTGGCAGTTTACCCACCACTCCCCACACACACACACACACACACACACACACACACACACACACACACACACACACACACACACACACCGGAGGTAAGTAATTATTTATAAAAAACAAAAAACACTATGCACTTAAAAAGAAATCACATTAATTGCAGCAACTTTTGTTGTTTCTTTCTACGCTGTTATTATGTGATATGAGATGAAAGGCAGCATCTTAAGCACACTGCATTTAATTTTTTATCATTAAGGCTCTAATGCTCTTCTCTTCTCCCAAGGTATTTGTGACAGGGCAGAAATATTTTCAGGATCACATCTGCCCCCTTATCTTGTCACAATTGCAAATTCATTTTTTAAAAGGTTAGACGTTAATAGCAAGAATCCCCGCCTCCCCACTCCTCCTCCTCTCACCCGCCTCTCAGAATCAGGATTACACATTTCACCCTGAGCAATAGACAGAAACTAATCCAAGGTCCATGTGAGATTCAAGTCCAGTGCCCGCCATGTGGCTGACAGTTTTGCAAGACCAACTTTTGATATTGGGCGTTTAACAGGCTACAGTAAATATCCAGCTTCAGTTAGGCACTAAGCCCTGCACAGATGTACCCACCCACACACTTGCTTATTGCACTATCTGCGTGCTTAAATAAAGGCACAGAACCACACAAACATACAAAAATATGCTCAAACCATCTCCTACCACACACACACAAACCCAAAACAGATGTTTCATCGTAATCCCGATGAAAAACTATATTGTGGGACTTTGAGTACTGCAAAATGTTAAATAGCGAGACATGCACTAGGCCTATCACAGTAAGTGTGATAAGTGTCCCATTAAGTTCCCTATGGCCTGCACATTCTCTCTGAATCAGTAGATCCTAAGTGGAGAGATTAATATTTAATACCACTGGCAGAGTGCTACAGACACTTCCTGGATGACTGCATGAAACTTGCAGTAGGTTTGACGGTATCAAACTAACCCTTTGACTTTCATTTTGCAAGAATTTGTTTATTCAAAGCTTGAGATAAATTAATAATCAAAATTGCTGCAGTGCTTTGCCAGTTCATGACTGCACACACATTCCAGTACTTATGGTATTCACAATGACATGTCCGGCGCTAAATACATTTGTGCTCAGGGTGGTACAAAATGAGGCTCCAAATGCAGACGTGAGAAACTAAGTACAAAACTAAAGACAAGCTTCACACACAAAGCTGATCGAGTGAGAAAGACATGTTTGAGACAAACGGCATGATGGCACGGGGAGGAAAGCCAAAAAGCACAGGTGTGGAGCACATGGTATACACACAGACAGTGTAGAGAGTCTGACAATGACAGAGGGAAACACTGAATCATATATGTTCAGGGGTAATTGGGAAGGAAGATACAAGTGGAAATGATCAAGGAATCGCAGGTGGGAAGGACAACAAGAAAACCTGCACGAGAAGAGCAATTAAAACAGAACTGAGACACAAAGCAGACATGGAGAAAAAAGTGAGCGTTAAAAAACAGGAACCAAAGCTCTAATACTTACAACAATTGCCAACACTTTAGGCCAGTTTCAAAACAAACACTCAACTCAGACATGAATAGAAGTTCAGTAGGGCTGTGCTGATAGGGAATATTACCAATGATGGAAATGTGTATAAAAACAGTTTAAAACATTTTTTTTTTCTTCAATTAAGTCTTTTTCATTAGGGTAGAAATAGAATAGAAAACCACATGAACATTGTTGGCACTTTTCCACTGGCAGCTTTCCTTTTTTTTTTGCAATCTTAATAATTGAAGCAGTATCAAATACACCCTCGGTGTTTAAATATGTGTAACTACTGTTCACTCTGTTTAAATGAAACTGAGACAGGACTGCACTTTTAAGAGCCAGGAGGGAATTTGCTCAGCCTTTATCACACGTATCCAATTCATTAGCAGCTCACACTTTTTTACATGGAGGGATCGCAGTTTTTTAGATCTGAATTTTACCATCAAGACTTTACCCTTACTAATAAAATACCAAAATGCAATAATGCGGCGCACTGAACCAAAAGATCTGTTGAGTCACTTATGGCCAGTTTTCAAGTCTGTGTGTGTGTGTGTGTGTGTGTGTGTGTGTGTGTGTGTGTGTGGTTTTTGTTTTGTTTTGTTTTTGTGTCGAACGTTTGCATTACATTGTTGTGGGGATGCTTGCATTTCGTGTGGTAAACCAAACTCTCTTCTTTTTTGCCGCTCACCCCCATATTTATGCTTTGAGCAGCATGTAACACTTCCATATCAAAAAGGGATTAAAGTGTCAAGCACTTTTCCATTCTTGATTTTTAGATTAAAAGCTGTTCACAGGATGTACACGCCTCTATTAGCGTAACGACTCGAATTTTGTCGAGTGTGCTTTGTCTCCTCTGCAAATAGAAAGCTCCCTGCACAAGCCTTTTATAGCGTAGAGTAGATGTCAGTCAATATACAGCAATAGAAGTCATGTTTTCTGCTGTGAATACAGCCGTAAGCGCTGGGCTAGGGAACTGTATGTGTGTTTGAAACAGGAGCGAACACTGGGCCAGCATTATTCACAGAGTTGCACAAACGATTGGGGAGTGGGGGCTGTCAGCCTGTGTGTTTAGGCCGCCCATTCACACCAGTTTGCTGGTCTAAATCCAATTCATCAGCTCTTAATGGACTGCACAAATTGTCTCTCTAGGATCTTAACTCAAGGAGTGGATGGACTAAGCGGGGCTAGAGTAGAAACATGCGGCGCACAGCACAGGAGCACAGAGACTGTGCAGCAGATCGTTAACATGTGAGAACATCAAAGTTTGCATGTTTTTATGTCAATTAAAATGTATATTTCCCTAAAGAAAGAAGGGCACCTCCGTTAGATTTAGGCTTCTAAATCAGATGGGATTCTGGGGAAAGTCTTCAAATCACTCTTATTTGCTAAACAAGTAGCGTTGCTGGTTTAGTATGAGCTTTCATGTTGGTGCCAGAGGTGTGTCTGCATTGTTCTCCTCGTCTGATTCTGTGCATTTGGCCCATTTTTGCATTGTTCCAACACTTTGTGAGAGTCTTGCAAATGTGGTGTTTGAGAAGCTGGACGTCACTGCGCACATTTTCCGCGCACATGCAACTGAAATTATAGGTGCGTTTGTGAATCTCTCAAAGACCAATTTTCAGCGGCCAGAGGCTTCATCTGTGAGTGTTGCGTTGGACATTTGAGAGCTGTCCTTTCTCCTGAAATCCTTTTGCTCCTCCTCCACTTCCTGCATTTTTAACATGATCACAAGGGCTCAAGAGCAGCGGCAGCAACAACACTGGTAAATTGTCACTCATTTAGTCTGGGGCAGCAGCACTTATTGGGCACTCTTTCAGCTCCATCAGATCTTTGATCCCATTTGTGAATGATGTGTGTTTATGTCTGCGTGTATCGGTACATGCCAGCAAATAAACTGCTTCTCACAAAGACAATCCAGGAGTCCCTTGAAAGATGCATATCGAAGCTTTTAAACAGGACCATTTACTTTGGACTCTTTCACCCCCACAGTCTTTCTTTCACTCTTTTTTTTTTTGTTTTAACTTTTTTGTTTCACAGTACGGTTTGCAGGCACTCTCGCCAGCTGTCAAATTACCATCCCCTCGCTACAGCCGATTACTTAGTACACTTTAGGAAGAAGGCTAACACAGGTGGTAGGCCATCGCGCTTGCTCGTGCTTTCCCGTGTGCATTTTAAACAGAAAGGAGAGTGGGAGAGAATGAACCCATCTGCACCAAAATGACTCATCGGTCCCTTTCAAAATCCAGATTTCAGCACCTTTCACAGCTCAACTTCCTCTAATATTGGATGCAAAGCGTAGCTCGTACGTTCCACACTTACACGTTCACTGTTTTAGGAACTTAATATGAAGCATCAGCAATACTGAAACATATTGTAGGATGACTGAAAGTATCCGAGTATCTTTTTTTTAAACAATGACGCAGACACATATGATTATATCCTAGCAGAGTTCTGTCAGTAGCAAGGAAATAAAAGCCTAGTCATTAAAATTAAACTCATATATCATTTGTGATTTCATCTTTCTTGTGCAGGCACTTTCCAGCCATAAGTATTTCTCTATTTTGTTGCTGCTTGATTCGCGAATCCGATGTTTTCCGCCACCATCGCTGGATTATTGTGTGCTTCTGTGTTTATCTCTGGTGTTACTTTTTGTCATTGGTGTAGTATTTTCTACAAGCTTGCCTGTGTGTGCCCTTTTAATATTCAGTGTGATATGTGTTTTAAGCCATGTGCATTACAGTTTTAAAACCCCCATTTAAAAACGTATATTAGCATGGATGCAGACCACAAAGGTAGAATTAGCCTATATGTGGGAGTTCTTCTCTTAAAGTGACGGGATGAGTGACTCTTATCCTTACTCTTCTCTTCTCTGCGCTCTTGCATGCAGCTCTCCTGACCTTACTTCACACGCTGCTTGGCAGGAACACTTTAAGTTTTCGCTCCATCCATCAGAATACTCTCTCTCCCTCTCTCACACCTTTGTGTTCTTCATCCCTGACATAACTAGGGGGTGGGGGGAGATACTTCATGATTTTTTAATATCTACCACATCTTGGGCCTCCATGGTCACGTGTTTTGTGTGATCAATGTCTCCCAGACTCTACATCACCCTTTAATCAGGATATCATCTCCCCACTCGAGGGGTTGCTGAGACAGGTGTTCTTTCTTCTTTTTCACTTTCCCTCTATCACCTTTTGTCTTGCACTTTTCTCTGCACCTTTCGCTTTCCCTGAAGTGTGAGCGTGTTATTTAAGCTATCCCAGCGAGAGATTTCCCCGGGCCAAAAGGGAGAGAGAGAGCAAAGCGCAAGGTGTGAAAAAAGATAGCTTTGACTCAGAGGTCAGTGAGGCGATGCAGGGTGGAGGGTTATCCCCGGGCAATGCAAACAAATTGAGCACAGCAAATCATTTGCAAAAAATATAGATCTTTTTGCCAAATCACAGCTTTCTGTTTTACCCCTGCGGATGTGTTTTTCATTCTGATATCCACCCTGACACAGAATCTAACACCTGTGAAAAAGGCATATGGCTTGGGATGCTAAAGTCAAAGACACAAGCATGATATTTTAGCTTATGTTCACACTATGCTGCTATGACACTTCATTTAGAGGTGCAAGGCTGTCATATTAGCTTTTCACTAGCAATTCAGCGGGACAGAAAACAAACAACACTAAAAGGCCTTTGTACATTTTTGGCTTCTTGTTTCTCCTGACGTGGTCGCTTTGAGCTAAACGCTGTGATTTTTAAGGCTCAGAGTGCACACAGTATTGTCTGTGAGGTCTTTTCCAGGTATCTTGGAGCTTTATTGTGTGTTGGATTAAAAATGGTCACCAGATCAGACGGATGCCGGAGCCAGGCCTGAACCCACACTGCAAGGGTCATGGTTCACTCTATTATTCATTAGCCTCTGTGCTAAAGCTGGGGAATGTTAGGACAGAAATAAGAAGGAGAGAAACAGAGAAATGTATTTTGAAAGGAGTTCCCCTGTCTGTACTCGCACTCCCACTGAGACTGCTGCCAAAAGTTGCTCTTCTCTGCTCTCAGAGCTCCATCTCTCCTGTGGTTAAGAAACAAAGGATGGGGGCAAAATAAATGAAGGACCAACAGGAAAAAAAGAGACTGCTAAAGCACTTTCCTCTTGTCTAGCCACTAGCTAAAAGACCCATAGTCTTTATTAAATTGAGATATATATTCAACTGAGATATGAATCCAAACTAAAAAGATGTCTTTAATGTCTCCAAATCTGACACCTACTATGCCACCTTGATGACTGCAGGTTGACCACTGGCCAAGATGAGAAGAGTTTCCAGGAGTAGAAACAAATTTCCTTGGAACTGTGCTCCCCTGAAATACAAGTCGTCCCCTATCACAAGCAGCAGCAGTACCATACCAGCCATGGGGTCATCTCACAACTTAAAAAAAGCTTGTACCCAAAGAAAGAAGTGAAAACACGTTTTTTCCTTCCAATCTCCAAACCCAAAGATGGAGTGAACGCAGAAGAACGTCACACTTTCCAGTCCATGCAGGTCCCAAGCTCTTGTTGCACTTTTTTTCAGCACTCTGTTTTGTTCTCCCTGTGGAGCATACACTGTTCCGGCTTGTTTTGTTTTTTTTTTCTTCCTATGTCGGCTCAGGCTTAGCAACGGCCATCAGTAAAGATATCAATGAACAATGACCTGCACTATCCAGCCTCTCTAGAAATCCTGATGTCCTGGCTTCCCAGGGGAAAGTTTCAGGAAAGAGAGTGGAAATCTATAACTGAACACATATCACTTTCTTTCCCCCAGCTGACCGCGCTCTCTTTCCTATCCCATCAACACACAGACACACACTTACCTCTGCAGAACAATGAGAGGATTCTGTGATCCCCATTGTACAAAAAAAGAACTTTTTATTATTTTTTTTAATAGCAGCATACAGTATCAGCAGAATTACTTCGGCTTGGATTCAACACTGCAGCAGCCTTGCTAGAGTGTGTCAAGCCCAGAGGGGTTTATAGCTTTGATCTAACGCACAATACCCTGTGAGTGAGGGGGGAAATTGTGCATACATGCACACACACCCATACACAAATTAGCGCATTGCTCCCTCTCAATTCTCATATAAACACATATACCTTCATACACACAAAAGCTATCACACAGAAAAACACACATACACATGCACACGCACACACAAATCCCCTTTGATATAGTTCCAGGCTTTTAGTGGATGATTAGGCGAGGCGACCGAACTAAGGTCTAGAGTGATAGGAGGAAGCAGGAGCCTGCTGCTCTTTAGTTAGAGGAAACCAATACTCTGTCTGTAGATAGAGGGGTAATTATGCTCAAGGGTTGAGGAGAGAGAGGGCTGAGCATTTTGGAGGAGGAACCAATGAGAGGAGGAGGACAGGGTTGAGGAAGACTTTGCTGGAGGGTTGATTTCAGATGTGCTTACCGCGTCACCCTCACAGACAGCAATTAAAAATTCTCCAGAGGAATTTTAGTCTGTGTTTATTGTTAGCGTGTCTGTGTGTGTGCATGTGTTGCATATGTGCATTATGGTGAAGGGTGCGGTTGTGCGTGGTTTTTATCTAGTGCTGCATAAATGCAGTCGAGACTGTGACACGTGCATATATGTGTGTTAGAGGGCAAACTCCTGTTTCCACTCAAACACTTGGTGGTCTAAGAGACGTAAAATATTAATGCGCTTCTTCTCTTAATGATTCATAAATTTTATTCCAATACTTGCACTCTGCTTCTCCTCTTGGCTTGGTTAAGCAGGGAAATATATATATATAAGAGTGAGTAAGAGACAAGTGTGGAGTGAAGTCTGGAGAATGCAGTGAAAATGAAGTTTTTCCTCCCTCATCCCACACTTCAGCATGCTGCATGCAAGTGCTAAGGGATCATAATGTCAGTAAATAGTATTCATAAACAAATGCTTTCCAAGGGGATGTGTTTATGCATTCATAGCAACACCGAACTGTGCTGTGTATTTTGCTAGAAAAACTGCTGCAGACTGCCTGTGACACCTTACAAAATATCAGCTTTAGCTGACAGGAAACAAGGGATTGCTTTATTTACTTATATAAACCCGCCACTATCAAAAGAAAGTCCAGGTTTTTTTTTTTCACTTCCTCTTCACAGTGAGATATAGCAAGGCTCCGTTTTTAATGACGGCTAATCTTAAAGAAAACAGATGTGCATTATGTTTCTATTTATTTATTTATTTATTTATTTATCACCCAGCATCGATCGGAGCTCCAGAATCACCACTTGGGACTAAATGAAAAGAAAATGAGCTTCTCACTCTGTGCCTTCTTTATCTGCACCTTTTCCTAATCCCCTGCTTTACACCTTCCTCGCTTTTGATTCAGTAGCACTTTATAAGATAACAACATTAATATTAGGATAGGAGAACATTTTCATTTGGAAGAAACTGCCTGCTTAGATGCTCCTTCTCACTGCCTTTAACTCTTCCAGATGGGGGCAAAACTGTCTCATTTGCAGGAGCAGCTGGATGCCTGATTGCGATAACAGGTGAAGTAATAAACCTACAGTGTATTAGAATACTGATTGGTTGATGCGTTTCCGCTCAGTGAGAGAGTATAGTTGTGTTTTAAATGAGCTTTAACATTATGTCCCTCACATGTAAGCTTAATGAGGGATAAAGTTTTACGGCTTTTGTAGCAGGTGGGTCACCATTACAAAATTAGAGGAATCAAACAAAAATAAATTCATAAATAAGAGACAGTGACAGATACTGTAATGTGCTTTATTTGTCTTTATCTTACACAAGTACTTTCAGTTCAAATTTCAAATACACCATGTGCCACATACAAGCTTAAATAGGCCCGACCAGTAAAGCTCCCACCCTTTTTTTACTGTGGAACCATTATAAAAACCATTTCTATATCAGATAGTGAAAAAAACTGTAATTTAATTTTTATTTATTTTGGTGTAGTATGAGTGACCATGGGGAAGGTCTTGATCAGTAGGAAAAGCTGTTAAACCTATGAAAGTACTGTTAAATGTCCATTCCTCGTCCCGTCACATTTTCCAAAGCAGTTAAGTGGGCCAAATTGGAGACTTTGTCAGGCCGATTCTGGCCCCCGGGCATTATGTTTGACACCACTGCCTTAAGTCAGTGTTTTGAGCACCTTTGTGTTTTGAAAATGAATGTAATAAGCTAGGAGTGGATCTAATCAAGAAACTGAGGGACAAACTCACAACAGTCATGACAGTCACAAGGTGGCCTATCCTGAACCATAGTCTACTTTAGCATCTCTTATGAGTCTCACTGGAACCAAATGTTACGGGAACATAAAACGTTTTGTGTTTTTTATAAGACTTGAAACTAGTGAATGCAATCATTGAGAAATTGGTCATACTGAGGCCCTCAATCAAGGAAACCAAAGGGCCACTTTGTCATAGATTTTTCTTGCAACCAGAAGATTTGCCCCCTGTGAGAAAGCTTGCAGGTTGAAGGCACTTCTACACTGGCTTAACCTTTTAGACCTTTAAGCTATGGCCATCTGCTATAAACAGTCTGTCATTCTCTATTTCCCACATGAGGAATTGCACGTACATACAGCTGGAATATTTCATGAATAAAGAATACACAGAGTCAGTCATTTACGCACTCTGTTACATCTCAAATATATGAAAGACACATGAATAATCACGTGTTCACAAAAGCGACAATAACGGAAAAATCAGCCAAAAGATTCAGTCAATAAGCCAGGATCAAGCGGCTTTTAAATCAGACCCCCAAACTTAATGACTACAGCAAAGGTCACTTCCTCTGAGAATTTATTGAAATGACTGGGTCTAGCTTTCTTAGTGACAGGAGCCTTTTTATTTCCCCCCTCTCTGCCTGAACCTACGCTGACCACTGACTAATGAAGATTGATCCAGTATATTATAGACATAACGACTTTCAGGAGCTACTAAATCCTCTCAGCGGGGTTGTACAGACAGACAAGGAGATGAAAAGACGAACTGAAAAGTAAAGGAAGAAAAGTGAAGAAAGTGGTGGAAAAGTGCTGCCCTTCTCCTGCTGCAGGTGTTTTCCTTTGGATAACATAGGTTGGAGGCCATTACTGGGGTTATGTGTGATGTAAGATGGTAGTTACCGAAGGGTTGAACATGAAGTGTGTTTCACAAAGAAGGAAATGGAATGAAATATTGTCAAGGTCTGTCATGTGGATGCAGCAGCAGCACACGGTTGCTATAATGAGCACATCACCAGTCTGTCATTGCACTACACATGTCATTGCAGACTAAGCCTCCCACGTGTTCAGTGTCTTAATAATCTCACCCACACACAAGCAAGGCAAGGGAGGGGAGAAAAAAAGTAATAACTACTGCCCACAATAAAACATACAATTAATCTACACATTCAAGAATCTGCACAGCTGAAGAGGCAAGAGTCTCTGCTGGGCTCTGGGCATGCGTGTAGATGGACGCGGTGCACCATTCCCATTTTCAGAATTTTGTCTTTATAAATATACTTCATTGTAATTGTTTTTAATTAGGCTGAAAGAGGATCTGGCAATGAAAGAGAAAAGGGAGCTTGCATGGAGATGGCTTTTTATCAGGAGGACAAAAGCAACGGTTGGCTGGCCACCAGTGTGATGCAACATGGTGACATTTTTTATCATCTGTCCTTACATAAGCTGTTCCTGAATATTGTAGACGCGCGTCTTTCTTTCCTATTGAAATAACTCATCAAACTCTTGCTTATCTTAACAAAAGATCTTCTTTTAAAAGAAAAAAAAAAAACACAAGATCGTGATCACTTGAGTATACAAATGCAGATAACACACAAGTCATTACCAGCCCACATATTTTCCATCTTTTTCTCTCAAAGTCAGTCACAATACTCTTGTATCATATCACCTCTTTTTGTCTTTCTGCTGAATCTCTGACAATATTTTGATGGACAGAAACGGCCCCGGGCCACTCCGCATCTGGAGAATGCCATTTCCCCTCTGTTCCAGCACGATCGTGCACTGCAGTAGTGACCACGTACTGGCCAGCCCTCGTCCCATGTCCCTGTGTCAGCCATCTCCTCTGGGTGAGAATGAGTTCCCGGATGCCAGCTTCTATAAATCATGTGCATGTTTATTTATGTGCTGTTTTTAATAATGTTCACTTCATTTAAATGCTAGTGCAGACAGGGGTAGACCGTTGTAATGCTGCTTGTCTGTCTGCACTCTGGCTTGACTGTCTGTAGCATTTCTTCAATGCCAAAACAGGCATTGACTAAGCATTGTCTGTTTATTTGCTCGCCTCGGGGTGTTTCAGCACAAGCTGCTATATAGACTGTAAATGCCTTCCCTACTGTTCCTGTTGCTGTCTCCCACCACCAACCGTGGCAGTATGTCATCTTTAGACAATGCACTGCACAGAGTGACGACAAAGTGCTAGCTTTTGATTAGGTTGATGTCTCAGAGTAACATACTTGATGCTATGTATAAAGGGAGAATATAAAAAAGGGCCCATGTAGCAAGATGTCCTTCATCACATCACTTTGTCTGACTGGGCCGATGTTTTACGTGGTGTTTGAGATAACAGAGGAGAGGGAGAAAGAAGCAGAGAGGGTGGGAAGGAGAGACATGCAGCAGAAACGAGTGGAAACCTAATAGTGAGGGACAGTTCCGTGATGTCGCCCTACAAAAAGAGACAGCCCTCCATCTCACTTATCTCCTGTTTGCTCAATTTCCTCTGTGTACGACAGTGCACCTGAGGTCTAGTTGTAGCCTCCCGGAGCTCCTCGGCAGCAGCCCCTGCGAGATAATAGCCAATCCAGCTCTCCCCGATCCCAAATCAGACGAGGCCAAAAGACCTTGTGCTTTGTTTAAGATTTCCAATGAGCAAGGCAATGTCCCTGTGGCAGCAAGCTATTATAAAAGCAGACAGACTCATATCAGACTTCTTTTTACACAACTAATGGCAAAACGGGAAAAAAAAAACCCTCTTTGGTCTCCGAGGTTGTGTCAACCAAGCAGGGCTATTTTGGCTATTGTGTGCTACAGGATTACTCAATGGAGCATTTCTTTTTCCTCTTTTAAAGTATTCTGCTGTTATAACTTTGAAGTCAATAATCCACACACTCATCTCAAATGATGGTATTACTTATAGTATGATTGGCTGTTAATGGTGTGAGTGTTTTTGTGAGTGATACACAACTTAGCAAAGCACTGTGTAGACAAAGTTGCAGAGCTGCCACTAATGCCTTGATGTCTTCTACGATTATCCTCCCACTCGACACCTTGTCTTCTTTGTGTTTGTTGAAGGAGTCAGATTCAATTATCAGACAGCTCTCGCGGCTGTGCCAATCAGTCTCCCGTCTCCCAGATACCTAATTCCACTTTCAACTTGGACGTCATATCTGTTATTATTAAAGCACAACAGCTGCCTCGTATGAAAGGTAGTCACGCTTCTCAGAGCAGGGCGTTCCAATTCATATGACTGCTTATGACCTGTGTGTTTGAAAAGGCTAAAAACCTGGCAAGTAATTGGATTTTTCTTTTTACGTGCAAATCGTATTCAGCAAAGTTGTAAACAACAGAAGAGATTGGCAAACATGGTTTTCTTTCCATGTGTGGTCAGCGACCCCTTTTGCAAGCCTTTTCACTAACAGGTAGAAAGAGATGGTAACGCCGGGTGGCGTTTTGTGTATGCAGATCAATACTTTACAGTGTCGAGTAGTTCGTGGATGACACAGCAGTAGAGATTGACCAAGAAGAAAAAAAACAACTAGACTAATATAACACACTGTAGCATCCCAAGGGAACGTTCCTTCTGGTCAAACAGGGAAAGAACCGCAGGTGAATCGTTAGGAAATCCTAGCTCTTAAAAACCCAAGCGCAAATCAATGGGCCCGTAAGGAGCACCCATCTAGCCTTCGACTTCCCGATTGCCGCACTATCAACATTTCATGTTGATGTGACGGGATCAGCTGCACGTAGGGAAAACCACTTGGGCACTATCCATCATGTTGAAGACACAGGAGCTGCTAAAGCCCCTCAGAGATGAAAGCAAAGATATTACCTATTTGCAGTCAGATACATGCACTTATGTAAACTGCACACTGGGACCCGAGCACTTTTAGAGTCATGCTTGCTCACTCATATTATGAACAGAGCTATCAGAGCTGCAAATCCATTTGATATGAGAAATCCGAACAGAACAACAGGATAATCAGCAACACCCGGATATGCAGCTCCTCTTTCAGTGCTTCCATATTTTCTTCCCCTGATCTGTGGTTGTCTACAATGAGCCTCACTCTAAAGGAATCCAATCTTAATATGTAGCATTCTAGTGAGAGCTTTTAATGTCTCCTGTTTCTGCACTCAAAAGGGCCCAATCATTGCTAATATACTTAACCCAGCACCTCCGGAAAAAGGTGAGAGATTACAGCAGACAGACTTTTATCGCTCCAGTAAAATAAATAAATAAATAAATACAGCTGATCCTTTTTTAAACTGACGGTCTCAAATGATCGATTTTAAAAGGAGACAACCAGCAGGACAGTCAGACACCGCAACGTGTGAGTGGCGAGAACTTTCACAGGATACATGAGTGAAATAAGAACCACAGTCGGATAATGAAGGAGAGATATCAAGAAGAGGTAACACAGCTTGAGGCTACAAGTCATGCAGCATACTCTCTTCTCCAGGTTTGGACACACAAAGTCCTCCTCATATAAAGCTTTAACAAATGCGGCTAACTAATGAAAGCATATTGGATGAATCAACATTTAAGTTTTTACGGTTCGGTGGATGTGTTTCTCTTAAAAGAAGTCCTCAGTTTCAGATTTGTCCCTGGAGAGTGGCCATTAAGAAGGAAGCAAAAGGAGATGGCAAGTTGGAGACAATCAAATCAGGGTTCATAAAGAAACAGATGGTGTTAGGCCGCCTGTTTACACAACTAGTCTTAACTGCTGCCACATTAAACACACCCACAGTGGTATACTCACTATTACTCGCATTACCATGACTCAGACGAGAGAATGGGGCAATGTCAAGAGAAAGTCAAGAATGCTTGTTAGCTTTAATGGAATGTCTGGCGCCGTTGTAAAAAGCAGCAACGTATCATTTAAGATTTTTTTCCCTGCCGTGCGACTAAGTTAGAGACATCCGTGCATTACAACAGACAGGAGGCGTAAGCTTTCTTGTAGAAGAAAGCCACTTAACACTGATGTGCGCATGCTGAGACATTTGCTGGTTCATTTACTTGCAAGTGGACGTGCTGCGCTCTCTGTCTCGTGTGATGCTGCCTGTGCGAGTCTGAATGTGGGCGCGCCTGTGCAAGGATGCATATTCATGGTAAATGTTGCACATTTTTGCATACTAACGCATGCATCCGTTGAAACGGCAAGATTTCTCTGCAGCAAACCCTTCTCCTAACTTCCAAAAATCTTGTTCTCATTCAGTCAGTGATCCTCCGTCTGTCTACTCCTCCCAGCTCATTAAATGTGCCGGTCCCTTTTTTTTTTTCGTTATCTAAGAGATGAGCAAACACAAATAATGACTCATCCACATGTAATTATACTAGATTATTGTCACATTAGAGTCATCACATTTGAACCCCTGCCTACTTGTTATCATATGTAATCTATGCAAACCTCTACAACTGTCCGCCTGCTTTTACTTTAAAAGGCATGCGCTTTGACGCAGTGTTACGTTCAATTAGTCATAATTGCAGATGACTTTACCCTCTTATTGCGATACATATCTGTTAAGACATCCAGCCACTGCGCCTGAATGTCAGAATTTATTAGTCAGTCTAGTAGTCACGCTGACAATCCTCCCACTCAAAAATGCACAAATAACTCTTGATTATCCGGAGAGGATACTATGAATTTTCTGATTCCATTATGCTAAGATCGGTCCTGTTGGTGACAAGAAAACTCCAGAGTAATTTGGTTCCTGATTGACTGGGACAAATTATAGGAGTAAATTGTTATTGGGTATCAGGTTAAAAGAGAAAATAGCTAAAGACGACAGAGGCAAGGGAAAAGAGAGGGTTCAGACTCAGGAGGAAGTGGTTTATACACTTTAGAACAAGTGATGCTGATCAAATGTGTCCTTGCCTGTGTCACTGTCGGCCTGCGGGAGCGACCTGCTTCACCCATGAATATTCCAAGTGTCCAGCATTAAGATTATAAATTGTCAACATCTGCACATTATGCTGTATGCTAGGCTAAGATTCCATTATGCCAACGTTTTCTTCACACACAGACACACACACAAAAAAAACCCTGAGTGAAAAACATCCAGACGTTCTGTGTACTCACAATCAGTTGACGATAATACTTTGGAAAACAAAAGTGTTACTAATCTCTTCTATGTTTTTGAAAGGACATACGTGCCTCAGAGGGCAAACTGCAGCTTTTGTGATAGTTAAAATCAAAATCTATTAGACAGCCGGGCCTTGGAAGTGTAATTAGGCATCTACCTGGCAAAATTCCCTCTGATGCCAAACTTTTCAAAGCCCACCCTGCTTTAAAGCAAAGGACCCCTGAAGAAAGGAATCAATTAATTCATTATTTATTATTTACTGACTATACACCGGGATAAACAAAATCTTTTTTTAAGTACCTAATGCAACCTCTAAGCTCGTCTCCTTGGAGAGTAAACAACGGCTGGTTTTAGCCATTCAAGTTTAAGCACTTCTTACTAGGGGTGGGTTTTTATAATCGATTCATCGATTAAAATCGATTCTGGCTTGGATAACGTAAAATCGATTCATTAAAATCCTGAATCGATTTTTTAATATTAATTTATTTTTCCCGAAATGCCAGAATCTCTGGTGAAATCTCACAAAATTTCAACAACCACCAAACAGCTAAGACAGTAAATGAGAGCAGGACCCATTGTGTTTGCTGTTTACTGCATACTTCCAAGGCACGTGTTTAAAATATATGTGCTGCAAAGCAAAGAACTGTGTGTTCATCTTGCAATTATATGACTTATTCATTAGAGGAAGAGAGGAAATTGGATGAATGTAGATGGAAAGCATTAAAAAAAATTAAATACAAATGGAAAGACGATTAAATTTATAGCACCACTGTGACGAATGGCAGCTTTGACTCTGAATCACCTTTGGGTAAGGGCCCAGTGGATGATGTTAATGTTGAAGGACATGACAGCCCATTGGCTATTGGGAGCTAAACAGGGCTCGCCTTTCACTCATACCATGTGAATGAAAGGGGAACAGACTGAATTAAAATACTCCTTTGATTTTATTTTTATTTCTATTTCGGAAAGAAAACATTTTCATTCAACACGTGAATATTTCAGCACATCATAAAATAGCAGTTAAAGTAAAACTTTTTAAAAAGTTTACTGTCTACTGTCTTTTTAAATTTATCCTTGCATGGATACTGAATTTATTGGTCAGTGTGCAAATGTGGTGATTTAACATGATTATTATGAAATCAGCGTCATGAATGTGGTTTTAGACCTTTAGAAATACTAGATTGGGGTAGGCAACTCCAGGCTTCAAGTGCCGGTGTCCTGCAGGTTTTAGATATCACCCTGGGTTAACACACCTGAATCACATGATTAGTTCACTATCAGGCCTCTGGAGAACTACACGACATGTTGAGGAGGTAATTTAGCCATTTAATCAGCTGTGTTGGTTCGAGGACACGTCTAAAACCTGCAGGACACCGGCACTTGAGGCCTGGAGTTGCCCTGTACTAGTTCCTCTGGCTACTTAAAGAACAGATATTGTTTTACAGTATTGGAGCATAACACAAGAGATTATATTATTATGGGAAATAACAGCATGAAAAACTAAATTAAAATCTCCAAATTTAACAGCAGCCATGTACTGGACCAGACTGTGTTTTGAGGTGAGGCAAACTTTGCCTTCTGACTTTGCAATAAGTAAAGTCAAGCGAAGCCTTTTAAGTCAATCAATGCTTTCTCAGCACATATTTCTAAGTCTGTTTGAAGTTTCGGCTAAATTAAGTCATATGCTGTCAGTAAATGTGTGTAAGCTAACCAGCACATGCACAGCTTTCGTTCACTGAAGATCACTCCACACTTAGACAATATGAGGCTGTGCATATGACATGAGTAAATATTTCCACTTCACGCTGGAGTTTAGGGCTTGACTGTACTTGCTACAGACACTATCATCATACCTTCATAAATACTCTAGAGACAGCAGGATTTGACAGAACGCTATCAGCTGTCACTGTAGAGGGCGTGCAGGAAACTGACACTGAGGAGTAAATCACTCTGTATAGATCCACTGATGATACTGATGATGATTCAACATCTCAAGGAGAGGGCTGTTACTGTAAATAATGTCCACATCAACCCCCCTGCTTCATAACCAAGAGCTGTTCCTTGTGGATCACACTAAATGTTATGTTGTTAAAATGCAAATAAAGCTTCCTCTAGCAGATGTGCTCTCATTCGAAAACAGTTGGAATCTTTTTTTTTTAATGCCATCTGATTTCAGCAGCTATACATATTTTCAGAAGACGTCTGGATCATTAGACTTGAGGAAACAATCCACTGTTTCTCAAAGGGGTCTGACCCCCATGATTTAGCAAGCTAGAAGCAGATTGAGATCCTGTGACATACAGCAAGAATGTGGGTGTGCTAATCACTCCATATTCACTAAGGAACTGGGTTATAATTGTTGCCTTCAGATGCTAAGGACAATATGGTGCTGTGCAGTTTTCAGCTTACATGCACAAGGGCTGAGGGTTACCATGGAGACAGATATCTGGACTTCCAAAGCTATGGTTTTTCTGAACACCCTCAGGTATGCAGCCTAGATACTTGAAGCTCCTAGATGAACAAACCTTATACAAACCGTTGGTTCAGTCAGTGCATTTGTGATGGATTGCAGTTTGATAAGGAGTTTAGCATCTTTGGTATCAGGGGACTAAAATGAAGGTGACATCCTTCCTGCTGTGACCTATGCTGTATGTTGAAGCAGCTGACATGATTGAAGTATGTCAGCACTTTAAAGTCAGAGCAGCAGCTAATAAAAGGAGGAAAATCTGTCTCGACTTTTGGAGTTTGAGTTGGCTCAGGGGGTGTAACCCAAGTGAACCGGAATCATTGTGACCTTTTGGACCCGGCTCTGCAGAAATAAAGCTCCGTACTCAGACCTGAGGAAAAGGAGGTCGGAGGCCAAACGGTGGCTGGGGAATGGGTCAGTGATTACAGTAAGAGGCCCAGCCACTCATCGATTCCTTGGCTCAGCCTAGAGCGGGAGAATGACCGGTGCTCTCGCAGACACTCTGAGACAAAAATGGAGCTGATGCAAGGAAACGGGAAGAAATGAGGGCCAAGGAGAGGCCAGGGACACTGAGAAGCAGAGGCACTCACTATGAAGTCTTTCCAAATGAGAGCAGGAAGGGCCGTGTCAGCGACTGTTGTGTAGAGACGCAAAGAGTGTGTAGTGAACCTGAACCAAACACCTCTAGAGAAATGCTGTGTTCTCGGTCTTAGAGTAAACTTACTATAAAAATTTAGAACTTTTTTGGTATGTGCGGTGGATTCTCCACAGATGTAAGTTGTACCTTGAGATGGAAAGTACTTTTGGCTGCACCAAAACTTTATAGTAGAACATGGCCATGATTATCTAGCTTGCAGCCATTTCTTTCTCAGAGCAACAGACTAATGTAGTCCTGTAATCACAGTGAGTAGGGTTTATTGGAAAGCTAATTGCCTATTAAGTTTAACTTGTTGCCTTGGATTTTCTTAGCACACTTATGAGGCTGAGGACCAGAAGGCTTGAGAAAAATATGAGGCGATGTTTTCAAACTTCAGAGAGAAGCTGTCAAAGCTGTAATGGAAAATGCCAAGTTTTGCAGCGATGGTTTTACACAGTCAAAGGAACAGAAAATATTTATAAGGTTCTGCAACGCTCTGCCTCCATGAAAAGGCTGTTTTAGAACAAAAGTACAACTTACAAAAAATTTCGATAAAAACATTTTTTTCTTTTTTCAAAGCAGTGCCAAATATGCTGCAGGTTAAGAAGAATTTAATATATTTTAGGAATAATTTACTCTCAGTTTTTCTAACTCGTATTGCTTTTTCTGTTTAGTCTCTGCAAAAACAAATAGTAGTAGACACATTTGTACATGCACAGAATAGACAACCTCATCAAATTGTCCATCCACTTTCCCAGCCAGACCCACTTCTTCTCTGTACTATTATTTTTCTTTCTGAGCCCTCTTCATCCCAGTCCCCATGCAGCTCTCACAGTCATTACCTACTGAGTTAATCAGAGGTGGAGGCCACAGCAGTATACTGGCAGAGTATACGCTATAATCTGTGTAAACACACACATGCAATATTTGAGCAATAACACACAGCCATGTATCCATGGCTTCAGGGGTCTCTCCATTGACTTACATTCATTTTCTGTCTGCGTCCCCGTAACTGCTACTTGACTAACACTTAACCTGAATCGAACCTAACTCTAAAACATGCCCATTGATTTACACAATGGGGACTTAGTGTTTCCACAAGAACAACACGTCCCCATAACATAACTACAAAGATCTAGGTCCCCACGACATTAGTAATGGACACACACACAGCACAAACACTCGTTTTGCATCTTTCCAAGTGTGAGTATAAGAGTAGGTTAGGCCAGAAAAATAAATGCATTGAAGATTGCCTGAAAGATAATCGTTACCCGACGGTATTAAAGGGTCCCACATATGCCTCGCGTTTTGGGGCGAAACATCTTTTAAAACTCCCAGGCACATCCAACCTGAAAACAAAAATCAATACACCTCCACCTCCCTTTTTTCCAATTTTATACCCCAGGATATCCCTGGCATTCGATTCGGTGTCACTTAAGGACAAATAAGCAATTTTTGAAAATGTAGATTGCCATGCTTGTCAAATGATGGTGTTTAAAAACAGCAACTATGTTTCATCCCAGTGCTCACAGAAAGCAACATGAGTTTGAGCCAGAGCCACCCCCAACCGAATGCTCACGGGGATGCTAAATATAGAAACCATTTTCCATATTTCTTTTCATCAACACTAGGGCCGTTGCCCAGCATATCATTTTCTCATCATGCAAATTGGCAGAAACTTGTACCATTTGCGTTGTTCATCTATTTGGCAGAGACAGCCTGTTCACTTGATGGGACAACTTCACAAAGCTAACTGGAGGTTTCTGCTTGTTTATTTGACTTCAAAATAATGCACTGTAGTGGAAACTGGAATGTGTAAAAGTAAAAGATGAAGCTGGAGGAAGTTTGTAAGGGTGTTTTGATTTCCCGATGAATATTTATGAACTTAATGGTGCTATGGCACGTGAAGAGTTGAAGAGGATATAAGAAGTTGAGTTTAAATTAAAATAGCCATAATGCATGATGCTGGGTATAACCGTCTTTATAATGAGTATATGAACAAAACCACAAACGATCCAGTTTGAGCAGTTGATATAAAATCTGCTGGCCTTCATCGCTCATGGGTGAAAGATACTTATTTACACATTTATGAGTTAAGTAATTCATCCTTCAACTTGGAAAAAAAATTATCCAAATACTTATACTATATAGCCTTTTTCACTTTAGGGAAAGAAGACAATCTCCAGCCGAATTGCCCGAGGTAGTGTTTGCATAGTCTGGGTACTGCGGGAAATTATAAATATATAAATAAAAAAGTAGCTTAAAACAGGGCGATGGTGAAGAGAATAACAACAAGAGGAGAGTGTCTGTTTGTTACTGGCGGGATCTGGCAAAGTGAAAGAGGATAGAAAAACAGAGTGAAGCTGCAGAAAAAGAGTTCGTTTCCTAATGGATCAGATCTGCTGCCACTAAATGCACCAGTGCTGTCAGTGTCATTTCTCTTTAAACCTCTAAGGAGGGAATATGTAGCCAAGAAAGCTAGATGATAGAGTCTAAGGTGGAGGAAAGCGACACAAGATTTCTGCTTTCTCATTTCTCCCTCTGATGTAATGTCTTGTAGGAGCATGTTAATTACACAAAAAAGGTGTCTTAAATGTTAAGAGATCAGGCAAAAGTATCATTGCAGTCAGTCTGGGTCAAGTAGTGTTGGGAGAGCAGGCTGGTTACTTTCTCCTCATTTTATTTTGATTATAGAGATATTTGGTGAGGCACTGGTAGGAAAGGGATTCTCACAAGTAGTGGTAATACAGAACCGGCTATACAAAGTCAATGAGGTAATGTTTGTCCTTTTTCCAGTACACAAAGTACACAATGATGCTGGAAGAATCTCATCAAAAGAGAAAGCCTTTTTTTGGCAGCTCACTTTATCACATAAGGTGGCTGCACATGTTTGAGTTGACAGAATTTTATTTATTTTATTTATTTTAATGTCGGATGCCCTTCCTGATGCAACTCCAAAGGGCTTTGTGTCTCTGACTGAAACTGAACCTTTCACTTGCCAAGCTAAGCAATAGGCTAGCTTGGGAAGCTAATGACTATATGGGTATACTCATAGTATATCTTTTAACCACTATAAGCATAAAAGTTTGTAATTAAATCAAATTCTATATTGTTTATATTTCATCAAATCCCAATAACAGTTTTGCCTCAAGGTGTTTTATATTTTAAGGTAAAGACCCTACAATAATAATACAGAGAAAATCCCAACAATTAGATGACATGGTATGAGCAAGCACTTGGTGACAGCGGGAAAGAAAAACTTCCTTTTAACAGGAAGAACCTTCAGGCAGGATCAGGGTGGGACCGCATTCTGCCGTGACTGGTTGAGAGTTTAATCTTATATGCTGGTACGCTGTGCTAATTTATAATGTGTTATCTTTCTCATAAACTCTAAAACACATTATGAAGCTAATTTCTTTTAAACAAGTGATAGTTTTTTTTCATTATCACTTGAATGTATAACATACTGCACGATTTTTTTAAACAGAGTACAGATGCCTCAAAATTTAATTTTGTATTTTAGTTTATCTTCTTATTACATTGTTGATTTCAGTTGGGACTCACTCTTACATTGTCATTTATCATAACTTGTTGTGCAGGACCAATTTAAAACCAATGTGTCCATTTATTTAAATACTTGCTGTCTGGTGACTAAATGTGAGAAATAAAATGAATCTGACAACATTTAATAATGTCTTTGCTTTGACGATGGGCTATGCCAGCCTGGTGGAACGGATATGACTGAATAAAAATGACAAATGTGTGCCTTATTCATTTTTATCAAGCTATCATAAGTGTGGCAGATTTACTGGCCCTCTGGAGACGTAACTCAGTTAATCACAGAGTAGCACAAACTACAGAAGTTACCAAAGTAGTCAGTAGGGTGTGCAGCAGGCTTTATCTAGCTTGACTTTTATCTGTCTTATCAAATGTTGGATCACAGTTTCAGAGTTGGATTTTTTCCTCTGCAAGTACATTTTTGACATGGGTAAGTTGCCGCAAACATCCAGACTTTCAGTGCTGAATATTCCAGCACAGAAAGAAACTTGTGTGTGTTCAAGTGGGAGAAAAAATGTCTCCAGGCATATTTTGTGAGATGAATGATAAAATGATGCCTGCTGGAAACCTACATAGCTTCACGGAAAAGCCGAAATTATACGTAAATCCAGCCAAAATTGTGTTTTTCATTCTGCGGTGGGTCTTAGGTGTTTGTCTGACACTTAATCCACACTGATTTGCTTGTCTTTGAACGTTTTTTTTTCACTCCTTATCCTCCTTTCATACCGCTCGGAGTATTTTTGGTCTTTCTATTTTATTTAGCTTTTGGGTTTTTTTGCTCTTCCTCCACCTCTTCACTCTTAATTACTTGTGATCACTCGTCTAATTTCTGAAAAAAACATCCATTCACAGCGCCACAGCTTGACAAAGACAACAGCAAAGATGATGCTCTTATTGCAGGGATGGAGGGGAGAGGGAGGAGCCGGAGTGCATGTGCGCACTTGGTATGTCAAGTCAAATTGTTTTTACATTTCATCTTGTTGGCTCCTTATCTATTCAACTGTTTATCTGCATCTCTGCTGGGGTATGTGTGAGCTCCTGGCTTGCGTCTCTGTGTGTGTTTGCGTGCAGCAACTGCCAAAGTCAGGAGGCAGGCAGCTTGCTGTGTCAAGGGCTGTGGGGGAATGTTCAAACCTCAGTCAGCGGGGATTGTGTGTGAAATACAGATGTTAGAAATGGCTCCACTGTTTGCCTATTGTTATCACTGCTCTTTGGCTCAGAAAAGAAGAGTCTTGGGTTTTGACTTGACAAGGGAGAAACAGAATGATAAATTGTCCCACCAGCTTTCATCTAACCCCCTCTCTTCTCTTCACTTCCTCTATACTGATGCCCCACCCTGCTGTAGATGGCATGAAAAAAACAACATATTACAAAGTAATACACAGACAGCTACACAGTGAGCAGAAGCGATAGCAGTCCCCACCCTCTTGTCTCACCAGCTGCCACACTAGAAAGCATGGCATGAATTAATAAGGCAAAAAGAGGGTTCCAATCATTTGTTTTTTTTGTTTCTTTAAGTATGCGATTCCAAGTGGCTGAATTATAGATAGGAAGACTGACAGAAACAAAGAAACGCAAAGTTTGTTCATGCACATAGAAATCAACATCACGATTATGTAGAGTGGAGCACTGTGTAAAATAATCATGCATTCTGAGATTTATGCTCCTCATGATAATGATTTTCACAACACTCATTTTCCACTGCTGAAATGAATATATATATATATATATATATATATATATATATACATATACTAATTAGCCTAAAGAACAAAGAAGTCAGTTCTCTGATCTCTCCTGCTGAATGCTGACGATGGGCAGTTTGGCTACAGCAGCAATTAAGTCAAGCTTTTAAGCTGCTCGACAAAATAACTTGTTCCTCTGTGAAATGAGGTCTGTTTAAAAGAACAAACAAAAAAAATAATCAAGCAACACACATTAAGGTTTCCGACACATCTTTAGCAGCTACTTTGCTGTTTGAACTGTTTGTGTGGCTTCTGCGCCGGCTGACACTGCATAAAAGAGAAGATAACAAAACAAAAATATTTGGCAATATAAATAGCAGTGAACAGAGAGCCTCTTGGCTAATTAAAGACTTGGCACATAACGAGAACAAAGTTAGGTGTTAGTCTGAAGGTGGAGACGTCTACACACTAATTAATCTGTAGAGACTGTTGACATGGCTGTGGCCAGCTGTACTAATGAATCTATGTGTTTTCAGAAATGGCATATTTTATCATGTGGAAGGTGCTTTTATGGCATTCCCTGCTTTTGGAACAAGCAGGAATTAATTAACTTTCTGTGAAAATTAGAGCCATTCCGGAGACTTTCAACCTCCCATACCCACAGACGACGCACAGTACGATCTTACCCAACGACTTCACCCAAACGCAACTGTCAACCAACAACTGCTCCTCAAAGGAGACGTTAAACATCTAAATTTCTCCACTCTGCGCTGCAGGAGCACTCCCACTGATGTGTAACATTAATTTCTCATGATGTCAGTCAGCTTTCATCAGTGTTAAACTTTAGCTCGCCTATGAGATGACCGTCTGGGGCAGACGTGGGAAGACTCCTGAGGGCTATGTGTGAAGATGAGTGTCCCCTCTCGTGGGTGGCGTCACTCCACCCCGCTCTGAACTGCCACTGGAAAAAAACAAAAAGGTGAAACTTATACATTTTAATATCTTCTGCCTGGATGCTTTCCTCTGACTACATGGTCATGTTTCCCAGAATGCCTTCACTGCCTTTCCAATTATATCGAAGAACAGAACAGGAGATGGGAACAAAAGTGTGTAATGGAAACTCACAAAGCCTGGGTGTGTTGGGGAAAAGGTTGAGTGGGTGTGTGTCTGGACTGCGTAGTTATCTGCTTCCTTTGCTGGTCTATAGGTACAGTATATAGGTATGTTATATAAAATAGTGATGTAATTCCTTTATAATAATGCTCATGTAAAATGGTTTTACATATACACTACATATGGTTAGTATGTGTAAAGTTGTAAAGCTTGGTCTCAATAAAATGAAGTTTTGTTCTAAAACTTCTAAACAAAATCAAAATTCAATGAGCACCATCCAGCTTTTTCACACTCTGTGATGCACACAGTAAAAAACAAAAAAAACCTTGAAGCCGAAATATTCAGCAGACATAAACTGTGAGCAATAATGTGCAGTTATAGCACTCTCTTCTAGGTTCAATCATAATAGGTTTTATTTGTCTGCACATTTAGGAGTTAGGGAAACACTGACATAGAATTTGACCTCGATCTCGAGTTAGCTGATAGTTCCCGCAGGAATGGAGGGAGGGGGGAAAAAAACATTAGTCGATAGCGAAGTGGTAGATAGAACTTAAGATGTTGTCTGCAGGGCTTCCTCTCCTCACAGCGTTCGGTCTTTGAGGCCAGAGCAGCATTTCCATCCATCATGCATCACCTTTCCATGATAGCATGGCTTCCACAGCCAACTACTTTTACATTATGTATTGTGAGCCAAGTGGTCTATGCAGGCTTATTGCCACTGAAGGAACTGCCAGCGCCTCTCATACTAAAAGGATCTTTTTTTTTTTTTTTTTTTTTTTACTTGTCTGACTTGTTTGCCTTTTTGCATTCCCGTGAAGAGGAAGAGGCTTTTAATCTGCCTAACACATGCTGGTGCTACATAGTGAAAGGCTCTTCACTTTTTTTCAGTTTATCATTGGTTTAACTAATCCAATTTTCCATGGCTAGACAGGAGCAGAAACATGTCTCTGCCTTATCTTGCAGTACTCTGAACTTCAGTGATTTCAACTTCTGGGTCGTGTGGGAGAGAGTACTTTCATGTGCTCCGGTGATAGTATTCATTTATTAGGAGCTTTGAATAATCCTTGAAATCATTCCTAAATGTTCTGCCCTCCTATTTAATAACAAGAAAACTGTAGGAGTAACTTCATAAAAAGTCAAACAGTTAAAGAGTTATTCAATTTTTTCAAATTACTGATTCTTTCATACTCTTGTTTACGCAGCCCCAGAGTTATCAATAAGCCATACAACATGGGGGGAAAATCTATTAGTTTGTTTCAGGCTATTGTTTCGAAAGTCTTTGTCAAACACAGAACACACAGTTTCAGTCCGTGACTCAGTAAAATATGGCTCACCTCATAGGGTATAAATATTCAGTCAACGCGCACTCCCATTGGGGATCTATGTGGACTATCAATATGATGGATTAGTCTTTGCCTACTGGAGAAAAAAATAATTACTCAAAGCAATAATTACTCCAGCCCCATGCTGAATTGCACTCAGTTGGTTGATAAGATTTAATTTTCAAGATGCTGAAGTGAATAACGTACAACTTGAAGGACACGTAAAGAGCTTCACAGGTCGTTTTTGTTTTCTGCATGTGTCACTATGAAAAAAGAGCATGTGACAGATGAATGAAGGTTATAAGGTTGAGGTTAGAGGTCAGCATTTACCTGAATATACCTTAAACATCTGGTTTTGGGTGCCTACAAGGAAATGCAAAGTGGAAAAAATACTTGCACGAAACACTACTAGTTTCCCAATTGCCCTGCAGAAGCCCATGTTTCCCGTGACAGCCCAGGGTCAAATGTTACAAGCACAAATCATCCATCCTGTAATTCAGCAGAGCTGATTATTGTGCAGCAGCCCTTAATTCAGACAAAGTTGTCAGCAGGCAGCTATGGCCGTTGGATAAATGAGTAAAAATGTAAGAGCGTTCCCTGGTCGAGCTATGGGTCTTGCATATAAATGGTCCCCTCACCTGTGTTTTATTTCAGTTCACCAACACAGTGAGTTGTGTTCAGGCTAATGCATTTGTTAAAGGAATGAAATCAAGTATTTCCCCTGTTTAATGAGCTTTTTAATGGAAGAGAAAGCAATTTGATTATGACTCTCTCCATCTCTCCCAGTGCTTTGGACCTCTGGGTGTTCACGTATGCACGCATGTCAAGTTCTTTGTATGATGCAGATAAGCCCGTAGCTACAGTGGAGAAACTAGCAGTACTCAAGTAATTAATTTATCATTGAGTGACAGTTAAGCTGTGGGGCAGAAGCCTGGCCATTGTGGATAAACAGATAGGAGTTGATTTATGTTCAAGTCCAGGGCATGTGTGCTTATCTCTGCGTGTTTCTGTCTGCTTGCTTTATTTTAGCTGACGTGTGTGTGTGTGTGTGTGTGTGTGTGTGTGTGTGTGTGTGTGTGTGTGTGTGTGTGTGTGTGTTTATACATAATGCAGCCACTACGGCTGCTGCCTGTAGCTATGCTTTTATTTATATACTTAGGGTCTTTGGAGTCTTCCTAAAGTTGTCTCATAGTGAGGAGATCCATCAAGCCGGTGCAGGAAAAACACAACAGAGAAGCAGAGGTCAATTGAGAGCGTGGAGCACATCAGAGGAAACAATGGTTGCTGAATTATTGAGTCCTTCCCGTCCCATCAGCCATTTGTCCCAGGGCTAATGGGTTTCTTCTCTAAAAGGTAGTGAGCGAGAAGGAAAGGAATTTACTTTCCCTTTCCCTTTATATACATATAAATGTGCTTTCATGCTTAAATTTGAGGTAAGCAACATGTTTTTGGTGTCACCGTACAAAAACAAATGTATAACACAAGTACAACACAAGAATAATTAAAGGCACTTGAGAGGGAACTATAATTCCACAACTCACCCTGGTTGTGTTTTCGAGCTTCAGATAATATAGCACATGATAGCAGACGTCTGTTAAAAATTAAATGCAGGAAGTAAGTTGTGAGTGTACAGTGGGGCCAGCAGAAGACGCCTGACGTTAAAGCATTGAAATGCTGTGTGAAATCAAATGTGGTTATTGTCTTATATTTACTAGCATATGAAGCATATCTCACGGCTGTTGAGAACTACAGATGGAGGACTACCTTGTGGTTTTTTTAAATAAACTGAGCCTCCAAACTATGCTAATTAAAAAACAAACAAACTTTGCATTATCACTATGTGTAACTTAATAGACATATCTTATATATTCAGGGTCACATTGTCTGAGCAGGTCTAACATAAGTTAGAAATCTATTGTTCAGTGGATTCGGGGTACGAAGAAGTACGACTGCATGTACTGAAATTGAAGAATTGAAGGACCAGCTGTCTGACTTGGGTTGTCTATGGCTGTAGAGGAATTTGTCTGCTGGCTCCTTCGATTAATCCACACTTCCCTGGGCTGCACAGATTTAACTCTCATCACACTGCAATTAATCAATATGAATTGAGCACACACAGATGTCCACATCTGCACACACTCATCAGAATTGCGTGAGACACACACACACACACACACACACACACACACATCAAAGAGACACAGTTGGTAGCAACACTCATGTGCAGAAACACACACATACACACAAACTTAACACTTTTCCAGAGCATGCGTGATCCACTGGGGTTTTTATTGGGTGGGCTGCCATCCAGCCATGAGTTCAGGAATTTGGTCTGTCAGCTAGCAGTCAGGACACGGCAGGTGTCTCCTCAGCACAAAAGCGTCAGTCAAGGGCCAATAAACAAGCACAGCAGGAGAACCCAGGGCCAAATCAATAGTGAGACCATGTATTTGCCCTGCTCTGGCTGCAAGATCTTCTTAAACACATACAAACTTGCCTGATCTTTGCTCATGGCAGTACATTCACACGCACCTCCGCTTCAGCGGCGTTGAAGTGACACGCCGTGGGCTGCAAATGTCTTCTCGAAAAGCCATTACGTCAGTCGGTACACTTGCCTAAAACTACAGCTGTTGTCTCCCGGTATCTGCTTAGGCGTGATTGCTGTCAGGTCATTCAAATCAACACGTAGAAAAAGCAGCGCTTTTTACCGCACTTCTCCGCACCAAAGTGTTAACCATTTATTTATTCGTTCAGCCGGTAGCATTTCTAAATTGAAAGTCAGTGTTTACCTCTTGTGGAAGGAAAGCATTGTGCAAAATCTGCTACCTGTCTGTGATTCAGAATGAGTGACATGTATGCAAAAGTAGCTGGGTGAAGTGTGACTGGGCTTTGAGTGGCTCTCAGTGAAGGCACATGGACTCAGCATATGTGGTTACCAAGCTGATGTTAGTGCTAAAAACGTAGCTCTCTGCATGTTACCCGTGTTCTAATGGAGTATCGAGTGCGTTTTCACCTATGGGCCAATGAACCTAGAAGGAGGACAATGTATCAAATCGATCATACTAACAATAGGTTTAAATAAGGCATAGAGCTTGTTTTATAACCTCTCTCACAGTGGCCCAGCAATTAGCGGGCCAACTAAGGTTTTACAGCAGAGTATAGCTGGAAGCGTAAAATAAGAATCAGTGAAATATGGGCAGCCAGCTCGTAGGGCTAATGATTGATTTTTACTCTGTGGTTTATTTCCACACAGCCTCAAAGAATGATTTGCAGCATTCCATTAGCATAACCTGAATTCATCAAACTTTACTTAATAATCAGGATATAACAGCGTATTGCAGTTTCTCTCTTCACAGGGCTGTTGTTGCACACTGGAAAAATAATTTTACAACAATCATTAAGCTTGTCTCTCTGCAATGGCTTTCAAATTTGCACACATTAGTTTAGAGAATATACTTCCCGTGGCTGTTACTTTAGTCTTGCTTAAGAGGTTAATACACTTGAGTTATTGGCACTGGATGCACGCACACGTACTCCCTTCCCTTGAACTTTAAACACACACGATGTCCACGGCAATCAGTATAGATCGCTCCCCTACATATTCCTGTGAAAGTCGGCACAGAGCCTTAATGATTCTGATTGGTGTTTTTGCAACAGCTTGAGCAGTCACTAGTCAGTCTTAGCCTAAAGCACAGTTATGTCAGACTAGCAGTCGCACATACAGAATCCATGAATAATATATTTCTGTATGTTCTTAGATCATAAACATGTTTGTAATACACTGCCGCAGCAGTCAGTGCTCCCTTATGTCATGGTAGCTTTGACTGAGTTTTGTATATCTTTAATACCATTGTACTGAAAAAGGCTCTGTGCTGCAACCAGATGTACACTGTGTCACATTTAGTTCTGTCTGGAGTTCATCTAGTTAGTCTAGTTTTGCAAGATGGTAAATAATTACTGGATGAATGCCGTGTTTATTCACCATGATCGGGTGAAGTTACTCGATCAGCTGTGTTTTATTTCAAAAGATCTGCCATGTACAGCACTTTAAACTACAGGCTTTCCCTCAGATACCCTGATGAGGAGATAACTATCTCTTACTTGATGAATTTTGCCTTCTTTTCCAGAAAGAGTTGTTATTTTGTTATTTTGATTTTTCAGTCCTAGTTTGGTTTTAAAAAAAAACAAACAAACAAAAACAAACTTGTCTATGTCTACAGGTATACCATTTCATCAGGCCTTAGCCATATCCTACAGTACCTGTCTGGCAGGAAACCCTGAAGGCAAATGTTCCCATTACTGGGGACACTAAGGCTACGTTCACACTGCAGGTCTTAATGCTCAATTCCAATTTTTTGATCAAATCCGATTTTTTTGTCTGCTTGTTCACTCTACAAATAAAGTGTGACAGCAAACGCGCTCTAGTGTGAACCCTCAAAGCGGCCCGCATGCGCAAAAGAAGAAGTCACACACAACGCGCTCTGTTTAGACCCAGACCAAACAGTATTGTTGGCCGTTAATATAAAGACTTGTTTCGGACTTTACGTTTCCCAATTTTGCTTTAAGTTATAAAGTTATTTTGTTATTTACATATGGCCTTAATAATTATCCTTATTGCTGTTTTAGAGGAGCGGTGCTTCAAAGGATAGTTGCAGATTTCTGTCAGAATCTGCAGATTATACAGTACAAATAAAATGTTCACGTTTCTCCAATGTTGTTTTCCCAACAGTTTCACTGACATCTACACTGGAAGGCCAGGAAGCGATCACGATGTCTTCTCCGGCGCTGATAATTGGCGTCTGTCTTTTGGATTCTTAGGGCCAAGAAAGACACGGCTCAAAGTGGTCTTTTTACTTTAAAAAATGATCTTTATTTTACATTTCCGGATATGGAGACCTTAGCACACAACACACAACCCAAGGTCTGAAGCACAAACAGAAGCCTAGGTATTTATATACTTGCTCTCTAGTGTGCATCAAACAGCCTAGTTGGTTTCACTTTCACTTCATTCTAGCTGCAAAAGCATGCAGTTTCCTGTCAGCACTTTTTGGCACAGAGTGTACTCAGAGTTAGGCCTTTCTTATATAAAGCAATGTAATCAGCATATAAACATTTGAGATGATAAATTTAAACCTCAACACTTTCATTGAAATCAATATTGGTACAATCCATCATCATTTCTTATTAATGGATTTTAGATGATCTATCTAGTGCCTGGATTAACACGATGTTTACACAATAATCAACAATTTCATAAATGTTAATAATTCTGTAAATGATCGTTATCCTTTTAAGCAACAGCTGAGCTTTTATACTGAAATAAAAAAATATCTGACACCCGCGACCAAGAAAAATGAATAAGTTACACCCTTTCATCATTTTAGAGGCTCTGTCAGTCTGAAACTCTGTAATCACCCTGTGATTAAATTTTCAGTGTCAGCTCCACTCTTTAAGAATAAAACTACTTGTTAGGATTTGCTATCTATGCACATGACATCGCAGAAAGCCTTAGTTCCTAAATTTAATACCATGCAGCATATATTTTTGATGTTTTATATGCAGTATTTATGGGTGAGAAAATGCTTTGTGGATATGAGCCAAGAACTTCTAAGATGTCCCTCTGTAGAGCGAGAGGAGGGAAAAAAACACAGGAACATCCCCTGTGTGGGATCTGTTTTACACATCATTTAACTGAGAAATTGTGTTTCTCTTTTAACATATCTCAGCAACCATTAGAGAGGACCCCGGACCCCGCCTCACGCACTCCTCTATCCCTCCCGCACTTGCTAGAAACTTTGGTATGCCAGCATTACAGCCAAATGGCTAACCACTGTTATCATGACTTGAGCTCGAACAATTACAAGGGCCCGTGTTCTTGTGAATATGTGTCACATTAAATTTGCTCTGACAGCAAGGAAGGAGGGAAGTGAGGACAGAAATGCTGTAGGGATTAATGTTGAGCTCGGGAGCCCATTTCTTCACAGCATTAGCTGCCTGGTGGAGCTCTAAGGGCCTGACAGGGAACTATGACACAGCGTGTTGAGCCATTTGGGAGTGTTTCAAGTGAACACACACGTTTTCGTCCACCCCAAGTGTGTGTGTGTGTCTGTGTGTGTGTGTGTGTGCGCGGTGGGGTATGGTGGGCGGGTGAGTGTAAGCTGCTACCCAGATCACACACCTAACACCTCTAAGAGAAGAGAGAGCCGCAGTATTGCCGTGCATTAGCATCTATCACAGGCTTTCTAAAGTAGAATTTCCAAAGTAAAACAAAAAAAAAGTGAAACAAATTCATAAACGCGAGAGAACATATTGCAAACAAGACCCCGGGCCAGCAAACATAGAGGAAAAAATGGAAGTTGATAAATGATGCTGGAATGCATATATCTACCCACACCCCTCTGTGTGTGTTGTATGTAAATAAGTTTGGCCTAAAGGTCTGGCCCATTTGAAGGGATGGCGCTCCAAAAACAGGCCAGAGAATTTCAGATTGGTGTTTTAACGGTGTGACCTTTGAGTGAGTTGAATACATGTAGACAGCAGCGTGGAGCCTGATGAATAGCTTGGGTCTTTTCCCAGCTGGGAGAGCAGATGCTGAGAGGGGAACGTGTTTTTATATCCTCCTGCACTGTCTTTTTCTCCCTGCTTCTAATCTTATATTGGAGATGCGGGGAGGGGGTGGTGAGGGGTGCGAGGAGTTGGTTGGAGATGACACATTATTAACTCTCCTGGCGTTAATCTTAATGCCTCATGCTAGAGGACTATACACAATCCATTTTAATGCAATTAGCTCTTGCCAGGAAGGATGAGTTATTCAATGGGAGCATAATTGCATCCTCAAGTTTTTTTTACACTGGTTCATTCCAGGGATGTAATTACTTTCATACATGGTTTAACACATGGCATCACTGACACAAACATTATGTACACATATGGAAGCGCTCATGCGGACACATACACATTCATATGAAGCTGGATGGTCCAACAATTCATCACACAATCCGTGCAATTTTACCTGATTATACAAATTAGAAGAGTAAAATTGCTCAGCATCAGGTTTCATCAGCATTGGCATTCACGCAGAATTCCCAAACAGCAGACCCAGACGCATCGGGTCTGGAGATTGATGGGCTTGACTTCAGATGTCTCACCCTGAGGGGGACAACTGTGTCTTCCTGCTTTCCTACCAAGCCATCTAGCTGCTTTGTATTAAAACCGAGGGTGACAAAAGCTCCAAACATTACCCTTTGATATTTCAGTGGAAGATAAAGCAGGATGCACAACATACACTAGATTTTTTTCCCTTTTCCTCAGTCTGTTTACCCCATTCCTCTCCCTCTGCCATCATCACATTTTTTGGCTTTAAAGTCTGTGCTGTCTAAACTATTTCCAAGAGACTTGGCAATGCCATCCTTAATGCATCCCCCTACTCCACCCAGCTTTTTTATCCCGGGAGTTTTATTTAAAAACTCCTTTTTCCCTTTTAAGGTCTGCTACAGTTGCTCGATTGTGTTTTTGTTTCTGATATCTTTATGTGACAGATGGACAATTTCAAAATGAAAATCTACCACAATTAGTTAAGGTTTTAAGATTCCTTCTCAGAGGTGATTTTGCTCTCCCTTAAGGATAATCGACTTTGAAAACATGAGGACTTTGCAAGATGAGGACATCTAGTTGAGAGCTATTGCAAGGATGCGATGCACAAAGAGCGTTTTTTAAAAACTTGATCAATTCTCTTGTTGCTTACAGTGAATAGCTCAGACACTAAGCCGCCTTTCCTCTTCACTCTTATTGTAATATATTAGACAGAAGGCAAAGAAGGACAGCTTACAGAATTGTCCCTCTGAGGCCAATGCCTAACCACTGATGTCTGTGTAAATAAAGGTTCTTTTCAATGGGACTGCAGGCAGAGAAATAAGCCCAATGAGCTGCCGCAAGGGAAATTGTTTCTCTGCTCTAAGTCTATAAATAATGGAGCTGAAAGAGAACTAGGGCTAGAAATGATCTCGAGTGGCCGAGGGCAACCCACAGGGTCCCTGTCAGAGCCAGGGGAAAGCGGAGGCCCTACATCCACCCACTACTCCAGTCCCTAGCGTCCAGTTAAATTTGGCAATCAGCAATACTTAGCCATTTACAATGAGAGGGGGCTGATCAATTGTTATGCAACTGTTTTATTTCTTCTACCACTGCACTCTATTGAATAAAGCATGTGCAAAGGGACCAGAAGCCCTTTGCTGCTCTTTGAAAAGTTTGTAGGAGTTGTTTTGGCATTCAGGAGCAAACTTTGGCCAAAGATGTTAATAATTATGCATGATATTTAAATCTGGAGTTTGCGTAACCTAAAAAAGTTACTAACTTGGATAGCTAGGAAACGGTCATTGCTCTCACAGTTAGAAAACTAGTTGTCTGTCAAAGGCTGGGCACTTTGTGTTCTTATGAATAACGGTGTGCCCTTCATGGTGACTCCCCTGCCCCCCTCTTGATTAGTGGTAGCACCAGCAGCAGGTCCGGATGCACTGACCCCTCCACCATGTAGCAAATCGCTGACAAGCAGCATTTTCAGCCAAACATAACATATTTCCTGATGACTAAGACCCTCATTTTTACTGTCCCACCTCACAACCCCTGCAGTACAAATGACCTTGAATGTAGAAATTTAAAGTGATCTGATAAGGACAGATGTCAGGGCTTTCATGGCAAAGATGGTGTGGCAATAATGTTGTGTGCATGATAATCCAAAAGAAATTATGTTATTGGGATTTGCTTTTTTTTTAAGCTTGTCTTATGGATATCCACAAACTGCCTGATATTCTTTAATATATACACATATTAAAGGTTATCAGCCAAGAATATGAGACAGTATATGGATATCTATAAAGATATACACATGTGCATTCATATAGTCTCATTCATCCATCCATCTGTTTTCTGCCACCGGTCCGAGTCTGGGTCTTGGGGGTTAAAATAAGGAGAGAAGCCTACACATCCCCCTCGATAGCCACCTTCCTACCATCTCACCTGAGGGTGAGACTGAAGCGTTCCCAATTCATTCGGGGGAAAAAAACATGTCCTGGGTTAGCCCCGAAGCCTCCTCCGGGGCAGACATGGCCTGTACACCTCACCTAGGAGGCTCCCAGGAGGCATCCTAGTCAGATGCCTGAACCACCTCAAATGGTTCCTTTTGATGTGGAGAAGTAGCAGCTTTGCTAATACTGAAAAGGCAAAACAACTGGCTCATTTTTATTAACTTTTATCAGCACATTTCACACAAAATTTAGCTGCAGGTGACACTGCCCATCTGTTCAGCTGTGACTCTGCTACAGTTGCTGCTGACTGTGCTGAGAGTGTTTTCTTCCATTATGAAGATGTGTCATCTTTGAAAATGGTATTGGCCTGTTAGCATCATCGGCATCATCATGGCTATCTATGACTGCATGGGGAGACAGAGGCAGCTCACCCAGCCTAAACCCACAAGGTGATTGATTCAATCTCCCTTTTAAGTATATTAAAAAATATATACTTTACAAGAGTTGTACATGAGCAGCAGTGCTTCTTGTAAAACTGCTAACCCATAGCTCCAGCTTTGGCAGCTATATTAATAAGCAAGCCGATATATGTATGGTTTCAAAAGCAGAAGGTGGTCACACAAAATAGTCAATGGTTATAGATTTCATTTTCTGTCTACTGCAGGTTGTGTTAAGTGATTTAATAAATAAAAAACAGATTTTTTTTAAGCAATTTAGTTTAAGCGCCTGAATCTTTATCAGACTGTATATTTGTTTACAGACACACAGTTTAGACTCACTAATTTCAGGGTAGCTTATTGCCTCCTCCTCATGACTTTTTATGTTAAAGTCATTATATTGAGCTGCTCTCTCAGCTGTGTTTCATCTTTCACCCATTCATCTCTGCAGTACCTGCTGAGGTTATTCAGATATGGTTTATCCATTCGGCTGAATGCTTGCTGCACACATCCCCGTACTGCAAAGGGTGTGCAAATATGTGCGAGGACGGATGGAAGCATCTTTTCCTACCCATTATTTCTTCGAGTGCCGTTGCATTTCACACTCAAAATTGGCACAGAGGCCCAGCACGAGGAGAAAATTTACATGACTGGTGGTGTGATTCAACATAATAACACTCACCGTAACCCACTTCACTAGAGAAAACTGAAGCAGTGCCAGAGCTAGTGTGTCTATTAGCGTGCTTTTGCGATGCTCAGGCACGTCTTGTGATGCAGACATCCCGCCAACTCATTTATAAATGATCTGAGAGTATGATACAGCCCTAGGAAAAAAATAGAAAAACGTGTAGCTGTCCAAGTGAATTTCACTGACACGGTACTTTATATAGAGCAGACTGGACTTCAGAGTGAAGCGAGCGGGAGCGAATTCCGTTTGGTGTTGAACTCCACTGTTGTACCTTCAGGGTACAGCCGTGGACACACAAGCCCAACTGTGACATCCATTTCATTGACTCGGTCTTGCAATATTTACCATTATATTCCACCACACTGTGTCAAATACACCCTTTTCCAGCACTTGTCTCCCATTTCGGCACTCTGACAGTATATTGTTCAAAGTTAACTTTCATCATTTCCCATCTTACACTCTTGCAGCTGTGTTAATTTACAGCAGGGCATGTCTGCATAATGATGATGATGTTAGCACCAGCTTTCTCTAGAGGAGCTATCTGAGAGTGAAACATTGTACTCATGTTTTTCTCTGAATGTCCCAGGGAGGTCTATCAAGAGCAACAGTGCTTCATGTAAAACTGCTAACCCATAGCTCCAGCTTTGGCAGCTATATTAATAAACAAGCTGATACATGCTTTAGCGGTTCAACAAGACCAGAATAGAAACAGAATGACAAAACGATGAGCATCAAAGCGGTAAAGAAGAAAACAGGTCTCTGATGTAAACATCTTGATTAAGTATTAGCAAGCTAGCAATACTAGACTCCAAATGCTCTTCCACTGTTATTGCAAATAATTCAGCACATATTTTGAATATTTAAACCCATGAAATCTGTCACCATTTCATCTGTTTATTACCTGGAGTATTCAACTCATCACTTCTCCAGTTTTTTACTTAGAGATAGAAATCAATCAAGGCTCCAAAATTCCACATTAACACCTCCACCTGCTCTTCCTAGTAAACTCTTTATAGTTGTCAGAGGCCCAGGCAATCCCACCGTCCTGTCAGTTAAACATACAGTTGTCTAGCCACTCTTTAAAGAAGGATGTTCTGATCCCTAATGAAAGCAGCAGAAACCCCAAATGGCCAATAGTTTCTATATTTTATGCTACAATGACAGCAGACCTGAAGTTTTCAACTTCCAGTTGAAGTAATGGCTGTTGAAGTTTTGACAGCCTTATTTGAAACTTCTTATCTGTATTACTTTTTACTTTCTATGTATGAGGTACGATGAAAAAGTTTTCGAAATTCTTAGAAATTAAATGCATACCTGATTTAATTTTCATTCTCCTCTTCAAGGTTACCTGGAAGTGCAGCTCTTAACTGATTTCAGCACTGCAGCTATTTTTAGATCACTACCTAGAAGTCCTGTTGTGATCCCCCTGAGATGACGGCTGGATTCTCTGCATTGTGTAAATACTGCAATACTTCAGCTTAGGTTTTATTTTTGGAGAAGCCGACAAAGGGACCCAAATCTGGCAAGTAGGGTGGGAGGTGACCCCAGATTGTGTTTCTGTGGCCTCAAAACTCCTGCATTTTGAATGTACTGTGTGCTTTTGTTCAGGCTGCTTCCACTGAGTTTCCTCCCTAACGTTTACAGGACATTACATTTCACTAGAAGTCTGCACTGACAGTGGGAGAAAAAAAAAACAAAATCAAATGAGCATACTCCCCCTCATACTTCTGACCTAACAAACACTGAATTTTCAGACTGAACGCCGCTATTTGCTCTCTGAGTTGTACATGGAGAGACAGTTGTGGTCCTCGGCATCAGGTCAGTTTAACAGAGGAGTTGAGGTTTCCGTTTGAGGTTCATGCTGAAACTGCAGATCAAAAATGCAAGAAGCTTCCAGGGAGCATCCTAAAATGCCAGAACTGCTTAACGTGAAGTGTACAAAAAATGATCTTGAATGGAAGATTAGACATCTAAACCAGATAACTCACATTTTCCTGAAAAATGTCAAAGGTATAAACCTGTCCAGATCGTTCTTCCTCTGAAGTTCACTTGAGCTGTCCTGTTTTAACTTTTGACAAGGAAACGTACGCCAGCGTAAAGTAAAGCACATTAAGCTAGCCTATCCTCCTGAGGCATCTGCTCCAGGGCACCCTCCATTAAGTTTGCCCTTTAACCAGCGCTGTGACAGTCCCTCTGTCACACCTCAGCTTCTCAACGTGTGCTGAAGATGGATGTGTAAGAGCTCAGTGCCCCTCTCTCCCATGGTTTTGCTAGCTGCCAGCCCAGCTGACCAGTGTAAAGCTGACAGCTAGCTTGGACAGGCACAAAGTTGGAATAGTAAAGAGGGCATTTGTAGGACCCATGCACTGCTAGCACTGCAAGCTTTACCACAATTATTTTACAGGCCTGAGGTCTATAAAATGTAGTGCTTCAACCTAAGGAAGCTGCCATGCTTTATAGAGGTTGTCCACCTCAGGTGAGTCCAAGGTGGTAACCCACTATTGACTGTTGTTTACAGGGAGGATAATGAGCTTGGCCAGCAGTGTTCACCTGCCAATGGAGCAGGATCAGACAAGCGCTACAGGGGATATCCTGTACCATAGTTCTTACTGTGTCTGAAGTCCAAAGTCAGGAGGTTTAAGAAGTTTGGATTGTTGTTGTTTCCAAGTGTCTACCATTGCTGCATTTTCATGAAAGTGAGGAGAAAGCTGACACTAGCTCTGCGGTATTGTATTGTAGTGTTATGTGTTCTATTTTGCTGAATAACTTACGTGATGTGGTAATTGCGCGGAACCACAGATAATAACAGTATAGTTAAAGCAGAAATGTGTTTTCCTTTGTTTCCTTTCTCAGCTCAGCTTCTTTCTTTTGCGCCGTTTTGACTTTTGCCCTTGTTGTTGTCACAATTGTTTTGTTCTGTGTGTCTCTCAGGAGTCTGTGTTCAGACTGCCTCCAAACGTGCCGCTAGGAGAGAGGCCTTGGTCCTCTCCCAGCTCCCCTGGTCACTCATTCCCAGCTGAGTAACAATGAGGCTGGGCAGCAGCTGGAAACTTAAGCAAGCAAATATGACAGGGAGCAGGCAGCTGTGAATATGGATGGAGGCGTAGGTAGTTTTTGTCGGAAAAAGAGGAAGAGGGGAGCCACAAAGGCCTCAATCTAGGGACCATTGCTTGCTTGTCATCGAGGTGGCAGAGCGGACAGACCGCCTCTCTGCTGAGCTCACCCCACTCAAGATCCCAGAAACCCTTTAACACTGTGGAACAGCCAGAAATGTTGCTGCTCAGTGACTGTACAGTACAGGACTGCAGATCTGAGACACAGGACACAGGCTCAGCAGAGTAAAGTGCAACTAATATAGGATAATAAATAAATGTACCCAGTGCCCATGCTAAAAATGGCTGGATTTGTTAGCATTTTGTTTCACAGAGCAGAGGTCAAATCAAAATTCTTGCCTCCACAAAGAAAATTTTCTTTGAATATATCCTCATAAAAATAGGAGGCCTCTGAGTTTTATTTATACCCATATGACAGAAAGGCACATTATTTTAGTGATCCCTTTACCTTTTGAAAACTGATCACTTTGTTCTAGGCTTCAATTGTTTTTTTAAATGAAAAAGTTTTCTGAAAAATGATGCTTTTAAAAAGCACAGCGACATTATAATTCATGTCTTGTAACCCTGGCTTTGGATACAATCTTTGTGAATATACTAGGATTTTGTTGCTAGAGCTTTAGTCTGTGTTAAGCTATTTGAGTAAATGTCTTGGATTTGTAGCTGATCTTAGCTCCCAAGAATCAAAGTGCATACCAAGCCAATTATTGCCACAACTGATGTAGCTGAACAGTGATAATGTAAGTTTGGGGGGAATAGGCAGATGCAGGGGCATTATTCAGAGAAAGAGAGAATATTTCAGATTCAAGTCACAAATTTTTTGTTGTGCTTTTTTCTTCTTCTTCTTTCCCCTTAAGAAACCACTTATTGATATTCATTTATCCCAGCAAAATAAAGCAATGTAGTTCACTGGTGAAACAAACCAGTTTTTCCTTTTTTCGTCGTGTTTTCATTAATGCAAATTCTTTCGGATTAAATTTCCTTGAAAATTTTGAAACCCACCCATTTATTATAGAGTGATAATGTACTCCCAGTGGGACTCAGGAGAGACTCCTTAATTGGAGAAAAGCACAGCGACAAGACTGTATATTGGATGTGCATCCATGAGTTTACTGAAGGTTCCCTTTGCTTTTTGTATGAAGCTTTTCTTCTCAAAGGTTAATTGAATCTGTTCACCCCAGAAATACTTATTTTTTTTCCATTGATGGAAAACATAATAGTCTCACTTCCAACAAAGCCCCCAAAATAGATAGACTTATAGCAAAATACCGACATTTTCAAACCATGTTCGGGTGGCATTTAGTGTTGCTTTTAGACAGAAGGTAGAAAACCGGCATTCCTGCTTTTTCAGTCTTAAAAAAACAATCATGTCAAAAAGTATATAAGACATAAAGCTGCTTATAATGCTCTGTGTGCGTGTGTGTGCAGGAATGAACACATTTGTATGAGAACATTGGGTTCCCCTGAATTATGCTCCGCTCATCCCTCCATCGATCAGCACCTCTGTGTGACAGCAGGAAATCACATCATATTACTAGCCCTTCGCTAATGTCGTTAGCGGATATTGTTCTGAGGCGAAGTGTGGACTCGGCCCAATGTGATTAGTCCCAATGATGAATTTGCCCTGTTGTTTGGAGACCGTTAACTGACTAGAATGATTGACCTGAACCAGGAGCCTTCTGGGCATTTATTGATGCTCCCCGAGTGTTATTCCTTTAATGACTGCACTCCGATCATTGCCAGCTTTATGGCTTGAGGGAGGCCAAGTTGAGTTAGCAAAGCTAGACTAAAGAGTCTTGGAGGCTGATGACCACAGCGCAGGCTCGTTGTGTACACATATGGTTTGAAAGTGCTTGCTGCAGTTAGTCCAGCTCAGTTATGTCAGTCCTCAGCTGCTGTTTTTGGTGAATATTTCTAAGTACTGTAGGGCTTTCAGATAGGTAGAGGAGAGCCAAATGCCTAGAGGGTTTAGCTTTCTTACATCTGAGGATGTCAGGTGTCTCCTGGGGTGAGGGGCTGGCAGTTTTAGATCCAACAGAGTGGTCAGGGTACACCGTGACTCCTCTAGGTTTATTTTCAGCAGCCTCAAGAGGTCCAAGAAAGAAAGGGAACAGGTCAGAGTGTTGAGAATTACTAAGAATTTCAGAGATTTGTTAGAGAGATAACCCTTCCTCTTTGTACAGTACGGCTTACAGTATATAACAAGCTTTTTATTTTTCAATTCCTTGTAAGTGTTGGTAGATGTAGGGAACTATATGGTGATGCAGATGATGGTTTTTTTTTTTTTACTGACTTCAGTATGCTATTAATCGAGAGCCAGAAAAGAGCTCAGGTGTTCTTTTATTATTCCGATCGATGCGCCATCTGCACACATATGGAGTGTGTGATGTAAAGTTAAATGCAATTTCAGTTTGTATAACACTGTCAAAAGCAATCTGTCTTAGAGAAAGATGTTTAGATGATTCATAGGTTCAGTTAGCATCCATAATGTTTGTTTTTTTATGTCTGCAGTAATATTGTCTGATTAGTCATGAATCTGTTTTATCTGATTTTTCACATATTATCACTGAACTCATTTTTGATCATCCTTACAAAGCCAGAAAACTAAGAACAGAAACTTTGCTTACAGTCATAACTGGATTCTTGAGTCATTTACACCCAGAATTTCTCTCCTTTATTAGCACAGATATGGCGCCTTTACAGTAACAGCTGGTTCCCGCTGTTGATAGAACATCACACATGCTTCCCATTATGGATTTGTCTGCTTAAAGTCCTACAATGCGAACAAAATTAAAAAAAAATTAGAGTTTAACATTCCATTATTAAATCTTTATATTTATAGACAAGACTTATATTGTTCATAAAAGTGGCCTGTTTTGAATTTTTTTTCATGTAACACAATGTTTGCTTGATTATTACTCAGTTACTAAAATTATGATACTGAAGGAAATATATATATATATAAAAAAACAAAAACATTTTAATGAGTACAGTCATTTATTTATTTGGTTTAGTCCTTGAGCACCACAGTCCAATGTTTGGCATTTATCTTTTGATGGCAATCAGCCTTATAAATAGTCACACAAAATATTCTTTGTTCTGATTCATCTCTACTTTGATGACAAAACTAACAATTTCTTTCTTTTGAAACTCCTGCAAAAGACAAAATGGTAAATGGCCTGTATTTGTATAGCGCTTTCCTAGTCCTTAAGGACCCCAAAACGCTTTACATATCCAGTCATCCACCCATTCACACACACAGGTGATGGCAGCTACATTGTAGCCACAGCCACCCTGGGGCGCACTGACAGAGGGCGAGGCTGCCGGACACTGGCGCCACTGGGCCCTCTGACCACAACCAGTAGGCAACGGGTGAAGTGTCTTGCCCAAGGACACAACAACCGAGACTGTCCAAGCCGGGGCTCGAACCGGCAACCTTCCAACAAGGCGAACTCCCAACTCTTGAGCCACGATCACCCTGAAAAAGCAACAAAAGCAAACCACAAATTGTTCTCTTCAGTATTGGGCCATATTTGTTTCTTATACACTATTTGTATTTTCTATATTACTGTCATGCAGCAAAAGTCAATAATCTTCCTTAAGTAAACACAGTCCTCGCTAAATAATTCTCTGAGCTTTATTTCTTATAAAAGTTGTTTGACTTGCACACATATTTGTCAGTTTCAGTCATTCTATGAATTTTTCTGTGGTCAATTTTGACTTTTGTGTGACATCTGTGGTCATGAAGTCTTTTGAGCGCCTGGTTCTCTCCTATCTCAAGACCCTCACGGCCCCCCTCCTGGACCCCCTGCAGTTTGCATACAGAGCCAACAGGTCTGTAGATGACGCCATCAACATGGCCCTACACTTCATCCTGCAGCATCTGGACTCCCCAGGAACCTATGCCAGGATCCTGTTTGTGGACTTCAGCTCTGCCTTCAATACCATCCTTCCAGACCATCTCCGAGGCAAGCTTTCCCAGATGAATGTGCCTGATCCCATCTGCCGGTGGATCACTGACTTCCTGACGGACAGGAAGCAGCATGTGAGGCTGGGAAAGAATGTCTCGGACTCCCGGACCATCAGCACCGGCTCCCCTCAGGGCTGTGTTCTTTCTCCCCTGCTCTTCTCCCTGTACACCAACTGCTGCACCTCCACCCACCAGTCTGTCAAGCTAATCAAGTTTGCAGATGACACCTCCGTTATTGGACTCACCTCGGACGGGGATGAGTCTGCCTACAGGAGGGAGGTTGAACGTCTGGTGTCCTGGTGCAGCCACAACAACCTGGTGCTGAATGCCCAGAAGACAGTGGAGATTATTGTGGACTTCAGGAAGCACACAGCTCCACTCCCCCCCATCATCCTGACTGACACCCCCATCACCTCTGTGGACTCTTCCTGGGTACCACCATCACCCAGGACCTGAAGTGGGAGCCCACCATCACCTCCGTCATTAAGAAAGCCCAGCAGAGGATGTACTTCCTGAGGCAGCTGAAGAAATTCAACCTGCCAACACGGACGATGATGCAGTTCTACACTGCAATCATCGAGTCCATCCTCACCTCCTCCATCACCGTGTGGTACGCTGGAGCCACTATCAGGGACAAACAGAGACTGCAGCGTGTTGTGCGCTCTGCTGAGAAGGTGATTGGCTGCAGACTCCCATCTCTGCAGGACCTGTACACCTCCAGGACACTGGGGCGTGCAGCTCTGATCACAGCTGAACCTTCTCACCCTGGACACAGTCTGTTTGACCTGCTCCCCTCAGGCAGGAGGCTCCGGTCCATTCGCACCAGAACCTCTCGCCATAAGAACCGTTTCTTCCCCTCTGCTGTTGGACACATGAACAATAACCGTATGACTGTTCCCACCACTAACACATGACCCTACGCTGTGTTCACTGCATCATTCCATGTTTGGCACTGATCACCACCTGCACTCATGTATATATCATGTATATATCTATCTATCTACTTAGCACTTTTAATTCTTATTCTCATTTTTATTTTCATGTCTATTTAAGCTTAATTTATAACAGTATGTTTGCACTGAAGCACCGCAGCAATTTCCTAATGTTGTAAACCTGCTCAACATTTGGCAATAAAACCCTTTCTGATTCTGATTCTGATTCTGATTCAAAGCTGTTGCACTCCTGCAAATGTAAATTTGGTCATTTGTTCGTGTGTGAGCACTATCCACATACAGGTACCTGGTGGATTACAAGCCTGCCTCTCATGTCCATGTTGTTTTCATGACCTCCAATCCCCCACTTTCACACACAGACCCCGTTTATGACCACCACACAATCATTCCCAATGCACAAGTGCTCGCCAGTAGATGAACAACAGCTGATTGTGCTGCATGCTGATTTAAAAACAGGCACTTTCTATGTGCCGCGTGCCCGCACAGCTTAGTTAAGTCTTGTCTATAAGTATGAACACGAGGTTGGAAATACTTAAAAATGTTGCAGCTGTCTACAAATTCAAAAAAAGAGACCGTAGTCAACATCATCTTAATTCAGTATGGTAATTTAAAACTTAATGAGTGGCCTATCCCATGTGTGGCTATTTATTCTAATGCAACAGTTTCAAAATAGGCTCATTTATTTCCTAAAATAAAAACATTATGTAAAAAATTTGAAAGAAAAGCATTGGGGGCTACTTGTATTCTTGGCTTAACACACATTAGGTGCTCTTTTGAGCAGCCTGGAGAATGCACTATTGACTCAAAATAAAATCCAGTGGCATCATCTCATCATAATGAAGCAACCTGGTGCAACTGTGTGGATCACTGTGGTGCAATAGTGACAACTGAGGCCGATGGCACAAAGCAGTGTGCTATATTAGGCTTTTAGCTAACAAGCGAATACGTGTTTGATCAAATCTTTTTGTTTGTTTTTTTTAGTTTTGGTCTTTTTATCGTATACTGTTGACAACATGAATGATATAAAACATGAGCAAATATATGTATTTACTAGGCATATTGTTATATCAGCAGTGCACACACACACACACACACACACACACACACACACACACACACACACACACACACACACACACACACACACACACAGAGCCGTATTATCATTGGCATCATGTTAGACTGGTGAATAAGCTTTAACACTGAGAGCAGATGAACCATGGGGACAGCCAGGGGGCTTTACTCTAAAACTTGCATTCAACAAGATGAAAAAATTGGAATTAGAATACCAGACCTCCACATGCAGAAGCAAATTATTATTTATCACTTGGATTCTGAGCATTTGAATGTGCATTAGTAACCACTGTCCAACTCAATACACAGTCGTTATTGCAAAAGTCACTGAATATGACACTGATTATGTATTCATGAATATATTACACAGATGATGAATGCTTAAGATGTTATTTGATTACACTGTGTCACACATACTGTCATTTTGGCAGTTTCCCATGTTCCCTAAAATATTAATGTTAGAGTTACACTCACTGTGTTTTTGCATTTTTCTCTGTCACTTTCAATTGTTGCACACACAGCAGGAATATTATGGTTACTTTAACAATGCTGGAGAATCTATGAATACTTAATAAGTGTCTGGTAAAACTGATGTAATGGTGATGTAAGCCACTGAAAGCCATTAGTCAGAACAGCTAAACCTGAAGCCTTTTTTTCTGCTCCATTTCACCTTTTTGATAGTATCCTCACAAGTCTTATACGAGCTCAAAAAAGGGTATATGTGCAGTATATAGATTGTGTGTGTCGTACAGTTTGATTCCCTGTATTTGCATCAATTAAGCATTTTGCTCATTCTCTATGATGGATTAGGACAACTTGTATCTTATATCCAACTGACATAATGCTGAAAGCAGCCTTTCTAGGTTTGTTGGAATAAAATGTTGTCGATCCCTCGCACAGTAGCCCTGAGCTCCACCATACGTTTTCATACAAGGATCTGAGCCTTAATGGAGCTGACACTATCACTTCATGGCTCACTGTATGCACAGGGGCAATCCTTTGATCCCCATCACTTTGAGTGTTGAATGTGAGAGACGCACATATGCAATGGGAGGCTTTTGGCCCCCACCGCAGGGGATGCTGATGCACTCAATAGAGCCAATTAGAGCAGGAAGCATTTAGTGATTCATGCAACATTTGACACATCCCAGTGGATCCCTTCCTTCCCATCCTTTATGTCTTTGCTTGCCTCTCTCTCCTCGCTTTCTTACGTTCTCTCTGCCTATGCGTATGTCTCTTACTCGCAAGTGAAAATGAGACTCCTCCATCCTTTTCGACTCCATTAAACCGCTAGCGTGCCTCAGTTCACCACAAATCATAATTTGTTCATGGTGAGAGAAGTATTCAGCATCAATGCGACTCAAGATCAGAGAGTCACATTTAGTTTAATATTCCATACAGAGAGAGAGAGTCAACCTCGATTATTAACACACATCGCAGCTACAGTCCCAGCATTACAGGGCAGCCAGTGAAAACTTTGCATAAGTCACCTCTTGCACCACACGTGTGTCTCCATCATCATCATCATCATCTTGCTGCAGATGGGACATTTCTTGTTGCACGGATGACTGCTTTTTCAATATTTTCTACTCTCATCTCCCAACATGCAATGTGCCTGTGCCTCGACCCCACCGCAGCAGTGGACAAGGTGTCAAATCAACAGTGCAGAAGGTGCAAGGCGGGTTAGTGTGACTTACTGATTCTGTGGTTTTATTCAACCCCAGCCAGACTCCCATCCCCGCCAGCCGCCCTCCCTTTCCTATCCAGACCTCACAATGGGCCACAGCAGGACTTGTCAGCGACTACGGCAGCACATGTTATATTGATAAATTTCACCCGAATTCAGATAAGACAGACCAGCATGTCACTGCGGCAAAAGCTATTCCCCGCATCTCCCAAGTCAACAAGATGGATCTATCGCTGTGCTGGTTTAGTCAAAACCATTCATGTGTTTTTTTTCCTCTGTTTTCAGAAGCTTGTTCCTGAATTTTTGTTGCTGGTAAAAAGAGTTCAGAGTTATTGACAGAGAGCAGAAACATGTAGAAGAAAGGAACTGAAGCCATTGAATTATTTGATATGTTTGCTTTGCTTTTTTTGCTTTTCTTGCTATTACCATCTTTCCATCTTGCACGCTCTCAGAGACCATTATTAGCATGCATGAGTCTTCTATTTCTCAGTGCTCTTGGGGAAGCTCTCACCCAGCGAGTTCATATTTAGTCTCCTGAATGAAACATTCATAACTCAGGTATGTGGTCTCAAAACAATGAGTGCTCCTGCCTTGGAAAGACCTGCATCAATCACAGGTTCCGAGAAGCCAAGCATAAGATAAAAGCAAATGCCCTTGTCAGAGCAATTTGGGCTCAACTCGGGGACAGTGTGTGGGTCACGGGCACCCAGTTCCACAGCAAGATCTGCAGAATTAACAGCATCATTTGCATTTTCTGGGACCACCCATGTCTCAGTGGGATTATTATTTTTATTTTTGCCTCTTTGCCGTTTTATCTCTTAAATACACAGAGCCAATGAAGCCTTGTGTTAGCTCTGCCTAGTTTATTTTCAGACTTCAGCCTCCCTCAGTTGTGTAACCTACCTCTCATCCCCCACTATTTTTCTAAACGCATTGTGCTGAATTATGGGTATGCATCATGTAATTATTGAAGTAATGCCCACAGAAAAGGCTCTCCCAAGAGGCTCAACTGTTGTTATTGTTGTTATTATTATCATCATTAGTGCTATCAGCATGTCTGCAGAATAAATATTCTGGCTCTCAATTGTAGGACAATTGCTGATTAATCCAGTACAAACAAGGCCTTGCAATTTGTGCCTCAAGAACAAGCACAAACAGCTCCTCTTCACAGTAACCACCTCTATCTCATAGCACATCAGCCCTTTTCCTACACTCCCCCATCCTCTTCAGTGCCGTTGAATCTCTAATTAAACCACTAACAAGAGAAAAGGGAGCACTCTGGGATGCTCTGAACACCCAGCGATAAACCTTTGTGGGAAGCTAACAAGAAGCCCCCACACACACCCATCTCCGTCATCCTCCGTGCTTCTCTCATGGACTCCAATGATCTGCTTTGATTGTATTAAACAGTGCATTTCAATTTGCAGTCCAGCTGAGATTCAGTCAGACCCCCTACCTCTTAAAATTTCTCATGCCTGCAGGTTTCCATGCATCAAGTGGAGGAAGCTACACAGAGGAAAAGTACAGTTTAGATCCCGAAATATACCTATAAAAAAACCCTCATTTGATACATCCATGGACTTGTGATCACGTAAAGGAAAAATTAAACCTTATCCCCTGGCTCTGTTATACTGTGGGGGACATTTTTCTGGGATAGTTTGGCCTCGCTTGTCTTTTTAGAGGCAAATCAGTGGAAATGAATGCAAAGTTGTTCTTACTTAGCAAATTTATCCCCTGATTAAACATGCCTGTCCTCTTAGGATTGGTCTGTAATGCTACCTATCCATGAGGCACAAGGAATCCCAGAATAGTTTGATGGTTTGAGGAGAATGAAAATTATGTGAATCATATTCTTTGGCCTTTCTGCTCACCAGATCACAACCTAATTGAATGTTTTTAAAAGACTAAGGACCACTCATCACTGTCCACCAGCAACATCCAAACATCAAAGCAGACAATCTCTTTTAGAAGCACCGTGTTGCCTCCCTCCAGTAAAAGGTAGAGATTTGGAGAATCCCTGCCAAGACACACTGAAGCTGTTCTGGCGGTGCTTTGCAGCCTAGGTTAGCATGCAATCCATGTGCTGTTTGGCTGTCTAACTTCTCCCCAGTGAAGGAGAAAAGGCAGCGCGTCAAGGTCTCCTTTGCGATAAAGAAAGGGAGCAGGTGAAAACTGAAAAAAAGGAAATTAGTAACAGTCTGCTTTGTCATGCACACACATTGGCAATTGTTGCATCCCAGGAGATTCGCATGCTCCAAATTGTTTGGCTTAAAAACACAATTCTGAACAAAGTGAAGCAAAACAATATTATACATGCTTGAAATTACCCGGTAAAGTGCCAGCTGGTGTATTTAGCTGAGCTCTTCTTCCAATAAAAATGTGTTCAAAATTTGTTCAAATGTGAAAGAGATGGCCTGAGATTTTTTTAAACTGTCTGGAATACTTACATACTCTACGCCGAAGATGTTTGTGTTGTATTTCCCTACTGTTCACACGGGCCGGTGGTGTGATCCCTTCACTACCCACAGCTACCACAAACCAAATATTAGTTTCTACTGGTTAAGAACATGCAGTGTGTGATTTAAAAAAAAAAATACTAAAAACTAAAACTAAACAAAAGTAAAACACAGGAACAACACATTTTCAAGTTGATATTGATAGCATGTTAGCAGTTCAGAGTTGGCTGCTTATTCTATATCCAGCAGATCCATTTGAAGTCATGTTTCTGCCCACCTGCTGAATCCAAGTCTAAACATTTCACTCTGTGCTTAGCTCTGTTGTCGAGGTCCAGCTTTTCAGCTATTTTTCCAATGTGTTTACCCTCAAAAGCTGAGATTTTTTTTATTTTCCGCTTGCTGCAAAGCATCTAGATTTTGCTTGTGTGTCTGCCTTCTTTTTCCCCCTGAATAATAAGTTTTGTTTACTTCTTGACATGAGAAAACACCATTAAAACGTGAAAACACTGAACAAACCTAGGGTACCAGCCTTGAAATCCTTCAGTGTAATAACAAAGCATGTACCGTACACCCACACTGTGCTGTCTGTTATTTTCAGACTCTGCCTATGCAAAACCTTACTCAGCATCTCTGACCGTGGCTATTTCCTGTCTCTGTGCAGGATGCATTTGTGATGCAGACGCATGTCACCTTTGAATGAGTGTAGGTGTTTAAGTGTAGGTGTTATTGATGAGAGATGGAGAGGAGGAGGAGGGCTGGTTTAGTTGTGACAAAAGTGAGATAGAATTAAAATAGGCTTGGTTGCTGCCTTCCCTCTTTCTTTCTTTCCTTCCATCCTACCTTCCTCCTCCTCCTCCTACTCCTTATCCTCTCTGTGACTCTGTGGGTTCTCTCTCCTATTTAGCAGGTAGCTTTTTGTGATAAATGAGCAGCAGCTGAGTTGGACAAACAGAATAGAGAAACTGTATTCGGCAGGTAAAAAGTTTCCTTACTTCAACCGTCACCTTTTTATGCTCGCCTTTCATTCTGTGTAAAAGTTAAGTAGAGTAGGTGACTGTTTGGAGGTTAGAAAAAAGTGAGGGAGGGGGCATTTCTATGTCTGGCTAAATGGAAATGTTGAGAACTGGCACTCACATACTGTACCTGCTCTCATAGAAGAAAGCTGTGAAAGCCGAATGCCTACTGATGCCAGGAACAGGCTCATTTTCTCACCGAGATGAAGGGGGGAAAAAAATGTCTTTCAACCTGCATCCGCTCTTCCATGCTGAGAACAAGGGAACCTTTCATTTGAAGTGGAGTATTCAAGAGAAAGAGAGAATGAGAGAGAAACAGAGAGGGGAAGGAAAAAGGGAAAGTGAGCGAGGCACTGAGCTTGGTTTGGGAACCATTTCATCACTCATTGTGCCTGACTGTCCCACTGCTCGGGCTCGGCGATGCCAGCCGCTCGAAGGAAAGTGTCCTGCTGAGTGCTGTCTATTGGCTGCCACTCCGAGAAGATTTGGGGAAATATAAAATGGGCAATTTTGCATAATACAGTCTTCATTTCTGCTGGAGACAATTTTTCTTAAACTTCTCAACCCTTAAGAAAAAAACCCACCACTTTCAGGCATTAGTGATTCTGCTAATGTTGCTCAGCACCTGTGAACTGAGCTGAGATTGAAAGGGTATTGTCAAACCTGCCATTTAACCACGCTTTGGTTCCAATCTAGTTTCTGACTTCAATTCAGACACGGGAACATTTTAATTGGGAAACAGCTTTACCACAGCTGACCCACCGTACTGCAAACTGTGGTTTCAATGACTCAGACAGAAGCTGCGCAGCTCTGCTCTTTTCTTGTCCTGTATTCAGCTTTCTTTTGTTCACCATTCACTTATCTGGTAATAAAACCTGATTTAATCTTTCCTAAATAGCTATAAATGTTCCCTTATAAGGATTTTGCCTGCAAGCAAACATATCTGTTTGTGGTCAAGGGTCTGTTCACTAATTACCCAAGAAAAAGACAGATTTCTTCACAGCAAGAACTACAAAGGGTCACCAACACAAGGCCTTCATTATGCCACAGCCCCATACATCAACCAGGCTGACAATCTCCAGTGTTTCCAAAAAAATAAATAAATAAATATGAAACCATTTCTGAAAAGGTTAGAAGGGGCTCCGTCTGCCTGCCTCTGCGTCAACCTTTTTTCAAGGTGAGCTCCCTGGCGCTGTCATAATTGAAAATTAAGTATTTGCCGCAGTATAATTAAACGGTGACCTTTGAACCTAAACGAGACCTCAGACGCATATTAAGAGATTAGGGGACCTGGATCCGTTCGCATACATGCTCTGGCGCTATGGGCACTCGCCTCCACACGCATACAATGAATTAGTTAACAAACAGTGACAGTTTCTTAATTATCACCTTGCCTGAGTCGTTAAAACAAAGCCTTCTGCATCACCTTTCGATTTCTGCAGCCAATAAGTCTTAAGAATTTCTCATTTATTTTCAATTAATTATCAAATAGCACCATAAAGGTGATGGTAATGACATGGATAAGAGCTTCATGGCTATTCGGGGGCTAATTCAGAGGGGCTTAATTTGTAACTTTCAGTATTTGGTGAAGAGGAAAGAAAGTTGCTACTCTGTCACTGCTGTGAAAAAATAGTTTGTTTATAATTCTCACATTTTTGGGAAAATGTGGATGTTTTTGACAAGCTTTCATCAAGCAATGGCCTGTATTTGTATTTGTATAGTGCTTTACTAGTCCCTAAGGACCCCAAAGCGCTTTACACATCCAGTCATCCACCCATTCACACAGTAATGTGTAGACAAGTAGAAACATCGAGTCCACAAATAAAACTGAAACAGATTAATCAGGGTAGCACTGGAATATCTTTTGAAGTGCTCACAAGTAATAATTCCATTTGCTGACCACATGTCTTCCATCTAGTCTCACTCTGCAGAAAACTGTGAAATGCTATTACAATATTACTTTCACTTTTATAGATCCCTAATGAGTGCTAAATTAAAGTGGGAGGATATTTTAAAATGTGGAACCAAGAGGGAAATGCCACAAGCCTTTTCCTGTTCTAGCAAATAGAATCATTAATGGAGTTTGGACATTCTTTTAGAAGTGTTAACATAAATATGATTAACAATTACAGATGTTGCCATTTTTTCTGCTCATATATCATTTTGCATTAGTTTAATAATGCTCATTTAAATCTATTTGACTGTATTTCGTTTTGGGTTTTTTTTGCACATTGATTTATTCTATAAGAAAACAAAGCCTATGCTGGGTTTGGCAAAAAACAAAAAACAAAACAAACAATGTGTAGACAAACATGAGAAGTGGCAACAATATGAAAACAGTACATACTGATATGCGCTACTTGCCCTGCTGTTGATATAGAGTTTGCGCATTTCTCTGCAGGTGAAATGGCAGATACTCTTTGTTAGTATTAGCATCACTTAACTGGGATTATCACAAAACCATGACACTCGCTTCAATGCTTTTACAGAAACTGGGTAGAGATTGTTATGCGTGATGCTTTGAGCTCAGGAGTGGTTTAAATTGATTAACACGCAGAGTCTCCTACTTAACCAGAGAGGAGGGCTGCATTTTTTTCAAAAAAAAAGGAAAATCACAACAGCTCTTAATCTTGGCCCGGAACAAAGGCAGGGCAAGGAAAATCAATAGCATTAGAATGTAGTTCTTACACCCACTTATCTTTCTCTCATTCTGAAATATAAGGAGAAAGAGAAGAGGAGCCTTGAAAAGCTTAGCGCATGATATAAGCCAAATGTCAGCAAGCTGTATGAAGTCAGGAAATGTGCCTTGGCCCACAGGGAACCCTTAGAGCAGCAAAAGACCAGCCATTCTCCCAACCTGCTGCCTCAATCAGAGACCGAGTGAAATCTTATGATATCGACTGAATTTTAGACTTAAGTGTTTTTCCTAAAGCACAACCTTATTCACTCACTGCATGAGAAATATTTCAATGACATATTACACTTCATTTTGTATCTCTCGCCTCTGTCCACTGCTGTATATAGCCGCCTGTGCAACAGGGATAAATCACTTCCCAGCTAGCTTATTACATGAAATGAAGGAATTCATCATGGTGACAGTTGGCCGTTGCGAGGCGTTCACTGTGATTTATCTGGGAGAAATTGATTGATTCATTAACACTGAGTGAACAGTGCTTTTGCTGTGGGGGCAGCGTTGCGTACCTTGCTGCGTGTCGCTCTCGCTCTGTGTGTTGGACGAACACATTTTATGGAGATTTCGGCTGGGTGTCCCCTGTAAAAGCATGCGGGGGCTTCTGCATTGCAAGCTTAGCTCATTAACTGGCAAGTATGGTCAGTGGTCCAGAGCTGGGAGCCAGTACTTTGTGGCAAAGAACGCAGCGTTCCTAATTAGTTCACCCATATGCCTTCCAACATGATAGCCTGTGTGTTATAATGTGACAATAGATCCTAAAAGTAAAGTGCACAGGACCACAAGTGCGTCTGCTGGTCTGCTGCTTCTGGCAAGATTAAGTTTTGCTTGACTCCTGCATTTAGTTTAGTGTAGTGTGTGGGTCAAGATTTGTTTATGTGCCTTCATGAAGAAGATTTGTGTACAGACCTAATTACAAAAAAGCTGGGATGCTCCGTAAAATGTCAACAAAAATGGAAAGCAATGGTTTTCAAATCTCATAAAGCCATATTTTATTCACAGTGGAAAACAGAAAGTATGTCAAACTTTTAAACTGATGCATTTTATTATTTCAGGAAACATATGAATGAATATTCTTTATTGTCATTGTCACAAGTACAATGAAATTGAAAGATGAGCTCATATGATCTATGTGCGTAAGGGACACAGGGCATTGCCTGTGATCTCTAGGCCCTCCGATAGCACTGTACTAAAAACGAATCGAGGAGGGAGCCTAAGGGTACATCTTTCAACATCTTACAATGGCTGTGATTGCAGCCATTCCCCAACTCTCTATGAATGTGTATAGGAATTTCTTTTACTTATGTATTAATCACATTATTTTATTGTATAACGCCTTGGTGCCACTGGATTTTAACAAGTCTCACACTCATACATTAAGACAAATGGTGGGGGTCTAGTAAGGAAGTTGGGGGAAGCAGACCACTCCACAGGAAGAACCTTTTGTCTCTTTGAGGACTCTGGGAGGTAGCAAGGGAGTGTGAACCTTAAGGTGTGAAACAGCTGTGTACTGCCTTTTGTTCCTGGAGAAGGTATTTAACTGAGAGCCATGCTAGGCTCAGTGAGACTCTGCTGACCGCCTGCTCCGCGGTCATGCAGGCTCTCTACAAGCTTGGTTGTCTGTTCTTTGTGTGTTTGGATTAAAGAATGTTAGCTACCGCTCACCGCTCGTCTGCAGGCTTTATTTAAATGGAAAACTTCCACATCAAATGGTACTGATGGCCACGACCACTGTTCAAAGACCATTGATCAATGGTTATTGATCCATGTTCATGACAATTTGCATATTAATAATCAAGGATCTGACCCCCCAGCCCATTGTTCTTTCAGTGGTGCTAGTTTCAGTCATTGTGCAAAGGTACTGTTTATAAGATTGGGGAAACCTGCAGTCAGCTGATACTGAAGAAGTGATTTGGATGAGTGACAAAATGCTTCTCCCACTGAAAACGCTACGTCCAGATGAACAGAATCAACCTTTTGGGATTCGGGACTGATAACTCGTTAGAATCAGACAAGAATGGGACAAAATTGCTGTCCCAAAAGTTCAGCAACTACTCTATGGTGTGTGTAAGACGTAGCCAATTGTAGACTGTTGTTATAATAGACTATAATGTATTGTTAATAAAATATGGGTTTATGAGATTTTCACACTGTTGTATTCTGTTTGTATTTACATTTTGCAAGTGTCCCGGCTATTTTTGGAATGCAGTACTTGTAAAAAGTAAAAGGAGTGACTGTGTTTAAGTTATTTCTAACCCATATTGTCCTTTAAAATAGTTTCTTGACTCACAAGAAGCTTTACCCAAAGAAGAAAGTGTAACCCTTTTGCCCTCCTTCAGGATAATTGGTGCAGTAAGGGGAAAAATTATACAGTTTTGGGGTTTTTATCTAAGATAGTTATTTTTAAGAAATTGTTTTACAGTCTTCTTTGCAGCCAGATTGTGCATCAATAGTTCTGTGATTGAAATGTTTTAGTGTTCCAGCAGGAGTGACCCATAATCATGTCCCTCTTTATCTTTTGAAAGAGAAGTAAATAACACAGTGGCAAAGGTTTGATTTTACTTTTATCTGTCCTCTTAAAAAAACAAAACAAAAAAAACCCCCTGAAATGTCTTAGTTACAGTTGTGACACGACGAGTGACAGACGTAGACTTCAGGAAAAATGTTGGGGAAAAGGAGGTTTATTATGTTGTATTATAAAAGGAGACAAACCAGTATGCTGAGCTTGCCCACTGGCAACCTCATAATTCATATTCACTGTACGGTAGAGTACAAAATGCAGGAAATCATCTCCGTTGAGCACCTCAAATAAAAAAAGGATTTATATGACTACATTTAAAAAAAATCTAATTTTGGGGGAAAAAAAGTTGAGCTACTTTCTTGAGAATAAAGTCAAAATGTGGACATTAAAGTTGCTGTTTCAAGTCAGACTGCCACCGCTGCTCTAGGTTTACCCTCTATAAAATGCCTTGTGTAGATGAGTTAGTGAAATTGTACTTCACAATGAGTTTTATTAACTTCACTGGAGTCTTTATTTTTCTAACAGCTTTTTCCTTTAACTCGTTACATTCTTACACAAATATTTGTACTTTCTACTCCTTACAACAGTATCATTTAAAGGATTTATTATCAGGGGGTTGTGTGTGTGTGTGTGAACAAGAGCAGGTGTCTGTAAGTTCAGCATCTAGCTAGCGCTACAGAAGAGGAATTGGGCATAAACGGAGTTTCTACAACATTTCTATCAGCTCAACAAACATCAGCAAACACACAAACTGTTTTTGTGCAGTTTGTAGTAGTACTGTGTTGCTAGCTAAAGGTCCAGCTGCTGTATTTCCTGGAAGAGAAAAGAATGAGAGTTCACCTCATTCAGAGATGGAGAAAGATGTAGGAAAAGACAGGACAGGAGAGGAAGAAGAGATGTTATATCTAAAGGTAAGGCGCTGCTCAGTGATGCTTCATAAACTGCAGATTTGAAGATTACATGTAATGTCAGCATTTAAATTGTATATTGTATTTGTATATACATTTTATATTTTCATTTTGTGAGACTTCCTGAAAAATAAATAAAGCTATAATAACTTTGTGTTATTCGAATGTTGCATGAAAAGACTGGGTAGTTTAGTACAGGTTAAAACAGGTTAGCTTGAATTAATGTGGTGAATCCAACACACTGTATTGGACTGGTGCACGGTGGCTGTTGTGCTTATCGTCAGTGTTGGGTTACATCAAGTGTTGCAGAGATTAATTTACATTTCAGCTGATGACGCTTACATTCATTGACTGAATTCAGTCGTTATACCAACTTTATACTGTCTACTAGAAAGACAATACAGAGTATACTGTTGGAAATGGAACTCAGCCAAGATAGCTGGGAAACATCTGCTTACGTCTTTTTGAATTATGTTGTGTAAATCCACAAAGAGCAGCAGGTCAGCTGATCACAGCTTGTCCAGTGAGGAAAATCTACTGGAGCCAACAACAGAAATTATTGTGAGGTGTTAGTATTTTTCCCACGTTGAACCATTACAACAGATCATAGTGTTCCCTCACTTGACAAATCTCACTTTAACCACTAGCTGTTCTCATTTTATGTGTGGACGCAAAGTCATCCTCTACCATGTAGGCAACAAAAAAATACATTTTTACATTTATTTTTATTCCCTAAAAAACAGATTCAAGCTGAGTACATTCATTAGAATTAGAATTTAGATTCAAATAACATTTGTATTCTCATGTACTAATAATATATTTGTATATATGGCAGAAGGTCCAGTTACCTGTGCATAAAAGTACCAAACAGTCGGATGGTTGCATCTCCCTGAGCCTGGTTCTACAGAATAATGTCTATACTTTCACCACCTCTGCCAATGGTTACACCCTCATGTAGTAAAGAGGGGGTCCCTAAAATGTGGTCCTAAATAACTGTAGATTTTGTTTGTCTGTGGTTATTTAGATATTAGTTGGTCAGTGAAATATTTTATTTGGGTGGGTTGCCATAAAATCTTGCAGAGACATACAAGCTCACCAGAGGATGAGGTGCAATTACTTTTTGGTCTCCTGATTTTTTTTTTTTTTATCTGATTGCACCACACTATTGATATTTCTGTATTTGTAATGAAATAACTCACATTTTTTCTTTAATATAACCTGCCATGGAATTTGATACAGAAGTGTACGTTCCCCTTAATCTTTCATACCCGACCAATACTTGTGTGTTGGCCAACTGGCCAAACAAATGCTCACTTTCACCATTTAAGTTTATTGCATATATTTGTCTGACACCATGTACTGAAGTATTGTTCTAGTGCTACATGAATAGGCCATTAAATTAAGGTAAAGGAAACATTATGTGTGTTAACATTGTCACTGATTTTAGCATTTAGAGAAAAGTGCTCCCTAACTGGAATACAGATGCTAGCTAGCAGCTAGCAAAAAAAATAGCTACTGAATTCCTTTAAAGAGATTAAGTGATTAACATTTCTATGTCTTCCTTGACCTCATATAGTCTCTGTAAGGGATGCTTAGAGTAGGTACTGTACATTCATTCTGGGGATTAGAAACAAGACTTAGACCACACGCTGCGGCTATGTTCTCCCCTTTTATCTGAGCCCTCCAGCCGATGCTAACAGAGGTGTTTAGGGCAGAGAGGGCGCGCCAAGCTCCATTTGTGACGTCAACAAAAGGCAGCACTAGTCTCAGGATGCCACATGCCAAATTTGACGGCGATTAATTAAATTCCGAAGAAAGCAGGCGGGTCCTAAGACATTTCAGTTCTGAAAAGTGTTGGCATCTGCCGCAGCTGCAGCAGTTCTGACAAAGACAGATAGGAGACGTTTTAAACAAATTTAAACAAGCTGCCGTCTTGTGCAGCTAAGCAGCCGAATAAATCTGCCTTTAAAAAACCCAAATAATACAGCATTTCACTGTCGTAAAATGCCATCAGTGGAGAAAATGGGTAAATAATAGCTCTTTCAGAGTGTCCATGGAGATAAACAGAGGAGTGTCATAGAACAGTACAGTAACTATTGAGGATTTACCTCCCGCTTATTGTGATCAACCATCTGTTGCTGAGCCTTGAGAGCTGCACTCTAATTTGATTTGTGTGCTAGAAACAGCTGGCAAATATTGTTATTGCATTTTCTTCCATTTAGAGTGCATAGGTGTTGACAGAGCAGAGCAATAATGTGAAAATTAATATACAAATTACCTCGTGATGATATTAATCAAAGACACACTTCTTTGCAACAGTGTCAACCAGAAGACAACCACAATTCCATTAGTTGCCATTTAAGATGGTGTGGTTTTTTTAATGATCAATACATGTGCAATAATTGTCCCAACAGTGCCATTCTGAAAGTCAACAGCAGCAGAACGCAGATGCATTTCCTCTATGAGAATGTTCTTCGTCTAGTCCCATTTTCATGTTTCTTTTTTTTTTTTAAATCTCAAGAGTCCTTTTAAATAGAGTGGTCACTAAACCTCACTGACTTCTAGTCTCTGACCTTGAGAAGTGATAACCAATGCATGCTGTTTTCAAAAGCATTGCAGTTCAGATGCAGTGTCGCTGCATACGCTTATACACTCTGCTGTTGGAGACGTTCTTAATGAGAGACGAGAGACACAAGAAGGGAAGACGGGCTGTGAAAAAAGTGGAATGGAGACATTCAAAGAAAAGTATTAGAGTGAAAAATGGTGCTGCATTTTGTGCAGGCGTGTGTGTGTGTGTGTGTTGGGGGGGGGGGGGGGTTATGTGTGTCTTTGAGAGACCCGAAGAGGAGCTGATGAGTCTCTAACAAGCAGCTTCATCAGAGTGAGGAATGAGCTGCCAAGCAGGATCTTTCTTTTGACCTACCTTGGAGAGCAGCGGCTGGATGGATGGACAGATGGGTGGATAAATGGATGGAGAAAGACAGAACAGAGAGAAATAGGGAGAGGATCTACTGAAGTGCAGTGCAGAGGCTCCTTTCTTCATTGCATGTCAAGGCAGTGTCTGTGTGCCGGGAGACAATCACTTATCTCCTTGCTCTGATCCCACAGTCACAACTTGAAGCACCACCAGTACACAGGCAATGACCAGGGAAATGATGCAGCAGACATGATGGATAAAGAGGATGCACACTGCTGCTTTTGGCACCATATCAGCAATACCTCGTCCAATAACTTGTCCGGTGAAAGGCAGATTCCAGTTTGGAGAAGTAGTTAAGGTGAACCTTTATGTACCTGAAAATTGTATTTAACCTTTTTTTATCCCGTGGATGAAATATTAACTAAATGTCAACGTGATTTCGTTTTTCCAATATATTTTTTTCTTTGAAGAGAGATTTTCTCTGGCAGCTGCTTTTGCTCTCTCCCTCTCCTTCCCTCTCTCACTCCATCACAGAGCTCAGTGCATGCACTGCCATTAGTATGCACACTAAGTTCAGTCTCAATTTGATGTGCAGCCACATGATTTCACAGTCCACCCCGGTGGCACAGATCAAATTTACAGGTATGTAGAAGCAAGACTGATGAGGAGATTCAGATTTTCATTTTATCTCTACATAAGGTTTTCACAGTTACAGTGCTGTAAAAAGCTCAAATACACACACCCAGTATGTGAACACTGTGTTAATGTTCATGCAATCATTCTAAAACCGTTTGGTCTTTTGCCACAGTACCAACATATTATTCAAATTTGGGGGCAACAAGAATACAAAAAGCATGAAAAACTGTTTTCTAAGCTTTTATCTAGTCTGTCTGTTTCTTTGCACAAAGACTCCTAGTCAGTGAGAATGACCTTGAGAATCGAATGTAGCCACGAGTTCAAAACAAGTCATGATTCTAATCTCTATAATTAATGGCTACAAGAGGCTGTGTCATTCATTACAGCTGATATTTAATCTCGTAGACAGGGAATATTTTCTGTCAGTGAATCAAAGCATGTTTCAATCCATGCATGATTCTTGTAGAGGACTGCTTTGGGAGATGAAGTACCCACTCTCACTCCAATAGGGAAGTGCAAAAGTTAGAGATTTTGCATTACACCGGCTTCATTCAGCAAGTCAATTCAGTCAGTTTCCACGAGAAACTAAAAACCTTTAATTGCAAGATTATCTCTGCACATGCATAAAACACAGTATTCATATGAAAATACTCAAAAGTAGCAAAGCATTGATTCAAAAAGATGTCAATAGTTGGGAAAGTTTCTGCGGGGAAGCAGAGTAAGCCTCAGCCCATCATTTTTGGGCAACAAATCATCTCACTTATTGCTCTGCTACATGACTTATTTTCTGCGTTGTGGCATCAACAATAGAAATGGATGATACCGAAGCAGCTCTCCCACTTGCGTTGCCACATCAAGATGTTATCTCCCGCTTAAAAGCTTATCAAGCAAACAGTAATGATGCTGAGTGACTGAATTGTGTGTTTTGATGGATATCGCTGTGAGTAATCTGACACCAAATTGTGTTCCACTTCTCATATTGTGCCGATTTCAGAGCCTGCAAACAACCGCGCTGCCCTTCTCTGCTAATTCGTAACCTCGCCCTCGCGCCACCCCCCCCCCCCCCCCAAAATCTCTCAGCTCACTTATCGTCATTTGTCATAGCTTTGAATTTTTTTTCCCCACAGGTAGAGAAATGGGTTGAAAACCCATTTCAGTGCTCTGTGACAGAAAAATAGATCATCATTGTCCGATTTCTGTTTGGCCCACAGTTAATCTGTTGTACAGTGTGTACCGTGCTGTACTTTCAGTAGTCTCTATTTTGCTCCAGTGATAGGACTGAAAACCTGTCTCTGACGTTTGCGCTAAGCTTTTATAAGAAGGATAATTACCATCTACAGTAGAAAGGAAAATCATAAAGGATGATGAGTATTAACAGTGGGGACTCCTTTCATTGTACAATTTCCCCACAGTGGCTACAATTACTGTAATCACTACAGTGGTGAATGTAAGGAGAAAGCATTTTCTTTATGATACTCCGTCTACTGGAAATATGTGTTCTGCTGAAAAATAATAATACTAATAACGATGATAACATGTCACATGATGTAACATGATGTAACTTTTCACAAGGTAAAAGCTGACTTTTGCTTTTACTAAATAGCCATGCTCGAATGCAGGGAGAAAAGCTGACGCAGAGGGAAATGTTTTCCACATTATCAGACAGGCAGTGTTTTTGCTACAAGACATTTACATAATTACTCTTTGTTGGACAAACTTAATAGGATGGCCAGATATCTGTTGTTGACAGACAAGTCAAAATGTTAAAAACTGATAAAACAATGAGGAAAAAAAACCAATGATAATAAAATATTGGCATAAACACGACTGCTCTGTAATCCTGACCATACCAGTACAATATAACCAAAAATATGATATGATGATAGAAATATCAGATTTTTTGTTTAATTTATCAAATTTTCAATTTTCACCTCAGTATGAAAAAGTAAAATAAAAAGTAACACCTACAGTTATTTATTCAGAAAACTGTCAGCAGTAAAATTGGTGTGAGTTTATGGTCTGTCATCTACAAGCAGGTATGGAAAAAAACGCTGTTACCGTAGTAACTTAAAAAAAAGAAAAAGAAAGAAAGAAAAACCCAATGGTGAATTGTGGCTCTTAGTGACAGCTTCATGCTCCTGTGTTTTTCATAGTCCACACACTCTCTTGTCCTTGCTGCCACCATGATCAAGGTCAGCAGCTAAATGCCAATTCTGACATCGTTACTCTGCATTGTCATTCAGAAGAGAAGTGGTTAGCACATTGATTTTTTTTTTCCTCTTTTGCTCTAAGACTGATTGTCACATGGAAATTGGTCTGTGTAAAAATGATCAGTGTTCTGCTGTACAATTATCACCTTACCAATGTATCATTTAAAAAAGGCAATATTTATTTAATAATGGGTATAATGGGCTAAATTACTTGTCAGGCAATGATGCTGGAGCTCAATAGCAAACACAAGCCTGGCTTGTAGAACATGTGAAAGAGCAGCAAGCAGTTGTTCATAGATTCAAATGAATGAAATACATGGAGTTGATGGTGCAAGCATGCCGGTAAGAAGGTGGACTTGTGCAAAATCATACAAAGCCCATATTGCTCAGCTTCATGAAAAGTGGGCAGATTATTTGCACAGCAAAGTGCCATTTTTCTGCATACACTACTCTGGGAATTTTTGCATGCATCCATAATTTGATGTTAAGTGCCTGCTGATGCATTATGCAGATTAGATAATGCATTATGTGTAATTCAAGCAGACCATAACTGAACCCAGGATGACATTCAAGGTCCTCATGCAGAAATCCGGATATGGCGTTGATTGCTGGTTCGGCCAGCTACCGGCTTCCTTGCATCACAACTCCTCCACTGCTCACTGTGTGTCACGCAGGATTCAAAATAGACCTCTTGACCGACAGCAGGTGCACCCTGTGTTCTATAAAACAATCCCATCGAGTTTTGCAACTTTACTTTCAGCAGTTTTCTTTTTCCTTTTTTGGAAGAGGTGAACTGAAACTTATGGTCTGCTTTCAGGCCATTCTGCAGGGATCATGGCATCCAATTGTTTTGTCTGGGTAATGCCGCTTTTTGAAGGCTACTCTATGGTGCTGTTCAAAAAGGCAGTTTTGTGATTTTGAATGGACAATTTAGTTGCTCATTTCACCATCCGACTCTCATTTAGAGTGAGCAGTGACCTGTGTCATATGGACACTGAATGGAGGTCAGGCACCGCTAACTGTACTGCTGGGTGCAGTAAAAGACAGAGAGGTACAGCTACACCTGCGGGCCTAGACTCAGCGGTCGTGTTGACTTGTAATGGCATAGGGTTAGACACATGCAAGGGACACAACTGACGAGAGGAATAAACTGAGAAACACAATGTGATAAAGCAAGGTTTGCTGACTTGATCCAATGCATTTTTTCACAGGCATGTAAACACAGTAAATTTTGTGCAATAGCGTTTCTGGCACAGCTCTGTACTATTTCTGGCTTCACCCATCTGTCATGGAAATAAGATAAGCAAGGTATAAGTGAAGAAATGCCAACCATCTCTGCCCTTGCAAAATATGAGTACCGTGTAAGAGAGTATCCGCCAAAGATATGCATACACCTGAAAGACCAGAAGTAGGCTGCATTCTGCATATATTTACTATAATCACTTTTTCCCCTTTTTCATCAATCTGTGAGGTAACTTTTCACAACTTTTAATGTGTTTCCTTCTGAGATTTTAGTTTATTTTTTTGCCTTTTCTTTTTTTAACTACCAGCTATTAGTTTTCATTGCATTTCTCAACAACTATGTGGGTAATAAAAGCTTGAATTGACATTTAGGCTATAACGGTTGTCATCCATCCCTGTAGTACCCACTCCCCTCCCCCTTCGCTGGGGTTGAGCTTGGCAGTGGGTCTTCTTGCGGCGGTCCATGACACGGAGAGTTATATATGCCAGGGTATTACAGAGCCCTTCTTAATCCGGTTTGTCATGCTGCTCCCTCCGGAGTGGGGTAATTTCATGGTGCTGAACTGGTATTGATAGAGCCTTGGTAAATGAGGCACGCAGCAATCGTTAACTTTAATAACCATAAAGATGTGAGCATTGGAGTCATACAGGCCCACGAGAGGAAACCCATACAAGTGATTAAGAATCGACCTGTGCCGTGGCCAGCATGCACCTTGCATCTCGTATTTGTACTAATGGAATTACCTGTTAAAGATGTCAAGACTATTACCACCAATGGTGCAATTACTGCAATATACTTTTCCTATTCAGTAAACTGGAGCCTATTTCGGTGCACTCATGCATGAAGAATGTCTGTCTGTTAAAGCAGAGTGCATTAGATATGTTTATTTCTATTTTTTCCTTAGGTTTCTACTCATTTATCAAACTCCATCCATATACAGTTTCTGTAAATTCAACCTGTGGTGGAGTGGTATTCAGTATTCTGTGAGGACATAGCTAGACTTAGGAGTAAGCCATACCAGCAGAGGGGAAAAAACAGCATTCATTCATGTGACTCCAGTATAACTGGGTCAGTGGTTCTGTCAGTCAGCTTGAGCTCTAGAGCACCCCCCCACCCCCCACCCCCCTGTTTGCTACCCCTCTCTCCCTCACGTTTGTGGTAGCTCCAGGCGAGACTATAGCTGCAATACCCACTTGTTTGTCTTCTCCCATTACTGTGGGTTATGCTGCCTCAGGAGGAAAGTGAAATCCAGGCCACAGACGGGTCAGTGAAAACCAGCCAAAAGCCTTCAGACTGGCTGAGGTCAGACAAACTATACGGATCACTGCAATAGGGGCTGATGGGCACTTGATAAATGGTGAATGCACTCCAGCTCCTGATCCATCAGTGACACGTAGGTCAAAATGGTTTTAGACTGGAAAAACAATGGTCAACAATGCCTCAGATTAATTTCTTATAATTTTTCTTCATAAAAGGTTCCAAAGCTGGAATTACTTCAACTGCTCCAACATCTTGAAGCCTGTCTTCTTGAGGCAACTTTTATTATTCATTGGTAAAAGTCTTATTGGTTTTCTAAGAAAGTAACTAGGGCTTAGGCATGGAAGTATGAGGTGCATTCAAATGGTTCCATGACTGGGATTATAAAAAGTAAAAGACATTTCTAATTTAAATGTAGCTGCTCTCCCCTTGGATGTAAGGCTGTGCAGCTACAGTATAAACCATTCCCAGTGCTTCTAACAGCACAATCATCAACATACTGGTGAGGAACCAGCTGTGATTGTGAGGGCCATGAAAGACCACCTATCATATCACTTACATGTTCCATAAGGTGTGTTTAAACGTTACCCTAAGTCAGCTAAACTTGATGTTTAAGCAACGAAAAGAAATTCTGATGAGCGTCATTAAACATATAATCAGAGGGACAGCTGGCCCACAGCCACTTTGATGCCATTGTTTCTTCAAACAAGTCATTAATATACTCACTTTTTTTTTTATTTCCCAAAGAACATAAAACTAATCGTGACAAAGCATACTTTGAACTTTTAAATCTAATGAAATGCATCTGATTGAAAACCGCGCATCAGAAGCTTTTGTTTTTTTTGTTTTTTAAAAGGAGGTCATTTTCCATTATGCATGATTTGACTGAAAGAAAAGTTGACAGACACTAACTTGACAAACAATCTGCTGCTTGATAAAACTTTGTGAGGGTTTGAATTGACTTCTCTGGCTCACAGTACAAGGTAACTTTGTTCACTTGTGAGGAAGAAAGTAAGGCGACTGCAAGAGTCTCAATTTGTCCTCCAAATGTGCATCATTTTCAGCGCTAATTTAAAATGCTGCTCTCACTCTGCTTCATAAATGCAAACTGGGTCTCAAATTTACATTTTAGCTCTACATGCATCTACATTTATTTACTGACAAAGGGAACCATAATTCCTTTTGCCACCTGAGATGTAAATTGACAATTAAAAGCTCTGAGACTGTGGATAGCTGTCAGTTACCCAGAAGCACCAGTGAACAACAACAACAACAAGCTAAGGAAAATGAAAGAACTGCAACAAAATTGTGGTTGATGCAACACCTGCCTGACAAAACAAAATAGGGGCTCTGGCACGCAAGCCGAAGCAGCAAGTGTGCGCTGATTAAGTTGTTATGATGAGTCCTTGAGAAGCTTAAGGGACTGCTGTGTCCCTTCACTGGGCCATATGTTATTACTTAATAACTGTAGCAGCAAGAAAAGCAGTGCAAGAGAGAGATCAAGAGAGCTTGAGAAAGAGGAGGTGACAGAAATGCTTTGCTGATGGTGAGCCGGTGATTACTGCTCTTTGCCGCTGCATAGATTACAGTTGTCGAACTGCAGCTGAGCAAAGGTGTAGTGTAAAGAGGGGTTTTTTTTTCCATCTGGTGCTGACATTGTTACAAGTACCTTAATTTTTCTGTCAAAAAATTTCTAATTCAGTGTGATCAAAAGGCTGTCAGTTGCCAGCTTTCTTTGTCACTCTGAATATAGAAAGCAGCTGTCACTTCCTGTGAACTTGAAGCCTTTAGGTGTTGCAAAATAAGCTGTCATGCTGCTGTGACCTTGAGAATATGCACAGCAAGACAGTGATCCATCTATCTACTCTATGGGTTTAAAGCAGCCAAAATTTCCTTTTTAAGCTTTAAGACAGATGTTTTTAAACTATCAATATATTTTCAATACATTTATGGTCACATAGTTTGATACTGCACTACATTTCTTTCTTAAAGCCCTTGTTTACATGCAACTTGTGTCTCGCATATCACTCGGCGTCTGACCTGGCACAGGGAAACACGATAGAGGTCCACACTGCCAAAAAAAACATTGTTAATAAAATGAAAATAGTTTAATTACTTTAAAATGGTTCACACTTTTAAAGGTCAGATAGTGTGCAACAAAACCATGTTATTTGTAAAGAACAGCAGAAACACATACCATCCATAAATGAAAGCACTTCAAATGCTTTTCACCGATTACGTCAACAATGCCATAAAGTACAGTGTGTTAAATTTTGTTCCCAGTTGACAGCCTTTAGTGCTTTTGTTGCTTATAAACACTCAACAATGAAATTTTTATATATATATATATATATATATATATATATATATTAGTGAGATATACAGATATATATTTATTGTCTAGCTTGTAAGCTACATAGAAATCTGTTCATTTAAAAAAAAAAAAAAACCCTGCTGTGATCTGTAAATCTGGGGTTTCATGTTTACATGTCATACTTTATCACTGGAAACACCAACACTAATCTCCAAAAAACACATGCCTGTAATTATAAAAGAGACATTTAAGAGGCATAGTATTCTAGATCTATTGATCTCTGTGGTCAGTAATCTAAGGTCCCAGCTGTAATACACATTGTACCCTACCAGATTCACATCCTGGCTGTCGATCTAAATTCACTCCTCATTTAACCTCAAACTGTCGCGTTCATAGTAATTCATTTATATTTTAAATAAACAGTCACACAGTCCAAAGCCATGTAATTAGTGGGGTTAGGTTAATTGGTGATTCCAGATTGCCTGTAGCTGTGAGTGTGCATGGTTGTCTGTCTTTGTGTGTTAGCCCTGTGTCAGAGTGCCAAGCTCCTTCAAACAAGAGTGAATTTATTTGCAGTGCTCTCCACAGTGAAATATATATACAAAGGGTGTTTGGGGAAAGGGGGCCAGAGTTCCAGGGTCCGGGAGTGAAAGGGGCAGGAGTTCAGGGAGGGAAGATTTCCACACTGCTTCCTTAAACGCAAGCAGCTCCTCTTCTCTCCACCACCACTCTGGCTCACGCTCAGTCACGGTGCACAGGGAACGGGTCCGGGGGGGAATCTACACACATACAGATAAACAGTTAGTCTCCAGGTTCAGGCGTCCTCACGACTTAAACTTTGCAGATTGCAGGACAACTGACGCTGATGGCTCAACAATCCAGCGACGAGTAGAGCAGGTCCGCCATCTTAAGTAGCCCTCTAATTCATAATCAGCAGCAGGTGTGCTGATCATCCCCAGGTGCGTGGGCCAGGGGCGGGAGCCCACACTGAGCTCCGCCCCGGCAGGAGAAAGAGAGAGCGGGAGAGAGTGAGAGAGAAAGAGATAGCAGAGGCGAGAGAGGGAGAATAAACAAACACGGCGTCTGACTGACGTCAGCTGGCGAGGTGCGGGGACCATGACAAACCCGTCCAGGGTGGATCCTGCCTCTTGCCCTTTGGTAGCTGGGATAGGCTCCAGCCCCCCGTGACCCTGACATAGGCCATGAATGAACGCATTGAATGAATGAAAGAATGAATTGCCATCTGTTAAGCTATGTTTCTGTCATATTTAAATACTTTTTAAAAACATAGATGTTAATAATGGCTGTATGCGTTTCACTTTGCCTTTCCATTGCACATTCTTTCATTGTGAATATTTATTTTCATCTTTCATGTCTACTTGTGTCAGTTATTATTTGTTCATTTTTTGTTTTACTGTGACAGTTTTTAGTGTGAGCTATGAGTCAATTTGATCCTGCCTCCAGCGTCCTGCCTTTGGGTCCACACCTCTGGGCCCTCCACAACTAGACTTGGCTTTATAAGTGCATTAACCTTTCATGTAAAAACCTGATGAGTGCAATTTTCGACACCACCTGTTCAAAAAGCTTAGACATGTGGACATTTTCAGCTGCTTGTAACCCTGTGTTGTACATGCCACATAACAGACTGTTACAAACACCCCCAAACGAAAGTTGCCTGTATGGACCCAACTAGCTAATGTTACAGTTGCTGCTGTGGAAAACAACATTTAGTATATATTGTGCCCTGAATTAAAAATGGCATGTATTTAGTTTGAAAGAAGAGAGTAAGAATATGAATAAAGAACAGAATAGGGAGCACTGAAAAGATAAAAATATGATTTGGCTGATTTGCATCTATATCCTGACTTTGTGAAGACACCGTTTCACTGCTGCAAACTCGGCACCTGAATGGTCCACAAACATAGAGGAAAGTTTGTTTTTCCTTTTTTAATGTTTCCCTGTCTTAAAGATTGTAGCATCTCATATATGGCTTTGAGTTCACACCAAAATGGACAAAAAAACTCCACTTGGTAGAAAAATACCTACATTTATACCATTAAATAATTTATTACCATTCAGCCTAAGATAACAAAATGTGATTGATTTATATGTATTTTTTGGCTTATATCAGACAGCCATACGCCCTCTAAACCATCTGTTTTTAGAAGAGAGTACCCATCCTTAAAGTCTTTTCTCTTCTGAAATTGAACATGAAATATAACTAATAAAGTACAACTTATAATCCCCAATTATTAATTTGTCCATCAGGGAAATAATTACAATATCTCATAACAGGCGATATGAGATAGTAAAAATTATTTCCTCCAGCAGTAAGCTTGAGGTCTTCATCTGTGACAGGAGTAATTTTATGCTGTTTGACAGATGATGCAACCCACAGTCCATTTCTGCAGAAAGTAAACAGGGAGTCAGTTTTGACCGGTTTTTACTTGTGGATTATTTCTGGCACTGTAACATTACACAAGCATTAGAAACTCAGGTTAAACCAGACTAATGAAAAGGTTTAGGCTTGATTAACACTCAACACCATACTCCAATGTAGTCTTAAAGACACTAGTTATTTTAGAAGCATTAAGGCTGCTCATGACTTATAACACAGAATACACAGTAGGAGTCAATCTCTAAACTATAGCTTCTCGCTGAAAAGAATATCTGATGTACTAACTTGGTGCATTCATACTGTATATCTGTAAAAAGTTATTTTATAGTTAAGTTCAGAGTGGTTTCCACAAACATAAACTTTGATAACCAGAGGAAATATTTGATATGATCTATGCCTTCTTATCTTGCACTCTCATTCCTGCTTCTCATATATATCTCTACTTTTTACAGCCTTCCTTCATTAACACCTCCTAATTGGCCATTGGGCTAAGCTGAAAACAATGAAGCATTGATTTCCTTAAGCATAATCACCTCATCCACTCATTTAATGACTGCTGTCACTGTAGGCTACCGAGAGAAAAATGACCGGTCAATGGTCCCATCGATACCCTTCACCTTCCTTCACCAAAGGCTAGAGTGCACTGCCACCCACTCCATCTTTGCAGTTTGTTTTAACCCCTTTAGTTGCCTGACAGGCTCCAAGCACTGCATCCATCACAACCACAGTCTTAAGCTGTTCTGATCCCACATTGCACCAGAACACACACTGATTACTACTGTGCACGTGAGCAGAATAAATCTGTTATGAAATACCACACAATATATGCATCAAGACACAAACCACCAAATTTATATGACGATAATAGATGGTCGTTAACCTCACTCTGAGCTCTTAGTTACCTGAATGGCAATATGGCTTGTCCAAATGGCCATTTGTTGTCTAAGTGGCACTAGTGACTGGCCCAGAAGAGTAATGAAGCTGCTCTTTCCTCCACATACCAGATGCTTCATCGTGATCATGCTTACTGTTGAGCTGGGGGATTGCTGGGAATCGCACCAAAACATGCTTGTGTGCATGTTAGGGATGTTTGTTCAGTATGTTCTCTTAGAAATGAATATGGTAAACATAAAACACTAAATGTCTTATGTTCTTTCACAGGTCTAAAACACACAGCCATATTCCACCAACATCAGTTGTTGTCATTTTGTTTTTGTCTGTTTTCCTTTTTGTTTTTGCTTTACTTTGTCAATCAAATGCCTTCGCTGTATTGCTGGTAATTTTGTCAGTCATACTATATTTTATGTACCGCATTAAGAAAAAATCACAGTAATGCACTGTCCTTCCAGACAACAATTACTTTTTAATTTATTTTACTGAAGGTGCAAAACAACTGTGAGAGCCAAAAGCCTGTTATATACTACACTATGGATTTCTATTACAAGCAATTGATAATGCTCAGATTTTTATCTGCGTTAACATATCTTCAAAATTCATCAACTAATTAATTGGGCAAAAGTTTCTAATGCATCCTGCCCTCATGGTGAAACAGCTGTCAAGATGATTCTTTCCAACATCTGTCCAGGGCTGGACTTTTCTAAACAATCCCAAAGACAAAATGTAAAAATATGATCATACAGCACTTCCTCATTGGTCATTCAAAACCAAGTATGTATGATTATAGCTGACTTGCATGGGTATGACAGTTTAAAGTCTACAAAGACAGCTTACAACATTTAGATTGGCACTCTGCAACAGTTCACTTCCAGCTGTTTTTTTTTAATCTATGACCAGAATTGTTGGTTCATTGGCACTCTGTATGTTTAGTCAGCTAAATAGTAACCATATTCAATTCAATTCAATTTTATTTGTATAGCGCCAAATCACAACAACAGTCACCTCAAGGCGTTTTTCAGGGCATTCAGGGTCACCTGGTCCAGCCCTAACTATATGCTTTAGCAAAAAGGAAAGTTTAAAGAGTAATCTTAAAAGTAGAGATAGTGTCTGTCTCCCGAATCCAAACTGGAAGCTGGTTCCACAGAAGAGAGGCCTGAAAACTGAAGGCTCTCCCTCCCATTCTACTTTTAAATACTCTATAACTATATATACATTCCATTTGTATAAAAGCGGCCTTCATGATCTCATTATGCAACTTTATCTCTGCTGCTGCTGACTTCCTAAGCTGAACTGTAACTTGTACAAAAGCAAAGTTCAACATCAACAGGATGTCTTTCATTTGGCTTCACTTGGCAGTTGGGATAAGCAGACACAAAAAGGTGGTTATCAGATTGAATTTTTCAGATTAAAATTGTTATTCCATTCTGCATAATAGGCCTACAGATTTAGTTCTTATTCTTTCAGCTGCAGTGATGTTGAACAGCCTGAGAGAAAGTAAAGACTAAATAATCTATAAAAACAGAATTCAAGGGTAGGATCTACGCGCAAATTTAAATTAAGGACGAAAAGTAAAAATACTTCTGTTTTAGGATCATACATTAAGTCTTATGGAACAATAAAATTGTATTTGCAGCCAACATGAAAAAAAACCTTGCACACATGCACAGGGAATAGAGTTCCTGCTAATAATCTGTATTTATTACTGATCCTCATCAGGGAAGACAAAAACTGTAGATCCTTTAGACCTTCTTGCTAGGATTGATCTTCCGGGAATGATGATGCCGTTGTTTTCTAAAGAACTGTTTAGTCCTTAGGTTGGGATTTTGGACCTGTTAATCCCTAATCTGTGCTGGAGCAGAGCACAAGTTACCATATAAAGTAAACCTACATGATACTGAAAACCCAGAGTTAATCCTAACATTACCTCACCTTGTTTGTTTGTTTGTTTTGTATTGGTTTGGTTTTTTTGGGCGGGGGTTGAGTTACACCCTTCCATGATTAAATGAAACCGTATTACCATTTGGGATAAGTGGTCCATTTTCTTACCTAACAGAGTCACAAAGTGGAGAAACAATGAATTTTAACTCTACTTCCACTGAACAACTAAGTCCAGCGACACAGATCAAGATCATTCTCATCACATTCAAATAAGATGTGAATATGTTAGGGTTTACTTTGGTAGTACCTTGTCAGAGGTTTTCCATTGAAAGTCTCGTAGCGCTAACTTGCAGATCATGTATCGTATTATTGGTGTGGGGATTCAGGCCAATTCAATATTCTATGACGCAACATTAAATCCTCTCTTATCTAGCGATCTGCTTTGACTTAAAAGTAAGTCCGCAGGTCAGGAAACTCTCGCTAAAATATTCAACAAGGCAACACATTGTGAGGATTGGGGTTTTAGCAGACTCGAGGGATTGTTCTCCTCACTTTTATAGTCTGTGTTCTGCTTCCTCCTGCCTAGAAATATCAAGACAACAAGCACGGAGAGAGTGACATTAATTCTGCACGACAGCGCGGTCCAGCAGGATTGCAAATGTTTGCCTTTTAATCCAGATCTCATCGGCCTTTGGTCTGGCCGAGGCAGACATTGATGGGAATGGGAGAAGAAAACTGTTGCCAAACTTGTCTAGGCTGCTGGGAACTCAGTTCTGTAATTCATGACCCGAGCCATTTCAAACATTTGCACAACCAGCCCGGCCAGAGACACACACACACCGGTGATTGTCATGCCAGCAGAAGCAAGTGCATCGTCTGAGCACAGCAGGATGTCCTCTTTAAAAAGCCATATCGCCACAAAAATAATGCACAGACAAGATTAAACGTGGCATTTGGTTGTCTCCCTCTCTTTCTGCACTCTATCTGTTCTATTCTGGATATTGGAGAGAATAAGTTAAACTCTCCTCTCCTCTCCCCTTGTCCTGGGATGAGCTCCAGTTTAATTGCTGGACGCTGGTGTCTGTTGTGGTGCCTGTCAAAAGAAGATAAAGAGTTTTTCCTGGGGCGTAAGGAAAAGGGAGAGCAGTGATAGAGGGCCTCTCTCCTGCAGCTCTGCTGGCTGCATTAGCCCCACGCTTTATAATTGTGTGAAGGGGGCACTTCCAGTGGCTCTCTCATTACTCACCGGTATGCCAAGTCCCTGGTATCCAGACACACCTTGTCCTCTAGCTTTCTCTTTCTGTCTGTCTCACTCATTTTAGGATGTCCCTCAGCTCCATCACCCCCTCACCCTCCCTATTGTTATTTTGGCCTACTATTGCTATATGTGCTTATCACCTTCGCTTTCCACAGACATACCCCTTTGTCAGACTGGGACCTATTGTTCAGCAGTTGTCACGACTGATGTCACCTATACTTTGGAGTTATTGCTTTAGTGTACTATTGCCTATTATTGTATTGGCATCAGAGTCAATCATGTGCTGATTGGTATGAAGTGAGAACAGTCAGCACCAAGTAAGAGGCAATTAGATGGCGTTATTGAGATGCCTTGAGGGCTAATTTGCTTCATATACTTATAGTAGAAGTACCCAGTGATTGTATTGCAGCTCCCTATACAGGATGTCCATCTTTTATCTGCATTGTTGTTGCTCGTTTGTGATTTTAAGTTCAAACTGCAGTGAGTTATGGACACTTATTACATGGTTGCTTCAGATAGTTTACTGTTAAACGTTTCTTATTAACATCTCACATTTACTGACAGGGTGTCTTTTCAATCTCTCTCCAGAGGGTGGTACGTGCGAGGTGATTGCTGCCCACCGATGCTGTAACAAGAATCGTATCGAGGAGCGCTCTCAGACAGTCAAGTGCTCCTGTTTACCGGGGAAAGTGGCCGGAACGACACGCAACAAACCCTCCTGTGTGGATGGTGAGAACATCTAACGTGTTTTAAACTTATCTATAAATGCTCCTCTGAGAGACAGTCCTTGTCCGTCTGATACCTGTTCTAGCAGATATACTACTACCTGCGCTCTCCCAGTATAAATGACATCCAGAGACAGTACAGAGAGCATGTGTCCTACATGTGTGGCATTTCAGTCAGACAGCTCACGTTTGAAACGACTGCTTTCTTACAGGGGAAGATAACAAATATGATGCAAATAGAGAGTGAAGAGTAAACAAACCCCTTAGCCAACAGGTGGATGCTGGGGTAGTGCAGGGGTTGAAAGAGCAGGATGCAATGCAGGGCAGGTGCAGCACTGACGCGTCAGAGGGAGAGACAGGAAAATTCTGGGGCTTGATTAGACTGCCAATTTGGGGGATTTGGCACGAAAAGAGTGAGGTTAATGTGCATGACATAGTGCAGCTCAGGACGCCTGCCTCGCCTAGCTGACAGGATCTGCTTCATTTTGCAGCAACATATTTGTGGTACTCACATTATTCTCTGGTGAAGATTTATTTTGTTCAAAAAGTAAAAATGCCACAGTCAGTATCAGCCAAATTAGGAGATTAACAAATTTAGTTTGCAGAATTATATCACATTAAAAGTTACAAATTTCATATAAAAATTCAACTTTAGATATAAATCCACTACTTTATGCTAGACCACATAAGAGGAGGTGGATGACTGACTGATTAAAGTTCTGCATTTTTACTGAAGTAAAAAGATAAATATACAGTTTCTACATTTTTTTTTTAATTGTGAGAACTTGCTATTATTACTTAAGAAAACTTCTGTTACTGAACTTTACTTATACATTACAAAAGTCGTTTCAAATGTGAGATTTACCATCTCAAGTCTGACTCAGGCTTTAATAAGCACTTCAGATGAAGGCATACAGTATATTCAAACACAATTTCTCCACTCTCAAATGACAAAACTATGTTTAACTATTAAGAACCCAGTAGTGCAGTGCTGCTGGGCATCTGGACGATGATCCAGTTGGCCTGCAGAACTCCTAAATGGAGAGAAATTTGCAGATCGCATTGCCCAAGGCATCTCAGAAATGAATGACTAATAAACAGAAGTCAGGGAAGCTCCAGGCTAGTGCACTTGAATTACCTCAGTCGAGAAAAACAATCAGGCATCGGCAGCTCCATGGAGAGAAAAAGGGGGAAAAAGCTGACAGGAAATCACAAGTCTGCTGAGACAGAACTGTGATGCCCCTTAATTCAACGCAGCTCATTTGTGGCTCCTCAGTTTCGATCTTTTCACCTTCACCTTCATTTACGATCAAAGTCATGTGTCTGCCCTCCCGCAAAGAAGTGACACCAAAATATCTTCATTAAATTACAAAGGGGGGCCAGACAGGCATGGACAGTGGGCCTCACAAGATTAGTCAGCCACAGCTGAAACTCAGAAAGATCTTTGGATATGAAATGGAGCCACTCCTCTGCAGCATCTAGCAGACAAGGCAATCATTTTATATTAATGAAGATTCTTTCCCTTTTTTTCCTATCCAAGGCCAGCAGCGTACAATACCTGAAAACCTTAATGTCAGACTGAGACCTTTCATTATCGGCAACTACAAATTACACCCTAGACCTTAAGATAAAAAATGTTAGCTGAATGCAGTGTAAAATGTGAATACAACTTCAGGTTTTTGGGGGAGGTTTTTTGTAGTAGTTGTTTTTTTTTACACCAAGATGAGGAAATCCAAAGAAGTTTTCCACCAAAGCTGGACAAAGATATAATTTTTTTTTTTTTTTTTTTAAAAAGTACAGACTGAGACACCGGGGTGAAGAAGAGGGGCTGGTGTAAACACTTCATGCCTCTGTGCTTCAAGCTCCCACAGTGAGAGAATCCTTGTTGTTAGTGTATTGATTAACAAGCACTTACAGAAGAGGTGGTGATAAAAAATGGAAATGACAAGTCACTGAGCTGCACTGCTACAATATTGAGCATCGCTGCCCCTTTTGAGTGGTAGTGACCTGACCTTTTAATAATTTTACTTCCTTTATCTTGCCTCGCCTCCCTACTTGGATAATTTTCACCTGCTTGAAAGTGAATCCGGCTCAGTGTTATTTATTTAACACCTACCAGGGGATAAAGGCTGAAGGGCACGCAAAATAATTATGTGATTATTCATGAGAGCTCATTTGCAGTCAAAAGTGTCAGGTTCTGACAAACAAACACCATTAAATTGAGCTTTTTATTTCTTTTTCAAGTGTGACACTGGAAGGAGGAGGTCACTTCGTTCAAGGGTGTCGATTATCTGGAAAAGTTGCGTGTTTGTCAACTTGCCCCAGCGGGCTTCCAGTGCACTATGTGAGGGATTATAGACTTGTGGAGTCAGTGGCCTGTCCCTTCAGCATTGCACCAGCCTGGCCCAGATGGAGCTTTCTCCCCAGGTCCTCATGTTATTAATGTTCCATCCAGTTGAGGAACGATGTTGCTCATCTTGCCACCCCCTGGGGGACACCTGCTGTCACTGTACCATACACAGGTTATATATCCACAAAAAAAAAAATCCAAAAAAACATAATAACATATAAAAAGAACAGCTAGTGTTCTGATATAAGTCAAAACCTTTAGAGGTCATTTAGTCTGGACACACATACAAAGCCGGGAGGAATGAACACTTCCTTATTTTTAGCCAAATTTGCAGAAACAGGCAGTCTCTCTGGCGCTCTGTATTATTGGTCATTAGCGTCAAACTCCAGCATCAAAGCCCACAGTGAAGATCAGTCCCATTGTCAAGTGTTTACTGACTCGTGGAGAGGGGCTACATGGGGTTATCTCAGTTGCTACTGGTAACCGTTGTGGCTGTTAATAATATATGGGGAAGTGAGGACAGCTTGCGTCACGCTCACTGGGGGTCTACTGTCAGATTATCCTCATAGTGGGAATTGATTATTAGTTTTGACAAGGAGAATTATGTCCCAGTTATGTCAGGGCCAACGAAGCTCCAAGTGAAGAACATCCCTTTTAACAAGTCAAACGCTCATATCTCTCCAGCCTCACCGGACCAATCACATGCACTCAGATTAGGAGCTCATCACTGCACCGCTGCCTTTATCCCCGTGTATGAGACAAGTAAGCCCTCAGCCGCAGCACCCGAGTACACACTTACATATGCACCCATTTAATAAACACATGCATGCTGACGCCTAATTATGCATACGTGTGTATTGTCGTGTCGCCGCTGTAGCGGTACACTCATTCAGCGGGAGACGCACCCAGATGCCCGCTCGCTGCTGATCACTGGTGGGGAATGAACCCTTCTGTTTGGCTGCAGGCGTGTAGAGTCGAGCATAACAGGTTGTCATGGTACATTAGAGATACATCCTGGGGAGGTACTACCTGAGGGAAGGGACAGTAAGTGCTGAAGTTTTTCTCTTTTTTTCACATACTTTGTGAATTGAATAAAATCTTTTTTTAGTAAACACAGTAGATTAACATGGATACTTTGATACACTCTTAAATCAATAGCTTCTTCTCACAAGCACGGCTGGTGTCAATATAAGCAGGAAGGTGGTTGTTTTCCAAACAAAGTACATCCTTGTTGGCAAAGATTGTCCTACAAAAAAATAGCCAATGAGGACTGACTACTACACGTGGTTGCATGGACAGCAAAGTCCAACCTGATGACACCCAAGAACAGCAAAGTCTTCCCGTTATAAAATCTCAGCTCCCACAGTTCAGGTCTGACTGCTTCACAGACCCCCTGCTACTGTAATTGTATGTGGTTGCCAAGACACGAACCTGCTGCAGATAGAGCTCGAGGGTATGGACAGAAGGAGCATATTAGAGTGTACTGTACAACAAAAACATCTTTCTCTTGCTATAACGCACACAAGGCAAGACTAACAAACACTGAAATCCTCCTGGGTCAAAAAAAGATGTTTTTTTCCGGGAGGGGGGAGTGAAGATAATGATTGCGAAGAACATTTTCTCCTACACTGTTGTCACATCCCACTGAGCTCTCACAGCACTGATGATGTGATTAGGCTCTAACCTGTAACCTGCAAGGAAAAGCATCTGACCCTGAGCTGAGGTTTAAAGGTCACTGTAGTTTTCTTCCTTCTCTAACCACTTCTCTCAGCTTTTTAAGCAACATGGCATCGCCTTCCTTGGTCTCACTATCAGAGTAACAAGTCCACAGCGAGCTGAGAGAAGGGACCCACAGCAAGATCTATGTCACCTGTGTGGGAGCAGCAGTCGGATTTTTACCCACATAAAGAAATGGAAATAAAAATATACACGTTCACTGACAGAACCACAGAGTTACACTTACTGCACATTTAAGTTAAGACACATGGAAATGAAATATTTAGATACTGCATTGCTTGTAAAATAGAGTACTGATAGTGAGTGGAAGTTATTAAATACTGTAATTTAATGCCAGTTATGTCATAAATGGAGTAGTTTTAACCAGCATTACTCTGTAATACCGGCCCAGCACCTGCCAGTATTTCTGCGTTAGGCTTTTATGGATGTTTGTACTTGTAACTGTGAGGTTTCCAGTTTCACTTGACTGGTGAAATGGAGGCGCATCATAGAAAAATAGTTTGCAGCATTTATGAGAATTAATTTGAGTTTTAAAACACGTGCTGAGAATAAAAATATGGAGACCCTGGACTTTTGGTCTGCAGGTGCTGCTGTGCTAGGGTGTCCATTACAAATTCAGAAATTCACTAAAGCTATGATTAGAAAGCTAAACAATATTTTCTGAATAGCTAATCAAATCTTGGCTCTCTCTTTTCAGAGAGGGGCAAAGATTAATGTAGAATAATGACTATCTGAAGCTGACCTCAGGTTCAGGGGTTCAAGTCTCAATCCTTGCATAATTATACAATTGCTTCATTTGTTTCATGCTCCTGTGACCCTTCCAGTGCTTCACTGTGGCAAAATACTTGCATTTATAACTCCGTCTCATTAAGATGAAAGCGGGTCCTTCTAATTCTTTGAATGTGGGAGGGGAATAATTTGATCAACTGTTTGCTTGTGTGCATGATTATATGAATGGATGATGATTGGACCTTTCTTTTGTTAATAGGTGAATATTCAGGGCACTTGAAGAGCACTGGTTAACTTAGATAAAGGGAAAAACACACACAAACTCTAAATACCGGATGCCATTACAGATAGATCACGAAACGGAAAGCTGCCGTTTTTGCTGTGATTAATTTTATAAAAGTCTACCAAGTGACTAACATTAACTATTCATTGAACCTAGAGACACGTATTCACATTTTGACACAGAAAGGGATCAATTCTCTTCCTCATTCGCCAAGGTGTTCAAACATTCTGCTACGTGGCAGGGACGTGTCAGCAAGTTCAATCCATCACCGAACCCGCAAACAGTGATCTGACAGATGCACTTGTAAAAAGGTCCATCGCTTCATGTTTTTCAATCAAGTCCCATTCTCAGTTGTTTGTCTATCAAAGCTAAAGACTCCAGCTTGCTACATCGCTGACATCTTGAATCAAACACCCCTCCTGTCCGTGTGTTGATTATTCGAAGACCATCTGTTATCGCTGACACCTTAATGCAGCTATTTTATGGTAATATGCGAGGATGGTTTTAATTTGTAATGGTGCTTTAAATCACATTCAGCGCCTTCATCTTGTAAACAGATGGATCTGAAAATTAATGGATGGCCACCAAGGAGGATTTCGGACAGTGGCTCAGCATAAGTCTCCCCCCCCCCCCCCCCTTCACTCCCCAACCGTCACAGAGGAGGAGTAAAGTTTGCTGATGTTGGAACAAAGGTTATACCCTCTATGCTGACGACTGCACAGAGAGCAGTTAAGTAAAACGACTGTTGGAGGTCAGTGGTCACCAGAGAGTGATGCATGGATCCCAGCCCAGAGATTCCTCTTCTCCATTGGTCAAGGTCAAAGCCAGATGTCCTGGCCGGTGCACAGCCGTGTACATGTAGTGTCTGTGTTCCCACTGGGCTTGGGACTGTCTATTTTTTCTTTGTGCTACTGGTGTAAAGACATGTCATTAAGAGCGCTTTCTGAGGTTTTCTTGAGCCATTGTTGTTCTCATACAGTGAAAAATATACTGATGGTAATAATAAATTAAAGCATGAACGTTAATAAGATGTATTTCATAGTCACTGCTCATTAAATTTTTACTTTTATTGCAAGATGAGAAGCTGTCAAGATGTTAATTAAGATTATGATAAAGTGCCTTTTTAAGAGATGGTGACTCTTCCACATCAGGTGGTCTGTGCAGTGGAATAACTATACCAATATACTTTTTACCACAGCCCTGCACCACTGCTTCAGTTTGCTGATATGCTGATATGTTTTAGCACTCTCTCTGGCTGACAAATTTATTTTGAAGCTAAAGAATGGCGAAAGATACTTAAAATTATAACTTGAAGCAGTTGTTGGTGACTGTGAATACTCCTCGTCCAAGGCTCAACGAACAGAACAGAATGGTTGAGCATGTTAGGGAGTGAAAAACAACAACAAGGCCATGATAAAAAATTCATGCCTAAGGTGCCTGAATTATCAATGTCTATGTAGTTTGTTGGCAATTATTTTTCTAATACCTCAATCCTTACATATTATATATACATATGTAGTAGCTGATCTCAAAACAAAGGTAACATTACATGTCCACTACATGTACATCGTTTTTAAATACATTTTTAATCCACAGCAGTGATACACCCAAAAATGGCAGCGTTCTCTCTATGTTCAATCACTGTACCTATTTCTTCACTGAAGGTTTCAATATACATTATATTAGAGCATGATTGGCTTTCAAACAATAATCTGTTGTAAAATAAGATGCACGGATGTGAGCACAGACAATTTCTGTCTCCTTTAAAACACACATAAACACACACATAAAAGATCATTCTGACTGTTGAAGGTTACACTGGAAGTTCAATATGCAGAATGATGTTTGTAATGTAACAACATGGAAATTAATGCGTGAAAGGGGCTTTTTTTAAAGTAAAAAAACCAGATATGCAATAGATTGTCCAAGTTCAGTATGTAAACCCGTGGGCTTTCATGTGTAGTTTCAATCAAGTTCAATCTAAAACAAGTAAGGGTCATTTTAAGTTAACGTTACAAGAACATCAGAGAGTTCAAATGAAAAGCACAGATTTTAGCATTAAAAAGTCTTGTACAGAAGAGCTTACAATGAAGCAACTAAACAAACAAACAAACTGAAGGTGGAAGGAAAGGTCAATAATATGCAGTACTTTTAGCCACCCATTTCTTTATATTGCTAGGAAAATCGGAAATGCATGTAGCAGTTTATTGATATGCAAACATACATGGAAGTAACTTAAGGCAAAAACAGAGTTCCTACAAGTCTAAGAAGCTCAGCGGTGAGGAGGCATACATGACTGATGGTGTTTTTTTCTATTCAGGAATGCTTTTACTGGAGTGGCAGTGTGTTTGGGATTGTCGTCATGCTGAAAAATGAAGTACTTGAAAGTCAGATACTTCCCGGATGGTATTACATGGCTGGTCAAAATCTGATCATACTTTTGTGCATTAATATTTCCATCAGTTTTGACCAGATCTCCAACACGACTGGATGAAATGCAATCCCAAACCATTACAGAACCTCCACCATGTTTTCAGTGTTGGGCAAGTTATTTTGAAAAAGTAATTAATTCTAAACCTCACATGTCTAAATTTACAGCTATGTTTTCATTTTGATATACTATATTAACACCACTGATCTAAAATCTGACAAAAAACATAAAATCCAAGTAGAAAAAGTTATATTTTTTACTGTAACAACCACAAACATGTTCAATGAATCATATTTCATAACTTTAAATGCAAATTAAATTTAATATAAAGTTTAAAATCCTATGCACAGGTTTTGCAAGAAAAGTTATTTGCAGCCATACCTTTCACCTTTTTTTTTTATAACCATTTCAAACTATTTACAGAACAATCAGGTGTTTCCATTAAATAAGATGCCACACAAATTATTTGTGCCACTCCAAAAAAATAATTTCTGTCCACTATAAAGGAGAACATCACAGCCTGATACCTGCAGGTCTGACAGCAGCAGGTGTATCACTCCTCCTGTTTTCTACCTGGAGACAGCGTTTACACTGTAATCTGTCTTTGGTTGCTTTTTGGCATCACCTGTAACATTCAGCAGTCAACTCATTGTTCTGACACAACATAAAACTATGCACTACACTAAACATTAACTACACAAGACAACACAGTAAATACAGACTCCAAACACGCTAAACGTCACAAATCTGTCACATCTCAAAACTCGCGCGCTCTCTCTTTTTTCCTCTCTCTCTCTCTCTCTCTCTCTCTCGCCGTCACTCCTAAAACTTCCCCCTGTTCCTAAACAGTCAAATTTCATGTTGCCATATAATTTTTTGATTGGTTGACATTGTATATTTTTTCACCAACACGAAAGGACTGTTTATTGTTTTGTTTTATTTATTTATTTATCTTTGGTCATAAGCAGAGAGTGCTTGCTAGCGCTGTCCTTAGACAGTAAACTGACGAAACTATTGAGGAAAAAAACGCCGCCTATATATTGTTTATCATGACTCTGGTTTTACGTGGCCTATCAACACTATTTAAAAACTGGTATATATCACCTTGTTGCTTTGTCATCTTGAAGTGGTTGTGTGATTGGCTTACCACGACTACTTTATTCTTCCTCAGTCAAACAGCAGCACTCATGCGATTGTTTTGCCCCTTAGCTCCAGGTGTTGTGCCAAAAAGTGATTGCCGCCCGCGGGAGCGCGCAGCTGCTTAAAGCTGTAGCGCCCAGATTACTTACGTAGCTCAGCTACTTCCGTGCAACTGATATAAGGTGCAGTAAGCTGAAGACAACTTCAACCATCTGTTTGTTGAAAAACAGCATTTTCTTGTTAGTAATGATAACGGCATTGTAACGATAGAAATAGTAATTAGTCAGATTACTCGTTCCTGAAAAAAATAACGCCGTTACTTATAACGCCGTTATTCCCATCACTGCATGTTTTACAGGTGGATGTAGACACTCACTGTTGTACCTCTCTCCTGACTTCCTCCATAAATATTGATGCCAAATTTTGATTAGTCACTCAGTCATACCTGTTGCCACTGATTTTCAGTCAAATTTTTGTGTAATTTGACATACATCAGCTTTTTCTACTTGTTTCCCTTCCTGAAGAATCGCTTTTTGATAGCAACCCTTCAGCTGAGACCATTTCTGCTGAAGCTTAACTGAACAGTAAGTAGACCAACTGAAGGGTCAGATGCATCTCTCAGACTTTCTTATATTGTTCTACTGTAGATTTTTAGTCCTGCTGCGTCATTGTTCGTCCTCTACAACTTTCATCAAAACATTTTAAGAACCCACTGCACACCATGACAATATATGCCAGGTTTTCAGCTAATACCTGTTTACCTCTACTTGTTGTTTCAAAAAAAACTATTTTATGCCTGTCCAACTGTTTGATCTTTGGCATTTTTCCTAGGTTCAACTAAAGAATGGAAAGAAATTGTGTGTTTTTGTGACAAGTAACAGAGTGACTAAGATACAATTTAAGTGTCTGTTACACACTAAACTGATTCAGTCCTTGAGCAAGGTGCCTTATTTTTTCTTGAGTGATTCATAGATTAAGGTTAAGTAACTTAACAAGCAAACAAAAAACAGGCAAAGAAAATCTTCTAAAAATGGTACAATGAGTGAAAAAGCTGCCAATGTCAAAAGAAAACCTTTGCCCTTCAGGAAACCCAGTAAAGACCACTTTAAGAATTGCAATAAAGTCTGGCTCCTTGAAACCAAAAGGCAAATAAATGATGGGTGGATAAACTGAAACTTATAGATGGATTTCAAAGTAAACCAAGTCCTCATCTCACAATGACAGGCTGGCAATTCAATCAGTTTCTTTCTGAAAATGTTCTTTAATTTGGCAAAATATAAAAAAATGAGGGGTAGCTTAAGACTTTTGTACAGTAGTGAAAATGAGGCCTCATATCAGTGTTACTAAATGTTCTTCAATATAATAACCATTTACAAATTAGCAAAAAAAATCATTAATAATCAACAAGTAACAAGTGCGAACAGTCAGCTAGAATTATGGCTCTTCCCTAATTATAAACACTGCATATTTTTACATTAGTCATTAATAAAGTGGACTGGTACACGCATAGTGCTTTTATGCTCCAGCTGTGTGCTCAAACTGCTGCCTTCCACAAGCCTCATTCACCCCATAGCACTTCATTTTATTCCTTCGAGCGCTTTTGTCTAAGATTTACACACCCTCTCACACTCCAATAGATGCATCAGGGCCAATTTGGGGTTCATCTTGCCCAAGGATACTTTGACATCCTCGCTGGAGGAGCCACGGTTCGAGCCACTGACCTTCTGAGCTACAGCTGCCCCTAAACGAAATGAAAATTGAGGGATGAATAAAAAACAGAAAAACAAACTTTTTGCATTCAATGCGTTTTTTTTAGACTGCTGTATGAACAATCTACTTCATGTGGAAGCATTTCAGGGTTAGAAGAAAGTCAATTCACTGCTAAGCAGTTCTCATGTGATGCAGCTTTTTAATCTCCCACCTTGGTTTTACTTCTTTTTATTCATCTTTCTTTTTCTGCCTTTTCCTGTTTTTTGTTTGTCTTCCTGGTTTGGTTTAAAGGAATTGATTTTTGTTTTGCCAGGCACTCCTTTACCGTTCTTCAATTTCAAGTGAACTCAGCATTCACATTGTTGGCTATAAATCCTCCTGGGTTGTTGGGGTATTGAAAAACAACTTTTTGGTTTCCTGTTCACTCTCTGGAGTGACGGGATGGGGCTAGCAGAATGGTAACACCACGGCACATCATCATCACTAAGTAGAAATGATTAAACACATCTCCTCAAGTCTAGTTCTGATTTGCAACTTAATGAAGGCTTCCTGCATACTTATGATTTGGCATCTAAAACAGCTCAATGTAAATACAATTAAACATGGGAAATATTTAAGACACGGAGAAAGCCAAGATAAGGAAGCACAGTTTATGGTGGACCAACATGTAATTAGTGTATAAGGTAAACAGCCACAGGGGAAGCCAAAGGGAGAATTTACAGCCGGTTAGCAGATGCTCTCGTTCCTGTATTTAGTATTCTTGGGACTCATGGAGGGAAAAAAATGAAGGAGGAGACAACATAACATGGTGAGTTTACTGAACAGCAGTGGTCCAGTCTCTCTCTGGTGTATATGTATGTGTGTGTTGGTTCACACTGAACTGTAGCACACTCTGTGCTGTGAGGGACGGCACTTTAACAGTCTTCTTCCATCAGGTAGAGACGGCATGTTGCTCATGCTCACAATTGATTGGTGGTTGGTCTGTAACCTTGGCAACACATGCTGGAGGGTAAAAAAGTATATTTTCCAAATGGTTCAGAAAAAAAAAAACAAGGTTTGGAAAATGAAATGATACAGTTTTAACTCATTGTACTTACCCAATAATTTGACCTTCACGTCCTCTTTGCGTCAACAAGATAAAAGGAAAGATGCTCTTTAAAGAGTGAATTTAAGAAAGCACAGTGCATGCTGCAAAAATTCTGTTGGGACAAGAGATCACTTATCATCTGAAAACCTGCTTTGAAGTTTTAACTTTTTCTGTCAGAAGGCTCTAACAGAAGTGTGAAAAACAAAAAGTTTCTTTTTTCAAACTTCATGGTTAATAAATGAATCACAGCATGACTTTGAAAGACTGGTTTTGATTTGTGCTGGGATTTACAGTAACTTGAAGAGAGGTTCCCACTCAAATTGCAGTGGGAACCTAGAGTGGAATTTAAAAATTTAGAAGACAAAAATACTACAAAACTATATAAAATGCACAGGGAAGGATGTTACCCCGTATGCTCAACTGAATCTAAACTACAGCTTGGGCTGGTTCTGGTATTTTATTTTATGTTTAAAATCAATTTGATACATTCACACCCACTTGAATCAATCAGATCAAGCGAAGAACTTGTGATTTTGTTATTATTCAATAAAAGAAAAGTAAATTCCATAATTTAGCAGCCTTAGATGATGGCCATTTAAAATTCTTAATGGTTGTAGGTGAAGATTAGCATTTAGTAACCTGATTAATCCATGTATCAAAGCGTAGGCAAAGGAAGGAATAGCTGAGCCTCAGTGTAAGTTCGCGAGAACTAGAGTTGTTTGTGTAACCACCAACGACAAGCTCAAAAAAAAGACACGAAGCTTCTCAGTGAAAAACCCATTTATGCAGTTTTTAATGTGTATTACACTTGGGACAACCAGGAGGGATTTTAATGTGGAAGCGTAGATCAAAATGAGCTATATTTGAAAATGAGTAACTGATATTTTCAGTTGTATTACATATGGCATATGGCATTTTTACATATAGCAGTTTGTTGGCAAGTAGCAATGGTATAAGCACTATAATGCTCAGTGACACACAAGCTATGAAACACCCAGGAGGCTGGTGGTTTGCAACTATAAAAACATATGGACTGAAGTAAGTTAATTAGAAGAAGTAACAAAGTAATTTTTTTTAACACAGTGTGTGAATGTGTGCCTGAATGGGTGGGTGACTGGATGTGTAAAGCGCTTTGGGGTCCTTAGGGACTAGTAAAGCGCTATACAAATACAGGCCATTTACCATTTACCATAATTACTACATAAAAAGATTTGAGTGTTAGAAAGTGCATGTATGGTGCTCTTTAACATGCCATATATACTTTGAGTTAAAAAACAAAACAAAACATATATGTACCTACAGACAGAGAGAGAGAGGAATGGAAAAAGGGGAGGGAAAGACATCTTGTTGTGAAGATGAGAACATATTTGCTTTTGTTAAATAGCTGGAGGAAGAATTCAGTTGATGAGAGGCAATTAGTTTTGATTAAAAATGAGATTGCTCCCCTTCATGCAATGTAGCTATATCAAAACAAAATAATGATTAATTTCTGTTGGTATAAGACATTATTGTCAACAGCTAAAGTACCCATGCAGCAACAATACAATTGCTCTGAGGCCAAAGAGGAGGAAAAATATTCATTTAGAGACACTGCTGGATGTTCCTCTGGAGATGCTCGTAATATAATGTGTGGCTGCTTCTGTGTAAGTGCTCACAATTCTGCCTGTGTGGATAATTTGCACACCAAATATGTTTGTGTGGGAGTTTTCTGCATGTGCGATTCCACCCACATTTCGAATACTAATCCTTATGTTTTTAAATTGTATGTTACTATACATTTTATGCTTTCCATGCCTATTTGAAAAACACAATCTTGAAAATAACACAATTTTTTTTTTAATTAGTCCTTTAAACAGTGATTTATCCCCACATTTTACAAACTGAATTTGTTGCTTTTCAATGCATCCTGCTTCCATTTCTTCAAGTCTTGTCATTACCATTACTAGCCTGCAGTGCCTTTTCAAGTACTTCATTTCGTTCTTAGTGAAAATTCCACTATGATTCCACTAAGTTAGGTATGAGTAACTTACTTTGAACATGACACATGAAACAAATGCAAACAAAGAACATAATATTACATTCACAGGGGAGTGAAATGGGATTTGTGATAAATCATATATACATACAGTACATATGTTACAGATTTAATCCCAGCAATTGTGATTTTGACACTTGCCTTATTATTTAAACACTCATTTTCCCTGTTCTCCACCTCAGCTGTGGCTGTCTTTACTTTAAAGTCACTGTCTGTCCCGCTCTGTTCTTTGTGTGTGGATGGAACTTTGCACACGGATCACACAATGAAGTGGAAACACACACAGTGAAACAAAGAGCAGAGGAGTGGAGGGAACCAGCAATAACAGCTGTACTGAAGTGAAACACATGCAGGCACAAATAAATCTTTTTCCCATTTTAGTTATTTCTTTTTCCTTCTGTATTTCATGTTTCAAGTAGAAGGGAAGTCCAGTTTATGAGTGGATGCGGGGCTGGAGGGCAGGGAACTATGTGTCTAAACTAATGCTGCTTTGTTATGTGTCTGTGCTCATCTTTCACAGCGTCCATTGTAATTGGGAAATGGTGGTGTGAGATGGAACCGTGTCTGGAGGGAGAAGAGTGTAAGACTCTGCCTGACAACTCTGGATGGATGTGCTCCTCTGGGAACAAAATCAAGACCACAAGGGTGAGAAATCACACACACTTAAGTTCAGCTGCCTACATCTGCATGCACACACATACTCTCATAATACAGAGAAGCTATTCTACGCATACTTTACATGCATGTGTTTGTCATTTCTGTGCTGCGAGTAGAAATGCACACCTAACCAACCATACGACACGGCACACTTACACCGTTTCCACACAATGCATTGCATATAGCCAGACAACTTAAAATTTAATCGTTTTTCTTGAACTTGTCAACTGCCTGCTGCTGCACACATTGAAACGCAGATTTTCAAACCCCTATAAATGTGCTGAAATAGCACTGTAAAGAAATTCATCCAAAAGCTGTGCCCTCTCTATAACAAGGTTGGTTTTGTTCAGTGTAAGCAACCTATCTAATGGCCCATAGTAGTAAAAAAATAAATATAAAGCAGGTGGTAAACAAACAGGTGGGATCTGCCTCAGGCCACACTTGTCAACGACATAAAGTTAATGGCTGCTCTGCTCCTCCACTGCTTTTTCAGCTTTGTGCACTCACTTCGATTGCAGTATGCAAAAATAATGCGGAGTTTAGTCCTCGAAGCCAGCAGTCCAGCACTGTGACAAGTTGATCACCTGATTTGTATTCACTTAATTGACCCCCTTTCTCCCTTCCAGTGCTTGGTGACAATGACTTTGAATAGCAGCAGAGGCTAATGTGATAGTAGAGAAACGGGGAACAGCCAGTGAAGGCTAGACGTCATGGGGCTTCCCAAGGTTGTTCTGTAGATTTATGTGCCAGCAAATAGACATAAAGCTTTCAAAGGGGCCCCTCACAGCCATCGCAGGCTTAAAATTTTCAGAAAGAAGTTGATCGAATGGGGTCTTGCCAGCTTGTCAAGGTAAGGTGCAGTACTTGGTTTACTCTTTAGAATGCATCTAGAAGTATCAATGCAGCCCACTGCATAATGTGAAGAAAGTCGATTTAAAATGATCTTATGAACAGTACTGTTCAAAAGTCTTGAGCAACCTGTCATTTCTTTGCATTTCACTTCAAAGGAGGCAGGTATTTAAAAATGTCTTGGGCAGGCTTTCTGACATTTCTTTTTCACTAATTCTCCAGTCCAGCCCTTATACCTGCGCTCTCTGTTTTGTGTTTTGGATGAGTCGCTTAACACTGACTCATAAATCAGCCAAATAGTATTATATGAACCGCATCTGTATTATATTATTATATTGCCACATTGCAGACAACTTAGCAAAGAACCAATTATAAATCATATCTTTAGACACTTTATGACTAGCAGCCTTTTGCAAAAGCATGTGACTTCTTCCTAATTCTTTAGTCAAAACTATGAAAAACACTTACGATAACACGGTTTAACAGGCATAAAATATTTTTGCACCAACAAGGTCATTCCCAAAGTGCTATTGTCAACATGGTGTGCATTGTGTTAAAACAATTTAGGACACCAGGCAAGGAGAGGACAAACAAAGAACTGACAGGCCCAAAAAGCAGGTGAACAGTATCTAATGTCCTTAAGAAATAGGAAAAGAAATCCAGCCAAGACCTGAGAGATGCCTCTGGCTATTCAGCTGATCTACTGTTCTCTAAAGCTTCATCAGAAATGTTCAGTCTCAGTGGAAGTGTGGCTGTCAATAATCTGATCTTAATGAAGAGAAACAGGGAGAAGAGGCTGGCGTACGCCAAATTGCACAAGAACTGAACTGAAAAGTCTTACAGAGTGCTGAATCCAAATTTGGTTCAGATCATCATCAGTATGTATCAGCAATGAGCACAACAGTAAGGGTCCACAGCCATCTGTAAAACACGGTGGAGGCTCTGTCATGGTTTAGTGGTGTTGGAGATTGTTGGAATTATTAAAAGAGAAATTACCATCAGATTTTGATCTATGTTGGAATAATATCTGGAAAAGCATCTGATTGATTACAGCTTCACTTTCGAGCATGACAATGATCCCGATCACATTGCCAGAGCAGTAAAAGGATACCTGCATAGAAACAAAATGCTTTTTTTTTTTTGTCCTAAATGTATGTTTGCAGATTTCAATAAATCATTGCACCTATTAGCTATTTTCCTAACAAAATATAAAGCAATGCGGGGTGGCTCAAGATTTTGGCACAGTAAAGTAGAGGCAGTGAATTCTATTTTATTTATTTACTCTCTTGAGATGCAGAAATCGAGTTTGTTAATTTCTGCGCACAAAAGAAGGAAAAGCTATACTGTCACATGGCTTTGGTCTAATGTCAAAATCTTAAGAGAAGAGCGTAAAAAGGTCAGGCCTGAAGGTGCTTTTCTACCGAATACACACGTGTCCTTCTTTTCTTGACCCTCTCTTTGCAGAACACCCAGCCATACTCCCCTTTTTAGCTTCCGGAAGCAAAATGCAGAGGATGCGTCAACAGAAATTGAGCTGCATTCTTGCTTCTGTAAAGGTTAGTCTTTTTTTAAGCTGTTCTCTTTTTTTTTTCCTTCTATGTTTTCACGTCTCTCTCACATCACTGTATGCATTTGAGTGTTGGGCAGTAGGAGTGGGACCAACTCATGTTCAATGACTTCCCATTAACCCAAATACTCAGTGCGAAATAATCAAGTGTGTGTTTACATGCTGTGCATGATTAGGCAGGCGTGACACAAATACTGATCGCACCGCCACCCACTGTAAATATTTATCACCAAGCGCAGGCAGAGCACGCATAAATAATAAGGAAGTTGCTGCAAAGTTTTTTACAGAAACTGTGGCTCATGTATCAGTAAAATGTTTAGTGCGCAGATGGCTTAACATACATATGCATACAGCATGCTATAGCAGCACATTCACAGAGCACTGTAGAAACACACACACACACACAGAGTCGGGTCCGCCTCTTAGCAGAACCTTGCTGTCTGTGATCAGTGTGTAATGGCAGGATCTGTCCTTCTTCCTTTCATTGCCTCCTTTGTTCCATGTCCTGTTTTTTGCTATCGGCCACTGTGTGGGTTTGATTACAGCGCCTTGCACCGGTCTGCCAATCCCATTAGGCACTAATCTGTGACATGCTACTTGCTCCTCCATGTGTGTGTGCTCCTAGTTGTGTATGCACGCACATGTTTGATGTGTTTGATATGTCTGTGTTTGTACGGGTACACTCATGTGTGCACAACTGAGGCTGGCGGGCAGATCTCTTCCCTTTTCGTTGTGTGGCTTCTTATCAGAGGCCACTTGATGTCCTGATCCCCCTCAGAGGGTCTTGTTGAAGCAGCTATCAGCACACAGCATAGCCCACAGGCTACATGAAAGGGCTTTTATCCTGCACTCTGCTCTCTTTTTTAATCAACATTCCTCATTCACCTGCCTCTCAGGCCAAATTGCCTCATTTGTATTTGTTCCTTTACAAGCCACCAAACTCACAACACAGCGGCGTGTTTTCTTTTTCCTAGTCATTTTGTTCCACCTAGAAGTTTTTATTTGGTTCTGAAACGCGCAAGTGAAACACAATGAGACAGGCGTGCGTACATGTACAGCCAAAGACAGGCTTCATCATCATCATCGTTCACAAAAAATTGGCATTCAAAGTAAGAAGCAAGAAGCAAAAAGCCAGTGCCTGACACCCATGTTTCTTCTTTTCTTTCTTTATGTCTTTCAGAGAGGGAGCCCTTCATTGCCTGTTCTGTATCAGCAGACAAGGCAGGCCCTATTGTTTGTGGAAGTCACAGTGAGAGCGAGGCTGGGGAGCACCTTCCAAAACACTCGCCCACCATAGATCTGCATTACCCGCTCCACTGGCTAAATAGATCAATCCATTTCTGCTCCCTCCAAACAATTACACACCTTAAAAGAGACAGGCAGAATGAGAGAGGCTGTAATCGAAGCATCTTTTCTCTTATTCATTCTTCTCCCCGTTTGATGATAGCGAGAAAAAAAATTACATTCATTTAATAACCTCATTGTTAGTGTACTAGAGTGAATATCAATATGTTGTCACTATCAAAGCGAGAATGTGATACATATCTAATACGAGCGTCATCCCGCATCCCATGAATTTGAACTTTTTCTAGTGATTTCACACTGCAGCAAACGTTTCTTATTCATCTACAGAAGTTGTTTAAACTGTATAAAGACACAATATTTCCACTAGTGTTCAGATTAGTGAGTGCAAAGCATTACATTTAAGTGGAGCACCATCTTTCACACTTTTCAGTGTGTTCCATCTCCAGCTAGTCTGACATGATTTACTTGCTGTTCAGTGTGCCGCAAGTCCCTTATTAAAAGGAGCAGAGGGCACTTTTTCAAGCAAAATAACACACTGTGACAGGATGTAGCCCATCTGTGAGATAGCCCGAGAGCAAAAGTGACCTGCCAGCAGATGCTTCACCATCTAATTTGTCAAATCGGGAGATCGAGCTCTGAAGTTGATCAAAATGAACTCCAAACGGCCGTGCCGCATACAGTCCAGCTTCACCCAGGAATGATTCGTTCCATCTCTGAGCCTGACAACGTTTCTTTCTCCTTCAGCTCTGTATAATGTCATCACGATGACAAACAGAAAAATTATAAACTAATCATAAACAGTGCATTGTTTGAGATATCCACTTTGTTTAAAGGATGAGACTCTAAACTGACAGATGCGGTTCAGACTCCCAAAAGTGCCCAGATTGTCATCTTTATGACATATTTATACATAGTAATGGTGAAGGAATTCATTCCAAGTGCTGCTGATTAATTTATGTTCATTTGCTTTTCTTTATCCATTGTCAATGTCACATTAAATTGATCTTGATGTATTTTCTTGTCTGGAGTCTTCTGTTTTCAGAGGGTCCTCTTTAGTGCTATTTCAAGTGGTTTCTGAGCAAGCATGATTGATTTGTTCAGCACTAAACAAGAAAGGGGAAAGGGTAGGCTGTGTTTGCACTAAATCCTTTTGTTAAGGCAATTGTCCTTGGGTCTTTTTACTAACTGAAGTCTGAGCAAATTGCAATTTAATGCACCCAGCAAATTAGAATGCAGACACCTAAGTTGCCAGCAAAGATGGGAACAGGCAGGAAATCCTTGAGCGTTCCACTTGTGCTCGCTGCACTGTTTGCTTGAAGGGGACAAAAAAGAACAGAGGACACTTTTAGTCGCTCTTACATGCATATGTGGGTTGAAATGACGACATTTGCATACAACCCTTCTCTTCCCGCTAACAAACCTCTGGTGGATTGCATTTCAGACCGAAAGTGATCCTCAGTGGTGTAACCTGTTACTGCTTTTGTTCTGGCAGAGGTAATTTTGATATGTCACCAGACAGTAGATCATACATATGCAAATGCTGGACAGATGAGCCCAGAGGGGGGGAAAGTGTTTAAAATCATTGGGAAAAATTGAGAATCTATACAGAGAAAGAGACCCGGAGGAGGAAATATTAAATCCGAGTAGGTATTTAAAGCATACATAATAACAGCTGCGGTGAATCATTCAAAAGAGTTAAAAAGGTGACTACATCAATCCTGCTGTTCCTGTCAGACGATTTAACGACTGCATTAGAAAAAAAAAAAAAAAAATCCCTAAAACACAAATAAGTCATTGTGATTGTTACCACTCACACTCTACTTTTTTCCAGAAGTTGTATTTGCATCTTTAAGTAAAATCTATAAAATTCTCTTTACATGAAATGTTTACAATTGTGCAATTGACAGCATATAAGTTATAAAAGAAGTAAACAAAATATTAAAATGCTACTGGATAAAATAGATGCAAAAATGAACATTATTTGGAATGAACAATTCTGTGTTCAGCTGACATCTTAAATATATTTTCCTTCTACTGTTAGTTTATACAGATAATGCATTAATATCTGATATATGTTTTAAAAAGAAGACACGTTACAGATATTCTTGAAATACTGTCAACAAAAAACTGTCTATATCTGCCCCAGACTGAGGTATCTGCCAGAAATGTTGCAGAGAAACCAGAAAAAAAATCTTTAAATATATATTTTTTAAATACTAAATGTCCTGAAGACAAAATCCACCACTCTGCTGGGAAGAAAGGCAGAATAATGGATGATTCTTGGCTCTTGAAAATTGCATAAATGAGCTGATGTTCATTTACAACTGGTGTCAAATCGGTGTTTTGCAACAAAATTGAATTACGGCTCAAAGATGAAATAAATGGCCTGCTAAAATTCTTACTTTGCCGCTGCATTCAGTTATTCTGTCAAGTCAATAACAAGTCTGTCGGTGCTATGGCTGCACTGCATTATATTTTCAGATGCACATGTTTTCGTATGGTTTCAGATATTAATCATAAGACCTCCTCATAAATGGAATGAGTGAATATAGGTGCACATTACTGTTACTGAGGAAGGGGAGCTAATAAAGTCACATGGCTTGCTTACTGGCATGTACAAGTTACTGGAGCTCTGACTGTGAGTTAGAGATTACAGAGTCCAACACAGCACCCTCCATAATTAAATCCATACACCTGGTTGCCACCTGCCAAGACTGCTGGAAATGCCATGAGTGTGTTTCTTTGTTGAAGAGGATTATGGGATTTCTAATTGGCACCGCCGTGTGCGAGAAACATGATGTTTCTTTAATGTAAACTCTTAAAGCAGTAACATAAGTCAGAAATGTGATGAAACTCTTTCATGCTTTTGTTGCGACAATAAAAAGAGATTAAGGAACTCGACAACTGTAACTGTTGCAGACATCGTGCGCACCGTTTTTATTGAGCTTCAGGATGAGCAGGATGCTGAAAAGCAGGACTTTCAATAGCAGTCTCAAGGCTGTACAATGCAGCATTGAAAAGTGTCCAGGTCTGCAACTGGGGCTGAATAAGAGTCCCTGAACCAGAGTCATGGCGAGACAGCTCAGACTCCACAGCAGGGGCCCCCAATCCCATTTAGAAAAGCCAACGTTATTTTATCAGGTCGTTTGAAATTGGCTGGCTGACTATTAAGGTTCAAATGAAGGTGCTGCAGCAGGCTGTGAGGGGGCCTGCAAAACTGCTCAATGTTAAAGGCAAAAATATGCTAAAAATTATACCATGAAGCAGACATGCACAGCATGGAAACACACCAGGATTTCCTATGCAAAGAATTTTGCTGATTTATCCTGGTACACATAAAAATGCCAAATAACCCTCCATCTTCAGTGTGGTTTCCAAGCATATAAGCTGTCTGTTTTTCTGTTTTTCTGTTTTCTGTCACAGCATAAATCAGGAGGTGAGACGGGGCTGTACAAAGCCTCCACAGCTCAAAAGACTCCCCTCTTTTTTGGTTTTTTTTTTTTAAACGTGCGAACGAAGCAATTCCTCGGGGTCTAATCCTCACACACTTGTATGCCTTTGTTCGATCTAAGCATATGTGTGTTTTCTCTCCTCTCCTCTTCTTCCTCTGTGTTGCAGATTCATCCCAGGACCTAACAGAGAGCTCCCATTGCAGGGCTCAGCGCCAGGCTCCTTCCCCTCATGTACCCTTTCTCTTCTCATCGAATGGACTAAAACTATTACATCCACGGCTACTGACTGGATTACCTGGGACCATAGAAAGGATATCCACCCAGATAAAACAGCTTTGCTCGCGTGGTGCCAAGGATTTGAAACCAGACTAATCCCGTGTTTGATCAATGAGCTCCATGTTGGTGACTCTCCTCTTCCACACAGCTGTGGCCAGTTTCTGACCTACTCTTCCCTCACTCTGTTTCCCTATTCAGAACTGAAGCAGCTTAGCAGGGGCTATTTAGAGGTTGTTAAAACATAATTTGAAGACGTTCTCCCCGCCCGTCTGAGGGTGAACTTGTTGGCAAACTTTCATAGACCTGAACCTGAATCTGTGGAACTGAGGGCACATTGGGGGAAATTACGTCGGTTTATTTTTATTTCTGTGTGGAAAGCATTTGTATTTGACCCACTACCTGAGACTGATGGCTTTGTTGTGGCTGCACCGAGGAAACTGTCAGCTGTTACCGCTAGAAAGGTCGATTAATGAAGACTCTCAGAGAGGCTTTAGGGTCAACCCCATGGCCTCACGCTCATCCTCCACGACGAACATTCTGACTTTTATTGGTGGGCATGCCCAGTGTAAATTCATGAGCACTTCTTTTCTTTGTATGTAAGATAATTTGTGTATATATACACATATATAAATACATTACATGTTAAGCTGACAGATCCAAGAAGCTGAAAAATATATTTACAGATTTCAAGCCCGTGTTGGAATCCTGAATAACCCTTGAACGTGAGCCAGAGGCTGTCGTCACGGTGCGGTGTGTCTAGGACTGCTTCGCATTGGGGGGAAAAAGCCACAACGGAATCATAAAAATAAGTTCTGCTCACTTTTGTCATTCAGCAATGTTGTTTGGTTACTCCAGAAAGCGCTTGTTGTTTCAGTAAAGCTGAGGAAAACACTGTATAGAACTGCCTCACTAAAGAAAGCAGCAACACCCACCCGTGACCTTTCCCCTCAGACACATCAGAGAAACTCTGACCATAATAGGACAATTACGTTTCTGCAGCGGAGAGTGGTCACGGGTGAGAGTGTCTGTAATGTAGATGTTCCTCTTACACACACCAGAGAGATGATTTATTCAAAGTGACAGTGAGAAAGTATTAGTCACAAAGGAGAAACATAGTTATCCCCCAGTAGCTATAAGTACATTACAGGACAGCCTTATGAGAAATAAAAATGGTTTTCTATACTGATATGCTGCCTCCCATTTCTCCATAAGGTGACTGATATTTTGAAAAATGTTCCTCTTACGACTATTTGATATGTTGTAATATGTGGGTGGAAGATCTCGTCAGAGTTTCATTTATTTTATATGTTAACATTGTGAACAGAGTTTTTGCTTGAGTAAACAAGCAATCAAGAACGGCACAGGACGAGTATGAAAATGACTTACGGGCACAGACACACTCACAAACACACACACACATGCGGTAAACACAAACGGATCTGTGATGCTTCATTTATACAATTCCCTTGCTGGCAGAGTGGATTTATCAAAACAGAGCATTCAATTCATTCATGCAATTAGAATAAGGATTTCCAATATCAGGCCAGGCAAAATTCCAGATGATTTTCAATATCAACCTCCTCTCTCGGCAGATATTAGATTCGTTTCTTGTCCCAGTGGATGCACTAGTGTACATTCATCATTTAGGAATTTGGCTAGTTTCGTGGAGCCCGGTGCCTCGCTGAGCAGTCACAGAAGGTATGAAAAAGACAGAGACATCAATCTCCCAGTGGTCTTGCCAGAATCATGAGGGAATATAGTAAAGGAGAGAGAGAGAGACTGCTTTCTCCTCCTGAATGGGTCATTTCCGTCTTTGTTTTCTCCTATTTATTGGGATTGGCCGTCCTTAAGTCTTATTTAGCTTGTGCTAAAGAAAATGAAACAGTAGAGGAGTTTGTGCATATGCACGACCTGTCTGCGGGTGCTTTTTTGTTGCCATAAACGTTTGTCTTTTTTTACACGCACATCCCTGTGTGTGTGTATTTTAGACCCAGAGTCTGGGAGAAATACATCCTGCGATGACGTACTGTGAAGATTATCCTCAAATTCGGTGCTCGTGTAGGAAATCAAGCGATTTCTCCCTTCCTACTTATGCAGTTCTAAGTGGATTTTTTTTTGCTTAAAAGGTGCTTGGGGATCAGAAACGGAAGAGGTGCTTTTCCTTTTGCCTTTTCTCATTCTCTTTTATGCACTGCTTAGCTCTATCCAGAAATGATGGAGTCGTGCTGTGGAGGGAGGTCCTGCACCATTTTAGACAAAGCAGAAAGGAGCCCAGCATGAATAAATAAGCGGGGCCAGGTCCTCCTCCCACGCCACAGGACTGTACAGTCTCAAAAGAGAGACATCCATCAAGTCCTGCCGACCTCCCACTGAGACAGGGAGACAGCCATGACCACATCACGCTGGATGGCTAATCAACGCCTGACAGCAAGGACAACCCTTTTCATGCAGCCGAGATGTACGCGCAGGATGTCGGCCAGTGTTGTTTATAAAACTTGCACTTGTAACTTCCAAGGGTATCTCAAGTAAAACCTAAACTTTTGCCCTGCATAGAAGGTAAATGCTTGGCTGCTTTTAGGAGCTTTCATAAAGAGCCTCACTCCTCTTTGACGGCACTTCTGTCTTCGCACTTTATCACATTCATATTCTTTAATCATTTTGGATAGCAACCTATAATTTGTGGAAAGGGCACACTCCTTACCTGTGGGGGCTTTGTGGCCTATAATTACAGTCATTATGGCCATGAGTCACGGTGAATATCAGCTTTATAATGATCATTCACTAGAGCTGGACAACTAAGAGTGTTCGAAAATCATTAATGACACTAAAACTTCCCCTCAATGATAGCTATTTTCTGCAACTTTGGGCATTATTACCAGTGGCCCATTTTCTATGAAATGTAATAGCACAGTATCAGACAGAGTAGAATTAATCCTTTTAATTATTGAACTCAACAAATGGGAGAAGTGGCAGCACTGTCACAGCTAACATGTTCATCACACCTTTTTTAAAAAGAACTTGTAGTGGTGACAAAACACAAAGTTGATACACACACACACACACACAAAAGCTGAAACTGAGTCAAAACGGTGAACCGCATACTTTCAAGTGAAACACACCAATCCCCTGCTGTACACCATTGTTTGTAACAAATGAGCACATACTCTGATGGGTATGCAATACATCACTGTCCTAGTCCCATGACACTTAACCGTACCCACCAACCACCAATACCCTTGTCAGCCAAATGACTAGCCTGTCTATGATTGTCAGCGGCTGCCATAATGATAATTTATTTCCGTGCTCCTTTACACTTCTTCACCTTATTTCCTCTCCCATTTCAACCCAAAACGCAGCAAACTAAAATCCATCATGCTGCACATGCTGAATGGCCGAGCGTTGAGGATGACATTTCATGTCCCACAAGGGGCGCCGATGTCGTCACAGAGCAGCCTCCCTGGGAGATTTCACAGTTCACACTTTCCCATTAAACAGAGAGCATTTTTCATAGTGCTGAATCCACACAGCGGGACAGCTGTAAACACACAGTTTCTCAATTGTTTGCCACTTCTGAATAAATGACCGAGAGCCGAACTGGAAGGAGTGAGGAGTTAACTTCTTGTTCCGAGCCGCAGAGTACACGAATACGTCACATGAGTTTAACTTGTACATCTCACAGTATTCAACATTTAATGATTATAAAATGTTTTCATGCAGGACACAACGCAGGATGAGGACACACAGCACATCTCACAGGTTGAAAAGGCTGTTTGTTTGTGTTGAATTTGTGTTTTTTTTTTTTTATTGCATTATTTTTTTCATAAAATGTCCAGTGCACCACAGAGTACTATAATTCAGACCAGTAAACACGACACAGCTATTTTCTGGTGTTGGCTTCAATTACATTATACAGTAAAGAAATAAAGACATACATATCAGAGATCTATCTATCTATCTATCTGCTAGATAGACAGACAGATGCTGCTTTGATTGCAGAGAAGATTGTACCTTGGCATTTTTAAGGAGAGGTCGGATACAATTTCATGTTGTTTGTCCACAATTGTATAGACAGTTCACAACTGGCCTGGCCCCCAGGCTGCCTGCCAGAGACAAAGCACTGTGCCGTCAGTCCAAACCTGCCCACACACACAATATCTGCAGTGAACTTATCTAAAGTTTGGATGATGGAAAGGCAAACTAGAGCATTTGTCTTGCCCACACACTGCCTGAAAAGTTTTGCCATGTCATCGAGTTCATGCAATTTCCGTTTTTCTCGTTCTCCATTAAGTTACCTGAGTTTCCTAATCAATTGGGTTTATTCTGTAAATGTGGGTTCAATTTGAACAAATAGTACCGTTGGATGATCAAACTGAATCTTAAACTGGAAATTACTAACAGTTCTACTGTTGTAGACTAGCGTTAGGCTAGTAATACACCAAGGCCAAATACCAAATACATGTTTAGTCCTTGCTCTGTCCTCACACAGGCTTTCACGAATAATAGAAATCCTAAAATTCGATTAAGCCATAATCTAGTAAATTTAAAACATTTTCACAAATAAATTGCTACAATTCATATTCATTCTCTGATCTGTCTCTTCCACATTATATCATGCCTCAAGGCTGTCTCACAAAAAGTTCCTTTTTTCTGAATTTGAAAGTGAATCCTTGTCCTCTGTGATTACAGCATGACGCAGAACACCAAGTATGTAAAATCCACAATAACACATAAAAATCCATGGGCTGACTAGACAGAAAGTGAATTGTTGCTATTCTCTCCTGTGTCAGGTACAAACTGAGCGGTTGTATAGCACAGTCTCAGCAGAGTCTTTAGTCTGGGTTAATGGTAAAGGTGATTTTCTGATGGCTGCAGGATGGAACCACTTTCCCCAATTCCACTCTCAGCCAATGAGCTGCCTCTTTCTCTGGTATGCAAATTAGAGGCCCAAGGGCAAGCAGGGATTGTGAAGGACACAGTCTTTAGGCCACAAGGAGACGGAGCCACCCCGGAGGGCCAACGATGCCTCATTCAGATTCAACACGATCGTTTCCCCTCGGCAGATGAAGTACGTAGGTGCTAAACTCAGACTGAATACAGTGCCGAGAACACAAGCAGGCATACCTTTAAAAAACGATTGCAACCAGTAGTCCAGTGTGGAAATCTTGTTTAATAATTGAATGTGAATGATGTGCTATCTGGGCCATAAAAGCATACCTTATAGTGGCATACATTCTTCAGAAAATCGCCTTAACCTGGCAACTGACATATACACACACAAGTACACAAAGGGGCTGAACACATGCCTTTACCTAAGCAGCCAGTATTGCAAACATCGCTGCTACATTGGAATTTTAAAAGGAGCATGATGCAGAAATCAATTTAGATGTTATTCCCACAACAGTGCCTGGGTATGACTAGCCAGGGTATTTTCTATTTTGTGTTACCTTTCCCACCTTGATTTTTTCCCCCCAAGCTATCATCCCAAATAGAATGGTGTCTGCGCCTCAAGGCGGCGGCCATTGATCCACACTGGAAGTGAGACACTGCTGCTTGTGCCATCGGCACAATACTTGTTATTGGTCAGACTGCATCAGTGACTGGATATAGATGGTCAAACGTGCTGGCTGTACACAGACATGGTCGTGATACAACTGAGCTTTAACATCTCAGTGTGTGACCCAATGCTTCCAACTACATATTTATAGGTTTAAAAGGAAGTTATTGGAATTAGCCTATAAATTAAGCAATAGACTCTCATATTTGTATGTTTCATATGAAATAGCATAGCATTTTGGAAGATCTACATCTCTATATGGCTTGCCTTTATGGTATTGTACAGCAGGGTGGAAGACTGGTGTAGTAGTTAGCACTGTCGCTTCTTGATTTGAACCTTCTTGGGGCAATTCTGTGTGGAGTTTGCATGCTTTCCCTGTACTTGTGTGGGTTTCCTTTGGGTAATCCAGTGTTCTCCTACAGTCGGAAGAGCATTGCGTTAATTGGTGATTCTAAATTGCCTGTAGGTGTAAATGTGAGATATACAAAGTGGTTAAAGATTTATAGTGCTATGTGATTGGGGCTTGCAGCCTAAAGTACTTTGAGCAGTAAGAAAAACACCAGAAATATGCTATATAAATGCAATCCACTGACCACAACCACGACAGCTACAGAAAATCAGACAAACTTAACGTGGCCACAATGCATAACATCCAACGAGTGCCCTGTTCGCTTCTTGTCCCTTGTGGATCTATTAGCTAGAAACAGCTCGTGGCCCTCTGGCTCTGTGCCGTCTACTAAGACATCTTGTTTTTATCTCATATAGTTTCATAATCTAAGTGAGCTGCAACCACTTTCACATTCACAGTTAGTTACATGTCAGCTGATATTATACACCACACCATCCCTACAACAGCTTCTTCATATCTTTATTCTGTATTAGCTTTTCTGGGAGCTGTCGCAAAGTTAACTCTCGTTCTGTCTTCCCTGGCAGACAGTAGATAGAAGACAAATAGGCCTGTGTATACATAATACCTGTAGGTGACACAATGCTTTCATAATGCAAACTGACAAAGTCAATAGAGCTGCTGAAATATGAAGGAAGGGGTTTTTTGGGGGGGTTTTCATTGTATATCCTAATCAAGAGACATTCAGTGCACACTCGACCAGTGCTGTGAAACTGCCTTGTCTAATCTACTGTGCAGTTTTTATATTTTCTTAAAGCTAAAATAAAATAAAAATGACATCAGCCGTTATGTGTGTTTTAAATAAAGCTGGGTTTTTTGAGTGCAGCGAACCATTAGTGCATAAGGTTCAGCTAGAGAGAAGCTGTGATCCCCCGGTGCAGTCTGCTGTAGGCTGTTACAGGAATGTCCCCTGCCACTGCTCTCATTTCGTGTAACACTGGCAGTGCATTTTCCTGAAGTGCTCAGAGCAAAACTACTTAAAGTCGTTCCCCATATGAACAACTTAGTAAATGAATGCCTGGAATGTGTCATCGATTAAACAGCACAGTCCTTCTCCTATGATTCATAGGCAGAGTGCGTGCACTCAGGCACATAATCTCTTTTTTTCATTTCAGCACCTCCAGAATTGCCTTCTAAACACAAATAATGACAGTGGCAGCAAAGCTCTGCAAGCCTATCCATGAGCTCATATAAAATGCGTTGATCATTTAGCTGATTCATAATTTTCCGCTACCCGAAAGCACAGCTCTCTGCTGCATCAGACAGATATTTGTTTTACTGCATCCTAAATAGCAATATACCAGTATTTTCCAGATTACATCTGAAGGAAATTATAGCCTTTAAAAACATGTTTTGTCACTTGTGGAGCCAATAACATGTAACATAACATGTGAGCTTAAACAGATCATAATAGTTTCTTTTATATACATTCAAATCTATCTTAACAACAACCTTCCAGCGATATTACAGCGATTTATTCACTTTAATAAAGCAATGAAATCAGTGTTACAGTGAAGACTGATTACTGGAAATATAACTCAAACTTCACAAGATGATATAACGCCCGTTTTACGTGTAACCTACCTTTCCAAATTTTCCACCATCTTCCACCTCAACAACTCGCTCCTGTCCCCATCTTTATTACATTAATCACATGTGCCTACATTAAATGAAATCCATTTAAATACCCCTGGTTGCACAAATTATTTGTGTAGCCAGGTTGAAAGACTTGGGAGTCAAAGGCGGCATAATTAGACGGGACGATTCTGAAACCTAATACAAGATGTAATTAAGGAAATTAATAAGGTGTCAGCCCCCTTTCACTGGGTGCTCTGCCTGATGATTAATCACAGCCTGGGCTAATTTGATTTGTGACAAGGAAAAGGATGACTTGGTAAGTCAGTTAGGAGAACCCAACTCGACAGCATATGACATTAATAAAACATGAAAAGTGGGGGCTGAGAGAGTAACGAAAATCCACTTGTGATCCACATGAAGCAATCAGATTAAAGGAGACTTTGGATAGATAGCCCTGTGACAAAGTCGCTGACAGGGGACTGAGTGTAATTTAATCAAAGCCTCTGATGTTACATTATTCTTATTAATCCATAATTGGACATACCACCATCATAAAGCAACAAGTATAGTCATTTATGTAGGTGGAAGTAAAAATCAAACTACATTCCAGATATAATGTGATCTTTTAAGAAGGTAGGAACACTGTATGACACATCGAAGCACTGAAAGAGGAAAAGATAAGGCCGGGGCATTAGTCACTGAGCCACCAAAACAGAAGATGAGTGCCGCAGTTCTTACTCGCAGGCACAGAGGAACATAAGAAATCATAAGATTTCAACACGCTTATAGATTAAGGGTTGGGTTATGGTCTCTTCTTGTGACGCGATGTCCAACGACATTATACAATGACGCACAATAATGTGTGTTTATAATTGTTTCAACTGAAAAGCCAGTGATTACAGAGTAGAGGGAGGGAGCGGAGAGATGCAGCGTAAACCAAAAGCCGAGATAATGCCTGGTTTTCATACATGAAAAGTGCCACGAATATCATGCAGCTGCCAGATCACCAATTTTGAATGTTGTAAACAATGGGGAGCGCAGACGTCCCTGTGTGAAGTCAAAATGGCAATCCAAAACAAAGCACAGTTCTGGCAGACCATAATGTCTATGTTGCTATGCTGTCATCATATGATCCGGTTCACCTCCTGCTCTCTCCCGGTGATGCTTGATGAAAAGCTTAGTGGAGGCAAGCAAACAGAAGGTAATTAATTTCTCAAGTGAATTCTAATTGATTTGTGCTATATTTGGAGGGACAGGTAGGGGGAGCGAGTGTGTTTGTAATTGTGTTTACACCTGCAGAGAGTACACGTAATATCGAGAACATCTGTATACAATGCAACCCAACCGCTTTGCATTTAACTTGATCATTGTGAGAAAAACTGCGATGTTCTGCATGAACCTCAGGTTGAACCCCTCTGCCTCACAGAGGCTGACTGAGAAATGCTCAATCAATTTTGCAATATCTACACTTTATGATAATATTTGAGGTCGTAGTTCATTTGAGTCTGTGTTCTGAATTGCAGTGTAGCTGTCCTAGATATTGTGTCTGTCATTTGTATGTGCCCACACTATGCAGGGTTACTTGAATTTACATACAATGCATTATTGTGTGTCTATGCCGCGTGCATTCAACCGCATACAAGCACAAACAAATACGGGGACTGAATGCAGCTGCAAGAAAAATTATTGTTCACTTGCAAATGCACCACAATACACTACTATACTAATTTCCAAAAATTCCAGAGTACTGCAATTGTGGTTAAACCATTAGTTCCCCTTCATTTGTTTTATCCTACATGGGCAGACTGGGAAGGGCCATGGCTTGACCCAGGAGAGTGAAACCAGCCCTCCAAAAGGCTGCAATGAAGCCTCAGAATGGCAAAAATCCAAGTCAGTTGATTCCAACTTGGGAAGTCATATAAGTTTCATAACTGAATGTAAATGTTACTAATGATATTTCCTAACAGAAGAGTATTGTGCACATGTCGCAAGTGTTTAAGCAGTTTCCTTCTTTTATATCTCAAGGTTGTGCTGAGACACACCTACAGTGCTGCATATTCTTTACATACTGATAGAGAGACATTTCTCAGGATTTAAAACAAAGTCTTCTGTGTGATGTAGACAGAAAGTGTATTGACTATTTCTTGGATCAGAAACTTTTCACAAAGAAATTCTCAGAAAGTAGAATGACAATGACAGTCTTCCAGACTGAATTCAACACAATATTACATTTTTTACTTGCCCACTAATTTTTATTTCATGCCTTATCACTGAAAAACAGACACAAGCAAAGTTGCAGATATGCTTTTTTTCCATTCGTTTCGATTCAACATAGATAATACATTTTGTGTGCAATTTTAATAAATTCTGTGGGTTTATGATAGCTGAATCTGCATGTTAAATAAATCAAAGACTTAATCATTTAGTTATTGCTTAACCTGAATACACTTATCCTTCTTTTAAGCAATGGGAGAATAATTTACCTACCTGTTTTTTGTTTTGTTCTTTTTTTTAAATTTTTTTCTCCCCATCAGTTCTGGGACCATTTATTCTCTGGATTGAGAACAATGTCACGATACCACTAAACAACATTACAAAATAAAACACAAAACAACTACACAAACAGCTGGGTTTCACACATTTATGCTTTCCTTATCCACTTACTTGCAAAGATGTGCCGACAAGTGTCTTTGCAGTTAGGCCGATAAGAAAACCTCCTTTTGTAAGCATGAATACAGTGGACTCACAATATTTGGGATTCACCCACAAGGTTTTATGTCTTTAGCATTTAAAGTATGACTTGAAAACCACAAATGCCTTTCTCTAACTTATTCATAAAATATACGTTTGGTGGACATTATACGAGTAATTTGACAATGATCCCTGAGCAGAGATTAAAAAGGTGTTTTTTTTAGTTTAGGCATTAGATGCAAGAACTTATTAAAACCCATCTAAGATGACAGGGGATGTTTTTTTACACCCATTTGAGATCATATCTTGGTGCATACTCAATCATCCAGGTAAGTAAATCCCCAAAAGTTGATTCTGTTCATCTGGACGTAGCGCTTTCAGTGGGAGAGATGTTTCATCACTCATCCAAGTGACTTCTTCAGTCTCAGCTCACTGCAGGTTTCCTCAACCTTATACATTTCCATAATGACTGAATCTAGCACCGCTGATGAACAATGGGCTGTGAGGTCAGTTTCTTGATCATTAAACTGCAAATTGTCACGACCATTCGTCAACAACCACTGATTAAAGACCATTGATCACTGGCAATTGATCAATGAGAGTTGGGGAATGGCTGCAATGACAGCATTGTAAGATGGTGAAAGATGTACCCTTATGGGCTTGTATGATGTTACATCTCTCTTCACTTGTGTTCCAGTCACTGAAGGAGTGGAGGTAGTGCGTAAGAGATGACAGGATGACCCCCACCTCAGCAACAGGACCACTCTCAGCACTGACCAAGTGTGTTTGCTCTTGGATCTGTCTCTTCATTCCACCTATTTCACATACCATGTGTAGCGCCCCGGACTGTGTACTCCACTATAGCCGGGTACGGCCTGAGTTCTAGTTATCTTAAACTTACTTAGTTGCCCTCAGTGCAAGTTCCCCTGATTTACACACGTATAACACACAGATACACTTTTACCTTACTTTGAACTATAGATAAGAAACAGTACTAGACACAAAATCTTATGTTTAAACCAAGGAGGTTTACTTAATGAACTGGTAAACACCCAATAAATCAATAAAGTAAGAAGTCTCTTGCAATGACAAAATATAACAATAATAACAGTTACACAGTTCTTTACTGTAATGGGCCCCACACACACACACACTCTCACACCACCCAGTTTCCCAAGTCCCCTCGGTGCAGGCCTGGATCGATGCTAGGGTGCGTAGGAACCAACGGTCCTAAAAGAAAACAAAATGGTGCTCCTACCTGGAAACCTTACGGTGTGTTCACACCGAACGCGATGGACGCGAATAGAGCATCAGGTTCACATGTAAAGTCAATGGAAAGGCGCAATGACCCGCGATTGCGGCTCCCGCGAAAATTCGGAAGCAGATTTGCGTCGCGAAAACGCGAAAACGCCTGAAACGCGCGTCAGTCTAGCGCGTTTGAAGCGTTTGACTCGCGAAAAAAACCACGCGCGTGAGTTTTTGTGTTGCATTTTGTGCATACGCGCGTTACGCGTCTACCGCTCGAGTTGGAAAAATCTGAACTCCAGCGTCAAATCGCGCCGCGACAACCAATCAGGAGCCTGGTGACGTGGCTGTTACCTAGGTCAAAGGGGCAGATCCAGCCAAAGCCCTTCATACTTCAATGGAGGGAAGGCTAATCAATGCCGTAGCAAACAACCCGGAGCTGTACGACACCAGCTGCTTTCTGTACCAAGACAGGAATATAAAGGACCGAGCTTGGAGGAAGATATGTGAAGAGATCGGGCAACCTGGTAAGTTCATTCATTTCTCTTAAGTTTTCTCTAAAGTTTTCGCTGACCCGGGGAAGCCGCACAAAAGCTAGCAAGTCACCGCTATTTTCCCACTGACGTACAAATACCGTTCCGCTTTTATGCATTTTGTCATTTAGGAATATATTTTATTGTTTATTAATAAACAGCACACAGTGGTCCCGCTGTTCATCCGTCACTGCTTCGCTTTTTCGCTGATTTTCTTTTTCTTTTCTTTTTTTTGCACAGTACAGCATTGCATTCTGCAGCCCGATTGACAAATCTCCTTCGTGTAGTGTCTCCTGCGCTTGCCAAATTTATCATGTTTGGTTTTGATAACCATCACGTCCAATAGAAAAAACAGCACAAAAATACCCATAACTATGAGCCTCATTCGGAAATAGACACCTGCACCGCGAGGGAAAAAGGCGCACGAAAGTGGCAGGCAGATGAAGACAAACCGCGGCATAATAATACTTTTACATTTTGCAATCTACAAAGGTTTGCACTTTGAGAATCAATTGTGAGAACTGTGACCAATGTTCCTGTGTGTGGGGAAAACAGTGTATAAAGTGCGTGGCCGGGGGCTAGTTATTCTGAGAACCCCTGCTGCAATAAATGAGGGACCACTGTCTACTCTGTGATTATTATATTCAACCTGTTAACATTTAATACTGTATTGATAGAACCAACTGATTCTGCAGCAGAGCATCCCTAGTCCCTGAGCTCCTGCTGCTGCACCCACAGGTATGTACAGCAAGCACTGATACCTTTTTAGTCGGTGGGATTGCCTTGTGATCACCTTTACTAAATATCTACAACCAATCTGATTATATCCTGGTTTGGGTTTTTTTTTTTTCAATGTTGAAATTAAAATCTAGTAGCAGCCTTCTCATTTCTTTGTGTTTTGTACTGTTTTACAGGCCCACAGGGGAGGACGGCTCCGAGGCAGATGAGGGATGGGTCCCAGGACGGTCCATCGGCGCTGGAGCTGGCCATCCTGGTATCCCTGAAGAGTCCACACCAGTCTCCAATGGAGCATTTCCTCCTCAGCCTTGTTCCTGCTCTGGAGAGCAGCTGGTCCTTTTTATTCCTGTCTCTCTGTAAATTCTTATATTTTATATATTTATGTTTAATGTTTTTCTGTTTGAGAATTTTAATATTATTTCAAATAATTTTTTATAATGACTAATGTCTCAGTTCTACTACACAGCAAATGTTGGCACACGACTTGACACATGTAGAATTTATTTCATATTATACTAATGACAAAATATACTAATACAGTGGGATACAAAAGTTTGGGCAACCTTGTTAATAGCCATCATTTTCCTGTATAAATCGTTGGTTGTTACAATAAAAAATGTCAGTTAAACCACAAAACTTAAATCTTACATAAAACATTTTGTAATTATAAGGATAATTACAAAATGTATATTAGATAATATCTAAAACAGTTGTGTTTTGTTTTAACTTTAACATATCATAATTTGATTGGTAGCAACTTTTACAACTACAGTGAGCCAATCACTCATAATTCCTAAACATGTCAATCAAGTAGGAATGAAGTAAGACATTAATAAATAAAGAGTTGTATGTTGACATGTAGCCCTTTCCTTGCTTAAATCATTAATATTTTTGAAAAATTAATCTGTGATAAGACATAGCTTATCAAGATAGAACCATGTAACTAAAGATGAACCAAACTGTTCAGTTTTATCTAACTCTGTTTTAATAAAGGCTGGTGACCCCTGTTATAGAGTCTGACAGCTGCAGGGATTATATACAAATATTCAACTATACCAGAATTAAACCAGGTCTAAATAAAAAGGAGTGAGTATCACTACAAAGGTTAACTCAGTGGTCCTAATGCTACAGTTTGATATCAGCAAACACCGAGCGCATACATTGATGTGACACCACAGCCATGCTATCATTGCAAACACTGATAACAGCATAAATCGAATTAAATCAGGACTTGATGACACCTTCTGAGTATCACTAGAAATATTATAAACAGTCGTCTCCGTACCACAGTTTGCTATCAGTAAACACCGAGAGCATTCACTGTTAGCATAGCACATCCATGTTAGCAGTGTATAAACGATAGTTTAGCATATATTAGCACAGGTATCAATAAAGGACTACCGTATTAAACACTTTTACTAACCTCAGGCAGATGGACAGGCGCTCTGCAGGTGGGATTGAGCGCCTGTAATTGGTGTCTAGGCGGGCGATTCTGGGACCGACGCGGGAAAGCAGGTCCTCAAACTGGCCGAGTGAACGACGGTGATAGCGCTGGAATCCGCCGTCATCCAGGCGCAGCTCCTGGAGCAAGTGGTGAAACTCACCAAACTGCTCACGCCTCTGAAGGACATGATGGACCCAGGTACGGCGAGGACGTCTTTTACGCTGCTGCTCTGCTCTCCACAGTACATAGAGAAGGGAGACTCTTCAAGCGCTAGCTCGACAGCTGCCATCTTGCAAAGATACCGGTCTGGCACAACTTCCTCCCACATTCCTCCCACATTTCCGGTTCACGCGCGTCAAAATGGATTTTTCTTGGACACGCGTTGAGACGCGAATGTGCACGCGTCAAATTAGGGGCGTTTGGGGCGTTTTGTTCGCGTCCATCGCATTCGGTGTGAACACACCGTTAGTCTTTTGTCCACAATACACTCACGGCACGCCGAGAGGTCCGTCCCTTAGGTCGCCGAGCTGCACACTTACTCCTTTTAAACAGCAAACCTGATTGGCCCGCCTTGGCAGTCAGTAGCCTCCCACTCCGTGCAGGTCAGGTGACACCCAGCGAAGTCCGCCTTTATGGCTAACTCCGATTAGCCAAGTTAGCACGCCGCTAACTAGGGATATTTTGAGGCAACAGTGCAAACCAGTCCGGGCTGCACCACCTCACAGTCACGCTCTGTTACTCAGCCGTGGGCGTGGGATGATTTATCCTCACTGTCCATTGGGAAAAGTCTCTGTAGACGCTAGCCGCATCTCGCGCACGCTTTTCTCTCTCCTCTGCTCTCTCGTGGCTGCCTCCGCTCTCTCGTCTCTCCTCCCGCTCGCTCCCTTTCAAAGTAAAAGCACCTAAACACACTTCCTTATTACTACTACCAACACAGTAAAATGAACAACTGAACTATTCAAATATATCCAACTGGAAATAAACTTAGCCCCATAAAATATACCCGGGCTACATCCTCCCCCTTCTAATCGTCTGGATGTCCTCATCAGACATCTCCCAAGGCGACTGAAAACAAATAAAACTCCACACATCTTGAATGTATAACAGACACTCTTAGAAGTTCACTTTTTTTTTGTTTATACATTCCCCAACTTTATCACAACCCCTCTGTGAACAATAGTAATAGGTTGGTCACTAGCCTTCCCTGGTTCATCGTAGGACAGTCTCAAAACGGGCTTTATTCTTCTCTTCCCAGTCGTCCCTGACCTAAGGCAGTTGCTGACCTCTTCCCCAATACTCCGTCTTCCCCTAGACCTCTTTGAGAGAGGTCTTTCCTTCTCTACTTCTGACTCTGTATCGGTGTTCTTTACATCACCAATGTCATCTGCTTCCTCCTGAGACTCTTCGGCATTGCCCTCAGATAGAAACATAGCTTGAGCGTCATCCTCCGATGCCAATGGAGAATTGTCACTAAATGACTCCTCCCTCAACACTTTCTCCACACAGTCTCTGTACCAGGCATGTGGCCTCTCGTATTCTACATCTGACGATCCAGTCGACTCCCCAGTGTCTTGACTCACGTCTCTCCTTTCTACCCTCTCTTTTCCTTTTCCCATCCTGCGAGTCTATGGTCTCACTGGCACTTCATCTCTGGCCATGCCTTCTGCCAGTCTCACTTCTGTCCCAATCGGTAACAAATGATCTCTGTGTAGGGTTCTCACACTACCTTGACCCGTTTGTGGCTTCACCATATACACCGGTAGGTTGGGCAGTTTTCCCACAATCACATGTGGTACAGCGTTCCATTTGCTTTCCAACTTATGTTTCCCCTTCAACCCCAGATTCTTAAAGAGTACCCTGTCTCCCACTTCCAAGGCTTGGAAACTGACTCGTTGATCAAAAGCTCTTTTGTTCCTCTTGTGTACCTTATCAGCAGCCTCATTGGCTAATTGATAAGCTCTCTGCAAATCCTGTTTCAAGTTCGTCACATACTGTGAATGAGTCTTCTCCTCAGCTCCATCAGGAGATGCTCCAAAACAAACATCCACGGGAAGCCTAGCCTCCCTCCCAATCAAAAAATAGGGAGAATACCCTGTGGCATCGCTCTTTGTGCTATTATAGGCATGAACTAGCAACCCTACATGCTGACTCCAAGTTTGCTTCTTCTCATCCCCTAGTGTCGCTAACATTGACAACAAGGTTCGATTGAATCTCTCGGGTTGCGGATCCCCCTGGGGGTGATAGGGAGTTGTCCGAGACTTCGGACAATGACCAATGACCGCAAGAGCTCACGGATTAATCGGCTCTCGAAGTCTCGTCCTTGGTCAGAATGTACAGGGAGTGCAGAATTATTAGGCAAGTTGTATTTTTGAGGAATAATTTTATTATTGAACAACAACCATGTTCTCAATGAACCCAAAAAACTCATTAATATCAAAGCTGAATGTTTTTGGAAGTAGTTTTTAGTTTGTTTTTAGTTTTAGCTATTTTAGGGGGATATCTGTGTGTGCAGGCGACTATTACTGTGCATAATTATTAGGCAACTTAACAAAAAACAAATATATACCCATTTCAATTATTTATTTTTACCAGTGAAACCAATATAACATCTCCACATTCACAAATATACATTTCTGACATTCAAAAACAAAACAAAAACAAATCAGCGACCAATATAGCCACCTTTCTTTGCAAGGACACTCAAAAGCCTGCCATCCATGGATTCTGTCAGTGTTTTGATCTGTTCACCATCAACATTGCGTGCAGCAGCAACCACAGCCTCCCAGACACTGTTCAGAGAGGTGTACTGTTTTCCCTCCTTGTAAATCTCACATTTGATGATGGACCACAGGTTCTCAATGGGGTTCAGATCAGGTGAACAAGGTGGCCATGTCATTAGTTTTTCTTCTTTTATACCCTTTCTTGCCAGCCACGCTGTGGAGTACTTGGACGCGTGTGATGGAGCATTGTCCTGCATGAAAATCATGTTTTTCTTGAAGGATGCAGACTTCTTCCTGTACCACTGCTTGAAGAAGGTGTCTTCCAGAAACTGGCAGTAGGACTGGGAGTTGAGCTTGACTCCATCCTCAACCCGAAACGGCCCCACAAGCTCATCTTTGATGATACCAGCCCAAACCAGTACTCCACCTCCACCTTGCTGGCGTCTGAGTCGGACTGGAGCTCTCTGACCTTTACCAATCCAGCCACGGGCCCATCCATCTGGCCCATCAAGACTCACTCTCATTTCATCAGTCCATAAAACCTTAGAAAAATCAGTCTCGAGATATTTCTTGGCCCAGTCTTGACGTTTCAGCTTGTGTGTCTTGTTCAGTGGTAGTCATCTTTCAGCCTTTCTTACCTTGGCCATGTCTCTGAGTATTGCACACCTTGTGCTTTTGGGCACTCCAGTGATGTTGCAGCTCTGAAATATGGCCAAACTGGTGGCAAGTGGCATCTTGGCAGCTGCACGCTTGACTTTTCTCAGTTCATGGGCAGTTATTTTGCGCCTTGGTTTTTCCACACGCTTCTTGCGACCCTGTTGACTATTTTGAATGAAACGCTTGATTGTTCGATGATCACGCTTCAGAAGCATTGCAATTTTGAGACTGCTGCATCCCTCTGCAAGATATCTCACTATTTTTGACTTTTCTGAGCCTGTCAAGTCCTTCTTTTGACCCATTTTGCCAAAGGAAAGGACGTTGCCTAATAATTATGCACACCTGATATAGGGTGTTGATGTCATTAGACCACACCCCTTCTCATTACAGAGATGCACATCACCTAATATGCTTAATTGGTAGTAGGCTTTCGAGCCTATACAGCTTGGAGTAAGACAACATGCATGAAGAGGATGATGTGGACAAAATACTCATTTGCCTAATAATTCTGCACTCCCTGTATTCTGGCAGGCAATCCATAGTGCACAAAATATTTGTCCACCAACACTTTGGCAACCGTGGTGGCTTTTTGGTTTTTGGCGGGGAAAGCCTGTGCGTACCGGGTAAAATGGTCAGTTACCACCAAGACATTACCTATCCACTTGGAGTCTGCTCCATAGACAGAAAATCCATGCAAACCAAGTCCATGGGACCCTTGCTGCTCATCTGGTGCAAAAAGGCTGCTCTCTTGTAGGGTGTTTTATGGGTGACACATACCCCACAGTTTTTGACATACTGCTCCACGTCATTTGCCATTTTTGGCCAATAAAACTGATCTCTCAGAAGGTCAGTGGCTCTTTCTATTCCTAAATGTCCCATATCATCATGAGCAGACCGCAATACCTGTTCTCTGTATTGAGAAGGCAACACAAGCTGGTACCGCTCATCCCCGGACTGCTTCCGGGTTGTCCTGTGAAGTAACCCATCTCTCATGACAAGTTTGCTGGCCTCCCGCCTCATTAACACAAACTCTGGGTCAGAATGGATACCTTTTGGCCAAGTACCAGTGTTCAGCGCATCAATCACTCTGCCTAGGGCATGGTCTGTTCTTTGAGCTTGTCGCAATTCTGGCCTTGACACCTGCCCTACTGCTGACAGACTTAACTGAGTAGCATACACAGCTGCAATCTCCTCTGCTTCACCGAGACATGGCTGAACCCAGCGGTGCCGGACCACGCCATCCAGCCGGCCGAGTTCTTCTCGGTTCACCGCATGGACAGGACACGGGACTCGGGGAAGTCAAGGGGAGGCGGCGTGTGTTTAATGGTGAACAACAACTGGTGCAACAGTGCGAACGTTGTTCCTCTCACACGCTCCTGCACACCAAATCTGGAACTACTGTCCATCATGTGTCGTCCTTTTTATCTACCTCGGGAATTTACATCGGTCATTATAAGTGCCGTTTATATTCCACCACAAGCGGACACGGTCACCGCCTTATGCGAGCTGCATGAGGCACTCACACAGCACCAGACACAACACCGGGACGCTGCGCTTATTGTGACGGGGGACTTTAATAGCGCCAACCTCAAACGCGCAGCGCCGAACTTTTATCAACACATCACCTGCCCCACCAGAGGTGAAAGGACACTGGACCACTGCTACACTACGGTCAAGGATGGCTACAAGGCACAATCCCACCCTCCGTTTGGCAAATCTGATCACGCTGCCATCTTCCTCATCCCAAAATACAAACAAAGGCTGAAACAGGAAGTTCCGGTTCAGAGGAAGGTCGCGCGCTGGACGGATCAATCGGTGGCCGCGTTACAGGACGCACTCGATGACGCAGACTGGGGCATGTTCAGAAACAGCTCCGATGATGATGTCAACGTGTTTACGGAAGCGGTTGTGGGATTCATCGGGAAACTAGCGGATGATACCGTGGAGACAAAGACTATCACAACGTTTCCCAACCAGAAGCCGTGGGTGGATAAAACCATCCGCGACGCTCTGAGATCCCGCACCGCTGCCTACAACACGGGACTCATGACAGGGGACATGGACCCGTACAAAGCCGCGTCATATAACGTGCGGAGGGCGGTGAAAGAGGCGAAGCAGCGCTACGGGAGGAAACTAGAGTCACAACTCCAACAGAGTGACTCTAGGAGCCTGTGGCGGGGACTAAGGACAATAACGGACTATAAAGCACCAACAACCGGTATGACGAACGCGGCCGTGACTCTGGCAGACGAGCTGAACACTTTCTATGCTCGCTTCGAGGCTGCAGCTAAGGACTCCAACAATGCTAGTGTTAGCGGCGCTAACGGCTGCAGACAGGAAGATACTGCCAGCACCGGAAACGTGCTCGTCATCTCCGAGCATGAAGTAAGGAGAGCCTTCAAGAGAGTGAACACCAGGAAAGCAGCAGGCCCAGACGGCATCCCAGGTCATATCCTAAGAGACTGCGCATACCAGCTAGCTCCTGTGTTCACTGAGATATTCAACATCTCTTTATCTCAGTCGGTGATCCCCACATGCTTCAAAGAGTCCATCATTGTTCCTGTCCCGAAGAAACCCCACCCTGCTTCTCTCAATGACTATCACCCTGTAGCCCTCACCTCAGTAGTGATGAAGTGCTTTGAACGCCTGGTCAGAGACTTCATCATTTCTTCACTACCAGACACACTGGACCCACTACAGTTTGCTTACCGTCCAAATCGTTCCACAGACGATGCCATCTCTCATCTCCTCCACACATCACTCACTCACTTGGACACTAGAAGGGGGAATTATGTTAAAATGCTCTTCATAGACTACAGCTCTGCATTTAACACCATAATTCCCTCCACACTCACCACCAAGCTGGAGCATCTGGGACTCAGCTCATCTATGTGTCTGTGGATCTCCAACTTCCTAACTGGCAGACCACAGGCAGTAAGGATGGGCGGACATGTCTCAGCCTCCACCACTCTCAGCACTGGAGCCCCCCAGGGGTGTGTTCTGAGCCCCCTGCTGTACTCTTTGTACACATATGACTGTGTGGCCACTACCAGCTCCACCACCATCATCAAGTTTGCTGACGACACCGTCGTGGTGGGCCTGATCTCTGATAACAACAAGACGGCCTACCTGAAGGAGATTAGGAATCTGGAGAACTGGTGCCAGAGGAACAACCTCCTTCTAAACGTCAGTAAGACAAAGGAGCTGATAGTGGACTTCAGCACTAAGCAGGAGAGGAACTACCAGACCCCTGTCATCAACGAGTGCCCAGTGGAGAGAGTGGACAGCTTCAAATACCTCGGAGTTCACATCACGCAGGACCTGTCATGGTCCTGTCACATCAACACCGTGGTGAAAAAGGCCCGTCAGCGTCTCTACCACCTCAGACGCTTGAGAGACTTCCAACTGCCCTCCAAGGTGCTCAGGAACTTTTACTCGTGCACCATAGAGAGCATCCTGACGGGAAACATCTTAACCTGGTTCGGGAACAGCACCATGCAGGACAGACGAGCTCTACAGAGGGTTGTGCGGTCAGCTGAGCGCACCATCCGCTCCGAGCTCCCTGACCTGCACTCAATCTACAGCAGGCGGTGCTGGACCAAGGCCAGGAAGATCGTGAAGGACCTCAGCCATCCCAACAACAGACTGTTCTCTCTGTTGAGGTCAGGAAAGCGATTCCGCTCCCTGAAGACCAACACAGAGAGACTGAGGAGGAGCTTCTTCCCGCAGGCGATACGGTCTCTCAATCACACCACCACACAGTACTGACCCACACATACAGTTCTTACACACACTGGACATTCTGGACATTGTTTTCACTTCATCACTTAAATCACGCTGCTGTTATTGTGTATATGCTGCTGTTATTGTGTATATATTTATTTATATTTCTTCATACATTCTTATATAGTTCTATATTGTGTATTTTGTTGTACAGTTATTTTATTTTCAACTTTAATTTATATATTTTATCTTATTCTCCCAGTTAAATTTACCCTTCATTCTAATTTGTGTTGTACAGTTATTTCATTTTTAACCTTAATTTATATTTTATTCCTTCCTAGTTAAATTTACCCTTTTTAATTTTTCATATTTATTTCCTATCTTATTCATAGCCTTTTCCTTTTTTGTTTTCTTTAGGTCACGAGCAGTTGTCCAAGCATTTCACTGAATATCGTACTGTGTATGACTGTGTATGTGACAAATAAAATTTGAAAACTTTGAATTTGAATTTGAACACACTCGGGAGGTGCCCCCAACTGATCGATGTATCTCGCATTGGTCTCAGTTGCATCATCCAGGCATATTCTCTTACAAATAGACTTTACGCCACTTTGAGAGACCTGATCTCATTCTGTCTCCTTCAAGTCATCAACCATGTTTCTCGATAACAAATCAGCATCTATCTGTGCTGACGGACGTGGGTTACTGACCTGGTAGCCTGGCTGCCCCTGGGTGGGTCCAGGATGGGCGTGAGGTTCTGGGGGCGCTCCGTCTCTGGGCTGGGGCCCTGGCCGGGCCTCGGGGGCTTGGGTCCTGGTTGGTGTGTTGCCGGGGTTGTGGGCGGGTGGGTGCATGGGGGCCCGGCCCTGGCGCAGGGTGCCGCCGGTGCGTCGAGCCACCTGGGGGGCTCTTCAACTGGTGGGGGAGATTGTCACATCTTGCAGGAGCTTTCCTCTCTTCAGGAACTCTCTCTGCAGGAGGGGGAGATACAGGAGAGGTGGAGGAAGATCTCAGCCTGGGCGTCTATTGTCTTATGTAGTCTGGAAGATGAGTGGATGGTGGGGTGGGTGCAGTTTTCTCTGTGGTGGGGTTGGGTGGACTGTCCCAGGCTCTGTGGGGCCGGGGGGCGCTGCTGCACTGGGCCCCGGACTGGACGGGCCTGGGCCCACTTTCCCTGGCGGGTCGCGGAGTATGGGGGTGCCTACTGGGGTCAGCGGGGGAGCAGGCCCCAGGGAGGGGTCACTTGCCCCTCCCTTCCTTCCCTCCCCATCTCCAGCTGCCTCCCTCTTCCCGCTCCACCACAACCACCCACACATGCAGGGCCTTGGAGTAGGGGTATGTCACCAGGGTGCAGAGGAGGCTACCCCCCCCCCCCCCCCCCCCCCGTCCCCTTCTGGCTGCCTCTGCCTCAATTTTATCCCACAACTTAGACATTCACATTACTCACACTCTCATTACACATACATATAGGATCTTGGGGGTGGGCACGAAAAAAAAAAGAAACACAAAAAAAACAAAAAAAAACAAAAAAAAAACAAAACAAATCAGCATCTATATTAGTCTTGCCAGACCGATACTGAAGATTAAAGTCATAACTAGCTAGAGCCGCGAGCCATCGGTGCCCTGTTGCATTTAGCTTTGCAGTGGTAAGGACATACGTCAGTGGATTGTTATCAGTGCGCACTGTAAACTTTGCGCCATACAAATAGTCATGGAATTTGTCCACGACGGCCCACTTCAAAGCCAGGAACTCTAACTGGTGCACTGGGTACCGCTGTTCAATTTCCGGCTGGCAAAAGCCACGGGTCGCAGCCCCTGGGGGTGCTCTTGGTACAACACGGCCCCAAGACCTTTCAGACTGGCATCCACATGAAGGGTGTATGGCTTGTTTACATCGGCAAAGGCTAGCACAGGGGCAGTGGTCAGACGCTGAATGATGTGGTGAAAAGCATCAACATACGACTGATCCTATCTACTCCCAAAGGGCTCTGATTCCTTCAGGTAGGTCTTTCCTTGTCCTGCCTGTCCTTTCTTACTGCGCTGCGTAGGGGCATAGCCTTTGGTGAGTTCTGTGAGTGGCCTTACAATGGAAGCATAGTTAGCTATGAAGCGGCGATAGTAGCCGCAGAACCCCAGGAAAGATCGCAAGGATTTCAAATCTGTGGGCACCGGCCATTTAGTAACCGCTTCTACTTTACTCGGATCGGGGGCAACACCCTCTGCAGACACAATGTGTCCCACATACTTCACTTTCGGCTGACAGAACTGGCACTTATCCAATGAGAGTTTTAATCCCACTTCTTCCAGTCTGTCTAGCACCTTCAAAAGTCGCTCCTCATGTTCCTCCAATGACCTGCCAAAGACTATTAAGTCATCGAGGTACACTAGTACCTGCAGGAGGTTCATATCCCCTACTGCCTTCTCCATCAATCTCTGGAAAGTGGCGGGTGCCCCTGTGATACCTTGGGGCATTCTCTCAAACTGATAGAAACCCAACGGACAAATGAACGCGGTCTTTTCTTTGTCCTCCTCCGCCATGGGTATCTGGTAATAGCCACTGCGAAGGTCCAGGACAGAGAACCACTTACTCCCTGACAAACAATCAAGTGCATCATCGATGCGGGGAGTGGTGTACTGATCAGGAATGGTTCGGCGGTTTAGTGTTCGATAGTCAATGCACATCCTGATACTGCCATTTTTCTTTCTGGCAATGACAATGGGAGAGGCATAAGGACTGCAAGATTCCTTGATAATGCCAGCTTGTAATAGGTCTTGTATGTGTCTACGCACATCGTCAATGTCAGCTGGTGCAAGACGCCGTGACCGTTCGCGGAATGGTCTGGAGTCTGATATCCGAATGTGATGCTCTACCCCTTTGCCAGACCGACATCCCACTCACTGAGGGAAAACACATTAGCCCTCTTGGACAACTTCTGTCGGAGCCGCTCTTTCCATTCATTTGGCAAAGGTGAGTCACCAAAATTTATGAGAAGGGGATCTAGCTCTCTCTGGTCTTTCCCCTTTTTTGAACAAACTTCAACTGCTGCAGTTACAGTATCAACCGTACACAACTGACCCATAACGGTCCCTTCTGGGTGAACGATATCCCGGGAGGACTGATTCTGCACTGCCACAACAAAATGGTCTACCTCCAACGCAGACCTAGGCAACACCATGGGCTACAGCAGCACGCCAGCTGGCAACGGAATGGTTGGGGACGCTTCCACCATTAATATACCTTTGCTGAGTGGTTCTTCTAGCTCCACCCGGCATATAGCATGACAGCTTTGACCGGTCGGGAGTGACAGGGAGCTGGGCCCAACCCACTTCACCCAGCCTACTCCACCCTCATCCTCTACAGGGATCTCCACAGGAGCTGGTGGGGTTAAAACTCCAGCTGTTTGGCTTACAGTCTGCACGCTACTCACGCCTACGGTGTCCTGGCACAAGGTGGCCAATCTCTGGAAAAGGGAGGCATTGGTGCCTATGATCATGGGGGTCTGGTCCGGACCTCTGGAGTTGGGACAGATCAAAGCTAAGACCGAAATGGTCTCGTGACCTCCTTTGCCTTGCTCAGGAAATTCCACATCCACAACGACATAGCCGAGATAAGGGTAACTAGAATCACTCAAACACCAGATGGCCAGACCTGAAACTGGGTAAATTGGGACACCTGACAAGTGCTCCTTATACCAGTTCTCAAAAATGATGGTTACTCTTGACCCACTGTCTAACAAAGCATTGCACGGTTCACCATTCACTCTGACTTGCTTTACATTAGATGGACCTATCAAACCTTTAGGGATCCCTCTGTCCTCTAGCATGACTACTTCACTCCTCTTAACTGAACACATGGTATCACCTGCATCAGGGGGTTTGGGATATGATTCCCATCGTTTGGGCTTTTTCCGTGACTGAATGAACCTCTGGATAACCTTGGCCTGGTTTGCGGCATTTCCACACTTACTAGCGAAATGCCCATTTTCTCCGCAGCGGTAACAAAAGTTGCTTTCTTTATCACTGGTGCTACCTGTCCGTGCAGAGTTCAGATCAGACCTGGACGGCTCCACTCTCAAAACTGGAGAGGACACAACAGACCTTTGCTCTCTGGCGTCCAGCTTCTGCTGCAACCTTTTAACCAGTTTTCTCAGCGCAACCACTTCGCCATCTGCTGAACTCTCTACACCGTCAGTCTTGCTTGTTGGAACAGGCGCGCAACTTCTCTTGGTGCGGGGCATGACTGGTTTACCACGGATGAAACCATAGACTTCAGCTCTCGAATCTCAGTTTTCAGATTCTGAATTTCAATCTGTCTGTTATCCTGTTCTGGTTGTGCTTGGACTTTGTGTGCTACCAGATGCAATTTAGCCCGGGAGGCTTCATACTCCTCCTCACTTCTGATCTCACTTAAGAGCTCTACAAAACTGGGTGGGGTTTCTTTCCTGTCTCTCAGCTTGAGTTGCACTAACATCATGTCGGAGTACACGGCACCCCTAAGGAGCTGTTCTACTCTGGCCCTATCTACACGGTGGGCTTCAATTCCACCACAACTCACTACCCTGCTCAGCGACTGCTCTAATCGCCTCAGAAAGTTGGATAGTTTTTCCTGCGGTAGTTGTTGTAGTAACCGAAAAGCAAAGTACAAATCCTCACCCATCTCAGCACTGCCAAAAGCTTTTGTAACAGCTTCTAGACATTGTTCTGGGCTAATATCAGGATCAGCTGTCCTCACAGCTTTCACCACCGCTAGTGCTGGACCTTTAAGACTCTCAATGATTCTGCGCCTCTTTTCTTTAGCAGAACTGTCACTCTCCTCCACCATTAGGTGTGCTTGTTCAACCCACTGTTCGAATGTCTCTTCTCCAACCGGTGTTGGTACTGTGCCTGAGAACATTCTGAGTCTACGATAACTACTGCCTTCACTGGAGGGTCTCTCCATCTTTGCCAACAAATCGCCCACAGCACGGATTATCGACTCTACAGAGTTACCATTCTCCTGTGCCTCTGCCCCGCGTTTCGATTTACTCTGGGAAAAATCTTCACGAGGCGAAGCTTCAGCTGTCACTATGATGGACCACGGCTCACCAGCCCCCGTAGGATACACTTCAGGTGGGATTCTTGTGGCATCTACTTTCTCTTTGGTTTCACACAGGACAGTTAGCCTATCAAGCGCTTTGTTGTATCTCCGGCCTCTCACCCGCACTCGACCCAAAGCTTTAACACTCTCCAGAGTGTGTTCTATTTGGTCTATCTCCACTCCTTTGGGAGTAAGCACCATCAGTGTGTGAGCCTCATCTAAGGTCTCTCCACGACTCCATTCCTGAAGCTCCTCAAACAACTCAGAGTGCATAGCTTGAACATCCATGACCAAACAATATCAAAGTTACTGCTTTTATCTCAAAATACACATGCTTGGGAACTTCAGACTGAAACAATAAAATATCCCAGCGGTGCCTCCATTTTATGTAGCGCCCCGGACTGTGTACTCCACTATAGCCGGGTACGCCCTGAGTTCTAGTTATCTTAAACTTACTTAGTTGCCCTCAGTGCAAGTTCCCCTGATTTACACACGTATAACACACAGATACACTTTTACCTTACTTTGAACTATAGATAAGAAACAGTACCAGACACAAAATCTTATGTTTAAACCAAGCAGGTTTACTTAATGAACTGGTAAACACCCAATAAATCAATAAAGTAAGAAGTCTCTTGCAATGACAAAATATAACAATAATAACAGTTACACAGTTCTTTACTGTAATGGGCCCCACACACACACACACTCTCACACCACCCAGTTTCCCAAGTCCCCTCGGTGCAGGCCTGGATCGATGCTAGGGTGCGTAGGAACCAACGGTCCTAAAAGAAAACAAAATGGTGCTCCTACCTGGAAAACTTAGTCTTTTGTCCACAATACACTCACGGCACGCCGAGAGGTCCGTCCCTTAGGTCGCTGAGCTGCACACTTACTCCTTTTAAACAGCAAACCTGATCAGCCCGCCTTGGCAGTCAGTAACCTCCCACTCTGTGCAGGTCAGGTGACGCCCAGCGAAGTCCGCCTTTATGGCTAACTCCGATTAGCCAAGTTAGCACGCCGCTAACTAGGGATATTTCGAGGCAACAGTGCAAACCAGTCCGGGCTGCACCACCTCACAGTGCCGTGGGCGTGGGGTGATTTATCCTCACTGTCCATTGGGAAAAGTCTCTGTAGACGCTAGCCGCATCTCGCGCACGCTTTTCTCTGTCCTCTGCTCTCTCGTGGCTGCCTCCGCTCTCTCGTCTCTCCTCCCGCTCGCTCCCTTTCAAAGTAAAAGCACCTAAACACACTTCCTTATTACTACTACCAACACAGTAAAATGAACAACAGAACTATTCAAATATATCCAACTGGAAATAAAATTTAGCCCCATAAAATATACCCGGGCTACACATGGTTAGCACTACAGGCAGAAACATGGGTGCGCCATGGGTTCCCCAGTTGACCCATTGTGTACAACTTGCACATGGAAGAAGCAGAAAAGAGTCCTCTGTTATCCTACCCTGGAACACCAGCAAGTCTTTGTTTAGGGTATGTGGATGACACCCGGGTTTAAATAAAATCTGATGATTTGATTTTGACAAGCTAGAAATAATCCAAAATATTAGTGAGAGGATATAAAAAACAAACAGATGGGTTTACATTTAGATCCCTAATATTGCGAGACAAAGACAAAATTATGAAGTTTTTCCTCTGTACACTGTCACACTGAATTTTAAGTCAAATAATTAAGATGTGATTGACGTTTTAGTTTCAACTTTAATTCAAGAGTTTGACAAGGTTTCAGAATTACAGACCTATTTATACACAGTCCCCCATTTACAGAGGCTGAATCAGACAAACTAACATACTCAATATGATTATGATGGTGATTATTGTTATTATTATTGCTGTTGTTGGTGATAATGACACGACTCATTTAGCCCATTGAAGAATGTCTCATTTCTTTGAGAAACTCAGGTTATGCATTTGCACTGAGAACCTGATCAGTTTTGCAGAATATGGCAGAATCTGAGCAGAGAGTATAGACCTGTACACTTCAGAATACATCATCACATCATCAATAAATACCAGTGGCCTGGTTCCACCAGCAGCCCTTCATTCCCATTGTGCTATGTTTTGGTTCTTTCTCCCTTTCTCCATACTTTTCTCTTCCGATCATTCTGATCCAAATTAATTTTGCTTTCATCTGTCAAAAAATGCTTTAGACCTGTGCAGGCTCGTTTAGATGTTTTCTGACAAAGTCTAGTCTGACCTTCCTGTTCCTGAGTGTAACCGATGGTTTACACCTTAATGCACTTCCATTCATGACCATGTCTCTTGTTTGTAGACAGCAGTGACTGAAGGTGCTAGATGTATCTGTAGAGTGTTCTTGATTTGCCTCTTGTGAACATGTGTGTCTTAACCAGAGAAATAATTCTGTCATCATCCACTTTGGGTTTCGTCTGTGTCCGTTTGGTGTTTCTGGGCTGGTTAATAGAAAATGTTTGTAAAACCCTTTGAGTGAAAGCTGAAATCTGCATTTCAATCACATCTGGATTGGCTGATTTAAAACCCACTGTGGTAGTGTACAGAAAAAAAATGGTTTCTTTGTCCAGCAAGTGATGGTAACTTTAAGTAAATTTATTGAGTAGATAAATATTGTCTGTTTCCATATTTTCCCTGAGAAATGGATGACGCTGGAGAACTTCCAGACTGTCAGAAATACAGCATGCAGAATGTGAGTAGCTGTAAATAACAGGCTGAGTTGTGTCATGCCCTGCCAGATGTAATAGAGGTGTGAATGTCCCACTGACAGCCAGTAGCCACCTAACCAGGGTTTCTCATGAGGATATTATTTACTTATGGTTTGAGAGAGATATTCAGCATCAGTCAAGCATAGTCATAGCGCTAACATTTACCCTGAGCAAACGGCGAGATATGTCTTATGAATGAAAGTCAATATACCTGTCTGCTAGACAGACAGACTGGCAGACACAAAGTCTGATCAAGTCAGGACTCACTCCATTGCTTCCAACAGCTTCCTGCAATGATGCACAAGATTTGCTGGCAGACACTAAAAGGTCAACTTAAAAAGCAACTAATTTTAGTGAAGAGAAGAGCTTTGACGCTTCAAATAAGGATGTGTGTTTTGAATTATGATGTCTCATGATTTAAGGGACCATAATTTGAAAAGAAAGCACTAGTCTAAAGCCCTTTGATAGGAAGCATCTTCCTTGCTGCTGTATTTCTACATTCACCAACTGTGTGCAGTCAGTGTGCACCAGGCTGAAAGTGTCTGAATGTGTCTGCCTATTTTTCCTCTGCTGTTTCACAGTCACCTTTGAATCTGATTTGTTGAACCATCATTTTAAATCTAGAAGATAGCCAAAATTAAACTATTACTCTTTTCTTAATATATTTTAAATGTAAACCTAAATAGCATCCAAAAACATGTACTTTATACATGTCAGACTTTGTTTTCCTATAGCTTACCAAATTAGCAATAAACCAGATTTTAGATATGAATTGCACTGACACGTGAATATAGGCGGAGTATTCTCTAGTGGTCAGCACAGTGTGCACGACTTAATAGAAAACCTGCAAAACAATTTCCAACCAGGAAATAAATATATGCCTAACATTTAATTGCTAGGCATGTATTTAGTTGTTGTTAGGAAATTTAATTTAGTTCATAAAATATTAAAATTATTACTGTGGGACTTACCAACAAGCCAAACAATTCTCAGATAGAACAAGAAATTCCCACAACTGCTGCATGACAAAGACTAAAGAAAGAAAAAGCAACATCAGGCTTTCTAAATTATGGCAACTGGTCTCCTGCAACTGGTCTGCTATTAGTAAATTGGTGTTAAAAGAAGTTCTGTCTCTGTGAACTTTTCTGAAATGCTCAGCTTTGATCAAATTCAAAACAGGGTTTAAATGATCATTGCTCATGACAACTTTTTTAGAAACATTTCCAACACCATTCAGCGTTGGACCAGTTCATTTTCAAAGAGTACAGGATCATATACTCTGTTCCAGTACAAGGTGTTCTGGGTGCCCACTCCTGAGGTATAAAGACACATTGAACAAAAATCTCAAATTCTGCAAGATAGACACCAACAACTGGCACACACTGGTTTAGATAGACCCAGTTGATGATTGCTGTGCTGAAAAAGGGCCCAGGTATTTGAAGAGAGGATTGCATGCAAGTTAAAGTTGGGCCTAGCATTACACATGACATGACACTGACAAAACACACAGTTGCCACAGGCACCACGTAAACGGTCATCACAAAGCGAGAGCAGGATTCAGAATGCAGTTCAAAATGCATTTATGCGAAATTCATAGAAAATCTTTGGAGGGCAGTAAGTAAATATTCAGTAATAGACACAAACTGTATTCTTTCATGTTGTGATTGTTAGATGCAAAATTTGTTAAATTCCTATTGTGTTATCTGCATCTGTCTAGTCTTTATTTGAAGCCTTTTCCTCTTCAGTGTTAAAAATTACACCAGATTTGGCGATCACAAGAAAACATAACAGTTTTTTTTTTTCAAACAAAGCCTCAGACTCTCAAGGACTCTGCATTTCCCAAAGCTTACATCATATATAGACACATATCACCCAACCCACTGGAGTTTTACCCAAGGACAATTGTTCACATGTTGACATCTGTCAAGGCAGCTGAGAACAGGGCAGGCAGTCAGGTCTCGTGGGCTTTTCCAGCATTTATACTGCTGCAGACAACACCATTTCACACAAGCAAAGGTGTCCGAGAGCAATAATAAGGAGATGGTTTATGACTTTCCCTGTGGATATCGATGACGTTAACTTTTTCTAATAAGCATTTATAGTTCCTTTGATCGTGACCCAGGGTTTCCTGTGCGTTACCTGCCAAGCATGCAAAAATTAATTAAAATGTAGCCTTTTCTCATGGGTTTAAATTACCAGCTACAGCGTGGGATGGTAGGATAATTTTCATGAAGCTGGAAAAATTGCAGCTAACTAACAGCAACAGTATTACATATATGTAGAGAGACACATCTACATACATGTAATACTGCAGCTATTTACATCCAAAATCAATACCAGATCGATGATCATTGAACATGTAAGCTAAGTTATAAATACTGTAATATGTTAAAACAGTTAAATATGTTAAAACCTTCCCCTTAGTAGTTATTTTTTCTCAGTTTATTTGCATGCAGATATTAAAGGGAATACTTTCAAGGCACAGTCAGGGAGTTTTATGTTTGCACCCTTTTCATCACCTAGGCACAAACATTAAAATCTAAGCAATCAATGATCTGTTTACTAAGGACTCGATATAAACCTCCTCTGCAGGAGCCCATTGACATTTGCTTGTTCTCTCCCACAAAACCTGAAAAAAGTCTGAGCTGTATAAACTGTGATCCATATTTCTCAGCTGAAAAAGCAACAACTAGGATAGCTTACCTGGAGTCAAGGACGACCTTGTCCACCCACGGCCTTGATTGGCGTGTCTGGCGTCTGCCTTCAGCACTGATGTCCCTCCAACATGTTGTACTAATGAACACTTCCCTCAGCCTGGCAGGGACCTCAGTGATACAACGGATGTGTAGGATCACTGACGAACATAGAGTTCTTATTTCATTCTTTTCCGTCCTCACTGCCCCAAAGAAATCCGTGAAATGTGAACATAATTGGGCAGTCTTGCTTCCTTCAACAAACCTTAAACATCTTGCTTGTCTTAGCCCTTAGGATCATTGGGTATGTTTTGCTAAGGCTAGCTTTGTTTATTGAAGTGTTTGCTGCAGTGTTTACTGGTAGCCTTGGGTAAATCTTATGAATTCCATCGGTTTTGCAAAAAAAATGTTTTAACTTGGCGCTTAATTAAACACATACAGCACACAGAGAGCTGAATGAAAGGTAAGAGAAGACACTCATGTATTCATTAATATTTCAATCCATGTTAGCGCAGATTAATGCTGAGTGCTTATGTCACTCATCACTTACATGAAATGCTAATAGATTCATTGGTAATTCTTACTGACAGCCATGCATTTCAGACTCTTTTAGACTCTTCAGAATATATTCTGATGTTAGACATCTGCATTGGCAAACTCTATTGTTCTGCTCTTACTTCTGTAGCTCCGTCATCTCTCGTTACAGAATAGCTGATTGTATCAACTAAGTAATAAGCTATTAGCTGATGAGTGTGTTCGCGGCGCTCCTTTTGTTACAGTAAGTGTATTAATTATTGCAAATGTAATTATCAGAACATTATTCCCCTGTAATTAGGCTGTCAGTAATGAAATTTAAGAACTTTGCCCCAATCCGAACCTAATTGATTCCCGTGTCTCTCTATAACCCCCTTAACTGAAAATTTTGCAATTGCCACGGCAACAAACAGTCGCTGTATCCCATCTGTTCAGCGACAACAGCCATTTGGTTATGAGCTCAGCTCTCACATTCAGTGACCCAGAAATCTTGCCAGGCAACAACAGTGTGATAGAGAGCTTTGTTTGAGCTGGCCTTGCAGTTTACCATCCTCACCTAGGAAGTTAATGCAGGATGCTCTTACTCACTCAAAGCACGCATAAACAGCAATGTCAGGAATATCGCTCAATTTTAGATTATGAAGGGTTCCTTTAAGTAATCACCATTGGTTTGCACTAATCTGCTGTGTAATTTCTCTAAAAGATTCTCACTTGGATTCTATGACTTTATAAATGGAGGTGAGCAGTGATGCAGATTTTTACAGTCTGCTACATACTCTCGTTCTTTAACTGGCTGTTTGCATGTTTCCATGAGTAGAGCCTCTCTGGATGAGCATAGTTCTTGTTAATGAGTTTGGCTGTGGCCAGTTAGGGAAATGAAGCAGATGCTTAATTTTCTCTTTCTCCTCTCCTCTGTGAATTGGCTGACTTTGGGATATTACACCCAAATTAGCACTGTGAAGTGACAGTTTTTTTTCCTCTCTCTTTAGCACAGTGTCAAGTGTGAATCAGAACCGCTACAAAATCTCCTCTTACCCAGAAGCACCCTTTTACACAAACACATACACATGACTTTGTGTCTGAGGTGTGATTTATTTATGCACAAACTGCTACCTGTGTGTATAGAGTGAGTGTGAAGCAATAGTGTTCCTAAAGGGCCATGGCTCAGATATCCTTGTCATGTAACACCTAAAGACAGTCAAAGGTCAGGTAGTGAAGGAACAGAAGGGCCACAGATGGAGCTGCACCGTCTGGCCCTGCTCCGCCCCAGCGCTGTCATATCACCCTACACCTAGCCGCAACCATCCCACGATCTCACTCCCCGGGGGCTAGACGAGTGTATTCAGCACACACAAGGACACGCAGGACCATACACAGAAACACACACAATGAGCGGATTAGTAAGTGGGGACATTTATTTGACTCTGATTCCAAGGAGTTTAAGTGCAGGTCTTCTAAGTGTGTCCATAGTGACCCGCTAGGCAGGATAGAGAACAAGGAGAGAGAGCAGGTGGTTAGGAGTCTCGATAGCACGACATCTCTCTCTCTTTCATAATGTCAAGCCTCTGGCTTTATGCCAGTGTTAAATGCATGGTCCATTTCCACACCTGTCTTAGGGACATTTCACTGTGACCAACAGAAGGATTATTTTTAGAATGATTTGACCAACAACTTATGGAGCTGTGCCATCAACTGGTGAAGAGTCCTCAGAATAAATATGTCAGGCATCACAAACAGCAAGAGATGTGTAAGATTAGTCAGTATGTTTCCTGTAGTTTGAATGTTTGAATATTTCCAGACTAATTTGTTAGCTGTCAAAATGGGGGCTACTCCAAGCAGCTCTGAGAACATGCCTCTCATGTGCACAAGGTCCAGGGTGTAAAAGTACGATACATTAGTGATGGCTGACTAACTGAAATGGGGCATGTCCCACACTGTCTTTTTCATGTGTAGTCTGGACTTACATACGTCAAGTGCATTTATCATTAGCAGAGGGCTTAAGCTGTAAACATCATTACCAAGTCTAATTACATCTGGGTCCAAGGTCTCACTGCAGACAGACACAGGCACAAGGGCGCACTAACAAACACATACACAGAGTTATCCAGTGCAAGAAATAGGGAAGGAAAAGATAGTGAGAAGGGCAGCGTGAGCGCTGACTACACAAGAATAATGGCTAAAAAGTAAAGTCTATTTTTTTAAAAATGTTTTAAACGATCTCAAAAGTAACAGTGGGACTGCAAAACAATATCTTTCGCTTGGGGTACTTAATCGTATAGTAAGAAAGTAGAGTTGTAGCAAGTAAGACATTGGAAGGAATTGTAGGAATATGAAGACGGTCAGTGTAACTGCTGAACACCTCAGCATGATGCGCCCAGTGGCAGCGCTGAATCTCTTGGCAGTAGCTGTGATCTACAGTACAAGCAGGTAACTCCAACATGACTGCCGACGGGGCTGACGGGACTGCACTGTATTATACCTCGGACTTCATCAGAGTGGAAGGTCTCAATAATGATCTGATGCACTGCAATCAGCTGCACCGTGCCCTGATTAGCGCTGACAGCTTGATGACAAGGGTGCAGTGACAGAAAAAGATGTGTTGAGAGATGTGTGAAAGGAAGACAGGGGAAAAGTGTGCAGATATACGCTGAGAGTGACGAGAAAGCGAGAAGAAGAGCAGAAAAATCTATGTAACAAGTTAGATGGATTGGTCCTATAACAAAGTCTAACAAGGGAAAATCTTACTTGGAAAAAAAAAGTGTGGGGAAGGGTGATTGGGAGAGAAGTTTAAATAGCCTGGAAACATCCATTAAAGCAGAAAACATAATCAATGTGCCCTTTTAAAGAGCCAGCTAGCAAACATGGAGACATTCCTCAGTGCTTGATAATGCCACCAAAATTATTTCCCCTTTCCATCTCCTTCTTTTTTTTAGCCCCACTCCTCCTTTTCCCATCTTATACGCCCTTGCAATGACAATATGTCATGCAATGGATATAATTGCAATAATGCAATTTGGTTTGGAGGCGGATTGAGAGAATAATTGGACTCAACCCCAACGAAGTGACAGGCTAATGATTTAGCATGGCCACTGGCTATTGTGAGAAGCGAGCGCTTTCAACGCTACTGAGCTAATTTCCTCTGATGATGGTCTTAGCGCGTTGTCTTTGTTTCGGCACTGAGGAGTGCATGGCCATGAGGCGGACAGTTAGATGATGTAACCCACCCACCCAATGCCAAACAAACACATGTCTCTTGTCTCGGAGAAGCCACCCACTGTTCTCAGTTACTTCATGCATAAAAGGGGGCCTTACTTGAACTAAAGATAAAGCAAATAAAAAGAAAATAAAAAGCAAAGGTCCTTATTTTCATACCTTCCCCATGATATATGAACTTCACAGGAAAGCTAAGACCGTTGCCAAGAGGAGGGGAAGCATTAGCATAGCCATAATAGCTAATTGCATAGAGTTTCATGAAGACTTCAAGACCGAGGACTTCAAATTACCGCAGCAATCGCAGCCATTCGAGTATGAAGACAAATGTGAATATGTTAGGACTTTGATGTATGAATTATTCCAACGTTGTAGCGCACAACATTGGAGTGCAATATTCTGATGGATTCTGATAAAAGCAGGCAATATACAGTCAAAGCAGCTGATGGTACAGCTGTGCAACTTCGTTCAAAGACAAATTTGCATTTGAAGAGTGAGTGCCCATCACTTACACAACAATAACAAGGCAGCAGCACATTTACAAGTGACCGGTGTTGTGAAATGCCACATCTTGATACCTATTCTGTTTGATGAGACAAGAATAAGACTTCAAGACATTTTCTCTTGCTGCTGCAAAGTAGAGCTCGAGCGAAACAACCACAGATAAGCTTGTTTCTCAGTCTGCGGACATGCTGTGAATGTGAAGTGTGCAAAGTCAAAAGAGGCTGTGTGTGGCTTGTGTGTGCTTCTCGTCTGCGTTCGTTGCTGCACATTTGCGTTGTGCATGCCTGTGTGTTTGTGCTTGCTGGCAGACTAAGAGCAGGGCTTGAAACCAAGCTGGTGAATTTATTTATATCAGCTCTTTTTATGAGCCCCGCAGCTGGTGAGATGTAGGGGTTACCACAGTATGTGGTGCGTGTATTTTTGATTTGGTGTGTATAAAATCTGATTATTGGGGTTTTCATCTAGGTTAACTCTCCCACATTTATATTAGTAGTGTTTGGGTTTTCTTTTTTCATATTTTATGCATTCCCTCTACCTCTTCACTGGCGCTGTTGGGCCTGGTTGTCCCATTTGTTTCCCTCTCACTTTTGTAAATCGTCCCGCATCCCTCTCATTCTATCATTTCTTTCTATTCTTTCGCTCTCACTCTTGCTCATTGCCGCCATCTGCTCTTTTGTTTGTTTCTGGCTATGCTGTTGTCAGGCACTGGCATGAGGGCCTACCCACTATTTCATACAGAAAAGCTTTACAAAAAGACAGAGGCGGACACGAAAAACTATACCTGGCAAGCGCAGAGGTGGGGTCTAAGGGAAAGAGAGAAGCATTTATACAGGTTGGCACCAGGAAAGCCTTTCACTTTCTCCCCTTCTCACTCCCTCTCAGCCAGAATCAATGCTCCAAAATCCCCCAAAGCCAGATCCTCTTACATGCTATCAATTATTCAACCTGCCTCTTTTGTACAACCACTCCTGTTTACAAGGACTGCCTGGCCAATTGTAAATGTTTGCGTGCCCGCTGAGCCCCCATCACCTCCCAGCCACACACGTTGATTACACAGTGATTTAGCTCTATTCTGCCATCCCCCACCACTTCCACACCACTCACATCTGCGCCGACAGGGCATCTGTCAGGCTGGCACAGAGGCAGCCGGAGCGGCAGAAAGCCCTGAGCTATGAGTGTGAACAGGGTAGAGCGCGATGAGAGACGCCAATCACGGCTTGTGGCGCTTGTCATCTGGGCTGAGGTCTGGCTGAGGGCACAGCATCTGGCTGCCAGTCCCAGCAGATGCGCAGCTACGCTCAGAAGACTCTGAAAATATATGTCTAAAAATCATTCTGCAGAGCACCAGGATAGCTGGTGGACAGAAAGCACCAGCATTGTTTCTCAGTGCAATTTATTATACGAAAAGAAAAAAAGAAAAAAGCGCCACCTCCTCTAGCAAGCCTGCAGCTCCTATATGTCAATGAATTTTCTCAGTTTTTTTTCTGTACACACATAACATGATAAAGTGGTGTCTACTTCTATACCGCAGCGTAAAATTTGAGCACCTATTGTTTTCAGTTATTTCTCACCTGCACACTTAACTTAGAGCTAACTTTATAATACAGGTATGCAAATTCCAAAACAGGCTGCAATTATATTGTTTTTGTTACTGTTTTTTTTTTTTTTTTTAAATCTACTACTCGTGTCTGGGCAAATCAAAAGATTTTTATTTAACATTTCATTATTATTGCGATGGCATCAGCCACACATGGGAAAAAAATCAGTCCATACCTTATATCTCATTAGTTTGGTTTGCACTTATTTCAATAATGTTATTCATTAATGTCTTTACTTAAACCTAACAGTGATATCATAAAAATGTGTTCTGTTATACTAATTATGTTTCTCTATCTTTCCTGGTTTGGGGAGGTGGCTGTTTCCTGTCTGGGTGAAAAGGCGTAGCCAAGAGCTGAGGACTTTGAAAACACAAGCCTGCTCAGCAGGACCAACCAAGTGCATTTCAGAAACTGGGGTGTTTTAGTTTACTTATGTTATTTTGTGCCTCTTGTGTCTTTGTGTTTAGGTCAGTTTGTGAGTTAAGTTGTGTTTAGTTTGTTTGGTTGAGTTTCTGGAAGTTACTTTTTGAGTAGCGTTGCGTTTAGTTGACCTCTTTTATGGCCCTGCTAATTATATTTTGAACTTTCTTTTTTGGGGGGTTAAAATTTTTAAAAAGCCCATTTTTGAAGACATTTTTCCTGTGTTATCTATGCCTTTGCTGCTTGGGCCGTAACAATTTTTCGAGGTGATTTGTTTTATTAAAAGTGCGAGCTTTATTTTGAATGAGGTTTTCTTAATGCTCGGATGCTTCCCATCTTATATCAGATTCTGTCTCCCCACCAGACCTTACAGCTAAGAGTGAAATTCCTTCTTAAATAAGCTGAGTGTAACACCAACCTCATTTTAACGCTCTGTTGGAGCTGTACTTTCTAAAAGCTGACAATGGCTACACAAGAAGCATCGGCAAAGTGCTGCTTTAAGCCTAATCGAAAATATGACATGACAAGAGAAGACATCCATTATAGTTGACAATTTGGACACAAAACCACTGTTACATAATTCAATGATGCATAAAGTTGAATGAAGGAAAAACCCACTGTTTTACACATGGTTGTAGAGCAAAGAGTGGCTAGCTGGGGGATGAGCTTGACTCCACGTTACATGACAAGTACCACAGCATGGTAGAATTTACAAGGTCTCTGCAAGGAATGACTTTAAAGTTGTAAAAATCAGCAGCGAGTCAGTGGAACTAATGGTTTTCTTTGTGTTTGATCCTCCCTTGTTCTGTCTCATCACTCTCTCCATACCCTACCTGCCAGGGAAATTTATGAGGATGCTGTTTCTCCACCCAACATGCCAGACAGGAGACATTTCTCAGGAAAACAAACCATTAATTTGGTAAATAAGGAAGGAGTATCACACTTGGATAATTAATTATGAATAATGCTTGCAAATTTAGCTTTTGTTGTCATTGGTGCAAACACTCTAGCAGTAGTAGCCCATTTCTCTGCTTAACGTAAATGCTGGCTGTTTATCAGAGAGTTCAATGCATATTTATGTGCTGTCTAAATATGGACCCTCTGTTGTTATATGGTCTGGAGCTGGCAGTCATACAGTGTGACAGTAAAGTAAATGCAATATTCACAAAATAGATGTGGGCTTTAAATAGCACTGTTACCATACCATATTCCCCAGCTAAGTGCATGGTCTCTCTATTGTTATATGCTCAGCTGAGAGAGCAAGCAGTGTTTTTACTGTCATGTGCATATCTGAGGAATTTTAAAGTGTCAGTAGGCAGAATTAAATCTGTCACTTCTACTGTATGTATGCACCTCACGCCAGCAAATACAATGGAATATTGTGCATCAGGACGCATATTGTTGAAGTCTGATATCTGCTGTGTACATTATCAGTGTTGCTTTGCATTCAGCTTCTCAATTTTTTGAATGTCATAGCATAAATGCAGAGAAAACCATATTGACTCAGATATGAGACACCTTCCTTATGTAAACAGGACTGCAGCAAACACGTGTATAGTATACATATATACAGAGTGCATATAGTAGGTATTCAGTATAAGTGCCAAAATGGTAATGGACAGTTAATATGTTAATAATAGCTCCTTAATCCTCCTGTGCACACACACACACACACCCACAGACTGCAGGGCCCCTCTTTATCAGTGCTGCTCGCACTGGCAACGACACATGCATTGCCAAGCCTGCCAGGCTACGGCCATGCTAATGTAACCCGTTAGTCTAACAAAGGCTCAGGTCAATGGAGCCTCCAGTGGCTAATTGCTTCAGAGAGATAAGTGAGTTTGACGACGCAGCAAGGGACGGCTCAGCGAAAGGAAGCAGCGAGGGAGAAGATGTTAATGTCTCCCCCCGTTCACTCCACCGTCAATATCGGGCAGTCGCAGGCCTGCCACAAAATGAATATTAAAGACGCTTTTGATTGTTTGTCCTCTTTTTTTTCCTGGTTTCATAGAATTTTAATGGGCTATGTTAGGGTGTTTTGTCACATTTTCTATGCTGGGTAAGAGACTGGAGATAATGCAATTAATCCCCATACCATCACCTGACAGCCAACCAGCTGTGGTGGCCAATAAAAACCACGTGACGGCTATTGCTGTTGCACTATTCTAACATCCTGCCCCATGATTCAAAATGAAGGCAAATTACTACATTGTGCTCTCAAGTGAGCTCAGCGATAATAAAAGGCCTGAATGCAATTAGATGTGGTGTGAATAATATGGTTTTGGGCTAAAATGATTTGCTCTCTTGAAGGAAGCACTTTGGCCCGGGTTGATTTGTTCCATCTGAAGTGACAGTGACGAGACCAGCGAGTGCCATCCAGCAACAATAAAACCAATGAGATCTTCTTCATCTGCTAATCTGCCTCTGACTTATATTAAATCAGTGTCACTTTCAGACAGCGAGGCTTTCCAGCCTCTTCCTCCTGCAACAGCGAACTCTTCTTTTCCTACAACCGAGTCAAGTTCACCTGCCTCTCACCGACTCACTTCATCTGAAGATTACAGCTCTCACGTAAAATGAATCCTGAACCCATATTTGTCAGACGTGGCTGGAGGCTAATGCAAATTGGACTTGACAAAGTATGATGAATAAGACAAAAGCTTTTCATCCATTTTTTTCTCCCTCGTTAGATAATGATTGCACAAATTTTCAACAAGTGTGACGATGGACTTTTTGGTGTTTGGTTTGATGACGTATGCATCCTCTCTGGAGCTGACCAACCAGACTTCACACATGAACAAATAAATACTTAAAAGTCTCCTCAGACTCTCCCCCACTTCTTAAAACACTACAGCTGTACCTCTTTATCTCTTGTAGGTATCTTGTCATTCTTCTGTTTTCCATTTTTACTCCAGCTATCTATCCTCTCATTAGTATGATATTCTGCAGTCTTTTCTTCCATGCTGCTTGTTTGCGTCTAAGGATCCTACCCTCTGGGTCCCACCAGTTGCTAACCCATGGAGATGAAAGCTTCCAGTCTCAACGGGGTGTTTGAGGTTAGACCCCCACTGACACACTAAGACACATCCCCTTCCAGTTAAAAACAAGATTATTTTTCACACTAGATAATGTGATGTAAGCACAGTTTATACATAGAATACATTTCTTTCATCATTTTTTAAAAGCTAGCTAGCAACAAAGGTTTTGGAAGCAGGGTTTAAGCTTTTTTTAAACACAAAGAATGGATAATGTATATAGCCTTGCATAGACATTGATGTCTGCTAAATTTGCATTCAGTGTAGCATCATTAAAGGTGAAAATGGTAATATAAATTCTTCCAAGATACCTCAAGGGTTCTTAGTGGGTTTTTTAGACTTACTTCTTATAAACTAGCACAAGTGGAGTGTTGTGCAGAGCAGTGTGTGGCTTCTCTGCTGCAGAGTTGGCTGTCCAGCACAGCAATAGTAAAAGTACATACGGTGCACTCTGCTGATTTTCTCGTTAAATACTGGTGACCTGGGACGAGGTTTGAATCTGTCCCTGGCAGCTCTTTTTTTGTCTTTCTAAACACAGTTGAAACTGAAGGTGGGGCTGGAGCGTCAAACCCCAGCCACCGGGGAGCGGCACAAATAGTCCTCAAATATTGATTCTGCTGCAGAGAGCCATGTAGGACGAAGGGGAGCAAGGCGCCAGGCTCATCTACAGAACATGAATTCTCTGAGGGAGGGAAAGAGAGAGTGGGAAGGAGGGGCGAATGGGAAACAGATCCACCATATAGTTTGATGTTGCACAGATCTCAAGACCTTTCCATTACCTTCTGGTTGCTGTAATTAAGGCTCGCCACTTTCTCTGCGAATTCCAGCTCTCCCACGCCCATGTGCATATGCATGAAACGGAAAAAAGTTTAAAAAGGATGAGCTCATGTGGACGTAGGTGTTTTTGCTTGAGCGTGAATGCAGTTACAGGATGCCATCATATTTCCCTCTCCAAAGGACCATTGTTGCTGATACGCCGCTCGTGGAAAGAGGGCAGTTTGGTGTGACTGGCCTAACTGCAGTGCTGCATCGTAAGCCTAAAAATATTCCATGTCAGTGTTCCCGAGAGAAGCCCAGTGCTATCCAGGCCTCTCAGTAATGAGAGAGTGGAACTGCCTGCAACCGGTAGCCCTGCTGTCCCCAAGCTCCCTCTGGCTCAGAGCTCGGCATTGGAGCCGGAGAGTTAGCTGCTCAGCTCCCACAAATTTATCATAGCTCACAAGGCAGCATGTCTGAAAGCAGAGGCTCTCATTCACAGAGGAGCAGCCCCCACCAGGCTCACCCTTGGGCACACTAACCCAAGACATTCACAAATCAGAGAGGCAGAATGATGCAGTTTGAAAAACACTTTCTTTTGGTTGTATGTCCACAAGAGGGGTGGGGTGGTGGGGGGGTTATGATTTGGAAAGCATCAGTGCAAAAAGCTGCAAACTACTCCGAACAGCTGAGAAATTAAGATACAGTGCGTGGGGTAGATTGCGTGAAAACTTTCATCTGTGCCATCATTTGTTTCAGAGACATTACAGTGGGAAAAAAGAGAGAAAGAGAGAGCACAAGAGAAGGAGAGAAAGATTCAAAGAAAGGGGGAGTGGAATGGGGGAGAATGGACAAAGATAATGGAGAGATTTATGATGTTTGTACAGGGCGCGATGCTACTGCACTCAAGGCTGTAATGATCGAGCCTTGTACAGAAAAAAAACATGTTTGCAAAATGTTGAACTGCCATTATCTGTGGCAATTATTTCAGTATGTCTCACCCAAGCTTTGATACGGAGGGTAATTCTGGAGAAAATCAATCCGGTCGTTAAGTGATGACGTGACGAATCCTACTTCCGGGCCTAAAGTAGTCTGCGTTTAATATGGCTTTTGTGTTGTTAACATGTTTAATGTTTTGTATTTTCTTCTATTTAGTCTCAAAAAGCTCCTAAAACAGTCAGTGATCACTGTTGACCTCCCTCGGCTTTTATTACCGCTAATCATTTATTTAAGCTCAGTTTTTAAAACCTTAGGATGTAACTACAGCCCAGCCCATGCAGCAGTATATGAATGACTAACCTCGTATTGTGGATGAATAATCTCAGTTGTTCTCCTGGCTGAAGTTTGGTCCTTTTACAGCATCCTGCCATGCGATTACATTTGTTCCTGACCACCGAGAACACTCACGTTAACTTTTATCGAGTGGAAAAAAAAGTTAGCTTGTTTATATTATGCTAACATAGCTGTGTCGCTAGCGGTCACGTAGCACATCATTATATACCAGCTAGCCAAACTTCAGTAACCCTACAAACGTCACTGCTGTTTAGTTTTCTGTCTTCATTTATGTTGGAAGTGATAACAGAGCTGTATGTTTTAATTTGTTTCCAAAACCCCGCAGTCAGGACATGCTATATTGTATTTAGATAGAAGCTAGCGAGCTAACTTCCTGCTAACTTCTAACTCCGTTAAATGTCTGTGGAACAGTTTACCTCTACAACTACGTTTGGTTGACTCTGTGGAATCCTTTAAAAAACAGTTAAAAACTTTACTGTTTAAACAAGCTTTCTGTTGACCAATGCTTTTTTACATTTTTATATTTTTAATTTACATTTAAACTCTATATTGTGTATATCGTGCATTTGCTATTTATCGTATTGTTTATTTTAATCTCTGTGTGCAGCGCTTTGTGACTGTCTATGAAAAGCGCTTAATAAATAAACTTTACTTACTTACTTTACTTATGTCATAAATTTCGTTTTCATGGATGCCTGGATGTTAAACTCAATTGTTACACCTGGTAGAGCAGAACGCTGATCATTTTATTAAAGATGAAAGACTTTAGACAGTTTTTCAACTCTCAGTAATGCCATAGTGATCATTTGATATATGGACCTGCAGCGGAGTTTAGGTCCAGACACGGCTTGTGACGTCAGACTTAACGACCGGATAGGCAACGTGCGCGCAAAAAAACTGACATGTCTAATAAAAAGAAGCTAAAAAGAAACCTCATCGTGCGGTGGGTTTGTATCTGTGGTGCTTTTAAACATTAAGAACCAGAATATTTGGAAAACATTTTCAAAAAAAAAAAGAAGGAAGAAAGAAATAACAACATTAGAACAGGTCACACTTGTTTGAGCATTTATGGTCCTCCTTTCAACAGTCAAAATAAGAGATGTCGCAGTACCGAATAAAACAGATCAAAGATATATAACTCTGAAGGCCGAGCCTGGAAAATTTCTCTGGGCAAAAAAATGAGACGGATGAATCACACTTTAATAGTTCATATTGTACCAAGCTGTACGTAAGTGAAGCTCGACAGTCTGAGCCTTTTTTTTAAACAAATAACTACTCAGAATGAGTGAGGTGTGATATACATATTTATCTACTTCAAGTGTCAGACACTTTACAAAATGCTCACCTTCAGTTTCATGTGACATCCACAGCAAAAAGATGGGAGATATCTAGAAAAACAAAACATTCCCAAACGGCTTCGACTAGTGCAAATATCTTACATGAATTTTTAATATGTTGTTATGATCCTATTGCAATTCCTAATTAGAACTGCAAAATGACTCCCGCAAAACAGTCTTTGTGGTAGTGACTTGACCCACAAGAGCCGTTTAAATCTAATTTGCTATTTGCTAGTTATAAGCTGCTAACTCTCATGTACCCATCCAGACTGCCGCCAGTGTTTCCCGTATATGTTCAACAGGTCTGAACCGTGTCCAGCAACACTCTCAGCGCCGCCTCTAGTTCACATCTTACGCTCGTCCCAGAAAGCTTTGTTGAAATATATACTTTGAAATGCTTAATTGGAGTTTGAAATCAAACGTTTCTGATTAATCCAAACTGTTCATTATTGGAAAAAAAGAGTCGCCTTATTGTCCACTGGTACCCTGATTGTAGTCCATTGGTCTCAACAACCAGCATATTACATATGCTGTACACGTGGCTCCATGTTGCCAAGTGAACATAGTTTGTGATGAGTACGTTTGATCCCATTATTTTGTGATGGATATCTTGACAGCAGTCCTTTCCTTTCCCGCATCTTACAGTAAATACAATATGTGTGAGTCATCCATCCTTTCCACATGGAAAGCTTCATGTTTCCTCATGGCTCGGTGGCTCTCTTGCTATCGGGTGACCTAAAAAGAAAAAAAAGAGAGAGAAGAGAAGAGAATCAGGGTTGCAGAGACATCTAATCACATGAAGTGCTTCACAGTGGCTGAACAAATGTTTCTATTTGAAAGAGACAATCGGATGTCAGGGGTGAATATTTAAAGTCAAACAATTTCCTTTCTATTTCAGCCTCTGTGTCCTTTTCATTGGACCAAAAGAGCTTGTTGGCAGTCTAGCCGGTGGTCTGATTGCAAGAACCAACAGTGTCTCAACTGGTTAAGCTGAATTTCACATGTCTTGGAGCTGCAATGGTTTGTTTACACTTGAACAGAGAGCTGAAGGAGTGTAATTGCAGATGTAAAGAACTTGTTTCCCAGCAAACCCAGTGCGGTGTGTGTTTATGCTGTATAATGACCAGATATGTTCATGCATAAAATATTAATTCTGCTTGTTCCACTCCTGCAAATAAAACTACATTAAGTAAGAATGAAAATACAGATCTCATGGTGTGGTGTTTTTGCTGTTTCTTGTTAAATGATGATGCCTCAGTCAGGCAATCTATGCATCTTTCTACAACACACCTACGCCGTGTGGGAGTGAAAGAAAGATTGACATATACTGATCATCATGGTGAATAATATGCTGAGGTGGTACAAGGAGGTCAGAGGAAGAAAGAGAGACCCAGTGTAAAGAGCAGAGCTGCAGAGAAAGTAAGAGAGCAAGGCCGTGTGAGCAGTTGCCAAGGAATCGATGTCTCATTGCAACTATCTATAGTGACATCTGCCACCAAGTCTCCAAGTAACTGCTCGCCAGTCCCAAAGCACCTTGCAAATTCACAATTAATGTCCACTGATGCAGTTAGCTTAAAGGCCTCATCAGACAAGGTAGGAGGGACAAAAAGGAGAGGAAGGGAGTGAAGAAGAAGAGAGACGGCAACGTGCAACAAAACAGGGATAATTGCACCTATCAGTCCCAGAGTTGGTGTTAGGCCCAGGGTCATTAATTCCACTGCCTGTGACTGAGCTCGGCAGTGCCTCTGTTCCTCAGTCTACCCCACTCACCAATTTAATTACGACTCTTAATTGTGAAGCCTCTGTGGAAGGCCCCAGCCATAATGCATTCTAATGAATGCGACAGATGTTGTTCTGTTATGCCATCTCTTGAGCAATTAGTCTTATGGCGCCTGCGCTGCTTTCCCGTCCAACTGTTTCTCTTTTTATATTTCACCTGTAAATAAACACCTGCTCCATCCCACGGCACGCACTCTGGCGCATGCACGCACACTGCCCGGTCGTCAGACCCACAAATTAACTTTCACACTTCAGCAAATTACAAAGGGCCATGAAGGGCCCTCATTTAAATCAATTTATCTCATATGAATAGCATCAGTTTACTCGACATCACATGGCGGTTGTGTGGGGTAGACTGTACAGAGGTCTCGGGTTTACTGTGACGGTTGTTTTTGTTTTTTGTTCTTTTTGATTCGTCTTACCTGAAGAGATACGGCTACAGGAGCTCCACAAACAATCACCTGGAGGCTTGCCTGTTGATTAGCGCTGTATTTTCTTTGTAATTTATAATGATCTCTGAAATAAGTGATTAAATTAGACTGCGGTCTTCTGTGGGCATTTTGAAGATCCAAACAATCTCTGTTTACAAGATCAACTTTAATTTGCTTGGGAAGCCCTTCTGAGTTCTTTCTTTTCATATACTGGCGTATACAATACGAACACTAGCAAGAGTCATCAAGTTGAAAGTTTGTTTACCCAACACTAATTAAAGCAAGATGTTTCACAGACAAAAGAAATCAATTGAATTGAAGATCAAGGTCATATCTATCTACATCAAATGTTAGTTAGGTTGGTAATACATGCATTTTTTTGTATTTTATTTTATTTTTTTGGACATCACATGATTCTCGTGGGACTTTTTGATGTGAGCACTGATAATTTTACACGCTTTGTTGTAGCACGCTGATGAAAAGATTTCAAAGGCTACGCTATAATTAGAGTTACACACTGCACGTAGGTCACGGTGCAGAAGCGCAAAAAACACAGGTAAGAAATCCATGAAAAGGAGAAGCGTTGATCAGTGATTTCACATCAGAGAGAGAAAGAGAGCAGGCAGGTGTAGACAAACAGACAAATGCATTCTTCTTACTTTGGTGGTTTTGACTTTGTTGCCAGTGCTGCAGGACCAACCGGTCAGGTCAGGAAGGACCTTACACTCCTCCCCATCCATACATGGCTGCATTTGACACCACCACTTCTGGGCTACAATGGACGCTGGAGTTGTGAGCGGATGTTCAGAGAGAAAATTAAAGACGGAGGGTTAGTAAATGGATTATATGACATGAAGAGCAAAAGGCTAGAATAAGGCAAATTTACAACACCAACGTGACCAGCACACCATGCAATAATTAACACTGATCACTGGAAACCACCAGAACCATGGACAGCACACTGTGAATAAAGATTACTGGGTTTTTTGTATTCATAAGTAGAATGAGAAGAGTTGAGAAGTTCCCTCCTGCAACACTGCTGATGTTCACTTGCTTGTGTTTTTTTGGGGGGTTTTTGCTTCTTGTGCAGATGTGTGAATTTGCATGAGGAGCTGACAGTCACTTCCTGTAATTCAAATGAAATTTCTTCTTATCATTTAATTGCCTTTTGTTACATGCAAAATCAGCAAAACACATTAAGTGAATGGAACCAGCATTATTCATATTGCATAAGACCAAGGGAAAAATAGGATTATGAAGAAGAAATTCTATCAATAAAAAAAGGCTCATTTATTTAAGACAACATGCTGATTCTGAAGTGCTGTATGATTTTTGCAGCGCAAAAAGAGCTCTTTGTACTAAAGCAAACAATTAGAAGCTGTGTTTTATTTACCGACTGCAACAACTTTTATTTTGTTCAAACTAAGAAAAACTTGGACGGCAGGATATGCATGCAGGATCACAAAAACAAAACACTTGTAGAGATTTTATATTTGTTCTAATCGTATTAAACGAAATAATTCTAATTATTATAATTACCTAAGTTTTGATTAATGGCAGCATCCAGTCAAGGACATATTTGAACCAAATCTAATAACTCAAATCATCCCAGCATGATGATGTTTCAGAGAGCTGCCGCTTTGACAGAACTGCTGTGGCATTGGGTTCTTTGTTAGCAACTCCTGGATCTGTTAAAAAGCTGTTTTTCTGTGTTTCAGTGAACAAAGCTTGATGCACCCTTCTTCTCTTATTGTAGTCTCGGATGAAAACAGATCACGTTAAGGTAAAACACTTTCCCACCGTCATTCCAGCCATGGTTTGACACTTTTATATGTAGAATAACGGTATGACATCTGACATATTCACTTAGTTCCAGTGCCATGGTTCATATTAATGCAATACTATCTCATGTGGGTGAACAATGAGGTAACATGGTCAATGCCGCACATTCGCTCATATTTGACTGCACATCTATACAGAATCTATGTTTTTGTGAATGTCATGTTATTATAGTTTTTCAAGCATGTCCTCACATGACTGAAAATGTACCTGACTTGGTAAATATGGTCTTGAGCTACTGGATCCTGTTGCACAGGTAGGAAAGTGGATGCAGTCTGGGCTGAGCTATAGTTTATCCGGTATTAAAAGCTAAAGTTTCCTCCATCTTAGCAGCTGGCACTCAAATCTCACAGATCATTTGACCCCACCTTCTAGACAAGAGACAGAATAAGAGAGAATAACTCAGTCCCCGCTCTCCTAACTCATCATCTGTCCATCCTTTAGTCTCAAAGGTGAATGCAGAAAGAAAAAAAGAATCCCATCTCCCCAACTTCATCATCATTAAGCTGCTGGACTGATGGTGTTTAGAAAGAATTTTTTTTCATATCTGCTGTTTCCAACAAATGAATGAGATAAGCTGGTATTGTGAGGAAAATTGACTTTCAACTGCATAATGCAAAAGAACATGGGCCAATTCTCTCAAGCATTCTGGGAGAAGAAAACAGTGCCACTAAGAGAAAGAGGGAGAGGAGGGCGGGAGGGAGGGAGACAAGACTAAATAATAGCTGTTCACCAAGAAAACATCTTTGTAGTGAGGAAATGAGCAGTGAGAGGAACTCGGGGAGGCAGAGTGAAGGGTGCAAAGGAAAGAGGCCGTTTGAGGATGACTATCACTGAGTGTAGTGGTGAAAGGAGCAGATTAAACAAAGAAAACACAGGAAGAGGAGAGTAGCAAATTGAGGCGGAGTGGAAATTGGCGAGAAGCAGAAAGCTAACTTGAAGCTGCCCAGTCAACACAAAAAAACCTCTCGCTGCTATGATGAGGCGTAATGTTGAACACACTGTTATGATACATGAGCTCAGTGGCAGTAAGCGGTTCTAAAAACCAATGGCTGTGTAATGATTGTTAATGTGGCCATTACAGTGTCAACGACAGTGCTTTGTACTGCTAGAGTGTTATATAGAGCTACTAGGCATGGCCTTTGAGTGCTATTATGGAGTTAGTGTTTATTGCACCTTATCTCATGCTATTACTAGGAGGGTGGGGCATGACACATAAGAACCTGCCTGTCAAGTGAGAAAATGGACACGAGTTTGTACGTGGCCTGTGATGTCATGGATAATTCAAGTACTGGACGGCATTCAGACAGAGATCTCAACAGGTCAATGGTAAAAAGATTACAGCAATACTGTGCACCAGTTAGTTCTGAAATTATCTCCACTGGAGCCGTATTTTTCCTCGCTGTACTGATGGAGGAAGTTTAGAGGCCAGTAGGAAGCTTTTCAGGTGCGCAACGGTTTGAATGACTGAAATTCAATATTTACATTTAGAAGATTTAGATAGTCATCTTGAATAGTTCACTAATCCACCTATATTAACACTACTGACCCTCGTGAGCCTCTACAGTAAATATGAAACCACAGACAGCCTCCAGCTAGTTTAACTTAGCACATAGACCAGAAACCGGCTTAAATAGCGACCTGTCCAAAAATAATCAACTTCATTCACTATCACTATCAAAACTCTTAAACTGCATGGCATATACATATGCCTTTTATGTACAAAAACAAACAAAAAAGAGCATATAAGCAATACATGATGGATTTATGGAAGACTGTGTGCTGTCTTAGCGCTCAGTCACACAGGCCTAGAGACCCGTCGGCTAGCATCTGGCAACCACCAGGAAAAATGTGCATTCCCCTGGTTGTCAATAGTAAATGATGGCTGCTGGCAGTCACTTTGAAATCAAATGCTAAAGCCCCACACAGTTGTCAGTGACCCGCCCTGGTAGCTACTGGTCATCAGAAAAAAAGGAAAAATTCAGTTGCTGGAGGTTGTTGGCATTTGCTAACCTGAAATTGGTCACATGAACTGGTGAAAGAGGTGTATATGGTGCTGAACTGAAAAGTTCCTTGGAACTGCTATTGTCACCCAGTAGTTTGCATGGGAGACGCCAACTTGTCTGCAGACACAAACTACTCACCAAGCAGTGGAGAATGTTTTCCTTCGAAGAAAATCTGTGCCTTTTGGGATGTGTTGGTTGCAGCAATAAGGACAACTTTTACTTTGAAGACAAATGGTCTCCGTTTCCAGTTTGCATCACACTGTTTCATTTTAGCTCAGAGAGGAATTGGCAAGTGTTCACAGACAAGTTAGTGTATTCCATGCAAGCTACAGACAACAAAGGTGGGAATCTGCTGCCATCCAAAGCATTTGCAACAGGCCTTTCAGTGCAGCATCATGTACATCTTTGTGATCCATTTCATGCTAGTGACTGGCAGGAAAACCCGAAGAAATGATCCACAACTAGTCAGGAGGTGCACATTTTCCCCCTCATGATCAGCGGCTGCCAGATGGTCGCCAACAGGTCTCTCGGCCTGTGTGACTGAGGCCTGAGACATAGCGAGCACATAAGGGTATCAGGAAGGACATCTGTGGCAAAATTCTGCGCCTGAGCAATAGGCAGATCCAGCCGATGTGGTGGCTCCACAGGAAATAAGGGAGCAACATTAAGTACCTACTGCTTGCTGCTTCATACCACATGACTCGTGACTCATGTAACAGTTGTTCTTTGGTCTCAGTTAAAGTCTCTCGTACAAAACAAAACAAAGTGGAAAAACAATCATCAGCTGAGTTGCTTTTAAAATTATTAAGCTAAAGTGACAATGACGACTTTCCACTGTGTCTCCACAGTCTTGCCTGTAATTTTTTCACAATAATGTTCAACAAGTACCAGTGAAAATGAATCACTGCCAAGTTCGTCAAACAGAAAGACATTTTTTCAGGGAAAAATGCATTTAACACATGAACTCCCCCTTAGCTCTACGTACTCTAATTGCATCAGTCTCATTAAGACTCTACATTTATATTCACAAAAGGTGCCCATGCTAATTAAAAAAAGGTTTGCAGCTCAGGCATACATTTCATCACAGTTACTCGCAGTCGTTATAGAAGCTGCACTCAGAATGCCTTTTAAGTTCTCCTGCAAACTTTCAGCATGGGATCAGCTGAGGGCAAACGTCTAGACAGGGCTTTGTTTAAGGTGCAGGTGATTAGGCAACAGAAGGGACTGGAGCTACAGTATGTTATTCCCCTGCCTCTCATTGAGTCTCCTGGGTTGTCTAAATAAGGTCTGCGGATGTTTTATGCTACGAGGGTGCCTACAGCTTTTGCTCGCCTGCTACTGATCACAACATGTCAATCTAGCACACACCTGGTAAATGTCACTCAGCATTCTGCCAGCTGCAGCTTCACTTTTTTCATTTTTGTGTGTGCAAACAAGCATGTCAGCCGTATGAGCATTCATCCCAGCACCGCCTCTGTTCATGCCTTCTCTGCCACTGCTTGCATTGATATTGTAATGTTTGTGACATCAAGTGGACAAAGTTGAAATTGCAGGTCTCCTTCTCCACTGCATGAAAGCAAAAAGATATTTTGTTCGCATCCCTGTGGCACAACGTTGCTCAGTTATTGTATGCAATGCCTTGATTCTTGCCAATTAGCACTTCAAGAATGCATGCTGTGCTCCAGCTTAGCAGGTGAATTAACAAGCGTTGACTGAAAAAAAACAAAAAAACACCACCTCCATTCACCTCGATGCCAAAAATATAAACCTGATTTCTAACACTGCTTTAATTTCTGATTTTTACCAGGTCAACACAATCGAACTCTCAAAAGACAAAAAAAACTGTTATGCATAATCTAAATCATTTCTCTTTCTTTTCCTCGCCACCTCCTCCAGTTTGGGGGACACCAGGCATTCATATGCTAAATGAGAGACACAACCTCAGCAGCATATCCTGGGTCTACCCTGGGGCCTCCCCACAGTTAGACATGCCCAAAACACCTCACCAAGAGGCACTCAGGCAGCATGCTGGTCAGATGCCCAAATGCCTAAACTGGCTGCTTTGAATGTAGCACCTCTACTCAGGGCCTACCCTCTAAGGGTGAGATATGGTAATGAATATAGTTTAGCTATATTATAGTACATTATTCATTATTCTCATGACCTTTACTTTTATGATGTACCACAGTAAAAAATGTACATTTTCATCCATACAGCTTTTTTTTTGATGGATTGAGCCTTTCCCACCTCGTCCTCAGTTCATCAGTGGGCAAAAAATGTATCTGTCACACTGAATCCAAAAAAGTCACCAAGTTCAAAGGGACTTCCCTGACTCCTAACCTTTTCATCTAAAGTAACCAATTAGCCTCTGATATAACAAAACTAATTTAATGACTACCTATCCAATTGTGTAACTATGCTGTAGCCTGTTTGATGTTAGCCAGGACATCCTATCACACTGTGCGCACAGCATGTGTCTGTGGGAGTGTATCCCCATTAATACTTTACAAAGGCACTGCTTGAACTCACACGATGGAGCAGCTGAATATATACACTACAGCAGAGGAGGGTTTCTTTGTGTCTGTGTCTGGGTGCTTACACATTTATATGTGCGCACATGTCTGTTGAGCACTATAGATGTAATGTGGTTTTCATGTGTCCATCTATACAGTCCCAAATGTGCAGTAAGTGTAAGCTATAATGCACAATCAGAGCATTCCTGTGCCCTTGCTCCGAGGTCATCACTATTTAAAGGGAATATGATGCACCTCCATGTACTCAAACCCATACACACCCATAGGCAGTTTGGAGGTGGACCCAGATATATGAATGCTCCCAGGCTTTGTAACAGTTCCACTCAGTGATCCTGAAGTGCAGAAGCAGTTGGAGAGCGGCATCCATCTCTTTCTACAATGATTTACTAACACACTTTATCTCCATTGCCCCAGCTCGCACATCCATGCCAGCACACCCAGGTATGTGGACAAAAAACAAGAAGAAGAAGCAAAAAAGTGAAAAACACATCGGTATAACTGTCAGACAAAGACTGCACGCGGTTTATGGTTATGCACATACACCAGAACAGATTGGCAAAATTTCAAAAGCATGACATTAAGGAGCAGATATTATTGTAAACAACAGCAGGTTGATGTGTGCTGAAACACTTAACTAAATTTCTTGGCCCAGCAATGAAACACAGTTTGGCTGTCACCATATCACACAGCGAGCAAAATTCACTCAGCCACCGTTTTTATCAGGTCGCCGTGCTCTCGTTCGTTCCCCACCGCCAAACACACTTTAATGACAGTGACTGTGAAAAGATTTAAAGTCATTTTGTCTGGTACCCAAAAAAATCACCGTAAAAAACATGCAGTTCACTTTCTGAGCAACTTTTTGCTTTTGCACTGAAGTGTACTCCAGAGAATGCAGATCAGATGGATGCAGGTGCTACTCTGATGATACAAGTGCAGAGGTTTGTTTATTTATTATGACATATTGTTAAAATTGCTGCTTACATCAATAAATTCACACTGTGTGATAGTGTTCACAATTGGGACCTTTACATCTAGTGAATCTGGTCAATCTTCAGGTTCAAGGTTCCTTTATTGGCACCTCTAGGCATATTTGTTTTGCAGTTAAAAGAGCAGACAACCCTTCTACCAGACATCAAACACAGACCCTGGACAATATTCACAAACACATGGTGAGAAAAATAAAAGAGAGAAAAGAGAGAGGGCTCCAGGCTTCACTAAAACCCCAACTGCAAACCTTCAGACTAATAAATACAATAAAAAAAAGGCCAAGAAGCTAAAAACAATATCATAATAAATCACAAATTAAAAATGAATGGAACCGATATTACTTATTCAGATAAAGAATAGGGACAAAGAATGGGACAAAGCTGTTTCTTTACAGCTTTGTCCTGCATTTAGGGACTGCTAACCTCGTCAAATAAGGGGTGGCCGTCAGCATTTACGATGGAGCTGGTCATCCTCTGCAGCTGTCTGGTATAAAGAGGCTCTGGGCTAAGCTGCTGTTACTGTTCACAATTTGCAACAGTTTGTTCCTGTCCTTCAAAGATAGATTAGCATACCGTTTTCCATAACATAACTCTGCTACTGCACTTGTTTTCTTGACATCGACCTGTGTTTTGTTTGTTTTTTGGATATATAAATATAAAATATATGTGATCCACTCAGAAGTGGACAGGGTGCATTTCTCCTACAGCGTTAGCCCGAAAACTGCTTCACCGCTTGACTTCTATTTTTTTTCCAGTTAACAATTCTACCTCTGCAAACTCTTCACGCGCAGATTTAGACTTTTCCAAATGACCTTACTTTTTGCAGGACAAACCCTTTATTCTCACACGCCACCAGCGCTAATTCCAACAGAGAAGAAAAAGAAAAGAAGCCAATACAGAAGTGGGTTTCAGGGTCTTTGTGATGAATAGAGTTCACTTGAAAAAGCGTATCCCACCATGCAGTGCAGCAGCCCAGTAATGGGACCTCTCACCATTAACTCCTCTTTCAGCCAGCATCAATAATGTAACTCCATTTACACTATGGCTTTTCTACAAAGGCTACCTGCTGAGAGGGGGTTGTCTCTTTCCATCAGTGCTACAGCCAAAAAAAAGGGGAGAGAGAAAAGCACGCGTGGATGTGTGCGCGCACTGAGGTGTGTTTGTGTGCGTAAGAAAACCCTGGATGAGGTGAGATCTTTTGGAACTGTGAACTCAGAGGTCAAGCCTGACTCATGAGATAAGTGCTGCTGAGCACTGGATTTGGAAGTGAGAGGAGGTGAGAGTCCGAGGTGAGATCTGAATAGAAAATTAGAAAGCCTCGTGACCGGTGTGACGGCAGAACCGCACAGTCTGTGCGTGCGTGTGAGTCGAAAAAAGTGATTAAGACCATCAAAAAGAATCCATCACTAACTCTCAATCACACGCAGAGTGCATTAGGTTCTCATTAGTGTCACTCCTCCTTTTAGCAAACGAGACCACGTCTTTGAAGTAAACAAATAAAAGCAAGGAATCAGTGCAGTGCCTGCTCTGAAGGGTTAGCAAAGTTTCACGTGATTCCTTGTTTATCCTGGCTTTCATTACAAAGCCAATCATCTTTGCTATGGTTGCCTGGTTTTATCATTATCAAGCAATAGTTCCCATCTTGGAACTCATCAAAGAGGTTAAAAAACAAATCTACTTTTTTATTGGGTGAAAATGGTGCTGAAATGAACCAGCAGGTATGCTTGTTACTAAAGTTATTTCAATGGGGAAAGCACCGTCTACTGGTCACGCGCAGCAATAGCAACTCAGTGCCTGGAGGTTGGCACAGACTGGCAGTGTGTGCACAGCCCTGACTAGTAAAGGTGGAAAGCGTGCGGGCATTTGCAAAGTCAGATAAAACGAAGACTCAAATGAAAATGGGAAGTTGTATTAAAGCCGATTGTATGTAGCAATAGCACAGCTGTAGGATTGGGAACCAAGTGTCAAAAATAATGTGCATTTTAATGAGAAGTTGCTATTTGCCAAACTAAATGACTGTGAGTAGTTCTTGTTTGTGTGCTGCACTGTCTGTCAATAGACGTCAACAAACAGCGAGCCGGGGTGAATGAGATTTGTTTTGGCTCGTTTTTTACCCTTCTTGATAATTACCATATCATTCATTTACAGCATTAGAGTGATAATGGGGCTAATACGCTATTTTTCATGGAAAATAAACCAAACGCTGTGAAATCTGATCTAGCTCCAAATCTGAAACAGAAAAAAAGAGACATCACTTCAAGTTTGTCCCACAGATCTCACATCAAAGACTCTATTTGTGTAGATTCATTACTTATTTGTTTGCAAGTGTGGAATCAGCTTCCAGTCCCCTTCCCGAGGTGACGTTAACAGTATGAATAACCCTCATGCTTTGGAGAGGTAGTGTCGCCGCTCACGTATTAAACAACTGTGTATTTTCTTCTGGTAGGGGGCTAATACAGTGCGATTGGATGAGGTTGGCTGACACAGTGTGTGTGTGTCTGATCTCAGCGGAGCGTCTGCGGATGATAGGGGTCAGTGACACTGCTTGTTTCTTGCTGGGCAGCAGCTCTCGATGCGGACAAACGGGTGCAACAGAGGTCTATGAAAACGACCCTCAGCTTTCGTCTGTCCATCTTTGCTACTAGCCGCACGCACACACACACCCACACACTCAGCATGTATAAACAGACACATTTGTGTATCTGAGCGAAAGTCTGTGGATGATTAATTAGCTTGAGGATATTTTTGTTGTTGTCGTTTTTAAGAATCCAACATTTTTATTTAACTGTTGACTTGAAAATCATAACCAACATAAGGGTTTGATGTCATGCTTTTATTTGTTTATAAAAACTTTCCTCTCGCTAATCACCCAAATGTTCTGTCTGAACCCATAAAAACATGCAAAGAAAATACTTTCTCTATCACCATCTGTCAAATACTCGCGCGGCCTGACTGGATATGAAACGTTAAGCTGTCCCATATACCAGCATTCCTTTAAAACCGCAGCTTAAGTATCCAATCTGATGTCATATTTTTGATTCTCCTTTCATATGGCATGGGGGAATTAGCAAGGCAAGGAGAAACATTACCGGCATTAGTGGCTTTAACTTTTCATGTTATCTCCTTGGGATGCAATGAACCCCAAACCGCTGGTGAAAGAGGACTGAGATACATCCAGGTTTACTTTAACACATTAAAAATCCTATTACTTAAGACCCACTTAAAGGTGCTTTACATTCATTTTCCAGTAAACATCCTATCTTAATTTAAGTAAAGACAATGGTGTGAATTCACTCTCAATCTCACTCCTTCTATTATAGGGAAATAAACTGAAAATACATTTTCAATCCAGCAGCAGTGTGCCATTAAAAAAAAGTCATTTTCAGACAGAATCCAACCTGGCAGCAAATTTAAACTCATCTATTTACATTTCTAATATCTCCAAAATGAATCTAGTAATGATTTGTTTTAGGTGAGAAGTTTCATGTAGAAACTTTAATGATGCAAGATAATTAAAACCATTTTTAGCCTTCGTGACCCCGCCGGATTCAGCAGCGTGTCAATTATTACAAAAACATGTTGTGCAGCGAAGCACTGTCCAAACCTGCAAAATCTTCATTTGGAATTCCAGTCACGCTCGCAAAGGTTTCCAACAGATACCAAAAAGATCTGGCAGAAATGGAGAGACTCTGCTGCAGTGTTGTGGGGGAGATGTCTGCAATATGATGCACAAAACACAGAAACCGAAAGCACACCCTACTTGTTTATGTGTTTCACAAAGCAACGATGCCCAACAAATTCAGGCCTGTGCGCTGTTAGAAGACGGGGCTGATTTTCAGCCCAAACATCCACTCAGGCTGTTGGTCGGTGATCAGCTCCACTAGAATCACTAATTCTACTTCATTTCAAGAGATTCTCACATCGGGTTTTGTTTTGTATAAATGAGGAACCACTGGAAGAGACGCTTGGCCTGATATACACACTCACACTAACACTCACACGTAGTTTTACCTTCCACACAGGAGGGTCTGGCTCTGGTCGTGCCAGCGACCTGCCCCGGGAAACAGGAACACTTGACGGTTTGAGAGCGCTCCTCAATCTTATTCTTATTACAGCAGCGATGCACCGCCACCACCTCACATGTCCCCTGCTTCACTTGGTATGATGCTGTGAGAGAGAGAGAGAGAGAGAGAGAGAGAGAGAGAGAAAGAGAGAGAGAGAAAGAGAGAGAGAGGAGGAGGGGAAAAAAGGGTGGGGGGATTATTTGCTTGAAATTCATCGACTGTAAGGGAGATTTTGTTGGTGTTTTGGCATTTGTTGTTGAAAATAATCGAGTCGAAATTCAAACACATTTGCGCCGCAAATAACAATCAAATACGCGCCAGCTTTTCTGAGGATTAAACAGATCTGCTGAATAATTTACTTTTGTTTAAACTCCTCGATTTATTCCGGTCTCAGTCTTTGATTCATAAGTAAACACTTTTTAGTGATATTTTGCTTTTATTCTCAGCCCAGCGCCCTCATTAACTCTGTCACAGAGGCGACTCTTGTTCTCGTGATGGTGTGCATGGAGGGAAATTAAAAAAAGCAAACAGCATATGAAAAAATAATCATTTCTTTTTGACTCCTTTCAGACAAAGCACTTGATCGTGTGCACTTTATTTAGTTAGAGGAAATCGCTGTCACGTTTGCATCCACATTTTTGTTTTTATCATTCCATCTCCATGCACGTCTGTCTGTGTGTTTGGTTCCTTGCATTTGTGTGTGCTTCTTAAAGTCATGATATATGTGAGGATAATTGTTTTTACCTGACACCTCCAACAAACCAGCCACCTCTAATGTCTCTTATTAGCTTCTCACTTCCCAGCAGGCATTGGTCTGGTTAATTATAAGACTCTCCGGACAGCAGACGAACCTGAGGGGTTGTAGCGCAAACCCAAAGCTTTCTGCACAGTGGCAAAATGTGGTACTATGTGTGTGAGTGTTTCAGTATTTTTTGTTGAATCCCTTCTGAACATCTTGCCACCTCACACATGATTTCTTTTCAGAGTCTTCAGGGACTAAAAGGTGACTGTATCTTCATTTTAGGAGTAAGCTCACGAGAGCAGCCATTTATACTTTAACTTGATCTGTCACATGTACAAGGCAGCAAGGATGACTTGTAAATTATGTTACATAGTAATGCATAGAAGTGTGTAATGCGCACTGTCTATGTTAATGTTACATTCCCCTCAGCACATGAATAAACCCATGAATCCCTTAGCAGAAAGGTTTTTGTGCCTACCTAAAGGAAAATGCGCCAACCAAAACTGTTGGGTACAATGTTTAGTGAATCTAAGCTTTGCTTATGGCTTCTGAATGGATTCCAGCTGCCTTATCTTCCCTCTCAAAGCTTGTTGTGCACTCTTGAGAGTCTCTGGCACCGTTTCCCGAGCACAGCAAACCCTGCTGGCGACATAACTACCTATAAGCCTCTTTACAGCCCTGGAAAAACCTTGGTTATACTGTACCATAAGCCCAGATTTCATTTATGTACGTGACTATACCCAGACTCCAAAACTTTTCATGGTAAGCTGAATGGGCTTTGCAGGCAGACACAAAAGTGTGCACAAGCACACACACTCATACAGCGCACACACTCAGCAGAGGGTTCCATTTCTGCAGGCCATGGCCCCTCTCATCCTTTCTGATTTAAAGTTTGTTTGTTCTCTTCTCCAGAGAGCCCCATCAATGATCCCTGGCTCTCTGAGGGCGCCCCTCCGCTATCATCCCTCCACTTTCATTTCCCTCACTCCTCTGTCTCGGGCTCTCCTGAGGCTGGAGCAGCTGCCGGATTACACCCGTGCACACGGCACATGCACTCACTGACACACGCAAACATATATATAGGCTCTGTGTAATGATAAAAATCAAGAAAAGATCAAACTCAGCACAAGTCAACTGGACAAGAACTACACATTAAGTCATAGTTACAACAGCAATAATCACAACTGAAGCTCAAAGTAACAGCGTAAAAATAAGAAAATCTAATTCAAGCACAATGAAGCTTGATTTTTTTTTAATCCCTTGTTTTATAGCCTGTACAAAATAAATAAGAAATTATTCTGCTGCTGTTGCAGAACTGGAACTGAGTAAGACTGCTCAATCTGCTGGCCTTATCTCAGGAAAAAGGCAGCTTGTTAGCACGAGAGAGGAAAGAGAGGAAGAGAGTCAAGCAGGAGGAGGGAAAGCAGTGTCACAGGCAGCAGAGAGAACAAAGAGCAGCTCGCCTTCCGCTGGCATAATGAGGTCAGGAGGTACACTGGCCTTCTCTCTTTATTGCCTATATCAGGACTGGGCAGAAGATGTTTACGTTTGAAAACTTTAAAGCTTTGAGGGTATGTTTGAGCAGTGGATGATAAACCCATCCTAGCTTCATTTATGCACATTCTTTTTGTCTGTCCGTGGCACGTACCCTAATTAAAATCTCAACGAAGTGTAAATGGATGCAAATGAGGCAAATTCAGGCTGATGTAAGGTATGAGAACAGCCCACATCCTTCTCTTAATGTGATTTCCATTATTTAAGGAAGACAGGAGACAGAAAGCCTCTGCTGGGTTTTCTTAGAATATACATATGCAGCTTAATGAAGAAGAAGAAGAAAAAGAGACCAAGGTGCTCTTCAAGTAAATGCTTTAAGAGGCTTTCTTTCATAGACAGTTTAAAGGACACTCTAAACAACTTCAGAGTATTTTAGATGTTGCCACTGTCGCGTTCATCGAGGAGCAACACAACACACTGCATACCGAAACATATCTTTGCTTAGACTGCCTGTGGTTTGTTCATGTGAAACTCACAAAATCTATGGTGACATTATGTGGCTAATATTTAAAAATAAAAAATAAAAAAAATAAAATACAGTTTTTATATAATGGTGAAGGGATTTGCTTCAGTAGGAGCAAAAACTGAAAAACTGTCCAGTGTTTATGTGTAAAATAGCCTTTAAATATCCATTGAACTGTAAGTAAAGTAAAAAGAATGCAATGAGCAGAAGAAAAAAAAATCTTTGTTATTTTCCTTGAATCAGTGAGAAACTACCTGCCCTTATATTGTCTTTGTTTAGTGGTTGATGAGCTGCTGGTTTTGTGTTTAATAATTTAATTTTTTTTTTTTGGGGGGGGGGGGGGGATTACTTGACTCTAACTAGGAGGAAAGGGTTAAAATAATAAACTAATTTCTGGAAAATATTATACAAGATGAGCTGATTCACTGATAAGTTTGTAAGCATGTATGGTAGCCGGCAGTTAGATCTGGCTGTGGTTCTACCATTCAGCATAAAAATGCTTCAGTCAGTAAAAGGTTTGGGAGCCATACAGCAGGCAAGTAGTACAATCCACTAATCAGAAAGCAGTTCAATCCCTGGCTCCTGCAGTCTGTATGTGAAGTGCTCTAGGTCACGACACTGAACTTTAGCACCTCTAATGAATCAATAAGTGGGGTCGTAGGAAAAGGTTCTATCAAAAAAATCTTTTTTAAACGGATGCATCCTTTTGGTGCTCTGAGTGGTCAATAGGACTAGAAAAGTGCTATATAAATCCATCAAAACTGTGCTGGAGGAATCAACTCATCGCCCACTCTTGTTGCCCAGAAACAAGAAAGTAAAGCTTTTATTTGGTATCATTGCAAACACTCTCATTTTCACTCTCTCATAGTGTAATGTTAATCATACAGTGTTCCTATATAGTCTTTGTGGTGAGTAATATAACTAAATGAGGACTGAGCATTTCACTTGGAGTGTTTATGTGCATGTGTGTGCACAGTAAGTGTGATGGTGTGGTTTAATGTGTTGATTTGGATTCAGTTTGGTGGGATTTGGGTAAAATAAAACGTTTGCTTTTTATAGACGCGAATGCAATTTTCATGCACAATGGGTCTAATCCAACCAGCGGACTGCAGCAACATGTCAAAAGAAGCCCAGTTCAACCAGAAAACAACAGGCTTGCAACCCTAGTGACAGTGAGTTTATGAGCATATGCACACGCAGTCTCTGGGTCTGAAAGGTGAGGCAGGTGCTGGTGCTTTAATCAGAATCAGAATACTTTATCAATCCCACAAGATATTACGTGATCATAGTTGCTCCAAGACAGTAATAACAGTAACAAAGTAAACAAAATTAAATAATACAACATATTAGAAAGCTGCAAAATAGTCCGTTTGGGCTACTTCACTGCTGGCAAATACTGACTGTGTATAAATGATGTCAACCGCCAAAATTCTAGACTACTGCATTTTGAAGATACGATGTTAATATGGTTAACATGTTAGCTTCAAAATGCAGTGTTAATTTTGTTGACTAATAATTTTCTCCATAGTTTTCATCAATGACCTCTTTTCCTGACGAAAACAAGACGATACCGAAACAAAAAACTAATAACTAAACTACTAGACAATATCCAATCAGAACTAATTAAGTTGTGTAAAAAGGCAGGACAAGTTTGGAAGTGAGCCAGTCAGAATTAATCTCCTTGTGCAATAAGATTAGATGCGCACACTTTGATCTCCACAGTGGGAGTTCCAATGCTCCCCGTTTCTCATAAAAACGTGACAAAATGTCAGCGATTGGGACGAAAGAAGAGTAGACACATGGACAGATTTAACATTTGATGTCAAGGAAAATATGTATAGCATACTTCAGATTTACTCCACTGTATTGCATGATATTTAGGATTTGCCTCAATAATGACTAAAACTATAGATGAAAATTTGCTGTCAAAATCAACACTGATTTTGTGTTAACCATATTTAGATCAGAGGGTGAAGTGAGAAGTTATCAAACTGCACAGATTCATGTATCTGCTAATTAGCATTTTATTTATCTTTAGTTATCTTAATTAGCGTTAAGTAACAAACTAATAAAATACTAGAATTTGATGCACCAAGACTGAAGCACAAGTTTTTTGGATGGTTTGGCAGATACTTCCATTAAAAATGCCCCAGATGGTACGAAACATGATGAAGAGGATCAGAATAGTAAGTGGGATTAGTGAAGCCTAAACAGGCTTGTGTTGGCACACCTGTCAGTCAAAATCTGCATTTGAGTCATCTGAGCACAGTCAATATGCTCAAAACCAGTGTTTAGTTTTCTGCTTCTGAACGCTATCAATTTGAGCCCTTTAATAAACCCCCACGGACTGCCATTTGGCCTTTTTCTACCTTTAAAACCCGGAGAGCAGCCAAATGGCTTTTAGCTAGGCTTTAGCTTCAGCCAAGTGGAAGCTAAATTGGCTAGTCATTCATATGTAAATTAGGTTGTTACCTTGGAATTCTGGAGGGAGGGGAGTGGGGGGGTGTGATTGAGGGCGTGGGGGAGCTGCTAAAAGCTGTGCACTTCCTTTTGTGTTTCATCTTGATGCATTCTCAATCATCCAGGGAAATAAATCTCCAAAAGTCACCAACTTGGAGTGTTTCAGTTTGCCATCTTAGGGAGAAATCAACACACATGGGTGTATGTCCTTTGTTGCTGAGATTTATTGATAAAAACAGTACAAAAAACCAACCATTTGTACACATATTTACAAATAATAATAAAAAGTGAGTGAGTACAATTCAACATTTTCAGCAATCACTCACAATCCTGGCACTGCCATGGTATCTGTAGTCTGCATTTACCACATGTGTATCTTTTGCAGTGAACACATCGCACAGTGGCATGATTGTTCTTGCAGTTGTGTTTGACCTGACACATGGCTCTTTTTCCAGGGCTAGGTGTGGAGGGTTGTGTCCAAAGCAACTGTTCTTTTCTTGCCTTCTTCGCAGCTACATGAGAGTGAGCCAACTCTGTTGCAAGCGCCACCAGGAAGTCCACCCGTCTTTCCTTCGTCCCGGTGCATGCTTGATACAGCACATGTGCATTCAGTGCTGCCATGTCAATCATGTTATAAAACACGGCGACTGGCCAGCGCCGTGTTCCTTTGCGGACAGTGTACTCCCGAACCATCTGGTCCATCACATCCACACCACACTTTGTTTTGTTGTAAAGGGAGACAGTGTTTGGCTTCCTTTTGGTGGTGTTATCAGTCTGAACCACGCTGTGCATGCTGCTAAGCATATAGACTGTCTTCTTCCGTTTGGCCGCATACGCCGTCAGCGTGGCAGCAGAGGTTGAAAACACCTAAGAAATAAGATAAATTGTTATTGTTAATTTCCCTGCGAATCCTGTTGACTGTGCCGAGGATGGTGGTTTTCCGTCTAAGAAGTTTTTGCGCAAGTGAAAGCGATGTGAAAAAATTGTCCGTGGTAACATTTCTGCCCTTGTCTAGGAATGGTTCCATCAGCCTCATTACTACATTTTCAGAAAGTCTCTCCCCAGTGGGACGATTGGGGTCCTTGCCAAGATATGGGAAGACATTGCAAATGTACTTGGATTTTAGGTCGCAAGCCACCCAAAACTTGATCCCAAACTTGTCAGGTTTACTTGCAATATACTGCAGGAAACAGCACCGAGTCTTTGATGGGAAAAGCTGTTCATCAACGGTGATATGTAGACCAGGGTTGTAGCACGTGATGCAGTTGGTGACAAATGATCCCCACACACTGGAGTGGGGACCTGTCTCCCTTTCACCCCAATAGAAGCGTACGCTGCAGATGGAGAGCCAACGGCTAAGGCCAGGAGAAGTATCTCGAGTCGCCTTCAGAGCTTCCTGTGTTTCATCACTCTTGACATGCTTCGTTTTAGTACTTCTGCAGTAGTTTTGTTTTCGCTACGGTGGCTCTGAGAGGCCAAACGGACTGCAACTTAAGAAAACACCAGCAATAAGAAAAATGCTGCAAAAGTGCTCAAAACACAACGGAAATAGGAAACAACTGATTTCCAAAAGTACAAGGGAAGTGTTTCTGGGGAGACTATAACCCGACGGACCAGTTGCAGGAACCAAAATATGCTAAGAATTGCGCTGGGAGACACTTAAAAGAAGTGGAGGATCTATCGGTTTTGTGAGGAAAGAAAAGATGAGAGGTAAGTGTGCTAGCCTAACTATTAGCCTAAAAGTCCGTCATCAGTATTATATGAATCATGAGATTAAAACACACATACCTGGCATATTTTGGTTCCTGCAACTGGTCCGTCGGGTTATTGTCTCCGCAGAAACACTTCTCTTGTGCTTTAGGAAATCTGTTTTTTCCTATTTCTGTTCTCGTTTTTCCTATTTCCGTTGTGTATTGTGTGTTTTTGCAGTGTTTTTCTTATTGCTAGTGTTTTCTTAAGTTGCAGTCCGTTTGGCCTCTCAGGGCCACTGTAGTTTTCTCACTCTGGAGAATGCAGCACAATACCATGAAAAAAATGACCCTACCAGTAATGTGATATACAGTGTTGGTCAAGTTACTTGAAAAAAGTAATCAGTAACTAATTACTGATTACTTCCCCAAAAAAGTAATCCCGTTACTTTACTGATGACTTATTTTCAAAAGTAATTAATTACTTAGTTACTTAGTTACTTTTTAAAAACACGATTTACAACCTGAAGAGGTGATAAAGCGATAGATCTTTCAGCCCAATTCTACTTTTTCTACATAATCCATCATACAAAATGTAATCAAATGGAAAAGTCTCTTTTTTTAACTTGTTTTATCAGTTTTAATCTTTTAACTTTATGCATCAAGCAAAAATTTAATTATATGCAACATTCTCTGACTTGAATAAATTAGTTTAACATTTAAACCTATTTTCTGCACATTCCTGCACATAAAATAAAATATTTTTTGTGTTTATACTCACTCTTTCAAATAGATGCAAGTAAAACACAGCAGAAAATAAATAAAGTCAAAGACTCAGCGGTCCTGTTGCTCTATTTTCACCTGTAAAGCAGGACTGGGGTAGGCGGAGGTTTACCCTGGTGCAGGTGTGCTGCAGCGGTCAGTGGAAGAATCCGCGAGTTTCTCTGTGAGTTTCCCATTACGTCGTTGCGCACTCGGTGCTTGCTTGGAAGTTTAGGGGTTTTTTTCACTGTAAAAAGAAGTTTTCTTCCCACGCACGATGGACGCTAATGTTTTTGTCACTTTTTATGGAATCAAACTCAAAGTAAGGTCAGTACTTCCACGCTTTAAACGCTGCACGCTCATACTCTCTCCCACAATCGATATATGATCCATTGTTGATCTGCACACAGCTGTTGTCACCAACGGCGCACTCGCTTACGTCACTGTCGTGAGACATTCTCGCAAAAAATCACGGTTTTAGTAACGCAGTAACGCAGCGTTCCTACGGGAAAGTAACGGTAATCTAATTACCGTTTTTGCAATAGTAATCCCTTACTTTACTCGTTACTTGAAAAAAGTAATCAGATTACAGTAACGCGTTACAAGTAACGCATTACTGCCCATCTCTGGTGATATATGATACAATTCCCATATACATTTATGTTGTCTACTTATGGTACTATTAAAAGTGAAATAGCTATTAAAGAATTGCATATTTTAGGGTATGGGTGGCAATTTGGCTTCCCATTAGGGGCGAGACCTAATGCCATATTTAAATTTTATTTAAAATGTAGCTCACATTTGGCCATTTCATGTACAGTTTCATCCACATAATGCTTCCACGTGTCACCAAAATCTTATTACAATATTTAATCTGGTTAGAGTTCAACAAAAAGTCTACCATACAGCCTGTTTTCACAAGGCTGAATCTGACCGCCACTCGTAGTGCGAGCTATTCAGTGAAACCAAATATAGTGCATCCTGATGTAAAAAGTAAAGTAAAATAATGAAACTTTAATTGTTTTATTCTTCTTTCATATATAAAAACCTAGTCTGTTTCACAGGACTCAAAGCGACAGCACAACAGTTGTGTAGGAAATCATGTAGTTCACCTGCACCCTACAGTCGAGCCTGCTGCTGTGAAACTAACTGCACAAAAAAAACTTATCGTGCTTTTAGAGCTTCATCACTTCATTTCTGTTCCCTTTGTTCCTCACCTATTGTTCCATATCACCGGTGGCATGTGGATATGTGCACAAATGTGTTTCTCTGCCTTCATTATCATCAAATTCTTTTGGTGCTGTCCTGTGTTGCCCAACTTGTTAGCTTGCATTTGCATGCTTTGAGTTTTACCACTAAAAGGAACATTTTCAGAGGATAATTTGAGAAGAAACAAAATAAAGTTGAACCAAAAAAAGGAGTCTGATCATCAGAACAGTAGCAGTAAGAGTATTAACAACTGAAGCTCAACTGTGAGCCCTCAGAGTTGAGCCCTTGCGCTTCCCATTCAGCCTCTGCTTCTCACCCTTTATCTGCTTAAAATTCATGTGGTGAACAGCCAGCTTCCAGCTATATATATACAATAACAGTGTATCTAATGTCATAGTGCTGCCTTTAAATCATTCTGTTATGGCCATCTTGGTTAAATAGAGCCTGAGATGAAAAGACTTGGCAAGGCTAAACGCTTCTATTCCTGCGAAAGGGAGAGAGCCGGGCGGCCGACAAACGGAGCTCCCTTGAACTGATGGGTTAGCGAGGCGATTGATGTATTCTGACAGACACCGGCAAGCAGCAGCACTGTACAATTTATCAAAAAAAAAACTGTGTCTATCCCTTGTCAATACCTGACAAGCATGCACATTGCTATAAAAGGCCAGGTATCTAGCAAATCTGTCAGAGGCAGCAATGCCAGTTTAGCAAAGACATACTGACTATCTCTGGTAGAGCGCACAGGTCAAGTTTTAAGTTTCAACAGAGCAAGCTCACAAGACCAGGTCTCATAACTTCTCCTTTACAAAATATACTCAAAAATTATATTTTTTAAATTTCCATATCCTCCTATTTTCTGCTTTTTGAGCCCACTCTTTAACCATATTTGCCCCATCTCCTCTCTACTCCAGGCCTGCACCACCCATCAATCCTGACAGGATCAATGTCTCACAAGTCCACACCAAGCCCAACACAGATTTATGTTAAATATCACAACAGGTGCTTCTGTGGAACAAAAGTATCCCCAATAAATCCTACTCCCTTGACCTTGCCTGCTATGTTTTTTGAGGAGTCATCTTAGAAACAGCCTAAAGGGGAGGCAAAAACAGGCAGTATTCTCAAATAGATGGACATGCAGATGTGGCGTAATGTTTGTTTAAGTCTAACAGAGACAGTTTAAAGCTAAAAGGAGGCTCCTGGCATGAACAGGGTGGGCACAGAAGAGCCATCAACATGCTATAAATTGATTTATGATGGGTTGCCAGATTAGTAACTGTTCCACGAGAACAAAATGTGTGATTTGCCAACCACCCTCTAATCTCTGTAAACAGATATCTGCATATCAGGCAATAGCTGATGGGTTCCCAGATTAAGTGTGCTATAACAAGCTGTGATAAGAGTGTATGGAAATATATCAGTTCTGCAAGGCAGTGATTGAATTTAATCTCAAATAATCTAATTTCAAGCATTCAACCGAGAAAAGAAAAGAGAATTTCAGATATTTTTGCGAAGCACTGCTGTATGAGCGCAGACAATGACTTTACCATTGAGAAAGGCTGATGTTTCAACAGTACATGACACTGGTATGTCTTGGATCACATTTGCTGCTCCTGTAATGCAGCTTATGAATTTCTCTATTTGCCTTTTTAAAAAAAGAAAGAAAGAGAGAAAAAGAAAAAATGGTGTGTGTCGAAAGGAATAGCATTAAAAAATGGAGCTGTGTTCAAGTATGTGTTGCTACACAGCTTTGTTCTGCTCATGAGGGGGCAAACTGCGAAATGAGCTGTGAAGGCAAGACTTACGCTAGATGATCTTTCTCATGTGCTGAGTGTGTCTTGCAGGTGTGCAAAGAAGACGGCTGCTAACCGCGCCAAATGAATCATCTGCACGTTGTGCTGTTAACCTGAGCTACAGGAATTATGTTCTTCCTTTCCTCTAAAAAACTCTTAGTCATGTTATGTCTGCTTGATTGGAAAAAATACCGATTGCCCGAGAGCCAACACTGGCTGAATGAGCTTAACATACACAGTATTTTTTGACCTATAGAGCCACCATGTGGAAGCAAATGGTACAACCGCAAGGAACAAGCAAGTGTCTGAATGATCAGGAAAACAAAACAGCAGTAAAACTGCCTCTGGAAAATCTTTACAGCCATCATAACACACAGCCAATTATTCCTCGGCCTCGGCATTATGAGTGTCATGTTGTATTCATCATTGAAAAGTCCTAAACTTCCAGCAATTAGAGGAAACCCTCAAATAAAAAGCACGAGTCAGTTTCAGAGGAAGACATCTTGTTTTACTGCGAGAGAGAAACTAAGAAGGGGGCAGGCACCGATGCTGACCTTCACAACACACAAGGCCTGCAATTAGTAGTGTCCCTGCCATAAGCAGGCAGCCTCCTCTCTGTCTAAAGGAAACTAATGCCATCAGCCAGTGAACAGACTGGATGCTGGTAGCATTTTCTGTGGCATATAAAGGTCACCTTGCAAAACGCGAGCAGCGATAGTGAAGAAACTGAGATAATTAAAGAAATTGTCATAATTAAGAGCGAGGAAGAGGTGACAGGGGAGGTTGCCGCCAACAAGTTGTAGCACAAGATGCTGTGACTCAGCACAACTGTCCCTGTTGTCAGCCTCAATGAAATTTTAATAAGACTGTGTTGGTCATTTTTATTTTTATTTTTTTGCTTAGGGTGGCTTGTCTCCATGACTTATGGAAATTAAAGCTAGAGTAGAGATGTAGCTCGCAGGCCTGAATTAAGTCAGCGCTTGCCATGGTCTCTATCTTCTTCTTCTAGTTAAGCGGGGGCTGCAGAGTTGTGCATATTAATGTGAACATTGACAATTATAAGCCTGAGGATTAGAAGTCATGAGCCGACGGGTCTCTTCAGCGTGAGGCATACACCCTGTTTTATGGCACTGCGAACACTAAACCACTAACAGGCCTCTTGAGAACCACAGCGTTGGCCCCGAATTGCTGCATGTCTGCACTCTGAATAGATCAGATCTCACCCACACTGATCTATTTGTGTTGACAGCCCCTGACAGCTTAAGTGCCATTTGTATCTGTACGGGCTGGATCACTCAAATAGAGACGTATTTGCATCCAAGACTAAAACGAGGTCTTGTCTAGATTACATTCTGTCATGCTGGGAAACGGAGCAAATTGTGCCCGCTCGTCCTCCTCCTCCAGGACGTGGATGGCTCAGTCAGCGACAGGCTCAGGGAACATGTGTTACACCTCTGAAGTGACAGTGTAATTAACCTCTCTTGGTGTTGGAAGGGGAGCTTGGATCGAGACCTGGTGTACCTGTCGGTCCCCGATGGTTACGGTTGCCAGCAGACACTGGGTCAACGTAGAGCATCACCAAGGCAACAAGGAAGGCCACCTGCCAAGGCCAAGCTGACCTCCCCCTCAGTTTCATCCTGAGAGAGAGAGAGGGAATGGAGCAAAAAGAGGCACAAATGGAAGAGAAGAGGAGGAAAAGGTCATCGTGAGAGGTCACAACCTGTACCCAAAACAAGAAGAGAAAAAAAAACAGGAGGCAACAGCAGAGCACACAAAAAATATTGTTTTTTCCAAGAAGCAGAAACAATGTGAGAGGTAACTGTCAAAGGTCAAAGGAAGCAATGAGAAGCTTGAGAACAGACTAGGCCTGCAAAAAATGTCCTTCCTACATACTATAGGAAGACTTAGATATAGGAACTGCAGGACCTGTGCGCTAAAAGCATCCTGTTAGTATAAAGTTTTCAAATTTTCTTCTTGCAGCTGCAAATTACAAAAGGGCTGACTTTACAAGAGTTAGAGCAGAGGAAACATGTCTAACCCAGAAACAGTAATACACGGTAAGAGGCTGAAACTAATCACTATGTTAATGATTGGACTTTTTTTTCTGCTGTTGCGTCTTGATTAGCTGGTTAATACTGTTAAACGTGTCCAAAAAGGCCAAAGGTGAATTGTTTCAATTTCTTGTTTGTTTGTTTTTTTGTGGTAATCAACCCAAATCTAAAAGATAAGCTTTTAACTTGGGCAGGTTTTCACATCTGAGCTGCTACATTGAATGAACTTTGGCATTTTTGCTGGAAAAAATAAAGTTATTCATTTATCTAATCTACTGATTAATTATTTATCAGTTAATTTAAGGGAAAAAAATGAAAGCGTCTCACCATGTTACCTTGAATTGTAGGAACTTGTCAAGTCATATAATTACTCTGTTTTATTGTTAAAACAATGACTTAGTTAACAAAAACCACAGAACAGTAATTAGTTGCAGCACGAGATGTGTTTCACTTGCCAGTACGTGATGCGGGACGCGATCTCACCTGTTGGTCATCTGTCTCCTTTGGTCTCGCTTCCACTGTGTGGCTTCTTTATGAACAGCGGCTACAGGCCATGGCTGCATTCACGCGCACCACCTCAAATCACCTCCTCCTTTTCTTCTTCCTCCTGCTTCCACCTTTTCCTCACCTCAAACAGAAGAAGGCTCTGGAGAAAGGAGGTACAAAGACATGCTCAGTCAGAGAGGCCAGGCTGCCCTGGAGTTCCTCAGTGGCCCCGGATGGCCTTGCATGAAGGTCTACACACACAAACAAGCATACACCCGCACACACAGGGGGTGGAGATGTGAAGGCCCAGATTCTGTCAGATCCATTGTTTACAATAGGTTCACCTACCCCCAGGCTGAATGTGATCCCCACTCTAGACATCACACGTCTCTCCCCTTCTCCCTCACAAACCCTCACACTCTGCCATGTGCGTAAATACACTAATCAAAAAACTCAAAACGTGTGTGTGTAACACACTAAAAATTAAACTGGGTAGAAAATAGGTCTGCCATGCCAAAAAAAAGCAGTCTAAAACATTTTCTTGCAACAAATCAGATGATCAAACAAGCCATGAACACAGGCTTTTTCTCTCTCCCTCTCTCTCTACACACACACACACACACAGAGCACATTTACACAGTATTTGCTAAGTAAATTCAAAGCCTATCTAAGGACAGCAAGAGAGACCCTTCTAATTACAGCTGAGTGACAGCTACTGATGCATGTTGCTGTCTGCACACTCTCATACCCACACACTGAGTAAATTACCATCCCGCCATAAGAGTGTGTCAACACACCTCTCTTTACAAAGGGACAAACTCTGCAATCTAAATGAAAGACAACAGATTCACATTAATAACAAAATGTTCTCTCCCTCCTCGAACCTTCATTATTCATCATAACTCATTGATATGCAGCTCAGTCCGCTAACATGCTGAGAAACTTCCCGAGTAGATAGGAGCTCCCTCCACACCTGCAGCCATCTATGTAGTACCACTGCCCCCTAGTGGGAAAGAAGCAAACAACAAAGGGCACGAATCTCAGGAAAACAGGAGGTTGCTTTGGCAAGAGTGAGAAAGTAGCTGGGCAGTGAAAGCGAGCAAAAGATCATGTGAATGAGTTATTATTATTGAATTATCATTGAAAGCAGCAGCAGCATGGGTTAGAGAGAAGAGGGCAGATACACACAAACAGATATTGTTTGTGTGTTTTAAATTTATATTTGTATCACAGTATCTATATTCCTGTCTATGTATATGTATGTGTGTGTCTTTGGGTTGTTGTTTTTTCTAGTACAGTATCCAAGTTGCATGCGCTGTGTGGAGGGATCAGGCACACTGCATGATTGTACGATTGCATGCAAGACTATTTCACATTCCTTTTTAAAGGCTGGGTTATGGCATGCATTTTTATCAGCTTTGTTCTCTGAAACACTCATTAAGAGAGCACAGTTGTGCATGTGTATATGTATGAATGTGTGTTTATGTGTGTGTGTTTGTGTGTGTGTGTGTGTGTGTGTGTGTGTGTGTGTGTGTGTGTGTGTGTGTGTGTGTGTGTGGTCTCCAGATACAGCCCACTGGGACTCAGTGAAATATGCCATCAGTAACAGCAATACTGTCACCTTTATTGTGTCTCACACAGATCACAGATTGTAGCCTTTTAACTGTGTAATAAATGTACCTTCTATATACTGTACATCTAGATCTATTTGTATCTATTTGTGCATAAGTGTGAATCAGCAAACATACACACTGCAGTAAAAGGCTAAAGTCTCTGGTGACATTATGTTAAAGCAAGATGACGTGTGCGTGGGGCTCAGCTGGTCATCATCACCGTGAAGGCTCGTTGTGTTTGGCAGGAAGGACATGCACACTTTAGCAAACAGTGCAACGACATCCTCAAGTTTATCTAAGAACATCAAGCTTCACTCTTTCTAAAATAATCGCTGCTTCTGTATCATCCCTTCCACATCCTCCCTCACCAGGCGCCTGCAAGGTCTTGAGGCCTGGGTTGTGTCACTCCTTGCAGAAAACACACACAGGACTGACACGCCGGCTTATTGTCATGCAATGAGACGATCCTACCTCTGCCACAAATACATCCTGTGTGCCCTGCATCCGAACAGCATCATCTGCCCGTGCTCTGCACGCACGCGTGCACAATCACGAACATGCACCCGTGAACTTGCAAAATTATACTTGCATGTATTATACCGCATACAGTCTCTGACCTCATCAGGAAAGATGTTTGCTGTGCATCAGAAATAAAAGGCTAAGACACTTCCCGCAGGAAGGGTTTACCGTGACACCGTGCTGTTTGTCACTCACAGATTATATCATTTGTCAGGGCAGCACAGGAAGTCGCGGCTCGGCAGAACTGCAAAAAACAGGCGCCATACCATTATTTGATAGCTTCAGTGTTTCTTGCTTTGTATGTACCAGTGATCATAGGCAGGCTTTGTGAAATTTTCTGTAATATTAAATAATGTCTTTTAAAAATGAATGAGAAACAAGAAGGAGATTTGTATCTGTTGAAGTCTGCTTCAGATTGTTGACGGGATAGTTTAGCCATCCGACTGACTGACAGGCTGATGTTTGCCTCGCCAGCCACCAAAAAGATGATGGCGATCCATTAAACATGGTGGTTTGGACGAAGGAATTCTCAGCAACTAACAACAGCTGAGCGTTCTTGCTGCTGAGCACATTTCACTAACACATAAAGTAACACAATCAAAATAAGCAGGATGAAATTAACATAAAAATTAAATGAGCATAGACTCACATTATGAACTGCACATTAAATTTTTTATGATCCCAAGGCCTTTCCTCTGACACTACCCCAAGACTGAAGATGCTGCTCGTCTGCCCAACACTACACGGCGAGAGGCAATGATAGTTGTTTAGGTTTGACTGTTTGTGTTATGTTGGCTGTATTGGGCCAATTGCGGCTTTATTTTAAATGCTAGATATTTACTGCTGTCAGATCATAAATATTTTGTCCCTGTGCAATCAATATTACAAATAAATATGCATTTTTTAACTGTGTAAGATCTGAATGGGTCTTATGGGTTTAAAATATATTTATAAAATATACATTTATATTACATGTGCATGTTTATTTGATTAGCTACATGAATAACTTGAACATACATCACTACAAGCCAAATAATGTATGGACAGATCCTCGTGATCAGTTACATAAAAACAGTATATTATTTGTCTTGTTTTTGTTTCTTTGTGATTCTTTTCAGAAATAATGCTTGCAAATTACATATTTAGCAGGAGCTTTGTGTACTGTTTCTTCAGCAAATAGATAATACAAGGACCTTGAACAGAATCTAACAAAAAAAAAAAATTCTTTTTTCTTTTTTTTTTTGTGGAATATGTTCAATTTCATGAGACTCTTTTTACTTAGGCAAGATTAGTTTTCAGTATTGGATTTTAGTGGTTTATTTGGAATTTAAAACTATTTAAATAGAATACAAAATTCAAAGAAAACAGAAAAGTAGAGCTACCGGATACATGAACGTGGTCTCTGGGTGAACTCCAATAAATGTGAACACACAAAAAAACAACACAATAAGATTGTAGACCACACAAGCATCACACCAGCATCTCAGTATGCTGATTTTCTCTGCCCAGACAAAGACCAAGCAAACAAAAAGCATATCAGTGTAAAACAAAGTGCATCTCCCTAAGGCGGAAAGATATTGAAAATGAAACGGGCAAAAGCACAAAGCCCAGTGGAATCTTACGTGAAGCGTTTCAGATTTCTGCCGATATGCACAGTATTATCATTCAGTTAGGATGTGTAATGTTCTGCTTCTATATATTTGTCTGCTTTCAGCTCTAAAACCAATACGGCATGGTGCTCCTTGCCATTTCCTCTGGGTCGCTGGGCAGATAGAGCTGGTGTGTGCCCACACACAAATGCACTTTATTACACACAGTGAGGCACAATGTACAAACTTAAATTAAGACTGCGGTATGCACTCATATGGCACAGCCTTTTGCATTTGTCTGTCCTCCTTTGCCCAGCTCACTTTCTTCCTGCTTCTTGTTTGTTCCTCCTCACCCTTGCTCGCCAAAGGATTCTTGCCTCCGTGCATGTGTGTCTATGTGTGTGTGTATGTGTGTGTGTCTATGTGTGTGTGTATGTGTGTGTGTGCGTTCGTGCCTTTTCGTTTCTCTCCTCAGTGTGCAGATAAGCATCTCTGCTTTTTTCAATACCTCCCAACTGCAAATTCTAATGACACCCCAACAATCTCTCTGCGTCAACTCATAATGAAGAAGACATCTTAAAATGTCAGACATTACGCATGTGAGTCAGACACATGAAGGGCACGCATAAAATCCAAGCCACCCTTCAGAAAATCTTCAGAACTGAGGCATGTTTTGTTTTCACATTAACAACAGCGTCTACAGAATTTTTAGTTGATGCCTAAAATCCTAAATTACTTTGTTTTAGTTTGTTTTGTACTGTTAACATATTATGAACAGGCTTTTCAGTATAGTCTTTGGTAGAATCAGTATGACAGTGTGCATAACTGCATAATAAAATCTGCACTGGGTCTCTGTGTGAGGTACACAGCAGCTGAGGATTAATACTACGTCATAGCACATGATTCTTATAAATATTTTATGGTGGGGGGGTCAGAAGGCACCTGAAAGATACAGAGCAACACTGAATCTGTTTACTGTCATCCACCCGCAACATCACACCTCCTCCACTGTATTTCTTCCTCCAATAAATCAGCAAGCAATTAAATGGAAAACCCCACATTTTCTGAAATGGCCAGGTGAGGAGACGGAGAGAGAGGAGAGACAGAGTTGCGAGCAACAGTCTGAGTTTGGGACCATTGCCTGGCACTGGTATCGACTGCAGAGTTCAGAGAATGGCCTTGGCACTGAGGTACCATTATGACTCAATTGATCGGCCTGCACTTAAGTCTAAATCCCACCTTGTTGCACAAGCTATCGTCTCAGAATCCGGCGGCCAAGAAATATACGTGTATTTAGAGCGGTATGTGCAGCAAGCTAGAGAGTGAATCTATTTTTGTGTCTCTATTCTTTGGTGTGTTTTCCAAGGTTGTTCTTTGGCTCCGCTCTCATTCTCTCTCTGCCAACTTCTACATCCCCTTCTTTTCAGCACTTATCTTACTTCCTCTCCCTCACTGTTTTCCACTCCTTCACTTCCATAGATAAAAGCCAGAAATGATCAGAGTCCCACTATACGTTTCATGTGCTGCAGCAGACGACCAGCCACTCCTGGGAGTCTGGATGCCGCTCATAAGCTGGTGTACACATGTCACCCATTCACAAACATGCCGTTTTACTGATACACCCATCTATGCAGATCACACCTGTTGTACAGTTAGATTAACTCAGCAGACGCACTTCTAAGGTTGCTAAATGTACCTGTCATGTTCCCACATTGCTAACAAGTGTCATTAAAGTGTTTTAGCATCCTCTTCCACTGAATTGGGCGGCAGGGAGAGGGAGTACGCTGTTAGTTGTTTTATAAAAGGGGATGAAGCGTAGGCACTAACAGGCTAATAAACATTAGCTCACTAATACAACAAGTCTGTGGCCAAGGCCCACTCCCTGGTTTCCTCAGTTTGTCATTTAAAACCTAGACAGCCAGCTTGAGCCAACATAGATCAGAGAAATCCTCCTCAGAGCTGCTGACAGACAGAGGCACAGTCCAGCAGTAAATCTGCCGCACCCTAATAAAGCAATAAAAGGCCATTAAAAGTCAGTGTCCCTCAGCGGTGGAAGATGGATGGAAAGGAGGAAAGAATAGGAGACACTTTTTGATGATTGTACACACCCACACCCATTTTGGCAGCTTTTCTTCCCCCCTTTCCACTCGAGACAAACTAGGTATCTGCAGTATTGATGCTTCTCTCTTGTTGTTACTCCTCTTTTATTCTTGCCATAGCTTGCTTTTGTGATAAAGAAGAAGAAGAAAACAAGTAGAGACTGTGATTTAGGGGGGTGAAGCACAATCTTTATGTACTGCTCTGCTCGCTCAGTAAGTTCTCCATTTCCGCAACTGATCTGCCTTCGTGCTAGAATGATTGCATAGCAGGCTTTCACATTTTACTCATCGTGTCGTGCACAGAAACAAATAGGAAGTAGCTTTTCACGGTCTCGGTTTTTTCAGTGCCAAATTAGTAATCGTGCACTCAGTGTGTCTGCATGGTTTTAGCATGATGTGGAAAGCAACTTTTTAGTCTTGTGTACATATTTCCTTGTTTGTTTTCTCTTCTCTTTCTTTACGCTTTCATTGTAAGTATATGTTATATACTTCTTGTTTTCCCCAAGACATAGAAGAAGCCTTATATGAAGAAGAAAACTGGTTAACCACAGTGAGGCAGGAAGGACACAGCATGACCTAGTGTAGTAATAAAGTGACAGATCCCTTCACCTTTCTGTGCAAAGAATAAGAAAATGAAAAAGTCAAGAGCAGAGTGTGCATGCTGCAGTGTATTGCTAACTCTGACTGGACCCTTCTTCTGTGGCTGCTGGTATTGAACGGCGGCCTGGAGCCAAACAAAAGGAGACCCGGGCCCTGACAGAGAGTCCCCTGAGAGCAGCAGCCATTCATTTTGTTTTGTGCCCAAATTATGATTAATGGAAAATAAACAGCCTTGATGTGGAGCTGGCTTTGATTTTCTTTGAGCTTTTGGCCTCTAGTTGTGCGTACTGCTTTGACCCAGAAAAAAGCACTGGACAAACACTCTCTGAACACTCTCTGGGCTGCTAGATTCGTTCACACAATTGTTTTAATTAAATGCCCACACAAACACACACACAGGTAAAGGAGCACATTCCCTTTCCCCTTCTTCTCCCTCACACTTGTGCAAACGCACACGTTATTTCTCACTCTCTTGCTGTCTGAGCACATCCCCACTGAAACTCAGATATGCAGACAAGTGACATCTTGATTATTTCAGTCCCCACTCCTGTTAATGACCAGCTTGTGTGTAATTATATTAATTACCATACGTGCCATGGCTGTCAATTGGCCAGTCAAATTAAAAAAGAGAGGTTGGTGCGTGTAGGAAAGAGAAAGGGGTGAAAGCAGGGGGAAGGAAGCAGCTTACAGATAAAAGAGTTGTAGACAGTGGAAATAGCAGAGTGGAAGGAATGAAAGGAGGAAAAGAAGTCAGAGAAAACAGAGAAAGGCCGAGAGTATGAGAGAGGTGTGTGTGGGGGGGGGATCAATTGTTCATTTTACAAAGTCACTGAGACGTGTCAGCAGTGTCAATAAGTGAATTAATTTGTCTGTGAGTCTTCGGGGCATGACACCATATCACTGTGCTCCCCTGAGACAGGCGGGGCCTTTAACCTCCTCACACACTCTTACAAAGCAATTCTATGTGAGGATCATACACAGATATCAGGGACAGATCTACCAACAAAGGAAATTTTTAATGCAATTACACCAGTGCCTGTGATTCCATGTGGAAGCTCGCACCACACATAAAACCCTTTAGGAGGATTTTAGATTGCACAAATGTATTAGTGTCCTTGTGCGTGAGTTAGCTGTTGTCTCTGAGTCCACAAAATGCATTTGAGGAAACACATTTTTAAATGAACCCATGGTGCTATGTTTTTTAGAGGGCCCCCAGATCTGATGGAAAAATAATATATTGTTCAATACAGGGGAATATGGGCAACAGATAGCACGCTTGCACAATTCCACTTCATGCATGATTTACAGCAAATTACGGTTAAGTTGAATTGATTTGGGGTATTTACTCTCTCTCTCCCATTACTCCCTACACACAAACACACATTCCTCTGACCGTCTCGTGACTATCATGCTCCTCCCTGTTGAACTCTTATACACTCATTCAGTTTCAGCATCCCATTCAGCTCCCGCATTAGGCCGTCTCTCTCACTTCCTCTCTTTCAACTCTGTGGGGGTTTTTTTGTTTGTTTTTTTTATCCCTTCCTCTTCTTCACAACTTCTCCCTTTTAAAGCTCCAATCCCGCAGGGGTGAAACCCTCTTTCCCCCTCACGAGCTGTTGTGTTGTTTGAGGGCTGCTGTGATGACCGCCCCAGGCTCTGCCGTCGCCACACGGCTTCTTCGCAGCGGCTTTACAGTGGACCCGGGCAGCACAGCACAGTGGGAGCTTTTCATAATCCCACGAACACACTCACACTGTCGCTCACAGTTAACAGCACATCTGCCAGCTGCCAGAGGGGCCGCGAACAGGGACACGCAGTCTCTCAAAGAGACACACACAGATGGACACAAAAAAATCCAAGCACACACACAAGTGGAAGCAGCATATTGCATCCAAGGTGATAGATAGAGCACTGTGGGTTGCAACTGTGCCTGTTCAATTACAATCATTACTATCACTTAGGGAGATTTGTCATGGTCAAAGTGAGTCGGAGCTACAGAGAATATCACCTTGAGGGCTGTAAGGTGGAGTTATTTTCAGTGTTTGCAAAGGGATGACGACATTCTCAAAACTCTCTTCCAATTGGAAGTGACTCAAATTAAAACATAAATGAATTACTCCAAAATATACTAGCAAAACAGCTGTTTTAAAAAAAATAACCCCTCAGAAGTACATGACAGATTCTTTAAAAGCTCCTGACACAAAGTGGACAATAATCCAATAACTCCTAGTCAAATTACTATTTTCAAGACAAGTGAGAAGTTTGATATACACGGCTATGTCTTTCACCATTTCTCTTGAGCTGGACAGCAGGAGTTTTCATGTGGCGGTGTGAGCTGCCAGTCTATGCAAGACCTGCTAGACTTAGTCAGAGGGCTGGTGTTATGACACCACACAGAAAAGCCAAGGCCTTGTTGTCTTCAACTGATTGACTGTCTGACAAAGGACAGGATGAAAGGTAAAGAACAACTGTGGCCCTCCAACAAGAGATCTTTACTGCCGGGACCAGCTGGAGCCTACTATGAGAAAATGATTGCTGTGTGAAAGAAAAGGTTAAAACATGAGATGCTTTAAAATGCTTTCATAATCTGATAAAATGTTTGTTTGAGGTCATTTTTATTAGAAAGTACAGTGAAGCATGTGATGCATGGCTCCTGGAGGTTTCTTTCTGTTAAAAGGGAGTTTTTCCTTCCCACTGTCACCAAGTGCTAATTCAAAGGGATTTGTTTGATTGCCCGGGTTTTCTCTGTATTGTTGTTGAGTCTTTACCTTACAATATGAAGTGCCTTGAGGTTGTGATTTGGTACTATACATACTGAATTGAATTGAATTGAATTCATGTATCGTTCATTAACCGATAGATACACTCTGGATATCATTCTACTCTAAGCCACCTTTCACAGTTAATGATGTATCAAATGTTATCCCCCTGGCCTGTAAGCACCAGCTGAACTTTACTCTTTTTTCACCACAGGTCATGACTTCTGTCCACTTGTGGTTTTGTGGTTGAAACAAAAGTGAGATGCATACCACACTCTTACTTATTGATCTAATGTCGCTCCTTCCTCCATTAAAGTCATGGATCTCATATTTTGAGAAGACACAATAGTCCTCTTAGAGCTTGTTTTCACTGAGCCTGGTTTCATGACGATGAGTGACGGCATTATTTTCCAGTGCTGTTACATGACGTCTATTCATGCTTTCTGACTCAATATCCCCAGAAGCTACCTGAAATGAAAAGCTGTCCAGGACATTGTCATTTACAAATGAGGGTCCTTTCCCCTATCCCTCTCCCGGTGACATGGACAGTGACATGCCTCTCTAGTCTTCTTCTCTGGTCTTTTTTTTCTACCACTCCTTGTCCTCCTCCTCCTCTTAGTCAGGAAGAATCCATTTATCACAGAAATCTGTTTATGCCAGTGTGTGTGTGTGCGTACATGTGGAGGTGAGCTCCAATCTGTCACGCTGCTGTCACCTCATCAGTCCTACATGTCTAATTCTTGCTTATTCACATATCACCCACAACACCTTTTACACACATGCACAGATTATCATCATCATCATCTCAAATATGCAGTGTTCACCCCTCCGTCACACATAAACAAGTACACAGATTTACAAGATGCCATTGTGCAGAGTTCCTGCTATTACAGACACACGTCATTTCACATATAGGCTTTCTGTTTCTCCCTTTCGCACATACACATCTTTCCCTTGCATCATCATTTCTGTCTCTCCAGCTCATTTCTCTCGCTTCCCCTGCTCTCCCTTTCCTCCTCCTCGCTGTCGTGGCCTCTCTGCTTGGCTGTGTCCTCATGCACAATCACAAATGCACACAATCCATCCCTCCCCACCTCATTCCCATCCAGTCATCCCAATCAGCTCTCTGTGGGGTAAGTAGATAGGAGGTTGTTGAGACATGTAGAGCAGAATAGTCTTCAGAGGATACCTGCTGTCCCATCACTGAGACCTGCTACAAGAGGAAGGGGGAGAAAAAGGGAAGGGTATGGATGATAAAATTGTGTGTGTGTGAAAACTGTGTATGTGCGTGGATCTGGAGGGGGGCTGCGGAGGAAGAGAGGCAGAGGGGGTGAAGGGTGGAAAAGGTTGACAAAGACAGAGGAGAACCCATCCACTGCAGACAGACGCACAGATATCAGAGTGCCACCCTCTTACAGGTGTTTGTCACAGCGTGTGAGTAAGTGAGCCCCTGGAGGACGGGTGGGTGACAGGGAGTCAGGTTGGAGAGAGTAATCTCCACAGGATTAAGAGTGCTGCTCCTGTGTTAATGTGACTGTCAATGAGAATTAAGTCTCCGGACCGATCCCCTCCACCAGGCTCCCCTCTCCCTCGCCTGTCGGCCCTGTCACACTAATGACACCGCTTTCTGTGGAGTGCCACTACCGGCGCACTCAAAACAATGGGGAAATAATTACACAATACAGTACAAATTGCAGAGCCGAGCCACAGGACGGGCAGGGATACAAGCGAAGGGAGGGAGAGGGAGGGAGGGCGGAGGGGATGGGATGGGATGGGAAGGGAAGGGAGAGGGAGGGTGGAGACAAGGATGACTAACAATTACAACACGATAGGGGTTGGGTCTCATTACTGCGCCCATTAACATGCACCGAGTAATTTTCCCCACTCGGGCTGTGTGTGTGTGTGTGTGTGTGTGTGTGTGTGTGTGTGTGTGTGTGTGTGTGTGTGTGTGTGTGTGTGTGCACTAGACAAAGACACACACACACACAGAAAGGGAGAGAAGAGAGAGAGAGAGAGAGAGAGAGAGAGACGCTTCTGTGCGTGTACGCCCAATAGAGTGTGGCCATTAGGTTCTGCAACACACCTCCTTGGCTCCGTGCGCAATCTGCTTGGAGAACCCGGCGGCACTTCATTTCTCTCTTGTACGTCTGAGCTGCGCGCGCCCCGCTATTCCCAGCCGATCTCAATCCATGCAAAGAGATTAGAAGGCGAGCAAAAAGAGTCTGGTCAGCGGATCAGCCTGGCGGAGCACTCAATAGGTGCTAAGCGGAACCGATCGCTTATTTAACCTCACAGTGATGAAACACTGCATCAATCTCACCTCATTTTTCCGCGATCTTTCTAACGGCACGCGCTGCACATTATCACAGGACGGACGGCCGTTTGAACGGGCTCGTCGTGTGTTCCATTCTTTTACGCAAAGCTATGAAAATGAGGAGACATGAGTGATCAGGAGATCGGCGAGGTTTTCTATGAAAATTACGCTGTTAATAACACATCGTTCCCCAGCAAAGCGTGTCCGCTGCGCTCTGAGCCAAACAGCAGCAAAGTTGCTTTCAGTTTGCCAGTCAGTCGCCACCTCTTCTCTCCCTGCTCGACATAGAAAAATGTTCCACATACAAAGTCCTCCTCCGACCCTAGCCTTTACGCTTTAGCCTACAGACCGCGCGTTATGAAGGAGACAAAGAGAACTTAAACGTGAATTATACTAATTTAATCTAAAGAGAAGGGGGTAAAACATCTTACCCAAATCTATAACCGCGATGGCATGATCTTTGGTAGCTGTACAGAGTCCAGGTGAGGCGATAGTAGAGCTTTGCCACTTTCTGTTTCAACTCCAAGGCGTTTTGTTTTCACACCAAACAGGGCAATCCTAGTAAGTCTTCCGTCCGGGTACCCGCGCACAAACACGCTAAAGAATGAGTGAGGAGATATGCTGCCACTCCGCAGAGCCAACCCTCCGAAACCGGGCTAGAAGACAGGGCTCGCGTAATAAGGACGTGCTCCAACTTGCCATGATCTCGTTGAGTCCCATCTCAGAACCAGACTGAGGAGAAAGTCATCAGAAGTGCGTAATTCCCCCAAAGCGACACCGGGTTGATGACACTCCGCACAAGTTCATCTCCTTATGTGAGTCTGTCACACAGAGGCGTTATAGTCGCCGGGGAGATGCTGATGAGAGTGATGGTATAGTGATATAGGAGTGATAGTTGCTCTCCCGTCGCTCCTCCCGAGCAGGGATCGATTGGACCTGAGAAATGCGATGCGAGCCCGTCTTCCCCATTCAGAACACGTGCAACAGCGCCCGCCCAGTTCACCAGCTCCCTAGTACACCCCTTCTTTCTCACTGATGTCATGTAGTTTACAAGTAGCCTGGACCGTACGTATAGGTCCAAGGAGAGATGAGACACACGTCAGTGGGTTGTTTTTTTGGTTTGGTTTGGTTTGTGGGGGTTTTGGATTGCCATTAGTTAATCTTAAGGTGTTCCATCTCACTTTTGATTTCCAGAATTTTTAAACGCTGAGGTTATATTAAGTCCTGAAATTTCTTCAGGACATAAGCTATATGGCACAAGTTGCAAATCATATTTGAATGAGAAATCAGAGATGTCGATCTAAAAGGATTTTAGATAATTTTTTCCCACTTTGGCTTGTTTGTTTAAGCCGATCAGTAGTTTCAGTGTCTGTTAAGGTACGAAGTACACGTACAATGCACATCAATATTTTCTATGGATTTGCCTAGTAGGGATCACAAGCTGAACATTCCAGCGAACATTCACACTTCAGTTATCGCCACTTCATTATTCGTGTACCCTTTTTGTGTGTGTGTGTGTGTGTGTGTGTGTGTGTGTGTGTGTGTGTGTGTGTGTGTGTGTGTGTGTGTGTGTGTGTGTGTGTGAGTAGGATTGTCTGCTTTTGCTCCCGAGTGACTGACAGGTGCGCGACTGTGCAAGAATCGCTGACCTGTGCTCGTCAAATAATAGCCCACCTCGCCCCAACACTTCGCTCATGTTACAAACAGTGTGTGGATATCAATACTTAGGTTCCTTGCTCGGATATGCACGCGGATGATGTAAAACTACCCACTATCACCACCTCCCTTTCACCCACCAAGATGTTAAACAGAATTTAATCACCGCAGCCTCTCCGTTACGCACCAGGAGACAGCCTATCAATTATTCCATCCCCAGAATATTCTTGTGTGTTGATGGCGATTGATTGCTTTGCGCTGCATTTGCAGTCGTTAAGACTTTGGGGATGTCGATGCCTGCTAACGACCCAAAAGTAAGGGCTATCCGACAGACTCAGATGTCTTCCTTGTCTTCTTGCCAGCATTGCTGCGCGACAAGATGGACTCAGTGTCCGCTGAGGATTTTTTCATTGTATTTTTTGAGGTTATGGCTTTTTTTTCCTTTTATTGCTTCTTTAAATTTTATACAAAAATGAACCACGCGCCGTGAACCACATCATGAGGCATAGGTAATCTCAGGCACCTTCATCTGACACTGCCCTAAGCACCTTGGGACCATTTTTGCCCCCTGTGTATAGAGTGAGAAAGTCCAGTGTGTTGCTTTGAACCGATTAATCTTTGCTTGAATCTATTACAAATCGATCTGTCTGGCTTTGAACTGAGAACAGATTAGACATTGATGTAGGTTTGCAAGGAGTGAGGTACACGCAGCACTTTTACTCGCAAGATCCAGATAAAAAACATTAAACTGAAGCAAGTATCCTAGTTTCAGCACCACGGAGAGCGCCAGACGCACTGCATACAAATTCAGCGAGTTGGACAGCTCCAGACTGTTCCGGTGTTCCGTCACCGGGCTTTTCTGTGGATTTACTTTGCTGTCAAGCGGCTAATCCACTTTGCAGATAAAAGTGGTTTAACGGTGTAAATGGTAAGTAAAGGAGGGGGCGGGAAAAAAGTTGATACTATATCCTGTTTGTAGCGGCAAGTGATTGTATCTACAGTCCTGAACCCGTGTGTCCCAGTGGGGATTGGAGGCCTTTTATCTTAAAGTGAGGCAGCTAATGGATGCAACAGCCCACAGCACTTATCTCATCTATCGTTCGTCAGAGGGTCAGATAGTATAAAAGGAAGCTGCATCATGTGGACCTGGCCACTTTTCTGGAGAGCGCCGAATGGTGTGAAATTAAATTTCCTTGCGTTTTACCTCACATTGCATTTAGAGATTTCAAAGTCACCAGATTTATTTTTCCTAAAAAACAACAACAACAACAACAACAAAACAAACCGTTTTGGCGTTCAAGCTAACATGAAATGTTAAAGGTCGCAGAAATGTCCTTCTGTGTTGTGGAAAAAGTAAGAGTATATGCTTGAAGGCCTCCTGGCATGTCATGTAAAGAGAGAGACCAGGGTTATAGGATATCGTTTGGAATTATTCCCCCCAATAACCGTCTCACAGGGGAGAAAAACATTAGGGAAATGTCTGTTCATAACTTGAGGAATATTTCTTACTACTTGATCGATATTCCTGCATTAATCCTGCTGAAATGCACTGTTTTTTCTGGTGTGGGCACGCCTGGAAAAGTGGCCATGGTAAGATGAGCGGGCTGCAATTGATTTGTCTGAGTTCGGCGTGAGAAATGTTTGTCTTTTGAGATATATTAGACTATGCTAATGATCGTGCTGCAAATTACAGCAAGAAATGGCTTTATGAAAGAATGAAGGACTGACGGCTCAGACGTGATCCAATCGCTTTGTTTGGAATTCCATCCAGTAATTAAACCTCAGTCTTTATTTGAAATCGCTCTCATCATCTTGACGCTATTATTAATTCTCACTGAAGAAAAAAAAAATCCACATTTTCATGACGGGGAAAAGCCGTAATGTGCATCCTTAGAAGTCTGAACTGAGGCCTAAGGTAGAAAGGCAAGACCTGACAGGCAAGAGAAGGAACCCTGAGCAAAAGCTGTCGTGTGCGCACGCATAGGGAACGTTTTACGTACTTCTAACTTTCTGCAGTTTATCTCATGCTGCAAATGATTTGGGTGACCGAGTGCGCCTTCTCTTCCAGGCAGACGATCCATTTTGAATGCGCTTTGGTCAGTTTTGCGCTAAAAACCATGACTTACTCATCGATTCGCAGCGGTCATGAAGGTTAATGAAAACAGACATCCTGGTTCCTCTTCTTTTGATCCCCCTCTGCATCAAGATTCTTCATTTCTTTACGAGGTCACTGGCAGTAACCCGAGCAGGGCCATAAATAGTGTCCATCCCAGACAGGCCCGGTGTCTGTCAATACTCTGAAAGTTCAGACACAACATCCGAAAAGAACACGCAGGAGAACGACTGCTGACAGCAAACTTCGGATATCGAAGCAAACGCTTTTGAACAAATATTGTCTCTTTGTGACCCACTGGGTACGTTTGTGAATAAATTATTCTCGGTGTCTACACCGTTGAACCAAGTCTGTCAGGAACGATCACACAGCGCAGGCTGGTGATTTGGCCTCATGTGTGGTGTTGTACTGCCCCCATGTGGCCACGATCCGTCACGCGGGTACTTCGGGTAGTTTTTGAGGTCATCCAGATTTATTACGGTGACAGTAAAAACTGAACAAGTGCCCTTTTGCGAGGAGCCCTTTCCCTCCTTAGACCTGAACTCAGTAAAATAATGAAACCCACAGCAAAGAGCTGTCTGGCATCAGCAAGAACTGGCAAGGCAGAGGCTTCAGTTTTTCCCTCCAAGGTCAGACTTCAAAAGATGATTGATTAAATTAAGATGAATTAAATCTCTGATGCCTAATATGGCCTACATAGACACAAAGATATGCTTCAGCATGTTTTTTTTTAAATTATTTATTTTAAAATTTAACACAGCTCCTGAATATGAAATTGCCCGCAAGTCTAGGAAAGCCCCAACCAAGTGTCTGACTCAGTCCAACACAGTCTCATGGATAAATAAAACATCAGGCTCACAGAGGCCAAGAAATATGAACATTTTCTTGTGATCGCTCAAAATACTCCCGTGGATAGCACCAGACTGCATGCAAAGTGTCATTCCAATTCAGACAAATTTATCGTAAAATACAAAACTAACAGCATTCAGAAGTCTCTGGAAAAGGTAACAGATAATAGCAGCACTCTCATTATTTGACCATAACGACACTTTCCTTTGGTAAAATGCAAAGGAATTTATAATGAAAAAGGCATTGGCATCAAAAGGTATTCAATCAAACCAGCACAACATATTTTTAAATAATAAATGTGACAAATATTAAAGAAAACCAGGTCAAATTTAAATAAAGATCCAGCAGCAAAGAGTAGAGCCGCAAAGCCAGTTAAATATTTTTGCTTTTCATCCTAAAACAGTCTTTATCAGTATGTTTGGAGTGTTAAGGTTTACATACACATACATCCTAACATACAACATACACATACGTGTATGCACCGTTACTGTTCTAAATTCTATTCCTGCATTTAAACACACAAACATTAATACTGATACAACAGAAAATACATCATGGCAGTAGGGAACACACATGCTGTATCTTACCATTTAGACTTCTATGTGTTTGGGATGAGATTGTAACTTAAAACCACGATTTCAAAATGTCAGACTACAACTGGATGTGAGAATCCAGCATGTGAATACTGTTCACCGTATTAGACTGGTTTATGCAGGATGTGCGCAGAAATTCTAGCGTGACTGTCAACAACTCTAGAGGCTCCCGTCAACGTGACACTGATCAAATGGGACAAGATGTCGCATGTGAAGGAATGTCGTAACAGCTGCTCATTTGCTAACTCTGGCGACGTGGAATGAAGCAGACGCAGGGAGGTAATGAAGAAGCATAGGACACATCTTATTGCTTTCCAGATGGTTCCACTACACACGCCTAGTCCTTTAACTGATTTGACACTAATAGAGCTAGTGAAAGCCATTCAAACTCGAGCTGTCCGCCATACTGTTTTCATTCATCCAGACCTGTCAATGCAGCAGATAGTAGGTGACAAAAAACCCGCTGCACCACTGTGATTCACTGGTAAATGTGGCAACCTTTCAAGATACCTTAACGATTACTCTGCCATTGTGAAGTTTTTTTTTCCCATCACAGAAAAAAGCAGGTTAAAGTTTAGAGTTCTTCAGCAGCCAGATGTCTGCGCCCCCCTCGGTCCACTCACAGACGCTCTAGAGTTCATCACGAAGGGCACGGCGCTGCCATTTAGGATGGTGCGTGACATAATCGGCTGCCTCCAGCACAAGGCGCATGAACTCCTCCACATCAAAGGAGTAGTTGGTAAACTTTGGATGGTCCCCAAGGGTGGGATGGTGACCCTGAGAGAAGCATTAGAGAGGATGTGTGAAACACAGAAGCACAGGAGAAAGACAACATAAGAGCATAGGCGTGTGTGTTTACACGCTAACCTCACTGTTACAGGAAGAGGACAAAGATGTTATATAAGTACGAAATGAAGTCTTTACATTTGTTCTGTTGCACCAATAACTGCACATAATTCAGTGTGCACATGTGAGGTTAAGTGTGTGTACACTTATGTTACACAGGTGAGATGAATTACGAAAGCTGCTGCTGGGGTACTGGGAAGCTAATGGCGTATACAGGAGTTTCCCCTACCTTGTCCTGTGGGAGCACTTTGTCCATTTTCTGCCAAGTCACGTATCGAATGCCCCGCAGCCGAGCCAAATCTCGATAGCAGCTCTCATCCTGACAGTTATATCTAGGAGGGACGGATGCAGACACTTTATCTCTTGCTCTCCTCGATCTGCCTCTCTTTCCCTCATTCTAGCTCAATTTCTCTCTCTCTGTCTCTCTTTCTCTATGCACACAGTGCTTCTTCCTTTGTGTCACCCTCCAAAATCTACACCCAACTCTCTCTATGCTTCTACACACACACACACACACACACACACACACACACACACACACACACACACACACACACACACACACACACACACACATATTTCAAGTAGCTCCTTTGCTGAGGATTGCCAGGTGTGATGAGGGGCTGCTTAATTAGACAGTATTTCACAGTCATATACCAAGTGGCTGAGGGGTACTTTGGACAGAGCAGGCTGCAAAACAAATTGCTCTCCCCGTGCCTGTGCTCCACCTGGCTTTTACTCACACATACACACAACTATACACACATGCATGTGTACAGCTGACACACAGATGGACAATGTCACTCACAGCTCAAAGATGACAGACCAGTCAGGGAGGAAGAGGAGGTGGGTGAGACCAGCCCCGTGCATCCCTATAAAGATGTCAGAGTTGTGGGTGATCCTCAGCTGCTCCAGGAAGGGAACATCCCTGAAAGACAGACAATGAGTTACACATCAGTCATTGTGACTGATTCCTTTATTCTTACACACAGCTGTATAACAATGTGTGGTGACCAGTGCTGAGCAGCACTGAAAGCTTCCTAGACTCGTGTAGCCAGCGCTCTATAACTCACTTGTATTTGTAGTCTACCACATTGACCTCCAGTGAAGGCACAGTCTTGAGGGCATTTACCAGCTGTAACAACAACAAAAGAACAGGTTCTGTGATCAATGAGACAGCAAACAAATACAGACAGTGACAATATAAATCACAAGCCTTGTTTTTTACTCATACTTTTTATAACAAATAAGATTTTAAATAGGCACTTAACAGAGGTGGGCAGTAAATCGATAGCTGAAGGAGGAGATGTGAGGGAGTTGTATAAAGTAAAGACAGAAATGTAAAAGAGACAGAAGACAAAGAGAAAGAAAAAGGAGGACAAGCGGTAAGAAAACAGGAGAGCTCTGTGCCGCCTGTCCTGCAGAGTGAAGAACAGGTACAAGGAAGAAAGAGACAAAGAGAAGGGCCAGTGGTGCTGGACTCACCTCCATTTGGTTTAGTATCCTTCTGTATTCTGTGCTGCGTGCAAGCAGGGTGACACGAACACGCCCCTCCTGGAAACAGCAACGCACCCAATAAACAATCAGCCAAGGACAAACAAAAGATAGACAGCTGGGAAAACATGGTGCTCATACAAATTAACGCACTTACTGCGCAGTGGATAATCTCAATAGCCTAAAATCACGTTTAGAGTCCAATTTTTAATGTGACAATGAGATTTTTTTTCCTGAAATAATCTTATTAGTCCAGACAGTCAGTTTAGGGATATTTCTTTTCACGGTCTACTACTGCCATCTTGTGATCAGAAAGAGTATTTAGACTTTTGGAGGGGTCACAATCTGTAACATACTGTTAAACAGTAAGGACCCTTCATTACCTTATCATCAAAATAAATGCAGGAAGTTCAAACCAGTGAAATAATCTAAATACAAAAAAACCAAACTATTATACCTCAGTGGTAATTATATATGCAATCAGTACAGACACAATTTCTCTTTTTCGAATTCAAATATATTTCAAAGAGTATTGGGGAAAAGCCAATTGAGCAAAACAAAAAGACAGCAAATTAAGATGAGGTGAGATAGAAGGAGTGGGATGGCAGTAGCAAATGGATAGGACACAATAAAGGAGAGCAGCGTGAGTTTCTGCCTGATGTCATTAATCTAGGGATGAAAGGAAGAGCTGGGAAGAGGGTCAGGGCTGGGAAGACCTCTCATTCAGTTGCCAGCCTGCTATCGCCCGTAGCCCCGTGTCTCACTGAAAAGCCTCTTAGCATATTTCTAGTGAAGAATATGAATACCCAATGAGCTGCTTCACAGGAAGGAAGAAGTTATCGGGCCTCGCTGGTCATAAAGATACAGTCAATCATTACAAGCATGGCACCATAAAGCACTTATGAGGAGGTCTGGAGAGTTATAGATGAAGAATATGAATAAGGAAGTGAGTGCATGGCACTGTCAGTATACAGTTATGCGTGTACTCTTTCAGAAAGTACTATATCAGGTTGGGTGGTGAGGTGGGTGTAGTGTCATTGATGCACTTAGTATCCAATAACCAATCAACTATTGTAGAAGTCAACATCGTGGTTATGTTACACTTACTGCTGATGGCAAATGATGGCAGACTCAGTGCAAAAGAGGAGGTGCCATCAAGGCAAACATTTTTAAAGGCATCGATCGTGGACTTTTGCAGAGTCTGGGCCAGATGTTTCTGAATGTTACTTACAGAATATGGAAGAGGAAATTATGTTTCTTTTCCTTATTCCTAAAGACTTCCTATTGAAGTTTATAGTGCACATCCATAATGTCGGTGTAATACTCAACTGCCAAGCATTAAAGCGTCCACGTGTGTAATTTGCTTCTACAAATTATGGGTGCAGCCGAATAGTCAGTTTTGCTTAGGAAGGTTCCCTGGAAGTATTTGTGTCCAGATACAAAGAAAATTTAGTTACCTTGTTTCTTAATTACCTCATTTAGCATAAGCTACAGTGGACTATCCTTAATGAAAGGAGAGACGATAATACCGTCCTACTACTTAGAGCAGTGATCAACAAAACACAAGAGATAGAACAGACCATGTAAATGTTAATTAAAACTGTTTTCCACCTCATGCATTAACTTGATAAATTGTTTTCAATGCTGCAGCGAAATCTGCTTCCTGTTCAGGTGTTGCCTTGAGTGAAGATTATAGGTTGTATTACACTGTATTAAAATAAACCACATTTACGGTTTGCCATAGTTCCGTTTCCATTATTGCAAGCATTTTGAATTTGAATTATCAGTAAATTAATTTTTACTTCAGGTCAGCTGGGATAGGACCCAGATGCTTACCCACCCACCCTGTGTTGGATAACTGATTAATGGAGGGAATTGCATTTCAGTCATCGAAAGCCTTTGCAGAAAGGAGGAACTGAATCACTAGGAAAGGAAAGAAAGAATAATGTATTTTCTTTTATAGGCTATATGTTCATTTTCTATAATATAATGTCATATTTTAAGAATATGACATTATATTATGTACTATATGACCCGCATGAAAAAAACATGGTGAGAACACGTTGAGATAAAGTAAAATATGCACTTTGTAGTCCATCTTTTTGAAACTCTAGTTTCAAAATGGCACAGATCTCCCATCACGCGCTTAGGGAGTTGGTAAGTACAGTTGGGATTCTTTAAGCAACATGCTTCTATTTTCCTAAGACCTTGTAAAATCTTCTTCAAACCTTTCCTTGATTTCATTACATTTTCCACCAAAGTGAGGAAAAAGCAGTTAGAAAAAGAGAGCGATATGAGAGAGACCCTCTTGTCTTACAGGGCTATAATCATACAATATGAAAAGCCTTGAGCTATCCGCTGTAGAAAAGAAGCGGAATTAGGAAAAGGAAATTTTTTAGGGTATTCAACTGCGACCTGGAAAAAAACTTGACATTCCCTATCAGAAATTGAATCCAGACTATGGCAGCAAGAGCACCAAATCTTAACCACTAGACCATTAATGAGACTCTGGCTGCAGAAGATTCAAGACACTTCTACCGGTGGGCTATTTGCTTCCACATATTCATGTTAACTGTAAAAAAAACAAGAAAAAAAATAAAATCTACAGGTTCTTAAAGTGCATTGGCCATTTGTAGGCTCTATGACGAACTTTCCAGACCCTTGTCCACAGGTTGTAGCTGTAAGCAAGTAAGTAAATAAAATAAGTAAAGTTTATTTATTAAGTGCTTTTCACAAACAAACAGTCACAAAATACTGTACACAAAAAGAGTAAAAGAAATAAGAACATTATTAAGTGCCATGAAAGCTAAGACAAAGACAAAGTAAGACACAATAAAATAAGCACTGTCACTGGGGGAAAATGTTAAAATGTACGTGCAAAATGTTCTGTTGCTATTTGTGCTTTTGTTAGTCTTTAAGCTTAGCAATTCTAACAGAAGACAAAAGTCCCATCCACCTCTCTAGAGAAGTCAAAGACAAAGACTAAACAAACAGACACCAGCCTGAACCTGTGGCAATAAATCCCTCAAAAGGAGACCATCCTTCACTCATAATGTTTTACCTGCTCTTACTGTTAAACTCATAGCCTGAAGAGGCATTACCCATTGCATCAGACCTGCTGTTTCTGAAAATGGCTTTACAGAAAAATAAACATTTTAATATAGACATTGTAAGATGAGATAAACGTGCATTAGCTAAGAAAAAAATGTAAAATACATCCAACTTATGCTTAGTCTTTATTTAGTGAATGTATTAGTCAATGTCCCACTGATTAGAATTTAGCCTTTTCCATGAATCAAACCCATGATATCAATGAGCAAACCAAATTTTACCTGAGACCACCAAAGCAGCTCAGTAAGTACTTTTACCTTACATAGTCCCACAATTTTATTGTGAATACATAGGGTAAGAGGCACTACTGCTCTCCCTAAAGTCTGCTCAAGAAACAATATCTTAATTGTTATGCAAACAGTGAGTCCACAGAAGTGGTCGCAAACGAGCTTTTAACTGAAAATTTTTTAACCAAAATAATTGTTCAAAGGCTTGATTCAGTAGCAGTATGATCTATGCACAAGAAAGAAACTTCTGAATGCTTTCACAGGTTCTCTATAGTGGTGAAGTGCAGCCATAATGTTATTTATGAGAAATTATTTGGTGTTATGTATATTATATGGTATAACTCGGACACAGGAAAAGTAATTGCTGTGTTTCCCTAGAGATATTGTTCCTACCTTTGGCTTGCCTTGTGTGATGTTGAGTCGATGCAGGATGTGCTGGGAAAATGCCCGAAACATCCCTTCACTATAGCAGTCTGAGATCTGTCATTAACACAGTACATAAAGAGTCAATTTCAATAACATTTATAATTTATATATTATATACATTTATATAACTATTTTTAACTGTTTAATATCAAATATTGTACTAGAATATGTATGCAGTCATACATAAATACTACTCTGAAATTTGAAATGAAGTAAAAACTAATTGAATCTAGCAATACCATCACATTACTGCACTGGACGGTGATAAAAAGAAATAATAAAAGAAATATATACTGTATATTACACACATAGGGAAACTGACAGCTGTATAGATATTTGCTTATCTCCCTGGAGTGAGTATCATATGAGATGAGGCATTTCTCAGGTTTTAGAATATCACATACACACCATTGTACTGCAGCTGTAAATGTGAGCACATGAATATAAACATGATGTGCAGCAGGGGCAATCAAAAGCAGCTTGAGGCTGACCTATCAATATTTCACACCTCAAGGCTGGAACCACAGGACGACACATATTTACGTGGGATCCTCTTTGTAGTAATCTCCTTGGAATTATCATTTAAATAACATAAGCACTTGCTGGGCCTTTGAATATATTACAAAAATATTTGACCTAAACTGCATGTTTACGACTACACCAGATATCTTGAATTTAGGAAAGACCTTTAAATATATGCAATGTGAGATAAAAATAGATAGAGACGCAAACAAAGCAGGTTTGAAGATGTAAGACACTGCAGTTTTCATATAGCAAATACATATATGAATCTCAGTAGTTACACTAATTTTCACACACACGCACACACACATGCGGGGGGTAACTTACAAGAGGAGTGTTGTAAAAAAGACCATATCTCATTCTTGGGAGAAGGGAGAAGAAGGCATCTTTGAAGCAAACCTATACACAAATGGGAGGAGATCAAACTTTAACTATCTGATATGACGCAGAAATGATTGTCAAGTTGTAATAATGACATCTACATGCATGCATGTATTGGGAGTCTATAACAACACTTGTACTACCATATCAGAAAAGCCAAACAATCCCCTGATGGTTTCAACTCTTTCAAAAACCGCACATTGTTTGTGACACTGGAATGATATTAGATCCTGACCAGTAAAGGATTTTTAGGATTGATACCCTTACCAATATTTGGGGATTTAAAAATAAGATATTACAATATCGAGGATGTTTTCTTTACCTTTCACACATGTTAAACATAAACAGGTTTTCCTAACATGTGTTATTCCTAGTTTTTTATTTACCTTACCCCTCATCAAACCACTGGTTGTCATGTTTGTAGCATTTCAAATATGTGTGTTGCCAACAAAGATCTTACAGAGTGCCCTCTTGTGGAAAACTATGCCATATAAACACTCAGAACATAGTTGAAGAGTATTTCCGCCATTTCTTCTTTACTTTTTACATTTTTCATTTTCAGCCATTATAAATGCAAATAGTAGTATCGTCCTAAACATGTGGAAGCTGACTTTAAAACAATGATCAACTCTAATTTTTTTCTACTCTCTAGGAAGCACTTCCTTGTGCCATTCTTAAGCAACTTGGCTTGATTTCATTAGTTTAATAAATTAATTCTTTATGAGAATTGTGAGATCAGACTTTGATCTCTGACTAATCGTTCAAAACATTCATGAGAGCATCCTTCGCACTACCAAAAGAAAAAAAGAAGAAAAAAAACACCAAACAAAAAGAGCACACACATTCAGAGCAAGTCAGGAGTCAAACCCAAGAACTTCTGAGCTCATTGTGCCACTGACCCCCTCTGAAACTGAGCAAATGTAAGGTGAGGTGACAATTTGTTATTTGAACAAATTTCAGGGCTGAATTTGCTCATAATTTTCTGATTCTGGTCTCTGCCCAGTCAATTAGTGTATCTCCGTGTTAAGCAATTAGTAAGACTATGTAAATATAGTGCAGTTCAAACACCAAAGAAAAGGTAGAACATTTATATTTTGGCCTCAGCAACAGAGAATAATGTCAAAATTATTTTCCAGGACAGCTGTGTAGGTACAGGGCATCTTCTCCTGAACCTCTAAAAATACCTGGTTTGCCAGAGTTGTGATTATACCTACTCTTTTTGAGTCAAAAGTCTTCAGATGGATGATGTCATACTCTGAGAAGGCCCTCCACGTTTCACTGAACAGATCTCCATAACCATAAAAACTCTGGGAGAAACATATAAAATGGGGAACAAATGTTGATTCAATCTCTGTCACAGCAGAAATAAAAAAAAAAACAAAGCAATAAAATCCAAATTAACTACATTATGCCTCAAGCACCACCAGAGGCAGTCATCTGTTTTTTCTTCTGAAGTTTTGCTTTTGTACAAAAATCTATTACCACACTATTATGCGGCAGCTTGCAGCACTGTGCAATTTGTGATGAAAGGTCACTGCTTTCCCTCTTCCTGCAAGTTTTCTCTAACTCTGAAAGAGGCGTTTATAAATTCATGGGGAAATAGACAACGGGAAACTCCAGCCCTGTGTCTTCTTCTGACAGACAAGTGTGGCATAAACATTTTAGGCATTAAGTGCAGCAAAACAAAGATTTGGAAGGTTATTAATTAATTTATTAGTTATTGTATTTACTTCATTATCCATTATTATTTCCCTTAAATGGAAATAATTAATTAACAAACCCATTGTAGATTAAAACCACCACTGAAACAGCAGTGGCAAGCATCAGGTACCCACCGTGTCCCACATGACAATGTTGATATCTGAGCTGAAGGAGTTATTGATGTGCTGGGAGATGTATAGGTTGATGAAGTCACAGAAATGGTGGTACATGTTCACCCCTGTTACACAAACAAATAAAATACATATATATATAAATAATAATTATTATTATATTATACTGTTACACTTTCAGACAGTTTTTTAATTCTCAGATCTCTATAATGTCATAGAAATGGGATATCACTAATATTGTCATCTCAACTGTGGCCCTGTACAACACCAAAGCTTGTGTTTCGAAGGCACATTCAGAAAGTTGGCCTAAAGAGAGCAAAAATCATGATCAAAGTAAATAACCGGTCGGTTAGTATAAGACAAATAAAGATTATTCTGAGTTGTGACTCATGCAAAGCTGCTCTAATAGAATTAAAGAATCAAATATGGATATGAGAATAGCTCACAGAGCTTTTACATTTTCACCTTCCTTTTAATCTTTTCATCTTGGCGATGGCCTATACCTGTTGCTTCTCTACGATGTCTTTGCTATGTAACAACTCCTATTCCATGTTTTCACTACCCTGAACCCCTCATACAATAGTGTTATTTTTGGTAAAGTTCCATCTCACCTTGAATTGGTTTCCTATTCAAGCTGGTAGACACAAACACAGTGTGCTTGACTGCTCAATGCAAGGTCACATTTAAGGCAGACTGCGAACTATCTATTTTGATTTCTTTAATTTTAATTTTAATTTTAATTTTTCTCTGATTTTAAACAAAAAATATCACTAGTATTCATTTGTGTGGATAAAAGCAGAAAAAATGCTGTCAATACATTGCTGCAACATTTAAATGAGGTTTTAAATGCGTCAGTTTCAAGTATAGTAAGAGTAAAAGATTCAAGCTTTCTGTTAAGGTTTCAGGGCTTTAATTTGAGTCCAGTAAATCTTTATTACTCACCAGCATCGAGTTTCATGAAAACTGTAGGTTTTTCAACTATTAGGTCACAGTAACCATCCTCTATGGGATGAAAATCCAGATTTGTGTATGTCTGCAGCTCAGCATACCTACAAAAACATCAAACAACTATTGTAAATAAAACAGAAAAATTATAAAATTATAAAAATTATATATGTAACTGGAAAGGCAGGACATGATGAAAAAAACATATGAACACACCAATAAAAAAAAACACAAAAATTAAGACATCAAAACAAATTATTCTTTTAGAAGATTTAGTGATGCAGAATAATCTTTATCAGAAAACAAAAACATAATTTTCTGAGCTGTTGTCACAAGTGTTTACTGTTAACTGCAACGACAAAATCATGTTATGCAATAAGCTTAGCTCACTTGAAGAAGCTTCACATAACACTTCATGGGCATTTATGAAGATTAATAATCAAGTGAAATGAAAAATTCATTGAGAATTATAACTATAAAACTGTAAATTTTCGCTAATTGGAGACATACATTAACTATCTATTTCTTTCAAGGATTATGTAACTGTAAATATGTAATAGCAGTTGACACATGTAGTTAGGACTTCTACGGACCTGGAACAATATTTGGTTATTATTTATATAATTATCCTACCATTGGCGCGATGAGTAAACAAACTAATCTTAAAGGGCAAGAAAAGCAAAAGGTCAGGTGAGGTCAAAGTTTGTTCTCTGACCAAATTTGTACAATATTTAAGAGCGTATCCATTCCAACACGAAAAAAAAGCACGCGCTGCGAGCCAGCCAGGAGTCGAACCTAGAATCTTCTGATCCGTAGTCAGACGCGTTATCCATTGCGCCACTGGCCCCCCTACAATGATCCCTGAAAGGTCAGGTGAGGTCAGGTCACACTTCGATCGCCTGCAGAATTCAAAGATAATCCTTCAAAATATTCCAGAAAGCAAAATCTCTTGATGCAGGCTCAAAACATCCAGCTAAGAAAAATCCCACAATGTTGATTCTGTTTATAGTGTTTCCAGGTGAGCACAATCAACTTTGTCGGATTTCCTTACGCGGTTGGTTGAACATCCATCCAGACATTTTGCCTCCCTTTGGCAAGGACTGCCTGAAGCTGCTACGTGAGTATAAGCAGGTGGCATGTAAGATGGCAGACTACAGGAACCGCTTGAGATTTAGCCTCAGACCTAAACAGGCTGGGATTACTCCTAAAAGTCTGCAAATGACATCATCTGTTTAAGGCCTCCAAGCTACTAAAATCTTCCCAAAGCCACAGAATCAGATGCTAAACAAACTGGTGAGAAACATTGATTTACCTACCATGTTTTAAAACCAAAAGAGGAGCTGGGCCCAAAAAGACTTGCAACTCTTCTAGATGACAAAAAGCTTCAAAGGTGATTGAATTCACTGAGAAGTGAATTCAGTCATACTTTTCATGCTGTCTAACACTGCATAAATAGCCTAAGACCAGGGAGTAGAGGCAGGCTCATCTACTTACTGTGCACAAGACACATTGGCATGCGACAGAGCGGGTCCTCCAAGGCCAGTTAAAGAGACAAACACCAAGGATGTGGACAAGTGAGCAAAGATTTTGTCTGGAAGCTACAGCAAGTCTCTGTTGTTTGCCTAAGTTGTATAAACAGGAGGTAATTTAAAGACCCATTGTCTGCACGATCAACTGTGCTACATACAATATCGAAAGGCTTTTGGCTTCGGTCCTCAAGCCGTCGGTAGGCAGCTGGAAACGCCATGCTCAGAACGCTATGGATTTCATGAAGAAGGTCAGCCATATCGTTATGTAGGCAGAGGACACTACGGTCACTTACAATGGTAGAACTCTCTTCAGTTGTCTTACAGCTACCGAAGAAGTGGTGCTAGTTCACAAGAGCTTACAGGATGACCCCACCCTCACCAACAGGACCACCCTCAACACCAACAAAGTGTGAGTGTGTGTGTGCTCTTGGAATTCTGGCATCGATCCATATAACTCACATAGAGGAGCCATTACCACGAGCAGAAATGTGGGTGCACCATGAATTCCCCAGTTTAACCCATTGTGGCTAACTCTTATAAGCAGGAAGTGGGAAACAAAGACTGCTAAGTCATCCTGTCCTCGAACACCACTGGTTCAGATATGTGGATGACGCCTGGGTGAAAGTCAAATTTCGGGATGTAAAACCAATCACAGATGACATTAAGGTGGTGCAAAAACACATCAGGTTCACCAGGAAGGATATGAAAAATGACACGCTAGCTTTCTTAGACTGGGAAATTGCCATCAGTAATAGGGGACATTTGAAAGTCATTGCGTAGTGTAAGCCAACGCATACAGTACTTACAGTACTTAAGGTTTGACTCTCATCATCCACAACCTAGCACGACCTAGATGTCATCAGGACGCTATAAGACAGAGGGAACACCATGAGATTGGCTGCTGTGAGTAAATGTGATCATTCTAGCTGGATATTTGTTAAACCTTGGAAGGTGCCCAAAGAACGCTACGGGGGAACTGAGCGAGACGAAGGACAAGCTCTGGCTGAAGGAAAACCTTTGGTGATCCCTTATGGTTTTAGGAGTATCAGAGGAGCTCAGATGCACTGTCTGAAAACGCTGTGCCTCGGTGGTTTTCACCCTCCGAAACTGACAGCATTGCTCCCAATTTGCACAAAAGCAAGCAGACACTTCGAGCCAGCCAGGAGTCGAACCTAGAATCTTCTGATCCGTAGTCAGACGCGTTATCCATTGCGCCACTGGCCCCGCGCCAAGAAAAGCAAAAGGTCAGGTGAGGTCAAAGTTTGTTCTCTGACCAAATTTGTACAATATTTAAGAGCGTATCCATTCCAACACGAAAAAAAAGCACGCGCTGCGAGCCAGCCAGGAGTCGAACCTAGAATCTTCTGATCCGTAGTCAGACGCGTTATCCATTGCGCCACTGGCCCCCCTACAATGATCCCTGAAAGGTCAGGTGAGGTCAGGTCACACTTCGATCGCCTGCAGAATTCAAAGATAATCCTTCAAAATATTCCAGAAAGCAAAATCTCTTGATGCAGGCTCAAAACATCCAGCTAAGAAAAATCCCACAATGTTGATTCTGTTTATAGTGTTTCCAGGTGAGCACAATCAACTTTGTCGGATTTCCTTACGCGGTTGGTTGAACATCCATCCAGACATTTTGCCTCCCTTTGGCAAGGACTGCCTGAAGCTGCTACGTGAGTATAAGCAGGTGGCATGTAAGATGGCAGACTACAGGAACCGCTTGAGATTTAGCCTCAGACCTAAACAGGCTGGGATTACTCCTAAAAGTCTGCAAATGACATCATCTGTTTAAGGCCTCCAAGCTACTAAAATCTTCCCAAAGCCACAGAATCAGATGCTAAACAAACTGGTGAGAAACATTGATTTACCTACCATGTTTTAAAACCAAAAGAGGAGCTGGGCCCAAAAAGACTTGCAACTCTTCTAGATGACAAAAAGCTTCAAAGGTGATTGAATTCACTGAGAAGTGAATTCAGTCATACTTTTCATGCTGTCTAACACTGCATAAATAGCCTAAGACCAGGGAGTAGAGGCAGGCTCATCTACTTACTGTGCACAAGACACATTGGCATGCGACAGAGCGGGTCCTCCAAGGCCAGTTAAAGAGACAAACACCAAGGATGTGGACAAGTGAGCAAAGATTTTGTCTGGAAGCTACAGCAAGTCTCTGTTGTTTGCCTAAGTTGTATAAACAGGAGGTAATTTAAAGACCCATTGTCTGCACGATCAACTGTGCTACATACAATATCGAAAGGCTTTTGGCTTCGGTCCTCAAGCCGTCGGTAGGCAGCTGGAAACGCCATGCTCAGAACGCTATGGATTTCATGAAGAAGGTCAGCCATATCGTTATGTAGGCAGAGGACACTACGGTCACTTACAATGGTAGAACTCTCTTCAGTTGTCTTACAGCTACCGAAGAAGTGGTGCTAGTTCACAAGAGCTTACAGGATGACCCCACCCTCACCAACAGGACCACCCTCAACACCAACAAAGTGTGAGTGTGTGTGTGCTCTTGGAATTCTGGCATCGATCCATATAACTCACATAGAGGAGCCATTACCACGAGCAGAAATGTGGGTGCACCATGAATTCCCCAGTTTAACCCATTGTGGCTAACTCTTATAAGCAGGAAGTGGGAAACAAAGACTGCTAAGTCATCCTGTCCTCGAACACCACTGGTTCAGATATGTGGATGACGCCTGGGTGAAAGTCAAATTTCGGGATGTAAAACCAATCACAGATGACATTAAGGTGGTGCAAAAACACATCAGGTTCACCAGGAAGGATATGAAAAATGACACGCTAGCTTTCTTAGACTGGGAAATTGCCATCAGTAATAGGGGACATTTGAAAGTCATTGCGTAGTGTAAGCCAACGCATACAGTACTTACAGTACTTAAGGTTTGACTCTCATCATCCACAACCTAGCACGACCTAGATGTCATCAGGACGCTATAAGACAGAGGGAACACCATGAGATTGGCTGCTGTGAGTAAATGTGATCATTCTAGCTGGATATTTGTTAAACCTTGGAAGGTGCCCAAAGAACGCTACGGGGGAACTGAGCGAGACGAAGGACAAGCTCTGGCTGAAGGAAAACCTTTGGTGATCCCTTATGGTTTTAGGAGTATCAGAGGAGCTCAGATGCACTGTCTGAAAACGCTGTGCCTCGGTGGTTTTCACCCTCCGAAACTGACAGCATTGCTCCCAATTTGCACAAAAGCAAGCAGACACTTCGAGCCAGCCAGGAGTCGAACCTAGAATCTTCTGATCCGTAGTCAGACGCGTTATCCATTGCGCCACTGGCCCCGCGCCAAGAAAAGCAAAAGGTCAGGTGAGGTCAAAGTTTGTTCTCTGACCAAATTTGTACAATATTTAAGAGCGTATCCATTCCAACACGAAAAAAAAGCACGCGCTGCGAGCCAGCCAGGAGTCGAACCTAGAATCTTCTGATCCGTAGTCAGACGCGTTATCCATTGCGCCACTGGCCCCCCTACAATGATCCCTGAAAGGTCAGGTGAGGTCAGGTCACACTTCGATCGCCTGCAGAATTCAAAGATAATCCTTCAAAATATTCCAGAAAGCAAAATCTCTTGATGCAGGCTCAAAACATCCAGCTAAGAAAAATCCCACAATGTTGATTCTGTTTATAGTGTTTCCAGGTGAGCACAATCAACTTTGTCGGATTTCCTTACGCGGTTGGTTGAACATCCATCCAGACATTTTGCCTCCCTTTGGCAAGGACTGCCTGAAGCTGCTACGTGAGTATAAGCAGGTGGCATGTAAGATGGCAGACTACAGGAACCGCTTGAGATTTAGCCTCAGACCTAAACAGGCTGGGATTACTCCTAAAAGTCTGCAAATGACATCATCTGTTTAAGGCCTCCAAGCTACTAAAATCTTCCCAAAGCCACAGAATCAGATGCTAAACAAACTGGTGAGAAACATTGATTTACCTACCATGTTTTAAAACCAAAAGAGGAGCTGGGCCCAAAAAGACTTGCAACTCTTCTAGATGACAAAAAGCTTCAAAGGTGATTGAATTCACTGAGAAGTGAATTCAGTCATACTTTTCATGCTGTCTAACACTGCATAAATAGCCTAAGACCAGGGAGTAGAGGCAGGCTCATCTACTTACTGTGCACAAGACACATTGGCATGCGACAGAGCGGGTCCTCCAAGGCCAGTTAAAGAGACAAACACCAAGGATGTGGACAAGTGAGCAAAGATTTTGTCTGGAAGCTACAGCAAGTCTCTGTTGTTTGCCTAAGTTGTATAAACAGGAGGTAATTTAAAGACCCATTGTCTGCACGATCAACTGTGCTACATACAATATCGAAAGGCTTTTGGCTTCGGTCCTCAAGCCGTCGGTAGGCAGCTGGAAACGCCATGCTCAGAACGCTATGGATTTCATGAAGAAGGTCAGCCATATCGTTATGTAGGCAGAGGACACTACGGTCACTTACAATGGTAGAACTCTCTTCAGTTGTCTTACAGCTACCGAAGAAGTGGTGCTAGTTCACAAGAGCTTACAGGATGACCCCACCCTCACCAACAGGACCACCCTCAACACCAACAAAGTGTGAGTGTGTGTGTGCTCTTGGAATTCTGGCATCGATCCATATAACTCACATAGAGGAGCCATTACCACGAGCAGAAATGTGGGTGCACCATGAATTCCCCAGTTTAACCCATTGTGGCTAACTCTTATAAGCAGGAAGTGGGAAACAAAGACTGCTAAGTCATCCTGTCCTCGAACACCACTGGTTCAGATATGTGGATGACGCCTGGGTGAAAGTCAAATTTCGGGATGTAAAACCAATCACAGATGACATTAAGGTGGTGCAAAAACACATCAGGTTCACCAGGAAGGATATGAAAAATGACACGCTAGCTTTCTTAGACTGGGAAATTGCCATCAGTAATAGGGGACATTTGAAAGTCATTGCATAGTGTAAGCCAACACATACAGTACTTAAGGTTTGACTCTCATCATCCACAACCTAGCACGACCTAGATGTGATCAGCACACTACTCAACTTCACTTTTCTTATTTTCCTTTCCCTTCCTCACTACACAAGAAAGAGCCACGAGGGGAACCTAGGCTATGTCCATACTAGCCCAGATAGAATTGAAAACAGCATTTTTGTCTGAAAACTCTCCGCTCTCACTTCTATTTAAATATGCTTTACATTGCCTCTTGAGCATGGCTTTGAGAAGCAGCTATGTGTTGTATAGCTGCTATGACAGGAAAAATGTACATTTTGTCACAAGTAGAGACACCTCCTCAAACTGTTTGAACAAGATTAAATTGCAATTTATTCATGGAATAATGAGCACTTGGTTTGTGTATGGTAGCTGCCTACAGAGCTGATTTCGTATTTACCTACCTTTGCTGACCTTTGTGTCAGACCAACCTTTGCTGGTCTTCCACAAAGTAATTAGCCATTATTAAAATGACTTGCACATATAGTAAAAGGCAGAGAGGCATAGAGATGTATATTACAATGATACCCATTCAGCAAAATTCTGGCATCAACTGTGAAGTGTGAAAAAATAATTAAACACTCTTGTTATAGTCTGTATAAAAACAAAAGTCTAAAACTATCACACAGTGCACTCTCACCAGTGATGTGGGAGTACAGTTTGCAACTGAAAGTTTTTTTCTCTCTCTGAAAGGTAAATTAAAAATCATTTGTGGATGTGTTTCAGTACTTGACATTGTGTTTTATATTTGTAAATCAAGGAAATCAGTGGGACAAACATCCAGCTTTCTTTTGTTAACAGTGGCTCCGGAAGATTATTAACACAAGCTCAAGATTTCAACAGAAGCCATTCATTGTAGTTTGATTGCTAAGTGTAGGATTCATGTGAATGTATCTGTCCTGCCTCACCAAGACTGCAAGGGGCTTTTGTGGTCGCCCTCTCCAACAAGTGCTTCCTTGTTGAGTTTGCAGTGTCCACCAATCTCTCCTGCCTGAATGAAGTCCTCTTTGTACCTGCAGCATAAACACAGTTGACTTTCAAAGCATACTCATTGATGTTTAAAAAAATAAAAATAAAAACTGTATTTTCAAATTGCACTGACCTCTCATGACTTCTGCGTGGCTTTCGTAAGTCCAGGTAAAGATTTGTAGCCTTGCAGAATCTAATGTGACTACAACACTTTAATGAGGAGTCCCCCTTGAAATGCAAATTCATAAATATTTAGTATTCAGGTGACCAGCAAAATGTGGAACTTAAAGGCCATGAGAGTGGTCTCTTTACTAGGTTCTCTCTATACCACTGCTTTTGAACTTGAAATTATTTTAGGCTCATTGTCTGTGGACTCCTGTTGAATACTGCGTCTATTTCTACCTGTTGTTTCTTCCTGTTGACTCACAGGCGTGTGGGAACTAAGGAAATGAGCAGACTTACTGGCCGGGTAGCCTTGCAGAGTGTTTTGAGCTCAGAGAGGCGCTCTTTGACGTAGCCGAAATCAGCCTGCTTCCAGAAAAGTTCCTGGGCGGCATCCAGTGAACGGGCCCTGACAGATTCAGACAAATCAGCAAAAGCACAACCATTACACCATCGATGACGCACACTTTGCATGAAACCACTTATACTGTGGAAAATTACATACACTGCAACTCAGTAAATCCAAAATTTCTTAATTTAAAAATCACGACAATAACTTTGGTAATTTCACTGAATATGATGTGAGGGACAGTACCATCCAGAGTCAGCTTTGGTGCACATAGGATAGCTGAAGCGTTTCTCTGGATCACAGTTTTTCTCATAACCCCAACAAAAAGACAGATCCTGGAGTTCATCCTGTTGTCAAAATACAAATTAATATAAGCAGTGTTGTGTGTGTATGTAGGAGAGAGAGGGTGTGAGAGAGAAAGAAATAAAGAAAAGTTACATTAAATCTTATCTTTCTTTTAGAAAATCCATTAGAAACAGAATGTAATATGCAATGTGAAAGACACAGCAGTGGTGATGGATTATCTGCTAATCCATTTACCTAACTAACCTAACTAAGCTGATGCAAAGTCTGTCTAGAAGCAATGGCCCCAGGCACTTAGTTGTGTAGTTATTTTGAATTAACAGAATTAACTTTATTCACTTAAGTCTTGCAAAAACCACGTGGAAAGTTTGCAGTTTCACCAAAATAAGATTTTAACAAGCTTTTAATTCAGCTGCTTCTATTTAGAGGAGTCTCTCTCTTGTAAAGAAGCACAGACAAAGCAAAATAAACTGTTAAGTTTCTTCTTTCTGAGTTCAGGAAAACAATATCCATTAAACCAATGCACAGAAATCCAGTATTTCAAAATTACTACTGTGTGGATCACAAGGAAATAGCTCGCATGATGCCTATACTCACAGGCAAAATAATTAATTAACTATTTTCATGTGAGTCATAAGTTAACAAGGTTACCTGTTATATTTTTTTTATTCTGAAAGTAAAGTAAAGAACAAACATTAACTCCAACCAAGTTCATATCTTACTTTAAAAGGGCAGAGCGGGTCCAGGCGGCATCGCTTGGCGACCCTCTTGTTGTTGTTCAGGAAATAGGGTACGTGCTCTGGTGGCAGGGAGATCCTGCTGTAGTTGAGAGTTGGTGTTGGTGGTTTGTGGTGTGGGTTTTCAGGCGTCTCAGTGATTACCACAAAGGGTGAAAAAACTATGCTCAGTGCTACCAGGAGCAGCATAGTCAGAATTACACAGACATGCGAAATAGATGCTTCCCTTCACCGCACACTGTGAAAAGGCAAGAGGCAGAGAAACAGACTCAGACTTGCAATGGGTAAAACTTAACACTGGAGTATACAAGCATGTGGGTACAAGCAAGTGCATGGGAGTGTAGCTCTGGGCAGATCTAAGCTTCACAAAAGGAAACGTTTTTTGTTTTTTTGTTTTTCGTTAGTGTTACTGACCTTTTTCCGTTAGTAAGCACAACTGAGGCTGCAGGGCCAAATGAGAAATATTCACTGGTAATAACGTGACCTAATATGCAGGTAGCCAGTGCAGTACCTGGTATTTACACAACAGCCAAATTTGCATGATCAATGCTATTTTGTCAAAAGTATGCATGTTCTTGCACAGCCTGGAGCCTTCGTCCCAATACCATTGACTGATGATTGAATATTACAGTGTGACCTTTCTTAAAGCAGATACCACATTGTGCTGTATAACAAATGGCTCCCACACAGTTTCACATTCAAAGGAAGGGAAGGAAACGAGGAAACTGCCTTATGCTGCACATCTGGTAACAATAGGTGGTGAAGGTTAACGTTATCGGTCATTAATTGCATATTCTCCTGGTGGTAACGTTGACACAGTTAGGTAAAGCTTAAATGTGTGTGACGTTAAGGCGGTGGTACTGATGTAACTGGAGACACGAAATTAAGAGCGCTACATCAAAGCACCGGCTAAGCATATATTGATCAAACTCAGTAATACCTGTGGAACACAAGTAAGCCTAAAACACGTCACCGACGAATTGTATCTATTTTTTACGATTACGATTATGGTTAGGTATATTTTAAATCTTTAAAAGGAGTATTTTTTTAAAAAGCCCTTGAGAAATCTGGCTTCATTTCCTCGAGTTTCTGACGTGCAGGAGCTCTCCGAGCGCATTAAAACTTCGTTTTTAGAGCGTTTAATTAATTCTTAAGTTTTAGCTAGCTTCCGGTCAATTAGCAAGTTAACTAAACTTTACCTCTACGTCGCGACCGTCAATAGTGACCTAACAGGCACGTGAGATGAGATTGAGGAGCTGTTGTGATTATAACGCATTACTTAAACGTTTCTTCGTCTGCGGATAAAAAAAAGGAAAATACGAACTGAGGCTAACCGGTAACTGAAGTATACTATGCAGAGGCTAACATCTAGCCTATAAGTTCTTGACAAAGACAAGGAGCCCCCTTAACGTTAATTTTAAGATAGACTAAAGAGGCAGTACAAGAAAAGGAGCAAGAAAAAATGTTTTTACATTTCCGAGAAACAAAACCTTTAAAAGAAACGAGACCCTTATCAGTGGTTGCCTATAAAAGATTGCTATAAGTTTATATGAGAGACAGTTTACCTGAATGCAGTCTGCTTTCCCCAGATTGAAGCGATGCAGTGACCGGCGGTCGCCATAACACCGGAAACCTTACACCGGCATGTAATACGAACATTCGGCCGTAGGGTGGCGCTGTCCACCGCAGTTTTCTGATAGTAAACGGCACTATAACGCTCTCCACACTCCACATTATTACAAAATACATCATTCAGTTTAATAATAAAAACACAAATATTTAGTGCAAACTTGTTAATGTGCTTTGGCTCTTACAGAATATTATTCAAATGTAACTAAGACCACTCAGTTTCAGAATATCATCTCACATTCTAGGTGTTGCAATATGGCATTAGTAATTTGTATCAGTCATTTTTTTAAGTTTTAGTCTTGCCAAAAAGTGAAAGAGACACATAGAATTGTTCAGAACAGATTTATTGTTGTGTTGCACTGAGATGTAGTGTTTTATTTGAATGCAATGAAAATTCAATCTTCTGTGTGATTTAACAATAAAGAACCAACTTACTTTTTACTAACCTAATAAATGTATATTAATTTACATATGTATAAAGTTTGAAATCCAATCTTCAGGATTTCACTCAAAGACTACTCAGGCCTACACCACACTTTGTGATCTGTAAGGTGTTAAGAACAATACATAAGTTTCTCTGTACAATACATTTTATATATATCTTAAACCTTTCTGATTATGAAGAAATGTTGGATGAATTCATATAGTGAAAAAACCTTCACCAGCTCATACAATTTAAACTATACAATACTATGTTAAAGGTTCAATCACAAGAAATTTTGAAAGCAAACTCCCAAAGATTCCAGATGGACGAGTCAAGTCAACGTCGACAATTCTTCACATACTGATTCTGTATTCATTGTATGCTTTGCACAATTCCAATATTGACACTTAAATAAAGCATACGATAATCAATTAAAACAAAATAACATAAATATGAATGAATTTCCTTCTTACACAGTGATTCAACTTAAAAGTTCTGCCTCATTGTTTCTTGTGAATGCATTTATTGTTGATATTGTCAGTTGATTCGTGCCCCAAAATAACACGTACAGGAAACTGGTTTATTTCTGGTTCTTCAGCAATTCGTCGATTTGGGTTTTGTACATATTCTTTACATCTTCAAGGTCCAGTCTCAGTTCCTCTGCTTCTTCAGCCTTTTCTCCATACATCTGCAGAATGGTGTTATGCCTCTGCTCCAGATCCTGAAATGCAAAGCCACAATAATCAGAAGACACTCTGCAAATAAGCCCTCTCAAGAGGAAATATGATTCAATTCAAGTTTTGACATCTGGCAGCATGGAAAATGTATAACATTAATTCCCTGCACTGTACAGCCTTGTACCTTCAGCTGAACTTTCAACTTGGGGATCTCTTTCACCTTCTCCTCCATCTCATCGTTTTGATTTGTGAGTCGAACCAGCTCCTGTGCCATCACAGATCGTCTCCTCTCCAGATTAGCGATCTCAAGCTAAAAAGGGGAGAAAAAGAAAAGGGAAAAAAAGGTGAGGTGCAGTACAAATAACTGCGTGCATTTGCTGATAGCAGAAGTAACAGCCTAATCACTAAAATTTTAATTCGACATTACCTGCAGCTGTGCCATCTCTCCTTCTCTCAGTTTGAGTTGAGACTGGAGGTTTTCTATGATGCTGGAGCCTCCAGACAGTCTGGCCGCCTCATACAGGTTGGTCCCACTCATCGACATGGACATAGTCATAGTGCCCAGCGAATGGTCTAAAGAGTCATCCTGCAGATGGATTAAGAAGAAGGAGAAAAATAATGTACAAAAGGACATCACAGCATTTAAAAACTCATCTTCAGTTTACAGATCTTAACCTTTTTTATCATATTCCTAACTACCTCTATGAGAAAAGTAGAATGCACCTGTGAAAGAACAGAAGTGTGCAGCCCATTGTCTGCCCCACTCATCGAGCTGGAGCGAGACAAGGAGGGTGTAGATGATGCTAGGGCCTCTCCAACTGATTGTGTGGTGGCCTTTCGCTCCTGATAGGACACAATTGAAATAATGAAGTCATGACTGAATGAAGAAAAGTCAAAACAGAAAAGAAAAGAAAAAGAACAACGTATAAGAGATTCTCTCAAACCTTTTCCTTGAGTGCTTCCTGTGCCAAATAGCATTTCTTCTTTTCTTGCTCTACCTTCATCTTCTCCATCTCTAACTGATTAGTCAGCAGTAACTGGTAGAAGGAGCAAAAAAAGATGCCCATGAGAAATCATTTTCATACAGGACAACATCATAAGTAGAAAATAGCTTTTTTGGTACCTTTTCTTTCTTTGTTTCCTCTAACGTTCGATTGTGTTCTCCTTGCAGGTTTTCCAATTCAACACGATCCCTACATTGATAAAACGAGCATGAAGTCACCAAAAAAATTAAACAGCAATAAAAACAGTGCAATACATCTGTGAAATGCTACAAATGAAAGCCTAACTGTGTGATATAAAGGATTACTTTTCTACTCAAGGAGAAGATACATGGTTCCTCAGGGAGAAAAAAAAAGGTTTATATCTAATGTATTTATATTTCCAACAACTTGTTTTTTGTTAAAAGACCAAAAACAGTGACGAGCCAGCCAGGAGTCGAACCTAGAATCTTCTGATCCGTAGTCAGACGCGTTATCCATTGCGCCACTGGCCCCACCACACCCTCTGCTTTCCTCATCAAAGAAAACAGTCTGCCACTGAAACCACGTGCTGACACATGAGTGGGTGTTGAGGGGCCTCAGCTTCACAGTCACAAATGGCTTTGTTGAAAAACAAAAGCACTCCAGGAAGGATTAGCATTACAAGCAAGACTACTGTGACTCAGTTTTCCTGTCTCACTGAGAAAAACCCGAGCTACTCATTTCTTTTCACATACATATGAAAGAACAAAACCAAACTGCAATCTACAAACAAAGCCTAGCAGAGACTGTAAGATGTTTTTCACCATTAATCTTGACACAGAATATTTTTCTATCGGCACAACATAAAACCACAACCAAAGAGATTTCATTTCATTCAGAGCAACTAATGCAATAAATGCAGCATTTCATTGTGCTGCTCAAACTCTTTGTGTTGTTAACTGATGTTTCAAAGCAGGTTTTTGGAACCAATAAGAAAAACCACAGCGAAAAAAGACAAATGAAATTCAAAGTCAGGCTCTAAGTTCTACACAAAGCCTCTCTGACAACGTGGAGAACAATCCCATTTTTGACAGTCACACTAACACTTTTTTTTGTGCAAAGCAAAGAAAAGCCACCAACAACCAAACGGCAAAAATTGATAATTATCAAACAAACTAACCACACATATGTTTACTTTAACTCCACATATAAGCCACATACAGTAAACGCGGTATACATGATGATGGGGATGATCTACATGAGCACTTAACCCTGTAGACTCCAGTTTGTTTGGTTGGTTTTTTTAAATTTATTACCTGCTGCTCTCATCTTCCAATTTCTCCCTCTTGTTTTTCTCAGCATCCAGCTGTGCCAGAAGCCTGGCTTTCTCCTGCCGAAGCAAGGAATTCTGGGATTCCAGAGAGGCTAACTGGGACTTAATGGACAACAGTTCTTCTGTTGCTGATCGCTCTTTCTCCACAGCAATGGCTAGCTGCGCCTGGGCATCCGCTGTTTAGAGGGGGTGCAAAAACAAATCAAGCTTTTATTCCCCGCTTTCTACGATACTGTAATTTGCTGTTTGTTTTACACAGACATGGTGTACAAGCTTAAATCCCCAAGTCTCACCAAGCCTGTCAGAGATATTCTTCTCAAGTTTTTCCCACGAGGCCGTTTGACCACCCAGTGAGGCCTGTAGGTTCTCAATTTGTCGCAGTAAAGGTCGCGTGGCAGAGGTAACGCTCTGGCTGAGCTCCTGGTTCCTAGTTTCTGCATCCTGAAGTCTCTGACAGAAGACAAGAAATGATGGCATGCATTAAAAAAAGAATTCTGTTGCTATATTTAAAAAAAGATGAGCCCTTTACGGTCATTGTACATGTACCACGAAATTGTTGTAAAATTATTTTCTTCTATCAAAATGTATTTTTCGTCTATTGAGATAATTTAGTTGGAAATAGTATGTTACCTGTTGAAGTTCACTGATCTCCTCTCTCAAATAATCTTCTTTCCTGGCCTGCTGTTGCTCTGCTCTCTGCAGTGCCAGCCTCAGGTCAGCCACCTGTACACAGCATTAGACAACAATATAATGCTGAGTTAACTATTTTTTAAATTGCACCAGTATCTTATATTTGATGTTTATCACAGGTGTTTTATATATTTAGTGTGTGGCCCAGTGTTACCTGGTTTGCTAGGGCTTCCTGTTGTATCTTGGCCTCCTCCTGAGCCTTCTCCAGAGCCAGACTCAGCTGTTCTCTGGCCTGCGTCTCCCTGCTCAGAGCCACCTCTTCAGCCTCACTGGCTCTGCTGGCATTTACCTTGTGTAGTTCTGCTAGCTCCCTAACAGAGATATTGAAGAAGACCATCATCACTGTGACTTTCCATAAATATTACAATCAGCACATGTATCTATGTATACTTATTTAGAGTGGTCCCGGCTCTAAGGTAATATAATAATGAGATGCCTTCGGCTACGTTCACACTGCAGGCGAAAGCGCATCAAATCCGATTTTTTTGACCCTATGTGACCCATATCCGATCATGGTATGACAGTGTGAACGGCACAAATCTGATATTTTCAAATCCGATCTGGGTCACTTTCGTATGTGGTGCTGAATCCGATACATATCCGATGTTTCAGAAAGCAACTGCTGTGTGAATGGTCAACTCGCATTAAATCCGTCTTTTGCGTCACTGACACAAGACAGACGCCAATTATCAGCTCCGGAGAAGACATTGCAAACGCTTCCCGGCCATCCAGTGTAGATGTCAGTGAAACTGTTGGGAAGACAACGTTGGAGAAACGTGAGCATGTTATTTGTACTGTATAATCTGCAGATTCTAACAGAAATCTGCAACTTTCCTTTGAAGCACCGCTCCTCTCTAAAACAACAATATTGATCATTATTAGGTTATTTACATTATTATGTAAATAAAATAACTTAAAGCAAAAATTGGGAAACGTAAAGTCTGAAGTCTTTATATTAAGGGCCATCAGTCAAACAATACTGTTTGCTCTGGGTCTAAACAGAGCGCGTTGTGTGTGACGTCTTCTTTTGCGCATGCGGGCCACTTTGAGCGTTCACACTAGAGAGCGTTTGCTGTCGCATTTTATTTGTAGTGTGAACAAGCAGACAAAAAATCGGATTTGATCAAAAAATCGGAATTGAGCATTAAGACCTGCAGTGTGAACGTAGCCTTAGTGTACATGGAACGAGCATGGCCATGAATTGTCACTTTAAATGAAAGGCATGTGGAAAAACAACCACATGGCTTGTTCTGTTTTAAAATACATATCAAAGTTCAACTCGTGGTTGTAAAAGATTTAATCAGCCTGACTCACACAAATTAGTTTTTGGCTTTTGGCCAAAATTTGTGTCTTCACAGTATAAATATGGCAATGAGGAAATAGTATCAAGGGAAACATAGGGAGAGAAAAAACTTTGCAAAAAGAAAACAACATGGATGAGTGCACTCTAATAGCTCTGGTTAACATATGAATATCTATACAGTGACCGTTTAGGATCTGCAAAGAATTTGTCATGTTGCAAGCTTATGAGGTTAGTTTGCTTACTTATAAGAGTTGTCCAGAGCAGCCTCGAGGCTCCTGTTTTTCTCCTGCAGCTCCTCAGTGTCTGACTGCAGCCTGCTCAGTTCCTTCTCCTGGCGCTCCACCACACCATTCAGCTTCTTGATGTTCTCTCTGTGCTGTTTCTCCACCTCCTCCTTTCCATCTAGAACCTGCACATAACAGGAAACCATGATCATTTTATAGTTGAAGTGAATATCAATAATTGTCTACACTGGATGGGCAAATGAGATACAAATGTGTTTGAGAAAAAAAAACAACTGAGAAAAAGTGACTTTATCATGTTACATTTACCAGTAATAAATGACTAGTAAATGCCATGATTTACAACATTGTTTTCTTGCAGGAGATCTAAAGAAAACAAAGTATAAGACTTTGGCTTGACATACCCTACGTTACACGTGACCATGTTGAAGCCATAATCTACACTACCATAACAAACTGAGAAAACTAGTATGAGCAGCATTGTTCAACAGTGTAAGCAAATGTAACAGTGTTCTTAAGGTGTGCATTTACTCATCATTTTGGAAAGTGACATTTTTATTTTCCACAGTCTCAAGAGTATGATTCAAGGGGCTTTTTCATTTAAAACAGGGCGGAGGAGGTGACAGCTGTTGAGAGCTTGAAAGCATTTTGGAATTACTTTCATTTTTAAAACAAGCCCGTCTAGTACCATTACTGAAAGGACATGCCAAAACATGCAATAAAAGTAAACCCCTCTTGTAATAAAACCAAATGAATTCCCATAAAATGACAGCTGAAGAATAAAAACGCTCCCAATCAGCACAATTACGAGCAAGTTCAGCTTAATTATAAACTAATTAACAGGTACCTTTTGATTTTTCCAACATAAGATTTAACCACTAAACACTGAAAACAAAGAATTAATAATATTAATATTATGTTTTTAATTAAAAATTATGATAACATTTTCTTAAAAATTATTGTAAATTAAATTAAATTGCATATATAAACCCCCAAATCACAACAGTAACCTCAAGGCACTTTACATTGTAAGGTAAATACTAGAGATGGCACGATACCACTTTTTTATGTCCGATACCGATATCATAAATTTGGATATCTGCTGATACCGATATGAATCTGATGTAGTGTGTTTTTTAATCAATAAAACTGTTTTTTTAATATCTTGCTGCATTTTGTATAAGTTCATACTCAACTTTAAATAAACAACAACACTAAAGCTATTCTGTTATACGTATGTAAAAAATACACTGCACCCAAAATATTTCATAGTTCAGCAAAACTGATCAATCTAATAACCTTAAACCTACTCCATCCTTCCTATTCTGGTATTTTAAAGAGTACTTAGCAGAAATATTAAGCAACCTAACTAATAGGGTTGCAAACTCCCAGCAAAAAAAAAAAATAGGGAACCACCCCCCACCCTCCACCCCGTGATGCTTAATCGACATAATCAACTTTAATTTGATGCAGTGTGAAGAAAAAAAATGCACAGAAATAAAAACATTTTCTACAATAATTAAATAGATTCAACATCTTTCTTCAACAGAATTGCAGACTGCACAGATGGTACCTTCCCAAAGGAAAAAGTACTATAGCTTACTAGGGTATATATATTAGACTTAACAGTTACTATATACAGTAATGGACTTCTATATATTCTACATCAGATTAAAACTTTGGGTGTAAGATTCGGATAAGTATTTATTAAAAGCTAGACATTTTAAATGAGAATAAGAAAGAAAAGTATGTCTTTGTGCCCCCCTTTTAATGCCCTATCGGCCCCCCTGGCTAAACTTTGCTAGATCCGCCCCTGCACAGTTACCAGCCGTCAGCTACATAGAAAAAGATCCTGGTGTAGAAAGTAATATTAAATAAATTCTAACAACAGATTATCGAGCTGAAATGTGCTGCTGTTGTTCAGCTGCTGGTTTCCTCTTTCTGGTGCAAAGTGGGCCAAAAACAAACAAGAGAGACGGACTCACGACAGAAAAGCCGATCAGCTGATCATTAAGCAGTTTCATGATTGAAGTAGCAGCAGGAGAGGGAGAGAGAGAGAAGAGGCAGTCGCTCCATATATTGGTTGTTAAACTTAACGCGGGAATGCTTTACAAACATTCAGAGATGAACTTACACATTTGCTTTACTTCTCTCTGGGATAACTTCCTCGGAGATGAAATGCCGGTTTGGCTACAAATACACACAGCAGCTCTATCACGTGACGCACACTGCTTCGACGTGCTACGGTTATGAGCAGAGTTACACCGTGTCGCAAGTTTTGTGAGGTGCTTTTTTGATATTTAATGGATCGGATTACATTTTTTATTTCTCTCCAATATCCGATCCAGTAATTTAGGTCAGTATTGGACCGATACCGATACGTAATATCGGATCGGTCCATCTCTAGTAAATACCCTAAAATAATAGTGACTATCAGATGAACCCCATATGAACACGCACTTGGCGACAGTGGAAAGAAAAAACTCCCTCTTAACAGGAAGAACTGGAAGCCGTGATCGGTTAAAGGTGAGGGAAGGAAGAGAGAACAAAATAAGTTGATCCAAGAAAATGAAATTAAACACAAAAACTCAAACTAAACTGCCTTAAAACTAAAATGCTTTAAATAACAGTCGGGTATGAACTTTTATTCAAGTGCAGTGTTGAACACATCCCAAATCCCTACCTGCTGGAGCTGTCTCAGCTCTTCCTCTTGATCCTTGATTTTCTTTTGTTGTTTGGTGATCTTTGTGTCACTCTCCTTCTCCTTCACACGCAGTTTCTTGATGATGTTGCTGTGCTGTAGCTGCTGTTTGGACAGCTTTTCACCTAAAAGTGAGAAAAATAAAAACCTACTCAGACACTTTAACAAAGCCGATATGTGATGCTAAGTAATCAGTAATAACCTAACCTGTAACAAGTAAGAGCTACTGTCTGACCAAGTGTTGATTATGCCATCTGTTGGTTGCGGTGAAAAAAAACATGTTCCGTAAACAAGTCTTACCCTCTTCCAGCAGACCTCTGATCTGCTCCTCCTTCTCCTTGATGATCTCCATTGTATCACTGGCATTTAGTCTTGTGGAAAGCTCCTCTCGCAAACCCTTTATCTCCTACAGCACCAAAAGAATAAAATAAAATCTTTGCCACAAAAATTTTGGAGATGTAAAATTTTAATTGTCCATCTAGAAGTAATTGTGGTAGGAGAAATACATGAAAAGGTCAGCACAGCCCTTGGAGAACTTTATTTATTTTGTTAATCATAAGTTAACAAGTCACAGACTAAGAGCTCTTAGCATTACCTTCTTAGCTATGTCTCTCTCTTTGCAGGCCAGCTGAGCCTTCCTTTCTGCCTCTGCTATACGCTGGGTGAACTCTTCCTTCAGGGACTGAACAGTGGAGCTCTCCTCCTTCAGACCTATCACTTCACTGGAGGACGAAAGACCTCATTAGTTTAAAAGCTCATTTTGAAAGACAACCTCAAGACCAAGCCAGCGTTTAAAAATCCATACTAGTAGATTAGTAATGACAATTCAGAGTCACTTAATTTTTAAGTAAAGGATTTGAAATTCTTAGCAGACTCTTACAGTACTGTCATGACAATTTAGAAATCCATTTCATTAAATCAGATTGACTTATTCTCCCCTTGCTTGCTCAGTGTTTGCACAGTGGCATTATACTGGTGACATTTCATCTCACCTACATATCAGGAAGACCAGCACTCCTGGCAAGACTGTTTACACTTCCTTTGTGAACCAGGTGTCTGCCTCATACTCACTCTTTCAGATTGTCACACTCCTCCTCCAGTGTGGCCTTGTCTTTGCTAACTGCCAGCAGCTGAGACTCTCTCTTCTCAAGGCGCCCTGATAGCTCATCAATAACCTATAACGTGACCACAACATGCTCTGTATTTACAGAAGATTCTAAAAATGTCGCAAAAGAAATCATTTGGTTCTGTTTGAACAAGAAGCAAAATTCTTAAAGTTTATCAATAAAGATTCCAATTTGTCAGGTAAATACATATTTATGGATAAAGAGAAACATTACTTAGATTATAAGCACTGTTACTCAATTCACTGAAAATAAATCCATGACTACTTTTAATACAACCAAGTAAACGATTTAGTCCTTTCTTAAGCAAATATTCAATAAAATTGCTGATTAAAAAGAAGCTTTAAAATAATCTTAAACAGAAAAAACAAAGTACCTAAAGTCACACTAAATGCGCTGAAGATCAAGCGCTGTACAGTTCACAATCTGTCATGATGCTGTGACGTGACAATCTAACAAAGCAATTTCTTCCTTTCTTGCATATGGAGGAGAAAAACTATGCTAAAAATGTTTTTTGTAAATTTATTATTTTTAAATGCGACTCATTTGCGACTTCATCAGTTATACATTACTTTTCAGTTACAGATAAAAACCTACCCTTCTTTGAGCAGTAACCATTTTGCAGGTTGTATTCAATGGATTTTAGAAGCAATGTGGACTTTTTCAACTAGATCTGGCAGTATGTGCATTGCATAAACAATCTTTTCAAATGACAGGACCAGATGCAGATAGGATTTGGTTACCTTTTGAAGCTCCAGTATCTGGACAGTTGAGGCACTTTTCATTTCTGCAGTGATTGGTGGAGTGATCTGTTCTTCAGCTGCAGCGGTGGCATCAGACAGTGAGAGATTAGCCTCCTGCTCTGTCAAGTCTTCGGGCTGCTCGCTATTCACAGGTGTCGCACTTCGTCCGCTTTCCTCCATCTCATCCAGCGACTGCTCCCGCATTGTTTCAGTGAATCCCTCCTCGTCATCTTCTTCCTTCTCATCTACCTTTGCTGCCTCTCCACCTTCCTGCTTCTGACATTCAGCTTGTTGCACTGTTAAAGGGGCAGGACCCGCAGTGACGGATGCTAGAGTCCGACTGCCAGGGATTTCGTCATCCGAGTTGACCTCACTGACGCTCCGGCTATCCAGTGACTGCACGCTAAAGGAATCAATACGCTCAAATGCATCTGAGGAGGAACCACAGCTCTCTGTGAGTTTTGGGTAGTCTTCTAGTCGAGGAAAATCTCCACATGTGGAGGCAGTGAGAAGCTGGAAGGAGCCCTGCATTAGGTGAAGGCCAGTCTTTCCTTCACCGGTTTCTTGTCTAGAGCTGGCTGAGCTCTCGCTCAGCACACTCTCATGGTCAAGCACTTCAATGTCACTGGTGGTTGAGGTTCCTGAGGAGAAAGCACTAACTGGAGGAGAGGGTGTATCATTCTGACGATCCTCTGTCTTTGAGTCTTTATGCTCTAGGAGTACTTCCTTAGTGGATACGGGAGGTGACGGATCAGAAGGGGCAGCACTCTTAGGTTGAGGGGAATCTGTGGTATCCTTCTCTGGTTGGTGTTCTATTGAAGTGTGTGACTGCTCTGCTTTTGAGTCAACAGAAACTACTGAGTCAGCATCTGTTTTCACACTGCTTGCTTTACTGTCAGAGTCACAAGGAAGATCACTGGAAGAGGAAACAGGAGAAACTGGCTGCAGGAGGACAGTGTCTGCTGGTGAGGGCTTGATCTCCACCACGTGGATCTCAGCAGCTTTCTGACTCTCATGGATCTTATCAGCAGGTCCAGATTGAGGACCCTCAACCACGAATGACATTTGACTCTCCACATCTTTTTGGACAACAGCCTCTTTGATTTGCTTTTCTTTCTCTTGAGGCCGCCTTTGAGACTTAGTAGGGGGTACCGACACAACCTGAGTTTTGGTGACAGCCTGTGAATCTCCAGGTGACAAAAAGGCACTGAAAAAATTTTCGGATTCATCCACAACAGTACGAGTGACGGGAGTAGTGATGGCTTCCGATGAAGGGGGTGGTGTGATGGTCTTTTCCTCGGCGGGTGCTTCCCACTGTGTCAGCCCCCAGCCTCCACTTAATGAAAGCTTTCCAGGTAATGTGACATCTGCTGAGAAAGATTATTTATGTCAAGTCTTTCGATAGCTTTAGCTTCTAATGTTACATTTGCATATCATTTACATACATCAACATTAGCTGTTAACACGCTATATTACATTAATTACTTACCGTCGTGGGGCATTACAGTTGTACCATCCCACTGGTCCTCCTCTTTGATGTCCAGAACTCGGTCGATTGACTTCTGAGCTGATGTTAAAGCTTGTTTAGCGAAGCTGGACAGGTGAGATGCGTTGAACCAACTCATTTTGCTTATAAGGCAAGACAGCAAACAAACTCCAAGTTCAGGATTTGTAACACGGATGTTAGAGCGAATTCAGCGTCAGCAGAAGAATACGTTTATTTTTTCCGTTTTTCCATTTTTTTATATAGATATATAATCAACGCCGACTGGTTGGGAATAATCTGCACTGTCAAAAAACGGACTGTCCACTCCAAGCTTTGATGACAGCAAGTTACCAAACAGCTAGTTAGCAATGCATACCTCTGGTGTATATGGACAGTACCAATGCACTATAGTTTCGGATCGAAAACTGACAAGCTGGCCCTCAAAATCGCTTTCACGCCAAAGGTCAGTCATGCAGGAATACAGTTATCCCCAGAACTCTGCAACCATCGCAAATTCAGACCATTCTCACGTTTAATCCCAAATTTCACGGCTACTTTCCTTGGTTGTCATCGTTTGTTTTGGTCGCTCTCAACTTGTAGCAATGCTAGCATTAGCTTGCTCGCTGCTTCCTTTTCCACGTAGCACAGTGACGTCATTATCCGGTCTGAGCCGTAACCCAGCGAGGAAGCGCGTCCGTGCCCCTCCCCCTCCGTAAATATTAGCACTACAGACAGCTATCAGCCAGTAAACGGTATTATTGGTTATTAAACTGTCTCTTAAATCTATTTTTGTGTTTTATTTATTAACACAGGATACGAGTAAAATAAGGAGTAAAAGAGAGTTTGACTTTGAAACCATTTGTCATTCGTTTCATCAGTGTTTATTAACCAAAATGTTTGTTTGATTGATGCAAAGAACTTTCTTAGAAGGAAAACCAAAACCAAAAATTCAGCTTTAGAGAAAGGACATTGCAATATGGTCTGAAAATAAGAACATGAACAAAATATATATATTTTGTTTTTTTGTTGTTGTGATATAACCCTGGCATTCAAAGGCTGTATGTAAATATGTTAATCTTCTGAAGTTTACCCTGGCTCTTGAGCAATCCTTTTGGGAACCAGATCCACATAGGACGTAGTGCCAACTCCTGCTAAGAATAATCTCATTATAACACATTTAATTGGAAATATCTATATTTAAAAATATGTGAATGTGCTTGAATATGTGAGGAAAAATATTTGGTTATTTAAAGGTGGATTTTGATGTAATTTGTTTGCTAAAACAGTATTTTCTGGTTTGTTGCCTCAGGGACACTATGCAGTTAAATCACCTTTCTTAGGGCAATACTGATAAAGTAGTGCCTCTAAACTTTGGTATTTGAGACTGCTTGTTTTAGGTTTTAGGTGCTTAACTGCTCTAAAACACCTGATTCTGATCCATTTATCAAGCACCTGCCATGTTTAATACCCAGCTGATCATCTGAACTGTTGGAGCAGGGATTGGGGTCATGGTTTTGAGTTTGGTTAAGTGGTGCAAACCATACATTAATATTAACTAACTTCTAGGAAATGAGCAACAACAGTGTGCATCTATATAACACATTTTCTAGTTGTTTCCACCTCATCCAAAAAAAGAAAATTACAAAGATGTTTAATATCAAGTGTAAATTGGCTTCGCACCACAAATACAGGTGATCTAATTAGAGATGGAACCATATAACAAAACATTAACAGCTTTTGTGTTAACATTTATATATATATATATATATATATATATATATATATATATATATATATATATATATATATATATATATAAACAACATAAAAATGATTAGATTAAAAAAAATGAATAGAACGCCTGCTGGCCTGCTCCTCTGGTAGATTTTGGATGTGAGGGGGACCTCAGTAAGTAACTGCTGTTGATGGCTTTTTGAGTTGGGTGGAGATGTTGACATTGCAGGAGAGGTTTTCGAAGATTTAGACACCTAGGCTCCACCTGTTTGATAGAAGCAAATCTAGTAGAATTTATACATTTTCTTTGTTTTGTTTCGGTTTATCTGTCATTTTCTTTTTTTTTAATTGAGCAGCTAACACAGCTAACACAGCTAACGCCTAACAGGAAGAAGGTGCATGGTTTTGTTGAGCCTGATCCCTGCAGTTTAGGAAAAGAGATTTACTGTCATGCTACGGGATACATTTGGTTACGTATAGGTTCATAGTCAGACGGAGGACGCGTCAGCATGCCAGAAAAAGAGGACAGGAGAATTTAGATAGTAACAAAACCCCTAACATTAGTGCTTCTCCAATTTTTCCTCTTGGTTTTGAAGTATTTCTTTTTTCATCGTATCACTGGAGATGCTACCACACCAAAACATTGACACCAGTGTTATATTCAGACCTGGACAAGTAAAGACATGGCAAATTGTATAATCAGTCAAATGAACAGGTTATAATCCAAAATCAAGAAAATGAATCAGAAAGGTGACTCAAAATAGTCAGTCCTCAACTGAATATTTGGTTGATTTGGTAGCATCTTATTTATTTTAATGTGCTGTATGTCTGTTGGATTAGACAACTGAAGTTCGGTTACAACCCATATGGAAAAGAAATAGTAAAAACATATATGATTTACTCATGAAAGTGGCCACTTTCATGAGTAAATCATATATAAATCATATAAGGCTTACATGATTTACTCATGAAAGTGGCCACTTTCTCATTACTTTCATATATTTTTTTAGTAAGTATCCAAAACATACAAGTTTCATTATATAATTTTTCAAGGGATCTTATATGTGTTTTCACTCTTGTATGCTTTTCATACAAATTTCATACAAGACAGATACAAACTTTATAAGATTTATATATATCTTTTCCATATGGGAAGTTATGTTCAAATTAACTTAAATTTTATTCAGTTTTTTATATAAACCACATATAGCCAATAATTTCCAACTACAGTTCTCAAGACAAAAACTCCAACAATCAAATGATCCCCTGTGAGCAAGCAATTAGCAAGACCAGGGAAGAAAAACCTCAGTTTAACAGGAAGAAACCTCCTGCACAACCAGGCTCAGGGAGGGGCAGCCTTCTGCTAGGTCCAACTGGGGCTGTTAATGGAACAAGATGTGAAAAAGGAAAACATACAGAGACAGGACAAACCACACCCTATTAGTTATAGAAGAGAAAGGTTAATGACGTATAGTAGTTGTCATGATATGAAGTAATAAGACATGGGGTATCTTCAACACCACTTGCTTTATTGAACCGTAGCAGGAGCATACATGGCTATAGCAATACTCAGTAGCATAGCCTGTCCTAAAGAGTCCTCCCATGGCCGCCCCCTCTGGTAGCCTTACTAGGACAATATAGATGAGATTTGAGTTGCGAGATTTCAAAACAGTAGTGGAATATAAATACAACCTCCATGCTCTGTAAGGGTTAACTGACCAAGAAGGAGAGTGATGGAGTGCTCTGCTAGATGGGCTGGCCTCCACAGTCCCGTGACCTAAACCCAATTGAGATGGTTTGGGATGAGATGGACAGCAGAGTGAAGGCAAAAGGGCTGACAAGTGCTCAGCACCTTGAGACTCCTTCAAGACTGTTGGAAAACCATTTCAGGTGACTGCCTCATGAAGCTCAGTGAGAGAATGCCAAGAGTGTCTGTGAAGGTTCTCAGTCATGCCAAGAGTGTGCAAAGCAGTAATCAAAGCAAAAGGTGGCTGTTCTGAACAATCTAAAATACAAAGAATGTTTTGGGTTATATCACATTTTTTTGTTTATTACATAATTTTGATGCCTTTAAAGAGAATCTACAATGTAAATGCCCCCCTCCCCTCTTTTGGGGTTCTTGCTCCAACAATTAATTTTAGTAGTTAAGAAATACAGAAAAATAACTCTAAATAATACAAAAAAAAGCCTTCACATTCATTTATGACCTTGTACTGGATTTTTGTTGTTGTTGTTTTTTATAGTGTGGTAACAATAGTTCTATCCTATCAGCAGAGTGGTCTTACCTCTAGGGGGTTGAGGTCAACCTCTGAGATCAGTTTTAATCTCTAGCAGATATGCTGCTGTCCCATTATAAAGTTATAGTAGTCACTGAGATCAGAATTACAAAATTCTAAGGGAGCATTGTTTTATTGGGGCGACCGTGGCTCAGGGGGTTGGGAAGCGTATCTGTAACCGGAAGGTCGCGGGTTCGATCCCCGGGCTCTCTGTCCTGGTTGTTGTGTCCTTGGGCAAGACACTTTACCCTACCGCCTACTGGTGTTGGCCAGAGGAGCCGATGGCGCGATATGGCAGCCTCGCTTCTGTCAGTCTGCCCCAGGGCAGCTGTGGCTACAACCGTAGCTTGCCTCCACCAGTGTGTGAACGTGAGAGTGAATGAATAGTGGCATTGTAAAGTGCTTTGGGTGCCTTGAAAAGTGCTATATAAATCCAATCCATTATTATTATTTTATTTTTGAAACAGTCACTCACTGACCCTACAGCAATGTCACAGCAGGGAATTTATGTGTTTTGAGCACTTTTGTTCCCATTTCAGAGGTACTGGTACCTGATAATGTTCTCACTGATCATTTGTGTTCTCTCCAATATGACTACCTCCACACACACACAGTCAAACTGGTGAACCACTGAAAATACCAATGAATTATATTTGTAATTGTGAAAGGCAATCACTACTGTTAAAAATATATGTTAATATGAATAAAAGAACCTTTGGCAGCGACTGACCTTGATCCTAGAACGAAAAGGACACTAAATCAAAAAAGTGGAGGAAAGGTGGTTTTATATGGTTTTACCAATTCAAATTTTGAATCCATTATTTTCCCTTTTTTTTCTCAAGATTTTGAAAATCAGTTTTTCTTTAAAAAAAAAAAAAAGATTTTTATTTAATAGATTAATAGTTCATTTACAAATATTTGTTTATAATTATTCTTTTCATTTTCCTTTTAAGTTATCAAACAAGAGTCAAATTTAATGTCTAAATGAATAGAAGATATTAAAATGAATGTATAAAATGTATTTCCTCAGGAACATAGATGTGTGAATTACTGCATAATTAATTAATAAATCACAAAAAAAAAACCACTTGTCTTTCCTCTTCCTGCCACACATTAAGTGCACACAAACTTAATAAAACAAACAAAAAAAAGATTATTTTATTCCAGTTCACACATCATCATTGTCGATGTGTTTTACCACTTCAGTGGCTAAACATCTAAAAAATGAGTTGAAATAAATAAATATTCATTTGTAAAACAAGTACAAAGTAATCTTAAAACAATAACCCTTGCATCTGTCATTGCACAGAACATGCTATAGGCTCCAGCAAAATATTAATGCAGAAATCTGACATCAATTATTCACCAAAACATAACCAAGTTTGAACTAAGATTTGGCTTTTCAGTGGAAAATGTTAACTTTAGTCAATACTTGTACTGGAACAGTTAAACAGGTTATAATGGTTGACATTTTGACTGAATAAGCAGTAAACTGTTGTAGCTTTTAGATGAGTTGCAGAGGTGTTTGATTCTGTCTCATGAGGTAAAGCAGAGTTTGAACAACACAGTCTGAGGTGTGGTGACATCAGCTACAGCCAGCTCTTGTCCGTCAGCCAGCCCCAGCTCTGGAAAACATGTTCATAACATAAGTGAGTCAGCACATTCACAGTGAACTCATCTGACCAATGTGGAAACATTTTCAGTAAATAAACCAACACACCCTTCAGGGTTTTGGCCAGATTTGGCCGCGTCCTCTGTTCAATGGAAGCAACCGACTGTAAAACAAAATACTTCAGCTACAACCAAAACTTGAACTTCTCCAGAAAACACCTCAAATTGCTCAAAGATTGAACTAGAATACAAAACTGTACTAAATGGGAGGTTAATTACCTGTAAATATAAAGTCTTATTCTTTCCATCCATCGTTGTTGTTATGGCAGGTGATTTCATTTGTCTGAAAAAAATCCATTGTATTTGGTTGTTGGAGGCATTGCAACATAAAGTAAATTGAATATAGCTGGTAGTGTGATACAAACAAGGTGGGAACTAATATTAGGGCATCACAGTAAGTGAGGTAAACGTACAGGGAGGTGCTCTCGGTCAGGTAGTCCAACACCTCCTGGAGTTTGGAAGATGGCGAAAAGTGTAGGTCCGAAGGTACTTGGCTGCAAGCTGAACAGTTTTCCTGTAATAAGAGTAATAACCACAAACATGCACGCATTATCCAAACAGGCAAGTCTGTCATGAACTAACAGATGCGAGTCAGACACAAACCTTCCTTTCGGCTTCAAAGGTGTAGGTGTACAGGCCGTCAACATCATTGAAGACCATGTAATTATTCAGAGGTAAATATGCACTGCATGCAAAAAGGTAATAGCAATGTTGTTAGAAACTGTGAAATATGCATTCAGTTTTTAAACACATTTTGACATGTGGCAAACAACCTGCAAACTCACCTTGATGCTATTTTGAAAACCTCAGTTGCACAAGCAGCTGCATCGAATAAAGCAGAGAAAAAACGAATGCTATTTACAGAGCACTACGAGTGAATGATTAACTTTTATAATCGTTCATAGAGGAATCAGGTCCACAGGTCTTACATTTATTCAGTGTTAGCTACTTACCAGCAATGGCAGCATTTGTGGATGCTACAGCAGGGATTATCCTCTTAACAACCCCTGAAACATTTAAAGCCAATTAGTTTTTTATATCTCTAATCATGAAAGAAAACAAAGAGGAAAATGCAGTTTGGGCAAAAGAAAGAAAAGCTGTACAAATCATCTGATCTGAATGAACTTTAGGGAGTGTTTTAATGTTTTACTGACACAAAATAAGATAAGAGTTTGAAAGCACCATCAACTTGCTGTGTTTTATATTACTTGGCTCATCTTCCACAGGAGTAGCTAGAAAAGTAACAGTCACCTCATGGCCACAGAAATGCTATTTATGCAAGCTCACCCTGTGTTAGTCTATATGTGACTCCTGTTATGCTGAACTCTGCTGCCCTCTCCAGAGATTTCTGGTACACCCACTGGATGTGTTCTGGGTCATCTCCATCCAGAGACACGTCATCTAATCCACATTAAAACAAACAAAAAATAATAATAAAATAAACAAAAATTGAAACATACTTTCTGTTCAAAGGTTTGACTACCTCATAATTGTAATTATTATTGAAAAAAAAAAATACCGGTAATATGGTATGACTTCCTACCTCCAAAGGGCATCTCTTTTGGCCATAGTAATATTCGCACGTACTCAATGCAATGTTCTGGCAGACGAGGCATTGAGGCTATTGTACACATGGGGAAGTTGATCTACAGACACAGATTGGGGTTAGCACTGAAAAACTGACTGGGATCTGGTTCTGAAAGATAATTAACTCATGGCTATGATCATTATTTTAGACAAACATCTGCTACCTTACCTGGGGAGGGTAAAGCTCAAGGGTGCAGTCAATGCAGGCTGTCATGCCAGGGAAAATGACTCTGGCATTGCCTTTAAAGCCTTCAGTCCCACCATCAATCAGAGGGATGATGGATGATGGATCTAAGACACCATCTTCATACACCAGCAAAGATAGCTACAAAAAAAACAGAAACACGGAGTTTACATTTAAAATATGTTCCTTTTAGCTAGCATTATCTTACAGATAGAAATCCAGTCATTTTTCAACTGTGCAGAGCTAAACAGATCATGTTAAAGATCACAATAAAGAGATTTAACTTACCAGCATACCATTCATCCACCTCCTCGCCACAATAGAGTCCAATCCACACACAATTATATGGAATTCTAGGTAAAGATAGAAAGAGGGACAAAGTCAAATCCAATTTTCTATGTTTTCTAATCTAATTGTTTTTTTTAATTCAAATTTTGTGAAGAAAATGTCAAAAAAGTGGAGGTATCAAAAAGTGGTGTATCAAGTTTATGGATTCTATAGAGTTTTGTGAAAAACTAACTACTCTGCACTACCCGACTCACTGGACCATCTACAATTTGCATACCGCCACAACAGGTCCACTGATGATGCCATAGCCCTGATACTACACACTGCCCTCTCACACCTGGAGAAGAGAGACACGTATGTGAGAATGCTGTTTGTAGATTACAGCTCAGCATTCAACACCATCGTTCCCTCGAAGCTGGACAGGAAACTCCAACATCATTGTGAAATTTGCAGACGACACTACAGTGGTGGGTCTTATCACCAAAGGTGATGAGACGGCCTACAGGGAGGAGGTCAGCGCCCTGACCCACTGGTGTCAAGACAACCATCTCACCCTCAACGTCGCAAAGACAAAGGAGTTGATAGTGGACTTCCGGAGGTGCAGAGAAGTACACCACCCCCATCACCAGCGCTGCTGTGGAGAGAGTGAGCAGCTTCCGCTTCCTTGGTGTACATCTGGCTGAGGATCTTACGTGGTCAGTACACATAAACAAAACAGTGAAGAAGGCGCAACAGCAGCCTCTTCTTTCTCAGGAGACTGAAAAGATTCGGCATGAGCCCCCGCATCCTCAGGACCTTCTATCGCTGTGCCACTGAGAGCATCCTCGCTGGATGCATCACCACCTGGTATGGCAACAGCACCGCTTACAACCGCAAAGCTCTCCAGAGAGTAGTGCGGTGTTCTGAACGGATAATTGGAGGTGAGCTTCCCTCCCTCCAGAACATCTACAGGAAGCGGTGCCTGAGGAAAGCGGGGAGGATCATCAAGGACTCCAGTCACCCCAGCCATAAACTGTTCAGACTGCTTCCATCAGGAAGGAGGTTCTGCAGTATCTGGTCCCGTACCAGCAGACTGAGAGACAGCTTTTTCCACCAGGCCATCAGACTGCTGAACACTTAATAGACACCTCACCTCCACTACTGGAACTTCAACATTATGCACTCCATACTGTACAGTAATGCCACTTGTTTTGCACAATATCCAACTACCAACCTCTGTATATTTTATATATTTTATTTTATTGTTTACTCTATTTAATTTTTAAAATATGTATACACACACATATATACACAAGTAGATATACATATTAGTATACACATTCAGTAATATGCATACACTCTTATATTGTAAGCCATTCTTATATTTTGCTTGTTCTTATGTTATTGTATTTTTGCAGACCTCTGTTGCTTGTGAAGCTCGCACAAAAGAATTTCACTCACATGTACTGTACCAGTGTACCTGCACATGTGATGTGACAATAAAAAGTGATTTGATTTGATTACATCCTGTGATTCAGTGGCTTTCAGAACCACCGTTAGCAGCACTAAGATGCTCAGCTCTCTTGACGTCTTGTCACAGCATTTCAACTAGGTTCAGATCTGGACTGGGCCATAGTAACACTCCTTCCTTTTCTTTTTTAACCTTTCTGTTATAGATTCGCTGCTGTGAACTTTAGCTATCAGACAGATGGCCTCACAGAATAGCTTGGTACACTGAGGAGTTCATGGTTGAATCAAAGACAGCAAAGTGCCCAGTGTCCTGTGGCTGCAAAAAGATCCAAAATCATCACCCACTTTTTAGAGCAAAGAGGTTTCCTCCTGGCAACCCTTCAAAACAAACTGTACTTCTTCAGTCTTTTTCTAACTGTGCTGTCATGAACTTTAGCATCTGACCGGTTAACTGAGACTTGTAGAGGATGTAGCCCAATGTTCCCTCTAAGCTGCGCGCGTGCGCAATTGCGCACTGCTGGCACGCTCTCTGCGCACAGAAAATCTGCGTTGCGCACAAAAAAAATCTAACCTGAATTGAAATTAAAATGAATACTTTAACAATTCTGTTTTGCAGTGTTAGTCAGTAAGTGACTGGCTGCTCCCGTATGGGATTAGAACGATGCCACCTAATCCCATAGTCCAGCCAATGATGCGATTCACATTCATATATACGCAGCTAATCAACGTCGTTGACAGGCTATGACAGCGTCCTTATGTTATGTGCCGACACCGGTGTTTTAGCTAGCAAAGCGGCGTGGCTGATGTGGAGTGAAGCCACGTTAATGACAACGTGTACAACCATTGGAGATGTGAGCAGGACAGACGGAACAATTGACGGAAAAAGTGTGGACTTTATAACAGTTTTTAAATTGTGTTGATAGGACACGTAAAACCACAGTTATGATAAAACTATCTGCAATGTTTGGTTTTCTTCCTGAATACTGTCGTTGTTTATATTTACTGCGGGAGAAACGGTAAAAACTGTGTTTTATAAGGAAAACGCTCGAAAGCGCTCTCTGCCTGTGAGAAAAAACAAAACCAAAAAAAACCCACCCTTTCCTATTGGTCGAAAAATGTACCATGTTGACCAATCAAAAATGATATGGCAACATGGCATTTAGATGTTTAGGAAGGGGGGAGTTTTAGGAGTGACGGCGGTGTTTTGAGATGAGAGAGATTTGCGACATTTAGCGCAAATCTTGTGTAGTTAGTGTGTAGTGTAGTCAATAGTTTTGTTGTGTGTGTCAGAACAATGAGGCGACTGCTGAATGTTAAAGGTGTTACAGGAGTGATACATCTCCTGTTGTCAGGCCTGCAGGTATCAGGCTGTTGTTCTCCTTTATCTCATAGTGGACAGAAATTATTTTTTGGAGTGGCACAAATAATTTGTGTGGCATCAAATTTGATGCAGAACAGCTGATTGTTCTGTAAATCAGCGGTCCCCAACCTTTTTCGCGCCACGGACCGGTTCATGCCCCACAATATTTTCACGGACCGGCCTTTAAGGTGTCGCGGATAAATACAACAAAATAAAACTAGTATCGGTACCGAAAAAAAGAAGATTTATTCATAACACACGTGAAAAGACCCAGGAAAACCGAGTTAACGATAAAAACGATAACAAAATAACGCTGAAAACCGATAAAAATCCTGACAACCATACATTTCACACCTGAGCCTCAACTCTCGCGGCCCGGTACCAAACGACTCACGGACTGGTACCGGTCCGAGGCCCGGGGGTTGGGGACCGCTGCTGTAAATAGTTTGAAATGTTTATTTTAAAAAAACACCCTGGCTGCATTTTTAGGTAAACAGCTGTAAAAAACTTTGTTTGCAAAACTCAGTTACTTTTTTGAAGAAGTAACTATATAATTAATTGCCCAACATTGGTGATTATATACTGTATTCTACAGACAGAGTTACAGGACTCTCTCCCAGACCACAGACTCATACTCATAATACATGTCAGAGCTCTATAAAAAAAGAAGAAAGTTTTGTTTTCATAATTGGAGTTCAAGTTATTTTTACTTCCAATAGTGTTAACATACTGCACAGGTCATGAACAAGACTTTTTTTTTTTTTCTTCATTGTATGTGGGCTAAAGCACTTAATTAAAAGTAGTCTAACATAAATGCTGTAATTTGATTATATTAATAAACCATGTAACTCGGATGGATTCGATGCTGGCGTGACCACAGTGCACACGTCTGCTGTCGCTCACAGTGGTCCAAGGGAGTTTGTGTGTTTGCTCAGACACATGAAAAATTAGAGGAAACATTGCTGTAGCCCTTGGGTTTTTAAGAATATCACAAAGGACTTTTATAGGATTTCGTGGGGTCCTGTGAAAACTTTCTTTTTCAAGTAACTATAGTTAACATGTAAATTGCTAATGGCAAGTGAGATCATTAAGAAGCAGGTTTAAATCACAGGAAAGTGGACATGTGAATTATGTTTCTCTATTCTATTAAGGGGTGCAATGGCTTTTCATTTAGAGTAAGTTGCACACACTTAAAAAAATAAATTAAACTGCAGTGAGATATTTAATGTGAAACAAAATTAATCTCAAGTGAGCAAATCCATTCAGACATTACAAAAGCCAGTAATGGATTGCCCTGTTGATACTTACGTCTGTAGAATGTTTCATCTAAGTCTTGAATCTTTTTAAAATAGCTGCACAAAACATTTAGGAAAGGTTTGGGTTTTAACACAATATTCACTTCATATTGTTCGCATCACAGAAAAGTAGTATGTTGTCTTTGCATTCTTAAACTGTAATATCTGAACATTCTTCACATTTTGTCCACAATGACTGTACATTCAAATTTTAGCCATGTGAACGTGATAAAGCATTTGAACTCTCAGAATAGATGCTCAATCAAAAGGATACGGGATTACACAGCATCCAGGCACACGGCTGTTTATAAAGTCAGCAGCAACATCCGCCTTGGGTCGACCTACATCTTTAGCTCTAGTGAAAATTACAGACACATGAAAATCAAAGATAAAACGTAACACAGTAAGGATCAGCCTTTACACAGAACTGACTGATTCTACTCACCTGAAGAGGAACTGTCGATTTAGGTTGGAAACATCAATGGTGTCCATGTCAACAACATGAATGTTGCGAAAGCCTGATAAGGCCTGAGCCACAAGATGAACAAAAAGATGAAAATTAAATACGAACTATTCACTGAAATTATAATTATACCATTTAAATGATGATAATAATAATAATAATAATAATAATAATAATAATACCAGGTTTTTTAGCAGCTCACATCCCAAACCACCAGCACCAATGACCAAGATTTTGCAGGTTTCTAACATAAACTGCAAGGACTAAAATAGGAGAATACATTTCATATCAGAGATATCAAATATGCCACAGGACAGAAAAAAATGACATATATGTATCAGATTCCTCACTGCAAATATTACCTCTGTGCTGGGTTCAAAGTCAGGATGCATGAATGGACCTGATCTTTCCAAAAACTTCTTGATATGGTTCCAACGGTCATCCCAGTCAGAGGTGCTTCCAGTGTCTCCATCCACCAACATCCTAAGGATGACATTCGTGTTTAGGATGCATTATCAACAGTATCTCTGACAAAAATGTTAAATAGTGTATGCATGGCAACATAAGGCCCCATAACATAAAAATGTTTATCGCAACTTAAATTGTACAGCATGGAAAAGAACCAAATCCTATGCTCAATGTTGTGATTAATGTTAACGGGAAGAGTGCTATTTACAGCAGAAAATTAAATAACTTTTAGGAAACTAAGTAGGCATCATTACCTTATGTTTGATGTCTACTCTACTCTACATCAACCTTGGTTCTCTCACATATATGACTCTTTTAAAGCGGCTCTATTATGCAGTTTCATAGTTGTTGCAACAGCGGATGTTCACATTAAACATGGCCAAATCTTTGAGCCAAAAGCTTTCAGTTTCAAAAGCTTGTTTCTACTTATATGGTCATCTCAGGCACACAACTTTGGCCGTGACCACAAAAGCCCCACCGACCTCATGTTAAAACTTTCTAGTTGTGAAGAGCAGCCAATCAGATGAAAGCTCCCTTAAAGGGCGCTAGCTGAAAGTGATCATAGGGCTTTGGACAGAATGCCTGGGCTACACCAAGGTCCAATATAAGATGAAAAAAATATGAACTTCTTGAAAAGAGTCCAAGATTAAAAAGAGTTAGCAAAGAGTTGGAAGTGAGCATAATTTGTCCCCTTTAAAGATCTTAGTAAAACTGCCTGTCTCACGGGTGGGCGTTTCTGACCCACTGAATTTTGGGTAATATCTCTTGCCTGAATAGCTCCCAGCCTGCCGGCAGCTAAGCTAAGTGAATAGCTAACATGTCAACAGTGAGGAGGTACAACAGACCTCAGACTTCGCACAGAGATTAATAATACCACTACTAATTCACTATACAGACGTGTTAGTTATTCACTGTCAACTAGGCAGGATATTTCTGTCAACTAGCTACTCACAAGTTTCATTTACAACCAGCATTAGCTTAGCTCTTCGTCTAGCTAATGTTAACCTTCCTCCTAATGTTAACCTCAAACCTTGCGCCAGTTCTACCAATTGATCACTAACTTCTCAGTCAGCTCCACTACTCTCCTTCTTTTCTTCTCCCTAAAAAGAGAGAATAAAAGAAGGTTGATTCATGCTGTGCTTTCGCAGATTAAGGTGACTTGAAAGCATCTTTCGGGGTTTCTTGCTTGTTTCTTCGGCAGCTACTTACGGCTCGTCCGTCTCCGCCATCTTTGAGTAACTTCAAATGTCCAATTTAGCAGTAGTAAACAAGAAATCTGTCAGCCAACAATAGCGTTACTGTCGGATAAAAGTCTCTGTTGACATTGTTCTGGTTTACAGTTTTAGAATGAATGTGTCCCGCAGCTAGAGGCTGTAGAGCATATAATCTATATAAGCTAAATTAGTTGTAATTTTATTATTTAGGTGGAATTTCAATATTCCCATTATCATGAAGGTTGCATTGTCAACAGTCGGTCATAAAGGCGGAAATTACATCGAAGCTCCAACAGATGGTAGCATTTACCTTACGGCTTTACAAGTCACCAGTTTTCAAGCGCAAACTTGTATTGCTGGGCAATACTGCACATTTTAGTATTGATCCAGTACCAAGTAAATCAAGGGCCAGTGTTTGCAATACCGATGCTTAAGTAGAGCGGGTCGGGGGGCAGTGTGCCATGATTTATGAGATGAATTATTCATTTTCAAATTCTGAACACATTTTAATGACCATCAACCACTGTAATGTTTTTACTGTCCACAATAATTAGTAAATGTAACATCATCTGTTGTTTACATGTGCAATAGGCTATAAATAAAATAGATGTGACAGTCAACACAAAACGATTCAGACGTTTTTAATTGTGCATGTTTATATATTTTCACCCCCCTCCCAAAAAATAATTTGACATCATTCATTCATTCATTCATACATACTGATAAAAACAAAGTATCGATCCTATCACCTAGCATCGATTTGAAACCAATGCCAGTACTGGTATCAATACTGTCCATATTGGTTCAATACAGTACCCTTACACCGTATACCTTACTGAAGTGGTCCTCAGTTCATCCTGATAAGTGTTGAAATTAAAACATCTGTGCTAAACACTATCATACTGTCAACTGGGCATGCAAGGAAACAACAAAAAACTGTTAGCATTAAATGCTTAAGGGTATTCCACAAATATGTCGTGAAATGTGACATTTCACGCAGGTTATTGCCTTTGCTTTGTAATACAGGGATTCTCAATCTTGTGTTGTGTCATTCAGGCTATTTAAAATGAAGAAAAAAAATGTTTGTGCTCTTGTGTTCACCAGAGTGAACAGAGACAAGAAACAAAACAAGAGAAAAGGAAGAAAATAATTGCCATGCATGGTCTTGGTAAAGGCTGCAATTTCTTCTGCTAACATCTGATCTCTGTATGACATTGAAGTTTATGGGACCATATTTAAACTCCTTAGATGTGGCTGTAGCCTATTTGACACAGGAAAAAAATACAACAAAAACTTCAAAACATACACTACTTGACCTCCAAGATCAAAACACCCTGACTGTACTGTGCGCCCCTTTCTGAATACAACAGGAAAAGCCCACTTTTGAAAGGGAGACATTACAAAAACTCTACTTTTCTAAAATCCTTACTGAGCAGCTGCTTTTCAAACAGAAGAAACAAAAAGTAAGTGTCATCATGTTCACAGGAGAGAATTAAGCTTTTAAGGAGCATCACGCCCTGCCCTCTGTGATCTATGAGGCGGCTCAGTTGTCTTATGGGGATGCTTTGCTGTGTGTGCCATAGGGCACCTTGCAGGATAAAATCAGGAGATTATTGAGACACATATGGGGAGAAACATACAGCTAGAGGGCTCTATCGCTTAACAGGATAATGATTTAAAGCTTTTATAACACCGGACCACAGTGAAGTATCCAGTATGAATCTTTTTTCATTCATTCATAAAACAAGTTATTTTTGTTAGTGCCAAATGATTAAAGAAGTATATTTGTGCACACTTACTTTAGACTCTCGTCGCTGTATATCACTGAAATCAATTTTTAGCGATTGTATTTAGCACAGTTGTTCGAATGCTGATACTTTTCATGCAATCTTAGTGTAACTTTTCTAAATCACCGCGGGGCACTGGAGTTTAACAATGGCACTGAGAGTTAAATAAAGTCTATACTAGTAATTACCTGATAATTGCTCTGGTTTATGTGCTTTAGCCCCGCAACTAGCAATCATCTATAAAAACCAGTTAATGAGCATTAAAGAGCGAAATGGCCTGCTCGAATGGAATAAAACTATCTGATGAATTAATCTTATCGTCCGCAGTGGATGCAAAGTAACTGAATGAGAAATAAAGTCCTAAAATATACAGCACCCTTTCTTCTGCATTTCTACTACCCTACATAAAAAGTAATTAATTTGTTGCTTTGCGTTGTTTTCCACTCTGCAGTGATGAGACAGGAAATTTAAATCTTGGTATTATGTTACTTAAGGGCATCTACCTTAAGCATCTGATTTAATGTATCCAAATCGTGTTAATGAATCTCTTATTATCGAATGATTAATAAACCTTGGATTGGCCTCTTTGCATTTTAAGAGTGGTGCCTGTGGGTTTGTGGACATAATTAATCCACCTGTCTACACCGCCTCTAAAATTAAAGCAAATGTGGAAAAGGTGTCTTCTACAGAGGTCACCAGCAGTCTGCTAATGTATGCGCTGATAGCTGATAACCTTATGAGGTCAAATTTATTTTATGCTGGGGTGTGTGCTCATATGTGCGCAGGACACGAGCCTCAGAGTTTCTTTGATTTGAATGTGGTGGTGTTTTTTGGAGGGTTTTTTAACAAACTGATTTTTAATGAGGTGTTCCGAATGACAGCCTCTGAAAACTGATTACTAAAAATAACTGCTGTGGCCATGTCCTTCATAGCTGACTGCCCACCATCTCAACCCTTCTCTCTCTCTCGATTTGTGCTATCCGCCTTGTCCTCTTTCATTTAACCTCGGACATGCTCTCATGTTAAACAGCAGAATGATGTGATAACATTTCATCAAAAAAAGGAAATACAATCCCAGAAGACACTTGAAAACCAGTTTGGTTATGACTGAAACCCATTGCCGTGGGTCTCAATCACACTCTTGCTCCTGGGCACTTTATTAAGGTGTTAGGTATGCTCCAGACTGCAGCAGTGTCAGCTCTGTTGGCTTTCCCTGTATTGTTATTTTAGATGTACACTAGTTGAAAAGTAGGGCAAAGTCAAAATCTTCTGGTGCTGACACATTTTTATAGATTCCATTGAAATGCCATCTGTCACTCCCCCACCTTAAGCTGGGACATTTTGAATGTCACTACTGTGCTTTTGAGGTGACCCTACTCTTGGCGATCCATCACAGCCAACTGCAGTTAAGGTTCATGCAAAGACCGAAGAGATCAGAATTAAGCAGGCCTTCACTAGATCGTGGCGGGCTATCAAAACAATGACACCTTGCTCGGAAGAAGAACCTCAGAGGAGCTGCGTGCACTCCCCGGAAAACAGGGAAAGAGATCTTTTGCTTTCTCCTCTGCATGCAGTGACATGGGAATCAGAGTTTGTCAGCTTTATAGCTCCATATATCTCATATCCATTTGCCATCTGATTGCTTTCTGTCAGGACATCCAAAGTAGAGTTGATTGTGCTAATGATAATGTGTCACAGCGATATGGCCCTAGTTAGGCGCAAAGCAGGGCTGCCAGCCAAGAAGACAAGGAGAGGCTTCAGGCTGATGTTGTGTTGTGCTGTTGTAGGTGATTGATGACTCTCTCTGTTCTAGTGCTTTGATTAAGACTCCAGTGATTTATCGCCACTGCTCACAATATAATTAGACTCTATATACACTCAACAAAACAGTGTTGTCCTGCTATACTGTGGGATGCCAGCAAGTGTGGGTGTGTTTTTGTGCCTGTGGGTGCTATGAGTTATCTTCATAGCCATACATCTAGTACAGTATATTTTGCTGATGTGCATCTAAATGGTTGCCAAGTGTGAATACATTCACATTAAAGAAAATTCACCCTGCACACTTTTCTGTTTTAAAGTAGGAAATGTAGCCAGGAAATGTGCTGCACGTGATACAAGATTTATTCAGCGTATGATGGATTACCTTTGACTGAAGCTGTCTGGAGTGTTTTCACTTGGCTATTACCAGGATGCTCTGCGAGTAGATATTTGCTGTGAAAATGAACCCTTGCTGTTTTTATGGTTGGGTCAATGGATTTTTGGTCTGTCGAGATGTCCTTAGTGTGGCAGGAGAAGTGGAAAGATACAGAGCTCATCTAAAATTTGCCTTATAATGACAATTTAGAAGATTAAAAGCCCACTAAATGTATACTTTAAAAGTAATTACAGGATCCTACTCCTTTTTTGAACAGTATGGAAACAGCTCTTAATTTTAGGCTAGCATTGTTGCCACCATTGTGAAGTGAAATAGAAAGTTCAGGGTGGCTGTACCGTCTCCAAGGTGTTCAAATAAAATAATCCATCATCCTATGATGTGAGGAGTGTGGCGTCATTGCTGGTTTGCACTTTGTTCTTCCTGTTGCTGATGGGCAGCGCCCACAGACAATTTGTGCTTGACACTTCCTGCCTACGTGGGAGGGGGACTCGCTCTGACCTTGCAGCACATGGTGTTTTGTTGTTGTTGTGATTTTGCTTTCTTTTTTTTCTTCTTTCTTTTCGTTTAACCTCCCATTTTTATCCAATAGAGTTATTTCTGCACTGGAGGGAGAGCTAAACATTGAAAGCAACAACTATAAGGTGACTTTAAAGCAAAAGGCATACAGCTGTGCTCAGTGAAATGTAACTCAACTCATTAAACACAGCCACTCCACTGGTTTGGGAGTATTTAGCACTATGTTATTATTTATTTACTGTTGTTTTGTTAGATTTTAAAGGGACTGTTACTTTTCATTATATATAGTATACCACACTCCTCCTTACACTAAATTTAAAGCTTCAGTCAGTAGATGATTAGTTTCATTATCTTGTCTTTACAGAAAACTGGAAGTACACAGGAAATGAATCACATGAAATATATTATGCTAGTGAGTTTTTGATGTCACTGCTTCTCCAGTTTATCTTAAGCTAAGAAACTAACAATGTACAAACATGGGAGAGGTGTCTCTCTTTCTCTGTAATTCTTTTACTTTCATTTCGACTCTTGCTTGCTTGAGTTGAGACATCTATACCTTAGTAGACTTTACCTTGTGGATAGGTTTGGAACAAGTAGCTTATTGCTATTTGTTCTAGCATCTGGAAAATCTGTCATCTTTCTTGGTGTGCATCTGTGTAGTGTTGATAGCAACGCTGATATATTCCTTTTAACGGATATTTGGGAGAGGCTAATTCTAGGTTTCTTTCAAGGACTCCAGAGGAATTACGGGAATCCTTAAGACCATGAGACAGAATTTCCCTCTGACTACTTCAACTGCTTTTATTCCTGCTTGTACTTCCTATTTCCTGGCCTCCTCGGTATGCTTCCTGCTCTGCCATTTCTACTGTTCCTCCATCCCCGTTGTCCTTTGCATGCCTGAAGGAGACACTGTACATAGTAATGACAACATCCAGTCCTTTAGCAGTTACTGTTTCCTCTCAGAAGTGAATTAAGTGACAAACAACTCTTGCAAAACATAAAACTAAACATAAAATAGAAGAAAATGCAGAACAGAGAACATACATTTTTTTCCTTAAATCTATTGACCAGCAGTCCATAAACGACAAGAAAGAGGTGCGCTTCACCACTTTGTCACGTGTTACTCTTATGTCACTGTAGGGCAGAAAATATATCACAACCCCAAAGAAGTCTCATTGATTTCCCATTCAAATGCCTTCAACAGATGTTTGTGATACAGGAAATGTAGTTTTCTTTCTGCTTTAACATCCTTAATGCTCCTAGTATTCTAGTTTTTGACAGAACAAGTTAAGGCCCAGAGTTACTACAGAAGTCATTTAGTCAACAAATGAAAACTGCATCAGTGATTTCCTGACCTCTTTATTTGTGGCAAGTTTTGTTTGAATGAGGACTTGGACCCCTCTGAGGTCCAAGTCATCATCTGTGATGACCCCAACCCTAAAAGTAACCTTCAATTCAATCCAGATATGTATTGTTTAATTGTTCTCCCAAGTCTTGGCAACAAGAAGACAAGAAAATAATCATTCTAAATGACATTTCAAAAACTATTTTTTCCCCCCAAAAAAGTACATTTTGTCTTCTCCAAAATAGAGGGTTAGGGTCATGCTAGTTCCCACCCTAAGGTTTCACTAGGAGTTCTTTGGCCCTTCATTTTATTTTCTCCCTCTTCCTCTACAGAGCATGGGCCAGGGTGGAGCTTTAGGAAGTGGGGTATATCCTTCCTCTCCAATGAGAACATGACTGAGGGGAGAGGCCGCAGGTTTGGATGGCTGTGTCTCTGCAACACTGGCAAGAATTCAGAAACCACAAGCAACTTAAAGCATATCTCCTCCATCACTGCACTGAGATGTATTCCGGTAATATTCACACAAAGCAGTCACAGAAGATTGCAATACTGAAATACTCAGCAGCCTAGCTGGCAGCATAACTGCACTAAAGTGATAACGCTCACGAGATTTGCATTGTAAAAGTAAAACAGGCTCTTCTATTGTACCAGCTTCACTGCATCTCTAATAAAATCTATTTAGCTTTTTAATATTTCCCTTCTATCTGGTCATATCAGTGATATTTACTGAAGCAATAATTGATTTTTAAATGCATTCATAACAACTGTCTATGTCACCTAATGAAAAGAGTAGTAACATTTTATTCCATTTTATTAGAGTACTTCAAGGGATGTAAAATATTAAATTGATGGCCAAGACAATTTAATCCATAAACACATTTTACTAATAAGGTTACAGTCTCCTTACCTAACATTTGCTTTGTAATCACACTGAAAAGAGAACTCCCCTAATTTATAGGCATATTACTGTGTAACTACACAGTAAGCAGAGAGAAAATAAAAGAATGAAAACGGAGTTTCATTTTACAGCCCACATAACCTTTAAATGATGTCTACCTTTAAATGATGTCTAACTATGCAAGGAATATAACCCATAATTACAATAAATGAGAGGTGAACTTTGCAGCATGTGAAGCACTTAAAAAAATCACTTGTGGGGGGAAAAAAGTGTAAAAGAAGATGAAATTAACTAACAGGGTAAACAGAAAGCTTCCTACCCCATCCTCTCACCTGTAGAAACTATTATACCTGTACGTTCACTTCACTCATTCAGCTGTAATGGCATATTTGTGTTTCTCCTTGTGCAGATGCAAGCAGAGTGCCAGCTAGTGTCTAGCTCACATTCTCCCCTCCCACCATAACAAATGCACAAATAAAAGGAGAATGTTTATTAAAGCAATTTGGATGCTAACTTATTTATTAGGATGATGGGCAAACAGTGTCATCTGCTCCTGTGGGCCTCTCAGTGAAGTAATAGCTGTCTCTTTATCCATTAGTGAATGTATCTTACATTACACAGAAACAAAGGGACACCCACACATTTATATTTAACAGCTACAAGTGTACATTGCACACATCCCGTTTCTCAACCCAGGGCAGCTGTGGTTCAACATAACAAACAAAGGCTCTCTCTCTCTCTCTCTCTCTCTCTCTCTCTGTGTCTCTCTCTCTCTCTCTCTCTGTCTCTCTCTCTCTCTCTCTCTCTCTCTGTATCTCTCTCTCTCTCTCTCTCTCTCTGTATCTCTCAGTATGTCACTGTCTCCCAGCATCACCCTGAGTGATTGCCAGTCATGACACCCGCCTGCTTGTACCACAAACCCACCCAAATGCCCAGGAAATTAAATGCTCTACCGAGGTAATAAAGAGAGTAAATCCTGCTTGTATTTTCTGCCCATGGCCAGGGCATTGTGGGGGCAGGTATTACCATATTAAGCCCAGACAGAGGGGATCAGCTCAGCATTCCCTCATTACACCTCATCTAGTGGGGATTTACAGCTTTTCCAAAAACAGCATGCCCACAGCTGTAGTCTTCGCCTGTGGGTGAGAGGGGTGTGCCAGGCAGTTTGATCTCAAATTATCCATTATAAGTATGTTTTCATGCACACGGTAACTTTTTGAATTTAGTGGAAGAGCTAGAATGCTAGATTAACCCTCAACACACATGTTTGTCTTTGTGCATATGGACACTAAGACTTCGCAGCTGCTTATTTACACAATTAAAGCTCATCTGAATCAGCATATTGCTATTCTTTTCCTAGGATCTCATGTCTTTCACTGCAAGATCAAAAAGTATAAGTTAAGGTTTCTTCTTGTTTCATAACACTAATATATTTTTCACAGACGATATCATACCTTTTTTTGTTCATTATTAGCTAGTGAGACGCGACGAACACCCTGCACCGTGACTGCAACAAGCATGATATAGCCATTCATTTTGAACAGATTTCCCCTCCTGATAACAGCTGCAGAGGAACAGATTAATAATGTTGTGGAAAATGAGATTATGCTGACTCATTAAGTTTATATCTCTCTGTAGAAGTAGATAATGGTTCTGCCAGTGATCACAACAGTCGGCACAAAGTCACCAGAATGCTTGATTATAAATGAAGCCCTTGAAATCTTCTGCCACTGGGGGAGTTGGATAACTTTTTTTTATTGAAAACCTGGTTTATGAGTTGCCAACAGTTGTTTGTCTCTTGTAAAGAGAAAGTAATAAACAACGGGCATAAAATGTAAGGATAGAAAAAGGTAAGTAAGTGCTACCCTGAAGAGAAGACAATAAGACGTATACAAAATTTATGGTTTAAAAACATCATCCCACATTTGTTTTTGTTCCTAAAATGTCCTGGTGGGTGCATTTCTGGAGCAACTACTATTGCAAAACCAGCATTACTTAAAAGTGTACATGCAAGCTCACTGAATCAGATACTAGGAAAAGACTCCTGCTGGGAAATCATTTACACAACAAACAGCTTGTGCACACAGGTATGTAGAAAAAAAATGGCAATTGACTCAAGTGCACAGATTTCACTGCAAACAATTTATGAGCAGCCTAGAGCAGGCCCTTTAGTTTTTAATGTATCTGTTTGCTTTTTGTGTTTCTTATTTTGCCTCCCTACAGTTAATTTACTTGTTTTCAAAGTGAAGTAATCTATTAACACAGCAGGGGACAGACGGTTGTCGTTAGTACTATGCAATATTTTGGAGACCGTAACATGCACATTATTAGCTTGTTTGATAAGCACTAGCAATCTAAAATGAAAGCTTCTCACTGAAATACCAATCTGGAAAAACATATCAACACTAATTAATGGTTCAGGACACTACAGTATTCAACTGAACATGACTGTAGTACCTGGTTTGGCTTCCAGTTTGAGTCCATCAGTAAAAAAAATCAGTCTTCTTCACAAGGCCAAGACTTCACAATATCAGACATGCAATGGCAGTCAGACTGAGACAACAATATCACATTTGCACTAAGATGGAGGCCACACAACCTCCTCTCAGGCCCTAAGACCTGGACTACAAATGCAGAAGTGCTGTAGTCAATTTGTACTTCTAACGTAGAACTGTCACACACAACCCACAGGCAAATATCTGTAAAGTGTTCAATCAGAGCTGTCAAGATGAGGATTTAGCATGTGGGATGTTGACGGAGGATCGATAGGACTCCATCAGGACTAAGCCATTCCCTCAGTTCTAATAAATGCAAACCATCACCCACTTGAAGACCACTTGAGCAAACCAAAACCACAACACACTGATCATCCTGCGGGATTAGTAAATTTTGTTCTCTTCTGATGTGGTCGCACACATCACATATTGTGTGTGTGTGGGGGGGGGGGTATCTTCAGATAATACAGTGGTGATAGGCCTTCGCTGAAATACAGATACTGTTGTTTGATAAGAGCCATATGTGTCTTGGTTGCACATCCCCCATGGCAGTATTGAGGTTGAAGTATTACACCATGTGCTATGAGGAAAGTGACAGAAACATAAATGAAGCTAAAGGAAAAAGATTACTGTTTAGTGTGGTTTTAGAGTTTTCAATAACTTGGAACCAGCAAGATAAACAGAAACATCCCTCAAGTTATTTAGGGTACTTTATATGAAACATATATATATATAAAATCCTCTTAGATGCCAATCTTGCCCTTAGGTGCAGCTTCAGGTAGAAAAGCACAAGATAGGCTTTATCACTAAATTCAAAGCCTGCAGCCACATACTACAACAGCTTTATTGTAACCTTACAAATAGCTCTTTCTTCTATTATTTCCTACCCAAAAGCCTAAAGAGAAAGTGGTGACAGACTAAAATACTGTGGCAATTAAAAAGAAAGGGGGTGAAAAGAGAAAGTTGCTAATGGGTGGAGAACATAAATCAAAGCCATGTATTTTTTTATTTTTTTTTTTAAAGAAAAAGGGGGGGGGGGGGATTGGGAGAGAAAGGGGGTGTGAAAAAGAGACAGCACCATCTGTCTCTGTGGACAAAGTACTGAACACTTGCATTGAAGCATATGTTCGACTGATCACACAGATCACCAAGCGTATGTGCTGAGGTGGGATGTTCCCGTGAAAGAAAAAAAAGGTGGCATTTTACACCCAATGCAGGTAACTGCTGCTCTAGTGAGCAGTGGAAGACCCAATCAGAAGGATGGCATGCCAGGAAAGTGTTGCTTTAATAAGCTTTATACTTGACTCAGATAAGCCTAGTTTTAGGATAAAAGCTCCTTGTGTACAAGACATTTTTATAATGCTATATTAATAACATCAGCATTCGTGTCCTCCTTTAAATGGAATGTATTTTCTTTGCTCATTCTCTAACCTTTAATACCATCATCAAGATTTCTTTGGTTTCTCACTGAGCATCCATCATCTTCCACTTAAACCTGTCACCCCTTTTGAGATACTCCTGGGGGACCACAAGGCTTTTCTAGGCAAGATGCGATCTATAATCTCCAAACCTTCAAAGGAAGGTGGGCAGCAGGCATCCTGACCATATTCCCAAACCACCTCAACTGTCTCCTTTGAGCAATGTGTAACACCTGTACAGGGAGCTTTGTCTGGATGTCCAAGTGCCTCACTCTATTTCTAATGCTGACTCTAAAGTTGACTCTGCCACAGAGTCAACTGTAGAGTCTAATGCAAAGTCTAATGCTGACTCTGCCACATCTCTGTAACCCTACATTTTCAATCATTACTCGAATCTTATGGTTGTAGGTGAGGGCTGAAATTTAGATTGGTAAATTGAAAGCTTCACCTTTTGACTCAGCTCTTGTTCAGAAGACGAGTACATGCCTGCATTACTGCTGACACTGGTCCATTTCACTTCACTTGATCCCAAGGTCATTACCAAAGAGACATTGACATTGCCTTGGCTGTATTTTGTGTTCAGCAAATTGTCATTTAAGCAAGTGTGTGGCAACCAAGAATGTAGGACTCAGCTAAACAGAACAAAACTCAAAATCACAGTTTCATTGCTGGTAAAAATGGTAAAAAAAATTTAAAAAAAATTTAAAAAAAAATGCAAAAGTAAACAGTAACAGGACATGATGTACTGACTGGAAGGAAAACAGATGAACATCACCTACAACCAGGGAGAACACGACTAAGAGCCAAGGGAGAGGCAGACAATAAATACACAAGAGGAGATTGGGGCAGAGTGGACACACCTGGAGAACACAGCTGAACAAAATCAGACTGATGAGACTGGAGAAAGAAAACTGAACATCACACACATAAGACAGGAGACGCAGAATGAGACTTAGACTAAGGACTGGACATAGAAAGAAACTAAAATCATAAGGAACCAAGGACTAGAAGCAAAGATCAACCTAGAAGCACAAACGAAGAAGACAAATTTTTATTTTTATCCATCCTTAGCCTCCTCTTCTGTCACACCAACCCTCTGCATGTCCTCCGTCACTACATCCAATCTTTTCCATGGTCTTCCACTTTTCCTCCTGCCTGGTAGCTCCATCTTCAACTTTCTTTGTCCATATATCCACAATCTCTCAACTCAGCATGTCTAAACCTTCTCATCTTTGCCTCTCTTACTAATCTATTTCTAATAATTTCCATCCCTTCTGGTCATTCTAAACTAAGATAAACAACATGTGGACAGATTACCTTTGCTGCCATGTTAGCATTTAGCTAAAAGCTTAGCTGTGCATGTGCAACTTCACAGTGCTGCTAGCATGACTGAAAGTCAAGCGTTAGTTCTCAGAACTGAAAAATTAAACCACTGCTTAAGTGGCAAAGCTGCAGGTCCTTGGTCACATGGAACTGGCTCTAAAAATAAGTCAGTCCCCAGAAATTCCGATGTTAAAATATCCAAGCTAACAGCATTAATAGCAAGTTTACCAAGTGATATAAAAAGGTCTGAACCTCAGTGAATAGTTTCCTCTTTAATAATTAATAACTCCTGAGGAGATGCTTAAAGAACTCATCCATTTGAATTTTTGCTAAGGCCTAAAGTTGGGCTTTGATTGACCGGTGTGCTGACAAAGGTATCTGTAGCCAACAGTTGCACGCTAGGCCTCACTTCTGGACAAAGAGGTGTAGTGCAGGAATTAGTGGGTGATTTCATGGTGGCTTCATTCATCTTTCATATACACTATATAGGTAGCTCTCACAGAGCTGTTAGCATAGCTGAGGACTCAAGTTTATTTAGCCTCTATTTCTTCGCTGTCAAAACTTCTCGCTGCCCTCCTGCTTTACACGGTTAAAAGCATCATTTTCAGCAGTTTTCCACATCACATTAGAGGAAAACTGCAGTTTGTCATCACAGCAGGAACACCTTCGGTCAGTTAAATCCGAAATGCAACCAACCATTTTACATGCAAGAGACCTGAGAAACTGTGATACTGGCTAATTACATTTGCTTACAAAGTGTAAGGTAAATGTTGACATGATGTATCATAGCCTGCCAAATTCCTCCACCTCCAACCACCTGCATCACAGTGATTGAATAGCTTTAGAGGTATCAACAATATTCACCAATCACTTGTCTGCCAAGAGTGAAAGTCAATGACATTATGTCTACTTATGTGTTTTGATTAATTGTTAGGAATTGGCTTTTTCAGTGCCATCTCCCTTGCGCTTGGGGGAGTAGCTGTTGGCAGTCATTACCATAATCATGTTAGTGTTTGACTCTGCCCTTGTGGTGACTCTGTCCCATTATAATTCCACACAGTAATGGATGCACATCTGAGATGAGATTGGGACATCCTTGTCCTCCGCAGGTTAGGACGGTGGTCACAGCTGCGTAAAAGAAAATGTGTTTTAGAAGTTTGCTTTAATATCATCAAATTTGATATCTCAAATGTTCAAAGCACGTCTCTGATGAAAATTTCTGTTCGCCTGTCTGGTCATCACGTTGCCTACAAGTGTAAATGTGTCCGTCTTGTGATTTATGTTTCGCTCCGCTGACGGTCTCTGCAGGGATCAGCGGCTCTGCTGTTTGCTGTTATCTATCTGACTGAGACATCTCTTGCTCCATCTCAGCTGTCACCTAAAGCTTCATTTCCCTGCCTGTCACCATCTGCTCGGCTCAGTGTCTGCCACAAAGCCACTTTTATATATATATATAAAAACTACTCTGCCACATATTACATCTCATTTCACTGACAATACTTGTGCACCCACGCTGTAAGACCTGACCCTTTGACCTCACCTTATGAGAGTAATGAAAAGTGCCGCTGTAGATTAAATGTGGGCCGCTTCCCCGCATGTACACACACAAATACACATATCCCAAAGGCATGAAGGGGAAAAGCGCTGAAAGGTGTTAAAGAGAGCAAGGTTTGGTTTAGCACAATAAGCATGTGTCCATCCTGAGAAAACAGGAATCCAATAGCGAGGGTTGCCCCAAGGATGATATCGTGCATTTTATGGCCTCTTTATGTCGGTGTTAGCACAAACTTTTTAATGGAGCTCATAAAATGTGCATACTGCTTGAAGACACAGATTTTCTCACAGTGGGGACCTATGGCTGCTACAATGGAAAGAGCACTGATGCTTGTACTTTTCTAAATGTTACTTTTTTTTATCACTTTCATTTTAATGTAAAAACAATTGATAAGTAATTTAATTTTTTTGATAGTGATACTCTTGAAGCTACATTTTGAAATGATACATATGATAGGAGTATTCAAATATTATGACTTACAACACTGACGTCTTACACAACTCACTCCAAGGTTGAATCGTTTTAATGTAGGATACAAGCTATACACAAATAGCTTTTTCACTCAGTCTCTGATGATGATAACGACAGCTTTGTGCCCCGAAAAAGAGCTATATCTAATGTGATCGCCCACATTTCATTCAGTCGTTTTAGTTTGGTCTGGGTGTCACTTCCATTATAAAATGTATTTCAGTTAGATACAGTGCTGTGCAAAAGTCTTGAGCCACTCGTGACTTCTTTTTGCAAGGATAATGGGAAATAGGTGATGGATGATTGAAAAATGTGCAAATACACATAGAAACAATTGTAACAGCCTTCAGGTTTTTGGATATTGCCTTCCATTTGTTCTATTGTCTGCCAAGAAGATCCCGCACTGCTTGAGTAAAGTTAAGGTCTGAGGTCAGGGGAGGCCAATCCTTGACTAATTGTGTGCTCCGTGGTGTCTTTTTCTCTCCAGATATGCTTTTACTGCACTGGCAGTGTGTTTGGGATCATTGTAATGCCAAACATATGCTTTCCAGATGGTATTACATGGCGGTTTAAAGTCTGATGGCACTTTTCTGTGTTCATAATTCCTCAGTTTTGACAAGATCCTCAACACCACTGACTGAAATACAGTCCCAAAACATGACAGAGCCTCCACTGTGTTTTACAGTTGGCTGTAGACACTCACTATTGAACCTCCCATGGACATACTGGCAACAGCTGATGACTTTGAACCCAAAATTTTACCCCATAAGATGTGTTTCCACTGATTTTCAGTCCAGTTCTTGTGTAATTTGGCATACCTCAGCCTTTTATCCCCATTTCCCTTACTTAACAATGGCTCTGCTGCAGACCATGCCAAGACATGCCAAGAGTTTGGCTAATGGCTGTTTGTTAATCGTTTGCCTGTCGAACTGTGTTATCTTTGGCATTTTTCATAGATTCAAAAAATTGGGAACAAATGATGTGTTTTTGCAACAGGCCACCCAAATATACAATTTGAAAATTGGTTATTTGCTAAGTTGTCTGTTATGTGTAGAGTGGTTCATCCCTTGAGTTAGGTTTCTTTTTTAATATTTGAATGGTTCATAGGTCAGTGTTAAACAATGAAAAAAAAAACATTCCTCTAAAAACGGTCTGGTATAGGCACTGGACTGAAAATTACAAAGCACCCAATGTTAAAAGAAGAACTTTGGAAGACCTTCATGAAGCCTTGAGGCCTTTTGATGGAGCCCACTTCAAAAAAATTCAAGAATGTATGGCTCCTTGGAACCAAAATTTTAAAGGAATAAGGGTTTGCACATTTAGTACTTTGGGTTGAATTTGGCTTCTTAAGGACGCAAGCTCGACTGAATTAAAAAAGTGACATATACGAATGCTCCGAATTATTTTGTCTGGCTGTCTGGCTATGACCTCAGCTGTGCTCTGCATCAAGGTGCCGCTTAACCTCATTAGAGGACAATGAAACAATAGATAAAATATCTGTTTGCCTACGCACACACACAGACACATGAATTATAAACAGATATTTCAGCCTTTACGTTCTTGACACGGAGACACTTTTTTTTCACAGCGATACATCTTTATTACCTACTTAAGCCTAAAGTGGCTCCATCACCTGACATCTAAATCTTTGTTATTGCTCTGGCGCCACAATGTTGGATTCATAAGGCGATACAACACAGCAGAGCTTAGACCACGCTCAAGTGTGTGGGCATTGCAGACAATGGCCACTGGGTCAATGAGGGGTGAGGAGAGAAGTGAGTCCCAGGAGAGCGTGCAAGAAGGATTTTCATTGCTCCAAATAATGACAGCACAATATCACCAAGCCAATGCGATGTGACGACAGTAACGATCGAATGTGGTTCTTTGTATCAAAGTTCACCCTTTTGACCTCCATGTTGCTATGGAAATACTATATAGTAGCAATACCTGCTGACTGACACCTGTCACCTGGGGCAGATATCACTTTCAGATAATGTTCTTTTAAGTGCACTCTCCTTCCTCTGTTTGTCACCAACAGTCGCCCTATAGCCAAAATTTACAGTCTTTTAAGCTGTACTTCCAATTATGCTTAGATGGCAACATAGTCAGTGACTGGATTGTGGTCTGTGGTTTGATTTTGGCACACAAATGTTTGTTTGTTTTATAGATAAAGGCTAATGCATATGGAAAGAATCACAACTTGTTTAAGATTAATGCAAATCAACAGTGTGTCCGGTTGCTGTGGATGTTTTCAGAATTAAGCCAAGCCACAATCTTTATGATTCATAAAACACTGCAGAGTGCTGTGGTCTCACCAGTTATTTATAGTTTCAAAAGTTTGTCATTGAGCGTTATATCTGTATTTTCAGTACTGATATTTTTGCAACTTGTGAAATGCATAAATTAACAACATTTTCTGTTCCAGCTAAAAAAATTATCAAATTATACTAACGTTGTAATTAAAAGGATTTTTGCTGCTGCAAATTAGTTTTAGACACAATTTGCAAAAGATTCTTTTTTCATAATCATTAGTTTAACCAAACTGCTGAGCCGATGTTGTGACCTATGCGCTGCTATTATGATTTTAACATGATCACATATATATGCTCCTGCATATTCTACACTTTACTGGTTTTGTGGTGTTCCATAATTGAAAATTGAGCGTGCTTTGTTTGTGCTGATGTCGTCGAAAACCCTCCAGTTTGTATATGAAGCATCCTGTGCACCCCCCTCCAACAACACTCGTCCCCCGAGGCTCTCTCTGTGTGTGAGACTACACAGAAAGCCCCAGCTGGAACCACCTCAGCAAAATTTTTGACCAGAGACAGGACAGCTAAACCGCTCTTGCCCCTTGGGTGTTTGTTCATGAGAAAGAGATAAAACGAAGAACAAAGAAAAAGTAAAAAACAGCATAAAAGAGGACGTTATTAGGATTGAAAAACAAAGAAGACTCAAAGTCAAGTTTTTTCTCAATTCAAGTCTACATGGTAACAGGCTCTGGTGTAGTCACCTTGTGTTTCCAGATAAATGCCAGTGCTCCAGGGAAGTAATGCCCTGCCAATGGGAGCGTCACGGTGATATGAAGGGAAGTTGTGCATAAGTTTGCAGTGAAAAAAGGGCAAAATAACCCTCACGAAATTCCTTTAGAGAGCAAAAGTTGCCTGATGCAAACTATGATGAGTAGATTTGGAGTAATTGCATAAATAAATCTGATCAACTATAATATCTCCATCAACTAATGTTTGGTAAAAGATGGTAAATGAGAAAACTGTTGCTCAGTTTTCATGTTGAAGTGAGCAAAATCCTGGACCCTGAATTGTCACAGATGCATCCATGGCAGTGTGAGTGTGTGTGAGAGAAAGTGCTTAAAGTGATTTATGAATCTATGGATAAATGTAGCTTATAGTGTTAATAGTGTTAATTAGAATAAAGTGATATTTAAGTGCCAGTTCTTTTTAAAAACTACAAATTATAAGAGGAAAAGTGCAATGCAACTTTTATAAAACAATCTTATATCAGTTTCAGGCTCTTAAGCTTACTGCAGTGCACTGCAGTGATGAGAACAGTGTGTCTAATGCCAGTGAAAAATGTATGTATATATGACCAGATAGTTTAAATGTATCTTACATCATTACCTGAACCTAATCTTATTTTAATGTACTCTAGATCTCTCATATCCTGTCAGTTAGGGACCCATCGTGATTAGAAAGGACTTAATTATTCCAAAACAAAAGCCTACTGGAGACACAAAAGGAAGGTTGTGGCGCTGGCTGTTGATATTGTTCTATCAGACAGCTCGAAGGGAGGAAGTCCTCTGTCTGAGCTGCCAGGCCTCGCTGTTTTTGGGGGGGCTCGGGGGAAGAGGGGGAGGGGTCGTGGGGATAAGAGACCACCCTGTTATCTTTGTGTAAAAGGTCACACAAGAAGCAAAAGCAACAGCCATCTGTGTTTTCCACACACTCTGATGCAGCTATCTGGATAATGGAGGGCTGAGCGCACACACGCATGCACGCAGACATCGGTCACTCGTATCTGCACCCGAGGACAATATCTTGAAAGGTGCATTGTCAGAAGAAAGTGGAAAGCCCCGCTGATATGTTATATGTTGTTGCTGCAACGTGCGTGTGTGGCTACCATTGTTGTTGAAACAAAAAGTTTATATGCAGGCGTTTGCTTGGAATGAATAGTGCTCATTTATATTTATCAGAGATTTGACGTATGTTTTAGTGCTGCCATTGAACAGGATGTGTCTCCTTATTTATGCGACAGCTTCAAGCAGCCTAAAGCATGATATTTTCATTTGCAGCTTTGACGTATTGTCAAAAATAAACTGGAGTGGTGGCACTCTAGCTAATGACGGCCGTTCTAATACATCTGACTCCTGTCCATGGGGATAAATGAAATCCTTTCTTGTGTTCCACGTTGTTGCATAACTCAATGCACAATGTGCTTGCACCTTCATCCAGACTTGCGTGAGACTATATAAAAGCTCTGCCAAAGACGTGTGTTTCACTAGCAGGAGTATCTGCATCCTCCCAGTCTCCTTTGGCTGAGAAATGTGAAAACACTCACAGGAAGAGTAAATTCTGGCTCGGGACTTTTTTTCACGATCCTATTGTTTTCTCTCCAGTTCCTTTAGTGGCATACACAAGCAGACTGGTCACAGTGGATAGCACACAACACATGTGTGCTCGTGTGGAGACATGTACGCCACATAATTGCATGAACACGCACAGCACATGCACACACGCGCCTTAAATGCTCAGAGCGGATCCCGTCCAGGGAATTCATGTTATTATTGCCACATGGGACCTCAGTGTTGAGCGCTATTAAAGCGATAAACAAAAGCACGCTGCACAGATTACGGAAATATATAATTCGGTAAGAACCTGCAGAGATAAAGACAATAACTCATCAGTCTGTCACAATGAAAGGCCTCTGAGGACACAGATGCTCCTTTTTATAGAACTCCTTGAGTGGTGCACTGTTTTTGCCTCCACTGCAATATAGAGAAAAGAATAACAAATTCATCCATTATCAGGGTCTGGCCTAGTCTCTGGGCTTCAGGCTAATTAACGACAATATGACAGCTATTGTTCCAGAGCCATGGCCTTTTACTACAGAGCAATAATACTTTGTTTTTTTTGGGAATGCAACAGTGCTTTCACTTTATCTTTGAGTAGCCTAGACTTAACACAAACAGACCTTCTGAAAGATAGCATGACCTAATTCGCCACTGACGCACCACTCAATCATGATTTGGAAAACTTATGTGGCATTTTTACAAAGTGCTTACGAGAGCATGAAATTTACAGTGTGGCAGGGACAGATCCGAAACAGTAACTGAGCTTGAATATTCCTAAATTTGATATAATGTATTTTATTGTTCAGATGTCAGCGGTGATACGAGGTAGTCTGATTGATGTGCTGTAGACTCCTAAAGGCCCTTTGGGGAATGAAACCTGTATTTGCTGCTTATTTGTGCTGATGCCCAGGGTCTGTCTGCTTATTGTAAAGCTCAGCTGCATTTATACATGCAGTATAGCCATATATATATATATATATATGTATCTGTGTGTGCAAGCAAAATTAGTGGAGGGAGTTTGGAGATGGGGTCTGCCTTGTTGGAAGAGTTGGAGGAAACACTGCTGACAGCAGGGTTTTCTTTCAGATTGCAAAAAATGTTTTTTGTGTGTATTTTAGGCATAAGAATTTCGAGATGGCTTCAAGAGACATTGATGTGCTCATTTTTAATAATGAATCATGATTTTTTTTCTTTGTCTTGCCACAGTTGTTGGAAAAAGAAAAATAATCCTGAAGTAATCTCCCCTCGCATTTTGTAATGAAGTCTGTTGTCCTGTCATATTCACCTCGCCTGCTGTGAAGTCTCAAAATCAGAGTCTATTCAAAAGTCTCTGAAGAGCACTGTTGTCCTTACTGGTTCACAGTTGGGGATCAATAAAACACGTCGATGATTGTTCGATCCGCTGCAGGAGTCAAACGCTTTGCCTTCCAATTATAAAGGTGTTAGAGGTCGCTTTAAAGGGTGAAAGACCTCTGCCTGATTGTTCTCAAGCATTACATTAATCAATAATGCACTGCAGTTTGACTGCATGGCTGCTTAATTCACTGCTCTGCTTTCTTGGAAAATTATTCAGTGCAAAAGTTTCTCTTTCGTTGACACACATATCTGTGTCACACATGTGCTTTCTAGCAACCAGCTGCATTAAACTGTGATATCTCGCAGCTCTCTCAGAGGAATAAATACATTCAAACCATCCACTGAGTCTAGTGATTTGCTTGTAAAGCAGGTGTTATGGATTGTGTCAGCTCTGGGAACAAGTTGCTGACCCCTTTGCCCAATCCCTTTCCTGTTTGGTGTTGGGTGTGCTGGCGAGTGCGGGGTGAGATCAAGTCAGTTTGTTTTTCTGCTACTACAGCGTGTTTTTCTCAATAATATCACCGTTGCCCCCTTCTCTCTTCCAGTCAAGCCATGTTCCAGGTGGGGTGACAGAGCGCAGTGCACAGCCACAGGCTGTCCAGGAAATTTGTGTCCTCTATCCAAAAACATGTTTTGACCGTCTGTGCCACATCTGGTGGAGATATTTACTACTGAAGCCATTCTTTTCTGCAAGAGCATGACACAATACTCTTGACAGGTTCTATTTGCACACCCAGCAAAAGCAAAACACATTTTGCACAAATGAAAGCACAAAAAAAAAAAAGGTCATGCGCACCAATTGTGAATAAAATACTCTTGAGAGTGGCACATTGGCACTGCCAAAAGACCAGACTGGAGCTATCTTTAGTCATCCAATTGAAAAACAAAAGGTTGCTTTATGGCAGCTATAAATGTGCTACTACTGACAAAAAAAAACCCACTTGGCTTCAGCATACCACAATAGTTTTATTTATGTTTTTTTTACAGCATCACAATCTAACAATTGGATGCGGAACAACTGAGTCACAGTGATCAAATTGTTTTGCTGTACCGTATTGAAAAATACATTAGTCAGCATCATACACAAATAAAGAGTTTAATTACTGCAGCAAATGCTGCGGTCACATTTCCAAGTGAAATAATCTCATATTTAACATCCTCTATGGTGATACAGTTAATAATTCAGGAATTGTATAATAGCAAACAGTAATTTTATTTTATATTTCTTAATTAGACGACACACAGAAGAGCAAAGATAACATGGAGTCATTATGACATGAACACTCTCTTTGCACCTGCAGCAAAGTCTGGTCCCTTCTGCACCAAACCATCTGGAATGGGAATTTTCCAGTGTGTATAATGTATGGGTCTGTACGCCAGCGCAGCAGTGAAGACCAGAGCCCTGTGGTGATACACTAGATGATTCTTTCATTGTGCTTCTCTGCTCTATCACTATCCACTTCAACTGCGCTGTAGAAATCCCTGAGGTATGCCGCTTTGTTTGACCTTCAAGTGGGTAGAAAAGCAGGAAGAAAGAGGTGAGCTACTCCTATTCTAAGTGTGGGCATTTAACCAGCATTGGGAGCTGTCAAATCAGAGACCCCTAAGTGGGCTACGGTCCCAGTCCCCCCATGTTGCACAAGGTGTCCTTGGAATCCCACCATGAGCCCCACTTTTAAGCTGTTTGAAGTTTTTCTATTCCTCGAACCATCGTGCTCTGCAGAGCACCAGTCAATCATCTTTGTTGGAGGTTACCTAAGGGGTTAACATTACCAACCTTTCCCATCTGTTGCTAAGGAAGTGGTGCCTGTTGTGCAGGAAACTGGGAGAGCAGTTTCCTGTTATGAAGAGAGGTTTTTAAAGGGTTGCATTCATTCAATCATGCCACAGATGCCGGGCCAGGAAGCCCAGCCAATAGCAAAAGCTTTGGTGTCCTAGAGAAACTGTTTTTGGAAACTGCTTTTAGGAGCCTTTCTATGCACTGTTCTAGTTCAGGAAATGCTCCATGAGCAAAACACACTGGAGAAAAACTGCTTCATTTCTGATTAGATAATCCAGTGATGCTCCAAGCACGACAAGTATGCAGCGACACAGCTGAACAGCTTATCTAACTTTGTGGATCTTCCAACTGTCATCAGTTACATGTCAATGAAAAGACACCTCACACGCACACACACAAAGAACAGATGTTGTTTTCCATGCAAAAAACAATAAAAATGTAGCTGCAGATTTAAAGATGTCCATCGGGACGATACGGTGCTGAAGATGAATTGTGGCTTATAGTTTCATATTTACTGAACAAATCTCTCTCAACTCCATCTGACCCTGCTGGTCTGTATGGCAACATTTACACGCATATGTGGAGCAAAGGACGGCCACTCGTGTGGTGAAGTACACGGATTCGTCAGTGCCAAAACTTCCACAGTAGCTGAGAGAAATTGGTGTGCAGTGCATTTTGAGTGGGGCTGAATTGCGCCTCGAGTCCGCGCTGCGCTCTGTAATCCTGCCTCAGGAAGCGCCAGGAAGCACCTCCCGTTTCCACACAGCAGCGTCCGCTGTAGCATCAGCACTCGAGCTCAAAGCTCAGCTGCTCATTCTGCGAGAAGAGGCACCTTGCACAAGTCGACCACCACTGGAGAAGATAAAGATGACATGTTCTGCTCCTCTTCCTCCACAACTTGATTCTCCGGCGATGCGTTTGGATTAAGTTTCCGCGTCATTTGGAGAGGCACGATCGGCGTGTGGGCAAAAATGAGGATAACTTTCGCTTACCGTGTATGATGATGTCCAAGAATGAACGCAGGTTGGTTGTGAAATATATAAGCTTTGCGTGAACACACCAGAAAGGCAACTTTTGGTTTTACACGATGAAAAGTGTGTTAATGCAAGAGTGTTAAACTGTGAATCTGGTTAATGGTGCCTGGAGTTATATTGCACCTACTTGCTTTGCACGTTACAGGATGATTTTCATTGTAGGACTGGAAATGATCTGGTCCGTTACATTTTAGTTAGTTTGATAGTTTGGTCACACGTCTACTGATCTTTTTTCATGTGAATTATCTGTTTATAACACTTTTTGAGTGGTTTAAATCACAGACCCGTTATGGCCAGTTCCCAGTGGAGGGCTCCACTAGGAAAAATGTCCTGTTATAGTATTAGATTTGGAATTAGGATTATAATCCATCTTTATGAAAGTGCACAAAGCAATTGTTCTGGATAAAAGGTCACCTGTCCTGAAAGGTTTAGCCTTCAAGAAAGAAAGAAAGAAAAAAAGAAAGTTAGTAACCGGGTGCAGTTTAAGTGAAAAATTTCAAACAGAATCTCAGCAGTAATTATCAGTTTCTGTATGACAGCCTCCTCGCTTTAGATTTTAGGCTGGTTCGGTGTGATTTTTATGGTTGGTATTCATAATAAGGACTCAGTCTGAAATCATATCCTGAGAGTTTGGCACTGTCAAGGTCCCAGTGTCTATCTCTTCCTTTGTTTTTCAAGCATTTGTTCTAATTGAATTCTTGTTGCGTAATCCATATCCTGTTGTTTGCAGTCGGTTGCTTTGTCAGACTGGGATCCTTGTTTTTTTCTCTTCCTCTTTTATTGTTCTTTGACACACTCTTTCAGGAAAAAAAGAAAAGAAAAACTGTGTGTGCTTACATATGCGCTTGTGTTTCTGGGTGTTTGGGAAGAATGGCGAGAAGGAAGTGCATTTGTGTTGTGAAAATATGTACTCCTAAAGAGGTTTATGGAGGAATGATGGGGGGTGTAGTTGATGTCCTTTCCCTAACCTGCGTGGAGTCCTTCATGTTGTCTCGGCTGGCCTGATTAATGAACCTGGAATTCTTTTTTTTTTTTTCATTACTGAAAAAAAGTCAAAGTGTTGGAAGAATATGCTATAAACGAGACGGAGAGTGCACTGGCACACACAGAGAGAGAGGGAACACTAAGAGATAACCAGGGTGCACACAGGGTTTAATAGGATGTGCGTCAGGGCAGGTACTAAATAACAGGAAGAGACCAGGGGTGTATACACACTTTGTTAAGTATGGGTGTGTTTCATTAGAATTATAAATTTCACAAGCATTGCTCTTCACTGACTTAACACAATTTAACACCTACTTCATTTTAATAGTAAAAAAAATAAAGTTATTATAGGTATAACCACCTTAATCATATCTTATGAGATTGTTTAAATACACATATGGCAGTGTGAAGAATTCTTATGAATTTAGTTGAAAAGTTTTCACCGTAATCAGCCCATCATTATCTAATCCTGCTTTAACTGGCCAATCTGCATGTGTCATTTCCTAGATGGGAAATGTTATTGTTCCTTCTCTAAGTACCCTGTGGCTCTGTTATTTTTCCTGCTGATTGTGTCCCCTGCAGCTTTCTGCATGTCACTGACTACTACAGTGTACAAGGTTTCCTCTTAGCAGTGTACACAGCAGCAGAAGCCACATGTTTTATCTTAGCGCAAGCTTGCAAAGTATGGCAAATATTATTTGCGTCACTAATTTCTTTAAATTTTCTCACTTTCTTCAGATTTTCAAAATCCGCTGCAAGTCCCTCGACCAAAGGTCCGCAGTCATCTCACCATCAAAGTGCAGTCCAAGCTAATGTCGAGGCCTTGTCCCACTGTCCAAGGTCCAAAACCTCCTGTTGCCCCCAAGCCCAGACCCCTGTATGAGCCTTACCCACAGGGGGAGCCCTGTGCTCAGCAGAGTCTCAGTAATGGAGATGTGGCTCACTCTGATGGAGAGACTGAAGAGCTCCATGAAATGGAGAATCAGGACCAAGAGGAGAAAAGTGAGGCACAGGAAGGGGATAATGACAAAGGGGACACAATAGAGACAGAAACTAAAAAGGAATCAGAAAATGAAGAAGAAATATTAGATAATAACGGTGATGTAGACAGCATCGGCTCTGATGACACAGTCAAAGCAGATGATATTTCCACTGTTGACACTACTGAGAATGAAAATGATGACACTGACTTGAACTCCCCTGAAGATGGCAGTCGCACTGATGATGATGAGAATACACCAGCACCTTCTCAAACTGAAACAGAAGAAGAAGCAGGAGAGGAGGATGAAGAAGTAGAGGAGAAGAGATTAACTGAAAAGACTGAAATACTTTGTGAGCCTGCAGAACACTCAGATGAAGCTTTAGAGGAATCAGACGCTGATCAAACCCAGTCACTCAACAACAGTGAACCGAAGGAGGAAGTCAGTGAAGAAAGTGACGAGCATCTGCACCATGACTCACTTATAAATGAGAATGAACTGACAGGTGGAGGGTTTGCCTTTGGATTCAGCATGCTTCCAACTGTAACTGAGGAATATCCCTACGATGTGATTGGTCCCACAGACGATGCTAGTGATACATGTGAGTCATGCGACCCAGCTGAAACAGGGGACACCGAGGTCTGGCAACCAGAACGGGCAACCAAGGATCCTTCCGGCTGTTTCCGATTCACATCCAGCACAGAGGATGTGTTTGGGCCTTACTCTGTCATACAAGCTGTCCCGGGAGATGTGACTGACACTGCTGACCCTGAGTGGAATCAGGATGATACTGATGGGAAGCCTTCTACCACAGATGAAGAGCACACAACAGGCTATGCTTCTAACCAGGAACCTTACTATGTGTCATCAGATGATGTGGACAAGTTGGAGGATAAGCAGGCGCTTTCAGAACTGGGGCACATCGATGAGGCCACTGAACAGTCAAACGAGCACACAGAAAAGACAAAGGACAGCGAGTCAGCAGATGAGTATGCAAACATTGATGATTCACTCTGCCCTAAAGACGATGACCTTGAGCAGGTAGAGTGTGTCTCATCAGAGGATTACATCGAGATAGGTGATGACGATGAAGAGGAAGCAGAGGAAAAGAAGCATTTCCGAGTAAAAAGTGCAAAAGAAAGAAACGCCAAAAGAGAGCAGGCTCTGCGCAGCCAAAGAAAAAGCTGCCAGCCTCGGCTCAGGTTGTGTAATATCACAGTGCCAGCTGACCTAGACCTGGGCCGAACCCCAGAGCTAACCAACAGGGTGGTGTTTGCCCACACGACCGAGGCCTTTGAAGAAGACATAGAGGAACTGGACTGCCATATTGTGCCTTATTATGAAGACACAGACTCCGATAGTGAAGAGCATATTTATGAAGAGGCAGGGTTTGACTCAGAAGGGGAGAATTTTGTGACACTTGATCGAAAGACAATAGTCACTCGATCACGATCCTATTCTGGGAAAGTTCCTGGTTATGTCCCAGAAACGGTACCAGAGGAGACAGGGACGGAATACCAGACCCATGACTACTACACGGTGTCCTTGGACAAGAACAGTGAGTCTACCAGCCACCCCCAGCAAGCAGGTATAAACTGTGTGATTCCATCTATGAAGTCTCGCCGCTTCTTGTTATACTCACGGTCTGCAGATGGCCCAGACGTGTCCTTCAGCAGCCCACTTGAGATGGGTCAATCATTGAAAGATGAAATCAGGATGAAGAGAAAGGATGACACCCTTTCCCTTCCATGTATGATAACTTCTTCTGGAAGTTTCTCCCAGCGTAGCCATCAGTCCTCCAGTGGTGTTTCCACACCAACTTCTCTAGTGGACATCCCTCCACCATTTGAGCTGGCTTACATCACTAAAAGACCAGTTACCAAGAGTTCCCCATCCCTCCTCATCCAACACGAACCCAGTGACCTACCGAAGAAGAAGAAGTCCTCCTTTAAGCGCTTTTTAGCTCTGAAGTTCAAGAAAAAGACAGATTCAAAGGGATTCAGTGATGGAAGTGTCCGCTCTTCGCGTTCTTCCTCTGAGTCAAGCCACCACGGTCCAGTGAGAGTCATCGAGCTTGATCGCAGAAGCACTGGGAGCTCTCCTCAGCCCCAGTCCCGCATGGTGAAACCTCAGCAGCGTCCTTCAGACCTCCCATCCACCTTTCTCCTTTATAAAGACCAGCACAGGAGGAAAGGAGACCCCAAAGCTTATGGCAGGAGCGTCTCTAGAGTGGAATCCTTCGAGGAGCGCTCTCGCCGCTCTGCCATGCCGCTGCCTTTGACCAAACCCCGCTCTATCTCGTTCCCCAGTGCAGATACCTCAGACTACGAAAACATCCCAGCCATGAGCTCAGACTATGAGAACATCCAGATCCCAGGCAGACCCACTAGATCCCACACTGTTACTGAGTTTTTTGAGGATCCAAACCGTTCAACAGTCCCCTGCAATGAGAATGATGGCTATGTGGATATGAACAGTTTCCCTGGGATTGACAGCAAACCTCAGCCATCGAAATCGGACAATGAAAGGTAAGATTAGCTGCTCTTCAAATGATTTAGTTTCAAAACCAAGATTTTGAAAAGCTTGTTTCATCTGAGCTCTAAAAAAGATGTTACCTCACACCCTACCATCTATAGTGGCATCTTATTAAATGCATTAAATGCATACAGTCATAAAAAGATGAACACGCAAGTGCTACACAATATAGACCAAAGTTATTAAAGGTTCGGTAACTGAGTGCCTAGTTTATACAGCCAGAAAAATTCAAACATTAAAAATATTTGGTTATTATATGAAACCTATTTGGTCAGGTCTGGTTCCTCTGTTGGTATTTGCTGATTTATAGGTTTTTAACCATTTTAGAGTTGTCATGACCCCAGCTTTATTTGTGTACACTGGAAATGTTTAATCTGATGGCTGAACGAGGCTTAAAGAAATTCAATCAAAAAGCTTCCTTTGTCATTTTCTGCCAATAACGATAAATGAAATGTACCTTAGTGTATGTTACCGAGGACCGCTACCTGCCTGGTGGGTGTATCTTTAGAATCCCAGATATAGACCAATACAAACAACTATCAGTGTTTTTTTTTTATGGCTGTGAGCACCACAAAGGATATCACATCTTTCTGTACTGCACTGGGGCTAAAGCTGCATCCCAACATCTGGGCTAAAGAAAATGTAATCTCCATATGCTATGAATTGGAGTGCACTGGCCTTTATACACTACAAAAAACTACTAACAGCCAACGACAGAGGATTAGTGCTTACTCATTTAGTCAAATTAATTAGCTAATCCATTAGCTGTCCAACAGCTTGACTTGGATTGCAGCCATATCTTGTATGTCTTTATTATAATACCCCTTTAATGGATGTTGTTTATGATCAGCTGTTGATTTCCAGCCAGTCGTTTTATACTTGGACATTTTAAACTCTAGAAACAAAGCTTATTCTGCCTGTTCATTTTGCAGTCTGCAGAACAAGAGAGCGCATCTGTCACTGGAATCAGTTTTAAAGTGAGTAAAGCTTGAGTTGTTAGGGGCAGCGCAATACACGCAAGAGTCCAGGCTTAACCCTAGAACAGCTGACAGACATTGTGTGTGAGAGATGAGCAGCCTGCTATGTCAGGCATCACTGGCTTCGGGAAGAAAGACAATGCTTATGGGAGAGCTTACTCCTGATTTTCCATTTGGTGGATTTAGAGGTCACATCTGGTGGTGGTGCTGCTTCTTCTGCAAGTCTGAGCAGATAGAACAGGTAATGGCAATTGCGTAGCTGGCAGAGTGCAGGTTACACACATTAGAGAAAGTCATTATGGATGCAATTAAAAGTGCAAAAATTGAGAGGAGGTTTTTTTTCACATGTAAGAAGTGGCGAACACTAAAGAAAGTGTGAGAGCGTGAGGGGAGGGGAGGTGTGACTAAAAGGAGCTGATCAGTAAGAAAACAAAGAGAATAGCGATCAAGTGAGGTGGTGGGTGGGGGCAGTAGGAACAGGAAAAAGAGAGCGAGAACAGTTGTGGTATAATTGCTCTCCTGTACCTGACACTGATAGTTAAGTTCAGGAGGGCTTTTATTAAAGTAGCTCTCTCCTGAGTGCTCCTCTTTCATTGGACCCTTGAGGGGCAGCAGGGTTTACTGCAGTGCGTGATAGAGTGAGGAATCACCGAGATCAGACTGGGCCAAATTACCCCAGCCTGTGGCACAGCTTCAGCCACTGCAGGCCTCAGTGTTTCCCCAGTCTTAATAAAAGAGTCGTGTTTGATGACTTCTGTGTGGTCAAAGAGATGGGTCATTACCGAGAGCGCTGTGAAATGTTTAAGATGATCCTGGGACAGAATGCTTCCTCCTTAATTTGCCCTTATTTCTGGCAGTGTCCTTTGTTTTGTTTTTTTATTTAATGATCTAATCTACAGTTTGTTTTATAGGTTTATTAGCAAATTTTGTCCTTCGTAACACTTAGCCACACAAAGCTTCTTCTCCAGGTATGCAGCTGTTCATTTTCACCATACCAACATACATATTTATATACATATTTCAACATCATTTTAAATCATTTGCGTTTCAAGCCCTTTCCCGTGGCTTTTTGTCTCCTGATGATGCTATCAATGTGGCTCATTGTGTGCCAGAGGTCTCACAGCGCTCACAAGGATGCAAAAAGCCTATCTGTCCAGTCACCTTGCCTATTCTTCGTTCCCCCGGAGAGGCATCTATTGCCAGGGTCACTCTTTAGTGTATCCATACATGTCAGAGTGTATATACCGCATGAGTGTACCTGTGTTTTACTGCCCACAGTAATCAAGTCCTGTATAGTTGGTGTAGGTGCTTTTGTCTGCGTGTATGTGTACATCTTGCCCAAAACTCTTTTCAAATCTTGACACTTGCCACTGTCCCAGGCCACCAAGCCGACGGAGGCAGTGATTTATTGAGGAAAGATTCAACAGTCAATGTGGTTGTAGACCCACAGAGGAAAAAGTGTGTTTTTGTGGTGAGGAAAATGGCCAAGTGGCCCCAGAGCAGTGCACACAAAAGGACCATGCCTGCAGTCGCAGACATGCATTTTAAGGAGAACTTACAGGCTTGGCTTGTTTCCACGCATGTGATTAATGTCCAGCAGCATTCAGACACTACTTTAACACAGGCATTCAGGCAAAGCAAAGAGACATGTTCATTAGCAAGCTACCATAGTGTACAATGGATAAGGAAAAGGTGCACTAATGATTTATTCCAAGCCCTATACAAGATGTTTGTTTGTAAGTGGTGTGTATATGCATATGTGCACGCATACTAAGTTACAGCTCTGTGTGCTTTATCAAAGATGAGTCTCATGCTGAGTGTGCAGCCTCAGCAGAATAATGTTTGCCAAGTAGCCCTTGCAGTAACAAATGAGAGCTGGCAAACAAGCATTTTAGCAAGGAAAGTCCAGGATTTAGGACTGTGCTCAAATTACGAAGCATAAAGTGTCCCTTCAGGTACCTCAAAGCACTTCCAGGTAGGTTTACAGCAATAATGCAAATATGTTGCCCACACTATGCACACAGTAAAAGGTTTCCACTGTGCTGAGCTCAGTGACACATGCATCTGTGGTTTATCTTTTGGCATCATTTTCACTTCAAACGGTTCAACGTGAACCTCCTCAGAGTGATGACAAAGCCTTGGCATGGCCTCTGAAACAGCTCCTCCACCCACTGTTATGTTAGTGTTAGTAGTGATGAGGGAGACATCTTAAGTACATTGTTGTACTGGGTGGTGGCTGTGTAGCGAGGTGGTGGACAGGGTGTGTCACTGGTTTGGCCAGGCCTGGTGCCAGTCACTCTGAGGTCATTGCCAGGTCATCCCCGGGGAGGAAGCGTCCAGCCTAGGAGCTTCCCACCAGCCTGTTTACAGGAAATGCAGGACGAGGGCTGGGCTCTGGTGGGAGGCAGCAAGGTGGAGAGAGGGGAGGACAGATAGAACGAAGTGGGAAGAAGGGGGTCACCGAGGTGGGGTGGAGGCTCGCAGACTTTCCCTTGAATAGCAGAATGAGGTGTGGTGCAGTCAGGAATGTCAGGTCCGATGTTATTGTTGTTCCAGTTTATCAAGACCATCCCCAGACTCTCGGCATCTTGGCCCAAAGTATAGCAGCATTAAGGATGAATCAACCAGAAGTGAACAGGAGTTATAATGCTGTTCTATATGCGGATGGAATGAATTGCAAACAATCACGATGTGGAAATATTAATAACCTCAACCTATTGATCACATCACAGGGAAGACAGCAGCAATACAGCAAGTGTTCTTCTCACAGTTTCAGCTACACAACAGCCACAGGCTATATGTAATCGTCCTCTCTAAAAACAGAAAAACAGCTATTTAGCACTGCTCCCACACTCTTAATCCTCCCATTAGTATCCCAGTCTTCAATAGTTAGCAAGCTAATGAAGCTTTTCCTTTGGTCCTGTTTCTTGTAATAGTGCCATTAGGAGAGGGAAAAGGCCTGTCTCATTGGTCCAAATATATACTTTAACACTCAGCGTTTAGCTCAATTGAATTACATATTACAAGCATCGCCAAATTCGCAGCAGATTGGTGGAATATCGGCCGTTTAGCAGAGAGCCATTGTGTCTTCCTCGGAATTTGACACAGTAGATTTAACTTTGTCGCATTAACAGGGGACATTGCAGTCGGCTGGCGTAATAGCATTGCCTTAATGGTCTTGTGAAAGGCCTAATGAATTAGTATATTACAAAACTCATATTTGCTGATTTAAATATGGTAATGGAATTTATGTATTTAGTTGGTTGAAGTTTAAATTTGGCATGCCACCGTTTAGAGTAAAAATAGGGCAAAATGGGCTGTTTTTAAAGTGTCAGTATATTTTAAATCAGCAGTCATTGTGTGTGTGTGTGTGTGTGTGCCTTTCACATTTTCTTGTTTGGGAAACAGCTCTTGAATTTGGCCAGTGTAAAGTATCCATAACGCACACAGAGGGTTTGTTTACAAAGATTGTTCTGCCGTTCAAGGTTGAAGGTGAAAAGGTGAAGGTGAGAGTTTGTCTTGGATGTTTGAAGTAATTGATCTCACTTTGAGCTTAGGAGCTACACATTCCCCCACCATTTCTCTTTCTTCACAGCGTCACCCACGCAATCCAGGCTGACCTGTCTTCTCTAAGGTCACCAGGCTGGAGGTGCTTTCACCAGCCAAACCAGTGAGGTCAATTGGTGTCTGTGTGTGCACGTGTGTGTGTGAGTGACTGCGTATGTGTAAGTGAACGGAGTCCAGGGGGATACCTCTTTTAACCTTAGGTCTACTCTCAGTTTGCGCTGAGGGCTGTTTGAGGCATCAATAAAAACACTGATTAAAGGAATGCATGTGAGAATCTATCTCACATGCTTTCCTCCTTCACTGTGTCACTGAAGGAGGATCGTGCTTGAATTTGGTGGGGTGAAGAAAACAGTAGTGTGAGTGGAGACCTGAGTGAGGCAGGCAGACAAACAGCGAGGTCAAGAACCGGATGCACAGAGACACAAGGTCAGCTAGCGATAACTATTAACACTTGTGAATGTCTACTTGGACTTAACTTTAGTAGCACATAAGTGTGGCAGAGACTGGAGGGAACAGCCTGGCTAGAAATATTGCAGACTAATGAACCTCAGGTCTGTGGGAGGATTGGCAGCAGGCCGTGTAAATGGCATGCCACACCAAGAACAAACAGCAGACCAAACAAAAGCATTACACACAGCAGCAAATGCAAGTAATGAGGAAAAGGTACAAGGAAAGATCAGGTCATTTACATTTTCTCCAACAGGTCCAATTCAAGGTCACACAGGGTCAGACAATGATTCACACTCAATGTCATTTAAGAATCACAGATTAAATATTACTTGATAGTTAGATTAAAGTGTGTGTTTTTCCAGCTCACAGCAGTATTTTGAACTGCGTGTTTCACAGTGTATCTAGTCAGGTCAGGTAAATGTGGCCAATCACACAATGCTAGGGGGAGACATTTGTCTCCAGAGCTTTGTGGCTGATGTGACAGGAGGCAGGTCTGCGATCCCTCCCAGTCAGCTACTGTCTTGAAGCAACATTGGTGCAGTAAGACAGCATTAAAATGGCAATAAGACAGAAAATAGATCGATCTGAAACTTCCTCCACAGATAGTGATGTAGTTGCTTCACAACAACGATTTAACAGCAACTCAGCAATCTTGTTCTTACATGGGAATATAACCAGAATACAAGCAGTTGGCAACCAGTGGAGTCGAGTCCTCCAGTGTAAAGAGGCAAGTTTTCACACCTGTAGTTCATTTACTCTGGTCCCAGTAGTCTTTTCATTTCATGCATAGTTGCTATCCTGTACAGACCTGTGCACACCTATAGTGCCTTGCTGCATCCCAGAATACAAAGTATTCATGGCTATGGGAAGTTTTTTAGCTATGCTTGCAGCGCATACCTGGTAGTTGGTTCGACTGAAGGTCCGATCATGTTCACATCATAAACAAAGCGCTCTGGAGTTCGTTTAGAACCGCACCAAGACCACCTCCACCAAAGGGTCTCAGTGCCATTGTTTTGTTCCGCACCCAAGTGCGACTACCGTGTTCACATCTGCACAAACAGACTGCACCAATGAGGAAACTAAACCAGAGTTTGATTTAAACTGACTGAATACTTACTCAACCAGGCAACCAGTGCATTCGCCTTGTGATTACACCCAGAGGTTCACCATGCCTCAACCTCTGGGTCAGCAGTTGGTCCTTGTAACTGCTTTCATCTATCTCAAACAACAAAATAATTCAATGTGATCACCAGGCAACCACCAATTTTTCCTAGTCACAAGGAGGTTGCCATCCCACTTTTACTCTGAGGTCAAGTGAGGTAATAAAGAGCAAAAAGGTTGTGGTGTGAGAAATGTTCAGACACACCATTTTCAAACTTTTAGGTCTAAGAAATGAAAATATTTGAAGATGTTTACCAGTGCTAAGCTTCTGTCACAAAGTTCTGAAGGTAAACTTTACCCCAGTTATGATTTTTTTTTTCAGCATAATGGTTAAAATAATAAAATGCAACCTAAATGCAAAACAGCTCTTACTTATATTCCACCTTGAGTCATTACCAGTAATTATCAGGAGTAAAAACTGATCATGTTGATCAGTTTTTACTCCTGGGTTAAAATTCTGAACTTTGCTATGCTGTAATTGTTGAGTAATGTAATGTGATTTCCAGTGTCTGCCAAGAACAGCACTGAGGTTTGTTTAGGCCACCATGACTGAGACTCCTGTAGCTATTAGTGAGTGCGAGCGAGTGTTCACATTCAGGGTCATTTTTTTAATGCTAATTAAAGCTGTGTTCTTGTAGTCATGTATGAGGCTCAGTGACTGTGACAAAAATGAGATCTTGGCTCTACTAATAGTGTGAGAGTATATTTTGTGAACTGATGTATTTTCTAGTCACTTAAACTCATGTATATTGAGGTGCTTTTTATTTAATATTAAGTAGAGCTCACTAACATGAGTTAGAATTTAAAGTGTAGTAACGTGTGTTTCATCAGAGCACAGGCAGTGCTCCCAGCACCTATTATACCTGTCCTATACATGTCATACTGCTGCTCTGCCAGTAACTGTTACTCAGGTATCTTACTGACAGTGTGACTGTTAGGATACTGAATGGGTCTTAATGGGCCAGAGGGCATTAATAATTAGCACAGATTGCATTTAAAGGGATTAAATGTGAAGTGACCTACAACGTGCCCCTCTCAGGTGTAGAAGCTCACTAAAGGATTACCGGCGCACATACACAAACGTGCCATCTGTGAAGAGCACAAATCAGGAAAGGGATTACAGTATGCCTCTGGAGGGCTCCATATGAGGACAGAAATGCTTAGAGATGCACACAGGAAAAAGAAAAACCCACAATTACAGGGAGTTTGCAGTAATCCTTAGTGTTTTAAAGGAAGCCCCATTAGAATACGGTGGCTTTTTACAGTAAATGTGCTAAATGCGTCCTCTGTGCTACCTTGAAATCCCAGTTGAATATATTCAGCATCTTCCTGGTTAAGATTTGCTCTTATGATAAAGCCTCTCATCAAACTAGATATTTCATATGTCATATTTCATTACCAGTGCTGTTTTGCTGCTTTCATACTTTTTTCTCCCCCTGGCAGTGCCTACACAGAGCCTTTCCCAATGAACCCCGTCTCTGCTGGGCTGTCAGCGGATGAGGACCACGGGCGTACCTCTGAGGAGGAAGAGGGGGCAGTAGAGCAGGGTTATGAACGGCAGGTGAGTCGTGGTGGGATGTGAAAACGAGTGAAAGCGAGAGAGAAAGTGGTTTATTTAGCCCCATGACCTGCTAATTGGTTTAGTAACTCTAGATGAACAGCTGAAGTCCTGCTTTATTTTGTTGACAGTGCTAGATTTGAATTATCAGACCTTTGACAAAAGTAAAAACGAAAAATGAGGGGTAAACAATTTCTGTATAGTAGAAAACAGACATTTTACAGTAGCTCAAAGATGGACCCCACCCATCCTGCTGCTATCACAATTGCATCAGCCCCCTGCTCTCGTTATGTGACACTCATTTCCTTGTTCTCCCTTTCTTCAAAGAAAAGCCACAATAAATGAGAAGAGAATGCAACGAGGAAAAAAGTGAGGTTTTAGTTGTTGGCCCCAGGAACAGATTCATTTAACTGCATTTTGTTTTGGTTTTATTTCAAGGAAACGAGGATCGTGTGACTTTAATGCAGTATTTGTGAAATGCAGCACATAGGAACAAAAATAAGGCCGACAAGCACAGGAGCTGTACCGGTAAATCCCTAAAAGGCTCCGATGTTATGCTTTGGCTTGGATGTTTTGTAGCCCTTTGATTAGCTTCTAAATCAATGGGCAGCACTGTTGTCACCACACACACGCACACACACACACACACACACACACACACACACACACACAGGCTCTCATACATAATGCATCTCAATTTAAAAGTTACGTATTTTCAGGAAACCTTCACGTCTGCGCTGCAGCGTAATGAAATAATCAGTCTTATTTTGACAGCAGGAATCTACAAAAAAGTGGATTTGAGTTTTTGTCGGGCTCCTCGGCTGCCGCGTGGCTTGGCTGCGCATTAGCGTTCGAGAGCAGTAAGTGTCCACAGAGAGCCTTTAAACATGCACTGTGTTCATTCGTCTCCCGCCGTTCTCCCTCCCTGTCACGCAGATTGATGGCCGATCCCGAGCGTTCTACATCGCCAAAGAGCTCGTCGACTCAGAGAGACTGTGAGTTGCCCGCACTTGTGGATTCCTCCAATTTGAGCCACATCTCTTCCACGTCATCACAAGCATCGTCCTCTATCGACATCTAATTTATTTTTTAATACAATATTGTTATTTTTATGCCCCCGTCCCCCGTTTTGCTCTCCATTTCCATCCAACTGCATCCCCGCCTTCTTCTCCCTCGTTCATCAAGCTGCATGCAGAGTAACTGACAGCCAATTACACAAGTGTCTTTCACCAGTCTCGCTCCCGCCCTGCTGCCCACTTAACCATTCCACTGATGTAGTTTTTCCATCATGCATAATTTAAATAATTAAATGAGTCCCATGGAAAAAAAAGAACTTAGTTGTGTAGAAGGTTGTAAATTCCTCCCCACAGTTTAATTAGATCTAATGCTCCTCTTCTCTTCTTGTTTTCAGACACATCAGCGGCCTGAAGCACCTTCAGGAGGTAAGAGGACATTCACCGGCACACGCCACAAAAGTGTCACACAGGCTTGAAATCTCTCCTGCTTGAAGGCCTATTAAACTGTCTTGATAACATCATATCCTGTGTGTCTGCTCCCCAGTCTCTGTCTCCTTTTTCTCACCCCCTCACCCCCCTCCACCTTTGTATGGGTCTGTTCAGGTTTATCACTGTTGTTGCAGCAAGATCTACTTCCTGGTTCTGACAAAGTTGACATGTAGTACTCTGGCGTGGTCAGCTGTAAGATGACGCAGCGTTCCTAATGATGCCGTTCTCGTGTCCTTACTCATCTGACACTGTGTGCATGCGCACGCCCACCCTCGAATGGCAATCTGCCACCCGAAGGTCACCAAAAAAACCAAAAAAACAAAGCAGGAGGGTCCTTTTTTATATTTTGCGTGCACCTCAAGTTCCTCGTGACCGTGTTGTGTCATCCAGTGGAGAATTTCCCTCTCATTAGAGGAACAAGTAAAGTTATTGTTGGACAGAGGATTTGAAAGTGAGCCGTGATGAGCCAGAGGGCGGCCACGCATCACAGCCAACTGTTGTCACCTCTTCCCATCGTTTCTCACTCACTGCCTGTCATAACAAGAGCACATCCCCGCAGAGGTACAAACAAAGAAGGATATTTGACACCTAAAATGACCTTTAGTGACAACTTTTATTTAATTCACCTTTTTTTTTTAAAAGAACTCGCGCATTAGAAGTGAAAACACGGTGTGGAGAAGTGGCTATTAAGGTGATGGTTGCCAGTACAAATCTGACAGGTAGAGTCATTGAAGCCGGGGAAGCCCATCAGTCAGCCTGTACCTTCTAACCTTGAATAAGGTCATAACCTGAATTTCTTATGTGTGGCCCTTCACCATGATTTATGAACGCCTGCCGTGAGTGCACCGTAGCAGCTCTGCGTAATGGCTAATTTGATGCCATTAAACAGCAACTAATATAAATATTATGCAATGGGCCCAACTCATTATCATATATCTGCAGTCTCATCATGATCTTCAGTCATACTAATTAGCTGATGTGTGGCAAAGTGCAGGCAGAGACATATGCTGGACATCAGTGCATCAGCGATGAGACGTTTCAGCAAGTAATTAATGAACATTTTTCTTCTATGTAAATTATTATTATGTTACCAGAAATTGCCATTTAATAGACACCGAGTAACCTCGCATTCCTCCTCAGTGTCACCACACCACCTTTTCTGACACCTTTCAGAGGTGACATTGAGGCTTTTCAGGTTTTTATTCATGCATTTGCATAATGCATGGGGGTCTTGTTATTCTTCAGACTTCAGAAATGTGGTCTTTTGAGATATCAGTCACTGTTTTTATGCAGGCTGATCTCATAATTAGAATGAAACAGAGATATTCCAGCCGCGGAACGCTCCAGCGGCACAACATGTACAAACACACAGTCTGGGAAAAAAAACAAGGCGCAGCGTAAAGTGAGAGGCACATGAGCTATTGTTCCATTGTTTGATAAGGAATAACAAGAACACAAAGAATTTCCAGGACCGTGCCTCCACATAGGAAGGGAGGCTGTGCTCCTCTTCTATGACTTTCCCCCATAACTGCTTCAGCATATGAAGCCCGGGCTTATTATTATTGTCATTATTTTTATTTATTTTTTTCTCATTTATGACCTGCTGACCTCTGAACAGATTCTCTGTGCCGAATTATCACCGAGCATGACTGGCTGCTCAGCCGAGTGCTTAACGTGGTGCTTGTTGACCTACTTTACGTGAGGAAAATTGGGAGAAGGTTGCAAGTTAATGGGCAAAAAAACAAACAAAAAAAAAAGCTGGGTAAAGCTCATTCATCCATGGATCTGTGTTTGTGTGCGTGTAGAGGAATTTGACCTGAACCGTAAAAGCAGGTGTGAGAAGTGATGAATGTTAACTCGCACCAAGATCGATTGTGTGTGATGGACGGCGTGAAGCGAAGCGCCCGGTGTCACCACGTTATCTCACGGGTCTGTGGGACATCTCTGTTTGTTTTATGGCTGCGCTTTACCCAGAACAGGAATTGATGCACTTCTACCTCACAGACTCACCTCACCTTTATAGACAGTAGTTTCACACAAAGCTTTGCTTATGAAGGAAACTGATATTTTTTAACCAGTGTTGGCAGCTCCAAATGATCCACCTACTTATTCGCTGAGTAGATAAATTACCTCTGATCTTGGTTTTCCCTGCCATAACTCCTCATATTCATCCTTTTAGTCACTGACGCCGCAGCTATAACTACATATTGCACATTATTTATGTGAGCGAATGGATTTAAGGGACCCTAATTCACTGTATATTAGTGTACACTTAGAAATTAAAAGCTATGAGCTATGTACAGAATAAGAGTGTATCATTAAGTAAGGTCATTACGCAACAGCACCTGGATCACAGCTCTTGTGCAAGCAAGGCCACTTTTCCTGAATGCCTGGACAAAGACCAAAGTAATGAGATGATACGAGGGGAGGGCAGCAGGAAGGATGTTAAGGAGGATCTGACCTTCCTTCCATTTTTCTCCTGGTTCCTCATTCCTCTGTACCTTTCATTTCTCCTGCCTACTCACACCCCTTCCCCCCAACCACCTACTTCCTTCTTCAAGCCTCTCGACAAATTCCTCCATTCCTTTTTTCCCCTTTTGCTCCATACATTTGTCTTCTTAAATAAAAGAACAACAACTAAAAAACGCTCTTCTCACTAATCCTGTTTTCCCTCTCTTATGCAGGACTTTAGGTCAGCAGTGACTGAGGCGGTGGATGAGGAAGGAGAGCCAGTGCTGGAGGAGCAGAGGCTGGGGGAAATACTGGGAGTGCTGCCTGAGGTGTACACCCTGCACAGCAGCATCTTTACTGAGCTGGAAGAGCGTATTAGTCAATGGTAAGAAGAGAGAAACTGTAGAAACTTTTACAGTCGTGTTAATTTACTGTCCACTGAGACTCTAATAATCACTCTGAAACATTCAAACACCACTCTAAAAGGCCAGTTATAATCGTTTCATTACAGAGGGGTTCTTCCTCAACCAAAGGTAGCACCTGTTACCTGCTGCTAAGCATAGATCTATGCTCTTCTACAGTCTGCTGCGTCCTGATTTCTGGAAAAAAAAAACTACATTAATTTCTTTAGCCAAGATGGAAAGAGCGATGATGGGCTCATGTTGATACACTAAGTTTAAGTTGCAACTACAACGTATATTAATTGCTCATTAAAGGTTCTCAAACATCCCGATGAGAAATGTGTGGCTTGAGTAACTGAAGTGCTGCTGGAATAAAGTTCATGTCGAGTTTGAGCTCAGCTGACAGACTTTGGATGTTTGTGTGGGACTCTTTCTTTAACAAGAAAATGACTTGGAGTGATTAAAGAGCATGCACTTAATCGCTGATTTTATCCACTGTGAAGGGAGGAGAGTCCAAAAGTTGCAGATGTGATCTTGTCACGTCGGGACAACTTCAGTGCGTTTGACACCTACATCTCCGAGTACGACCGCAGCATGTCTTTGCTCGAGGAGAGCTGCAGGAAAAACCCGGCTTTCGCCAAAATCGTCAAGACGTTTGAGGTAAGACACCGAACAGACTGACTAAAATGCATACACATAGTAAAGACAGCTCTTTGTCGTGCTTCCTGCCAACTTTCTCTTTCTGTTGCAATTTTTCCTTTGTTTTCTTGTTTCTGCAAGCTTGGGTTCAGAAACATGATAAAAATGATCCCATCCATCCATTCGCTTCCACTTATCCTTTTCAGGGTCGCGGGGGGGCTGGAGCCTATCCCAGCTGTCTTAGGGTGAGAAGCAGGGTACACCCTGGACAGGTCTCCAGTCTGTCGCAGGGCTAACACATAGACAACCATTCGCGCTCACATTCACACCTATGGGCAATTTAGCGTTTTTCAATTAACCTATCCCCACTAAGTGCATGTCTATGGACTGTGGGAGGAAGCCGGAGCACCCAGGGAGAACCCACGCAAACACGGGGAGAACATGCAAACTCCACACAGAAAGACCCCGGCCTGATGGTGGAATTGAACTCACTGAACTTCTTGCTGTGAGGCAACAGTGCTAACCACCTTGTCACCGTGCTGCCTTCACTAAAAATGATCCAGTATTTTTTTTTAAAACATAAACAAAAAGTAAAATCTCAGGTTTACTTTAAATATTCATGGAGGGAAAGTAAATCAGGGTGCAGAAATCAAACCTAGTGTTTCCCCTGGTGCTTACTTTACAGCTCTCTGCTTTTATTTTTGTCACCCAGCTTCCACAGGGAGACGCTGGCCTTTCTAAACCCCCTCTATCCCCTCTCTTTTTCATCTAACTGACCTTTCTGCTGCCATGCTCGCATATTCTATACCCACTCCACAGCAAATACTCATTGTTTTGCCAGCGTGTCTCTTCATCCAGGAGGTTGGATTTGGGTGAAGGGATCAGCAAAGGCTCAGTCTAATAGGATCTGTGGTCTAATTTCATCACTGTGTTCAAAAAATTGTACGCATGGTCCGCTTAATAATCCTTACTTTGTGCTCCTGCTGAATATGAACATGTACAGCTTGAGCGGGTAACAACCACGACTGACATATTTTGAGTAAGACGCAGTATATTAAGAAAGCATATAGATAAACCCACATACACAGCATTCAAATGATTGAGTCTTTATATAAGCCTCATCTGCCTCTGGTTTCATCAGAGTACAGATCATTAGAAAGCACTGCCTCGTGTCACCTATTCAGCTCAGCTCCTCTGTAACCAAATCCACGGGTCACCAGCTCCATGCCGTGTGCTGATTCGCCGTGAGTGCCTGACACAATGCTTCCGAGCATTTGTGGTTTGATAAGAAAAATGAATGGACAAGGCACCAACTGTCTTCGCTCATGAATATTCAACAGCAGCTGCCTCTTCCCAGAAAGAAAAACTTTGGCTCTGTCCGATCAAATATAAATAGGGGGGAGCGGAGGTGAGAAATGACTCGCAGCCACGGACAGTAAACACCGACCTTTCGTAATCTTGCGACATGTTTCCACACTTGGACAAGCTCGGCTCTAAATATCCTTGATCAAAGTCAATTACGTGCCTCAACATGAAGGGGCTATAAGCTCCTTTTCTCACATCGTAAACTGCTGCTTACCCGGAATATATGCCGTGAATGGCTTGATTGGTCTGAATGATTTGTGTGGGGTTGGACTTACATCTCCAAAAGTATCACCCGGAGTGGCAGTCGCTATTAAATTCTCCTGGGAGGATCGCTCCAGCTGTCACTGTATATTCAACCTGCATTTACTTTTCCCTTATTACATATAAGCATGTAACCTGGAGTCTGTCCTTCCCACAGTCCCACACCAGGGCATTATGTGTGGGTGATGAATGCTGTGCTGTACCAAAGGACTGCTTTGGGAGTTACATGGTGATTGTGACCCCACTGTAATCAGGAGGAAAGAGGGCTGAGGGAGAGCAAAGACAATCATACAGGCACACTGTACCTGCTCCTGCTCCTGAGAGATGCTGTGTTGTTGTTTAATACTGGTTGTGTGGCACATCTCAAGTCATTATACCTACAAAAAAGCGCAAGCATTGACTTGGGTAATTGTACTCACAGCTTGCTGTTCTTTTTTCTGCATTTAAAAATAGTCAATCTTCATTAGATCTGGCTATTTTCAGTGCTTACCTCCCCTCAACACCTCCGTTTCCTTTTTTCCACTCTCCCGGCCAATTGCTTTTTTAATGCCACAAGCCAAAGTGCTGCAGCATAAGTGCTAGCAATTTCATTGTGGATGTGGTGATGACAGTGATAAAGTAGCCACAGACCCTGATCAGATCACTGCTCGACCCTTACAGGATTACAGTCTCCTCTGGGTGGCCAGTGTTGCTCGTTTACCACGTGAGCCAACACAGCGTGGTGTGCTTGTGTGTTACCCATTACCTCTGTTACCAATTAATTTGTGTCCCTGCATGTGTGTGTCTGATTGTCTTTGCAGGGCGATTGTCATTCACAAATTGCATGGATGTCATTCAACTGCAAACACTTCAGAAATCTCCTTCCACAGCACTTCGGGTTGGATTAGTATTCATGCGGTAGCGTAGATGTGTGTAAACGCTGCGTGTTTCCTCCTGTGCCAGAAGCCTAGGGGGACAGTGGGAGGCTGTGCAGCAGGTGGACAGAGAGCGATAGGGGGAAGAGAGAGCGATGGAGTGAAATCCTTGTAAAGGCAGCTGGGCAATGAGGCAGACAGAAGCTAATTAGAGCCACAGCCTCCTTTACAACTCCCCAATTAGATCAGTTCTGTGTGCAGGCAGCAAATCAGCTGGCCGTGACAGAGTGTGAGAGGTGTGGGGCTTCTTTTTTTTATCTCTGCGTTTCTGTGGAGGTGTTTATTTGCCAGCACAATGCATCGCACATTCGCTCCTCTCTCCCCCTTCGTTTGGTCTCACCCAAACAAACTGCAGGCTAATTACCATCTCTCGAAAGCTACTTCCTCTTTACAAGTGTCAATTGGATGACAATTTACAAGCAACACTTGAGTGGAGCGGATGCTCTGAAAACAGAATGGAGAGCTAGTTATTATTGTTCTCAATGCATCATGCAGTGATCAGTGAGAGAGGAGGAAAGAAGGAAGGCAGAAAAGTAAAGGCTGAAGCTGAGGGGTAAAAAAAAACAACCACACCTTCATACACGGAAACCTTAGGAGTAGGTGAGTGGACGTCACTAGAAGAGGCCTCAGCTTTCTGTTACTTTTTGACTCCTGCAATTCAGATAATGAAGACAAAGCGGTGTGTTTAAGTCATATCGCATCCCTCCCCTTTTAGAGCCCCAATCAGCGTTATCTCATCACCAACCACGGCCTGGGTGTACGTGGGAAGGGATCCATCATTTGCACACTGCACGCACGTGTGAATGCGTCTGAAATTGGATGATAGAGCTGGTGTTTGTGTCTGCGTGGGCTCCTGTGTGTGCACGAGTGTGTATGCGTTTGTGTGGTGTAAATAAGATGAAGATGCTGTTTCCCGCAGGGTGCTATCTGTGCCTCGCTAATGAAGGATGGGACTTCATTGGATTAGAAAAAAAACTCTGTGTGTGTGTGTGTGTGTGTGTGTACACAGACAGTACACAGACCCCCACTGCTTCTCCACCGCTTAGGGCATAAATACCTGTCAGAGACAATTAGATCCTGATTGATTTTCTAAAGCTCTCTCTGATTGTGCCACTTTTTGTCCCCTTTCACCTGCAAATGACTGCACCGAGCAGAAGAATGGGAGTCGCTTCAGGTTTTTATACACTGGTGAAAAAGATGTTTTAAGGTCATCCTGTCCCATAGGTTTCCTTTGGTCACTTGTGCCCTTGACTTGCAACACTGACTAATAGTGGTTAACCTTATTTGGGAGCCAGAGAAGCGGCTCTTTGTGTGTAGCTCAGGGGCACCGTTGCAGTCTTTTGTGGGTGAAATCTTTTGTGGGAGAAGGTATTTAATTTCACAATAATTTTGTTCTGCGGAAATAATATGTCTGCAGTGTACAATTCAACAAATGACCCCTAATAAAAACCTTTCCATGTAGACTAGTCATGGATGATCTTTTACAAGCCTCTAAAATTTCCAATATGTGTGTGTGTGTCTGTGCAGACAAGAAGCCCAGAAGAAGCAGAAGTCCCACTGAAACACCAGCTGCTGCAGGTTATAGTGAGAGTGCTTCAATACCGCATGCTACTCACAGGTAACACATAAACACACATATGCACATATTTAATTGTAAGACAAAGTGTTATTTATGCTTAACATGAGCTGTTGTTTCCACTTGGAGCAATTATGTGGCAGCTTAACCAGCCAGGTTTGCTGACATCAGCTAACAGTAGCCACTCAGCATAGTGTTGTGCATCCCAGGAGTTATACTGGGCTGGGGCTGTCTGGGGTCCACCACTCATTTTCAACAGTGTGTATTTTGTGTGTAAGTTGGACTTAAAGATACAATTTCATTTGTACCACTAGTTATGACCAGACAACTGTAGATGCTTCACACCTGCAAATTCAGATTTAACCTTGTTTTACCTTGTCTTGTTTTCATATCTTCTCTCTGATTTCTCCAGATTACCTGAACAACCTCTCTCCTGATTCCAAAGAATACGAGGACACTCAGGGTAAATCTGCATGCTTTGTGCTGACACACGCGTGCACACTTGCACGCAGCTGTATCGGTGCTTGGCTGTTGTGTCAGAGCCAATGAGACGGTTCCAAGTTCCAACACTCTCTCTTTTTCTTTCTCTGTTTGTGTTGCAGCTGCCTTGGTGATTGTGTCCGAGGTAGCCGACCAGGCCAACGACAATCTGAAACAGGGGGTGAGTCTCTGAGTCAGGATACACCCCGCGAGTTTACATTCAGACTGTGTAGCCCCTGTTGAGTTTGACATATTCACAGCCCACCGTTGCAGTTGCTGCGTCTTTATTCTGCGTGGCTATGAAAGAACAATTTTCAAGCGTGACAAGATTAGACAGCTGAGGTTTTTCTCCCACGTGAATCCTTCTTCCAAACGACTTGCAGGAGTGAAGGGGAGCTCTGTTCCTCTTTTTTTGGCATTTAGCTTGTTGATTTACGCAAGAGGCAAGGAAAGATGATGTCATCAGAAAGTCCCAGGTGTTTATTACAAAGGGAGCAGTGTAAAGGGTGAATATGACCCCCCCCACCCTCACACACACACACACACACACAAATTATCTCTTCATGGAGATAATTATAAGGGAGGGAATGGTTTGTGAATGAACTGGCAACCCCACCTCACTGCTGAGCTCCCATGTGGATCTTTGGCTTACCTCCTCTGTTTATCACACTTTTTTTCTCATTTGTGCACAAGCCCTGACACACACACATACACACAGAGACTGACAGACGGTGGTAGCACATCTCTCTTTGGGCATGAAAGGGAGGGAGTCGGAAAGGGATGTGATACTAAAAATGTGAGGGATGGCAGACACAGAGAAACAGGGATGGTTCAGTTCTTTGTCTTCTCTTCCATCAATCACTAGATAATCTCTCTCTCGCTAACTTCCTGCTTCTCTTCTTCTGCAGGAAAACTTGTTGCGTCTGGTCCACATTGAATACAGTGTGAAAGGGAAGAGGGACCTTCTGAAACCTGGAAGGGTGAGCATCATGTAGTTCTGTCTGACAGTGTTACTGCTGCACTGTCAAAAACAAAGCAACACCAAAATCTGAATGCCAGATCTCTGAGGTCACTTTGAAAGCATAAAAAGACTGGTCATGTGTTTACGTAATGTTGTAAGGATTAGTTAACAACATTACATCAACCTAACATGCAAAGCTTTTATACTGTTTCTTTTGGCAGATGTTTGTCAAAGAGGGCACACTCATGAAGGTCTCCAGGAAAAGTAGGCAACCTCGGCACCTGTTTCTGGTAATGGCATTACATCGGACACTACTGGTGTTAAAGCTTAAAAGTATTTCACTATTTTGTTTCTTCAGTAGTTTGAAATGGTCTAATATTAGCTGTGATTAGCCTAGCTTATCTTTAAAAAAGGCTAATCATAGGAAAGATTAAAGGAAATGTGGTGGACAAACTGTGCAATGTAAACACTCGTAACATGGTGGAAGGTTGTTTCTCCCATCTCTTCTTTTTATGTATTAGCCTTATTAACCTTTGCTGAAAGACTGGTAAATATCTAATATCAGCCAATAGTTTTACCTCACCAATAAATCAGTTGGGTGCCAATCTTTGTTCAAAGTAGCATATTTAATATTTATCCTGAGTGACTTAATCAAACATTTGGCTATAGCTTGACCTTTCTTTCAAGTGCTTTTTGCATTATTTCACACACGTTTACCAAAACAAAGCCTCGTGTATTCAGTATCTTTGGAAAGTGCCATCTCAGTTAGAGTTCAAAAGAAACTCGTGTGGTTTTAAGCAAGGTATGGATGGACAGCACGAGGACAGAAAACACCTGCAGTGTTATTTAGGTAATGTTAAAATGAATGCTGGCATGGTCTGCAGAAAATGTGGAGGAATGTTGGACAGGGTTGTGCCGCAAGTTAGGTGAGGTTTTGGGGAAGGGTGGGGGGCACAAGGCCAAGGCTGTAAGACCTCGACTAAACACCACACCCATCTAGCCAAGGGCCTCCCTCTCCACTCTCCTCCTCTCCCCTCCTCCCCTCCCAGGACTTGTTTTCCAGGGCCCCACTTCCTTACAGGATGTTTGGTGTGGGTCACTGGATGCCGACTTCCTGTGTATTGGGAGGGGACTGACAGCGAAGTGAAGGCCAGACACCCTGTAGAATGCAGGGAGGAGGGGTGGTGGTGCTACACAAACACATAATGTGAAATAGAGAAGTCCCATCTATTGTTTCATGTGCAATCAGTGCTGTCTCATGTTATGAATTTCCATGGGCAGCATATTTGCCATAGGGTTTTCCAGGTAGCATGTAACATTTGAGACCCTCGGGATTCATTTTGTTCTCTTCCATCAGTCTCTTGCTGTTTTTAAACTGATAAGCTCTAGCTTGAAAATGTTAGTGGTTGATACTTGTAGGCTATTAGGACTATAAAGCTATTTGCTCCCTTGAAGCCGACAGCTCCAGAGGTTCAGGCGTTATTAATGGGAAACTGAAATACAAACGGCGCCGATGAAAGCAATCAACCACCTCTGTGACAGAGAGAAGCTGCACCCATGTCACAAGCCAGGGCTCACAAAAGAAAGAAAAGCAGGCTGAGTGAGTGAGAGGAGGGATTAAGAGGGAGGATGGAGATCTAGAGAGATGTCAGAGGGAAACGAGTAAAAGGGGCAGGTAAAGGAGGTGACGCTTTTAGGGAAGGAGATGAAATGCCACTGTCGAAAAAAGTAAATGTCTTGGTTGCTCAAGTGGATATAATTTGCGTCTCGTGGGTCATGTCTGTGAAATCTGTTAACTTGGCGCTTGCTTGGATTTCTGTGGAATGAGTAAATGAGCAGTGCAGGGTGGAGCAGAAGAGCTGCGGCGGCTCGAGCACAGAGGTCGTAGGCAGGGCTCGGGCTTGGCTATCATGCAGTGTTTTGTCTCCAGCCAGTCGTCCAATGAAATGCGTTACTGCTGCTGTTTGTGTTGTTGTTGTGGTGAAGGAGGCCAGTTCCACCCAGCTCTGGTTCTCAGCGTAGCCTAAGAAGGCTGTGAAGGCGAGGGGAGGCCCGGAGTCCAGAGCAGGGTGGAGAATTCCTGGATGCTGCTTATAAGGCCCCAGCGGATGTTTAGAGCACACATAAGGTGTGACCGATGATGTCATTTCTTTTGTCTGTGTTGTGAGAACACAATAGACTCTTGGTGAATTCAGGGGATTCAAATACCTCAGGTTTGACAGGAAAATAAACATTTTCCTTACAGTAATGCCTGATTTTGTCGTGTGCATACATGGGAATTCTGTGCTGACAGGATGCACAGAGGTGAGTGTGCTGTGAAAACACAGCCTAGTACTTAACCAGCTCTACCCTCGGTGCTGTTTTGGGCAGCTGTGGTGCTTAAGTTTATATAACACTACCACCTTGTGTTAGCAGGTGATATTACATCCCGAGTAAATAATTTTCTCATCAGGAGGAGAAACTGTAAAAATCTACAACGAATCAAAAGCTTAGTCAACAAATAAATCAGTTAATAAAAAATTCTATGAATTAATTTATTGTTTCTGTTTTTTTTGGGTTTTTTTTAAATGTTGGCAGTTTCAGTAAATGTTGTGAGAATAAGCCATTATATCTCAAATAGTGAAATCGTTCTATACCTCTTATATTTTCTTTCCCTTTTCTCCTTCAGATGAACGACATAATGCTGTACACCTACCCTCAGCAGGATGGGAAATACAGGCTCAAGAACACACTGTCTCTGTCAGGGATGAAGGTACATGAACTTTTCCAAGTTTCATAAACACGTTTTGCTTTTTTGCTTTTTACTGCACTGTGATCTGGTCTTGTTTGTCACACACAGGTGAGCAAACCCACGCTGGGCAATGTGCTGAACTGTCTTAAGATTGAGGTGTCCGACATCACTATTACACTCTCTGCCAGGTGAGCCGCTGACATTCAGAACTCTGATGTGAACAATGGCTGTCATTTCCAAAGAAATCTACACATTCAGTCAGGCACATCAGGGGCATCAGGTGTGTTGTATTTCTGTATTTCTCTTCAGTTCTGTTGGAGAAAGGGAGGACTGGTTCCACACGCTAAGTCGAGCCATAGCGGACCACGCGGCGGGACTCTGCACATTTGGCGGGCCCTGCAGTGAGGTAGGAAAAATAACTTCAGTGTAACACAATACGATTTGTCATAGAAGAGAACTTTCATCTGAGTCATAGTAAGAAAGGGTGCAGAATTAGCTAAGAGAAGGGTTTGATGATTCACTTTTTAAATAAATTACCATTTATAAGCCCTGTCTACTTATTATTGCTGGCAATAACTTGCAGTTCAACTCCTATGATATGTATTTGTCAGAAGATTCAATAAACTCTCTCAGCTTTGAAAACAAAAAGACTTTTCTGGCAATTATTTTGTGGTTCGGGCTTTACAGGGTTAAGAGTTGAATTCTGAAAAAGCGAGCTTTATTCATGCTGTAACATCTCAACATCGCTGTTCAATCAGGCCCGTGAGAAATTGTGGATGGCGCTGGGCGAGGCTGCACCTGTCCTCGTGCCAGTTTCTCATGTGATGATGTGCATGAACTGCACCTCCGACTTCAGCCTCACTCTCAGACGACACCACTGCAATGCGTGTGGCAAGGTCAGACCCAAAGTTTGCTCTCACTCGAACGTGGTTGGCGTTTAGCTGTAAACTTGTTTGGGGATATTGGGGACATAATCTTACCATACTTTACCGTTACTTTGGAGATTTTCACTGTAGATGTATTACGATGTCACTGATGTGTCCGCACAGGTGGTGTGCCGGGCTTGTTCCAGAAACAGATATCCTCTGAAGTACCTCAAAGACAGACTGGCTAAAGTGTGCGATCACTGTTATGCCGAGCTCAGGAAAAGAGGTGAAGCTTAGCTTTCCTGGTGCCTGTTTCAAAACTCACTGTACAATGTAAACCTTATTATTTCCAGTTGTTTACCTCGATAAGGAAATGAGTTTGCATTTGCCTGCAGGTGGAAGTGTGTCAGCTGCCTGTGATAACTCCAGCCCTCGGACTCACCGGGCCAGTCGTCCCCTCTCTGCTGTCTTCCAGAGTCTGCAGCCCCCTAGTCTGTGGAAGTCCCGGAAGAGCATATCCCCTCTGACCCAGGTGAACTACTCGCTGCCTGTTATCTCTACCCTTTTTTTAAACCCTGATAACTATTTTATAAGCAAGAGAGTATTGCTTATTATTACCAAAGTAATAAACTGTGATATTTAAACTTTTTAAGAACATTAATTTCCCACATACATTGGGGAAAGTAAAGGTTATTCCCTGACCGGGAATCGAACCCGGGCCGCGGCGGTGAGAGCGCCGAATCCTAACCACTAGACTACCAGGGAACTGTGTGAATGGAGGATGTCTGTGTGTACTGGCATGACTGGAATCTAGTCCAGCTGCTTCCTGCAGTGCACACAAATTGCCACTAGGGTTCACACTACTTTGTACCCTTTCATTTGTCTTTACAGCTGCAACAAACAGCTGACTCATCATCCCTGTTATTAGAGTTTCTGAATGTCTAATAAATTACAATCATCTGCAGGTGTCACTTGGTGTGGAGGGCTCCACCATGAGTGGGAGTTTGCAGCGCAGGAAGAAGAGCAAAAGGAAGTGGAAGCGACTGTGGTTCCTCCTCAAAGACAAGGTGCTCTACACCTTCACAGCCAGTGAGGTGAGGGGGCACAGAGTCTCCCACACCAGCCCCAAACACATTCACACATTATCGCCACTCAAGCAAAGAAATATTCTTACTGCCTTTATCCAGCTCTTCTCGAGTGCATGACAGCTATTTAACTACATATCCACTTCTTTAACTTTTTCAGCCTCATGAGCAGAACACTTATTGACTAATAAAGGGAATCTCTGTGCTCTCTCTCTCTCCCTCTCCCTCTCTCTGTTTCTTTTGTCTTTTGTTTTCTTCAAAGCACGAGCAACTTATTAAGTTGTTGTTGCTGCTGACGGCCAGATTGGCATTTTTAACTTGTGCCTGCTTCCTTCAGGATAAAGTGGCTTCAGAGAGTCTGCCTCTGCAGGGCTTCACCGTCAAGCTGACTGAGAGGCCAGAGGGAGAAGAAAGCAGTAACGTATTCCATTTGTACCACAAGAAAACACTCTACTACACCTTCAAAGCAGATGATCAAAACACTGCTCGCAGGTCAGTGCAAATGCTTTTACAAGCACATTCATGGAGTGTCTTTTAAAAGCACATTCTCTGACTAGCAATCATAGCCAGACTACAGCAACAAGAGCTCTAAATCTTAATCACTGGACCACCAGGGAGCTGTAGCAAGGCATGTGTGGTATGTTAGACAGCAGGCAGTGAGCAGCTGATCTCCTGCAGTGCAGCATAATGTACTCTCCATGCATTCTCGCTTTCTCGTGTAAGATTGCTGCACTGACCGTTAACAAGTCTCCTGTCTTCTCTTAATGTTTGCACTCGTTTATCTGCATTTATGTCCTCTATTGCTGATCTGTTTTGGTAGAATGTGTGACTCAGTGAAGGCTGACAGCAAGCTTATTAATGCACTTTTTGTTTTAATAAATACGTGGCAGTTTGCAGCATCCCCATTTTACTGGCAAAGAGTGGAGGTGGCAGGCTGTGTTTGTTAAAGTGGATTCGTTTCTCTTCCAACTGACTTTGAGATTTACAAAAGGCATCAATTATTATAATGGGCCATGACAATTTATTTGAATTCACTTGTTACTTACTGTCAGCCCTGTTTTGTAGGTTGCTGGGTTTTTTTGCTTGTAAAAACAGTTCACAAGAGTGCATATATATTTATTTTTTAAAAAGTATTTGAGCAGGAAGTCTTACAAGATTTAAACTGGATTCCTTTGAGGGGCTCCTGGGATGGGATGACATAAAAAGAAAAATAACTCCAAGGCACTTTCTTTTAAATAGCAAATAAAATGGATTTATTCTCACGGCGCTCCGTGAAATCTGTTCTGACTCCCTGACGAAGATTTGCATCCCTTTTTTTTTCTGCTTAAAGTTAAATATAAGCGTGTCACAACAATAAAAGAGAGCCTTTTTTAACATTTAAAGTTGATATTCTTATTGAACAAAGCGTGAATGTTATTTGGAGCGCCGCTGGATTTATATGGTCATGTAAAATAGTAAGCTTACCCTTATTAAGAGGGTAAGTAGCTATTGGGGACGGTGCTTGTCAAATGTGCTTGATTAACGGATCATCAGCGCACGTGAGCACCTCTGTGAAAGCAGAAGTTTTGTCCTGGGAGTAACAGGCAAACCTTAATTGAGATTGGGTCATGCAATAGGACAATGATCTCAAGCACAGTTACAAATCTACAGCAGAATGACTGAAAAAGGAAAGAATCCGATCCGTGTCTTGCAAGAGCACAGACCTCAACCTGATTGAAATGCTCTGGTGGGACCTTAAGAGAGCTGTGCATATATGAATGCCAGTAAATCTCGATGAACTGAAGAAACTCTGTAAAGAAAAGTGGGCAAAATTCCTCCACAATGATGTGGAGAGGGATAAAGTCATACATGATTACTTCAAGTTTTTGCTGATAAAAATGGCACTAAAAGTACTACTAAACTACTAATCATGTTTTTTTAGTGTTTCACAGTAAAATAGTCTATTGAAATCAAAACAAGCTGATAAAGAGAATGAGCAGAAGGTGTACACGAGTGCAAATCATACAAACCTGTTAAATAAAAAAGACAAAGAAAGCCGCTGAGTTTTATGATCTAGTTTGTAAGATTTAATTTGTTGATTATATTCCACGAAAAACAAAGTGGTTAATATTCATATTAACAATTTAGTATCATAATTATGAGAAAACAGAAAAACACTGGGAAAAACACACCTTGACCTCTGATCTGTGACATAAGCTGACTTTCAAATCCAGTCAAAAAAAAGACAATGAGTTCGAAGGTCTAATGCTCCACTTCTTTGTGTTTCAGATGGGTCAATGCCATGGAGGAGGCCACTATTTTATAGCATCTGCTAAGTTAAATAAATGACGCATCCACTCCGTGACTGCAACAAAGCTACCTGCTGCATGTGAACTCAGTCCATCAGTAAGGATTCATCACATCAGGCCTTTTGTGGGATATTGAGTGACAATTCAAACACCTGGGAGATTTTTCCTCAAAGGAATTCTGCTGTATGGAAAAGAGCAGCAGAATCCTCGAGTCGGATTTCACAAGAGCCTTCAGGAGCAGCTCAGATACCTTAAATACGTCACCTGAGAGAAAAAAATTTATTTCTTCTGTTTTCACCTTTTTTTTCAGATGTCTGCACTTTTTCCATTTTTTTTTTGCTTTTCTGGTGTATTTTACCCAACTTTCCACTGGACTGTTAAACCACTCTTTGTCTTCTGCAGGAGACGTCCTTTCATATCAGTTTCGTTGCAGTTATGCATGACACAGTTTTGAGGTAACTGCAAAGACATGAAAAATAACCTTTGCTTCAGGGTAGTATGCATATCTTGTAAAGGGGGAACGGAGAGATACTTGGTATTCTGAATATATATTGTGAAGTATACGCTGCAGATACTGAAGTGAGTTAGATGATTTATCTGTATAAAAATTGTGATTCACGATGTCCCCAATAAGGGTTCGTTTTAATCATCATAGTATGTGTACATTATTGTTCTTGTGGAGTTTTACACAGTTTTACTCTTGTGTTGAATCTGCAAAGTGAAGAAATGACCCTCGGCATGCCGTCCGCTCTAAAGCATTTGTCAAAGGATGAACAATTTTGAAGATACTTTGTATTTTTTAAAAGTCTTTTAGAAATTTTTCACACAGCTCTGAAGTGCCAGTTGCTTTCTTCCTGTTGAATGCAGTGCATTTTGCAAGTGATGATGAATGTGCCTCACTCTTTATGTTATCACAGTACTGTACGGAGGGACCTTGCTTTTTAATCTATTCTTACATATACTTTAACCTTATAGTATTTTTGAACAGGTCAGTTACTGTGCACTCACATAAGAACATGTTATTGTGCCATTTTTATGAGGGCCTTTTTTAATGCTGTATATATATGCCGCTAGATATAATCATACTTTGGCTGCTTTATTATACAAAAGCTTCTTAAAAATGCTGTCAAACTACCTTCATCCTCACAGTATTAGAGTGATCTCAGCCACTCGTGCCACAGGATTTCACTCAGATGCAGTTTCTCTTAAATAACCCATCCGATGGCATTATCTGTTCCTTTCAGAATGAAGATCCATCATCAGACAAGCAGCATGATATCAAAAGCACATGTTTGAGTACTGTTCAGCTTTTCTACCCGTTTCCTATAGCTCACACCTACAGTGTTACTATCGTTGTACCTCTATAGCATATACTGCATTGTAAATGTTTATGTATATAGATGCATATAAAAAATAAACTACATTAAAAATGCTTACTTAGTGGGCGTTCGCTGTGCCGTGCTGTGCTGCAGGCTTGTTTCTTTTTTGCATTATAATTCAGTATCAACAATAACGAGCGACTGTAAAATGATACCCACTGCAACAGCATAGTAACTTTTTGTATGTGTGTGTGGTTCTGGCTTTGCTGAGGATAGTTACAAGCACAACAGCACTGGATGCTCAGAAATGGCTGTGCACTTCATCCTCTTCTCTCCGACAGAATCGTCTGTTGTATTATTAGGATTTATTCACGTCTTGTTGCTATGCATTGTGTGTTTTTTGTACTGATGTTCACGCTGTGCTTATCTCCTCCTGGTGATAAATACCGGGGTGATGGAGAAATGAGAACACAATGTACCTATCCTTCTCTATTGCCTGTGGTGCTGGAAAAATACAGCTTGGTTAAGTGACCCTTTAATCCAGAAGGGGGCAGCACTACATCGTGTCAAACTGGTCTAATATGAACTTTAGCCAGCCTAAATCCTGTTTGTCTGTGTGAGCATGTGGAAATAACTGGTGTTAAGTTTAAAAGGAGAGAAGTGAAAATAAGATTTAATAATCAATGAAAAAGTGGACTTACATAGTAATGTTAATGAAGTTGTCAGCCCACTGATATGGATGGAAATATTTTGCTTTTAATATAAGGTTTTAAAAGAGAAAGAAAGAAAGTGGATTCATTTTGTTGTTTTATTGTGTGTCAGTATAAGCGTGTGCCAGAAACACACCACTGAATTTATAGTCTTAGCTTATTTGCAAAGGCCCGTGGCCTTTAAAATACATGAAACTCAACCACAAACACAGCAGAGGTAGTACAACACACAGTCTGCACAATACAGCTCACAACTGAACAACAGCAAAGTTGGCAAGTCACAAGAAAACCCATGAATAGAGAGCAGCAGATCATCCATAATTGCATTACTCAGAGTTTCAGGTGTAAATAATCTCAGTCAAAATCCAGACAAAAAGCGGTTTGCCGAAATGGGGATTTACATAGAGCCCTTTATACTCCTCACTGGTTGCTCATCATGTTTCTGAGTACAGTCATCTTAAGGGTGACTAAGCACCTGAGGAGCCTGATCATGTGATAATTTGCATACCCTGCATCCTATTTAAAGCATTAAATTTTGGCTTCTGAGCTTAGCTGTGCAGTATGATTCTCAATGGCATAGATGAAGTTGCTCGAAACATTCCTTAGAGATTTTGCTCCATATTAACATCATAGCAACCACTAATGCAAATCTCCCATTTCACACCATCCCGAGGGTGCTCAGTGGATTGCGATGGTTACTGTGGAGACCACTTGAGTACAATGAGCTCGCTGTCATGTTAAAAAAAAATAGTTGCAAATGATCTCACCTTTATGACATAGTGTAATCCTGGTGGAAGCAGCCATCAGACAGTACACAGTACTTTATGACCACAGTGCACTGTCGTCTGTAACAATACTCAGGCGGGCTGTGGTGCTTAAATGATGCTCAGTTGGTATGAAGAGGCCCAAAGTGTTCCCCAACACCATTACATCACCATCAACAAGCTGAACTGTTGATACGAGTTGTTTACACCAAATTCTGACTCTCTTCTGCTGCTGTAGCCCACCTGCTTCAAGGTTCAGTGTGATGTGCATTTAGAGATGCTCTTCTGCATACCTTGGTTATAACAAGTGGTTATTTGAGCTACTGTTGTATTCCTATGAGGTCAAAGCCGTCCGTAAAAACCTATTCTAAGATTGATATGTGAGGAAAATCCCAGTAGATCAGCAGTTTCTGTAATATTCAGACCAGCTGGTCTGGCAGCAACAACTATTCCATGTTCAGAGTCACTTAAATCACCTTTTTTTTGCCTATTCTGATGCTCAATTTGAACTGCAACATGCCTAAATGCAGCTCTGTGGCTAATGTTAGAGTCCTAATCTATGCTTTTTTTAAACATGACCTTTGAATTTTCTTTATTTCCAGATAAAGAGTGGGGTAATGACAGATTAAAATCAAGATAAAGGCTGATCGATCAGGAAATAAGTGACTAATCATCCAAGATTTAATTTGAAGAAGTTTAACATAAGTTTTAATATAAGAATGAGCGTTATCAAAAAATAAAGGAAAAAGAGGCTATGGTTAGAACTGGAGGATCAATTGCTGGAGTAAAATAAAAAAAAGTATATGAACATATAAGTAAAAGGACATGGGTACAGTGTCCATTTATCCAACATCAAATACATATGTAGTTTCCTTCTCTGCAAGGAAAGTTTACATACCCTGTGGCACTACTTTAAAGTTTGTGGATTCACTCCTGAATGAGAAAAAAACGTTACTCTGTCAAACACTCATTTACAGTTATGTTGTCCATTGAAGCAGCTGTACCAACATATGTTTAAACGAGCAGCTACAGCACAGTTTTGTGTGCAAGTCTTAGCTGTAGATCCTCGTGTTTTCATGTTCACCATGTTGCCTTTCGGTTTTCCAGTGTCTTCAAAGGCATGCGAGTTAACTCAACTATGCATTTCTCTATTACTGTATCAAAGTGACATTTTGTCCAGAGAGGACTTTTATCCCACCCCTCCAGCTGGTCAGCCACTAGTTTGAGAGATCTGAAATTACTCAAGAACAGATACTAGAAAAATTAGTAATGCAGTAATGTTGCATGAGTTTTCTAAACGAAATCACAATAAGAAGGCACACCGCGTTGTAAGCACGTGGATGATTTTATTTACAATATTTTCTTGTGCAGCTGCCTTGTCCCATTACAGCACACTGCTCTCCTGTTAGACCCCAGCATCCTACTGAAGCAGGGAAGGCGTGACCAGATAATGGAGAACAGCTGTGTGGGTCAGCCTGCTCTAACACCACACCCTGAACTCACTGCTCCACCCCTTCCCCTGCAGCTGAGCTACAAACCACACCCCACCACAGTGGGTCCATATAGTAGAATAAACAACCATGACAAATATACCAGTTAAGGTTAATTTACCCATAAGTTCCATTCCAAACAGTTCAACAGGCTCAGTTGCCTATTTGGGGGAAGAGGACAGTGTTGCATTACTATTAATGTATTTGAAAACTGTTCCAAGTGTTTAAGTGTTTGATTTCCTTCTATTGGAATAGATCTTTTCTCCTCAATACAGGCCCACTAATGTTGACACTGAGCTCTCAGCTTATCTCTTGATTGCAAACCTTTCCCTGCTGGCTGTCTGGTCAGAATAGCAGATTTGTTTAAACTCAAGAAGATCCCACAAAGTTTCTGGAGAACCCCTAGCCACTTATCTAAGAGTTAGTGCAACGTGACTGTATCATCAAATGTCTGGAAATCTAATTGTACTTTGCAAAACTTCACTTGTCCTCACTTTTACATTTTAGAGATGCCTTTTTGAGTGAGAGTGGTTGCTGATCAATGGGCATGAGAATTTGCATAATTGTGATGAATAAACTGACCTCTCAGCCCATTGTTCCTTCAGTGGGCTGGTTTCAGTCATTATGCAAATCTCCAAAAGTTGATTCTGTTCATCTGGACGTAGCGTTTTGTGGGAGAAACGTTTCGTCACTCATCCAAGTGACTTCTTCGGTCTCAGCTGACTGCAGGTTTCCCCAATCTTATAAACAGTACATTTGCATAATGACTGAAACCAGCCCACTGAAGGAACAAAGGGCTGGAAGGTCCGTCTTGCGTCCCATTTAAACAAGTGCGTGTTCTCACTGCCCCTGGATGTCCTGGCCTCTGAGGTTAAGGTGTACGGCTCCTGGTTGTCAACTGACCAATTTATCATGGCAAAGCCTGTGGTGGACAAAAGATAAGAGGCTGATTATAAAAATGATCCATGCACGCCTTATGACCTACAGCATGTACAGTTAACACAGCTAAATGGCTGTGAAATTGTAAAATTACTTTTGAAATAAAGCTATTCAAAGTCAATTAACTGTGACTATAATAATAGCAATGTTAGCCAGCAAACAAAACGTTAGCACTAATTAAAATAAGCTGCTAGGTGATGTTACTGTTTCAAGTTCTCTCATTGTTTGACATGTAGGGCAGATATTTTGGTGACACTGAGATTAGCCAGACACTAAACAGCAGTGTAATATCAACGCTAGATTAGATGTTTTCTAATCCGATAAAATGACATTATTCCTGTTTATAGAAGATGTTTGTCGTCTGTTTGTTTGACTGACAGGAACAGGAAATAGTGGTTGGAAATTACTGTTGGTGTTACATGAGGGTAAAGAAGGGCTTTAAGCACCTGGGTAAAAACTGGACCCATGATGAAACACTACAACAAGTACAACATACTCTTCAGTTTTAATATGTGACCATACTGTGCAGACTGCTGATGAGTTACACGGTTACATTTCATTAATCATTGTTAAACTAAAGTGGTAAGCAGTTACTTTATCCTTTCACTTAAAATTTCCAGGAAAAACACTACCTTGGCTACTTTTGTGCTTACATTTGATCTATGCTGGGTCACTACTTTTGCACTATAAAGCTGCTGCTGACACCTTGGTTCACACTGACAATTAGAAAAAAGCTGATAGGAAAAGAAGGATGGAAAATGCCTGGAATTTAGTTACACTTGCAAATACTGCTTCCTCCAAACTGCAAGCATCAATAAAATGTTACAGTATTGTTTTCTATATCTGTGCATATATCCTTATTGGTAGTTTTCTCGAAATAGAAGATCTTCATTTAAAAAAAAAAAACTCTGATAACATTGCTGAAGCTAGCGCCCACCCCTACTGCGCGTACTGCAAATATAAAACTGATATATACTTACATCATGAAGCAGTTGATGTCTGGTTTCTGACAAATACAGTAAAGAGGTGCGTTCTCCCCCTCCATACCAGTGTTCTCAGGCACTGGTACATGGTCAGTGTCAGACACTTCACTGTCCTACAACATACCACATAGGACCACATTAGAAATGACATGTATGTAGACATGCTAATTATACCTGGCTAAATGGATGCAGTAACAAAATGTTACTTAACTACTCTAGTTATTAGTTTCCAGTTGTGTGCAGTTGCTCCAGTCTTACTGACAGTATACTGTTTCAAACACCAGTGCCAACATTTTATTTTTTAAATCTTAGTATGATTCTGCACCAAGACTTCTGGCCTGTTGCTCGGTAACTTATTGTCTGACTACATTAACTACAGTTCATAAACATCATTCATTTTCTCCTACTTATTTTATTCAGGTTGTATTCCAGCTGTCATAGGGCAAAAGTACATCCTGGACAGGTCGCCAGTCTGTTGGAGGGTTATTAGAGAGACTCAGACAACCACTCACACCAACAGCCAACTAACCTAACCCCGCGCATGTCTTTGGAGTTCAACACCAGTCTGGCCGAATCACAGATAAGCAGGGTGTCTGTGCTGCAGAGCACAGCTGTGTCAGAGACTCTCGACATCAATGTAGCGTTAAGGATGCGGAGCGATGGGTGCACTAACACAATGTAAATATTAAAGTTCTCGCCATTGTCAATATGCTGTTGCGCCCTTGTTCGTATTCTTGCAACCATATCTCTAGTCTAGCTTACCCTAAAAGTTTGGAGAGAATTGGTCTGTTAATAAACGCGATCGATTGTTTGGGACTGCTCTAGCAATCACGTCGCATAAACAACTCTACTTCCGGTGGGAAAACTAATTAAGGGTAAAGTCGCACTAATAACACCTACCACTCGCGTTCATAAGCATACACTATGATCACTTCCACGCAGTAACGTTGTAATAAATATAATCCCCGGTAAAGTCAATTAGCGAACACTACTGGCATGTAATGCCAATGGCGACCATTTCACAAACTGTAGAAAATGCTCAAAATGTTGTCGGCACCAAAAGTGAAGGGCTGACAGTTGTGTTTATATACGAACCGTAAGCGCTAATGTTGGTTAGCATCAGCTAAAGCGAGGAAGTTTGACACTTGCAGAGGCAGTGAACGCAGAGAGAGCTTAAAAACGCATTGTGGGGGTTTTTTTTGTTTAGTCTTTGCTTCGTTGCTTTGCTTCGGGATTTTTTTTGCATTAAGACGTTGCACACAAAATTACAGATATAACGGTGACTTAGCTGCTCGTTGGATAAACCCATGGACCTTAGAAAAGATCAACACTACTCGGATGTAAGCACCCGTGTATAACACAATAGGCAAAATTACGCTTGCTAACCTTTCAACATCACAGGCTTCACATTAAATAAACATTTTTTCAAATACTCACCATGATCTGAGACCGTTTAAATATTTTGTTACTCTGAAAATATGGCAGTGTGAAGCTAAACCTTTAGCTTGACGGCTAAAGCAATGCTAAGATTTACACGGAAACGATCAGCGGACATCGTTAAAGTACTATTGGTCTATAGCTTGAATTTTAATTTTATTTGGAGGAATAAGTGCCATTATATATCTAAAGATGATTTGGTTAAACCATACATTGAAGGCGGTGGAAACGCAATTGATTTTGATATAATGAATGGTGTTTTGAAACTTAAATGGTTAAAATCCTTCCAAAATAATCCACACTCCATTTGGTTTTTTATACCAAGTAAGGTCTTTAACACACTGGGGGGTATCGACTTTCTCCTAAAGTGTGACTTTGAAATTACTAAGCTACCTGCTAAACTCTCTGAATTCCATAAACAGGTCCTTCTTTATTGGAAAATGTTATTTAAACATAATTTCACTCCACATAATAGCCCAATTTGGAACAATAGATATATACTGATGAACAGGAAATCTATTTTTATTCAAGATTGGTTATCAAAAGGTGTTTGGGCAATTGCCCATTTTGTAGATGAGGAAGGACATGTTCTAGGACATCAAGATTTTTGCCAAAAGTTTAATATCCAATGTTCTAAAAGTAAATTTAATCGGGTTATAAAATCCATTCCATTGTCACTTAAAAACATAGTTGTAAATGATATAATATATTCTGACATCTCCCCCAAGTTAAGGCAATTATATATAGATGGTATTTGATTTTGTGATGTTAAATGCAACAATAAGTTTCTTAGATCTTCATTAAGGAGTCTTTATTCTCCAAATTTACTTAGACGTAATTACATATTAAAAGATTTCCAAAGGGAAGAAATTGAAAAAATAAGAACTGATTATATCACCTTCCCTATCCCTCCTAAAGGGAAAGAAGTCCAATTTAAAATTTTGAATAAAATTTACCCGACAAATAGACTCCTTAATGATAGATTCAAAATAGAAACGGGTAATTGTGTATTTTGTGAAACAGAAGAGGAGGATTTGGACCATCTATTCTTTTTGTGTAATTTTATACAAATATTTTGGTTGGATTTTCATACCTGGCTTTATTCCAGTGGGATTCAAATTACCCCATTTACCTTAAATATGATAATGTTTGGAGTGTTTTTGAAAGAAAAGAAAGCTAATTATGGTGTTAATGTGTTATTAATCTTGTGCAAGTATTTTATACATAAATGTCGCTTTTTTAAGATTAAACCAACACTGGCTCACTGGAAAAACGACTTAAACCTGTTGGTTAAATCTTTGACTTTAGTTAAAAAGAAAAAGGCTGCTTTTTTTGTTTCCTTTGTGGAAGATTTTGATTTAGTGAGTTAATAATCTGTTAATTTATGTGACCCCATCTTTATATTTTATTTTCACTATGTATGAAAGTTGCTAATATGTAAGAAATGTCTATTCTCTGAATCTGTAATATATGGTGCATTTTGTTTGTATGTTTATATTACTAAAAAAAAAAAAAAAAAAAAAAAGTACTATTGGTCTACATTCTTCTTCTATGGTAGCAGCCTGGGCAGAGTAACAGCCAACTTTAAACTGCGCCATCTGTTGGCAGCAATTACAGTAGAAAACATTATTGCGACAACACGTTTTTTGGGGAAAATAACAGAGATTGAAACTTTATTGATAATTTGTCCAAGTTGAAAAATGCCCTCCTCCAAAAATATCACGTGACAACCTCATTGCCTTACAGAATTATGACGTCACACATGTAGAATCTTACCACCATTCTTTCCTTTGATCCTTTGACCCTTAAAACCTATAAATAGGGGTGAAGAGCAACGACTTTTAGTCCGTTTCTCGCAGCGTTGATGTGTGCAGCATTGAACCGTTCGCCAGAAAAGCCTTTTGAAATATTTGGATCCTTTGCAATTGTAACTGTATCCAGACCCAACATGTCTCAAGCAAATCCAAAGGGACAAGAAGTTGACCCATACGCTCTTCCTTGGGATGAGCCACTAGACTCTTCCATTTCCTCTCTTCCTTGGTGTGACCAAGTGGAACTAGAGGAAAAGCGTTTGGAAGAAATGGAGGATGAAGCGCTCAGAAACACAGAGAAGATTAAGTTCTTGATGGAGGAAAATGAGCAAAAGAGCGCTCAACTAAAAAAGTTGTCATACCAGCTTCAAGAAAAGGAAGCTATTATTGAGGAGAAACAACAAGATCTCCATGACATGGACAAAAAGAACCAGGAGCTCCAAGGAAAGCTTGATGAAGCCCTGCAACAAAATAAAAAACTTGTCCAAGAGAAGAAACAAGACGGCATGAAGGAGAGAGGGCTGCACAGCAATCTCCAAGAAATGGAGCTAATGTACAGTGTATACAAAAAAAGGCTTGATCGCACACTGCAAGAAAATGAAAAGCTTCTCCATGAGAAAAGGCAACAGGAGTTAAAAGAAAAAGAAATGCATTCCAAGCTTCAGAGCATCAAGCAACACAATGAAAGCTTGCACGGAAGGCTTGATCAAGCTCTGCGCCAAAATAAAAAACTCGTCCAAGAAAAGAAAGAAGATGGCATGAAGAAGAGAGGGCTGCACAGCAATCTCCGAGACATGGAGCTAATGTACAATGTTGACAAAAAAAGGCTTGATCGCACAGAGCAAGCAAATGAGAAGCTTCTCCAAGAGAAAAGGGAACAAGAAATCAAACAAAAAGAAATGGATTCCAATCTTCAGAGCATCAAGCAACAAAATGAAAGCTTGCAAGGAAAGCTTGATCAAGCTCTGCGACAAAATAAAGAAATCCTTCAAGAGAAAGAGCAGCTGGATAGAAAGCAGGGAGACATGGAGTGCCAACTCCAGCTCATGGAGGGAAACGACAGGATGCTGCAGGTAAAGTTCGATGAGACACTGCACAAATATCAAGACCTGCTTCAAGAGAGAGAACAGCTGGTCAGTAAGCAGAGAGAAGAAAAACTTCTTCTCCAGGAGTTTGAGAAGAAAAACCAGAATTTGCAAGAACTTTACAACAAAATGAAGTTCAAAGCATCTGAGCTGGAAGGTGAAAATGAAAAACTGCAAAAACAGGAGGCAACATCTAAAGTGCTGAAAGAAAGGTTGGAAGAAAAACAAGCAGAAAAAGAAGAAGTGGTGAATAAGTGCAACAAGCTGCAGAAGCAAAACACAGAAAAAATCGAGGAGCTAAAAATCCTCATCCTCGAGAAAAAGCAGAAAAAGAAAAAACGCTTCTGCTTCTTCTGGAGGAAGAACACTCCTTCTTCCACTACTGCCAATGTCACCTCTTCTTCCCCCACCTCTACTCCAGCTTAATCCCCCCCCCCCGCCTAACCACCAACACCCCTCCCATCTCCCTCCCCTCTTTTCACAGTCACCCCCCAACCAGTCCCGACAGTTGACTGCCCCCTCTAGAGCCTGGTTCTGTCATAGGTTTCTTCCTTTAAAGGGAGTTTTTCCTATCCACTGTCGCCTAGTGCTTGCTCAGAGGGGATTGTTGGGGTTTTCTCTCCTCTCTCCCTTTACTTTACATCCCACCCACCCCCACCTTTTCTTTTTTCTTAATAATTGAACAATAAAAACAATTGGTCACTAATTAAATGTGTCAAATCAATGTCTTTATTCAAGAATACAAGAAATGGGTAATAGCTGCATGTGTGTTTGTGCATAATATGCATACTTTACATGTTGGATCCAAATCCCACAAGGAATTAAATAAAACAAGAAGACAAACAAAAACAAATATTTCTCTCCCTTCCCAGGTCAGGAATCAGGATGAGGAAGAAATGAGGTCAGATCAGTGCAGGTTTTTGCACTACTGACATAAAGTTTCTGCTGATTAAAAAAAGTATGTCGATATTTCTGAAATACATTTGCAAACAAATAACTTTGACAACTTGTGTTTTTTCATAAAAGAAAAAAGAAAAATCAGAGAGCAGAGCTGGTAAAACAGCTTAGCTCCGCAGGTTACAGGAGATCAGATGCCAAATACTTTTCATGACAGTCTTCGTTATTGCATAAATCTCCCCTTTTATCATTGATCAGTAAATCACCGCATATACATTCATCTAACCGTTATAATTTCATGAGTAAAGATTCTCAGATGACTGAATGGCGGTTTTAGTAAAAGTTGAACTTTATTGTGATTTCTATTTTTAGAATCAATAGCACACATTTTGATTTAGTTTTGCAAGCTGCTGATTTCACACAGATCCACTGCCCAAACGTGCCTTTGAGTTTTTCATCATTTAACAAGAATAGGCTCAGGCAATCATTGTGTAATTAGGCTTTGGGAAGGTCTGGGGACAGGTATGATGGTGGTGGTTTTAAAGCACTGTGGCACAACAGCTTGACTCAGGGAGATGTTAAAGATGCCCGCTAGGACATCAGTCAGCTGGTCAGCACGGGCTCCGAGCACGCGTCCAGGTATATTGTCTGGTCCAGCAGCTTTGTGTGGGTTGACTTTAGTGAGAGTCCTTCTCACACTGGCCGTGGACAGGGACAGCACTTGGTTGTCTGGCAAGGGGGTGGCCCTCTATAGTCCGTCTTGCGTCCCATTTAAGCAAGTGCGTGTTCACACTGCCCCTGGATGTCCTGGCCTCTGAGGTTAAGGTGTACGGCTCCTGGTTGTCAACTGACCAATTTATCATGGCAAAGCCTGTGGTGGACAAAAGATAAGAGGCTGATTATAAAAATGATCCATGCACGCCTTATGACCTACAGCATGTACAGTTAACACAGCTAAATGGCTGTGAAATTGTAAAATTACTTTTGAAATAAAGCTATTCAAAGTCAATTAACTGTGACTATAATAATAGCAATGTTAGCCAGCAAACAAAACGTTAGCACTAATTAAAATAAGCTGCTAGGTGATGTTACTGTTTCAAGTTCTCTCATTGTTTGACATGTAGGGCAGATATTTTGGTGACACTGAGATTAGCCAGACACTAAACAGCAGTGTAATATCAACGCTAGATTAGATGTTTTCTAATCCGATAAAATGACATTATTCCTGTTTATAGAAGATGTTTGTCGTCTGTTTGTTTGACTGACAGGAACAGGAAATAGTGGTTGGAAATTACTGTTGGTGTTACATGAGGGTAAAGAAGGGCTTTAAGCACCTGGGTAAAAACTGGACCCATGATGAAACACTACAACAAGTACAACATATTCTTCAGTTTTAATATGTGACCATACTGTGCAGACTGCTGACGAGTTACACGGTTACATTTCATTAATCGTTGTTAAACTAAAGTGGTAAGCAGTTACTTTATCCTTTCACTTAAAATTTCCAGGAAAAACACTACCTTGGCTACTTTTGTGCTTACATTTGATCTATGCTGGGTCACTACTTTTGCACTATAATGCTGCTGCTGACACCTTGGTTCACACTGACAATTAGAAAAAAGCTGATAGGAAAAGAAGGATAGAAAATGCCTGGAATTTAGTTACACTTGCAAATACTGCTTCCTCCAAACTGCAAGCATCAATAAAATGTTACAGTATTGTTTTCTAGATCTGTGCATATATCCTTATTGGTAGTTTTCTCGAAATAGAAGATCTTCATTTTAAAAAAAAAACTCTGATAACATTGCTGAAGCTAGCGCCCACCCCTACTGCGCGTACTGCAAATATAAAACTGATATATACTTACATCATGAAGCAGTTGATGTCTGGTTTCTGACAAATACAGTAAAGAGGTGCGTTCTCCCCCTCCATACCAGTGTTCTCAGGCACTGGTACATGGTCAGTGTCAGACACTTCACTGTCCTACAACATACCACATAGGACCACATTAGAAATGACATGTATGTAGACATGCTAATTATACCTGGCTAAATGGATGCAGTAACAAAATGTTACTTAACTACTCTAGTTATTAGTTTCCAGTTGTGTGCAGTTGCTCCAGTCTTACTGACAGTATACTGTTTCAAACACCAGTGCCAACATTTTATTTTTTAAATCTTAGTATGATTCTGCACCAAGACTTGTGGCCTGTTGCTCGGTAACTTATTGTCTGACTACATTAACTACAGTTCATAAACATCATTCATTTTCTCCTACTTATTTTATTCAGGTTGTATTCCAGCTGTCATAGGGCAAAAGTACACCCTGGACAGGTCGCCAGTCTGTTGGAGGGTTATTAGAGAGACTCAGACAACCACTCACACCAACAGCCAACTAACCTAACCCCGCGCATGTCTTTGGAGTTCAACACCAGTCTGGCCGAATCACAGATAAGCAGGGTGTCTGTGCTGCAGAGCACAGCTGTGTCAGAGACTCTCGACATCAATGTAGCGTTAAGGATGCGGAGCGATGGGTGCACTAACGTAATGAAATTATGAGAGTGATCGTCATTGTCTCTATGCTGTTGCGCTCTTATTCGTATTACTGAAACCATATATGTATTCTAGCTCACCCTAAAACTGTGGAGAAAATTGATCTGTTATTAAACGTGGTCAATTATTTGGGAATGTTCTGGCAAGAACGTCGCATTCTTCCAGTGGGGAAACTAATCATTATACATAATAATTATAATAATAATAATAAATATAATCCCCGGTAAAGTCAGTTAGCGAACACTACTGGCATGTAATGCCAATGACGACCATTTCACAAACTGTCGAAAATGCTCAAAATGTTGTCGGCACCAAAAGTGAAGGGCTGACAGTTGTGTTTATATGAAAAACTGCAAAAACAGGAGGCAACATCTAAAGCGCTGAAAGAAAGGTTGGAAGAAAAACAAGCCGAAATAGAAGAAGTGGAGAAAAAAATGCAACAAGCTGCAGAAGCAAAACACAGAAACAATCGAGGAGTTGAAAATCCTCATCCTCGAGAAAAGGGTGCTCGTGGAAAAGCAGCTGGAGAAAAAGAAAAAACGCTTCTGCTTCTTCTGGAGGAAGAACACTCCTTCTTTCACTACTGCCGATGTGTCAGATCAATGGCTTTATTCAAGAATACAAGTAATGGGTAATAGCTGCATGTGTGTTTGTGTGTGTGCATAATATGCATACTTTACTTGTTGGATCCATATCCTACAAGGAATTAAATAAAACAAGAAGACAAACAAAAACAAAACAAAAATATTTTTCTCTCCCTTCCAAGGTCAGGAATCAGGATGAGGAAGAAATTAGGTCAGATCAGTGCAGGTTTTCGCACTGCTGACATTGAAAAATGTATGGCGAGATTTCCAAAATACATTTGCAATCAAGTAACTTTGACAACATAAAGTTTTTTAAATCAAAGAGTGGAGCTGGAAAGACAGCTTAGCTCAACAGGTTACAGGAGATCCAAAGCCACCTACTTTTCATGACAATCTTCTTTGTGGCATAAATCTCCCCTTTGATCATTGATCAGTAAATCACTGCATATAAATTCATCTAACTGTTATAATTTAATGAGTAAAGATTCTCAGATGATTGAATTGCTGTTTTAGTAAATGTTGAACCTTGTTGCGATTTCTGTTTTTAGAATCAATAGCCCACATTTTCATCCACTGCTGAAACGTGCCTTTGAGTTTTTCATCATTTAACAAGAATAGGTTCAGGGAACCATTGTGTAATTAGGCTTTGTGTATGTTGGAGATGGCATTTGGCCAAATAGAGAACATGCTACTACCAGCATCAACCCCCTTTTTTCTCAAGCTTTTCACTGGTATCCATTACAGTTCATTTGTTATACCAAGGACTTCCACAAACCCAACACAACTGACTTCAGCGTCCAACGAAATAGAAAAACTATGACTGCTTAAGAAAACAGCGCAAAACATTTCAGCCTGTTTCAATTTCAGCATCTGCAGTATTAATGAGCATGAGTTAAAACAGATCAGCTTTCTGAACTAAAAGGTTTTAATAAATTTGCACAAAAGGTAAGGAAACGTGTGTTTGGTTGATAATTTCTTTTTGTCAGTTAACCTTATACCATTCCCCCCCCTTAAATGGTGTCACATTTGTAAGGAAAATTCATTTTTGGTCACACCCATGAGAAACTTGCCAAATGTTCTCTGGAAATCGGTGTTTTCTGCTACTGACTCTTATTTTGAGCCTCTTGTATTCCACATGCTGACAGTCAGGTGCCTGAATGGAGCTTGATCGTCAGCAATTGTTAGCTTAGACTGTTCCACAACAGTCAGTTGCTGTTTACTCCAAACATACCACATTTCTCTGTAGGGCTGCTCGATTATGGCAAAAATGATAATCACGATTATTTTCACTGAAATTGAGATCTCGATTATTTGACGATATTTATTTAACCCTTTAAGACCTACCATAGAACCAAGTCCGCCAGAGCTTATATTATATTTTTACATGCTGTAGTGCCATTTTTGGGAGCATTTCGAGTTGCTATACAACTGTTATAGCCCATATTTTAATAATATGTATGCATTAAGTCCATAGTAACTACATTAATTGCAAAAAAGTGCAATAAACTACAAAAATTTTTTAAATCGTTTTTGTTTGTTTTTTTTTTACATATATTTCTACTTGGAGAAATTTAAGAGGCTTATCCCTCAAAACTTTAAATACAAAAAAAGTTGCAAAAAATAGTTTGCACCAACAGGAAATTTATTTTGAGTGTCTTCATAGTTTTATTTTGGAGATACAGCAATTTTTATATACTGCAGGAAAAACAAAACACAATCCTATGATGCAAATTTGCAAATAAAACAGCATGTTCATCAAAATAAACTATTTCCAGCAGTGCAATTCGAGTTCCAAGCATCCCAGAAACTATTCAGAAAAGTCAAACATGACTTATAAAAACACCAGTATAGGCTTTTAAGGCCTACGAGTAAAAAACTACATCTTCCGCAAAAATGATGTCACTTCCGGTTTCGGACAGGAAATGGCGGACATGAGATAGTTCGTGTTGACGTCTTTTTCAATGTGGGAAGTGTTATGAACAGCTGATCGGATCGGCAAAGCGTGTTTCTGGAATATTATGTTTTTGTTCCTGCAAGTGCTTTTTATGCAATTTTTGCAAAGCTTTATGTGGAAGGAAACCGTGACCGAGGACAAGCTGATGGCATAAGATGTAAGTACAACTCCTCCGGTTTCATATGCAAAGCAAATTATTGGGCTAGCTTACACGGTTCAGGTTCTACAGGGATTTAAAGGGTTAACAATAACAATGTATTGAATAATGACTTTAAAAAAATACTATAAAATAGTGTGCAAATGTTTGCAATATAAGAAATAAATGAAAAATGTAAACATCTATGTTTAGTGAACTTTGCAGTGTTGCTCTGTGGTGCAGCTATGACACTGTAGCAAAGTTTACACACTGTGTCTACTTGATCCACGTCTGACTGTGTTTCCACACCACTGAAGTTTTTTTTTTTTACCTCTCTTTTCAACCAATGGCAGTCACTGTCCTCTCCAAATAACTTCTGCTTAGCTTTCCGAGCTTTCCTCAGGTCCTCTCAATTGTTGTGACACATGTTCGAAATGCAGAGAGGTGCGCTCGATTTGCCACACGGAGCAGCGCGAGAGTAAAGCACGAGGGAGGTAATCAGTTCAGTCATTTTTAATGATCGTTGAAAGCCCAGATCGTAATCGTGATTAAAATTCGATTAATTGAGCAGCCCTATTTCTCTGATCTGGATAGTGCCCATCCCATAAGGTATCTATAAGATGGTAGTCTACAAAACCAAGTTACAGCATTGGAGTGCACAGTAGTACCATCTCCAAATTTCCATATAATGGGAGATCTCAGAGACACACCATGAATTGGGAGTTCCAAAAAGATGACTGTTTCCTCACCCTGTCAGCACATAGGAAGGATAGGCAGTCCTCCACAGATTTGCAGTCAGAGTTTGCAGGACTTGTCCCTTGTCCTAGGCCTGCCCTTTACCATTGTGCTGGGGTCAGCAAAGTGTGCACTGGAACCTGAAAATGTTGAGGAATGTTATGTTCAGTGATGAGTCAGATTCTGTCTGTGACAGTCTAATTGTGGACAAGATGTGGAGAACACTAAGCTGATTGCTGCACTTACAGGGTAACAACTTTTGGTGAAGGGAATGTGGTGGTGTGGGATGGCATCTTGCTCACTGGAAAAACAAGGTCGACATTAAAGGAAATCTCAATTCAGAGTAAATTGAGATGAGATCTGCAATCAGTGGCAATCCTGTATCTCCACAGTCTGAGACTGAACTCTATCCTCCAAGATGACATCCCAGAGACTGGAGTTTATCGGGGAATACCTCCAGAATTTGGGAGTGAAGATGGAATGACCTGCCCTCAGTCCTGGACTCAAACCCACTGAACACTTGTGGGATCAGCTTAGGCATGCCGGAGTAACCAACACAACCACACTGGGGCTACTGTTGTGCCTGTGTATGGTGCTGCCACATGCAACTGAGGCTTTCTGATAAATGAATAAATTCTTAAATGTATTGTCTTGTATTTCTTGATTCTTTAGACTTCAACCATCCAATCCAATGAACACAACAAACAAGAGTCAAGCAGAGAATAAGCTGTTTGGCAGAGAAGATTTAGTACGTTTTTTTATTGGCACACTCCACAACTCTGCTGCTCAACCTACACGTGCATTTTCCTTACAGATGTGACACCATTTAAGGGGAAATACACAAGCTTTCAACAGTATAAGGTTTAATGCCGAGAAACATTGTTACAACAAAGAAATAATCAATTTCCTTACTTTTTGGTCTAATTTCATATCAGCTGGAAATGGATCATTTAATGACTCAAAGCAGTCATTTGATTTGCTGTTTAATAATTTTATAAGGTTGTCAATATTGATAATAAGGAAGTAAGAGAACAGAGGACAGTGTTTGCTGAGGACTGGATATAGAGATCAAGAGTGAAAGGTTAATTTCAATCAAATGACTAAAGCTGAAGAGTCAGGAAATAGGCAGAACAGAAAGTAGGAAGATTGGGGTTGCTCTAGATACACGATCCCAGGAGCCTCAATGACCCAATACTTAACTTGAAGTAACAAAAGAAAGAGAGAAGTGAGAGCAGCAATGAAAGCGATGACAGTTGTTCATTCCCCTTAAACATCTGATAGTAAAAGTCACCTTGTTCCCACCTCTCGGACCCAAACTCACATCCTGCAGCTTCTGTCGCACAGAAACTCATTCAGCAGACCTTTCCTCAAGTAACTGCTGGTGCATTTTAATCAATATGTTTCAATTTCTGGAGTCTCTCCAAAATTTTAAGAAAAAAAGCTCTAAAAATAGTAAAAGAACACAAAAATCAGATCAATGCAGTGCTGCTATTAGAGCTGTATGTAGAATGTCAATAGGAAGAGTTGTTTGTCTCGGAAGAGTACACTGACATCATTGGAAGCATTGTAGGCAGATTAGCAACTTTCCATGCCGGCATCTGAAATTCCTGTCTTGGTGCAATACTGTAGGCACAGTGGAAAAAAACACTGAGGTTTTTTTTTTCGAAGGGCAGGTGCTCTGTCTACATTTTTTCCTTGTCTATTAGTCACGTTAGAGCATAGAATCTGTTACACAACAGAGGATGGGCATAAATGACAGGGGCAGCCGAGTACACTAATGGATGCAACACACCAAAACCTCACTGATCTTCAAGCAATCTTTCACAACTGGCACATTTTAACCACAGACAAGATAAAACACTTGTAGATGTGCTTCTGTTTTTTTGGTTTTTTTTCACACAGTGATGATAAAAAAAAACTTCATTGCAACAGTGGCACTGCTAGATAACCCAAACCCTAACGTGATGTTTTTGACGACTTCATGTTGCCATGTCTGGCCCCGTTTACATCAAGGTCAATTAAATTAAGCAACAGTTGACAGCTCTTTGTGTTAACAAGCACACACTTTTCAGTCTTGAAATCTGAAAAAAGGCAAAAGAGCATGCAGAGAACAGAGAGAGAAAAAATAAGGAGAGAAAAAGGTGATGGAAATGAGGACAGTTAGAAAAAGGCAGATTTAGTCTGTGGCATGTCTCTTGATGAAAGGACCATTTCTCTCCTTTTTTAGGGATTGTTTTTTCGTCCCTCCCTTCACTCCCACCGCCCCTCTTGTCTGTTCCTCTCATTACTCACTGGAGTGTTTGCACTGGCTCAGCTGGGATTGCAGAAATGGCCACCACAACAGGAACCGTCTGGGTCCCCAGCCTGCTTATATGGCTAATTCACACATAAAATCTGAAGCCTTCGTAGGCAAACATTTGCTGTGTCATAACATGCTTCTACTGTTTCTTTTTTTGTTTTTCTGTGAACTTGCATAACCCACACAGACTGTAGCCGAAGTGGAATTCCCACAGTCAATAATGCTGTTTCTGATTTCAACTTTAAATCACTTGTTGATTTTTTTTTTCACCTTTTCCAGTGTACTGGGCAGACCTTCACAAACATCACTTGACTTGTAATATATCAGAAAACCGTGCAGCACTCTGACCTACATTGCCTCTCTCTGAGGGTGGTGATGGTGACATTGTTTTTTAATTATTGCTTGTTCATGTCGAGAAGAAAATCTTGCTTCCCCATTTTGATGTAGTTCCTGTTAAACCTGAATTCTGTCTGTTACAAAACAGAGGGAGGTGTGACTTAAGTACATATTCACTATTATGACTAAGAGGCAGGTTAACGTAATTGGAAGGGCAGGTAGGAATGACTGATCAAAAGTCCATAATAGTTTTGTTGGGAGATTTTTTTTCTTTCTTTCTTTTTATTACAGCACTGGTGCAGCATGAGGTCATTGGTGAATATAAACAGTTTTCCAGGAAGTAAGAGTAGTGGAAAGAAGTCGTCTTTTCCTGTCACAATCTGAAGAAGTTCTTTTTCTTTTATAAGAGATTTGAGTGTCTGTTTTGACTGATGACCAGCGTGATAAAACTTTCTTTGATATTAAAATCCTATCACACAGTTGAATTTAAATCACTCTAAGCTACATAACATATCCTATAAGTTTATAATAGAGTGATTTAAATCCAACCATATTATAATGTGGTGTCCTGCCCACCCCCTCGCCCCTTAAAAAAATCATAATATCCCTCATCTCTTTTTTAACTGACATGTTTTTCATAAGGATTGAGTGCTGAATAGCTGTTTGGTCTTCTCAGTAATCTGTCATTCAACAGTAGGTATACCAGCACGGCACTGCTATACCTATTGTCGTGGCTATAAATAGCCCTTTTGGAGACTTACTGAATTTACCAACCCATTCTCTCTTATAGCAATGTAGTTTTGGTAGGTGGGGCTAATGACTCAACACCACGTGGATCAACAGGCTTTGTGTAGGCCGAGAGAGAAATGGGATCGTGGAGATGCTGTGGGAAGACCTGATGTGGAAACGCATGGCTGTTTGACTTGACCTGAATACTGAGAGCCCACAGTGCCCTAATATCCGGTTCCCTTGATCTACCAAATTCATATTTTTCACATAAAGAGGTTTAATCAGTACCTGTTCAAAAGCTCCCTTGCTTCCGTGTTTTGCCTTTCCGCTTTTATCGATACCGTGCGTCAGGTTCAGGTCAAGGTGTTGTTAAATACAAAGTGAATTATGGGAAGACGCAGGCGCTGAGAAAAGCTGGTTTCCCCGTGAGGGAGGTCAGATTTTAAATGTTGCCGGTCCAGTCTTGCAAAGCAACCGCGCTCGGTTTGTAAATGAATATGTGAACACGCCTAAATGGGTTTGTGGCAATCACAGAGTCGCTCGTGCTCGTGTCTCCGGGAATGCACCTGTTTGACGTCACGCAGTCGCCGCGCGCACCGCTAGGAGCCGCGACACACAAAAGCTGGCAGACAAACAGAGAGGGAGAGCCTCGAGTAACAGCAGCGGACTTGAACACTTCCTTAAAACCACTCAAGCGTTTAAAGTCGAAGCTCCGGGAAAAGAAAAAAACTTAAAAAAGAAACTTAGAGTCAGGCTAACGAGGTAAGTCGCATTTTTTTTTTTATAAAGCAACAAAAACTTAATTGCGTTAAAAAGAAGAAGAAGAAGAAGTTTGAGCTCGGTATTTGACAACACCGAGACAACAGTCCTTCCTCGCTTGCAGTGTAGTGGGAGTCAGGAGTCCCCAGCGTTTGCCTTGGCACGACTCTGGCTGGTGTTTAGTCTCACTTGGTGACTACAAACCTCGATTGTTTAGCCGTAAACTGATGGTTAGGGCTGTGTGGTTTCTAGAAAGAGGAATGCTGCTGTCGCAGAAAGCCTTTCTGTGTGTTTTATCGTGTTTTTGTCACTTAGACCGGGAAACTTTAAGCCATGTATCGTTGCTGCAGGTTCGCGTACTGTGGCAAGAGCTTGTATCAGTGAGCTAGGTAATAACCCGGGAAACAAGCTTATAGGTCCTGCGAGTAACTACTACAAGTTGGCACAAAAGTTAACCCGTATAATAGTGAAAATCAGGGACAGGGCGTTTTCTCGTTATATCAAATCCACCTGCCGCAGAAGCTAAAGGGACGGTTTAAATGGGGTACACGCGTGATCTTTAGTATAGGCCTAATTCATGTGTGTAAAAGTGTCATAAACGCCATATTTCCATAGCTATTATTACCACTGTTTATATGCAAGTGCTGTTAATTATTATTTTAAACGTCATAAAACTGAGTTCTGCAGCTATCATAGTGACATAAGCGGTACAGTACTGGGTGAGTGTTTAGTAGATTTCCATTAAATCGCAGGTTTTTGGTGTGGCTGGACAGAGTGCTGACAGTCTCACCGTCATTACAAACAGCAGCCGTCTGCCGAAGCGGTTTAACTTGTACCGAAGCCGGATTGTATTATTCAGCTGAGGCTAAAGTCCACCAGCTCGAAATATCAAAGGTCCTCCCTCACGTTAGGCGGCTGTCATTGCTGTTAGTCATCCTGCGGTAATGTAACTTCTTTCTTGTTGCCAGAATCACATGTGGCTTTGACATGACAGCACAACCCAGAGTACATATGATGGCTCACTTTGGTTTGTGGGGATGTGTCTGTGTGAGGATTACCCTTCGTTCCTGCGGCTGTAAAAACTCTGCCTTCTCAGTAGGAAATGGTTAACACAACTTCTTATCTGACCGGCAACACTAAACCCATTATCCCATGTTGAAATATTCCATCCATTGCTTGCAAAAGTCTTGTGTCACTCACTGCAAAACAAGCCTCTTGTGTTGCGGAGGCTGCAGGTAACATTATCTGACTGCATCTGCCTGCAGTTACTGGTTTGTCAATATTGGCTTGTGGCATCATGAGCTGCTTGGAGGACGCGGTTGGGACATCTGCTCAGTGAGGAACAGCACTGATCCCGCCAATTGCACGAAACTCACAAACATTACAGATTCACGTAAGCCTTACAATGTGCAGGGCGTATTCATTGTGTATGAATAACTAAAACATTGTTTAAAGACAGTACCTAAGAGCTGGTTACATTTAAACAGCTTAAACCTTTTAATTACCAACCCAGCTATGTTTGAGAATTAACTAGAGAAATACTAAAGACAAATCATTATTCTTTATTTCTCCAATTTAAATAATATGGCACACTTGGAAAGTGTGTTCTGATTAGTGTGTCCCATCACACTCACATATGATGTGGACCTTTGTAATAGGACACATGCAGTCCCCCCCCCCCCACACACACACACACACACACACACAAGTAAACAATGAAAGAGCAAGAATCGCGGGCATTCGGCTCAAATTTTGCTAATTCATCTGCGGGTGATGATAGTTTGGCTCATTACTTGCCCTTGGCCTTGTCCCTCTTGTCTCTCACACACACATCACAATCCTGCTTGGCTCCCCTTGCTCTGATGCTATTTTGCTCGACTTAACTAAGGTTTTGTAAACTGTGAGAGGGGCAGAAATGGACACCGCTTTTAATGCATGTGGAGAGAGGACTCTCGCACACGTATGCAGACAGGGGCAGGATTCTGTCCTCGCTGTGGTAGCAGGTTTGAAACTGTGCCAAAGAGCTCAGTGTTCCTCTTAAATAACAAAAAGCCCCCCTCCCATTTAACAGTTGCACTAAAATTTCAAGTTCAAGTGTACTGTTCCTCAAGCATTTAATACCAGCTTGTACTGGTTTGATTGACGCAGTTCCCAGATCCAGAATGATCAGAGGCATGGGTGCTTCACTGTAGCGATTTGTGTCTCTGACCTTGCAGCGGTAGCATCAGTTCATCTCTCCAAATCTTTCTCACTTTTCTCCCCTGTCCTAATTTAACCATATTGGTGGTGCATGTGTGTCTCGTGAGTTTGTGATAGAGGGGAAAGTCGGGCAGAATTTAACATCACAGTATAACTTCTCTGTTAGTATTACCTGTGTGTGTGTGAGAGAGAGAGACAGTGTTTGGGAAAGGGGTGTTAGCTATTAACCCAGGTTAGTAAAGAAAGGAAGGCTTTGATTTTTCTTCAAGCCACACTCTGCTGAAATTCATTAAAGGCCCCTTTGTTCAAGGTTATTAGTATGTGCTTATGCGAGCACACTTGTGTGCTTTCCAGAAGGTAATGCGGTAATAATGCACACCACCGTGCCTCAATGAAAGACTTGCGGATTTAAGTGAGGTATGTGGAATTGATGAAGTTTTCTGTCAAAACTGAGGTTGAGAAAGGAAATCAAGCGATTGATTAGGTTCAGAGGTTTACCTATGTCATGTTATTACCTCCACCAAGGAAGGTCTTGGTTTTGGTTCTGCCTGTCCCTTTATATTTGTATCAACCACTCACCTTTCCTCAGCTGCAGATTTTGAAACTTTGCGCTACTAGTCCTGCCTAGTTTTTTGGCATACCGTTGTTTTGATGTACCGTGGCATTCATTTGTAACTAGTTGCTAAATTTGTACGTGGACAGTAAGCTGTCAATACTGCCATCATAATGAATGACCAAAAGTCAGCAATCCCTGTCTGACTCTCCTGAAAGTTTACTCAGTTTATCCACAGAAAATGCTGCATGGTTTTCTTTGTGCATGCAGGATGCAGAGCTGGATCTACAATTTGACTTTAAACATCTGACGGGTTGTAATTTAAACAGAAAATAGGAATTAGTTTTTGCTGAGCAGTTCAAAGTTTCCTGCTCTTAAATCAAATGTGGTGTAGGAGCTAGGAACAGCACTTTTCCATGATCACAGTTTGACTTCCAGTGTGGAGAGGGTTTTTTCTCTCTCTCTTTCAGCCAGCATTAAGTGCCATTTTGTGATTAATAATGGATGTTTACATACACAGCCACACACATATGCACACACCAGGTTATTTGCTCTAGGACTGACTCTGACTATGAAGTTAGCGGCTCATAATAATTTGTGTTTGTTCAGCTCTCACTGGCTCGACCAACTCCATTAGCAAGACTGTTCTGGGTCTGTCCGTAGTCTTATTCATACATGATCTCTGGAAAATGTTAGGAATCGGGTCACGCATTGAGTGTAAATGATAATGTGAATAAACACAACAGGAGATCGTTCACATCAGCCACATTCTCGCTACTGGACATATGCCATTTGGTTTAGGATATTTAATGTCTCGCTTGGCTGCTTAGGACATTAGTGTTCAACCATACAGCTTTGCTGGGTAATGCCTAGAGAAGTTCAGGTCTGCAGTGCATGTGTGCAGACTGCATTCCCATTCAGTCTTGCATCCCCCTCTCTTTCTCTTTCAGTGCATGTTGTGCATTGAAGTAATAAGGACACAAGAACCAAAGTTTCTCACAGGGCAGATTTTCTTCCATTTCATTTTTTTTTTTTTTTTTTTAACGCTGTGGTCAATTTCCCAATAATTCTAACTGAATATGTTGCATGCAGTATGGGAACGTGCCAAATCTACTTCATGTAAGCATCATCTGCCCTGAAATAGAACCAGCAACTAAACCTGACGTCCTCTCACTGTGGTTTTAGTGATATTATCTGTCAGCTGTTTGAGTTACCTTCATTAATGTTGGGATTCTTTTGAAATGCACTGGCTGACTGATCATTTCCATTTCTGTTGCCTGCATCCACATTCTTCACTGGTTTGTATATAGAATCCTGTTAGACTAGTTTTCATTGCTCTGAGTCATCTTTTGGCACAAAGGCAGACAAAGTGTCTGCGAGAAACAGCCACGTTTTAGTCTTGTTTTTAATTTTAAGTAAGCAAACGTATGAAACTCAAAGGCATACTGAATATACTGCAGATGCATTTTCAGCATTTCTTACACATCAATCTTGTAGCTCAGCTGTCAGTGGTTGTTAATGATGACTCAACTCTAAATTAGTCTAAGTAAACAGTGACAGTGAGCAGGCCTGCACAGTGCAGAACCATGAAACCAAAGCAGCACGAAGGAAACTGAAGAATGAAATAATTTTTGGTCAAAGGTCAAGGTCACGGGTTATCTCCCATCCTTCCCAGTCTCGTTAACATGATGTAAATCTGGAATGTATTGAGGAAGTTTCTTAACATATGCCGAAAATCTCGTTGTTTTCCGTGATGAACTGATTAGAACCTGGAGGTCAGAGGTCATTGTCATCGTGATCTCACAGGAGATGTGGTCTTCTTCTTTTTTCTTTTTCTTTTCTGAGCTCAAACTCAAGAAATCATGATCAAAATATTGCGCTGTACATAGGATACTGTGCTGCTGGGTTAAAATGTTATTCTTCAGTTCACTTCTTCTCCTTTAACTGTTGTCTACTCCCACGTCTAAGATATGTCCTCACAGATTTGTTTTCTTGGCTGAGCATTAAAGCACTTAAAACAAATTGTTCCAGATCCCTGTTTTCTGTATAAGTCTGTGCAGATGTAGATGTCAGCTGCAAATTGACTTGTTGGCAGCGTCGTACAACCAAGAGCCAGTAATTCTAGTTCTCCACCTGTGCTTTTCCACCTGTGACATGTTCAAACATCTTCTGTGGAAATAAAAAAAAGCCCTCAGTATGTAAGCAGAGAATGCTGGTGTATTTAAATCTGCGCAGATCTTTTGTTTTGTGGACATTGTGATGTGTCAGTGGCGATAAGGTGATGTAATGTCAGCATTAACAATGGTTACATTCCATTTAAGTGATGTAGTTCAGGGTCTTTACCGTAGCCATGCCGGCTTACAGGGGTTATTTTTGGATCGCTTCAGCTGAGTCATGTTTATTTATGTTAGTTACACCTGCCCATTTTTCACCCATTTGAAATTCAAAAGTACCGTAAGTGTGGAAAGTCTTCTAAAGTAAAACATAAAAACTTACACAGCTGTTTTGGGATCATCCCATTCCCATACTTTATATATGTATGTATAAAATATGGGCATAAAGTGCACTCAAAGTATCTCGAGAGTTCCAATTTTCTAGCATTTGCACAGAGACTTTAAAATTAAACTTTGTCTGTGGCAACAATTAAAATGGTCTCTAAATTAACATCTCAAGAGAATTTTTATTGACTACCAAATGAAGTGCCTTTGGCTTCTTGCAGTCAGTGATTGTCTGAAGTCTACAACCTTTAGATATCAACAGACCCTTATTGATGCTAGAGGCTCTAATTGCCTTTTATTCGTCCAGCATGCTCATGCTTTGTCGGAGGGGATGGAGCCAACTGGGCTAAGATCAGGTCACTAACTTTACTAAATTAAACTCTCTTCCCATTTAAAAAATGAGTTGGCTGGCTTTTCGAGCCTGCTAAAATATTCTAATATTGAGAGACAGTTTATATTAGTCTACAAGTTCTAAACTGCTAACCTTATGTGGACAACATCACATGCTGTTTGTTTTTTTTGTTTGTTTGTTTTTTTAAACAAACAAATCTTCCTTGTAATTATGAAGCAAGAGGGAAGCAGGACAAGGATTTAAAGCAATGCCAGTAATATCTTAGACCATATTTCTGATTCTTGTATGTTGTTCAACTTTTGTTTATTTCTCAAATTACCCGTCTTTGTTCCGACCTGCCAATTAAAGGTTACTCCCCAGCCTGCTAGACCGGCTTGATCATTTCTTCCCCATCTCCACAAATTCACTTCATACCAAGCCTTTGACTTGTCCGTGGTGCATCGCTGAGCATGAACTCAATGATGGCCTAGCTTTTGTAGGCAGTCACGCACGTCCCTCTCCAGGACTATGTCACGTTAACTCAGTGCACAAAATTAGAATATTTGTTTTACGTCATTTCAAGTAAGGGCTATTGTGCCACTGGTTTTCTTGTACTGTTTAATACCGAAATGTGTGTTTTTTGCTGTTGTGCGTATTACAGGGTTTGCGGTTTCTGTATTTGTTCCTATTAAACACTGACTTTGACATGAATCACCTTGTGTGATTATTGGAAGAGAAATCCTTCCCAATTCCCAAGCCAAGTGGCAGCTAAAGCCCTAGTTACCAGCATCTTTTTGTTCTCTTGTTTTCCTCATACTGGTGATCCTTCTAATTAGTTCTGAAGAGCATTTTGAAGTTAAGAGAGACAGTACAGGTATGCAGCCCAGCCTTACATGTTCTGGCTCTCCAAAAGTACTAAAGACTTATTTAAGAGTAACTTCGTATCTCTTCAAAGACGCACACTGACAGATGTATGTACAGTATCTGTTTCACTGGAGTTTGATTCTATTGTATGAGTCAGTCTAGTGAGGGCGACTCTGGTTTCCCCCTCATGTCCAGTGGCATGTCTGTCAGTGTGTTGTCTGTTTTGTTTTCTTTCTTCCTCTTTCTCTCTCTTGCTCTTTTCCCCTACCCACCCCTTCCCCAATTGCATATGCTCACTTTTTCCACTTTCTCTGGGGAAACAAGGCCTTCTTTTGCACATAATGTCTGTGCATGTGTACATTGGAAAAAGTGTGTGTGTAAAGTCCTGATAAAACTGGAAAAGTATATATTCCCAGTAAGTGTTTATGTGTTTTTCTTCCTATTCCTGTATGCCTGCCTGTGTGAGTACATGTATAGGAACTTTCAAGAGCTCTCCTCTTGTTTAAGAGCAGTCTTGACCGCAGTCAGAAACAGTCATTTGTTTAGCAATCTTCAGTTCAGCGTCTGCCCGATGGTATTATTTCATAACTATATAAACATTTAAGGTGCCCGAGGCTGTGAAAGGGGCATATATGTGCTGGTTACTGAATAATTTCTGTCTGTTGAAGAAGTTGGCAATGAAAGAGCACATTGGAGACGATTTCTGAGACATCACAGTTAGTTATTCATTTCCTCACCCAGACTGTTTGTTTTGGATTTCAAGCCTTGACCTCCAAATCACAAGGCCTGTCTGTGTAGGACATCACTGCCTCCCAAACACTACACATCCCTTTATTATAGTTAAAAAAAAAAAAAAAAAACTCTCCTGCTTTCTCTCTCTGAAATTCTGAGTGTCACCCCAGCGAGCACAAGATGTGATCTTACTTCCAGCCTGAGCTCAAAATAGCATCTAGTCTACCTTTTAGCAGGCTGAGCAGCATGCTTATGCATACATTAAAAACACATACCAGGTTCTTCAGTTGGCACCTCAGAGCATGTTTCATTCAGCAAAGTGAAAGGAACGTGAACACGAACAAACCTTGTCTTCTTATGAGTGACCGATAATGTAGACGCACAAAGGCGGCATGTCATTTCTGTGAATCTCATGTACAGAAAATGAAGTGAGGAATTACTCTTCCACTATGACACAACATCCGAAGAATGGTTTAGCACAAGAAATGGAGTTTTAATAAGTAGATGACTTGTCTTGTTACAACAACAGTTTTAGGAACTTAGGAAATGTAAAATTTAGATGGAAGCATTCATTTTATTAGACTACACTAGATAGAAGTATTAGACAGAAGAGATGAGATTACTGAAAAAGGAGACATGCATTTGTTTGAACATTTTGCTATGCCACTCACCTACAGGCCCCAGAACTTCAGCCAGTAGCGCTAACATGCTGGATAAACACAAGCCCCCCCCAATAAAACATTAAAAGCGCTCCAGATTTGTCCGCTCACAAATAGCAGGGCTGTTGTTGGTGTTGACAGTTATGGAGCCTTTTAAAGAATGGTCAGAGCAACAGATGGTAACACCTGCTGAAAAGAATTCACAACAGGGTTGAAATTATATATTTGTGTTTTGAAAAATGTTCTCTCGCTGTCTGTCTCTCTAGAGTACAGTTTAGGATTGACATTCTGTTCCTTCTTCCCTCGTTACTGGCAGGTAGTTTCCAAACTTATGTATGAAGTAGAAAACCACTACTTCCTCTGCAGGATGCTGCTAGCCGCTGTTACCCTCTTCCTTCTTGTTTTACGCACAGAACTTGAGCAATGTGTGAGTGTGTGTGAGAGCAAGAGACAAAGATCTCTCTCTAGAAAGTCTAGACAGAGTGGCTTAAATCACAGTCTTCTTTTCCCCCCCCCAGGAGCCTTTGGTGAGTGGTCACCATGCCACCCTTCCTGCGTATCACCCTCAGTAATTACGATGTGGGCGCGCTGTCTCCTCTTTCTGATGCTCCCATCTGTGCCATCAGGATAAAAGAGTCTATCGACACAGGTATGTACAGTTGCACGTGTTTGTGCAAGAAGTGCAACAGTTGACAAAGAGACCTTACAACATCAGTTTGACTGTCACTATCTACTGCCCTCAAAAGTCCACAAGGAAACTGATTCTTAACAAACATCTTTGAACTATAACCACTCCTTAATGCAGCGATGATGATGATGATGTCATTGTTCTTTTACAGAGAGAGGGAAGACCCTGGTTCAGAGGAAGCCCACCATGTACCCCCCCTGGAAGTCCAATTTTGATGCTCATATCAAGGAGGGGCGTGTCCTAGAAGTTGTTCTTATGCAGAGTAATGAGGAGCCATTGGCCAAGGCCACAATGGGCGTGTCTGTGCTGGCAGAGCGCTGCAAATCCAAGTCTAGAGGCAGCGGACATGCTGAGTTCTGGGTGGACCTGCAGCCTTCTGGGAAGATTCAGATTGCTGTGCAGTTTTTTTTGGAGGATGGTGATGCAGGTAATGTGATTCAAGTTTAGTTTACAATCACTAGTTTTCTATTCTTCTTGGGGGAGAGAAAACATGCAAGGTCTTTTGATCATTATCAGTGGATTTGTGGAAACATAAACACATGACCAAACAGGTGTCACCTTCAGATTCAGATAGTGATATTGGTGCATGGAAACATGTGACATCGCCTTTACGCCAGTTGAGTCCAGCCCATTTCAGGCATGATTATAAAGCACATAGAGTTCTACATGCTGTTGTCTAATGTGAAATAGCTGAAAATGGTTCCAACTTGATCAAAGTGTCTGTTACTTGAAATAGGTTTACATTTAAAATATATATATTACAGGTTGTAGAAAACAGTTTTTAATTCAAAATATTTTTATTGAGTATTTCTGGATATAGTTTACAAAGGAAAAAAAGAAGACGGAAAACACAAACTGTTTAAAATGAATGAATACAAAACAGAACTTCTCATGTTGGAACATTGTTTTCCTCTCCTATTATTTACCAAACAAGCAGAAACCCAGAAGAAAAACAAAAAGAGAGAAAACAAAAACAAGAAACCCCCCCCCCAACAAAATAACAAAAGCCACAAAAGATTATGATATTAACTAACCCTTTCCATAAGAACCACACAGAAGTTAGCTACGACATCACTGAGCTTCACGTTCCCGTTAACACAGACAAACATCAGATCAGCAAATCCGTTACTCAGCTGGAACATCCTTAAGTTGAAGTTTAGAGAAGTTTTCCAGAAAGACACCCCAAATTTTATCATATGTGCCCTTTTGGTTCTGGATGGAGCAGTGGATCTTTTCCAGACTGAGACACGACATGAGATCAGCAAGCCACTGAACATGGGAGGGCGGGGCAGCAGCCTTCCACCTCATCAAAATGGCACGCCTAGCCAGGAGGGAACCAAAAGACAGCACCCTACGCTTTGCTCTGGGAATATACTTATCATCCTCTCCCGCTGTACCAAAGCGAGCAAGTAGGGGGTTAAGAGCTAGTTTCAGGCCAGTAGCCTTGTTCAAAGTGCAGGAAACCTCCTCCCAAAAATGTTGCTAGGCCAGGGCAGGTCCAAAACATGTGGAATTGTAACAGGGAACGACGGGTGCAGAGTGATGTAGAGTTTACCAGAGAAAGGACTGAGTCCCAGACGTCATGTGACATAGATATGTTTAACTGCTTCTCCCATGTGGACTTGAGGCCCACAACGGGAGCTGGTGTTACACTGCACAGTTTATTATAGAGACATTACAGCTTTGCCTGATAGTTGCAAATTAAGGAGCTTGTCCAGTAAGTTAGCAGCTGAAGCTTCTGGAAAATTGAATAGGTGGGATTGCAAAAAATGTCTCAGTTGTAAGTATCTAAAAAAGTGAGTTTTGGGAAGACTGTATTTTTTTTTTTTTTTTTTTTTGACAGCTGGTCAAATGATGCTAGTTTATTGTGTATAAAGAGATCTTTAAAGCAAATAATACCTGCTCTAAACCAAACCTGGAACAAGTTGTCCAACGTTGGGGGGAGGAATAGGTGGTTTGAAAGGATTGGGCTTTGAAGTGAAAAATTATTATTATTATTATTATTATTGCCGAATTATCGGATTAGATCCAAAGTTGTCAATGAATAAAGGAAGATAAGAAACCAGGAAGGAGGCAAGACAAATACCCTGAGTTGAGTCTGATTCCAGTGCCAGCCAGCTGGTGGGGCCCACACCCTCCCCAGACTGTAACCAGTAGGTCAGAGATCGAATATTGGCAGCCCAATAGTAAAAGCGGAAGTTGGGGAGTGCCACCTTCAATATTAGGTTTCTGTAAATGCACCTTAGCTACTCGACGTCATTTACCCTTCCAAATATAAGAGGAGATTATAGAATCTAGAGTTGTAAGGAAAGACTTGGGGATGAAGACTGGTGAAGATTGAAATAAGTATAAGAATTTAGGAAGGATATTCATTTTAATTGAATTAATTCGTCCGACCAGAGTTGTGTTCAGGGGTGACCACTGTTGAAGGCTTTGTTTGACATTCTTCAATAGCGTAAAAAAGGTGGCTTTGAGAAGTTGTTTATACTTTCTTGTAATTGTAATACCCAGGTAGGCGAACTGCTCTTTGACCACTTTAAAGGGGAAACCCGACAAATCTATTGGAAACGCGTCTTCATTTAATAGACAAAGTTTGCTCTTGGACAGATTTAATTTATAACCAGAGACTTGACTGAAACACGCGAGTAGTGACAATATATGAAAACAGTTTTCCCTGACTGGGAATCGAACCCGGGCCACGTCGGTGAGAGCGCCGAATCCTAACCACTAGACCACCAGGGAGAGCTGCGCTCAGTGAAAGTTGAGATCTTTTCCGGCAACAGTCACCCACGTCCCTCACCACCATTTTCCCATCTGTCTACTCTGTTTGCTATACATCACCCTCTACTGGTAGAAATGCTTCATTTTTCCTTATTTTTCTACAACCAGCCACAGTTTACATGTGTTTATGAGGTTTGTGGAGCAGCCACGCTTCTAAAGTGCCTTGAAATAATCTGTCTGCCTCAGGCTGTTGATGATTAATCTGCATGCTGGTTTCACACCTCACACTGGTCTGGTCAGCTGACTAGGTGTGCCATGAAACCATTGCGGAATAAAACTAATCCTCTGGTGTCATTACAAATTTAGCCTGTGGCTTGGGCTGCAGTTCAATTATTTCTGACAAGGACTGTGAATGTTTGTTTTTCTTAATACACCGCACTAGTGAGTTTACTAAGAACTGGGGTAAACAAACACCTACACTGTATTAATTGTTTTTGTTGATGTCTGTGGCCTAAATTAAAATGAAAAAACACTGCAGCATTGTCAGTCTGTGAAGCCCATTTAAGTACATTGAATAACATTCTTAATAATAATAATATTATTAATAATAGCAGAGCATTAGCTGGCTTCATGCTGCATTTAGGGTACCAAGTTGGTCCAGATGGCAAGGCCAGCCCGCATAGTCACTGTTAACACAACAAACATTTCGTTGTATTTCCAAACTGCGTTCTGTGTAATGAGAGTTTCAGTGTGGGAGTGGCACAGTCTGGGTTTGCTGTTACTGGGTCATGAAAACTCCATACTCTGCATCTTGTCTCCTTCCAACACCCTCCGTAAGTTTCCTGAAAAGCAGCCCGGAGTATTTTTAGGCACGTGTGAACAGTCCTCAGCAGTATCTGCCCCCTCTGTCATTCTCTTTTCCTCTCACTCGCTCCCACTTTCTTGGCTCAACTTACCAAAGTGCTGTCCAAACAAACATCTGTCAGTAGACTGGCAGATAAGAAAAAAGTTTGTCCCTCACCTCATCACTCTTCCCACTTTCCCCCGTCTTTAAGGCGGCTTCTTTTTTTTGAATTGTCCCAAAATGCCACCTCCCATCCACCCACATACCCCCCCTTGTCTCTTCCATAGTTTCTGTTATGTCTTTGTTTACCACTCTCACGCCTCTTTCACTGTCTTCTCTGATTGACTTTTGACCCCCACCCATTTGATTTGCATCAGTTAGAGCAGCTAATCCAGGGAGGCATTTTGCAGTGTTTAGCCTCCATTCAGCAGTGGCAGTAGCTCATGTCTCCCCTTTCCTTAGCTCATAAGGTATTCTTAACAAATAGTTTTTTGTTACAGTTGACAGTTACTGATCTGTGATAAAATACACAGCGGCAACATTCAAGGTTTATCAGCCAAACTGTTTGTGAATTTAGGTAACGTTTGATAGAAATTATGTTTCTAAAATTTAATGGACATGCAATTATTTGATTGGTAACTCTATCTCTCCCCACAGTGGCTGCTAGGCCGACCCTGAAGGCTCCTACTGAAGACGGGTTGATGACCCTGAACAGGAGGAGGGGCGCAGTCAAGCAGCCCAAGATTCTTGTCATCAAGAACCATGAGTTCACCTCCACCTTCTTCCACCAGCCCACCTTCTGCTCTGTCTGTAGAGACTTTCTCTGGTGAGATGCAAAAGTCCCTCTTTGTTAGATGGCAGCTGCCACTATTATTATTAAATCTTAGTTTTTCACTGGTGTATTTTTTTTTTTTTTTTTAAATCTCAGTAGAGTTTCAGAGTGAGGCTATGAATGTTTTTCCTTCCACTTTGTTTGAACGTGACTAATCCAGAGGCAGCTAGTTTGCCTGTCTGTTTGCTTGCTTTTCTGCTTTGCTTTGTGTGTGTGTGTGTGTGCATGCGTGTTTTATTTCACTGGTACAAGTAGTCCATACTTTCAAATGTCTTTCTTAAAAGATTGGTTATTTTGTTTTGCTTAATGGAGCAGTTTAAGGGAATTAAAGGGGGGAAAAACCTGTAAGAGTGCTATTGTGAGAATGAGCCACCTCCTAGGGAAATCCCACAAGGCTGTTAAATCAGTGTCAGCAGCACTCATCTGTGAACCAAACTCCTCCTTGTACTCAAACTTCAGTATTATCTATATCTTGTAAAACAGGGAGGAGGAAGTCTGAAGTTTATTGAGTCTGTTGTATGACGCTGGTATTTTTACTAGAGATGGCACGATACCACTTTTTTATGTCCGATACCGATACCGATATCATAAATTTGGATATCTGCCGATACCGATATGAATCCGATATAGTGTTTTTTAATCAACAAAACTGTTTTTTAAATATCTTGCTGCATTTTGTATAAGTTCATACTCAAGTTTAAAACAACAACTACACTAAAGCTATTCTGTTATACCTGTATGCAAAAAAAAAAAAATTTCATAGTTCAGCAATACTGATCAATCTGATAAACTTAAACCTACACCATCCTCCCTATTCTGGTATTTTAAAGAGTACTTAGCATAAATATTAAGCAACCTAACTAATAGGGTTCCAACTCCCAGCAACAACAAAAATAAATAAATAAAAAATAGGGAACCACCCCTCACGCTCCACCTCATGATGCTTAATCGACGTAATCAACCTTAATTTGATGCAGTGTGAAAAAAAATGCACAGAAATCAATTCTTTTTCAAGAAATATTAAATAGATTCAACATCTTTCTTCAACAAAATTGCAGACTGCACAGATGGTACCTTCCCAAAGGAAAAAGTACTATAGCTTACTAGGGTATATTAGACTTAACAGTTACTATATGCAGTAATGGACTTCTATACATTTTACATCAGATTAAAACTTTGGGTGTAAGATTCAGATAAATATTAAATAATTAAAAGCGAGACATTTTAAATGAGAATAAGAAAGAAAAGTATGTCTTTGTGCCCCCTTTTCCCTGTTAATGCCCTATCGGCCCCCCTGGCTAAACTTTGCTAGATCCGCCCCTGCACAGTTACCAGCGTCAGCTACGTAGAAAAAGATCCTCGAGTAGAAAGTAATATTAAATAAATTCTAACAACAGCTTATCAAGCTTAAACGTGCTGCTGTTGTTCAGCCGCTGGTTTCCTCTTTCTGGTGCAAAGTGGGCCAAAAGCAAACAAGAGAGACGGAGTCGCGACAGAAAAGCCGATCAGCTGATCGTTAAGCAGTTTCATGATTGAAGTAGCAGCCGGAGAACGAGAGGCAGTCGCTCGTTAAGCTTAACGCAGGAATGCTTTACAAACATTCAGAGATGGACTTACACACTTGCTTTACTTCTCTCGGGGATAACTTTGTCGGAGATGAAATGCCGGGTTGCTAGCAAAGCTCCAAATGCTATCCAGACCACCGACAGGTCCCGCATGCCACAGCCGCTCTATCACGTGATGCATACTGCTCCGACGTGCTAACGTGAGTTACGGTGTGTTGCAAGTTTTGTGAGGTGCTTTCGTGATATTTAATGGATCGGATTACATTTTTTTATTTTTCTCCGATATCCGATCCAGTAATTTAGGTCAGTATCGGACCGATACCGATACGTAATATCGGATCGGTCCATCTCTAATTTTTACACCCATAGTTTCAATCTTATGACCTAAGATGGGAGGAGAATCTAGTTATCTCCACACGATCTAAAGTATATCACTATCATCAGCAGTCCTACAATTAAAATCATCCCGTGTACATTACTCTTTTACAGTATTAGCAGAGAATATTAGAATATATTCTCTAAATTGGATATAGCTCAGACATTTACCTTCTCCCTTTTTTCCCCATGCAGGGGGCTCAACAAGCAAGGATACAAATGCAAACGTGAGTGTTTCTTTGACTGTTACCAATTCATGTGGTGTCAGACTTACACATAAACACCTTTCACCTCCAGGAAAAGGGGAACCATCAAAGTTGCAATTGAATGGACTGCTAATATTTCAGTCTCACAGTTACCACAATATTTATCGATTTATTTATTTCACACAGAATGCAATGCAGCAATCCACAGGAAGTGCAGCGACAAAATCATTGGCAAGTGCACTAGAACAGCGACCAACAGTCGTGAGACTATGGTGAGCGGAGTTGTGTATGGACGAGTACAGTCACTCTGCTGGTTTCTTTTTATCATGAAATTGAGGATGATTTTGTATTTTATCTTGTAGTAATATATCAGTGATACACTATTATGTCAACTAAACAGTCATTTTAACACTATACTTTTTTTTGTTTGTCTTTACACGACCACATATCTTTGATTCAAATGAATACTGATCCAAACACATCCACCCAAACCTACAAACATCATCAGTATTGGATTCAGTGTTCAAATCAGTTGAAACGTGTGATTGCTTATTGTCTGTAGAAGTTCTGTGTGACTTTAGCTTAGACAGGCGAAACATATAATCTTGCGTGTTTTAATCGTCAGGTACCAGCATTCTCTGGGTTTAATGCTCTTCTATGTGTCTGTAGTTCCAGAAAGAACGTTTCAATATTGACATGCCACATCGCTTTAAAACTTACAACTACAAGAGCCCCACCTTCTGTGACCACTGTGGAAGTCTACTGTGGGGTCTGTACAAGCAGGGCCTTAAATGTGAAGGTAAGTCTGGTGTGTTGAGTTTCTTTGTTTGTTTTGTTGTTTTTTTTATTTTTGTTTTTATTAATATATTTTCTCTCTGAATCTTTTCCTTTGCTTGGGCCGTTCCATTGTTGACTCCACTGACCAGACTGTGGCATGAATGTACATAGTGGCTGCACAAGCAAAGTGGGCAATCTTTGTGGAATCAACCAGAAACTACTAGCAGAGGCTTTGTCTCAAGTCTCCCAGGTTTGCACAGTCATTGGGTGAACATTGTATTAAAAAGCTAAGAAAAACTAATTAAAAATATGAAAGAATCTGTTGCCAAACTTATTTTTTTCTCCATAGAAATCTGTGAAGAAATCTGATGACTCCCCTGCACCAGATATTGGAATCTACCAAGATGTCAGAAATGCAACAGTGGACCCTAGTGGTGAGAAGCTTTCATTGTAGCACTGACTGTAATACAAAGTTTTTCTAAAATGGTGTATCAGCTTTAGGGGACCTATTACTAGACCTGAGTGACTCTTTGTCTGCGGCATGCAGTTTTACCTCCTCTGCTTTTAAGGCCAGATGCTGTTTAAGCAAACTTTTGCAAACAGAAGGTTTGAACAGCAGGTGGGAGAAGCTGCTGTGCCTGAGATGGCCATATTAACAATACACCCTCTAAATAACATAATTAAGAAATAAGAGTAAGAAAACACGGTGTAAAGCAAATCTGAAACTGTAGGTTTTGGATCAAAGCAATTGCTTGCAAATATAATAATGTCATTATCTGAATGCTGGGCATATTTAAAAATGCAGTGTTGAAACAGTCATTCCCAACATCATTCTTTCCTTATTAATTATGTCTTTATTATCAACCTTAAAATGACCTTTTTGCTGTTTCAGTTTGCGTGCATGTTTGTTTACAGGTTTGCATACTCATTTACTTAAAGTTTGCAAATTTTACAGCAGGTGGCAATGGGAAGGGCCCTAGCCCTAGCCCTGCCCCAGCCCCAACTACAGTTTCCCAGGCACGCCTCTCCCTCAACCAGCTAATATTCCACAAGGTTCTGGGAAAAGGCAGCTTTGGCAAGGTATGCTCCATGTTGCTGTCTTTAAATCTTTAAGTCTTTATCATGAACTGTAAGGCACCATAATGTTACTCAGACTTGCATGTGAAAAGAATGTTTGCTTAAGAAAATAAACTCAAAATAGTCCTTCAATTGTCCACATGGGAATTTTTGCTGATGCTAACCATGAACTATTATGTTGGTAATGGGAGTAAAATATTTTGAAAAAACTGTATACAAAGTAAACTAACATGTTTTAGAAGACAAAACCATTAAAAGTAACATTACTAAGGAAAAGTGAAGATGTTTAAATTCAGATGAAGGGAATCTCTGAAAGGAAGAAACATCTGAAGGGAAAAAAATCTCATGTGCTAATTTTTTTTTTTTTTTTTTTGTTAATTTAAGTCTATAACTAAAGCACATTTTGATTTACATGGCAGATGTAGTTTACCCCACTTTTGATCTTTAGTCTAGCTTATAAGATCTGTACAACCCCCCGCTGCTTCTGAAATGACTTCCTTCACTATGCAATGGGAGCATTTGACTGCTTTCAAGCGCAATAACAAGTTGTTCATCTGTCACCACAGATGCCAGACATCATTTAACACACAGAATGATTTACAAGAAAAGGAGAAGGCAAATTTATTTATATCCAGTCCCAGTGTGGGCATTGTGGGCTCTGCATTGAAGTGAAACATCTACACAGAAATGCAAAAACATAGCTCAGTTTGTTTTGTTATACTCTAGTTATGAAGCAGGTTTGATTAACCTGATGATGTTACTGACAGTAATGTGGTTCTGACACCCCAGGTGTTGCTTGCAGAGCTGAAGGGACAGAGCCTGTACTTTGCTGTGAAAGTCCTGAAGAAGGACGTTGTTCTCATGGATGACGATGTGGAGTGCACCATGGTGGAGAAAAGAGTCCTTTCCCTCGCCTGGAACAACCATTTTCTCACTCATCTCTATGCCACATTCCAGTCAAAAGTAAGTGCACACATGCTAAACACCTCTGCTAGTAAAGTTCATAGAACATGTTCTCTGATGGGGAGTCTTCCAGGCTGCAGCAATAAGAGTCACAGTTCCAAGCTGTCATTAAAGGCTGCATCCTCAACAATTCAATTCTATCAGTTTGTTTTAAAATAAACACTGTTTTAACAGCGTTTCAGTTCAAAGGAACACACAGCAGTGGTAAAATATTGAATTTATCTGGACAACAGCTACGGGCATAGAAAACAACACCTGTAATGCCTGTAATTCATTATCTATATTAAATTTAGTGCCATGCAATAGTAAGTAAGTAAGTAAGTAAGTAATAACTGATGAGAGCCAGTCAGGCAGCGAGCCTTGGCATCTATATAGTTATTTTAAAAAGTTACTTTTTCTGCCTTTCAAGACTTAATGACCCTGTGTTAATATAAAACTCTTTTAAGGTTTTTGGAACTTCTTAACTGTCAGATTAGTGTGGACTCGCTGCATACCGAGAAAATGGATTAGTGTGAGCAACTTAACCCGCTCTCCATATCTCCTTTACGTCTGCTGGTTAACTTACAATAATGTATTATTTGCACAGGAGCACCTCTTCTTTGTAATGGAGTACTTGAATGGAGGTGACTTGATGTTTCACATCCAAGACAAGGGACGATTTGATCTCAACAGAGCTACGTGAGTACATGGGGATAGAGTGTTTTAAAAAAGGAAGAAAAGAAAAAAAGCTACAAGTGTTGTATGAGTTATCATTTTCAGCGTCATTGGGTCTTAAATCGTACTAAAACTGTTATTTCCTCAACTTTTAGATTCTATGCTGCTGAGATTATAGTGGGACTGCAATTCCTCCACTCAAAGGGAATTATCTACAGGTAAAATCCCACAGGCTCTCTGTACTACTTCCTGCATTCTCTGCATTCAGTCTGCTACTGCAGCTGAGTAAACTGAAATTTTGTTTTAGATTACATGGCTTCAAACTGAATTTACTGTGACAGTCCTACATTGTTTAAATATCATCCTATATCTGTTTACAGAGACCTGAAGCTGGACAATGTGATGCTGGACAAGGACGGACACATAAAGATAGCAGACTTTGGCATGTGCAAAGAGAATGTCTTTGGAGATATCAAAGCGAGCACATTCTGTGGGACACCAGATTATATCGCACCGGAGGTTAGTTTGCCCGGCTAAGGGTTCAATACCTTACTTTTCCATCAAAATCTTTCACCTTTTTATAAAAGCCACAATCTGTATGTCATTCAGGTGGCAACCTGAATTGTTTGTTTGCAGTCTCTTTGTAATACTATGTAACAAGAACAGAACACTCCAGACATCACATTTCTTCATTCTTCTTCCATGCTTCTGATCAATTTGTCTCTTATCTCAGATCCTGTGTGGACAGAAGTACACATTCTCAGTGGACTGGTGGTCTTTTGGTGTCCTGGTGTATGAGATGCTAATTGGTCAGTCGCCTTTCCAAGGCGACGATGAGGATGAGCTCTTTGAATCCATCAGGTCGGACATTCCTCACTACCCTCGGTGGATCTCCAAGGAGTCCAAGAGCCTGCTTGACCTGGTAAAAATATAAATGAATAAATTATTAGGCAAACATGTGTATTGTGGAATTATAGTTACATAATGAGATCTATTGTGTTCTGTTATTATTTCAGTTGTTTGAGCGAGATCCCACTCGCAGATTGGGTGTTGTGGGGGACATCCGAGGACACCCATTCTTCAAAAACATTAACTGGACAGCACTGGAGAGGAGACAAGTGGAGCCTCCTTTCAAGCCTAAAGTGGTATGGGCCTAAAATTTTGGTTTTAATTAACATTTGTTCACAGCTATTAATTAGAGCTGTCATTAAATATAATTGCTTGCCTCTAGGATATCAGATACCTCATCTTATTTTTTTCTTTTTTACTTTAACCTGACTAAATGCCTAACCTCCCACCAACAGAAATCCCCCAGTGACCACAGCAACTTTGATCGTGAGTTCCTGAATGAGAAGCCGCGTCTCTCCCATGCTGATAAAAACCTCATTGATTCTATGGACCAGACAGCTTTCGCTGGCTTTTCCTTCATCAACCCCAAACTGGAACCCATAATAACCAAATAAGAAAGTAAAAACGGCATCCTCAGATGGCTCATCACTTCCAGCAAGCTTCTTACCCAATTCCCTTTGTCTTCGTGTGGTGGAGGGCCTGAGCTTGACAATGAAGTTTTCTTTTGTTTTGTTTTTTCAGTTCCCCAAAAGAGGAAAAGATCAAATAAAACCAAGATGTTGTTGGAAGCTAAGTGTAATAATATCTCAGCTATCAAACTTGTACAGGTGTATAAAATAGTGTCTGGAAATTAAGGGAGTTTCATCAGAAACCAGTGTTACCATTATCAGTCTGGGGACAGGTGTGTATAGTAGAATATATTCAATCTTTGGGCACTTTTCTTTCCCTTTTCCACGTGATCACACTTTGAATCTGTATGTATCATTTAGTGTACTGTATCATAAATTTTTATTCACAGACAGAAATGCAGCACCTTTGTTTAGTCATAGAAATTAATACACCTAGCATTGCTTAGTCAAGCCGTGTTTGTGTTTGTGTGAAAGACAGAGTGTGTGTGGTGCATGCATAAGAGCCTGTGGGTGCGTGCAGGTATTTTTGTATGTAAATGGTGCCTCTGTAGCCAGTAACATTAACTGTTGGTGTACGAATTCTCAGCTGGTTCAGGTAAAGGTGCCGTGAATTTAAGTCTAGCTGAAATAAAGTTGTTTTTTGTTTTGTTTTGTTTTGTTTTTAAATGCTAGAATTGACATTTTCCCTCACTGACTGCACTCTTGTTTAGAAACTAGACATGCATTACCCACAGTGTCACATTCACTTTAAAAAAAATGCCCATGATACCCACTTTTCTTGTGTTATTTATCCAACACTGGTGGTAAAACTCATTCTTTACCTCAGACTCAAGCACAGTGCAAACACTTGTTCCACACATAGCATTATGTTTTTCTTTGGGTTTGCAAAAGATTTCATGAAAGACTTGCAGCAGCCGTTCGGCACCATGCCTGTATGTGCTGAAGGATGTGCTTTTATGGGGGGGTCACTGTAAGGACAGATCTTTAATATGTCTTATATTACTTGAATGCAGGAATTTTAACATGGAAATAATATTGCTGTATATGGAAGATTAAAATGTATGAGCTTTCTGTAAGTTATGGGTGGATTTATTTTTTACTCTCCTCATCTTTTACATTTGATTCTGAATAAATATACTGTAAACTCCTGAGAAGTCATGCCCTTTCTTCTGCTTTAAATCCATTTTGCATCCCAGTTATTTTTGGTACAGGTTAAGAAAACGTTTACTTGGTTCACGTGCACCTCTGTACTACTGGCATTATGTTAGGAAAAGACCTGTGGTAATTTACCGACACCTAGCGATCAGGTGTTTTTATTGCAGCTTAACGTGCCTTAGAGGGTGGAAAAAAAAAAAAAAAAAAAAAAGGCGAGGAAACGTTCATGCAGCGCGCTCGCCTTTTTATGACCTGTCCTCGTCCTCTGTCCCCCACCCCGCCCCGACGCATTTCGGTGTTTTAAGTCTTAGTGCAGACTGTGGACAAATAGCAAACAAGAGACAGGAAACTGAAAGCTGCACTGGGAGGCAAACGTGTTCAACTTGTTCGGAGATTTACCTCTCTATGCAAACAGCCTTAAGCCTAATGCAGCGTTAAAGTTGCAGGCCATTTTAAAAAGAAAAAACGACCCAACCCAGATGACAAATTAAAAATAACACGATCAAAAAGATAAATTGAAAAATGCGGCACGGTTAACAAATACTTTCTCATTCAGCAGCAGATTTATTTGGGGAAACCCAAATTCCTTCTCGTCTAGTCGAAAGCTTTTAGTGCAAGGCAGCTCCACACTGGAATAAAAATCACCAGATAAATTTTGAAAATAAATGCGTGCCCCCCTCCCCCAGTCCCTGTCACTTAAATTTATTCACGGCTCTGCGATTGTTTCGACTGTTTGTGCAAGATCCGATCGCCTCTCTGTGGCCAACATTTACTGTATTGTTTCCACCTGAAAAAGAAAAAAATAAACGCTTTTAAAAATATTTGTAGGCATCCGTAAGGCTGGGGTATTGTGGGGGATTATATGAGGCAGTTGCCTTTATATGTTCCAAGTGAGCGGCAAAATGTGTTTTAGATACCGGGTGAGGCTTGAAGAGCTGAAGACGGGTTTATCGAAACGAGGTGTACACTTGTTTCATAAGGAAAGCGCCTTTCTTGCACAAAATAGGTAGACTTTGTGCGCCGCACTCAGTGTCAGCGCATATTTCCAGCAGTTTCTCCCGCCCTCTCCCCCACAACAAAAAAAGAACCCCAAAAAAACCCCACAAAAAAATAAACAGCTTGGCATCCTTGCGCAGCTTGAGTACCCTGATAGCAAAGACGCGTAGAATTGTATCCTTCAGTGTGATTGTGCATTTTAAAAGTACGGGACGTATGTCAGGCATTGTCTGTGAGCTTATTTTATTTACTTAACAGATATTACAGTGAATGGAAATAAACCAACTCGAGGTCATCTTCAATAACACAGCCGATAGCCTACTTCAATACAGAATGAATTGCTTTTCTTTTGTAGCAGAAAAAGAAGCCTATTCCACTTATCGAAATTGTGTCGATTATACGTGCAATTAATTCCGGCTCAGCCATTAACTAAGTGTTGATTCCGCTGGGTATAAAAGAAGCCCTTTAACGGCTGGTGAGGCTGACCCTCCCCTTCTGCACGAACACGGCAAACATTTAGCTTTTTTTCTTTTATTTTTGTGTTATAGATTTGAGTCTTCACTCCTGTTGTGTGTCATTTTTATTGTGTGTGTGAAGATGGAAGTCAGTGTGATGTAGCCAGGCTCAGAGGCATATAGGCGGCAGAACATGCGCAGTGGCCGCTCGTGCCATATTGGAATGAGGTCGTGAACGAGAACTGCGTTAAGCTAACGGCACGCTGCCGAAACAAAGCCGGAAGTCTCTGCGGATTAATCCTCGTCACAGCAAAAGCCCCGCTCGTTGCTCGGGCAACGGCTGTAAAGCGGTGGCTCGTGAAGGCGGTTTTATTGTGAAACGTCCCACCGGGGCCTCGGCTTTTTATTCGCGCTACGCTAACGCTGCTGAGAGCAAGCAGGCAGAGAGGAACGGCATCTAAAAAGCGACTTGGAAAAACTACTTAGCGGTAAGGGGCCGATTTTGCGACTAAATATTCACTTGGTACGTGTTGTTGCGCACAAATTCCTAGCGATGTTTTGTGCTGGGGTGGCGCATTCGCCTTTTTTCCCGTCTCTCAAAAAGATGAGTCGGGTTCGGTCGAGTGTAAGCGCCCTTATTGCTCGTCAGCCTGCTCTTATTGCTCAAGCCGTGACGTTCAGTAACTTGACTCGGACACAGGCGGTTTTAAACCATGTGTCCGAGGAGTCCCGCACGGCTGTTACACGCTTACCCTCGTGTTTTTTAATTTATTACACGGAAATTGAGCACATTTCTCCGGCTGTCTGTGTCATGTTCCGCTCAGTGTGAAAGTTAGACCGTTGGCGCTGTAGTCTCTCTCTCTCTCTCTCTCTCTCTGCAAAACCATTGCGTTGATGGCCCATCTCTCTCTCCCTCTCTGAATGCTGCGGTTAGTCGGAAAAAGCGGCGCAATCTTAAGCTAGTTACAGTTCAAGGACCGTGTGGAAGTGTCCATGGATGTGCCCTCGTGTAACTCCGTATATTTGTACCGTGTTTAAGTCTTGCATAATGAAGGTTGCACGACCTCATCCGATTTGTGTTGCTACCACCAAGCAGGCTGCATAAACTAACTGCCCCCCCCCCCCCAAATCCCTCTTTCTCTCTCTCTCTTTTTTTTAAATTCCTCCAGCTTTTTAACGCGGATAAACGAGATGATGCTCGAAATGTCCGCGTTTTCCCGTCAGATTCACCGTTCACTTAATGCACCCTATTATTCATCAGCCCCCTTAACTTCCCTATTGTGCAACTTGAGTGATCCGCTGGCTGGCAGCGCTTGCTCGGCTTGACGTGCCGCTGTGCAACGAGCAGCCTTTACTGAAACTAAACGGAGCACCTGAAGGAAATAGGTGTTATTTAAGCGTGCTGTATTGAGGAAATTGGTCTTTTCCATTTTTAGCCTCCTCCCCCTTCTTCTTTTTCTTCTTCTTTATTTTTCTGCTTCTTTGGATGAGAAGTTGTCGCAGGTTTCGCTGGGATGTCGCAGTGATTTACAGGAGCAGGCCAACTCTTATTTGTTGGGCTTTTGTTTACAACCATTACCTCCACATTGAATATGTCAGGGTGTCTGAAGTTATTTAAATCGCCTCGGAGGGTGAGAGGTGTGTGTTTGGTGATGGGGGGTGGTGTCTGAGGAACAACCAAAAAGGCTGCTGTTGTGAATTTAATGGTATCGTTTTAAGATGCGTTATCAAGAATGACATAGAGTTTCAACCTTATGTGCTAGCCCTTTAAAGGGGGTTTCGCCTAAAACCAAAACTATTCTCGCTTTCCTATTGTGCTATTATTATTGACCTATAAACCGTGTGGCTTTCGTGTCATGAACCAAGAGGTATCAGTCAGACAGTTCTGCTTCTGTAGACTCAATAGAGGATCATTCTGTTTGTGATGTGAAATTATTCTACTGCAACACCTCCTGGCATTTAACATAACCTCATATTTCATTGTACACAGTTTATTTTTTTACCACATAAAATGCTCCTATTAACACATTGGGTTATTTAGAGCATGGTGGGCTGTCACAGTTTCCAGATGGCTTTGTTGCTGGTGATTTTTTTTATTATTATTATTTTATTTGTCACATTTCATTGCTTTGAACACCACCAACAGAACTCTGTTTGGTTTGCAAGAAACCATGAAAGATTTGATAGCATTACAGGTGTAAATTTATACCAAATGCAACAGATACGTTTTAGGTTTTGTGAAGGTCAGAGTGTGGGCTGCTAACTGTAGAAATACATTTTCAGTCACTGGTGGATGACATTTAATAGTGCTTGGGGAAGTGACTAATTTAATTGTATCGAAAGCAGATTGTGTTCTAGAAAAGCCACACAATGTGTAAAGACTTATTTAGTTGGTTTGCATTTCCCTCCCCTAGACGTCAGAGGCCCTGAAAGGCATTATTGAGAACGCTCAGTGGCATGCTAAGTGCTGATGAGAGTATGATTCGGTGAGTGCTTGTAAAGGGATGTAGTGTGGATGTCAGTTGTGGGTGTGTGTGCATTTGGCTCTTTCTCTTTCAGGTTCAGTCAGAGTCTTGGCTGTAGAAAGATTCAGGCAGAGCTGTGGTCCACACAGACCACTTTACTTTATATGAAACAGGGGAAGTTGCTTTTCTTCCTGTCTGCTGTGGCAGTTACACAGCAAAAGTGCTGCACCTCATGGACTCAACAATTCCCTGTGAAATAACCAACTGCATGGGAAATGTATCCATGTTCCACTCATAGTGATTCTCAAATGCTGACGTCCTCCTATTTGTTCAAGAAAACATGATTCAGTTTTATGTTGTTTGATTTTTGTCAAATGTATTTATTTAATCTGAAAATCCCATTGAGACCAAATCTGGCCAAGGTAGCAGCCATACAAACTCCAAAATATCAAAAAAAAAATGCAACAAGTACCATAAAATACAAGATCTACATAATTATATACAGTATAATTTAAAACTAGTGGTCTCAAGAAAAACATCCATACGTCTCCTTCACTGCATTCCCTATGATGCTTTTAAAATCAGCACTAGACATAACTGTATTTAGGTTTGGGTCTTTCATGTAGGCACAAAAGAGAATGGGAATGACATGAATTTGGATGTCTCTGCCTTGCTTGTGGGTGTAGTTTTACACAGCTCAAGTAAGATTCCATGTAGATGCTTCTATTTCTAGCAAACAAGATGGAAAGATAGGAAAGGCAATATAGAAACCTCACAAATCTCAGCAGCGTTAGGGGCTAAAGGAAACAAGTTGTGCCAAGAAGGTAATAGGGAAGTTGTTCAGACTACAGTACAGAGTAGCGGTTCTTAGAAAAACCATAGCCCTTAGTTTGCAAAATATTTTAGCAACTGATGTGACAAGACTTTAAAATATATCGTGTCTTTGGGTGCTAGCGAATAAAGCCATGAAAACAGCCAAGGTGAGCTTTAATCCTGTCAGGCTGACTTTTAACTGCAGTTTGAGCAAAATGGCTATAATGTGAAAAAAAATGTAAGTGGTAAAACATGGTTACATTGAAAATTTAAATTTGCAAGTCATTACATTGAACAGTTTTAAAACAAAATAGTTCCTGTGGCTTTTAGGGTATAATTAGTGGTACGTACTTGCATAATCAGGGTTAGGATTCTGAGCGAGTGCTTTAAAAATTTATCCTCTAAGGGGTCCCAGTGACCAGGAAGCATGAGGAACTTTTGATGCAAACTAACGTCGTCAGAACGTAAATGTTACCTGAAAATCCTCCATGTGTGAACAAAATTATCAAGGTATTGTGCTCGCGTGCTTGGAGGGAAAAATGAAGCAATCGAAGAGAGAATTTCAATTAGAAAACACAGACTTCTTCATATATGAACAATAAAATAAGACAGATCTGAGAAGAGCGCTGCACTCGCTGTTTGACTGAAGGGTGTAAAAGTCATCAAGAAAACAGTTTTCAAACTATGACAGGGTGTTCAGAACCAGAAAGGGAAAATACCTCACGTGTTTAAGCAAAATGAGGAAAAGAAGCACCAGCAGACTCCTCACAGGAGGACTCATTGTTGAGCACACATCATTAATCACTGAACTTGAAGAAACTGAGAAAAACGTAATTTCTTTATTGCAGAAATGCTAGAAATGCTGCAGCCACAATAATGTCAATCATTCCCTTAGCTTTGGGAGTATCAGAATCCAAAAATTCTGATATTTAAAAAAATAACAATAATCAAATAATTAAAGGAAAAATAAAGCGGTCTAAAAGATATTTGGATATGAAGTGTCTAATGAGTCACAGGTCTGACAGTGTTTCTGTGTAATAAGTGAAAGCGTAGTTGTTAGAACAGCCTGGGATCTGTGTAAAATTGTGCTTATTTCTGGTTACAAAGAAATACAAAGAAATCTGAGGCTCCAGTCCCTAAGCACTGGATGGACATAGAAATCTTTGTGATGGAAAGGGTGCACTAGAGATGCAGGTTTCTCAAGAAAAGGAGAAAAACAGACTGTTTACATAAAGTGGGTGCTACATTTGTGTGATGTCATTATGGGTGGTGATGGACATAATGCATTATCATTGTTTGAGTTTGTGAGACCCTTTTTAGGGTTCTGTTTTTCTTTATCTGTTGTATCAAACTGTTAATTTTAATTAAGTACAGAATAAAAAAAGAGATATCAGTTTAGAATGAGGCCCCTAGGACCCCTTGGAATATAGCTTTTTTACTAAAGGCCTGTAGCTCTGCTCCTATTTCTACTGCTCTTTTTCCACTCTGGTGTAAGGAGTGTGCAACCCCCTGGCCCCCCCAGGACAATGAGGTCCTCTGCTGCGTGTTTGTGTATGTGGTGGAGGGAGGGGGGGAAAAGGCAGATCGAGTAAGGGACAGGGTCGCGGGTGAAAGGCGGCACTGGTCCCGGCGGAGCACGGGGGTCGCAGTGGTAGTCCCGCGGTCGGGAGGGGGTGGCTTCTGATGGCGGCCTTGGTTTTAATAGAGACATCAGATGTGACAAAGACGGGCTGACAGGGCGCCTGAATGGAGCTGCAGTGACAGACAAGCTCTACTCAGCATCCCATACAGCGTGCTCTCCACCATCGTCACGCCCAGCGCTCCGCTCTTTCTCATTCATGCCACTTCTCTTGTTGTATTAACTTATTTCATCTGGCTCTCACAATGCCCTGGGTTGGGTTTCATGTGTCCGAGATTGACATGCGAGTCCGCATTCATGCATTTGTGTTTTCACATTGGGCAGGAAAAGGCATATGACCGTGGTTTTAAAAAGAAGAACCCAAATGAGTTTCACAAGTAGAGAGGTGAGGTTGGCTGAGATTAGCATAGCTACATATATTTTCCAGCTATTGTACCATCTGGTGCGTTACTTAGGTGGTAAGTCCGGGACCAGATAGAAGCACTTTGAATATTAATGTTAGATCTTCTCTAAAGACACTGGCAGCCTTATTATCAAGAGGCAGCAGTCCTTGATTTTCAAATGGCTCAGGGATTCAAACTAATGCAAATTCATTTTTTTTTGTTTTGAAGCACAGTTTGCAAATTAATGCTGTTGAATTTTCTTTGTCTTCTGTCTGCTGTTTGACCCAGTAATGCAGGTTACTCTGCCTGCCATTGTGATGCTTTCTATTCTCTATGGCGAGTGGCTTACATGCTGTTAACTGATACCGATGTTTATATATTATAATGATATAGATGGTGTTAAAATAAAGGTATAGGCATAATAGTGGTGTGCCACAGATGACTATTAGGAGCCTGGATGAGTGCACTGTTTTCATTTCTGTGTTTCATTCTCTCTTCTGCCAGAGTTTTGGAGTCCTAGTTGGCCGCGAGGGCACCAGCATGAGCCAGGAGACACTGGTGTCTGGTAAGAACAATTCTGTGAACAAATGTGTGAAAGGCAAAAAGTTTAGGGAGGTTTTGATTATGAAATTCAAAACCATCATTGACATTTAAAATAACAGTTTGGCTACACAAAAGTCTGGAGTGACCCCTCATTGCTTTATATTGAGCTAGATAAGTGTTAATAGATGCAGCGATTCATTTAAACATGGACAAAAATTAATGTAAATATAGTATATGAGGAAATATTAGAGGTGGAAAAGGGGCACATTTTAATTAACTAAAAAAATAGACATTTGTAGAACAGAAAACTAACCGAACCAATTGTGTGAATTTGGAAAACAAACTAAATTCAAATTCAAATATAGAAATATCCTTAGTTTTAGTCTTTGTCAGTAGGCAATATTTGTCATGGAAATGTTTATTGAGACTTGTCTGCGAGTCAATTGCTTTTAAAAAGTTCTGTATTAGTTTTTGATTTTACTTATGCCTGACATGTGCCTTCCATACATAATACGTCAAAACACTGAAACTAATGAAAATGAAACAGCAAACCGATAATTTTCCAACAATAAAAACTAAGTGACACAAATAAGCCCACTCTGGAAACGTACTTGAACTGAATTGAAAACAGAAAGTCAAAACGAAATAGAAACAGAAACTAGTTAGAAAATACAAAAGCTTTAATAACTGTGCTTCTTGAAGGGGATTCAAAGCTCTTTGGATGTTGGCTGACTTTTAATCTTTCGTGATGATCCCACGCTCAGGTCCGGGCCAATCCATGACTGATATGGTTTTTCTGCCCAGGTGCTATCCAGTTTACTGCACTGGCAGTGTGTTTGGGATCTTTGTCATTGCTGAAAAATGAAGCTTTTGCCAGTAATTCAATTCAATTCAATTTTATTTATATAGCGCCAAATCACAACAAAAGTCGCCTCAAGGCGAGTAAGAGGTTTTTCAGCAATTTTGATAGTTGCCCAACACCAGTGGTTAAAATGCAGTCCCACACTATGACAGAACCTCCATCATGTTTTACAGATGGATGCAGACATTCACTGTTGGACCTCCTTTCCTGTATGCATTTTTGCAACAGGCTACTAGTAACAAAGGCCCCATTTAAATTGGTTCCTTGCTAGTACGTAGACACAGCACTACTTTATCCCTTGAGTTCCAGTTGTTATCTTTAATGCTTGCTGTTAAGTGACTCAACAAACAACAAAAAAAACATTCCTACAAGAAATGGTTAGCTACAAGGACTGTGCTCAAAATAAATATGAAAAAACCAAAAAAAAAACCAAAAATGTATATAAAACTGCAAGTGACCCGTGGATATTTGTGCATTCCTGTGTAGGACAAAATGCTGGAAAGCAGGTTCATGAAGAAAAATGCGTTTGCATTCCAGATGGAGACTCTGCTCAGGATGCTCCTGACTTTAACTGGGATGATTACCTGGAGGAGACTGAAGCCGTGGCTGTGCCCCATCACAGCTTCAAACATGTGGGTGTCGACAACCTTGACAGCTTACACACATTTCTGGATAAACTTGTGCTAGCTATTTATGATGAATTACATAGCTTCTGTGTAAAGTCTTCAGAGAGACTGGTGGGGTCAAACTTCATATTAAAATTTAAATTGAAGTTTTTAAACTTATTAGCATGCCCATATGGTGTTTCATTAATGTGCTAGAAGGCATAGAATGAGGAAAACAAGCAGTCAGCACCATGTCTGAATGTTCTTTTTGTAGTAACAACGGAGTCACCACTGTCACCATTTTTTTTCTTTCCCGACTAGTGTAAAGTTGGCTCTAGCTGTTACATTGTTACAAGTTACTTCCTGTATAGGCGCAACTTAAGTTATTCTGTTGTCAGATAACCAAAGCAAGTAAATGTGAGTGAAAATTAAACCCTTTTTCATAGTAATTCTTGTTAATTCTATTAACTAATTACAAACATGTGCCTCACATACGGGCAGTCAATACTGCGGCGCCTTTTTTCTGAGGTCGTTTTGATTTGACCAGCTGTAATATGCAAAATGCATTGAAAAGGTTTGGAGATGTTGAGGAAAACTGTGGGTCAGGTTTTGAAGTAATCCAAAGAAATCTGACCACATGTTCTTTGCAATCCAGTGGATTATATGACTAAATATTTCCATGTGCTTTGTGCTCATTTTAAAGAAACTTAATCCAACCCTGTGTTCTCTGGATACGTTACTTGTAGCAAACAATTGGAGAGTCCTTGTGTTCTCTCATAAAACTAGTGTTTTAACCCATGTTACTTAAGCTGAAAGCTGGTAGGTAGATTTATTTAGGATGAAAACCAATAGAATAAAAGTTTTTTCTCTTATGTTGATTTGATCTCCTGTTTTCCGTTCTCCCCTCAGGTGGACCAGGGCCTGCAGACAGGGCTGACTCCAGGCATGAAGCTGGAGGTATGTGTGCGCTCTGAGGCTGACAGCCCTTATTGGGTGGCAAACATCATCACCACATGTGGACAGCTGCTGCTTTTACGTTACGAGGGATACCAGGATGACCGCCGTGCAGACTTCTGGTGTGACATCATGACGGCAGACCTCCACCCTTTGGGTTGGAGCCGGCAGCACGACAAGACAATGAGGCCCCCTGAAGGTGAGGCGCTGCTGGGGTTGGCATCGTGATTTTTGAATTGTGGGACGCATAGTTAGAGCTGACTGATCTCATAAATCGCAGTCAAGTAACCTTTCTGTCTTTTAAATGGAGAGAGCTCTGCAGAGACAATGCAAGATTTTGGGGGGTTTTCTTTCATGCCAAAATGTAATTTAATGTTGGAACTCAACTAGGCAATTGGACTTGTGTTCATCAGTTAGATTTAAGTAATGAATATTTCTGTTCCCCTGATGTGCTTCTGGCACAGTTGCCCACAGGTGAAACACTGGGGTTTCCCTTCTGACGTTCTCGCTTCATGAAAAATAGATTTCCCACAAAATGGGTAGGCGAAACACTGAAGGAAATTAACTTTTTTCTTGTGCATTTTTTTTACATTAATGGAGATTTAAAAAAACAAACAAAACCTTGATACTTGTGTGTATAAACAGAAAACATAACAAAACAAAACAAAATACTTGATTTACCATTATGGGATGTGGTAGATGACACAGATGAAAGTTTGATTAAGATAACATCTCACCTTCAGTATATGATCCCTCTAGTATTTTTTTTTTCTGTTTTATAATTGATGTGATGCTTCAAAGCAGCTGTGTGAGGGGAAAAATTAGAATTGGGATGTGTGTAATGCTAAAGACCACCAGCTTTTTTGGTTAATAAACTAAATGGTGTGTGTGAATCATCCACCTCAGGTGTGCGTGAGAAGCATCAGGACTGGGAGGCTTTGCTGGAAAAGGCCTTGGCTGAGGAGTGCAGCGCGCCTGCCAGCCTGCTGGAATTGGTAAGGCAGGGGAAGGAAGCAGCTGTCCTTCCAAAAGGCTACTCACACCCAGGGTGGGGCGTTAGCTTTTGGCATTTCGGTACCCACCCGTGCCAACAACAGTCTCCTCTATCAGGGCAAATTTACGGCACACACTGTGCACTCCCATGTGTCATATCACTTAAATGTCAGATAATTACAAGTTGCATCCTCTCACAATAGACGGGCAGTTGAGGAATTGTGGATATATTAGGGAAGGGATGTTGAAGATAGAGCTGCCAGGGATGTGGAGAGACGGAGGCAGGTGATCAGCTGTGACAACCGATAAAGGGAGCAGCCGAGAGGAGATCCTCTCTCAATATTTGACTTACCTTTGAAAGTAATGGGGTAATATTAGAGCTTATTCCAAATTACAAAGTAACAAATTAGATTTGCTATATTAAAATTCAGGCCCAGCAGAAGGAATTTAAAGCAGCAGAAGTCAGTGTCTTTCTTCCTTTTTCTCTTTTTTTTCCCCACTTCTTAGCTTTTCTGTCTTCATTTCTGATGCCAGACTCCCTCAACATGGACAATTCCAGTTTTTGTGGAGAAATGCCATCCTTCAGAGACTTTTTTTTTTTTAGCTGTGCTTTGCTAGCAGAGTTTCTCTGCTACCTTTGTGACATCCACATTTTCCTCTTCTGTCAACTCTTTCTGTGATTATTTTATTTGTTACATTTTGGCCAGTTTGCCTTTGATTGTTGTCAAGCTAGAAAATGTCTCTCCTGCAAATATTATGTAAAACCTATCAACCAGTGTTGCAGTGTATCCACAGGCATTCATCTATAAATGTCATCCCAAACAGACTTTGCCTCACGCAGCCCCATATCACACTCTCACCTCCCTTGCTTCAAACTTTGGTTTCACTGTGGTACTCTTGGCCAGGATCATGCCAGCCATGCTGGAAACCATCTGAACAAATTTATCTTGTGTCTCATCTGATCAAAGAATGCGCTTCTATTATTAATAAGGCTTTTTTCGTGCACTTTAGCACAGTTTAATCTTTTAATTTTGTGCCAAAGAGCAAACAGGGGAATTTTTTTTTTCTTGGCTGGTATCCATAAAAGCTGACATCAGCACAGCATCCTTCACACTGTCTGAGCTGTTGCAGAGCATCTCATTTCTACTCAAAAACTCTGTGCCAAGTCTTCTTTTAAAGTTCTTTTTGTACAAGTGGTTCTTGGCTTATTCTGTAACTTCTGATTACTGTGGAAATGTGTTCCACTAATTTTCCCCCTGATCTTCCTCTATCCTTTTGCGTCTTTGTGAACTCTCAGTATCAGATTGCTGCATTGATTTTCTACTTTGGGGCCTGTATTCACAATATAGTATCTCTGAATATTTTGAGTGTTTATGATAGGAAACGGACACAGAAATAAGGCAGTTGTTAGAGATGAATTGCTTTAAATTTTAATGATATTGCCCTCATCACTGTTGCTACTTAGTTATTTGTATTTTCCTATCTGTATTTTAAGTTTAGATTTATATCTCTAAGAGCTATAATAAAAAAATCAACATTAGAATACATCTCAGCTTGAACTAAATAAGATTTTATCTGCTGAAGTCTGAAGTATACAAAACACAAGGCTCTGAGCTTTTGTTTACACCATGAATGATGTGCTGCTGGAAGCAAATACACTGTAGGAGCAGCCTGTGAAATTCTTCACATCCATTAGTTAGCTTTCAGTCACCATGCTTCAGTTCTGCCACTTAGCCATGCAGTGCATTCTCTCCACTGCAAATTCCTCTCCTTGTCTAGGCGTGTGTTCATGTGTGTTTGTGTTAGTGTGCTATGGGCTTTCCATTTACCACTCCTGGCCCCTTTCCAGCCCCAGCGTGGCAGAGACCCAGTGGAGCTCCTGTGTGCGGGCTGCTACGTGGAGCTCCAGGATAGCGTTGACCCGGGGCTGGCCTGGGCTGCTGAGGTGGAGGAAAATGTCGGAGGAAGGTTGAAACTGCGGCTTATAGGCACAGAGGGTCTCCCAGACACACCCGCAACTCTCTGGCTCTTTTATCTCCACCCACGCCTACACCCACCCGGCTGGGCCAAAGAGCACGGCTGCACCCTCAGGCCTCCTTCAGGTCAGTGGCATCGACATGGGACAGGTTTTATTTCCAGAAGTAAAGGAAGTTCCTTTCTTCTTCATCTATAGGTTTCTGAGCAAAGTGCCATTGCATGCATTAGTGACAGTTTAGAAGAAAGGACACGTGGACGAACTATATGAATGCATTTTAATTATCAAGTGTAATTCTATTATTTTTCTATACACTGGCCCAGCAACAAAACTTCTCAGTACTTCCTGCTAGAGCTTGAAATTAATTTTCCATGCAGGATTTGATAGATCACTGCTAATACTTTTGAAGTGGATACAGTTTGTTGGCACTGGAGGCTGTAGCTCTATCCTTACTGATCTGTCTTCTAGTACCACCAAAAGTCTTCATTTATTTTAATACCACCCTTTTTATAGCTCAGATACAGAACAATGTTAGTAAAAGGAGTTAATTAGATCTTTTTAGATTACTTTTTCTTCTTCGTAAGATGTTTTTATTGTATTTTTTTTTTTCAAAAGCAGTAATTTGATTTCAGCCATTTAATTTCTGTCTGGAGTCCAATATCCTGTGATAAGAAGTTTCTGTTTTGTGGTTGCAACATTGTGGAGAGTGACATTGATTTTTTTTTTTTTCTTCCCTTGTTTAATTAACTGGGAGCAACTTTTTAAAGGTCCAGCTACAGACCAAGCTGACATACAGGCTGTGTTTTACCAAGTACTGCTTTATACTTTGTGTTTATTTAGTCAAATTCAAAAGCATGCCCTTGATAATCAAACATTACCACAGTTATCTTTAACAGTTATTTGGTCTTTGTTTCAGATCTGTTAGGTCTGCGGACGGAGGAGGAGTGGGAGGACGTGAGACAGAGGATCAGTGACCTGCCTCAGGATGAAGCTCTGACTGCAGAGTTAACTAAAGTACGGTCAACTGCGCTCTTTATTTGTTCTTCCCGACCAGAACATTCCTCTGTTTATTCACGAGTTAACATTTGATATTTATGCTTAACTGAAAGCGACATTCTCCAAATCGGGTGCTGAAAGATTTTTAAGACCAAGGCTTTTGGAAATGGCTCTTCATACAAGCGTTTGTTTGTCTCAGGATCAACCTGCCATCTCTGCTCATTGTTTCAAAGAAGGGATGAAACTAGAAGCTGTTGACCCTGCTGCTCCCATTTCCATCAGGCCTGCAACTGTCACCAGGGTAACGGAATTTCCCATTAAATCTGTGTCTTCTGTGCTCAGTTTTGCTTCTGTTTACTGAGAATTTATTTGCTATCATACTGCAGTGAAACTCAACTTACAGCGAGTTATTGGCTTGCCATCCACTTTCTATTTCAGAGCACGAAATAGAAAACGCTTTAAACTATGTACTATTCTTAATCATTATTTTCTTTATATGTTACAACAATATATGTAACACAATCAGTAATCAATCATTTTTTCATCAGCTCAGCGCTACTTTTATCTTTTTATTGTTATATGTGCAGTGTGAAAACAATTCAATACACTGTTATTATTATTATTATTGCACTATTCTCAGTCTTTCCTCTTCAGACACCGGGGATGCAGCCAAATGTAACAACAGTTTCATATGCCAGAATGAAAGCTTCCTTGTAGTTAGCTTGAGTTGGGCAGCGATGCCATTTTACTTTAATATTTGTATGTGAAATAATCTCAAATTTTAACAGCACAAAATGCTGTCATTTAAAAAATGCTAAATATTTCTCTACAGTAGATTCCTAAGAAAACGGTCTGCTTTGATGATGGGCTTTCCCTGCTTTTCTGCTAAGCACAGCTAATGGCCCCTCGTTTACTCACGTCTGCAAACCTGCGTACAGGGAAGAAACTTAAATTTTATCAGATCGAGTTCCAGTGTTTAAATTATATGTGAAAGTGACTCATCACTGCAACGTGTTCTGCAGCATCTTGGGCAGCAGGTTCTAACTTGTGAAAAGGTTGATCTTTTTACACAGAAGTGTGGCTGCTCTGCTCTATCAGCCAATCATAGCAGCTGTAACATCACTCGCAAGCCAACAAACTGCGCATAATTTCTTTGCACTTTATAAATGCAGGATGTTGCATACAGCAGTCCCGGTGCAGAGCTGCAATTTAACAAGCCACACAGCTCCCCTTTGTAGGAAACTGATGTCTGACGAAGTCTGGTCAGACAAACAGCAGCAACATTTCTAGGGTTTGTTTTTTTTTTGTGTGTGAGTCTTCTGACACTTGGAATCCAGTTGATTTACCCATTTATTTAGTTAACAGTAGTGCAGTTTATGAAAAGTTGAAATACAACAGGATCCGGTTCATCCCCCCAAGCAATCATGCTGTTGACTGTTTCAAGGCGACGAGCTAAAAATCTGAGTGTTTCTGTTTGTTTTTTTTGTTTTTTTTAAAATAAGCCCACTGGAATAAAATAATATAAGCAGAGGGAAGGACATGTAAACCAGAGGACTTTGGGGGAGCCTCACAAAGCACCCAGAGTGTCCATGCTGTCTTTATTCAGTTAAAAATGTCTTTATTCCGTTAAAAAATGTTTATCCAACATGCTTACATATGCCTGAAACAATAGATCATATTAGAAATGCTAAATTGCTAAAAACTCAACCAGCTCAGTGTGACTACAAGATAAAACATCTGACAGTCTCTGGGTCCGGTGTTGTATATTCCAGGTGTATAATGAGCAGTACTTCCTGGTGACAATGGACAACCTTTGTGATATTGAGGAGTCAGAGAGTGCTGGGCGATCCTTCCTGTGTCACAGAGACAGTCCGGGGATCTTCCCTGCTCAGTGGAGCCTCAAAAACGGGCTCCCACTCAGCCCCCCACCAGGTTTGTTCTGTCACTTATCACTTTTTGACAACTTGAAATCAGACAGTTCATGATAACAGTGGTGAGATTGCTTGTGCTGTCTTGCTTTCTCTCTAAATTGCCTTATTTCCTTCTCTTGTTGGTGTTTATTGTATCATGCACAGGATACCAGGGTCCAGACTTTGACTGGGCAGACTACCTGAAACAGTGTGAAGCTGAAGCTGCTCCTCAACATTGCTTCCCAACTGTAAGTAAACCTTTTTTTCTTTTTTTCTTTTTTTTTTTTTTAGCCATCTGTCTTGCAGATTACTGACCAGAAAAATAATGATTAAAAGAAAAAAGAAAAACTTGGGTCTCACTATTTATTCATGCTTCTGAATTGAGGGTTATTTGTTTGTTTGTTAGTTATTTTTTTATATGAATTGAGTTTAAATAAAATAATGTTGTTTATTTACATGATGGTGCATCTAAAAACTAGGCTAAGTTAAAAATTTGAGGAAAGGGGAGAAAATAGTTCAATAAAACATTTTTCTGATATAGTTTTGAGAGAGACTGCAGGAAGCGAAGATAACAAATAGTGGAAATATTGGTTTTCCTTGATTGTGTCATTGCTTATTCTGTTTTTTCCCCTTTTGCCTGTCATAAATGACCAAATATGAGAAATTACACTTTTCAGTTTAGCCATGTGACTGACGGCATAATCGGATACCAGTGATGAAATGTATCCCAACTAGGGATGGGTATCGTTTAGGTTTTATCCGATACCAGTACCAAACCGGTACTTTTGAAACGGTGCCGGTGCTTAAACGGTGCTCGAACCGGTGCTTAAAGAATGGAGAACACAAAATTGGTCCAAAAACCTCTCATGTTCAGCTGTTTTTTGTAAAAAGATAACAATGTTAGCCTTTTCTGCAGCTATGGGGCATATATGGTATCACTCTTGGCTGGAAGCAGTGCTTAAACAATGGAAAAAAACACAAACTTTGTCCAAAAACCTCTCATGTTTAGCTGTTTTCCACTTTTTCTTTGGTCATTTTAGCCTTTTTGGCCAGGGTGAAGGGAGTATCTGCCATCAAACAAGAAGACAGCCGCATGTAGCGATGATGATGTTTGCTAGTTCACCTTACATGCATTAATGTAATAACGTGGTTAGCCTACTCAACGTAAATTACACCATCAACATTAAGCTACTCACGCAGAGAAGAACGGCTGCTGCTGCCGTCATCATCATCATCATTTCTGCTACACTGGCAGGGCTAGGGGCCAGGACTCTCCTCTTCGGGTTTTTGGGTATGTTGCTAACTCCGGGTCCGATAACAGGCACCACACCCGCAGTAGATGTGCTCGGTGTGAGGTCTCGCAGCAAGCTTCAAATACAGCGCATTTCTTGGTTTTTGAAAAAAAAAAAAAAAAAAAAACGCTATGCGTCGCCAGGTGTTTCATCTGATTTGAGGTGTTACCTCCTTTGACAGTATCACAGTATCAGGTTAAAGCACTTGTTGCAGGGTGCTGAGTTTGCATCTTTTGCTGTGAAGTACAGCCAGACTTTTAACCGCTTCGCCTTGGGCATTTTTAATCTGTAGCTCTGCATAAAAGAACGTACGTACCTGGCCCCGCCTACTATCCTCGGAAACGTAAAATGATTGGCTAGAAGTGTCACAGCTCAGGAAAAAAAAGCACCGAAATAAAGCACCGAAATGTGCGCTGCTTTTCGGTCTGGTTACTACCGTTTATGTCAGAACCGGTGCCATCATGGCACCGGACACCGGTACCCATCCCTAATCCCAACTGTGTAATGGGGTTGTAGAGCAGGTGACCCACTGTGACTTCTCTTGCTTTTTACGGGAGACTCAGCATGTTGTTTTCCTAATGGACAAATTTCACAAAAACGAACCATCAGCCATCCTCCCTCGCCGTGAAACAGCTCTCTCTGTTTACCTCCCAGGAGCAGTGTGAGCACAGCTTCAAAGAGGCCATGAAACTAGAGGCTGTCAACCCACTGTCACCTGAGAACATTCACGTGGCCACAGTCACCCGGGTCAAAGGGCAATACATTTGGCTGAGCCTTGAAGGTGAGATGACTACTGAAACTTTAGTAGATGGATTCAAATGAACAATTACAATATGCACAGTTTTTTTTCTGCTGTTTTAAGAAGAAAATGCTGACATAGTATTTGAATGGCAGCAAAAAACAAATTTGCAGCTAATTGCGCAAAAGGCAAAGTTCATTTGTGCCTTCCTCCTGTTTTGTATGTACTCCTCTTGTCTATTATTTATTTTTGTTGTCCTACTATTTATATTTTTATTCCATGTACAGTTGGTGTGGAGCACCCACACTTTAGTTGTACATGTGCAATGACAACAAAAGCCTATTCTATTCTATTCTTCTATTTTGAAAATAATCTTTCATTTTAAAAGAAGCAGTTTCATGTCTGATTTTTATTTTTTTGACATTGGAAGGGATTTCTTTAAAGAGTTTAAAGAGTGTGTGTGTGTGTGTGTCCATGTCTGTATTCTTGCAGGTCTAAAGCAGCCCATGCCAGAGCTGATAGTTCATGTGGACTCACTCGATATATTTCCTGTCAGCTGGTGTGAGACAAATGGCTATCCACTTGTCTACCCTATTAAGCCCTCAGGTATACAACATGACTCATCATTGTAGAGTTTCATGGTAGTGGTGATTACCCAGCAGCTTGAATAAGCCTGTTACTAAGAACACAAATAGAAACAAAATACGATCTTCATTTTATCCTGACGTTGGAATAAATAGCAATGAAAATCAGTGCATCCGGGCACACGTTAATCTCTCCTTGTTTTTCAGTTGAGAAAGAAAAGAAGATTGCTGTGGTGCAGCCAGAGAAACAGTAAGTATGAGAGGAGGGGTGGGGTGTGTGATTGGTGGTAAAGTGGACTAAGCTCAACAGCCTTTCAACATCTCATTTAATTTTCATCCTTTTACAGCAGAACTCCCCCCAAGTCTTCATCACCTGACACTGTCAAGCAGCAGATAACAAACCAGTCGGAGACAGGTCAGTTTGTCTGATCAGTTTTTAAGACCCTATATATTATGTTCGGTCTGCTGCTTATCTACTGTGGTGGTTCCATCATATATATGTTCTTGTGTGAACGTGTGCAGGGCAGGGCAACGGGAAATACTGTTGTCCCAAGATCTACTTCAACCACCGCTGTTTCTCAGGGCCCTACCTTAACAAGGGACGCATCGCTGAGCTGCCTCAGTTCATCGGCCCTGGAAACTGCGTCCTCGTGCTCAAAGAGGTGAGAAGGCTTGGTCAGCTGGTGACATGTCAGATATTTTAGCCGTTTTGATATCCAAAACATTGTTATATGACCAAATATCAACAAAGCGAATGCGTTCCAGAAGTAAAAATCCCATCCATATTTTCCATAGAGATTTTTATTATGAGCCATAAAGTTGTAAACATCCAAAGCAGATTTAGGACAAGCTACAGCATTATGGAATGCCGGAAAGTGTTTCAATGGAAACCACAAGTCTGCATGTATATCCGCCTTGTTTTAACAGAAACATCTTTTATTGTGATACTGTGGAACTACTTAACCCACAATCCTCAATCAAAACAGTGATGACTCTGATTGGTGGAGGTTGCTCTTACCATAGCAATGTTTAAACCCCACCAAATGCCAGAACACCAAACTTCAGAAACTGTGAGAGCGTTGATTACAGTCAGGAATAAATCACTCTACCAATAACCATGCAACTATGCTGTACTTTACTACATATACACAACACAGACTACTAAATGTCCAGCCATATAAAAAATGGACACTTAGCACTCAAGGGTCAGGAAGTAATTTGCTGTGGAATCTGGGATTTTCAGTGGGTTATGGGATTAGTAATTCTTTCACCAGTAAAAGTAATTATCTGCACAGTCTTGTGCCTGGCCTCTTTTCTATTTTTATTTTATTTTTTTAATTTTTATTGTCATGTTTCACCTCGTAGCTGGTTGGATTGGTTCAAGGCTTGAAACTCTTGGTACAAGGATTTTTTCATTTTTTATTTTTTGTTTAATGGAGAAAATGAATAAGGAATTCACTTCCAGAAATAGAGTCCTTCAAAACGTGTGCAGTAGCCATTGTTCTGTGTTACATCTTTCTTTTGTGCAAATTAGTCAGTGTTAGCAATGTCCTAAACTGTCATACTGAACACTGCAAATGTAAATGCCAAATTAAAGGTGGCAGCTTTGTCACTGTGAGTATAATCAAGTTAGGATTTCACCCAAAGCACTGTATAGCACAGCTAGACCCAGGTTCTGAAATTGTTCAGCTCGTTGTGTTTCCTCAGAAACTAGTGAAATTATGGCTATTAGTTAACAACACAATGTTATACTGTACAGCAAAAATCTTGTCTCAGGCTGATTAGGGATTTTTGATGTTAAGAGAAAACACATAGTGCTACTAAAGTATAAAATAACTAATTCTTTTCATCGTTTTCATCTCGTCTCCAGGTATTGACTCTGCTGATAAACTCAGCCTACAAGCCCAGCCGTGTGCTGAGAGAGCTGCAGCTGGACCAGGAGAGCCGCTGGCAGGGCCATGGAGAGACACTCAAAGCAAAGTGAGGAGACGCGTCATTTAATTCTTCACTCAAAATACTCAGTTCTTCAGAAGAACCTGTAGGAATAGAACAAGTGCTTCCAGCTGGCATATTTGACAGAACAAGCTGGTTTAAAAGTGTACTTAAAGCACAAATAGGTACAGACATGGGTGTATTCACACCGGAATCAGGGGCAACCCACTAATACTTCAGTAAAGTGGTGAATAAGATGATAGCATCTAGGTTTCTGTAAGGAGAGATCTTGTTAGATTACATATCGAAGCGGTTTTGGTTTTGAGTAACTGAAATTTTTTTCCAGCCCAGCACTTTGTGGAAAATTAATCACATTTACCATTGCTTTTCTTTAAACATCAGGTACAAGGGAAAGAGCTACCGGGCCACCGTGGAAATAGTCCGTACTGCAGACCGTGTGGCAGACTTCTGCAGGAAAACCTGCATTAAGTTAGAGTGCTGCCCGAACCTGTTTGGACCTCGCATGGTTCTGGAGCACTGCTCAGAGAACTGCTCTGTCCTCACCAAGACCAAATACAGTAGGTGGCAAACAGGTCATTGAGACTTAAAATTATTTCTCATTTCATCTGAAGTGTTTGTTTAAATAGCTAGAGAGGCAATATAAACAACCTCTGATATTCATGTATAATATCTTAGAAATCTTTGTATTTGTTGATCAGCTGTTATAAACTCTTTGAGATGCAATTAGAAAACTCAACAGATTTCTAATTGAATTAGAAAGTATATGTGCAATCTGGACGTTACCCGGCTAATAAAAGACTCAGATCATGCAGTGATACAGTGGAAATCCAGTAGAACGTGTTTCTGTAACTGACAGCATTTGGCATTTGAAAGACTGTGAATACAGTGGCGTTCATCAGGAAAAGGAATTTGATTGCAGACGTGATACGGAATGTCTAACATTTCCAACCAGTATTTGTAATACATGCTCAGCATTGTGGTGGCACGTGTAAACCTTTAAAGCCCCAACCGTGAAATAATTGCTAGAAATTAATGTTTTGAAAATTGTAGAAGTCTCAGAACGCATATATTAAATTTAATAGGATTAATGTTACTTTTCATTATCTGTTTGTTATGTGTGGAGCTCCATAGTTGTCTACTAAAGAGGTTTTGCACTCCAAAATAATATTATTGTGTGTTCTGTGCATGTCTCCTCCTCTTTTGTCTGCCATCTTTTGGGGCAGTTTGTTTTTGCAAATGTGTTTTGTTTGTTTTTTTTAATATAAAAACTTGTATATGGAAATGTAGGTATTTAGAGATTTTAATTAAGTTATATATTTTTATATTTTTGTGAATATATATATATATATATATATGTGTGTGTGTGTGTGTGTGTGTGTGTGTGTGTGTGTGTGTGTGTGTGTGTGTAATTTTTTTTTTTTTTTTTTTTTTTTTTGTAAATTTTGAATTTTTTTTTTTTTTTTTCCTTTTGCAATTTTCTTTTTTTATGGCGCTCTCATGGCTCCATAACTTGTTCTCATTTTGCCCAAAGCTTATTCACCTTCAGTTCATTTGTGTAGCTCGTGAATAGAAACGATCTGTGCGTATGTAAACACTGCCTTGAATGTGAATATTCTGAGATATTTATTTATTTATTTTGCAATAACCTTTTGGCTTAGTGGGTATTCAGTGAGCACACAGAGTTGGTAGAAAATTGGTGTCAGGGTTGGCCTCTTTGATTTTGTGTAAAACTTTTTTCTTTTTCTTTTTTTTGAAGCACAAAGCCACAGATTTGCTGATATGTTTACTGCAGCTGCATCACAGTGTTGTGGTTAACTGATGCAATTCAATAGCAACAGACAAATGATTATGCTTTCTCTTTTTTCATCTCATTCAGACCTACTGAACAGCCTGTTTATCAGTGCTTTTCTTATAGAGAGCGTTTAAGAATACAAGCATTAGAGTCAGATTAATATCCATCTGTTTCAGTGGTGTATTCAAGTCTATAAGACATGCCAGATGCAACATGATAATGACACAACAGGTTTGTTGTTTTACCATCAGCATATTACTATGGAAAGAAGAAGAGTAAACGTGTTGGTCGTCCACCTGGAGGCCAAACTAATCTGGATGCTGGAGTGAAAAGAAGGGGGCGGAGGAGGAAGAGGAGGAAGCAGCTCTTTGTCCATAAAAAGAGACGCTCATCAGCTTCTGTTGACAACACACCTGCCGGCTCTCCACAGGTACCCCAGAACTCATGTTACTTCTGCATTAAGCTTTAGGTTAAACGAACTGTGTGAAGTGACCGCTTGTCATCCTTTTGCTCACAGGGCAGTGGGGAGGAGGAAGATTTAGATGAGGATGACTCCCTGAGTGAAGACTCTGGCTCTGAGATGCAGGACGATCTCCAGGATGATTCAGAGCAGTCAGTCGGGAAATCTCAGCCCACCACACCGTCCCCTTCCCCGCCGGCGACTCCCAGGCCGACACGCAGACGCCGGAAACCCCGCTCCCCCTCGTTCTCTGATGATGAGAACCGCCCCCCTTCACCAAAGGTGATGAAAATTACAGAGAGGAGCTTTGCAATATTTCTAATTATGTTTCCAAGCAGTGTATCTGTAATTAATACTCAGCGGGTTCACAAAGATTTTCCACTTGTTCTGCGATCTGCCCCTCCAGTTGCACTCTAAATAAATGTCTTGTGCTTTCTAACATTTCCATTTTAGTAACATTTTAAAAGGTGTTTCTGCCGCATTACGGTCTGTCCCATTATGCTGCTTGAAAGAAACAAAAATGTCTCCAATGGCTGTTTGACTGTGACCTTTTACTGCTTTTACACAGCTATTATTTCTTTAATGAAATGTTTAGGTCTGCTACCCGTCTCAGCATCAATTGCAAGGGTTAAAATGAGCTGCGAGCCTTTCGTCTTTGGCAGGGAAATCTCAGTCTGTCTGACTCACACTGTCTGTGTGTTTGTAGACGCCAAAAGCTGAGCCTCCTCAGAAACTGTGTTTGGATACCAGCCCCCTGGAGTGGAGCGTTACTGATGTGGTTCGCTTTATCAGGACCACTGACTGTGCGCCTCTTGCGAGGATTTTCTTGGATCAGGTATGAAAAATACTCAGACTTAATGGCCGTGGCCATTAGGGATAAGAGCTCACTCTGCTTCAGTGCAATAAGTGCATTATACACTTGTACTTTATCCATGGTTAGAAATGGAAACATTTTAACATTTCTCGTGTGTTAACCCAAAAACAAGCTATATATAGAATGCATCTCACATGAACTCGTGTGTTGGCAGGAGATTGACGGACAGGCGCTGCTGCTGCTGAACCTCCCGACAGTGCAAGAGTGTATGGACCTGAAGCTGGGACCGGCCATCAAGCTGTGCCACCACATCGAGCGGGTCAAGCTGGCATTTTATCAGCAGTTTGCTACGTAGCTGACGGGGGACCAGATGTGGGATGTGACTGCACCCTGTTCTGTGTGTTAATCCATTCAAAATCAATGGGTTGTTTTTTTTTTTTGGGGGGGGGGGGTTCCCCCCTAACATTGGACCTCACTTAGAATCCTTCCTATTCCACAACCTGTGTGGACATGATAGATGAAGCAACATTTCTTGATCCTTGGGGAGGGGGAAAGACAGCTGAGAAAGTAGAAGACCCAAAGGAAGGAAGTTGTGGCTCTTTGATGGCACAAATAAATGTAAAGCCACATAAGTATAAATTCCTTAAATTCAACATATTTTGACATCAAAATAAACCATCACCAAGGACTTGCTTTAGCTTTAAAAAAGAAAAGAGCTTGGTTTCTGTATCTATTTTAATTAATGCTGTTTGACTAATTTGTATCTTCAGAGTGTTGTGAACCTGTTTTTTGTTTTTTTTTTTCCCCTTTTCTTACCCACTTAAAAAGTGACTTAGCGCCACTTCTAGAACTCTTGTTCTATTTAATCATACTTTGCAGTCCGCTTAGGGCAATACCACAGGATCAAAGCTTTTAAATTGTAATACTATGGGATAAGTAAGTAATAATCTCACTAAGTAATAAGTGAGATTAACTGCCTTCTGATCTGGTGACTTCTGTGGAGAATATTTAAAGTGTCTTCAAAAATGTATTTCGGTGTATTAGTTAAAGGAAAAGAGTAATCGTTTCTTCAGAAATCAAACTAGACGATGCAAAGAGTCTGCTGCCCAATTGTGAAGCGATAGTTTGCGTCATTGCAGGGACTGCATTAGATTTTATTTTAAACATGCAACATGTATATCAAGATCCGTTGCTAGTTTTAAGATGGAATACTTTATGCCAAATTTGTATGCTTAATGTAAAATGGGGTCTTGATCTTAAGAGACTATGGCTCTCTGGTTTAAGTCTCAATATGTGAAATGATTTTGTACTGCAAGCACAAGCAAAACCATGCACTACATGGTGGTATGCAATTATGACACGTGCATGTCTGTATATAGTGTACATATTCAAATATCTTCTAGTGCAACAGGGTGATTTGAAAGGGGGAAAAAAATCGTCTTTGTGCATATGTGTAAATGCCCAAACAACACAATATATTTGCACAGAATAGGTCTAAACTTTGCAATATTGGGTATATGATGCGAGTCAGTTTAGCTACAGTTGATAAAAACATTTTTAACAGCAATGGGTTATTTTAATTGCTAATGCTAAATTAAATTGGCAGTTTTAAAGCAAGATGATACTCTTAACATGCTTTTGTAAGTCGTTTCTCCCCTCGTTTTTTTTCAGTCCGTGTCGTGCGATTTGATGTAACGTTCTTCAGTTTGTGTGATGTTTATGTGTTTACTAATTTTCTCGTAGTTCCCTTGTGCTCAGAACAATAGCACAGGCCTCGTTTGAAGATTATTATCACTGCTATTTAAAGACAACACTGCAATAAAAAGCTGAACAACACTTTTTACGCGACTGGTGTTTGTTCCTCCTTTCCCGGCATGCACTTTGTGGCTACGTGCGCGCCACGTGACCCAGCGTCTGTCAACATGAGTGGGCATTGCTGGGCAGGGGAAGCAGCTGGATAACAGACGGGAGCTGTGACCTGCAGTTCTTCACATTTATTTTTGTTCTTTTTAAACAGACGAGCTGGTATTGTGCGCGACTGTCACGAGACGCCGGTGGATGCGCCGTTTTAAACCTTACAGGAAGTATAACTTTGCCTGAAAGCTTTTTCTTAACTGAACTCAGTAGTTCGCTTCGAGGCTAGCTAGGTAGATAACGATAGCAGCACCTCAGTCGCTAGACGGTGGACGGTTTCCCCATCAATTGAAATTTACTTCAGAGTGGCTGACATGTCCGTATAACGCGTTAAACACTTGCTGTTTAGCCGGGCGTATGTTTGTTGCTGATGTTAGTTCCCAGATTAGAAGATTCCAGGTCGATCTAGGAAGTGTTTGCTCCACTGTGTGTGTGTGTGTGTACCTTTAAACTAGCTTTTTTTTGTGTTGCATTGCCGTTTTAAACTGTGTACACGGCTCAGTTGGGACCACGCTATACGTCGTTGCAACTTCCAGCGCCGACGGCTTCACTTGTCCAGTGACAAAGAAGCTATGGCTGCATGGATGCCTGAAGCAGGAGAATGAGTGCGAGCTTTCAATGGAGAGGATGTCACCATCTTTCACCGAAGACTGTCCTGCTTAGCGTATCGATTAGCTGACCGGCAACTTCGCAACAGAACTGGGTCCGAGCGGCTGCTGCTGCTTTTCTTCACTTTATTAATTAGTCACGTCCAGATCTTCTGTCCCATGGCTGCAGCAAGCGGGGTCAACATGCTGTCCCAGCACGGAGAGGTGGCACTGGCTGGTCCAGGAGGAGCAGGGATGCCCGCGGTGTCTCTTACCAATACATCGGTGTCTTCTACACCGACACCAGATCCCAATAACCGGGGGTGCGAGAACGGCGCCTTGATGGACTCCTTTGGGATCTTCCTGCAAGGTCTTCTCGCTGTGATGGCTTTCAGCACGCTCATGTGTAAGTATGGCTAATGCTCTGCTGTGTCAGATATCTGACACCAGCTGCTGATGTAAGGGGGTATCATCCAATAGCAACACTCCGATAATCAAATGCGATATTGATTTCAGCTGGGAGGGTTGAGGTAAATCTATACAGAGCCAGACAAACGATATTAATACGTGTAAATCTAAATGCAGGGGTTTCACTTCACTGTAACTGCATACCAATTGGAGTCACTTGTTGGGGCTTTTTTGGCTGTGTTGATCATTTAAAAAAAAAAAAAAAGATACTTCCTCTCTGCATTTCCTGGCACATTTGACCTCTCGTGCTGCATGTACTCCATATACTGCTGAACTTTGCAAAAAATAAATGAAAATGACTTTGTTTGGATGTTGCTGTAGTTTTCACATACATTTCTGCTTGGCAGTCAGTTGAGGAAGCAATCGCAGTGGGGAAGAAATATATAAAATGTTGCTTTCTTTTGATTGGGTGATGTGCAGATAGAAAACTGTCCTGAGTAGATTCAGAATATGTTTTTTAAATAAAGTGCTGTATCTCAAGTGATGGTCACTCTATATATCCTGTAGGTGCTTCACAGTAACAGCCACTAATGAGGTTTCTTTGTGTCAACTAGCATATATGGATTTCAGAAGTAGAAATCATCTTATTATTATTATTATTATTATTTTTATTTATTTATTTATTTAAATAAACTATTTAGAGAGACCATCTTAAATAGGATTTGAAAACTGAAGTAACAAAACACTTCTTCTTTCAGTTGTTTAGGGGTTGCCACACTGGATCACCTGCCTCTGTCTCACCCTTTCCCTCGCCTCTGTGCATGTCCCTCTTCTCTACATCTGTAAACATTCTCTGTTCTTCTCACGACCTCAGAATCACAATCAGAATTAGCTTTATTCACATAAGCTCTCAATGTAAACAGAACAGACACACAATTGCAACATGACACAGACAATAATATGTGCAATGGTGCAGAGTCCAACAACATTCCTCTCCCCTCTCCTCCTCATTTGTCTTCAGCAGTAGCATAGTTTCCAACAGCACCTTCCTGGTCAACACAAACCGGTGGCAGTCATCATTAACCCAGACCTGAATCAATCTTGTTTCAAGGTTGCATTTATAATGAGCATTGTATTTAATTTGATGAAGATTTCATGATGAGGGTCTTTCCTAATGGGTGTGACGTTAACAGCGCACCGAAGTATAAATCTCTTTATAACTCTGAGAGCTCTCATACTGGGAGTTAGAAATACTGAAATAATACTTACAGTAATTTAATACTTAAAATGTGGGGCATGGGTGTGAAATGGCAGGACAACCCCATTGATTGCCTTCTTTTAGTGTCCTTTACTGAGCACTCATGGTTCACTTCATCTCTTCAGACTGGACGTTTAGTTTGATCTCAGCTACACACCTGAAAAGTTTTATAAATGCATCTCTCTCACACACACACACACACACACACACACACACACACACACACACACACACACACACACACACACACACCATGTAGTAAACCTTATCAAACATGCTGTCTTATGTAGTCAACATAGATTGTAGTGCAACACTATATCTAGTTTTTCTTTTTTCTTTGGCTGTCCTTGTCTCGTGATGGCTAAATGTCATCTTGGTGACACCTACTGCAGCATGAGACTATTCGCTAGATTGTCTCTAGTTGCTTGTTGTCATTAAGCTCATCTTCTTTTACTTCTCCATGTGGACAGACTGTAAAACTTTTCTTTTTACACCTCAGGCTAAGGTAGCTTTACATTAGAAATTGGCAGGCAAATGTCCATAAACACAGACAAGGAAACGCTGGCACAGAAGATTGGGTTCAGCCAGTGTCTGGCACCAAACTGGCAGCTGCGTGACCTAATGAGAAAAGCCTCAGCAGCCTCACAGCAGTGAGTAGTTTTTTTTTTTTTTTTCTGGGCAGAAGGAGGAAGCAGAGGCCTCTGTCTGCCTTCACATCACACCCAGCTGTAAGTGGGGTGTGTTGGTTATGAAGTCACACTCGTTCGGAGCACAAACTGAGCTCATAGTTTTCCGTAAAAAGCAGCCCTCAGTATATATTTGGACAGAGCAAAAAGAACATTTAGTTTAAGTTTACAAAAGTGAGGTAGTTTGATGTCCACTTTCCATGATGGAGCCATAAAGCAAAGACTCAAGTGAAGCAGATTGCTTCCCAGAATAACAGTCACACCGATGCACACATACAGTGGCTTTAGTGTTTGTTACCCAGCAGGAGTGCTTAGCAAACAGTTCACTAATAGCTTAATTTGTACCACTTTATTTCATGTATCTTTAAATTGGGCAGACTAGATGAACAGTTTTCCTTCTAACACTGATTTATTGATTCTCTCCCTTTGCGTCATTTTGAAAGAAGCATCCATTCCCTTTCACTTAAACTCTCATAGCTGGTAGTTTCATGTCAGCTTGATTAGAAACTCTTTGACTTCTCGCTTGTTCACTTAATTGACTGATATCAGGGCAACGACGGCAAGAGTCTTAGAATAAACCGGTATTCATATACGAAAGCAATAAAATGCTCACTGGAGGTTTGATGGCTCAGAGGAGGGTTGTAACTTTGTTTAATGAAAACAAGAGAGAATGTTTGAATGTGTGCAACTCTGTTTGCAAAATCCCACTATCTGTGTGGCACTCTCTTTCCTCTACAGTGAAGCGCTTCAGGGAGCCCAAACATGAGAGGAGACCCTGGAAGATCTGGTAAGGGAATCAAGCCAGCGCTAAATTAATTTCTATGCAAAGAAACCGCATGAGACCCACTGGAGTGCCTTGGAAGTAACATAAGCGTGTATCTGCAGGTTTCTGGACACCTCAAAACAGGCAATTGGGATGCTCTTCATCCACTTTGCTAATGTCTATTTGTCGGACCTCACAGAGGAGGATCCCTGCTCATTGTGAGTATTTGGATGTCTCTGATAAATCAGAGTAATCTTTTTAAAATGAAGTTAATTTAACTTTGTAGACACTCAGTTCACATTAATTTTCCATTTTCCCTCCAGATACCTCATTAATTTCTTGTTAGATGCTTCTCTGGGCATGTTGCTGATCTATGCAGGGGTAAGAGCCGTCAGTGCTATTGTAGAATGGAGGCAATGGGACTCTCTGCGTTTTGGAGAATACGGTGAGGACAGTGCCTGTGATGTCCAGTGGAGGGCAGTAGCTGCCCTTGCTATTATAGCGCTGCAGTGCCATTTCCTACCCTTTCAATGCTTTACTTTGTTCTGTTGGCAATTATGTAACACCAAAGCAGTGACATCTAATATTTTTGGTGTGTGTGTGTGTGTGTGTGTGTGTGTGTGTGTGTGTGTGTGTGTACAGGGAGCGCAGAATTATTAGGCCAGTTGTATTTCTGAGGAATAATTTTATTATTGAACAACAACCATGTTCTCAATGAACCCAAAAAACTCATTAATATCAAAGCTGAATGTTTTTGGAAGTAGTTTTTAGTTTGTTTTTAGTTTTAGCTATTTTAGGGGGATATCTGTGTGTGCAGGTGACTATTACTGTGCATAATTATTAGGCAACTTAACAAAAAACAAATATATAGCCATTTCAATTATTTATTTTTACCAGTGAAACCAATATAACATCTCCACATTCACAAATATACATTTCTGACATTCAAAAACAAAACAAAAACAAATCAGCGACCAATATAGCCACCTTTCTTTGCAAGGACACTCAAAAGCCTGCCATCCATGGATTCTGTCAGTGTTTTGATCTGTTCACCATCAACATTGCGTGCAGCAGCAACCACAGCCTCCCAGACACTGTTCAGAGAGGTGTACTGTTTTCCCTCCTTGTAAATCTCACATTTGATGATGGACCACAGGTTCTCAATGGGGTTCAGGTGAACAAGGTGGCCATGTCATTAGTTTTTCTTCTTTTATACCCTTTCTTGCCAGCCACGCTGTGGAGTACTTGGACGCGTGTGATGGAGCATTGTCCTGCATGAAAATCATGTTTTTCTTGAAGGATGCAGACTTCTTCCTGTACCACTGCTTGAAGAAGGTGTCTTCCAGAAACTGGCAGTAGGACTGGGAGTTGAGCTTGACTCCATCCTCAACCCGAAAAGGCCCCACAAGCTCATCTTTGATGATACCAGCCCAAACCAGTACTCCACCTCCACCTTGCTGGCGTCTGAGTCGGACTGGAGCTCTCTGACCTTTACCAATCCAGCCACGGGCCCATCCATCTGGCCCATCAAGACTCACTCTCATTTCATCAGTCCATAAAACCTTAGAAAAACCAGTCTTGAGATATTTCTTGGCCCAGTCTTGACGTTTCAGCTTGTGTGTCTTGTTCAGTGGTGGTCGTCTTTCAGCCTTTCTTACCTTGGCCATGTCTCTGAGTATTGCACACCTTGTGCTTTTGGGCACTCCAGTGATGTTGCAGCTCTGAAATATGGCCAAACTGGTGGCAAGTGGCATCTTGGCAGCTGCACGCTTGACTTTTCTCAGTTCATGGGCAGTTATTTTGCGCCTTGGTTTTTCCACACGCTTCTTGCGACCCTGTTGACTATTTTGAATGAAACGCTTGATTGTTCGATGATCACGCTTCAGAAGCTTTGCAATTTTGAGACTGCTGCATCCCTCTGCAAGATATCTCACTATTTTTGACTTTTCTGAGCCTGTCAAGTCCTTCTTTTGACCCATTTTGCCAAAGGAAAGGACGTTGCCTAATAATTATGCACACCTGATATAGGGTGTTGATGTCATTAGACCACACCCCTTCTCATTACAGAGTTGCACATCACCTAATATGCTTAATTGGTAGTAGGCTTTCGAGCCTATACAGCTTGGAGTAAGACAACATGCATGAAGAGGATGATGTGGACAAAATACTCATTTGCCTAATAATTCTGCACTCCGTGTGTGTGTGTGTGTGTGTGTGTGTGTGTGTGTGTGTGTGTGTGTGTGTGTGTGTGTGTGTGTGTGTATATATATGTATGAAATACATAATCATGGTTTTAGACAATCATCTGTCTCCCCAGGAGAGCCAGTGCAGTGCACAGCGTGGCTGGGGCAGTGTATCCTCTACATTCTCATCATGATGTTTGAGAAAGTCCTTATCATGTTGGTCCTCCTCATCCCCCAGTGGAAGCAGGTCAGTAGAAGAGTGTGTTTTTCGTACATGATCATACTATACATGCGAGGTAAATTGACTTTAAACGGGTCAGCCCTGCCTCTCACCCGGCATGCTGCTCTGGTCTTGTTTTCTACACCTGAACGTTTTGGTGGGTGTTGTGCTAGTTTGTTTAGGAGTAATTTGGGAAGTTTAGTACACAAAGATGATGCCCAGATAACTTGTGTAAATACAGTAAAGCATGGTTATAGAGAGTTATTATATTTTTGTAATTTCTACAATTTAGTTTCGGTTCAGCTAGTTTCCAGAGTGAGTTTGCTTGTTTCAGTTTAAGTTTTTTGGAAATGTTTTAGTTTAATTAATGTTAATTTCAGTCTTAGTCTTTATTAATCATTGTTTGGAGGGCATATGTCAGTGGTAAGATCTAGGAAAATCAGTACAGATATTAAAAAAAACAAAAAACTTTTTGAAAGCAGTTGACTCACAGTGTTGTCGACATCAAGTCTCAGTAAATAATATATTAAACCTCATGAAGCAACTTTTAATTTCTTTTTTTTTTTACCAATCTAAGAAATACAAATTTTGTGCTATATTTTAGTTTAGTTTTTTCAAATGTGTAGTTTTTATATTTATTTAAATTAACTAAAATGTTTGGGGGGGGGGGTTTCCGATCTAGTTTCAGGTTTTATTTAGTTATATTTAACAATAATAACCTTGGTCCTACATCACTGTGTATACAATAAGGCACACTTAAACAGCATTTTCTGAGTCATTACTCAAAAGCATTTGTAAGTAATGATTTATATTTTTAAGTACTCCCTGGAGAAGGTATTTTGTTATGCTACTAACAGTTTTACTTTCACATTGAGAAATACACTTACATAATTACCATTTAATAATTAAATTAATCTCACAAATGATGAGGACACAGCATCTTTCTTTGGGTGTTTCAGTATGAGCACAAAGCTGACAGCCAAGCAAGTTGTCCAAAGAGCACTTAACTGTGATTTTAATATTGCAGCATTAGAAAAAGAGTCTGTAATCCATCACTGTGTTTGTTACCTGCTGAAGGTCAGCCTCTGGCAGCTTGACTGGGGTTAGTGTACACTCGGGTTTAACTTCACTCTGGGTTCTTCAGTACTACCTTTGTTGGCTCTGCAGATGTTTTCAGAGTCTGTGTGGTGTGAGCAGCAGTTGTTCCTGGCCCAGGGTGTAGCTTGCATTTAATTGAGAAACTATTGCATTCATTCCCCTGCTGGACTTGATCCAGGGGCACTGAAAGCATTAATTCCTAACCACTGGGCCTCCAGAGACAGTTTTTTCATGCCCAAAACAGTTTGTTGTGCTGTACTTTAGCAATTGTGGCGGGATGAACGCACCTCAGGCCATGCGGTGACTACGTAAGCTACGCAAATTACGTGCGGGATCCGCCTTTCCCTCGTCTCACTATGAGCGTCGGTCGTTGACAACTTCTATACATGGGTAGAAAAGTTCTTCTTGTCGGGAAAGAAAAAAAAAAAGCCTTCAGAGTGAAGTGTCGTTACGGCAGTGAGGTAAAAATGTGGCCTCTCCTCCAGTTTTCACCGAATAACAGCAGCGTTAACGTGCTAGCTAGCAGAGCACATCCAAGGTGGGAGAGCATCTTTTGGCGTCTTCGCCTCTTTTATTTTAAAAAAAATTTAGTAGTTCTGTGGTTTTGTGTCCGGTTAAAGTAACAGTAATTTTCATTTTAGTCTGTGCGTGAAATAATGGTCTAAAACCACGGGATTACAGCTAAAAAAAAATAGAAATAAAAGGTTGTTTATCTGCAACACGTTAATTTAACGGTAATACTGCTGTAATTGTAGTAACCGCGATTTACAGCACAAGGATGATGCCTCATTGATGCCTATCTATGCATACTATACAGTCTGCAGATTTGCCAGCTTTCCTCTTTCTTTCCTTTGTATTTGCAGCAGCTGTTTTCCATTCAGCTTGTTTTCTTAAATGCTGCACATTTGCTTATATTTGCTTCTATTTCGCTTGAATATGACAGACCCGTCCCGACCCCATTTAAGACTATAATATTGTCAGTGTACAATAATATTATGGGCTGCATGTTTAACCATCAAAAGTTAATGCTGTCACTAAGTGCAACATTATATTTGTGCTTGTTGTGTTTGTTTGTGTGGCAGCTGGCACTCCTCAAGCCTATACACAATCCTGCCCTGGAACTGGCCATCGTTATGCTCATCGTTCCGTTCTTCGTAAATGTAAGTCTGCCCTTATCTTATCTTTCTTTTCTTTCTTTTTTTTGTCTGAATTTTACATCTCCTGCAAAACCAATATTACATGTCTAGCAGGGGTGGGAGAAAAATTGTTTAATTTGAGGACCTAGTTTGTAGTTGAAACAATGTGATAAATCACAATGTACAGTGGGGCAAAAAAGTATTTAGTCAGCCACCGATTGTGCAAGTTCCCCCACCTAAAATGATGACAGAGGTCAGTAATTTGCACCAGAGGTACACTTCAACTGTGAGAGACAGAATGTGAAAAAAAAAAATCCATGAATTCACATGGTAGGATTTGTAAAGAATTTATTCGTAACTCAGGGTGGAAAATAAGTATTTGGTCAATAACAAAAATACAACTCAATACTTTGTAACATAACCTTTGTTGGCAATAACAGAGATCAAACGTTTACTATAGGTCTTTACCAGGTTTGCACACACAGTAGCTGGTATTTTGGCCCATTCCTCCATGCAGATCTTCTCAAGAGCAGTGATGTTTTGGGGCTGTCGCTGAGCAACACGGACTTTCAACTCCCGCCACAGATTTTCTATGGGGTTGAGGTCTGGAGACTGGCTCGGCCACTCCAGGACTTTCAAATGCTTCTTACGGAGCCACTCCTTTGTTGCCCGGGCGGTGTGTTTTGGATCATTGTCATGTTGGAAGACCCAGCCTCGTTTCATCTTCAAAGTTCTCACTGATGGAAGGAGGTTTTGGCTCAAAATCTCACGATACATGGCCCCATTCATTCTGTCCTTAACACGGATCAGTCGTCCTGTCCCCTTGGCAGAAAAACAGCCCCATAGCATGATGTTTCCACCCCCATGCTTCACAGTAGGTATGGTGTTCTTGGGATGCAACTCAGTATTCTTCTTCCTCCAAACACGACGAGTTGAGTTTATACCAAAAAGTTCTACTTTGGTTTCATCTGACCACATGACATTCTCCCAATCCTCTGCTGTATCATCCATGTGCTCTCTGGCAAACTTCAGACGGGCCTGGACATGCACTGGCTTCAGCAGCGGAACACGTCTGGCACTGCGGGATTTGATTCCCTGCCGTTGTAGTGTGTTACTGATGGTGACCTTTGTTACTTTGGTCCCAGCTCTCTGCAGGTCATTCACCAGGTCCCCCCGTGTGGTTCTGGGATCTTTGCTCACCGTTCTCATGATCATTTTGACCCCACGGGGTGAGATCTTGCGTGGAGCCCCAGATTGAGGGAGATTATCAGTGGTCTTGTATGTCTTCCATTTTCTGATGATTGCTCCCACAGTTGATTTTTTCACACCAAGCTGCTTGCCTATTGTAGATTCACTCTTCCCAGTCTGGTGCAGGTCTACAATACTTTTCCTGGTGTCCTTCGAAAGCTCTTTGGTCTTGGCCATGGCGGAGTTTGGAGTCTGACTGTTTGAGGCTGTGGACAGATGTCTTTTATACAGATGATGAGTTCAAACAGGTGCCATTCATACAGGTAACGAGTGGGGGACAGAAAAGCGTCTTACAGAAGACGTTACAGGTCTGTGAGAGCCAGAGATTTTCCATGTTTGAGGTGACCAAATACTTATTTTCCACCCTAATTTACGAATAAATTCTTTACAAATCCTACCATGTGAATTCATGGATTTTTTTTTTTTCACATTCTGTCTCTCACAGTTGAAGTGTACCTCTGGTGCAGATTACTGACCTCTGTCATCATTTTAAGTGGGGGAACTTGCACAATCGGTGGCTGACTAAATACTTTTTTGCCCCACTGTATGTTACTCAACAAATCAAAAAATGTTACAAGTCACAATTACATGAATGAAGTGAGTGAAGTACTGCGATAATATTGTGTCACTAACGTGCAGTGAGACATTGTCATTGGTTACCAAAATCATCAGTGCCCATTGTATTGCATGCACACAAAGGTAAAAGCTGTTTCTCTAGTTTTGGTGGATTTTTAAAAACCGCTTGAATCAGTTCTGTAGAAAAATCATCCACCTGTATTTTCTGTGTCACATAGGCCCTAATGTTCTGGGTAGTAGATAATTTCCTAATGAAGAAGCACAGGACAAAAGCAAAGCTTGAAGAGAGGGAAGAGGACTCACGGGGGAACGGCAAGGTGCGATACAGAAGAGCTCTTTCCCATGATGACTCGGAGTCAGAGGTAAGTTTAACTGGAAAGCTAATGCTAAAGGAGACAGATTCAACTGACACATACCATTTTCATTTCTTCAGTCTCTCTCTCTCTCTCTCTCTCACTCACTCACTCACTCACTCACTCACTCACTCACTCAAACCTACATCGCATTTTTTGATTGATTTGATTTTTATTGATTAGCATTCAAATATCTCAGTGAAGACAGAAAAAAGATTACCACAAAGCAAGAAAGCACGAGACAAGGCTAATCAAAAGGTATTGGCTGAAGCATTTGCTTATTACCCCAACCCTTTTAACAAAAGATCTTTTTGCATGCAGCTCCTGTACACAGCCCATACGGAAAAGAAATAGTAAAAACTTATATGTGATTACTCATGAAAGTGGCCACTTTCATGAGTAAATCATATAAGGCTTACATGATTTACTCATGAAAGTGGCCACTTTCGCATTACTTTCATACATTGTTTTAGTAAGTATCCAAAACACAAGTTTCATTATATAATTTTTCAAGGGATCTTATATCTGTTTTCACACTTATATGCTTTTCATACAAGTTTCACACAAGACAGATACAAACTTTATAAGATTTATATATATCTTTTCCATATGGGAGGGCTCGAAGCAAAGAATAAAACAAAGCAAAAACAAAACAAACAAACAAGATAAATAACTACATCAAAGCAAAAGAATCAAGAGTTTGGTTTTTTTTTTGCTCTTTTCATTCTTGATATATATATTTTTCTAATACTCTATTTTTAAACAAGGAAAATGAACTACACCTTTTTAAAATCACTGTCATAACTATTCCACAGGTTAACTCCTCTAACAGAAACACATCTCTGCTTTATATTTGTCCTTATCTTGTTTTTTTTTAAAGAAATCTGTTCCCCTTAAGTCATATTGACTCTCTCTGACTTTGAACAGCTTCTGAGTACTGGGGCAAAGCAAGTTATTTTGTGCTTTATACATTATCTGTGCCATTTTATATTCAACTAAATCATAAAATTTCTGGGTATTCAGATTAATAAACAAAATGTTAGTTGGTTCTATATAGTTTGATTGGTTTATAATTCTTATAGCTCTTTTTTGTAACTTGAAAATAGGAAGAGTGTTCGTTTTATATGTATTACCCCATATCTCTAGACAATAAGTCATATATGGAAGCAACAGAGTACAATAAAGTGTGTGTATAATGATTTTTTTGTTCAGGACATTTACACAGTAAATGTTTCAGTGCTACTGTGGTCCTCTAACTAGTGGTTTACTTTATAGCTGGTAAACTAGTGTTTACATATCTCTTCTCCACACACACAGTATTCATTCACCATTCATTCAATAACATTTTTCAAATGTTAGGACAGATAGGATGGCATCTCCATAAAACCTCTCTTGACATGTCTAGATGACATTAAAGCTTGGTTGGCTCTAAACTTTTTAAATTTTAATGAAAAGAAAACAGAAGTGTTGGTGTTTGGACCCAGTTGTCCCTGTGAGTCCTCCTCTGTTGTTTTAGGATCCCTGGAAGTCTATTTTAAATCTATTGTTACTGACCTTGGTTTTAAGTTGGACAGTGATTTTAAATTGGACAACCAAATCAGAGCAGTGGTGAAGTCCAGTTTTTATCATTTAAGGCGACTGGCAAGAGTAAAATCTTTTCTTTCGAGGCAGCACCTTGAAACAGTGATCCATGCTTTTATTTCTTCCCGCCTGGACTACTGTAACTCACTTTATGTGGGGGTCAGTCAGTCATTGCTCTCACGTCTGCAGCTGGTTCAAAATGCCGCTGCACGACTCCTAAGAGGAACTCGAAAAAGAGAGCATATAACCCCTGTGCTGGCCTCTCTGCACTGGCTGCCTGTGTCTTTTAGAGTTAATTTTAAAATTCTTATGTTTGTTTTTAAATGCCTTCACAGTCTTGCCCCGCCTTACCTCTCTGAGCTTCTTCATCCCCACATACCCACAATACCCTGTCGGTCTCTCAGGTCAGCTGACCAGCTACTCCTGGAGGTACCGAGATCCAGGAGGAAGCTCAGAGGGGACGGGGCCTTCTCTATTGTGGCTCCAAAATTATGGAATAATTTGCCCATGCATGTTAGAGAGGCCCCTTCACTGTCCACTTTTAAATCACGTCTTAAAACCCACTTTTATTCCTTGGCTTTTAACCTCAGTGAGACTTAATTAAATAACTACTTCAATTAAAAGAGAAACTAACGATTTCACTCTTCTTTTATTTGTTTTTTATTTATATCTCTTGTAATTTTATTTTACAGTTCCAATGTACAGCACTTTGTGTCAGCTGTGGTTGTTTTAAAGTGCTTTATAAATAAAGTTGATGAGATAGTCCCTAGATTTTCTGGAATTTTATACTGTTATGCTGATCACACTTAACTATTCTGTTATATATACATCGTGTTTGTGTGCTGCTGTCTTTGGAGCACATGCTGTTACTATACCACAGAATTGTGGGGGATGGGTTAACCGTTTTGGACACACACATATTTGTGTAGGCGGCTCCTTCATTCTGCAGCGGGCCAGTGGCGCAATGGATAACGCGTCTGACTACGGATCAGAAGATTCTAGGTTCGACTCCTGGCTGGCTCGTAGGTTTTTTTTTCTTTTTTTTTTTTTTTTTCTTCTCTTTCTCTTTTCTTTTTGGTGTTAGATTGACAGTAGTACTCAGTGACTGTTGTCCCTTGCTGGAAGTTTTTTTTTTTTTTTTTTTTTTTGAGGGGGGGGCGGCAGTGTTCTTGTTTCCTTAGCAGGTGTTGATTAGGAAAATGAAATGATCCAGACAGGGTGTAGCATTTTAAACAGTTGTTAAATTAAAATTTAAAAAGTAAAGTAAAGGATACATGGGAGAAATAGTCTTTGCAATGTTTGTTCATCAGAGGGCACTCAGCAACTTTGCTGTTAGAAACATGCCACAAAGTCAACAACCAGCTGGTCCAAGTAGAGTAGGGCAGAGTATAAATGCGTATTATTATTTTCATGTTATCTTAGCAAGGACTCAGAAATCAATACACATATTATTATCCTTTGATTGAAATGATTTTTGGCCTGTAAAATTGGTGGTTGTTTATAAGTTCATGTGCAGTGTTACAGATTTGTATATATTTGATGTATGTATGTTCAATCTCAAAGCAATATCAGGCTTACTTTTGAGGCATTTGAACACTGTAGCAGTCATGCAGCGTTGACAAACGCAAGCTTTGTGTTACTTCCTTCTTCTTGTGTGTTGCTGTTGAATACCACATGCAGTCAGCAGAGCAATAGACTGTGGGGGATGGGCTGAGCTGTAGTAAGACGCATGTATTCCTGTAGGGGGGCACTGCATTCCACTGCGGGCCAGTGGCGCAATGGATAACGCGTCTGACTACGGATCAGAAGATTCTAGGTTCGACTCCTGGCTGGCTCGTATATGTTTTATTTTCTGGGTTGCTTTGATTTGGTTGAAATAATAGAAGCAATTATTGTTATTCTTGCATAAGATGAGAACAGTCATACTATGAATACATTTTCTCTGACCTACTTAACGCTATAGTAAAATTACAGCATAACTTCATTAAATAAAGCTACAATAACTAGCTTTTAGGATTCAGGAGTTTGTAACCTTTTCTGTGGAGAGATTTTAGGGCATTTTGTGACCACAATATTGAGCATAAACCGACATGAACAAATGTGGGCAGTTACTACATGGTGTGCAAATGAGCAACAGTGCAGTTCAGTTAACAGTCACAGATGTAATTATTAATAACTATAGTTATATTAATGAGGTTGCACAGACCTCCACAAGTCCAGTATTTAATCACTCTCCAAATTCCTCTTTATGAAAAATACAACAACTCTCCTTAAAGGGGACCTGAAACACTGCACATATAAAGGCTAATTTACACAATAGAGCACTGCTCTCAACCACTGACATGGATGTAACAGAATCAATAACTCAGAGGAAAATAAAGACACTAAAACCAAAAATCAGTTTAAGGGGATCACATTTGTGCTGTCTTTGCTGCAACAATGAGTTTTAATTAATTGGCTGTTAATGTCTAGCGTTTCTTGTCCCCTTTAACGCAGTCATCTTTTCCCTCCTATTTATTTGTGAAGTAGTGTTTACTCCAGCTTCTGTTAGGATGTGTTTACATTGTGAAACAACATCAAATGGATTTTGAAAGCATGAAAGGTCACAGCAGTGCAGTTTAGCTTCCCTTTCTGAGAAAGTGTTGCTGCTACACGTGGACCTTGCACCCAGGGCACAACTGTGGGGGATGGGCCACAGTGGTTGAACCATGGGGCCAGTGGCGCAATGGATAACGCGTCTGACTACGGATCAGAAGATTCTAGGTTCGACTCCTGGCTGGCTCGTAACTTTTCTTTTTTCTTTCTGGGGTTACATTGACAGTAGTACTCAGTAAAGTCTTTCTTTTTTTTTATTTCCTTTTCCACATGTTAAAATACAAAATTAGCAGGGGTTGATTATGAAATGATGCAGACATGTATTGGCTTTTTACACAGTTGTTAAGTGAAACTTTAATTCGACTCCTCGCTGGCTTGTGATCTTTTCATGTATTAAGTTATGCTATTACTTTAGATTTTGTTAGTTTGTAAAATAAAACAGTCATTCCCACTTTTTTTTTTTTTTAGTGAGAATATTAGACAATATAAAATTATGCTATCATGCTTTCATATTATGCTCATTTGGGAGCTCGAGTTTTATGTGGGAGGTCTTCTTTGTTAGGTTTATGTGCTTTACTCTGCCCCCCCCACCCCCACAGACTTTCTTTTCATGTAATTTTTTGAGCAAGGTTAAAAACAAAAAAAGCTACATCAGCAATGAGGTTGTGAGGCTAGATTGGAATGTGATTGTGCTTTTATGGGAACGGGCTCTAAAACATCTGGAGGGCAAATATAAAAATAAATATTTCTGTGTTTATCTCCATTGTGTGATCAAGCACTTTAGAGTAAACAGTGCACCTGGGAGTCAACATGATAATGATGATGGCAGTCATCGTGGATCTTTTTTTTTTCTTGTTTTTGTTTGTTTGTTTGTTTTTTAAATGTAACCGTTAACCTCGTCTAACCTTTGAGGTCTGATATATCTCTGTCTCTCCTTCGTTTTCCTCAGATCCTTTTCTCTGCAGATGACGAAATGGATGAGTCTGATGAAGACGATGTCCGTCGACTCACTGGTGTGAAGATGGTGAAAAAGAAGAAGCTTCGCATGGGGATCCCTGTCTGACCTGCGTGCCTAGCTTTACTGTTAGGATCAAAAAGTCTGCATACATTTCCCCATTCCCCTACAGATTGTGTGATATTGCCTTCAATCAGTGACCTTCAATTACAAAATAATACACTGTATCTGAAGCTCCTTTACCATTGGCTCCTGGAGGACAGCTATATGAACTTTTTTTTTTTTTTAGCAGTCGACCATTTTTCTTTCTTTTGTTTTTTTTTTTTTTTTTTTTTTTTTTATCATTGTTTATTTTAAACATGGCTCTCATGATGTGAGTGTTGTGTTTCAGGACACTGGGAAAAACAATGAGTGAAGTTACTGTTAAATCCTTAATGTAATGGGAAAACTGAACTGGCTCCAGCAGAGCCAAATACGATGTACTAGGTTACATTTGATATCCTTCCGAAGTGCACCCCCCTCCCCCCAAAACAAACAAACTAAAATGAGCAAACAAAAAAAAAGATGTATTCCTTGTGTTCATTCCACGTTAACGTCTGTCCTGTTGTCGTCACATGTAGATGCCCCACCATGGCCCGTGTTATACGTGTGTCTGTGACGGTGTGTACAATTGCACACCCTTTAACTTTAAGAGGAGCGTTACGTCAGGTTTTGAATCACTGTATTGACTCTACCGTATATCTTGTACGTGATGTTACATTAGTTGAATGGAGCACATTAATCCTTGCAGCAATCTTCCATTTCTTTTAACAAAGACATCTGAAGTCTCTTTTGAACTGTTGAACCTGTAAGACTGCAAGCGCTGCACTGCAGCATCCTTCTAATGTCAGCTCAGCCACTGTTTTTTCTGTAAGCAAACGACTGCAACATGTCTGACTCTTTTACTGATGTGCTCTGACTGTATGTTTTAGTCCTTGAATGTACTTTTTTTTTTTTTTTTTTCTTTTTTTTTAAGTTTTGAGTGTTTTACTTTCGGGCCAAAAAAGGTGAGTATGCTCATCCCAAAAGTGTTTTTTCAGTAAATATGGGAACAGGTTCTTGCACAATTTCCCATTTTCCTCAGCTTTTGCCTTTCCCTGTTCTAATGTGTGGGTTTTTTTGTTTTGTTTTTTTCCTTTGTTATTGTTGTGTTTTTGTTTTGTAGTTCCAACAATGTGCCTGAGTTAAATTACCAGCAGTCTTTTTATTTTTGGTTTTGGTTCGGTTTTGTTTTCTTTGACTGTTTTAAGCAGAGCTCGAGATCTCCAGAGGGGTATACTACGAAGACAGTTTTAACACAGCCAGGCTTTCTTTGTGTTAGTATCATCTTATTAGTACATGCACATTCCAGTAAAAATGTGGAACTTCATTCAGTGGTTTATTAAGATACAGCTTAACAACTTGCACAAATGAAATACATTCCCCTAGCATAGAATCTACATTGCGCTTAACACATGCTGTAAGTGAAAATGTGAGACTTCTGCTCATTTTTAAACTGAAACTCAGAACATAACCTGCTCCTGTCCAGTAATGGAGTCACATTAGTGACACAAAACTCTGAGTTTAAGCTCAACATAGTTTTCTAAACCACTAATCTCACTTTGTAGTACACCCCTCAGGCATGAAGCACCATCCAGCAGGCTCTAATCTTAAGAATGTGACGTACATAGACCTCTAAACTGTAAACAGTAAGTGCAGACCAGGCAGCTGAGAGAAAGGGTGTGCTTGTGTGTGTGATTTAACACGCACACACTAGTGTGTATATAAACTGGCATGTGCTGAATATATGTGTGACTGCTGGTCCTGTTTAAAGTAAAAGGCGTGACTTAAACTACAATGATTACGGTGCTGCTGATGATTTCATTCTGATGTTTTTGGCATGTTGGTAAAGAAGGAAAGACTGTGTGCATTTTTAAAAAGGGGAAAGTACGGGACAGTGCAGAAGTCATGGTAACTGTCAGCTGAACTAGGACAAAGAGGGCTTTAGTATTTTGCGGAGCTTAATCTACTTCATGAACAACATCTGATGGAAATAAGTTATCATATAAATGCTTTTCAAATAAACGGTATGATACAGAATGAAAGTAGTGGATTACCTTTCTGTTGTGGCAGAGAAAAGGTGTTCCCTGACCGGGAATCGAACCCGGGCCGCGGCGGTGAGAGCGCCGAATCCTAACCACTAGACCACCAGGGATTGAAAGGGACCACGGTGTGACCTCATAAAATGTGTAAACGCATTTATGTTAAAAAAACAAAGGGGGGGATGATGTTCATCCCAAAACTGTTTTTCATACCTTGACTTTTAAACTTTGTATTTATTTTATAAAAGTGAGATTCAAAGATATTCATTGATATCTGCATTTGTTTTGTTTTGTTTTTTTAATGCCATGTTTATACAACAAAATTACAACACGGTGATGATTTCAGCATCTCTTTAATTGTGGGGATTGCTTGCTGTTTACCACTAGGGGTAACGCTTTCCTTATCAGAGTCGACCGGTAATGATTGTGTTCCCAGAAATAGATCTGCTTTCAGCAAATACACATGCAGTAATTAAGCATCAGGAGCCATTCTTAGGGGCTCTTTAAAGTTCACGACATGTTGGATCAACAGCTTAATTTAAAAGGCACCTTTTGTCTCTTTGTCTAAGACTTTTTGTCTATTTATTACTTTTACTGTAAGTACCATGTTCTGCTCAAAAACATATAATTTGTTGTGTTTGATATTTTAAGTGTTGTGGTTTTAAATGCTGATGATGGAGCTCCAAGCCAGTTGTTTAAGGGTGAAGGATATATTTAACGGGCCAGCATAAACATACATGCGTAATGAGATGCTCTAAACATCGCACTGGGAAAAGTCTTAATAATCCTCATAATCATCATCTGCACAAACGGGTAATCCAAATGATGGCTAAAAGTCCTATAACTGCTTTGACTGCTCTAAATGGGTAACAATCACATACAAACAGTAACGAGTCTTACTGTGTGTCACTGAGTTAAAACAGTGATGAGTCTGTGTTTCCATGATCCCACAGCTCACACCTTGAATTTAAACACTGATGCCAAGTCTAATGAGTAATAGTGCCTGAACTGTTTGCTTACTTGTTCCAGGCTAAAAAGAAAAGTGTAAACGCATTTAAAACAATCCGGATCGAGTGCATAAAGTAACATGATATTAAGTCCTAATGGTCCATACGGACAGATTTGGCAGAGAATGCGTACTGAAAACACAACTGGTCCAGATTGACATTTGGGCGGCTCTTACTGGTCCAGCCCTTATTTTGATGGTTAACTAGCTGAAAATGCTTTTTATGACATCCCAACAAGAAACATCCTCTTGCCTAAATCAAGTTATAGAACTGAGTAAGCAGATTCCCAAGAACTGGCTCTACAAGGCGGTACTGCTGGGTGGTGATCACTAGTTTAATGTGGTGCAAAGTGCAAAGCCCTACAGAGACATTTTCAAAAGAGGATGTGAGTGCAGGGTTAACCGGAGGAGGAGGTGTAGCCTTCTGCCACTCCTGTTGTGTCTTGAAATTGTCAGCTGTTGGCCTGTAAGCTTATCGTTAACGATGGGAGCCCCATTCCAGCTGTACTATCCTTCACGTCACACCTAATAATACACTGTGACAACAGGCAGTGGAACCGATGGCAGGGGGGGCCTGACTGACTCACTGCAGGCTGACACAGGACTATATATAATGTCTGGGGGACAGACACACACACACAACAGAATAACAACCAACAAATCAATTACACTGTCTGCGGGATCAGAGCACCAACTCTAACAGCCATGTCACAGGTACGTTACATCACCTCACATACAGCAAATGAATACACAATGAATCCACGCTTAACCAGAGAGTCACATACGTTTTATTTGCCCTTATTTTCTTTACTGTAGCCAGGCGAGGTAAAAAAGAAGAAGCGCCCACCGATGAAGGAGGAGGACCTCAAAGGAGCCCGCAGTAAACTGGGACTGAAGGGCGAGGTTAAGAGTAAGACCTATGAGGTCATGGTGGAGTGTGGTGAGTAAAGTCTTTGCTGTCTGCAAAGGCATTATGTCTTCCTGGAATAACAAGTATGAACTCATGGGCGCATAGACCGTAAACATGACTGTATATCTCGTAAAAACAGCCTAGCTGACTTTGTGTTGTATTCGTGTCCGATTTATATTTTATATAAAAAAAAAAAAAAAAAAAAAACAAGTTCCCTGACCGGGAATCGAACCCGGGCCGCGGCGGTGAGAGCGCCGAATCCTAACCACTAGACCACCAGGGAGAGCTACAGCTACACAAACATGTATCACTTTTAAAGGACACACTGACGACGAGTTCCCCGTGTTTCGGGTAGTTTTCTTGATAATAAATCACCAATGGTTTCTGTCGGAGTGAGTGGAGGGACATTTTATAGCTTCTTCAAACATTGACATTGGACTCTATGAAGAAGTAAATACAGAAAAAAAAACCAAGTCCTACGACAGCACTATCTCACGAACATTGCACACATTCACATCCATATAAGTGTACTAGATGTCCACACTCCAAACACCTCATAGTCTGATATAGTTTTAATAGCAGCTTACTTGGACATGACGTTGAATGATTAGTATTCCTTTGGGGTTGTTGCCTGGTACTAAGAAGTGCCTGATTAAAATTTTGAATGTCAAATTCTCAACTATGAATCGAGGAAGTGCCACAAATAGAGAGTGTTTTTCTGACGTGTCTTGTGTCTCTGTCTCGTTCTGTGATCAGAACGCGCGGGCAAAGTTGCTCCATCTGTGTTCAGTGGTGTGAGGACAGGAAAGGAGACCGTGCTTGACCAGCCCACATCTGCCAAAGCTCCTGGAGCCAGTGTGTTCAGCAAGTGAAGCACACTGCAACCTAAAACCAAACAAATAGCACAGGATGAACATGCACACTGTTAGCTTTGTGCTTCAGACTCAGAGACTTTTAAGTGTGTGCTTCTTCCTGCTTTAATGAAAAATTTAAGAAGGATTAATTGAAGACAGATGAATGTGGTTCATTGCTATGATTATATATTGTGAAAAAAATGTTTGTTTTTTTTACTTGTGTTCAGCATTTTCCTAAATAAACTCTCACTGTGACAAGCAACCTTAAGACTTTTATTTCAACATATTATAATCTGCTTATTGTAACCCAATTATTGTAAAAGTAAAAAAAAACAAACACTTTTGAACAAATGTTTTTTAATGCAAATGTGCACATCTGCACCAAAATACAAATGTGTGATAAATCCTGATGTTCTATTATTGTACAGGACTGTAAAGCTCTTTCTTTTAAAGTTATGTGTTAACAAATCTCTAGATTTTCAGAGGCCTTCCCTAAGTATCAAAAAAATAAATGTTCATTTCTTGTATTTTAAACGCTGATCCCTAACTAGTGAACAAATAGAAATGTGGGGGTTGGTCAACATAGTGCCACAAAATGAGTTACCAGATCTGGCTAGGTCTGGAGTAGAGAAGAGCCAACATCAATAGTTGTTTGCCAAAATTGCAACACAACAAATAAGCAGACAAAAATCTAGTTTACTGTCTGCGGAGATTATGTCTACTTATGTTTCTGGGCTTAATGACAAACACATCTTTACATAAATGCTGATGATGAGAAATGATAAAAAGCCTCTTGTAGTTTCTGACAGGTCTTCACTTTTTAATTCCAAGAGCATAAAAAGACTGTAAAGTAAAGTCCCACACAAGAACCTCCTTCCTTCAGCCAAAACACTGAAGACGAGATGTGGAAGATCTTGGAGTGACCTAGCCAGTCTCCAGACCTCAGGCCTGTAAAAAATAAAGTTTCGAGTTTCCAGGCAGCAGCCAAGAAAGCTAAAGGATTTAGAGAGATTTAGAGACATCTTTCCCCATCTCACAATGCTGTGATTGCAGCCATTCTCCAGCTTTCTGTGAATGGTACTCTTGCCCGTTAATCTGTAGTCTTTGATCAATGGTCTTTGAAAAGTGTTTGTTGATCAATGGTCATGACAATTTGCATATTAATAATCAAGGAACTGACCTCACAGCCCATTGTTCATTTAGTGGCCTCGTTTCAGTCATTGTGTAAAGGTACTGTTTATATGGTTGGACAAACCTGCAGTCAGCTGTGACTGAAGAAGTCACTTGAATGAGTGATGAAACGTTTCTCCCACTGAAAACGTTACGTCCAGATGAACAGAATCAACTTTTTCGGATTACTTTCTTGAAACCGTTGGTGTCGATTTTATTGTCACTTTGCTAAGTGTTTAAATAAGTGTCGATTGGATTCACTCTCTCAAACTTCCACAAACTAGCAAATATTATCTTTGTGGTTCACAGCCACCTCACAGCCTCCTGGACATTGAGCTCAGGGCAGTTGACCAATATAGGAAAACACACAGATACGTGTCCCTCCCACAGGACACTGAGAGTTTTGCTCTGCACTGAAGTCAGCCAGTGTTCAGTCAGAGTTTGGTCATGTCTGGACTGTTGGGTGTTCGCCTGCTGCTGCTGTGGGGCTGCGCCTGCCTCTGGCTGAGCAGCTCAGCCTCAGGAGCTCTGGTCATCTCCAGGCACGATGAAGCCATACAGGTAACGTCAAACACTTTTGTGATATGAAACTGAAATAACTTTGTGGCATGATTTTGACAGCGCTGACTTCAGAAAGTAGTTCTATGATTTTATTTTTTTTTAACCCAAAACCCTTAAACACAAACCGTGTCTGAGCTTTTTGTAAACTTTTTCTTACAACTTACTTCGTGTAATCTCCGTAATATCCTGTGTGTGTATTTCAGGAAAGAAGAGGAGCTGCCAGATCACTGCAGGTACTTGGAAAACTATTCACACATAGTCTCTTTGTATTAGTGAAAACATCTCATTAGTTTTTAATCACTGCTAAACTTCAGTTTCTGATACTGCGTCATAACAGCTCAACTTCAACATAACACAGATCACACTATTTTTAAAGATATATCTGCTGGTAAACCAATAACTACATAAACATGCAGTGGAAATTAAGAGCTTAGTGCAGCCTTATTATTTTTTAATGTAAATGTATCGCCCTTTTTTCTTACAGAAAAGAAGTACAAATGAAGCAATGGTAAGAAATGTATCCATTCATATTCCTGGTGATGATAATGGTGATGAGAGATAATTGATTTAATTCAGATTAAAAAATCAGATTCATAGAGAGAAACCCATTTTTATCTTCTTACATTTTCTTCTGTCTCTCTGTCTCAGGTGGAGGTGCACAGTGTGACAGTGGACTGCACTGTGACCTCTCGTTTTGCCCACACTGTCATGACCTCCAAGGCGTTCAACAAAGCAAACTCGTCACAGGAAATCTTTTTTGAAGTGGAGCTGCCCAAGACTGCTTTCATCACAAACTTCAGCATGTTAGTCTGTTTCTTCTCTAATCATTCTGACAGTTTTTATAGGCCAGTCCATCATTTCACAACTGTGCTCCAAAGCTGAATTTCTCACTATCTTGGTGTCAATTTATGTGCTTTAACATCCCTCATGTCTATCTCCATCTTTGTGCCTCATCCACAGGGAAATTGAGGGTCAGGTGTATGTTGGAGAGGTGAAGGAGAAAGAGAAAGCTAAGAAACAGTACGAGAAGGCTGTTTCCTCTGGACAGACTGCTGGACTCGTCAAGTGAGTCGTCCAAATGAACCAGAAACACAGATCGTGTAAATTCACTGCAGAAGCTGTCAGATGTCTGTGTGCTGTTTTCTTGTTGTTGTTTTTTCCAGGGCTTCTGGGAGAAAGATGGAGAAGTTTTCAGTCTCTGTCAATATTGCAGCTGAAAGCAACGTGACCTTTGTCCTGACATATGAGGAGCTCCTTCAGAGGAAACTGGGCCGATATGAGTTTTTGACCAGAGTCAAACCCAAAACACTGGTTCAGGACTTTCAGGTGAATCCATGTTTGATTAGATTTTCTACTTTTTTCTACTTAGGGTGTCCCAAAAAACGTATTCTTTGTATCTGGCTGTAGTGCTTTCAGTGGGAGAAACGTTTTGTTATTGTGCAAAGATACATTTTGATGATTGACAAAACATTTCTCCCACTGAAAGCACTACAGCCAGATACTGTTTATAAGGTTGGACAAACATGCAGTCAGCTGAGACTGATGAAGTGACTTGGATGAGTGACAAAATGTTTCTTGCACTGACAACAGTTACATCCACAAGAACAGAATCCACAAATCAACTTTTTGGGATTTCCTTACCTGGATGATTGAGCATGCATTAAGACATTTTAACCCTCATAAGGTGATTTCCTGATTTACATTAGAAATGAACTCCTGTCTCCATGTTTGCCTTTGTGGAAACAGATTGTGACAAACATCTATGAGCCTCAGGGCATTTCTTATGTTGACGCCCATGCAACCTTCCTCTCGAATGAGCTGCTCCCTCTGGTGGAGAAAACTGTCACAGACAGAAAGGTACCTTCATACAATAATAAACCTTCTGATTATTGTGCTGCATTTTATTGCATGGTTGAATCTCAGTTGGGATCACAATTGTGTATGTATTATTCCCTTTTCAGGCGCATATCTCCTTCTCACCAACCATGGAGCAGCAGAGGAAGTGTCCAGGTTGTGATGGAACACTTATTGATGGAGATTTTATTGTCAGCTATGATGTGAAGCGAGAGAAGAACCTTGGGGACATACAGGTCAGTGAAAGCTTCAAGTACTGAATAAGATCAAATTGAAAAAGTGATTTTTTACACCATTGTTTTAAAATTCATTACTTTTTGGAATCTGTCTCTTCTTCAGATTGTAAATGGATACTTTGTGCACTTCTTTGCTCCTGAATTACCTAAACTCCCAAAGAATGTGGTCTTTGTAATTGACATAAGTGGATCAATGAGTGGAAGAAAGATGGAGCAGGTAAGAAGTTGTTCTGACCCCTGATGTGCTTCTAATATGTCAAAGTTCACGTGGACACACGTCATTCTCTGACTCTTTGTAGACAAAAGAAGCTATGCTGGCCATTCTTCAACAAGTCCATGAAGATGACCACTTTGCCATCATCCTGTTTGATTCTGTTATTGAAACCTGGAAGGATTCACTTACCAAAGCAACAAAGGAAAACATAACTGAAGCCATGGATTACATCAGAAGAATGCGTAGCAGAGGAGGTAAGAAATACAAAAACCAAGCAAACAAAACAAAAAAACAAACAACTAACAGCACAAAAACATTAATAGTTTATGCATTTTAAAACATGAATTGTGTTTTTCTTTTAGCAACCAATATTAATGATGCAGTGTTGACCGCTGTAAACATGCTGGTCAAAGACAGACAGATGGAGAGGCTACCAGAGAGAAGTGCAGATATGATTATATTACTGACTGATGGAATGCCAAGTGCGGGTAAGTATGTAGAGTGCAAACATACCGTAGGCTAGATTATGTTTGTTCAGCATTTAACATTTAACATTACATTGCGTTTAGCATTTTTTTTCTTTATGTTTTGCATGCATGCATTTGTAGGAGAGGGCAACACTGGCAAGATCCAGGAGAATATGCGTACAGCTATTGGGGGAAACATGTCTCTGTACTGCCTTGGATTTGGAAATGATGTGGATTACTCCTTCCTGGATGTGATGAGCAGACAAAACAAAGGCCTGGCCCGCAGAATCTTTGAAGCTTCAGATGCTGTTGCTCAGCTCCAGGTGCGAGTTCCTCTTCCACACTAATCTGTGTAGCTCCCTTATTTAGAAACCTTTAGATAATAACTTCTTCCACAGTGTAACCTCGTGTGCTTTATCCAAGCATACTTTCTGCTAAATCACCTGCAAATTATAATTATAATAAATGCAGCCTGTTTGTAGCTTTGGAAACCAGGATCACTGAATTGGAGTCCCAGCTCCAGACCCTTGAAAATCCTGCAGCTAACCAGAGCCCTGTAGTCCATGTGGGTTTAGCCATCGTTAACTGCCTCCCCGGGCGGTTTGTACAGAGTAGCCAATAAATCAGGCCAGCTGGGTAACAGTAAGCAGGAAGTCCATATTGTCCCATTCACCAACCAACCATAGTTTGAATTCTTTTGCCTCATGTGGTGAGGAAAATATTCTCGTTATTGGCAACTGTTTTGAGATGTGTGAAACTAGAGACACCAGCGACCATTGTCTTCCAGTTAGAGTTGGGTGGACTGATCCAAATATTGATAATATCGATAACAACACTAACAGTGTTATCAGAGTGATATTTGAATTTGTTTCTTCATTAAAAGGTTGAGTGTTTTGCATCTGAAAACCAACAAATCTACACAAAAACCTCTCCTCTCCTGCGGCGCACTTTGCCCTACCCCCCTCTCCCCTTAGTTGTCCCATTCAGATAATATATACAGCCCACAACAACCCAGACAGTTTGAATTCATTTGAAAGCCCGACTCTTAGCCAACACAATGCAGAGCCGCTACCTAAACTCTCACAGAGGTTGATTATCTGATAGATTCTCACTGGATATGACTCTGAATACTCTGGCTCCCCTGAAGTGTTGGGCAAGTTACTTTCAAAAAGTAATTAGTTATAGTTACTAGTTACTTCTTCAAAAAAGTAACTGAGTTAGTAACTGAGTTTCAATATTATAGAAGTAACTAATTACTGGGAAAAGTAACTATTGTGTAAATAAAAAAAAAAGTCTAACCCCCTTGGGGCGAGAGTATAATTGCTGTTATTTTACCTCTACAGTTCACCTTTAAAAACTATTTATCTTGCCTTGTTTGGTGTGATTCTTTTCAGCACAAATTATTTGTGCCACTCCAAAAAATAATCATATCCACTATAAGATAAAGGAGCACTTCACAAGCCTGATACATCAATGCATGACAGCAGGAGATGTATCACTCCACCTGGAGACTACACTAAACACTAAACATTAACTACACAACACACTAACTACACACTCCAGACACGCTAAACATCACAAATCTCTCACATCTCAAAGCTCTCTCTCTCTCTTTCGTTCTCTCACCGCCTTCACTCCTAAAACATCCCCCTCTCCCTAAAGAACCAAATGCCATGTGACCATACCAGTTTTTTTATTGGTCGACATGGTACATTTTTCCACCAATAGGTAGGGAATGGGGGGGAGGGTGGATCATAAGCAGAGAGTGCTTGCAAGCGCTGTCCTTAGACAGTAAACGTGACGATAGTATTCTGGAGAAAACACCACATATATTTTATTTTATCATGACTTTTATGATTTTTTTTAATCCCGGCTCTGGTTTTACTTGGCCTATCAACACAATTTATATAGCATTATCCTCAGATCCACTAGCCACTGGCAATGCTCAGTGGCTAGTGGATCTGAGGGCAGACCACAGCGACCTCCCTGAACAGGGTCCAGTAACCATCACAGTGGCAGATATCCAAGAAAGGGTCTCCAGTATGAAGACTTGGACAGCACCAGGGCCCGACATGGTTCACGCCTACTGGCTAAAGAAGCTGACTGCACTCCACGAGCGTCTGGCAGCACAAATGAACCAGCTGCTAGTTAACGAGAGACACCCGGAATGGCTAACCGAAGGTCGGACGGTCCTGATCCCCAAGGACCCCAAGAAGGGACCGGTCCCCTCCAACTACCGACCAATAACCTGCCTCAGTACTACATGGAAGCTCCTGTCAGGCATCATATCGGCTAAGATGAACAGGCACATGGGTCAATACATGAGCGGGACACAGAAAGGAATTGGCAAGAATACCAGAGGCGCAAAACACCAGCTACTGGTAGACAGAACAGTCAGCCGAGACTGCAAGACCAGACTGACCAACCTGTGCACGGCCTGGATTGATTACAAGAAGGCCTATGACTCAATGCCCCACAGCTGGATACTGGAATGCCTAGAATTGTACAAGATCAATGGGACCCTAAGAGCCTTCATCAGGAACTCAATGGGGATGTGGCGTACAACACTAGAGGCCAACTCCAAGCCCATAGCACAAGTCACCATCAAGTGCGGGATCTACCAAGGAGATGCTCTGTCCCCACTGCTGTTCTGCATAGGCCTGAACCCCCTCAGTGAGATCATTAACAAGACTGGCTACGGATACCGACTACGGAACGGAGCAGTTGTCAGCCACCTCCTGTACATGGATGACATCAAGCTGTATGCCAAGAGTGAACGAGACATCGATTCACTGATCCACACTACCAGGCTATACAGCAATGACATTGGAATGTCGTTCGGACTGGAGAAGTGTAGTCGGATGGTAACAAAGAGAGGGAAGGTAGTCAGAACTGAGGGGATTGAACTACCAGAAGGCAACATTGCAGACATAGAGGACAGTTACAAGTACCTGGGGATCCCGCAGGCAAATGGGAACCATGAAGAGGCCGCTAGAAAGGCTGCAACCACCAAGTACCTGCAGAGGGTCAGGCAAGTCCTGAGGAGTCAGCTGAATGGTAAGAACAAGATCCGGGCCATCAACACGTACGCCTTGCCCGTGATCAGGTACCCTGCTGGGGTAATAGGCTGGCCAAAGGAGGAGATAGAAGCCACTGACATAAAGACAAGAAAGCTCCTTACCATGCATGGAGGGTTTCACCCCAAGTCCAGCACCCTGAGGCTGTACGCTAAGCGGAAGGAAGGGGGCCGGGGACTGGTGAGTGTCAGCACCACAGTCCAGGATGAGACAACGAACATCCAAGAATACATTGGGAAGATGGCCCCAACTGACCGAGTGCTCAGTGAATACCTCAGGCAGCAGAAACCCAATAAAGAGGAGGGAGACGAGGAACCATCATGGAGGGACAGGCCCCTGCACGGTATGTACCACCGGCAGATAGAGGAGGTGGCTGATATCCAGAAATCCTACCAGTGGCTGAACAAAGCTGGACTGAAAGACAGCACAGAGGCACTAATCATGGCAGCACAAGAACAAGCTCTGAGTACAAGATCCATAGAGGCTGGGGTCTATCACACCAGGCAAGACCCCAGGTGCAGGCTGTGTAAAGATGCCCCAGAGACAATCCAACACATAACAGCAGGGTGCAAGATGCTAGCAGGCAAGGCATACATGGAACGCCATAACCAGGTGGCTGGCATAGTGTACAGGAACATCTGTGCTGAGTATAACCTGGAAGTCCCGAGGTCAAAATGGGAGATGCCCCCAAGGGTGGTGGAGAATGACCGAGCTAAGATCCTGTGGGACTTCCAGATACAGACGGACAAAATGGTGGTGGCTAACCAACTGGACATAGTGGTGGTAGACAAACAGAAGAAGACGGCCGTAGTGATCGATGTAGCGGTTCCGAATGACAGCAATATCAGGAAGAAGGAACACGAGAAGCTGGAGAAATACCAAGGGCTCAGAGAAGAGCTCGAGAGGATGTGGAGGGTGAAGGTAACGGTGGTCCCCGTGGTAATCGGAGCACTAGGTGCGGTGACTCCCAAGCTAGGCGAGTGGCTCCAGCAGATCCCGGGAATAACATCGGAGATCTCTGTCCAGAAGAGCGCAGTCCTGGGAACAGCTAAGATACTGCGCAGGACCCTCAAGCTCCCAGGCCTCTGGTAGAGGACCCGAGCTTGAAGGATAAACCGCCCGCAGGGGCGTGCTGGGTGTTATATATATATTAGGGGTGCAACGATACACAAAATTCACGGTTCGGTTCGGTTCGATACTTTGGTGTCACGGTTCGATATTTTTTCGATACAAAAAAATTTTCATGCCTTTTTAATTTGTCATTTATTAAAATTATAAATATATATTTTAACTCAAAAGTACAGTTTTTAAATTTAACCCTAACCCTTGTGCGTGTTTTTTATTTTGACAGCGAATGCGCACCTGTGGACCACTTATGTGCAGCCCTGGTTATTTAGCTTGTCATATTGCAGCCACAGAAATGATTTTGTCCATGAAACCATAAAGCTGCACTTTCTTTTTGCCTTATAGTCTGATTTGTCATAACTTTTCCGTTTTGTGGTAAGCTTTTCTTTGGCTGTCACTTCTTCACCCTGACCTGTCTTATTTGGCTCAGCAGAACTGAAATATATATCCTGCTGCTTTTACACACGCACTCACATAACGGTCAGCGATTCTCTGCGCGATCAACCTCTCACATGTTTAAGCTTGCTGTGGGAGATTTCACTTGTCATGTTTGTGTAGTAAGCTAACGATTAATAAGACGATGTCAGAGGAATTGGTGCACAAATTATCATCACTCACCAATCAGTGCTGTCCGAGCGATTGCAAAGTGAAAGCAAAAAAACAAGCGCAAATTCAAACGCGATTTCAATATGTCACATATTGACAGTGGCTCACCGATGCCAATGACATAATTACCCAGCTACATTTCCGAAAGAATGCAAAAGCATTGACATATATTTTTCCTTCCTACAATAGCCCGACGGGCAGGGCAGAGATAGATTTTGGTAGCCCGACTGGAAAAATCGCTAGCGCCGGGAGGTCGGGCTAGCGATATTGCGAGCCCTGTATCTGATTGAGGAATCATGCATCTTTGGAAAAGAGAGTTTATTACAGAGAAATGGCTCTTTCCAAAATAAAAGCTATACTATACGCTTCTTCTGGGCTATATTCTCAGCAGCATATTAAACATATCAGGTCCCCATAAGGAGACTCATGTGCTAACGGCTGTCTAAATGACTCGGCTAAAGTTTGTAGCATGCATGCTTGTTGTTTTTGCACTAGGATGATGTAAATGTGCAGTCATATTCGTTGTGTTCCCACTAGTGCTTTCAGGTTAATCTCGTTGAAATGACGTTAACGTCACAACAAGGCAATTCTCCGTTAACGAGCTACCCCTGATCGCCCCGTGCATGGGGCTAGACGGCCAACACGTTAACGAGCTAACTGCGCTAACACACTAGTTCCCACCCATGTAATTGAGCATTGCGTGGCACATCCAACATACTGTTTTACTTTAGTCCATGACGCGCTTACCTTCAGGGTCATACGTCACATGAAAACCAAAATAATTCCAAACGCCAGATCTGAATGAGGGTGGGGGAGGTCCATGTTGCAAGGAGAGCTTAACTTCTGTCTCGCTAGCTTGCCCTGCGCTCTTCCTTCTGACGATGCTGTCTGTGTTGAGCGCTCAGTGGATCTGCGCTCGACAGTGTAGCCTAGGCGGAGTAGTCGAACGCAGATTCACTGAGCGCTCAACACAGACAGCATCATCAGAAGGAAAGTTGATGAAATAAATTACAAAGTTTGTATTGTTCGATACATATGCGCACCGAACCGAAAGCACTGTATCGAGCGGTTCAATATCGATACGAGTATCGTTGCACCCCTAATATATATATATGTATATATATATATATATATATATATATGTATATATATATTACAGCAGTGAGCTTGAACTCTGGGTCAAAGACTTAAGTTGCAGTTATTTATATTTCCTATCACCTTAAATCTTCACTCAAAGACAAGTATCTCTGACAGTGTATATACAGATGTATCATATATAAGAGACAAATATTGTTCGTTTAATATGTTGGCATTACTAAATTTGGCTTAATGCTTGCATATATGTGTAAAAAGAAAATGTACGAGCTGTGATAACTGTTTCTGATAAAATGAAGAGTAGACTGATATATTAAATATGCCTTTATTGGGTGAGAAAATCATACCATGTCATAACTGCTTTAAGTCATACAGAATAGATATCAGAGCCTTAAACAGGCTGACTTCTGCTAAATTGGTCAAACTGGGCAGAAAGTATACAAACACATAACATCCTTATAGAATATGATGTAACACTATAGATCAACTTACCTCAGAATATATAAAGCATATAAACAATTACAGCATTATAATGCAACAAACACAGCAGTGCTACTAATCCAAAATACTCAAAGCTTCATAGAACTGAAACACACAGTTATTTTTAGATCCATTCTGCTGCTGATACATACTTTAGGTTTCTGAATATTAAACTTGTTGCTGCCTTTCATAGTGTGTAACTTTTTTTTTCTTTTTTTTTTTGCGCCTGTCCCGTTTGGCTCTTTTGCCATCAGAATTGTTGTCTAAAGGCAAAGAAAGATGCCCAACGGATTTACTTTACCAAATTGACCATCCCAGCCTTGCTGTAATGGTCCATTTGATTCACCTTTTATTGTTTATTTTATTTTCACTTACTGAATACGGGACAGACTTGACTGGGGGAAAGAAGGGGAGAAAGAAAGAGGGAAAGAGAAACAGCTGAGAAGAGGGACGGGGGAGAAGGGCAAAAGACAAAAACCAACAGAATGAGCAGAAAAAAAAAATGCATATATCAATCACCTGGATCACCTGCTGAGAAAGAAAAAAGAAAACAAGCAGAAGAGAACAAGAGTAATAGAATAAACAACATCACAATGATATATGGGAATATGACAGTAAATACTAAATATTAAACATTATTGTGCAGCACATAAGATCAACAGAACACAGTGTGCTTTGAGGTAGGAGCCAAAAAGGGTGTAGTTTGTGGGTGTGATCACCCGTGTGTACACCTGTGAGCATGGACGCGCTTGTTTTTTTTTTAAAAAGGTTCCTTCATGTAATGATCTGCTAGAGGGTGTGGGGGGGCCACAGCCCCGTCCTCTAGGGCATGAAGCAGGTATGGAGGAGATCAAAACTCCAGACATCCAGAGGCCCCCAGAACACAAGAGACCAAGGAAGACCAACAGAGGGGCAGCCGCGCCACTGTCCCAGAAAGAGCTGAGGAGAGTCCCAGATGAGGGCTCACTCAGCAGCCGCGGAGCAGAAGCCAGGGGGAGTTGCAGTGACGCGCCCGTGAGCTCCGCCGGCAGCCAGCCGTGCCTGAGTGACCGAGCCCCAGGCCGAGAGGCCGGGGGCACCCCACCTCCGAAGTGGCCCGAGCGAGCCCCAGGCTCCAGGCCCCGATAAGCGGCCGCCAAGGAGTGAGCCGGTGTGTACCTGGACGCCCATCCCCGGACACAAAGAACCACCAACGCACCGATGTCTGAGGGAGTCCGCCACTGGCAGGGGAAGTGGTGGTAGGGGGAGATAGGCCTCCAAACCTTGGAGGCCTAAGATGTCCCCAGAGAGGTGGCGCCTGACACCCAACCTGACATATAGACACAGAAATACAGGCACACACATATACAAACATCCATTCCCACCCTCATGCTCTCATATGCACTTACTCCACACTCAACCAACGTGGAGACAGACATAAAGAGACGCTGTACACACGATCACACTCCCCAAGCGTACTCTACAAACCGGGTCTAGGTACCCTTGCCCCTGGAGGGGCGAACTGCACCCAGACCCAGGTGGTGTTACCCTTTTCCCTGCGGTGGGGGGAGGCAGACCGCCCCGACTCCGCAGCAGCAGAGAGGCCCCACACTCCAGACCGCAGTCGGACGGCCAACTCCTCCTCCTAGCCCCCCCGCTCCAGCAGGTCGCAGAGAATGGGGGTGAGAGAAGACTGCAAACCTCCCTCCACCCGCTCATTGTAGTGTTGATGCATGTGTGTTCTAAGGTGCATTTAAAACCCAGGAGGGCATGGAGCTACCTGCCAGAGAGCAGCAGGTAAGCGCATAGTCCCTCCTGATAGCCCTCGATGTCTACATGTATTTAATATTGAGAGGTGGGCAACGACGCCAGGGGTGGGGTGTACACCCTGATGGTACTTTGGATTCCGTGTATCGTGCCCACCCCCAAGATCCTATATGTATGTGTAATGAGAGTGTGAGTAATGTGAATGTCTAAGTTGTGGGATAAAATTGAGGCAGAGGCAGCCAGAAGGGGAGGGGGGGGGGGGGGTAGCCTCCTCTGCACCCTGGTGACATACCCCTACTCCAAGGTCCTGCATGTGTGGGTGGTTGTGGTGGAGCGGGAAGAGGGAGGCAGCTGGAGATAGGGAGGGAAGGAAGGGAGGGGCAAGTGACCCCTCCCTGGGGCCAGCTCCCCCGCTGACCCCAGTAGGCACCCCCATACTCCGCGACCCGCCAGGGAAAGGGGGCCCAGGCCCATCCAGACCGGGGCCCAGCGCAGCAGCGCCTCCCGGCCCCACAGAGCCCGGGACAGTCCACCCAACCCCACCACAGAGAAAACTGCACCCACCCCACCATCCACTCATCTTCCAGACTACATAAGACAATAAACACCCAGGCTGAGATCTTCCTCCACCTCTCCTGTGTCTCCCCCTCCTGCAGAGAGAGCCCCTGAGGAGAGGAAAGCTCCTGCGAGATGTGACAATCTTCCCCACCTGTTGAAGAAAAGAGTGAAAAAAGTTTGGACACCCCTGCCTTACAGGTTAGGGAGTATTTGTGATCCGCACAGTCTGCATCAATGATTCTTTCTTAGCCTGGGAGCAGAACACGGCTCTTTATTTTCATTTCATTTCAATTTATCTAGCAAAGATCGATAGGGTCTGGCTTAAAGGTGTCAAGGAGGCGCCTCAGTCTGGCTGGTTGAGCCTTGTCGAATTAGCGCGAACAATTTAGCTGAACTTCGTTCATAGCACCGAGTTCGACCAGTGTGTAATGTTAGGCTGAATCAGGCGATGCGTTTTTCCACAAGCCTTGACTTGTAGAGCTCGCTTAGTGGAATACCCCTCTAAACTGTTAAAAGGATTTCGAGATTATCTCACAACCACACATTTGAGACTACGAAAAAATACAAACATGTGTCTAATTACCATCATGATAACACACATGTTGTTTATTATTGTTCGCTTCATGCTAGCACACACACACACAGCTAAACAGCGTAAACTACTGACTGTGTAACACGGACACTTATTGAAATGAGTATACTCACAATACGCACGTGCATTACCGGCGAATACGACAACCAGTAGAAACGGACAATAGAAAGTTCAAGCGCATGGAGCTAGAACTGCCACCGTCAACTTCCCGGGCAAGAATACAATGCATTATGGGAAATGTTGTCCCCCACGGAAAACCGCCAAAACGTTACACCATTCTAATTTGAAATAACATTACGTATTTGTCACATTCGAAAACTTCTAAAATTACAATTACTTGGATTCGAATTCATTTATAACAAACATTCACTGTGCACAAAGTACGAATATATTTCCAGTAAAAAATAAAAAAAGAATGTTTATCGAAATTAAATTTAAACAAAACAAAAACACGTTAGACTTACCAAATTTAGGGCAATTGATGAAAAAAAAATAAGGTGGTGGTCGTGGTGGGTTGAAGTTGGGGACCCTTAATCCACACGGTCTGGCCAAACCTTCCCCGCATCAAGGTAAATTCAAGATGGCTGACTCAGCTTTCCTGAAGGAGCGACAAGACTCCACCCACCAGAACGTCACTAATATATGCTTCTTAAACTTTTTGAGCGTTCCAAAAAAATTAGCTAAAAAATATTGAGCCCTATTCAATTAAAGCTGCATAAAAGCCAACAGAGCTCAATACTTTATAGTTTGCTCAACTACAAAACGACATTTGAGTGTTATGAGCTTATTAGTTATGAGCTAGAACAACTGTTAGGGATTACAGTGCAGCAGTGCTACTAATCCAAAATACTCAAAGCTTCATAGAACTGAAACAAACAGTTATTTTTAGATCCATTCTGCTGCTGATACATACTTTAGGTTTCTGAATATTAAACTTGTTGCTGCCTTTCATAGTGTGTAACTTGACGGCCTTGAGTACTTTCTCCCACACTGAAAACACTGGAATGATAAAATTATTTGAACATTACCTAATAAGACTGATTCAGGACAGACAATTAGTTATAACTTTCCTAGCAGTCCTTCACAAACAGGGAACAGTGTCTATTCTCTCCATCTGTCAGCTGCTGCTGGCTCTTCCTCCTCCTCTTCCTCACACACTGCTGAGTTTGTCCTGGTGGATCATCAGGGGTGCAAAGCCTCACAGATGATGTGCAGTGGTGGGTCCTTCAGTCTGTCCTCACTCTGGACACTTGCAGTTGTCACACATGGAAATCAAATGTGTGATAAGCTGCAGGATTCAAACACAAGTGTAACTTATAAACACATGTTCATACTTTTATTACACAATCAGAGAGAAAGAAAAAGAGAGAGAGTGCAGGACAGACAGGTGACAGTCTCAGGTGTATACACTGCTACAAAACAGCACAAGAGAAGGAGGATTTAGTGTTTGTGTTATTACGAGTGCTAAACAAGAAGAGTTCCCAGATGGTACAGTGGACACATGTGTGACTGCTGTGATTAAAGCATCTTTCTTTCAGCTTAAAGAGTGAACCGTCAGCTCGTTCAAACACACGTTAAAGTCCATTTGGCTCGACACCACCGAACAGAGGCAGCAATATAACATAGCTAACATTAACAGTGCAGTGAATCCTGCTTGTGCCGTGATATTCAGGACTGCAATCCGAGCAGCATCACTGACTTTCAGCCTGTTGTGTTTGTGGATATTTGACTGACTTTAATTATCCACAAAATCGTCAGATTCTCTGTAAGATTATGGTCGACTATCAAACGGCGTATAAAGTAAAGGCTTTAAAACAAAGTAAACGCTGAAAGTACAAACATCGCTAATGTCACGTAACTTTGCCGGCATGTGGCCAACAGTAATGTTTTAATGTTCTTCATTATTAAACATTTGCACATAAATAAGTGACATAATATTCAGAACTTACTTTTGAAAGTTTACTCTTTGTTCTTCCACTTCTTTGAAGTGTCTCCCAGTCCCAGTGCACTTGTTAGCATGTTTTGGTTCGTGCAACTGGTCTGTCGGGTTATTGTCTCCCCAGAAACATTTCCGTTGTGTCTTGTGTGCTTTTGCAGCGTTTTTCTTTTTGCAGCGTTTTTCTTTTTGCAGCATTTTTCTTTTTGCAAGTGTTTTTCTTTTTGCAGGTGTTTTTCTTTTTGCAGCATTTTTCTTTTTGCAAGTGTTTTTCTTTTTGCAGGTGTTTTTCTTTTTGCAGCATTTTTCTTTTTGCAGCGTTTTTCTTTTTGCAAGTGTTTTTCTTTTTGCAAGTGTTTTTCTTTTTGCAGGCATTTTTCTTTTTGCAGCATTTTTCTTTTTGCAAGTGTTTTCTGAAGTTGCAGTCCGTTTGGCCTCTCAGGGCCACCGTAGCTTCAGCCTTCTTCTGTGTGTTGAAAAATAGTAAGGCGTCTGCACTGCATTTTCTTCTTAGTAACAGTAACAACATTGTAATGACAGAAATAGTAATTAGTTAGATTACTAATTGCTGAAAAAAGTAACACCGTTACTTTTAATGGCGTTATTACCATCACTGCTTCCTGGGGCAGTCCTAGCCTGTTTGGTGCTCTGGGCAAACACTCCCTCTGCCACCCCCTGACACACACACACACATAAAACATATTAAGGATTATACATTAACATATCTTATTGTGAAAACTGATGATGGAAACGTACTGAAATTAACAAGATAAATATTTTATATAGTGAGAGAGAGAGAGACTATGCAAATGGCTAACAAGCAGTCATTATAATTCGTCATGCATTGAGAATAGCAGACAAATCAACATTACAGCTCTTCCAATTAATGGCTAATTAATATTGTGCTGAAAACAGTCCAAAAGAGTCAATAAACCACATCAGTGTCTACTGTCTGCCTACTGCTTACTATCATAGCCAAGTGGCTAAGAAAGGTAAACAGAAGTTGTCCCAATCCCTACTAATGAATGCTATCTTGTTTCAGGATACATGTCATACATAATACCTGCTATTACCCAAAGACACATCTGCTTGCCTGTATCTTTTGCTCGTTTCTCTCTTCTTTTCTCTTTTTTTTCTAAGCTGAGGACCTGATGGCTTTGAACTTTTCTTTTCCATCTTCCATCAGTAATTTTGCACTCCAGTATCAACACCCAACCCTACAACATAAACTAACAGACCTACCTATCTGGAGCGCAGAATGGACAAACTTTGGACAAACTACCCGAAATGCGTTGACAGAGACATGCCAGCAATTTTGAGTCATTCTGCGCTCCAGATGGATTAATTGCGTTAAAATTTTTAAATGTGTTAATCGTGATGAGGGCGTTAACGTTGACAGCCCTAATTTGTTTGGTTTTCAATTTAGTTTTATTTTGCAAGCTGGTTTTAGGTGCCGTATTAGCCAGCCAGAGAGTAACCTGCCATTCCACCCCTCTCCTCCCTGTGCAGCAAGGAGCAGGCACCTCATAAATGGAGGGCGCCCTTACTCCTTGCAAATAGACATGTGCCTGTGCAATCTCCAAAATGTGCTGGCATGATGTCAAGGCAGGATGGGTGCAAGCAACTTTTTCTTTGCAGATGCCATGATGCCGTCCTAACCACGATACCGCCCTGGTCAACAGCCCAAGTCGCCCATATCAAAACCTGCCACTGACTGCGTCCCTGAAAATAGCCTCAAATCAGAAGTACCTCACACCCTATTATAACTCACAAATGCATACCTTACTGAAGAGGAGACACTAATTACTTCAGCACAGAAAAAAAAAAACCTAAAGCCATAGCTGTTTTTAACCAAGATATGTCCTTAAATGTGCATAATCAACAAAGGTTGTGCATCTTTTCTTTCTATCGTTAAGCATTTTCAACAAAATACTCATTTCTTGCTCTTGCGCCCACACTCTATTCTTCCTGTCCACTCCTTACAGACCTATATCACCTCGTACCACTTCCCGCCTTAACGGCCCCAGTTGGTAATATAACAATCTGTAGCTCCTTTAATCTCTGCATTTCTTATCTCCATATCCCTCTATTCTGATTTCACTTCCCACTCTAATACAATATCTCATCGCATAATGCTATATCCACGTTGATTTCCCCCTCCAATCACTCTTCTTTTCAATATTGCAGTGATGAGCTATTGACTACTCCCATAGTAATGTCATTACCCCTGTTCATTATTTTTCTCCAACTCTTACTTGGATTTTACTTTATATTGCCCCGCCTTCCCTGCTATCAATCATTCACACTTATTCCCAACACTACTATCTATATATTTTGCCTTACTGGCCTCCTATCATTCTTATGTTGACTATCACTTTACCACCTATTAATCAGCGATCACCTCCTCCTCTTATCTTATACACTACGTATCTTCCTACTCCCTTATTCCCCACACTTTTATTCTAAAGTTATTGTTATTTGTAGCCGTAGTGACTACTGAGCAGCCAGAAGGTGCTGACTCTTGTCTCTCTCTTCCACCTCCTACTTTTTCGTGCTTCCGTCTTTCGCTTTTGTCCTTCTATTTACTGTTTCGTCCCTATCCTCCCCTTTTTTTACACTCACCCGTCCCGCCTAAGACGTTTGTTTGTGACGTCGCCCCACATACTTTCAGTTTTTGCTTCCACCGGCCCTCCCCCTCTTCTGCCCTGGCCGTTTTCAGGGGTGCCATCTTCTGTGAGTTTCAGATTCAGGACCAGACGACCCTTGTCATGATTTCTTAGATTTTCATTTAAAGCACTGCAGTTATGCCATATTCCTATGAATTATATGCCGTCACTATTTCATGCTGAGTTTACGATAGAAAATTGGAACATGCAAATGTGATAAAGTGTGTGTATTTATTTCAGGGTTTCTACGATGAAGTGGCCAGCCCTCTACTTTTAGAGGTGGACATGCACTATCCTGACAATGCAATGGATTCTCTGACCACCAGCCACTTTAGCCAGTTGTTTAATGGAACAGAGATTGTTGTGGCTGGTCATTTAATGGACAACGACCTTGACAACTTCCTGGTGGAAGTGGTTGGACAGGGGGTGAGGAAAAAAAGAAAAACACAAAAAATGGCAGAAACATTGAGACATTGAGTAGACATAGCCTATATTTATTTGTTTTACTCTGGTTTATATGGATTTTATCTTTTGTTTCTCCTGAAGCTCGAAGAAGACTTCAGAGTCCAGGGTCAGGTGAGTGCCGCAGACTGGGATGTTTTTTACCCAGACGAGGAGTACATCTTTGGAGATTTTACCGAGCGGTTGTGGGCCTACCTCACTATCCAGCAGTTACTGGACAAGAGGTCAGTTTAAATCAGTTCAGTTTGGCTGCTAAGGCACATTGTTCTCATAAGAAATATGGTATGATATATAGTCTTTGATGACACTTGTTCTTTTACCAGGACGCTCATTTTAATCATTTGATGTTCTTTTATAGATTTCCCTGTAGTAATACATATATTTTCCTTCTGGCAGCAAGAGCGGTACACCAGATGAGAAAGCCAACACAACAGCCAAGGCCCTGGATATGTCCCTGCAGTACAGCTTTGTCACCCCTCTCACATCCATGGTTGTTACCAAGCCCGAAACCGAAGACTCGACAAGCAGCCCTCTTATTGCTGACAAGCTGACTGAAGGTACCTGGAGAAAACAGAGTTTAAAAATGTAAAACACTGGACTGGCTTTTCTTAAAGAGACAAAAACTATATTGACTGATGAATCGGAGGGGTGTGTGTGTGTGTGTGGTTGTGTGTGTTTGTCAAGTGTCACTTTGAAATGGCTGCAGTCAAGCTTTACCACAAAAGCAAAGCATGGCTGCAGCTCATTCATAAAGAGAACTGATGACTGAGTTTACATTTTCCACATATTATTCCTCTTTAGTGAAGTATACCAGCAGAAGCTGGAGCTCCAGTTTAAAACTGTTATCTGTCTGTTTTTTCTCACAGAGCAAAGACAGCAGGCTGAAAAAATGAGTAAGTGATTTTTTTTTAAACGATAAATCACAAAAAAGATTTATGGGACAAAGTCAATTTGTTGTATTCGTGTTGATTTGGATTTTATTCTCCCTGTTCAAAGCATATAATTATATATATGCGCAGTCGTATCCACGGCATTACCAGCCAGCACCCACATATTTTGGTAAGTACATCATATACAGTTCAGATAGGATAGATTGTGCTCCAGCTATGACATCTGACTTTGCTGATATTTACAGATCTGCATTAAGAGGCACAGTTAACTAGATAAAATGCCATGGCATCTTTCACAAACATAGGAGGACTTGGTGACTGCTTGAGTTTAAATTTGGTGCCACTTTAAATTATTGCTAATTATTATTTCAAGTCCTACTGCACTAACTGGTCCAAAGATGTGTGGAAATGCTCTTCATTGCTCTCAGATAATGACTAATTTTGGCTTCATCTAAATTTTAGCTTTGTTGGCATGTTTTCAACAGTATGCCAGAAAGATGCCATTTCTTTGAATGTAAGGACATGTTTAGACTCTGGTTAAAATGGATAGATGCAGATGAAACATTAAGGAGAGCAATCTTTTTGGCTCTGAGTAAGGAAAGGCTCACTTGTAGTCCTTTCTTAATATGCTGCTTTTGAATTCTTTTTTATTCTAATGGGGACAGTTTACAAAATGAACTCCATGTTTATAAATTAGTCAGGAAATAGATCACTGAAACCGTGTGCCATTTCCCAAAGATATTGATAAATATAATTTTTTTTTTTGAAACCCTGACAAGCCTCCCCCTGCTGGCCATAAGAATGACAGCAGATTTAAGACATCTCCATATTTGCTTCTCTTTTTGGATCCAGAAACTATCTCCATCTTTAATATAGAGCCTGTGATGGACAGATTTTCTTTGAAAACAGTATCAGTGTTTCAAAACACTGACAACAACACTTAAGATTATGTAGCTGGAACTAAAATGAAGTATATGGACGTGGTTCCACCCATGAGTGTGGACTTCTCATGGGTGGAACGTCATGACCGTCATGTTGCTTGTGTGTTTTTCTGCAATATGTATTTATTCCTGTCACACTATTCTGGGGCCCCTGCAGTGGATGGAGATCCTCACTTCATGATAGAGCTACCAGACCGAGGTGATGCTTTGTGTTTCAACATCAACGACAAACCAGGAACCATTTTCAACCTGGTCAGAGACTCAAATTCAGGTCAGCCCCATGTACACAGCTGTCTTAAGACTTAGGAAATGCAGTCTTAGTGTCGTCGTTGTTTTTCTTCATGTATAATTTTATAGATCGAAAACTTGTACTGATATTTTTTCCTCAGTTCCTACATGAGTTATGCAATATGTGCCAGAAAGTCCAAACATCATGTGACTGACTGGATCCCACTGTCTCCAGGTATTTTGGTGAATGGTGAGATTATTGGAGACAAGAAAACTCCCCCTGATGGGAAAATAAACACCTATTTTTGGCGTTTTGGCATTGTCCACCAGACCCTTGGGGTCAGGCTAGAGGTGAGCACTGAGGACATCTCGCTGTTCCAGGATGGCAAATGGGTCAAACTGCTTTGGTCTGATGAGGCCTCCATTAAAGGATCCAAGTGAGTGATTACATTGTTAAAGTCACAGCAAAAAAAAAAAAAAAAGGTCTACATAGTTTCTCCATCATCCAGGGAGTCTTACGAGTATGCCACATGACAGGTGAGGCAAGGTCTCACAGTGGTTTATCTCAAAAGGTCTGGTGGTAACGATCCACTGCTTTTTTTCCACACTTTGGCTCATGTGATTTTCTGCATGATTAATCATGAGTCAATGATCACCTCCTAAGGCACAACCCTCACTGTGGTTTAAATACCTGGGACTCTCCACCTTTTGGTTTTTGAATCAAAGACATTTCTTAGATGTGAGATGAAACATTTCCATGAAACTGAAAGAAGTCAGGCTGCCTTCTTTTCAAGCTCTTATGATTTATTTTTATTCTTTCTCCTACAGTGTGGATCTTCTTGTGACCAAGGATCGCAGCCTAACTGTAACACTAAGAGATTCAGTTAAGTTTGTGATTTTGCTTCACAAAGTGTGGAAGAAGCACCCATACCACCGGGACTACTTGGGTTTCTACACCCTGGACAGTCACCTCCTGTCCCCTGGTGTTCATGGCCTGCTAGGTACAACATGACACATTTCTTCTCTAAATTTGTGGTTTATCACTGATGATTTCGAAGATGTTTCCATGTTCTATGTTAATGCAATTATTAATAAATAATATTTAACAACAATATAGGACCACTAATCTCTTGTATCAGTAAAACAAATACAGCAAAACTCAAATTATTTAGGTATAATTTACAATTACCAGTGTTGGAAAGGGTCCAAATTCAAATATTTTTATAATTTAAATGGTTTACCATCCTCCAGGTCAGTTCTATCATGGGATTAACTATGAGGTGGCACACTTGCATCCAGGAAAAGTCCCAGAGAAACCAGATGCCACCATGTATGTGAAAGGACAGGAGCTCAATGTAACCAGGTACACTAAAGACTTCAGTCTGGAAGTGTTTGCATGCAAAATAAATTGTAAATGTGTTGTTGCTGTGTTTGTGCTCTCGCAGTGTGAATCTTCTAAATGAAACATCTCTCTCTGTCAACAGAGGCTGGCAGAGGGATTTCAGGAACGATGTGAAGAACGGGGAAAATGTTCCGTGCTGGTTCATTCACAATAATGGGACTGGCCTCATTGACGGACATGTGACAGACTACATTGTTTCCGGCCTTTTTAAATCTGTTTAAGAAGAGGCCACACGGCCGTACCAGCTACTGAAATCATCAAAATGCAATTCTTTTAAATAAATATTCAAATCCGCAGGCACTTACAGCACCAATAACCAGCAACCAACACAAGACAGCTTTCATTCATAGTGCTGTATACATAATAATCTCAACAGTGTCAAGTACTTGGAGACTGTCTCAGTGTTTCCTTGTATTAAAATATGTGCAAAACAGTCATTAAAGATGTGCTCAAGATTGGTCAATATGTGTCCCTTTTTCATGGTTTCAAACACTGTTCGTGTTTCCTCCTATTTACTGGAAAATGTATTTAACTTAGACACTTTCAAAACAGGGCTGGACAATTAATTTTCCCAACGGGGTACATGAAAAACTGGGACTGTTGTTGAGGGCCGCACCAATAAGATGAAATCAGTTCTCTTTATAACTGTAATCTTTATAACAGCTACTGGTAAGAGTGGGTGTTATAACTGGGCAATGAAAATGTGAAACAGGCATCGTAAACATGCCAACATTTTATTATTATCTAATCAATGTTTCCCAAAACAATGCTGATGCATGATGTAAAAAACTAAAATGTAAAAATCTAGTGTGTTTTGGGCTTGAACGAGCACATCGAAACAAACCAAAACAAGAGCACCAAGAGGGCCAAAAAACAAAACGAGTCCAAAACAACAACAACAAAAAACCCAACAACAACAACAACAACAGAAACACACCGGAACCCAAGAAAACAGAGTCCAAAACAGAACGGTTCAGGGGGCCGGCCCGGGGGCCAACAGCACAGGAGCCCGAACAGTTCAGGGGGCCGACCGTGCGGACGGCGCCGTTTCCTTCGGGACAAGGAAACAGGAACCGGTGAAGAAATGGAGACCTCCTCCTGATCTTCCGACCACATAGCTGCCAGGAAAGAGGCTGGTGAATGGACAGGTGAACAAGGTCCCGGCTGGCGTGTGGAAGGAGAGGAAGTCCGTGGCAGCATAGAGGCAGGTGGAGAGTGTGTGTCTTGCTGAAGATTTAGTGAGTGAGAGAGCAAGCTCACCAACCCTGACTTGCTCTCTCCAGGCAGTAATGGTGCCATCCAACTTAGTGTCCTTAGCAAACTGAGAAAGCTGAGGGTTATGCCAAATGATGGCATCTACTGCGCTTAGCCCGACTGCCATAGTCCGTAAATCCTGTGACTGGGCAATGCGGTCGAGCAGACTCACCATCCGCATCATCTCAGCGTTGAACCCCGAGGAAAAAAAGAGTCTGCGGGGTCCATGTTCTGGTCACGATCTTCTGTTATGTGAAGGCTGTGTGCAGGCAGAAGTGGTAGTAGGAGGACCCAATGTGCAGACACTCAGAGGCGGAACATGAACTCAAAAGTAGTGATGTGACATTCTGTATCGAGGCTTCAAAGCTTGTGTCGAGTAATTGAGGGGGCGTTTCTGCGATGAGCGTATCGAAGCTTGCTTGATTTATGGGAGGAGCTGAAAATGATGACGTCCGAAGCCTCGCTGCCCGGCTTTACCACGTGACTGGTTCATGAAGTGGTTCGAACTTTGCCGCGAGCTATGACAGCGATATAAACCCCTCAGACTTAATTGAAAATGTGGGTGTTTGATGGAGAGTTGCGGTTAGTGAGAGTTTGGAGACAGTTTGGAGAGAGTTTGGAGGTTTAGGAGAGTGAGGAGAGAAAGTCAGAAGAGAATGGAGCCAGCTAAGAAGAGGAGGATGTCCTCCCCTGTGTGGGAACATTTTGATTTTATTCCTCCCAACAAGGTATGTAAATTTCTACAGAAGATATATTTTCATAATACTGATGGTGCAATACAATTTATGTTAAGCGGGTTTACTTTTGTACAAGGTGAAGTGTTTGCTATGTGCCAGGGGGCTGGGATATAACAACAACACCTCAGCCATGCTTAGGCACTACAGAGCTTTGCATGAGAATAAGGGGAACACCGATTGTGGAGCAAGACCAGGTGAGCCATCAAATGCCATGATAATATAGCATGCCGTAATGTTACTAAATGATATAACAATATTATACAGCTGTAATAAGTTATGTGTGTGATATTTATATTTGTGCTTTTTTTTTGTTGTCTTTCCTCAGGAGAACAATCTCAAATAGATGAAGACCTGGTTAGCATGGTGATGGAGGACTCCCAGCCATTTAGCATTGTGGAGGACAAAGGATTTAAAAGATTTGTTAAATCATTAAATCCTAGCTATGTTCTCCCCACTAAAAAGGTCATAAAAGCAGTGAAAATTTAGTTTTTACAGAATAAAATGTGGGCAGGACTGAGGCTCAAAGCCTCAGTGTGTAGCTGTCAATACCTCAACGTTACAAAAGCACAACCACTGTCGACACCCCAACCACACCTCACCTCACTGTAAATGATCATTTCCATTTTAAGCATTTCCAAATGATCATTTTCCATACTGCCAGTATAAATATACACAGTATACTGCCATCACTACAATATAGATGTTTTACACACTCCTTTTGTTGTTGACATTTACAGGCTGTGTGCAAAAGGCCAGTCTTCAAATTCATGCCAACTAATATTTTTACATCCAGTAGATGTCCTACTAGAGCAAATGAAGCTTCAAGACACTTTGCGCTGGGGTGAACCAATTGGATGAAAAGCTTCAGTGCTTCATGAAGCTTCATCTGCCCATCACTACTCAAAAGTGTAACAAAACTAGGAATACAAAATACACTTACACAGCCAGAACACACAGCTAGATAAGGGTAGATTGCGACACGGAGACAGAGAAACACAGGGCTTAAATACACAGAGGGAGCAATCAGGAAATGGGTAACAGGAGGGAAACATAGCTGGGGCAAATCAGGACTAACGAGACAAAGGAAGCAAAATCAGATGCATTTACATGAGACACGGACTTAGAAAGTAAAACAGGAAACATAACACAGAGACGCGAACTTGACAAGGGGATACAGCTGACAGGGGAGACAGAACAACTAGAGAACACAGAGACATAAACCATAAGACAGAACTCAAAGAAATCAAAGACTAGAAATGATAAATAATATAATAAACTCAAAACGTTGACCCAGGCATCCTAACAACTGTGGATGTTTGTTCACACACACTCCCTCCACAATGTTTGGAACCTTTGTCAGTGAATACAAAGGTTTAGCTTGGTGTTTGTAGAGTTTGATTTTTTACTCTCATAATCTTCATTTGACAAGTGGTAAAACTGTAGTTGAAAAGAAATACAAAATAGAAAAACTAATCTGATTTACATAAATCCTGCATTATGAAATAACTCAAAATATGATTTTGCATCTTTGTATTAACTTGAGCAGCAGTAATGATCATCAAAGCAAATGCTTTTTAATACGTACAAATCGACCTTTATGAGCTAAATAAAATAGCTCAATAAAATAAATAAAATGTATTTTTTTTAACAACTACTGTTATTTATGCTTTTTTAACATCTTTGTCATGCAATATATACAGTTATGCCTGAACAATGTTTCAAAGATGGCTGTGGGCAGGGGCGATTCTAGGATTAGAGCTTTGGGGGTGCTGAGCACCCAGAGAGCTGCCCAACTATGGACTGGTTCTTATATAGCGCTTTTCTACTCTTCTGAGCACTCAAAGCACTTTACACAACTTGTGCATTCACCCATTCACACCCATTCGCACAAGCACATTGTTCTAGGTGCTTTCTAAGTAACATTCACACATTGCATCAGAGAGCAATTTGGGGTTAATATTTTGCCCAAGGATATTTGGCATGCAGACTGGGGGAAGCCAGGAATCGAACCACCAACCTTCCAATCTGTAGATGACCTGCTCTATCGCCTGAGCTACAGCCACCCTACAGCCAACTAGGCAAGATAAACTTTACACGTCACGATGAGACTTCTTCCCTGTCAATCCCTGCATCCTTAAATGTCTCCAGTTGTCCCAAGTTCTCTATGACTGTCTCCTTGGTGCATTTAAACCCGTTCCTCCCTGTCCTCGTCGTCTGTTGTCTTCTTCTCCGTTATCAGTCATCATAATTTTACCATCTCTGTGCAAGTCTGCAAATTTCTTTATTAAATCATAAGATAAATTCATCAAGTCTCTCTGTGCCTGGGTCCTCGTCACAAAACATGACATCACTGTTTTGTACATTTTAACAATTTAATCCCACATTTGTGAAAGAAAAACAAAACACCTTTTTGAAAAGTCTGTAACAAAACCATCAAATCTGATAAAGGTTATTTAAATGCTGCAAAAGAAGAATGGATTGGAATAAAAAAAAATACATATCCTAACCTTAATTACTGCGGGAGAATAATAAATGATGCTCATAGTGAGTAAAAAGTAAACTGAGTGCATTTTTTGGACAGAGATTCACTTTTAATGTGTATGTATAATATAATACAGATACATAAAAAACACTCCCAAAACAGAATAAATTATTACAAATAAATTATTACAAAATATTAATTAAAAAAACTATAAAAATGGAGGCAACTTTGCCTGTGTTACAATGTATACAATGTATGAAAAAATCTTTACTGCAGATACTAATTTTACTAATTTAATAATACTAATTTGTACCAATTTGAACTAATGCTGTACCAATGTACCTGCACATGTGATGTGACAATAAAAGTGATTTGATTTGATTTTGTGTTGTAAGATTTATGAGTTTCATGCTTTCATAGTGGTACTTGGGAGAGCTTGACATTTTTATCAGGTAGTACACACTGTAAAAAGTTTGAGAAACACTGATAAGTGTATGTGTCCTTTTGGAAAACATTTAAAGCTGCTGTACAGAATCTTTTGAAACAAGCTTAAAACATTTTTAGAATATAAACAGAGCACTCTGCTTCTCTTTACAGCTCCTCACTCCACCAGGGCACTATTTGGCACTTTCTGATAGTGTGCAAATGTGATGTACGTACTGCGTAGGGCTGGGTATCGTCACTGATTTCTAGAATTGATTCGATTCACAAGGTCCTGAATCGATTCGATCAACAATTCGATTCGATACAATTCAATTCGATTCGATTCAATTCAATTTGAATCTGGGAAATGTTGCCTCAGACAGTCAGAAATATTATAATTCAAATCAGTACATTTACATATTTTTGTATCTATAAAAAGGAAGCTGACACTTGCGAGACTTTATCAAAGGTGTGAGCATCACAGCAGATGCCTTTGTGTCAAAGTAGCTGAAGATAAAACACAGAAAAACATGAAGGTGATTTTCCTGGCCTGGGATTTTATAAAAATATTCTGCAGTACATCAAAAACGAAAGAAAAACATTAATCAACATATGAACGTTACCTCTGAAGTTACAGCGGTTTTATTAGAGACACAGCTAAACATTTTGTATTTTGCATAATTTTAAAAAGTTTAAATTTGTTCAGTATTGAACGGCAGAAATTAGGTTTTCTTTTCGGAAGTAAGTAAAAGGAAAAAAAAAAACATCGGCCGACAGCGCTGTAAATAACGGTAGTCTTGTGCTTAACAAGCAAATGAATAATGCAGAAAACAAATTTCGGGGATAGACGGGAAACTGTTCTTGAAGTACACTGAGAGAGAGAGAGAGAGCTGTGCATGAAGTGTGATCTTATTGTGGTGGAAGCAAAACAGCAAAAGTATGACAATGTTTATGTGAAGCTTAGTTTGGATCTTCTTTTGCTGCTGGTTCAGTCAATATTGTTTGGAGAGACATCAAACTAACAGCTTTAGAATCAGCGCAAAAAGGGCGTAAACACAAAGCGCGGATCCGCCGAAACATCTGAATCAGCGAGCTGTCAGCTTTCAGCCCCGACCGTGTCCGTGCCGTCGGGTGAGAAAGGCGACATCTCACTGATTCTGATCCGTGGTCCGCTCTTTGTGTTTACGTCTTTGTGCAGAAGCCGTGTACCTGCTCTCATTTACTGTTTTAAATGTTTGGTGGTTGTCAGAATTTTGTGACGTTTCACCTGAGATTCTGGAATTTTGGGCAAAATACATTTATATAAAAAAAAAAAATCGATTCAGGATTTTAATGAATCGATATCACATTATCCAAGCCAGAATCAATTTTAATCGATGAATTGATTATTAAAATCCACCCCTAGTACTGCGGCAGTCATACAGACAACTGGACGGTCCAAAAGTTGGCCCACCACAAACCTGGCTGAGGTTTTAGTAGAGTTGTGGCTGAACTACATAAAAATATATCATTAATTTTAATCTCCCCAATCAATGATAATGTTATGTTGGAATGTTGTTAAAGAGGGTCAAAAATGTTTCAACCCAGTTTTTTTTATTTAGCAGATTCTGTATAGCACCTTTAATATAGGGGGAACACAGCTTCCAGGTTTTTTCTCTTTGTCAGTTTAACAGTTTCTGTTTTGCCTGTCACTGTTCCCCTGTCTGTTTTCTTACCTGGTTCTTACTTTCCCCTCACATTCCCCTCTTTCTTCTCTCCCTCTTTGGACTGACAATCATACACAAATATATTGTATACAATTAGATGAAAAATTACATTAATATAAAAAAATACTATTAAGATCACTAATGAAAAAGTCCTCTCTCAGTGTACTTTCAACCAAAAGGCAAATAACCAAACCACATCCAATAAAAGATATAATTATTCAAACACTGATCCAACATTATTCCTGATTCACAGATCATTTGATTTTACACTTTTACCTGAATGTGGCTCCTGTTTTTGAAAAAAACTTCCTTATATCCCTTATAAACCTGGCTGTCTCTCTGTACACACACACACACACACACACACACACACACACAACAGGAGTTATAAGGTTAATGGGCATTCAGTCAGTTAGCTAGTTAGTATCCATTTCTAACAGGACAGTGGTAACAACTTTAGGCTACGGACAATTTTAAGTTTTAGATTTTAAATAGGCTGTATACATTTGAATGGGAGCAACAGGACGGTCAAATGTCGCTGATTTTACTACAGAGCAAACATTGTCGGAAAACACGTTTTCAACACTGCAGGTTACCTGGTGTAATGTTTTTCAGCTAAAAAGAAACATGGTCTGACTCCTACCTAACTATATAAAGAGTAACTGAAGGTTAAATGTAGCTAGTTTTAAGCCAGGCACTTACATATCCGCTCAGCTGCGTCTCAGCCACCATCACTCTGGCAAAAAGGACGCTAGAGCCAGAGTAGGGGAGAGCTGGAACAAACCATTTTGGGAGGGAGGGGGGTTATCTATACTTTTGTTGTTAAAATGTTACGTCTCAACCAAGTACTGTATGCTTGTAAGAAATCTTTGGGGGTGCTTTGATTCATGCCCCAAAAATGGGCTAAAATCGCCCCTGGGTGGAGCTCCAGGGCAACGGAAAGCCACGTGACCGTCACAGCGGAGTGGTACAAAGCCCTGCACTGCCCTATAGATTACATTAGATTAGATGAAACTTTATTTATCCCTCGGGTGGGTTCCTCCGGGAAATTCAGTTTCCAGTAGCACAGCACCAACAGAAGTTGCAGAATGTGAGCAGAAATATACCATATATACACATTTATAAATACAGAGAATGCAAAAGGGATAAATAGAATAAATAGGAATAAGAATACAAGGGAACGGCACATTTTAAGTATTGTGAGTCTATTACACCGTTGGATATTAACAAAAACTATTGCACAGTGAAAAGGCACTACAGCTACTTGTTCCCCCCTCCTCTGTCCCCGTTTCCCCTCCAGTGAGGAGTTAAACAGTTTGTTGGCGTGTGGGACAAAGGACTTGCTGGTCCTTGACTTTGGGAGAAGCAACCTGTCACTGAACAGACTCCTCTGGTCAGTAGCGGTTTTTGATACGGGCGACACGTTTGCGAGGTGCGCCTGCTGCTTGCGGCACTGGGAGGAGAGGGCGGGGCGGCGGGGGATTCTCTAGCTGGCTGGAGCGGCATCTAATAACCAACTCGCAAAATAAAACAAAATAAAAACAAAACAACAAACACGAAAACACCAGACATTATGATACAGACTTATAATTTGCACCGATGTTTTTCAAAATTCTTTAGCGAAAAGTGAGCGCGAGAGCCCTCGGTGCGCCTGCTCGCTGCTGAAGTCAAAGTAAACTTTATTGTCATCTCCGCTACATACAGTCCAGTATATAGAGAGACGAGACGAGGCTCCAGTTACAGCAGTGCAAGTAAACAAACAATAAATATAAGAAGAGTAAGAAAATAAATATACACATCCTGGGTTGTGTGAAATCCCAGAAATAAACCTTAGACAAAGCAAATCTGTGAACTAAGGTGTAGGTCTATTAGGTTATGTTGTGGTGATCGTGTTGGGGGATTTGTGTTCATACTGGAGTGCAAAATTTAAACCAATGGAAGATGGACAAGAAAAGTTCAAAGCCATCAGGTCCTCAGTTTAGAAAAAAGGGAAAACAAGAGGAGGAGAAACAAGCAAAAGATACAGGTAAGCAGATGTGTCATTGGATAATGGCAGGTCATCCTGAAACAATCAGAATCAGAATACTTTATTAATCCCTAAGGAAATTATGTGGGTTACAGTTGCTCCAAAAAGAAATGGTAAAAATACTAACAGTAACAGACTCAATTCCAATCAATACATTATGTTACAGATTTTAATATTAATTAGTCCTTGTTAATTGTTGATTCGTCCTGTTCTCATTGTATGATGAATTATGATGGCTGTTTGGTAGCCGTTTGCATACAATGCATACTCTCCCTCTCTTCATATGTGTGTGTGTGTGTGTCTCTGGCGAAATTCAGTATGGTTCCGACAACAGTTTTATGTTAATGTATAATCCTTGATATGTTTTATGTGTGTGTGTGTGTGTGTGTGTGGGGGGGGGGGGGGAGGGAGTGTTCGCCCGGGGCGCGAAACAGGCTAGGACCGCCACTGCCTCTGGTTGCTTATGGCTCTGTGCAGAGGATGCAGAGGCTGCCCAGCATGGTCCATAATGTCCATATTGCACCTTAATTTGTTTTTATATAAGTGCGTGGAATGAGTCTTCAGTTGAATGTTTTTTAATAGGCAAAAAATACTTAAATAAGTAAACGGCGAGTAGAATTTTTGTCTTTTTTTATTTTTGCTGATCCGAAAATTGATCCGATCCGTGACTTTAAAACCGTGATCCGATCCGAACCGTGAGATTTTTGATCCGTTGCACCACTATGGATAAGTGTAAAAAAGTTTTGAACATTTTGAGGTGTTTGGTTGGGAAGGATTGGGGCGCGGATAGGGAGTCCCTGAGGGCTATATACACTGGATTGATAAGGTCAACGTTAGATTATGGTTGTGTGGCATATAATTCGGCAGCAGACACTTCTCTTAGCAAGCTAGATTTGATTCAGTATCAGGTGTTGAGACTTTGTACAGGGGCATTTAGGATGACTCCCACTGTAGCCTTGCAGGTGGAGATGGGGGAAATGCCACTAGGGTTGAGGAGGGAACAGTTTACATTGACATATTGGGCAAACTTACAGGGTCAGGGGACGGGTCACCCTACATTAGATGTACTTAGACCTTGCTGTGAGATGGGCAGTAGGGAGTTAAAGAGCTTTGGATAGGTGGTGGGGGGAAGAGCTAGGGAACTTAAATTGGACCACTTAGACATATGTCGGCGAGTGCCTGCAATCCCTCCATGGATACTTCCTGAAGCAGCTGTAGATTTTTCTTTGTTGCGCCAGAAGAGTAAGGACGGGGCAGGTGGTCTAGACTCAATTCAGGGTTTCATAGATCAGTATTATGGGTATGTGCAGGTATATACGGATGCTTCAAAGAATCCAGCTAGTCAAGTGAGGGTTGCAGTAGTAATTCCGGACTTTGTGGTAAAAATTGGGAAGAGGATTAATAATGGATTGTCTGTGTTTACAGGAGAAATGATAGCGATTCTATTAGCAGTGCAGTGGGTGGAAGATTTTAGGCCATTGAAAACAATTATTTGTTCAAATTCCAGTGCAGCCTTGGTTAGCCTACAGAATGGTCATTCGAAAGGTAGGTCAGATATTTTATTAGAGGTTCAGCAAACTCTTTACAGGATACATATGATGGGTCTATCGGTAGTGTTTGTATGGGTCCCGGCTCACTATGGGGTAAGGGGGAATGAAGCAGCGGACAGGTTAGCAAAGGAAGCCACTAATCATGAGATAGTTGATCTGGCGGTGAATTTTGGTCAGGAGGAAGTAAAGAGTATTATTAAGCTAGAAATGAGGGGTAGATGGCAGAAACAGTGGGAAGAATACAGGAGGGGAAGGTGGTTATATAAAATTCAAAGGGGGGTGGGAGTGAGGAGATCCACAAGAAGGAGTAGGCGAGAGGAGGTGGTGGTGTCAAGACTGAGATTTGGGCATACGGGTTTGAATTCCACATTGTTCTTGATAGGGAAACATGCCTCAGGGAAATGTGATTATTGTGGAGCGGATGAAACTTTGGAGCGTGTTATTTTGCAGTGTCGGAATTATACGGTAGAGAGGAGACGGTTGTGTCCAAAATCTCAGTAGCATTGCTATGAAACTTGATCTTGAAAGCTGAGCGCAGATGGAGAAAAACAAACCTCCAGGTTCATTATGACATCTATAAAGAGAAACTTCACAATTATAATTTACAACTGAGGAGTGCAAGGAGGTCCTACTTCTCTGACATCATCACTAAAAACAGCCATAATGCTCGGGTCTTATTTTCTACAGTTGACAGGCTAACAAACCCTCCTGTGTCAGTGGCAGCTGAACTTCATTCGACCATGGCCTGCAATGACTTTGCCAAATTCTTCACAGAAAAAATCCAAAAAATTAGACAAGCAATTGGTACATCAACAGCAGATCCAGGATATGTACTGTGTCCACCGAAAAACTGTTTAAACACCATGAAACAGTTTGACCCGATTAACAGCAAAGAGCTGGAGGACATCTTAGGTCAACTGAACTCCTCCTCCTGCTGTTTAGATGTCCTGCCAACAAGTTTTTTCAAAAAGGTCTCAAAGACTTTGGAGTCAGACCTGTTACAGATCGTCAACTTTTCTTTAATATCAGGCGTGTTTCCAGAACCACTAAAAACTGCTGTAATAAAACCTATACTGAAAAAGGACAATCTTGACAAGACACAAATGAACAACTACAGGCCGATCTCAAATCTCCCATTTTTAAGTAAGATCATTGAAAAAGCAGTTTCTCAACAGCTCAATTACTTCTTAACACAGAATAACTGCTATGATGCCTTCCAGTCAGGTTTTAGACAGAATCACAGCACTGAAACCGCTCTGACCAAAGTGTTCAATGACATATGTCTGAATACAGACAGTGGAAAAATGTCAGTCTTAGTTTTACTGGATCTCAGTGCAGCATTTGATACAGTTGACCACAACATATTACTCAAACGACTGAAGAACTGGGCAGGTCTTTCAGGAACTGTACTAAACTGGTTCAAAACATACTTAGAAAACAGGAAATACTTTGTATCAATAGGTAACTTCACATCTGAGCAGACAAGTATCACATGTGGAGTTCCCCAAGGTTCCATCTTGGGACCCCTTCTGTTTAACATTTACATGCTCCCACTGGCACAGATTATAAAGAACAACAAAATAAACTATCATAGCTATGCAGATGACACAAATATATATCACAATGTCACCAGGAGACCAAGGCCCTGTACAGGCTCTTGGTAAATGCATTGAGGAAATTAATGACTGGCTGTGCCACAATTTTCTCCAGCTAAACAAAAACAAAACTGAGGTAATAGTCTTTGGCGCCAAAGAAAAACGATTACAGGTCACCAGAGAACTTCAATCTATACACCTAAAAACCACAAACCAGGCGAGAAATTTGGGTGTAGTGATGGATGCAGACCTAAACTTAGAAAAACACATTAAGACAATAACAAAGTCAGCTTACTATCACCTCAAGAATATTTCAAGGATCAAAGATCTGATGTCTCAACAGGACCTGGAAAAACTAGTCCATGCATTAATCTTTAGTAGGCTTGATTACTGTAACAGCATCTTTACAGGTCTACCTAAAAAATCAGTCAGACAACTACAGCTCATTCAGAACTCTGCTGCTCGAGTCCTCACTAAGACCAAAAAAGTGGACCACATCAGTCCAGCTCTGAGGTCTTTACACTGGCTGCCTGTCCGTCAGAGGATAGACTTTAAAGTTCTGATGCTGGTCTATAAAGCTCTGAATGGTTTAGGACCAAAATACATCAGTGACCTCCTGACCCAGTATGAACCTTCCAGATCCCTCAGGTCATCTGGATCCGGTCTTTTATCAGTTCCCAGAGTCAGAACCAGACACGGAGAAGCTGCATTCAGCTTTTATGCTCCTTATATCTGGAACAAACTCCCAGAAAGCCTCAGATCAGCTGAAACACTCAGTTTATTTAAATCCAGGTTGAAGACTCACCTATTCTCAGCTGCATTTGAATAAAACACCAAATCCACACTTTTAAGCTTAAATTTCAAAACTTACATTTAACTACTGATTTTATCTACTGTTCTGATTTTATCTGTTTTGATTTTATATACTGTTTTGTTTGTTTGTTAATTAGTTTGTTTGTTTGCTTGTTTTAATCAATTTTAAATCATGCTTTTTATTTGTTTTTGTTTCTAATGTCTCTGTAAAGCACTTTGAACCACCTTGTTGTTGAATTGTGCTATACAAATAAACTTGCCTTGCCTTGCCTTGCCTTGTAGGGTTACTGCAGAAGGAGTCGGGGGATAAATGTTATCAGGCATTGTTTCAGGTTTTGAGAGAAGGAAGGTTGTTTGGGAGGATATGAAGTGGGGTTTTTTGTTTGTTTGTTTGTTTTTATTTTATTTTGTTTTTTAGCGTGATTTCTGTCCACACTCCATACCAGTGGTGTCGGTAATGCACTATGCAGTTGTTTGCCAACCGCCAATAATACGTAAAAGAAGAAGAAGAAGAAGCGGAAAAAAGTGCGAGAGAGAGCGTGAGAAAAATAAAAAAAAATAAAAATCCATTGGGAGCGGTTTCGCGTCGCTCACTTCAAAGATCTGGCTCTCCTCACTATTTCCCCTGTTTAAAGTAAGTTTCCCTTACAGATCTGTATAAACGTGGCAGCATGTGTTACTGTTGCTTATTAGCCCATTATCATTGTTCGTTGTAGCGGAAGATGTGAATTGCGGACTGTTTTTGCTGAAAAGTTCCAGTTAACCTCTGTTGTTGTGTATGCTTGTTTTCGCAATTACCCCGCCATATTGTGTGAAGATTTTTTCTGTTACTGTCTGTAAAAGTTAACTACTGAACGACATGCAGTACTTAAAGTATTATTTCATTGCTGTGGGAAGTTAGTGACTGTGTCAGCTAACATCTGCAAGTTAAAAATATGTTTTTGTCCGTTAATGTTATGTAAAGTATTGTCACTATATACAGACGCGTGAGAGTGAGAGCTGCGTGTCCGTGCCATTCTTTCACTTCTCCTCACTATTTCCCCTGTTTTAGGGCACAACATTGGTCTGTTTCCTCTCTAATCATTCTGACAGTTTTTATAGGACAGTCCATCATTTCACAACTGTGCTCCAAAGCTGAATTTCTCACTATCATGCAGTCAGTTTATGTGCTTTACATCCCTCATGTCTATCTCCATCTTTGTGCCTCACAGGGAAATCGAGGGTCAGGTGTATGTTGGAGAGGTGAAGGAGAAAGAGAAAGCTAAGAAACAGTAGGAGAAGGCTGTTTCCTCTGGACAGACTGCTGGACTCGTCAAGTGAGTCGTCCAGATGAACCAGAAAGACAGATTGTACAAATTAACTGGAGCTGTTAATGTGTGATAGTCTTGTTGTTGTTGTGTTTTTACTTTTTTTATTTGTTTTTATTTGTTTACAGGGTTTCTGGAAGAAAGCCCTGTAGTTTTCAGTCTCTGTCAATATGGTTGGGGAAGCCTGCAGTCAGCTGAGACTGAAGAAGTCACTTGGATGAGTGATGAAACGTTTCTCCCACTGAAAACGTTACGTCCAGATGAACAGAACCAACTTTTTCAGATTTCTTTCTTGATCTTGAAACCATGGGTGTCGATTTTATTGCCACTTTGCTAAGTGTTTAAATAAGTGTCGATTGGATTCACTCTCTCAAACTTCCACAAACTAGCAAATATTATCTTTGTGGTTCACAGCACCTCACAGCCTCCTGGACATTGAGCTCAGGGCAGCTGGTCAATATAGGAAAACACACAGATACGTGTCCCTCCCACAGGACACTGAGAGTTTTGCTCTGCACTGAAGTCAGCCAGTGTTCAGTCAGAGTTTGGTCATGTCTGGACTGTTGGGTGTTCGCCTGCTGCTGCTGTGGGGCTGCGCCTGCCTCTGGCTGAGCAGCTCAGCCTCAGGAGCTCTGGTCATCTCCAGGCACGATGAAGCCATACAGGTAACGTCAAACACTTTTGTGATATGAAACTGAAATAACATTTTGGTATGATTTTGACAGCATTGTCCTCAGAAAGTAGTCCTGTAATTTAATTTAAAACAACAATGCAAAACTTAATCACAAACTGTCTGAGTTTTTGCTTAAAACTTACTTCATGTATTCTCCATAATATCCTGTGTGTGTATTTCAGAAAAGAAGAGGAGCTGCCAGATCACTGCAGGTACTTGGCAAACGATTCACATTAAAAAATAACAAGGCAGCACTAAGATCTACATTTCCATCGTATATTTATGTATTTGTCAGTTTACCAGTAGATATGTCTTAAAAAATGGTGTGATCTGTGTTATGAAGTTGAGCTGATATGATGCAGTACTAGAAACTGCAGTTTAACAGTGATTTAAACCTAATGAGGTGTTTTCACTAAGACAAAGAGACTATGTGTGAACTGAATCTGTCGCCCTTTTTTCTTACAGAAAAGAAGTACAAATGAAGCAATGGTAAGAAATGTATCCATTCATATTCCTGGTGATGATAATGGTGATGAGAGATAATTGATTTAATTCAGATTAACAGATCAGATTCATGGAGAGAAACCTGCTTGTTGTTCTCGATGGGATGTGTGGATAAGCTCACAGGGACCTGAAGTGATGGCTGCCAAAAAAACTGTGTGATCAAAGTGTAGTGTCCGAGCTGCTGATTAATCTGCAAAGATTTGTCCTGTCTTCTATTACTTTCCTCCAAATGGGCAAACTCACTATAACAGTCTCTCGTTAGGGCTGTGCGATATGACCAAAATCTCATATCCCGATATAAGAATTCTATCGTCCCATAACGATATAAATCACAAAAATTTAACATTTTCTGTAAATTCTGTGAATCTCGGGCAGCTCGACTTGCGTGAAGCATTTCCAGCTGCCCGTCCTTTACCTGGAGTCGAGTGTTTTAACCGATGCATGAAACTATACATTTTTAGACATAAGTTGTAACGGCCGCTGTTTTCTTTGTATTTATTAGACGGCGTGCTGCGGGGAAAAGCCTGTTCAAATGTTACAAATGTTAGTCTTTTCAGTTTTTTCCCCACTTTTTTCCTGTTTCAAAATCAAACACCAGTTTGTGAGAAGATTATCTTCTTTTTTAATAGGCAGATAAAGTTTTACATTGGCTAATTTGCCAGTTGTATGTTAAAAATGTTCGTATTTTAATATTCAATAATGTTTTTGCCCAAAACATATGTGCACTATATGTCAGTAAAAATACTATGCAAATATTGCTGTCCTTGAATGCTGAATAAACACTGACAAAGCACTGATTGTATCTCTTGTACTTTATCAACGCAGTATCTAAAAACCGTAGTGGTTAAAAACTCATTCTAATAAGCGTTAAAAGCGCATTTGGTTATTAGGTTTATAGGGTTATTGAATTATGGTTAACGGTTGGTAGAATTGTTTTTAACATTATCTGCCAATTACATCTGCCACCCTTCTCCAAATCTGTGCCCATACCTGGCCCCCCCAACAAAAATTTTCTTGACACGCCACTGACTAAAGTGACCATCAGAACGATGAAAAATTATTGCCGTCAACAGTTTATTTTGCAACACCACGAAAATAAACTATAGCGTAAAATGAAACGATAGACGTTTTTATATCGTCATCCGATATGTATCGTTATATCGAACAGCCCTACCTCTCATTACTTTGAAAGGCTTTTTAAATTCAAACACTACACTTGATATAAACTAGAGATCATTAACGTATAAACAAATAGGAATATGTGAGTTACCAAAGGTCAGTGAGGCAAAAAACAAATCCCCCCAAACAAACAATGCTGCATCATGAAAGGAGAACGCAAACTCCTTTAAACAGCAGGTGGACATATTAAGCTAGTCCATCCAGATGAACAGCACACAGGTAAAATTTGTAAAATACTCTCAGCTCAGTTTAGTGATGTGATACAAACAAGGAGTATTTTAAAAAAAGTGTCAAGAGATTATAAATTGTACATTTATGCAACACCTGCTGCTGGTGTGAAGATCTGAGCAGAGTAACAATTGTGTTTTTAAACAGAAAATAAAAGGGCAGCTCTTTTCTTATATGCTGATTCATTACACATGTGAGATAGTTGATTTAATTCAGATTAAAAAATCAGATTCATAGAGAGAAACCCATTTTTATCTTCTTACATTTTCTTCTGTCTCTCTGTCTCAGGTGGAGGTGCACAGTGTGACAGTGGACTGCACTGTGACCTCTCGTTTTGCCCACACTGTCATGACCTCCAAGGCGTTCAACAAAGCAAACTCGTCACAGGAAATCTTTTTTGAAGTGGAGCTGCCCAAGACTGCTTTCATCACAAACTTCAGCATGTTAGTCTGTTTCTTCTCTAATCATTCTGACAGTTTTATAGGACAGTCCTTCATTTCACAACTTTGCTCCAAAGCTGAATTTCTCACTATCATGTAGTCAGTTTATGTGCTTTACATCCCTCATGTCTATCTCCATCTTTGTGCCTCATCCACAGGGAAATTGAGGGTCAGGTGTATGTTGGAGAGGTGAAGGAGAAAGAGAAAGCTAAGAAACAGTACGAGAAGGCTGTTTCCTCTGGACAGACTGCTGGACTCGTCAAGTGAGTCGTCCAGATGAACCAGAAACACAGATCGTCTAAATTCACCGGAACAGCTCTCAGATATCTCTGCGACATTTTTGTTGTTGTTATTTTGTTTTTTGGCTTTTTTCCAGGGCTTCTGGGAGAAAGATGGAGAAGTTTTCAGTCTCTGTCAATATTGCAGCTGAAAGCAACGTGACCTTTGTCCTGACATATGAGGAGCTCCTTCAGAGGAAACTGGGCCGATATGAGCTTTTGACCAGAGTCAAACCCAAAACACTGGTTCAGGACTTTCAGGTGAATCCAGGTTGCACAAACATGCAGTCAGCTGAGACTGATGAAGTGACTTGGATGAGTGACAAAATGTTTCTTGCACTGAAAACAGTTACATCCACATGAACAGAATCCACAAATCAACTTTTTGGGATTTCCTTACCTGGATGATTGAGCATGCATTAAGACATTTTAACCCTCATAGGGTGATTTCCTGATTTACATTAGAAATGATCTCCTGTCTCCATGTTTGCCTTTGTGGAAACAGATTGTGACAAACATCTATGAGCCTCAGGGCATTTCTTATGTTGACGCCCATGCAACCTTCCTCTCGAATGAGCTGCTCCCTCTGGTGGAGAAAACTGTCACAGACAGAAAGGTACCTTCATACAATAATAAACCTTCTGATTATTGTGCTGCATTTTATTGCACGGTTGAATCTCAGTTGGGATCATAATTGTGTATGTATTATTCCCTTTTCAGGCGCATATCTCCTTCTCACCAACCATGGAGCAGCAGAGGAAGTGTCCAGGTTGTGATGGAACACTTATTGATGGAGATTTTATTGTCAGCTATGATGTGAAGCGAGAGAAGAACCTTGGGGACATACAGGTCAGTGAAAGCTTCAAGTACTGAATAAGATCAAATTTAATCAATTTTATTTTTTACACCATTGTTTTAAAATTCATTACTTTTTGGAATCTGTCTCTTCTTCAGATTGTAAATGGATACTTTGTGCACTTCTTTGCTCCTGAATTACCTAAACTCCCAAAGAATGTGGTCTTTGTAATTGACACAAGTGGATCAATGAGTGGAAGAAAGATGGAGCAGGTAAGAAGTCGTTCTGACCCCTGATGTGCTTCTAATATGTCAAAGTTCACGTGGACACACGTCATTCTCTGACTCTTTGTAGACAAAAGAAGCTATGCTGGCCATTCTTCAACAAGTCCATGAAGACGACCACTTTGCCATCATCCTGTTTGATTCTGTTATTGAAACCTGGAAGGATTCACTTACCAAAGCAACAAAGGAAAACATAGCTGAAGCCATGAATTACATCAGAAGAATGCGTAGCAGAGGAGGTAATAAATACAAAAAAACAAGTAAACAAAACAAAAAAACCAAACACCTAACAGCACAAAAACATTAATAGTTTATGCATTTTAAAACATGAATTGTGTTTTTCTTTTAGCAACCAATATTAATGATGCAGTGTTGACCGCTGTAAACATGCTGGTCAGAGACAGACAGATGGAGAGGCTACCAGAGAGAAGTGCAGATATGATTATATTACTGACTGATGGAATGCCAAATGAGGGTAAGTATGTAGAGTGCAAACATACCGTAGGCTAGATTATGTTTGTTCAGCATTTAACATTTAACATTACATTGCGTTTAGCATTTTTTTTTCTTTATGTTTTGCATGCATGCATTTGTAGGAGAGAGCAACACTGGCAAGATCCAGGAGAATGTGCGTACAGCTATTGGGGGAAAAATGTCTCTGTACTGTCTTGGATTTGGAAATGATGTGGATTACTCCTTCCTGGATGTGATGAGCAGACAAAACAAAGGCCTGGCCCGCAGAATCTTTGAAGCTTCAGATGCTGCTGCTCAGCTCCAGGTGCGAGTTCCTCTTCCACACTAATCTGTGTAGCTCCCTTATTTAGAAACCTTTAGATAATAACTTCTTCCACAGTGTAACCTCGTATGCTTTATCCAAGCATACTTTCTGCTAAATCACCTGCAAATTATAATTATAATAAATGCAGCCTGTTTGTAGCTTTGGAAACCAGAATCACTGAGTTGGAGTCCCAGCTCCAGACCCTTGAAAATCCTGCAGCTAGCCAGAGCCCTGTAGTCCATGTGGGCAACGATAGCTTGGCCATCATTAACAGCCCCCCAGCAGCTTGTACAGAGCAGCAGTAGTGATGGGATTTCCGGCTCTTTTTAGAGAACTGGCTCTTTTGGCTTGACTCACTAAAAAGAGTCGGCTCTTTCAGCTCCGAACCGGCTCTTCAGGTTGTTTTGTTGCTTTAATTAATTTATTATTAACAATAATATAAAATTATGCACAAAAGGAATTACTAATATAAAAAAAGTGGGTTTATTTATATATGTTTATATATAAATATATGCGGTGGCCCCTAGAGACAAAACACGTACAAACTCCAAAAAGCGCATACAAATTCTAATGCGCATTTCTAGCATTAACTGAACTTTCAAAACAGAGCTATCTAGATCACTTAAATTACACAATTGAAAGCATATGTGTATTGTTTGTGTATTTATACACAAGCACTCATATCAATCAGTCAATCAATCAATCAATCAAGGCTTTATTCGCCACGTGCAGGTTGCCCTGCTGTGAAATAGCATCACATGGGGATACAGGTCGGAGATCGGTAGCGTTACAGAAAAAACACTGAAATATACACTACAATGGGAAAGTACAAGAGGGAAAAAAAGAGACCTCCACTCATGCTGGGCTCCTGGGAGGACAGCATGAGAACAGGAAACAAAAAAACTCCTCTTCACAAGGGACCAGGAAGCAGAGTTGCAGTCTTACACGCCTCTCTGCAGCTTCTCTCCTCCTGCTACCCCCCCAAAAACCCATCTCCATAGAGACTGTGTCAGCTTCCAAAAAGACAAAAAACAAACTAAAAACCAGCAACAAACAACTTAAACATAAACAATTACAAAGAAAGAACAATAACGTATCCACATCTGAACCAAAGAGTAAAACAGTGAAATGTAGATTATTAAATATTAGGTCTCTCTCCTCCAAGTGACTTAATAATTGATCAACAAATTGATTTACTCTGCCTTACAGAAACCTGGTTGCAGCAAGATGATTATGTTAGTTTAAATGAATCAACCCCCCCCCCCCCCGAGTCATTCTAACTACCAGAAATCTCGAAGCACAGGCCGAGGGGGCGGTGTGGCAGCAATTTTTCACACCACCCTATTAATTAATGAAAGACCAAGACAGACTTTTAATTCATTTGATGCCTGATGCTTAGCTTTGTCCACCCCAGCTGTAAAACTCAGAAACCAGTCTTACTTGTTATCATCTATCGTCCACCTGGGCCTTACACAGAGTTTCTGTCTGATTTCTCAGACTTTATATCTAATTTAGTTCTGAGCTCAGATAAAATAATTATTGTGGGTGATTTTAACATCCATGTAGATGCTAAAAATGACAGCCTCAACATGGCATTTAATCTGTTATTAGACTCAATTGGCTTCTCTCAATGTAAAAGAACCCACCCACCACTTTAATCACACTCTAGATCTTGTTTTAACATATGGCATAGAAACTGAACATTTAACAGTGTTTCCTGAAAACCCTCTCCTGTCTGATCATTTCCTGATAACATTTACATTTACAATAATTGATTACACAGCAGTGGAGAGTAGACTTTATCACAGTAGATGTCTTTCTGAAAGCGCTGTAACTAAGTTTAAGAATATAATCCACCCACTGTTATCATCTTCAATGCCCTGTACCAACACAGAGCAGAGCAGCTATCTGAACGCTACTCCAACAGAGGTCGATTATCTTGTTAATAATTTTACCTCCTCACTACGTACGACTCTGGATACTGTAGCTCCTGTGAAAACTAAGGTCTCTAATCAGAAGTACCTGACTCCGTGGTATAATTCTCAAATACGTACCCTAAAGCAGATGACTCATAAGCTGGAGAGGAAATGGCGTGTCACAAATTTAGAGGATCATCATTTAGCCTGGAGAAATAGTTTGCTGCTTTATAAGAAAGCCCTCCGCAAAGCCAGAACATCTTACTATTCGTCACTGATTGAAGAAAATAAGAACAACCCCAGGTTTCTCTTCAGCACTGTAGCCAGGCTGACAAACAGTCAGAGCTCTTTTGAGCCAACCATCCTGTTATATCCTCTCTTATAACTTAACTGGTAAGTAACGACGCCTTCTTTAGTTGTAGTGATTTACTTTAATAAACAGTCTAAGGAAAGGCGCAGGCATATCAATGCGCACATACACCACACTTTGTGTTCTCTACTTTGTAACAGAAAGTAGTACCACAAACTATAAACTGATTTTACTAAATACATAACAGTTCCTCCCATCCAACTTTGATGAACACAATAGGTACCAAACAATCAAAATATTTTCAGATAAATGCTGTAAACCAATAATTTAACTTGAACTGAAATATGACACCTACTCAGTGATTTACAACATGGAGGTAGGTTGTTTCCTCTTAAACATTTGAACTGCTTTCCTACAAAATTAACTCGAAACCTATAAGTTCAGTCTCTGAGGTGCTCTCCGATTTCTCTCAGGGTACCGTCTGCCTGTTTGGTCAGACTCCATAGTGCTCTGTGTGGGAAGTTCAGGTGTTTGAGCATTGGTAGTTTCACGTAAATCCTGAACCTCAGGTGGTGAAGCGAGGGCAAACTCTTCTGAATCTTGAGGTGTAGATGTGCTCTCAGGTTGCTGTGGAACCATGCGACTTTCCGCATCTACAATCTGATCAACATGTCTACGCCAGACTAAGTTGGCTCCAACATTTACAGTGTATGTCAGTGGTCCGGTCCGTGACAGAATCGTGCCAGGCTGCCATTTCTGACTTGGGTCTCTGTAGTCCCTGGCGAGAACTTTTTGTCCAACATTGAAGAATCTAGTTTTGTTTCTTGTTGCTTCCACCATGGAAGACTGTTTGTCTTGGACATTCTTGCGAATGTCTGGTTTCAGCAAATCTAGACGTGATCTCAGATTCCGTCCCATGAAGAGCATTGCAGGTGTGTGTCCAGTTGTTGCATGAGTGGCGTTCCTGTAAGCCAGTAAGAAATTGTCTATTTTCTGTTGTAGCGGCTTCCCCTCTGTGCGACTGGCTTTCATTGACCGCTTGAAGGACTGGATGAACCGTTCGGCTTGTCCATTTGTTGCAGGATGATGGGGAGCTGAAGTGATATGTCGTATGCCGTTACTCCGAAGGAAACACTGGAACTCCTCTCCAGTAAACTGACGACCATTGTCACTTACGAGCTGTTGTGGCAGACCTGTGCGTGCAAACAGTGACCGAAGGCTATTGATTGTGCTGGCAGCTGTTGCTTGCTTTACGGGGAAGATTTCTGGCCATTTTGAGTGAGCATCAACCACAACTAGGAACATTTGGTCCATAAATGGGCCAGCATAGTCTACATGGATGCGTTGCCATGGAGCGGATGGCCACTCCCACGCGTGTACAGGTGCTGTTTGAGGTTGACGCAGCGTCTGCTGACAACCAGTGCAGGATTTTGCCATGTTCTCTATTTCACAGTCAAGGCCTGGCCACCAAACATAGCTTCTAGCAAGAGATTTCATCTTAACCACACCTAAATGTCCATTGTGCAGTGAGTCCAGTACCGTTGTACGTAGTTTGGGTGGCAGAATGACACGAGTTCCCCACATAACACATCCTTGGCAAACGGATAGTTGGTCTTTGCGGGTGGAGTACGCAGAGAACTGAGTGTCAGTGCAGGACGGCCAACCATTCACAGTAAAATCGTATACTTTGGACAAGATTGTGTCTCGGCTCGTTTCTCTTTCACCTGAGCACTTGTGACAGGTAGGGGTTCCATTTGTGTAACGTGAAACACAGTAGCTGGATCAGTCAGTTCTTCAGTGGGTTGCATGTGTGGAAGACGTGAAAGTCCATCTGCATTTCCATGTAACTTTGTCCCTTTGAACTCAATGGTGTAGGTGTGTGCACCTAGGAACAAAGCCCATCGCTGCAAGCGTGCCGCAGCCATGGTTGGAATACCTTTCTGAGGGTTAAAGATGGACACCAGCGGTCGGTGGTCTGTGATCAGGGTGAAGTGTCGACCATATAAATACTGATTAAACTTCTTCACGCCCCACACTAGACTGAGTGCTTCTCTGTCTATCTGTGCATAGTTGCGTTCGGCTGCATTTAGGGACCTTGAAGCAAAGGCAACTGGGCGTTCCGATCCATCAGGCATTTTGTGAGATAGCACAGCACCAATGCCATATGGTGAGGCATCACAGGCGAGGCGAAGTGGTAGATTGGAGTCAAAGTGTGTCAGAACCTCCTCTGATGTAATGAGCTGCTTAGCGCCATTAAATGCCTCTTCACAGTTTTTTGTCCATTTCCATTTGACATTTTGTTGCAGCAGAGAGTTCAGCGGGTGCAGGACTGTTGAAAGGTTTGGTAGAAACTTGTGGTAATAATTAATTAAGCCCAAGAAAGAGCGCAGTTGACTCACATTTTTAGGTTCTGGTGCCTTCAGGACTGCTTCAACTTTGTCCTTGGTTTTGTGGAGCCCATGTCTGTCGATCTTGTGTCCACAATACTCAATGGCATCCTTAAAGAACTCACATTTGTTTTTGTTTGCTCTCAGTCCATATTTTTCTAGCCTGGCCAGGACTGCTGTTAGGTTAGCCAGATGAGTCTCCTCATCAACACCAGTGACGATTATGTCATCCAGAAAACACTGTGTTCCTGGAATGCCTTGTAGGACCTGATCCATGGCACGTTGCCATACTGCTGGGGCACTGGCGATACCAAATACCAGTCTGTTGTACTGATATAGGCCTTTGTGAGTGTTTATTACCAGATATTTCCTGGATGTCTCTTCTACTTCCATCTGGAGATAAGCCTGGGCAAGGTCAATTTTTGAAAAGTGTTTGCCACCTGCTACTGCTGTGAATATGTCTTCTATCCGTGGAAGTGGGTACTGATCTATGCGGAGAACTGGGTTCACTGAAACCTTAAAATCACCACAGATCCGCACACTGTCACTTGCTTTCTTGCTTACTGATACTATTGGTGTAGCCCAATCTGACCATTCCACCTTGGTGAGTATTCCTTGCTCTTCCAAGCGTTGGAGCTCTGCTTCAACTTTAGGGCGTAAAGCATAAGGTACAGGGCGTGCCTTGTGGAATCTTGGTTTTGCATTGTCCTCTAGTATGATCTGTGCTTTAATATTTTTCAGGGTGCCGATTCCATCTTTGAACACCTGGGCATGGTTATTAAGGATCTGTTTCAGTCTTTCATCTACAGAATTTGCACTCAGGCCTCGTTCTAGTCTCATTGACTTCATTTCTTTCCAGTTGAGGTGGATGTGTTTCAACCAGTCACGCCCAAATAATGGCACACCTCCATTTTTCAGAACATAAAGTTCCAGGTTGCATTTCTTTTTCTCATATTCCACTTTCACTTTTAGTTTTCCCAGAGGAGTTATTCTTTCACCTGTGTACGTTTTCAGTTTCACTGAGGTGTGCTTCAGTTTCAGATTGGGGAATTTGTTCCTGTAATCTTCATATGAAATCAGGGAGAGAGCAGACCCAGTGTCCAGTTCCATCTGTAACTCAATCCCTTGTATTTTAGGTGTGAGCCATATTGCATCATTATCTTTCTCTTGCATTGTGTACAGTTCCAGGCATGCCAAATCCTCCTCAGAATCAGTTGGCTCTGACTCGTTTACTTCATGCAGCTTTCTGTCTCTTTTCCACATTTTGTTTTTCTTTTTATCATACTGCTTTGATTTACACATTTTCTGTATATGCCCCTTTTTGTTACATTGCAGGCATTCTTTCTCTTTAAACCAGCAATTAGCAGCGTCATGTGACTTTTTGCCGCATCTGAAGCACATCGGTAATTTGTTATTGCGCTGCGGATGTATTTTATTTACAGAACATGGCTCCGTGCCTTTTCCCTGAAGCTCTCCGGCATCTTTTGCTGCTGTCTCCATCGATATCGCTATCTCTAATGCACGGTGCAAAGTGAGGTTATCCTCTGTGAGAAGTCGTTTCTGTGTGCCTTCATTGTTCATGCCGCAGACGAAACGGTCTCTCAGCGCATCTGACAGCCCCTCCCCGAACTGACAGTGTTCCGACAGCCGCCGGAGTTCCGCGATGTACTCCGATGTGGACTCATTCTTTAGTTGATTTCGTTTATGAAATCGGAAACGTTCGGCTATAACCAGTGGCTTCGGTTGGAAATGTTTTTGGAGCACTTCTGTGATCTCCTTGAAACTTTTGTCAGCTGGTTTGGTCGGTGTGATGAGGCTGCGCAACAAGTTGTATGTTTTCGCTCCCATCACACTCAGTAACACAGCAACTTTCCTCTCATCTTCTACTTTGTTAGCCCGACAATACTGTTCAACTCTCTCCACATATGTTGTCCAATCCTCTGTGCCACTATCAAAAACGTCCATTTGTCCAACGCCTCCTGACATTTTCTCGGTATTTTTATAAGCGTCCTTCACTTAAAAGAATTGATGTTACTCACGTCCTCTCTTTAGCCAGGCAGGTGAGCTAGCATCCACACGGAGGGTTAGTTGTTTTGGCCCTAACCTTTTTCGTGTCTCTTTGGCCACTTTCACAAGGATTTCCCCCTCTCTGTCGTCCAATGCACATCGGGGATCCGTTTTAATCCTCGTCGCCAGTCTGTTATATCCTCTCTTATAACTTAACTGGTAAGTAACGACGCCTTCTTTAGTTGTAGTGATTTACTTTAATAAACAGTCTAAGGAAAGGCGCAGGCATATCAATGCGCACATACACCACACTTTGTGTTCTCTACTTTGTAACAGAAAGTAGTACCACAAACTATAAACTGATTTTACTAAATACATAACACATCCCTTTAACGTTAACTAGTAATGACTTCATGAACTTCTTCACAAATAAAATTATCATTAGAGAAAAAATTACCAATAATCATCCCACAGATGTAATATTATCTACAGCTACTCTTAGTACCATTGATGTTAAGTTAGACTCTTTTTCTCCAGTTGATCTTTCTGAGTTAACTTCAATAATTACTTCCTCCAAACCATCAATGTGTCTTTTAGACCCCATTCCTACAAAACTGCTCAAAGAAGTCCTGCCATTAATTAATTCTTCGATCTTAAATATGATCAACCTATGTACCACAGGCCTTCAAGGTGGCTGTAGTTAAACCTTTACTCAAAAAGCCATCTCTAGACCCAGCAGTCTTAGCTAATTATAGGCCAATCTCCAACCTTCCTTTCATATCAAAAATCCTTGAAAGAGTAGTTGTCAAACAGCTAACAGATCATCTGCAGAGGAATGGTTTATTTGAAGAGTTTCAGTCAGGTTTCAGAGCTCATCACAGCACAGAAACAGTTTTAGTGAAGGTTTACAAATGATCTTCTTATGGCCTCTGACAGTGGACTCATCTCTGTGCTTGTCCTGCTAGACCTTAGTGCAGCATTCGATACTGTCGACCATAATATCCTATTAGAGCGATTAGAACATGCTGTAGGTATTACAGGTACTGCACTGCAGTGGTTTGTATCATATCTATCTAATAGACTCCAATTTGTACATGTAAATGGAGAGTCCTCTTCACACACTGAGGTTAATTATGGAGTTCCACAGGGTTCAGTGCTAGGACCAATTCTGTTTACATTATACATGCTTCCCTTAGGCAGCATCATTAGAAGACATAGCATACATTTTCACTGCTATGCAGATGACACCCAGCTCTATCGATCCATGAAGCCAGATAACACACACCAATTAGTTAAACTGCAGGAATGTCTTAAAGACATAAAGACCTGGATGGCCGCTAACTTTCTGCTTCTTAATTCAGATAAAATTGAGGTTATTGTACTCGGCCCTGAAAAGCTTAGAAATATGGTATCTAACCAGATTCTTACTCTGGATGGCATTACCTTGGCCTCCAGTAACGCTGTGAGGAACCTTGGAGTCATTTTTGACCAGGACACGTCCTTCAACGCACATATTAAACAAATATGTAAGACTGCGTTCTTTCATTTGCGCAACATCTCTAAAATTAGAAATATCCTGTCTCAGAGTGACGCTGAAAAACTAGTTCATGCTTTTATTACTTCCAGGCTGGACTACTGCAATTCATTATTATCAGGATGTCCAAAAAACTCGCTGAAAAGCCTTCAGCTAATCCAAAATGCTGCAGCAAGACTACTGACAGGGACTAGAAAGAGAGAGCAGATTTCTCCTGTTTTGGCTTCCCTTCATTGGCTTCCTGTTAAATCCAGAATTGAATTCAAAATCCTGTTCCTCACATACAAGGTCTTAAATAATCAGGCCCCATCTTATCTTAATGACCTTGTAGTACCATATCACCCTATTAGAGCACTTCGCTCTCGCTCTGCAGGCCTACTTGTTGTTCCTAGAGTATTTAAAAGTAGAATGGGAGGGAGAGCCTTCAGTTTTCAGGCCCCTCTTCTGTGGAACCAGCTTCCAGTTTGGATTCGGGAGACAGACACTATCTCTACTTTCAAGATTAGGCTTAAAACTTTCCTTTTTGCTAAAGCATATAGTTAGGGCTGGACCAGGTGACCCTGAATCCTCCCTTAGTTATGCTGCAATAGACGTAGGCTGCCGGGGGATTCCCATGATGCATTGAGTTTTTCCTTTCCAGTCACCTTTCTCACTCACTATGTATTAACAGACCTCTCTGCATTGAATCATATCTGTTATTAACCTCTGTCTCTCTTCCACAGCATGTCTTTTATCCTGTCTTCCTTCTCTCACCCCAACCGGTCGCAGCAGACCGGTTGGGGTCCGCCCCTCCCTGAGCCTGGTTCTGCCGGAGGTTTCTTCCTGTTAAAAGGGAGTTTTTCCTTTCCACTGTCACCAGAGTGCTTGCTCATAGGGGGTCATATGATTGTTGGGTTTTTCTCTGTATCTATGAAGCGCCTTGAGGCGACTTTTGTTGTGATTTGGCGCTATATAAATAAAATTGAATTGAATTGGGGGAAAAAAGCACAAATGTCCACAGCACAACATTATGGAACACGTGACAAGCCACAGGGTTGGGTGGGGGGTGAGGAGTAATCCGAAGCAAACGCAGCAGCCATCCTGCCCAGCGCTACCATTCAGACCCGCCGTGTTCCCAGGAGGGAACAAGCATCGAAGGCGTTTGGAAAGAGAGGGGGGATGAGTGTGTGCATATCAGTGTATATGTATGTGTGTGCGTGTCCAGAGTTCAGCTGAGACAGTGTCCTTCGCCCTGCTAGGCTAAGTAAACAGTCTTCTTGGGGGCGATCGTGGCTCAAGAGTTGGGCGTTCGCCTTGTAATCGGAAGGTTGCCGGTTCGAGCCCCGGCTTGGACAGTCTTGGTCGTTGTGTCCTTGGGCAAGACACTTCACCTGTTGCCTACTGGTGGTGGTCAGAGGGCCCGGTGGCGCCAGTGTCTGGCATCCTCGCCTCTGTCAGTGCGCCCCAGGGTGGCTGTGGCTACAATGTAGCTTGCCATCACCTGTGTGTGAATGGGTGGATGACTGGATATGTAAAGCGCTTTGGGGTCCTTAGGGACTAGTAAAGCGCTATATAAATACAGGCCATTTACCATTTCCAGCCAACCCAGGTGGCCTTGCATGGAATGGGAAGGAACAATCTAAACACAGTCGTTATCAGGGTGGTTTTGTTCGGCTCCAGCCTTGCGACCGCAGCTGGCGCCGAAAGGGTATCCGCATGAAGTGATGGTGTTTTTTACTTTAGTGCGAACAGCTCATATGAATTTCAAAGCAGTTCTAACAGTCCAACACTGGTCACTCAATCTGTCGTTGGAGAGCTGCGAGCTTCGCCATGATGTTATTAAACTTGCGCTCTGTGATGTTGTCATTCTTGTGCTCATTCTGAGAACTCACGACCACAGTGAGCCTCCCCAAGATGTCATCCAATTTGCGCTCAGAGATGTTATTCCAAGCGAGCCATATATATTCAAATAATTAAAAAAAAAAAAAAAAAAAAAAGTTCATTTACCTGTTACTACCACACACCAAATCCGGTCGTTGGTATTTGCTGGCTTGTGTAGCCACTAGGTAACAAAAGCTCAACACTGCGCCTACCATCCTGGAGCACTTCTGTTGTGTTTTGTACAGTGTTTTGAGTTTTTACGTGTTTTGCAGTTTGTACGTGCTTCGGAATCTGTACGTGCTTTGTCTCTAGGGGCCACCGTAAATATACTTTTATTTATTCACTCCACATAAAATGTAATAAATAAATCATATAATACAAAAACCAACTATTTACATTTCAACTTTTAACTATTTTAATTTTCAGCTTTTTCCTTTTACAAATTTAAAGTGAAACAACACAAAACACTACAAACTACAACACAATTAAATATAAATTAAAATATGAAAACAAAAAGAACATGTATATTCTCTGTCATATGGGCCTGCATGAATAAACTTTCTGAATCCTTTATCATCCGCAACTGAAAATAGTTGTGGATGATTACTATACCTTTCTAATGTGATGTTGTTGTCCCTGGCTGTCTTTCTCTCTCTCTCCCTCCTGCTCTGTTCCTGTGCTACTGCGAGTGTAACTAACCCCCCCCCCCCCCCCCCCCCCCTTCCCAGTGCAAAGCACAAGGCTCGTATGCAAAGTGAAGCGGAAAAAAGTGCGAGAAAGAGGGGGGAAAAAAAACCCAAAAAAAAAAAAACACGGCTCGCGATAAGGAGCCGGCTCGCGTCGTTCACGTCAAAGATCCGGCTCTAAGAGCCATTTCGTTCGCGACCGACACATCACTAACAGACAGTTCAAATTCATTTGAATGCCTGACTCTTAACCAACACAATGCAGAACAGCTACCCAAACTCTACTGTCACAGAGGTTGATTATCTCGTTAATGGTGTTAGATTCTAATAGCATATGACTACTGTGGCTCCCCTGAAAATGGCCTCAAACAGACATACTTGACACCCTAGTATAACTCACAAATGCATACCCAACTGAAGAGGAGAGAAATATGGCTAAACACCAATTTAGAAGTTCTTCATTTAGCCTGGAAAAAGAGTTTGTTGCTCTTAAAAAGAAGCTCTCCATAAACCTAGAATATCTTACTATTCATGGGTGATTGCAAGAAACAAGAACAACCTCAGATTTCTCTTCAGCACTCTAGAAGGGATGACAAAGAGTCAGAGCTCTGTTGAACAAACCATTGCTTTAAATGTAACCAGGCATAACTTCATGAATTTCTTTACAAATAAAAACGATTACAATACTGTTGATATTAATTTAGACTCTTTCTCTCTAATTGATCTTTTGACTTCAGTAATCACTTCCTCCAACCCATCAGTGTGTCTTTTAGACCCCATTTCTAAAAGACTCCTACCATCAATTAAGGCTTCAATCTTAAATATGGTCAAGCTATCTCTATTGATAGGCGCAGACTTTGAAGCTGGCAGTAATGAAGCCATTGGTCAAAAAGCCATCTCTTGACTCAAATGTCTAAGCAAATTACAGGCCAATCTCCAACCTTATTTTCATCTCAAAAACTCTTGAAATAGTAGTTGTCAAAAAACATGAAAACTGATCTGCAGCGAAATTGGTCAGCTTTAAGAGCTCATCACTGTACAGAAATGGCATTAGTGAAGGCTACAAGTAACCTTCTTATGCCCTTTGACATTGGGCTCATCTCCATGTTTGTCTTGCTAGACCTCAGTCTCAGTGCAGTGTTTGATACTGCTGACCATATTTAATTACAGTGATTAGAGTATGCTGTAGGTATTAAACGTACTGCACTGCAGTGGTTCAAATTAAGTCTATCTAATAGACTCTAATTTGTTCATGTAAATGGGGAATCCTCTTCACAAACAAAGATTCGTTATGGAGTTCCGCAGGGTTCTGTGCTCGGACCTATTTTGTTTACATTATAGATGCTTCCCTTAGGCAGTAAAATAAGAAGGCAGGGCTCTAGAGTGCGACCAATTTGGTCGCAAATGCGACCAAACGCTGTGATTACGTCTTTTTGCGCTGATTCTGAGCTGCAGATTTTGTCTCTCCAACCAAAATTCACCGAGCCAGCAGCAAAAGAAACAGCAAACTGCGCTTCACATTTGATCGATGTCGTCATGAATTTTGCTGTTTTGCTTCCACGACTATTAAAATCACACACCATGCATGCACAGCTAGCTCTCTCTCTATCTCTCTCTGTACCTGAAGAACAGTTTCCCGTCTCCAATCTCTGTTTTCTGTATTATTCATTCGCTTATTACCCACCAGTCTACCGTTGTTTACAGCGCTGTCGGCTGCTGTCTTTTTCTTTTCTTTTTTCACTTAAATGACCTCGGACAAGAAAGCCTATTTTTTCTGTTGTTCAATACTGAAGAAATTTAAACTTTATATGCAGAACATTGTAGAATATTTTTAAGGTTATCTGCTATAAAAAGCCAGACCAGGAAAATCTCCTTCATGTTTTTCTGTGTTTTATTCTCAGTTACTTTCACACAAAGGCATCTGCTGTGATGTTCACAATTCTGATGAAGTCAGTACTGATAAATGATCAGAATTATAATATTTCTGACTGTCTGAGGCTAAGTTGAATCGAATCGGGACTTTGAAAACCGGAATCGAATGGATTATAGAAATCAGTGATGATACCCAGCCCTAGTGAGCAGCCTAGGCACGACAGAAGTGGATGTAGCTGTAATAGGAAAAGAACTATTGCTAACTTTTCTGTTAAGTTAAGGCCTGATCCTTCTGAAATTCATAGCCAGTGCTCTGACACGGTGTCATCAATCTTTGAATGCTGAAAAAGCACAGTGTATCCAGAAAAACACATTATATTATATAAATTATTATAAAATTTGTGTGCGCCTAACTTTTGTGCCGGTACGCCTAACGGTACGCCCATGGCAAAAAGTTAGTCTAGAGCCCTGGAAGGCATAGCATACTTTTTCATTTCCATACAGATGATATCCAGCTTTATCTATCAGTGAAGCCAGATAATACACACTAATTACTTAAACTGCAGAAAAGTCCGAAAACCATATTGAACAAATATGTAGGACTGTTTTCTTGCATCTTCGCAATATCTCTGAAATTACAAACATCCTGTTTCAGAATGATGTTGAAAAACTAGTTCATGCATTTCTAACTTCTAAAAAAACTCACTAAAAGCCTACAGTTGATCCAAAATGGTGCAGTGAGAGTACTGACTAAAAAGAGAGAGTATATTTCTCTGGGACTGGCTTCTCCTTATTGGCTCCCTGTTACATCACATACAAGCTCTTAAATACTCAGGTCCCACCTTCTCTTAAAGACCTCATAGTAATTTAGCACCTCAGTAGGGCACTTAGAGCTCTCTTACTTGTGGTTCCCAGGTTATTTAAAAGAAGAGTGGGAGGCAAACCCTTCAGTTTTCAGGGCCCTCTTCTGTGGGTTTGATTTCAGGAGCCAGACAGACATTGTCATTTTTTCTTTGATTTTATGTTTGGTACATCTTCATTTAAAGCACTGCAGTTATGCCATATTCCTATGAATTATGTAGTCAATATTTCATGCTAAATTTATAACAGAAAATTGGAATAAGCAAAAGTGATAAAGTGTGTGTATGCTTTTATTTCAGGGTTTCTACGATGAAGTGGCCAGCCCTCTACTTTTAGAGGTGGACATGCACTATCCTGACAATGCAGTGGATTCTCTGACCACCAGCCACTTTAGCTACTTGTTTAATGGCACAGAGATTGTTGTGGCTGGCCATTTAATTGACGACAACCTTGACAACTTCCTGGTGGAAGTGGTTGGACAGGGGGTGAGGAAAAAAAGAAAAACAAAAGAAATGGCAGAAACATTGAGACATTGAGTAGACATAGCCTATATTTATTTGTTTTACTCTGGTTTATATGGATTTTATCTTTTGTTTCTCCTGAAGCTCGAAGAAGACTTCAGAGTCCAGGGTCAGGTGAGTGCCGCAGACTGGGATGTTTTTTACCCAGACGAGGAGTACATCTTTGGAGATTTTACCGAGCGGTTGTGGGCCTACCTCACTATCCAGCAGTTACTGGACAAGAGGTCAGTTTAAATCAGTTCAGTTTGGCTGCTAAGGCACATTGTTCTCATAAGAAATATGGTATGATATATAGTCTTTGATGACACTTGTTCTTTTACCAGGACGCTCATTTTAATCATTTGATGTTCTTTTATAGATTTCCCTGTAGTAATACATATATTTTCCTTCTGGCAGCAAGAGCGGTACACCAGATGAGAAAGCCAACACAACAGCCAAGGCCCTGGATATGTCCCTGCAGTACAGCTTTGTCACCCCTCTCACATCCATGGTTGTTACCAAGCCCGAAACCGAAGACTCGACAAGCAGCCCTCTTATTGCTGACAAGCTGACTGAAGGTACCTGGAGAAAACAGAGTTTAAAAATGTAAAACACTGGACTGGCTTTTCTTAAAGAGACAAAAACTATATTGACTGATGAATCGGAGGGTGTGTGTGTGTGTGTGTGTGTGTGTGTGTGTGTGTGTGTGTGTCAAGTGTCACTTTGAAATGGCTGCAGTCAAGCTTTACCACAAAAGCAAAGCATGGCTGCAGCTCATTCATAAAGAGAACTGGTGACTGAGTTTACATTTTCCACATATTATTCCTCTTTAGTGAAGTATACCAGCAGAAGCTGGAGCTCCAGTTTAAAACTGTTATCTGTCTGTTTTTTCTCACAGAGCAAAGACAGCAGGCTGAAAAAATGAGTAAGTGATTTTGTTTTAACGATAAATCACAAAAAAGATTTATGGGACAAAGTCAATTTGTTGTATTCGTGTTGATTTGGATTTTATTCTCCCTGTTCAAAGCATATAATTATTTACCTGTGCAGTCGTATCCACGGCATTACCAGCCAGCACCTGCATTTGGTAAGTACATCATATACAGTTCAGATAGGATAGATTGTGCTCCAGCTATGACGTCTGACTTTGCTGATATTTACAGATCTGCATTAAGAGGCACAGTTAACTAGATAAAATGCCATGGCATCTTTCACAAACATAGGAGGACTTGGTGACTGCTTGAGTTTAAATTTGGTGCCACTTTAAATTATTGCTAATTATTATTTCAAGTCCTACTGCACTAACTGGTCCAAAGATGTGTGGAAATGCTCTTCATTTCTCTCAGATAATGAATATCTGTATGTTTTTCACAATAAATCACAAAAAAGATTTATGGGACAAAGTCAATTTGTTGTATTCGTGTTGATTTGGATTTTTGTTCTCCCTGTTCAAGAATATGATTATGATGATTGGCTTGTGAATTTGCATTCATGGGATTACGATCTAGAATCGGATTATTTTGGTAAGTACATCATATACAGTTCAGATAGAGTTATTTATACTCAATTTCTATCTTCAAGATGGCTCTTTATTGCTTTATTGTCTTGTTTTTCAATATTTATTACTCTTTCTTATTTTTTTTTTCTTCAGATTGCAAATGGATTTAATCATATTTTATCTGGTTTATAGGCCTCTTTTCTTTTATTTCCCTAAATAGATGCTAAAAATGACAACCTCAAAAATGTATGTAACCTATTATTAGAATCAATTGTCTTCTCGCAAAATGTAAAAGAACCCACCCATCACTGTAATCACACTCAAGATCTTGTTCTGACATATGGCATAGACATTGAACATAACAGTATTCCCTGAAAACCCTCTTTTGTCTGATCACTTCATAATAACATTTACATTTACAATAAAGGATTACACAGAAGTGGGGAATACATTTCATTGTAAATGACTTTCTGATGTAACCGTCTGTCTGTTGTAAATAACTTTAAGAGTATAATTCCTCCACCTTCTTCTACCTGAACTCTCCCATAATTCAAAACAAGAAAATTTTATTAATATAATGCCAAATCAAAGTTATAGTTTAGTTTGTTTTACAGGATTTTTCACAATATGAAAATACTTTTTAAAAATCGTATGATTCTTAAAAAGTGAAAACCGCAGTTTCTTAAAAATCATGGTTAAAATGTTTGCTGTTATCAAGCATTATGCTATTGACATTTACTTTCTTTTTTTCACGAGTCATATTTCCATATTTAATAGACAACTGTGAGTAAGTATTGTAAAAGTAAAAGTTTCGTAAAGAATATGAATTTCACACCCACACACAAGTCAGGCACTGGATAGGCAAGTTGGAACTGGATAATTTTAACTCGCTTCCTTGTGTTCCTAATGTCCCTGGCACACACTATTTTAAGGAAGTCACACACACTAATTTACAGGACAATATTCTAGTAAACAGTTGTGGGAGCAGAGTAACCCTCCTCTTTATCAACCATAGTGTGGGTGGAGTCTCATTGAAGGAACAAACTCCTCAAATGCTAAGAATTCCTTCCACATTTGTTTTCAGCTATGGGAAAGGCTGTTGCATTCCCAGACATGCCTGTGGTGTGGAGAGTCCTGCTACTGTCTGTTTGTGTCTACATCAGTCTTCTAGCTCAGACCTATGGAGCTCTGGTTATTTCCAGGAGAGATGCTCTAACACAGGTATCTTAAATAAGCTATGTACACTTTTTGGATGTAAAGAGACTCCTGTTTTATTGTTTTCTTTTTCAGTCCATACTTTTTTTTCCATTATTCCTTAATAGAGTAAAATTGGGAAAAACTGTGGTGTCATATCTAAACATTTATTTTGAAAGAAGTGACATAGTTATTTGAAGACATAACTCTAACCTGTAACTCAAATTGTGAGCGTTACAAACTTTGTTTATTGTCTTGTTTTCTTTCATGGTTTCACATTTTTGCAGAGACTTGTAGTCTGGAGTTAGGCTGCAAAACCAGTCAATGTCAACTTTTATTTTTGAAAATAAATACGCTTGAGTATTGCACAATACTTCTTCAGTTTATACAGGACAGAGCATGAGTCACAACTCAGGGAGTGACTATTGCATTTACATCTGAGAATCTTTTAGAAGCGCGGTGTCTGGAAAACCTCTACAAGACGTAGAGAAGTCTGTTTTAGTTGAGATTAAATATTTCAAAAGCACCAATTTTTCAGATTGGCATAATTGGTATATGGTTTAAAATAAAGCTCTGAGAATTCAATGCAGAGGTGTCGTTGCATGTTGTAGGTGATACAAGCAGTTTTTATACTTATCTTTTTACAGTCATCTTTTTAATTGTTTAGTAACATTACAGTCATTCTGTGCTGTGTTCCAGGAAACCAAAGAAACCGTGGGCATCAGGTCGATGAAGGTACTCATGTCACAGTGTCTAATTATGAAAGTAGACACATTTGCTGATACTTCATTCTGTGCATTGTTTATATGTCATTCATTTATGTTTTGACCCTGCTAAACACGTTCATGAAAATATTTATCAATTTTCTTTTTACAGAAAAGAAGTTCAAGCTCTGCAAATGTAAGAAACAGAGGCGGACAATTTTCAAAAATAGACCCTGGTCAACATGACTTATAGCTTCTAACTTACAGTAGTGTTACCAGCTTTTTCCAAAATTAAGTCCATACTTCCAGTAAAGTTTATCGCTTCCAGCTGCACTTGTCCCACTTGTCCCTCCCCCTGGTGCCCACTGAAAATGTATTTATTTACTCTCTGCTTATAAGAAACTACATGCAATTTTAATGTTAGGGTCTAGGCCATAGGTGTCAAACTCTGGCTAATTACATTTGGCCCGCGAAGCCACACCAAATTACTATTAGAGCTGGCCTACTGGTATTATACAGCTAATATATATATTTTGTTTAGTATTAAGCTTTGCTTGTTCCATATTCAGTTTTTCAGCAAAACGTGTTTGAGTCCATAAGAAAAGATTCATTCTTATATCTGGAGGAATAAATATATTTCAATAAATATTAACGTTAGCCCGCGACTTTGTTCCAGTTTTGAATTTTGGCCCACCGTGTATTTGAGTTTGACACACCTGGTCTAGGCTATGCAGTGCTGTGAAAAAGTACTTGCCTCTTCCTAATTTGTTTTTTGGCATATTTGTCACTCTTAAATGTTTCAGATCATCAAACCAATTTTATTATTAGACAAAGAATAAATACAACATCCAATTTTTAAATGAGGATTTCATTTATTAATGTAAAAAGTAACCAAACTTATTTGGCCTTATGTGAAAAAGTAAAATCATGAATTAACAACATTAGTTGGAAAGCTGTATTCAATTTCACTAGCCACACCCAAGTGTGATAACTATCAAACCTGTTGAATCAGGGAATCGCTAAAAGTATAACCGGTCTGACAAAGTGAAGCAGGCAGAAAGATTAAACAAAACCATGACATTATCATGCCATAATCTGAAGAAATGGCTGGGAAATAAAGTCAGTGACATCTATCAGTTTGGAAAGGGTTACAAACTATTTCTAAAGCTTTGGGACTCCAGTGAACCATGGCGAGAGCCAATATCCAGAAATTGACCAAAATTACCCCAGAAGCCATCAACAACTCATCCAGAAGATCACAAAGTTCATTCTCTGGAGCTCAAGCACACCTGGGTTATGCAGCAGGACAATGATCTGAAACATACTAGCAAGTCCAAATGGCTCAAAAAACCCCAAACCAACCAAACAAACAAAAAAAAAGCAATACAGGCCGATCATGCTCAAAAACCCTCCAGTGTGGCTGAATGAAAATAATTCAGAAAAGTGGGCCAAATTCCTCCACATGCGAGGTGATTTCAGACTCATTGCCACTTATTACAAATGCTTGATTCCAGTTTGTGCTGCCAAGGGTGGTGCAACCAGTTATTAGGATTAGGAGGGAAAGAGTAGGGAGCCAAATGGATTTAATAACTTTGATAACTTTGTCTCCCTTAATAAATTAAATCATCATTTATAAACTGCATGATCTGAAGCATGTAAGTGCGAGAAATATGAAAAAAAAAAAGAAATCAAGAAAGAGGCAAATACTTTTTCATTTTTCTTGTGCTTTTATTAAATTGGTTGATGTTGTAAAATTTATAATTGTTGGGTTTACACTGTGGGTTGTCATTTATGCTTAGAAATATATACTCATATATACTTAGAGTTTTATAATCGATTGCATAATGATAGAGGTCTGATCCTTAGCAGTCTGCAAAGACTGTGTGCCTCCCGGAGCACTCTGGCAAACACACACATCTTAAGGTCATGAGAGCGGTCGTACCTTCTCTTACTGATTTATGGTATAGGAGGACACCTACTCTGTATCTGCTTAAGTATAAGAACCCTTTGTTTAGGTGGACCGCTGGACTCCTGGCACCAGCATTGGGGAGTCTTCACAGGGTCACATCTTGACCACACACACACACGTACACGCAGACAAGGTACTCTTTGTTCACATGTATACCTGTGTAAGACGTCATGTTAATGAACTTATGTATATTCATGTAACCACAATAAAGAGCAGTGCTATGAGGGAGCAGACGAGAGCGACTGGGGTTCGAGCGGAAGGAATGGCGCTCGTCACAGTTCTCTCCCTCGTGCACGAGATCAAACAAAGAGCTCTGCTTGGTGTCCAATGCTTTTTGCTGTTGTAGTAGGATTGTCTCTTTCCAGCGGTGGGTCTGTGCCAGACAGACCTAACAATAATTCTCTTGAACTACACTAATAATCTTTTTCTGTCAGCACATTACATTTTCCATTTATTCAAAAGGTGGAGGTGCAAAGCATTCGAATCACCTGCACCGTGTCGTCTCGTTTCGCACACACGGTCATGTCTTCCAAGGCGCTAAACAAAGAGAACTCATCCCAGGAAATCTTTTTTGAAGTAGAGTTGCCCAAGATGGCCTTCATCACCAACTTTAGCATGTCAGTCAATAGTACAGCATTTTTGACAATGATCATAGAGCGCATCCTCCTTTAATGTTGACACATATCCTCGTGGGTCACAGGGAAATTGATGGTCAGGTGTATGTTGGAGAGGTGAAGGAGAAAGAGAGCGCCAAGGAGCAGTATGAGAAGGCTGTTTCTTCTGGGAAGACTGCTGGACTTGTCAAGTATACTGGAAAAAGATTAAGATTAAACATCCCAACCTCCACCCTCAACCTGCAATAATGTAATCCATATCTATCATTGCAGGGCCTCTGGAAGAAAGATGGAAAAGTTTTCTGTGTCTGTAAACATTGCTGCCCAGAGCAGCGTGTCTTTCATTCTGATCTACGAGGAGCTCCTTCAGAGAACACTGGGCAGTTATGAGATCTTGATCCGAGTCAAAGTAGAACAACCAGTACAGGAGTTTCAGGTAGGACTCACTTTTCACTTTTATTGTTCTTCATGATGATTAATGATGGGCTGTCTGAAGTAGTTTGTGTAAGGAACTTGCATTGACTTAGTGAGTCTTTACGCCATAATGACCTCATTTTTTGTGCTTCATTTACTTCCATGGATGGTGTGACAGATTGAGGCAGACATCTATGAGCCTCAAGGCATTGCTTTTGTTGAGGCTTCTGCAACGTTCCTCACCAATGAGCTGATCCCTCTGATAGAGAAAACTGTCACAGACACAAAGGTGATATTTTGGCAAGATGTCTGTCCTTGTGTTTTTACAATGTAGCATTTAGGTATAAAGGATATATGTACAATAATGTAAAGTGAAATGAAACTTTTCTGTTTCTCAGGCACGCATCTCATTCTCACCAACAGTGGAGCAGCAACAGAAATGTCCAGGTTGTAAGGGCTCATTAATTAATGGAGATTTCATCATCAAGTATGATGTGAAACGAGCAACAAGCCTGGGGGAAGTTCAGGTCAGCTGATGAGACAGAACTTAAAGCAGCACACAAGCAGCCTTTATCTCAGCTAAAGCACAGAATTTTTACTGACCTCAAACACACTCTTATAGACAGCAGTTTTATTTATAGAACTGGAAGATGCAATCATTATTTTTCTTTTAGTCTTACGTTTACTTCCCTAGCTGTATTTGTCTGCTATACATTTCCTTGCTCATCTTAACCCAAAGTACTCTTTCCCTTCAGGCAGTAAATGGATACTTTGTGCACTTCTTTTCTCCCCCTGACCTGGCCAGAGTCCCAAAGAATGTGGTGTATGTAATTGACACTAGTGGATCGATGCATGGAGCAAAGATTGAACAGGTAGGGGACTAATTAGAGGCAAATTGCATGCATGACAATGCATGACATTGTGTTCATCTCCATATATGTTTTGTAAACATATAAAGACCCGAGAATCAATGGTTGCCATTCTGCAAGACCTTCACGAAGAGGACCACTTTGGTATCCTCCTGTTTGAGCGTAAGATTAGTTACTGGAAGGATTATCTTACCAAAGCAACAAAGAGAAATGTTTCTGACGCCATTGACTATGTAAAGAAAATACAGGACAGTGGAAGTAAGTATTGCTGAATTTTATGTACAGTGATTTTTTTTTCTTTATTCTGCTTATTATCTGCATTATTGAATGAGTGAAAAATGGCAAAATTCTGGGTCATTGACAACTGCACAACAAGGCTGGCATCATTCTGCTCTGTTACTGTTATATAGCTAAAACAAGCAACTTTGTCAAGTTTTGAGTGTGAGGTTGCCACTAAACATGTACAGTTGTAATCAGACGTTTACATAGTCATCACGGGCATGAATTTCATGGTAATTTTGGGCTTTTAATGACTTCTCTAAACTATTCTTTTTCCAGTGTGGATTGATTGTATGGCATACTTTAATGAAACAAATAGACAAGTTTTAATTTATTTATGAATTTCTTTAGTCCACACTGGGGCAAAAGTATACATACACCCATTTAAATCTTGTTTTGACAAGGCCAAGACCTTTTAACTTCTTGTTAGTCATCATGACTGATTAGTTCTTTGCCAGTATAAAAAAAAAAAAAAGTTTGTTATCCCTCACTGGATTGAACAATACTCAGAACAATGGAAAAATACAAGGAACTCAGCGAAGATTGTGTAGAGTTACACAAATCGGGAAGGTCTCTCGGGCCAATTTCTAAGCGACTGCAGATTCCAAGATCATCACTTCAATTGCACAAGTTTTTTGCCAAGGTCTGTAAGAAGCAGAGATGGGCAGTAACGCGTTACTGTAATCCGATTACTTTTTTTCAAGTAACGAGTAAAGTAAGGGATTACTATTGCAAAATCGGTAATTAGATTACCGTTACTTTCCCATAGGAACACTGTGTTACTCAAACCGTTATTTTTTTTTTCTTCGAGAATGTCTCATGACAGTGACCTAAGCGAGTGTGACATTCGTGGGAACAGCTGTGTGCAGATCAACAATGGATAATATATCGAGTACGGAGAGAGTATGAGCGTGCAGCGTTTAAAGCGTGGAAGTACTGACGTTACTTTGAGTTTGATTCCATAAAAAGTGGCAAAAACATTAGCATCCGTTGTGCGTGGGAAGAAAACTTCTTTTTACAGCGAAAAAAACCCCCCTAAACTTCCAAGCAAGCACCGAGTGTGCAACGACGTAATGGGAAATTCACAGAGAAACTCGCGGATTCTTCAACTGACCGCTGCGGCACACCTGCACCAGGGTAAACCTCCGCCTACACCACTCCTGCTTTACAGGCGAAAATAGAGCAACAGGACCGCTGAGTCTTTGACTTTATTTATTTTCTGCTGGGTTTTCCTCGCAAATATTTGAAAGAGTGAGTGTAAACACAAAAAAATATTTTATGTGCTGAAAATAGGTTTCCAGTCAGAGAATGTTGCATATAATTACATTTTTGCTTGATGCATAAAGCTAAAGGATTAAAACTAATAAAACAAGTTTTAAAAAGAGACTTTTCCATTTGATTACATTTTGTATGATGGATTATGCAGAAAAAGTAGAATTGGGCTGAAAGATCTATCGCTTTATCACCTATTCAGGTTGTAAATCATGTTTTTAAAAAGTAACTAAGTAATTAATTACTTTTGAAAATAAGTAATCAGTAAAGTAACATGATTACTTGACCAACACTGGTAAGAAGACCCAAACTGTCATCTTCAGATGGGAGGAAATTCATCAGGATATTGAGGAACGTCACAGAAACCACAAAGGCTCAAGGCTACAATGAACTGGAGACTGCTGGAACACCACCGTCACTATCAAGGACTGAGAGGGTGCCGACCAAGAAAGACACCCCAGCACCAAAATCGACATCTTTAAGCTCAAATGAAATTTGCAGCAGTCCACATGGACGAGTCAGATGTTCTTTAGGGAAAAGTTTTATGGTCAAACAAGACAAAGATTGAGCTATCTGATATCAATGACGAGAAGAATATTTGGAGAAGTAAAGGTGAGGCTTTCAAACCTAAGAACACGGAACAGGCTGTCAAGCAGGGTGATCATCATATATTTGCTGCAAGAGGTATTGGTACATTGCACAACATCGGTGGAATAATGAAGAAGCAGGATTACCTCCAAACTCTTCAACTTCACCTCAGATCAGCTGCTAAATGATTGAACTTGGACACAATCGGGTGTTCCAACAGGAAAATATTTGTAGCAGGGCAACAATGACCTTCTGAAATTAACTTTCTAACTTCCTAAAGCCCCAGCCTAAACCCTATTGAAAATCTGTGAGCTACATTTTAAAGGTTTATGCCTCTAAACCAACTGATTTAAGCGAACTGTACCAATTCTGCTAAGAAGAGTGATTAGATATAGAATTATGCCAGAAGCTTGTTGATGGCTATCAATTGCATCTAGTTGAGGTGCAACTGGCTAAGTGATATTTAATCCAATATTACGCAGGTGAGGCAGCACGGTGGCACGGTGGTTAGCACTGTTGCCGCACAGCAAGAAGGTCCTGAGTTCAATTCCAACACCAGGCCGGGGTCTTTCTGTGTGGAGTTTGCATGTTCTCCCCATGTTTGCATGGGTTCTCTCCGGGTACTCCGGCTTCCTCCCGCCGTCCAAAGACATGCAGGTTGTGGGGATAGGTTAATTGGATAATCCAAATTGTCACTAGGTGTGAATGTGCGAATGAATGTGAGTGCAAATGGTTGTTTGTCCCTGTGTGTTGGCCCTGCGACAGACTGGCGACCTGTCCAGGGTGTACCCTGCCTCTCGCCCTATGACAGCTGGGATAGGCTCCAGCGCCCCCCGCAACCCTGAAAAGGATAAGCGGAAGCGAATGGATGGATTACGCAGGTGTATGTATATATAATTTATCCATGTGTAGATTAGAGAAATTTATTAATTTTATTTATTTCTTAAACAATTATCCTGTACAATTGTTTCACCCTGGACAAAGAACAATTCAATGATTAGCGACCACAGACAGCTACAGGAAGTAGCTGCCATGGCCAAGAAAAGAGTCATGCTCAAAATACCATAGAAAACAGAGTAATACTATTTTTTTTACACTTTTAGGTTTTGTGTAGATTAAACAATCAAGGTGGTGTTTTCATTTCAGAACTTTAATAAACGTCTTCAGAACTTTTGTACAGAGCTATAATCTAACTAAACTGAATCCAGTCCTGCTGCATAGAGAGAATATTATCAATCTTTTGGTCAAGGCTTAACAAGTAAAAGAGTAAAGTAAAAGTTTGAACATGATGAGATTTTCATGTTACTCAAAGCATTGTTGCTTTTCAGGCACCAACATCAACAGTGCTATACTGGATGCAGTTAGTTTGCTGAAGAAAGAAAGAAAAGAAAAGAAAGTTCCAGAGAGGAGTATGGATATGATTTTTCTACTGACTGACGGGATGCCAAACAGTGGTGAGACAATCTTAAACATTCTGTGTGTTGAAAATTGTGGTGGATCCACAAATGGGACAGCAGGGAGAGACAGGGGTCCGGGCTGCTCCGGCGCCCGTGCCGGCTCCCAGGGTGAGGGCCGCCAGGCTCAGCAGCCTCAGTCAGGCGATGGGGGTAGGTGGTGGGGCGGGGCCTGCAATCAGCCAGGACGCGGCCTGCTGCCTCACCCATCCCCACTCCTTAGGTGGGAGCGGCATGTGGCCGGCAGGTGCTCACCGGAGGAAGCCACGAAGCAACTGCTGGGCCCACCACCAGCTCACCCGCCTGCTCACCCTGAGCTAAGAACGCGAGAGGAACCTGTATCCCGCAGCATTTTTTTACTCATTTATAATAGCATATAAATGAATATTAACAATGTTAGGGAGTAAGATGGAACTGATTTGTTATGTAAAGCTGACACCCAACTCGACAATTTCATTGGAAATGGAAGCTTTTTAATGCATGCTCATATGTAAGTGTGTTTGTGTCTGCAGGGGTGACCAGCCCCCAGCTAATCCAGCAGAATGTATTTTCTGCTATTGGAGGAATCATGTCTCTGTTCTGTCTTGGATTTGGAAATGATGTGGATTACTCCTTCCTGAATGTTATGTGCAGGCAAAATAAAGGAGTGGCCCGCAGAATTTTTGAGGGTTCAGATGCTGCCATTCAACTCAAGGTAAGGCAAGAAATTGAGAACATTAATGACTGTAACATGAAAATCAATGCAAGCGTAGAAATGCTAGTTTGTGACTTACATAAATGGCAACAATTCGTTCAAGAATTTCATTTTGTGTCTTTGTTGCAGGGTTTCTACGAGGAAGTGTCCAGCCCTCTGCTCTTGGAGGTGGATCTGCGTTATTCAGAGAATACAGACTTCTTAACCAAAACTCACTACAGCCAGCTGTTCAACGGCTCAGAGATCGTGGTCGCTGGTCAGCTGAAGGAAAATGACGTGGAAAACTTCTTGGTGGAAGTGTTTGCCCACGGGGTGAGAAAAGGGAGAGCACATTATTAAAGTATTTCCTTTACAACATGAGTTTGACTTCAGATCTATGTTAGTGCTCATACAAATGAGCCTTATTATTCAGTCTTACTGTGGCTGAATATGGAATTTCACGAACTGTAAATGAACCGAGCTGTAATTGACTGTTGTAGTCCGAACATCAAGTGGAGTCTCATTACTTTTCATTCTTTTCCGCTTTCAACTTAAGATTCTAAGCTAGTGGCTTTCATCCATCTTTATACTTATGTGAAGCACAATACTTATGCTTATAAGATCAGATCTGTGTAAATACCTTAAACAACTATGACAAAGTTAGTACTACGTTCCTACCAGCATATATCTACCCACCTTACCAACTGTAAGTGCTTCATGAACTTCAACTCTTTAAACTAAAATGAAAACAAATCTGTGTGTGGTGTTCAATTCAATTAATGATGATATGGCGACAAATCACAACAACAGTCAGTTCAAGACACTTTATATTGTAAGGTAAAGACCCTACGTTAAAGACTTAAAGAATAAATAAATATATGGAATAAGAAAAATGTTTAATGCTAAAGTCATAAAATGTGTTAAGATGGATGATGGGATAAAGGCCCATTTTCAAAGCTCATGTGATATTTATGTACTTTACTGTAAGCTGAGTTATTTAGCCAGCTTCATAAAGCTTTCATGGAAGCTTTGCTTTGCAAGTTGTACAAACTTTAGATGCTGCAGTTACTCTGCAGATTTGGAAAACACTGTCGACACCATCTCAGATTCTAATAATTGAATATCTATGAAACGTAATTATCTGAAACAATATTAGCATGCTGATGTCAGCTTGCTAAAAAATAAAAAAAAAGTTGAGTGGCTGCACAGAATAATGTCTGTCATTTAATCTTTCCTTTTTAACAAGTCTGAAGAGAACTTTGTGGCACAGGGAAAAGCCAGTGTGACTGACTGGCAGACAGTGTACCCAGAAAAGGGGTACATTTTTGGAGATTTCATTGAGCGTATGTGGGCCTACCTCACAATCCAGCAGCAGCTGGAGAACAGGTTGGTTCATGGGGAAATTATTCTGTTACCGTGCAGAAAATTTATTGATGGTGATTTTTTTTTTCGTTAAACATTATGTTATACATCATAATAAATTATTAACCTCATGTCCATCTTGTCCTCTGTCTCTCTTCCAGTGCTCTCAATACTAAAGAGGAGAGAGGAAATATAGAAGCCAAGGCTCTGAACCTGTCTCTGAAGTATAACTTTGTCACCCCTCTCACATCCTTGGTGGTCACCAAGCCTGAAAACGAGAATGGAGCTGATCGCTCTTTCATTGCTGACAAGCTGACTGAAAGTAGGAGAAAGAAAATCCACTGCTTATTAAATTAGCAGAAACATTCTTCTCCCATCACTTTGGCAAAAATAACTTTTTCTTTTTCATTTCTTTCCTATTTTACAGGCCAGCGACAGCAAGCAGAAAGACACATGGGTATGGGAAGTCTTTGAATGGAATTTAATGTGTTTTCATTTACTTTTTAAACTGCTATAAGAGAAGAATTTCCCAAATCTGGGTTAAGTAAAGCCTTTCTTATCTTATCTGACTTACACAATGCATATGAAGGAAACTGTGCTTTTAGCAGGTGCACATGCATCGCCTGCTGTCGGCTCGCGTGTAATTGATGGTAAGTGTTTCATATGTAACATTTTTTATGGACTTAAATAGTTGACAGGTGGTTTCGGTGTTTTGTTTTGTTTTTTGTTTCATTTCATGCTATTATAATAGGTAAGCATTACAGCTTCCTTATACAGTTAATGAAAACATTCATAGAAGACTCAAGAAACTCAGGAGTTGTGAATGTTTTGACCGTCATTATTTAAGACGTCTGCCATATCAAATACAATGTTACAATATTAGTAATACTAATGTATTAATGGGGTCATGGTATGTCAATTTGGGCCAAAATGTCTGAGAACTGATACCAGAGCCTTGTTTAACACGTTTCACAAAGAATTAAGGCTGCTTTCAAGGTAAGTGGGGTTCAGCCTCGTATTACCAAGATGTACCTAATAAAATGTCAAATAAGTGTATTTGACTGAAAACATTTAATTCTGAAAAACCAGGCTGTATACTGCTGTCATAAGGGGAGGTAAGATAGTTTTACTGTTGGTGCAGACTCTGTTTTATTATAATAACACACCTGTCAGCTCAATAATTAAATTAGCTTTTTACTCAGATATACCTTTTTTTTCCAGACTTACTTGCTGCAGTTGATGGAGATCCCCATTTTATGATAGAGCTTCCAGATAAAAACGACGCTCTGTGCTTCAACATCAACGACAAACCAGGAACCATTTTCAGTCTGGTCAGAGACCCCAAATCAGGTCTGTCCTGAGTCTTACTGAAGGACTCCCCAAAGTTTGATTCTGTTCTTCTGGACGTAGCGTTTTCAGTGGGAGAAACGTTTCGTCACTCATCCAAGTGACTTCTTCAGTCTCAGCTGACTGCAGGTTTCCCCAGTCTCATAAATGGTACATTTGCATAACAACTGAAACTAGCACTACTGTAATGATCAAGGAACTGACCTCCCAGCCCATTGTTCCTTCAGTGGGCTGGTTTCAGTCATTATGCAAATGTACTGTTTATAAGATTGGGGAAACCTGCAGTCAGCTGAGTCACTTGGATGAGAGATGAAACATTTCTCCCACTGAAAACGCTACGTCCAGATGAACAGAATCAAACTTTGGGGATTTACTTACCTGGACGATTGAGCATGCATCAAGAAGATACTGAAGGACTCGTTCTACTGGGAGAATTTTCTTTTTTCAAATTTTCCAAATTCATTATCCTCCCTCATTTCAGGCTTTGTGGTGAATGGCCAAATAATTAGCAAGAAGAAAGTTGCTCTGGATGGTAACGTGAACACCTACTTTGGCCGTTTTGGTATCACACATCAGAATCTGGGGGTGAGACTGGATGTGAGCATTCAGGATATCTCTGTTTTCTACAATGACAAGCAGGTCAAGCTGCTGTGGTCTGATGCCACCTCACTCAGAGATGCCAAGTGAGTAAAATCCCCAGGCAAAACACATGCGTAAAGTTGAAATTATTAAATATTTTAAACCATTTTTCAGTCCCATTTATTACTATATGTACTTTAATCACATTTGCAAATGACGTTAGTTTTATTCCTTCATTTTTTCATGTGTTTTCCAACTTGGATGCCTCTGACCAAGTATGGAGCTCAAGCTAGTTAAAAACTGCAGTCTGACAGTGACGCTGAGGCACTCAGTGAAATTCCGGGTCATCCGACACACAAAGGTTTGGAAGAGACGCCACGACCACCAAGACTACCTGGGTTTCTACACTCTGGACAGCCAGCACTTGTCTGCTTCAGTTCATGGTCTGCTAGGTATTAAACGGCAAGAAGCTTTGATATAGTAATAAAGTGACTGTGTAGCTCACATGTGTCGAACTCCAGGCCTCGAGGGCCAGTGTCCTGCAGGTTTTAGATGTAACCTTGATACAAGACAACACACCGTAAAGGCTAAATGACCTCCTCAACATGTCTTGAAGTTATCCAGAGGCCTGGTAATGAACTAATCATTTGATTCAGGTGTGCTGACCTAGGGTGAGATCTAAAAACTGCAGGACACCGGCCCTCGAGGCCTGGAGTTCGACACCCCTGGTGTAGCTCTTTTGTTTTTACTAAAAACTAATTCTTAAAACAGAAACAAAAGATGTCACATAAGCTATTTTCCTGCAGGTCAGTTCTACCGTGGGGTTGTGTTTGAGCTGACAGACCTGCGTCCAGGTGAAGGCCAGGAGAAACTGGATGCCACCATGTACGTGAAGGGGCAAAGGCTGAATGTGACAAGGTGAGGCGACTCCTTAAATTTTAGAAGTGTGCATAATATTCACTCAGCCTTAAAGTTAGTTTCCTTTCATGTATGTGCAAATCCTCCTTGAAAAAAACATCTATACATTCTGTAGACACTGGCAAAAAGACTTCAACAAGGATGTGAAGAATGGAGAAAGCATCGCCTGCTGGTTTGTTGACAACGAGGGAAGAGGCCTGATCGATGGAACAGCTTCAGACTACACCGTGTCAGACCTTTTTACGGCTATTTGAAAACGCAAAGTGCGATTGCATTGCACTGGAGCTGCAGAGTAGATTTACATGCTCTGGGTGGTGTGTGATGAGAAGGCATTGTAGTGAGTCGCTGGGTGTTTTCTATTTCAAAGTGACACATGCAAAAACTGAAAGCAAGTGCATGTTTATATTAATGCAAACATATCATGTTACAGTATATTTTGAGTGTACGTGTTTGTGTCCGTCTGGCATTACAGAGTGTAATCGAACCTCTCCTGCTAAATGTTATTTAGTCAAACAGCATCAGTGAGATAGTTTGCTTTACTCACACAATGACAGTGTGTGAGTCAAGATAGATTTAATGATGACACAAATAACATGGCAGGTAAAGCTTTCTGAATAGTCTGCATATATGACATATTGCATTCATTTCTCTATGCTTTCTTGGAATTAAATAAATATTTTGCTTTTTAAAAAAGTGCTCCCTGTCAGCATAAAAAAAAAGAAAAAGATATTGGACTTGAGAATGGCACACAGTGTTCACATTTTCTGCGCTTCAGCTGTTGAAAAACTGGTTAGCAGGCTGAGTTTGGTCATGTCAGCTGCAATTATAACACAGATGTCATCTAACCTAGTCAAGCTCAACAGTAATAAAACAGAACTTATTGTTGTGGCCTTCAAAGCTGTACTCCCGAAGATTGGCGATCTACTCACTGACATAGTCGGTCGCCACATCCTACTATCCCCAGAAGTTCACAATCTGGGTGACAATTTGAGCTTCACACTTCCATTCCAGGCTCATATAAATGAAATGTCACCTGATGAGCACCTGTAGCAGAGACCCTCATCCATGACTTTTTCACCAACTGGCTGGATTATTGCAGTGAGGTCCTGGAGTCCTGGACAGGCTCCAGTATGTCCAGAAACTCAGCTGCTAGGCTTCTAACATGCACCAAGCTCTGGGAACACATCACCCCCACCCTCATAAATTTCCATTGATTCCTGGTCACATCACGCATTACTTATATCCTTTTTCTCACTTAAAAAACCCCTCAATGCCCTGGCCCTGCAGTACCTGTTTGACCTGATGCACCCATACACACATAGTTTCTGAAGTCTTCAACCATGAGTGTGCTTTCTGTCCCCCACAGTTTGGTAGCCCCTCATCCCCTGGAACCCATTAACCTCTCGTTTATTTATATACTTTTGTCTTTTGATACTCTTTTGTAAAGCATCCTTTGGTTTCTTGAAAGGCGCTTCACAAATCTAAGTTTACCTCGTCTTATTTCCACCTCACAGACATCTTAGTCAGAGCTCCATCCGAGCCTGAGTCTTTATCTTCACCACCACCAGCATGTAGACGCCACGGGGCTCTGTCCTAAATCCTATCATCTGCTGGGATTCCTTACTTGATGGGTCATCAGAGTTACAAAATACATTAATTTCTCTATCTCAATAAATCATGTTCAGTTCTTACAAGTCATCTCTTCTTATTGAAAAAACAATGTGCTTTATTTTTGTAACCGCTTTGCATTAGTACACACATTTTCCTGAAAATGCTGTACATGTAGATATACGATATAAATGATGGTTAGTTAAGATTTGGGGCACTGTTGTGTTTTAATGTGAGTTTCTGTTATGTCTTTGGTGGGATTTTCCATTTCAGTGTAGAACTCAGATAAATTGTGATCTTCTGCGGTTGTACGTGTAACAGGACCACTGGGTAGGATTGTCCTTGTGATGGCTGCATGCAACCACACAATTGAAATACTTGGGTAATATTCGTTTGATCTTTTTGTCTTATGTTTACATTATGCTCTAAAGCTTATGTGATCATAAGTTAACTTTTGATATTTTGAGTTTACCTGTAATGCATGACAGCACTAGGCTATAGTCCAAATGGTGGCATAGACTCTCTTTTGCATTGTTTGTTATTTTATATGGGTATGTGTTATATTAATTATATTTCTGTTCTTTCTGAGTTACCTGGCCTCCGCTCCAGTCCTTCCTAGTTTGGCTGAAAGAGGAGGCTGAGGATGGACCTGGTTTAAATGCAGAAGCCAATAGAATGGACTGGACCATCTATTGTGATCATGTAGGGGGAATGGGTTCTTCTTGAATGATGGTTAGCTGTTATCTCTCTAGTTTTCACCTTTGGTGTATATAATGGTTTATTCATTTGCTATATAACTGGAGCTGTTTCTCATTTGGGCAGGTCAGTTTGTTGAGTTATGTTTTGTTAAGTGACTTTTGAGTTGAGTTTTGTTAAGTTAACCTCTTTTATGGGCCCACTTGGTTCTTAAAAAAAGTTTATTTTTGTCATTTTGAATTTTGGAATCATCTTGTCCTTTTTGGGGCATAATAAAACCCATTTTTTTTGAAGATTACATTTGTGCCTGTGTGTTCCTGGCTGCTTGGTTCATGACAGTCCTTTTTAGAAATATTTGGAAAGTTAGTTATGACTTTAAAGCAGTAGTTCTCAGACTTCAGAGGGCATATCCTCCAATTTTTTTTTTATCATAATATAATTAACATTATAATTTTATCAATTATTAAATCTTTTAATCTTTTTAAAACGTTCCTGTAAAAGGCTGCTGTTGGTTGAATAACATTACCTTAATTGCTTTATTAATTTCCTAGCTCAAGCTGTCTACACTAATTCCCTTTATTCAGCCAGTAATAAAGAGTTTGTGATACAGTTTCTATAAGAAAATGTATGTTGATGTAAAATGTATTAAATAAAATCCTGAATCTTTGCCCTTGTGGCTCGCTGCAATGTGAAGTGGTGGGGTTTGGAAAGCTTGAAAAGTTATGAAATGTGTCACACACATCTGGCACGATCAAGACTTTCATGTTTTGTGGCTCTGCTTATTGAATATGGCAAAAAGGATCAACATGGTCTTTGGTAAGTTCCAACTAAACGATGCTAAATTGCGAAACTTTTAACTTTTCGTGAAAGGATGTGTTTGTGTAAATTGTGTAAATCGTGCTAATTATTATTATTAATATTAATATTGTTATTATTCAGAGTTGTGCTTGGTAAGTAGTAGATGCATCATTGTAACTGCTCGTGCACTTAAAAGCATTTTTTTTATTAAACAATGACTAACTCGTTATTTCAATAACTGTATTTCAGTGACTTTATGTTTTCACATTTGATAAAAACCAATATCTATATAACTTTTCTAAATTCGTTGACGTCATGGATCCTCAGTAAAAAACTTTCAGCCTCAAAACAACCTGTGATTGTATGCTGACAAAGCACTGTTGGACGTACTAACGACAGCTGATCGTTTACATGTGTCCTCAGTAAATCAGCGCAGCAACATGTTCAACTCATCATTAGTAGCTCATATAAACGTGCGACTGCGCCACCCACTGGAAGTCAAAGATATATACTCCACTCACAATGGGACAATCATATAATAGTGAGATACTACAGAGAGAGATGAGGAGCAGTGGAAATACTTTGAAATGAACAAACATGGAGAGACGATGAAAAACAGCTCAGGTAAACCTGTGCCTTCAGTTACAAAGAAAAAAGCGAACGGTCCAATTGGTCACTAGCTTATAAGATGCTAATGCACGGACGTCTTCTTTACGTGTTTTATATGCTTAATATCACATCTCATAAACAACCCAGAATTACTTTGTTATGTTTACTCGGTTTTGAATTGTTTTAGGAAAGATTATAACGACCTCACATTGAAATAAATATTGCCTTGTGTGTAGGCCAGAGCCCTGCGGTGCAGGCTACCCTTACAAACACCTTCAGCAAGTACAGCCATTTGTTAACAGGCAGTGTCCCACTGAACACGGTACTCACCTGAGGCAGGTAACATGGGACAGACCTGATTTAAACGCGCGGATATGAGGTACGTCATTCTTCCAAGACTGCAAAACCGCAAAATGGTTATCACGCTGTATAGTGTGTGTGTGTGTGTGTGTGTGTGTGAGAAAGAGAGAGACAAACATCTAACAGAAAAAAACACAAAGGAGGCAGTGACAACAGTTCAAAATTGTATCACCTCTCAATGACTACAGATGTTTCTTTAGTTAATATTATTTTGTCATAAATAATCGAAACTATATCCTTTAGAAAGCCCTTACAGCGCAGATACAGTGAACATACCTGCGGTCACTGACACATAATTAGAAAACCTTGTGTTTGTTTGTTTGGACAAAACCGAATATAAATGTGATTTTTAGTTGGCCTAGTCTAGGTAGCCGGTGGATAGAAATACAATTTCTTTGGCAATATTATTTAACTCCATACAGAACTCCACCTGAGCAGAGGTCTGTTCAAAAGAAAGGTGTGCCACACCCAGGCCTGATTACTTTCAGACTTGTTGAGTCAAGAAATTACTTAAATAGAACCAGTCTGACAAATTAGGCTTACAGATCTCAAAAACCAGCACATAATGCCAAAATCATTGACGTCTATCAGTCAGGAAAAGGTTACGAGGCCATTTTTAAGGCTTTGGGACTCCTTTAAGGCACCTTGAAGTTCAACTTTCTGATTTAAGTCCTGTTGAATCTGGTGTAAAACTAACCAACAGTCAAAGATGGTGACGGTAGTGTGATAAAACGGGGCTTTTTTCAGCTTCAGGACCTGGACTACTTGCTGTAATCGATGGAACCATGAATTTTGTTCTCTGCAAGAAAATCTCAATGGAAAAATGTCTGGAATCAGTTCATGTGCTGAAGTTCAAGCACCCGCGGGTTAAGCAGCAGGACTAAGATGTTTTAGCATGACCTTAAACGGGCCTTTTATACTTGAATCTCCTAATGTGGCTCAATTAAATAAATCTGTGAAGAACAGTGGTCCAAAATTCTTCAACAGTGATGTGAAAGACCTTTGGCCAGTTATCACAAATGCTTCATTGCAGTTCTTAGTGCCAAGAGTGGCACAACCAGTTATTAGGTTTAGGGGGGATTTGCTTTTTCACACAGGGCCAGATAGGTTTCATAGCTTTTATCCCTTAATAAATGACATCATCATTTATAAACAGCAATTTGTATTTACTCTGGTTATGTGTCTAATATTGAAATTTTATTTGTTTATCTGACTTTCACTGCATGGCATTTACTACACAGTGGACACATTTTTAGCAGAAAGGTTCAGGACATGTTGAGCTATCAGGATATTCACTTTGAAATGTAGTTGTCTTATTAACAATCACAGCCACAGTTTTGTTGTATGTTATTGCATGCATTGGTGGTTTGGTGCTGTAGTTGCCCCAACGCAGAGAGCCTGAAATATATTGTGTTTGTGTGTCTAGGCGGTTTTGTTTTTGTGTCTTTGGGACCTTATCCAGTATAAAAACAGATCTCGTCAGAGCCAGTGGTCCTCTTGGGGACCAATCCCTGCTCCTAATGAGGCCAACTGTAATTTAGTCGGGGTCTTTACAGCACAAAGGATTTTTTTTTTTTAAATTGTCCTTCAAATAAGTTTCAGCCAGAGCCAAAGTAAAATTTTCAGCATTATAATAAAAAAAAATTTAATTGGGGTTTCATTTACTCAAGCATTACAGACAATTTTGTTTTTAAAGTGGTCAGAAATAACAGAAAAATGCATGGATTTTAGTTAAATACGGTAACACAGACTGATTTCCTTTACAGTACACTGACTAGTTGTGCGTACGTGCATACTCAACCCCTCAACTCTGAGCAGGGAAAACCCCAGTGGTTTGGACTGGGGTTTGGCTAGCCACAGAGAATAGAAGTCCAAGTGATATACTACCAAGAATAGCTGTGCAAACTTGTATGAAGGATGTGAAAACTCCTTGTACTGTTACAACTCTCCAGCTCCTATTACACAGTGTGTGCACCAACAGGTCCAGGGCAAGTGTGTTGACTCAGGTCATGTCGGAAGTTCAGGAGTTGAGAGGGATTTTCTGAAGGGGGTTCTTTGCAGAAGTGTTTGCCTATGCGTGTCCATCTCTTTGTATGTATGTGTTAGTGTAAGCTTTGCTGATCAACGCCAGATGTCCACGGCTCACAGTGTGGGCAATAGCTTCAGAGGGCCCCACTCCTGTACTCTGTTTGGCCGTTGTTGCAGAAAATGCCCGAGTGACTTCTTCACACATGGCTGATATTAATATCTTTGCCATTCGTCTCACAGATCTTCACAAGGTCACTAACATCAAGTCAATCTGAATTAAAGGAGGTTTTAACAAGGAGTTTGTGGAGCAGCAGCAGGGTTAAAGTGTAGATCTCCTGGTCCTCCACTAGAGTGCAGGAGAACTTCAAACATGTAGTATCTGTAAATTCAGGCTCTGTACTCAGGCTTGCATACAGCAGTTTCCTGAGTGAACTTTGCAGTTTCTCGTGTACAGATGTACAATTATTTTCACATTTTATTGTAGCATAGATATTATATTTTAAAGAAGAAGGCTAATTTTCCATGCAAAATAGAAAAAAAGTTTTTATTTTGATTGGTGACTCACACACTGTCATTGATTGGCTAATCTGTTGATTGGGATTTTGATTAATCAGTTAATTGTCACACACCTGTCCTATAATGACAGAGCCCAAACTAAAGATGTAAATGAAATAATTCATTCCCATCAAGAAACATTCAGTTAACTCTGCAAAAGAGAGACTAGCAGAAAATCCTCACATATAGGAGGCTTTGTGTTCTATACGAGTTGTAACTAATTGCTTCAGGCAGAAGTTGATTATTACTGAAAATCATGGAAGTAAAAATAGTTGCATTGTCCTTTTCTTTACTCATCAATGTACATCTTACTTATTTTATCGTTAATCATCTCTCCCTCATGAACTTTTCTTCCTCATTGTACACAAACCACGAACACGCAAGAATGCCTGCCTCAGTCACACAACATGGCATCTCTCTGAAATCTCCCGAGTTTGTCACGTTATTACTTCTTGTCACTTCTTTCCATTCTGAACTTGATCTTCTTAAACTATGTTCTCCATCCTCCCCTCGCAGGTCTTCCCCCCTCGCCCACCCGTCTCTCCACCTTTTGTCCCCGTGTGAATATTTCACATTGCTGCTGCCGCTGGTGCGTGATGCGGGAGACTGAGCGCTCATTGTGTGCACGCAGTGTGGGCGCTGCGGTATGTGACTTCTTGCCGTGCGGTGTGTCGTGACAGGCGTGTGGCTGCTGACGCCAGCCGGCCGACTGCCCGTCTGTCTGTCTGTCGGTGCAGTTACACCTGACTTGCGCTGACATTGCTGTACCAGCACACACGTGCGTATTCACATATAGATCATAAAGGACAAGGCGTGACTCCTGACTGTAGACTGTCTACATGGCTAAATGTGACACATGTAATGAAATAATACTTTTATTTCTGTGCTTATTTTATGAATGCTGTTTGAGCTCATACGCTTAAGTGCATCTAACCCTATAGCAGTAGACATTTTATACTCAAAATGCATTTCCTTTCTTTAAATGGGCTGTGTAGGTCAGTTCTGAATTGCCCTGGAAGGCTGGGCGATATTGCGGCGCACCTTGGTGTAATCCTTGGTATTTAGTGTGTTCTCTCAGGCTGCCGAGGTGAAAAGTTGAACCTGGTGTTGACCTTCTCTTGAGAGCGGGCTTAGCTCTGAAGTCAGGCGCAGGCCAAAGGCACAGGGAGGATATTCTCAAGTTCCTCTTTCACTCCCTCACGTGCACCGCTCCGCTCCTCTCCATGGCCGCCGCCTTCCCTCCTCCTCCTCGCATACGGAAACAGTTAGCATCTGTGATAAGATGTTGAACATATTTTTGCTATTTTATCTCATCGTGTTTGTTTGTTTGCTTGCTTTTCCGTCGTGACGAAAGTCTTGTGTCCTCTTGTCACAGCGTTGTTAATCACAATTACATCTGATCTAGGTGCAAGGATTTGGAGAGAGAAGGAAGGAGAAAGAGACTGAGAGGGGCCTAATGTTTATCACTGCAGGGAGTTGAATTCCAGATGCTGAGATAATGAAGAAAATAAGCAAACAATTATGCAAAAATAGACAAAGTAGGGGGAAAAGGCACAAGCAGACTGACAGACGACAGAAGAGATGTTCAAGCCAAACTGGACACGTTTTTATTTCTGCTCCCTTGAGGGGAGTTTTGGGCATCACAAATGATTACTTTAACATTTTACTTGATGAAACCTTGCCTCAATGTGCATCTGTATGTAAGTGCAGCTATGCAGAGGTTTAACTACTGTGTAGGACTTACAAATCTTATCATGTATCATATCGTATGCCTCTGACTTTTGCTAAAGCAACATGACCCAGAATTCAAAACCAAAACTAAGTCTGACATTCTTCCAGTCCAGCAGAGCGAGAGAATACATGGCCTACAAATATGAGTCTGACAGTAGATGTTGAGTTGTGCTGCGCTCCGTTCTCCATCTGTTTTAGTTTTGGAGTGGTTGTGATAACCTCAGCCTGACCCCTGATTGGTCTAATCTCACCCTTATCTTTTCTCACTGGTCAGCTGACAGAACGCCACGCTGGGATTGGTGGGCGCTCGGCTAAGGAGGAGGAATTGGTTTAACGCTGTGTTGGGGTAGCAGTTAGACAGTGAGAAGTTTAGTCCACAGTCTAAACTGTAGCAAAGCTTCAAAACACAGAAAAACAAGCAGTGTTTGGAGCGGGAATTTAAAGAGCCAAACACTGAGCTTTCTCAGGCAGTAGCTCAGGAAATAATCCTACATGACTGAATGTCAGTGAATTCAATCTAGGTGTCTGCAGTAATAGTTGAGTCAAACATACAGTGCGTCTTTGGAGAATATTGCAGGTACCCTTCACGTTTACACTGATTACATAACTGCATCAGTGTAAACGTGTTTTCCTCGGCTTTACTGTAAAATCACAGTGATAAGAGCCTGTAAAGCGCCGTGGTCGTGCTACTTTAAAGTTGCTGTAAAAGATACGGCAAGCCGCTGTCCGGCGTCGCAGCCTTTCCAGGCAGTCTGTTTGGAGGGCAGATTTAGAGCCAGATTAGATCAGAGGACCACTCTGTTTATTTGTTTTGTTTTGGGAGGGGCCAAGCTCCTGAGGGATACCCCCACCCCTCCACCCCGCCACCCATCCACCCACCTACTATTCTACTATCCCTCCCCAGGATTCCCCCTCCGGGCACAGTCAACTGGAGCCCCCCTGACCTCTCTGTCACCCCTTCCTACCCCACGTTAGCCAAGGCATCCTGGGAATAAAAAAAAGAAAAGAAAGTGAAGGAAGATTCTGCTCTCTCTTGGTGTCTGCTGAACCAAATCACAAGCAGACTTTTTCATTCGCAGATATAGGGCAAGGCACACTGCCACCCAGGTAGGCAACCCTGGAGCTCTATCAGAGGTTCATTCCAGTGAGCTGACTTCGCTTTCATGTGCATGTGGGTCAGATGTGTTCTCTCACACCCAGTCACCATTCAAGGTGAAAGGATGAGCTGTGGTTGCAGCCACATTTGTGTCTTGGGTGTGTTATGTAATAATTTATAATGATCAAAACTCCTTTTAGCTTTGCTTAGCTTTGAGAACAAATGTGAGTGTATAATAATGGTTTGGTACCTATTTTTTTACTACTTATGAAACGTTCTAGCTTCCATGACTGTGTACAGTCATCTCATTTTCCACCTATTCCCATGTCTTGTCAGTGAAACACTACCCTTTTCTTCCGTTCCTTCTCTCTGTCTATCCGGGGTATATGAACTGCATCAGTCAAGCACATGCACTTTCACACGCGCACATTAACACACACCAAAAACGCTCCCCCACACCTCTGCTGACCTCTTCTTCATCTCCCACAAGGCCTTTGGGGTGAGGCAGCCTGGCACCAGACAGTTATTCAAACCCTCAGGCAGATACACAACAGGTCAGAAACAGAGAGGGTTAGTGAGAGAGTGAGTGAGACAGAGAGCAGCTGATTATCCACTGATTAACTGCTGTGTTAATTCTTAGAGACAGTTATGACAAACTAACAGCTGACGAAGTGGCTAAAAGTTTAATGCGGGTCAATCAAGCCTACTATGTCCAAGAGGGAAAAGGCTGGAAAATTGTTCGCTTTGATGTTAAAGACAATCCAAGCTGAGCTAACAGTAAGTAGTATAACGACTGTGTCTGGTAGTTTGGGATGGATCCTGGATAGATAAATGATACAGTTATATATTTTCATATGTCACTATATACATCAGAATGCATTTCTTGACCAGCTTCAGCTGCCATCATTATCAGAGGAGGAACAAGAAGTACTGCATAGTACAATGGAAGACCTTAGACATTAGTACCTGATAGAGTTTTATAAAAAATATAACCCTTTAAAGCCTGTACCATGAAATAAAGAACAGAAAATATGTTTTTAAAAACAGAGCATTTATGGAGCCGTTTGACAAATTAAAAAAAATTTAATGTTTATATTAAAATATTTGTATGGATCAAATATGATACACTAGCCCTTATCTTGATAGGTATAAGGAGTCCCTTGATAGAGGAACTCTTTGAGATTCATTAAGATTAGCTCTAATAACCCTCATATTAAAACCAAATAAATCCCCAACTGAATGTTCATCATATAGACCAATTAGTTTAAATTGGATTTGACACAAAAATCCTTAGAATACTTTGTAGTTATCTGCACAGAAGCTCCCCAGCTAATAAACGATTATCAACAAAGCTTTGTGCAAAAAGGCGAGGATTCCACAATTTTAGGGCAGCATCACATTTCTGTATTTGCAGATTATATCATATCTTTTCTGACTAATCTAAAAAAATGCAAAAATAATTGGACGCTTACTGATCTGTACATTCTGTACATTTGTCACACTTAAATTTTTAAGACCATCCAAAAAATGTAATATTAGCAAAGATAACACAATTAAATAAAACATGTAGTTTTTAAATGATGACAAGAGGGAAATCCTGATTCGACTGTGAGGTAGATCAAAAGATCTCGGAACGTACGTTTGCCAGAAAACATCTTGATAATCCCGAAGACTTTTAGTGAAAACTTCTGTGGACTGACGAGATAAAAGGTGAACGTCTTGGAGGGTTTGAGTCCCTTTATATCTGGCTGCTTTGCTGCTTCAGGACATGGATAACTTGCTGTTATTGATAGAACCGTTCTAACTGCCAAGAGCGGCACAACCAGTTTAGTTTAGGGGCGATTAGTTTTTCATTTAAAACTGCATTTTGCATTTACTCAGGCTGTCATTGTCTAACATTAACATTTGTTTCATGATGTGATGTGATGTCAAGTGGGGCAAATATGCACAAAAGAAATTGAAATTACGGAGAGGACATGTGTAAGTATTATGGGATATTAGCTATGTATCCTAATGAATAATCACAGGATAATTAAGTGATTGGAAGATAGATATGGGAGAAGCTATCACTTGGACAAAGTGGAATTTTAGTCTAAGTAGCTTGGAAAGAAAAGCATCTGGACTTCTTTAAGTTTCCTTTAAGACGTTTCACCTTTCATCCGAGAAGCTTCTTCAGTTCTAAGAGCAACTGGTAGAGAGAAAAATCTAGGATTATCCACTTGTTGCTCTTAGAACTGAAGAAGCTTCTCAGATGAGATGGGAAACGTCTTCAAGGAAACTTAAGGAAGTCCAGACACTTTTCTTTCCAAGCTACTTAGACTACAGTGACCTAGATGACTGAGAACCTTCACAGACATATGGTCCTGGTTTGGCTCACAGGTTGAGTAGGTGACCATATGCTACAAGGCTAAATGCAGCTTCCCCAGTTTGCGCCTGACCCAAAGCTCTTTGCTGCCCGTTTGTTTCCCTTTTTCCCTGTTTCATCTTCACTTGACTATGTAGTAAAGGAAAAAAATAAAAAACAGATGATACACAGAATATTTAAACTGTGTCAGTACGAGGTGTTGATGCAAACGTATATGACTGCTGTCGAGCTACATCTTGTCCTGTTAATATTCCGGAGATGTATGCTTAGCACCTGGATGAAAAAGGTACATGTAAATATACATATATATAAAAGTCCCTTTATGCCCCAAGCTCTATTTTCTTGGAGTATTTAAAAAAAAAAAGCTGAATTCAAAGACCAAACTGTTGGGACTGTGTTGAAAGAATTCGGATTCGCCGTCAATATGATGGTGAATCCATTTATGCCTTGTTTCGTCTGGAGACACTAACTTTCATTGACAGAGGCAAACGTAAAGACTTCATCTAGCTTTGGGAACCTTATATAAATATACATTTTTTTAAGTAATGCATAAGGCATAGGTTCTAGGGAGTGGATTGTGTTAATATGTATCTTTATTGAGTACTGATGCAGGGTGTGTGTGTGTGTGTGTGTGTGTGTGTGTGTGTGTGTGTGTGTGTGTGGAGAGGGGGCTTTTTATCTTTTTTTGTACTTTTTGTTTGTTCCTTTGCTCTTGGTTTGTTTCATATAAAAACACTGATTTTTTTAAAGTGGTGTGTTAACATTGGATGGGGAAAGTCACTTTTGTTGAACAGGGAAAACCAAAAACTGAGAGTTTTTGATGTCTTTTTGAATAATATTCAAAGACTGTCTTACATTGTTTTCTGGACTCGCATTAGAAATTCTTTGGAAAAATGCAAAATAGAATTGAAACTAATGTACTTCTTTGGCTAATTATTACCTTTGTAGATTTCCGCTCAGTCTTTAAAACCTTTAAAACTGGGAAAAAAAAATGTTTTTCAGCCATAAATTAATTTTGTTTTAATATATTTCATTTAATTTTAATCCCATGAAACAGGAAATAAAAGCTGTGGGGATGCTCTGACTGGATTAAAAGTCGTCTTTGTAAACATTGTGACCCATGTCTTTGACACGCCTCCTTGAAGAAAGTCTCTTCATAACAGGAACAGCAAGAGATGAAGGTCTCTTTTTAAAACAGGACATGGGATGGGAGGCAGACTTTGGAGTCTTTGTTAGGCACGTGGGCCTGTGTTTTGTGTTGGTTTTGTTCTTCTAAATCCTCCTTGGTTTGTGTTTGTCTCCGAGCTCTGCTTTGAGCGATTAGGGACGAGGGTTTAAACAGCTTGGTTGAATGAAGACATAATTTCAGCCCTTTATTGTGCCTTTGAATAGTCTTTCTTTATATCAATAAATGACACTGGTTTGAATATTAGCTATAAGAAAGGGCTGTTCTTTAAAGAGATACAGCCCAAAGTGTTTTAAGAATTTTTCTGTCACATTAGACTCGAGGCTGGTTTGTTCCTTTATTGCAGGGGACTATATTGTATTGGACAAGTGATGTCAGTAAACTGTGCCACCAGAGATGAGCCATATCACAAGAGGCATCGCTAGAAATCTGAGTTGTGCCATTAGACAGAGAGAAAGGCAGTATCTTGAGAGAGAGACACAGAACGAATTGTTCCACAACAGACTGACGGACCTTTTAGCCTTATCTTCCTGAGCTACTCTTACAGAAAACCAAGGAGAGGAGGGAAAAGAATGCCCTGCTCTTTCTCTCCCTCCCAATTCCCATTCTCTCATTTCTCCTGTCTGCCTCTCCCTTCCTTCTTCATTTCTTCTTCTTCTTTTGTCCATTGGTCTTTACCCAGTGTTTCTTAAAAAATCCTCTTAACCCCTGAACCTCCTCCCATTGTCCCCTCCCCTCCATATCTTACCTTGATGTTTTAATGTCTTGTTTCTCTCCTCACCCACAACAACCTTATCCCTCCTCAGCTCTTTGGAGAAGCCATTGCTCCTAGAGATTGTTAAAAGGTAGGTCTGTAAGCCACTTCTAAGCAGCGATTGGCTCTTGGAATAACAGTTTGAAAAACAGATCCCTCTCTCCATCTCAGGCTCACACTGTATGCGTGACAGCTTTTCAGGAGGGGTGCCGTACAAACACGGGCCCAGCCGCTTCTGCAAGAACATCTTATTTGCATTTGTTTACATGTGCCACTCTCTGCATGTTTGGATTTGCTGCATGTCACAGTGTTTTGGTGCAGCCCCTTGCCCGTATCTTGATACATGCAGACACACGCGCGCGCAACAGTATTTTGCTTGTGATGACACTGAGTCGTCCCTCTCCTCCCTCTCTGACAGAATGAAACGGATGGATAATTAGATATCAAAGGAAGGCAGGCTGGGTGTGGCGAGGCGCGCAGGCCCCTACGATGGTAAAGCACTTATTAATGAGATAGGCCTTATCTGCTCTCCTCCCAGGAATTCTGCCTTTGATCGGCCCCGACTCCGGACTTAATACATTTTTGATTGATAGGCCCAGATGACAGAGAGAGGCGGTGAGGATAGGGTAGGTGGGTGAGGGGAGTGTGCATGTGCATGCAGAGGTGGTGGTGGTGGGGTACGACCCTCAGATGTAACTGTAACGATGCCCTTCACATGATTGAATAACTTGTGACAATAATGTTTTACCTCATAGAATAGAGGCATACACAACTTAGGGGTGTTTGCATGATGAATAAATCTTAGGATCACAGTGCACGCGTGCAGCTCCACATTCCTCTGCCCACACAGACATAAATTCACGGAGACAACCCAGAAAGACGGGCCCATTCAGTCACCTTAACCCCAACTATAACTCACACACCGGGGCACCAGAAAATCTTTTCCCCAAGACAGAGCAGGCGAGGGGCAGGCCTGCGGAGGGGGACTGAGATAAGGCCCTATCCCCATATGAGGATGAGTTATGGCCCACCCAGGAGGATGTGGCTAGCAACGACCCACCCAGACACACTGCTGAGCTCGCGGGGATTGGTGTGGCTGCTCTGCTCCCGTTAGTGAGGCAGCGGGCGACCTCATCGACAGAGATAACGGCTCCGCTCTCAATAACACCTTGACCAGAGGGAGGAGAGGCAGCGGCGTCGAATCAGCGAACCCCACACGAACCAAATCCACACAAATCATACACCTCCGCCCCCGCTCCCATCTCTCTGCCCGACAAGAGGTGACTGAGCGTAACCATTACTGCGCCGTGTCACCTTGTTATGAGTCTCTGTCAGTGTGAGGCGTCGGGTAAATTAAAGAAGCCATAACTGCTGCTCCGTCACCTGCCTGTCAGCCCCCATTTATTACCATGCCAACGGGTGGAGGGATAACTCCACCCTCCCTATGTGAAATGGACAGATCGATCAGGGTGACAGGCACATTTCAGGTCTTCAAATCAATCAGACTAACAAAGGCAGCTGAAAGGGGAGATGTTTGTAAAGGGCCACAGACGCCTTACATTTCCAGATGAGTCAGGAGAACAGGCGAGAGCCACAGACTCAAGCTTTACCTAATACCGTGGGTCAGTGCACGGGTCTCTGCTCTTTTCTCCTGTTTTTCAGGTGTTGTGTCTCCATCACACAATAGCTTCGGAGTTTCATTCACTTTTGTGCGATAATTCACTGTGGAAGGTGCTGCGTCAGTGGTCGATAAATAACTGCAGGCAGGTTTTTAAGTCACACATCAAAGTTTTTATTTTATAGTCAGACGCGGCTTTAATGTTGGACTCAGCGTGAGAGAGCAGCTCCCCGAGAACAACGATGAAACAGAGGCAGCGCTCAACGGAGATGGGGTGGGAAGCGAGACAGCACGGGGAGGGGGTTAGATGATAAGAGTGGGAAGAACTGATAGAGTGGAGGGAGGGGAAAAAACGTGTAGAGAAAGAAAATGATTAAAAACAGCAATCACCCGTTGGAGACTGATAAACCAAGCAGTTGTTAATTGGAAGCGTGCAACTCGTGGGGATGTGGTTGGATTAGATTCACTTCTTCCCTATGCTCTCTGTCTCTCTTTATTCTCTGCCCTCCTCCGTCGACTCAAACGTGTGAGAGACACAGTCCATAATCAAAAGTTAAAATGATCGTAATGAATGTAATATTTCTATTCCTCCCCCCACATTTGCCAATCAAAGGAGAGAAATTGAATGGACTCTGTTATAGAGTCCGTCTTTTTCCTTCTGTACGTCTGAAACAAACTTCCTTTACGCCATTTGTCAGAGCATAAAATGAAAAAGGGTGACAGTTGGAGATGGAGAGACAAAAGGCGGTAGGTAGTAGCCTATTTTTGAATGATCTTAGTTTTTGGGGCATATTGGAGATGGGAGATGGGCTGTGGTCCATAAACAAAGGGCTGACAGCCCACCCATCACCTCAGCAAGTCTGCCTTGTGCTGCCTAGATAAAGCAGTGCTGCTGCCTTCTGTATCAACACCATCCATCATCCATCTTTGCCTGCCTGCCCTCCCTCGCATTCGCCTTCACATCATCCACTCTCACTCCCTACACCTGCCCCTCTGCCAGCTGTGTGTACCTTTTTACCCAATGGAGAAAACTTTCAATAGAGCAACTGCAACTATTTTTTTGTTTTCAGTTAAATCAAACCTTTGTTGAACATTTGTCCATACAAGCTAACGTTTTGCATGATTTCAGGGGTCCTCTCTGCTGAATTATGCATTTGAAACCCAAGTTTGGAAGGATGAGCATTAATCACTGATACGTCCACCATCCCACCATCCTCTGAGCGCTCTCACATGCTTTTCATATTTGTCTTCCAGCACTATCGTACGATTCTGTCACATAAAAAAAATGAAAGGCTTTGTTTTCTTTCTCTTTCTTTCTTGAATATTTGACGACTGTTCACCTTCAGAGTATTTTGCTCGTCGAATCAGACAAAGCCGAGGTATGATTGAGCTTTGGCAAAGTAGTGCCTTTCCAATATTAACCTGACAAAATATTAAACCTTGATTTAGAAAATTTTAGCCCCCCGCAAAATGACCCTTCAGGCCACCATTGTTCCCTCGTCAATTTGGGTTTTGTATGAGCATCTCCGTCCTTTCTTTGTGGCCCGCGGGGAATGGAAATTATGCAAATGGAGATGGGCACTCTGAAGGAAAAATGTTGACATCTCCCATCCACGCTGCCCCCTAAATACACACACATCATGCGCATACCATTCAGTTAGCTTTCTTTTGGCCCACTTTGGTGGGTCTGTCTCTTTTGGCTGTCTCTCAAGCGTACTTTAACAATTGCGGCCGTATTGCCTGCGCTTCAGCCTTTCTTCTATCCATCCATGGCCATTTTAGTCATGTGGACAGGTGCTGAGACAGGAAGACAGAACGCTGTCAGCAGCTGTAACAAACAATACTAGGTTATCTAACTTTGGAAGAAAGACAATGGAGGAATTAAAAGTTGTCTTGTGTTTGAGGAAAGGCGTGCATTGATTACCCGCCTTCATCACTGCCACCTCTCCACATGCTCAAATTTTTAACACGGTGTAGCCTTACACAATGAATGGCTTTTTTTCCTTTTTTCTTTTTTTTTTTGGCTTTAAAGACACAGACAATTTAGTAATAGTTTGCAGCAGTAGAAACTTTGCAGATGCATTTTTTATTTCTTTGGTGCTTCATTCAGTTCCACCAATCACAGGGGAATTAAGAGATAGAGTAGAGACCTGGAGACTGAGCAGAGCAGCACGGTCGGGGAAATGGCTCAACTAGCGGATGAATTAAAACGAATAAAAGCCAAGAAATGAGAAAATGGGCTATCACTTGTGCAGCATAATGAACAAAGTGCAGATATCACTGTCTTTATATGCCGGGGGGCTAGAAGCTCTATGTTCTCACACTAGAAGAACAAATGAGAGTGAACAGGGCCAGAAAGCATAATGACTGTCCATTAGACCATTGCTAAAGTCTACTTCCTGTTGTTGATGCAGAATTTCTAAATTGTGGGAACGCATCACGTGACCTCAGTCCACCCTCAATACCTCTGATCTGCCCTAAGGGTTCAGACATGACTGCCTGTGTATGAGAACGCGGGGTTCACTGAGAACTTTAAAGGCTCTCTGTGAGTCTCAAACTAGAGTAAATGACAAAGTGGGCTATTTTATAGAATGAAATGTAGTATAATATGACATGTTTGCAATAAAATGAGAATGAAAAAAGTTAGATTTTAAGAATGAAGATGATTGTAAACATCTAACCTGCTGATACAAGGTTTATTATTACTCTTTCACTAGTTTTCACGCATATGTACTGTTGTATGAATACAGAATATTTTTAAAACACTAGCAGCAACCTGCTCTCGATTTCAACATGGGAGCAAATTATGGTGCCTGTTAAGTTGCATACAGGCAAAGTATATTGAAAGTGACCTGTGAAAGAAACACAAACAGAGAACAGAACATTGCATTCACAGGGGGGATGATGGAATTAACATAATATATACAAAAATCAAAAAAGTTGGGATTTATAATCAACGTTTTTTTAAGACACACAGATGTTAGAAATATGTTTCTTTTTGATGATTTTCGTGCAGTTTCATTTGGATATATATCTGTGCGTGTGTACGCTGTGATCATTATATTAAGAAGCTTAACATCTTATACTTAGTTGTTGCTGTTTTTTGGTTTATAAAATGTGAAATATGGCGTAAGTAGTCTTTTGTAATTTGGAAAGCCCTTCTGAACCACTGTTCAAAACCCAATGATATGAAGCAGATAACAAATCTGTAGTTGAAGTCACTATGACCAGGGGATGTTTGGAATTTCTGCTTGAAAATTAACTAAAAGATTGAATTTATTAGTAGCAGGGCTGAGTCATATCATATCAGCCATGATGCTGTCATAAAACATGTGTCATGTCACAGTACTGATGATATAGAGTTGCCATGACTTTACATTCCCTAGCACACGAGACAAGCCCAGACACGTCTGACAATGAGAGCCGTGTGTCAGCCTGATGATGATTTAGTAAAAAGAGAGCTACTTCAACTACTTCCAACAAACAACGATTTACAAAAATATGTGAGAAAACCGCTCCTGCTAAAGGTGTAAAGGTTAAAAAAAACTCATCCTAAGATAAAATATCCGAGTTGGAAAATATTTTTCAGTTTCAGTTTTATTAAATAACAATATTTTGCAGGCTCCTAAGAGTTACAAAGTTACATTAGTTTATGTCCTTATCAAGATGAAGTGCTGAGCATGTATGTGATATTTTTCGTTAAAATTTCCAGAGAAAACACTACTTAGTCTACTTTTGTTCTGCAATTTAACTTATGGTGTGTTATTGTTGCACCATAATGCTGCTGCTAGCAGCCTGTGGCAGTAGAATCACACTTTAAATTAGCAAGTCTATCATCAGCGACAGTAGCCCATTGGAAAAGAGGATAGACGACGGCCTTTGTTTGTTTGAACCGACATGCAGCATTTATTGGTGCAAACAATAAAATCAACACTCAACAATAACAAAAAAAAAAAAAACACTCAGTAGCTGTTTCGATATTGTCAAAAATACAATTATCCAAAACTTACTTGAAATTTTGTGATTTAATTCTGTGGATATGTCACACACTCCTAATTATCAAAATGATTTTGAATTAGTTTTTTGTTAATTGTCAGCAGCTTGAAAAGACTAGACTTTTAAAAAGCAACCTAAATGCAAAAATAAAAAGTTGGCCGTGACAACAATGGTAGGAAAACATTACTTTTGTGTGGTGTTTAAACTGTTTTAAACATTCCAATTTAGAATTATGCATTTATTTTGTTATAGAAAATCGATTTCAGAGTGACTAAAAGTTACGAAGAAAAATGTCATCGGGTGCTGGTACTGAAGTCCAGCAACTCAAACCTGATGATGAAGTATTTTGTTTTTGTTTGATTAACTGAATAAGCCAGTAGCAGATGTTTTCATCTGTTTCTCTTATATATGAACAGTATCTGGGTTTAATTTGCTTAAAATACCTCCTAATTTCAATTTCAACCTATTAAGGTTACTGTACTGTGTTGCATTACATTTTTTATAATTTTGTAATTTTTTTTTACATTGTGTTTGTTAATGGAGTGGATGAATGCACCATCGTAACCACCACTTTAAAAATAAAAGCAGAATTTGGTTCATAGGGCGCGGTTTATAGGAGTGCATTCTATGCACATCATGAAGTGGTCTGAGTGCATATCACTTGTAAAGCAAAGTAATCAGATTTATTAGTGTCAAAGCATGACATTGAGTGAATGAGTTACACACCCCATAGACATGACAAATGAGCATGATCACTGCTTCATCATGAGTTCATAGCTGCATAACTCTCAGCTCTAATGATGATGATCTTCAGTCACGCGTGCCCAAAGAAAGATCCTTAGGCTCGCTATGATCTTCATTAACCCCAATGACCCAGCTGCTAACACTGCCCCCCCCGCCTCCCTTTCATAGCTTGAAGTCCACACATCACACAGCCATGGCCGACATCTCAGTCAGTCTGTGTGGCTAGACTGACATGATCGGATGTGACACAAGCAGACAGAGAGTGGACAAGTGCAATATGTGGGAGAGAGGAGAGAGAGGGAAAGGAAAAGCTTTTCATGATTTTAGTGCTGAGGAATGTTTTGTGTTGGAGGTCATGTGAAACACTGCTGGCACTCTGAATAACCTTCAGGAGGGCGATTGCGACACGACCCGGAAGTAGTCGGGTCACGAGTCAGGGCAGAAGGCTCGACTTTGTTGACAGCACCCTTTCCAATCTATACACAACTCTCACTCCTCGGCTTCCTGGGAACCTTACTCCCTGGTTGTTCAGTTTAAAGGACTCTGTCCACACAGGAAAAGACGTGTTGACACAACCGATAGAAGCATAGAGAGCCATTGTTGGCATCGGGGAGATCAGGGAGACATTTTCTAGAGGTGCGATCTGAGAGGAAAACTACCCCAGGAAGTTCTGTGGCTGACCAGTCGAAACCACATTTCGATATTTTGATACAACTCGCTGATCAAACCTCCTCTAGTTCACAGTTTCAACCCAAGGGGAAGGTGCCTCTGGCTTAAGCTACATGAAGCATTAATGGGTCATTTGTGGGTTTAAGGGAGCGGGATGGAGACAGAGAGGCAACCGGTGGAGGAAGGGCTGACGTAAAAAGTCGCAGAGTTCAAGTTGCATGTTAAACAAACAGCTGAGCTTTTTGAACGGCTGGAGCCTGACGTTTGCGCAAGTTAAGTAAATTAGTGTAAATTTGCAGAAGTAACCTAATTTTGAGGGAAAACAAATGGCGGAATTTTAATTGAGTGCAATAGGCGAGTGGCACACTGGGCAAAATATGGAAAATGAAGCAAGACTGATGGAAAGACTAATGGTTTGTGTAAGCTGCAGCCACAGCAATTATCACTGGCCTCTGCTTTATCAAAGAGAGCAGAATAAGCTAATATAATGATCATGTGAATGGATAATCCAATCTCATAAAAGACCTAACGATGGCGTGAATTGCTGCTATCATCGTTAGTGAACAGCAGTTGCATTGTTATCTATGCTACGCATATAGCATTGCACATACAAATACTAAATTTACTTAATATATAGTAACCATTTCTGGGATTGATCATTTAGTGCTGAACCTGTTAGCTGATAAATTGAAAACCTTGTTGATAATTGATAAATCAATTAAGAGCCCAGATTTCCTTGTTAGTATTCAGCTGAGCTTGGTGTGCTTGTTACAATTAAATCACGCTTGCACGATTAAGATTTTGATTTGCTTCCAAAATGAGCAAAACAGCTGATATGACATCATTAATGCATTCGGGTGAGAGTTTAGTAATTCAATGGCCTGCTGTTAAACATTTGTGCTCAGTGTAATTTTTGTTTTGTGTACCCCATAATATGTACGAAGAACAAATCCCTTCCATGTCAGCGGCACAGCTTTTAGCAAGCTCATAACAGCGCGACTCGTCTGCGCGCAGCACTAGTTGTGTGTGTGGATGTGCTCTAGTGTGCGCTTTAATGTTTTAACATATGCAACCCCTTATAAACAGTGTTTTATGCAAACAGTGGCAGAGCTCCCATCAGATAAGACTCCAGGAAAGGGAGAAGGATACAGCCTTGTGAGACAGAGAGGGGGGTGGGGGTGGAGGAGAGACGGAGCGAGTGAGGGGTGAAAGTGGAGGCGATGGGAGAACTGAGCACGAAACATTGTGACCGAGTGAAGTTTCTCCTCTGAGCACTTTGGTTTGGTACGTTTGGTTTGGTTGAGGAAGCTCTTTACTTTTTGACCTTTCAGCATTTTAGCATGCAGCTTCTTTGGCCTACTTTCAGCATTTTTTAGCGATAAGAACCTTTAAAAGCAACAAAAATATACAGCTTCGTGTGTCTGTATACATGTTTAAAGTCACGTTGACACAATTTAGCCCCAGCATTTCACACCAGGTTTTTATTTTGGCAAAATCAGACGTGTATGCGATATCAGCTGTCCACCGCAGTCCAGGGTTTATCTCTGCACTGTTTTTTGGTGCAGTCTGTGGTGGTGTGTATCTGATGGTAAGACACGGCATGGCGTTGGTCACTTTATCATTGCTAATGTAATCTCTCGCTCCCCTCTACTTCCTCTACCAACACTACATAAAAGAGCGCTGCCCGATAGAGAAAAATACAACGCCCGAGCCATCTTTCGTTCTATCTTCTATCTCTCCGTCTTTCGTTTGCTCTCTCCCGCTCTCTCGCTCGCTCGCTTTTTCTTGCTAGCAGCGGAGAGAAAAATGTCTCCCATCCTCTCTGACTTTTCATTTGCCTTCCATTTTAACTTTCTCAGCATTTCTTCTTCTCTGTATTATGATTTTCTTCTGTTTTTGAAGATTGGGGAAGCACTGTGGTGTTGACTGAACTACTACTCTGCCCTAGATCAGCTAAATCTCTCATTTTGAACACCCCCCGCCAATTTCTGTCACTCCAGGAGACAAATGTGCATCGCCGAGTTCATTCCCCCCTCTCCCCGTGCCCACTGGCTCCCTGAAACTCAGTTCCTTTCTCCTTTGAAGTGCTGCGTGCAGAATGGAGATTCTTTGCATGGTAAATTCGCCCAGTTGCCCGCAGCGTATCCATTACACAAGTTTAAAGAATGCTTCGGAGTCGTTTTGGAAGGGCCCTTTTTTCTCACTTCACAACCAATTTCTCTGTGTTTTGAACTTCGGTAGTCATGAGCCATGTAATCTGTAAATTGGGCCCTTTCTTCCGAGCTCGCGCTCCACCGTCGAGCAGCGTTTGATGTGCAATTATTTTGCTCATTACATGTTAATTTTATTGTTATAGTTTGCAAATGTTTCTCGGGGTCATGATGTTAAAAGTTTCTGAAGAAGTGAGAAAGAGGGAGAATTAGCGAGTCGCGCGTACGTCACGGCGGCGCAGAGAGAGCTCATTTGAGATGCCAGGGCTGGCTATCTCTCTGCTCACTTTCAAGCCTTTTTAGAAACAACCTGCTGGGTGGTTTGAATAGCTAAGGAGAAGTTGATCTGGGATTTAGTGTGGAAAAGGGATCCAAGACCCTTTATCTGCTGTAAAAGGTTGGGAAAATGGAGATTTGTCTTGTTTGTTTAAAACCGAACCATAATCTCCTGCACAGAGAAATCTTAGGAGTATGGGAATCATACGCCGCGTTTATTTAGCCCTTTGTCCCCATTCTCTCTTCATACACGTCTTGGCAACCTGGCGCGATTATCTGCGATTGCTGGCATGTTGTTGATGTAAGAGCGAGGGATGATGAAGAAGAAAATCTGTCCCCTTTTTTTTTTTTTTTTCAAAAATAGCAGATTTGAGTGGCTTGCTAATTATATTATAGAAGAGGATCAGTGCATTAATTATGTCTGGGCCGTGAACAAAGCGTTATTTAGAGCTGGTAAATGTTACTGTAGGAGCTTGGCAGCGCAAATCCCAACATTACAATAGTAAGGAATAAAACCACGCCGCTGAATCATACGGTTTTCATTTTATTTCAATAGCTGCTAAATCCACCGATGGATACGATTGCGTTTTATTGTGACAGTTTGCTTCTGTAATGTTTCGTTTTATCAGGACCAAATTAATTTGCTGAAACACTTTATTGTTTTGCCTCTCTCGTCTTAAATAAAGACAGCTGTTTTGGTTTTAATGCTGCTTTATGTTTGATCCAGTCACCCTAACTCAAACACGGTTAGAATTAGCCTTCAGCTGTGAGGCAGAGTAACTCACACACACGTGCCCAAATTGTTTGTAGACTCTCCTTTTCATCTGAGGACGCGATAGTGCTCTGCGCTCTTGCTTTTACCCCTCTTTCATTTCTTCCTGTCTAATGGCAAAGGCAAATTCTGTTGGACTGTGTTCTTTAATACCATCAGCGCTAAATAAACTTTGTTGACAACAATAGCTGCTGGCAAAGCGCCTCCACAAACAAAGGAGAGCCAACAGGTTCAAAGGCAATGCATCACTCTGCTTCTGACTCTTCATTATTCATCCTACTGTCTTTACCTCTCATTCCCCATTATCCTCTGTGTGTGTGTGTGTTTCTTTGTGGCTCTTTGTCTGTTAAACTGCTACATGGTCTGGATACTGAGGCTTATTAGCTGTTGAGTTTAATTAAAAAAGGCCATTCATATGAAAATGGGAGTCCGATAGCGATTGCTGTCCCCAGCAGCTTCCTCCTGTTACTTTTAATTAGACACCCACTTGATTGACATCAAGCCTACTGGCAGCTCAAGCTTAGTATGTGTGTGTGAGTGTGTGCGCGAGAGACCCTGTGTGTGTGTGTCCTCTTTTACAGCACCTATGTATGTGTGTGGAGCATGTGCATGCTTTTTCCACGCAAACACGTACAGAGAAGTACAGAAATACCAGCTCTAAGGTCATTAAAGCATTACAGCAGGAGACTCTACATCAAAGTTCACTTTGTCGTCATGAGGTAATTATCCCCACAGTAGCGCAGAGTCCGGCTGCCCACCTTGTCACTCATGTCCACTGGGTCGTGTGGAACAATGAACAGTAACCTTGTGATTATGAACAGGGTGTGCAGTGAAACTGTGTGTGCTCGTGCCAACACCACCCGCCATGCTGATAGAAAAGGTGATGAGCTACTTTTCTCTTTTTGTTTGTCCTCTCTTTCTTTATTCTCTCTCTCTCTCTCCATCTGTCTCTGGAGAGAAGTGGCTTTCTTTATCTGTTTTCAGTGCACGCTCCAGCTCTTGCTACCTTATTATTATACTGTCAGCAGCACGTGCCTGGCTGATAGATGTTCCTCTCAACTGTTTACTACAAGCAGATGATTTAACTAAGGCTTTCTGTTCAACTTGACCTCTCCTCTTTCCTTCGTCTAAAACAAGATGACTTCATTTATTGTTTACGATGACTCCATTTTATTGGAGGAGGTTGTGAAATAAGCTGCACAAGTGATAGTTGTGTTTTAGAATGAACTGTGTGTGTGTGTGTGTCGGACTGGAAATCGAGGAGGTCCATGTCCGCCTCACATCCCCGTTTCGCCAGGATAGATTGCATGCAGCAAGGACTCCCTTTGTGCAGCTTTTATTTCTAAACACAACAGCTCGTGTGCTGTAGTAACAGTGCACCGATGCCTTCAATGTTTCCAGCTCAGCATAGCCCAGAGTAAGCAGCCTGTTTCATGTTAAGGCCTTAGTGAAGAGGCCCACCTCCGCACAGACTTCAGTCTCCAGCAGAAATGGCCCATCAGAAGTCACTGCTCTGTAAAGTTGTGTTCCTTTCCCAGTGTTTTGTTTTGATTTGCCGGACGTTTGGGAATGATTTGGGAGACGGTCCCGATGGCGGCAGGGATATCAGAACAAAACGTGCACGATGGATCTGAAATGTTGTTCCAATTACCGCCTTCATTATGAGTTTGTCATCTGCTGCTTAGACGCACTGTGGCCTGCATTTCATGGTGTGTCAGTCGAGTCTGCTTGTTGTTTTTTTTCATTTATGCTTGTATATGCCCGAGGCTAGTGCTGCTCAGCGTGGCGACATCTACCAACAGGGGGCACTTTAAGTAAAAACATGAATGAAAATAACTTTGGAGGGGCCGAATTTAACGGTTTAGATAGCGATGCCGGTTTTGGCCTGTCTTCGCTATTTGCAATCGTCTGCATCGTGTTTTGAATAAAAATGTAATATGCATCAAGTTATCCTTTGATACTCATTCATCTGTGAAATAAAAACAGCTAAAAGTTGTTTCTCTTTACTTCAGAAGGCTGCCATTTAAAGGCCCACAGGCCTCTCTGTTTTGTTACTCTGGTACCCAGAATTCCCTCCTTCCTCTCAGACAGATTAAATCACTTGTGTTACTCGGAAATGCTCCAAGCAATAAGGCAGGATGGAGCACGTACAAAAGAGCCTAACATGGTTTGAAAGAGCAAGACAGAGAGTGAGATGGAGGGGAGCGTGTTGATGTAACGTATCATTGTGGCGAGTCTCCTGAGTTAACACCATTAGCCAACCAGCGCAAGGGTCCAGCTGTCTCCCTGAGCCGTCGAGGTGAGTTACCTGGGCTGACTTACCTGGCCTCCCAATGCCCCCCAGGATACAGTGTTTCAGCCAGGCCCCATGTCCTCCCTTCTCCACAGCACTTAGCAGTGATTAACCCCGGATTCGGCCAGCCCACCTGCCATCTGACTACCATTACAGCCCTGCTTATCTGCCTCTCCATCTCCCTACAATAGGGCCTGGGCTATGCTGGGGGATTGAGCTGGGGAAGGCAGCCTGCCCTGTTTCATAATAAATCATTAGCTAAATACTTTTGTCCATTTGTGTCATGTTACATGTACTTCAATTTTCTGCTCTGTCTCTGTCCATCACGCCCCTCCCGCGTTTTTTTTCCCTTTCTTTTCTTGTCACTGCCACCGTCTGCTGCCACCATTCATCCTCGATTGCTCCCAGTGTCTGCCCACCAGACTTCTTCCTTCCTGCCTTTCTCCCCCTTTTATTTCTCTCTTTTTCTCTCTTATAGAGTCGACTATTATCTTCAGGTCCTGACTGTGGATGTAAATGATTCTTATCAAAGCTCAGGCTGGTACTCCCCTTCATCACATATGCAGCCACGTAACCCTACATATCCTGTGACCTGGTAAAAAAAAAAAGTTTATGAAAAGTTCTGTGAAACACAAAATCAATTTTCCACTTTGGTTTTAATGATTTCATTGTGTCGAATGGTAATTCAAGCAGACATGCTGCGTCATGTGCTTGCGCTTGTTTCTTAGAGAAGGCTACATTTTGAATGGCACCATCTAAATTGGCCTGTTTTGGCTGCTACTGTGTCAAAACCATCCATTCAGACATATCACTAACATTTGTGCTCCACTGTGCTCCTTTCTTTTTTTTTTTTGGTCTGGATACCACAGAAGTTAACACTCACACATATACAGCGCAGGCAATCTGGACAGCGAGGAGGAGATAAGTCTTTTTTGTTCATCTAACTTGTATAAAGTGATTATGGACATACTGAGCCCTCCATATTTAGACTTCTTGACGCCCCCACCTCAGTCACCCCTTAGTATGACCGTTGTAATCTAATTTTCCACTGACAGAGGCCGTGGAGATCCTTGGGTCACGGTGCGAGTCCTTCCAGCTCTCCCCTCCTCACCCTCACGCTCTAACTAAGAAGTCGCCATGCAGCAGACAGCACGCATTAGATCTGTCTACCACTACGTCAGCTAACCCACCCGATTCATAACCCTGCACCGCCTTGGTAATCAGAGAGAGAGCGAGAGATTAGGGGAAAAAGACGGCAGAAAGGAATTACATTTATCCTTGTATCCACTTTTTGTTGTTCCTATCATCGCTCACCACCTTACAATACCTGTCAGTGTGAAAGATGACGTGTGAACTGCATATAATTTTAAACTGTCAGAGATCATTTCCGAGGATAAAAAAAAGCAGGGGTTGGGCACGAAGAAAGCACGGAGTCTGCTTTGGCACTGAGGCGAGTGGCCACACCTGGAGAGGTCTTGCTCCTTGTTGACCTTTGGCGTGTCACTGGGGTGAGTCTCCCAAAGCTTCACCATACATCACTCTACCTGCCAACACTCTCATATGGCCTCCACTGCCACTGTTATCGGAAACATCTCACACACTGCTGTTATAGTTTTGTCAATGGAGGGCATTTGAGCTCCTGAACTTCCTTTGCCCATTGAGGATTCGTTCCAATCGTTTGCCTGCTGCAGTAAAACATCCATGTCAATATCTGGCCCACGCAAAAAGACAAAAAAAACCAAAAACGCCGGCTTTTAAAATGTCATGCTGGCGTATTTAAATGAGCACTATTTCAACCCAACTTCCAGACTGATGCTGGTTCTTTTTTTATACAGTGCATTTTGCTGTATCCACCCCTCTCTCTCTTTCTTTCTCGCTCTTTGTCTCTCTCTCCCTCTCGCTCACCCTCCCTCTCTCCTCGAGGCCGTAGCATAGCTAGAAGCTGATAGGCATCTCCTCTGGAGTCTGCTGCAGTCTGCCCCGGCTTCAGACAAAGTGCCTCCATCAGACCAGTGAGGCTCCCTGGGAACATAGTAGCAGACCCCGAGGCCCCATCACTACTCTGTGTGTGTGTGTGTGTGTATACAGTATATGTATGTGAGTGTGTGTGTGGATGAATAACAAGGGCTCAGAGTAGAACCTTTGTACTCCAATCCCAGCACTGTAAATGGGTTTTGCAAACTGGGATATGTGGAGAGTCATAGCATGCGGGATATTTAGGCCAAAGCATGAATGCTCGGTTTATAGCGCGTTACTGACTTCTTCTAATATACGTTTGTGTTCATCATGCGGTTGCGTTGTAATCCATGTGAAGGAGCCAAATCAAGATTGTCCCCATTTTTTTTTTTTTTTTGTAAAGCCTCGAGACAGTGAAGCACATTTGCACACTCATGAAAAAAGCTCACACAAGCACATACGCACGGCACACTCTTCAAATCTCAACTTGGCATCAGGGAACTTGGGAACGCTTCGGTTTTTGACTTTCATCAGAACTAGAAAGAGAGCGACCAAATGGACAAAAACAAAAACCAAAAGAGGAAATCAGAATAAGTGCTTTTATCAGGGGCCCAGTTTGCAGGGCCTGACACACACACACACACACACACACACACACACACACACATACTCTTCCTGTACCTGACCCCCATGTGACCTCCCTAACTTTTCAGCATTTAAAAATGCAGTCAAGAAGGCTATTCTCCCACTGGAATTTATCCGTGTGTGTGTGTGTGCGCATTCCTCTTAGGCTATCGCCACCATCACTTGACAAGAATTATATAATTGCAGTCTGTGATCTCATTTTCCTCAAAGAACATTTTGAAGTTTCCTCTTTTGCTCTTTTTGTTTCCTTTCCCACTTTTTTTTTAAGTTAAAATGACTCACATTAAATCTCTCAGTGCTCCGTGTTATGCCATGCTGCAGCACATTAGCTCTCTTTCCAACGTTCGTGGAAAGTCACAGTTTTAAAGAGTACATTTAAATAACTGAATCCAAAGTATTTTCATGGTTTAGATGTGCACTTTTATATAAAACTTAAGTCAAAGCCATTGGGGGTTGTTTTTTTTTTTACCACGGAAAGTTCAGTTACACAAAATGTGATTGTTTTTAAGAGAAATTCAGGGGCAGCTCCATTTTTTAATTTATCCAAGACTATTCAGGTGCTGCACAGAGTACTTATTTGTTGTGATGAAAAAATGAAGTACTTTTGGGGCTTTTTTGGAGACCGCGTGAGTTAGAGTGTTACTGTAATTAATGTATAATAAATGGTGAAATTATTGTTCATTGTTTCTGATTCTGATGTTTATTATAATATTATTTAATTGTTTAAAATGTGTCCTCAGACTTCTCCATCTTCAAGTTAATTTCCCAGATTAATTTGTGTGCTGCTTCTCTGTCTCGTAAAGATAGCATCATTTCCCAACAACAAATCTCAATGCTGTAATCTATGCTATAAATCATAGATTTATTGAGATATTTTAGTTTTCTCTTTTTTCTAGTATTTTTCCATGGTCCCAAAATCAGCCATTTATAGGGTTTTTTTATAGGCTGACCTTTGGATATGGTAGCCACAGAAGTCTGTACCGTCTTTGTGCAGCTGCAGTCCTTTTTGCAGTCAATAGAGGGCAGAAGTGATCTGCAGAGGTATGTCTGCATATGTAAGGAAATGGAGACATACAGAGAGTTTGTGTGCACGCACTTGTGTGTGAGTTTATACCTTTGATGAGCATCTATGTAACACTGATCCAGCTGTTTGCACTGGACACTAAAGCGTGAGAAACCCTTAATAGGACACTAATAAGTCCTAAGTTATTGTAAGTGGAAATGTGTCTCAGTATTGTGCCACAATCTGAGATTTTCAAATATCTAAAGCATCACAAGATCCCCATGAATGTATAATGTTTTCATAAAAACATTAACTTTACGTCTTTAGTTTGTGGCAGCTGCTTGTAGTACTTAATTAGCCCACGTATCCAGTACAGTGACTCTCAGCAACATTGCTTTAGTTATTTTTAACAGTTTAAAGAAGAAGAAAAAATGCCATCCTCCTCTTTGCTCTCATAAATCAAATAGCACCAAATGTATGGAAGACTTAAAAACCTGCACACACACGCCCCCTCCTCTCCTGGCTTTATTGTCACACAGGCCTTATCTCCGATTGACACCTCTGGAAATGTCCCAGGAGAGGGACAGATTTGCTGCAGGATTAAACTAATTTACCAGATGATTGAATGCGAGTCCAAAGCCACTCTTTTGGAAATAAATGCAAAAAAAAGGGGCTCATGGCCACCACTCCAGTGGCCATGATACACAAATGACTTGGCAGTCATGTTTACATGTGTGTCTATATATGAGTGTGTGTAAAATATCAGGGCACAGTATGTTCTCTTTAATATTATCTTAAATTTCTGTGCACACAGAATTCATAGTTTATTTAAGTGTAGAGTTAGGAGCAGGTTTTTGATCGCGCTGCAAAATGCTGCTCCACTCTTAAGGTTTTGGAGATGATCATTTAAAAGCAGGCAGCCTGACACCCAAGCCAGGCTCCATCTCTGGATTTACAGCATTAGCAGCAGACGTGAATCATCATCAGGATATAGAGCAGATGGAGACGGGGAGAGATGGCTTTGGGACTGACAGTCAGGGAGAAGGAGGCTTCTCTTTAACGCTCCGCAGGGACCGAACATCTTTCTCAACACTTTAGAGGCACGTAGCAAACTCTGTATTTTCTTCACGTTCTTAACTGTCTCCCAAATATGTAAAAAAAATACGGTTTCAGTGCGTCCAAACCGATTTGCGCCTGAGGGATGTTTCTTAATTGGAACACATTCAAGAGAACACTTACATGCTCCCGAGTGGTATACAAAATATTACATTAATTAACATGCAAAACAGCCCTGCTCGGCACATGCGTGTGCGCACACACACACACATACCCACGCGTACTACATGCACGCAAAAAAGACTGCAGCGACAGCACAAAACAGACATAGGCTAAGAGGAAATAAGGGCAAAGAATAGGAAGGAAATTTGCTTGAAAATTTAGCTGTAAGCCTGCTGAAGATCTTATTACACAGGCTGGAGATAGTGATCTCAGCTGGAATAATACTTAGCACATGCTGCCCTTTTAATTAAGCAGTAATATCTGCAGAGAGGGGTGGAGAGCAAAATCTCTCCGTTTCTGTCTTCAACATCCTTGCTCACTCACTTTCATATCGCAGTCCCCCATCTTTAGCCTCTGCTCCTCTCTCTCCCCAAATAATCTCCTGTGAAAAGGATGGGCCAAGGTGTGGGATGGGGTGGGGGGGCAAGGGACACACTCTGCTGTGAAGCAAGTGTCTTCTTGAAGGTCATACATGTGTTTCTGTGTTTCTTCCTCATCGGGCTGTCTTACATGCCCTGGGGCTCTCACTTTGTGGGTGAGGGCCATCTCGAAAGCTGGTGGGTGGTAGCGGGCACCTCTCTAGCACAGCGTTAGCACTGAGGCCCGGCCCCGGCGTGCCCTCAGGCTGCCAAACCTTGTAGGATAGGAACCACTTGTCTAAACAGGGTCGTCCAGTGCGGTTGGCTCTGAATATGAGGATCTCTCACCATGGGGCAGCCGCCGGGGGCAGAGCCTCGGCGTCAGGACCACAGGCCTCATTAAGTTGAGTCGCCAACGTGTTTACAAGTCAAACTCAACAATATTGAGTTCTTTATTTAAGCTTTATTTAACCTCTGTTTAAGTTGGAAGTGAAATAATAATAATAATTATAGTAACATATCTGTTAAACGCACTGGTAGCAGTTAGTGTAGGTGAGCACGCTCTTGAATGCTTGTTACACTCTTCTTGTTTCACTGTTCTTAGGTATAAAGCCTTTTAATCCTGCGAGGATGATTTTTAATCTAGTGGTTGGGCGACGCCTATGCGCACTTTCAATTGTGACACGTAGCGCATAAAGCCTTTATTCAGATGTGTTAACCATTGCGCTTTGCTCCATACAAGTGCAAATCGAGTTAACGCTCCGTGTTCGCCTGTGTTTGCACTCCCTGCGTCATTACTCCGCTCCTACTGCCGGTGCAGCTGATTCTCTGTGCCTGCACACACGCAGACACACACACTGCACACACAGATCCTCTGAAAGGCCACATGTTAATCAGCTGTGAGTTAAACTTGCAGCAGAGAAAAGACAACAGATCAGCTCAATTAACACAAAAAAGAAAGTGCTCCCTGCGCACACAGTCACACACGCACCGCCTTAGCCATTGCACCTGCAGCTGAAGGGGCATTGTTCCAGCAACCCCCTCCTCTCTCTCTCTCTCTGTCTATCTGCCCCTTGCTCTCTCTTTCTCTGTCTCTCTGGAGGGAAACTGTTTTGTGGCTGCTCTTTTCTCTCCTCTCTGGGCCTTGGCCTTTCCACAGAGCGCCCCCCCCCCCCCCCCTTTTCTCCCATTTCCCTGGGTCGCCACTCTCTTTCGAAGATGCAGGGCGCCCCTCGCCTGCCTTACTGCAAACACAGCTGACAGAGGGCTGCTCACGTGCCGCTCGGCAGGGCCCCCAAATCCTTTCAAGTGTGAGCAAGTGCCGGCGTGAAACTTTGGGGGTTTTTTTTGGGGGGGGGGGGGGCGTTGTGTATTTTAGGAAAATCAGCACCATTTATCCCATTGCTCTTGATGCTACGGATGTCTGTCCATCCTCAGTTGTCTAATTAAATTGTTTCCTTAAGCAATTCAAACATCTTACAGTGTCCATAAAAGTTGAAATAAAGTGCTCAGCTAAATGTGGTTTATTTAAAAAGCTAATTTGTGTTCACTGAAAAATGAAAACTTTCTTAGATTGTGGTCTGTGAAGCACCTGTGTTACCGTGTTTTTTCTCCTAAGTGACTCAAAGCTAAATAATATAAGAACGCGGAGAAAAAGACTGAATGACAGATATCAGGAGGTTATTGTTGACCCGCTCGCACTAAGACGGTGAAATGTTTTGTCTCCACTCCTCTTGGAACATCACTCCGTCCTTGGCTCTGACGCCGTTTTGCATCGCTCTCCTCTTTGGCTCCCTGTCCCATTTGTCACCGCAGCCCGTATTGCTCATTCCCACTGATCATCCTATCACAGTGCTATTTTTCATATTTCTCATATCCGCTCCCCTTATCTCTCCTCCAGTGCCTGGGCCAGACACGCAAAGCTAATACAGGCTCCCAGTACGTGCGCAGAATTCAGTGACCAAAGATTACAGCGGTGTGAAATACATATAGATTTCATATGTTATTCTGTGTTTGCTTGTAATAGGATCAGGCTTATCCCATTTCCAATAACTCAGGAGATAACATAAAAGTACACGCCGGTGATCAATGAGGAGGTGAAAGTCCTAACAGGCCCTCAGCATTCCCAAATTATGACATCAGTTAATTATTTCCAATCTTATTTATTCATTGACCAGTGAGTCAATTTGTGTATTTATTGTCTAACACACTGAAAAAGATTTGCGATTTACACAGAGCTTATATTTTGTGTGTGTGTGTGTCCCAGCAGTTGTGCATATGCGAGTATCTGTGTCGAGGCTGTGACGGATGAGCTGCTGTAACTGTTTGAGGGCTGCTGCTGGTATTCTAACCATGCCGACTGTGTGTTTTATTGCCCTGCTTTCATATAGAGCCTGCATGGCTGCATCTATCTCCCCAGGTTAAAACAAACAGAAACAGCTTCCACCAGCATTCTGCCCAGCCTGCTTGGCCTGCCCTCCTCCTTCCTTGGCTCCAACAGCCCCGTCCAGGGGGCAATAAACTCGTTATCTCCCCTTCTCAGATCCTAATCTGACCGCCCGCCGCCCTGCGCGCTGCCAGGTGACCTGGGGTGGGGTAGGGTGGAGGGGAGGCAGAAGCTCCCTCTTCAGCTCCCCTCTGCTTGCCTTTTAAATCTCTTCAGCTTTCCCTGCCTGTCAGCACCATCTTAACCCCCACTTTCTGAAACCCTCCCTTGCCCGGGGCTCTGAAGACCTCCTCCTCCTTCTTCTCAGTCTCCTCCTCCCCACACCCTTTCAGCAATTAATCCAGCTATTGATCACAGTAAAAGTCTAAAGGCTGGGAGGCTGTGGAAAGACTAGTCGAGGCCCATTCAGGCCTGTGGCTACACAAGGCCACACTGAGAATGACGTTAGAGCTTCATGGCTTATCTCAATTGCTAACTTTAAATTAAAAAAAAAATATGATGGTTAAAAGATTGAATTTCACACACTGGCTTCAGTTCTCCAGAGTGTAGGGACAAGCAAACTTTGTTTTTCACGTCTGAGCTCTATTACTTGTCAGCTCTGCCATATTGTAGCAGTTGATCTGTGTGTCTGAGAGGCTGCAGGGATTTTGACTGAGTGGACGATTTTGGCAGAATTCCAGTCATTCTTCACCTCTTTTTGAGGCGTGTTTTAAGATACTGCCCCACATTTAGATTATTATTCTTTGCATGCAGGGTCAAGAAAGGCCCTCCAACATTTTACAGTAAAGTAGAACCAGACAGATGCTGTGACACTCCTTTGGCGTACTCTACTTTTAGATTTATTCATAATGTTGACATAACCTGACTATGTTTAGTGTGGCTCAGACAGCATCTAGGGGCTAGCTCATAAGCCAGACCACCACCTGTGATAGTTGCTCAGGAACTGCGCAGATGGACGTAAGCTCTGTGTGACTGCCCCAGTCATAGCATATGGAAAAGTCCCCAAGATATCTATTGATTAAACATCTGTCTGACGGTGTTGTTATGCAGGTTTATCTTTCAGTATGTATGCACACGATTTTCTTCCATGTAGGCGAATGTGAGTTTAATTCTTGGAATCGCAGCAATCTTCTAACTGTATTGTCAGATGTGTTTGTGAAACATCTCACGGGGTTTTCCATGATGATCACAACTGCATTTTAAACCGCTGTGCTTCTCCCTGGTGACACAGTCACTCTCTGTGCTGGAGCTGAGGGTGCAGTTTGGGTCCAGGTCTTTGATGTAAGGGGTGAGGCGGGCTGTTTGGGTGTTTGGGCAGGAGCTGGGACAGACGAGGGCAGAATGTGATGGAGTGATTACTCTCCTTGCTGCTCTCCTGTCTGCCCTGGCATGAATGCCCCTCTTCATCCATGCTAAAAGGCACATTATTGGCCCGAGGAGAGTGGGATATCCTGGCCACTGACCCCAGTGTAGGGGTCAAGGGGAACAGGGGGGCAGATGAAAGGGAGCGTAATTATGGGCAAAAGACAAAAAGAAACCTTGTCTCCAAACAACTATTTTGGTGGGAAGTGGAGGGGGAGAGGGTCGGGAGGAAGGAGGGGTACAACTGAGATCAAGACGTTTTCCCTGGCAAGTTATGTCCTTATCGCGTCCCCTGTCCCGCCGTGTAAAGATGAGGACCAGCTCTGATTGGTAGAGATGTGGTTCTTATCTGATGGGGATTGGCTGAGGCCCGCGGGCACAGGAAGTGACAGCATGGTTCCCACAGTCCCACCTCTGTGAGAAAGATTCTGATTCACTGTGGGAGTGCACTGGTGTGTGTTTACATCTGTGTTTTGGTTATCCATGTCACCATATATTCAGTTTTTTATTTATATTCATTATCATCATCATTATTACTATTATTATTAGTAGTAGTATTAAAACCTACACATATATGCATGCTGGCTTTCGCACTGTGTTCTACATGTTTAGTGTTTTGCGCGTTGGTGATTTTATGCATAAAAAAATATATTTGCAGAATATATATTTAGTCAGTGTGGGAGGGATTTCCTGCACTCCTGCTTTGCCCTCTGACATTGTGGCAGCCTCAGGGTCTGTGTTTATTTGACCTAGCATGCTCTAACTGGCCAAATGACCACCTGCCTTTGAGTTTTTCAGGCGTATATTCCAGGAAAACATTTTTTTTTACTGTAAGAAACCTGTCAGTCCCTGAGTTTGATGGGTTTCAGATGGCTGTTCATTGCATTTAAAAGCTCATCTAAGAAGCTACTATACTTCACTCATCACCAAAAAGGGCCACTGTGGGACACGGTGGTTTAGTGCGGTTTAGTAATGTGATGGCTGCCTTTTTGAATTAGGGAAGTTCCCAGTTTTTGAAGAATGACCCACCATATTGTCATGGGAGCCATTTACTGAGATATTTTCTGCTTTTGCGGTACATATTTTAATGTTCTGTTGTTGTTGTTGCCTTTTTTCTTTCTTTTTTTGTTTTTTATAAAAGCCCATCCTTGAAAAAGAATCACAATAAACACTGTGGCACTTGTCATTCCTGAGTACTCCCAAATAAGAAGTTAATTAATGATAATTTTTAGTAAGACTTGATTTGAAGGAGTGCACATCTTGGGTAATTTTAATCGACCATTTTTGATAAATTAAAATAGAGAAATCAGGAAAATAATCAGGACAGCATTATTGTATTGATCCTCACAACTCATGTTCTCTTTTAAGATATAAAGCATGTCGCCTTCATCTTCCTGCTGGAGTGGGGTTTTCATTACTCTTTCTTACAGGTTTATTCAGAGAAGATGTGACACTTTAATGGGATCTGCCTCATTTCTCACGTGATATTTGGCACCTGATGCTTGAGTGAGATGAAAGGCTGTGTTCAGAGAACACAGAGCGTATCAGGGAATTCCCTGAAATATTTTTGTGTCGGTTGCATCATTTAACATTATTAAAGCAAATCGCACTTCCTGTTTTAAAATATTTGACAAGCTGAATATTTACTGGTCATTTGAATGATGTTTGAGCAGTTTTAAAACTTACTTTTCGCTACTCGTGAATGCTAAATGGGTTTTTTCGACTGCTTATGTATGAGGAGCATCTCCTTGCTTAAACTTAGATTCAAATGTACTCATTCAAACGGTTAGGGGAACAAATAGATGGATGGATGAATCTGTTTCTGTTCCTGTTTGTCTCTTTGCATTAGAAATGGAGAATAAGTTGAGATAATACATGTATAACATCTTTCTTAGAAGGGTGTTGCTACGGCCTTAAATTAAATGGGATAAGTTATATGTTTTGTTCATTTGTGTCATATACATACTGTTATGATTTGGATGCTCATGTTAAGAAGGTTAACATAAGTACAAGTAGAGCCTAACTACCAATATGTCGGGCATTATTAGCTATTGGTTAGTTGTTGTTTTGGATATATCAGTATCTGAAAATATAGCAGTCAATAAATAAAATAGAAAAAAGTGTGTGTAAGAGGCGACTCTACAACTTGCCTGCTGGCAATGAGGCCACAAAGAGAAAAACCAGCTGAACCAGCTGAAGGAGCTCGAGCAGGGCATAAAGAAATAATCCACAACTTTTTGTGACAATACTACAAGATTTTTTTTTTCATTGTGTTATTACCTTAGTAAGAAAAAAGTTTAAAGTCTTAGATAAATCATTTATGTTTTGAAAGAAGACGACATATGACCTATATATACAGGTCACCAAATATTGGTTTTAAAAATCTTCAATTAGTCAGTATTGGTTGGGTTATATGTAAAAGTAATGGTAATAAAGGCATTTATATAGCACATTTCCTTACAGATCATCTCAATGTGCTTATATAAAAGATGGAAACATAAAAACATGCGTAGGTTTGCCGTCCCTTCAAGTACCAAAACAAGAAAGCCAAGTTTACAGAGAAATTAATTCCAAGCTAAGACACACAAAAAGAAAACACAGTAACTAAATGTACACCTTTGAGAATAAAAAAGGTTTTAAATTCGTTTCCACCTTTTCTATGTCCAGTTCTAAAGATTTTCTAGACATCCAGCAGTTGATTTCATCTGTGCAGTTACTTATTTGTGAATGGAGGTTAGATCATCAGAGAAAAATGATGGGTATAACAACTCAGACTGAAACTCTGAGCCGCTGTTGATCTGTAGGTCATTGATGACTTTAGTAAGAGTCATCTGTCCTGTGATTGGTTCTGAAACCTGATTGTTGCTTATCATAAACTCTATGAGTTGAAAGTTCATTCAGTTATTTCACATTTCTTAAAAATATTTTGTTTTAGAAACAGTAAATATAATATGGGTCTATGCTATTTTTCTTAAGTTGTTGAAATACAGATTTGCACATTTTGATTACGATGACAGCAAGAAAAAAATTGCAAGACTTTATCTGATCTTCCAGTTTGTTTGAATTACAAGTGAAAATATAGACACCGAGTTTTGTGGCAGTCATTTAATAAGAATGTGAGACTAGAATATGTGCTAGATAAATGACTACAAGAGGCCTAGATATTACCTTGAATATCAGAAACTTTACTCAGGAAATTAACAAATTTGTTGTGTTTAGTGTTGGAAAGAAATCAAGTTGGTATCGTTGTGACGGGATTAAATAGTTAACAATGGATCAGAATAAAAAAGTAGAATTACACTAATTATTAGCCAATGGCTCAGGCTTCACACTGGTCTAAACGCTCAGTTTCCCAGTGGTCTCTCTGTTCTTGAATCTGTTTGATATCAACGATAGGACATGTCTCCAGGGTTGTCACCTTCTGTTTAAACCTTCAATTTGGGTTGGGCAACCAACCAGAAGACAGTTGGTTTACGGATATTTTGCTCTTCCCTCATAAGAGACAGAGGATTAGGCTGCACCAAAGCCCAGTATAAGAAAAATAAGGATTATTGTGAACTGTGAATCATTTGAAACTACTCTAACGAAGTCCAAGAATAGAAATATAGACCTGGCAACTGTAATCTCACAGGCAATCATTTCAGATTAGTGTTGTGTTGAGGATGAAACCGGTTGGTCTAGTCAGGACACGGTTCAGGCTTTCAGTTCTTATAGTTTAGAGGGTTTTTTTTGCTGGAATATAGAGGAAAACTAATTTGAGAACATTTCGTGCAACGCTGAAAATGTTTAAAGTCACAGTAAGAAATGATACACCAACCTTAAAGTGCTATAAAACTGTGCATATAAGCAGACATATAAAAGCAGATTTCTGCCTCTGACGGGCCTCAAAAATAATCTAGTATGGATCGAGCGTTAAGCTAGGTTGGCCGCTCTTTCACTTTGAGACGAGTTTAATAATGCTTTACTTTGTCATAACAGAGATCACATTTCTGAACACAGTGAAATCAGTAGTTTTCTATGAATGACATGATTCAGTGATTTTGGGGACATATCTCAGTCCCCTAAGGCTCAGCTGTTGAAACATGCATGGATCCTCTTACCGTAGACCAAAAAGATAGTGTTGTAAGTGCAACGGCATCACGGAGCATCCTAGAATAGAAAATTACGGCACTTTTTATGAACTGTGTGTGAGCTGCACTTGCTTTTCTTAGGTGACACTCTGGCTGCTCTCGTAATCATCTTCAAGTATTAACATTAGTCTGCCCTTGCTGTTGATATAATTAAGGATTTGTAAGTGATGAGTGAGGAGTTGAATATCTGACCACTTGACAGCATTATCTAAAAGTTGACCGATTAAATAGTTGTGGGCTGTGTGCTCAAAGCGTGTTTTGACACCTGTGGGCTGCTGGAGTGGATGTGCTCAGTTTGCACGTGTCTGCATGAAGGGCAGATGGATTTAGGATAAGTAGAAGTGAGCACTCCCCATCACTCTGATGGATGGAGGTCAGGGAGGTGCGGGGTTCTCCTGCCCACCCAAGGAAGATTTTATTGGGGATAGGAGGAGTGCTGCCACGGACTGCTTTACCAGTTCAGGACTCAGATTCCTGGCCAAGATTCATGATTGCCCTTTACAGGAATGTGGTCAGGCAACTGGAACAGTGTGTGTGTGTATGTGTCTGTCTCTCTCTGCATGTGTGTGCGTACATGTTGTTAGAGGTTTTTGTGAAGTGCCCAGCACACGAGCAAACTGAAGTGTGCGCTTACGATCTGCGCCGCCACACACGCGTATGTGTTTGATCTAGACTAGACCGATACTTTTAAACCAGGATTGAGAGCTGACACTTCAGGATGACTTAGTGGGAGCAATGAAAGATAGTCAGGGCTTGTCTTGTAAAAAGTACAAATTTGCGATTAGGGAGAGAAGAACCAGCATTAGGAAGGAACACTGGCCTGAGCAGCTTTATTACTGCCGGAGATTTACGCTCGACTTTATTCCCAACTGTCACTCGTAAAACTAAAGGAGAGGAGAGGCGCAGGGAGGGAGGGGATGATAAAGTAGCACAGCGCTATATGATAATCAAACCCAAACAGGAAGTTAGGCGGAGGACTTGGCAGGGGACGAGGATGTCATTGCGAAGCTCGATGCTCTGATGGCGAATGATATTTCTGTTATTACTCAATTCACCTTCAGTCAGTGCCCCCCCCCCCCCCCCCCCCCCGAACCGTCTTTCAAATGAAACCCTTTTTTTTAGTATTTCAGAGAAAGAAATTCAATAAAGAAGCTAATAATATTTTCACTTACATAATGGCTGACTGCCTTATGCAATAGGATAATTGCCGTATCCTTATTAACTCCTTTCTAACATAAACATCCTCTGTCACACAGGCTCACACATGATAGTGTGATCGTGAATGTGTGTGGAGGGGCATATCCTCGGGTGATCTTTCTAAGAAAAAAAATAGAAAAAAATGCTTTGACAACTTGAGGAGGAATTTGAAAAACTGTCCTGAGGAGTGTTTCTGAGAAAATAGATAAGATAAACCGATGGAGGAGTTCAATGAGGCATTCGGAGAGATCAACCCCTTTGATAAACTGGGAGATAGAGAGGGGGAAAAGGGGGGGTTAGATAGTTCAGGTATGTGTGAGGTAGTCAGATTTAGGAGATGCAGTTGGCGGGTTTTGTGTACGAGATTGTTGTTAGATTGCGGTATCTTATTTGAGAAAGCTAGATACATAGAAGTGGTAAGAATCACTTTTGAGCGCAGTGCCTGAGCATACGGAATGGGCCGCGTGCTGTTGTTCAGCCACGCTTGGCTCTACGAGCCCCTCACTCGGACTGCATTGTAAAATCACATTGATCTGGCCTGACAAGGCGTTGAGTCTTATCCCCGCAGCGCAAGCTTAGGGGTTGACGCCACCGGCTGAGGAGGATAGCAGCGGCGGATAAGATGAGGGAGAGGCGAAGATCCTCTGCTTCATCGGCCGCATTAAGAGATGGGAGGAATCTAAAGTGTAAAATCGGCCTCTTTTGCGATCAGTTGGGATTTAGCACTGGTTTATGGCAGTCGGCACTGGCGCTGAGTTCTCCTTCCTGACAGGGTAATCGCCCAGGGGCTTAGCGCAACAGGAAGAACAATACCTCCCACTTCCTCTCATCTCATCTCACGGATGATCTGGACAAAGTACACGTCCACATCGACCATATCTGCCGGAGCGAAGCAGCCGGGGAGAGACAGGAGGATGACAGGCCGAGGCCTGAGAGAACGCTTAGAAGACCAGCGTGCTGTCAGTGAGGGGCAGGCATGAAAGAATGTTTGTGTTTGTCTGAAGTGTGTATGTGTGTGTTGTGGTTGTTGTCTATGCACCCCTCCGTGTCTCTGAATACACTGTTTATGCATTTGTGCATCACTTTGTGAGTTTGTGGGTTTTTTCTCTCTCTGTGTGGTCTGTTTGTGTGCACACAGCTTTATTAGATTACGTCTTTGCACACCTTAATCATGTATGTGTGTTTACGATATTGTTGAAAGTGTGTACCTGCACTCAAATAATATGCTTATAAATGTATGTGGGGAAAAAACACGGCAACCACGATCGGGGGGGTCAGTGCTAATCTGCCTCAGGTTTTAGAATCTCGAATCCTTCCTGTTCCCACTAATAAGCACCCTAAATAAAGCTGTATCTCTGACACATGCAAATGAAGCAACGCAGCAGTTTAAAAAAAAAGATCAAAAGATGAGAAAGGCTGCTATTACAGTAATCTACCTCAGCGGAGATGAGAGGCTTTTATCTGGCCTAAATTAACTGTCTGATCCGCAGTCCATCATCAGCCACGGGATCAGGAAAGCGTCAGGTACCGCTGCGCTGCACAAATGTGTTTCCAACATAAAACACTAAAAAACAGCCAGCGGTCTCCTTTTATCAGTTATGCAGAGTAAACTCATTTTAAATCTTTTCATCTCCGCCGAGCTCTTTCGGTGTGGCTCCTAAAAAAAAAAATGCTGCATGAGGGGGTGAGTTTGGCAAAACTGCTGAAGTTGTTGAATGCAAATGGGATACACTTACGATCTGAATCAGGAGGCAGACGCTACTCTGCCAGCTTTCTCTGTTTCATCTGTGCGGGCTGAGCCGGCTGCATTGTAACTCGAGATACAACTCTCTTCCCCATAGTCCCTCTGTCCAGGTGCTGGGCTTCACTGCCCGTCTAAATCTGTTAAGTACAGTCTCACTCCTTTCTGTCTAGCGCCGTGATAAGAAGCAGAGTTTTCCCGTCTCTACCTCACACGTGCATTCTCATATAACCCGGCCATTACTTTCCATCATTGGGGTTTATTTTACACGATAAGCGCACTGAGGGTCCATTCTCTCACAGCAGATCTTAAGGAGGACCCGGTGCCCTAAAAAAGGTTTTTGCTCTCTGAGGTATGACGGCCATTTTTATGGCGCTGGCCATTGCATTTAGCGGCTTGTTGCCAGGTTCTCATGTCAGGCTTTTACACAGCAGAAAAGTACACCACTGTGTAAATAAAAACAATCAGGGGTAATTATGTTACCATAAAAGTCCGCTGCTCAAAAGCCTGAGAGTCATTAGAGTGAGACGGAGTTGTTTTTACACGCATAAATCACTGATACACACACATCGGCACACACAAACACATCTGTGCATGCACACACAGACACGTAATGTAGCCCGAAGGCATGACCTCTGCCCTGCAAGAGCTGCTAATATGCTTAAATGACTGCCCGACAACTTAAAAAACATCAAAAGGGTGACTGCTCAGCGTAAATGACATGTGCCTTTGACCATGCAATTAGCACCGCAAGCGGCCACAAGAGGTCCCGCCTGTATGTGTCAGTGTGATACAAACTGAAGTTCATATCCATGCTTGTTTGACAAGCGTATATTCCCGTCTTTGTTTAGTGTGTTTGTGTGTGTTTGTGTTCGTTTGTTGTGTGTTACCTGCTTCTTTTGGCTGGAAACTGTCACTGTCTCTTTCTAATCGGATTGAGAGAACACCAGCGGCTAATGCAGCCTGCTGCCATCAAGTCGTCCATTTAAAGCAGCGCTGATCTGATTGCCAGGGTTTATTGATAAATGGAGCAAGCAGGGGCAGGGCCGAGCTCCCCCGCGTTCCCTCTGCTGTAGCTCTTTTCACTGGGAAGTGCTTCAGCTTTTACCTAGTTAGCACCCTTATCAGTCACAGTGAGTTTGGGGTCACTTTGGACAGGGACCTAGAGGGAAATGTTAAATGTAATTTCATTGACAGGAAATGGGGCTTTGGATGCGATTAGATACTTGTGGGACAGGTAGGGGAGAAGAGAAGTGCTGTGTGGAGTTTGTTTAAAAGCTGAATGTGCGGCCTGCGGTCCTTGTATCGCTCAAAGGAATCAGCCGCACTGCAAAGTCATTCAGTCACTTCACTTCAACCTCTGGCTGGGATTAACCGGCTGCTACAATGCATCCATTTGGTTTTTATTTTTCTATTATTTTTACCGACTCGGGGGTCTGAGAGAGCCATAGGTGCCCTTCTGTCACCCAGTAAAAAATGTTTGTAACACACTCAGATTCAAGAAAGCAAACTGCGAGGGTGAGCAAGGCTGCCGCTCCGGTGCAGCGGAAAGACAAAGATTTTCAGATTGAAATGTTTGTGTGAATAAATAGCTCTCCCCAGTGACTTGCGTTCAAGTATGTGAGTGTGTGTGCAAACCCTTTACCAGTCGTCTCCCTCCTTTTCTATGACTTCCTGCGACTCCCCCACCCCTCGCACCCCCACCTCCCCCCTCACGCTTGTGGCCACCACTCTCCCAGTTTCTGTCGCTCTGCGATCTTATCACACCTCTTCTGATTTCATTTGACCGTCGACGGCTAATCAGAGGCCAACATCTGGATGGTTCCCATAGCAACCGGCAGGACCAAATATTCTGGGCCTTAAAAGGTGGGTTGAGGTCTCGGTGCGGGGGTGCTGGGGAGCAATGAGAATTTCCCCGAGATTGACAGCTTTGATGGAGAGATGAACAGAGGCCTGAATGGTGCTACACTGCCGCTGTGTTTTGTTTAGGGGTTTTTTTCATGCAGTGTGTCTTTGTGTGTGTGTGTGCGTGTGTTTGGGTGGGAGTATATGTGTTACCTCATTTCCCCTGAGTCCGCTGCCCATCCCATGGACCCAGTGGGAAAGGGTGGAGCGGAGGGCTGTTTGTTTGTGAGTCTGTGTGTATGTGTGAGTGAAAAAGAGTGCAGGTTTAGCAACGGAGCTATTTTCTAACTGTACCAAAGGGCTACAAGCAGCCACAACAGCGGCCACAGCTTATAAATACATTCATACGCACAATAGTGTTTTTTTTCCAATAGTGGGAGAGAGGAAGTGCGCTGAGCGGTGTGTAGACCCCTGCCGCCTTCATGTTGAGTCACCGAGAGCTTTACAGCATTACCCAGGCTTTAGTTAAATCATCTACTGTCATAGCTGCCGGTAGACGTCAGTAATTCTGTTAGCTTTCTTGTCTTTAGGATGCAGCTTTGTCGCCACCAGCAAGACAGATAGGTTCACATTGGATTGATCAGTGGATTGAAGGATCACTTCACCTGTTAATTACTGTCACTCTCCTTCTTTCTCCTCTCATATGAGCATCCCTCGCTGCACTGGCCTGCCTCTCTTCTTCATGTATTCATTAACCAAGGTCCATTAAAGTTGGACTCCCCGGGGCAAGTAAAAACCTCATTTAGTGCAGTCGGCTCAGCCAAGACGGGAAACGCCAGACCCCCTTAGCTCTAACTGGATTAGGAACCAGCCAACGGATGGGCCGCAGGACAGAACTCTCTGGTCCAACCACTTAAGACCATGCTACACCAAATGAGAGGTGGATAGGATGTGAGTAAACCGCTAGGCAATTTGGGGATTTCCATAAAAGAACATTAGCATTTTACTATAGTCTGTCTTTGCTTATTTTTCTTATCTTTTTATAGTTTCATTTTGTTCCTTCTTTAATGTAAGGTGTGGAGAAACGCACAGAGGATCATAAATATTTACGGACTGATAAAGGAGAGTACTTAAAGCTCCAGGAGATGGGATCTCGAGTAGTATTTCTGTTTCATTAAACTGCCGTAACTAACGTCAAGGTTAACGCTGGAAAGAGTAAGAGTTTAACACTGAGCAGTTAGTGATAATGGCTATCGGGACCCCACTGATGTGGTTTGATAATAATATCATCAAACAGTCCCATGAATTAAATGATTCACATCTTGCTGATTCACTATTGCTGCGTATTTGATGCATTTTTAGCTGAGCCTACTTCAAACCAGTGAAGCAAAATTTAAATTTAAATGAAAAACACGCCACATTTGGAGGATCTATTGCTCTTTTTTAAATTTAGGCAATAGATTTTTTTTTTAATCTCTTTTTTTTGTGGTGTAAAAAAAAAACTCGTGTCATTGCCAGTATTTTTTTTATTTTAATTTTAAAAAACTGTCAAAGGAAAAAGAACTATCACTATTAAATAAAATTATGTTTAAAAAGAAAAACACTTGACGTATGAGGTGTGTTTTAGCAAGTAAAAAAAAAAAATATTTGGAGATTTCAGGTCATTCAAGAGTTTGAACGATCACTGATAAACACAGCGGTATGTAAGCACTCCTCTCATCCTTCCAGCCCTCCCTGCCTGACTCGCTTATCTGGCTCTTTCTTGTGACACATTTTAAGACTATTCTTTGATGATTTACACGTCTTTTCTAAACAGGATCACAGATCCCCCCAGCTCAAACCGTGTGCGCCGTTCTCCCCCTTTCAGATATTACTCACACGGGACATTAATATGTTTTATTACAAGAATTTTGGTTTGTTTCTAACCACAATGATTCATTTCTTATTGTTGTTAGTCATGTGTAACCATTGGGTTTCATAAGAAGAGGAATTTCTAACTATGAGACTTTGCACCTGATGTGTTTTTCCTTTTTCTGGAAGGTAAAAAATCCCAGACTTTATTATATTTGAAGAAAAAGTTTTAAAGAGGTAAAGGTGGAGTTACGAGTCAGAGACAGGGTGGGACTTTCCTCAGAGAGCGCAGCATACCAAGAGAGGACGGGAGGGAAGGAGAGAGGAAGACACGTTTTAGACCTACACTAACACAAATGTTGTTTGATCTGTCGGGGAGCTGTAATTCACAACAATAAAATTAACTGCTGTTTCATCTCCCCTCCCCGCTCTTTCCTCTCGCTTTGACACCTAAATCAATCACCTCGTTTCCTTGCGGAGCTCCGACGTTCTTTTAGAGGTCAACAGGCGATAAATTTCTGCACAGTTTACATTAAGGTCTTCGAATGCCTTTATGATGTCTCATCATTTAATTTATGTTGCTGATTATTAAACCCCCACCCACCCACCGCCTTTTTTTTTCTAGCTGCTTAAAGCTCAAGATTATGTGTGATGTGATCATGATCAGATACAGTGATATTATCCAGTGTTGTTAGCTCATTACCAAGTAAAAGCACAAACAAAGCCCGCAGCAAGATGACGTCTCAGTTGACAGTTGTGGGCGTTTTCTCATTATTGCCATGCACTATTGGTCAGTGTGAATCATTGCACACCAAAATACATCAACCATGCCTGCACCAGACTGGCCTTATAAACCCTACCGTTAGGAGTAATACTCCAGGGAGCACAGAGAAGCTGTGGGTGTGTGCATGTGAGCGTGTGTGCCTTTTTTTGGGGGGGTTGAAAATGAGGGAAATAGAAAGTAGAGAGAAAGCCACTGAGTGTCAGGGGGATTGTATGGATCCATTGTGGTGCAGCTATAATTAAGAGGGACAAACAGAATGTGTAGGAAGAGCACTGCGGCGCTAACCACGGCCCGCTGGGATCAATAAGTGTCTATTTACATCAGGCTGGACAGGAGCTGTCCAGCTCCAGAGTGCTGAGCCTCACTTTGTATGACTCAGACTGAAACATCAGGGGCTTCCATTGAAATGTGAAATATTATCTACTGAGATGTACAGTGTAACACGCCGTGCAGACAGCGCACTGAAAGGATCTCATGTCTAACACCTGTTGAAGGCGGCTAAGAGTACATGGGAGTAGAATAAGAGAGGGACCTGTCGGGGAAGATAATGAAATCAAAATGACAAGACAAGAGAGACGGATAACGGGAGCCCATGTTGAGAAGATGATGACAGGCAGAGGGAGGAGCGCTGATAACCTTGCTAGCTAAAAAGCTTCCTCTGGAGCTTAATCAGGCGTCCCCATTACAAAGACGAGCTCCCAATGGCTGCCCCCTCCCACTGCCTCCTCCCTCCACCCTTTCCAGCGCCTGATGCTCCCCTCGATAAACGGCATTATTAATTAAAAGGCTCCAATTGAATCTGTGTCTGATGGACGAGCCTTGGGACGATTAGCTACAGGACCTGACAGAGCTTATTTCTACATGACGGAATCTGTCGATAAAGGGAAGGAGACAGGTTCACGCACCAGTACAATGTCAGACGCACGGAGACGGGGACAGTCACACTGACGGAGCCTTTTAAGTGAATATTTGTTTTCTGTTTGGGATTTGGCGCTGTAATATAAAAACTAGGGGGATGATTGTAAAATTTTGGGATGCTGCCAATGACCGTTTCTAATATCAGAGTTTGGCTGATAGCTGATATTTTTTTTTCTTGTCTTTCAGCTGTTTATCATACAGTTTACAACATTTCAGTCAGTGCAGAACAGACACAATGCAGCAAACAAACATTAGCCTCCGACACTGCCAAATGCAATGCCATGGTGCCGATATTTGAACACAATCACAGAATAACAGCATTTGTGTCTTTGTACCTGTTTGGTCATCTAAGAGGTCGTTGTCTTAATTTAGGATTGTTAAAACAACAGCAAATAGGATGATACCTTTACCAGCTCAGACTTGTCATAGAGCCTTTGAAAGCTTACCTGAGTTAACCTGAAGTTTCTACCTGCACATTGCTGTGTGTCTCGAAATGCTTGGCCATATAGGGGGCAAGAACACACCAAGACCACTCATGCATGTGTGTGTAGGGACCAGTTACAGAAAGCATTGTCAAAAAGAAATGTCTTGTTTTCATTTTACAAGGTTATATTAGGTAAACTGACTTTGCATCAGAGTCAAATTTTCTCAGAGGGATGGTCTGTCTACTCACATTAACACAGTTTTTACTGCGTGCGCAATCAAAACAAATCAAAATAAACCCAGGACTGCTGCCGCTACATTTTTCCGTAATTGTGCAGGAACATCGACATTAAAATGCTGCTTAATGTGAATTTATTAGTCATAACAGTTTATTTATTTTCCAGAATATGGGAACTTTTCATTTATGGCTCTATTCCTTTTGGTTGTCTGATGGTTTTCAACAGTTTCATCTCGTCAGAGATGGCTAACTGTTAATATACCCTCAGCTTCATTTAAATAGATTTTGTGACATCGATCATATATTAGGACCCGTGAAACCACCTATTAGGACACATTCTCACAGGTTGTACGTCTCTGATTGAAAGTTAGGCAATAACTGCTTATTGGGAGGTATGTAGACATGGCTTGGCTTGGCTGGGACGCCCCATCACCTCGGCTCCTCATCCTCAGGGGAGGCTTGAGGGATCAGATAAGACCAGGTTCCCAGATCCGGGTCAGATTGACAGCTGAATGCCTGAGGAAGAGTGATTGGCTTGGGACTCAGATTGGGAGGAGGATCCCTTATACTGGAGGGCCCCCAAAGGGACCTCTGGGGCCCAGAAAACATTTGGACCATATTGGTACTGATTGCTTGATTGGAGAGAAATCGCTCTGGTGACAATTCATTACAAATAATAAAATTGGTTATTATCCAGCTAATTTTATAGGGCTGTGTGTGGTATGTTTATCTGTTTGTTTGTTTGTATCCAGTTGGCTTGTGAATAGGCAATAAAACATTTATAGCTCATGCAGTTTGAAGAGAAAAAAACCCTTGATAATTAAAGTCTCCTGGGATGCTTCGTGTCTTCCTGCTGTTGCAGGGCAGAACAAGATAGTTTAATAATGATAGCTTTAGTTGTTTAGTTGATTCCTACATATGCATCAACCATGGATGCAACCACATGTTGGAGTAAAGGTCAAAGGGTAAACTCAAGGATTTTATCTAGAGAAAACTATTCAGTATAAGCAGTAAGAGTCGCCCCTCAGTGTCCAAGCGTGGCTTTAATAAGACTGTAGTGTTAGATTTTTGTTCATCAACTAAATAGACAAAGTTAGCTCTTTTATAAGTTGTAATTAATTTTAACTACATTATATAACTTGTGGCCTTGTGATTAAGAAGTTGTGTTTTGTAATTTTTCTTTTTTGTTTGAACATGCTTATTTAACATAGTAAACTAAAGAACAGATGTAGCCTTCAGCAGCTTCTGGGAAAGGGATTGTGCTCTGTGTTATTCTGTGTTAAAAGGAGAAAAAATGAAAGAATATGGAGGGTTGCTAGAAAAAGAGGCAACTTGCTCTCAAGGCCATCTAGGACTCCTCCGGGGCTTCTGACTTAACCAGAGAAATAATGTTGGTGCAGACACAGACGGCATTATTGTCCTTAGCCTGCAGACAACCTTTCACATATTTTCCCTTTTTGGTTGATGGAGCTTTGAGACTTTATGTCTCTGGTAGACACACATGCAGGCGCGCGCACACACACGTTTGATTATATACACATACACATGCCCTTTATAACCGTGAACTGACCTATTAACCTACTACAGAGCGCCATTTACATCCAGTCACACACACTCACATATGATTGCGCACTCGCACGTCGCGCTGCGTACGCAAGCAGACTCGTGGACGCGGGCGCTCCGCAACCGTCTCTGTGTGGCACATACATGTGCTGAAACGCACACGGTGTTGGTCGGACAGACTAACTGGCTCTCGAGCTAATTGAGTAGAGTGTGTGGCCCCGTGTGGCCCCGGCCTGACCCCTCTGTAGCAGGGGACGCCGCTGAGCCTCGGCTTTGATACATTTGATACGGTTTAAGTGAGGAATGAAGACCTGAGCTTGTTTACATTTGACCTGGATTAGCGTTGGTGATGGTGCAGTAACGACAGAGAGAAAGTAACTGACAATGAGAGTCAGAAAAAGCAGAACTTTTGGAGGGCATGAAAAGAGGAATCAGTTGCGTGTTGTCATTGTTTCATGCGCATCTTTGTCATCTCCACTTTTTTTTGTTGTTGTTAATGCTAATTGTGTGGACACAAGATGAATATGTTGACATCGCTGAAGTCAGCTCGTGCTCAGTGTTCAGCTTGCCTCTTATGAAACTAGCTCGAGCATTTGCAAGGCCTGCCGGAGCAAAGGGAGCAGCGTTCTCTCTTTGCTTTACTTTGTATTATGTCTATCATTCCATTGTGTATTAGTAAAATCACTACCTGGGTATTATTGTAATTGACTGACTGAAAACAAGAGATATCTGATATCTCTGTCTCTGTTTCTGTATGTGTCTGTTGTTCGATCTCTTACTCCCTTTCTCTCTCACTCTCTCCTTTTTCCTCCAGTAATGATTTGATGTTGCTAATGGCTTCCTAAATTTTGTAGAAAGGGCAGAACTAGCAACGTCTAGAGTTTCAGGCACTGGAGGTCTGCCAGACAAGAAGGGGAAAGCATGGAGGGAGGGGGGATTCAAGGGAGGCTAGGCTGGATTGGATAGTTTAGGTAAGGAGTAAGGATATTGATTATTGAGGACCGACAGCGTGTTATCCTCATAATGGCATGCTTTCAAGATCTTCATATTTCATGCTGTTCCAACATTCATCCTTAACAAAATTGAGAAATCCCCCCCCCCCCCAAAAAATAAATCAAAGTGCATGATTCTTTTTTCCAGGAAATATTAATAGCAGTGGTGTTGTCAAAAGACGGAGCATAAAATAGCGTGGAAACTCTGATTCACAAGTAGCATTAATTGACTTGTCACATAGAAAAACAAGTAGCAAATTCTGGATTGGGCAAGGCCATAAGTGCAGTGAGTAAGTGATAACATTTTGCCTCAAGGTGTGTCTGGCCACTGCTGGGACTAACACACACGGACACATAGCCTTGGTGCTGCCAGTAGAATGGATCCTATTGTTGAGAAGCTCCACTGCCCATTCAACTTAGCCCACATGAAAGCAGTCAACGGAAGGGAGAATGACGAATGAGTGTGTTGCTGCTTGTAGTTTACATGCTTCTACATCTGCTGATGTGTGCGCGTGCGTGCCTGTGTGTGTGTGTGTACGCGTGCGCACTGCGGCGGCATGTTTGTGTGTGTTTGCTTGTTTGTCACATGATGTCCTGTGGCGATCCCTAACTAACCGTACAGGCGCCAGTAGAAGGTGGGGGGGAGTGAGGGCGGGAGACGGGCATGAGCAGACACAGAGCAGGGAAGAGGAGCTATGGAGCCGTGGAGGGGGGCGCTCTGGCTGACTACTGTCACATGATGGGCATATAATGAAGCCAAACTACATTCAAACTGTTGAATAACTGCACAAATGACTCATGACCTGACTTAGCATTGTGTAAACATGTGGCTTCAGTTCAGTCTTCTTAATAAACCACCATATGAGAGGATGCACTGCTGTCAGTGCTGGACGCAGACAGCTTCACACTCTTTTAAGAAGTCTAATGAACGCTAAGAACCTGTGCCGTAGAGCTGGGACCTGCTAATGTTCTCACTGTCCTTTGATAGTATATGTGTGTGTGCGCGCGCGTGTGTGTGTCCTAGAAACTTGGATCTTGGATCTCCTGCCAGCTTTCAGTACACGGCCTGTGAAGTATAATGTCGGTATTAAAAATACTTCACCGAGGCAGAGCATTTCATCACTTTCAAATTAAAAACGAAAGATTATGCCAAGGTGCTGTTTCAGACCACTTTTCCTCACTGGCTTGACAAGAGTCCATAGTCAATAGACAATGTATGGACGCAAGCGATGCTGAAAGGAACCACAGCGGCTTTCTGGAACTCTTTATCACAGAGGCTTACTAATCCTGTCATATCTAATGCTCACACTCCATTAATCAGCCAGGCTGTGTGTGTGAGTAGGATTGCGTGTTCCATGTGGCCGAGGTGGTGGTGTTTACCCAGTGCGCAAGCCTCGGTTGGCCGCAGGCCTGGTAAGCCTGGCCATGATAGGCCACTGTGAAATGTAGCTGACAGAGGCAGCCCATTGCCCTCTTCGTTGTAATTGTGTTTGCGTTTGAGTGTGTGTGTGTGTGTGTGTGTGTGTGTGTGTGTGTGTGTGTGTGTGTGTGTGCGCATGAGCATCTGTGAATCTGTCTCAATCACTGTAGACTCTGCTGACTTTACTGTGTTGTGTACACATTGTTTCCAACTTCAGTGTGTACAAGTGTTTTGTGTCAGTGTATAGGGATTATTTTTAATACTGAAAGAACAAGAAGGCGTTTAGCTAATAGCTGAATAGTTGAGGAAGGGATAGAGAGAATGTTAATAGGGTGGGAAAGGGGAAGTGAATCAATGGAAGGCCCTGGCATTTTAGCTTGGTCAGCCCGGCCCCTCTCCACTAGTCTGTCGACTATATTTTCCCCTCTTTTCGTTCTCGGGCTTGCGATCAGTTCTCTTTCCCCTCTCCACTGCATTCCACACAGTTTTGTCATCCTGCCAAGGAAACAAATCAGAGAGCCCTCTCTCAGCCGCCACACTTTTCCTTTGTCTCGTTCTGACTTTCTCTGCTTCTGTGTGCTCCGCTTTCCTGTTCGGTCCCGCACCCAGCAGTCTCACCAACACTTCGCCGTGACCGGCCGCAGCCTATGATGTCACGCAAGGAGCAAAGGCTGTTGGGTAGTGACCCGAGGTCAAACGAGCTTGTGTCCAGCAAGCATTTCTGCTGCCTGAAAGCATGTTGTAAAATGCTCATTCTTCCTTTCCAGGAGAGTGCTTCCCTTGTTTGGAGAAAGTGTCTCCTGTTTCAAGAAGTCCGTCCTGCCCTTTTAAAGAGTTTCAAAGTGGCTCCCCGATTCCTTATTTTTCTTCCTCAGCTAATTTGATGTGTCTGTACTTGCCGGTTATCATACTACAGAGCTTGTTATTTGCGCCAATAATTGAATGAAGCCATTTACTGCGCTGACTTTTTAATTAATTTTCATGCGTTGTTTTCTTTTCCTTTTTTCCCCCCCGAGATGATCTCCAGTGAACCATGGCAGTTGTGAAATGTTTTAATCAGACGTGTAAATGGAATAATTCTATCAGTCAATTTGGTCTTGTTTTTATTTTTTACACGGGTGATTAACCATGTTACCAATTGGCTGGGTGGATTAGCTGGATTAGATGTTCCGTGTTTGTGTGTGTGTGTGAGAGCATGTGTGATGCCAATTAATGATGGTTTGGCAAGCTAGAAGTCAATCAGGGGCATAAACATAGCAACAGGGAAATGTACTCGACTTCACCAGAGCAAGAGAAGTGAGATTATACCTGCCCACATGACCGCAGGCCTCTTTAAGTGCCCCACCCAGGTGGAGAAGAAGTAGAGGACGGGATGCCTGAGATGTTATGCAGGATCTGTTTGAGAGTTTCTTGCTGGATTTCTGCAGGTGTAGATGCACCAGGAACATGTATGAAGAAGCTCCCTGTGACAGTTAAACCTCTCACCATCGTCTATGTTCTTGGCAACCCTTAGTACCGTGAGCAGCTCGGTGGTAAACGTGTTGCTCTGCTGTCTCCCGGCTCTTATCAGTTCATATAACCCTCACATAGACATTCATACCCGCACAGTCAGATCCTCTGCTAGCCACAGCAGTAGATGGAACTGATGCAAGGCTTCTATGACGACAAGAGGACAGGGCCTTATCTGAAGTTATGGTGATGGCCATGATGGAATGATGACAATCTGCTTCTTGTGTGTTTTCTTATGGGTAGTACTGCACAGATGTACACCTGTGCAGGCCTACAAGCTCAAGCACGGTCCGCGATCAGGTGCTTTACAGTGTACGAATGCAAATAGCGACGTTTAACGTGGTGCATCCGTTGCATTCGAGACGAACATCCACTCGGCCAAGGAGTCCATGCAAACAAGCAAATGATCATGGTCATGCAGAAACCACAGGGAAGTGAGTTTATGTCACTGGCCCGTTTTTTTTGACTCATCGTGCTTTCACCGCTGTGTCTTTCTTTCCGACAAATATGACAGATGCATATCAAGCTGTGCAGTCTGCTCAGGGGAGATAAGGACCAGTTAGGTGCTGGGGTTGCAACATCCCAATGAGCCAATGAGTGAGCACAACACCTTTCTCATACCGATCGTCAACAGATAGGCCTGCAGTGCATGTGTGAGTGTGCGCACGTATGATGCCTCTGATAATTCCTGTCTCCACTGAATTCTGGCATCGGCAGTGTTATGGTTCCAGGTCTGCGCACATCTCCTGTTCTGAAACTTGTTTGAAGTGAAACAGAAGTTGTGTAAGCAGATTTGTCTGTCCAGTACACAAAAGTTAAGGTTTCTTGTTGTAAAGAAGTTCAAGGCTGTAGTCTTACTGACCTTACTTATTTGCTGCTTTTGTTTTGGTTTTATTTTTTGTTTTGTTTTCTTAGTGCCAATTCACAATGACAGTCTTCTCAATGTGCTTTATAAAGTAAGGTAGATTCCCTTGAATATTAAAGAGAGAACTGCTGCTTGGTGACGTGGCAGTGGTGAAGAGAAAGAACTCCAGCAGACACCAGGTTCAACGAGGGCAGCCATCTCTCACAGCTACATAGAAGATGAAGGGAAAGCAAAAAGAAAAGTGCAAAGCATAGAGTAAAAACATGCTATGGAAGAGACAAGACAAAAGTAAGTCATGGATAAATATAGTGACTGCAAAAACGGGTTTGTGATATCTAAATGTTCAAATCTGTCTAGAAACTAAAAGGTTTTCTTCTTTTATCTCTGGTTTGGATCTAAGAGCAGTCGTCATGCAGTTTTTCCTATTAAAAAAAACACTCTGACCTCTCTCATTGATCGCATTGTGCCTTTTTTAAAAATTAGTTTTTGCTGAATAAAAATGTCCTGTATATGTTACCATGTCTTCTTATCTGCATTAACAAAGTCAGAGACACAACAAGATCTTTTCCTGGAGATAAACAGATGAACGTTGTCTAGGAATGCGCACACCCGATGTAGTGTTTTCCGCATGAGCGACTGGACTCGCAAGACCGAAATGAGATCTGGATCCTGTGAAATTTAGCAGCAAGGTTTCTCTGGTGTACCAGCGCATTTATGCAAACTTGATTCGTGCTTTTAGTGGAAGCAGGTAATCTGGGAGAACCTGAATACCTCAGTGCATTAGGGGTAGCCATGCTTTGTTGCAAGGACAAGTTGGTCCATGAGAATTAAGGAGGCTTGAAATTAAATTCAGGGCAGCCACAGAGCAGCTCTGTCACTTAATCCACCTCACAAGCAACTATCGTTGGTCTACAATAGCGACTTGAACAGCTTGGGAGTCTGAGCTTGGCACATCAGGTCTCTGTGGGCTTCTACTGTCCTCCTGTTCTCTGTCTGGTCATCATTTTCCAGTGGGAGTGTCCAGAGGATCCATCCAGGGGTAGGCACCTGGGTCCTATCCGTTCACTCCTGGCTTTGTTCCAGGATGCCCTCAACTCCCCCACTCGAAGCTTTCTCCAGTTACCTGTGAATGAAAGCGAGAGGAGCGGGACCGGGGCTGGGAATGGTGTGGGACATTATATGGGTGCGGAAGAGGATGGCAGGTCCAGACGCCCACTCCCCTGAGCCCTCCGAGGTATTTGTACTGTACTTGCCCACCAGTTTGTCAATGGGAGCCTGCAGATGAATGGGCTCATTTGTCCTCAGACAGTGGGGATGAATTTTGCCTGTTGGAGCAGGTGAGCAGGAGGGCCTTAGTGCAGCATAACACAGCATGAATGAGAACGTGAACACTACCTGTCCCAGGTGAACGTCCTGAATGCTCCCTGTCCCAGGTGTGAGGAGGCTGACCTCGTTTTTCAGGGTGAGCTGAGGGAAGGGTGCTCTGCATGTCCACACCCTGCTTCCGACATGGACTTCTCAGCAGGTTACAGACAAATTACACACAAAGGATGAACGCATCGGTGCAAAAGAGTTCAGCAGTTGGATGACTGATGCTAATTTATAAAGGTCTCAGGCTGAATCGCAACAAACTTCCTGTGGTTAGGAGAGCTGGAAGGTGTAAGAATTTTGTGTCCGCTGTGTTTTAGCATGGAAGCAACTCCCCCAGAGTAGGACAAATAATCATTGTGGAGTACAATGTGGGAAGCGGAAAAGAACTATAACTGTATGCATAATTCAGAAACGTCTTTCAGTATTAGAGCACCACTCCCAGAAACCTTTTCGTTAACCACAAACTATGACAGTAAGGTGGGTTTTATTTCCCTCTTTCACTTTTCAAGTTTCATATTAACAAGCTATCCAAACTTACTGATGCTGACCAAATAAATCACGAAATAGTCTCCTGGGGTTAAAACATTTTACCTTTTTATTTATACACTTGTTTTTTCTTTAACTCTTAGACTGTAAGGCCTATTTGAGGTGATTCAAATGATGTAACATGATCTTGGGTAATCAAGAAATATATATTACATATAGAAGAGTTGTGTGGTTGGTTCTCATGCCCTGATATAGTTTGTGGGACAAAATCGTCCCGACCTCAAATAATTCAACAAATAGTGAACATTTTTCTAAAGTCAGTGGCAGAGTGATTTTTAGCATTAGGTACTCATACCACAAACGCTGCCCTGAAGCATGAAACTTTGCACGGAATTACTCTTAAATACTGCACAACCACGCATCCCTTGTAATCAATCTCTTTTTTCGCTGTCTCTGTCAGACCTCTGTGGTCTTAATTGGTCTTAATAGTACAACAGAAGTATTTCCTGTTTGAACTTCTCGCTTCCTGTTTTTCTTTTTTTTTCAGTGCTTTGAAAAAGCTGTGTCCTCAGTCAAGCTTGGTATGCAGCTGTCACTAGCTGGTGGCCTTTCAGTGCTCAGCGCGAAGGGGAAGAAAATAAAGTGTCAAGGGCTGTGAAGGTCATAAAAAAAGTGAAAGATTACCCAAGATCAAAACACTTCTTCTGAATAATTTTCGACACATGGAGAGATCATTGGTGAGATTTGGTGTTCTAGCGGGTCAGGATGCGGTAGTTTCCTGTCAGCAGAGGTCATCGCTGATAATCTCCTGTCAGCTCTGGATCGCTCTCTGAGTGACAGCTATGACTGTCAGAGCCCCGCTCATCACATCATTGCTACGTGCTATACTTGATTAATCTTAGAAGAGTTGCTCGAGTGACAAATGGTGTGTATCAGTAGAGGTTTCCATGAATAGTGTTCACCAGGTGCTTTACTGAACATACACACCTTTTTCCTGTCAGGCTCAGTCAGACGGGTATTTCTATGAATTTCTCTTGATCCGTGAAAAGAGGAAGTTCACGTGTCGGCCTCTTTATATAGCACAAACGCTAACTTGATAACCATTACCATTCAAACAGCTAAAAGCTCAGTTAATGCTTCATCATAGCATGACTTAAGTTCTGTTTTTGACTCCACAAATGAACTGCTTGGGGAACTTTATAGCGACCCAAGGCATGAATAAATGCCCTGTGTTTGTATTATCTAAATACTGTCCTGACTAGCAGTCTTAATATCCTTATAGGGGTCTGAGGAAGGAGGGATGCTTTTTTAGCTAGGCCCAGGCAAAGGTCAACCCCCATTGCAACACACACACATTGGGAGACCTGCATTTGAACTGCACTGCACTTCCTTTCATCTTCTACGTCTCTCTCTCCCTAACTCAACTTTGCGAGGGGATGGTCGGGATACCTTTTGATTCCGCTAATTCAATTTGATGGAAAAACAAATACGCTGGAGGAGTGGGAGACAAGAAGAAAGTGGGAGTAGTAGGGGGATGGAGTGGGGGGGGGGGGGAAAGAAGAGATGGTTAGTTATATGCGAGCGCGGGGGGGGGGGGGGATGAGTGGTGGTGGGGATGGTGGCGAGGGAGGTTGAGTACAAGCGGAAGAGCAGAGGGGAGAAGGAGAAGGAGGCAGGGAGTCGAGATGAGTTGAAACATCCAGTTCCAGGTTGAAGTCGTAAACCTCTCGGTGCTCTGATCTAGGTGGCCACCATGTTCAACCCCGCCAACGCATCTGAGATCTCTCCTCTTCATCTCCTCTATGGAATGCCACTCTGATAGGGAAGATAAGTAACATCCTATTTTACAGCTTTTTTTTTTTCTTTTTTGTGTCACATAACTCAGGATGTGAGTTAGAAGGAGATGTCTTCTTCAATGTAGCTGTTGGTTTGGTGAGACCTAGTGAGTAAAAAGGATACAAAACCCTCTTGTTGCAGAAACTGAATCAATTTAATGGGGTAGAAAATTGAGCAGGAGTGGCACATGCAGACACCGAAATACTTCACCAAGAAGTCATTTCATGTGCAAGCGTGCGTGCCTTGTGCCCGTTACCTAATGCTACCTAACCCTTGTGAGGCATGCGAGTTAAAATGTAGGCCTGCTTCCTACAAATATGCACACCAGGTTTATGATGCTTGGTCACACACCACACCAACCTTGTATGCATGTGCACTTGCATGTTCATGTCTGCATATGTGCTTGCGAGCTGCTGGCCTGGCAGACTCTGGTATTATTTTTGGGAGAGCTTCTCCTTCCCTCTGGAGGGCCTCATTGAGGAGAGCTGGCTCTCTCCGTCTCCCTCTCTCAGTCCGGGAGTCTGGCCAAGCCCAGCCGAGCAGGCTCGCTGACTATAGCGGTGCACAAGTCACTGGAGTCGTGGCCCGTGCAAGGCCCAGCTCCAAAAACACTGTGCTACACACAGATGCTAGGCTGCTTGCTGGCAGTGGAGCGTTACGTTTTCACTTACGTTCAGCAAGTGGATCAAGATGATCCCACCCCCTCAGTGAAAACAGACATTCACATGCAGTCCTTCAGTGCTGTGTTCATGCATGTCGAGCCAGTCAGTGTTGGGAGTTTGCTACAATGTAGCATAAGCTAACCACAGAGCCTTCCAGCTTCACTGGATAGCATGCCCTCTATATGTAAAGCCTGGATAAATATTATTTTCAATGTGAACGGATCAAGACTCTGGGAAACCCCAGCAGATCAACCTCTGCAGCAGTCCAGCAGATGTGAGGAGGGTGGAGGGTTCAGGGAGGGGTAGTTGTCTGATTTCACCGTAGACCGTTTAATCGGATGGTTTGTGCTGTGGGTGTGTGAGGGCATGCTGAACTCAGCGATGATGACCTCAAATTGGCCCTAATCGAGCAGACTCATTAGCGGCTGGCTCTGTTCAAAGTTTCTTCAGCCCCGTTATTTTACTGTAATCGTCCAAATGGGAGGGAAGAAGCAGAACGACAAGCGCGGAGGGAAGAATAGAAGACAAACAGAAAATAATGAGAGAGCACGAAGAGGGAGAGTGAAAAAAAGATAAACAAAAGAGAAAGAAAAAGAGGAGGAGATGAGGGAGAAACAGAGCTGACGCCTGCTTCCTGGCAGCCTCAGCTGCGAGCACATCTGTGTGCGAAGGGTTCAAGCAGACCCCCATGTGTTTGCTCAGGTCGCCTGATTGCCTTTCCTTCCTCTTCTCTCTCCCACTAAAGACCCACTGTCCTTCCTCTCACTCCAATCACCCTGGCCGAGGCAGAGAGAGAGAGGGCTACTCCGACAGACGCGGGGAGCAAGAGCAGCTCCTGCTGAACTGAACTCATGACTCAGCATTTTTCACATGCAAATTCATCAAGAATTTGGCTGTTAGAGATTTTTTTAAAAAAGAAAAGAAGAAGGAGACCTTGCATGTATTACTTGGTTAAATTAGGTGTGAATTAGGGTTTGCATTTGTGTGAGAGCATGTGGGTCTGTGCATATGTATGACTGTATGACTTGGGAGCCTTTGGTTGGAGCCTGCTGTCTGAGTACAATGGTCCAGCCCGGGGCTTTAACTCCACAAAGAGGCCTTTTCTTAACAACGAGCCATCACAGATAGAGGAGGAGCCTGACCAAAGCATTACCACGCTTAAGGGATCACAGAGCTTCCCTTGATACATCTGATATCACTTATGATTTTAATAATCAAGCAGTCTTCATTAAAAGGACCGTTCAGGCCATAATGTCTGTCTGTGTGCACAATACTGTGAAAACACTTCAGACACATGATGTGTTCTATCAAAGAGGTACATTATCAAACCTTAAACAAACAGAATCACAGTGAGAAATCCACCAACATAGCAGGAGTAGTTTAAAAACAAACTGGGCTCAGGTATAGAAGTTGGGTTTTTTTAAAGGCAAGGTCACGCTGTTTTTCTTCTCTTTACTGCCCTTTGTCAGTTGGAATGTGTGCAGCGTATAAGAATAGAGACAGATCTTACCTCAGTATTAAACTTTATTTCCTTTTCTGTGTGAGATGGAAAAATGATAAAAACGTACAGCTCAGGGACTTTTTCATCTAAGACAGGTCAGTGTTTTCTTTACATAATAACCACAAAATTAAAATCAGACGTTTTCCGTGTGTTGGACAAAAGCTTAAAGAGTGAAAATAAATTATCGTAGCAATAATTATAACAATATAACAACAATAATAGCAATTAAGCATTTATAAACACTCTATTTACTGCGTTTTTTTTTGTTTGTTTGTTTGCTTTGTTTTCATAAAACTCTGTTATCAAAAACAGGTGGTGTGTACAATCCAGCATGTTAGAGGGGCACTGGTTTTGGGGTGTACTGTTGGTTGGGTCTGACTGGTCAAGAACAGGGGCGCATGACTTCTGCGGCAGTCTGTTTAGCCAGTCTGAAGACTTCCAGCACTGAGGAGCAGTCGTGAACGACAGCCTGGGGATGGACAGGGCGCGTGTGTCTCAGTATATAATGAGATGGTCGTGAGGTGAAAACAGCGGTTCTTTTTAAGCCCTCTCATGAGTTTCCTGTTGCAGGATCAAGGAGAGGTGGGTACCAAAGTGACTTAGTAAAAAATAAGCAAAAAAAGAATGACAAACATCTCCAATCCTGCTATCCCCTGTCACCCAAGGACTAACGAACCCCTCCTCACATTAGCTCTTTACAGAGTCCACTTAAGTCTCGCTCTCCGCAGCGGCTCATCAGTGAAGGTGTGAAGGCGTGACGCAGCCATAAGTCATCAAGTCCGACTGAAAGTCTTTTCCCTACAACCACTGTACACGAAACAAGGCTGCTCAGCTGTCGTGACTTGGGAGGCCATTTAGTGTTTATGGCGATGTGATGACTCCTACAGGCGAAGGGGGCTCTGGGTCTGAAAAGGCCTCAGTGAGGCTCAGCCCAGACCGGCGAGCGATTGGAGTGGTGGGGGTGACCGAATGAAGGGTGAATGGGCGTGGGCGTTGGCAGCATGTGTCCCGAGTGGCTGAAGGGGGGCAGGTGACCCATGTGGGTCATGTGACTGGCGAGGCCAGGCGCACCACCAAAGGGAGAGGCCTTGTCCTGCATGCATTTGGAGAGCTCGTCAAAGCCGTCCCCTGATCGTTTGTTCCTCTTGGACTTGCTGGACATCTTGCGGTTGCGTGTCTGGATGCCTTCTTTCTTCATGGTCAGAGGTCTGTTGACCTGTGAAGAGCAGAAGAGCGGCACATTAGCTCAGGCGTGGCGAACAAAAGCACCACTGACAGTGTGAATACAGCATTGTAGACATTTAGGTTTAGGTTACTGTCACAGCTCTTTTACAGCCTCTTTATTTTAAATCTTAGCAGAAATATGTCACATGTTGCAATTACTTTTTTTTACTATCCCAATAGCCTTTTATGAATAACCTCAGCGTTATTCATAAAAGGCTATAAATAATGAGCAGCTGTTTTGCATATATAGCTCCATTATAAAGCGAGTCAGGGGCGTGTGGGTTTTTTAAATCTTTTGTTTAATTGTCCAAACCAAACAGAACCACAGTGCTCATTAATGAATACACCGGGATGAGGACCAGGCTGGGCTCTGAAAGGAGCAGCCAGCAGACAAATCCTCATCAGTGTAACCGACGCCGTTACACTGAATGACAGTCCCACCCGGCAGCCTCTCTGGGGAGTAACGCCCCCCATTGAAACAACGATGGTTTAATAAAAAAGCCGCCCGGTGGGTTCTGCTCGACAGGGTGAGCAGGCTTTGCCTCCCCACTCTCACTTTCTGTGCTCCTAAATCGATACGAGCTGTCCGCCCACTTAACCAGTTAAGGACCAGCAGCCCTCCCCTCCTCCTTCCATCCCAAACCCCACACTCATTTTTCTCCCCCCCCCGAAGCTACTTACATTGTGCAGTTTAAAGTAAAGGCCGCAGGCGTTGCACACCGGATCTCCGTTCCCGTTGCGCCTCCAAAGGGTGGTGGTGGTGGTCTGGCAGTTTGCACAGCAGGTGCCTGCACGTCTAGCAGCGGACTGAAGGAAGCAGGAAAAATGCATCATAAATACTAAACTCGTTCACTTGTGGAAGGGAGGTCAGCGCAGGCGCGTCACAGTAGATTTCGTCTGAACCATTAGCAGCAGCAGAAGCATCATTTAGATTAAAATAAAGCCGTAACACTGATACCTTATCCCAGAAAATGTGCGACACGACGGGAAAGTTAACGGGAGGTTTTTCTTAAACTTCTTAAACGGTGGCACGTGAGGTCCCATCTCTGACCGCACAAATATGTGCAGACAAACATCAAAAGAAGCGACACACAGACTGGAGAAATTACTTAACTTCTCTATTGAATCAATTGCATGTATGTCGACCGCTACAACTATGATCAAATTTTGTAATTTGTGCAATAAGACATGGAGACATTTTTTTTTCTTTCTCCCCCCCCCCTGCAGACGTCTCTCACGCTACTCTACAGGCCCGCTAGTAATTGTATTTAATGATAAGTATGCTATTAATGGAGGCCCTGCGTAAACTCTGCATTTTATCACGATCCAAGAAAAAAAATGGGCTGCGAGTCGTGTGAGACACTGTGTCCTGTCTGACAATATACCGCCGTGCCCATTACGGATCGATTTTCCACACATAATAAAAAGCATTAGCTTCACATGCAAGGAGCCTCCGGTTCCGTGCCGTGCGTGCAGCATCCAGGTTAGTCTTTTAATTCATTTCAGGTGGACTCGTTGCTGTTTACCTGGCGAGCAGCAGCAGCAACAACAACCCAGGTCATTTTCATATGAGGTAAAATATAAATGCATCATAATTTAAATTTAAAAAATGCAAAGCGACTGTGCGTTAAGCCTAGCACTGCCCACCGATAATGACAAACAAGAGAACAACATAAATCCATTTATTTTCCAGTCCCCGCCCCTCGCGGTCTGTCTCTTCACACATAAGCGGCTCCTCCAGTGTTGTGATAATCTCTTTATAGTATATGTCAGTCTAGCCATAGAGAATGCAGAGCGCTGGTTGAAGGCGGAAACAGCCGGGAGCCTGACTTCCTTATCTGGGCCGGCCAGATATCCGGATAGGAAACAACTGGATGCCCCTTTGAACACAACTCTGAAAAACACTTGAGCTGAAAATGCAAAAGCTACAGCCACATGGGCCGACCCAGTGGAAAATGTAATGGACTTTTTTTTCTCTTTTACGAATAGGAACGACGTGGAAATCGTCAAGGAACAACACGAAAAACGATCATTTCAGAAACGAGTTTTAGTATTTCAGGAAAAAAAATGCGGTGGAATTTTTCGAATTTAGCAGAAAGTGTTAATGAAGACCATCAGAGCCATCATAATGAGGGTGTGTGAACGAAGTCAAAGGTTACGCAGCTCAAAACAATTTATTAGTTTAGACCTTATTTTTTTTAATACCTTAATTAATATAAATCGGCATATTATTATTATTATTATTATGCAATTTGATTACAAATTATATCTATAAAATATTTTAACAAAATATATATAAAGCATACTAGATAGATAGATAGATAGATAGATAGATAGATAGATAGATAGATAGATAGATAGCCCCGTTTTTAGCAGGTTTATTGTGAATAAAGACTGAGCAGCTCTGCAACATGGCACAGCCATCACAGGATTCCTCTCTGTCATTGCTGCCTTTCATTTACTCAAGCATGGTGTTAACTAAAGCAGCATGGGCATTGGTATCAGTAACAGTATCAGAAGTACCAGCAATAATGATAGCAGGAACAATGGCAATAGTAGCAGTATTGTAACAGGCCATGAAGGCGGATCATCGGGGGGTGAGAGGGACAAACAATTCCAGGAAGATCATAGGGAAAATATAACTTTCCTGGAATTGTGCTGCCGGCATCTGCTTTGTGCTCATATTTGGGTGCCTTCTCTCAGAGTGAGGGGATGGAGCGAGATGTAGGACTCACCAGTCTCCGTTTGGGCTTGATAAGTGGTCGGTTCTGGCCGTTCATCTTGTGGTACAGTCCGCAGGCGTTGCACAGGTAGTGGCCGGTACCGTCCCGCCGCCACAGCGGGGTGGACGTGGCACCACAGTTTACACATTCACGGCCCTCTGCATATAGTTCAAGAGGAGGAGACAAAAGGAAATTTTATATAATTAAAAAGTTCCCCCCTCTTTGTGGAGCAGCATATAGCAGCTGTGTAGCACAACCTGGTCAGGTAGTTATAGTAGAGTGGTGCATGACCTCAGATGGCCTTGTAATATGAAGTCAAAAATTGGGGTAGTGACAAACATCCATATCAGTGTGCAGGTGTACCAAGTGTGCACGGCTGCCCAGGACACAGACACCTCTATGTAAATTGATCTGGAGTGGGGAGGCCACAGACAGCCAGAACATGTCCAGAGGTGTCCAACAAGAAGAGTGAGATACACCATCAAATTAAGCCTACATTATTGATCAGCTTAGTGGGCACCCACGAGAGGAAAGTAAGTGTGTGTAGGTGGTATTAAATGTGTCGGAAAGTGTTTGATGAGAAGCTTGCGTGCTGGTTGGTGTCAGAAACAGCAGTGAGACAGCATTGTATCAGCACAAGTTGTAACATAGTTTCTATCATTCTTGGTGACTGGATCAATAGTCAGTGTCCTGTGTGTGCGCATTCTCTTCTGTACAAAAAGCTGCTTAAAGAAAAACTATTCCCACAAGTTTTTCTTCCCCCGTTCAGGTTTGACTTCAAACAGCCTGTTGCTAAACCAAAGCTCATTTAATTCAAGTGTTCCCCTCTCCCTAGAGCATCACCTCATTATTTCTGTTATAATACCAGCGACACCCAAAGTCCCACCCTTGCACCACAATAGGACCTGACCTGAGCAAAAAGAAAAAAAAAGGCTAGGTTCCTTTTGAAATGCATTTCTTGTGTTTTCGTACCTCCCTTCTCTTCCCCTTAAAGAATTTCACAAGTCAAGCGACCACACACAAGCAGTCTCATTAATATGTTTTACATATTCGCCCACAATGACTTACAACTTTTTGCCTTGCACAATGCTCAGTGTTGAAATACGAAAAACAAATGGGAAGGCGAAACAGCTCCGTGCATAAGGTGAGCTGCACGAGGGGAAGGAGCTGTGGGTTTGAGGGCCAGTTCAACAGGAAGCGGTACCAAGAGGTATTCGTGCTGACAGAGAAAATGTCATTGTGGCATTTTGTCCAACAATCAATCACATATACTGGCACTGGACATTGACTTTGATAGATAAGAGCCTTTTTTTTTTCTTTTTCTAACGTCGTAGCAGATATGTTTGTGTTGCTGATTCAGGCACAGTCTGGTCAGGCTCTTTTAAATGTCACAGTATAACATTTCTCCACCACAACAGCTCATATTCGCTCAGGATTATCAGGCACCGAGCATTCCCCAGGTGTGTTAAAAAGCACGGCAACAAAGGATGACAATGCAGATAATTGCAGAGCTACATTTGGAACAATTTGTTAACACACTGCATTTTTTGTTATTTCACGTCCATTCTTTCTTTTGTCCAGTAACTCAGTGCACCACAGCTGGAACAATGTAGGGAAATTACACACTCATTAAGCAGGCTGAGTTGTTTTTTCAAATGTCTGCCCATTAGTGTCAGGCATAAAGTCTAAGTATCCCCCCTTAAATTTGACTCCCAGCACATGCAGCATATTGAATCAAAATCCTGTCCAGACAGTCAGAAAATATGCTGCTTTATTATGAACATTTTAATGTCTTTAAAATTAAGGGGAAATGGGAAACTGCTTGAGTCCTTTTTTAAAAATCCATGGTTGCTCATTGCACCAGAATGCACTCTCATCTTCACGGAGAATCAGATCTGCTGTGAACTTGCTCGCCCCTCCACTTCATGTCAGCACAGCGGGCCAAGGCCGTGCTTAAAAACACAAACAGCAGGGCTCTGTCGCCTGTGCTTTGTTAGTGCTGGGGAGAGCGGTGGGCGGGGTGGAGGTCGTGATTTGTTCACTTGGAGGTATACAGGATATGGCAGGAGCCAGGGCGTCGTGACTCCCTCGTTTTTTAAGCGCAGTAAAGGCCACGTTTAAAAGAAAACAAGCCTGTGGCACGAACATGTACCTGCCTGAGCACCGTTGATGGTGTGGCGTCTGAATGTAAAGTTAGTGTGTAAAAAATGTCAGTGTTGGACTTTTTTCTCTCTGCTCAAAAAGCGGCTAAATTATTTCACTTATTTTTAAAAACATATACTTAACCAGTTTATATGGATCGTTTAGTTGTTATTTATATGTAAAAACATATACATATGAATAACCAGTCAGTCCCAAAAATTATATAATCCCACTTTCGTTCTCTATTTTTTGCCTATTCGCCTCGATTACACTGACATTTTAAGCGAATGAATCACACAAGTATGAAAAAAAGTGTAATGGGTGAAATAAGACTTGACAGTGTCCGATGTGGAAATTATCGCTCTTTTTTCCGTATAAGCAACTCACTGGAGCAACAAGTCTGAGCCACGAAGTTTACATAATACAAGCATTAAGAAATTGATAAATGCAATTACACCAGGGAATAAGTGAAAGAGAAAATAAAAGAATAAAATGATGCTCACACCATAGTGGAAATACTAATATCACCTTTACATGGAGACCAATGAAATATTCATCAACCGATGATTGGTTGTGTAAACTAACCTATATTGCGCAACGCTTCACCGCTCAGCTGAATAAACCATAACCATTTAATTAGGCCTTATCGATTTGATCTGCCATCTGATGAGAAAAGGGGGGGAGGGGGGCTCAAAACACACGTGAGACTCACCTGAGCTCGATCTGGCTTTGCTTTTGCATTTGGGCGTAAAGCTGGACGAGGACCCGCCGAGCAGGCTGCCGGGATGGAAGAGACTGCCGCCGTATTCGTGGGGTGTAGGGAGAGAGTAGGCCGGGTAGGTTGGGATAGGGTGATGCGTGGCTGGGGCCTGGCTGTTCATCGAGGCCAGGCCGCTGCGGAGCGGACTGCAGCTCTCCATTTTCATGCCGTCCGTCAGTGGCACTTGGTACTTTATCGACTCTTTCTCATCCATCCTGGTTGAGGTGGAGGTCGGAGAGGTAGGGCCGGGGTCCGGGGACACGTCTTTGGGAGGGGTAGGGGGAAAACTGTACAAGTGCGGGCTGGAATGCGACGCTGGAGTGAGCGAAGACACCGGAGCGGTGCCGGTGCTGCTACTGCAGGGGTAGCCGGAGCCGGCGGGGTGAAGGCCGGGTTTGCTGAAGTGGCTGACCGCCCATGCGTTGTGGTGGTGTGCAGCAGACAGAGCTGCTTTACCGGGGTCCAGCCAGGGAATACCGGGGCTGTGGATGAGGTGTGGCCGGCAGACCTGGTTCCCAGTGAGGCGAGCTGAAAACCATAACAGTCTATTTAATATGGCTGTATTCTGCTTTAATTTCTCAGTAATTCATAAGTCTTATCATTAGTTTACAACTCAGTTAAAAAAAATCTTACCTGTTAAATTCCCTGAATTTCTCAAATCCGACATTTAGCTCCAGATGTAGATAAAATATTCGTAGTTGATTTTAAATAATAGATTTTTTTTTTTTAAAAATCGAAATTAAGTAACCTCTCTACAAATAGTTTCCATTAAATGAAAGCAGCCGATATAGCATTATTAAAGCCTACAAAAGTTGTAAATAAACAGCGCTCCTTGTCTGGGCATTATCTTTTCGTCCGCAGCAGCTCTCGGACTAAAGGTTGTTATTAGTAAATTTGCGCTTTTTATTTTATATCCGGGAAGTGCCTCTCTCCCTCCAGAAACTCCTGCCCCAACAGAGAGGGGTTAAGTGACATACTTCCCTTTCCTCTTGCTGTCATTTGTTAGAAATTCCTTTTATGTTGGTGAATTGACCCAGGAAAGTCAAGAAGGACTTTTTCTAACTAATTGCTGCTGAGGCTTTTGTTGTTAGGCTGGCAATAAGCTTTTTTACACACAAAAATCATTAGCCTTTAATATCACACACACACATTAAAATTATGGTATTATACGACTCTTTTAAAACATGGATCTATAAATGGATTTTTTAAATACAATTTTATTTATATTATATTTTCAGACATCTTTTCTTATCTGGCCTCACACTTGGGAATCGTAAACTTGAGCGCATCTTACCGTGTGCTTGGCTGTAGGTGACCCTTGCTCGGGAGTTGGTGTAGTAGGGGTTCCCTTGAGAGTCCAAGTGGTTCAGAAACATATCAACCTCGTCCTGCGGCAGTAAAGGCGCCATGGGCTCCATGTAGTTGTGGCTCAGGCTGTGGTGGTGAGAGTCCGGGTGCTGACCGTTCAGCACAGCATGATGGTGCGCCATCCACCGAGACTGATCTGCCGCTGCGACCTCCATGTCTGAGCTGACAGTCTCTATTTTTTCCCTCTCCCCTTGAATGCCTCTCTGTTTAGGCTTTATTTGCCTCCAAGTGGAAGTCGATTCCTCCTTAAAATATAGTTCCTGAACTGTGATTTACAGCAGAAATAGAATCCTTAAATAACTCGCTCTCCCTCCTTCTCCTCTGGGATACCTGCAAAGAGACGAAAGCAACATATTAGTTTAACAACACGTCTCTCCTTCCATGCAAAATCGAAGCACCCTTCGTTACTTTTATCTAATTATAGCGGATGACACGTGAAGTAAACTTTGCACAATTTAGGGTTCCTGCCATTACAAGTCGGAAAAAACAAGACATCGCTGTCTCCAAGTCGAAGCAACGCATCCTGTATCCGCATAAAGAAAACACTTAAATGTCTCCTCTGGATACCTGTTGCAGTTGTGATCAGCTGATGGTATACAGAGCCCTGGATGTGTAAACCTCTTGATCCTTGCAGTGCTCAGGCGCATTAATGAGATGTGGGGCAGACTGATGCGGCTGGCGCCAGTAAATTCCCATATCAAGCCATGGGGGGCGGGGCGTCGGTCTGGACCAATCATAGCGGGCACTGCCGCAATTGGCTAAATGCGTCCTGCTCTCCTTCTTTCAATTTTCATTTTCCTGCACCGAGAAACTAAAAGACTTTTCAATCAGTAGTGTAATTTCTTGGGGATCTTTTTTTTCGCTCATGAAGCTCAAACGAAATGAGCAATCGACCTCTGATAATCTGCCTTTTTAGCGACGGGCTGAAGACAGAGCCTAACAATGTGTGAAATTTACACCATATATATGGCCCAGTGTTAGCTTTTTACAACGTACCCATGCAGGCGTAGCTCCCCTTGCTCTCTATAAACCCATTTACAAAATACTCTTAAACCTTTCGTTTTTTTTTAATACTCGTGGGTGATATTTAAAATTCGCACCCACTTGCGAATGTCTTTTGGTTTTATGCCACAGTTGACCGGTTAAAGCTGCATATCAGTCCTTATTACTAGCAACAAGCGTAAGTGTTTTGGTTGTTGTCTGCCCCAAGTAAATACAAACAGCAATTTCAGCACCTCTTAAACCAACAGAGGAGGAGTCGATTTATGACCCCGAATTGCCCCCCTCCCATTGTTGGGAGCGCCTAATTGTCTTTAATTAGTAGCACGACATTCCTTTTGTGAAAACAGTGGTTTTTGTCTCGGGGGCAGAGCAATCAAAACATAGTTTGCATTTCTAATGACGCCCGTTGATAATTTGACCAGACAAAAGGGGATGGGCGCAAGGCCTCACGTTGCACGTAGGGTACGAAAAGTCAGTGGGTGACAGTCAGAGCGTCTCCCGACGCGCTCATTCACAAACGGCCCACAAAAACAAAAATGAAACCTGGCGGGGTATTTAATGCTTAGACAAAAAGGGAAAAATGCGTTTCTGTCCAATTATATTTTTTCTTGTATTTATTTCTTTGTTTATTGAAAGCGTGCGTAAAATGAGCAGCACATGCGCTGTTATTTGTGCGCAAGTATCTACGTGCACTGCCGCTGCGTTTGTGTGATTGACAAGGAGTAATTGGAAGGTGCCCTGAACAGACTGGCCGCCACGCCGACGCCGGGATCCAACGTCACAAAATCTAACTAGGAGCTGAGCAGTGTGGGCGGGGGCCTGCGGGGGGTTGCCGTGATGACACGGCACAGGTCATTTAGGCGATAATCACGTTTGATGTCATACCTGCGATATTACTTCGAGCCTGTGTGTGTGTGTGTCAGTCATCAGTCATTAAATCTCGGGCATGTTGCCAGAGGCAGCGAGTTGATGAGCTCAGCCCTTTGAGCTTGTCAACTCCTAAAATCAACAAATTACAACATGTGTGGCAGCAGAGGGCCAGCGACTCCAATAACTGACATTCCAGTGGAAAAGAAGCCACAGTTGGCAGGTGGAGTGAAGTCTACCTTAATATGCTTATTAATTGTCAGTGACAAATATTGTGTTGTAATTTACACTGCATCAATCAACAATACTGCACCAATTACGCACAATTTAATGCCGCACAGTAATTGCTGTCACATGTTTGAACCCTAATCAACAAGGACTCCCTCTGTTTGAGCGTCAGTGAGTATGCAGCGATGCTCTTGATCTTGTAGCCATCAGTGAAAGGACACTGCACACTGTGGCTCAGACTTGCCGGTCTGTGTTGCATTTTGGCTGTGTTAACCACTGAGAGAGTGAGTCAGGCTCAGGATAGCTGCTGTAGTATTCCCATTGTTGTTTGCATGTTTGCCAAATGGATTACTCAGCAGGATTTACCCCCTCTGTAATTTATACCTTCATTAATCCCATTTGTATCTTTGCTGGAACAAAAAGATGGGAGAGGGTGATGGAGGGTTAGTGGGAGAGGACGGGGGGGTGGGGGAGTTGCTGTTGCCTTTTTCCCTCTGTCTTTCTCAAGGACACAGCAGTATTGTTTCACCTAGCGATGCCATCCAAAGAGCAGAGAACGCGTCCCCTCGCACAACGCCTCCTGAGCTGGGCGAGAACTGTGTGCAACAACTGTATCACCGTGCAGCCACAGTGGCTAATGAACAACAAGATTATCATTCCGATCCATGCTGTTATTAAATGGGATTGGCTTTATCTACCTGTTTGTTCCCATTGGGCACGGTCATCCATCATTATCCAGAGTGTAGGTGTGTGACTGTGTGCCCAACTATGTGTGTGTGTGTGTGTGTGTGTTTTGGGGGATGGGGGTGTGAAGAGCCACTGTGGGGCTTGTGAAGATAAGCAGAGCCAGAGAGAAGAGAATGACAGAAACCAGCTGAAGCATTATTGTCCCCTTTACTCACGGCTAATTAGATCGAGCCAGGGCACTGGGTGGGTGGGGGGGCTTTATAGACACAAGCACCCACCATATAACTGCTGAGAGAGGGAGCCTAAGAGCAGCACAGTCTCCCATTTAAGTCATTTCTGAATCAAAATAATGACATTTCAGAAAAAGCGGGTAGGACATTAACATGGACTGCACACACTCAACAAAAAGTGATTACGGACCGCAAGGTGAACCTAGTTTTACAGTCAAAACCACTTATTGGAGCTATAAATTAAAAAAAAAACCCACATTTGGACCTCTTACAATGTTTACTCACAACTCCATCTTCATGCCACTATTCTTTGTTCTTTGCTGTAATCATTTCAATTCAATTCACAGCTTTATTTATACAGCCCCAAATCTTAACAACAGTTGCCTTTATATTGTAAGGGAGAGACCCCGTGGTAACACAGAGCCTCCATGAGCAAACACTTGGTGACAGTGGGAAGGAAAAACCCCCCTTTGTATAGTCACACACAATCACGCCATGCCTCTTAAATCATGCACACATAAAGCAGACCCCCCCAGCACAGGTAAGAGAGGGTGGAAGAAAAAGAAAGGCACTCCTGCGTGCCTGCGGAGACCCACCAGCCCTCCCCCCCCTGTGTCAGCTCCGCCAGTGTAGTGATGTGATTGCTCCTTCTACTGATCAAAGAGGGTTACTCGAGTCATTATGCGTTTTAAAGCGTGACAATTGAATACCTTTGTCGTCACTAATATCTCGCTGATGATACACTAAACAATTTAGTTTCTTTTTTCTTTTTTCTTTTTCGGGGCCAGAACACCCTGCCCACGGCAACACGAAAAGTGAGCCACATTAAAAAGGATTATGCGCACGGATTAATTTGTCGATATATTTTTTATTGATTTATTTATTTATTTTAAGAAGCTATGGCACACATACATCCGTTTTGTTAACCCGGACTTAATCTTGAACTTTTTTGGTCGATCATTCGGGAAAAACAAGCGGTGCTGTAGAAATTAAAAGAAAAACAGCGCGCTTCCAGTGAATATGAATAATAATGATGAATAATAATATGAGTAATGAATGATAAAATACATTAGAACGTATGACTGCATCAAACATATAATATCACTGTACCGCTTTAGAGATGTTGCGGAGGGTTATATTTGGCCTAATATCCAAATATCTGTGACATGTATAATTATAAATAAAGAGTTCATAAAGAGTGCACGTGCGATCAGTGTACTTTATTCCTTGATAGCCATGAAAATATAGCACAAGCAACCGTTTTTCTTTTTTTATGCTGAGCCTGTAGCAATTATTATTACAAGTACCTTACTTTGAATAGCCTCACATATAATTATAAAATATCAAATAAGAATAAAATAAAATCATAAATAATATTTTAAAGTTCAGATAGTTTAAAAACGCAGTAATTGGCTTACCTCCACCAGTCTTGAACAGCAGACAAAGTCAAACCGGAGAAAGTGGAACCATCTGATTCACTGCGCAGCTTCGCGTCTTCTCTGCCCTCCCCTCCTTCTCCTCCTCCTCCAAAAATATATGATAACAATAATAATAACGGTGCAAAATGAACGACCAAACCGAAGAGGTGTCCAGATCTGCCCCGTTTGTATGATGCTGTCGAGACTAAATGGAAAACCCGGTGGCCTGATGGTCGCTGCTCTGTGTGCTGTGTCGTCACCGAGCGGAGAGCGGTGAGTGTCTGCGCGCAGTATCCCCCCTCTACTCTCGCTCTGTCCAAACCTCTGTGAATATGAGCAATAAAAAAAAAATGAAGAAGAAAAAAAAACTTGTGTGCCTGTGTGAGAGGCTGCGGGCACACAGCAGCGTAATGGCACGTCAGCCAGCAGCCTGTCTTCCGGGTCCTGGTTAAATACAAAAAACTGGCAGCGGTACCTGTTCCCGAGAGGTTCTCAACATACTTTAGGATAGCTTGTGTCTCACGTGCTTTTCAGCATTTCATCCTTTTGTTTTTAAAATGTATATCAACGTTCCTCGAGGTCACTGTGAGCTCTGCCCTGACAGACTGATGTGCTGCTTACCTGAGCCTGTGGAGTTAATATATGGTCTACATACATGCAGGGAAATAAAGAACTTCGCTAGATGTTGGAGCCACCAAGTGAGCGAGCAGAGTCCCCGAACCCAACTTGTCCCAGCTGCATAATGCGCAGTCATTATGATTAATTTGGGGCTGAACCTGAGGCTTGTGACCGGGGGGGTGAACTTAGAAATTGCATAGCTGGGAAATGCACGGTGCTCTTTCTTGCTCAATAATTAAAGTCTAAAAGCTACTTTGTAGTGATAATAAATGCTCTATCTTCTTTTCTTGTTGTTTTGTTTTCGCTTTTTGTAACAACTCGGATAGAACGAGAGCCTCGGTCCTAATTGACTTACTGAGATATTTGATTTGAGAGAAACAACCCCCCCCCCCCCCATCCCCCGCCCAAAACACTGAGTTAAACATGTTAAAAAAAGAAAGAAAAATACCCATCCCTCCCTCTCCACCTTTTTTTTTATGTCTGTGTGTGTTTGGGGGGGGGGGGGGGGCTTTATATCCCACACAGCAACAACAACTTTGTAAAACATGCAAAGCCTCTAAAATCTCTTGCACGCGACCTGGGCTCGTGCGTTGCGCCGAAGCCAGGCAGGTGCAAGGGGCGCGAGGACCTCTGCAACTCGGGGCCCGTGCTCCCCAGAGTGCGCACACACACACATACACACATGCAACAAAAAGGGAAGAGAAAAGAAAAGAAAATGTGAAGTCTGACTGAATTGGTAAACATTTGTTTTAATGTTTGGACTCGTCAGAGCAAAAAGCTTGGAGGCACGAATAATAGACGCCAATAGGCTAACATAAGCACTTTTTATACTTTCTCAGTATTATTTGGACTCTTAACAGTCTAAAAGTATAAGGTTTTGCGGTTTTGAAATAAAGCATTCTTTTTTGTTTTATTTGTTTTTAATATTTTAAATCTGAAAACTGTATGCTTATGTTAGGTTATTTTAGCGAGTTGTTGTGGACTAAACAACGTTGTGTATTTTTATTAAGTTGATAATACAAACCCAATAAATGTGAGTTCACATATGTGTCTTTTAACAACAGTTACAATTTATTCGGTAGTTGTTTTTTTAATGTCTCTCAAATACATCATTATTATTACTTTTCCAATAAGTTGAATGTTTCAAATTCACTAAAACTTAATATTATAATAAATATTTAGCAATATTTAATAAATAGTATTTGTTTTGTTAATCCGTTTTCTGTGCGTTCTGCACATACTCCGTGTGTATGTGTGTGCGCGCGAGTGTGTGTGTGCACGGCTTTCGTCAGGGAGATATTATATGCACACTGCATTAGATGCCAGGGTCCTTCTCCTTCTGATTATTACCAGGGGTAATATTTCATCGGCACCGCGCAATCTTTGTTCTCTGTGAAGATAATAAATGGCCTAATCGTTATCAGCAAACTGCTGGGGGTGTCAGCACCGACCGAGGCTGGAAGCGGGGTCCAAAGTGCTGCTGAATAAATTGGTGTTCCTTATCTCTCACTCCCAGATTATCGCCGCCTTTTCAAACTTGCACAACAAATACATTCAATGCATCTAATGCATCATTTGTGGGGGGGTGGAGGGGATCCCGCAGGTTGATAGAGACAGAGCGCAGGGAATGAGACGTATTTACACGTTTTCCGCTGCAACTAATATAAGCTCTATTTGACATTAGAAGGAGTTTATTGGCCGGACCACTGGTGCACGCACTTTACATATCACCGCACGCCGTGATGCTATCTCTCTTGATTAGCCTCATCCTTTTCTATGTGTTAGATTAATCTGTCTCTCCTCTTTCTTCTTCTTCTTCTTTTTTAAAATGCATCCCATCTTTTGGGAATTTATGATACAGCTTATTTTGGGATTTTACTAAATGAGGCAATATTGTCACACGTTTCCAAACTAAAATCAGTAGTTTTTTTTAGTAGGTTGGGAATCAGGCTATCTACAGTACAGATAAGGTGATAAAGCTCAATTTCCAGCTATAATTGCACTTGTGAAAATGATTCCGTCCTAATAAACACGTTGGAACACGATAGCATTATCTTCATTTCCACAATGGGATAAGCCGCTTAACATGCACCGTTAGTTTTCTCTGATTTGTCCGGTCAGCAGGCCTGCTCCTCCACAACAGGGCCTCGCTTTAAAGGCCCGTGTTATCACTTAAACAAACTGCTGTGGCATTTGGTTGAATGAATGCGCCTCGTCCGCCACAATTCAGTTCAGCTTCGTCTAAATTTTACAATTGATGTCAGTAAAGTGCATTTTAATCTGTCCAATCCACTATTCTGAGGACTGACCTTTCTTTAAAATGGAACTTGTAATTTCACCACTAAAAAAAAGGCTTCGTTGTAAATGTGGTAAGAAAATAGTTGTGTGTTCTTAATCGAGCAGGAGATGCAGCATTCAAGAATGACACTTATAGAAAAAACAGAAAAAAAGAAAACAGTCTCCAGTAGACACACACACACTAGCACGCACCCCCCCCCCCCCCCCCTTTAATACCACGGCATCTCCACCGGCCCGGTGCTCTGATGGTCTCCTAGACAACCGAGATAACGGTGCAGCAGTTTTCCATATCGGTCCCGGAGTCTATTATAGCTCGGGATTAGCTCTCTTTCCGAAAAGGTCATATACAAAGTCACCAATCCTGCTCTTTTCGCTGCCATATGGCCCCACGCGTGAGGGCACATTCATAAACATGCGTGTGTCATTTGATTTATTGCCATTAGACTAATGGCACTGTCCCGTTTTACTGCGCTTCAAAAACTAGTCATGTAAACTGGAGCCTTGTGAGGAGACAGCGAGACCACGGTTATCCCCAGGACTGAGACTGCAAGTTTCTGCAGGAGAGACAGCTGGCCAGGAGACCATGTGCTGTTATATAGCGACCCCTGGCGAGAAAGGGATGTACTGTAGGACAAACGTACAGTACTTGGATTCAGAAAGCAAATCACCCTCACTTTAACACTTCTGTTGCAGTCCTGCTCTACAATCAGCAGTTCAAAACGTCATATGGATTTAGTTTTTAAATTAAAAGTGTTCCAGCATGTTTTCAGCAGCAGATCATTGGGTCATAGAATCTGCAGGCCTGGATTAGTGTACTTTATCACACTGCTCTTGGCTATCGTCTCTCTCTCTCCAAGTGATAGCCAATGTACCCACATCCACCCACCTGAAATAACATTTTTTGCTAATATTTATCCCCTCTCTACACTGCACTCATAACTCATTCACATTTATGGTTTCACACTCTTCCACACCTCTACCACAGCTAATTTGAAGTTCACTTTTGCTGCAGTTGCTGGAGCTACACGGTGCACCCAGATTCAAATAAATACACACTTTGACACTGCTTTGTGGTCTTCAGTGATGGCGAGGATGTGCAGCTAACATTGCTCTGTCATTGCATTAATATGTTTGTTTTTGTTTCCCACCTTTTGAATTGCCTGTCTGCTGCACCAGACGCTGTGGGTGGAGCTGGTTCAAATACTGAGGTCTAACAAGCTGACTAAACCATCTGCAGTGAAAGCATAGGCTCCATTTTTATCCCTGTAGTTTCCCCACTTTGTTTCCATAATCATTTGCTCTGCTAGTATATAGAATTATTCATCTTTATATATATTTGTATAGTTTTTTAAACAGCATTTTCCAATACCCTCCTCATTGATCAGCCTGTTTTGTGCGCTCTTACTTTCATTGGCCTGTATCTTTTATATTTTTTAAAACCTTTGGGTAAAACATTCCAAGGCTACACCTGTGCGTATTTGTCCTTGGACTCTGTCAGACGTGATAGGAAGCTGTGCTATGAAAGCTGAACTGTCGCACCAGTCTCTGATCACCTTTTCAAGGTCTTCGGTGTAATTGGCTGCATTCATTCTTCACTCAGTTCAGTCCAGTCTCCCTTTTCCTGCTGCTGAGAAGTTCCCCTCTAGTCGTGATGCGTCACCGTCCTTCTCTGTAGGTGGCTTTACTAGTCAAAGTGATGAACACGGGGTGTGCCAGACGCTGTGCTTCGAGCTTTGCCCAGATAGTTCAGCTTTTATCTCATCAGACCAGGGAATGTCATTTAATGTTGTATTTTACTAAATATGTGGATGTGGCAACATTATATAGTTACGGTGGCTGTTCTAAGAGTAAATGTCTGACTTGATGGAGGGCAGCTGAGAAGGATCAGTCTCTCTGTTACTATTTCACTGTTATTGTTGTTTCACAGGCTTCCTGAGAATATCCAAGACTTTCTAAATTATTTCATACCTGTGAAATGTGCTTTTCCAAATTTCCAGCATAAGTCTACAGAGAGTTCCCTTGACTTTGTGGTTTAAAGTTATTTGTGAGCTTTACATATAACGGGTACATTACTCTCGTACCTTACTCTGTTCAGTTTGGCAAATGTCTCTGTCTTTTTCTTTAAAACATTAAAAATAAATAAATGAACTTATAAAATGTTTTCTCTCTGTCATTATGACACTTACGTTGATATACAAAACAAATGTGTTCGCATTCCCATGTATCACATAAAGCAGGCTAAATTGTGCAAAGAAAGTGAAAGGGTGCAAATACTTTCCGAGTCTCTGAAGACTGGGTAACAAAGAAACGGTGGTATTCAAGCAATACAGCAAGGGAGGGAGACTAGTGCACAGCTGGAATGTTCCAGCTGGGATTCCCGGTGGCTGGACAGGAAGTTTGAGGAGTTCTGACAGGAAGTGTGTTCTCAGAGAGGGTGGAGAGAGAGAGAGAAGGGGGAGATGTTTCCTGTTGGTTCTCCCCACATGTTTTGACGCCTTGCTCATTCTGGGTCCTCTTCACACCCACCATGCACACGTACCAGTATGCAAATGCTGCTGGTCACATCCACCCGTGCTAATAGCAGACTGCTATTAGAGGATAGTGGTAAGCTGAGAGAGTAAATCATGTGCGTAGGGCAGGATTGTGTCACAGGATGCAGATGTCACCACATGAAGTGAAACTTCCTGCCCATCAAAGCAGTCAGTACCAGTTTAATGGACTCACAATGTGGAGCCCGTGTAAATTAGGCTTCCAAAATTCAGGAGGGAGAAATGATGGAGGAAAGGAGGAGAGAAGGAAAAAAATAAAGTGTGTGTTTGCAGGGGGGTGGGGGCGGGGGGCTGTATTGTAGGAAGAGATCTGATGGAGTGATATGTGGATTGCGAGAGGAAAACTCTCTTTGTCTCTTCTGAGCTCAGTGGACAATCAAAGTTTCCTATCAGCTCTGGAGTAGGGGAAATTGGCTGCCCTGGGAAGGAGAGGGCCACTCTCACAGCCAATGGGAAGTGCCCCTGTCACTCTAATCAGGTCTGATAGAGAAAGTAGGAAACGTGTGTGTGCCCGTGCACATGCTCCGACGAGAGTGGCTTTTAACAGAGAGCAGCTTTGTTTCACTTGTCTTCGTATGATCCAAGATGATACAAAGTAGCGTCAGGCCTTCATCTGCAGCTTATCCCCTGCACTGAGGGACAGACATGAGCTGCACGGGCACGTTTTTTTTGCCAAAAACTTGCCCTGAGAGGCATGACCATCGGTGCTTTGATGGAGCGCCATGTGGCAGAGATCAGTGGGTCTTAGTGGGAGCTGTGGACAGTTGCACATAAGGACGGCAAGGGAAGAGGATTACTGTCTCATCAATACAAATCCATACAGGGAAGGAGGCTGACATCAATATGCACAGAGATATAGGCAGGGGCTTTGAGTGAGCGTGCACGGTGTAAACATCTGCACAAGAGGACCACAACGGTGAACTCTGGATTCATGGGGGGGGGGTTGTTGTTGTTTTTTGTGCCATCCATCATTCTCACTGTCCCTCCATCCCCACCTTCTCCACCAGACAAGAATGCCCCCCCCCCCCACCCCCAATCCTCTGTTTGAAGTCCCATCTCCATCTCTGCGCTCCTACACTGTCCTTCCCTTCCTCTGCCTGTCTGAATGTCATATCTGTCAGCCTCGCTCCTCCCCGCCTCCTGCAGCTGCAACCGGGGCTACAGACGCCTTCATTGTCCTCCTCTTCCTCACCCTGACGCTTCTGCACCCGGCCACATCACACCTGCCACCTGCACAGGAGGCAGAGCCCTGGGACCTGAGCCGCGGGGGCTTTCATCCACTCCTCACCTCGCCCTTCAAGAGCCTCTCATCCCCTCATCCCGGCGCCCTGTCACTGAGGAATGGCCGGTGCAGAGGGCCGTGGCAGAGTGGGACACAGAGCTCCTGTTGTAAAAAAAAAAAAAATGTTTTAAGCGGAGCCAGAGGGAATCAGTGCAGGTGAGGCGTGTGTTTGAGGGCGAGTTTTGCGGTTAGATTTGACTCATATTTCTTCTTTTTGATGATATTCCTTTATGGCTGAGTATGAAGAGTGGATGAACTGAATGAATGTATGTCATGAGGAGCGTGGACCTGAGAGTGTGCGCATAATAACATGCTGACAGTGAGGGTGGTGGCTCTGTCTCAGTGATTTATGAGAGTGTGCTGTGAAGGGTCCTCTGAGCAGGATATTGTTCCCTGACTGGTGACTTCTGCCTCTCTCTCTCTTTGTGTGTGTGTGTAGTTGTGTGTGTGTGTGTGTGTATTTGAGAGCAAGAAAGATTAAGAGGGAGAGTACTGCAGGTGAGCCCTCAATGTAATCAATCACCACCACGTCACCAAGCCTAGGGACTTGTGGATTACCTCTTCAACTGATATCTAGTTTGACTCCAAATCTTTTTTTCCCCTTCTTTTTTTTGCATATTCATTATTTCTGGCAGATAAAGAATGAACACACTCTGCATCATTACTATACTTCAGGAAAGGAAGATAATAATCGACTCCATGCCTGAGGGGGGACCGTGACAGCTCAACCGCATGGCCCAACCAGTCCAACACCCTGCACAAACCCCACCATCCACCTCAAACACACACACACACACACACACACACGGTTTGCCACATCAGGATACAGTGCTGCACACGAATTCCGGTTCAAACAGTATTTTGCTCGGTTTACACCAACAGATAAACCGCAGCTCTTCTGTGACCGGTAATCATATCCTGGCCCAGAACTGAAAAGACTGAAAGGCCTCCGATGAGCCACAACAAGACAAACAGCCGTGTAGGGAAGCGAATGCATCAACAGACTCATGTTTGACACGAGCATTAAGGTGCAGCCACGTTCGATGGCATCTCCGTCGGAGTAAAATACCAGAGACAATACAAGTAGAGTTTACGTACAACTGTAAGAGCGTTCCAATTTCTAGCTTTGATACCTTCTGGTCCTTTTGTAGGTTATTCCGGGGGAAAAAGACACAGCCTGCAGTAGTGTGCAAAGGTCTGGAGCTACCCTTTATTTCTTAATATCTTCTGTAGGCCAGACTTTCTTTTCATTTTTAAAGTGAAGGTCTGCTGAAGGTCTTTTTAAGTTTTTATTTGGACATTGACTTTTGAATAATTTTAAATTGTATCTTTAGGCTGTTCCCATTTCTTTAGCTGAATCTATAGAAATGCCAAAGAAAACAGTTTGATGGGTATAAACTTGTATTGGAACAACAAAATGATTCCCAAAGAGCTATGAACTGATAATTTGGCCTATTTCAGCAAACGTTATGTTCAGTATGTGTTTGCTGATATACGATACACAACTTCGTCCCTGTCATGATTGCAGCCATTAAGGCAGAAACTTGCTTCAATTTAAAATAAACATTTAAAGTTTCGTAACTCCACGAAAGATTAAGTAAATGAGTTCATGTTTAACTTGCAACTTGATAAATGATGTTGATATCATTCATTCTAAAAGATGTGTTGCATATATATTAGTCTCCATCACAAGGTTACCTCTGTATGATGAAGTGCTGCTCTGAAGTTGGAGAGAAAGTAAGCTCACTGGCCACTTCATTAGTTACACCTCTCTAGCAGATCCAGTAAGGTGTTCAGAAAATTTTGTCTGTCGTCCAGCAGATTTGCCCAATTTCCTATTCACCCGCGTCCCAAAGGTGCTCCATTAGATTCATGTCACGTTCAAGGAATCAGTTTGAGAAGATTTGAGCCCTCTGACAGCGACAAGGCATTTTCACCCAGAGAACCGCCGCTCCCAGTAGATCAGCAGTTTCAGCCCACCTGGCACTAACATCCATGTCACTTAAATCACCTTTCTTCCCCATTCTGATGCTCGGTTTGAACTTCAGTAAGTTTTCTTCACTACATGTTGTTAGATTGGCTCATGAGGCATCTGCTATAACGAGCAGTTGAACAGGAATACCTAATTAAGTGGCTGATCGATGTATTTGTCAGTGTTCTGGCTTTAAGGTCTCAATGTCATTTAACACTTCCACATAAAAAAACCCGTCTCTGGTGCTGAGGTGGACGTGAGCCCGCTGCTGTGAGAATGAGACTGTGCGGCTCTCTGGACTCGCGCCGCTCCAAATCTCCACTCGAGTAAAAACATACAAACAAAATCACCATTGTGTGGTCTTTCACCAGCAACCAAGCATCAGTGCTAACAGACATTGTCTTTGCTCTCTCCCTGCTGCGTATTTACTGAATGATTATTGTATGGCACATACAATATGCGCACACTGTCATTGTGAGGGGAACTGGGCTGTTATTATGGAGCAGGAAATGACCTGCCAGGACCCCTGGTGACCTCTGAGGGAAAGCGATGACCTCAGACTGACCCTTCTGTTTGTCCTGAGCTCATACTGTGCTTGAGGCAGGTCAGCTCCTCTGCTGACTGGGTAGGAGAAGGCCATAGGTGGGGTTACTTTCAAGCAAGGAATGCAACAATGAGCAGGAAATTCCCTCTGAAGTGCCAGTTTTAAATGAACTAGTCAGTGTGGAAAAGTCGCTTTTTCTTGTTTTGATGATGTCAGGATGGCACAGCGTAAATTTTAGTTATCTCGGTATTCGAAGGTACAAGTGAGATCAAAATGCAGTTTAATACGGTTTGACTTTTTTTCTCCAGCATGGTAACACGTTAGTTATTGACACAAGCACACCCCCTTATGATGAACCAGGGGTACTGCATGCCAAAAATCACAACTTCCAACAAGAATGAGTCTCTCAAAACTTTATTTCAAATTTGACAGTTTTCCACATTACTGCCCATTTCACAAACGTGTTTTCCAGCTTCAATGTCTTTTCTCACATACAAGATAATCTCTTTTATTGTTTAATCTCACAGTCAAAAGAACATTTATACCAAGAAAAATGTAGAACATAAGACTGAGGGACATCTAAAACAAGCATTTTGGGATGACAGAATCAGAGCTTTGGATTTTTTCAAATACACACGTCGGGCAGGGGAGAGTAAAAACAAAATGCAAGTGCAAAAAAGATAAACAGATGGCAAAAAAAAAAAAGCAAGTCATCTTCGAACTTAAAAGTTAGAGATGATTCAGTTTTAAAGTATAGCATATGAGTAAAGACAGGAGACTGAAAACACTCGGGCCGTTCAGCTATTCGTTTCAAAAACAGTCCCTTAACCCTTAACTTCAGAGTGGAAAAAAAAAAAAAGAGATTTGAACATGGAACGGAAGAACAAATCTGTGACAAAGTTTTAGCTCCACTGAAAAACCAACAAGAAGAAAAACAAACAAAAAAAGCCAAACAGTTGTGATGAAGCTGCTCTAGAGCTGAGTGACTTCAAGTTTATCGCAAGGCACGAGTGTTTGGATAAACCCGTCACTACCGTAAGAGCCGGTGTTCATAGTCCATGTCTGGATGGTAAAATACTAAAACAAGAAAAGTGTGAGCATGAGTCACTTCATCAGATTCTCATACAAACAGTTGGTTTATGTTACGGCAAGGGTGCCTGTCAGCGTGTCGCAGTTTAAAGGGCATCCAGCAGACTGTCGATGCGGCCGACGAGCTCTTGCCTCTTGCTGGTCAGATTCTTCTCGCTCTCGATGTAGGCCTCCTTCTTGACTTTCCCCGCCACCAGCCTCTCCGCTTCCTGGCAGGAGCGGCACACCAGCTCCTTCACCTGGCCGTCCAGCTTCTGCACCTCTCCGACCTGATGGGACAGAGAGGTAAGGCACTACTGCTGCGCGTCCCATTAATAAAAATCTAATTTTCCTCACAATCTCCCAAAATCACTCACCTTGTCGGCCAAGTCAGAGCCCTCTGCCTTGAGGCGGGCCTGCAGCGAGCTGATTTCATTGGTGAGAGTGCGGTGGTCGGCCTCCAGAGTCTTCCGGCCGCTGTTGAGCGCCCCCGTGTCGCGGGACTGCTTGTAGCGGTTGACCACCTCGTCCATGTGGCGGTACAGGCCCAGACGTTTGTTGACCAGAGTGAGCACCTGCTCTGTGATGGATGCGACCTTCATGCGAACCTCAGCAGCTGGATCCTGAGCAAAGACAAGAAAACAGAGTGAAATGAACAGAATGAACACCATAAATCTACTTTTGTGCAGGGTAGCTGCTTAATGAGGAGAGATCAGGTAAAATGCGGTCAACATCAACTAGAAAGGTGTTTTCATACCTTTGTGATGGCGAAGTCCAGACGTACATAGATGATGACGGTGAAGAAGAGTATGTAGAAGGCACCTACAACCAAGAGAGGCTCCTGCAGCATCAGGATCTTATTGAAGTTATAGTGAACCTGGTGATCAGGAGAGAGGGGGCACAAAGAATCACATGGAAACAGTTTAAATGTCAGCGCTGTCATCATTATATAGCCAATGTGTTGTGCAATCAATAATTACATCATGATGATTAATTGCGGGAAACCCCCCCCCCCCCCCGATTACTGCCATTTTTATACAGCTCTCAATTTTACCGCTCAGCACATTCACACAGCTCTTCTGCCAGTCTAATCAGGCTGCAGTATTTCCCCCAACACTATCGAGGATGAAGGTTTTTTTTTTTTTTTCTTTCCCTTTCTTTTTTTCCATTTTGTTGCAAAAATAACATAAAATGTGTGGAGAAATAAAGAAAAGCAATAAGGATCTCTGGCTGTACTTGAGCCAAAGCCACTGTGATCCAGTCAGTGTGTCAGCCCATAAATTGCAATTTTTCCCTAAACTCAAAAAATAATTAACAGGTACTCAGGAAAGTTAACAAAAATATTTGCCAGGAAAGTTTCTTCAGTGTGAAGTGTTAACCCCTTTTTTTTAGACAGACAGAAAGAGATTACATTCGTAAACAAGAAATGTTATGAATCAATATAAAATCTATGCAGATGATATTAAATACCAAGCTCACTGACCTAATGCTACGACAAGAAGAAAGATGATCAAGTTATCAAATAGTTAAATCAGTGTGTAAAATGTTGCTGTTGTGAAGTATTCAGTGCAGACAGGTGTCTGCCAAGATCTGTTGAAGCCAAGAAAAAACAAACAAACTGTACAGCTTCAACATACTTGGACACGTGGTTCATAAACTTGTGGTAACAACTCAAAAACCTGCTTCTAAATATTAAGTGTTCGTGTGTACACATAAAACACGTCGCTACCATGTTAGCATCAGCACAGATGGTTGTTAGTGGAGACCTATTTTTGAACTATGAGCTCAAAGATGATGCAGCTAAGAGCCTCCAAGCCTAATTTTACTGTGGCATTATACCCTCACCCTGATGATACTGCATATTGATAAAGAGTGACAGGTTCTAACTGCTTCCTTAGTTACAAAGAGAAAACCACTTCTGATCTGAATAACCTCAAACCTGAGACACCATGAATGGATTTTTGTCTTCTTCTACGGTGCATCTTACCACGAAATCCTGAATGTGCTGCTCCACCAGGTTGTTCTTGGTGGCCACCAGCACTGGCCGCCCAAAAGTGTCCAGGTATGTATAGTGCAGCTGGTTCGGCATGCGACTGATTTTGTAAGGTGTATCCACGTGAATGTTTCTGAGAAGACAAGACAAAGATATAGAAGGGAAAATAAATATCAAGCCCTGTAAACACTCCTCAAAGGAGATACTTTAGGTGTGTTTGCACTGACCTGGCTCCCTCTGGCAGGATGATTTTCACAGTCATTTCATCAATCACCTGGTCATCATACACATGGTCAACAAGTCTCATCTTCAATGCGTACTGATCACCTGGGATATACAATGGCACAACATATAAGCTAAGGCATCCAGAGATTAATTAACAAAATTGGTGATCAGAAATCGACTCACCCAGCATGTAAAGATACTCATAACTAGGAAGATTGTAGCCAATTATGTAGTGAGTCTTCCAGCCTCCAAACAAAGGAAAACGAGGCCTGACCTCTACCTCCACTGAGTCATCCAGAACCTGCAAGTGGGAGGTGGAGATGTTTCCAATCTCATCCCGATAGTAAACGTCTTGGGCCGAGGCAGGGAGGATAGTCTGGTGAGGAGAATTGATATAATTATCAGAGAAACTTTGAAAGCTCAAATGACACTGGTTGGGTGTCTAGAAGAAACAAACCTTGAAGGACTTGATAGATGAGATGCCGCTGTCTGACTGACGCTGGTAATCATAACGTGAAAAGGGGCCCTTCAGAATGGCTCCGGTGTGCCTCAGGTCGATGGTTTCTTCCACTGCAATGTTGCCCCAGTGAGACACCTCAATGGTACGAGTGATGCTGCTGATGGTGAGGAAGGGTGTGTTGTTTTCATAATGGATCTTCATTGCATCCTGGACAGAGGAGAACACAAGCAAACAGCAGATCAGTTTAGCAGCAGTTTTGTAGCTTCGCTATAAGCTAATCAAACCTGGTCAGAGCTGTACCTTGCTAAACGGAGCAATGTCGCGGAAGGGTCCATACTCAATAATCTCATCGGTTTTGCTTGGGTTGCCCAGCTTTGTGTAGCTCTCCGCGGTCTTGGACGCAAGGCGGACGCGTGTGGTCTGGGTGCGGGTTGGATACGGGGAGTAGAAGTAGTGGTCCCCCTGGAAAATCACCAGCTGACGCTCAGCCTGGGTGATGTGTGTGGGGAAGGGCTTCAGGACGTGGCTGAACGTCATCTCCACCTTGGTCTTCAGCTGAGCACCTGCAGCCAAGCTGGAGGGCAGCTGCACTTTATAAAACTCCCCACTGTTGCAGAAGAGATGACAGAGAGGAGCACAGGTAAGACATATTTGATGGATCACATCAGATTCTCGGGACATGCATGAGTAAGACAGACAAGTTAAGAAATCCTGTTTTGGATATTGATCAAAATAATCATGACTGTGATTTTCGCCAGAAACCAGCAACCCTACCATCTTCCAGAAAATAAAATGGTCCTTCAAATGCACCAGTTCTGCAGTCTGTTTTTATCATGTAAGGTGTTTATAATCTGCTTAGTAGACAGTGTCTGATCTCTCACCTTTGACCCTGAATTGTTGTCTGCTGTAGTTCAAGTGTACCATCCTCCTCTTCATCACCCTTCACCTGTGAAAGCACAGCAGTCAAAGAATATTTGTGTAATGTATGCAGTTACTTGCACGATAAGTCTCTTCTTGAATAAATGGTAAGCGTGTCAAGTAATTTCTTCATTACTTTATGAAATGTAACAAATATTTTATCGAGTTAGGTTTGCTGTTAGCCAATTTAGGTTAGTGTCGTTGGTTTGCTAGTGACAGCTTTTTTTAATAGCATTAGCTAACTTCTTGGCTAATGCTAACTTCATTGGTCAGTAGCAATGTTGTTACTCGACTAACATTGTTATGATGATGCAGGAGTGCCACAAACACAGGCATATAGGATCGTGCTACAACACTATAGGACTTTGAGGGAATCGTTTGTAACGTATCTGTTATTGTGTCATTATTCTGTCAAACAGGAGCATTGTTACGGTTTCATTCATAGTGGAAGGGGGCAGGCCTGTGCGCAGTCACACACGGAAGTAAGCTGCCCAGCGCATACGTGTCATTCAGCCACTGACAGAGCGTGGAGCCCTGCGGAAGTCATTGTCTTGTTACCCACATCCATGGCACTTTAAAATAAATATGGCTCTTCTGGGCATAAATAACTACATTTCCCGAACTGGGGTGAATGCACTGCACATACCCATACCGAGCTCGTAATACTTGCTACTGTTAGCTAACTGTGGCTATGTGACTCCCCACTTGCAGAGCTCACTGCCAACAGAATCACACTGTTGAATCACACATAGCCAGTAGCTTTGCTTCCATGCATTCAATGAACAAGCCGTGACCTTTTACTACGGGAGGGCACTGACTTCTGCAGGTTTGCTGTTGGCACCTCACAAAAATAAAAAACTGCAAGCTGTAAAGACGGTGCACAGCACTGCATGTGTAGTTTGCAACAGAACAGCTAACAAGCTAAAGCTAGCTAGCCGGCTACAGGCGGAGGTGTTAGCGCCGTTTCATTCACTGATGTTTAGCTCACCGAAGCTCCGATGTATGCCAGATGCGGAGCCAGGCCCTCCTCCACTGCGAGTATGAAACTGTGCACGGCCGAGTTCCCCTGGTTGGACAGCACGATTTCGGCAGTGATCTTGGCCAGATGCGTGCTCAGGTCCACTGTCCTCTTCACATCCTCGTTTACCAAACCGTCCGCTGAAACCTGCGGACCCAGAGCAGCCAGGAGCAGCAGGTAGGCGGTGAAAAGCGGGGAGGTTTGGGTCATGGTTAAAATAAGATAGGAGCTGAAATGCTGTAGTTACTGGGTTAAGAGAGGAAGAAATGTAGAGCAGCAAAGAAAGGCCGCCGTGCCGCTCTACATCGGAAAGGATGACGCCTCATTCAGTACGACGTGATGACGTCACTACGCGCACTTTTGCAACGTGCAGTGCGTGGGAAGCGGTTGCGAAACAGAAAAGCCGTCAATTAACGTGGCTTTCAAAAACTGTTTTGCAAAATAAAGGAATCATACAGTTTGTCGTTTTTTTCTACAGCGCAAAAGTCAAACATAATGATGGTGGTCGTCTCAATTTATCACTGGAGTAACAACAAGCTCATTGTGTTACTACCATTTCTGGCTGTGATGACGTAGATCAGCATGTTTGTACACGGTACAGCGAGCCGAAATAGCTCAGTTGGGAGAGCGTTAGACTGAAGATCTAAAGGTCCCTGGTTCGATCCCGGGTTTCGGCAGTAGTGGGGAAACATTTTAAACATACACCTCGCCGTTTTTCCGCCGTTAAATTTTTCTCTTACCACATTGGTTTTTGGTTTTACAGCACACTGAGCGTACTATCACAGTAATTACATCATATCTGGTATTACATTTGGTAAAAGATTTTAAAAATGTTAAAAGATGAAGGGGGGAATCAACTACAAAAATAATTACAACACTCAACTAGCTTTTCTTCGTTTTTTTTGCTTTTTCATATATTTGTGTTGCTACTACAGACTGTTGAATGGTTGCATAGTGCATTGTTTGTCCGAGATTCTGAGATAAGCTTTTAATACAGCATGAAAGAGGTAGTGGTATCACTGAGGGCATATATACGTCTGCTCCATTGACTGTTTTTCAGTTTAAAATGAGTAGTCTTGAAAGTACAGTCATTAACTCTTTGGGTTCTTTAATAGAAAAAACAAACAAAGATTACTCATGAATCTGCATTGATTATTGTGTAATACATCTTCCGACAAACTGATGCATTCTCATACACTTAGAATACATTAAATCAACAATCAATTAATTCAGTAAATATACAGAGCTGTGGATGTTTTTTTGGAAGCCACCATGTTTTCGCACCATCATCAATATACCATTCTGTCTTAATCCCATTACAAAAGGCAGAAGAGAAGAGAATTGGTACACACTCATGTACGTGGACTGGTCATGCAACATAGAGCACCTGTATAAAAAAGCCCAAAGCCGACTGTACTTCCTTAGGAGGCTGAGGTCTTTTAACATCTGCAGGAAGCTCCTGAGGATGTTTTACCAGTCAGTGGTTGCTGGAGTACTCTTCTATGCTGTGGTGTGCTGGGGGAGCAGCACAGCAAAGGACTCATCCAGGCTGGATAAACTGATCAGGAAGGCTGGCTCTGTGGTCGGCATGAAGCTGGACACTCTGGTGACAATGCAGAAAAAAGAACACTAAAGAAACTGCTGGACATTATGGACAGTGCTGGGCATCCTCTGCACACGGCCATAAACAACCAGAGAAGTCTGTTCAGTGACAGGTTGCTTCTCCCAAAGTCAAGAACCAACAGACTTAAAAACTCCTTTCTCCCACACACCATCAAACTGTTTAACTCCTCTCTGTAGGGGAGAGGGAGGGGAAACAGGAGGGGGACAACTAAGCTGTAGTGCCTCTTCACTGTGCAATACTTTTTGTTAATATCCAACAGTGCAATAGACTTCAATATGTGAAATGTGCAATTCCCTTGTATTCTTATTCCTATTTATTCTATTTATCCCTTTTGTATACTCTGTATTTATATATGTCTCTGTATTTATATATGTGTATATATGGTATATTTCTGCTCACATTCTGTAACTTCTATCGGTGCTGTGCTATTGGAAACAGAATTTCCCAGAGGAACCCACCCAAAGGATTAATAAAGTTTTATCTAATTTAATCTAATCTAATCTATGTTCCTTGGAGGCAATTTTAAATTAATGTGTGAACCTTCAAGGATCATACCTATATTTTATCATCTGAGAAGGGGCCACCTTTACAAAGAAGTGAAACATGAAGGAAAGAAACAACATGACCAGCTTCTGGTAAAAGGTCCTCATCTTTCTCCTGACCCCAAGCCGCATCTTCTGAATTATATAATACACATTGGACTAAACATACTCCTTTATTCCAGATATTGACACAATTACTTATTGTGTTTAGCTAGCTCTCATCAGCTATCTGACAAGAGCTAGCTAAACAGCTCGTTATAAGCTGATATTATGCCAGGTAACATCCGGCTCAAGTGACCTAAACAATTTGATTACATTTTCACATTGTTTTCATTAACGCTGGAAACCGGCAGAAAACAGCAGCATTTATCATTTAATGTATCTTGACTGACACTGTGATTACTTTCACAAACTTTTACAGCCTCTAGAATAAATAGATGTGGACATATATTGACAGCTGAGGTAAGCAGCAGACTAACAGCTTACACTCACAAGAGAGACACAGTGGCCACCGTAGAAAGAATTGTGCAGGGATTAATTTATAAAGAGATATAATTTATAAAGCTGGGGTCAATGACTGATTCTCAGTGTCAAGCAATCTTAAATGTTTTAGTTATATTATAGGCTAGCGAGCTGTATGTTTGTCTTTTTATGTGACTCAAGAGGCCGAAATAGCTCAGTTGGGAGAGCGTTAGACTGAAGATCTAAAGGTCCCTGGTTCGATCCCGGGTTTCGGCAGAATTTGGGATGGCTTTTAAAGCCTTTGCCATCATCAAATATGTCTCAGGTCATATATTAGACTGTATTTAGCTTGTGTCACAGTAATTGCAGAAGTACGGAGGTATGCGGCTTTGAACCTGTAATTCATATTGTATGAGATCAAAATGCTAACCATTGTGTGCATCACTTGATCAACTCACATTTCTGAATCAAGGCAGTATCGCTTAAATCATCCTTCACCTCTATGATCTTTTTTCTTCATGTGCTTCATGTGCACTCCTGTGCTGTTTTAACATTTCATTCTTTGAGGTTCTCCCATCATCCCTCAAAGACCAGCAGATTTTTGTCTTTCTGGGGAACCCACAGTCACAATTCTCAGGACAGGGTTATGGTCATTCTCGAATTTTGTTACTACTGTGCTATATACGAAAAAAGCACCCTTGTTCAATCCTGGGTTTTGGCAGCTAATACAGCAAATTCTAAACATGGGTCAGATAAATAATGTATCAAATCCCTCAGGAGAAAAGAGGAAGAATCAGAAAATAGCAGCAAGCGAGTTGTAGAAACACAAACTAATGAGTGATTTAAACTTCGCGGTAGGTAAGTGGCTAATGTCGTTGGTGTATTTATGCTTGTGCTGGTGCATAACATATTAAATACCCTGTGGTCATGGCCTGGTGTTTTATATGCAGTACAAGCCAATAGAAACTAACACAATACTTGTTTCTTTCCCGTGTCCCATTATTTGTTGTGGTGAGGGGTTTTTTGTACCCCAAGTTTTTTCACTTCTTTGTACATTCCCTCACACTCATTCTAATATTTTCAATGATCTCCTCCAGGAATTTACTTATATCACTATAATGATTATAATTCCCTGTATTGAGATGATGATTGGTTTTTTTCTAACTGGTAAATTCAAAAACTTTGTTGAACAAGTAGCAGGAAATTCACAGGAGGAATTGATAGTAATGAACAGGCCAATCATTTGCCACGTGTAGCTTCATTTCATATATACTGTAGCACTTTTCTAATCTAACTAAGCACTCAAAGCAGTCTTTACTATACCTTTGTACATTGTCTAACACTCACACATACACTCCAATGGATGCATCAGAGCAGTGGCGATCCTAGCCTGTTTGGCGCACTGGGCGAGCACTCCCTCTGACGCCCCCCCCCGCACACACACACACACACACACAAAACATATTAAGGATTGTACATTAACATAGAACTGTTGTCAGAACCATAATGAATTTCACCAGAGACACACACACACACACACACACACATATGAAGAGAGGGAGAGTATGCGTAGTATGCAAATGGATACCAAACAGCCATCATAATTCATCATACAATGAGATCAGGACAAATCAACAATTAACAAGGACTAATTAATATTAAAATCTGTAACATAATGTATTGTTTGGAGTTTAGTCTGTTACTGTTAGTATTTTTACCATTTCTTCTTGGAGCAACTGTAACGCACATTATTTCCTTAGGGATTAATAAAGTATTCTGATTCTGATTGTTTCAGGATGACCTGCCATTATCCAATGACACATCTGCTTACCTGTATCTTTGGCTCATTTCTCCTCCTCTTCTTTTCTCTTTTTTCTAAACTGAGCACCTGATGGCTTTGAACTTTTCTTTTCCATCTTCCATTGCTTTTAATTTTGCACTCCAGTATGAACACAAATCCCCCAACTCGAGGATCACCACAATATAACCTAACACACCTACACCTTAGTTCACAGATTCACTTTGTCTAGGGTTTATTTCTGGGATTTCACACAACCCAGGATTCAAATCATGAATACATAATGGGCTTGGATTTACATCATTATGAATGAAATGTGCTCTATTTGGAAGCAGCCGGCCTCCCCTTTCGACGGGTTGTGTGTGAGACTTTAAATCATCAAACTGTAAATTATAAATTTCAAATTGTTATTGATCCCTTTACCCCTAGTCCTAAAGTCTATATTTATTTCCTTACTCTTCTTATATTTATTGTTTGTTTAACTGCACTGCTGTAACTGGAGCCTCGTCTCTCTATATACTGTACTGTATGTAGTGGAGATGACAATAAAGTTTACTTTGACTTCAGCAGCAAGCAGGCGCGTATAGAATTTCGGAAAAACATCGGTGCAAATTATAAGTCCCCCGCCGCCCCACCCTCTCCTCCCTGTGCCGCAAGCAGCAGGCGCACCTCGCAAACCGAGGGCGCTCTTACTCCCAGCAGATGGGCGATAGAAAACCGATCGGTGCCTATGCCATTCCCAATATGCGCTGACATGACGTCGGGGCAGCATGAGTACGAGATTTTTTTTTTTTTTGCCGATGCCCGTGATGCCGCCCCCCACCACGATGCCGCCCCGGGCAACCGCCCGTGTCGCCCGTATCAAAAACTGCTACTGCATCAGAGGCAGCTCTGTGTTCAATATCTTACCTCAGGACACTTTGAAATACAGATTAAAAGAGCCAGGGATTGGGGAACCAACCTACCGATTGGTAGATAGTGTATGTTTAATTCTGCCCCAGCTAGGGTCAATGACTGATCCTGAATTTCAAATAAACAATCTGAAATGTTTCAATTCTACCATCTGGCCAGTCGCCAGTGTGTATTTCTTTTCCCAGCCCACATATAGCCGAAATAGCTCAGTTGGGAGAGCGTTAGACTGAAGATCTAAAGGTCCCTGGTTCGATCCCGGGTTTCGGCAGCAGATCAGGAGTGACTTTTGACTTATTGCGAATTGAGTATCACCTCAAGTTAAAACCTTTCTGCCAAGTTTCCCTATTTGTCAAGTACGTTGGATAAACTGACAATGGTTATGAAGTTTCAGCTTTTAACAAAAATTCTTAAGTAAAAAACAAACAAACAAACAATAATCATAACAATAATGATCTGATGAACTGATGGAAGCTCTTTAAAAATGAGGTGACATTGGACAAAAACAACTTCAATTCTTATAAGTTATAGATTTCAACAACATATACGACATGGTTGGATGGGTAATTTTAGCTTCATAGTTATAGAAACTCCGTAACGAAATAAAATAGTGGAATTTCATAATAAGAATAAGTTTCCTTACTTTCATCATTGAAGGGTAGTCAAGGTTGTTTATTTTACTCCATATATAAAGGTCGAAGTCCTTCCATAATGTTATATATACAGTATGGGCAAACATTAGCAGCTGTGTGTCACGGTAGCGCGTGACGTCAGCGCTCATGACGGTTCTTGTTTTGGAGGAAGTGAACATAGCTCCGTTAAAAGCTAGCACGCTAGCTCGACAGGAAAAGCGAGCGTCAACGGGAACTGGACAAGAGAGCATTTTACCAAATCGTTAGACGAAGGGAGTTAAACTTCGGCACTGGCAGTATTGATTTCGATAAAAAGGGTCATTTGAGGGGCTCGTTGTCAGAAATAAATTAGCTGTCGACGCTGTGTACGTGTTGTTTTGTTACGCCAGACATTTGGAGGAGCCGTTAGCTTGCTCGCTAGCCTGTGCGTTAGCCTTCCAGACGAAGCAAAGGAAAAGTCCACTTTTGACATCTGTTTGTTGAAGGACCACTGCCCAGGTTGGTTTGTGGTGACTTTGATTGTTTATTTTAGTGATAGCATATGATAAGAGTATAGATGTCGTTATCTAAGTTTTAAATTGGTCAATCAGGCTTGCGTAGCTAACGAAACGTTAGCAAAAAATCAGAAGTGTCACAGATGTGGTAGCTAGTCGACACTGTCCAAAAAAGAAAAGGAAAAACGCCCCAACCCCCATTGTTTTGAATTTATTATTATTTATTAATGACAGTGTTTTCAAGCTTCACCCTTTTGTTGCATTTACTCAATTAACTATGTAGCATTTAGTGTTTTAAATGTAATTTTTTTTTCTGACTAGCTAGCCCCTTGCAAATACGTTCAAAGTCTTCACGACAGTTTTCTTCAACGCAAGTGCAACATTGTTTTACAATGTATAAAGTGAAAATAACTATAGTTAGCCGGATTTACAGTCGCGTCCTTATCGATGGATCCTACCCCTTGGTGCACCGAGGCCAGCTAAAGTACTTATTATGCTCAACATGCTTGCCAAGTCATGGTTCCGTTGGTCCTGTGTTTTAACCATGTGATCAGTCGCTGACACGGTGTCATGGGGCACAGATTATGAGAGCCGCATAGCGCTATGCTAGTTTTGCCTCGAGCCGTGGTTACTTGTTCTCATAATGGGGTGATCTGTGAAACACAGCATAATCTGTGATTAGGCTCTGTACCTTCTTTCAGTAATGTTGTCTCCAAGATAAAAAATAAAAAAAATCCCGATTGGACTGATAAAGCCTTTCTGTAATTGAGTTTGGACTTTGGTCACTACAGCAGTGAAAGGTAGTTATTAGTACGTAGCACACTCGGTCCAAGTCGGAAATGCTCAGTGATGTCTTGAGCAGGCACAAAGGATGAGGATATTTGACATCTGGATTTTAGTTATACACATACAAACAAACGAACTAGACTTGTGATCAGCAGGGTCTGGGATGTTTATTGCAGCTCTTAGATTTTGCGTCACCCCTTAACAGAGATTAAACAATGAGAGGAGGATGTACTACATTTGAAGGGGGGTGGGGGGGAGAATAGAAAATGGCTGACAACTATAATACATTGTCCCATTTCCTCAAATTTAACAAACGGGAACTGTTTATTAAGACTTATGAACTAAATTGTGAAGCTAAACGGTGTGCAATACCTGCCTTGTATTTGGATAAATGCATATTTCAGAGAAGACCTCATCAAAATGTATTCATACCCTTTAGGATTTTGGAGTAACTGGGCATGCTTCCATTTCTTTTGACGTTTGTTTTTATAAACCTCCAAGAATGGTTGCTTCAAAATGAAACAATGTAGTTTATTCCATTGAATGGTGTATATGAAATGTATAAATAGAACAAAATGAATACTTTACAGCATAACAAAAAGAACCAAATGTCAGCTCAGATCAATGGCCTCAACATTGCATTGTTATATTTTGAGCCTCGTGGTACAGTGTAGCCGTTTTCTTTGTTTCCAAAGTGAAGAAAAGACAAGTACAGGAGCAGTTGGTGCACTTAGTCTCGTTTGTCTCATTTGAGCTTTTCTAGTGCTTACTTCTCTTCTCTTCTAATAAAGTTTGTTGTCTTCGCGGCTGTGGCACAATGACGTCGAGGAAGAAAGTATTACTCAAAGTCATCATCCTTGGAGACTCGGGGTAAGTGATGCTGAGCAGCTGCTTCAATACTAAAGGGGTCTGAATAATGGCTCACTTCAAATTAGACACCAGTAGGAATAAGTAGGATTTATAAGCTTTACAAATGAGTTCATTGTGGTGATTTTTGTTTCGTTTGTTTCTTCCCTTCATGTGTGTTAAATATTGTTCTGCAATTTTTGTTCTAGAGTTGGGAAGACCTCGTTGATGAATCAATATGTGAATAAGAAGTTCAGCAACCAGTACAAAGCCACAATAGGTGCTGATTTCCTGACAAAAGAAGTAATGGTGGATGACAGACTTGTCACAATGCAGGTACTGCCAAAATATGCTCACAAGAATACTGGAAAAACTGAATGGAAATGTTTAGTCTTATGTACCATGATAACTTTGTTGATAAAGCACTTTATAAACAGCTGCAGTGGACACAAAGCGCTATACACAAAAATGAATAAGTACATTGAAAACAATAAAAAAGAAGTAAAAATAGGCAACTATAAATCAGTTAAAACAACTAAGATCAATGTCTCATGCTGGGTCAAAAGCCAGGAAGTATAAATGCGTTTTAAGATGAGTTTTGAAACTGGACAATGTAGGTGACCGTCTGACCTACAAAGGCTATTAAACTAGTTATACTTTTTTCTCATTTTTATTTCTTAAAAACTACAAAAAAAGTGAAAAACTCAAATTAGGGGTAAAAGTTAGATGTGGTTAATTTCAACCATACAAACCAGTGTTGTTGGGGTTTTTTTTTTGTTTGTTTGTTTGTTTTGTTTAATTTCTGTTTATTTGGGGCCTGTAAGCATAAAGATTCTTGTCTCTTAGATTTGGGACACAGCAGGTCAGGAGAGGTTCCAGTCTTTAGGTGTGGCATTCTACCGTGGAGCAGACTGCTGTGTCCTGGTGTTTGACGTCACTGCACCCAACACCTTCAAGACCCTAGACAGCTGGAGGGACGAGTTCTTGATTCAGGCCAGCCCACGAGACCCTGAAAACTTCCCCTTTGTGGTGCTGGGCAACAAGATCGACTTGGAAAACAGACAGGTGTGTTCAAATGTAACTGTGCCAGATGTGTTACATCATGTAAGTGATGCATCATCTTTTATCGAAAATGTGTGACATGTGTTGGTAATTTGTCATACGAATGGCTTAATGAAACAAGAATAACTTGTGTTTTGCCAGATGCTTTTAACCTCACCATCTTCTTTGTGTTTCAGGTAACAACCAAGCGAGCACAAGCTTGGTGCCAGAGCAAGAACAACATCCCATATTTTGAAACCAGCGCCAAGGAAGCAATCAATGTGGAGCAGGCCTTCCAAACTATTGCACGCAATGCTCTTAAACAGGTAAGGTGATGTCAGCAGGAAAGCTGTTGGGCAGTTTTAGACACACAACTTCATGGAGACTGAGCTGTAGAGCTGCACACAGACTCTGTTACCTTGTTTGATTTCAGGAGACCGAGGTGGAGTTGTACAACGAGTTCCCTGAGCCAATTAAACTGGACAGAAACGAGCGAGCCAAGCCGTCAGCAGAGACCTGCAGCTGCTGAGGACTCTGAAGATCTTCGGAGGGTTTTCATGCCCTCACTACCCTGTCTTGCCTTGTCTATATATCCTCTTTCCCATGGCTCACTATGTTATTCCCTATTGCCCAATATACAAGCAGCATTCCACTTATTGAGAATACTAGTATACACAAACATGCTGCACTCACCTCCTTATGTATACGAAGTACACATTTTCTATAAAAATCTAAATTTCCTAGCCCAAAGAACACCTCGAGGGAACAATACAACATTTATTTGTATTAAGCCTATGACTTCCCAGTGTTTTCTCATACTTTTTCATGGCAGTGGTGGTATGGGCTGATCTCACTTGGAGTTCTATGTTTATCAATGCTTTCAGTCCCAGTTTTGGTTGTAACAGTTTTTATTTGAATATGTCCAAGTGGGAAATCAAAGCATTACTTCTTTAGTTATTTGTATTTCTAATTTAATTTAAACTTTTTTTTTTTTAGTGGTTTTCTTACTTTCACAGCCCACTGCTGCTGCATGAATAGTAGAAACACTGCTCCCCCTTCTTACTCATTTGTGTTGTGGCTTATGTTAGTTTCACTCTGAAACACTTGTTAATGTGGTTTCACTTGACCTCATAAAAATCTTTAAAAAACATAATTCTGACACTTAAACAGGGATACTGTGTAAAAGTGTAGATGATATCATCATACTGCCTGCTGATTCTTAGTAATTGGTATAGAATTGGAAATGCAGATCGATAACAAGTCCATTAGACAAGTGTGTACAGATTCTTCTTTCTTTTTTTCTTTCATCTTCGGTAACTGAAAACTTACTGAAACATCTCATTTTGGAGCCACAATAAACACAATTGTAGCTCAGGTTGAGAACATTGTGTGAATACAGACTCAGTTCCTGCATCCAAGTGCTGTTCCTCTGCTGAGGAAATGAAGGTTGTAAAAATCCAGATAGAACATTTGACATGAACCAAATCAAGACAGCATGTCAGTCTACCAGATAGTCCTAGAGGAGAAATTTTTCTCGAGTACAAATTGTCATTCATAACCCAGTACTATTAGCTAGTACATTTCTTTTTATTGTCAACTGTTGCAACTTTGTATATTTGCAGACCTCTCAATCATTGTGTGGGGAAAACATAAAGTTGTGTTGTAAATCTCCATATCTGACTCTGCCAGATGCTCGTGTTGGCATACGATTCAAGTGCTTGACATTTCTTTTAACTGATCAGATCTTTAACTGTCTGTTCGTATTATTTTAAAACTTTGAAACAAGATGACATACATACTGTAACTCTGAAGGACAAATGTGGGGGGGAGAGTGTTGGCATTCATCATTATTATATTATTAATATGATAATGCATAGATAGCATTTACATTGTTTCAAGTAATAAGGGTAATAAAAAAAAAAAAAACCTTGAATAAAGCATTATTGTGTCTGACATTTATTGATGAACTCTTAAATTGTTGTAGAACAATGAATTACATTTAAAGTATTCATAAGTACAAGTTAAAAAATTTTCTTAAAAGTTTAAACTTTTTCTTATACAATTATACAGCAGCAGAGTACAATAAGTAAGACCTGAATGGTCTTTCAAACACTGTCAAGTTTTCAGTTCATGTATTTACTTTGTTCTTGGTTTCTTGTTGGTTCCCTGAAGCCACTGCTGAAGTCCTCCTGCAGACTTGCGCTGATTCTGTGGCTTGCTTTCTCGCTCTTCTTTACTTTCACTTGTGTGGGACTCCTTCCTCTTTGAAGGTGAACTGCTCGACAGCCAGCTTGCCATCATCTTACTGCTTGCTGTGGACTTGGGCTCCTACGAGTGAAAGAGTCAAATTTCTCAGCTGTAACCGCTCTTGTTAGTACAAAATGGCTAAAATTCCCAACCACATCATTATATCTGATACCTTTTTGCTGTTGAGATCCACTGGTTGGAGGCATTCTGGAGAGTTGTTGCGCGTGTTGTTGACAAACGAAGAGACGGGGTGAAAAGTCAAAATATTTTTTGACTGGAGCAGTTTGAGAGCTTCTAGAGACTTCACCTCCCCAAAATCCAGCCATTGCCTAACCTCTTCCTCCCCATCAAGGATCGCTGGCATCCTAAAAAGCAGTCACAATGATTTATGATTTTACACAGCACGAATTAAGAGCATGTTTCCTGGTCTGGGATTCTTACCTATCATGGATGCTTTGCAGATTTGGGGAAGCATTCACAGTTATTACACTATATGAGTAAAGGGGTTCTCCACCTTCTGGTGGTGTCCAGCAGTCAAACACTCCTGCCATAGTTAGCAACCTCCATCCTGTCCACTCACCTGCAGCTTCTCCTCCCTGTTAAATACAGAGTATAATGGGGATTTCAACAATGAAACAGAAACACCTGGTGGACACATGCACATTTTTATCTTGGCTCATCTCCCACACAGGAAACTTAATATCCGCCTAAGCTGCATTCTCTCTACTTTTGAAGTAGATGAAAAAAATGTTTGTGGAGCTTATATTGCAACAGAAAACCCAAAGCAAACCTTCATCAAACCAGAGGAGGCTTTGGCTGGAGGGCGCACTGACTCAGAGTCTGAGTTCTTTCTTTCCTCCTGGCTGGGTCCTGACTGAGTCTGAGGGAAGTAGATGAAGAAAGGCTGCTTGCCTTTTTCAACCTTTTGCCACTCATAGAAACCATCAGCTAGAATGACACAGCGCTGTCCTTTCAACATAGGGTCCTACAGGGAGATGGTAAAATGGTTAAGACACTCCTATGTAACAAAAACCGACAAGTAAAGCAACACGTGATGCACAGGAAATGTAACATCACTTGCTACTAGGTAAAGCACCTTGTAGGACTTCTTCTGCAATATATTCTCACTGCGGCAATTGCTGGTACTGTATTGCATCTTGCTGGGGTCACTCTCCTTAAACCATGAGGGTACCAGACCCCACCGCATTGAGGCCAACACACACTTATCCACAGGAGCATCCTGAAGACAAAAGACGGACACAATATTCAATGCAAAAAACCCAGAAGGACAGAATATGTTTTTGAAGCCTGTAATATTTAATACATAGTCGGTCAACAGACACAAGAAATACATTAGCAAATGTTAACATCACGTTTTTAAGTTCTATAACTGTAATAAAACATATAAGGTTTTATTAGGAGGTTAGACAGTGACTGACTTCACCTGGGGTCCTCTACCAAAAGCGCCACTTCACTTAAAAACGTCAAATCTTCCACCTTCCTCGGGCGCTTCCCCAATATAAGTTAAGCTATAACAAACAGTTGACATGTTAGCTTCTGTATACGTTATAATTACCTTGTCAAAATGCCTCTGTGACAGCAGGACGGGACTCATGGACTGCGGGTTCTTATTGTAGGAGGGTCGATAGTTGTCCGCGTCTCCATCCCTCCAGCGGGGCTGTCTCCTCTGCCCCCTTCGGTTTCTGTAAGAGCAGGCTCGTTTCAGCTCGTCAGGAGCAAGGGTGCATGCTGTTCTTCCACACATTTTAAATGAGACGAAGCAGAACTTTTCCAACACCTGAGAACGACATTAAAGATATCGTGTTAGCATGTTAGCCTGACTTTTTATCGACCAAAACATAGCTCTAGAGCCGCTGACACTATTTAGGACTACTTGCCCCACCACTTTTCCAATGTTGTGGTATATTTGACGTGCATGAAAAAGCTGTACTTACTGTATCTGAGCCACTCTTAACCTCTGAGTTTGTGTCCGAGGTGAGGTTTAGAGTTCGGTGTATTTTTGAATATAGGGCGGGGATTTGCCTGGGCAAGAGCCGTGAAGGGGGCGCGGATGTACACGCCGTGACGTACACCGGCTCTGCTTCCATCTAACCAGAGCCAAGATGGCGGCCGTACGGAGAATATTTTATAAGAATAAAATAAAAAATAAAATAATTATTCAAATATTATATTATATTATATGATAGCTACAATGTTTAATTATAAATAAGTACCTAGCTCTTCTTTGTGCCACCAAAAAAGTACCAATACAACTGTGCAATTAAGACCACTGAAATTATTTATGCCAGTGCAACAGGTAAAATGTAAAAATTAATAATAACAAAGAATGAAAATGAAGAATTAAACATATATTGCATTCCATAAACTAATATTTGGCATAAACGTAAAATGTTAAGCGATTTCCATCAACACACTAACCAAGCGGAGGAGCTAATGTTAACGCCTAAATAAATAAGTAAACAGTAAATAAATAAATATTGCTCACATCGCAAATAGATAAAGACGGAAATGTTAGCGGCTTTCCACGAGTTGCCAAGGCAACAGTAAACAGGTAACGGTTCAGGCTCAGCATGCGCTCCTGACACCTGTGGGTCTCAGCAGGTGAGAGGAGAAACGCGATGGTGACATGTTTTATTGGAGCAGCTTGTGAGTTTACTGTGGTTAGCTACGCTGCAATGACAAGACAATCTTGTTAGTGTCTAGACTGATGTGTGTAAATCTTTGGCTCCACTTCTGGCCTTCCGTTCAAAAGGTAACTGAAGGACATATCACACCCTGCAGGGGCATTAGACACAAACCTGACAGGTGTATCAGGTGTATCAAATTAATTGCCCACCCCTGCATTAAACCGTGTCCCCGTTTTGTGTGTAACTATGAAGCAGAGCACAATGATCCTCCTGAGGAATGAGAGCTGATGTCAGTATGTAGTCTCATCGGTCTGTCCACATGGACCAAGAGGGACACCAGACCACAGCTGGACACTGTGCTCCATGCCCAGAGAGCAGAGCAGTGAGAGATACAAAACTATAAAAGCAAATGCTGCCTCTGTCTGAACTTTCCAAGGAGCAGGCAAATGCAACTGGAAATCACTGGGTTGTATTTACTTTCTGGCTCCATCAATATCAACTAATGCTCCCCAGTTGATTCCCAGGTTTTGTGCCAGTAATCCTACATTTATTTAAATTTTATTACCCCATTTTATTGTTAAATGTACAGATTATAACTTTAATAGAGGAAATTCTTTCAGAGGAAGCCATTATTGTTGAACTGAAACATGAACAGTATGTTTTCACACCTCAAGACAACTTGGCCTCTTTCTTCACAGACATGGCTTGTAGATCACAAATGCAGAATTAATCATGAGGTCACACTCAGGACAGGTGGCTAAGTGTTTGAATGCCAAAACTATGCATTAAAGTTTCATGAGCTTGTTCCTTGGTCTTCACTTAAGATACTAAGCCTTTAGCCTCTGGTACTACTACCCTAGTCTTTGTTATGCTGTACCTATCATGTGCCAACAACACTTGTGTTTAGTGTCCTTTATGCATTGGGGTCCCCCCCCCACCCCACCCTCCCCTCCCCCAGCTTGCATGATAGTTTAATAGTTGATATGATAGTTGCATGGGATACTCTTTGTGTTACACGGGGGAATCAGAGGCTTGTTCGAGATGGAGAATGCTGGATTACAGAAAGACGACCAAGAGGAAGCCAAAAGCAACCTGCAAACAAGTAGATTCACTCTGCATCTCAGAAATCAGCTTAGTGAATCATTTTCCCAAAGTTGGGAAAATCAATGCTACATCAGTTAAAATGAAGATTTAAAACAAAAAATTAACAAATAGCTTAAATAAGTAAATGGCATGTAGCTCAGTAAAATGCAATGTGCCCAAACAAATATCTTGATATGGTAAAACCTAGGCTAAAATCAAAACAAAGGAAAAGAAGTACATGTTTACATAACTGAGCAATATGAGCAGCACGTTGGTGTGAAGGTCCTGGGGGGATTTCTACATGTAAGGTACATGTTCTCCCTGTGTCTGCATGGGTTCTCCAACTTCCTCAGGCAACCATTAGGTCAGCTGGAGATTCTAAATTGGCTCTTAGTGTTGTCATTTTTTTAAACATTTATTCATATATATTTTATGTTACATATTTTTTGCATAGTGTTATTGTTTTTAGGTTGTGGTGCATCTATTTAGCCCTCCGGTCGACTCTGCTGCTGTAACAATAGTAATCCCCCACCTCTGGGACTAATAAAGGTTATCTTATATTAGGAGTATTGTCCAGCCAATAAATGCAGTCAATATATTCTTTTCAATGACTGGAATGTGATTGTTTATATGGTTGTGCATGCCAGCTACCCATCCTGAGGTCTGCCGCAATTTTGTCAGCCTGCCTGCTCTTGACCTGGATAGACTGAGAGAAGCCAGGGTTGTCGTAGACAAAGCTGTCAAGGTAAGCCTGCACTCCTGAATGTGTTCAAATCGTTCATGTGTTTTCAGGATTGCGAAGCCATTGTTTGTTTGTCTGCTCTCTGTCCTCTCAGATGCATAAGGTGTTCTCGATCCAGGGCAGGTATCCTGTTATCAGGGAAGGGCTGAGGGCTAGAGGCTGGGTTGAGCGGTGTATGGTCTACTCTAAGCGCCGAGTGCGTCGCCATCAGAGCAGTAGGAACAGAACCGACGCGAATTATGCTGTGTGTAGTGATAGAGGTGACGGTGAGCTAGAAGCGTGGCTGACTCAGAAGACTAATCGTGGGTATCTCTGCACACACCATCATTTTATCAACATTTGGTTCTTCTTTTCAGACAACTCAAATGATGCTGAAAAAGAAAAAGATGCTAACAGACTTCACAATGTCATGGTAAGACCAGCTTTTCATGTTGAGGAAGTATACATTGTTAACCTTGGTTAAACCTTGGTTAAAATTACAGCCAATCCCAGATTCAGATCTCATCTCTTTCCTCTGCTCATTTCTGTAGTCTCGCCTGGTGTGGAATGAAATGGTTTACTTCTACTGGACAAACCGCAGAAAGGCCATCAACACAAAAAACCTGCATAAGGAACAGATAACTAATCATTTTTCAAAGGCAGGCAACTTGACCACCAAGGTACATTTATTTGCAGTTGTTATTTCAGACAGCCTTAGGATCCAACTCTGTGCCCCCCATCATTACTTCTCTTTCCCGTTACAGACAGGCTTGTGTTTGAATCTGAGGAAACTACACTGGTTTGATTCGGCTGACCCAGACACCTTCCCCCGCTGTTACAGACTAGCAGCACTGGATGAGAGGCATGCCTTCATTGGTTAGATCTCATTTTATGTCTTTTCAAGCTTGACCTCTTGTACTGTACTTCTTTGTAATGTTTTTTTTTTTTTCAGTTTTTATTTCTGCTTGACTCATCTCTTGTCATGGTGCTGGGTCGGTGACCCACCGTTTTGTGTTTATTAATATTATCATTATTATTAATATTGATTATATATTCTAGTTGAGAGGTTTTCTTCCCATGCCTCCTTGTGTGTCTGGTTATGTGTCGGTGTGCTCTCTCTATGCTCTCTTTCATGTCCCTGAGTCAGTGTCTGCAGTTCTTTCGATGGTTCCGGTTTTACTTTGAAGGTCTGTGTCTGGTCTTGTTAATTAGGATCAGCTGTGCCTCCCTTCGGTTTGCCATTTCGTGTTCCTCTGTGTGTATATTTATAGTGTGGGGTTGTCTTTGCTGGTTGCCGGTCCGTCCGTTAGTTGGTGTTCTCTGCGTCTCTCTCTGCTTCTCATCCCGTGTTTCTCCCTGCATGTTATCGTTTCAGGTTTGTTTATTAGTTGCCCCAGTTTAGGTTATGTCTTAGTTCTGTCCTCGCCATTCTCGCTTTTGTTTGCTTTCACCTTCTGTAAATAAAGCTCACTCGCATCTCAGCCAGTGCCTGCATCTTGGGTCCTTTTCTCACAACGCCACACGGCTTGCCCTGCACACCATGACATCTCTGATCTCTGTGCAGATGACTACAGGAGGACTGCGTGCACCAGTCTTCTGAAGTACATTGTGGAGAAGGACCAAGATGTTCAGGGAGAGAGAATAAGTCACACCATACAAGCTGTTAAGGGTATGACCTTTTCTCACATAAGTGTATATTACTCTGTTCAAAGAAAAAAAGAGAGAGCGATCGGTGTTTTTCGTTCTTTCCTTCAGGTAAGAAGAAACAAAGCAAACGGCAGTCTAGCCCAGTGAATATTTCCCAAACGATCAAAAAGGCACTCAAAGTTTGCGAGGACTTTCTGCAGAGTCTGGAGCACAGTGACATAGACACTAACTTGGAAACACAGCAAACACCCGCACAGGAGTGGGCAGAGTTTTTAGACAGTTACTATCTAGTTGTGCAGTGAGTATGCATCACCATGTGCATGTTAGAGAATTATCCAGAGGCTTTAGCAGACCAACATGCTCTTCTCAGTCAAGTACAACTCTGTTGTGTGCTTCCTTGCTCAGTGGTGGAGCAGAGATTGATAGCAGTGATTATTTAGTGATCCACTGCAAGGCTATGCTGCAGAGGATGAAGATAGTCAAACCCCAGCTGGAGATAGAAGGCATCCATAACATCTGGATCATCAAACCTGGAGCAAAGTCCAGAGGCAGAGGTGAGAGGCCACGCACAATCAGGCCTTTCCCAGATTGTCTGACAAAGTCATGGTTGACCTGTTGTACTTTCTTTCTAGGGATCAAATGTGCTAATCGTCTTGACCAGATCCTCGACTTGGTGAAGGGTGATCCAAAACTTATCAAGGAAAACAAATGGGTGGTACAGAAGTACCTGGAGCGCCCCTTCCTTATCCATGACACCAAGTTTGATGTGCACCAGTGGTTTCTGGTCACCGACTGGAATCTTCTGACCGTGTGGTTCTACAAAAAGTGCTACTTACACTTTTCCACACAGCCTTACACGCTAGATTCAATGGACAGGTGAGATGAATAATATTACTAAAACATAAGAGGTGAAAATGAGAAAAAGGGGCAGACATGAAACCAGTTTGACATTAAAATAGAAAAATAGGAAGTGAAAGGCCGCACAGGGGCAACATTATTTTGCATGCCATTTTTGGCGGGAAATTTGATTTTCCATCTGTGCATCATTTGAATAGTTGTTAACTTTCTCCTCTGGGTATAGTCAAATTCTAACATCTGCCTCCGCATACTTCAAACAAATAGAAAGCCATAGTGCACAGTCTGTAAGTGCTTCCATTGAGCTGAGGGGGAGGAAATGTGGGAATCCTCGGAATTTGTGTATTAGAAATATATGAAGAAATTATATGAGTTTTGTCAGGAAGGATTAAGCTGTTGCAAACTTCAAAGAGTTCCAACTAGGTTGCAACTCATGTGGGATTTGGTTAACTATATTTACCGGCCAATTTGTTAGGTCCACTTGTTTGACTTCTCATTAATGCAAATATGCAATCAGTCAATCACATGGCAGCAACTCAGTGTACTTAGACATGTAGACATAGTCAAAATGACCTGCTGATATACAAGCATGTCCTGAGTTTGTGTCTCCTGTAACACTCTTCTACATCCTAGCCTAACAAACTCTACCTCTGTCCAATAACAGTTTTGTCTTTTATTTTTTAAGCTCCGTGCACTTGTGTAATAACTCCATTCAGAAGAGCTTGAGGCCCTTGCTACAGTGGCACAGAAGCATTCCAGTAGACAATATGTGGTCGGTTGACCAGTTCAAGACATTTCTGTGCACCAAGGACCGGGAAGCTCAGTGGGATACTGTAGTCGTCCCAGGAATGAAGAGAGCTCTCATCTATGCGTTACAGACAGCACAGGATCTGATAGAGTCACGCAAAAACACATTTGAGCTCTATGGTGCTGATTTCATGCTAGGTACAATGGGCCCGCCATACATGACACACTGTATTTCACATTACACTCTCTGCATTCATTTCATTTAAATAACATTTAAATATTTTTACTGTTATAAGAACAGAATAATTATCAACAACTAACATGTTATAACATGTTCATTTTTCAGATCGTGACTTGCATCCGTGGTTGTTAGAAATCAATTCTAGTCCCACCATGGCTCCATCAACCCCTGTGACAGCCCATCTCTGTGCTGCAGTGCAGGAGGACACTTTACGAGTTGCTCTGGATCGGAGAGTTAAGCGCACAGCAAACACAGGAGACTTCCAGCTCATATATAAAAAGGTCAGGAACAGCTTTCCCTTCGTTATGCTTTATGTATATTTAAATGGAGACAATGATGGAGTACTTCAGATGTCATTTTTCATCTTTAGGCAGCTGTGAAAGTTCCTCAGTATGTCTCAGAGTTAAATGCCCCTACTCGCTTCCTCCCCTGAAGTCCTCCAGCTGTGCAGTGCCAAAACACCGTTCCCCATCAAAGACAAGAGTCCCTCAGCAGAAAAAGTAAAGTCTCTTCCTAAGATACCATTAAAGGATGTAGCTCAAAAACACCAACTGTGGGTTTCTGCCACCTCCTCGTCTTCTTTCTCTCACCCTATGATGGTAACTCAACAATGTCTGACAACAGAAGAGATGTGTAACATCTAATAAGATAACAGTGTGGAAACTAGATAAACGATTTCGTTATAGTGGTGATTTTGCATTAATTACAGTTTTATATATGGAAAGCCCAAAATAATCATGAAAAGGTCAGAAAAGAAGTATGAGGGGTTAAAATATACCAACAGCGATCAGGAGGAGATAGACTGAAAGAACTGGGATCGCTTTTGTGAAAAACGGAGATCACTACACTCTCACTGGAAATCTCTTTCTAACAGAGATGGAGTAAAATGCAAAAAGCTAATGAGGCTTAGTATTATTTAATATCGCTGACATTGGGACTCGCTAATGAATTCCTCAAATAGAAGATAAACAGAATGGAGAAGCTGTCAGTAACGACAGTGAACAGGTGGCGGCGATCATGCACAGCTCAACGGTACTGTAAGGGAAGTCCACGCGAAGAAGACACATGAGCGCGCCTAGGTTGTACTAGATTGGATCAGCGGGGAACTCTATTGTGTTGTGATTGGCTGCTTTCCTTCGGCTAACGAAGTCTAAACCAATAATAGCAGAGGTGCTGGCGCCTGCATCACACTGTAAAAACCAATCACGGCGTCGTCCCTTCGACAGATCCAATCTAGCACCAACCGAACAGCCGAGACTGCCTTCTGTAACCGTACGAAGAAATGGCTGCGTCCGTATGCCGAGTGGGGAGCACTGTGGGTCGAGCCCTTGCCAAAACCCACAGAGTAAGTATCTCTTTAAAGGTCGGACAGAATACTTTGTTAAAAAATGTGGAATATATTGGCGGAATGTTCCGCAACACTAAAAGTGTTCTGGTACGTGCTAGCCAGGAAGCTAGCTAGCTGTGCTGTCCGCTGTACAGCTATGGAGAGTCTGTAACCGGTTAGCATTAGTTAGCTATCACTGAATGCAAGGTCAATCGGCTTATGAATCAATACATATTATAACAGCTACCTAAAGCGCTTTGTCCACTTCATTAAAGATCTTTCAAGCAGTCTTATTGTCGTTTTACTTAAATTTGGTCATTGACGAGGTAACATTTGCTATTTGTCCTCACTTGCCCTCAAAGACAAGTGAGGCTAGCACCGATAGTGTAGCGACTTTGGAAAGACACATGACTACTGTTGTTGGTGCGGCTGAAGAGCTGGATAAGAACTAATACGTCAACTCGAAAATAACATGAAAACGTCGTGATAACACCCGGGTTGGATTATACTTGTGGCATAAATTCAAGATTTTACCAGATTTTGTAATAACAGTACAGTTCTGTTTACTAGTGACAGCCCCTGACATGTCATTACAGCTGTACCGTCTTAAAAAGACACTGCTCTAGAGGGATTTGGGGTTAGCCTTTCGTTTTTTGATCACTCATTCTGCAGGTGATAAAGATTGTGCTAATGAACTGATATTTATTACCTATTAGCGCATACAAAGTCAGAAAAAACATTCTTTCCTCCCAGGTAATCAGTTGTAAACACAGAACAAAATGGATCATTTTAATTAAAAGCCACCGCTAGCAGGAGAGTCCTTTTGAACTTGCAGATAGATCATTGGGATGGTACACCAAATGTTCTTATATTGGGATGTTATGTAGTATAATAAAATATAAAAGTGGTTCTCCAGAGTCCTATTTTAAAATTTATTGTTTTAATGTTTTGCATCTGTAACTTCTCCAGCCCATCCTGCTGTCCTTGAGGCGTGGACAGGCCTCAGTAAGCTATGCCCAGAGTCTGTTAGGAGCCCCTGAAACCCGTCTTACTACACTGGACAATGGTTTGAGGGTTGCGTCTGAGGAGACTGGACATGCTACATGCACTGTAAGAACACGTCATAAATAATGCTATAAGTTGGAGTTGTTTAAGCACACGATAGACACTTTTACTCATGTAAACCTCAGCATATTTATTCAGCACATGCCATCTCTTCTTTGTCACAGGTTGGACTGTGGATCGGTGCAGGCAGTCGCTACGAGAGTGAGAAGAATAATGGAGCAGGCTTTTTCCTGGAGCACATGGCTTTCAAGGTAAACTTCATGACCTTTGCTATCCTACAGGGCTATTTGTTAAAGTAGAATTTATATATCCAAAATGACAGAGGTTGCAATTACATCCCTCCTTCAGTAAATGTGTTTTGTCTTCTTTGCAGGGAACCAAGAAGCACCCACAAACAGCCCTTGAGCAGCAGGTGGAGTCTATGGGTGCTCACTTGAGCGCCTACACCTCCCGGGAGCACACTGCATACTATATGAAGACCCTGACCAAAGACCTGCCTAAAGGTGAGAGGCAAAAAAAAAAAAAAACACAGATTCTTCTCTAGTTTTAATAATACAGTGATCGCCAAGACATCACAGTGAGATAAACTATTTAATAAGAATATAACAATAAATCAGTCATTTATACTTGGTTCTCTACTATGAAGGGAAGAAATTCCAACTTTCATTGTTTCTTAGCACAAAGTATGTGCATTTCTCCTCTTAGTTGTGAACAACATCTGTGTTTTCCAGCTGTTGAGCTGCTGTCAGAAGTCGTGCAGAGCTGCTCCCTTAACGAGGCTGAAATCGAGCAGCAGCGGAGCGTGGTCCTGCGTGAGTTGGAGGAAGTTGAGAGCAACCTGCAGGAAGTTTGCCTGGACCTGCTGCATGCCACAGCCTTCCAGGGGACTGCTCTGGGACACAGTGTGCTGGGCCCCTCCAGCAGTGCCAGGTGGGAGGAGCTGCCTGCTCATGAATATCTCTAGATTATTATTATTATTATTATTATGTCTTAGAACAGCTGTCAGGGGAAAGACCACTCGGGCTATTCGAGTTGGCTCAGTATAGCTTGACTTAGATTTTAGGGTTTTCCATTTAGGTGGTACTACCTGATACCAGGTACTATTTTTACTACCTACTTGGCTGATGTTCCAAGTGATCTTAGGCGAGCTGAAAATGTGACATCAGACTGTTTGCCACCGACTTGCTAGTCAGTGGTGTCACTCGATGATTCCCGAAACCTTCACGAAAATCAAAATTGCCATTTTTGAAACCCAGCAATGAGGAGAAATATGCTTATATTGTACTTTTTTTTTTTTTTTCTTTTCTTTTTTTTCTTTTTTTTTGGAGCTACTAAATTGTCACCTATCTGTTTGCTATCGCAATTTTTATACTGCATATAAATTTATACTGGTATTATTGCAGACAATATGATATGGCACAGTTCTAATGATAGTTGTTATAATTCTTTAACTAACACAGCAAAAAAATCACACAATTTACACCTTTATGTAACAAAATGACTAATCTTTTATACAATGCTCACAGGAATCTGACTCGCCAGGATTTAGTGGATTACATCAACAGCCACTATAAAGCTCCTCGCATGGTGCTCGCTGCTGCTGGAGGTAGGTGTTCTTCCTCTTACGCTGTTAAGACGCATTATGGTGCATTGTGGTGCTCTACATTTCCTTGAAAGCCTTGATGCTTATCTGGTGTGTTTCCTCTACAGGTGTGAGCCACAACGAGCTGGTTGGTTTGGCCAAGTCTCACTTCAGTGGAGTGTCTTTTGAGTACGAGGGAGATGCTGTTCCCGTGTTGTCACCCTGCCGGTTTACTGGCAGTGAGGTGAGACGTGTTAATTAAAAAAACAAATAAAAACTGCATGTTAATTTTTTTTCTTCAGTATTTGTGTTTATACAGATTTCAAAAACCTGGTTCTTGTTTAGAATGAGACGTGGGGACATTCAAAATTATGGTAAATGGTCTTCTTCCTCTCCTCAGGTCCGTATGCGTGACGATGCTTTTCCCTTGGCACACATTGCCATCGCTGTGGAGGGTGCTAGTGCTGCTAGTCCAGACATCGTGCCTCTTATGGTGGCCAACGCCATCATCGGCAGCTATGACCTTACCTACGGTGGTGGAAAGGTTGGAAATGTTATTTATTTTTTAAAATGTACAGTGTAGAACAGATGGCAACGATGAAAGTGTAACTGTAGTATTGAAATGTCCACAAACATGACATCATCATGTTGGTTCTTTATCTTTTAAGCTTTATTTGTTCTCAGGTAAAAGTGTTGCTGCCACAGTGTATAGTATATCAGATTTGAGATTTAAACTCAGAAAGGAGGATCTTGCTGAGATGAACAAGTCTTTGTTATGTCTGACAAGAAAGTGATTAAAATGTAAACAAAAAAAGTACTTTTTTTTTAGTAATACTGTAATTATATTGTGAGTGTCAGCTATTGAATACACAAATCAGTTCAACTGGAAAAACTTGACTCTTGGTTTCTTCTTTAGTTATGAAGAAATATAATAACATATTCCTCCTTCTTCTCTTTTTCAGCACCTGAGCAGCCGCCTGGCTCGCCTGGCGGTGGAGGATAACCTCTGTCACAGCTTCCAGGCCTTCCACTCCTCTTACAGCGACACTGGCCTGCTGGGCATTTACTTTGTGGCCGATAAGAACAACATCGACGACATGATGCACTGGTCCCAGAATGCCTGGTCAGTAATGGTTCACGGACAGAGAGATGCAACGGGAACATTAGAGTCTGTGGTTTGTTGCTAAAGGTTTAATTCCTTCATATTTTGCTCCCTGCAGGATGAATCTGTGCACCACAGTGACAGAGAGTGATGTCGCCAGAGGCAGGAATGCTCTGAAGGCTAGCCTGGTTGGACAGCTCAATGGTACGTAATATCTGTAATGGATTATACACGTGCATATAGTTTTTGCACACCGTTGAAAACCTGGAATTTTTAGATCTTTTTCATAAGCTCCTTTCAAAAAAGTAAAGTCCTAAAACGTTTTTGAGCTGAACATGTTCACTATTAAGCAGCAGAATGAATTTGAGAGCAATGACACTACCTGATGATACTGTGTGCACTGCATCCCTGAAAGTCTCACACAGTACAGTATGTTTTAATTGCAGAAAAAAAGAATGAAAACGTTCTCTTTTTATGAACTCGGACACACCACTCTCATGAATTATAAGTTGACACTCCTGTTTACCTTCTAGGAACAACACCAATCTGTGATGACATTGGCAGACACATTTTGAACTACGGCCGGCGTATTCCTATAGCAGAGTGGGATGCTCGGATTGATGTAAGTTTACTCTAAAGGACAAAAAGATCACAATGTTCTGTGTCTTCACAGCATCATACAGTACCTTCTCAGATTTGGCTTAGTCCTGTAGTCTCTCCCGGATGAGCGTTTTAACTCTAAATCTTTCCTTTCAGGCTGTGACCCCCAAGATGGTGCGTGACATCTGCTGCAAATACATTTACGATAAGTGTCCTGCTGTGGCTGCTGTCGGTGAGTTCTGCTGTACTTTTAGTCTCTTCACAGCAAGGATGCAGCTCCTGCTGCAACTATTTTCTCTAACCTGTCCCTCCTTCTCTCCACCAGGCCCCATTGAGCAGTTACCGGACTACAACAGAATGCGCAGTGCCATGTACTGGCTGAGGTTCTAAGATGATTAGTTATGTGTCTCTTCTTCCTCACCCTTACTTCACCTTCCTCCCCTTATCTCTGCGAGAGTAAACAGTGGATTGTCCACATGTTGGTGTGTCAGCAAAGGCAGCCATCCAACCTCTGCTTCCCGTTTTTGTCCAACCAGCTCATTAACAGTAGCCATCAGGGGGCAGCCAATCTGCATATTTTGTCTTTAAATTGCGTTCTGGTTACATATTGATTGTACTGCACAGGTACTGCTCACCTTATACTGATTTATAAAGGGAACAGAGGGCTGACTTGAATATTGAATAATTATCAGTGTGACATAATATGGTCAGTACTGAATATCACCAGGTGGAGCAAGAGTATATTTATAATTTCTGTAACATTTGTTTCTGTCCACTATTGTACATAACAGAAGCTCTCATTCCAACAAAAATTAAAAAAAAACTGTAAAATATTTGTCTTGTGTCCCTTTGTTAGTCATACAAAAGGATTTCTTAATGATTAAATTATGTAAATACAGAAATGTTGAATATGAATGTAAACAGTACGCGTGTGCACAATATAAGCAAAGAGCTAACCTGGTCTTACTGTGAGTCTCATTCATACCTCACAGTGTTTTTAAAACATAGGTTTGTAATATCAGACCACTAAGGAAAAAGTACTTTTTTAAACACAGCAAGGGCTTTTCAACATAACATTTCTAAACACAGTAGTTTCCTTTAGAAAGCATCAATTGTGTTTCCACATAAGATTTTTCAGCAGAAGGAAAATCTTTAATTGAGCCAAAGCACAAACCACTGCTGTGCAATGATGCACTTTAACTTTGCGATACTTGAAACTTATAAAATCTGGTTAAAGCTGAGGGTTATCTTCCAATTTACACACAGTATAAAAACAAAGAGTGCGCCACAGAACAAGACTAGGACTGGACAGGAATGGATTGTGAGGTTAGCAAGAGAAAACTATTCGTGCAGAAGAGACACCTTGAAGTCAGACTGAAGCATACTAAGGACAAGAACAGATGAGATGAAGCTACAGCTTTTTGACCATAAAGATGCTGCTCATGTTTGGAGAAAAAAGGAGTGGCTACAACCCAAAGAACACCGTCCCCACAGTGAAACACAGGAGTTGGGAGTATTATGCTGTGGATGTGGAGAAAGAAGAATATGTGAAGATTTTGAAGAAAATATCAAGCTGTAAGCAACAAAACTAGTCTGGTCAGTGCTTTGTTTTCCAACACAATAACGACCCAAAACATGCTCCTGAAGAAGACCAAAGTGAGAGTTATTGACTGACCTCATTTGAATCCCATTGAAAATCTGTGAGGTGAACAGAAGAGCAAAGTCCGAGAAGACCATCAAATCTAGAGCAGCTTGACAGATTGGCTAAAGAAGAATGAGCTGAGATTACTCAGGAGGCATGTTTGAGACTTGTTGAAATTCACAACAAATGACTGCAAGCTTTAATCCATCAAAAAGGATTCACAATTATAAATTAGCATTGAGTGGCCCAATAATTTTGCCCCTGGCAGATTTTGTAAAGTAAAATAATGTAAGCATTCAAAATAAAACTAGTTTGTTTGGAAGAGCTGTGTGGGGGCTAATATTTCTGTCTGGAGGTTCTTGGACGTTTAAAGCACTGATGATGTGGTTACTTGACTACCTTCACTTTTAAATCTAAAGTTTTTGCTGGAACTTAAATTGTCACAGTTTTTGAAGTGTTGTAAACATCGCACTTTTTACTTTTCTGAAAAAATTGTATACATTAATGAACACATTATCATTCATGTTGTTGTCCTAAACCAGACGTGCCATTTGTATTATCTGTGCTCAGACTTCATATGATATGTTGGGTTAATCTGTGATCTTTGTCTTGACGTTTAAATTGTGGCTGTGGCCAAAGCGCAGTTTGCCTACTTCAGTTTTGCCACAGTGAATAAGTATTTGCAATTGTCTTCTAATAGCCTGTCCTTACTGCTGCCAATTGCTGCGTTTTATTAACAACGTCTTTAGAACTTAAACATTTCATGAATATTAAGCGGGGCGAACAGTCGGAGAATAAAGTGCTCTCTGATACGCATCAGGCTCATTGTAAACAGCCTACGTCATTAGTCAGTTGAATGGGCAAGTAGGACCTGCTATGACGTATGTTTTATCTTGAATCACACAGATGACATCGTCTGAGGTTCATGTGCTGCTCCGTGTCATGTTGAATAATGCTGCTGGTACAACTCAGTACATCTGTTTGTTGCTGTGTGACATTACTGTGACCTGTGGGTAACTGAAACGGCTCGTAAGCCTGAGGCCCTCAAGGACCCAGCAATCGTAATCTGGCTGCACTCGTAATATATCATTAGTCGGATGAGAGTAAGTTCTTTGATGGGCCCGAATGGAGGTGACTCAGGAAATGAGATAGGCCTCGTCTTGTTGAGTTGCCCTCCTGGCCCTGTAAGACTTTTCCTCCTTGTTCTTCTCCACGGGGCTTTATCTGCAGTCACTTCTCCTTCTAACCTCTTTATACTCACCTCTTCTCCTCTGTGCTCTGTAGAAAGGAAGAAAGATGTGTTCTCACAGCATGTTCCTCTAAGAGTCAATGTTTTTTTTCCTGGGGCATAGGCGTAAAAACACGTCAACGAGGGGCTGTCATGCACAGGGTCAGATCGAAAAGACTGACATTAGTCAAAGAACAAGTTTCAAAACTGGCAGCCAGTGAAAAACTTTTATTCTGTGTTTGTTAATTGGTATTAACAAACACACACAAAAAAAAATTCACCTCACTCACCTCATGTCTTATTTAGTTGCTGTGATTTCCAGCTAATGCATGTTACAGAACAGACTCACTCACACTGTTGTCAGTAAATCTAAACCAGCTCCCAACCACCTTAATGTTTCTAACTCCTTAAATACATTCAGTTAAATTAGACCAAAATGGGCATGTCTCCCACAGTGTTCTTATCACTGTCATGTTTGATGTTCACTCAGTCTGCACAGATGATTTCCAAAACATAAACTAACAAGCATGATGAAAGATGAACAATTTATGGGACATTTCAACACCCAACAATTACTGTTTTCTCGCAGCGTCTCCATGCTTAACTTCTGAATGGACGTGGAGGTGGGCTGTGCTTTGACTCCAAATTGGGGCAACTTTTCAAGTCACTCCAAGCAAGCTATTGTGATTACTATTGTGTTATTTTTAGAAAGAATAAGATAGCACTGAGTGCAAAGGAAATGAGATGAAATGAGGGGAGGGCGATGGGGTGTAGAGATGTAAACGATAAACAGAGAGGGGAAGGGGCAGTGTCACGGCGAGGATTAAAGTGGTTGAAGACGAAGCAAAGGACGAGCGGCTCATCGTCAAGTCCAGTTCAACATCCGACCGTGTTTGGTGCACATTGCTCCTCCGGTGAAGAAGCAGAAGCTGTGAGACAGAAAATACAAGATTACAGGACATCTGAGCATAAAAAGAGCTGCTGTCTTTAACACAGAGGAGGGAGAAGTGCCTTTTTGTCAAGTTACCAACTTTTGATATTGGTGACTGAGTAAGTATTGATTTTGGCTGGCTCTTGACGAGGTTTGCAAAGATTTATCTATGCATGAATCAGAGAATACTGCAGACTATAACAGGAGGATCAAATGGATGGATGATTGAAAGGTTAAGAAACTAAATATTCAGATGATCTAAAATGATTTGCAAAGAACTGTATTAAAGAATTTAGTGTTTCATCATCTTTTTATTGCTGAAGAAATAAAAAGCTATTTTTATTTTTGTACATCAGTTGGATATGTTGTTGTCTTTCCATGCGATCACTCACTGAAGTCTTGCACTGTCACAGTTGTGTAATATGGAGCTGATTCTCTGCTTGCAGACAGTCCTGACCATGAGAAGTGTGCGTGCGTGCTTCTGTTTGGCTCTGCTGCTTCCTTTGTGCGTTCAGAGCCGGAGGAGCAGTCTGGCTGTTGCCAAACTCGATGAAGACACAGAGAGGGACATGCTGGCTGTCGACATCTTAAACCGCAACGGTGCGTTGAGCTCACTGCTCCGATCACAGCATCATCTCGTGCTCAGGCGAGCCCCGCGCCCTGCCTCCCAGGTGCCAAAGAGAGCCCAGCAGGCGTCCCGTTTTGCTCTGTCCCTTGATGTTCCCACCAGCATCCTCAGTGTACTCATAGACCTGGCCAAGAATCAGGACATGAGGACCAAGGCAGCAGCCAATGCAGAGCTGATGGCACGAATAGGCAAGAGGAAATGAAAGCCCCCCGGAGAAGTTTGAAGGCTTGATGGAGGAAATCTCACTTCACAACAGAGCTAACACATTGCGGCACTGACACCTGGTTAGAAACAATGTTAGTTCATGTGAAAGTAGTCATTGCGGTCAGTATCTGTCCTTTAGAGCTTAGATCTGCTTTACTTTTATACTTATATTTAATCCATTTACATTCCACACACAAACCACACCATGGACTGATTAATCACTACAGTGATGTGAAAAAACAAAACAAAAAATCAACAACAACAATCACAACAAGGACACTGCAAACAATGTAAGATGATGCTGGTGTTTAGTCTCAGATACTCACCACTGGCTCCCAAACTGTGACTCGGAGAAGTGTTTTATTGTATTTGCATGCAATCCGTAGAAAACATACAATTAAATCCAATATCATAATCCATTTTTTCTCAAGTCTAATTCATTTCTGCACTGATATCAGGCACGCTTGCCATAATTACAAGCATCAGCAGCCCATAAAGCACAAATGAATGGGTCTCAGCCAAATGAGCCTGCGTCACCCACAGCAGGCGCCGATGGGTGATAACAGGACAAAGACACGCGCAGGATATTGACCTCTGAAAAGAAGAAGAGACCCTTTCTAAAAACCTTTGTTCACTACTGATACATTTGGCAAACAAGTCACAGCTATTCTTAGTCTGAAGCCCTATCTGCTCTGGATTAGACTAACATCTATGGCATAATTAATCTGTGCTCTTACACCGAGCAAGAAATGTGAAGCAACAGAGTGAAATAAACTGCTCATCTGATTTACACTGTGAGGCTTTTTTCTTCTTCTCTGTTTTATGCTGACCATGACTTTGGCTTGATTTAAATATCATCTTCACACTTTTGGACCTCAAAACGTGCTGATATAACAGAAACTAAATGAAACAAATCACTTCAATTACTGTGATTATAATACAATAAATATAAGTAAAGAAGCCACTAATACCCTGCTGAGCAGCAGACAAACTATCTGGAATTAAAATAAATGCTCTTACAATAGTATTAGATTGTTGCCTTAGCTGGCATTAATTAGCTTGGGGTTGTTTACACTGCCATGAGAATATTATAACAGTATTATCTCTGTTTTTTTTCCAAACCTTTAGCCTAAAAGCATCTCTTGTAGCAGTTACCACGGGCGGTAAACCACAAATAAAACAAGTGTTTCTGCTTTTAAACAGTAATTTTACTCTGTGTTTAAGCTGGAGCTTTGTTTCCCATGACACAGCTCTATAGTCTGACGTATCTGTCTGGTGAAGCATACTTAAAATATGAACTTATTATGAAGTTCAAATAAATACAACTCACATCATCATCATCACAAGGCAGTTATCACCATAAACTGCAACTGGAGTGTACTCTGATTTATGTAATGAGTGCTCTCATCTGTGACACCGCAGTCTTTATTTGTCCCTTTCAGTTTGGCTTCCAAGTTGTTGCACACATTGGCCGAGACAGCTGCTAAGAGTACAGGAAATACACTCGGACTGAACATTAAAGTCAGTAAGTAACCATTTTCCCTCCTAACAAAACCTACAGCGTTTGCCTGTCTGAGCATTATTTGAGTATTCCAAATTTTCACTATTCCACTGATGATGAGATGAGAAATGCTTTGTTTATCCCATATCTTTTGAATTGGACACTTTTATAGTTGTGATGGAGAGGAGGCTTGTGAGAGGAGGCATATTTGGGAAATTCTTTTGAATTTACCAAATAACCTGTTGAAAAAAATCTGGCAGATGGTTCTTTGTCAGACAGATATATTGTGTTATGGAGGATGATAATGTGCGGTATGAAAGATTTCCTGTGTGTTTCTTTGTGACAGCAGAGCTGAATCAGTCTGTTAGAGAAGGAGCTCTGCTGCCTGTCCAGTAAATCATGCAGAGGTTTCTCAGGATTATCCATGATGGATGATGGTTTTTCAGATGCCTCGTCTTCATCACAGCTATAAAAGTGTCCAGTTTGCCACCAGTCAGAGGGCCAGCCTTCCTAATCAGTTTATTCAGACTGTTGGTGTCACCAGCTTTGATGCTGCTCCCTGAGCAGACCACAGCAAAGGACACTGAGTGATAGAAAACCTCCATCACTCTGTTGCACATTGAAGGAGCTCAGCTTTTGCAGGAAGCAGAGCCTGCTCGTGCCCTGTTTATACAGCCTGTGCTGGTCTTCCAGTTGTACTCCTCCACCATATCCAGATCCTGTCCCGTAAACGATAAACAGAGAGGGGAATGGATTGTTCAGCCAACCTCTTCCTTCTGAAGTCCATCACCATCCAGGTGGTGTCACTGCTTTACAGATGATTCCTCACAGACCACCCCACAAACAGTTTAGTCCTCCTCTCCATCACTAATACATCCAACCACCGCAGAATCATCAGAGTATTACTGTAGGTAGCATGACCAGGAGGTATAAGGGAAGTCTGAGGTGTACCAGGAGAACGGGAATGGAGAGAGCACAGATTCCTGTGGAGCTACTGTACTGCACATCAACCAAATCACACAGAGCTCTGTTCAGCATACTGCACCCTCTTTGTGAGATAGTCAGCAATCCATGAGATGGTCGAAGTTTACTGACATTTCCTGTAGCTTTTCTCACAGCAGCAGCCGATTCATTCAAAATGCACTAGAGAAATCAACGAAAGTGAGCTTCACTGTTCAGTCATTACTGTACAGATGCACCAGCATGCAGATGATCTCATCATCTTATCATGATGTGGTCTGTATGTGGTGGTCACATTTGAAGATTAAAGATTTCTGTATATTTAAATGTTTTGTAATAAAATAGATTATGTATAAATTGCCCAGTAAAGTTACATATGTAACAGCAGAAAGTTCCTACCTGCAGTTCCTTGCTCATCCACAAGATGTCCTTTGCTTTCTTTTTTACTTCCGTAATTAATTGAAATCTTCATCCACTATCCTTTGAGGTGCAATTTTAACATTTTGGATGAATAGGTGTTTTCACAAGTAATGAGTATGCCCACTGGATAGCATGTTGTTTAAAAAAAAAAGAACGACACTAACCCTAAAATAAAGACAGGTACATTCAAAATGGCGCAGGCTTCAATTACAGCCGTTAGCAGGTGTTATTAATTAGCAGTTCAGCAAGCTAGCGGGAAGGCGCTTCACGGGAGGAACACTACAAACGTAAGGGTTCATCTAAGGATTTTGCTTCGCTATGATTTGTTTTAATTACCACGAACAGATTTAATATAAACCGTGAACTTTAACGAGCATTTTCTTTATTTTTCTTGTTTTTGTGGAGCCATTGTCTTTGTTTGTGACGGTGTACACTTTGTTCACGGGCGAGAAAGCCTAGTTTAGAAATGGCTAAATCCCCCATGTTTAATAGGTGAACTCCAGTGTCCTTTAATTCATGTATTTTAAATTGTTAGCGGCTTTCATTTGTCTAAACATCCGTTTTAGCTGGATTGAGAGATAAACGAGTACACAGAAATGTATCTGCTGCTTTTTCCTACAGTAACTTCTTGACTTTTAGGATTTTCCTTTGGTGCGCACAGGTGATGTCAGACAATGACGTGTAGCCCAGTGTGATAACACCTGACAGTGCGCACACACCTCGTCAGCGTGAGCCAATCCTCCAGTGTGATGTGCTGAGCAATGAACTATGACCTAATTTGTGAAAAGTACACGTGTTCTCATGTCCTCCAGCATTATAAAATAATGCTGTAATTAAAGCGTACATTCCCCTAAATAACATCTTTCCTCAGATCACCTCAACCGCTTTGGAGCCTCACAGATTCAATTCAGTTTTGAAGCCACTAAGCAGTAGAGTTGGTTAGAATTAGGTTAGTGCTGCTCTGCTGAACACACTGCCTGATTCTTCATGCAGCTGTGTATTTTTAATTTTAGCTGAACTTTCTTTAAGATACTGGGTTATTATAACAAATTAAAATCCAGGGCCAGTGGGAGTGTTTATGCAGGATTTCTCAATAAAGCTGATGAGTTGCAACCAGATCAACAGTCATCAGCACAAAGGTCAGTGACCAAGTGTTGCAAGAAACGGCAACAAGAGAGGAGCGTGTACTTTATTTCAGAGGCTTTTGTGGTCCACACTGCTGGGAGCAGCGCTTCGGGAACAAAAACGATCAACATAAGGATTATATTCAGACAGGGTTGGGAGAAGTCTTGAGTTTCCCAAACTGTAAGAGTTATTATTCTTGATTGTTTCTTTTCTTTTTATTGGGACATAATCATGAAATTGAAGGAATGGCCTCCAGTTCCAGAATTTGCTGAAATCGTTTTCCTAATTTTATTACTGGTATTTTCAGTTTTAAACTGCAAAGCTGCCACTGTCTCCTTCTGTCTCCTCCTCATTTTTCACATGAAGCCTAGCTGCCACACTGATCATACTTATAATTGCAGGTCGAGTTGTTCTCATATGGATTATGCGATGAGGTCACTCAGCCTTTTCACGCCATCTAACCTCTCCAAGTAAGTGCTTTGTGATGGTTGTCACCCTTAGCTCTTTTGCCATTTTTAAATTTTTTTTTTAAATATGAGCTGATGACCTGACGTCTTACACCTTTTTCTCAGGTGTGTAACAGCGAGCGTGTCAGCTAGTGCCTCCATGACCCAGCAGCTCCTGTCGGGTCGAGTTCCTCGACCGAAGCCTTTCAGGGTCACGAATGCTGACCGCAGTGTGAAAAAGGGTATAATGGCAGACACGCTAGAAGACCTGACAAATAAGGTGAGAGAAAGATGTGAGGTGTAAAAATGCTGTGTGTGTCGGTGGGGGGGGACTTGGTCAGCAGCTAATAATCATGGTAAGGTGGTCACAAAGCATTTGGACTAAAAACAGAGGAATCAGGGGGATTCTGTGGTGTGTATTGACCATTGAAATTAGATAAAGGTTTGCCACTTGTTGCTGCACCATCTGAAGTGATTGAGTGTGTTTCGAGCTCATGTAAGTGAAATGTAACAAGAAAAAGGGCTGGTGTCAGACTATAATAATGTTAATTTATAAAGAAGCCAAATTTAATCAAGCCTAAAGTCTCTTAGCAAGATCTGAATGGCTTCAGTATGCCTTGGCATTAATTCAGTGCTCCTTGTAACTTTTGGTAAAGGGATGAAAAACAGGCTCCCTGAATCAGCTTCTTAATGTTGGCTGTGGAGAGTGCCGTCTGACAGAATGGTGTAAAGGCTCCGATGGGTGTTGAAGGTTATCATATGTGATTCATAGCGTTTTCATTACTCATCAAGCCGTCTGGCTGTTGCCTTAACAATGGGGTCATCACAGAAGAGACTGCTCCCAAAATAAATGTTTCAGAACAGCTGTGTAATAACTGCTTTATGGTTTGCGGCATATTTTCTTGTGATGAGGTCACTGTACGTATTTATTTTATTTTTTCCTCATCTCTACTCTCGCTCAGGTCAGTGACTCGTTGGGTATACTGTGCGTTAGTGCGTTGGTGTTGGATGAAGATGGCACTGGTGTGGACACAGAGGAATTCTTTCAAACGCTCCCAGAAAATGCTGTTCTGATGGCTCTGCAGAACGGACAGAAGTGGAGCCCACATCCTGTATGTAGTTTTGATTAGCCACTAGATGGCACTCTTGGCCAGCAACTTTACTTCATTGTGGCCTTGCAAATATTAACATATTGATAGCCAGTGATTCTTTGATGTAGACTGATAGAAAGGCATAATGCAGAAGCCATGAATATGGACCAGTCTGTGTTGTGATACATTGGCTATCCAGTTAAATATTTTATCCATCAAATTAAATGGAAGGGCAACATGCCATTTGTTGTGCAAAGGCAGAACGCAGAGTGAACCTCACATTAGTTTCTCCCCACTCAATATTTTTGAGAAAAATGGAAGGCAGGGGTCTGATACTAATTGGACATGAGGGATTCGTGAGATTGCAGTAACATTCACCCAAAAGCAATTAACTTTCTCAATAAGTGATACATGCATTAATTTGGACCCCTTCCCAAATGTTTTCTGCAACGACCCCTCATTGACCCTTTCTCATTGTCATTTGCTACTCACATCATCGCTGGCAGGAGCGCCATCAGTGTGTAGTTCAAGTGTGTGGCGGTGGAGTTGAGCGCTGATTTGTGCCCATTTGTCCTGACTCATATCCCTCATCCTGTCGCCCCCCCAGTACAACCTCTCCAGAGATTGCCTTATTGACTGCAGGCAGCAACAGCAGCGGAGAGATGTGGTCAAGCTGACCTTTGACCTCTACAAGAACAACCCCAAAGATTTCATTGGCTGCCTGAATGTGAAGGCAACCCTGTATGGTGTTTATACTGTGTCCTATGACCTGCGCTGTTACGCTGCCAAAAAGATGCTAAAGTGAGTGATGGAGGCTGCCAAAATATTCTGATATTTTTGTATTTTGTGTTGAACTGTTATGTAACTGATTGTTTTTTCAGAGCATCTCTGTGGCATCTTTACTGAAACATATTGTTTGTAGTAATAGCTTAATCCACTTAGAGCTGAAAACTGATCAGTGTGAATGAATTTCTAATGCATAAATTAGCACGATTATCTTTTAAGAATTTTTAGTATTTTTCCCCTCCTGTGCTTCTCTTATAAAAGTATTAAAAGCAGACCCTTGTGTATAAATGATGCACTCAGGTTTGAGCGTGTACACCTGTGTGGGTGGTGAAATGCGCAGACCCTAGAAGACCAAAGGCTAGATTTTACTGAGATTAATTTTGTTATGTCATCGCTGCCGAGACCTGCTGGTTTTCAGCTTTGGCTCGGAGCTTCAGTTGAGAGGATTACATTTTCCAGACTTGTCAAATGCGATGCTCTTATTGCAGGATGTGTGGTTTAAAAGGTCGTGGATATCAGTTTTATGAAATGCAGTTGATGTCAAAATTGAGCATCTGAGGTCGTGACTATCAAGACTATCTGGCTTCCTTGTGTTGTGACTTGTCTGAATTATACCAGACTGATACTAATATCTTGTTACATGCAGGCTGTTTGTGTGGGCCTATTGGTTTCCACTCATGTCGCTGTAAATGGGAACTGGCTATTTATGACCATCCTCCCTCTTGTTCTCATGCGTGTGATTCCAGGGAGGCTCTGCGATGGACCATCTTCTCCATGCAGGCCACAGGCCACATCCTGCTGGGCTCCTCCTGCTACATCGAGCAGCTGCTGGAAGAGGAGGAGCAAGTGGAGAAGAGCCTGGCGCTGCCACAGGAAAGCAGGATCAGACAGCTGCAGAACATGCTGCTGGGAAAGATTTCTTACTTATGATAGACTGACAGTGGTGAGGTTGAGCTCTTACCCACTCTTAGATGTACGTCAGTGTAGTTGTCACAGATGAAGCATGCAGTTCGTTTCATCATCTCATAGTTTCCAGTGCAGTTTGGCAACGTCATGAATTCAGCAGTCTCTTTTCAATGTCACTTTTTTTTTTTTTTTTTTTTGCTGTTACATTTGTTTACCTCTTATGTATGTATAAACCAATGCCACAATTTATTCCTCTAAAATCACTTTTACTCACTATTGTGCAACTTTTTCCTATGAAGATATAATAAATAAAAGCAACTGTTTTTATTTTGCCATTCCTGAAAGTTCATTTAAATGTGAATGCAGCAAACCCACAAGACACTTTGTGTGTGTGTGTGTGTGTGTGTGTGGGGGGGTTACAGAACTAGCAACAGGTCCAGCTGTCTCTCCCACGCTTCCCTAATTGTCCCCTGGGCTGCAGTGTCCTGTCAGCTGCAGCCTGCCTCTGTCTCAGAAAACCAGAGCAAAAGATTGAAGGAACGGGAAACAGCTAGCAGCTGCATGGGGTGAGGGGACGGAAGCAAACCATTACAGAGAAAGATGTTTTCAGCTGGCAGCAGAAGTGCCACTTGTGCCATCTTGCTGAGGAAAGGCGGTGGCAAAAGCAGGACCGATTTTAGCCTAAGTGGCTGTCTTGCATAACCTGATGAACTGAGTGCGACTGTGGTCTTGTCGCGCAGCGTTATCTAGAAGATTCCTTTTTGCTTTGAAATTATCTACAGAAAATAACTTGGGTTGGTCACTTGATATTCAGTCCATGTCTCTAAATTCATGAACTACTTGCACACATTTGTGTGTGTATACACTGTGCAAGTATGAACAATGGCCATTTCTTCCAAATTCTTTGCAGTGAAATGAGGCATGAGGTACATTCTGTGTCCTGCTGTCCCACAATCATTGTCTGGAAACAAGGAGGCACCACTCAAGAGTGTGTGTGTTTAAAGTAGCAAAGATTCAATCAATGTTGATGTCTTTGGCTTGTGTTAGCTCTTTCAGGCTGTGGGGCTTGTCTGCAATTTTAGGGTTTTTATGCACAGTTAAAAATAACTGGCCATGTGTTGCTTTAATATTAGTTGACCTTGACCAGGTTTGATTGTAAAATTATAGCTGTATTGTAAAATCTGATTCAAGAAAAAAATTGGATCGCCATGCTACCAACGTAAAAAGTGATTCAAACTTTTTTTTTTTTTTTTTAGCAGCTTCTTGCACAAAAACAGGCTCATAATCATCTAGATCAGGCTTCAAAGCTGTTCCTCAAATACCACTACAACTATATTTTCAAATATTAGTCATTTAACTTTGTAAGTGGTGTACAGTGTTTGGTCGTGATGATCCCGCCTCCTTCACCCAGTCAGCTGAAGTCCTACAGACGGCAGAGTCCTCTGTGGATCCAGCAGGGGGATGAGCTGCAGCCGTCTGTCTGTCCCACTAGGCTGTGTTGCTGTTAGCACTCCCTCCTGGAGCTGCTACCGCTGAGCATGCGCTCGGCTCGTACACACCTCTGGACAGAAGGGACGCTTCTCATCAGCACTCTCACGGTGAAGGAATGGATCGTTGAGCCCAAGGTTCTGAAAGGTAAGAGTGCTAATTGGCAATAAATAAATAATGGATTAAAAAACAAAAAAACGAAAGCGAGTTTATCCACGTATCCATTAATCTGACGGAGACATTTCAGTATATAATGCGCAGCGCTTGGCAAGTATTTGGCATGCACGTCACCACTGTCCATTATTAAAAGTTACTAATTAAAGGTCTGTTGATTAGTATGGATGGATTTCACATATTAAACCACCTGCTTAAGTTTTGAAAATGCTTAAGTTTAACTTTTACGCAGCGTATGTTAAACGCAAATTTAGAACCTGATGTTTATGAACTATTATGACTGCACGTAGCGCCGATTGCATCTAACTTAATGTGTTGATTGGGCTGTATGCAGCTTTGTATGCAAGGTTCGTGTGTGATGAAAGATGTTGTTGCGCATCGCTCCGCGCGCTTTTTGGCACAAAGTGCTTCACGAAATATCGATTTAGCAGAGGACTCTGGGTTTTATTAGAACCTCCGGCTGTGTGTGGGAGTGGGTGCTTGACACAGTTACGGGCTCCGAAGCTCTGTGTTTTCTCCCACGCTCCTGAGGGAGTCATCAACGCGGTCCGCTGGAAACATTTCACCGCGCGCATCAAAGTGTGGCTGTCTGTTTGGATTGTGTGTATGCCTGCGATGCTTAACAGTTTGTGTTTTGCTGTGTGCTCCAACGGCCTTGGGGACATGCACAAGTCGTAATCTCACAGCCCGCCAGCCTACAGTTATTACTGACCATACCCACTTCACCTTTTTTATTCATGAGGGTAAGTTACCACAAAATCCATATTTTGGCCTCATATGCACCACTTTAAAACTTAAAGTTAAGATAGACTTCTCCCTGCACTTTATTTTGGTTAAGTATCAGCAATTTAAAAAATTTTAGGGAAAGAAATGTCTTTTTTCCCCCTGTGATTAAACGTCTGAAAAAGATGTGATTGCAAGTCTGCATTTCAAAAATACTTTTAGATTGAATGAACAGTCAAGAAAACAATCTGAAAATTGATGATGGAAAAAGGAAAAAACTATTAGCTGCAGTTAGTGGTCCAGATGTATTTATTTTCAGAGGCACAGAAGACAAACAATTTAAATTTGCTCTGGGCGGAGTCAGACTTGCTGTCTTCCATTATAAAGTCAAATAAATAACTTGATACTCGTGCAATCTGCGGGCTGCGTCATGCAGCTTCTGTCTCAGCGGTTAATCGTGAGCAACACTTTGTCAAAGAACAAAAACAAGAAAAAAAAGATGTGCAGAGGACAAAGGACGACTTTGAAAATGAAACTAGACGCAGCGGGCGAGATGAGGAGTAACAGAGAAAGGAGGGCGGCTGGTGACAACAGTGTGGAGGTGGAGGAAAGTAAAGAGAGAAAAAGGGAGAAGTCTGATGAAAGTGTTTGGTCCGAGCTGTGTCTCCACCATACGGTCCCCGTGTTCTGCTGTGAACGGCTTTGATTGTGAACATGAAGGAGAGAAAGCAAATCCCGCCGGACACATGAAGGCAGAAAGTGTGTGTGTGCGTGTGTGCCTGTCTGTCTATGTTGCCATCTCACTAAACGGATAAACTGTCTTCTAACTGGCTCTTTTGCCAAGTTAAATAACCTTATGAGCTTTCACCAAGAAGCTATTTCTCTCATATCTCTCATTCACAACACACATCTTCTCTCCTCACCTGTTCTGCCTCTTCCCTCAGCTTAGGTTTTCTATGACTGGCTATTTCAGGTCCATATTTTGGCACTGCAATGAATTATTCAGGTAACAGGACAACATAAAGGCTCTCAGTAGGATGCTTTGCTCAAACCTGAATTACCCCTCTGCCATCTGGGAAGTCTGCCTGAATAATGGATTTGTTTCCCCAATACCAAGTTGTTTGATGGTCTGTAACTGAAATAGGTGCACTCACAGTGTGTGTGCAAGTTAACTCCTCCAATCTTCCCAGCCATCATTTAAAGATATGAATGCATTAAAAATTACTCTTAGAAAAAAAAAAAGTCTGGAATTGCTTGATTATACTCCCCATATCTCTTTTGAAGCATTCTCTGGAGTGTACATATTTCATGCCTTCCTGATTGCTTATTTTTTTCTATTTTTTTTTTTTCAGCTTCATTATGAAATGAATGGAAATATTTATGACATCAGGAAAGCTATAATCTACCATAGAAAAAATGGATGCAACTTAAACAGCGGTCATAAATTAAAGATTGTAAAAAGCCCAGACAATCGATCAATAAAGCAATCAAATGGACGCAGACCATTTACTTTGCCCCTCGGTGCTTGAAAACTGTGGTGAGACACTACAGTACTTACAATATTATGTTGTAAAGGGTTTCTTTATGCACAGTGTAAATTGTTTGGTTCCCTTTTGTTTGTTTTGTATCCTGTTCAAGTGCACGCAAGTATAAATCAGCTAGTTTTGATTCCTACAGTTTAAATTAATTTTGACACCAACTTGAATTTTCATGTTCAATTCAATTCAATTTTATTTATATAGCGCCAAATCACAACATAAGTCGCCTCAAGGCGCTTCATAACACATGTCATTTCATTTTTAAGTCACCAGGAAAAAGAAATGCCACATTTATCAAAGTCTGACGGGTCTCTAACGAACACAAGCGGATGCACAGATAGTGACCCCCAAGATTAGCAGTTAATTTGTAGGCGGAGTCATGGTCAAATATCATTCAGTGGAATGGCGATTAGCTGTGTTTTTAATCAAAATAATAGGGATCTGTCAAAAGTCAGATCTCCACAACTCACGAGGAAGTGAATAACGGTACGAACAAATGCAAGATGCTGATGATCGTCGGGCTGGAGACCCATCTCTGAAGAGTCTGGACTCCATCAATCCACCGACAGACAAATGAAGGAAACTGAAGACCTTGTTACCCTCCACAGGAGTGATCCGCCAACAGAGATCACTTCAGGAGCGGGACATTTAATAGTTGCGGAGGTCAAATCAATGAAAGGTCTCTCTCACATTGACTAACGTTCAGGTTTATGAGTCCACCATCAGAACAGTTAACAATTGTGTGGCTGACAGGGCTGCAAGGAGAAAGCAGCACACAACACTGCAACTATCACAGCTTTGCTCCACAGTTGCAGGCAGAAAAGCCGAAAGGATCAACGTTCCAGCTGAACATGATCCAATCTGTGAAACATGGTGGTGATGGGATCATGGTTTGGTCATACTTCGATGGCTCTACACGAGGCTCACAGGCACTATTAGAGCAATGAGTTTTGAATCGTGCTCTCGAATTCTAAAATACACAAACGACATGAACTGAAATATTTAAGAGAGAGTACACGTGCAGCAAGGCAGTGATGCAAAACATACAAGTTGCTGTGCAAAGAACGGACAAAGAAGAATAAAGATGATGTTTTGTGGTGGCTAAGAAAAAGTCCTGATCTTAATCCTGAAGAAATGTTGTGGAAAGACAAAAACATCAGAGGATTTTTTAGGTCATATTAGTAAAGGTGTATTGATGATTCCTTGCAAAGCATTTTTCTTGCTGATGCTTCCTCCCATTCCACTGTAACCATTGTTGTGATGTATGTGATGCAGAAAAAGTGGATCTAGAGTAGGAATGGTTTTGTAAAATGAACTCGTAGAATTTGTATTGTGCAGTGTCCATGCTGTCATATCTACACGTGAGGGATGATGGAGATGTACAGAACAACTTAAACTTAACTAAAAACTAAAACATTTTAGTGACCAACATAAAATAAAAACTAGACTTTTGAAAATCAGCCGTGGTAGGGCGGTGTTTAATTGTGTTTTTCGCGTCACAACCATATCAAACTAGCATTTGCATTGAAGCTTATTGTTTACCTTTAGAAAATTCCTGTGCACTTGATAATAATATGCATGATCTTTGCATGAAGTTGGAACATGGAAACCGTAATTTAATCTAAGTTTAAGGACAGATTCACTCAAGGATCTAGACTTAAGTCTGGATTTATTATCGTTTCATCTGCTGGCACACAAATAATGCCAAACATTTGCAGCACTGTGAGACAGTCTGAACTTTCATCTTCTCTTCTTTCACCTTTTTCTCCAAGACCACTTACTGTCAGCTCAGCAGGCATCCTGTTGTAAAAGTGTGTTTGTGTGTGTGTGTGTGTGTGTGTGTGTGTGTGTGTGTGTGTGTGTGAGGGATTGTATGTGTCTTACTCCGGCCAATTGTGCTGCAGAGGAGCAATGTGTTGTGCTCTTATGTGTCATTTTGTCTCTGTCTTCGCGTGGTGACTAGAGAGAGAGCTTGATGTCTCAACAGGAGTCTACATGGTACACACACACACACACACACACACACACACACACACACACACACACACACACACACACACACACACACACACACACACACACACTGTGCTGGTGGGTGTTTATTACACCGACTGAACGTATATGTTCTGTGTTCTCATGCTAGCTTCAGCCTTTTTGTGTTGTTCTTCACCCCCTCACTGCAGACTTCAGTGCTGTCATCCCTGCTCTTCTTCTTCTTCTGCGCTGCTTTGTCCTTTGTAATGTCTTGTGAGAATCAGAGCTCCTTCAGCTTGTTGGTGGCATTCTTGTGATTAAGCTGCCTTTTTATCTTTTTTTTTTTTTTTTTTGTACAAAAGTTTGAGTGATCAGATTCCCAGAAGCTAGATTTTATGATTTTTTCCCAATGCAGTGATTGCAAAACATAAATGTAACATGATTACATTCACGCTGCACATACTGATCACATTATCTTTTTATTTTAATGCGACTTTTTCTGTCCTGCTGCCACACTGACTCACTCAACAGCAGCACAGGCAGAAACTTTATTCTCTCCTCGTGCCTTTCTTTGTTGGAATTTCTAATCTGATTAGATTTTCAGGTATCTTGCATAACTTTATATTTTAGTGGAGGAAAAACACTTTTTTTGAGCTAGAAGCTGAGTAAAAGTTTTTAAGATGTAGAGCAGCGAACACATCAACCCCTAATGTTGGAGATTGTGTACAACATTGTGTATGTTGAGATTCTCCTTAATTTTTAATTTTGTGGTTTTAACCACCAATTAGGAACACATGCATCGGGTAGCATGTGCTTTGGTTAGTGTTTAAACTAAAGAAATAGCTTGCACCTGAGGACAGCAGCTACAGTCTTCATCCTAAGGAGCATGTGCATAAGTGCTTTTCAGCGAAGCCCAATCTCACAGAAACATGTGAAACACGTGAGCTCTTAGAAACACATTACATTGTGAAATGTCATCTCTGAGCCCGGCTGTGGTGCATGCATAAATCCCTCAGAGGGGACGTTGCATGAACCTCAGGGTAGCACAAATCAAACCAAGCAATGTCAACCAGTGTCCTCGGGTTTAACTCTCGTGTGGACTTGATGGACTGTTTATAGGAAACGATCATGGTTGCAATTGTATAAAATAGCACATGTAAATTGTCTAACCCTTCATGGCAGGGCTCATCGTGCTGTCACAATAAGAGCTGACTTCCTGTGGCTCCACATACGTGTGAAAGCAATGAAGAAAAATCCAAGATCTAATTTTAATTTCTTCTAACCTCCCCTTCAAGGCCATCTTTCTGTGTGTCTCTAGGCTGCTTTCAGTTCTGCTGCTATTTTTAGATTTTTCCCTTTGAGTTTTTCTCTTTCAGTACATCCATGCTTATCATCCAGTGGTGTTTACGTCTGCTTAGGCTGCCACTGGGGCCATAAGAGTAGTGTATTCAGTGCCACTAACCTTCTTATGTATTCATAAAAACATCATTTTCCACAGCATTCCCATTTTTTTTTAAAGAATAAAGTTCCAGTGCATTTCCCATTCATGTATGTTTCTTCCTCCGTTCTCACTAGCCGTGTCACTTTGAAAACCTGTTACATCAGCTTATCTCAGAGGAAAAGCAAGATTAACTTTCATCTTTTTAATCTTTGTCCTGCTGCTTCTGGGAATTGCTGATGTGCCTAGCTGTTTAATTATACATGCCATATAGTGTCTTTCACACACTGTCTGGTTTCCCCACACCAGAGGGGAAGAGGTTGCAAGGCATCGCTTAGATCTGTGTGGAAAGCATTAGCTCTGAACGTGCTGCATGGCTTTGCAAATTCACCTGCCCGCTGAGGCTTTGATGCACTGTTAGAAATATATTCATTATACTGACAGATTATTGTCTGATGATTAGAGGTTTTGTGCTTAAAATCTGTCCATTTCCTACATTTCTCAAAATGACTTCACACAAACAGAAAAACACAGCAATCTCTTTTTTTTTTTTTTAAATTGCATTTTGGAAAAACTATTTATTTTCAAAATAAAACAATAATGACAAAGTCAGAAAAAAGATATATCAGTCAGATTGCTATCCCCCCTGTGTTTGGAGCTTTTGTCTATTGTTTGTATGGTTATGTTGAAGGCTTCTGTTAAAATAACATAAAGAAAATATTAAACAAAGTTAATATCTCTAACAAACCTAATAAATCAGCTATTTAGTTTCTAAATAAGCACAAAAGTTGTGAATTCCAAAGCTGGCCCATAAACAACATCACAAAGGACACAATCAGCACCACAAACCAGTCACATAAAAAAACAAATTAAAAAAAAAACTATTTTAATATAAATGACATCAAACATAAGAGATGCTCCTTCAAATTAAATAAATAATTATATAAATATAATATTTTATGCTTCAAGACCCAAATGTGATATAAAGTATCGTGAAGAGTCAAATGAAAATATTTATATTGTATGTGGTCATGACCTGAAATAAGGACTACAATATTCAGTTGGACTAAGGCTTTTATTGTGAAAGTTTTGAAAAATATGTTTATTTTGAGTTAAAAAAAAAAACGACAAAACAAAAAAGTTGGCTGTGTTGCATCACTTTCTCTTTGGGAGCCAAACCACTCATTCTTATCTGATATCTACCTGGTTAGCTATTTAGCAGTTAGATTTTTGATTTCATGTAGTAAATGTTTTCATTGGGTGAGAAGTCTGGGGTGCGGGTTGGCCTGATGAGATGCTTTTATTGTGGAGCAGAGCTGCTGTAATATGTACAAAATGTTAATTTTACTGTAAATCTGCAGATTCTGAGGTTTGTAACATTTTAATTTCTTTCGTAATTTGGCACTGTTTAGAGAAACTGCAATCTGACCTTGCTGGGACACCTGGATCCTCCAGACCAGCAAATTGCCCAAACATCTGCTTTTATAAAGGTGCTCACACTTACTGATGATCAGTTAATTGAGTACATCTGATTAGTTACCCTTTTAGGTCCTATGAAAGCAGTTCTGGCGTCCAGGATTTTGGAAACTGAATCTAACACCATGTATTTTAGGGCATCATTTTTTACAAATACTTAGGAATATTTAAGTAGCCTTCATTTGAATTTTTGCCAAGAGTTTGACAGGAAGATAACCGCGCCCAGGTAACCAATCAGTACCCAGGAAGAAACTGCTTTCCAGGCTCTAACTGTAGGAAGTAAAATTCAGCTCACCACATTATAGTCTTTTTTTATTTTACCTGTACAGAAACAAAGTGTTAGGACATAGTAGCTTACTTAACAAACCTTCAACATTCCATGAGGAAGAATAGGAAGTTACTGTGCCTCTTCTGGCCAAAAAATTGCTAACTCTGAAACTGCCGTCCTTGCCTTGGGTTTCCATGCCTGCACATGGAGTGATGGAAATGTCCCATAACATGACATCATTTTAAAAATATAAACTACAACAGATTGAAATACCAGTCATCTTTTCACTGGAATAGCCTTGGCTCAATTTACAACTTCAGAGAACACACAGAGCACAATGTCACAGTTCTCAGTACTACCTGTAGAGCTCAGCTGAAAATGTGTCACTGCGATCAAGCTGAACCTCATTACCCTGTCCCAGGTTTGAAGGGAAAAGGTGTTGCCGAGGTAGCCCAGCCACTTATCAAATCTAGCACCTCGATGTGGGCTTTTCCTGGCTCTCAGCGCGCCGGGGCCTGAGTGAGAATACTGCCTTATTATTATATTGTTGCAGAGCCAGAAAATGGACACACACACACACACACACACACACACACACATTCACAGTTACCCGGAGAACTCCCTGGTGTGCAAGTTAATTAGCAAAGCATCTTAAGAAATGCACCTGGTTTCACACTTGCTCTCCTCTAACAACGGGATAGGGACAAAGCGGCAGTGCTGGTTTCTGAATTCAAGCAACGAACGCCAAATTTGACTCGCTCATTCTCATTCTGATTGGCATTTTTCAAAGAGGAAGCAAATTATTAATAAGCAGCTTGTGAATGCAGACCAGTGTGAAACCGCGCGTTGTTCTCCAGGGTCAGACATGAGTCACTTTGGTTCAAGCAGGAGGGGCACACTGATTGATTTTTCACCTGTCTGCATCACACAAATGCCCTTTGAAACTGAGCCTTTTAACATATGGATGATGAATCATATTTAACTATAAAACATACCTTTACAAAAAGACAAAAGAGCAAAGTTAGGAAAAAAAAAAAAACCCAATAGAGCCACAGTTCTCTTAAAGCAGAACACTATGAAGCCTGTGATAACAGTCCCCACAGAAAAGCCTTTCAAGCAGGTTGATTTTCTGCTGTAATTTTACGCTCTGTAATATCTACACCTTTCCTGTGCTGAGCGTCTAACCCGTGCAGTCATCACGCAGCTTTTCACTCAGGCAATCATGAGTGGAGTCTTTGGGGACTGAAGCAGTCTTTTGGGGACTGGATGCAACCAGGAAACCAGCCGCAGTTAGAGGAAGGCTGATGTAAGACTGCCACCTCTGCTCCCTGGGACATCTTGTTTACCGCTGCGTCTGGTTCACCCTTCTTTTCTACTTCCTTCCCTCACTCAGGCGATTGCTGTAATCTGTCTCTCAGTGCACGCACACTTTTAAAGGTATGAATTCATTTAAATGGATTCATACCTTCTCCATCCAATCCCTTGCTACAATCAGACAGTCTGTGGACGATCAGGCCAGCTGGAAACCTCCAATCCGAGTCCAGCAAAGTTGCTGCGAGAGTCTGCGCTCTTGCACACCATCAGCTCTTCACTCAGTTTTTGTTGTTGTTTATTTTTTTCCCCACCAAACCCATGTTTTGTTTTTTTCCCCCAGTGGCCCCTCTTTAATTTCTCCTTAAATCCCCACGAAGAACAGACAAGAGACAAATCAAAGGAAAAACCCGAACCCTTGACCCCAACAGTTTCATCCTTTTTATCTGTCGCTGCGTCCTCGAGGGAAACTTTTACAGTTGAAAGTTGATGCAGGAATCTGCATCCTTTCTGGCTTAGTCAGTGCTGCCATAACTTAGATTTTGTAGAATTTGCTTATATGAATTAAAATAGTTTAATCACAATCTCGAAATCTCGTGGGACTTTGATTTCCTTCCACACTGAGTTGTTTGTATTGCCAAGGGAAAAAAGGGAACGCACGAAAGTCAGCAGAGTCATTGTGACATGGATTATAAGACACGTTATTCAAAACATCTGTAGCACAAGGCTTTTACCGCTGCTGGCACTGTTGGCTCAAAGCTGAGCAGGAAGCCCCATCACGACACTTATTCGGTCTCCTCTGTCTGTTCCGCAGGAATGCGGCGCGTTTCAAGCTCTCCGATTTGTAGCTGAGAGCTGTTCTAACTACTACTACTCTACTGCTCAGTGTCCTGCACTTCAGCGCCGGGGTACCTGTGCCCTCATTAATGTAGTTCCTTGTAGCGTGGTTTCCGTGGTAACGGAGGTGAGGAGAAAATGAGTCTATCACTCAGCTGAATGCCTTGTTACCAGAGCGGAGGTTGATATTTCAGGCTCGACTTGTTGTGCTGGAGTCAGTTTCCTGTGCTCTCGACTCAGAGGCCAGTCACAAAGTGTTTTGAGCACCTGATGCCAAGATATTCATTCAGATAGCAATTTAGAGACATATGAAGCCATGATTTCACTTGTTCGGTTGATTTCCCGCAGGTGCAATTAGTTTCCGCCCCCCCTCCACAATCAATGATGAGCGGCTGTGTTTTACACACTGACTTTAATCTTGTAGCTGTCGATGTAACAATGATATACTGCTGGTGTTTATCAGTAAGGATAGGCTGTGTCTGTGGGCCGAGGTTAACTATAGTTAACTCTTTAATATGGTGCGCTGGAAAACTCATTTTTAGTTAGGTGAAGTAAAAACTGTTCTTTAGAAAAAAGGGAAACACAAATAGTTTCTTTAGTTTTAGTCCTTGTCATTATGATCAAAATCATTCCAGAAGAATGTGAAGTAGTCAGACGCGAACGTCAAGGAAGGTGGTAGGGAAGCAGACTATGCAGACATTTTAGGTTTCCAAGGTGAGCAATTTATTTACAGTGAACTTAATTTAATGTATAACTTAACAAAACTCCCCCCAAATCAATTCAATTAACAAAACTCAACATAACATTGCTCTGGTGACACAGCTCACCTCTCCTCTCTCCTGCATCTGGTAGAGACTGGCTTTAAGTAGGGCCATCAATTTCCCTCCAATTGCCCAGCCAGTACCACTCACTCAACTGAGGGATCTAAAACTCTACTCAGGTTATCTAAAAACACAAAACCTCAACACACTTCTAATATGCACATTTACACAACTAAATGGCAGTATTAACAAAAGGAAAAACATTCAACAAATCCCTTTAAACCTTAACACAAACAAAAGGAAGCATCTCTCTGGAAAAAGAAACCCCTCCACTTGGTTTGACCTGATGATGTCATGTGTGACATGATCAGGACTTTAAAATGAGGAAATGCCAGGCGGGTGTTTCCCCACACCTGACCCTCATGACGACTGAAAAGACATACAAAGTAAGTATGAACAAATGACTTAATCTGTAACATAATAAAGTATAAAGAAACATAACTTAGTATTTGTCTTAATTTGCAGAATGTTTGATTTGCCGGCAACAAAACGCTTACACAAACAAACCCGGGATAGTGAGTGAAGCAATGTTACTTGACAAAGAGCAAATCATAGCAAATACATAGAAACAGAATAATGTGTACAATGTGCAAAGAAAAAAGGTAAACACATATGGGACAAATGGAGAGAACTGCTTCTCCACTTTGTCACAAAGAAATTCTTACTCCTTGTCTAACATTTTTGCAATGCATCAGGGCAATTATTTGAGCTGTCATTTTAGCGTTTATCCACATCCACAGGATCACCTGTCAAATCTCATATAACAGGCTTTAAAAGTCCCAAGAATAAGGTTTTAAAAGCGTTATATAAGTCGATTTCCTTGTCATCGTTCGGACTCACATTGTTCTATCACTACAATCATGAACACTAGGCACATAATAAATTTAGGGTATTTAGGAAAGGCAGCTCTACCCGCCTTTGCCCTGGCCCTAAAATGAGCAGTATCTGTTTTAAAAAGTGATCACATTAAAGGTCTGACTTATGATTGGTTATGTCTGGAGTATTTTACAGTCATTCCTTTGGGTTTTTACAGTACTTTAAGGGAAGTAGTGTAACTCTTCAAATTACACCCTGATGTTGGCATCGATGCTATGTGCATGTCTGTATGTATGCTTGTCAGCTGGCAAAGGCTTACCAACACTTTCCAATAAATATGCCCCTTCGGTGCCGGAGCTATTTTAAATGCATTATGCGGTCTGTTACAGCTGGCAGAGAAAAGATCATAACCAATTTTGTGTAACCTGCTGAGTGTGTTGTATTTACTGATCCACTGAGAGTAGTTGATTGCTTGCAGGTCTGATTATTTAGCTCCATTCAATTTGGGTCATTCCCCAGAGCTCCAGTACACATTAGTGATGGCCTATTGCGACGGCCTGCTGTTCTGGCAGCTTGTGTTCACGTCTCAAGCTGTGGCTGAGTCAGAATGGTAATACTGATAGGAGACAGAATGAAGGATGGATTGATGCATAATGCAGCACCTGCTCAATCTGCAGATGCTGGAGTTAATGCGTGCAAATGTGTTAGACAGACAGACAGAATTCTTTTGGTAAACATGGATAAGTTATGATCTCTGTTTTTATCCAAAGTTATGTTGTGATCTCTGTCATGCTGTGAGAGAGAATAATGTGTTTTGATTTTCTCCTGCACAGTTCATCTCTCATCTGTCTGCGTTGTGTTCCCTTCTCCGCAGCGCTGTCACAGAGCTGTTATTCATCCCTGCATCATGGAGGATCGGCCAGGTGCATCATGGGAGCTCATCAGCAGTGTGACAGATACAATATATGAAGACTGAGAGGTCGTCATGGAGACCGGCAGCTACACGTCAGGCCCGGCCACTACTGATGGGGTTCGGACAGCCGCTGGGCTGGAGGGACTCGGAGTCCTTCAGGAGCGAGGAGGAGGCGGCTCTTTCAGCACCCCTGCGTCCTGGTACCCTCCGTACTCGCTGGGCTTCCAGGTGTCACTCACCGCTTTCCTCATGCTGGAGCTGGTGTTGGGATTCAGCAGCAACCTGACTGTGCTGGTGCTCTATTGCTCCCAATCCAATTTAGTGGACTCTGTGAGCAACATGGTGACCGTCAACCTCCACGTGCTGGATGTGGCGGTGTGCGTGCTGTGTGTGCCCCTCACTCTGGTTGTTGTTCTTCTGCCTCCGGGACCCAACCTGGCCTTGGTGTGCTGCTTCCACGAGGCCTGTGTCACCTTTGCCAGCATCGCCACAGCCATCAACATCCTGGTTATCAGCTTGGACCGATACGACATCTCGGTACGACCGGCCAACAGGCTGCTGACGACACACAGGGCGGCGTTGCTGCTGATCGCCGTCTGGATCACCTCGGTCGCTGTGTTTTTTATCCCATTCTTGGAGTTGCAGTGGTCCACTGAAGAAGAAGCAGGGGAGACGGAGAAATCCTTGCCTTTGTCCTCGTATGACATTAGTTCCACTGTGGCGCCAGCATGGCGTAACCGGACCGTCCTATGTGTTGGTGGTCAGGGCTTTCACACCGGCCCCGGTAGGTATTACCATCTTATCCTCCAAGTGCCCATCTTCTTCACCACGGTGGCAGTCATGTTGTTTACCTACTCCAGAATATTGAGGGCTTTAAACATCCGCATTGGTTCCCACATGAAAAAGGGTCAGCGCTTCAGGGGCCCCTCCTGCAGAGGGCGCCACAAGAGACAAAAAAAGGAGAAGCCGGGGCTAACGACTGATGGTGGGGAGTTAGGAGGAGAACAGTGCACGACAGATAATACCAAACAGCTCAGCCACCCTCCCCTCATCCCATCCCCAACCCCGACAGCTACCTCTCCCCATGCCGTGTCCTCCTCTGCTCCGCTCGTCAGCTCTGACACGGGCGCTGCCACCCCCATGCCAGCCACAGTGGGCGTTCAGGCTTCTGTGTCGGCCATCATCGCCCTGCGGCGGGCAGTGAGACGACATCGAGATCGCCGAGAGCGTCAGAGACGTGTCTTTAAGATGTCCCTCATCATCATTTCGACCTTTCTGGGCTGCTGGGCTCCCCTCTCAGTGACCAACGTCCTAATCCTGGGCATCGGCCCCAGCGACGTCCTCGTCAGCCTACGCCTCTGGTTCCTCGCTCTGGCTTACGGAACCACCGTCTCCCACCCGCTGCTGTACGCTTTCACCCGACAGAAGCTGCGCCGTGCCCTTCGCGCCAAGGTTAAAAAGAGGGTGGTGTCACTGCTCCAGGTAGACCCTTCACCAGGTGGGACTGTCATACACAACTCCTGGGTGGACAACCGAAAGACCAGCAGGCAGGTGCGTCTAGAAGCGAGCGAAGGTACCGAACGCTGCCTGGGAGAAGCCCTGTGAGACTGAAACATGCAGGTCAGCCTCCATAATGAAGCTCACCGGTGCGAGAAGCCGGTGTGAGAAATGTGCAAATCACATTTACACCTTGGGGAGACGTTTAAATGTAACCATCAGCAGCAAGCTCCTGCTACACTCTCCCCTCAGCGCAGGCTGCAGTGGAAGCAGGGTGTCACAATCACTGTGGCGCTCACAGCCTCTGCAGAGAATCATTCAACACACACTGTACATAGTTTGCACTCTGTGAATCACTGAAGTCTATTTACATATGGAGCTGAATAATAGAGCATCCTCATAGTGGTGCTTACATAACCACTCCAAAGAATGTGTTTAGCCAGCAGAAGATATGATCTGCCTTCTCCCACTTAAAGCCTCCAAGGCTTTAAAAAAATGTTGATACACTTCAAACACATAAATTCTTTGAATGTATTTAATATGATCTCTGCCTTAAAAGTTCTGCTAAATGGTATACTGTGCATTCGGAACAAAAAAGGGAGCATGTCAGATATTTAAATGAAAGGCTCAGTGACAGCTGATAAACTTTTAACTTTTCAGGGTCAGCCTGGGGAGAGACGATAAAGAACAAGTCAGAGGACAGTTAAAAGTGTAAATTAGTAAATCAAGTTTTGCTTTAGTGTGAGTTTATCGTGTGCTAAGATATTAAAGCGCTTGCATAAGATTTCGCAACACTTCTTTTGCCCCCAGTTTATAGCAAATGGTGTAATATATTATTTGGTATTGCAGTCTAGCTGTCGCCCCCTGTTTCCACTTGTTATGCTAAATTAAGTTAACTGGCCGCTGGCTGTAGATTCGCGTTCACTGTTAGCATGAGAAATCTTCTCATGTGACTCGTGATGGGAAAGAAAAGACACAATCATCATTCACAGATACTGTGTTTATTCCAGGTCTATAGTCTTAGACTGCATTTTAGATGTAAAGCTGCTTAGAAGAAAATTCATGTAAATGATGTAAATACTGCCCACATGATGAACCGGAAGTGTGTGGTTATAAAACGACTTTCCTAGAGCAGAGCAGTGATCCAGCTGCCTCGTCCCCGTGTCGTTGCACCCAGACATGCGGTCCCACAGGTCAGCTCCTCCCAGAGGAGTGTAACGGTCACCACAGCTGGGCCCTGACAGCTTCCTGGCGTTATAAAGAGTAGTGCTGACTTTACCTGCTTGTGTTCACTGCTCTAACACTGTACTCACGCTATCGTTCATTGCAGCGGCCGTGTGATTTATCACACTAATAATGCATTAGTGAATGTTAACAAGTGAAAATATATATTATATGTACACCAAGAATATCTTTAGAAGTTTTCTCCACAGTGTTTTTATGTGAATGTGTCACAAAACAGTGAATTAAAAGAATGAATTGAGTTTTTCTTTCGCGTGTGTGCTGTGTTGCAAGTTTGTTTAAATTTCCAGCTGGGGGTCAGAGCTACTCAGACTTCGTCCAAGATAAAAAAAAACAAAAAAACAACAGGTTTTACATTTCTTCACTAGGTTTTTTTTTAAGCCTCCTACAAGAGGAATAACATGAGGACAATGTGCAGCTCCGTACATATAGCCTATATAATCACTCAGGGCTATGCTGCAAAAGAACATAATGTCCCCACAGGCTCTCGCTCACACATCAAGGAATCTCTGTATGTCCATCTGGTGAAATCGCACATAAGAGCATACAGCGACGTCTGAACAGAACATAACTGCATCCAACCGCTCTCGAACTCCCCAAATGAACTTCATCAGCAAGTATGATCAACACAAAGATGTGATGCGCACATGCATACAGAGACTCCTCCATTTGTTGGTGCGACCAATAGTCGCTTTAACATTTGCTTTGTGTGGTCTCTGTGTTGAACAAACGGTACATTGTGTTTGTGGATGTGTTCATTTATCACCATCAGATGCAGCCAATAATGAGTGGGTAGTGCCATTTACATGTGATAATTTTAGTATTGTCCTTCCACTGGTTGGTGTGCTAAACTCAAACCTCGGCGCTGTAGGCTTTCTTATGTGAAGATGTGCTATTTCAGTCTGTGCATTCATGTTCAGTAAAAGTGCCCTCTGTAGGAATGCAGGCACCTATACCTGGCAGTAATCATCACATGCCCCTCCCACTGAGCTCTCCTGTGGCTCATGGCGGCGTAGCGGCTCAAAAGCTGCCTGCATGTTTGAAAACGTGGCGTGGGCTTCGTGTTGCGTGGGAGGGAGGCGCTACAGACCTCGGCAATATAGGGGGAAAAAAGAAGGTCATCCATGTGGGATGAAGCCTGCAAGGTAAAGTAGGCTAATTCAGCAGCACTTAAACCTCGAAAGAACAATTAGGCCACTGCAAATACCAGTGACATAATTTTGGTTAAAATTAAATGACATATAAATAAATCATTTTTAATTTATTTTTTTGTAAATGGAAAAAACCTTTTTACACTAATGGAGAGTGTAACATTTACACTGAAACTCAAGGGTTATTATCTAACATTGCACAGCAGAGTATGGATATGATAAAGTGCCCTTTTCTATCCTAGGTGCTGTTTTGGGGTTAAAGGTTAAAGCTAATTTAGTTGGACAGACATCAGGAATAAATGGTCAGGAGTGGCTACCCTAAAAGGTACCTTGTTTTTTTACTTTTTAAATTAACCATCCATTTCTCTTGGCCCACAGCGTGGCAACCCATTTCTATAAATCATGTGAGGACTAAGAAATGTAGAGGACGGAGTGTTGAGTTGTAAGGATATCTGTGCAGATACACTTTTATGGGAAAAGCCAGCATTCTTTCTGGCACACAGTGAGGTGATCACAAGCTACAGTGAAGGAGTGCATGTAATGTGAACCAGTAGAAACTGGTTTTATGTGGAATTTTTGGAGCTGATGGCTCTAAGCATCTAAAGTCCATGTCTCACTTCAGCAGAGGCATGTTTCAGCTCAGTGTTTGCAGCTTTTATGTCTAAAGCGAGTTCTCATTAGAGAATAACAAACATATGGGAATACAGGAAAATGGTTCAGGCGGTGTGTAACCTAAAAAAACTGAAAAATGTAGTAGGTTTGTGTAAAGAGGAAGACGCATGATATTGTAAAACTGGGATCAATTTAAGCTTATATTATATTATATTGTATTATGTATTGGCCAATATACTACTAGCCATCCACTGAATGACACACTGAATGTGACTGCATGCCATAATACGCTAATTTAGGCTGATCTTTCAGTGTATCGTAAATAAGATGTTATTGGTAATAGCTAATGGATGCAGGAAAAGGAAAGAATAGCGTTCAAATCTTGTCCAGAGGGCTTGTGGCACTTAATGTCCTGTGATAGAGCGCCCTCTGGTGGGGAAGTTGCAAATTGCATACGTAGATATTTCATGACCGAGTTTGTGGAGCCTCAAACTATACATTTGAAAGCACAGGCTACGTGAGATATGAAAGTGGAATATGCAGTCCTCTAATGAAGTTAGATTTATTATTGTTTTTTAATCGACATAAACTGAAATGTTCATATTACTCAGTTAATTCATTCATGTGGTTTTAAACGGACATGTGCAAACTACTATTAAATGAAACGCGCTCTATATGTATACATTACAGTTTGCATTCGGTAGTCATCATTGCAACCGAAATATGGCGAAACATGCCCATTTTGTTATAGCCGGTAGATGGCGGTGGATATACACACCAGCCGAAATAGCTCAGTTGGGAGAGCGTTAGACTGAAGATCTAAAGGTCCCTGGTTCGATCCCGGGTTTCGGCAAGCAGGCAATGGGCAATTTTTTTTAAGTGTTCCAACTCTCTTTATGCATCATTTTTAAGTGCTACTACTTTAATTGTGATTTTAAACTGCATCTGCATTTATGGAATTGATAAAGAAGTATATCTAATGTACTGCCAACTACTAGGCCACAAAGGAGTAGCATTTGGTTCAATAGGTTTCTGAAAGGTCTGGCTAAAACACTTGAAAAATTATGTAACTATGCAATGTAATGTGCTTGTGTTAAATACCAGTAGACAGCAGAACGCACCAGAGGAGCCTCAATGGGACTGCGGTAGGTATATGGGACCTCCTATGGTACATTTGGATTCTCTGACTGTGTCTCAGCTGTTCTGATCTGAGTGCCAGCCAGGGTGTGTACAAGCAAGAAGGCCTCAGTCCAAGAGAGCAGGCCTGGGACCACAGGGCACCAAATGGGTCACGAATTTGCGTCATTCCTTTTGAAACCGGAATGAACAGCCAGCTGGCTCTCTGTGGTGATGTGTTAATCAGCAGCGCAATGATAATGAAAAGACAGAAAGCGGTTCAGGGATCTAACAAGGTGCAAAGTGTTCAGATGGTTTGTGTTTGCATACATAATGTCTGCAGACTCAGAAAGACACTGAAGAGGACTGGTAACAGGAAGGCAGTTGAAGTAGAACAGGTCTGCAGCGTTTAGGACTTAGAAGCTGCAGTAATATTCGAACTTCCTCTGAAGAAATGTGACAGTGCTCAGCTGAATGTACTGCAGTTACCAAATATGATATCAGAATACTGAACACTTAAATTATCCTGTAAATAAGACAGTTTTTAAGACACTGGGCGACCAATGTTACTCTGCATTTTTAATATGGATTGTTATATTTAACAGTGACAATGCCGAGAAAACAATGTACACCTTTTCAGCTTAGCCACGCTTATTTAAAACCCAAACTTTGGCAGATCATTCAAATTAATTGTATGCATTTTCATTGTCTCTCCTCCCTCATTTGTTGCCATGTAATTTGTCACCACATAATATCCTGTGCTGTTGGTTATGCAAGGTTCCCTCTCTCTTCCTCTTCATTGTTGTTCACACTTTCCACTGCTGTCATCTGGTTTCCTGCTGGCTGTTTTCCCAGTGGTCTTGGAGAGCAACAAAGAATGCCTGGAGAAGCCAATCAAGCCCAGTTCACCAATTCAGTTTGGAGGTTGAATAAAAACCTCACAGGTGGAGAGCGGTCCAGCCAGCCGGGCGGATGGACAGGCACAAGGAAAGGATGTTTTTGCTCTAATTAATCAAAAAAAAAAAAAAAATCTATTCAGTAGCGTTCCATTTTCAAGCAGCTCCCACAGACATCTCGACTAATTTGGAATGGCTTCAAGGCTTGCATAACTGGAGCAAAGTGACTTCTAACCGGCAAACTTTCTGTGCCATTTGCCAAACAGATTGAACAGGTTGAACTAGAAGCAGAGTGGTTCATGACATACGACTTGGCAGGTTTTAGAAATATGCTTTCATAAAGTAAAAAGAATAAACGATCATCGTTATTAGGTTGAGAGTGTGACATCACGCTAAATTCTTATTATTTATGGGAAAAATACAGAAGAAGCTGCAACTGCAAAACTGCAAAATTGAATTGGTATCTGTACAATTTACAGAAATGTTTAACAGTGCTGAGAGACTGTTACTATTATGCTTTTTTTTTTTTTTTTTTAAAGACTGGTACTGGTTTAACTGTGTCTGTCTATCTCCAAAAGTTGATTCTGTTCATCTGGACGTAACGTTTTGTGGGAGAAACTTTTTGGTCCTGCAGCTGACCTGCAGTCAGCTGAGACTGAAGAAGTCACTTGGATGAGTGACGAAATGTTTCTCCCACAAAACGCTACGTCCAGATGAACAGAATCAACTTTTGGAGATTTACTTCCCTGGATGATTGAGAATGCATCAAGATGTGTCTGTCTAAACCTCACAGATTTCTTTGATTATTTTTCTAGCTATATATAAAGCAGCAGTAACTTTTCCAGGTTTTATATTCCTGTACTATTCAGTGTCCTACTCAGGTGTAGTAGAACAAGCTGTAAACACCAAACATGACACGAAACATGACCTGCTAAAGTTTATATGCTGATGGCGTTAGCAAATGTCTATTTACACATTTAGCATATACAGAGCATCATTACTGTTCTCTGGGAGTCATGTTTTTGGTCACCGGATTAAATTAAATCCTGTGTTTACACTCTCTCTGCCTTTGTTTATAACTTCAATGGATAATTGGAAAAATCTGTCTCTTCAGCTGCTGAATGTTCTTCTATGTCACCGACTATAAACAGTGATTAAAGGGGGGAAAAGAGAGTCAACAGCTGTCATCCCTGTATGTGAGCCGGATTTTAAAACGCACCATGGGTACGACCTACGACTATCATGTGTACCCACATGTTCAGCTTGTGTTCAGATTTTAATTTTATTACTATCCAGTACCACTCTGTGCACATTTGCTTGTCTGTCTCTATTCATCAAGAAAGAAAACTGGAAGCCAGGCCTTGTTAAAAAAAAAAAAAAGATTGACATTGGCTTCTGTTGTTAATGCTGATAAGACAAGAGACAGCAAAAGAGGACATGACAGAGCGAAAAAGTTAACGACACAGTCACTGTAAAATTAAAGAATAACCTCTTTTATTCCTAAAGGCTTTATGTGTCAGGAAATAATATTAAAACATTTAAATAATCTGGTCCTTACCAAGTCTTAAAGTTAGGAAAACCTACAGAGGAACTACAAAAACCCAAAAGCTACATCTGCAGATGTTTAGGTAAGTTTAGGTAGGTGGTTCTTAAAAGCTACTGAATCATGGAGTTCACACAGCTTCTGCATTTTGGTTTAGTTTTTATTAAACAAATAATGACATGGTGTAATATGTCAAATGTTGTTGTTCACCTCAGGTTGTATTTAAATCATTTTACAACCTGGCAAGGACCAGATCATTATACATATATAAAGCCCTAAAATTTACTTTCTTTTACCCTGACTGCAGGTGCATTTTAACCTGACTGCACACTTTCCTGCTATGTCCTTGTTAAGAATACACAAAAAACTATATGTGGTCAAAATGAATACATGACCACTTTAGCAAGTGATCTGAGTGATTGATCACACTGGATCTTGGCAGTTATTTTTAGTGCTATCCAAATGTGATCACTTGGATTACAAAAACGTACACATGCATAAACGTACACGGTCGGCCTTTATTATCATTAAAAACTTCCTTTTTTGACAAGTAAAACATATTACGTGACGAGGACCTGATCAACTTCTCAGCCTTTGTTTACAGTTTCCCCAAAAGTTGTCTTTCGTGTTTGATGGTATGAACAGTCAGATACCTTAAACCACAGTCAGCATCATCCAAACTGTCAGATGCAAGGCAAGTATTTTTCTAAGGAGGTCTTGTTGTAAAGCTCTTGTGACATAACCCACCATGATCCATACAGTCATGGTGTGACAAGGGCTTGTTATCTGAGGGAACAGTGACTGACCCCCGCTTTTGTCCTTTGAGACAATAAGTAGGCATTGTCTCCTCAGACTGACTGAGTTCAAAGTAACAAACCCACTCAATGTTCCTTGAACGAGCTCCAAGGACATTAGGAAAGCTTGATTCTCTGTGTTAATCTGTGCAGATGTCATCTCATAGAGTTGTGTTGTTCTTTCACAGCACTGCACTGACCTTTGTAATTGCTTGGGCGCTGATCTACGTCATTATATCAAAGCCGCAATTGAGTAAAGTCTGCTGTCCTTGCTCTTTTGTTCTCTGCTGAACAATGCAGCTGGACTGGCAGCTGGACTTTTGTAATAAAATTAAAAAAAAATGCTTCAAATATAATAAAGGTATCTGAGGTAGTTATGCATTACTGGAAAAAAATCTCTAAGAATTTTGTTTTTTGTTAACTTATGGAAAATAATCTACATTTATCTTGTCTGACTAGACCTTTGCTTTCTTCAGTGTATATGTGGTTGGACCACAGGGAAGGTTTGAAGGGTTGTGTAGTTTATGAGCAGGTTTTCATAAGCCAGATGAAGATCATTGACATCATCCACCGGAGACTGACACCACCAGGTGCCCCGGTCACGGTGCTCTGTCTGTGAACCTCCATGTTCGAAAAATTTCAAACACATCACATTCAGTCGTCCCCGTGCTTCTACATTTCACATCCTTTCCCTTTGACTCACACAGGTCACAAAGGTTAATGACCACAGTCGCGGCTGTTACCCAATGCGCTGTGTCACCATGTGCTCTCCAAAAAAGTATTGTCGTCTTAGCCAATCTATCCCTTCCTTCTTCTCTGATGTAAATGTGTGTATGTTTTAGCACGTGTGTTTCACATGGGGTGGTGCCTCTGAGGTTTTTCTACCATCTGCCAAAGGCTTAATAAATGGCCAAATTTAAAATAGAAACTGAGTAATGCATTTAGGAGAGGCCCTGAGATTACAAGAGACAGAGTGGGCTCCAGAAAGCAAACACTTTAAAAATGTGTGCCCATTCTCTCTCTTTGTCACTGTTCATAAGTGATCTCTCTCTCTCACTCTCTCACACACACACACACACAAAGAGAGAGAACATGGGTGGATGTGTCTCTGGAAAGGATTTGTCTATTGATATCTGTCTGGGGCCTGGCTGCCTGCCACCCCTCACCCCCACACTGCAAACTCAAGTTCATGACCTGTTATGCAACTCTGCTCATTGGCCATTGTAACAGATTAAAAACACATCTGCATCTAAAACAGATGTAGTTTCCATTCGTCACTTAAAAGTAAGTAAGTAAGAAATCACTCATTTGACACCATGCAATAATACTTATGCTCCAGTATTGTAAATATATACAGTGCTGTGAAATGCATTAACAATTTTGTTAATGCATAATATATTTTTTTTTACATATTTGTCACATGTAAGTGATTCATATCAAGTTAATTTGAATTTTAGACAAAGATAATATGACTAAATACAAAATACAATTTTTAAGTGATGATTTCATTGATTAAGAGATAAAAGCTTCAAAACCTACCTGGCGCTATGCAGAAAACGAACTGTCACCTAAACGTAATAACTGGATGTGCCACGACCTGCAATCAAGCATGTGTGATAACTGGCAACGAGTCTTTCACATTACTGTAGAGGAATTTTGTCACACTATTCTTTGTAGAATTACTTTAATTCAGCCACACTGGTATGGAGGACCAGCACAATTTATTATTATTATTATTATTATTATTATTATTATTATTATTATTATTGGGGGGATGTGTGTGAGTCTTCTGGTTCTCCACAGTTTACAGTCAAAGCATCTCAATCTGATTTCAGTCCAGACTTTAACGAGACCACTTCAAAAACTTACATTTGTTATATTTCCGAGGTGGACTTGCTGGTGTGTTTCAGATCACTGTCCTGCTGTTCACTCAAGCTTCTGGTTATGAACAGATGGCCGCACATTCTCCTTCAGGATTTTCTGGCAGAGAGCAGAATTCATGGTTCCATCAGTTACTCATCCTGGATGAGTCATCAGGCAGCAGCAAATTTCTGACTATATTTTTGTTTGATGATCTGAAACATTTAAGTAGGACAAATGTACACAAATGGTAAGAAGTCAGGAAGGGGTGAAATACTTTTTTGCAGCACTGTGAATTGTTTTGTAGTGAATAAAACAGCCCACACAAGTAAAAACACCACAGTGACATAGCCAAAGCAGTGAAAAAGCACTTTATTTATTGTTGTTTTTTCAGCTAAGATTTAAAGTGTGTTTTTGGCTGGTAAACAAAATGTCTATTGACTGTTTGTGTACTTAAAAATTACATTTTAATATTAAGTTTGCAAAATATTTTGACAACTTTGCATTCGGTTTCTTCTGGCCTTAAGTGTGTTATCCTATCTTAAATCTGAATATATCTTAAACATATAAAACAGGAAATATAGCAAGTAAAATAGCAACCTAGCATTCCTCATGTGCCAGCTGTATAAAATTACAGAAGAGGATTAGGGCCACTGGAATAAAAAAAGTGGGCACGTCTTTTTTTCCCTTCTTTTCCAGAATTCTGAGAAAAAAGTCAGAATTCTGAGATTAAATCAGAATCAGAATCAGGATACTTTATTGATCCCTAGGGGAAATTATTTTGGTTACAGTGCTCCAGTATAAACAGTAACAAAGACAGACAATACACTAAGTAAGAAATAGACACAATATATACAATATATACATGCATATCTATACACATATAAGTCACTTATTGATAAATAGCTGAATAAGAAAGAAGAGCATGTGCAAAAAGGGTGCAGCTATTGCAGTATACAGCGTGTTAAGGGGATGAGTTGTACAGAGAGATGGCCACAGGCAGGAATGATTTCTTGTGTCGTTCAGTGATGCTTTTTGGTAATCTCAGTCTCTCACTGAACGTGCTCCTGTGACTGACGAGCATGTCATGGAGTGGGTAAAGTCACAATTCTGACTTTTTTCTCAGAATGGAAAAGAAGAAAAAAAGACGTGCCCACTTTTTTTTCTTTCGGTGGCCCTAATCCTCTTCCATATAAAATAGGGCTGCAAATAATGATTAATTAAAAAAAATTGTGCAGTTTTACACTTTAGATACATTTACTTTTTCTCTGTTATAGTCCAATAAATCAGTCACACATTGAAAGTTTCACTACTTTCTAACGAGTATTTCTATTATGCTTGCCTTTTGTTTGCTTTTAACTACTAATTCTTCAGGTCTGCTTAGACTATATATTTTCTTCTTCTTCTGTTTTTGGTATCCTCCCATTCACGTTATGCCTATGAGCATGGACTTCTTTACATCACCTTACATTACCTCTGGAAACCTCTGAGGACTCACTAAAAGCTTAGGTATCGTTTTAAGCCGCATCTAAAACATGATACAGGGATTCCCCTGCCTGAGTGGGGACATTGGCTGGGATGGCTGGCCTCCCCTGAGCTGGATAGTGCCTCTGGAAACTGCAGTCAGGTGGTTGCATGGATGATGACAAGCTGTCATCGGACTGAAAATAAAATTCGGAGCCATACATTTCACAGAGACTTCTCGTTTTCATCTCCCACAGTGCTTGCGTGCACGCTTGACCCAGACATGTTTAAACGTTCTTTTTTCTTTTCCCCCAGTCAGATTTACTGCACAATAATTAATCATTTAATCTGTATTTAGTTTCTACTCTTACATCTTTGTCCCATGTCTTCAGGGTTCCACTGCTATGGGTTTGTAGTCTGTACTATGTGTTTCAGGACCATTGCTTGTATTATGTGCTTGAAATGCACATTACACTTGGCTGCTGTGTTCTACTTTCTGTCCACAGAAAGCCGAAAATGTGAAAAGTCTCTGCAAAATGACCAGGACCTGAGTGAGATCATGTGCAGAGGCTGTTTATGCAAAGTAACAGGTCAAGTAAAAAGATTTTTTTTAAAAATGGTAAGTTGAATGATTCTGGTATATCCTGCCAGACAACTTGTGACATGCTACTTTTTTGGAACTAGCTTTGCTTGAACTATTATTTGTTTGGAACTATATTCAAACAGCTTTAGTAACCCTTTAAAAGTCATTTATAGCTTTTGCATAAAAACCACAGTGCGTAACCTTTCTATTCCAGTTTTTGATTACATCAGAGGCATTTCTCACAAGTCTTACCCTTGTGATGCTCATTCGGTTTGCCTGACGTCTCATACAGAGATTCCTTAAACGCATGCGGTTTTTCGAAGTTAATCTCACTGTCACTCAGCTCCTGTTAATTTGGCAAACCTCTGATCTGGAGGATCTTGTTACACACATATCCGATGGAGTGTTTCCTGCGGTAGAGCTAGCTGTGAGCTTTAAAAAATGGGATCTATATTTATGACCTGATTTAACTTGTTTGGGCAGTTTTCATCATTTGTATGCACACTGTAGAAATTTACACATTTGCCTAATAATCAAAAGCTTACTGGTTCAGTCTTTGGAGGAGACACTAATCTCTTTTGGGGTTGCGTCAGGAAGGGCATCCGGCATTTAAAAAATGCCAAATAAGGTGTGTGGCACTACCTGCTGTGGCAGTGAATAAAGGAGCAGCCAAAATTAGCTTTACATGCATAAGGCTTTACACTTTGAGTTGTTATGGAGACATCCCACATACCTTACTTCTAATAGGCTGTTGTCACCACAGTGAGGCTACCTGCCCAGCAAGCATTTGTAGGATTGTTTTAATGAGAGTCACAGAGTATTAGTATTATACTGTGTCAGAAAACCTTTGAAATGCTGCCCTATTGCCTCAAGGTGTAAAGCATAGCGTAGTCCACAGCTTTTCACCAGCACAGGGTGAAATAGATGCTTGACACTAAATGGTGTCGTTATAGAGAGAAAGCGACACTGCGCTGCTGCTAGGCCCACATATCTAAGAATGGCTGAGTCCTAGAGCCACTAATGCTTCTTTGACCTTCTTGAATAATTTAGACGCTTACTCGTTTCAAGCTGGGCTATCGTTCCTGTTTATGGCTGCCACTTAGCAGTCGGTCATCATCTCTCAGTCATGGAAGGTGTGACGAGTTTTAATCCCGAGATTGGCGATAATCTCCCCACCATCTTAATTTTTTTCTGCTTAGTTGCTGTGAGCCCAGTTTGAAAATGGCAAGCGTGTTCCTGGGAGGTTCAGCGTGAGGACAGATCCCTGGCCCATGCCAGGGAAACCAGTTGGACAGAGAAATAGAGCGAGATATTTGTCATTGAGAGGACGAAAGCGGTTCTGTTCAGTGCGTGACCGCTCCGAGTAGTTGTGGTATAATGTTGAACAAATGCCAGCTGCATTCCTGTTTCCACCTCACTCTCTGTAGCTCCCACCCTGCCATTCAGGCAGACTCATTAAGTGCCCTTTTGTTGGGGGGATTACAGAGTTTATATTTAACCTGTGTTCTCACTGTCAGTGGACTGCCGAAGCAGTGGCTGGCAATGCCAGCTGTGGTCATCTGGTGTCTCACTCCCACAAGTGTCTCCACACATTGTCAGCCTCTCTGCCTCTCATCTCTCTGCTCCCGGGACTTTTCTCCCTCTCAACAAATCAGAGCTCCCCATCTATTCCAGTTATTGTTTTATCTATATTTGCCAATACAGGTTCAAGTTTCTTTCGCGTGAGGGTCCAACTTGGCACACGCAAGACCTGAGCACCACGAAAACTGCCTCTGATTTTAAGCCATTGTCTTGCACCTGATTAGTTAGGCATCCCATGTTTTCTGAAATCTTCCCAACTGTACTGAGTGCGTTTGTGTGCATGTACATATAAAGTGCCTTGAGGCGACTGTTGTTGTGATTTGGTGCAATATAAATAAATTGAATTGAATGTACGTGTACACATAGAAACATGCATTCACGCAATGCACTTTTCCTTGTCTGCCTCTATGAGTGTGCACTGTGGCTTCAGGGACATAGTGTGCTCATCATGCTGAGCAGAATGACTCGTTTGACTTCTAATTTGTCACTGACTCATACAGAATGCAGTTTTATGGCTTTAACAAGTCCTTAATAGCAGAAACGTTGTAATAGTAGATGAGGTTTAAGACATGGAAGCAGCAGATTCTATTTTTGGGGTTTTGTTTTGCGTCTCTTTGTGGCTGAGTGTTATTTTGACCCAGATGACTTTTTTAGTAGCATATGCAGAGTGTGTGATAATTCTGAAGTGGTGCTCGTGTCGTTTTTTGCTATTGCACGTAGACCAGCATGCACTGTTCTTGAAGCACACTAAAGCAGGCAAAGGGTGTTTTTGCTTCAGCTGAGCAACGACTCTCATTGGTGTGCAACAAACACTAGACTCTCTCTCTCTCTGGACTTTCTGCCTCGTGTTTCCTCTTCTGCTTCCTCAGGCTAAGTTTCTATCTCTCTCTGTCTGACTAAATCTTAGGTTTTGTATTAACCAGTCAAGGCATGATAGAGTTTTGGATGTATGTTTTGGGCTGGCAGATACAGATCAGGCATTTTGGCTCCTGTGTTCAGTACATAGGTATGGATCTAAATGTTCTTGCCAAGTGATAGGAATCGCTATGTATCTAGGATCCCCCCTGACGCCCACCGCGCAGCCACAATTGAAAATAGATGTGCATAATTTGGCTGAGCTCTTACAGGTCTCTTTCAAAGGCTACATGCTGAGCAAATATCCGGAGGCTACTTCGTACCTCGGACTATAGATGGGTGACAAATGGAAAGAAACCCCTTCTTGAGATCTGGTGCCATTTTCAAATAAACCCTTCAGAACCTTTAAACCCTTCTTTCATTGATTTGTCCCTGTTTTAGTGATGATCGGTCTTTTGTGATAGTAATGAATAGTTTGGACTTATTTGCAGATGACTCAAACCTATACTGTGAATATATATATATCTGAGAAACTTTTATACCATTTTCTTCTTTCATCCATCTATACTTCCTCATGAAAGCACAGGATGCTGTCAAAAACTATTTGGTACTAAGTCATAGGATCTACATAAAATACAATTTGTGAAGTTACTCATTATCTGTTTGTGTTAAGGTTGTACAAGGAGGATGCCCTTTCATTATCAAGAAAATAAAATGAAATGTAGTCAAATAATACTTTAGTTTATAAAATGAGTCAAATATTAATGAGCCCGTATAATAGACTGATTAAATGTGTCTTAGAAAAATTCATAAATTAATACATTTATCATAAAAATAAATGTATTAATGTATTAATTTACCCTCAAAAGACCCAAAGTCTTTCGTGGCATGCATTTTTAATTTCTCTTTGCTATTTGGGCTGATTGGGACCTGATGAATGTAAAAACAAAGAATTATCTTTTACCTGATTTTGCTCTACAAGGGTCGGATATCCACATATGAGGGCATTTGTTTTAATTTTCGATAGAGCAGTGGCAGAATGTCCTGCATGCGCACAAAAAAATCCAACCTGTATTGAAATTAAAATAAATATGTTAACAATTCATTCTGTTTTGAAGTGTGAGTCAGTAAGTGACCGGTGACTGGCTGCTCCAGCCAATGATGCGATTCACATTTGTATATATGCAGCTAATCAGCGTAGTTGACAGGCTATGACAGCGTCCTTATGTGTCGACACCGGTGTTTTAACTAGGAAAGCGGCTGATGTGGAGTGAAGCCACGTTTGCAATGTTTGTTTTTTTCCTGAATACTATCATTGTTTGTATTTACTGTGTGGAGAAACGGTATAACGGCGTTTTATAAGGAGAGCACTGGAAAGCACTCTCAGCCTGTGAGCAAAAACAAAACCAAAAACCACCAGCCTTTCCTATTGGTGGAAAAATGCACCATGTCTACCAATCAAAAAATGATATGGCAACATGGCATTTAGTTGTTTAGGAAGGGGGAAGTTTTAGGAGTGACGGCGTGTTTTGAGATGTGTGAGATTTGCGACATTTAGCATGTTTGGAGTCTAAAGTTAGTGTGTTGTCTTGTGTAGTTAGTGTGTAGTGTAGTCAATAGTTTTGTTGTGTGTGTCAGAACAATGAGGCGACTGCTGAATGTTACAGGTGTTACAGCAGTGATACATCTCCTGTTGTCAGGCCTGCAGGTATCAGGCTGTTGTTCTCCTTTATCTCATAGTGGACAGAAATTATTTTTTGGAGTGGCACAAATAATTTGTGTGGCATCAGATTTGATGCAGAACAGCTGATTGTTCTGTAAATAGTTTGAAATGTTTATTTAAAAAAACGCCTTGGCTGCATTTTTAGGTAAACAGCTGCAAAAAACTTTGTTGTTTGCAAAACTCAGTTACTTTTTTTTTAAAGAAGTAACTATATAATTAATTGCCCAACATTGGTGATTATATACTGTATTTTGCAGACAGAGAGTTACAGACTCTCTCCCAGACCACAGACTCATACTCATAATACAAGTCAGAGCTTTATTTTAAAAAAAGGAGTTCAAGTTATTTTTTACTTCCAATAGTGTTAACATACGACACAGGTCATGAACAAGACTTTTTAAAAATTTCATTGTAAGTGGGCTAAAGCAGTTAATTAAAAAATAGTTTAACATAAATGTAAATGCTGTAATTTGATTATTTTAATAAACCATGTAACTTGGATGGATCTGATGCTGGCGTGACCACAGTGCACACGTCTAATGTTGCTCACAGTGGTCCAAGGGACCGCTCAGGGAGTTTGTGTGTTTGCTCAGACACATGAAAAATTAGAGGGAACATTGCTCGTAAGGGATATCAGGCCCTTGTTGAGCAGAATTTAGTATTTTGGTCTAGACAAACCCATGTGATGTCCACATATGTGGATGTCAGGTCCTGCAGGAGGTAAATTAATAAACTAAACTTATAAATTAATTAACAATACAGATAATTACTAAAGAAATTGCATGTTTCTATAGTGGTTAATCCACAGGTATGCACAGGCTCTTTAATCAAAATGATATTTTTAATGCTAAAATATAATTAATGTTTGAATCCATGCATTTTTGAATTAACATTTTTAGAAAAGCTCAAAAAATGAATCAAATAGTAAAGCACATCATTATCTTTGATTAAGATGCAAAATTACAGTTATGTTCATGTGCATCCCCAACCTGTTTGGGAATTCAGTTTGATGCTGCTGTTTTAAGATAGAGGAAGGCTCATTCTTATTACTTGGGCTTATGCATCTGTAATGTGCACTGGATCACTTCTGCTGTATCAAAATAGAAAATCGAATTCTATTTTGGGTAAAGAGAATTAAGCCTTATGAAGAAATTAGGGCAGATAGGCTTAGCCTTCAGGCCTGGACAAAGCAGACACAAAAATGGGGTGTAGATTGGGAGCCAGCTCCACCATATTTTGAGGTTTATGAGGTTTGTGGTGAAATCACAGACATGCAAATAGTCAGGACTCAACTTTGAATGGTGTATCTGAAAATGGCACCATTTCTGTAGGTTCACACAAAAAAGACCTCAAAGGAGATGTCGACCAAATTTAAATCAGGTACATTTCTTACTATTTTTTGGAGTCACAACTTTTTGATTGCTCCTTATATCTAACATTAACAGTTGCCAAATGTCAGTCTGGTTAACCTAGAAAACTGTCTTTAACCTTATTTATGAAGCATTTATTTTTAATAGCAAAATGCAGTAAACAGCATGTAGCTCCATGGTTAAATTCAGCACAGTGTACTTGCAAAAGTGACGCTAGTTCATATTCTAACAAAATATTTGCAGGAAAGATGAAGTTAAAAGTGTAAAAGAGCCACAGGATTGCTATACATAGCTTCCTGTTCAGTTTGTGGTCATTCTAGAGAGGATCTGTTTCCTGTTTACATCCCTATATATTAACCTGTTAACCCCCCTACATATTCTGTTAACCCCCTACATATATTTTTATTTCTTTATATTCATTGATTGTTACAGATGTTATCTGGCTAACTGTTAAAGATTGGGAGGGTATAATAAGCTTTCTGTTGTACATCACTTAGATTTCCTCTTTTCAACCTCCATGGGCCCCAGGTATTCTCTAGACCCCCTTTGGACCAGCGCCAGGCTTACAATCAGCACCCACTTAGAGACCATCTTCTGATTCATCAGCCTCCCCACAACCCTGCATATCTGTCACCTCCACTGCTCATTATCCAGGTACAGAGCTTTATATTAGGATAAAAGCAGCCACACTAATGGGTGGAGAGTCAAAAAGGTCATTTCAGTTTTAAATGAAGTGGAGGATGAGAGGTTAACAGCGGGTATTGAAGTTTCACCCCATTTTGTCCCAAAATGGAAGTTTCTTTCTCCTTTAGGCATCAGTTTTGTGGACTGAGTGTAATCTGTACTGTGTCATCTTGCTGGCTAGTCTTTTGCTTTGAGAGGATGAAGTGCTTATTATGTTGGATAAATGCTGCTGTTTTGGGGGAAGATTGAGGACTGGATGTTCACTTGACAAAGAGATTGAAATGATGGCTGCATTAGTACGGGAAGGGGTGTAGTTTCTGTATGGGAGGAGGATCCTTTGGAGGGGGATGTGGATGGGCTCATCTGTAATCCTCTGACATGTGCGCTGTTTCTCACGTGCACACACAACCACTGCAGTGCAGAGCAATCTATGGCACAGAAACATGCTGCACTGCTGCCAGTGCAGCCCACGCTGCTTTGTAGCAGCCAACGTCCCCGCCCACACACACTTGAACCCACTGTGCATTTCAGTCCCTCCGTAGACGTTTCTGTGCTGTTGTACCTGTGCTACAGTGGAGCGTTGGAGTGCATCTTCACGCTGACCTTTTTCTGCCCTGCCACAAAAATCTGCACATTAAGGCCACGGGGATGCTTGTTGGTACATTTTGAAAGCAGTTTCTGGTCTTTGCAATTATGTGAATCACTTCTAATTGACTGCTTCTTGACCTACTTACAGATTTAGAACTGGTTGTCCTATTTGTGTTCTCCAGTTAAATTATACAGTTTAATACCAATAAAAAAGCTGTTTGGTTGTCATCACTTAAGCAGGTCCAGTAAAGGGTAAATAAATAAACATAAACTAACAGCTACAAGTATTTTACAGCTGACATCAGTGATGTCAGTGCTTTCATCAGTGTGAGACACAGAGTTCACATGCAGCCTGTGCTGCAAGCCGTGTGAGCAGCAGTCAAAATATTAGGCAGACTATCACTGAACCACAGCAAGCTTTTGTTTCCCATCACAATAATGTGCATCTAATAGTATGTGCATGTACTTGAGGTCAGTCAGCACCAAGCTTCTAAGTTGCTGTAAGTGGACACCGTATTAGAGTCTGATCTTACCGTATTATGTTTATGCACGTGTGTGGGTTTTTTCCAAGGATTAATATTCATCTGGGCAGCAGTCAGCAAGAGCTGAGACTGTGTGGGCCTTCTTCACGCCGAGTTAGTTTACAGTGTAAAGTGGCCTGGAAGGGTACTCTTGCCTTCAGGGCTGTGGTCACATTTCTTTTAATAATATGATAGCAGGTCTCAGCCATTAGTATGTCTGACTTTACTCATACTATTATCCTTCAGTCCTCTCTCCACATCTCTCTTTTCTTCTTTTTCATCTAAATATTACTCACTCCACTGTTTCTTTTTTCTTTGTTTACTAAAATTACTGCCTCTTTTAAGTATGGCTCTGGCCCTTCCTTATAAAGACATAAACAGAGATGCACGTGGTTGGACAGTGTGCTGTCACCTCTTGTTATGGCGCATGTCCTTGTTGGGTAGAAAGTAGCTGTATCCAAATGGCTGCATTTGGCTGTGCACATTAGTGTGTAAGTGTCTGCATAGAGCCTTGTTATAAAGATTACACTGAGGACATTCCATGGTGTTTATGTCAGATCACAGCTTTTAAAGGTTTACGATGAGGGATATGTGTGCTATTCCTGTAGGTGAAAGACGTGTGTGTATGTTTTTATTAGGTCTGAGAAATGCGCTGTTGTACTAAATGATGTTTAGCGTTCGCTCTGTTCCGTCACCTCGTGCAAAGTGGTAGATAGCTGGAGTTGACACACTTCGGAGGTGGGATAATGTCAGTAATTCACATACGGTATTCAAACACACGTGCAAACCCATGCGGGTTAGTTGTGTGCTAGTTATTTTTACAGAACGTGTAACAGAAATGGAAACACTTGACCGTAGTTGACTGTGCCTGTGTATGAAGGAACATCAGAGCAGATTTTTGATGCGTCTTAGCTTGTATAATGACATTGTAATTACATTGTTATTACAAATAAATTACTGCTGGAAAACTATTGATACTGCATTCAAAAGTAAAAAAAAAATAAAAAAAATACAAAAAAAAAACCGTTAATCACTGGGTTGTGCATTTACAACTGCAGCATCTGCAAAATGTTGTTGTTGTCTGTCTTGGAAACTGTTCAAATACCGACACTGTCATGGTCCCTTAAGGCAAAGGAGGAGTGATGAGTGTTGTTGACATGCTACTATGTCAAGAGCCCTATCTATAGGATTAGCAGAATGAGGGCTTCCAGCCATCGTGCAAAGAACAAGTTGACGAGATGCCTTAAGTCCTGTATGACAGGCATTATTTCTCTCAGCATCTTGCCCGACTCCAAGCTTCCTGGCAAAGACAGAGAGCCAATAATGGATCTATTAAAATGTTTATGCAAAACTAACAAAAGCCAGTAATTTTTTTAACAGCCTTGCCATAGAACTGCTGTTCTATCTCTGTTATAATCTTCATTCTTTAGTTTTTGAAAACTAAATCAGAGAGTGTGGGCGTGCAAATGCCTTTTGACCTTTCTCAGCTGCAGTGGAGGAACTCAGCCAGTTAGCCATGGGAAAAGTTCATGCAAGGCCTGTATGAGCACAATCCCAGACCCGGATAAATCCGTATGGACTATGGGTTCAATGTCACTGATATGCTAACGTTACCAGTTGTGAAAATAATATCTATGAAAACATTATTTGAATAATATAGTGACCTTTTCTTAAAAGTATTTCTGGGTATCATAGCTTAATGACAAAATCTGCTCCTTTTGACTTATTGTGCTGTCAAATTAGTGATGAGTTGTTTCCTTCAATGAAACTGCTGTGTTCATGAGACGTTAAGTAGCACCCAGGAGTCCATTAGCAGTTCTGTGTCAGACAGGAGCTGGTAACCTGCATTGTGTCAATGGACTGGAGCCAGCTCAGTCTCTCTCGAATGCTTCTGTGTCACAGTGTCTGTGTGTGTGTGAAAGAGAGACACTTTAAGCATGTGGCAAAGCTTAATCCAGGAAGTACGTGACGTCTACGTTCTCATTTCCTGTACATTGCTGAGCTTTACAGCTTCACAAGTACTGCCCTAAGTCAGTGACTCGCCATCCAGTCACAAACTTTGGCAGTACTCCTGGATTAACAGTTACTGGGAAGACCGTATTATACTAAGAAGCATTGTCAGTCCTCTATCCTGTTTTAATTAATTAGATGACCAAAGACAAGTCAGAGAAGAGTTTTGCATCTATCTCGTTAGACAGACTTTAAAGGCTTGATTTAGGATGACATGCCATCCTCTTGGCACTATACTGAGACTAAATAATTAGCTAATTAATGCTGGATCATTTGCCACTTGCAAAGGATTGGTGTCTTCTAGAACAAGTTCTAGCTGCCCTACTTTTTGCACTCCAGAGTTCTTTGTTATTTTCATGCTCCAGCAAATCATATTTATTGCACATCTTCTTGCCCTGAACCAAATACACATGAAAAAAAAATTATAAAATAAATTAGGTCTACAAATATTGTCCTTTTGAATTTCTTAGTTTTTTACAAGTCAAAACATCTGGTAACATACTGTGTAATTGTTTACAAATGATTTATAAGCCATTTAATTTGGTAATGGAAATATTGATGCCTCATCTTTACACTCAACATGGTTTGGTCAGAGAAACCGGTCCAGCCTGTGTGTGTGTATGAGTGCGATGCCCTCATTGCTCACACCCACATGCATTTATGTACACACTTGTTAAACAGATAGAAAGAACCGTGCTCATCCTTTAGCTGTAAAAGTTTAAAAATCTTCTTTTATTGATATCCATATGCACAAAAAAGAAATGAGTACTAACAGGGAATAGAAAGAGAGCTCCTGCAATTTTCCCATATTAGCTTTATTTTATTAGCGCCTTAATAATTACAAAAGGAAAGACGGAGCCAGAGGCCTTAAGGCCATTACAGAGCACGTCACAAAAAAAGATGACGAGAAATTCCCAGCTTTTTGGATGCAAACTTGTAAATCCACACCAAAGGCTTGTGTTTTTGTGAAAAATTTGTCCTCAAAATATGCACTGTGGAAAAAAGAAGATATGGCGTTGATATCAAGCAGTGATGAGCCGGTCCTGATGTTTCTAAACAAGAAAAGGAAGAACCTGATATTCTGGGTTCATACAATTTTCAAGAGAAGGCAGCAGCAGGGAGAATTTCATGGTTTGATCTAGGAGTTAAAGCTGTATCATGACCACTTTTGTACATATTTTAGCATTTCAATGGGGAAGTTTGAGCTTTTGTTGGCAGGGTTAGGACATCTGAGGAGGCAGAGAAATCATTTCAGAGAGACGATTGATCCAGAGCAACGTTTAGCTGCGTGTCTGATTCGTCCAGCAAAATTACACAGTTGATTTGAACAGCTGCATTAAAAGTGGAAGAGTCCGAAAAATATTTTTAGCACACAAAACATTCACACATGTTTATGTGCCTGGCGTGTAAAAGCCTTTAGACTGCTGAATGCTTCCCATGAGGTGCTGAGCACTTCTCCATTCCCATGTCTTTACATGCTGCTTTTCTGTCTTCTGTCTTGTGTAGTTTGTGTGTGGCTCTGTTTATTATTTGTGTGTATTGTTGCTTCTGCTCGTCTACCAACCAGTTATGGCAGACAGCTGCCTCTGGCAGAATCCTGCTCAGAGAGTGGCTGAGAGTTTCTTCCTTTATGTGTAATCATTTTGACAGCTTCAGGTTTATTTGCATGCATGACAAAAAGGACAAGACCAAAAATAGACTGTACAGCCATGGTTGAAATTTGACCAGTAGGTACAACGATAAGTCTTCTATGTATGCCCTCACTGGCCATAGTGGCAGCCACTGAATTGTTTCCTCTCAGTGTGATTCCTGTGTATAATTGTCTGTTGCTTTTGGCATGGTGCAGACTTCGTTTTATAAATAGCTACTTTTTGTCCTGAATTGCCAACAGCATGTGTTATTTTTAGTGCTGGATTAGGTGTTTGGTGACCCATGAGGATTTGATTACCAGGTTTATCGGGCTCAAAGCGAGGTGATCAGTCTGAAAATTGACCCCTTAAATCTCCACACAGGTAAGATTATCCTTTTTCCACTGTGGCCATGCCGTGTGCCAGATCAGGTATATCAGAACATGTACAAGCTTGTGTAGTGAGATGTTTTGATTGTTTGTTCTGATTGCCTTATCCATGTATGCATTTCTGTGTTTGTTCCTGTCAGCATGCATGACGCCTGGGTTCTGCACACCTGAATGTGAGTCATTGTACCTTGCATGTGTTCATTGTGCAAATTGATCCAGTAGAAATTCAGACGCGTGCCACCTGATTAAGATTATGCACTATGTCTCATCCTAAATCTTGTTAAGCACTTGCAGGACATAAGGTCGACACATCAGACTTGTAATGTAGAACCTGAAAAAAAATACTGTGTATAAACAATATTTAATGATAAAATGTCCTTGGTTGTATAAAAAAGTTTTTAAGAAATTTAGGGGGTGTTCTCTCTAAGTAAAACCATGCTTCTTGTTACTTTGTACTTCATGTTCTCCACTGATGCCCCTTTTTTTTTCGTCTGTATGACTACAAGGAAAAAGATCCTAGCGACCCATCCCGCCTGAGCTCATTCAAGATCCTTCTCTATAAATTTTCATCTTAATAGAAACATCTAGTCCAGACTGTTTATAAGTACATAAGTTTAGTTTGGGAACAAATAGAGTCTTACATGCAGTTGTGGTATTTCTGGACTTACACAAGGCATTTGACATGCCTGACCACAGATTATTATTGAAATGTATGGAATAAGGGACAGCAGATAGTTTGTCAAGCAGTTGTTTAGAAGATCAGTATTAATATGTCTATGTAAATAATACAAGGTCACAACTAGTAAGTGTCACACGTGGTGTTCCACATGGTTCTGTACTTGGTCCCTTACTTTTTATGTTGTATATAAATTATTAATTATTTATTATTTATGTAGGTATTTATAAATTTAAAATGGATTTTGTTTGCTAATTATAGTATTGGAAAGAAAAGCAAGGAAAATCAAAATGCGGTAAAAAAAAGAAAGAAAAAGAATTTAAATAAATTATTTGCAAAGAATATGTTGTCATTGAATTTAAATAAAATAAAATTCATAACATTTGAGAATCAACCAATAATTTTTAACGGTAAATTCAGCATAAATTATGTTGAAATTTGAAAAAAAAGAAGATTATATGTGTCTTTGATTGTTGTTGTTGGAAATCTCACATAAAACACATAAGAACAAAACTGTCTATGACAGTCACAGAAGTACACAAAGTCAAATAACTTGTAAATCCAGATTTTCTCTACATACGCTCCTGCTCACTCACGCCTCCATACTTGACCTAAAGCCTGCAATGAGAAATACAAGGTGTGAACAAAAAGGTATTTAAAGAACTCACAAATTGCTCATTCAGTTGTCAGTTGGCACTCCATAGCCTATCACATTTTTAAATAGTGAAACTATCCAAACATGTCTTCTGATCATAATTTTAGAACAGTCACGTTATATAAAGCCTTGTAAATCTACTGCAGCCTTGAATCGACCCATCAATCACCCAATGTCCTCAGTGACATACCAGCGCTCACTGTATCTTCTGGGCTGCCGTATTTTGTTGATAGATAAAAGCTCACCAATTAAGATTGCTAAGTGAGCCCTTTGATCATGCTGTACTTGTTAATCATATAGTTAAGGATGCTTAGACAGGTGTCTGTATGACTTTGAAAATGACGCAGAAGGTGAAGTTGAAAGGGATTTAAGGTAAAGGTGTAAACATAGACGGTTACTTTTCCAGCACAAAAAGAAGAAAAGGTTCGTCTGGTCGTTCTTGTGTACTTTTTGCAAGATCTTCTTGCCTAAGTATTTGCTTAATATGTGTTCAGTCGGGCAAAGGCATATTTATATTTGAGAAGATGTGTTTTTGGAATGAAGAGAAAAGCAAATGTTGTCCAAATATAAATTCATATTTTTGCTAATAAATATCTATATAAATGTAAGCGAGTCAATTAGTATAAAATACACAAGGTGAGTGTAGTGGACATGGTGTTGGCTCAGTATTTGTGTAATTTCCATGGCAACAGCTCCAATAGTACATATAAAGAGTTTGAACTTGAGCTTCACAAATAGCTTTGAGTGAAGTTTGATGGTCTGTCTCCCTGATGATCGACTGCTGATATTCACTTTGTTCTTCTTTCCATTCCATAAGGGCCCCTGTCTCTGTGTTTTGAGTTTACTGGGGATTAAGATTCACGTTTTTGATTTGCAAAGCTGTTTTCTTCATGTTCTGTGGTAAACAGATTAAAATCTGGCCTCTTTTTTCAGCAGCGCAAGACCTTATCACCTCATCAAGAGACATTATTTTGACTATGCAGTTGTTGAATTGTCCGTACAGGTGAGGGGTTGGATTTGGGACTTTGCGTCACCTGCATATTTCATATCTCATTTCTCTGTTTGTGACTGACACGTGCGTCGGCATCACGGTGAAAAGCCCCTGTTAACTACCCCATGCTGTGCATGGCTCATTACTTTCAAGGTCATAGCAGTCCCTTACACTTGTCTCTCATGTTGACTACGATGACCTGGATGACTGAGAACCTTCACAGACACTTGTCTCTCATGTTTGTCTTTTTAGATTTGTTCTAGTGTATCCTATCATACATTTTAAATTCCTCTGCATAACTTAAAAAGTAATTTGTTGTTGTGTGAATTAGATCATGTTTGTTTCTGTTTGTGCTCATTTGAGCTGTTGGAAATAAAAAGCATGCCTGAACTCTTATAGCTTCAAACAGCATGCCTCCTGTAGCTTTAAATGTAAACGAATGCCAGCATGCTGTTTCATGATTTTATGGCATTGTCAACTGTCGTTTTCATCTCCTGTTTCATGTTAAATATAGTGGACAATGCAAGTCTTGGCACTGATGTTGTTTCGTATTCGAACAGCAAGACAAGTACAGGATCATAAAATTGTTGTTTAATCAAAGATCTCAGGGCCACTGCTCAATGTTGCTTTAGGCTTCAGTTGACATATAGCATTGTATGATTTTACAATCAAATCGGGATTTAAGACAGCAACCTTTCTCTAAAATTACAAAGAAACACGCCATTGACATTTGTTTGTTTTAGTTTAGCAGCCTCAGCCTCACTGCTCACAGATAAAAGGGAGATGTGCAAAAGTCGGTGGCTGCCCCACCCTATCTTTTGTCCACAAAAATAGGTAATTGCACTGAACATACTCGTTTATTTAACTGGGAATATTCCCTGCTTGTTTATCATGGCCCATTTCCCCTTTTGTTCCAGGAGACAGGATTAGAGAGATTAGTGCTGACTCTTTTCCTACAACCCCAGCCAGTCACCATCTCTAACTTAAAGCACACACTGATATGTGCACACAAAACATGTTATGATATGTTGGAGGCAGTAAACATGCATTTATATGTTTTGGGAATAGTACACTGTGCACTTACACGCGTTCCTCGTCAGCAGTTTAAAGTTAGCCTCACTGCAGTTAGCAGTGAGCGACTGGTTTAATCAGATGTTGTTTTGCCTGCTACGATAATCTATGTCAAGGAGGTCTGGGAGAGTGCAAGATGAGGATTATAGTTTCCACTCAAGTCAGAGCACAAGCTCTTAGAAACCTTACACGTCACTCCTACCAACGCCTTTACTTCATAACAACACAGCTCTGAAACCAACAGCGACTGAAGAAATCACTGAAAACAGTAGAAGGTTATGCGAATGGAGCCGGCTTTACTATCAACAACGCTTTAATATAGATTGTAAACTGAAGAGAGGGGTCCCCCATTTTTAATCATGCTGTTTGCTACCCTGTTATTACTAAAATGTGAAAGGTGGTTTGTTAAATTGCAATATTTTTAAAGAAATTAAAGTTAACTATTTTTTTAGCAGTAATTACAGAAAACCTAAATTTATGCTATGCAGTAAATTGTATGAGGAACAATTACAAGTATGTAAAAAATCTCCTAAGAGTGACGTTAAATTCGAGGCGTCTTCCTTTTTGCATGTTTTCCTGGAAGAGCAAAGCTGCTTGTTCATCCAGGAGTCTAGTTTGACTTTTTTACTTATATTTGACTGCCGTTTTGCATTGGATGTCAGTTTGTGTGTTTAACTCCTGTCCTAGTTCTGTGCTTCTCTCCCCCACACCGTACGTCTTTTAAGGAAATGCTGGTGCTTATTCTGCCAGTTTGTTAAAACCCCCGCTGTCGCGCAGAGAAACAGCTGAGTTCAGCTCTGCCCTCCCTCCTTGTTTTTATTCTCCTCTTCCTCTCTCCCTTCACCCAGACTGCCCCCTCCCACCCCTGTCTTTGTTTGCTTGCTTCTCTGGGCTGCCACCCAACAACCTGCTTTAGATGCACGTGATTGGTGGGCTGCCTGTGATAGGGCGGGCCGAGTGTCAGGCTCCTGAGAGCTTTACCAGTAGTGAGCCAGCTCTCGTCTGTCATAAGGCGTCGAGTCTGCGGAGAAGGCACAAGCACGAGCTGTGTCTGGTCGCCTTATCTGCCGCCGCAGCAGCACAACTCCAAACCTTAATATATAAAGGACATAAGACGGCTTTGTTTTGTTTTTTTCTACCCGGCTACAAGGACTGTAAGGCAAGGAGCCGAAAGGAATTGAATATTCAGTAAACCTGAGTCGTGTTTTCTGTTTCTCTTCCTCCTTCCTGTCCTTTGTTTTCGAGCAGCAGTATCGGTGAGAGCATCGGCACAGCAGATCACCATCGCAGCAAATGCTTCGGAAAGCACCGCGGGAATAACTCATAAAAACAAACTGCGATCTTTAATGCAGCGTGTTAGGACTAGTCCTCTGGGGATCTGTAGCCCGTGAGTGTGTGCGAGTCCCTGCCGGAAAGGGCCCCCACCATATTGTTGGTGCGTGCGTCAGGAGTCTAATGCCCGCGGCAGTGTGGTCAGGGCCAGAGGAGGATGAGTCCGGCTGTGGAGGCTCAGGCCCAGGAGGTCATGGATGCGGAGCAAAAACAAAAGCAACAGAACAAGCTGCAGCACCAGCAGTGCTACATGGAGAAAGGAGTGATGCTTGAGCCCTTCGTGCACCAGGTCGGGGGACATTCCTGCGTCCTACGCTTTGGAGAGCAGACCATCTGCAAGCCTCTCATTCCCCGCGAGCATCAGTTCTACAAAAGTCTGCCTGCAGCAATGAGGAGGTTTACCCCCCAGTACAGAGGTAATGACAACTACTGTGTTTTTTCATGCATGTCTCTTTCTTTACGTGCGTACTTCTTTTTTGTGCATACATACATCAGATAGGTATAGATGTGTGCAGAGCCTGCTTGCATGTGTCAAGTGTGCAATTTTAGATTATTAGGAACTAGAGATGCCCATGTCTGCACAAGTAGGCGCTTGCCAGGTTTATACCGCATTGTGCCACAGGAGGGTGCTGTAGCTGAGGTTGTAATTGGGACAAACGGGCCTTTCAATTGTGCTGCTTGGCTAGCTGAGTGATGAACTGAAGGTAAGTCAGGTGAGCAATTGCGAGCCACTGTTTTTGTGTTGTTTTACTTCTTTCTTTTTACCGGGCAACACACCAATGAGATGAAAAGGGAACTATGTGAGATTCTTCCTCCTTTGGATCCAGAAATTCAGGCAGTTGCTGGAGGTCATCACCTGCAAAGGTCAACGTAGGTGGTGACTCACAAAACCACTGAATGGCTTTGTATTATTTCACTGACGTTTGAGTCACTCCCACGTTTTTTTTCTTTTTGTTTTAAAGGTTGTCAAATATGAGGCATAGTGAGTGACGATAGCAAGCAGAAACTGTTGGACCGGTTAAACATACCATCTCTTATTTACATAGCCAACATTGTTCCTGCATTCATCTCATTCTTTCATTCAGAGAGTGTGATGGATTAAAGGGATTAAACTATGAGTTACAGCAGAAAGGCCTGTTCTTTACAGCAAAGCCCTTTGCTACTGTGTCCTTATTTCCTTTCACGTTACACTACAGCAGATCCTCTTTAAATGCTATCTAAGACCCTCCCTCAAAGAGCAGTGGAGCCGGTTCTTTTGTGTCACCAACAGAGAATTGTAAGGTGATATAGAGCAAACGCATGTCTCTGGTCTTCCTAAAAAGCACTGTGCTGCCTTCAGTTTGCTGTCCCATATAATAGTTCCAACAAACCCCAGAAGTGATTAAGTTAAATTCACTCTGTAAATTGACTGTTTCGTGACGCCTGTGCACTGTTTTCCATGTCAACAGTTTCCCCCATTTGTATTTGTCTTCACAATGAGGCATACTTGCTTGCTACATGCTTCACCTTCTCTCAGCTTGTGCTTCAGCCATACATGGGACGTGCATGAAGAGGAACGGGTGCAGCTGTTTTGGACAAAAGCAAATGGGAAAATTATGGAAATATATATTTTCTGTTGAAGTTACTGAACTTGAATCTTCCAAACTTTTCTGACTCACTGATGCTCCTGTTATTTTTGTTAGAATCATATATTTTCTGATGCTTTCTCCTGTACGTGGCTTTCTGGTTCCTACACGTTTACAGTGTATGTATACTATTGATTAGTTTACTTCAGATAATTGGTGGTAATCAATAAACTGAATTCTGACCTAAGTTTTTATAGCCTGGTGTCTTTTGTGTTTGGGCTGTTATTTGAATGTGTTGATTAGAGCTCAGTGTGCGTCAACCATCCACTTCAGTCATAGTTTTGTATCGTGCTGCTTAAAGCAGTGAAGAGATTTCCTTTAAGTTTGTGATCCTCTTTGATAGATTCCTGTGAAACAAATTCCCATCACTGTTCAGTGAGTCTGTGTCTAAAACATACCTTTCTGTCTCCGTCTCAGGTGTGGTGTCCGTGAGCTTCGAGGAGGACGAGGAGGGGAATCTTTGCCTAATCGCCTACCCCCTTGATAGTGACCCAGCCACAGATCTGGTGAACAATGAGCACTCGGTGGACTGTGACCCCAAGAGTAAGATGATGACTTGGGGGAAAATGATGGCCTCCTCGCTGCTAGCGGACAGCAAAGATGGCCGAAGCCGCAACTCTCGTAAAGACAAGGAGAAAAGGTGAGGCGGAAGGAAATACCCTATCACAGACAGTAGTTGACTCAGGAACCTGTTAGTCATGATAAGATAAGACGTGTTTGATGCCTCAGCAGGTGGGAGCAAAGTGAGTCATTTTCACGCTGATCTCACTGCTCATGTAAAAGAAATTAAAGATGGTTTAGGAGCCGTTATGCACCCGTATTACGTCATAACCAACTTTAAATTTTCCGTGAATGTAGCTGTAGAGACATACCACGACTTATGATGCACACACTGATACATACAATCTTAAGCCTAACTGTCTTTAAATACAGCTGGAGGCTGATCCTTGGAGAGAGGGTCAAAGAGTCATTGTTGCATAATTGCAATAGATTCATTCTAATGCCTTTATACAAAAGGAAAACTTTGACTTAGTTAGCCCTGTGCTGGGGAGGGATTATTGGGGTTAAACAAGGAAAACTGAAAGCGAAAGATTCCACTTTGTACCCCTTTCCAGGAATTTTTTCTTTCTCCATACTTTACTCCCCATTTCCTGCTCTTTAGCCATGTGTAACTACAGTGGTTGCTTTCTTTCCCTGTCTTTCATTCAGTGTTCAAAAGCTGCAGGAGGACATGGAGTTGGAGTGGCTGAAGCAGGCCGAGGTGCTCTACTACCGACTGGAGCACAGCCACAGTAACGCTGTCCCACAGCTCAAACACAACCCTTGGAGCCTCAAGTGTCACCAGCAGCACCTGCAGAGGATGAAGGAGAATGCTAAACACCGCAACCAGTACAGTATCCTTTCGCTGACTGACTTTTCTCTTGAAACTGGCTCATATGTGACTGCAGAGAAAAGCTACGTAATGTTATTTATTTTTTTGGGGGGGGGGGATTGTAATGAAATGCATTGTAGGTTCCAGGCCAGTGTACATGGCATGAGTCCTGGCCAAGTAAGCCACCAGATTACGGTTATCAGTGGATTAGGTTCCTGCTGCCCGTTATCTAATACTTGTGCAGCTATTCGGTTCTCTGTTCTATGGCATTGCATTTCAAAAGCACTCTTATCGGTTACCTGATGTTGCTCTGATTTGATTTTACATATTGCAAGGACAAATGTTAATGGAGCTGAATCTTTCGAGGAAACGCTCAGTTCTGTTGTTTTCTCATTCAACCTCGTCCAGCAGGTTGAACTTAAAACTGGTTAGTCCAGAAGAAAGTGTTTTTGTCTGTCTTGTCTTCCTTGACTCATTTTCTCAGAATTCATTCTGCTTGAAAACCTGACCTGGCGGCACACCGTGCCATGCGTGTTGGACCTAAAGATGGGCACGCGACAGCATGGAGACGACGCTTCAGAGGAGAAGAAGGCCATGCAGATACGCAAGTGCCAGCAGAGCACATCGGCCTTAATAGGAGTCCGTCTGTGTGGTATGCAGGTGAGCTTTCAGGCAAACGCTATTATCTGTACTCATTTCTTACTCTTAAAGAAATAGAAAAGAAATAGAAGATGATATTTGGGGAAATATAGCTACATGAAATAAGAGTATTGTCATGTCTGTCTATTGAATGCTGTATAAGCTGATTTGTAGCTTAGCGTAAAAACTGGAAACAGACAGAAGGCTCACCCATTTAAAACATTACAGCTGTTTGTCAATTGTCTGAAAACACAATTTGAAACAATGTCTTGGTGGTTTATGTGGGTAATCCAGCTTTAGTGCCCAAGACTGCGACTGTTAAAAGTTAATGCTTTTACCCTACAATGCTACAAAATCTGCAACAGTTCCTATTGTAATCTGATTAACTTGTTTTATAGCCATCTAGCCTGAAACACGCTGGCCTTTTAATTATACGAGAACACGTCTGTCTGTTTGAAAACTTTGAATAAGGCCCAAAATATCTAGGTGAGGTGGAAAGATTGACTGCAGATACACTCTATAGCCATTTTAATGCGGATGTTTGAGAGTCTGTGAACTCTTTTCCAGCTTTTTCATCCTCTCCATGTTTTCTCATCACTACAGGTGTACCAGAGTGACACAGATCAGCTGATGTTTATGAATAAGTACCATGGCCGTAAACTGACCCTTGCGGGCTTCAAGGAGGCTCTGTTCCAATTCTTCCACAGCGGTCGGCGTCTGCGACACGAACTGCTTTCCCCGGTGCTCAGCAGGCTCAGAGAAATGCAGGCTGCACTGGAGGCCTGCGAATCCTACCGCTTTTACTCCAGCTCTCTGCTCATCATCTATGATGGAGCTCCACACAGAAAACACACACGCCGACACACTGAGGACGGGCTCTCTGAAGAGGAAGAAGATGAGGATGATGAGGACCAGGAGGTGGAAGCCGAGCCAGAAATGGACGAAGAGGAGGAGGAGGAGGAGGAGGTGGGTGAAGTTGCAGGTGCGCTTGGTTTTCCGCACAGTCCCTCCACATCTAGTGATAGTAGCAGCAGCAGCGGGAGCTCAGGTATCAGCCAGGCTCACCTGTCCCGCTCAGACACTCACAGCTCCGTGGTGGATGTGAGAATGATAGACTTTGCCCACACCACCTGCAGACATTACCGGGAAGACAGCGTGGTCCACGAGGGCCAGGACAGCGGCTACATCTTTGGTCTCCAGAACCTGATCACCATCATTTCTGAGCTGGAGAACCAAAGTACAGACTGAATACTGACATAACATTCATCCGTTCAAACACAGAGGCACAATAACACACTGTCTGAACCTTGAACGAATGGAGGAAGAGCAGACTGCATTAAAGGGGAGAGAAATTCCTTCTCTTATCGTCAAAGTTGGACTTCATTGTAGCTGGTCTTTGATCGGACCCCCTTCCTGTTTCTGCCACTGGTGCTTCTCGATGTGGCCGTTGAGTACGTCCATCCTCAGGATGTGAAACAGACCTGCAAGTAACATAAAAGCCATCTGTGTGAATGATGCAGTGATTTACCTGTTGTCACCGTTCTGTTTTAACCCATTAAGTAACCATTAGAAAAAAGGGTAGGCAGCAAAAAGTAAAGGCAGTTTGAGACAGTAGAAGTGTTTCCTTGTGTCTGATTTCCAAAGAAAAGTGTTGTCATTTTGCACACGCAAACATGCACTTCTGCTGAGTGCGTGTTTAGTCTGAGGGCTATCATAGAGAGCAGGAGTAGTATGAGAAGCGAGTCCACGGGAAGAGAGGCGGTGAGCGCACGCCCTCCATTCTCCTCTTTTACCTGGTCATTCTGCCATCCTTCTCCCCCTGTTCATCTATATTCAAAGAGACTATATTCATATAGGTGTCAGAAAGAGGTGAGATAGAGCTATTTATTTATATGACATCTTTCATAAAATAATCTAAAAGTTCAAAAAATGTGAATGGAAGGTAGTACATTCCATGTTATTAATGTTACAATAATGATATTAATAAATATTGTTATTTGACATGTTTGGATACCTCTATCTTGTATATCTGTGCTGTCCACAGTTTGTTCACAGAAAAATTAAAAACTTGGTTTGTGGTAACATCAGTGTCCTCTTTAATATTCGACTTTTTTACACGTTTACAGAGAAACCACATTTCCTGCTCAAACCAAAGGGAAATGTTGGCAGACAAATTGTATGTAAATGTGTGCTCGTTGCCTCGGTGCGTGAATGTATTGAGGCAGTTGACCTCTTTTTGGCGCGCCGCTCAGTAAGCCCGTGATGACCGACTGATTAATATATCTACCATCAACACTGAAAGTATGAGAGGACTGCAGACAATTCAGTGCAAGCAGGTGCCGGGGCTTGTTCCCCAACACCACCACCTGCTGTGAAGAATTACTAAGGCACATGCCCAGGCTACTGTGGATACTTCTTGTAATATTGTGCAGCCAATACACCACCACCCTCACCTCCTCCTTGCCCCGAAACATATTTACAGCCTTACTCTTCGGTCTAGAAGAGTTTCTGTTGCGGGGCGAGAGGATGACGGCATCATGTCCTGCCTCAGCCAGTCCCGGTCATCTACAGCTGGTCTGTGGCAGAGTCATCTGCTCTTGGAGTCACAAGCTTCGTGTGATGTGAGGACAGCATCAGCAGTGTGAGTGGAGAGGAGCCGTTACGCAGACAAGCTTGTGTCAACAGAGTGCATGGGCCATTACTGCTCCGCTGTCCTGTCTGTGGAATGTGCTGTCCTGCTAGCAGAGATATCCATCTGGCACCCGATATGAAATCAGTCAGAAGTATAAGGCACGATTATGTAACCGAAGTCTTTTATTTCTAAAGTAACATTTTGATATTTCAGTTAACGCACGCTGTAATCATCCACGACCGCACACGCTGTTCTCCTGTAAAATGAGAACCTAAGTATTATAAGACCTTTTTCAGATATGGTGTTGGTTATAGTAGCATAAAAATAAAGCACGGTGTGTGCTGGATTACTGCCCGCGAATCACCATCTGTTACATGCTGGCGCGATTTTGAATGTGAGTGGTTTGTCTCATAAGGTCTGACATAGACATACTTCCCTAAACTAGTCATTGTATTTAAATGGGGAAATACAAAATGGCTAATAATCATCTTTTTGAAGATTTTGTTAGCCTCTGTATGTGCGTGTGTGATAATATTAATGCACATTTAAGTCTTTGTTTGGCTAAATATTGAGAATAACTCAGGTAAAATATTTTATATTCGTGTGTTATTGGAATTCTGCAGTATAGTGTGATAATCTGCTTACAGCACTGATCCCACTGGTTGACCTATGCTTGCTCTTAATACTGTGTTACAGCCTTGCTTGGCAATGACAAAAGGGGAGGACGCACACAGTTTTTGGCAGTTCACCAAAGAAATTTATTAAACAAATGGAATAAACTTCAATACATCACAAAAGCACAAAATTAGCAGAGTGAAATTTAGGGAAAGCGCGTGTCCACTGGGTTGGCAATCGCAGTCTAGAACCTTGCTGATTGTAACTGCGGTATCACTTTGAGACTACAATATAAATTCAAACCCCTACAGTTTGAGCAGACAGTTGTGGTAGCTCATTCCTCGGAGTGTCTTGTAATTGTAAAACAAAAAGGTTTTGTTAATTCATAGACAATGTGTTTTCAAAATGTGGACTCATTGTAAAAAAAAAACCAAAACGAACAAACAAAAACCTGAAATTTCTATGGTAGATGATGGAATTATTATTAATGGAGTTGTTAATTGTTTATCTGTTACTTAATAACTGTGGTGTAGTATGAATAGCCATGGGACAGGTCTTCATTAGTAGGAAAAGTTGTAAAACTTTTGCCGATACAGTTAAAAGCCCAAAACCTAAGCCGCCCTTCACATTTTCCAAAGCCATCCAGTGAGCTGGATTGGAGTCTTTGGCGGACCAGTTCTGGCCCCTGGGCCTTATGCTTGACACCCTTGCTTTAGTCTTGGTAAGAGGGGAAAGATTTATGAGCACTTACTGTATTTGTATTAGCAAGAGTCCATCAGACCCCAGTGTTTGCCATGTTAAATGGAGTGCCAGGGATCCGCTGCGGAGCTGCTGTCAGTTTTGTGATGTTTCGGAGTTGTGTGCATGCAAAGGGATGGGGAGACTGATAGATGAGAGGATGGAGAAGATAAGCTCTCCGTCTCCACTGTGCTGCGAAGGGTGGGTGGGGGGGGGTGGGGTGGGGGGGGTGTTAACCAATGTTACATAACAGCCTCAGGGTCAGTGGGCTGCTTTCAACCATTAATGAGATCCCATTCTGTCACTGTGTTGTGAGCATGCGTGTGAGCACATATATTACACAGATTCACTGTTGCGCTACGCTACAATTCTTGCTTATTTATTTATGAGACATTGTGTGTGTGTGTGTTTGTGAGCATGTGCATCATTGTGCCCCATTGCTTTGTGAAGGTTGCTGCTGGAAGTGGAGCACTTGCATAACATTGGTTAAAATCACCATGGCAACAGCAGCCTTTGCCGGGAATGAAATAGTGTCAAAGCTTTTTGGGACGCCAGAGTAACAATCCCCCTCCTCATCACTATATGAATACACTTTCCGTCCCCGTAGGCTTCATTCATTAAATCTGCTCTAACATCTTACGAGCGCCGAGCCTTTCCTTGCACACCGTTCGCTCTCGCTTGTTCTTGCACATTCAAGGCAGCTGCATGTGAAACAAAGACAAAGACCTGCTGCAAAGACTGCTTTGAAATTCATACTAAAGTTTGAGGCCATTCTTGTTTTTTCACTTCTGTCAGCTCGTTTCTTTATCTCGGCACCTCAGTGTTTCAGTTATCTAATAACTATTATTATACAACTACCCCTTCCACGAGTCTTCAGTTCTTATGGAGGAAAGCCCAGATTAGGCCTGCTCCACTTTATTCTTGGCTCTTGTTTTATGTTTATAGGACTCATCTTTGACTCGTGCTCAAACAGAGATATGCCTCAACATGCAAACATGAGAGGGGAAAAATAACACAGCTTTCTGCTTTTAATTTCAAGTGTTTGCAGTTTCAGTTGTTGGTAAACGTCCATTAAATCTATTTTTAATTTCCTCCACCTGAGAACAGCGTGAAATCCTGATAGGTTCTACGAAATTTAAGATCAGTCCCTCTGCTAAACCCTACATAAACTCACCCACATGCAAGCGCATTACAGCTTATGGTTTGAAATATAAAATAGATTTAAGGACTCGTCAATTCAAGATTATAATCAATAATGAAAAATGTTAGGTGCATGAAGACTAACTGCCCAGTGACTAACATGTGATCTGCTGCATCATATGTCTCACTGCCATCTGAGAATTGCTCCATTGTTTTCCACAGAATTTAGAGCTGCTGCCTCAGCCTGAGGCGAAAGTACACTGTGCTATTTATGTCTCCTATAGGACACTGCACTGATCTATCGTGCCAAAACCAGTTTATTGATGTTATATTGTTAATACCATTACATGTTTTTGTGCTATTTATTTCAGCAGATTGACCTAGACACTTTACTTGACAAGATTTAGCTTCATATCCTGTTTGTAAGGTTTGTTTTGAAAACTTCTAGCCTCATCAGACCAAAAGATACCACGCATAGATTCAGATTATATGGCTGGAATTGAATTTAACGCGTGCAGTTCATTTACACTCAGTAAAGTAGCACAAAATGAGCAGCTGAATGAGGACATGGAAGCAAAATATTTAGCTGTGAGTAGGCAAACTGTGAAATTTTGCCATATTCATGCTCAGATATAGACAGAAACTTGGAGATGCATCAGTCAGAAGCAGGGCCAGGCCTATTTTGACAGGTGTTAAATTGAGCTTACTCGACAGTGACGAGCCCTGCATAGGCAGTTACATAAACGGGTCAATAATGTTATAAGAGGGAGATGAAAGCAAGGCAGGACAACTGAATGGAGTCGTTACCTTTCTACTATTTCTCACACATTGGGATTATACAGAAAAAAAACCCATTGTGTAATATGGTGATCATTGTGAGGATTAATCTCCTGACCTACTTTAAAAAATATACATAAATTTGATAAGAGCTCAGGCAGCAGTGAGGTGTGTGTGTGTGTGTGTGTGTGCACCATGTTTGCATATCTTTGTGGGGACCAAAAATTGGAAGTTTACTATACTTGTGGGGTCCAACAGCCCTTATGGGGACAAAATCCTGGCCCCCACAAGTTTGAAGTCATTATCGAGACTCAAAATGTGGTTTTAGTGTCAGGGTTACAATTAGTTTATGGTTAGGGTCAAGGTAAACAGCTAGGGAAAGCATTATGTCAATTAGATGTCACCACCAGGATATGACAACACAACTGTGTGTGTGCTTGTTTGTGTGTGGATGCAGAACCTGCTTATGCAGTCACACAATTTGGTTTCAGGTCAGTGCTGGAGAAAGCTGCCCTTTACTCAGAGCAACATCAGGATTTTTTATTGCTACATATAAATCCAAAAGGAAAGTTTTTCTGGGATGTGCGTTTTACAGGGAGTGCAGAATTATTAGGCAAGTTGTATTTTTGAGGAATAATTTTATTATTGAACAACAACCATGTTCTCAATGAACCCAAAAAACTCATTAATATCAAAGCTGAATGTTTTTGGAAGTAGTTTTTAGTTTGTTTTTAGTTTTAGCTATTTTAGGGGGATATCTGTGTGTGCAGGTGACTATTACTGTGCATAATTATTAGGCAACTTAACAAAAAACAAATATATACCCATTTCAATTATTTATTTTTACCAGTGAAACCAATATAACATCTCCACATTCACAAATATACATTTCTGACATTCAAAAACAAAACAAAAACAAATCAGCGACCAATATAGCCACCTTTCTTTGCAAGGACACTCAAAAGCCGGCCATCCATGGATTCTGTCAGTGTTTTGATCTGTTCACCATCAACATTGCGTGCAGCAGCAACCACAGCCTCCCAGACACTGTTCAGAGAGGTGTACTGTTTTCCCTCCTTGTAAATCTCACATTTGATGATGGACCACAGGTTCTCAATGGGGTTCAGATCAGGTGAACAAGGTGGCCATGTCATTAGTTTTTCTTCTTTTATACCCTTTCTTGCCAGCCACGCTGTGGAGTACTTGGACGCGTGTGATGGAGCATTGTCCTGCATGAAAATCATGTTTTTCTTGAAGGATGCAGACTTCTTCCTGTATCACTGCTTGAAGAAGGTGTCTTCCAGAAACTGGCAGTAGGACTGGGAGTTGAGCTTGACTCCATCCTCAACCCGAAAAGGCCCCACAAGCTCATCTTTGATGATACCAGCCCAAACCAGTACTCCACCTCCACCTTGCTGGCGTCTGAGTCGGACTGGAGCTCTCTGCCTTTACCAATCCAGCCACGGGCCCATCCATCTGGCCCATCAAGACTCACTCTCATTTCATCAGTCCATAAAACCTTAGAAAAACCAGTCTCGAGATATTTCTTGGCCCAGTCTTGACGTTTCAGCTTGTGTGTCTTGTTCAGTGGTGGTCGTCTTTCAGCCTTTCTTACCTTGGCCATGTCTCTGAGTATTGCACACCTTGTGCTTTTGGGCACTCCAGTGATGTTGCAGCTCTGAAATATGGCCAAACTGGTGGCAAGTGGCATCTTGGCAGCTGCACGCTTGACTTTTCACAGTTCATGGGCAGTTATTTTGCTCCTTGGTTTTTCCACACGCTTCTTGTGACCCCGTTGACTATTTTGAATGAAACGCTTTGATTGTTCGATGATCACGCTTCAGAAGCTTTGCAATTTTGAGACTGCTGCATCCCTCTGCAAGATATCTCACTATTTTTGACTTTTCTGAGCCTGTCAAGTCCTTCTTTTGACCCATTTTGCCAAAGGGAAGGACGTTGCCTAATAATTATGCACACCTGATATAGGGTGTTGATGTCATTAGACCACACCCCTTCTCATTACAGAGATGCACATCACCTAATATGCTTAATTGGTAGTAGGCTTTCGAGCCTATACAGCTTGGAGTAAGACAACATGCATGAAGAGGATGATGTGGACAAAATACTCATTTGCCTAATAATTCTGCACTCCCTGTAGATATGCATGTGACGTAGATGTGCTGTGAAATGAATTAACCCACGACAAATGATAGTTAGAAGTTAGTGTGTTACTTTATTGTATGACAGTATTCAGCCATGAAGACCTTTTTATTGCAATGATTAAAAAGGGACTTTTAATGTCAAAATATGGGATTGTGTAATTTCATTTTACCAAAACATGCTCCCTAAGATCTAGACTCCTTATCACAGGAGGTAAATTTCTTTCCTTTTCCACACAAGCAGTGCTAATGTGAAATGGTGTATGTGTGTACTGTATATATGAAAATGCTTCAAAAAAATTAGGAATATACTATGTAAAACTTGAGATTAATACTAGACAACAAACAAACAAAAAGAAAAATTGTTCTTTGTCTGGAAATGACATGAAATAATCAGAGTAAATACTGAAAATTGATGACATAATGGGAGTGATTGTTTATCACAGCATGATAAAATCATGTCATAACCTCATTCCTGTCTGTTTCATTCAGTTCATCAAATCCCAGCTCTTGTACTTCATCCAGCTCTTACACACAGAGCAGCATTAACACTAGGAGAGCCCATGTCTAGCGGGTTTTAACCACTGAATGGAATCAAATGGACTGTCCAGTCACAGAAAGAGCCAGAAAAATGGTTCACACACGCAACAGAGGACAGGCGAAATCGAGCCAAGACGTAATTAGTGTGTTACATAACGTTGGCGGTGACGCTGTCTACCAGGCACTGAGCTGGCCTGAGGCGCTTGTTGTGCACATCCCTGTCAACCTATCATCCTCATTTACACTGACCTCTTAATTACTCTAATGAAGCATCACAAAAACAGATTAACAATAAACAAACTATTTGTGCAAGCTAACCCATGAAGGTCGAATCAATCCGGTTGTTCAGTCTGACGTCACTAGCCGTGTCTGGGCCTAAACTCCGCTGCAGGTCCATATATCAAACGATCACTATGGCATTACTGAGAGTTGAAAAACTGTCTAAAGTCTTTCATCTTTAATAAAATGATCAGCGTTCTGCTCTACCAGGTGTAACAATTGAGTTTAACATCCAGGCATCCATGAAAACGGAATTTATGACATTTAACGGAGTTAGAAGTTAGCAGGAAGTTAGCTCGCTAGCTTCTATCTAAATACAATATAGCATGTCCTGACTGCGGGGTTTTGGAAACAAATTAAAACGTACAGCTCTGTTATCACTTCCAACATAAATGAAGACAAAACTAAACAGCAGTGACGTTTGTAGGGTTACTGAAGTTGGGCTAGCTGGTATATAATGATGTGCTACGTGACCGCTAGCGACACAGCTATGTTAGCATAATATAAACAAGCTAATGTTTTTGCCACTCAATAAAAGTTAACGTGAGTGTTCTCGGTGGTCAGGCACAAATGTAATCGCATGGCAGGATGCTGTAAAAGGACCAAACTTCAGCCAGGAGAACAACTGAGATAATCCATCCACAATACGAGGTTAGTCATTCATATACTGCTGCATGGGCTGGGCTGTAGTTACATCCTAAGGTTTTAAAAACTGAGCTTAAATAAATGATTAGTGGTAATAAAAGCCAAGGGAGGTCAACAGTGATCACTGACTGTTTTAGGAGCTTTTTGAGATCAAATGGAAGAAAATACAAAACATTAAACATGTTAACAACACAAAAGCCATATTAAACGCAGACTACTTTAGACCCGGAAGTAGAATTCGTCGCGTCATCACTGAACAACCGGATAGAAAGACTTTCTGACCTCTTAAACCAGACTTTGGGTGTCACTGGATTTGTACTACTCCGCTAGGCCTCTATAGGATTAGTCATGGATTACATCAGTTTAGGCTTTAGTTGGAAATTAGATAAATACTGTGAATACATAAAACCATTGTTTGGAAGGCTATGCGGTCATAGGTGACTGCCAAAGCGAGTTCATGGCCTGTTGTTTTACAGATAGACACCAGACATGGTGTTATAAAGTGAGAATTCAGGTACGGCAGCCAAGGCTACATCCCATTTCTTTCTCTTTCTAACTATGCTTCGATGTGCTCTATCCTCAGTGGCGGGTTTATATAACACCAATATATATAATAGCCTAAATAGCACTGGGCACTGAGGTGTTAATTCGGGAGTATCTATAAAGTCATGATTAAACAAGACTGAGGAGCACAAACTATTGTACCTGTGTGTGAAGGAAGCATAAAACTGGGTTGACTGGACATCACTGCCTTTTATTCTACTGGTTTCAGTCCACTCCCAGCTTCTTTAATGCAATTTTATTACCCAAACATCCCTGATTTGCTGAGGACAGCTGCCCACTGACTGAGTAAAGGCTCACACATGCCTCCACGCCCTTGGGCACAATTCACTGTTTACATTCACACATCTCTAAAAATAAGGATAAAAATCTGTGACTCATCTGGAACAGACGCAAACTACCCGACTGGCCTCCCACTGCTCAGTCGGGCTGCACGTCTGTGTCACCCTAGACGACATCACTATGTGGAGGCATATGTGTCTGCTTATGTGTAGGTGAATACACCAGGGTGTAATTTATTCTGAAACTGAGGTCAGAAATCATGGATATGATGATACGTGATGTACTTTACAACCGCAGCAGTATGTGAAGGGAAAGTTAAACTAATTAATGGCTTTTTTTGTTAAGTCTCTTTTTCGCCCTGCGACTGCAGAGGGAGTGTTGCTGCTTTTCATCAAGAAACAATTAACTGACATCCAAATGAATGAATTTAATTACAGCATGTTTACCAGCTGTAGAAAGCCAGTAACGCCATTGGACAGTTATTAGCTGACAAATCAGGTAGGACTTCTAAGGCCTTACTTGGCAGTAAATGGGTTTCTCAGATTGGTCAAATATCCATACTGGCTGATTAAACATGGTGATGGATGATGTTTTTCTGTACCAGATGAAGTGTTCAAAGTCAGCCTGAAGAAGAGCTGAAAGACTTCAGTCATTTTATGTCATGAAGATTTTGATATTTGGAAAACTGCCATTTTAAACATAGGTAAGACATAATGTGCAGACAATTAAAATTCTCCTTACAGTATTGTGCAAAAGTATTGAGCCACCCTTCATTTCTTTATATTTTTCTTCAAAGGAGCCATGTATTGACCTCCCCAGTGTCACAGGACAGAGTGGTCTGTACTGAACAGGACTCAGGTGCAGAAACCCAGAGCAGAGACAGCAGATGATGTAACAATGACTTATTAGGCTTAAGTGCAAGAAACGTAGCAAGGACAAAAAAACCAATAAGACGTGGAGTTTGGCGTGACGTGGCCTGGGAAACGTGGCTAGGGCGAGGAAACGGGGCCTGAGATGCAGAGTGGAGCTGAGCAGGGAACAGTCACACTGAAGAGAGAAGACAGTGGAGTTAGGGAGGTAATGGAGGTAGCTCTGAAGCGGTAAGTTGTAAGAGTAGCAATTCTTACTTGCAGTAGGGGACATAGAGTGTTGAGGGGGGGTGATGAGAATCCAGGGGAGCTGAGTGGCGTGGCAAGGCTGACCTGAGATCCGGGGTCTTCAGATGTAGTGTGATGGCAGGAGGGCAGGCAGGTGAGGCACACAGTGATTTTCAAAATGTTTGCTTGGTATCCTGAGTCCAGAGGTAGAGCGTGAGCCAAGGTGAATCCAGCAACTGCAGCACAAGAAAGTCTTGTTAGCAAGCTAAATCACAGCAAGAACTTAAAACATAAGGCCTGTTACAAACATGGGTTGATGATGAACTGGCAGTGAATGACCATCAACGTGTGGCTTAAATCCCTCTGGCTTGATTGCCTGCAATAGGCTCCAGGTGTGCAGGAGCTGGAGGAGTTGACCCTGCCCAGGGGCGGATCCCAGGTAAGTTCAGGAGCCTTATGGAAATTCCAGCCACCCACCACAGACCATGACACCCAGAGCCTGGGCCTTAACATTACTGAAACAGTGTGAGGTCATCTTAATAGAGAACAGAGCAAAAATCAGCCAACATCTAAAGAAGAGCGTTGAGTGTTTTTTAAGGACCCTGGAGAACTATTACTACTTAGAGAAATGACCGAGAGAGTTCAAGCTGTGTTGAAGAATAAATGTGGTCGTTCCAAACATTGGACTGTACAAACTCACATTCCTCTAGCAAAATATGAAGACACGAGGAGTGACTCAAGACTTTTGCACAATACTGTAAGCACCATTTTAATTATTGTTAGCAAAAGAAATGTCAGAAAATGTTTATTTTTGTATTTTTATTCTTTTCATTGAAAGAAATTGTTTACATTTTTTATGCCTTACAGCAAAAGCAAGTTTCACTTCCAAGTTTCATTTAAAATGTTTTTAAATGAAACAAAATTAGGAAAGCAGTGGTAGTTTATCCATTGCGTTATCTTAGTTTTTCCTAAAATGATCTAATATACCTTGGCCCTGCGACAAACTGGCGACCTGTCCAGGGTGTACCCCGCCCCTCGCCCTATGACAGCTGGGATAGGCTCCAGCGCCCCCCGCGACCCTGAAAAAAAGGATAAGCGGAAGCGAATGGATGGATGGATCTAATATCCCTATACTTTTAATAGGCCTGTCTATATGATAAAAGCCCTGTGCATCATGAAGTGTATTGCATTTTAGGCCACCAAAATAATTTTGTTACCAAAGAACAGTCTTGATTCCAAATTTTTCTTTTTGCCACAAAAAAGTGCAGCAAAGTCTTTTTTGGTTTCATTAGAAATAATTATCATACATCTCAGCTTGAACTCATATTTATCTGTTTTATAAAGTTTAATCACTTGTAATTTGTTTGACTACACTGACGGGCTTTAATATTTACTTTATAGTTATTTCTGTTACAGAATTTAAAAAGTCAGTTAATGTGAAATTTGTGAGGTCTCATTTGTAAGCATTAAAACATAGTTCAACAAGGCACTGTTTGCCCTTCTGGGAGCTTTTTGCTTTTAGACAAAGAGGAAATCTCGTCAGATTTACTTTCACCAACTCCTGGGTCCAGCCCAGAGGATAGGTTTGACTTTGAGCACCTGAGCCTCTGGCAAGATGCAAATTTAAAATGCAAAACAGTGGGAAGAGTCTCTCTGCTGTGGCTTGAGGTTTCATGTAATACATAATTGAAGGCTGCAGACAGCCACCGTATCCTCCATGGAAGCGCACCTTTACTGACTGACATTATAGTTTCATTTGCTTGAAATTTTCCTATTGCGTCTTTAGACTGCTGTTTTCCATGAATTTTTGATTCAGTTGTTTTCTATAGGAAAAAACCCCATGTAATACAAAAAATATATGCACACATACTTGTAATAACTTGTATTTAGTAGATCAAAGTTTCCACATGACTGGCAGGAAAAAATTTAATTTGGATTTTAAAAGAATTCAAAGTAGTGGGGAAACCAGAGACTGGTGGGAGGCTGTGTGGAATTTGCTTGTCCTCACCTCACTGTTAGCTCACAGCTCTGCGGTCATTATGTAACCACATGAACAAATATCTCTTTATCTTAGGGCAGATGAGCAGGCTCCCAGCCACCCTCCACTGTGTGTGTGTGTGTGTGTGTGTGTGTGTGTGTGTGTGTGTGTGTGTGTGTGTGTGTGTGCGTGCGTGCGTGCGTGCGTGTGTATATTTCCTGCTGAAAAACAAATCAAGTGATTGTTTATAGCAGGTCCACAGAGTCTGACTGATCAGACGGACAGCCGGCTGAAAGATTCAGTTGACATTGTGCTGTTATTTGAATCTACAGGTCAGTGCTCGTCACCATTAAATACCAACGAAGACTTCACAAAGTATAACAAAGTGATGACATTCGCACAGAAATTCAGCCCTAAATCAATGGATTTATGTGTGGAGGTTGTTTAAATACTCAATCAACAGTGAAATTTAAAAAAATCATGAACCACACACACACACACACACACACACACACACATACACACTTTACATCAAGGCTATAGCAACACTGAGCTCTAGTGGTGAGAACTGATATTTTAAAGCAGGGGTGTCAAACACAAGCCCCTAGGAAATGATGGAAATGTTCATGATTCTCATGATCGATGGAGATTTAGGTTTAGGCAATGTACAACCAGAACTTTTTCTATAATTATACACATCATGTGGAAAAAACAGAGACTGCTGAAAATGCCATTCTTTTTCTTACATTGAGATACATCTGGGACTTAATGTGTAGCTGCAGATCTTTACACTGACAGAAAGCGGAGTTTCACTTGTCGTCCCACTTAAGAACAAACTGGTCTGTATGATGTAGAAATTAATTAGCTCTCAGTTCACTGCTGATATCTTTCCTCCTTGCCATTGTGTTAACACACACCTGAATGATCCAGTGCAGGATACTGCCAAACCCCTACATTTATAGATGTTCTCACATTTGTTGTTCAAATAATTATTAAATGATAATCAGATTAGTCAGCTGATTTGATTGTTAATAGCTGGCTGCTACTTACCCTCTATTCCTAGCACTAAGCAGTAAGAGTGCAGTTAGTTTGTCACACACTGTTTCTGAACTTTAGATTCATTTTTACAAAATGACTAATGAAATGGCATAAGATGCAATGTTTTGTGGTTTGTCTGAGACTGAGTTTATTTAACGCCTGCCAAGGACCAGGTGATGATTTTTATTGTGTCAATTATTATGCATAAAAGCTTAAAACTGAAGCAATGTGTACTTTTTTGAAATCTAATTATACTGAAGAATAGGGAAAGTGGGGCCATACCAAATCTACCAGGAGAACATCTTAAATATCTTCTCAAATACCTAAGCTGGGCAACACTGGGGTGGGGCTATTTGGGGGTCTCTGTGCTTGTAGAAGTTCAGGGTAACCAGGAGGATTTATTTCTGTAATTATGAGGCATCGATATAAGAGGTAAATACAAATATATTTTTAATGCCGTCAGCACTGAAACACACGTCGAGCACTACTGATAGTAAAACTTATGTGGAAACTACATTTATTGGTGGAAACCAATGAGGGCAGCAAAGCACCTTTCAGCTTGTCGTCTTCTCAACCGAAGAAGGAAATGACGCTCGCTGGAGATTGGGGCGCCCCCTGTAGGGTAGGAGGACTTTGTGATATACCTGCTAGAATATAAATGTTAAAAAATTAAAATCATGCATTTTCCGAGTTAATGTTGTTGGTTTATCAGCTCTGGCAACGTGTCTTCACAGACCGAGCTGTGGACGGCCTGCAGTGGGCTTCGTGTCGGCTCTGCTGGGCTCGGAACAGTGACGTGGGGTAGCGGCTTGTCTGGTGACGTGTCTCTACGGCTCCCTCTTTTCTCACGGAGCGGCTGATGGAGCCACACTGAAATTGCACAGCACTCAAACGGATACCAGTAACACGGCAGGAGTCGGACTAAGGACACCATGGGAAGTACGTGTTATGTTTTCTTGTGTATATGCTTGTTTTTGGTGCCCAAAACTACCTGCTATATTTTTCCTTTTTAAAATCTCGAACATTAAAGGGCACTCGGCGCTCGTCGGAGAAGCTAATTGGCTAACCTTGGCCAGGTTATGTGGCACTTGGAGCTAGCTCATAACGGGAGAAGGTTCACAGCCTAGTTATTTTTCGATTGGATTAAGTACCATTGTAGTGATTTATATCACGCTGGGATGCCTCTTGTGTGTCTCATTGAGCTGTGTGTCAACTCTTCATCTTAGAAAATGATGGATAACTTGTTCTGTGATTGAACGCCAGTTAGCATCACGCTAAATGAACTAACCATGTACAGCACATAGGTCTTTACTTTCTCTTCACTTTTATAATGTAACTGGCTTTTAAGTCCAGTTTGACTTTCTGTGCGGCTGGGGAGCAAAAAAAAGAAAGAAAGAACCGAAGCGTGTGTGAAATCACTTTCTGTCATAGTCAGTTTCATTGATTAATAGATCGGATCAAGGTGACAAAACATTAGGCAGCTCCACCGTAAGCGGTCTAAAAGTGAGCACACACCTAATATTAGTAACTCCCAGCTGTGCTTACCTTTCTACATCCTCGTTGTTGCATTTTAGCGTGATGACGAGACTGGCTTGTTTGGTTTTGCTGCCAGCTGTTTAGCTGCTGGTTAGTGATGACGTAGCATCAAAGTAGATCTGGCTAAAGAGGAACAAAAGCTCAGATGTTGTCGATACTCATTGTAGAGCTGCTTGATGTGTTGTTTGGTGTAAATACATATACATTTCTTAACTCGTCATTCTCTTTTTAGTCAAATTTTTGGAGGTCATCAAGCCGTTCTGTGCAGTCCTGCCAGAAATCCAGAAACCAGAAAGAAAGGTAAGCTTTGAGCTTTAGTTTAGTACATTAGTACACAGTGGTGATGATTTACACCATGAATGAATGCGAACAACAGCTTATCATCTCCTCTGTTTTTCCTCTTTTTTTAATTTTATTTATTTTTTAAACCTTGCAGATTCAGTTTAGAGAAAAAGTACTATGGACCGCCATCACACTATTCATCTTTTTGGTGTGCTGCCAGGTTGGTATCTGTCAGTGACAGCCTTCCTACTGGTTGTGCTTTTGGTCATAGTGCTTTGTTGCATAATTTTTTTCTCTTTTTTTTTGTTCTTGCAGATCCCACTCTTTGGCATCATGTCATCAGATTCAGCAGATCCCTTCTACTGGATGAGAGTAATCCTGGCCTCCAACCGAGGTGTTTACTTATATTTAATTGGTTTCAAAAGAACTTTGCATTTTGCGTTCTTTGCGACTTTGCCAAGGAGAAATAATCTAATCCCACTGTCTTGTCATGCAGGACGTAATCTTTTATCACGTGTCGTAAGTCAAAGGTCAAAAGTTGCAGGCACTCTTACATTGTTTTTGTGTTTGTGACGCTGACTGTGTTCTTCAGGTACTCTGATGGAGCTGGGTATCTCACCCATTGTCACCTCAGGCCTCATCATGCAGCTGCTGGCTGGTGCCAAGATCATCGAGGTGGGAGACACTCCTAAGGACAGAGCCCTCTTCAACGGAGCTCAGAAATGTAGGTGTTATTATTACTCATCAGACAGTTGCTATTTTCAGAAGCTGTCACGTACCTTTTTGAAGCTTTAAAGATGTCTTTGATACTGTGATGCTTGCACTTTCATAACAGCTCTCACTTCAGTTGTGTCAGTTGTGCCTGTTTCACATTTTTTGATGTACTTTTGCAGTGTTTGGAATGATCATCACCATTGGACAGGCTATTGTGTATGTCATGACTGGCATGTATGGAGATCCTTCAGAGATGGGTGCTGGGATATGCTTGCTCATCATCATCCAGGTTAATATAAATTACAACTGCTAACACCATATGAAAAAAAGGATTTAAACTTTTTAACCTACCTACAAAATGAGCATTTGTCAAGAAGAGCGTTAAACTCCTGCCTTTGTCTCCAGCTCTTTGTTGCAGGTCTGATTGTCTTACTACTGGACGAGCTGCTGCAGAAGGGTTATGGCCTGGGATCTGGTATTTCTCTCTTCATTGCAACCAATATCTGTGAGACCATCGTCTGGAAGGCCTTCAGCCCCACGACTGTCAACACTGGCAGAGGTATTGGCACTAAGAAACAAAAGGCTTTAAAGCTGAGTGATTGCAAAGCGAGGTGTTTCTGTGTATCTATATTATACTCACTTAATCTGTGGGTCTTTCCCAGGTACTGAGTTTGAGGGAGCCATCATCGCTCTTTTCCATCTGCTGGCCACCCGTACAGACAAAGTGCGTGCTCTAAGAGAAGCCTTCTACAGGCAGAACCTGCCCAACCTCATGAACCTCATCGCCACTGTCTTTGTGTTTGCAGTGGTCATATACTTCCAGGTGACTTACTGTTTATCTCACCTGATTTTTATTCGACTCTGAGGAATATGCATTGTATTAAATCAAATGTTTCTTCATCAGGGCTTCAGGGTTGACCTGCCCATCAAGTCAGCACGCTACCGTGGCCAATACAACACCTACCCCATTAAATTGTTCTACACCTCCAACATCCCCATCATCCTCCAGTCTGCCCTGGTCTCCAATCTGTATGTGATTTCTCAGATGCTCTCAACACGTTTCAGTGGCAACTTCCTGGTCAACCTCCTGGGAACCTGGTCTGTAAGTACATTTAGTCCAAGTCATGGCAGCATAGATATGAAGCAGGCGACTTAAATGTTGCTTTATTAAGAGGAGCCATGGCTCATCTCCACCCTATTCAGTACAAATACAATATTTGTGTTTAGGACACTTCGAGTGGAGGACCAGCTCGTGCCTACCCAGTGGGCGGTCTGTGCTACTACCTTTCTCCACCTGAATCATTTGGTTCGGTTCTAGACGACCCCGTTCACGCCGTCATCTACATTGTGTTCATGCTCGGCTCCTGTGCCTTCTTCTCCAAGACCTGGATCGAGGTCTCAGGATCCTCTGCCAAAGATGTAAGTGTGTCTTCGTGCAAACATGTAGGGTTTTCATTATGTCAGAGTCATGTATTAAATATGTCCACCGATTTTTATTTTGTGCATCTCAGGTGGCGAAGCAGCTCAAGGAGCAGCAGATGGTAATGAGAGGACACAGAGAGACCTCCATGGTGCACGAACTTAACAGGTACACACAAAAAAAGACTTGGAAATGTGCTCTTAGGTTGAATGTTTGCAGCATATTTAAGTCTTTATTTCTGTCCAATTTCTATCTGCAGGTACATCCCCACAGCTGCTGCATTTGGTGGGCTCTGTATAGGAGGGCTCTCAGTCATGGCAGACTTCCTGGGTGCCATCGGCTCAGGTACAGGAATCCTGCTGGCTGTGACCATCATCTACCAGTACTTCGAGATCTTCGTGAAGGAGCAGAGTGAAGTTGGCAGCATGTCAGCGCTGCTCTTCTAGAAAACACTAATTTTTTTTTTTTTGCGACAGACACAAAAGAATCCACCCCTATCAATGTTTTTTTTTATGTTGCAATATGTACAATCAGTCTGTTTTGCAGCTGGAAGGCGTAAATTTTATGCCATCGTCTTTGCGCTCCACCACACTGCTCCTGCATTTCAATGCTGAGAAAACTTTTGGCTACGTCCAGGGTTGAGCATGGTATTGTGTGTCTTTATTTCTTTTTTTCTTTTTTTTTGTCCCAGTAGCAGTTACCCATCTCTCTGCAGGCTGCCTGAATCCCCACTGACTGTCTTATCAGCTGAAGAAGACCTTAAAAAAAGTTTGAGGTGCTGTCTTTGGCTGACCTCAGGCATTGATCATTGCAGCATGTTCAAGGAACACTAACACAGCATGTTGATGCTTATTTCAAGCTGAAAGCACTGTGCCTGGATATATCAGGGGGAACTGAAAGAAAGCCATCTTGTTCATCACCTAGCAATCATTTTGAGGTTTCTAGGAGCCTATAGTAGGATGTGGAAAGTACAGATAAGATATGTTTGTACTCCTGATAAGGTTTCTGGTAATCTCATACAGTTTACCTTTGCTTTGATTTTAAATCTCATGGACTATGTTTATATTCACTCTGGTCTGATGTAAGGCCCAGTGGTTGTCCTCTTGTCTCTGGGTCCTCAAAGGAAAGTGTTTGTCTGTGTTGTCATGCTCTTTTTATTCCCAGACTGAATCGCTGCACAAAACTGCCGAGATGGTCGGGATGAGGGTGGGTTTGATAGGGATGGAAAAAGGGGTCTCATTTTTGTTTTTACTTTATGTAACAGACATAATTGTGTTATTAAAAAACAGGATTTGTTTTCCAATACACTTGGAAATTGTTTTGATTCTTGTTGTTGTTGTTTTTATTTACAGTAGCAACTATTCTTACCACATGTTATTGATACAGCAACCAACACGTAGATAATGAGTTACTATTTAGTTAAAAGTTTATATCTAGAGTAGGGCATTATTGGGTGCTGTAACTGTGACTTCCTGTAGAGGTCACTGTCGTTTGAGATACCTGCTCCACATTTGAGTTAAACTGGCAATGTGGCTAACTTAGAGAGAGCCACACACTGTTGTATGCACACCCACAGCCAATCTAGAGTTAACAGTTACCCTAACAAGCGTGTTTGTGGACTGTGGGAGGAAAGTAAAACCCACAGAGGTGCAGGGAGTCCTCAGCTGAACACAAATACTTTAAACCCTCTGGGCTTGTTCAAAATCACTACCCTTTCAGCTTGTTCGTGGCCAAAAGTGGCCACCAAAAGATTAGGTCTGTTATTTTTATTATTTTATGGTTTTTTGCCATTTTTTTCTGCATAAAGCTTTTAACTAACTTCAGTTCTTTTCTTAAATATAAAATAATTATTACTTTTTATTTTTTAAATTTAAATAACCCTTTAAACACCAGGTTGTCCACTGCACTAGCTGGAAGACAACCTCAAATCTCACAATTTTATATAATTGCATTTCTACTGAGATTTCTTGTATTATTAATAGTAGAGTCTGGGGCATGTAATTGATTCACATCAACATTGATTATAATGCATTGTTATTTTTGCGCAGGGAGAGCAAAAACATAAAAACTCCCTCTCAGCTTGTTCGTGGCCAAAAATGGCCACCCCTTGTTTACATTTACAAAATGCTATAAAATTCATATTTAATAAGAATAATTTCCACTTTTTTTGACTTGATTTTTTAGATTAGCATCAGTGCTGTTCATGAAAATCAAAATTTCATTCAAATTCAGAATTTTAACCCTTTAAATACCAGTTAGATCACATAATCCTAGGAACTCATAAATGGAAAAAAATCATAAAACTGCAATTTTTTTCCAAATAAAACATGCCATCCATCCATCCATTCGCTTCCGCTTATCCTTTTCAGGGTCGCAGGGGGCGCTGGAGCCTATCCCAGCTGTCATAGGGCGAGAGGCGGGGTACACCCTGGACAGGTCGCCAGTCTGTCGCAGGGCCAACACACAGGGACAGACAACCATTCACACTCACATTCACACCTAGTGGCAATTTGGATTATCCAATTAACCTATCCCCCACAAGCTGCATGTCTTTGGATGGTGGGAGGAAGCCGGAGTACCCGGAGAGAACCCACGCAAACACGGGGAGAACATGCAAACTCCACACAGAAAGACCCCGGCCTGATGGTGGAATTGAACTCAGGACCTTCTTGCTGTGCGGCAACAAAACATGCCATCTGATTTATTTTCTAATCATGATGGAGGTTAGATGTATAGCAATAATTAAAAGTATCAATGAGTTTTATGCATCTTTGTTTTTTTGTGCAGTGACAGAAAAACAAAAAAACTCCCTCTCAGCTTGTTCGTGGCCAAATATGGCCACCCCCTGTTTACTTTTACAAAATGCTATAAAATTCATATATACTAAGAAAAATTTCCACTTTTTTTGACTTGATTTTTAAATTAGCACCAGTCCTAGTCATGAAAACCAAAATATAATTCAAATTCAGATATTATACCCCTTTATACCAGTCAGATTATGTATTATTATAGTAAAAATAGTAATAAAGTATAGTAATAGTAATAAAATTTTTAGCATATGAATGATGAAATCCAATATTTCTTTTTATCATCATTGCAGGTCAGTAACAGTAACAATGATTTATTTTTACTTTTTTTTTAGGGGGTGGGGGGGGGGGGGGGGGGGGGGGGGTTAAATGAATGGCCAAAAAGAAAATCACAAATGGTGTGTTAGTGACCAGAAAGGCAATTTAATGACCAAATAACCACTGAAATGACCAATAAAATGATCAAAATTTATATTCCAGTGTGTGCTTCTGTGTGCATCCTCATTAGCAGCAAGATGTGCTAACCACATTAGAGTGGTTTTTGTAGGCACACTTTCTACACCTGGTGCAAGGGGCTGCTGTTCCAATCCTGGGGGTGCACCTTTTGCACCTTCTTCTCATTTCGTTGGTGGGGTGTGGGTCACACTCTGGTTCAGACTACTGTATCTTGAGATCAATGGCAGAAGTGGCTGAGAATTAAGGAGAAGGGTGTCCTGCAGTTGTTGAGGTCACCAGCATGTGTCCCAGCTCTCCCAGGATCACTCTACATTTATAGGTTGTAGAGGACTCCCCCACTTCAGTAAAGTTGTTTCCGGCGGGACAAAGGCATCATATCCCAAGACATCCAGGAGATTGGAGAAAAAGCCATCAGCCATCAGTTAGTTTTCCTTCTACAACTCGAGGTGCCAACATCCTCTCCAAGTTATCCAAGCAATATTTGTGCCTATTGTAGTCCAGGATTGCTTCTTGCTTTCACGCATCCTTTATTCCCCATCACTGACTGCTGGTTCCTTGTGTGTTGCTGTCAAAAGAAGAACATTCCTCCGTTGCTTTGGCATGTGGGATATCGCCGTGGTAGTTTTGGTGAAGCCAAAGACAGACAACAAAATCTTCCTCTGTTGCAACTGGAGGAGCTGGGGAGGAAGCTCTGGGTTGTTTCCCCTGTGCCAGTTTTCATCTGAGGGGTTCCTCTGCCAAGGTGACCAAAGGAAAGACGTTGTCCTCGGAGCTCCTCCGTCAGTTGGAGTCTGAACCCCATGCCTTTTTTTACTTCCTGAGAACTTCCAGCGTTCTCATCCAACATGCTATGTATTGCTTTTTCTGGTGTAGGCTTTATCTCTACTTCATCTATAATCCTCCAGTCCTCACACCTTCGCCTCCCGTGCAGGTTTGTAAGGGTGCACAGGAGCTAAAAGATCTCCTTTGTTATAAAAAAGTCAAAAGTAGATCTCAGGCTGCTAATGCAGGAAACTGCATACAGGGTGAGCCCTGGTTTGATACCAGTGGGTACTGGATTGTAGAGCAGTCTCTCTTCAGTAGTGGGACCCACATTGTTTTCCTTTCATGAGGGATCCACTCAGTCAAAGGCTCCTCGGTCTCAGAAAATGCTCCTATGTTCTTTTCCATCAGCTGCTCGGCCTCCACCTCCATGCCCCCCAACCCCAATCCTCCCCCAAAGAAGAGGATCCAGGCAATGGCTAGTACTCAACATCAGTGGTGATGCTGTCAGCCTCTTTGGAGATTGTCCCCTCATCCTCTGGAGAGGAACTTACTTCATCTTGGGCTGATGTCTTTTCTTCAAGGGCAGCTTGCTGTCCTTGCTCTCTGACCAGATCATACAGAAAGTGCTTGAAGTAGTGATGACCTTCTTGCCATATTGCCAGAATAAACGATCTGGAAGCTGTTAGGCTTACTTACAGCAGTAGCACTGTCTGCACCTGCATAAACTCCAGGACACGTTTACAAACAGTGTTTGTTGTTGTTTGCGCTGCAGCTGCAGGTTTGAACTCTGCAAAATGTCCTGTGATTGGGGTTTTTTTTGTTTTTGTTTTTGTTTCTAGAGTTAATATTTTGGGTATGGTATCTTTTTATGAAAAATACAAGAGTAAAAGTGCTTTTAACAGGTGCTTCAAAGCTAAATTTGACTGGGAACCTCAAAGCTCAATAGCCTGCATCCACAGAAATTCACTGCAGCCCATGTAATGTTTGATGCGTCATTATTTATTCCAGTCTATCTTGCAAATACATGTTTGTGCTGCAATGTCATGCACAAACACAAACTATTAGATCCTTAAGATCAAACCTATGTCAAAATTGTTTCATTATTTTGGTCCATTGGAGTGTGGTAAGCCATCAAAGGCCACTACTAGAAACTCAGAATATTACATGAAATTGCTTGCTTGACCAAAAATGGGTAAATGATGTAATTTGGTAAAAAACATTAAAAACTATAATTTTCATGTGTTGAGTTTAGAATGAAAGCAATTTTACCTAAATCGCATGATATAGTACTGTCAATAACAAGGAATCAAAAAAGGTGGTTATAATGGGTTTCAATTGGCCAAAAATGGCCACGATAGAGTCAAGAGGAACAATTTGGTGTATAGTGAATATTATTGATATTATTAAGGAGCTGATGTTGAAAAGTAAAAAATCTGAAAAAAATACACACCTTTGGAAAGTTTCATTCCATTTGCATTAACAGAACGAAAATGGTTGAATAAAGAAAAGTGAAGTGGCCACAAATGGCCAGGATAGAGCCCAGAGGGATCAAGCTGACTCTTACTTGTAAGTGTCCCCTTTATACCCTCATTCATAAATGTTTCTCAGTATAATAGCATATGTTTAAGAGATATTTAAGTTAAAATTTTGTAATTGCAGACCCAAAAAATTAAGGCCCCACTTACCAATGAAAATGCATAATGTGGACTATAATTCCATAAGGAAGTTGGAATCTTTAAGTTATCAGCCTTTTTCAGAAAATGAATTTGGTTCTTCCATCCAAAATCTAACAGAGCTCTATCTGTAGTTTTACATATACAAGGGTCAACATGCAGAGATTTTGCGATGAATGTTAGTCTTGAGATTCAGCCTTTGAAAGCAAAATTCATCCTTTTAATGACAAATCTTGTAGAAACCATGAGTTTAATCTTCTTCTTTTTTTTTTTTTTTTTAACCTTTTCTATTATGGGATTGAAGTTATTGAAACATTGCTGTGATTCATTAAGTTGAATATTAAGTTTTTCACAGGGATATGTGAGATAGAGTCAGTATTACAATCCTTCGTCCTAAGTCACATTTTTTTAAGCTAAAGAAAAAGACCAGAAGCTTTAGACAATGATTTTAACAAAAGAAATCTGTGAGTTATATTTAAAAAAACAAAAACAATGTTGTGTTATTAGCAAGCTGACTAATGAAAATTGTCATTTTAGTGATATAAATGCCCTGTAAGTTGCTAGATTTTATATGAGATCACAGTAGCTGAGCAACAAGAAGAAAAAGTTATGATGAAATCAAATTGAATGAAATTATGATGTCTGGTGCCAAATTACACATCATATTAACTGTAATACAGCAGTTGGCACTGTTACATAATACTCTAACCACGTTGCAAAAAAAGTCTCCAAAACCATGCTTTTTAAATAAATGGTGTAAAAACTGGTGTATACCTGTGTCAAAGGCCTATCTAAAAATTTAAAAACAGAATATAGCCATTATCTGGAAGTATGAGTAATCCAACAGATCCAAGGCAAGTCTGATATTACTGGAAATATGTTTGTTAGGTAAAAAGCCAGGTTGCTCTTCATCAGTTATTGGTTATAATACCAATGTGATTTTCTGTCCAAAGTCAAGAGCCAAAATTTTGTAATCATTATTTGATAAGCGCATCGGACACCAGCTGTCAATTAAACGCAAATCTTTTTTTAGGTTTGGGAATTAGAGTAAACACTCCTTGAGTCATACTCCAGGGTTATGCACCAACTGATATGCGTTCATTAAACCGTTGCAATAAAAAAAAAGGGAGCTCACTGGGGAGCAAATAATTTATAGAATGAGATGAAAGGTCACCTGTCCCCGGTGATGTATTATTTTCAGCCGTCTTACACAGTCTATGATTTCTTTAAGTGATAACGGAGCGCAACATAATTCCTTATCTTCCCGCTCAAGTTTGGGAGTGTTTTGTAAAGAGTTTAGAAAAGCCAGAGCATCACTCTCACACTATTTTGATGTATAAAGTTTTTTTTATATAATAAAATGAACAGAAATTAGATATAATTTTCGGGTTATCAGTTCAACTTCTTCTATTCTTAAACGAGTAACTGTATTCAGTTTTGCATTATATTTTTCTAACCTAAGAAAGAGGAATTCTGCCGTCCTCTAGCCATCGCTTCCGAGACACCACAGATGCCCCTCCTTTATACGTTGTCTAGTCTTTCTTTTAAATCTTGTTTTGTAACGCTATTATTTACGGAACACTTGAGTGACGTCATTACTGCGCGCCCGCGTGTGGTCGGGTCAGGCGTCTGGACGCCGGGTAGCTTGTCAAATGAAATCATTTAATTTGCTAAATAGTCTTTCTCGCACAAGTCAACTTTGCTCCCGGAGGACGAGGCCCGACGAGCCGTAGCATCAGCAGACATGTCTTACTGCAGGCAGGAAGGTAATTTTTATCTTCTTTCATTCATTTTTGCTTCCATGGCTGAGCAATGTCACCGAGCGACCCACCACCACCATGCTAGGCTAACGTCTACACCCAGCGAGACCTTACTGTTTGTTACAGTATGTCAGGAAACCGGTCAGCCTCCTGCTATAGCCAACACAGCTTTCAAACAGATTGCAGTACTTTTTGACTTAATGCTGTGATTACTGCAGTAAAGTGCATGTAAAACAGCGACTGCGGTGCTGTTAAACAGCTAGCAGTGTTGCTCTTGGTGCTGCCATGAGCTTTCAAGCAGCAGGTGAAAAGCCAGTCACTGTCATACTTATTATAGCTTTTCACCTGTCATTGTTCTTCAGTCAGCACATAATCTTCTCAGTTAATTTTCAAAGTGGAGCCAGTTGTTTCAGTCAGCAAGCCTTTACTTGTTGCAGCAATGAAAGATTATAAATGAAAGTCATAGGCCCAGTAACCCATTTCCTCGCGTTTTTGTGTTTTGCCTCTTTTTCATTTAAGGTAAAGATCGCATCATCTTTGTGACGAAGGAAGACCATGAGACACCCAGCAACGCTGAGCTGGTAGCGGATGACCCCAACGATCCATACGAGGAACAGGGTTAGTCTTTCAGACTGTATAGATGTGGTTTCCAAAAGAATAATTTGATTTATTTGTTGATGTGCAGTTGTTTGCTCTCCATAGTGTAGTGGTTTACACATTTGCCTGACAAATGAAAGATCCCTGGTTCATCTCCTGAGAAGAGACACAAATCCCTGTGGCAATACATCAGGAAGGGTTTATGATGTGAAAGGATCTACCCACTGTGGCAGGTTCTTGTGAATAAGGGTGCAGCTGATAGTAGCTTCTTCTTATTTAATGATTATAATACTGCAAGTTCTAAGCCACCCCTCATATCTTTATATTTTCCTTCCAAGGAGACAAAATTTCTTGTATTTTTTCTAAGTGGTCTTGATCAATAGTTCTCACAGTTTCAATGTTTTTCTTTGGAAATTGACAGCTTTTGACACTCATCTTCAGTCTAGACCTTGTACCTGACCATTTCAGAGGGTTTTGTATTCTTTTATTTTGTATGCTACTTAACGGTAACTTAAAAAAAAAAAAAGAACCAGTATGTTCTTTAAAAAAATGAAAGGAAGCTGGACAGAAAAAACGGATTAATTATCAGTACCCCCCTTTTCTTTTTTTAAATTTCTCAGATAACTTTTGTGAAAACCTTTATGCCGTAAACACAGAAATGTTTCTTTCTCTAAAGACCACCCCATATAAACAACATTAGACCCTCCCTGAGCACTAAATATCTGACTAATTAAGCAACAGTCAGATCTACTTTAGGTTATTTTGTAATGAATAGTTAATGAACAAGACTGTGTGTATGTGACTCATTAGTAAAATACCATGTAGGCTTGGACACTGTGTGGCTCAGTTTTGTGATACTGTCCGCTAACAGCTACACATCCAGATCTCTCTTGGTGATCTTGGTAGTGCAGGATGCACTACTTTAGTTTCATTAAACATTTAAGGTTTTCTGCTAACCTGCCACGCTCTGGTGTCTTTAGGCCTCATCCTGCCAAATGGAGACATCAACTGGAACTGCCCGTGTCTGGGCGGGATGGCCAGCGGACCGTGCGGCTCTCAGTTTAAGGAGGCCTTCTCGTGCTTCCACTACAGTAAGGAAGAAGTGAAGGGTTCCGAGTGCATCGACCATTTCCGTAACATGCAGGAGTGCATGCAGAGGTACCCCGAGCTCTATCCCCAGGAGGCCGACAAAGACGAGTCCGCCACCCCGTCTGACAGTGCTGCCTTAACGTCTGAGAGCGACTCTACTGCGGTCACCTCAGCTGTTTCGTCTGACAGCACCTCACCTACAGACGACCAGACCGCCAGCTAGAGTTGATTAGGTCAGTGTTAGAGACTTGTCCAAAAGGAGCTCCATTTGGTCTCTTCTCCTCCTCAAGCCTTCAGAGAGGGACTATTGATACAGTTCTGACACTCACAGGAAATCGACGGGCCATCAGGAGAAGAATTTCAGAGAGACGTAGAGCGTGTACACAAATACGAGCTGCTTTATTGGCTGAACACTTAAGAAAAAATCTAATTAAGTTATCTGATTATTGACAGTGGGCCAAGTGATTTGCTTCAGGGACATCAGCCGAAATGCTCATTTTTATGCAGTGCAAACATCACTTGCTGCTTGTTCTCACGCCAGTCAGAATTTCAGCATTTGTAACTGTATCCCGAGGTCAGTTGTGTAGGAGTATAACTAAGCATTTATATTAGTCCATCTAAGAAATCAGAGGTAGATCTTTTGATTTGAGTGACGCTCAGCTTTATTTGACCTCAGACAGGTTTTTCAGCACTTCAACTTGTTTTCCACCACTCGAGACCAAAGCAGAAATAATCGACAGGAAAGCTGTTGAAGCATCTGTGCTGTTTTAGGTGTTCTGTTTCTGACTTGTTGGCATCATGTATAAACCTACTGAGTCTCCATCTATAACTGTTAGTTTGGTCATCTCTTCTGTTAGTTTTCTATCTGGCCTGTCACATTCACCTGTGAATGCATTAATGTTTTTGTCATGTTAATGCAATCACGAGTCTTCAGTTGAATGCTGTGGTCACCACTCGTGGTTTTTCCAGATTAAAATGATTGCCTGAAATTTTCAATCTCCGTTTTACTTTCATTCTAAAGAGAGAGGGCAGTGTCCCAGTTTCTTGTAGGATAAACATTTATATTTATTAGACAGTCTGCTGTGCTCGTTCTTCAATGCTCAGATTTAACAAGGTGCTGGCAGTGTCCCAGAGTTTTGCGTTTTTTATTGACAGCATAGTTTTACGCAGTTGTTGCAGGTTCACATTAGGCTGCACTCTGGTGGCTCTGCAGGCCACTGACGCACTTACTTCAGCTCATTGTCATGAAAGCAGGCTAAAATTATATGAACTTTGTTGTCCTGCTTAAAGTAGCTATTAAAAGACGAGTAAACTGAAACGATAAGGGGGTGCAGGTGGTCAGCAACATTACTGGAGTAGGCTGTGGCATTTGAATTTTGCTCAAATGAAACTAAAATATATCAATAATCAGCCCCCCACACAGTACACCCCTGAACTATAGATCCATGGGTTCACGTCAGATCACCTGGCTCATGTTCAGAGTCACTAAAACCACCTTCCTCTCTGCTACGCTTAAACTGCAGCAGGTCTTCCTGCATATCTAAGTTCACAGAGTCCAAGCCACATGATTGGATGATGAAATATTTTCTATATGAGGTGTAGCTGATGACGTGTCTGATGTTTATATGTTAATTGCAGTACACTTGGTTTTCTGCTAATTAAATAAAAGGAGATGTAGTATTACAGAAGGATTTGTTAGCTTAACAAATCAAAGTATTTTTGCAGTAGCTATCCAGATCCAAAATGAATCTGACTATAAGGGGAAAAAACAAGCAAAAATAAAATCAACTATTTATACAAATTAGGTCTTTAACATCAAGTACAGCACCTTAAGTCAGACCACTTTAACATCCATTCACTCTCTTATGCACATGTTGGATGCTTCTCTTCAGTTATGAAGCCTCAACGAGCTGGACAAGTTTGACTCCTGGATTTTCAGTCCACTATCTGAATTGGTCACTCACTCATGAGTATCTTGTAGAATCCTTCTGGATTGCATTCCTCCTCATATTTAGATCATATGGATCAGCGGCATCCATTTCTCAGGCTGTTTGATACAATCAGACCTACACGAGGTGTCCATGGAACCACGACGCTCTGCATAGTGACGAGCAAACGGCCCGTTCCACGCTCCTCTTTGCCTGCAAGCAGGTACTCCATACCTGCGAGAGAAAAAAAAAATAAAGATACTGTATATGGATTCAATCTAAAATGTGAGTATTTTTATTGCAGGGATCTCAAACTCAGTGGGCCACATATGAAAGAAATCTGTCAGCATGACAGTTTGGGCTTGAATTGCCCAGATGGTAATTATAAAGCAGAATGTTTTCGTTTATTAATTGGCCAATTTTATTTATTTGTTTAAAAATGTAAAAACCCCCAAAACAAAACCATTTTTATAAAATGTTTATATTAGATTGTGATAAATGGTAGATTATCTGTCATGTAATTGTTTATGAAGCTTATGCATAATAAGGAACATCTGTATATTCATTACACCATTTCCACTTCCTACCGCTGTGAAACTCAATGCTGACATCGCTGCTCTAGTCCAGTCATCTTTCTTCAAACCAGTCAGCCTCCCCTCTGTGTACTTTAAATCTTTCATTTTCCCTTCTGGACTCCTTCGTGCAACCCACCTCCTCACCATCTCTGCCTCACACAAGTTCCTTCATCCAAGCCTCCATCATTTCATCACCAACACAATATGAGTCTCTTGACTTCTGGGCGTCCTGCCCTAATGGCTATCACTACTGGGATTTCATTCTGCTGTTATTGGGGCATCAGTCTAATCACCAAATAGCATAATTGGATTCTATATATATCAGTCATATTCTTAGTATTGGTATAAGTATTGGAGTCTTCTAGGTTTAACATCCCTGCTTTATTGTTATTGATGGGGGATAATAGTTGATTTTGCAGATGCCTTTTAAGATTTGCTTGAAACATTTCTTACCTGGGTTTAATATGGGGCATGTGCAGCCACGGCTGGTCCAGGACAGAGGATAGATGCTGGCGGTTCCTAAGCGCAGCGCCACCTGACCTGATCGAAGGACCTTGCGAACTTTGACGTGTACTTCGGCATGGCTGCCTTTGTCATGAGCAGACAACACATTGGCCTTGATGACTGTAACATGCCACAAAGAAAGAAAACAGAGAGATCATTCTGAACCTTAAACCAAACTGTAGATGCATGTAATGTTTTTTAATCAAGTGAAGGCTGGACCTTTTGTTGCTTACCATAATCATGTTTGGTCTTACAGAGCTCAGACGCACTTCTCAGCTTTTTCTCTTTACAGCTACACTTCCCTGTGTATAGAAACAGAGTTATGCTCTGTATATAGGAGAAAAATGGTTGAACCAGCGTTATTCATCATAATGCAGATTAACATCACCTGTGTAATGCAGAGCAGAGACTGTGAGCTCCTGAGACAAGTGTGCTTCTTCTTCAGTTGGCAAAAAATGATCCAAATCAGGTATTTTCCCACCAATGGGCACATTTAACATTTGCTTATTTGTGTAGCTGTAAAAGTGGAATAAAGCATGTGATGATTGCCAATTACTCATCATTCATTAAATTTAGTCTGATAAGTGAAAAATATCTACCTGTGGAGACACTGGCCAGTGAATGAATCACATTGGTGGGGGCATGTGCAAGGTTTGCATCCCTCCCCTCCAAAGCCCCAGTAGCCAGGTAGACAGTGGCGGCAGCTTGTGCCCCCTACACCAGATTTACAGTGGCACTGGCCACTCCTAGGGTGGCACCAGGGTTCCTCCTTTCCAGGTGGAGAAGGGAAAGAACCCTGAGGATCACACCAGCAGCCTGAGTGACAAAAGTTAATGAAGTTAATTAAAACAGTTAGAAAAGTGCCAGCAGATGGAGCTATAGCATTTGTAAGCTTCCCCAATGTTGAATCTCTTTTACTAATAACAGCTATAGACGTGTCAGCCAACCCAATGCCACAGTAAAACACCCCTCTGCCTTTTGACTCTTACGTGTGCACGTGTGGGGGGAGCTGAGGGGCAGGGATGGGCGGCGGTGGTAGCCATAGCGACAGCGATGGCATCTACGCCCCGCTGTGTTGTGCTGGCAGTCCTCACACACACCCCCACTGAGTCTGCCAGAGGAAAGCCATGCCCGCTGAGAGAAGTGGCAGGTAGCTGCGTGACCATGGCACTCACACTCTTTGGTTGTGAGGATGTGTGATGTCACAGCGATCAGGATGAGAGAGATGAGAGAAAGTGAACAGGTAACACGCTTAGCATGGTCCAATTTAAAATTAAAGTAACCAAGACATTCAACTGTGTATTTAATTTAAAAGGTTTGGACTGCATTAATTTTTTTAGGCAAGTGAACACGATTGCTTCTTGTCTTAGTCATTCACACTCACACACAAATAACCATGCATGTTACTACCCTCCCATCTGGAGCAATGCTTGGTCCAGTATCTTGGCCAGGAGGAGTTGGGGTTTGCACCACCAACTCTGCAACTAGTAGACAACCTGCATTCCATCACATCCTCCTCTAACTATTCACATCTCCCCCCCCCCCCCCCCCATGCTTCAAAATCTTCTCTCCTCTCTGTTATTTTCCTTTGTCAGCAAAACAGCATTTCACATACGTAACAGCTGTACAAAGCTGCTGTTGGTCACTTACTCTGGCATGAGTTGGCCTCCCCACTGCTTCCATTGGCAGGCCTCCAAGGTTGATCATTGTAGAGCGGGGCGCACTTGTCACAGTGATCTCCAGCTGTGTGGTGAGTACACAGACACCTACCAAACACCTGGAAGACACATCTTCATCTACATTTGATTTTGTTGCAGATGCCTGCTGTACAAAGAACCATAAAATATGTCAAGGCTTAATGTAAAGTGTAAATTTAAAGGGCCTTTAACTGTGACCTAATCTAATCTCTTTAAACCAATATTCTGAATGTGTAATTAATTATTTTTGTACCTTTTTCACTTCAGGGTTTTATCTTTTCCTTTTGATACAAGCATACATACATGCAGGATAAAATACTCACCATGTTACTGTCCTCTGTTTCCTTGTTTCCATTGTTGTGTGGTACACAATACTCAGCATGTCCATGGCACAGGCAGGTGCCTCTTGCCAGTAAAGTATAAATAGCATAAGGTGCTGAAGCAGAATTTTCTGAACTGGACGGGGGGCTGTGGACTGAGGATGTGAAGCTTATCCAGCGTCCTGGGGGGGTCAGAGCTGGGCTACAGGTCTGGGATTTTAGCAGTCTGACACGGAGATTTGTGATGGTCAGGTGAGAGAGGGCCTCTGGACTGTAGGGGTCGAGTGTCATAGCACTGCTGGGGTTTAGAGTACGTAATATGACCTAGAAGGAGAAACATAGCTTTAAACTGCACTGAATGAAATATTTGCACAATGGATTATATCCAAATATCCTCTACCTCTCCACCCGTGCAGGGTGCAGCATCAGTATAGCGGGATGTACACGGTGACCCTGGCTGATTGAAGTCATCAGGCAAACCGAATTCTAAGATGCAATTATACGCAAAAACCTTTAAAGCTTCCCACGTCTTTCCAAAGTCCACTGAGCGTTCAATGGCCATGGCAGCAGGCCGTGGTGACTTGAACACCAAAACCAAGTGAGTAAGATAGAATTTCGTTTCCAGGTCTAAACGTATCTCATCCTGCTGCCCCCGCATGGTTCTACCTCCACCTGATGCCCACCAGGTATCTGGATGCAAGAAAGGGTCATCAGTCATGTGAAGAGCTGGGTGAGGATCCTGAGAGCAGGCCTGAGGACTGACAGAAGGTTGGGGACACAGAGGATGCTGGGATGTGCTGTTCCCACAGCAGTTCGAGAGGGTGAACAGGGTCCTGCCACTTGCCAGGTTTCCTATGGGTGGACTACAGGCACGGTCCAGGCAACTAGAAACTGAGGCAGAGGGTGAATGAGAGTCAGTGAGAGTGTGAGACAGTAGTGGAAAATGTTTATTCCATGACTGAGCAATACAGATCGTTCTTTTGATCTGCCGATGTCCGTGCTGCCAGTGCATTTTCCAACACATGGCATTGCGGACAAAGCCAAAGTGCGGCTCATTACGTTTTCCATGAATATTTAATTTGCCTGACCGCTGTGCTGTCACAGAATCCTGTCCTGCCCTCCCGACTGGGCAGCGTTAAGACTCGGGTTACATGTAATGGAAGGACACAAAGCTGTCAGACTATCAAATGCATCAGGAGCGAGCGTTACTTTTGCTTTACATTTGGGACAAGATCTAAAAACACAACGAGTTCTTCAGTGTCATAGAAATTTACGTTCTTTACAATAACTCGGTAACCTAAAACATAACCCGAAATAGAGGGCACAAGGTCGCTGCTGATTTTTTTTTTCTTCTAGAAATAAGAGCATCACTGCAAACGGATGATGCGCCTCACCTGCTTCGCTGCCGCGCATCACAACCAAAAATAGCCAACCGAGAGCCACCAGCATCAGATGTCGAGATGTCCCGAGCATATTAGACAGCGTTGTCCTCGTTCCTGCTGTGTTTACAACATGCACGGTGCGTCACACGCTTCCCCGCAGAGGTGGGTCCCAACATAATGTGTGCCCTAATTAACAGTCCAACTCATTTCTTTGGCTAATTACGCAATGCGCAAAGTGTCCAGATAAATCCAAGAGTAAGTAATTTTCTCCCCCCTCGATGTCCTTCCAGACGTCTGAGGCTCAGTTCATCGTCGGGGACGGCTCTCTCGAAAAGATGCGGACTGTGCGTTTCAGGTGCACCAAATGAGAAGTCAGTCTTTCGGCAGCGAATTTAAAGCGAAATATTGCTAATTTGCACGTGATAGACCTTTCATGTCCTCCTTACTGCTCCAACTAAAATGCAAATAAACTCAAGTAAACATTTCCACGAATATCCATCCAACGCGACATCTGTGTGCACCACCCAAGTCCAAAGCTCCATGCATTTATGCACAGAGGAGTGTGGGCTCTATTTATGGATCTCCTCCACCCACCCATCCACCCACACGCACACACAAATAAAACACCCCTATTTTACTTCAATCTGCCAATCTTTTATCCACATTGTGGTGCGTCGTGCGCTCTAGGGAAGGGACGTGCGATTTCAATGTCAGTCAGTCTCACACACGAGCTAAACCAGGTCCCCTCACTAACCTTAATAGGGCTATTTAATTACTTTATCTGCTTTTGCCCCTTTGTTTTTCAGTAGCATTAATTCCAAGTCATAATGCTCTTTGAAGTCTGTAGCGGGAAGAAATCCGAGCGGGGAGCCAAGAATACTCCTTCGTGCAGTTATTTGCAGCTTGATGGACATTATGGCAACAAAAGGAACGTTTATGCAAATGAGAAGGACAAGAAAAGGGCAATTCTTCTTTAAAAACCGGCTGCCTGAATAGATTACAGTGACGTTTTTCTTTTTAACACTGGAATACAAACACATGTTCTGGTACTTAAAAAACATACCGTACAGTTCTTCGCTGAGCTTGATGCATTTTCTCTTCCTGGCGCGCACACACACAACAAATTGGGACAATAAACACAATGTCTCCTCAGTTTTATGGCTTAACTTCAAATAAAGGGGCGCTCGGAAAATCGGAAGGGACGCACAGAATTGGATTGGTTTCCATAAACGTCCCCAGTGACATAGAAAGTGTTTGCAGGACTGCCTGCCTGGTTGTGTGAAGTAAAAAAAAATGGAATTAGAAAGATTAGCATGGACCAGCCATGATGTATTATTTTTGTTACCTTCATGAAAATTACAGTTAATTTTCATTTTACCTCTACAATAAATAATAATCCTTGAAAGCGCATTTCCTGTCCTTTATGTCTGGATTTAGAATATTCGAGATGACATTATTTATGATCATTTATTTACATTTAAGAATATATTTCTCTTTTAATACAAATATAGAGAGCTTACTCAATATGGACAAAAGAATCTATTTACATTTGTTAATGCAAAGTCAACTATGTCACCAAATTTCATAGGAAGTTATTATCCATGAAGAAATCTGTGCCTGCGTCATCTGTCTCTCTCAAAATGACTGACAGTTTTCCTAGCCCACCTGACTGTGTGTGATATTTTAAACTGGGAGCCATTGCGTTGCAATAAATACTTCTAGCCATTAAAACAGTGCAGACCCACACCAATGTGTTTTGAACCTTGAAGCCAAAATGAGCAGTTAAAGGCAATACTTGCAGTGGTGATTGCTTGTTGCTCTTTAAAATGTTTTATAGCTCTGCTGCAAACTTTTACCTCAAACCTACAATTTTCAAGCCTTTTTCAAAATGATAACACTCAGACGCAATAAGAACTTGTGCTAGAGCCAACTATACCACAGCAATGATTTGACTCTATGCTATATCCATTACCCGTTCTCCTCAAACGCACAAATCCACACGGACACCTGTGAAAAGATGTGAAATCAACTGCATGTGTGCCGTTAATGCAGAACCGACTCTAAATCGGGCTAAAGCAGTCATAAACTACAGCATGTCTGTGTGTCTCCAGCATTACCAGATAACAGCAAATCCCTCATAAATGGCATTGCCCTAATCTCCCATAAAACTATTCTTAGCATGTAGTGCACTGCTGGAGTAAAACGAAAGGAGAAACCGTGAGATGTGTGATGTAGGCCAGCCTCTCAGGCTTTATTGTGTACAGGCCCGCCAGGCACGAGCTGCTCTCAGAGTGGAAAGCAAGAGGAAAGAGAGATGAAAGAGTGAAAGAAGAAATTTACAACAGATATAGATGAAGTGACATCCATCTGAGATTTTGTTTTTACAGCATTTTTTGCAAATAATGTTTTGACAATAAAAATGATCATTCTGCTGTTCGTTTTTTGTTTGTTTGTTGGTAGGATGAATAGTAAAGTGTGAACATATTTAAAAAATAATTTAGAAAAGGAGAAATTAATCCATTCCACTGTTTCCAACATGTGCTGCACTCCTTTTTCCAAGCAAATACATTCTCTCAATGTTCAAGATGTATCTTCATCAAAGCTTCCAGCTGTGAGAGGTCAAATACCAGCCTGAAAGGGTCAGGGGGATCTCCTACCTGCCCCATGACTGCTCCTCTAATTGCTCCTCTTTCTCTCATTTACAGGGCTTAATGGGGGCCGGTGGGGTTAGAGAGCCAGGGTCAGAGGAACAGGGACCCCCTACCTCTCACCCTTAGTGTTTGTCCAGGCTGTTCATACATGTGTGTGTCAAGCACATGTAGTCCACACTTCCGCATCTACTTCTCCCTTCATGCTTTATTTGTGATCTACATGTCAGCTCATTTGTATCTCCAGGGATGAAGAGGATTAAGCTCCTTCCTTACATGACTTTACTCCACATGGGCCCAGAGGCCGACATGATCGCGCTTTCATTTGCTTTGACTTTCTTTTTTCCAGCTTAATTTAAAACATCTCCATTTTGTTGTGGACATTTTGCTATGGCAACACACGGTAGGATTTCATGACATTATCCACTGGCCACAGGGGCAACCAGTAAAAGACATGGTGTGCTTGAGTTAAGCACTCGGGTTAGAATTAATTGGCATGTTGACATTTTTTTAACTTTGAGTCAGATTTCTTTTCTAGGCTTTTCAAGATGAACTAAATAGGATAGATAGCCCAGTACATCCAATAAATCCTACTAGCAATCAACAACTTTTAAATACTTTATCCTGAAAACACCAGTTGAAATGTGGTAGAAAGATCTATGGTTCAAATATAATGGCGAGATTAGAGGTGTATTTCCCCAGGATTGCAGGACCAAGTCGGTCCATTGCTTTAATTTGTTATCACTGTGAGAATGATAACCAGTGTGGAAAACTTTCAAAGAGACATCCTTACTGGTGTTTATTGTAACAGTCCTCATGTCGCACATTGACATTAATCAAGCCCAGACAGCTTACAGGCAGACTGCTAACTTGTTGTTCATTTGCACATCTACTTTGCGTGTGTGTGAGACGATGTGCATGCTTACGTTCCAGCATCATAGGTTTAGATTACACTGTGCCTCTTTGATGTGAGAGAATGAATGACACAGATTAAGTTGTCAGGCCAGAAAATGATAGACGCCAGATGAGGCAGAATGACAAATAATGTCCTCTGGGAAGCCCAGGGGCACACTGCCAAAACAATAATGAGTGCATCTGTGAACTCATGGGTGGATTTGTGAGTGTTTGCTCACAGAAGAGTTATGGCGATAATCTTACATATGTGTAACCTTAATTGAAACAATCCAGAACTGTTCCCGTATACAGAGAAAATGGGAAAATTAGCCTCCCTGTGAAATTTTATGTTTTTGTTTAAAATTTTCCAAATACTTTTTCATCAGTGTAAGGAATTTTTCAGCATAGCATTTCTAAACATACTTATTTTCCTTAGAAGCAGAAATCATTTCTGCTTGACACAATAACAGAATTATTTCAGAAAGAACAAACAAATATTACCAAAGCCAGTGGTATTAGCTTCCTGAAAAACTGACCTTTTTATTGAGCCACAGCATAAAGTGCTGCTGTGCAGTGATGTGCTTTAACTTTTTGATGCTCAAATCAAGTTTAAACTGAGGGTTTTCTTGAATTTACACACAGTATAAAAATATCAGCAAAGGTTTAAGCTGTCATTTAAGAAATAATCATGCCAAAAACAAAATAAATCCCTTTAGATTTGAGGGGAAGAAAGATTTGCTGATGCCTACAAAGCAGGAGGCGGATATACAAAGTTATCACAGCGTTTCCAAGTATCATCAAGAAATTCAAAAAGTGCCACACAGTGCAGAACAAGACTGATAAAGGTAGGAAGCAAAGGATTTCAAAAGATTTCATCTCTAGCCAGTTTTGAAATGTGTCTTAAGATCCCAAAACAACTGCCAAACACTAATGAATGACTTAGCCAAGTCAGAGAACCGTAGAGAGAACTCAGTAATGGGTGACCTCCAATTCTGCAGAAGTTACACCTTCAAGCCAGACTAAAGTATGCTAAGGACAACCTTAGGAAAGCATATTGGAAGCACATCATTTGATCAAATTAAATAAACAAGAGTTTTTTGACCACAAAGATGCTGCCTTTAATTTAGAGAAAGAAAGGAGAGCTCAGGAGGCGTGTGTGAGACTCGCTGAAAACTACAGCAAACCGCTGCAGGCTGTAATCCAGCAAAAACGACACAGAACTGATGATCAGCACTGGGTGTGCTGATGATTTTAACCCTGGCACCTTTTGTTTCTGTGTGAAAAGTGAAATAATTTAATCATCCAAAATAAAACCAGGATATTTGGAAAAGCTGTGCTAAAAAAAATCTGTGCTCTGTTTGACAGCATTTGGCAAATACTTTAAAAAAAAAAAGGAAATTTAAGAATAATTCTGCTCTCCTCCTCCTATTCGTTACTGATTCTAAACAAGCATGCTGGGAATGCACCAGTTGAAAGTTGATGACTTATTAATAGATGAAACTGTATACTGTACACATACACACATGAAAGTACACATTAAATACTGTCCACTTAATCTTTTGTCTCTGATTTTTTTTTTTTTTTGGTATATCTGTTTATGATAATCAACTAAGAAACTCACTATTTCCTTATGTTTGTGACTCACATAACACACACTGTCACTCCGACACATGAACATATGCACGAACACATGCATGCAAGAGCTGACACAGTCACTTGATAACCTTTTACTTTGCCCACCCACTCACACACACACTGGTTTTCTACAACAATAACACACTACATGTGCTGTGGATTCAATTCACTGCCTTCTCGTTCTTCCAGCTCAGATTTACACTCCCAGTTAGATGAAACACATGTTTCAAACAGCTTCAGTAAATTCAAAGAAAAATACTTTGGCATGAAAATGTGACATAAATAGCAAACAGCAAAATGAAGAAAGCAGCATAATGAAGCAGGGTTACGTGATTAACACTAATTCTAGGAGTTTGGGATAAGTTACGAAATTAATGCTTGTGCTTAAATAAACCCAAATGGGTTTTTAGCTTTGAGTATTTTTACTTTGTCCCCCTTCAGAAGTCATGCTTAGAAATGGGGAAAATGAAAAATCAAATGCAGCTGCTTCAGGTCCCAGGACATAAGTTGCAGGCTCTGGGCCGCTTTGTTGCTTTGAGGCCCTTTTCAACTCATTAAAAGTGTTTTTACTGGCATACCAAGTCCACCTGTGAGTCATCCAACTCATGATGGCAACTTCAATGCATAGCCAAGTGCAAAGGTCACCGTTAAACAACAGTAACTCATAGGAGCAGGCAATGTCAAAAATGAAATCTGCACGGGTAAAATGCAGAGGAACAAAGCGCGGCTATGTTAATGTGACATTTGCTGCCCTCGTGGTGCGTCTTTTTCATTTATCAACTGACACTCGTGACATTCATTGACCACTGTGGTGTTATCTTCCAGATCAGATGCCCTTTAAATAAGAAAAAGGGCTTCGAAACGGGGTGTTTGTTCTAGGTGTAAATTATTCCTACTGTTTCCAGGGGTTTGAGCTCCAGAGCGTAAAAATTTGCAAATATATATAATCCCTTACGAGCATTTGTTATCCATACTCTCAGGACATTTAACGATGCTCCCTGGTAGTGTATAGCATAGTTTTGTATATTTCCACTGAAGTGGGCAAATGTGAAAAAATAAATAAATAAATCACACTCTAACAGGGGTGTGTGCCCACTTTTGTGGTTGGATTTGTGGTTTCTCCATAAGAAAAGAGGTATGTGGGAATCTGTGCAACCATTAAGGCCATCCTGGACTGCCCAACAATGAGGCAGCGAAGGAGGAATAAGTGGTGTTTGATCCTATCAACCAACATCTGGCCTACAGGAGGAGCTAAAGTTAGCAGCCCATGCTGATGTCATTAGGGTAAAATAGCAAGTATACTGGCAAAGGCACAGTGCTCCCAACATGACAGCACTGTTAGTGTAGTAGGGAGGTGGCAGAGATGAGGACAGTTTATACCTGCTGGTGATTATGTAACTGACTCATCTTCATGTCCTTTTAACAGCTGATCTCTTTTGTCAGTCTTCTGCTCCTAGGCTGCTGGAGTTAGCAGGGAGGCCTCCTGGGAGAGAATGAGAAATACAGGGTGGATCAAGGCTGTAACACAGCTTTTTAGAGTTTAATCAGTTCCACTCATCGAGAGTTGCTGGCCACATCTGTCCAATCAAGTCCCATTTCCATGGCGGGCTCCTGGCTCCAAAGATGGCTACAGTACTGTCAGCCAGACTTTGATAGGCAACTCTGTTTCGAGGACCACCACCTCATCAGAGACTTGTGGTTCTTGTGTGGGTTTCTTTGGAACCTCTATCGGCCGGATCTCCTCGCTGATGTAATCAATAGCTCTGGCATGTGTTAATCATTAATAAACTGCTGTGGTCAGGATGATTTAAGCGCTGAGAGCACTCTGATATGATAATGTCATTAGATGTGGGTTGTTTAGCTCCTTAGGGAAGTTTTTTATTTCCATGTCCTTTTTGTGTGAGATCATCGTTTTGGAGCTCTTTTCAGTCTGGGACAATGAAGAAAAAGACTCCTAGCTAAACATTTAAGCAAGCCCATCCTAAATGATAGATATGTGGCACAGAATTACAACATCGATAGGACCCATATCAAGTCAGTAAGGCTACGTTCACACTGCAGGTCTTAATACTCAATTCCGATTTTTTGATCAAGTCCGATTTTTTGTCTGCTTGTTCACACTACAAATAAAATGCGACAGCAAACGCTCTCTAGTGTGAACGCTCAAAGTGGCCCGCATGCGCAAAAGAAGACGTCACACACAACGCGCTCTGTTTAGACCCAGAGCAAACAGTATTGTTTGACTGATGGCCCTTAATATAAAGACTTCGGGCTTTATGTTTCCCAATTTTTGCTTTAAGTTATTTTGTTATTTACATAATAATGTAGATAACCTAATAATTATCCTTATTGCTGTTTTAGAGAGGAGCGGTGCTTCAAAGGAAAGTTGCAGATTTCTGTCAGAATCTGCAGATTATACAGTACAAATAACATGCTCACGTTTCTCCAACGTTGTCTTCCCAACAGTGTCACTAACATCTACACTGGATGGCCAGGAAGCCTTCGCGATGTCTTCTCCGGCGCTGATAATTGGCGTCTGTCTTGTGTCAGTGACGTAAAATACGGATTTAATGCGACCTGACCGTTCAAACAACAGTCGCTTTCTAAAACATCGGATATGTATCAGATTCAGTACCACATACGAAAGTGACCCAGATCGGATTTGAAAATATCGGATTTGTGCCGTTCACACTGTCATACCATGATCGGATATGGGTCGCATTGGGTAAAAAAAATCGGATTTGATGCGCTTTCGTCTGCAGTGTGAATGTAGCCTAAGTCTTTACTCGACCAGTACCAGGAGCTGGGTACAGTAACTTAGATCACCTCACAAACCTAGCTTCAACGAGACACTGACCTCCTACACCGTGAGAGGAGAAGAGTGAACATTTAGGGTCAGGGGAGTGTGTGCTCCAGTTGCATTCCATTATGTTATCATCACAGACATTACATTCAACGTTATTACTAGAAGCAGCAGCTTCTTTTTTTGGTCTTTTTTCTTTAAGAGCAGCCAGAAAAGCAGAGCCTTTCCAGCTCGATCCCTCAGTCTAGCCAAGAAAAACCAAGTCTAATCCTCTTCTCCTTCCTCGGTGTCCACCTCACACACAACTCACAGTAAGGCCTTACCTTTGCCACGTCTTTCTTTGCCATAAACCTCACCTTTCAGTACTCTAATTTCTTCATCTCTCTTGCTTTTCTACTCTTCTTCATTTAGATGAAAGATGTCAGTGTGTTGGTGTATCCATAACACACTGGTTAAAGATGCATGTTTTTGCGAAGTGGACTCATTTTTTTAAATTCTGCACTATTATTGTCACAATTCACCTTCACATCGCAACTACTCAGTATTTTTATTCCTTGTCCCCCTGGCCCACATCTTGAGACATTGTCCCACATTCTGACTGGCTCGACGGGTCATGCGCTTTTCTAAAATCTGGATTTTACCCAACACATGTGAAGGGAAGCCTTTTTATTATAGGGAAATAAAGGATAACCAGTCTAAAGTTACATAAAGCTTTGCAGATTTTGCTGAATATGATGAAAACTACCGCAAAGAAAATGAAGCAGCAGTACATACTGAGAAATATTTTTTGCAGTGTGTCACAGGAGAGAATATAGTGCTAAAAAAATAGCGTAAAGTGGCACAGTATGTTTGACATAATAGGCTAAACACTGCTTAAGTTGTCAAATATGGCTCAAAAAGATTTGCCAACTTGTACTATCATCTTCGTCCCCATGACAACCGTTACTGCGTCTAACAGTACTTCCACTTAGAAACTAAGATTCTCTACGGTTCAGTTTCAGCTATGTGGTGGACACACAAAAGACCTGTAACAGCTTGCAACAGAATTGAAAAATATGGTATGTCGTATTTATTTTTTCCCCTTTTGCTTACAGAGTTAAATTACCAAATGCTACTCGTTAATTGTGTTCAGCAAAGCCAATCACAAAGGCTGAATGCTAAGGCTAAGCACCCGGCGTATGTTTAACACCCTGTCGGTTAAAAGACCACCTCCAGCTGAAGTCGGGCAAAACGTTTAACATACGTTTAACGTACGTCGTGTATTCAGCGTTAAGTAATGTCTAGTTTCCCTTTTACATTTTGTACTATTATCCACTTTAGTAACGCGTGTATAAACTTATATGTGCAACATATAAAGCTTCAACTTTTCATACACATTTAATATTCGTTAAATCATATCATTGAAGAAGTAGGTGACTAAACCCAGCTGTCATTGCTCACACGTACATTTTTTTAAAAATCCTGCTCGAAAGAGTGAGAACACAGGATTTCCTGGTTCCGGGGTACCTCATCCACCCAGAGATCCTCCAGAGCCCAAGCCTTCAACTCGTCAGAAATACAATGTCTTCAAAGTGGGGAAAGGCTCTATGAGAGATCAGAGGGGAATATTCTCTGAGACAATCTCTACATTAAAATTCCAGGTAAAGGCTTCTCTGATTCCTCTAAAATGACTGATTGTTGTTGCTCTAATGAGAAACTCTTGACTAATTGCTTATGTGTATGCGGTTTGTACACCTAATGCCCAGCAGGTGTCAGAGCCTCAGTCCATGCTGACATTTGGTCATAACTCACGGGAGGGTGAGTTGTGCTGTATGACATTTTAGACATCTGATATTTTATTGTTGCATTGATTTTTTTTTTTTCATTTTAAATCTCCTAGAAAAAAAAACCCCAAAACATTTTGTGCTATCTGTAAAATCTGACTTCTGTTTACTTCAAAAGCAGTCGCCAAGACTCCACCTCATCGGCCCAGATGGGCTGCTGAGGATTGCCTTGTACCACATGTACAACATAATTCATTCTTCTCGGAGAATCCATACTTTTGCCCGGGTGGAGATAAACCCAAAGTCCAAATACCCTACAAAACCCGTCCTGGCTCCATCCCCCGCAAATTAGCGATAGAGAGGTGTGTACTATTTTTGTGTACTACACATGGCATCTGCTGCTGTAGTCATGGTTATTTTGAATACTGTAAGACCAGATTCAGTGGTCACGTCTCATATAGTGTGCAATACATGCTCATTTTTCCTTTATTGTACAGCAGCTTTTAGTAGAGTCATTAAGTTGTTTTATCTCAAAGTCCTGCTGTGAAATAACTGCGTCTTTATATACTGTGTTGCTAACAGATATCGAAGGGAATACTTACATTTACATGTTGAAGAGCTCCTGGCAGAAAAGGGCATAGATTCTGATCTTTTATTGCCAAGACCATTGAAAAATAACACCATACCAGACGGTCCTATTTCGCTGTTCCTCCCACTGGAGGTGAGCCTGTTACACAACTGTCCAATCAAGTCCCTCTTTTTAGACTTTTTTTTTCCTCATTGCAATACTTTCCATATTTATATATAATGTTATATACACCAAACTTTCCCATGTTTTTTATTAAGCTGTTTGACAATGAAGAATATGACTGCCAGACTCCAGAAGACTGGCTTGCTTTGGGCAATGCTGAAGGATCACCTGATCGAAAACCTATTCCTGGAAAAGCCCTGCTACCTACAGATGATGAAATTGCAAATGGTAAAGTATCATGTAGCTGCTGTATTGGGTGCTGCGCTTGGAGTTGAAGCTTGGCCTCCTAATGTCTGTAGATCTATGTAGGCAAAGGTCAATTTAAAATCAGCGAATCAATGAATCTTCAGCCGTTTTTTATCTTATGCCATCAGCTTGTCCTCGGTCACAGTTTCCTTCCACATATAGCTTTGCAAACACTGCATAAAAAGCACTTGCAGCAACAAAAACATAATATTCCAGAAACACGCTTTGCCGATCCGATCAGCTGTTCATACCACTTCCTACGTTAGAATAGACTTCAGTGTGAACTATCGCATGTCCGCCTTTACCTGCCCGAAACCGGAAGTGACGTCGTTTTCGCGGAAATGTAGTTTTTTACCATCAGGGCCTCATGAGCCTATACTGGTGTTTTTAAAAGTTATCTTTGACTTTATGACTTTCTGTGTCATTTCTGGGATGCTTAAAACTCATATTGCACTGCTGGAAATAGCTTATTTTGATGCATATGCTGCTTTTTTGCAAATTTGCACTATAATATTTATTTTCGTTTTTCCTGCAGTATATAAAAATTGGTGTATTTCAAAAATAAAACTATGAAGACACTCAAAATAAGTTTCCTGTGGTGGGAAACTATTTTGTGCAACTTTTTTGTATTTACAGTTTTGAGGGATAAGCCTCTTAAATTTCTCTAACTAGAAATATATGTTAAAAAACAAAAACGATTTAAAATTTTTTTGTAGTTTATTGCAATTCTTGCAATTTATGTAATTTCTATGCACTTAATGCATATATATTATTAAAATTTGGGCTATAATGGTTGTATTGATGTATAGCAACTTGAAATGCTCCCAAAAATGGCACTACAGCATGTAAAAATATACTATAAGCTCTGGCGGACTTGGTTCTATGGTAGGTCTTAAAGGGTTAAATGGTGTTTAGTTTGTTACAAATGATACTTAGGATATAGTTTATCTGTAAACTGCATTTCAACAGTGTGGGGTGCTCATGTTTTTTGGCACTTTTTCTTCCTTTTAATCCTTTTTTGGGATTAATTTAAGATATTCATTAAAAGGTAATGAGAAGCAATTTATAAGTGGCCATACAACAATACAACACAGACACCAGTGAATTTAGAAATAAATGTAGTAATGTGTTATTAAATCCCTCTTTCCTGTTCTTTTGCAGATGAGTCTGCAAGCGCGAGCCCACCTCCGAAGTACAGCTGGCATTTAGTTGGAATTCTTGATTACTGTACGGAGAAATGTCAGTATCTGGTAGAGAAGGTCCACCAGACAGACAAAAAAGGAAGTCCTGATATAAGTGAAGAGCATAAGGAGAGTAAATCCCCTGGTTGGTCTCAATGTTTTTAAACTGTTGTAACTCTAGAGTGTTGTCTCTTCATCTCTCTCTCTGCTGTTACTGACCATGTCATTGATCTGTTGCCCTCTTTCTGCATAGAAACAGACTCTTTCATAGCAGGCAGTAAGTACTGGATACCCAGGATCAGACTGTTATTCTGTGCTGAAGACCCACGTGTCTTTGTTGAGCGGGTCCGGTTTGCCCTGCGCTACAGAGAGGAAACAGAGGCACTTATTTTCTACCACTTTTCAGTGGACTGCATGCCCATCTCTAGGAAAACACCGTCTCTCAATACTGATAGTCTCCAGAGTATCAAACGACGTGCCCTCTCAGCTCCTGGCCTTAAGCTGAAAAAGTGAGTGATATCCTGTCTTATTAATTCTATATGATCTGCTTTTTTACTAACTAACAGGATGGATAATTGCAATATTGTGTGTGCAGTTTAGAGACGTGTGTTGCAGGCTTGGAGAATGAGGTCAGACTGGATTATGACCGTACAATGAACCGCTTGATTTTTGACAAAGTAGTGATGAGCTGCCCTGAAGACCTTTCACATATCACCCTGCCACAGAAGGACCCTGAATATGTGCCCTCACAAGGTAAGATATTTTGCATTATGCACTTACTGGTCACTCAGGTCATAATTAAGGAAATGTAGCATCTGCTAACACCTTCAGAATCAAAACACTGTTGTGTTTTATCTATGCAGGGTGTGTTCCGGTTCCTTACTCTGCCTATGAGGCGAATCGAGCTGCATTTATTTTCAAGTCCATGCAAACTAGGCCAGAGCTGATCTGTGTGCTTTCTGAAATGTGGCATGAGTGCAAAAAAGTAGAAAACATGAGGCTGTTCAACTTGATGTTGGGTAAACCACTTCCATTGGATCAATTTGAACTTGACCAGTCTCAGACGCATACTCAGGTACTGTTGCACCGAGAGAGTATCAAATAAAAACCTGTGTTTACCGGCCGGGGTTACTAAATAGGGCAAATTAGCCTGTGAGTGCAATCCCCAAATAGTGCTGATAGTTTTGGTCATTTTTATGGGTAATTTACAAAAGTTGTGCTGTTTGCAAAGCACAGACATTTCATTTCACTATCAAGTGCAAAAAAGTTTCAGATTCAATGTTAAATATTGGCACAAATAGCAATAAATAGTGAGTTGCAAGTGTTAGTAAATCTGTTTGCATACTTGATTTAGATATTCTCTGTGTTTTGGGCCTTAAGAAAAAAACTCCCAGACATCCATATGCAACAGAGTTAGTTGCAATAATCTCAGACTTTTCACCTCTAACATGCAATTTTGCCACTGCGTGATCTTTTCAAATTTCAACAGTACTTTGTTTTTACACCAGAAATGAGTTTGCTCCGGCAAATCTGGCTAAATGTCTTCATATCCCTTTTTTGTTCTGACTTGAGGAACAGTCAAACAAAAACATACATCTTAGCCATATAAACAAGATAGCGTCTGTAGTTATTTAATAAGCTCATGGGAGATTATTCATTTTGTTTCTACAAGTTTACCAATATAAATATCTTAATCTAACCTCTCTTTCCTTATGCAGATAACCCTGTTTCTTAGAGATAACTGGACCAGCACACTGTGCAACAGCATCCGGTACAACCTTGCGAATATGGGCAAGGGAACATACAACATAAACGAGACTTGCTGGGAGACTTACAAGGTTTCTAAGCTGTCTAAACTCCTCAATCTGGTGCATTACAACATGCAGGACTCCCTCCGTGTCCTTGTGAAGAACTCACTGGTCAGCCTGACCAAGGTCGTGATGGATGCCTGCCACAATGTCCTGATGTGTCCTCATGACTTCGTCTGGGGGAATGACCTAATCACTAGCCACTACAAGTACGATAAAATGCATTTGCACAACTTTCTCTTTTCCTTTTCCCATTTTTTGGACATTGTAATAATGAATGAAATATAACTGATTACAATACTTAAAATAATAATTATTTATGTCTGTAATATAACAATTATCCATGTCTAGGCCAAAGAAGAATCCTATTTTCCTGGTGGACCTGGTTCTGGATGAGAGTGGGGTTCATTACAGCACCCCCTTGGAGAATTTTTCAGCATCTACAGTGAACCTGTTTGATAACAGCATTATGTGCACACATAGTGTGCCTCTGCTTAATAGGGTAAATCAAATCTCCTGAGTAATACAGCATACTTTACAAATGAGAATGCAATGAGGCTTCAAAATATAGTACTTTGAAAAAAAGGTTCAAGTAGTCTCTCTTTTTGTCAAATTTTACTAGGAAAAATGGGACGGAAACATTCAAGCATAGACGGAATTAAAGTATATAAGACAAAAACAGAGAATTTGTGTAGTTCTAAGGAGCTCGAAGATTAGTATTTACTATGACCACCTTGATTCTCCTGCACAGTCTGCACTCTCTTGAAAAAGCGTTCTAAGAGAGTGTAGTGTTCAGGATTAGTTTTCCAGGCTTCTTCAAGGACATTCAAAGCTCCTTGGATGTAAACTGTCTTTCGTTTCATGACAGAGTCTCCACTGTGTCTTACAGATGGACACTCACTCCACATGACCTGTTGTCACTGATTTTCAGTCCAGTTCTTTTATAATTCAGCATGCCTCAGCCTTTTCTCCCTGTTTCCCTTCCATAAGGTTGGTTACTTGACAGCCACCCTTCAACTTAGACCATTTCTGATGAAGCTAGATGGATTAACTCAAGAACCAGATATATTTCTCAGGTCCTGTGTCAGATCTTTGTTGTATTTTTACCTATTTCTACATTACATGACTTTCAGATACTGTTTATCTGCTGTAGATAGAGTTTTAAGCCTACCGTTTTTTCTTTTGTCCAACTTTTCATTGATTTGACTTGTGACAATAAATGCCTAAAGATACAATTTAAAAGTGGACCTTTGCAGCCTTTGAGTTAGGCACCGTTTTTATGTTTGAATTGTTCTCTGAAAATAAGTACTAACCCTAAAATTTGTAAAATAAAAATAAATAAATAAATAAAAAGCAGCTAATGTCCAAAGAACTTTGAAAGACCTTCAGAAAGCCTGGATAACTATTGCTCAAGACTACTTTGGAAAATCAGAAGAAGGTCTGGCTCCTTGGAAGTAAAATGCAAAGAAATGGGGGGGTATATACTCTTATAATGATGAATTTTGAAAGTGACACTGATATTTGAATAGTTTTGCATGTGCCTGTACCAGTTTGTGTTGCAGAAGTTATTTATGGTTGGGGAGCCTTTACTTGAGTCAGTGCATTTGGAGGAACCACAAATAACCGAGCTGAGGGAGAACATCCGTAATGTTCTAATACAAGCAACCATACCTCTCAGGGCTTATGCTGCTGAGTATGAGAAGTACTTAGAGCTGCACAATTTGGACATACAAGCTTACATTCTCACGTAAGTCTGTGTTTGAAGTGACGTGCCCACTTTTCACAAGTGTGAGATGTGGGTCTGTTGGATATGTGGCCTATTACTGAATGAACTCGTGCTTTTCTTGTTTCTCTGTTTCTCTCATGTCCCCATCATTTGTCTACCAGATCTTGTGGTGCAGAAATGACATCCCAAGAACTGAAAAAAGAGGTGCAGCAGCATCTCAAAGAAAAGAGAATAATTGAACAGTCCTTGCCATCCTCCCTAGTGATTGGTCCATTTCATGTTTGTGTTAACGGGGTACGCAAGTCTCTCTCAGAAAAGAGAAAGGAGTTAGCCACAGCACTACTAGACCACCTTGCTCTGAAGCTACGTATTCAGGTTGACCAGGTAAGGCTAAATATTTTCTTCTAAGAGAACATGAATAATAATAACTTTAATTGCTATTTATTTATTCATTTATTTATTTTTATTTATTTTTAAAGACATCCTTAAATTCAGCTTGAAATGACATTTTTCTTGTTTTTCTCTTAAATTTTGGTTATTTTTTTATGTGTAGGCATGTGAAGAATGTGAAATTATTAACAGAAAGCTACGTGAGAAACCCTTTGGCATCGAGGAACTGAGTGAAAAGAGGCAGTGGATGAAACAAATCCCAGAACAGCTTAAGAGTTACAAGGTCGAATGGGTGAAGTGGGGGTTTCTGTAGTACATATTAAATTAAGAATTACTTTATGAATCCATCCTTCTTTTTCTCCTCTGCAAACAGGAACATCTTGCCAAGACCTTGTCAGACTACGAGCTCATAGAAGAATTTTTCCACTCTCTTCCCAACAATGATGTCAACAAAAAGTAAGTGTATGATTAGCGTTAGTTAAAAGGGAATTTGTTTTAGATACCTTGTAGGAGACTTTGTGAGATTTATAGTGACTTATCTGTGCAGGTGGAAAGCCATTGAATGGCCACAAAAGATAATCAACCAAATGGAACCAGTAGCCATCCAGCACTTGGAGGATGAGGAGTCCTTCCGCAAGATCCATCTAACTGAGCAGAGCAACTTTGAGGAGCATTTAGCTAATCTACAGGTCAACTCAATCGACTATATTTTTTACTTTTAGCTTTTCTTTCCAAGCTCCTTAGACTACGATGACCTGGATGACTGAGAACCTTCACAGACTTTTAGCTGGAGGTTTCTTCCTGTTAAAACTGAGTTTTTTATACCAAATGTTGCCAAGAGTGTCTTCAAAGGGGGTCATCTGTTTGCTGGAGTTTTGTCTGTATTTTTGTAGGGTCTTTACCTTACAAAATAAAGTGCCCTGGAGCAACTCTTGTTGTGAATTGGTGCTATGTAGATAAAACTGATTTGAATTGTTTTTTGCTTTATTAAGCAGACACTTAGAGCAGCGCATGTGTCCACTATATGACAGAGCTTCTAATTATACTGATGTTGCATGGTCCTAAAGTAGTCACTGTATGTTTCTAGATGATTGTTGCTAGGTTTGCGAGCCATGGAGGCATTGATCATGCCCATGAGATGGCCAACAAGGTCAGGCAGACAAGCAAGCAACTTAAGGAGTGCCAAACTATGGCCCAAACTTACAACAACAGGGAACGCTTGTTCGGCATGACAGTCACAAATGTAAGTAAAACAGTGGCTCGGGTTAAAGGATTTTTGTGTGATTAATTCAAAAACTAAAGAGTATCTATTTATTATGGGCATTAATGTTTATTACAGTATGACCATGTGCAGAAGCTTGTAAAAGACTTCCAGCCTTATAGAGATTTATGGACCACCACCTCTGATTGGCTGCGCTGGAGTGAAAGCTGGTTCTGTGACCCACTGTCTTCCATTGATCCTGAGCAGGTTGAGCACATTGTCACTGAAGCCTACAAGACCATCCACAAATGTATTAAACAGTTCAATGGCATTCCTGGTAGGTGATACGTGTATTACCATTTAAACTTCACAAAGCTGTGCCTTCCATTTCAAAATATGACTGACATTGTTGTTTTTTAATGGGCTTTTCTTGGTGTCTTACACAACTCTAGACTGCCAAATGGTGGCAAATCTAATTCTCAGCAAGATTGAGGACTTCCGTCCTTACGTCCCTCTAATTCAGGGACTAAGGAACCCAGGGATGAAGAGCCGCCACTGGGAGATGCTTTCAGAACGCACTCAAATTAAAGTCATGCCTAAAGCCAACTTGACCTTGTCTCACTGCCTGGAGCTTGGCCTACAGAACTACGTGGATGACATAGCTCAAGTGGCCGAGGTGGCTGGGAAAGAATACTCTATTGAACAGGTGCTGCTGAACAAGAATCCTTGTTTAAACTGTTTCATATAGTGTTTGTAAAAAAATTTTTTAATGTTGTGTCTTTTTTTTTATCATCTGCAAAATGTAGTTCAGATAGGGATGCTTCTACTGTTTTAAAGCACTAGGGACTCTACTCATTTTGGCTATGTACACTGTCAGTGTGTGATTTTTTTTTTTTTAGCTAAAACCGATGCTGCTTCCTCTTTTCTCCCATACCTTTTCACCCAGGCCCTGGAAAAGATGGAAAAAGAGTGGTCCACAGTAGTCATTGATGTTTTGCCCTACAAGAACACAGGAACTTACATTTTAACGAGCCCAGATGAAGTGTCTCAGTTGCTCGATGACCACATTGTCATGACACAGAGCATGTCCTTGTCGCCCTTCAAAAAAACATTTGAGGCACGAATCAACTCCTGGGAGAGCAAGCTCAGAATGACTCAGGTGCACAACATAGACACCTATCAGCTGTGGAAGTCTTGTGATTTGTGTTTCTCATGTTGTGCTGCTGCCCTCTTTTGGTGTATACAGGATGTACTGGAGGAGTGGCTGATGTGCCAGCGTTCGTGGCTGTACCTAGAACCCATATTCAGTTCTGATGACATCAATCAGCAGCTGCCTACAGAAGGAAAAAGATACCAGCAAATGGAGCAAAATTGGAGGAGTATTATGAAAAGTGCCTTTAATAATCGAAAGGTCAGAGAGAGGCTTAGAGTTCTGTGTGGAACTAGAGAATACTGGTGGTTCACAAGTTGTTGTGGACTATATATGATTGTTTTTGTGAATGTTTCTAGGTGATCGATCTGTTTCCAGATGCTCATCTACTAACGCAACTTAAGAATTGTAACGGACTTTTGGAACAGGTGCAGAAGGGTCTCAGTGAGTACTTGGAAACAAAACGAAGTTTATTCCCCAGGTAAGACACAGACAAAATAGATCAGCGTTAAAAATATATATATTTTTAAATTAATTATTTATTTTTTTAATTTTACGCTGAAGAGCTTTTGTAAATCACCTTTTTCTACATGCCGTCCCAAACAGTGAGGAAACCCCTCAAAACCTTTTCCTGTTTCCTGTTATAAAGATTTTGAGTGTAGGTAACAAAGTAACTGTGTTTGATGCACCCTAAATATTTTCTTGTAGGTTTTACTTCCTGTCAGATGATGAGCTCCTGGAGATTCTGTCCCAAACCAAAGATCCCACTGCAGTTCAGCCACACCTGCGTAAATGCTTCGAGAATATTGCACAGGTTTGCTTTGGCTCACTATTACATGTTAAGACAACATGTGCAAAACATGGCTAAAGTAGTTAAGTAGTGAAGTTGGATTTCTATCGTTTCTTAGCTTCAGTTTCAGTCAGACCTGCAGATCACACACATGTACTCTGGAGAAGGGGAACAGGTAAAACTGTTCTTTCCAGTTTGTCCTACTGGTAATGTGGAGGACTGGCTGAGGGATGTGGAGAAGTCTATGAAAGCTACTTTAAGAGATAACATTGACCGGTCACTCAAAGACTACCATGAGGTACATGAACCTGAATTTTATTGTTTTTCACACGTAATAGGCATTTCAATAAGATGCTATGTGATCTATTTTCTCAGCAACCACGTGTAGAGTGGGTGTTATCATGGCCTGGTCAAGTGGTGATAGCAGGCTGTCAGGTTTTCTGGACCGCTGAGGTGTCAGACGCTTTGGAGCAGAGAAACTTAGCCACTCGTCTTTATCCCCAACTACAGACACAGGTGTGGATGTGATTTAGACTAGCCAGTCAAAAATATTGCCATTTTATGGCTCTCATTGCACTGAACACTGTTCACACGAGAGTCTAACAACATTGTTAACATTCTACCTTTTTTTGTGAAGTTGGGGGACTTGGTGAAGCTTGTGCGAGGACAGCTCTCTAGGATGCAGCGAGCTGTGCTGTCTGCCCTTATTGTCATAGAAGTCCATGCTAAAGATGTAGCAGCCAAAATGGTGGAGCAGGAGGTCTCAAGCATCAATGACTTTGAGTGGATCAGCCAACTAAGGTTTCCTTCTTATTTTGCTGTTGTTTTTACTTCAGTTCCTTCATGGGGTAAATGTGAAACATTGTAGGTGCAGAAGGAGTGTTACATTTATGCGATGCTGTTTGTAGATACTACTGGGCAAAAGGTGATTTGTACATCCGCGCAGTGAATGCAGAATTCCTGTATGGCTACGAGTACCTTGGTAACTCTGGGCGGCTGGTCATCACTCCACTCACTGACAGGTAAAGGTTACTCTACCCTGTTTTTAACTGAATATCATTCACCAGTTTGAACACTAATCTGGCTTTTTTAGATGCTACTTGACCCTGACAGGAGCTCTGCACCTGAAGTTTGGAGGGGCACCCGCAGGTCCAGCAGGCACAGGAAAGACAGAAACAACTAAAGACCTTGGAAAGGCTCTGGCGATCCAGACGGTAGTTTTCAACTGTTCTGATCAGCTGGACTTTATTGCAATGGGCAAATTTCTCAAAGGACTGGCCAGGTAACAGCTTGTTGGTATGACACAATGATTCAGCTGTTACAAAATGTAGCACCGTACATTTGTGATTCCTTATCTGGCTCACACTTTGTAGCTCTGGTGCCTGGGCCTGCTTTGATGAGTTTAATCGTATTGATGTTGAAGTGTTGTCCGTGGTGGCGCAGCAGATCACCACTATACAAAAGGCCCAGCAGCAACGGGTGAGAAGCTGATTGCACTTTTTTACACTTTCACACCCCCCTACCTACCAGCTACAGATTTAAGTATCACTTAAATATGTATACATATATATTACCTAATTCTTTTTATAAAAGATAATTATGCATGTTATGTATGTTATTTTTTTAGGCAGAGAGGTTTGTGTTCGAGGGGGTAGAGATCCCTCTTGTCCCCTCTTGCGCGGTATTCATCACTATGAATCCTGGTTATGCTGGCCGCACAGAACTGCCTGACAATCTCAAGGTTTGACATGATAACTCGAACTTAATTGTGTCATTGTAACACTGAGGATAAGCTGATGAGGTTCAAAAAATGAGATCACATCTTCCACAGGCCCTGTTTCGTCCCGTGGCCATGATGGTCCCTAACTATGCGATGATAGCTGAGATCTCCCTATACTCATTTGGCTTCAGTGATGCCAAAGTTCTCTCCAACAAGATCACAACAACTTTCAAACTCTCCTCTGAACAGCTGAGCTCTCAGGTATGAACTCAGAGGAGGAGGAGTCTTCATACCTCCTCATAGATGCTATAAATGGCACCACTAGTGTCATTTACAGCAGAAAACTGAAATGATTGTATTTTATACACAATCTGCCACAGTTGGGAGTGATACACTATTCTCTACCAGTGAGCATTTTTATCACTCATTGGTAGAGTCTTCAAATTTTCTGCTTTTTTCTGGTAATTTTTTGTGGTTTGTGTAGTTTTGCTTTAATATTGATGTTCATGTTTGTTGTTTACTAAATGATGAGAACTAAACTGCAGTAAATCAGGTCAATTTGAACAAGAAATTCATTTTTGTTTTTATTAGTTTTTGACTTTGTAAAATTGGCAAATAGGACATTAAACTGTATGTATGTAGTATGTATGTAGTCATAATGTTACAAAGAGTTGAACTCTGTGATGACCTTTGTGTTTTGTCCTGTGAAGGATCATTATGATTTTGGTATGAGAGCTGTTAAGACTGTGATCTCAGCTGCTGGAAACCTAAAAAGGGAAAATCCGAACATGAACGAGGTGCCATTATTTTTCTCTTGTGTGTATCTAGAAGTAGATTTGTGAGCTGTGAAAAATCTTTTGATTACAAATTTAAAAATGATATTATTTTACAATCTGTCCTGTAGGAGCTGATTTGTCTTCGGGCCATTCAAGATGTCAATGTACCAAAGTTTTTACAGGACGACCTGAAGCTCTTCAATGGCATCGTGTCTGATCTTTTTCCCAAGATAAAACAGGAGCCGATCAATTATGGCACACTGGAAGAGTCCATTCGTAATGTCTGCACCGCGAAGAACCTCAAAGATGTCGATGGTCAGTGTTTCTAAAAGTGTTTCTTTTGTCTTTATTTTTGAGTGAGTTAATAACAGAACTGGTGGGCATTCCAGGGTATATTAATAAGTGTATTCAGCTGTATGAAACCACTGTGGTGAGACATGGCCTGATGTTGGTGGGACCTTCTGGATCAGGGAAAACCAAAGTGAGTCATTTTCATGTTGTTTTTGTGTTTAATGTTTTTGTGTTACTTTATCTTAATAAACACTGTGCATTTTAGTGTTATGAGATTCTAGGTGCAGCAATAACAGCTCTGGAGGGCCAGCCCTCTGTGAGCGGTGGTGTTTACGAGGCTGTTCAAACATATGTCCTCAACCCAAAGTCAATTACCATGGGACAACTTTATGGAGAGTATGACCTGCTCACACATGAGTGGTAAGAATGCCCCTTCTGACACGATTTATAGAGGAGTTTTAAAAAAGGCACCAACATTTTGGCTTTTTTTCCACCCCTGTAGGACAGACGGTATCCTCTCGTGTCTTATTCGCCAAGGCGTAGCTTCTATGGACCAGAAGAAAAAGTGGTACATGTTTGACGGGCCAGTGGATGCTGTGTGGATTGAGAACTTGAACACTGTCCTGGATGACAACAAAAAGCTTTGTCTCAGCTCTGGCGAAATCATTAAGCTCACCGACGTAAGATGAAGGTTTCGTTTTCCCAACCTTGGGTTTTCAGTCAGTCTGTTATCTCTTCACCAATTTTGTTTTGCATCTTTCTCGAGTAGGTAATGACCATGATGTTTGAGGTGCAGGACCTGGCAGTTGCATCTCCGGCTACAGTGTCTCGCTGTGGTATGGTTTACTTGGAGCCAAGTATTCTGGGACTCACCCCTTTCACAGAGTGCTGGCTGAGGCAGATTCCTAAAGCCCTGAAACCATACAAAGAGATGCTCAGCTCTCTGTTTGACAGGTTTCTGCAGGTAAAAGAGTAGTCAACATAACTGAGACAGTATAATATTAAAGCTTCTGGCTGTTACAGTGTTTATAAAAACAGTTTAATTCTCTGTATTTTATTCAGGACTCCATTACATTTGTCCGCACTTCAGTAAAGGAGGTCATCGCATCTCTGGACAGCAACCTTACCTGTAGTCTGCTTAAAATGATGGACTGCTTCTTCACTCCCTTCAATATTAAAGAGGTTTGTGTCAATATTGGCTGTGTCAGAATGTCTCTTATAATACTCATCCTTCCCTCACAAGTCTTTCATTATTGTTTAGGGTGAGAGGCCACCACCTCAAGCGAAATTGGACCATCTAAAGGAGCTGATTGAGCCCTGGTTCTTTTTCTGTCTGGTGTGGAGTGTAGGAGCCACAGGAGATGCAGCTAGTTGCCAGCGCTTCAGTGCGTGGCTCAGAAGCAAAATGGCAGAAGAGAGGGTCAGCTTATCATCTTTGCTTTGGCATCCCAGACACATTGAATATATATTAAGTATAATATATGTCCACTGGATAATTTTTGACAGCAGTTTATTTCAACATTGTAAATGTATTTCTCCTTCAGATCAACTTGTGTTTTCCAAAAGAAGGCTCGGTGTATGACTACAGACTTGAAGATGGAATAAGGAATCAGGATGGTGACGATGAAGATGAGGGAGGAAAAGTAAACGAACAGAAATTTTTGCATAGATGTTAGATGAAAGTATCGCTTCATTTTTTGCTGAGTCAGCCTTTTTTCTGTACTATAGGTCCAGTGGGTCAGCTGGATGAAGTATGCAGAGAGTGTAGTAATAACGCCAGAAACAAATTTTTCAGACATTATTGTTCCAACTGCAGACACAGTGAGAATGTCTTTCCTGTTGGATATGCTTTTAACCAACAAGAAACCTGTGAGTGCAGCTTCCTGTGATTAAAGTAATTTTTAAGGTTTTCAATGGAAAGTTGAAAATGTTGAAAAGATTAAAACAGTTTAATCTGTTTAATGTGTGTGTGTTTCCAGGTGCTCTGTATTGGGCCAACTGGCACAGGAAAGACCCTGACCATGTCAAATAAGTTGCTAAATAGCATGCCTGCTGAGTATATCACAAACTTCCTCATGTTCTCTGCCCGCACTTCAGCCAATCAGACTCAAGATTTCATTGACAGCAAAGTAGACAAAAGGTACTGAGATGTGTTCCAAATTAAACCAACTAGATATTTTCAGCAAGGCAACAATATCGCTGAACCTCGCCCTTTGATTGGTGCATGTGCTTGTGTGTCAGGTGGAAAGGTGTGTTTGGACCTCCAATAGGGAAGTACTTTGTATTTTTCATCGATGACCTAAACATGCCCATGTTGGAGACCTATGGTGCTCAGCCTCCCATTGAACTGCTGAGGCAGTGGATGGACCACGGAGGCTGGTACGACAGGACTCAGATAGGTGAGAGCTTTCAGCCTATTTCATGTTCTCACTTTTACTGTTCCCAGGAATATTTCTGTGTAAACATTTGAACCTTTTAGCTTCATTTTGTATTAATTGCCTAGTTGTACCATCTGAGGGCATTCTTACAACATTGATCGTTCATGTTCCAACACTAAAATTTGTGTTTTATTTCAATATTTTGGATCAGAAATGAAGCGTTCTCTTTTTGTTGGTACACAGGGACTTTCAGGCAACTAGTGGATATCAATTTTGCCTGTGCCATGGGACCCCCAGGTGGAGGGCGAAACCCGATAACTCAGCGCTTCACACGCCACTTCAACTTCTTGTCCTTTACTGAACTGGATGATGCCAGCAAGAAAAACATTTTTTCTACCATTCTAGGAAGTTGGATGGGTAAGCAGAACTACCGATACCGAGTCCTACCACTGGGTTTGAATTTAAGACCACATGTTAACGTTATGTTAGTGAATGCAGGATAGATATTAGCCTAAAAACCTTTCTGGCTCATTATTTGTTCTCTTTCACATGGAAATATGAATAAAAAGGAACCAGGCAGTGAGTTTAGGGATAGAGAAAATGGAAATGTTCCTAATACTCAGTCAGTTTTATACGTGTGTTTCTTTAATGCAAAAAGAACCAAAGTGTTTTTGAATTATGGTCAGGTAAAACAGCTCAATTGTTAAATGGAGGATTTTGGAAAAAACAAACTTGGACCAGTGCTTTGTGAAAGTCTTCCAATCTAATGCATTTCTTTATTTCTCTGTGTGTCTCTCTCTCTCGCTCTCTTTTTTCCTATCAGCACCCGTACCAACAATCCAGCCACTGAATGAGTCTCTTGTAGATGCCACTATCCGAGTCTACTCTACCATTACCTCCCAGCTGCTCCCAACTCCAGCCAAATCCCATTACACTTTCAATCTCAGAGATCTATCCAAAGTCTTTCAGGGCATCCTCATGGCTGAAGCTAGAATGATAGAGGTGAGTCTGACATGATTAGTTATGTTGGTAGTTATGATTAAATAGTCATATTTATAATGTTGAATACGTTGTAGGTCTATCCTTTCGTTTCCTAATGTCACATGACTTTACTCTTTACTGTAACCAATGAAATAAGTAACGTCATTACATTATAGCACTTTAAGATCGACCTGCAAAACTCAGACGACAGGACTTACAGATATGAGCGGAGCATTAATAATTCAGTGGCAACTGCTGAGATTATTTTAAAATCCCAAGTCCAAAGTTAGTTTTTTTGTTTGGGTTTTTTTTGCTTGTTTATTTTAGGATAAAGTACAGCTGCTCCACCTGTGGTACCACGAAAGCTGCCGGATTTTCCAGGACCGCCTGGTGTGTGATGAGGATAGAGAGTGGTTCAAAGGGGTCCTGAAAGACTGCATTGAGGAATTTGACTGCTGCTTTGAAGAGGTTGTCCCCTGCCATCCTGTTTTGTACGGAGATTTCATGGATCCCAGAGCTGACCACAAAGGCTATAAACTCATAGATGACAAAGAGAAGGTGAGCGGTGTTACTCCAGCCTTAAAAATTGTTTCGGTGGATGATTTATTTTTCTTTTCACTTTTTCAAACAGCTGATTTATAATCATGGATCTTTTTCTGTTGGTCTCATGAATGTGTTTTTGTCCTTTCAGCAGAACTGATTTTAATCTTGTTTTTCTTTATATGAAATTGTCTAGTTGGTAAAAGTAATGGAGGAGTACATGGAAGACTACAATCACATCAGCATGACCAAGATGAAGCTGGTGCTCTTTATGGACGCCATTGAGCACGTGTGTCGTATCAGGCGGATCTTGCGGCAGCCCCTAGGCAATGCCCTGCTCCTTGGAGTGGGTGGCAGTGGACGCCAGTCACTCACTAAGCTGGCCTCTTATATGTAAGATTCCTATCATTCTTATAGCTGAGATGTATTTGAGATGTAGATTCAGTAACATACAACTATCAGCCTTTGGTTGCTTTTATTTTACGTTAAAGTTTAATTGTTATAGAAACATGGAGAATGTGCTCCAATCATGTTGTGGCTCAGCTTTCACAAAGCATTTGTTCATACTCAGATCAGAATATGAGTGTTTCCAGATTGAGCTCTCTAAGAACTATGGCCACACTGAGTGGAGAGAAGATATTAAAAACATCATGTTCAAGGCAGGCCTCCAGAACCAGCAGATCACCTTCCTCTTTGTAGACACACAGGTATACTGCCGCACATTCTTACCATCTGATATTCTTGACTGTATAATAAGCTGAAGAAACTACATGTGTGGATATGTACTTTTACTTCCTACGCAAAACCTGAGTCAATTTTTAAACTCACTGTTAAAAGTTAACTGTTAAATGTCCAATCACCAGATTAAGAGTGAGTTGTTCCTGGAGGATATCAACAGCATTTTGAATAGCGGTGATGTGCCCAACCTGTATACATCAGATGAGCAGGAGCGTATCCTGATGGGAATGAAGCCAGTGGTGCTAGACCTGGGCCACCAGCCAACTAAAGCCAATCTTATGGCTGCCTACATCAGGAGAGTTCGCAGCAATATTCACACTGTTCTCTGCATGAGGTTAGTAACGCTGAGTTTTAATGTGTAATCTCCCTTTCCTGCTGCTTATATTCGCATTCTTCTTTTTTCCCACTACAGTCCCATCGGTGAGGTGTTTCGTGCACGAATGAGACAGTTTCCTTCACTGGTGACGTGTTGTACCATAGACTGGTTCAGCACTTGGCCAGAGGAGGCTCTCCTGGCTGTGGCCACATCATTTCTTAGTGAGATACCTCAAGTGGAAGCAAACCCAACTGCCATGAGGGGACTGGTGAGAATCCTGGATTTTGTGTCTATGCATGTAGACAAAGCCAGAAAGCACTATGTTCAAAGTATATGTAATAAAAATAAGACATTGTAGCAACCATGGTGATAGCTTTCACACATTTAAACATGAAGCCAATTTGCCACCGGTGTTAAGTTTGAGAGTTAGCATTGTATGCTTTCCTTTTTCATGGGTTAATTGATCATTTTTATTCCCTATATAGTCAGCATCTGTCTTTATGCTTTCTTTTTTCACATTAAGGGCCAAATAAGTTTTTTTTTAAAAACCCATCCTGCTCTGTTCTAAAATCCTTCATTATTTGCAACTATGCACAAAATTGTTCAGACCTAAGAGATAAAAATGAATCGTTTGGAAATTTTAGGGAAAATGTACAGTAATCTGAAAAATGACTCTTAAACTGTTACGGGTTTGTGTTTTGCTGTGCCAAGAATCTGCATTTCTGCTTCTGCTGTTTGGATTTAGAGCAAATGTAAATGTTTCTGATGCATTAATATACACAAAAAGCAGCTTCCAGGTCTCTACAACACAGTTTTATCCTTTGATTTTGTAAGGTGACACAAATAGCTACACTAGTGACTATATATTTTTTTTCCTAACTGATTTTTTTTTTGTAGACAACAATGTGTGTGAGGATTCACCAGATGGTGGCCAGGAAGAGTGAACAGTACATGGCTGAACTCTCTCGACACAATTATGTCACACCTAAAAGCTACCTGGAACTGTTCAAAATCTTCTCAGATCTCATTAGACGCAAAAAACAAGAGCTGTCTGGTGCTCGACAACGCATGAATACTGGTCTGGAGAAGGCAAGGCATTGTATAATAACAAGAAAATTCATGGTTCACGGTTTAAATTCATGCATTTAATGAGAAGTCTTAGTTGAATGTTTGTTATATGATGGTCCTGTAGCTTCTTAGCACTGCTGAAGGTGTGAGTAAAATGCAAGAGGAGCTGGAGACCATGAGACCTCTTTTGGAGGAGGCTGCTAAGGACACTAAAGTTACCATGGAGACCATTAAAGTAAGAAAACTTTAATGTAGTTTTCTTGACCACAATACAGTCAGAGCAACCAAATCTGGGACCAGTTTCTTTTGTTCAGCATTGTATGAGGTGTGTATGCTTTGTATGTGTATGTTGAGTGTAATTCTTACTCTACATTACTAGAAAGACACAGTGGTTGCAGAGGAGACCCGTAGGTCAGTGCAAGAAGAGGAGGCAAAAGCTTCAGAGAAGGCCCGTGTTGCAGGAGCCATTGCAGCAGATGCTCAGAGAGACTTAGACGAAGCTCTGCCAGCCTTGGATGCCGCCCTGGCCAGCCTCAAGTCACTCAACAAGAATGATGTCACTGAGGTCAGGGATTTTGATAATGACTGGCTAAGATATTTCTCACATATCAGATATGTGCAGATGTACAGTATCAGTATCTTTTTAGTTGTTTTTTGTTTGGGGGGGTTTATATAGGTGCGAGCCATGCAGCGACCTCCTCAAGGTGTAAAGCTGGTTATTGAAGCAGTGTGCATTATGAAAGGCATCAAACCCAAAAAGGTACCCGGGGAGAAACCTGGCACCAAGGTTGATGACTACTGGGAGCCTGGGAAGGGTCTGCTCCAGGACCCTGGAAAGTTTCTGGAAAGTCTCTTCAAATATGATAAGGTGTAGTATGTATTGACGAGAACGTTATTGTTGACTTTCTCAGATTTGAGTTTATGCTTCAGGTTTCAGTGTTTGATGTTTGCAGTGTATTAAAAGCAGCTTTTTCTGCCTCCTATACTGCAGGATAACATCCCAGAGAATGTGATCAGCTTAATCCAGCCATATATAGATAATGAGGAATTTCAGCCAGCTTCCATTGCCAAGATTTCCAAAGCTTGCACTTCCATTTGCCAGTGGGTGCGAGCCATGCATGCATATAACTTTGTGGCGAAGGCTGTGGAACCTAAAAGGGTAAAACTGTGTTAATTATCTATGTGTGACATACAATAGATATAGTAATATGTCTTTCAGATAACAGAGTCATCAAAACAGTAAATGTGTAAATTTGCGTGCAGATAGCTCTCCAGGCAGCCCAAGAGGACTTAGCAGAAACCCAGCGAAATCTGGATAAAGCCAAAGAGAAACTGGCAGGAGTTGAAGCTGGGATTGCCACTTTGCAGGCCAAGTACCAGGACTGCCTAGCTAAGAAGGATGAGCTGGACAATAAGTATCAACTATGTGAGGCTCGCCTCATCCGAGCAGACAAGGTCAGACAACCGGGAGTAAAAATAACAGTTACAACCCACATGGCCAAATCAAGCAGTTAGAAACAACACATTAACTTATATAGTAATGCAATTGTTTCAGTCTATATACTAAAACTGTTTGGAACATATACATAAATATGAAAAAATAAAACAACAGAAAGCAGAAAGGTTTACGATACCAGTTACTATGTGTCCTTAAATGTTAGTCTGTTTTTATATTTTCCAGCTTATTGGTGGATTGGCAGATGAAAAAGTGCGTTGGAAGGAGACAGTACAACATTTGGATTACATGATCAGTAACGTAGCCGGTGACATGCTTCTGTCTGCAGGATATATTGCATACTTGGGACCCTTCACTGTAAGTTTATCATAATAAAATGTTGCACTGTATCTGTCTATATTCCTCATTTTAGCATGTCTCCATCCGGTCCTCTCCCACAATACAATATACTGTATATGCAGTTATCAATGAAGCATAATTTGTGTGTTGATTCTTTTTGTTTTTGTTTTTTGTTTGTTTGGGGTTTTTTTTGGGGGGGGGGGGGGGGGGCAGGGAGAGTACCGAGCAGCCATGGCTAAAGAATTGCTGAAAGGTTTCAAAGAGCTGGGTGTTCCACACACTGATGTACCCAACCTGGTCAGCACTCTGGGAAATCCAGTGAACATCCGCACCTGGCAGGTTGGAGGCAATTTATTTATAGGAGTGGCTTATTTTGTTTTTTTAATTTGACTTTTTATTGTGTTAATGTTATTTTTTTATTTCTATGTGCCTGTAGATAGCAGGTTTGCCCAAGGACAACCTTTCTGTGGAAAATGGTGTGATTTCTCAGTACTCTCTGCGCTGGGCCCTCTTCATTGATCCTCAGGGACAAGCAAACACATGGATTAAAAACATGGTGAGGTCAAACTGTGCTGATTATGTCAAAACTTGAGAGAAGAAAAAGAGCAGTATTTGGATATACACTGCCCAAAAAAGATAAAGGAACACTTTAACATACATTTAACTATACAGATATTTACTTGGGATTGTGTTAGGAATTACGGGATGCCACATTGTTTGATGGAAATGAAAATAATTAACCTACAGAAGGCTGAAAAGATGAGAAGGGGAAGATGTCAGTGGCCTCTACCTGTAAAATTATTGCTGTTTTTGCCTCATTGACCCTCCAGTGTACCTGTTGTTAGTGTCATTAACACCAAAGCAGCTGAAACTGAAACTGACCCCCAACCGCTACTTGACTGACCACATCAATATCCCATAAGTTTAACTATCTTGATGCTATACTCTGATTAAAAAGTGTTCCTTTAATTTATTTTTTTTAATGTGATATGTAATTATATGATCAAGCGTCGGTATCATAAAGTTTCTAGTGCACATAATTAATATGTTAACAACAACATCACAGATACCTGCAGTGATGTGTAACAAACTCTGGACATATTATTAACACATACATGCTTAAATAGATTTTTGATTTACTGCTTACTCATAAATGTTTCCTGTGGTCACCCAGGAAAAGGACAGTGGGTTGGAGGTTGTGAAACTCAGTGACCGGGACTTCCTGCGCAGGCTTGAGAATGCAATCCGCTTCGGTAAACCCTGCCTCTTAGAGAATGTGGGGGAAGAACTAGATCCTGCTCTAGAACCTGTCCTGTTACAACAGGTGATTACTCACACACCTGCTGCAAACAAATGGTTCTTTTTATTTCAGTGTTATTCACCTTTCTAACACACCACTATGTTTATCTCACACCTATTAAGACTTTTAAGCAGCAAGGCCATACTTTACTGAAACTGGGCGATTCACTCATCGACTACCACGAGTCTTTCAAGATGTACCTCACAACCAAGCTGCCCAACCCACACTACTCTCCAGAGTTTTCTGCCAAAGTCACACTCATAAACTTCACCCTGTCACCCAGGTAACACACATTTTAATTTTAGTATCTGCTGTGATTATAATTTATTTAGTCCATAACTGAAAAGATTGGCAGGATGTTAAAATGTAATTGCTTGGACATTGTCCTGACTCCTGCAAACCTGTTTCTGTTAGTGATACTTACTCATACGGTCTGAATTTGTGGGACTGTGCATTCTATTTATATTCAGTGGTCTACAAGACCAGTTGTTGGGGATGGTGGTGGCTAAAGAGCAGCAAGACTTGGAGGTTGCAAAGAACCAGCTAATCACCAGCAATGCCAAGATGAAGCAGGAACTGAAAGAAATTGAGGATGAGATACTGTTCCGACTCAGCTCCACAGAAGGCAACCCTGTGGACAATGAGGAGCTCATCCGAGTGTTGGAGGCTTCGAAGATCAAAGCTGGAGAGATCAAGGTCAGGCAGTGGAAAAGTTTTGTGTCCAATATCGTATATCGGGGAAGTGTTTAAATAATTTTCTTTACACCCTTGTTCATTAAATGTTGGTGATGCATCATTAAACTTTTAAGCCACATTTGCTCTGTTTTCGATGTCGGGGTTTCTGGCAGGCTAAAGTGAAGGCAGCAGAAAAGACAGAGCAGGACATTGATGCTGCCCGTCTGGAGTATGTCCCTGTGGCTGTGCGTGCACAGATCCTCTTCTTCTGCGTGTCAGATCTGTCCAATGTTGACCCAATGTACCAGTACTCTCTGGAGTGGTTCCTGGGAATCTTTTTGTCTGGTATTGCCAACTCTAGAAGTGCAGGTAGTCAGCAAGATTATACACCGAACTACATGTGTGAAGATAACAAAATCACAAGAACCAGATGTGAACAATGTTATGGTAGCACCTTTTTTCTTGACATGTTTCACACAGACACAGTGGAGGAGAGAATCTGGAACATCAATGAATATTTCACCTTCAGCCTCTATGGTAATATATGTCGCAGCTTGTTTGAGAAACACAAACTGATGTTTGCCTTTCTCCTGTGCGCTCGCATCATGATGAACGACAAAAAGATTGACATGGTGAGTAACGGCAAGAAGGGGATCTGTCATCTTCTTTAAGCAGCCTAAATACACGTGATGAAGCTGCATCGCCTCCTTTTGACAGGTCGAGTGGCGCTACCTGTTGTCTGGAGGAATGCCTGTCCAACAGCTGGCCAACCCAGCAGTAAGCTGGCTGTCAGAACGTGCCTGGCAGGACATTTTAGGCCTCAGCACTCTGAAAAATTTTTCTAACCTGGCGCAAAGCTTCCCTGAACATCTGGAGGGCTTCAAGAAAATTTTTGACAGTAGCCAGCCTCACAGGCATGTAAAGCCAAACACCGTGCTAACACATTCACACTTTGCACCTTCATTTGTATGTTGCAGAAGCTGTGAGTGTCTAACAAGCTGTGCTTGTGTCTGTATATTTGCCTAAAGGGAGCCCCTCCCAGGAGCGTGGGATGTCATCCTGGACTCTTTCCAGAAGCTGTTGGTCCTGCGCTGTCTGAGGGCTGACTGCCTCATTCAAGGCCTGCAGGACTTTGTTGCTGCTGAGTTAGGACAGCGCTTCATAGAGCCTCAGGTAAAGTACTTCTCCCTTCTTAAAATGCATAGTAAATCTCAGTTGTGTGCAGTAACATGACACTATGACACAGTATGTGATAACATCAATTATGGCTTATTTCTCTTTCCATCTTTCTGCAGACATCAGACCTGTCTGTCGTCTTCGCAGAGTCATCTTCCTCCACTCCCCTGATCTTTGTTCTGTCCCCTGGCACCGACCCTGCTGCTGACCTCTACAAATTTGCTGATGTCATGCAATTCTCCAAGAAAATGAGCGCCATCTCTCTTGGCCAAGGCCAGGTCAGTTTTAGAAGGGGGGCCTGGGAATTCTCACTCTCTCTCACACACACACTCTGACTCACAGGAATCTGCTGTAAATCACATTTTCACTGAACCAGGCCAGTGTCATTTGTCTTGGTGAGAATGAGAATGAGAGCACCTCTGTGCTAATTGTTTTCACTATTTATGACCATTCCAGGACAATGTACTCTAGGGGCCATAAATGAGCTTAAGAAGCTTGAATGATAAATGCAGACTCAGTGTCCAAAAACCTTAAACCGTGCTGGCAACATTCTTCTAGCAGCACACTTTAGCCGTTCAATAGACATTAGCATCACATTACTTGCAATTACGTGATCTTGGCTCGTGTCAGGCTTTTTGTATCCCCCCTTCTCAATTTCTGTCTACATTCAACTGAGTGTCCAAAACCTTTCAGCTGTAGGGAGATGCACTGAGGCCCACAGTCAAAATATTATTTATGAGACCAGCTTCTCCAATAATGATTAAACCTATCAGAAATGCTGTCATTTGTGTGATTCAGGGCCCCTGGGCTGAGAGTATGATGCACGATGCCATGGAAAGAGGTCACTGGGTTTTTTTCCAGAACTGTCATCTGGCACCCAGCTGGATGCCTACCCTGGAGAGACTTATTGAAAACATCAACCCACTAAAGGTGACAACAAGAGGACACAAAAAGAAACCAGAAGCAAAACAGATCCTCAGTGTGTATATGTTAGACTAGCCAAGGACACAGAGCTTTTTCATCCTTTATATTCCAAGGGAAAAATCTGTCTCTTTTCCTGTACAGGTGCACGAGAACTTCCGCCTGTGGCTCACAAGTCTTCCCAGCAATAAGTTCCCGGTGTCTGTTCTGCAGAATGGTTCCAAGATGACCATTGAACCTCCAAGAGGCATCAAGGCCAACCTACAGAAAACCTACATGAGGCTCACTAATGATTTTCTCTCCTCTTCCACCAAGGTCTGTCTCAAGTACTTCTAGTGTCTCTGATTGGTTTCCCATATTTAGCTCCTGCTGCTTTGGTTTGACAACATATAGTAAAGTCTTCTCAAACCAGTGTGTAGGTTTGCTATGAATGGTTCCTCTACTCTTCTTTCTTGTCTAGACAGCAGACTTTAAGTCTTTGCTGCTGTCTCTCTGCCTGTTCCATGGAATTGCTTTGGAGAGACGAAAGTTTGGCCCTTTGGGCTTCAACATTCCCTATGAGTTCACTGATGGCGACCTGAACATTTGTATCAGCCAGCTCAAAATGTTCCTGGATGAGTACCAGGACATCCCATACAAGGTGGAGGCAACACTTCTGTCTCTGTTTCATTACCTATTTGAAGATGATGTTTCAAATTGCTCCTACTTATACATACTGTTTCTTACAGTTATAAGAATGTTTCTTACAGATAGTTGATGTATAAGCTATAAGCAGAAACACAGGCCATCTAGGAAAGACGCCTGTGTTCTGGTTTTTGGTAGAAATTATGTGTGTGCATCTGCCTGTGCTGAGCATGTTCATTTGTCTGTCTCCCATTGCTGTCCTCCACCTGTCCAGGTTCTAAAATACACTGCAGGAGAGATTAATTATGGTGGCCGTGTGACAGATGACTGGGACAGACGATGTCTGCTCAGTGTGGTGGAGGACTTCTATTGTCCTGCTGTCCTCAGTAGTGATCACGTCTACTCTGCATCTGGAGTCTACCGGCAAATAGACACAAAACTGGATATCAAGGTTAGATAAACTCAGAACTCTTTGTTTACTATACATAATTTTGAGTTTATAACAGGCTATTGATTGTGAGACAAGCAAAGTATAAAAGGCAAGTGTGTGCCTTATCAAACTTAAATAGGGGCATATGTTTTTTTTTAAAAACAGAAAAGAGTCATGCTATATGCATTTTTTTGGAAGTAAGGCTGAGTTAGCCAAGCCTGGGGGGAAACATCAGTCATGTAAAACACCATGAGTCACACAGCCATCAAATACAAATCAGTCATAGAGAACAAAAGTTTCCACAGCTCAGAGAAGTTAAACTATCACATGAGTTACTATGCTGCAATGCCACAGTGTGTTTCCCTTTGTGTGAGTTTGTTCTTTAACGAGTTCACAACAATAGAAACTGTTTTCTCTCTTCTTGCTGCCATTCTCAAACAAGGAAATATAACAAGAGAGGCTGTGAGTATTTGCCTGCAGTAACACAGATTGCAGAAAAGCCTGAAAGCTTGTGATTTAAGCTTAGACTAGAAATGCAGTCCAATCAAGACATTTTGTTAAAAATGCTGTAAAATGTTAACTCTGATCATGTCAAACACTGACTGCTTGACTGACTCGCTGTCATGGCAATTGTGACCCTAGGGTTATTTGGCATACATTCGTGGTTTGCCCATCAATGACACACCTGAGATCTTTGGTCTCCATGACAACGCTAACATCAGCTTTGCTCAGAATGAGGCCTTTGGCTTGTTAGAAGCTGTGGTTCGTCTCCAGCCCCGAGCTACATCTGCTGGGGGCAAAACTCTTGAGGAGGTACCGATACAGATTCATTTGTCTTTAGGTGTCTTTATTATTACTACTAGCATCATGTTATTGATTGCTTAATAATTCAATTTAGCACTAATTGTTATTGATTGCTTTGTAATTAAATAGAGTTTGAGAGGTGTGGGGCATGTGATGTGTTGTCTATGATCTGTTTTTCTTTCTTCGCTACAGATAGTGGAGGAGATAGTGGCAGGCATCGTTGAAAAGATCCCTCCTCCTTTTGACATTGAAGAAGTGGTGGGAAAATACCCGGTGCTCTACGAGGAGTCCATGAACACTGTGCTCATCCAGGAGGTCATCAGGTAACATTAGGCTGTACTATTAGTCAGAAATTTGTCCAGAGTGAGTCTGGAGGCTGAAGGTCCCAGAATCCGACTTAGCATCTCCCGAGTCATTCGTATTGATCAGCAAACTTTTTTTTTTTTTTTTTTTTTTTGTATATATAGAGAGTAGAAATATTTTGTCCATTAAGTGAAGGTTTTTTGTTATCATGAAGAAATTTGAGGAGGAATGAAACATACGGGGTCATTTCATCATTCCTCTGCAAGGTGAATGCTTATCTGTTTTTGTGGAACTATGCACAAAAAGAAATTTTTGCACATTAATCAACCTGATCTGGGAGTGTCTCATTACCTCACACATATTAGTAGATTTCTGGTAAGTCATGCCCTGAAAATTGCGTTTTACTCAAACTGTGGGCATGTGGTTATTAGTGCTTTAGTAACTTGTAATTATGTTGTTTTTTTTTTTTATCTTTCAGATATAACAAGCTGCTGGAGGTCATCTCTCTGAGTCTCAGAGATATTGTGAAGGCTTTGAAAGGTTCAGTGGTGATGTCATCAGCGCTCGAGCTTATGGCCCGCAGCTTATTCAACAATGCGGTGCCTGATATGTGGAAAGCCAAGGCAAGGCACACACAGCTGTTACTTTACATGTGACTCACTTTGTAGCAGGGGCTGCACATGTGAATGTATTCTCTTTTTCTCTCTCTATTGTTATCCTTTTTTTTTTCTTCAAATTTTTGTATCACTAGATTGTGCACACTTGTGACTTGAATATTTGAAATGCCATTTCACTGGGCAGAAAATCAAATAAAGTTTTGGTGATATTTCTGTTCTCCTCCTAAAATGTAATAATGTGCTTTCTGAGAATGCACAGAGTATACAACCAATACAACAGTTTGACTCCGCTGTTCTCGTTCTTCAGGCCTACCCGTCTCTGAAGCCTCTGGCCTCCTGGGTGTCAGACCTGCTTCAGAGGATCAATTTCCTACAGAGATGGATCTCTAACGGCATTCCACCTGCGTTCTGGATTAGCGGCTTCTTTTTCCCGCAGGCTTTTCTCACCGGAACCCTCCAGAATTATGCCCGTCGCTTCGGCACCTCAATTGACACGATTGGATTTGACTTTGAGGTCAGACCGTAGGCTGTCTCACTAGCAGCAATGTTTTAAAGAACAGTCTTACAGATATAGAACATTGCTTCATATCTGTATGTATATAAAGTGCTATATTCATAATGACTTTACCCCCTCACCCCAACCCTAACCCAGGTTTTCACTGGTCTTGACCTACTTTTTTGTGATGATTTATCCTTCAGGTATTAGTGAAGTCAGTGTCAGAGATAACAGAAACACCAGACACAGGCTGCTACATTCATGGTCTATTCCTGGAGGGGGCTCGCTGGGATAACAAGGCAGGTCAGCTCGCAGAGTCCAGACCCAAGGAGCTCTACACCCAAATGGCCGTCATCTGGCTGATCCCCAAACCCAACCGAAAGCCTCCAGCCTCAGGGATCTATGTATGCCCTATCTACAAGACACTCACACGAGCTGGTCAGTATATAGAGGAGTGATATAGATTAGTATAGAGATTATAAGAAATAATATAGATTAATTAGAGTTTTTTGTAAATTTGTGAGGAAAAAACAAAAGAAAAGTCCATGTTTGTGAAACTCTGGCTCAGGTTATGATCTGTAGTCAGTAGGTGTGCCGTCATAGGTTTGTGCGTATCTCTGTTTGCTGGTTTTATTACTCACCCAAAATAGACTCCAGTGAGGGTCTAATTTCATGAAGCATCTGAAAGTGCTGAAAGTGCAGCTCAGTTTTTTCCACTCGCAATGCCAACGTCTTGGCACCTTAGGCTGCTCACAAATCCTTCCCTCAGTGTAGCAATGAAAAAACAGAAATGGTTTAAAACACTTTTGTCTTTAAGTCACTGAAGTGCTCTGTGTGCTTTTGCAGGGACTCTGTCCACCACCGGCCACTCTACGAACTATGTGGTGTCATTGGAGTTGCCAACACATCACACCCAGAGACACTGGGTCAAACGGGGTGTTGCACTCATCTGTGCACTGGACTATTGAACGAGAAATTAGTTATTATTAGTTATTGCTGTTAGTTATTGGTTATCTACTTTAATCTATCTAATAAACTGTTCACAAGCAATATCCTCTGTGTTTATTTACCATCACTAAAATCACTTGGTAATTGGATCCTTTTTTGTGTGTATTTTCTGCACAGCCAAATATACAACCGTTATTACCACTGACTAGTTTCACCTCCCCGCAGCGCTCATTTGATGCTTGAATATCCGTCCTGCTCCTTTAAGGCGGCCGCGTAGGTCAGTTGAGAAATATGACTTGACTGAAGGAGGGTGGCGCTTAAACTATTGTGACAGCGACTGGCCATGTGAATGCAGCTGAAGGAGTTATCAGCGGGAAACCGAGATCAACAGATAATCGTCACCACCGCCTCTTTTTTTTTTTTTTTTTACCCCCAAACACGTCTGACTGGAATTTTCTTAAATGGTTCATTTGCGATCAAATTCTTTTTTAGATTTTCTCTCACGGGCCACCCCGGATCGCTAAAGTTCAGAGAGCTACATTTAAAGAATATAATTATAGTGTAGTTTCCCCAAATGGACTCTGACTTGTAAGCCTGTGTGAAGATAGAGTGGAGTCACTGTGGTAGAGTCCGCACGGGACAGGCGGATGCGTTAGAGGTCTCAGCTTTACGCATTTACCGGAGGAGGGCTGGACTCATCGCGTTAATCCGGAGAGTTGCTCACAGTTTGTCCCTCTGTGCACCGCTGTTGACAGCAAGCCGGTGTAAAACATGCTGCACAATGGAAACGGAAAGCAAAAAGCTCCGCAACCGCCAAATGCTGGTGGGACAGAGTCAGACTCCACGGATGGCAACCCGAAACTGCAGCAAGAGCAGCCGGCAGTTCTCCCAGCCGCCGACAAGAAGGACGCAGAGTCCACACACTTCCCCATGCCCACTTACCCTAAACTGGAGATAAAGCGAAACGCGGTGACGGACGATTATAAAGTCTCCAATCAGGTTCTGGGCTTGGGGATCAACGGCAAAGTCCTCGAGTGCTTTAACAAGAAAACTGGAGAGAAGTGCGCGCTAAAGGTATCGAAGTCTCATGAGTATATCATAAATTGTCCCCGGCCCTCCTGTTGACTCTCTCACAGTATAACTGCAAACTTTATAGCTTTTAAGCTTTTTAACTCTAGATCATCCCAGCTGAAAGAACACCTGTTTCTGATACAAGTTTATCTCTCACTTTGTTTGGATGTAATAACATAGATGTCGACTGTCCAGACTGGTCAATCCATTTGGAAAAACAGGCGTCAGTCGATTATGTTGGATTATGGTGGTGTGTCTAGGTATTTATTTATATCACTTGCTGCTCCTCTAAATTTGATCCTAATCTAATACAAGTATGGTTTAAATACCAAACTGTGTGGAAACACACATAAGGGTCCATAAGCTATCCTAAAGTGTTTGTTTGCACTGTGGGTTTAAAATATAAGACTGGAAACTTGTGTAGACAAGAATCAAGAACTATGACCTTTATGGAAGTAGGATTTTCTTTTTCCAGGAACATGAAAGGTTAAAGGTTACTAACAAAACCAGTGTTTGACATAGACAGATAGATGAATAGACTGCTGGTTTTGCATGTATATATACCTACTGATCATACTGGGTTTGACATGCACTGTACATGCTTCTCCCCGAGCTCACATTCACATATCTGGTGGTGTTTCCTGGAAGGTCAGCCTTTTGCAATCAGTTCCAAGTTAATGGGTGTGTGGTCACCTAGCCATAAAATATCACGTGCTACACTGCTTCAAAGAGACACGGACTGTGATGGTGACACTTTATTCTGGGAGCGGTAGAAACCATACACACTCATCTGCACACATGCACAGGTCGTCAGGTTTTCACCTGTCACCACTGGTCCACAGACCCGGAGAGATTTACTGGCTTACAGTAATCCATCTGGATCTGAGCTGCCAGCCAGGCAGCAGTGTCAAAAGGAGAGCATACCCAAAACTTTGGGATAGAAACTAAAGCTAAAGATTTAAAAAAGAGATAAACTGCAGCAGGAAATTGACTATTACAAAAAAAAGATAGAATGCCAAAATCAGAAAGGGGATACTTTTCTTGATAGCATCATGGGTGGGACCGGTAAAGAAAACAATTCTGCTTAGAAATATGAGCAGAAAGAATTACTTAAAATGAAAAAGACTTCCGATGCAGAAAAAATCTTCAGGAAAAATGCTAATCTGAATCCAGCAAGTTTTTGTCTTTTGTCAGAAGTAATGACAGAACTGAAACACACAAAGAAAGTTTTGTGTCTTTTAATGTTCTGCCAAAAGACTGTGTGTGTGTGTGTGTCACTGCAACCACACTGTTCCGTAGGGGAAAGCCTGCAATAGATCGCTGTGACCTAAGTAGAGAGGGAACGCATCACATTAAGCCTCTGACCATCTTCTTCTCTCTGAAGATCTGTTAAAAGGTGTTAAGAGACGGCAGAAGAAACACCTCTGATGGCTCAGTTTGTCTTCTCTATTGTAGCTGCTGCAGTTTTTCTTTTGCACTGTGCTTGTTCATACAGCCGTTTATGTAAATTTGATTAATTTTGTTATGTCAAGTTAAATAGTGAGTAAAAGTAAACAGAAGCTAGACTGATGTAGAGTCGGATGACCGGCCCATTGGGTTTTTAAATTAAGTGTTGCTCTGAGCGCTGAATGTAATAGATGGCTATGGCTTTAATCTACTTTGCAGCAGTGCTTGAACAAAGCCATCCTTTCAGTGTAATGCAGTTAAAGTTATCTTGGTTCTTTTAACTTGGATTTTTCTTACTTAACAGCAGGGGATGGGAGAGAGAGCCCTGTGCTGTTTGGATGCGTTCGTGACCTCCACCATTAACTGCTTAGACAGAAGTACAAATGATTGTTCCATTTAAGAGAACATTGGGCCTTTTCGAGTGAAGCTAAATGGCCTGCAGGCCTGTTTTACTCATAGTCAAAATCTTATCAGTGGCTTTGGGTTCTGTGGTTATCACTTTGGCACACTTGTTGCACATATGAGTATGTTTCAGGGTGTAAATTATCCAAACCGTAAAGGAAATGCCCACTGTTTTGGTTAAAGGCAGCTCCAAAAAAGACTTTTGTTTTGAAAGTTTCTGTAAGATCTCATAGGTTAGGGTTAAGCTCCCTCCAACAAGTTAATCAGTCTCTGGGGTTCTCTTGAATGAATTGAAGGATTTAGGCTTTTAAACCTCATCAACCCAACAGAGCTGGAAGTGTCTTGTTGGGATCACTCTGATCACTCTGTACCTTTACAGCACAGAGGAACTTTATGTTTTCATTGCTTCACTTCCACTTTCTATATGCAAAAATGCATTGTGAGTATTTTTATACTTGAGCAGTAGAAGTCTTCTAAGAGGTGGCTGTGAGCACAGGTCATCTGCATCCTTGGGCAAGATACTGAACTGAAGTTCCCTTGATGTGTTCATCAGAGTGTGAATGTCAGACAGAAAGCAAAGTGTGTGAATGACTGAGGTTCAAGTAGAAAAGCACTATAGAAGAAAAAGGCCATTTACAATTTTGAGTGAGTTTTTCAGGCTTTTTAAATCATTATAAAGAAAAAAAAGTGATTCTAGGATTGGTATCATCAGTCTGTGTATCACTTTGGTCCAAAAGCAAAAGAAACAACCCAACAAATCTTTGATGTTCTCTGAATATGAACATGTTAGGATTGCTGACATTAGTATTTAGCACTTACACAGTCTCCTGCTTTCTAGACCACTTTGCTGTAGCCTTTATGAGCAGATCTTTATTGGCAGATGTTGTAAAGATAAACCACATTTTTATGAAGATATACAGACCAGCACTTTGAAATTCACTAATATTTAATAGAGTGTAAACATGTTCGAGCAATTAAAGTGTGTTTGTGTGTGTGTGCGTGTGTGTGTGTGTGTTAACCAAGGTTCTGTGGGAGGCAGCATGTGGTTAAACTTAGTGGGCGTTATCAGCTAAAGGTGTGTGTCTCAGTGTTTCTTAAGCTTCTCCTGACACAGATCTGATTCGTCTGAGTGTCGAGTCATCGTTGACTGGTTTACGTGCCCTTTCAAATAAGAACAAAATCCTCCTGAAGATTAACTGTCTCGTTCTCTTAGTCCTTCCTCTGCAACCCTTTTCATGTTTTACTACAGTGCTACAGGCCCCTTTTTATTAGAGCCGATTCTGTTTCGCTGCAGGAAATTAAGGAAACCAGCTCATAAACTATCTGCTCTTGATTGGAGTCATAAAGCTATAAATTACATAGCAAAAGCAAAACCTGCCCACTGCTCCGCTTAAAGTCAAGGCAAGTGGGCGAGGGTGAGCAAAATAGGACACATGTAGTAGCAGATCAGACACCGGAAACCCTCAACTTCTTCTTTTAACACACTGCCGTCCTCTGAACCCTTTGCTTCCTCTTTGACATTAGCAAGCAAAAAAAGATAGAGGAAAATAAGGCACTACACAGATGAGCTGTTTCTTTCCGGCATTTTGGAGTTTCCAAGAAATTTCATGTTTACCCACCAGCTGAATCCAATTTGCTCGGGTAGAGCCTTGCGAAAGTCACCTGCAACACACCACAGATTTATGTATGTGTGTCTGTCATACGTCAGTGAGTCAAACTCTGTGTGTGTTGTGTATTCCAGGCGCAGTCTGTAAGCAGACCGGCCTTGTGAACAACAGGGGATAGCTCCATCACTGTCACATCCAAAAATACCCCTTGACTGTGTGCTATGTCAAAGTCTGTCACCTGCTTTGTACGTCTGTGTGTGTGTGTGTATGTGTGTGTATGTGTGTGTGTCTGCTGTATTGCAAACTGTGTGAGTACCCGGCTATTCCAGTATTTATAGGCATCAGTTCTTATACTGACGTTAGAGCTTGAACTACCAATCCACTTATAGTCGTTTTGAAAAGAAAGTACCCTCTTTCCGTTCTTTGGTTTTACATAACAACAAAAAAAATCATCTGATTCTCACCAGTTGTTAAAACTATTTAAATGCCACCTCAAAGGAGGAACAGCACGCAGCATGAGATTATAAATCATTACTTATTAAACAATAGCTAAGCTAAAATACGGAAGTTGTGTAAGAGACTAAGCACACCTCACGATTCAGTAGCTTGTAGAATCACCGTTAGCTGCAGTAACCTTAAGTAATGGTTTTCTGTATGAGTATCAGTCTCTCACATCTTTGTGAATGAATTTTGGCCCACTTTCTTTGCAATGTTATGGGTATTTGTTTATGCACAGCTCTCTTAGGGTCATGCCACAGCCTTTGCGTCAGGTTTATCTGGACTTTGACTGGATCAACACCTTGATTCTTTTCTTTTTCAGTCATTCTGTCGTGGATTTGCTGCTGTGCTTGGGATCAAAACAGTATCATTGACCCAGTTTAGCCCAAGCTGTAGTTGTTGCACAGACGCCCTCACCTTTGAATTTAAAGTACTTTGGTATACAGAGGAGTTCACGGTTGACTCAATGAGTGCAAGGTACCCAGGTCCTGTGGCTGGAAAGCAAACCAAAATCATCACCCCCTCCACCACCGTGCTCGACAGTTGGTGTGGGGTGTTTGTGCCGATGTGCCGTGTTTGGTTTTCACCAAACGTAACACTGTGAAATATGGCGCAACATCTCCACATTGGTTTGTTCATATGAAACTTTGCAGTGCTAAGAAGTGCTGCAAATGTTCTTTTTAGATTGAAGAGGCTTTTTTTCCCCAGTCACCTCTCAAAAAAGCCATATTTGTTCAGTCTTTTTCTATTTGTGCTGTCACAAACTTTAACATTTAACATACCAACTGAGGCCTGTGGAGTCTGAGGTATAACTGCATTGTCTGACCTTGGGGTCAATTTGATGTCTTGAATGTTTTCCAGTTGTGAGTAATCAGACTAAAACCAAGACTGATGAGCAACAAGATCACTCGTGATGTCTTGACGTTGTGTAACACACACCTGAATGCTGCAGACCAGAGAACTGCCAAAAATCATCTGCTTTTATAGCACTGAATGCATCTGCCTAGCAACACCTGGCTCATACTTACTAGGGGTGGGGGAAAAAATCGATACTGTGTAGTATCGTGATATTTTGTTTGCTAATAATGTATCGATACAGGGACAGCAGAAATCGATATTTTGTTACAAAAAAGGTTTTTGTGCTCTGACTTCAGAGCATGTTGATCAGCTCCTTTTTCTGAGCAAGAATCCTGACATTCCTTCACTGTCCAAATGTGTTTAACTTTTTTTTGGCAGCAATAAACATGACAGTTTACTTATTTTAATTTAAGACATGTTTTATTTTAATTAAGTTTAAAACTTTTTTATTTAATGTAAAATTATATTTTGTTTTAATTTACTTTCAAATTCTTCAGTTGCTGAATGGGCTGCATAGTTATCATAAATTGCATAGTTCAGAATAGCTATAATTGTACCAGATGGTTGCATTCAGTTAAGTTGGACTAGACTGTAATACAAACCGTTCAGTTTGTCAACAATAAAACTGAAATGAGAGAAAGACTGAGTGCGAGACTTTGATATTAGATAAAATGAATATTGATAAAGTTTACCTTCATGTACAGAATCTGAATATCGCAAAATATTTAAAAAAAATTGCAATAATATCGTATCGTGCGTTAAGTATTGTGATAATATCGTATCGTGATAATATCGTATCGTGGGATGTATGGTGATTCCCACCTCTAATACTTACCCTCTTAACTCCTTTGTAAGCAGTAGGGATGTACTGCTGACTGCTTTTACAGTTTTTGACTGACCTTTTGTTAAAAAAAAATAACAACACAGTGTAATATATCATGTAATTTTTTCATACAAGTACGTATTTGCCAAATTTTTAGACCCACATATGTCTTGACATGTAAAACCTAAGACGATGTTGATTATTTTTACCATCAATGTATTTAGTATTGATTCATCTACTTATCAGCTTGGCTCATGTATATCACATTATGCAGAAAAAAACAAAAACTGCTTTCCTGGACTAAGATAAATAAATCCCAGGAAATATTTGGATTTTTTTTTGCTGTAAACACAGTTTGTAATTAACAGCAATTGATTTTTTAACTTTATTTATTGTTTTCTGCCAGCTGTATGGAAATGTTTTTATAAAATGATGCTGCTGCTTTGTTACACTACACCAAAACTATCCATGTTAAAGTTGAATGACTCCTCATAAACGATTATATAACGTGACATGATCTGTCCTTCTCTCTGCGTCTCTCCCAGATTCTCTATGATAGTCCCAAAGCGAGGCGAGAGGTGGAGCTCCACTGGCGAGTGTCAGGAGGGCCGTACATCGTTCGCATCCTGAGTCTCTATGAGAACATGTATCACGGGAAGAAGTGCTTGCTCATCATCATGGAGTGGTAGGATCTCACCAGTCAGTTAGCACTTTCTTGAATCAAACACTTTCTCTGTACTTTCCTATTTAAAGCTTTTCTTAAAAAAACAACAGTGTCTTGAAACTTAGAGCAAGTCTGCTCTCTTTTTGTTGAAAGCATGACATTAAAGAAGTTTTCATTCTGTAGGACGTAATGATGAATCAGTATTTTAATGTGAAAAAGAGCTCGGAGTGGGTACAGAGTCCCATAAGTCACAGCTCTGAGTAAGATGACGCCCTTTGAATAAATGACAACATAACAAAGTGAAAGATTAAAAATAATAAGCTAAAGTTGCCTTGCATCATTTTTACAGCTTACACTTTTGCTTTTTCTCGCTCTCTTTTTTTTTAACCTTGCTTCATGACAAACAAAGAAAATGAGCTCAGCAGTGATTAAGGTCTTACAACATGCCCACATGTTTTTCCAACAAGATACTATCAACGCTGTTGTGACACAGCAACTGCACAGATAACAGCAACTCAAGCTCAAAGTGTTAGTTGGGCTAAATATAAACAGAATTAAGAGGCCGTCCTGTATATGGTCTCCTTCTGTCAAATAATAACATTAGTTCTTTACTGAGGTTAGGTTAGGATAGAGCCGGGCACACGCTTACGTCATCTGAGGATTTTATTTGAAATCAGAGATTACGTCACCTTTCAGCACAGCCGGTGAAGCCATTCCCACGAACGGTATGCAGACGTCACGGCAGCCATGTTGACACGAAGTAACACAGGTGTTACCGGTGTCATTAACCAGGGAGTCTGATTTGTTTACGAGCCTTAATTATGTGATTAGTAACACCTGCGTTTTCCAGCTACGTCATGTCACATGGCCGCTGGGAGAAAAGGGTCTATTTTTTTTTTTAAATATGTGTAACACATGTTTAGTTACATAATAAGCTCTGCCCCACTGAGCCATAGTGACCTTTAACTTTATACAAGTTAAAGGTCAGTTATAAGAGCTGCTGCTCTGAAGCTGACATAGAGACAGAATTTCATCTGGGCTTCATGTGTCATGACAAACTGTTTGTAATGAATTCAACGCCATTGCTAAACAGTCTGTGTGTTTGTGTAAGTGTGTGTGTGTGTGCATGTGTGTGTGGTTCAGGTATTACTCATGTTGTGGGGAAGTGTTTTCCTTATAAGGACAAAAACACTTGTCTACATATGGTGACTGTCCAAGTCAATGCATGTTGTAAGGTAGGAGAAGGTTAAAGGTTTGGAAAGTAGCTACAGTTAAGGTGAATATGAGTGAAGGACGCATAACTGTGTGTGCGTGTGTGTGCTTTGACACATGTTTGAACTCTGGACTTTTTATTTCTCTAAGGGAGAAAATGTGAATAATTCAGAGGGGAAAAAAGGAACTCCATAGGCATGACACCTTTGCTCAGTATGTGGGAATTTTAAAGAGTGATTGTCATCACCGCATTGACTGACATGGCAGGTGTTTGTTATATGTGCGTAGTGACCTTGACGGTACACACACAGCGAGAGAATGTCTGCTGCTTCCTGTATGAAGGAAGTTACTCGGCTCGCTGTGGGTAGCTTAGCAGCTCCCGTTCCTCCTTCAGCTCTCAGTTCATTTGTGATCCACAAGAAGCGTGCTGGAGTAAGTGCGCTTACTTAAAGCAATTATGGAGACATTTTTCCAAAGAACTCAAGGTGGAGTTTCAGGTATCAGTGATTCTCTATAACACACAATGAAAGTGAAGAATGGGAAGCATCTGGCTCAAGATGTTTTTGGTAGTGAGTCTCTGAACGTTTCTCAGATATAAAATGAAACCAAACGTTTATGTTATTGCAAAATAACCTCTTATTGTGTTACTAAGTCATTAATGACACTACAGAAGTGACAAATAGTGTTTATATCACTGCAAGATGAATTAATAATGGCACACTCATTCAGTATAAACACAGTTTTGTTTAGTAGGACTTTGGTGCTTTTCCCTTCTTCCTGTTTTTAAACTGTCTCAGTTTCACTTTCACTCAGTATTTTTATTATTTCACTTACCGTTTCGTCACAGAAGAAACTCCAAAAGATTTAGCAGTGGGAGTAAATAGTTCATAATTAAGTAAAAGAATCCCCACTTTAAAAAATAACACTAGTAGTTTAAAATAATCCTGGTGCTTTTGCTTTGGGGGAAGACCAACATTTCTTTTGGTCTTCCTTTCCTTTACTGATGGAAAAAAATGCTCCCAAATTTTGGTGTAAAGGCAAGCGGGTCTTTAATGATCTCTAATGTGTAATTTACAGACTACCTTACATGGACAGGCTCCTGTAGCAGAGCTCTAGTATCCTGTCGTCTGATCAGGGTCACCCATCTGTTCCACACACTTATTTTAAAACCAGGCGTGATCACACTTTAGACCCTTAACTTTGGAACAGCCTTCCTTATCAGGTTGGCTGATGGTTGGCTCTGTGGTTTGTTTGAATCTTTTGTCTGTTATCTGTGGCTTTTTGTATGCAGGATTGAATGAAAGGCTGTGTGCTTGACTCTGTACAAATATGTACACTTATTTTCAAAGCCTTTTTATCCCAACTGTGAAGCACTTTGTAAAAGTGTTACACGTGTACTAACAGAAATGTGGGTACTATTCTATAATACACTGATCCCTGTTCTCTCCCTGCTTGTCTATGTGTCCAGTATGGAGGGAGGAGAGCTGTTCAGCAGAATCCAGGCCAGAGGAGACCAGGCGTTCACTGAAAAAGGTGAGGACTGATGGAGGGCAGACTCCACGTGATGGATACACAGCAACGGTGACGTGTTAACTAGTTAAAGCGAGCTCTCTTTCATCTGTGCCTCCTGTTGTTTTAACACTGGAATTGCTTCTGGTTTGAGAGAGTCTGCTTACCTGTTTTTCCTCCCAGAGGCATCAGAGATTATGAGGGACATCGGCACGGCCATCGATTTTCTCCACAACATTGATATCGCGCACAGAGACATCAAGGTACGCAGAGATGAAGTTCAGTGCCCAAATCGTGAAGCATGTGATGTCATGTCTGGGTAGTTTGGTGAAAGCTTGGTTCACTTGTTTTCCTCTGCTGCTTCCACTTCCAGCCAGAGAACCTGCTGTACACAAGTAAAGAGAAAAATGCGGTCCTCAAACTGACAGACTTTGGCTTTGCAAAGGAGACCACGCTGCACAATCCTTTGCAGACTCCTTGTTATACTCCGTACTATGTGGGTAAGATGTCTTACTTTGTCCCGGGATGGGTTTGGGCCATATTAACAAATGAGCCAGATGTTTCAAAATGACAGTAATAAGCTGCTGAGTCACTTTTTGCCTGTGCCCTAATCTCCACTGTTATATTGTTTGTATGTGTGTATTCCTGTTGATAAGCTCCCGAGGTTCTGGGTCCAGAGAAGTACGACAAGTCATGTGACATGTGGTCTCTGGGCGTCATCATGTACATCCTGTGAGTACTGTCTTTGTGTGGAGGCCAGTGCTGATTTCACCACAGATGTTATTGTAGGACGCATGTATTTGTATTTGGATATTGTTACAAGAAGCGCTGCTTAATTTTATTACGTTTTTAAATGGTCGTCATCATTACGGCTTGTTTGTCTCTGCAGATTGTGCGGCTTCCCTCCGTTTTACTCGAATACAGGCCAAGCCATTTCTCCTGGGATGAAGAGGAGGATCAGGATGGGCCAGTATGAATTTCCTAATCCAGAGTGGTCGGAGGTGTCACAGGAAGGTGAGGAACTCAAACTAAAACACTGTCAAACAGCATATTAGCTTGCAGCCATATAGGCAACGAGCACACATAGTTACCTTTAGGTCTATTTGTTTTTGGACAAGGACAGTTTTTGTAGGGTTGCCTCTTTACACCAGCACAGTGGATTTTAAATCAAACAGATGATTTAAGTGCAGATTTACAGCTTTGACAAGGGGTTTGATGAAAATTATATAATATATAAAATTTTGTATAAACTATTTAGAAATTTAAAGCCATTTTTTCTGCTTAGTCTGCCATTTTCAGAGGTTCAACTGGACAAAGTAGCATCATTTTAAATAAAAGGATTTTTTTTTTATACTTGGATAAAAAACCTCTGCAGTCAGATACTTTTTGAAGTCTAGAAACCACAGACCAAATGTTGTGCTTCCTATCTTAAGATGCTCTGCGAGGCCTTTACTGCAGCCTCCTTCAGTTGCTGCTTGTTGAGGTTGAGACCAGCTGACCGACTTGGCCATTGAAAAATATCCGATCTCAAACGGAGGGTTGTTTATAAAAAACAAAACTAAACTTTTCTAAAATTACTGTAAATTCCTTAGACGTGTCAAATTAAAGCCACTGTGCTGTTTAAGAGATGCAAAATTCATAAACATGTTTCATTCTTCAAAAATGTACAAATTTTCTACAACTTTTAATTTTGTATGGCAGCAAAAAAAAAAGTCTGTAGCTTTCCTCGGTTTAATCCATATGAATAGAAACACCTGTAGGCTAAAAATCTGAGCTTTTGTGAGAGAATTACAAAAAAACCATTTTTAATATATTTGTCTTTTTATTGTAAACATTTGCAGGTTTTACAAATGTTTACAATCATGTGTGACACAGCAGTGTTTATCTGCATTCATGCATGTATGGCCTGCTTGTCTGCTTGCGGTCTCTCTTGTCAGAAACAGGAAACCTTAAACAGCAGGGGCTGCACTCAGGCCAATTCTGCAGATTTACTAAATGTCAATGTATGTCAAGTTAAGATATTATCATACAGAAACATTTTCGAGAACCATATACAGCAAGATATAATCTTGCCCCAGTTTGCATGTCGCTGTTATATAAACTTTACTTACAGTGTGGTTAAAAAGTATTTGGCCCTTCTTGGTTTCTTAGTTTTGTGTATATTTGTGTATATGTGTATATTTTCACAATTAAATGTTTCAGATCATAAAGAATGTAATATTAGAGAAAGATAACCCACATAAATACAAATGCAGTTTTTAAATGATGATTATTTTTATTAAGGGAAAAAATACTATCCAAACCAACCTGGCTGTGTGTGAAAAAATGATTCCCTCCCTTGTTAAATCATGAATTAACAGTGAATGATAAATGATGAACCACATTTCTTTAGAAAGCTGGGTTTAATTTCACCCGTCACACCCAGGCCCGATTGCTGCCAGACCTGTCGAATCACGAAGTCGCTAAAAGAGAAACTGCCTGACAAAGTGAAACAAGCTAAAAGATCTCAAAAAGCAACATTTCATGCCATGACCTAATTTAAAAAGTCACTGACAACTATCAGGCTTAGAAAGGTTACACAGCAAAATCTCCAGTGTTAAATTGACACTAGAGAGTGTCTATATGGGTCCACCAATCTGAGTGTTAAATACAACACTGTTGAGTGTTAAATGAACACTTTTGACAGTGTTATATTTTTTAAAGTAACCTAGTCAGTTTTGAAGATTAACAATGACCAACACTGAGCAGTGCTGATTTTCTAACACTGGAAAATAACTCAAAATGTTAGAAATTTTCCAAAAAAAGTGTTCAGGCCTCACGTGCCTCAGTTAAGGTCAGAGTTCACGAGGCATCTATGGGGGAGGTCCAAGGAGAAAACCACTGCTGACCAAAAAAAAAAACCTCACAAGGGCTCATCTCACGTCCTCATCTTGATTATACCCAAGGCTTTGACTTGGGTATAAGTCTGGACTGACGAGACAAAAGGTGATCTGGGCGACTTGCTGTACCTGATGGAACCGTGAATTCTGCTCTACCACAAAATCCTGAACTGTAGCCATCAGTTTATGCCCTGAAGCTCAGGTGCACAGCAGGACAGAGGTCCGTAAAAAAAACAGCAAGTCCAAAATGAAGGTTTTGAAGTGGCCTAGTCAAAGTGGACTGAAATGTGATTGAGATGCTTTGACCTTAAACAGGCGGTTCGTAGTCGAGAACCCTCCAATGTGACTGATTTAAAATAATTCTCCAAAGATGAGTGGGCCAAAATCCTACACAAACACTTGATTGCAATTCTTCCTGCCAAGGGTGACACAACCAGTTATTAGGTTTAGGCGGGGATTACTTTTTCAGATATAGCCAGGTAGTTTGGGATTCTTTCCCCAATAAATCTTGTTCCAATGTTCAATATTCTGTCCATTGTCACTGTCTCGTTAAACTGCATCCAGTGTTAAATATGTGGCTCTGTTTGCTCCAGTGACTCCTTCTTCTTCTTGGTATTATATTTAAACTCTGCTCTGACCTTTGATTTAACCTTAACCAATTTGTAATGATGCAAATTAAAGTTACAAGGGTTTTTTTTTAGCATAATATCCCTGAGTAATATTTTCCTTTTCCTTCACAGTGTGCTGTTGAAAGTACTTTGACTCACAGAAAATGCACCAGTGAAATATTTTGTTAATTCAATAAGTTTGGTTGTGGAAACATCAACAACTGGGGGGAAAACCAATTTTTTTTCATATCAAGTCTTATTTATATACAGTACTGTGCAAAAGTCTTGAGCCACATGTGATTTCTTTATATTCCGCTTCCATGGAGCTAATTTCAGACAGTGGTACTGGGTATATTTTCAAAATTGATGTCAGAAAAGTCAGATTTTTAAATAGAATATTTTGAAATACCATCTGGAAAGCACCTATCTGGCAACAGCTTCTCTGTAAAGCATGACAGGGATCCCAAATGCACTGATAATAGATAATAGAAAGACACATAAAACACTATCGGTCTGTTCTCCCCAGAGCCTGAACCTCGAGACTAGTTGAAGAAATCCAAGAAAGCGTGCCTAAGAGTTCAGCCTTTGTTAAAGAATAAAGGTGGCCATGCAAAATATTCACTTTGATGGTTGTTAAAACTGTAAAAACTCTGTTTTTGCCTTATATCCTGTATTTCCCTGTACATTTGCCCATGTTTCAGCAAATCACAGCATATATTTTCAACTTATCTACCAATATATAAAACAATGAGACAAGCAGCTGTTTTAATAGTGACATTTGAATTCAACACATCAAAATCCACAATAAATAGGACATTTTATCTCCAAGGCAAACATCATGTGAAAAGTTGTAAACTTTGCATTGCCTTGTGTCTCCCAGCAAAAGATTTGATCCACCAACTACTGAAGACAGACCCTAACGAGAGAATGACCATCACCCAGTTTACGAACCACCCCTGGATCAATGTAAGCACCCGTACACGCCTCATCTACTGTTTCCTGCTCGTCTGTGCATCTGTTTGCTTACGTCCTCATCGGTGTTTGTGTTTTGACTCTGCAGCAGTCCATGATGGTTCCTTCCACTCCCCTGCACACCACACGGGTCCTGACAGAAGACAGAGAGATGTGGGAGGACGTGAAGGTCAGTAGCACGACAACATCGACCCCCTCTGGTCACATCTTGACATTACAGCTTGTTAATGATAGGCTGCTGAAATGTTCAGCTTGCGGTAGGGTTTCAGTTAACGTTGCAGTGGTTTATAGACCAGTATGGGGGAAAACTCCAAAAATATTGAACTGGTAACTTTCCAGAATGCATGAGAATGTCCCAGTTTACTCTGGTTTCTTTTGAAACCTCGAGCCTCCATGTCCGCTCTGAAATGCACCTAAAGGCATACATATGATGTAATCAAGGCCGCTTACAATCACATCATTAAAAAGCTCAGAACCACAGAGGACATATACAACAATTTCAGCTGTTGGAGTAAAACCCTAACGACCTCTAAACAGATTTTCATGTGTGAAAACAGCAAAGTGGCCCTTTAAATATTCTAATGATCGAAATGTGAGGAAAACTGCCATCCTCATGTCTTTACATCCTGATTATCTCCTGACAACCAGCAGGGTGAAGAAGTGTTCGCAGTCTGTACAACTGTATGAGTTACAGTTTAATATTTAACCCAAACACACCTAAGCTTAGCTTACCTTTTGCCATTCCTGCATTTTTTCCTGATTTAAACTACTAAACAAAAGAAAACACCACTTCCTCATATCAAGTTCATTCAACCATGCAGAAATGTACAAAATGTCTCACTTAGGCAATCACTTATTTTCAATCCCTGTAAATAACATGTGGAATGGCACATTCCTTCACAACAGCTGAATGAACAGGTTTGTCATGATAAGGTGTGAAAAGACCATTCAGCAAAATGATACGCTCACAATACATCACTGTTCATTTCTGCAGTGGGTACTGGGTACAGCGTTGCATAAAAGGCCACTTCTCAAAAAGCAAAGAGTCAGGAGGGTACAGTCTTTATATTGAGCTTTATTCACAGTAAATGGAAAAGGTTTAGTTTTCTCTGAGGTCTGTTCTGACTCATTTTGAGTTCAGGCCTTTTTTTTAAATCATAAAAATATTTCCAGCCTGTTTCCTTTTTTCTTTCTACCTTTGCTTAGTTTTTTCCTGCTGCACGGATCTTGAACAGCAGCGAACTGCGTGGAAGCCTTTGCAGCAAAGATTTTGACATTATAGGAAACATCCTCCTTTGTTTCCTTTCTAAGAGTTGATGGTGTGAAAAATGACTAATGAGAGGATAGATGTCAGCTCTAATTATTTTGGGGTGGTGTAAAGCCTGGAAACAGCTAACCTGACACCATCCTACAGCAATAAATTCCACTTATCAGCACTTTTAAAGCTTCTCTGGTTAACATATCGTCTCTTTTTTTTTAAATTCAGACCTATACTGATGTGTAAACAAAAAAAAGTTGCAGGCTCTTTGGGTTTTATGTCCTCACAGTTTCTTGACCAACATCTGCAACTGTTCCCTGCTGAGAAACAGTCCTCACTAAAACCGCAGCTTCTCCTTTTTATACTTTTTGTTTGGAAAATAAAAAGCAGACATATTGCGTTAATTCATTAGCTTTAGCGTGCTTGCTTGTTTTCTCCATTTTATGTCTTAACGTTATGCTAAGCTAACTGGCTGCTCTTTGGAAACATACATGTGCCACTGGTAAAAAAGCAAACGGTTTCCACATCCGTAAGCGCCAGCTAAACCCTCCAACATCTGCCTCTTCTCTCGCAGGAAGAGATGACCAGCGCTTTAGCGACCATGCGTGTGGACTATGACCAGGTGAAGATCAAAGATCTCGACACCTCCAGCAACCCTCTGCTCAACAAGAGGCGCAAGAAGGCCGCTGCGGGGGGCAAGAGTGGGTCCACGGTATGCCAGAGTCAGTGAGGCAAGGATGAGCTTTGGTGGAAGGTTCAAGAGGTGCTTTAGACTTCTGAGAGACTCAACTTCAAGCAAGTGCGCTCTAAAATAAGAGACATTAGGAACGCCAGAGTTAAACCTGGATATTTCGGGGACGTGGAGACGTGATATCACCTGTCTGTTGTCACCGCAGGCCTCTCTGTTTTTAATTATTTTGTGTAATGATGTCTTTTCTTTTTGGGGAGGGGGCTGGGCTGTTTGTAAGAGTACCTGTGTGTAGAGATATTTGTAGTGGTATATGTTGTGTATTTGAATGCTGGATTTACCTGTCTAAGGTGTAACTATGCAGTTGTGTGCAGATCACACTCAAAGAAACTAACTGTGGACAGACTGTGAAACTAAAAGGCTCATTATTGTCTTTTGTCTTAATATCGTCCTTCGTTTGCTGCCTTCCTTTTAGGATTCAAAATCCTAAAATGTTAATAAAATGTAGCCTCCACAATCGCTTCCATCTGAGAAACTTTTTTTGTACAGAATCACTGCTGCAGATCAGTCTGGTGTCCTGTTAACAGAGCAGCACTCAGACTGTCAGCTTCCTGTAGCTGCAGTGGGCTAACGGCTGGTTGTGTTGCATTGGCAAGTTGTGTCAGTTTTCCTGAGAAATTTCTTATGTGTCACTGTGGTGATAAAATGCTTCCAGTAAATTGTGACTACAGTTTCTCTTTAAAATACAACCTTAGCAGGGAGAAAGGAAACCTCTTGGGTGAATCCACTTCACATAGATGCTAAGATTTTCCACGTGGTGGTTCTAAGCACGCTCCTAAACTTAAAATAGAAGTTTTCGTGTGACAGACACGTTTCCTGTGGATGTGGCAACATTTTTCTTTTTTTTGGTATCGTGTATTTCAGGCTTTGTCAGGCTGCTATTAATAGGAGCAGCGAAGTAGTTCTGTGGGACGCAGCCATCTGACATGTCATTCAACTGCAAAAGGTCAACATTTTCATGTTTATGATTGCAACCTTTAGCCCACTTTGATCATGTGATGCTGAGAGTGTTAAGGGGACGCTGATCATAAAAAGCTACTTGTCTTTTCTGCCTTTGGGATGTTGCCATACTGTCAGCGGGACTGCACAGCTCTTCTTCGGTCCTCTGTGAACGTAAGAAGTTTAGAAGTTCTGAGAATAGAACAATAAAGTCTCAGCTTTCCCCGAGTGAAATATCACAGCATATTCCAAAGCATGTTTTTTTCCTCGTGACGAATTAGGGGAGGGAATGTTTTTGTGCTAATCGCTCCATAATACAGAGACAAGTCCAGTCCTGATGTACCACTATGTCTCAATTACTAACATGATGTTGACATAACAGTGTCTAGAACACTTCCCTTTTTTTGCGTAATTCCTTTGCAAAGGGTTGCAAACCAAAAGGATGACAATAAAAAAAATTTAAGCATGCCTGCTTAAGTTAGAAGTCTGTTTCCTCAGTGGGGGATCACAAATTACGTCTTTGATTGAGTCATTTGGTTGCTGTTATCAAACACAGTTTTTTAAAATGTGGTTATCCTGGTGTACTGTGAGAGGTTTTGGGTGCGAGGCTAACAGCAGGAGCATAGGGTGAGTGGGGTGAGTGGTTTGATCTCTTTAGCCTTTAGGGAGGAATGTGCTGAAGGTCGGTGGAGAGTTACGTGACTTTCCACTGTTTCTATTCCACCCCGTCATGAATTGTCTGTGTTGTACGTGAAGCCTCCCGAGTCCTGGTCGTTTCCGTTTCCACGTGTTTTTCTGCCCATGCCTCGTCATTTCCCCGGTGTCGTCCTATCTTATTTTTTCTGTGTGTTTGTATGCGAGGCTGTCTTTATTCTTTATTCACAGATCTGCATTTGCAGGCTCCTGCTCGACAATTAGTCTCACCATCACTATTATAGTTAAGGGTATCATCATTGCCACCAAAATAGCCTCAAGTCCTCACAGGCATGTCACATGATGCTTATATTATCTCCAGAGGGTCACAGTGCTTGGTAGCTCAGTGCATGTGTGCTTCGTTTCATAGCATTGTATGGAAGATCGGAGAATTCTTTACTGCCGTTGCAAGATGTGCAAGATGTGCAAGATGAATCACACCGTTTGGTGTGATTCATCTTGCACTGATCATACTGCACACATCATATTTTGTAGTCTTTCTTCCATTCTTTCCGTCACAGGTGCAATAACTCTCCGAAAACTATTTTATACCAGGAGTCTTCCTGTGTGTATTGTCCAATTAAACGCAACAGAACTGTAAACAACAGGCCCCACCAGTATTGGCTGAGTTACGTCAAGGCAAGGAGGAGCAGTCTTCCTGCGCTACAGAGAACAAGTTCTGCAAGTATGACAGCTTCTGGAAAGCTTTTAAACTTTTTTTAAAAAAGGATTTGGCTTTCACATTCAGCAGTAAATAAGTGACATGGTTCAGTTTTTTTTAGTATTATTTGAGCAGAATATTCTATATGGCTACGTAGGATAAAGAAATTTTAGAGCACATTCAGCATACACTGGATGATTTTTGAGTTTTTATTGTTATGGTATGAACTATGGAGGCCTGTGTAATTGAATGATTCTTTCTTGAACTGTGCATTTTATAAGCCAAAAGTGTCACGTGAAAGCAGATGAGGTGAAGCCCCAATAAGCTGCAGTGTTGTGGTCCCAGAGGTGCAGACGCTGTACCCCCTGAGCTGGATTGAGAATCAGTTTTACTGATAGTATTTTTTTAATTAGAAAATCAATTTTACTGTAAGTGAAATTAAGCCATACAGTTTGGTTATAACCATACTTTATAGTAACAACAAGCCCATGGTAATATTATAGTTAACTGTAGCTTAGAGAATCTGACTCAAGAGTACAGTGATTTCTGAGTGCATGGGCCTGTGCAAGTCCAACACAAGTCAGACCTGGGAAAGTCGGCTTCCCCTCATATATATGACTGTGGAACTTAATAAAAAAAGGTCATCGCCTGGTCGCGAGACTGGCTTTAAACCATGATCCCACTGAAGACCTGCAAACCAAACCAACGTACTGCGCGTTTATGGATATTTCCCAATCCGGTTCATGATATATATAGGTTTGAGTTTATGCTGTGCAGGTATTTTTGTTTTGTTTTGTGTTGTTTGTTTTGAATGAAATATCACATCCCTGTCAAAGTTGGCTGCCAATCCAGTCCTTCTTCTTTTGCTCTGCCTGTAAGGGTTGGGCTGGTAAAGACGTTCCGGACAGTCTAAACGTGGGTGGGGTGTAGGAGGGTCATAAGGCAGGTAGGCCGCTCTTTCATTATACCCATTTTTGTCGAAAGCCGTCCTCCTGACTCCAGGTTCCCGCATACGTACACGCGCGCGCGCACATCGGGGGTGTGTACAGTGAGCATCAGTGGCGCTGGCTGCTGTTGGACGCACGTACACACCGCCAGGCACTGCGCTCCATCAGACGGACTCCCATGATGAGAGGCTGCTCCAGCAGGTCCAAGCTCTCGCAGAACCAGGACAGAGCGGGTAAGAGGCGTCGATTTCCACGCTCCTCGGATCCGTTCGTTCAGCACTTTGAATTGTTCTCCTTTAACAGACAGACAGCGTAGGACGGCGAGGGGCAGCCCTTAAAGACGTAAACAAGAGTCGATGCCTGTTGGTGTGCTGGCGCTTTCACCTTTACCCTACATAACGGCAGCTGGCGACAGTCTCTGGGTTTTTCTCTTAAATAGTTGGCAGACTTATTTGGAACAGCAGCAGCTTCACAGCTACAGCCGGGCGGGTGTTTTAGAGCTGCTGCTAGAATAAAATAAATTTTAAAAAAAAATAACAAAACGACAATGTTACGATTTGGGCGCGTGCGTGCGACACATCTTCCAGGTTATTGGTGTGTGCCATCATCGGGCTGTGATTGCTGTCATGGTCCTACACTGATTCCTGTGGTGCTGCTGGAGAGGCTGATGGTTTGCGTTTTATGGCTGTTTGTTGTGACTGATCAGATGCCGCTGCGATGTAACCGCAGCCTGACGCCCGTGTCTGCTTCATCCTCGATCGTAATAAGCTTCGGGCTCCCTCACACTCCCTGTACGGCCAATGCCGACTTTACTACCAAGTGTAATGTTAATGTCCACTACTATGTTAGGAAATGACTTGTCCAGTATGTTACAGGCTACAGGCGGTTAGCTGCAATCAGAGCCTGACAGCTGCTGGGAGGAGGAGGAGGAGCCCGGCTCAGCTCCGTTTCCTGTTCATGTTCTCCAGTGGAGCTTTTTAAGACGACACTGAAAAATGTGCGAGAACCTCCTGCCAAGCAGGAGTGTCAGTGGAGGATTGTCAGTGGCTGATTTCTCATAGGCCGTGTACAACTTTAAACAAATATCCTTCATCTGATGTTCTCTAGCTGACTTTTACGCAGTTTTGCGGTTTCTGTCAAAACTTTTTGCACTGCAGCATGTTTATTTGACAGCTGAAAATATAAAAATAAATCACGAGTTACTGTGCCATTTCTTCGTGGACCTGATGAACCTGACATATATTATAGTCTACTAGCAGACAGGGAATTTGAGCGTGTAGGGCCTATTTAATTAGAAAACCTCCATCAGAGCATATTTAGGTCAAGGGCCCTGTTGCTACCCCATCACGATCGACTCTGTGCTCCAAAATAGTATAACTATAACGAGAGGTGGGTAGGTTAGCCAAAAAAATTGTACTCAAGTAATAGTAGCACTACCTCAACATAGTTTTACTCAAGTAAAAGTAAAAGTAGCCGTTCAAGAAATTACTCGAGTACCAGTAAAAAAGAATTTAGTTTAAAAGAAATGCTACTTTAGTACTGTGTAACTGATCATAACATCTGATTTAATGTTTAAAAATGAGATAATCAAACAGACACAAATATAAAGTTTAGTGCAAATGTTGGTATTTGAAAGACTGAAAATCAAAAAACAACAACGACTTGACATAAACTGTAGGTTTGTGTCAGTGTCTCATGCATTTTTGATTAAAATGTGTTTATTATTCATGCAGTGAAGTTACACTGAGTAGAGTAGCGAGAAATGTTTCTCAAGTAAGAGTAGCAAAGCTTCATAATAATATTACTCAAGTAAAATTAAAAAGCACAGTGCAGTAAAGCTACTCCTAAAAGAATTTTTTTCCAAAGTACTCAGGTATATTTAAACGAGTAAATGTAATTAGTGACTACCCACCTCTGATTATAACACATAAGAGTGTAAAGAGCTTTGAAAAACATATTAGGTACACCAGTGCAGTGATGTAAACTTTTTATACAGGTCTGATCAGGTCTGCATAAGTTCTGCCTTTGTGAAGCTTTCTGTGTTTAGTTTTTATGTTTAGTGCCTGTGTGGTGTGCTAAGTTCTGTGTCCACTGCAGGGGATTTGCACTCCCCCAACTGCTTTACTCTGTTCACCTGAGATGAAGAGCACATGACCTAACATATTATTGTGCATATATGACAAAATTGGACTTGCAAAAATTAGTCACCAGTGAGATGTGTTTTCAGGCTGGTGAGTTTGATTCCAGTAGCAAAGTTTAATATACTGATAGACTGCAGACTTACAGATGAGGACAGATGGAGTGCAATACTGCCATCTCATGGACATTGTCAGGGAGTGGAGTGAAGCGTGTGAGCATGTGGGGAAAAAAGTTGTTTGCCATATAAAATGTGAAAGAAAAGCAGATATTTTTCACTTTACGTTTGATGTAGTGCAAAAACTATGGTTTTTGGACAGGTCTGTTTGTGAGTATGAAAATAGAATAAGTGGACTCTGACTATGACTAATGAGTCGAAACTCAAAGCAGTGCTGTGGTGTATAATCCCACATAATAGGTCACAGCAACAGTGTCATCTTGTTGCTCCACACTTTCAAGAGTCAGGAGGAGTCAGGAGCAGCAACTAGTCGTGGCTATCTCTTGGCCATGACCAGGCTAGTTGCTGCTTCAGGACTATTTACTGTTATTTTATTACATTTTACAGACACATACATTTGAATCGGGAAACACCAAACCCCTGTACTCAATTAAAACGAAAACGTCTTTCCTAAAGACACACACAAAGTGTTTTTCCTGCTGACTAGACTTCTGTGAATCAGGTCAAAGGTTAAAGGTGGAAAGAACTATGCTGAAAATGTGGTTGCCAGGTTGGACAGTGATGAGAGGAATGGATAAAAGTGAAAGCACCTATTTGGCTACAAAGGGCTATTGAGGTCCATTTAAAGTAGAACTTTTAGGTTTTCATTAGTGAGTTTATGTAGAAGTTCAAAACCTTAAAAGAAGAAGAAGAAAGAAAGGAAGACAGCATGACTTTTACATACCTGATGTCTAGGAAATGTGTTGTTTATCAGTACTCCGCTGAGTGCATTTGAAATACAAACATGATATGGTTTTATGTGATAACACATATTGTTGAGTCTCCTAATCATCATACAGTACATACGTTTTTTCTTATTGTTTGTTTTAAGCATTATACATCGGTTTATGACCTTTCAGCTAAAAGTAAGCATTTGTAATTAGTCTTTTCAGCATTGATTGCTTATAAAATGGGTTCTGACCTTCATCTAAATCTCATTTATAAACCAACACAACTAGAGTAAATAAACAACACGTGATCACTTGACCTTTATGAACGCACTCACCATGTAACTCGGACCTCTGGGGTATGACTTTTCCAAAAGCTACCTTGGATTCAAGCATTCCAGTTAAGGATGTAAACCTGGAAATGTGAGTTAGGCTGCTCTCCATTTAAATACAAGCAAACAAAATTTGTGCTGACAAGGTCTGCTCTTCTCAAGAAATACTAGTTGTGTAAAGCATGCTTCTGTTGTGATAGCTTTTACAGGATCTTTGTCAAATTGTTATTAAGCTTTTCTAAAGACCTGGGCATCGATTAGTCCACAATAAGGCAAACTATACAACTAGAGAAAATTCAAGACTGGTGATCCACTCTTTTTTTTTTCTTCCGTCTGTCCCGTTTGGTTCTTTTGCATCAGAATTATTGTCTAAAGGCAAAGAAAGATGCCCAGTAGATTTACTTTACCAAATGGACCATCCCGGCCTTGCCGTATTGGTCTATTTGATTCACCTTTGCTGTTATTGTTTATTTTATTTTATTTTCACTTGCTACACACGGGACAGACATGACTGAGGGAAAGAAAAGGGAGAAAGAAAGAGAGGTAGGGAAAGAAAAACAGCGGGGAAGAGGAACGGTGATAAAGGGCAAAAAAACCCCAACAAAACAAAAAGACAAAAAAAAATACATATATCAATCACCTGGATCACCTGTTGAGAAAGAAAAAAGAGAAAACAAGCAAAAAAAAAGAGAGCAACATAATAAACAACATCATCGCGATGATCTATGTGAATATAACAGTAAATACTAAGTATTGAATATTATTGTGCAGCACGTAGGATCGATAGCTGGTGATCCACTCTTGAGGAGTGAGTGTCCTGTAAAGTTTACACTGGGGGCATCGCATGTACTCCTGAAATAGGCAACAAAGTATATAGTTTAGAGAAAAGGTAGTATACAGTGTTCAATGGTTCAATGGTAACCTTATTGTCCCCAGTGGGAAATTGATTTGCAGTATGTCCACACATGAAACAACACACACACACACACACACACACACACACACACACACACACACACACACACACACACACACACACACACACTCAAAACAGCCCAGAGAGAACAGCCCAAATGTTATCATCAACAAAGTCCAATGTCCAGTAGTGATGGCAACAATGCTTATGGTTTAGTGTTATTAATCATCACAATAGCAGCAGGTATAAAAGGCACTCTATGTCTCTTGGTTACTAAGGTTACTAAGTCTGGTCTTATTGGTCAAAGACAAATTACCATGCCAAGCAATGATACAAAACATTAAAATACATCCAATAAAACTTTTATAAAAAAGGGTCATCATTTCAGAATCTCCTTAAAAAGTACGGTCGTTATTGGACCTTTTTCACTGTAGCATCAAAATGTGACTCAAAGGACAGAACCTTATCAAGAACAACCCCTAATTACTTAAAACTATCCACCCGTTCAGTTGCTGCACCATGTACTACTGTTGGTGCAGGACGGGGGGATGGCTTCCTGAAGTCAGTTACCATACAAGGCCTGTTACTGAAAGTATAATTATCACTTATTAATAAATGTATTAATTAATGAGTATTGGAGAAAGCATGCTATGAAAGAAACCAATGGAAACAAAGTCTAAGTTTTCCCTCCGCTGATGTTACGCACTGCTTTTGGGACATGCTGTAGACGACAAAAATGATGACAAGAAAGCTGAAGTTGTGGAGCAAGGCAGATGCCAAACTTTAGTACCAACTGTGAAGCACAGTGGTTGGCTGTCTCTGTGCCTCTGTGCCTTGCAATTACTGAAAAAACAATGAATTCAAAACTGTATCAAAATGTTTTATGGCAGAATGTCAAAGCAGCCCTTCGTTATGTAAAGCTTAGGAGAGGTTGGTTGGTACAACAGTGACCCAGTGTCACTGTGAGCACTTTAAGCCAATGAGATGCTGCTGAGGACCATTATAAGAGGACCATTAAAATCAAGACCAGCCAGAAATATTTTTGAGCTTAAAACTGTTATTTAGAGGTGGGACAATGCAAATGTCAATGCTGCTATTGGTGCTGGATTGAAACTAGGGCAGTAGGATTTACACTAGTTTCTATCCTCTAGGTTCAGTATGTAGCGCACTGATTTATTTATCTATTTATTTATTTATTTATTTTGTGGAAATGAAAAAATAGACCTCAAATACTGCACTATAAAAGTCCCTGAACCTTTTTGTGTTCACTGTCACATCCATTTTACTTCTCGCCTATAGCACAGTGTGATGTGGTTGTCGGGTTTGGGGGGAGGCCAGGTGATGCACGGGGGGGGGTGTCAAAACAACAGAAGTTGACTCAAAGCGTTTTGGAGTTTCAAAATACACGAGAAGCTGAAAGGTGTGTCATTGTGGAGAGTAAACGTCACAGTGATTTAATTGTCATTAAAGCGTGTTCATAATTTGCAAACTGATCGTGATGCATGTCATAAATCATGACACCCTGCTTCCTGTTAAATACGCTGCTTTTATAGGTTAACAATATTGATATCAGCAATACTGGCCCCGTAATTATTTGTTATGGGGTAATCGGTGTAATTATGCAACGATTGTGTTTTGTGGTTGCGCAAAACATATAAAACTTACGTTTAATCACAAAATTGTTTTGCGCCTGTGCTGTGATCATTACGTCCAACTGCCGGTTGTTGGTATCGGCAGATCAGGTCACGTGACAAGTGGCACAGAGAAAGAGAGAAAAGAACGCTCGTGCCGTCTCCATCCCGCCACACCAACGCGGATGAAGCACCGGTCGACTTCAGAGCAGCATCACGGGAAGAAGCCCCGTGTTCCTGCTGCCGCCGCGGCAACCTCCACCTCACCGCAAGACGGAATGGAGGACAAAGCAGCGACAAATCCGCGGGAGCTCACGCAAAACCCCCTGAAGAAGATTTGGATGCCGTATAAAAACGGCCTTCCTGAAAAACACATTTGTCAAAGGAAGGGTGCGTATGACGTGGCGACAACAGTTAGCTTGAATATATAACGTTTGTGGTCATATGAGTATCAATGGTTGTGCTTCACAGTTTCTCCGGAACCCTTTTTTCTCTTCCGCGTGCGCGTGAGCGCGTGTGTAGAGGCTTCCAGTCCGCCGTGAATAATGAGCGCTGGGTCAGTATGCATTAATATCTGTGTGGCAGTAGCTGCCGTTACCGCGGGGAGTACAGTTCACAGAGGTCAGACGTCTCTCTGCTGCAGCAGCCATCTGGTTCGCACGCTTATGTAAGGACTCACATGATGCTCGCCGCACATGAAGGCTGCTCGTATCGAGGAGAAAGGACTGGTACGAGGGATGACCCTCTGTGGCGACCGCCGGTTGTAAACAGGAATTGTATCCCCGCAGTCACGCGGCTCATTCGCCGTGTGGCTGTGCTGCTGAGTTTTACCAGCGCGCCGCAGCACGGTCAGGGTCTCCTCACTGTGGCCTGACTCGGAGAGGATTATTGGAATGAGCGGAGTTTAAAATAATGAGCATGTGGCCAGTGGTTGGCTGCTCTCTGGCCCAGTCACCTGTGTACGCAGTGGCTCAGTGTGCTGGCTTTCTCCAGATGTCTGTTGCAGTAAAAGTGCTGTTTCACAAGACCCCCTACACATCTTACAGCAACTGTGACCTCTGTTATACTTCTGTCTATCACTCCACGTTGTCAGGGTGGTGAGACTTTATCAAGATGAACGATATCAGCACCACGCAGGCACACACATTCTGATAATGCCAATCTAACGTTCAAATTATATCTTTATAAATTGTGTAATATGAAAGATAGCATTTTGGAGCCAGTCTCCCAATCTATCCCCAAACCTGGTTGTTGACAGTCTTGATTGAGTAACTGTGTGTTTTTAAATTTGACTTTCGTATTGTAAGGGATCAGCTGCGGACTGAAGCTTCCTTGATCTCTTTCATTTCAGTATGTATGACCAACTGTCCCACACTCATTGTTACCGTGGGCCTACCTGCCAGAGGGAAGACCTACATCTCCAAGAAGCTGACCCGCTATCTCAACTGGATCGGAGTGCCCACCAGAGGTACATGTGCCATAGAGTTGAACAGAGTGTGTCAGATTTTAGTAAAATTATGCACAAGAGCAGAAGCACCAGTGAGAGTGTTTTGAGTGCAATTAAAATAAATAGCTTTTGCCTCCATTTTTTTTCTCTTTAGAGTTTAATGTTGGACAGTACAGAAGAGAGTTTGTAAAGATCTACAAGTCCTTTGAGTTCTTCCGTCCGGACAACGAGGAGGGGTTAAAGATCAGAAGGTAAGGGTGCTTTTGGCATCATGCTACCTTAACAAGTTATTTAATCACTAATTATGTAACATTTTATGGCCGATTGTCTGTGATTTTCACAGAAAGTGTGCTTCAGCGGCATTGAACGATGTGCGGGAGTACCTCACAGAAGACGGAGGCCAGGTTGCGGTGGGTCATGTGTTAATTATCACACAGGCTGAGATATTTTCTTCAGCTCAGATACGGGGTGCAGTGCTAAAAAAGCTCATATAATGTGTGTGTTACTACAGGTGTTCGATGCAACAAACACTACCCGAGAAAGAAGGGAGACCATCCTGGAGTTTGCGGAGCAGAATGGCTTTAAGGTAACCTGGCGGGCTCAAAGTGAGGGTTCGGGTTTTGCTGGCGGTCACACTGACTCTGTCTTCTGTCTTCCTTCAGGTGTTCTTTGTGGAGTCTGTGTGTGAAGACCCAGATGTCATACAGGAAAACATAGTGGTGAGTGTCTGTGTTTGTTGGCACTGTTTTGACTCGTTAGAAGATGCAGGGCTCACTCCTCTGCTGTTGCTCTACTTTAGCAAGTGAAACTGGGTAGCCCGGACTACACCAACTGCAACACAGAAGAAGCAGTGGAAGATTTCATGAAGCGGATTAAGTGCTATGAAAACTCGTACGAGACACTGGATGAGGTTCTGGACAGGTGAGGTGGAACCTGGTGATGGTGTGTGTGTCCCCATTGCAAAACTATGGGAGTAACCGGCTTAAAAAACACATTTTCTTATTGTATTTTATCTGTGTTCTCCCCTCAGAGATCTGTCCTACATTAAAATCATGGACGTTGGTCAGCGGTACTTGGTCAATAGAGTGTTAGACCACATCCAGAGCCGGATTGTCTACTACCTCATGAACATCCACATCACACCCCGCTCCATCTACCTGTGCCGCCACGGGGAGAGCGAGCTAAACGTCAAGGGTCGTATCGGAGGAGACTCGGGTCTGACGATTAGAGGGAAGGAGGTACAACGAAACTTTACAATCAAAGAAAAAATGTCTTCCAAACCCTTACCTGTCTTCCTCCTGACTGCATGAGCTATTGTGAAAATAAATAAAGGTTTTGTTTTTCTTTCTCCAGTTTGCTAAGAAGCTGAGCCACTTCATCCAGGAGCAAAACATTAGCGACCTCAAGGTATGGACTAGTCAGATGAAGAGAACCATCCAGACAGCCGAAGCCCTCAATGTGCCCTATGAACAGTGGAAGGTCCTGAATGAGATTGATGCTGTAGGTGGTGCTCTCTTGGCTTCTGCACATCACTGTTGACTACCTATTTGTGCTTCTGTGTTGAAGTTGAACCCGTATGTGCATTTTAGGGTGTGTGTGAGGAGTTGATGTATGAGGAGATCCAAAAAAACTACCCTCTGGAGTTTGCACTAAGAGACCAGGACAAATATCGCTATCGCTATCCAAAAGGAGAGGTCAGTGGTTATTTTTTAACATGTGGAACATTGCTAATGCAGGCAGGATTTTCCTTTGTGGGTATAATGAAGTGCTCTTTTTCTTTCTGATAACCACAAACATGATCTAATTTTATCTTAATGGCTTCTGGCAGCCTACTCTGTGCTAATGAGCTTCAGCTTCTCAGACAGTATCGGCTTAACACTAGATCACAGTAAACAAAGGCTTCAGCGTTAGTCTGTGTGTGTGTGTGTGTGTGTGTGTGTGTGTGTGTGTGTGTGTGTGTGTGTGTGTGTGTGTGTGTGTGTGTGTGTGTGTGTGTCAGATATATGTGATCAGGTGGTGTGAGGTGCCTGCTGGTCCTTTCTCACCTTTAGTTCATTCCATTACCTCTCCATTAATCTGTAACAGGAAGATGGATATGGGCATTAGCTGGTTGCCCAGTCGGGCGGTGACATCATGCTTTCGGAAATGCCGTTAAAGCCTATGTTAGTCCACACAGCCTGTATGGATTTTCCATTTGCTCAGATGTCATCCTGTTCACCTGTGAATTAATTACTCTGCAGGATGTGTCAATGTCAAGTGGAAGTCTTATTTTACACATTCAGTTTTTTATATTGTTTTGGGGATTCGCACGATTGCCTTTTCCGTTGTTTTGTGCCACTCAGTCCTATGAGGACCTGGTGCAGCGGTTGGAGCCCGTCATCATGGAGCTGGAGCGGCAGGAGAACGTGCTGGTCATCTGTCATCAAGCTGTCCTGCGCTGCCTGTTGGCATACTTTCTGGACAAAACAGCAGGTCAGTTTTCAAACTGAAATGTCAAGAAACCTGAGAGGTGTAAGAGAAAAATAATTTTAGGAAACACATTTTAGTGTAAAACACACACAACGATTTTTATTGTAGATCACGTAGATCCTGGAGCTATCTGCTCAGTTTCATTTTCACATCTATTGAAGGCAGAGTGATAGATGAATTATTGTGCATGTCCGGTCCCCGGCTGCTTCCACAGCTTCACATGCCAGACTAACTTTTGTGCACCTCACAGACCTTCTTGGTTGGGTTAGAGTCTTTTTAACTAAGATGCTGGATGAGAGGTTTGTGCGCTGACATGTTTTGCATAAAGCTCATTTTTCAAGTGAGCAGTTGGAGACGTACGTGGCTGACTGACCTCATTTCTGTTTATCCTTTATTTCAATAATTCCTCCACTTCAGAATTCTTCACTGTGTCACTGTCTCACACTCACACTGTACTTGAGGGGTATTAAAAACTGCCATATTGTATTTAGTGATTAATGGGTTTTTTCACCCCTCCAAAATAACGATCCATGATGAGTTTACTAGCAGACGCTGTTATTTTGAAAGTTACCTTGCTGTTAGCCAGATAGTTCACGATATCATTAGCAACCTCTCATGAGTGCAGCCTGTGACAGCAGTCTTTGTTGTGAGGCGGCACAAACTAAACTGCAGGTCCAAGAACATGGAGTTGGAGTCCATCTGCTAGAAAATAATAATAATGGATTGGATTTATATAGCGCTTTTCGGGGCCCTCAAAGCGCTTTACAATTCCACTATTCATTCATTCTCACATTCACACACTGGTGGAGGCAAGCTACAGTTGTAGCCACAGCTGTCCTGGGGCAGACTGACAGAAGCGAGGCTGCCATATCGCGCCATCAGCAGTAGGTGGTAGGTGAAGTGTCTTGCCCAAGGACACAACGACCGAGGCTGTCCGAGCCGGGGCTCGAACCGGCAACCTTCCGGTTACAGGATGAACTGCCAACTCTTTGAACCACGATGGCCCCAAAGAAAGCAGAGAGAACTGATTTGGACCCATTCTTTATTCATCACAAAATACTTGTTTACTACCTGATGAATCACATCTTTTATTAATTCATTTTAAAAAGTGCGCATGTCACTCCTTTAGCATGCACATGCACGAGTACCTGCTCCCACTATGAAAAGAATGTAAATATGTGAAAAGCACTGTGTGTACTTATACGGTGGTGCTCTAATGAACTCATCTTTCCATACAGAGGAGCTTCCATATCTGAAGTGCCCACTACACACGGTGCTGAAGCTGACACCGGTGGCCTACGGTAGGTCCGCTGTCGTGCCAATGTGCAATGTACAAACTGAATATACATCTGCTGCCACATAAACTAATCAAACAAACCTTCTTTCTGCACGCTTAGGCTGTAAAGTGGAGTCCATCAGCCTAAACGTGGATGCAGTGAACACGCACAGAGAGAGGCCAGCGGTGGGTAGCATGACACACACACGCACACATTAAACAGACACATACAGCAGAGCCTGCTTTCTCACAGGTAAGGTCGCTCACTGTGGTGCTCCTTTCTGATTTCCATGCTTTCATAATCGATGCAGAGCTGGCTCGTTTGGCAGATCCTGTGTTGGTTACAGACAGTGTTGGTCAAGTTATTTGAAAAAAGTAATCAGTAACTAATTACTGATTACTTCCCCAAAAAAGTAATCCCGTTACTTTACTGATTACTTATTCTCAATGGTAATTAATTACTTAGTTACTTAGTTACTTTTTAAAAACATGATTTACAACCTGAAGAGGTGATAAAGAAATAGATCTTTCGGCCCAATTCTACTTTTTCTACATAATCCATCATACAAAATGTAATCAAATGGAAAAGTCTCTTTTTTTAACTTGTTTTATCAGTTTTAATCTTTTAACTTTATGCATCAAGCAAAAATTAAATTATATGCACCATTCTCTGACTGGAAGAAATTAGTTTAACAGTTAAACCTATTTTCTGCACATTCCAGCACATAAAATAAAATATTTTTTGTGTTTACACTCACTCTTTCAAATAGATGCAAGTAAAACACAGCAGAAAATAAATAAAATCAAAGACTAGCGGTCCTGTTGCTCTATTTTCACCTGTATAGCAGGAGTGGCGTAGGCAGAGGTTTACCCTGGTGCAGGTGTGCCGCAGCGGTCAGTTGAAGAAACCGCGAGTTTCTGTGAATTTCCCATTACATCGTACTCGGTGCTTGTTTAGGGTTTTTTTTTTTTTTTTTTTTTTTTTTTCGCTGTAAAAAGAAGTTTTCTTCCCACGCACAACGGACACCTATGTTTTTGTCACTTTTTATGGAATCAAACTCAAAGTAAGGTCAGTACTTCCACTCTTTAAACGCTGCACGCTCATACTCTCTCCGGCACTCGATATATGATCCATTGTTGATCTGCACACAGCTGTTGCCACGAACGTCATACTCGCTTACGTCATTGTCATGAGACATTCTCGCAAAAAAATCACGGTTTTAGTAACGCAGTAACGCAGCGTGCTTGCGGGAAAGTAACGGTAATCTAATTACCGTTTTTGCAATAGTAATCCCTTTACTCGTTACTTGAAAAAAGTAATCAGATTACGCGTTACTGCCCATCTCTGGTTACAGATTAATGAAACACTGACTAACTGCTCTTCACATTCTCCCTCATTTCCTTTAGGTAAATAGTCCTCCAAGTGGACCATTTTAACTGTTTTATTATTATTATTTTTTCTAACAGGAGTTGATACTGAACAGCGATGAATTCTGCATAACAAATACTACAACAGTGAATGTTTTATGCTCTGCATGTGTTTTGTGGTTGAGCACTTACATTATTTTATTTTTTAACTTTTGAACTAGATTGGCAAAACCATAAATATGTGCATACAGTGGTTTTCATTTCTTCTTGATGCTGTCACACAAGTGGAAAAATAAATCCATGTGGGGGCAAAAAAACGTTGAAACCTTAAACGTGATGCATTATTCCAAGTCGTTGACATGGTGTGTGCCCAGTGGATTTCATGTCTCCCTTGTGTTTTGATCCCTCCTCCTTTTTGTCTGTTTTTTTTATCAAACAGAACGTAGACGTGTCGCGGATGTCAGAGGAAGCTTTGCTAACAGTGCCATCTCACCAGTGAGGCAGTACCCTCCCCTCCCAACACCCCCAACCCTCCCCCCTCCTTTAGTCCTTCATTACCCACACAGAACCCTTCAGATGCACAGTGTACCTTCAGGAAAAAAAAATCCCTGACTGAGTCTCTTTCCACTCTTCATGTCTTCTGTTCTTCCTTCTCTTGTAATAATAAGACGTGATGATGGTGGTAATCGACTGGAATCCAGTTTGTAATTTTTCATTTATTAATCCTGTCACGGACCTTGTGACAAGCTCATTCTCCTATTTTTGGAGAATGAATAAAAAAACAAAACAATCAAATGAAGGTGTTGTTGAACTGATGCTGTACTCCCGACTGTGAAACAGTGACACTCCAGCACCTTCTGAAGTGCAGTCAGTGAACACGTTGTTTATTTGATTCTGTCTGTTGAACTGATTTTTAACCACGTTAACTTTTAACGGTGTGCCATCACTTTATATGTTTGTAGATAGCAGTCAGAAAACTCTTAAGGTTAGCGCTTTGTGACGTAGCCAAGTGGTGCAGTTTCTCTATATTTGCACATAAACTCTTGCACATAAGCTCCTGTTTAATTTGTTAAGATGTCCTAACACTGTCTAATGAAAATGCTGGAAATATGAAATTACACTTTTCTTGTGAAACAATGTGAAGACTCTCACAGTGTTTTTTCACGTCACTGATCAGAACTAAGAGGAAGCTATTTCTGTTGACTGTTTTTAAATAAACTACACTTCCATATCATGTATCTTTATCACACTCTTTTTGTGCTTCATTTTAGAAAGCATGGCATGAATCTGCTTCACTGTTTGATATTAATGAATTGTCAAAGACTTAAAATGGGTGTAGAACGCTGACTTGGGTGTTTCTTACTGATATCAGAGGGAGATCAAACAAACGCTGGAATTTCCTTCGTATCTTCTTCTGTGTACACATGAAACGTTCAGTGCAGTGCAAACCAGGAGACTGAGATTTCTCCTGGTCATTCATATGCAAAGACTCCTCTGGGGTGAATAGCAAACAGCTAAACAAAACGCTCACTGTGCCAGTCACAGATTTCTGTCTGCACTGACTTAACAAGGCTCTCTGATTAAAATTAAACAAAATAAGAGGAAATTTTAAAAAATCACATTTAAAGTAAAGAAAAAGTAGTAACAAGCATTTTAGGTTAGTCTCAGGTGCTGCTGTGAGGTTTAGAGAAACATGTAGTTACCAACTTCCAGACACCAATTACTTGGCAGTCTGCTCACGCCAGTGACTGTCATGGTGATGGGGCTCTCCAGATGGTGCCTTGGGCAAAAGAAATGCAAAAAGTCGTGGATGGAAAACTGATGGAAGAAGTCGCAGCAGCAGCAGACAAAAGCATTAACATCCACTGACAGAGAGAAAAAGAGGCTTTCTTGTTTTTTTCACCCCAGTAAAAGAAGAGTCCTTGTTTTGGTGACTTGTGATAAAAGTGGGCTTGTGTTGATGCATATTCACTCAGGACACTGACGCTGCTGCATTCCTTCTTCCAGAACGTGAACGTCCAACGTACGGCTGAAGACGCCTTGCAGACCGTCCCTCCTCATCTCTGATACCTCTGCTGGCTGGAACCCGGTGATGCTGAAAGCTGGACCTTTCCCCTTCCTCCTTTTTCTTCCTTTTTTTTCCCCACCTTTCCAAATGTGCACAACCTCCTCACACTGGTGACCAGCAGGTTAATGTGTCTCCTCCCTCCTCCTCCACCAGCGCCATACACACGCACACATTTCTCTGTTACCCCTTGTTTAAGCATATTTTTTTGAGGAACTTGCGAGTGTCCGGGCCTCAGTGTTCAGCGGGGCCCTCGGCATCGCTGTTCCAAATTATTTATGAATCAAAGTATTGTCTTGCACAGCAGGGAGTTAAACGCTTGGCTCACACAGCAGATTCCTGTCTGCCTGTTACTGTACTCAGTGTGGTTTCATTGTGTTGATTTTGCGCAGCAGTAGCACTAACACTGAAAGTTACTGTGATGTGTCTTGAAGTATTAACCCTGTGATTTTTTTTTTTTTTTCCGCTCCATGTTTTTGATATGCAACTGTAACGTGCAATCATCATCGGATGTGAAGCTGTATTCAGTGATAATGTGCAATTTGTAGGCTGCAAACCTACTCGGACAACAGCTTACTATTTTTAAAGTGCTGATTCAGTAATAGATTAAAGGACTGGGTCGTTCATTTTTAATGGTAAACAAGTAGCCATTTCATTTTGTAGGGCTGGCTGGTGTAATAGCTTTCCTTAGCTATGTGGTGTACTGTATCTGCTTGTACAGTGTCAGCTGAAACTGATGTTTTATGTAAATGATGATTCCACACACGGGCCTTCAGTGAAATACACTCACATGCTTTCACTCATTTCTGTGGAGAACACATCAGAGCATTAAACATGCAAAACAGAAACAAAGAACACAATATTAGCTTGAAGTTGGTGTTGTGGGTTAAGATTTTAAAAAAATGTACATCCCAACTACACAATAATAAAGATGTTATTTTTTTAAGCCAACCACTCCAATCTGTCTTCTCACTTGAGATTTTTGTGACTGCATACCTTGTGATGGGTTTCTTTATGAGGGTTTTGTGCAGTACTGGTTCGTGTTGTGGTTATTTCTTGATAATGGGATTATATGTGGGCGGCGCGGTGGTTAGCACTGTTGCCTCACAGCAAGAAGGTCCTAAGGTTGACTCCATCATCTGGACGGGGCCTTTCTGTGTGGCCAATATGCTGTGCAGTGTGTGCTTAAAAATTTTAAGGAAACTGATTTTCAACTGGACTGAAAATCAGTGGCAACAGGTCTCCAGGAGTGAGGGAGCCAAATCAAAAACATCAAATCGTCAATATGTACGGAGGTGTCTAGGAGAGAGGTCCAACAGTGAGTGCCTACAGCCATCTGTAAAACACTGTGGAGGGGCTGTCATGGTGTAGGGTTGCATTTCAGCCAGTGGTTTTAGAGATCTTGTTAAAATTGATGGGATTTTAAACAGATTAATCAGATTTTGATCAACCAGGAAATACCATCTGAAGATAATCTGATTATCAACATTGAGCAGTGTGGGATCATCTTTGATGTCCTTCAAGAAGCCTGCAGAACTATTTCTGAGGACTCATTAAAGAAATGACAAGAGAGCTTACCTAAAAGACATCAGGCTGTGATTAAGAATAACGGTGATCAAATCAAATGTTGACTTACAAGCTGTTCTGCCTTTAAAAAAGTATTTCTATGTGCGTTTATACCTTCCAATCAATTGCTGCATTTCCTACTTTCTTAGCAAAATATAAATATGGGGCGATTTAACACTTATGCACAGTACTGTACAGTCAAATGCATGAACCATGGTATCACAATGGAAACTTAGGAAGTTGCAAAGCTATCTTGCCATTATTGTAAAGTTAATTTGGCTGCGTCCTCTTCGAGCCAGGACAGAAACACAAATCTCTTCCTCCCTGCGTGTGACGGCAGTATCAGCCTCCACGAGTCACAACTTTTGTGAAGCATGTGTGCGTGTAGTAAGTACAGCTGCTCAAATTAAAGTGGATTTTTTTTTTATTATTTTTTTTTAAGAAATACTTAAGGTTATTGTGAAAATGGCGCTTTCTTCACAGCACACTCAAGTCTCGATTTGGATTGAACGATTCGGATTAAGTTGTGAATGTGAACAAACACCGTCAGACGCAGCGACTCACACCCTGCCTGCACTTCCCCTTCCTGGCGGCTGAAACGGCGCACAGCAGTTATGCATAAGGTAAAATGTGGTTAAAGGGCAGGCTCAGAACAACTTCCTCTGAAACAGAGCAAATCCATTTATAGGAACAGCAACAGTGCAGCAAAAACGTCAGCTTTCAAACACAAACAAGTATAAACAACTGAGTTTTATTATTATATTTCCGTATCTTCTTGCATGACTGATGGCAGTTTCTTTACAGTGAGCTCTTTCTACGTTTGACTTAACACTTCCACAAACAAGTATGTCCTGAACAGAGAAAATTTGGAGACAATTTAAAACGACAGCGACAGAACACAAAAAAAATACAAAATTCTTCTGAGTTTTATTTGGAACAGCACAGCCTCAGTGCTCCTGTACTCATGGTTATCAACTTGATTAATACTTTAAGGACCCGCCTTTGTTTGGGGATTTGTTCTAAGTGGCTGAAAATGAAACTGTAAATATTTCATTATGTACAGTCATTGATATTCATGAGTACAGGAAGACACTCGGGTGTAAAGGGTAAATAAAGGGCATCAAAGCCAGATTGGTCACGTTCCTCTCCTCTCGGGTCGGCTGCTCACTCCTTTAACTCTCCACTCTTGTGCTGAGTGGCAGTTGGTACATTCCCAGGGTGGCACGGGGAAAACACTAACATTTCCATCAGAACTGTAAAGACAAGAGAATCAAATTAACACGAGGCAATAATAAAAGCGGAGCCGCTGCAGGAAGCGAACAAGTTACTTACATTCTTGAGGAATTCTTCGGCAACGATACGGGCCCTGGCATTAACCGAAAGTTTCATCTCACTGATCTCCTTGTCGATCTCCTCCATGAAGTGGATGACAAAGTCCACCAACTTGTGTTTGTACATCTGCTCCGTGTGGAAGTTGGTAATCAAGAAGCTAATATCATATCCCTAAAATAAGAGCGGAAAAAATAAAAGACACCATTTGTGTTACTGCATTAAAGCTAGTGTAAATACTGAGATATTTAATGTTGTTTCCTTCTTTTTCTTGCTCCCTTTAGGGGTCAACACAGCAGATCATCTGCCTCCAACCCCCCCATCCCTAACATCCTCCCCTGCTGCACCAACCCTCTTCTGGATCTTCTTTATTGAGGTGTTTACTGTCTGTATGATGTTTCTAAAACATGCATGCATGCATGAAGACCTTTATGACTCATTAAGCTCCCACACTTCCTCGTTTTGTACGTGGTATTCTTCCTCTGATACTGTTAATAAGTACTGATTTCTCTTTCGTCACTCGCTGTCTCTTACCTCTACTGGCTTCCTCCGCAGAATGAAGAAGTTCTCTGCTCTCATCATCATGAAGCGCATAAACTTGTGGCAAAGGATCTTCTCGATCTCATCGGCCTGCAGTCAATCATAGTAGTTTTTAAAAGAGCGTTAGAATATTCTGGAAAGTCATAACCACAATAAAAGTTAAAGCCATTCTAGCTCTACTGACCTGCTTGACAGCAATACTGACTCTGACAGAGTTGATGGATCCCTCGATGAGAACCTTCTCCTTGTCATTACGGCTGATCACCACCGGCTGAAGCAGCAGCTCCTTACTGCTCCTGTAACAACGGCAAAAACAGTCCTTCTAAACACAGTAAAACTCAACGTTATGCTCGAGACCCCGCAACACTGAACGGGGAGGACATCTGCGAACAAGCTGAGGCAAGTCCCTTCAGTCCAACTTTAAAGCCTTGCCCTTGCTTGTAGCCATTTTTCTTCCCTCCTTGATTTTCGTATGCAAGTTTGCACATGACTGAACTCGTCTGCCAGCAGCTGATCATAATACACACATCTTTAGGGCAGGAGAAACATGAGGAAGCATAGGGTGGGAAACAGCATGGGACAAACCAGTGAGACTCAATTGAGTGCTGCTAAACATACCTGACCTCCACCTCTGGCTTGTTGTGGCGCTCCACCACCTGAGAGGAGAAGTTCTCCAGACATAGGGCTGCCTGCAAGGTGGCCCTCACAGCGTTTAAGTAGGGGCGCAGAGTCGCTGTCTGAAGAGAAAAGTAAGAAAAAGTCAATACCTGGGAGGATTCGGGCACATGCAATGAGATCCTTCCAGTTGAATAAAGGTAAATCGCCCAGCAGGGACTTGTATTTAAGGCTACGCATTACAATTATCCGTGTGCAAGTCTCACTTGACAGCTATCTGTTATCACAGGCAGAATGAACAAGTATCTACTAATGCTACGTAGCTACGTGTAGATCTATCTGCGATATGAATGCAGAAGAGGATGTGATGCCTTCAGGTGATCGACACTGCAGCTCATCCAAATTATTTATTGTGTTTATGCCAGCTATATACGTCGCTTTTCCACGGTTTAAGGACAAACTGTGGTGGAGCTACAGGTCACAGAAACGAGCAGAAAAGGAAACGAGAGGAAAAGACAGCTCAGTCAATCTGTTTCTGGAAACCGTATCAAGGATGCCCGTAATCTCATTTTGCTGCAGCCAACCAGAAACCACGTCTACAAGGAACACACAGCTAGCTAGCTAATCTTAAGTTAAATATGGCAGTAGTTACTTGGGGTAATTGGCTAAATAATTAAATATAAAGCTGAGTGTTGTGCTGGAGACTTACCATTTTTGAGCTGTAAAAGACGGAAGTTCCTCAGCCACGCCTGGGACGACTCTTCCGTAAATCCTACATAGTCGAGAAAATCTATGGTGTGTTCGTTTTGATGCAAGGGTTAGTCTAATGAATCGTTTTTACCCACCCAGCGTAAATGTCACGGTTCGCGTTTATTTCTCCGCCCAGGTGGAGTGTATTTTTCATAAAACGAGCACACCCTAGGGTGTTCCCATTCTGCACTATGAAGAGGGGACAACGGCTGTTGTCTCACGAGTTTTTATTTTTACCTTATATGGTTTTCATAGTTAGATGTCAATTATCAAGATTAACGTACACAAACTATACTGTCTAACTTCCAAATTAAAAGCTTGGCAGCAAATATTTTTAATACGCCTAGGTTTGGTATCATCCGATGATACCATTGTGATAGACTACTCAACAGGCTCTATGAAGCGCCAAGTCTCCAGACTCTGTATTCTCAGACTTGCCACTTTTTAAATTGCTTTTACGACTTAAAATGCCTGGTTAGGTTTTGTAAAAATTTAACTATCTTATCTTTTCTCCTCAGAATCGTCATTATATATAAAATGGGACATCATTTTAGGTGAATAATTTTCACACACACCCCCCTCTTACCACAATGGTTTCACCCATCATGGACGCCATTCAGTGAAGGTAACTATCGCTGCTCTAAAATATTATACACATTATAATTTGTGCGCTATATTTGTGTGGTGTGGGTTTAAAACGCCCATATTTAAAGCGTCTGTGCGCAAATCATGAATATGAAAGAAACCCTTGTTAGAATTTAAACGTATTCTCCAGCATTTCGGGCCCAGCGAGCCTGCGCTCTTTAAAGCAGTCCCGACTGTACGTGCGGCCGTACGTAAGTGTTTCTGAATTTGTGTGTGAGAGCTACAGCACAGAGCTGGACTCACATTGTATGTCAGTCTGATAATCTAATGAGTACTTTGTCTTATGCCAGTAAAATCACTGTCAGGTCTTTGCTGCAATACATCATGAGTGAGCTGAAGGACTGCCCCCCACTGAAATACTACGACTTTAAGCCCGTGGAGCATGTCAAGGTATGCCCCCGCTACACTGCTGTGCTGGGCCGCTCAGAGGATGATGGCATCGGCATCGAAGAGCTGGATACCCTGCAGCTGGAGCTGGAGACACTGCTGTCGTCAGCTACCCGCCGCCTCCGAGCACTGGAAGAGCAGAGACAGGTAGGAACAAGCTGGTGACCTCTCTTCTTTCATATAACTTTTCTTTTAACCATAAGGCTTTCATCTCTAAGCATCTAGATGCAGCCTTGTATATTAAAGGCTACCATAATTTTTTCCTCTCTATTTATCTCAGATCCTTACAGACTGGCAAGATAAGAAGGGAGATAAACGCTTTCTGAAGCTGGGAAAAGACCCAGACCCCGCTGCCTCATCTCGCCACAAACCAAAGAAGCAGAAATTGGACGGTAAAGGGGGTCATGGGCCAGGCCAAGGTCCCGGCAGACCCAAAACCAAAAACCTGCAGCCAAAAGTACAAGAGTATGAATTTACAGATGACCCTCAAGACATTCCCCGCAACCCTAAAAATGATGCTCCCAACAGGTCCGCAACAACTTACAAAATATATCTGCTTAGTTTATTTTCTCTTTGATGTTTCTTTTTTTTCCTTCTAATTTTCAAGTTATTCTCAGATGTGTGTTTTAGCAAGAAAAGAACTTTATTCTTATATTACCTTGTAATATTTCTGTTTTTAAGATTCTGGGCCTCAGTGGAGCCATACTGTGCAGATATTACAAATGAAGAAGTACGATTGTTGGAGGAGCTTCTTAAACCACCAGAGGATGAAGCAGACTACTTCAAGGTATGACATAGAGCCATGTACCCAATGTTATGTTACAAATAACTGTATGCAATGCAGTGAATAAGAGTGTTTTGAGGTTTGGGGCTGATCTGTGTTAATGGTAGATTCCAGCATTGGGAAAACACTACTCTCAGCGGTGGGCTCAGGAGGATCTGCTGGAGGAGCAGAGGGAAGGAGCACGAGCCAACGACAAAAAGAAAAGCGTCATGGGAGGGCCGCTTTCTGAATTGGACGCAAAAGGTGAGGGGAAGGCTCACTTGTGCCTACACATGACTGTGCATGAACTAGTAACTCCACCTTAACACCAACATTTATCTTCACTTGCTGTAGATGTGGACTCGCTGCTGAAAAAGTCAGAATCCCAACACGAATCTCCAGAAGACGGTTGTCCCTTTGGTCCTCTCACACAGCGTCTGCTGCAGGCCCTTGTAGAGGTCAGACTCATCATTTTGTGACCAGCTTTCGCCCTGATAACGCTTATAACAATGCATCATTGCGTTGTAAAAAAATACAAATAATAATATACATATAAATACATGAGCATGGTTTCTTCCAGGAGAACATTATATCCCCCATGGAGGATTCCCCTATACCGGACATTTCAGGAAAGGATGCTAACGATGGTGCTGGGACTTCACCCCGAAGCCAAGGAAAAGCTTTTAGGTATAATGTCAGCATCAAATACATTTTTGATGTATTACATGAGAGGACCTCCTGAAATAGCAGCCATTTTTAAACACAGTCTCCTCATCCACACAGACCTCGGTATCCTCAGCATGAAACAAAAGAAAAACCACATTCAATCTTTTTTAGGATGTTTTGGCAGGTCAGCAGCTAACTCTTCAAAGTACCTCAAATTGCTGTCTACTTTCATGCAGCTGTGCCTGCACACACAAACGTGGATGTTAATTCCTGTCCATTAAATTTAAAGGGAAAAATTGGTTCTAGATTTAAGGTGGTAACATTGGTTGTTTTAGTGGTGTTTTCCGCTCTGCATCTGCATATTTCTTGTGATCTTTGCCATCTTTAGCGTTCCTCATACGCGCTCCCTGGAGGCTCGAATCAAAGAGGAGCTGGTAGCCCAGGGGTTGCTGGACTCCGAGGAGCGACCTGGCCAGGGAGGAGACTCTGAGGATGAGGTCCTTGCAGAGCTGCTGAAGAGACAAGCAGAACTCAAAGCCCTGACTGCTCACAACCGAGCCAGAAAGCAGGAGCTGCTACGGTGAGGACAGAGAGCAGCAGTGGTTCTGTTTGCCACCTAAGTGAAACTGTACATGTGTTAGAGATCTTTGATCACATGAAACTCTGGATTTGCTGTTTTTTCACAGGTTGGCAAAAGAGGAGATGCGCAAACAGGAGTTAAGGCAGAGAGTCAGGGTGTCTGACAATGAGGTGATGGAGGCGTTCCGACGAATCATGGCAGCCAGGCAGAAGAAACGTACCCCAACTAAGAAGGAGAAAGATCAGGCCTGGAAAGCACTGAAGGAGAGGGAAAGCATTCTCAAATTACTGGATGGATAGAGGAAACCACAGTTTCTGTGGTGAAAAAAATATTGGAAGAAACCTCTTCAACCTAACACACAGCTCGAACAGCTGTCAGTTGCATCAAAGGCCTCTTTCAGGCTTCTCTCTCCGTTGACCTGCCGGCATCTGGACACGCCGACTTCATAATAGAACACAGACCATGCTGATTTTTGGGAATTGGAAATGGTCAAAATGGCTTTATTCTTACTGTAAATAGAAATGAATATAACTTGTTATTGCATGGTATTTTCTAGTGGGTTGGGCTGAGCAACTCGCAAATATTGCACTGTGCACATGCAGTCATGTTAACTCTGCAGCAAACAGTCTCACTTGTGTCGCTCAGCCTGATCTAGTGGCATTACTGTTGCAATGCAGGCTCCTCACTGATGTATGAAGCCACATGTTCAGATTCCAGCAGTTAAATGGAAGGTATGTGAAAGAGGCCAGTGATGTAACATACCGTTTATTACAGCTCTGCATGATTTAGGTAGGAACGTTTCTGTAGTTGTTTTTGTTCCATGTGATGTACAGCAGAGCAATCATCGGATCAGTAACATTCAGCATGCATCACTGACTTTTATACTGTTGTTTGGAACATTTTTCTTTTGTTGGTTCATTTTTATTTTTTTTACGTTTTTTAAATTTCATCTGCCATTGTAATGCTGTGAAAAGAATACATCAGTACAATTTAAGAACAGGTTTTGTATATGTTAAAAAAAACAGACAAGATGCTGCAGTGTGTGCAGCAACATCTCTTCCCTTCAGTGCTAACAGTGGGTCCACCAGGAGCAAAAAAAAGACATAGACCATTGCTACTTATTAAAACAATAAAACTGTTACATCTGTTGATATTTGTGCTTTTGCTTTCTTTATGTTCTTAGTCAGTTTATTTATTAGCAAAATGTTAAAAAAAATGCTGACCACATAATTAACAATACATTAGAATAAAATTAAATAAAAACACAAACATGAGAGAAACAATGTGAGCAACATGTCAAATGGGCCGCACACCAAGAAGAAGAGGTGAGCCCGATGCTGTAATCTAGCAACGTGAGCTTCTGCTTACAGAAAACTGTTCCCAGCAGCATAACACGGTGCATTACGATTAAAGAGGCGGTAACGTCCATCATCTCTGTATCTCAAAGATATATTCACTGCATGATATTCAGTTTTCAGTTGCTGATGCTGAAATCCAGCAGGTGGAAAAGGTTTACCTGATCACATACTTTGGTTCTTCACCGTATTAGAAGTACTTTTCTATGTAGGTCTCTAAGGAATGCTTAAAACTGTCTTCATTTAAAAGGAAAACAAGATATTTTCTCCATTCGGCTTTTGGGCTGTAGAATAAAATACAATCACATTGTTCCGGCAATAGCAGTAGTAATTAAGAGACAACTCTTAGACTGGAAGTTATTCTGTTTGTCACCAGTTTTTTTGCTGGTTAGGAGGATGTTCTTAAAATCTTTTTAAACTGCTGTACATAAAAGCTACATGTCTTCAATAATAAGCCACATTGCACATTGCAAATCCAGATTTCCTGCAGGGTAGGTGGAAGTAACAGGATCCAGAGGCACCACTAGATGGCAGTCTGTGCCTTTTGCTATACATAGTAGCCCATGGTTGATATAATTGCAATACTGTGTGTGTCTCTTTGTTGGTGATTGTATATGTCCATCTTTCACTTTATGATCCTCACCGATCTGGATTTGGGGATAAAGTAAGAGACTGTTGCTCAGTGTGCAGCTGTGGGTCACACAGTTCATCCTACAGAGAAACAGACACCCAAAGAAATGTCACCAGTAAGAAACAGTTTCCTTAAGAAACTGTCACATGGTCACAGCAAAAACCACCAAACTGCTGTTCACCCAGACGGATTCAGAAAGTATCTTTTGAAAAGACCGCAGCCATGCTCATGTTTCTTTGTCATTCTCAGCAGTTTCAAACAGCTTTTCTGTGATTCTTTCTCCTGATGTGTGTGATAAGAAAAGACTCGTCCATGTGACTTTCAAACTCAGGAGGCTTTATTAGAAATGTGTACAAAGTCCTATTATTGCTGTCTCTAATTTTGTTGTGGTAGTTTCATTTTAATGAAGAGAGGCAAAATATTAAATAAGTATTTGATCCCCTACAACACAGCCAAAATTCAGGTTCCCACAGATTGCCTGTGTGACAAGATGTAACACAAGATTACAATCAGTCAGTCAATTATAGATTCTCCTGATCTCAACTTCGTACCTATATAAAGCACGCCTGCGCACAGAATCAGTTTCAGTCCTTTGACAAATCAGAATCAGACCTAAGATTTGTCAAAGGACATCAGGGACAAGATTGACCATCAGCTTAATGAGAAGATGACAACTGCTGGTGCAATTATTCAGAAATGGAACAAATACAAAATGACCATCAATCCACCTCAATCTGGAGCTTCATGCAAGATTTTGCCTGATGATACGAAGAGGATCATGAGAAAGGCGGTGAAGCAGCACAGAACAACATGGGAGGAGCAGTGACCAAAAACACCACTATAACACACATAATAGAACTTGCAGACGCTGCAATTTAGCAGCGTCTGCAAGTTCCACCTGCTCATGAAGAAACATGTACAGGCTCGTCTGAAGTTTACCAGTGAAAATGCTGTGGTCATTTTAAAACCAAACTCAAGCTCTTTGGCATCAACTTAACCCGTCGTGTTTGGAAGAAGAGAAATGCTGTGTATGATCCAAAGAACACCATCCCAACAGAAACCATGGAGGTGGAAGCATTATGATATGGGAGCTGTTTTTCTGCTAAGGGTGCAGGACGACTTCACAGCACTGAGTGGCCAAAGGACCGGGCCATATACCATAAAATCTTGGACTAGAACCTCCTTCCCTCACCCAGAACACTAAATATGGGTCATGGCTTGGTCTTCCAGCATTAAAGTGACCCAAAACATACTGCCAAGGCAACAAAGACATGGCAAAAGAAGAAGCACATTAAAGTCATTGAGTGGTTTAGCTAGTCTCCAGACCCCAACTCTATAGAAAGTCTGTGGAGGAAGCTGAAGGTTTGGGTTTCCAAGCAGTAATAAAAAAAAAAACCCCTAAAGGATTTAGAAAGTTTCTGTAAAGAGGAGGGAGCAAAAATCCCTCCTGAGATGTGTACAAACCTGATGAACAACTACAAAAAATGTCTTACCGCTCTGGTTGCCAACAAGAGTTTCTCCACCAAGTATTAAGTCATGTTTTTGGGATCAAGTACTTATTTCACTCAATGACATCCAAATCAACTTGAAACTTTAATCTAGCTTTTAGGTAATGTGTTTTTTCTGGATTATATTCTGTCTCCCTTCATTAAGATGAAACTACTAAAAAAAAATAGAGAGTGTTCGTTAATGTAAAGCTACCTCTTTTAATCTGTGAGGCCTGTACAATCTTATGACACAGAGCTATTTCCTGATGAAACTGCTATAACTTGGTCAGTCGGTCAAGTCACGATCAAGGCAGTGAAACTCTCTCTGTTGAAACTCTGTTACAAAGCATGTGAAAACCCCACAGATAAAATCTCCTCTTCTCTCAACATGTTTAGGTTGACATCAGATCCCCAAGCATTGCTGACATGACAGATTTCAGGCTTTGAACTACATCTAGTCAGGTTGCTTGTTTGTATTTTAAATAGCCTTGAGCTCCACAGTGCAGGTTTGTCAGGAACAAATCAGCTTACATCTTGCGACACCTTAAAACTCGGCTGAATCATTACAAATTTAACAGCAGCCTGTCGGGGGGGGGAAAGGGTGGCAATAATGCCCTGTTTATTACATTGTGTGAGTGTTTTGCTCGTGTGTTTCCGTGTTTGTGTGTAACGGCAAGACCGTTAATGGAAACTTACTGAATCTACATTAATACAACCCAGAAGATAAAATCAGGAACTGGCATGTTGTTTAAAAAAACACCTCATGCTCAGAAAGCTGGAGTTTCTAACAATGGTGCAAACAGTCATTATTTTAAAAACTCCTCAGTTTAGGCGAGTGTCCTCTATGCAGATCCATAATGCCATCAGCCCTTGTGTATGAAAGCTTTTAATAACATGCAAACCTATTGAGTCCTCCTCACAGGTGAATGAGAGGCTGAATAGATTGCTGTGGTGGCCCCTCGAGGCCGGGCGTATCACACAGGTCTTTTGTTGCATTTGTTGTCATTAGACCTAAACTGAAGGGCAGGTGGGTTTTGTGTTAATACACTGCTCATACATGCTCAATGATGCTCGTCCTCTGTTTGCTCATCACATATTGAGCCTCTTTTTTAAAAAAAAAAAGAAAGAAAGAAAGAAAGAAAAGAGGAAAAAAGGGCTAGTTAGACTCCTTTTGACAACCCAGGTGGTGCGTGTGTCCCCGATGCTCACCCGATCAGCGAGGCTCCATCTCCAGTCCCCTCTCCCCGTGTGAAATTCAGCTACGTGGTGAGCTTCTTCACTCCTCTCTGCCATGGCCCGTAAAGTTTTACGGCTGTTTGAAGAAGAGGGCCCGCCACTGGAGGGTGTGGGTAAATAAGTTTGGCACGAGATATGCATCTGCTGCACATCAACAGACAGATAGACTATAATAAATATATTTCTGTTATGTGAGCAGACATTGTGCGGGGCGACGTGTGTTTACATGTGCACACACGCACAGTTATCCCATGCTACTATCACCCCAGATCAGAGGAGGGCGTTCTCTCCATTGCCTCTTTGTTTTGCCACTGTGTACCAACCATATTTCTTTCTCTGTGGCTCTCCTACTCCACCTCCGTGCCTGCGTTCCTTAGCTGGAACTGAGCATGCATAAAAGGCTGACACACACACACACACACACAAACACAAGCACGCACAAGCACAAGGAGAGATACATAGAGCTGGAGGGTTTCAACATAAATCTGTTGATTCTTTGTCCTAATGCTATGTCAGCTTTCATGCTGAATTGAAATTGTGTGTGTGACAGAGATACAGACAGAGGTTGAGACAGCTGCTGAGGCTGGCTGGTCCACTGAGAAGACCCTCTGTCCAGCCAGGCCACGCCTCGGCCCTTCTCCCGCACAGAGAACTATTGTCTCCAGTGCTCCTTCCACTGTTCTGATGTCATGGTTTGTCCTTCCCCAGAGGGTTGCTGCTGCTGCTGCTGCTGCTGCTGGTGCTGTTGTGGTAAAACTGGAAAGGCTTTTTAGCACAAGGCCAGAAGCAAAAGCGACTGGATGGTGCACACTGCAAATAGTTCTGCATACCAGTACACAAAACTCTCATATGCTCTCATCTTTTTGGCCACTCCTTTAACCCGCCCTGATTTGAATCTCATTTGCTTCCCATTTGCGTGGCAGTTGATGCCTTTCTTCTGTGACTCCGCAGTTTGGCAGCTCAAATGCAAATCGCTCTCTTCTGCCCTGATCATCCCCACCTGTCCAGGCTCCTGGGCTGTCTGCTCATTGGTGAAGTAGAAATAAATATTCTTGGGCTACTTCTTCCAGCCCTGTTGTAATTCCTCTGGTGTATTTTGTAGAATATGAGCACCACAGACTCGCTGCTTTTACATTAAACTGTGAGGGCTTTGCTCATTATTTAGGTGTACAAGAAGAATTGTTATCAGAGTAGTCTAAGTTTGGGTATATGAGAGATTGTGTTTGTGGTATTTTGGAAATGTTAAAAAAAAAAATGCATATCTGGTTTCGATCAGAATAAATGACATAAGCTGAGGTTTAACTTCTGTTAGATCCAAGACCTACAAGATAAATCACGATAAAGTGCTGATGCCAAATTCTGCATACAGAGTCTCTCCTCTGAGAGACTCAAGCCATTACAGGTCCATGATCTCTCTCATTCCCTTCTGCATTGGTAGCGAAGTTTCCTAAGCACTGTGACAATTTGTGTTTGGCTGTTCTTTGTTTGAATCACCTAGGCAATGAGTGAGATAAGAACGACAGAGTGTGGAGTTGTTAGGAGGCTATTTATCTTTGGCAGTAGATGTGGACAACAGCATTCAAAGCTCTTGAAGTATGTTTTGCAGTGGAGATAAGGCCTGATAGCAGAGGTATGTAGAGGGCTATGTATGGATAAATATGCACATATTTTCACAGAGATTTAATGCAACTGCTTCTGGAATACGGAAACCACTCTTATAGATGTGGGATTTGGAGAATTGTCACACTCTTCCTTATTGGGCTTGGATAAATAAACATACCACTTTCCTGCTACGGGTCTCCCTCTAAGACTCTAAGCGAGAGGACATCACCGGCAGTGTCGATGATAGTTGTTGAGGAGCAAAGGAGACACAATGAAAAATGCTTCTGTCACCACCCACCGCTGCTTTGTCACCCTCTCCCCATGTTTCTTTTGCTTCCTCTGCTCTGTGATTATTATCAGCCCAGATCATTATCAGGCAAACTCTCCCCTCACTGTGATGGAGAGGAGGGTCGGCCTCCCACATGGCTTTGGTGAGAGATTTCTAACAGCAGCAAAGGAGGAGGGGATGGGACAGGGGAAACAAGACAAGAGGCCTAATAAAGTCCATCTAAATTTAGAGACAGCGGGGCCTTTTTCCCCTTGTCCTTATAAAGAGCTGCTGGTGAATCCAGGCAGGCTATCCTCCTCGCTGTACTGAGCTCAGATCACTCCCTACAGGATGGGGAACATAACCGTCGGTGCATGAAAACACACACACACTCGTGTGCGCAAACACAGAGGACCATGTTGTTTTATGAGACAGAGGACGGGGAACTTGGAGGGGTATTTTTTTTGTCTTTACACAAGAGGGCAAGTTTGGTGGAACATACTAAAATAGGAGAGGTTTGAGGAAACCACCAAAAAGAAATGATGGGAGAAATGAGCAACTGGTGGGGGACGGTTCACGTGCAGGAGATTGTGAAAGAAACCACAGATGAATTCGTGGCTAAAAATATCTCAGAGGGCGGGTTGTATATTTCATCTTATGTTAGCACAATCTCCCTTCCTCCGATCAAAAGATGCCCCTTTTTTGATCTCATTAAGAATCATTGCATTTTATAAAGTTTATACTAAGATCTCGCCTGACCTTTTGGGGCTCTGTCCATGGAGAACAACACACATCATCTACAATTATATTAATTAGTGGGCTTTAGAAAAGAAAAAGCAGAGCCAAGCCCTCTCCCTGTTTCCTGCCTTATTACTAACAGTCTGCATGGAAGCAAATGCAGAAAGTTCAAAATAAGGCAATGAGAAACATTCCTTTAAAATGTTTCTTGAACTCTCGGTTTCACTGACGACTCCATCCATCCGAACTTCAAGAAACACCTGTTGCACAAGGTAGGATGTTTTTTAAAAAATGTAAAATAGAACTGGAGCTCTCCACTGTTTGAAAAAGCCTCGCCGCTTGCAAACGATGAAGCCAGCAAACATAAACGCGACCTTTCCCCTTGTGACAAATTAACAAATTCAACAGCTGTGTCACCGATGCAAGTGACTAATGTGATTTACTGCCATATCTGCTGCTGTCTGTCTGAAGCGCTGTTATCAGGAATGGCCTGTCCTGGGTGTGACATCAGCAGCTGCTTCCTACCCCCCACCTTTGATTAAATAACAACCCAAGTGAGATGCAGGTCATGTGCTGGTTCGTGCGGACGGGAGACACAGAAACAGAACACTTACAGTTCACTTTTGACACGAGGAGAGAGATACGTATGATGTTTTGTTTTCGCTGTGCGCTGCTAAGGCAGAGGTCATTTTCACAGCTGCCCTGGTACAGTAAGCCAGGAGTGACAGCAAAGGGTCAAAAGGCAAACAGGGTGGAGGGGTGGGGGTGGAAGGAGTGGCGTGTTTTTTTTTCTTTTCTTCTTAATTCCTCTTTTACACCTGTTGCTTCCTGCCTCTTGTGGCCTGTTACCACACAGGAAGACACTGGTGGACACACTTTGAACCTACAGACATAGGGCTGAGCTGATACGCAGAAAGGCAAGCACACAAAAACATTGCATTCATACAGTCACACACTTGTTATATAAGAGCTCCTCCTCTACACACACACACACACACACACACATATAGTGTGTGTGCTTCTGACACACAGTCAGAAGCACAGTCTGACAGTCTAAAGCTAAAGTGGATCGATCATTGTGTTTTGTGTGTGTGTGTGCAAGAGAGAGGGAGAGAGTGTGTCAGTTTGTGGTCACGAAAGCCCCACTGAGAGAGGAAGCTCAGCTGTCAGTAGCTGTCAGGTGCTGGGCCTCTCTCTCTGTCTGTCTGTCTCTTTATTTGCTGCTCCTGCTGTAGAGAACCTCAACCCCCTTCTCTTTCTTACTCTCCCTTCCCTTTTCTGCCCTCCAACAGTGGCAGGCTGGGTTTGAGGTCGAGGTGGAGGCGCTGCTCCCTTAGCACAAGCATGTTGACCAGAGATAAGGAAATATGGCACACAACCAACACCTCCACTCCCCCCACCAGCCCTACCCGTCTGGGGGCTAAACATGTTACAAACACATACATATATGCACACACATATGCAGCAAACAAGTAGTTATTTTGCGGCGTGATGACCGGACCTTGTTACCGCATTACCATCACAGCACTTTAAGTATTTCTTGCCCGTTCACCTCTTCTCTTGTCTTCTGGCGCTCGGCTCCGCTGCTGTCTCTCTCTCTCTGTCTCTCTCACCCCGTGAAGGGTGTTACCCATGCTACATTAGGTGCTCACATGCAGAAAGGCACAGAACAAACAGGCACTCTCTGCAAAGCATGCTCCTCATTCAGTGGGAGTGAAAACATTTCCCTGAGTGTGCATGCCAGCGCTTCTATAGACTGGTGGTTTGGCGTGGTGTGAAATGGACACGGGATGTGAGGCTGGAAGCGTCTGTGGCGCCTCAGCCTCTTGCTTCGCGTTGTGAGATGTGTCGAGGGTGGGCAGGGGGTGGTTGTTGTTGAGGGGGAGAGCAGAGTGGGGGGGTGCCTGAGCTTGTGATTGCAGATCGGCTCTGATGGGTATCCCCTTGGCCCTTTCTTGAGTAAGACACACTCAGATCACATTACAGGCCTGAGAACTGAGGGAAGACAGCGCGAGTGAGGGCAACAACTACTAGGAGGAGACACACACACACACACACACATGCATGCAGGGTAATAAACTGCAATCCACATGTTCACGATTGCACAGCACAGCACTATGACATGAATGTAATCAATTCCCTTCAATGGGGGACCATGCTGTTTCCAGCTGTATGTTTTTTTCTGCCTCATCATTTACTCCTGTTTGACTTTAAGAAGTTTCAGCACAAGCTTGACTCCTGCATAAGGCCATCTCGTGTGGCTCATCTCGTTATCACCGACCTCTGTGGAAGTGCCAGAAGAATCAGCAGGTGTGAGAGTGGCGTGTACAGCCGTCCAAAAGCAGCTGATAGGACGCAGGCCTGCAGTTGGATAAGCACTACTTTCTGCCAGAGCCCTGAAAACTCACACTGAGCCACAAATGTCTCAGCCTTTATCAGCCACAGACACCACGGCCCCGTGTGCACACTTTCCAAGTCACTTTCCAGAAACACTGTTGACTTTCAAAGATTACCATACTTCCCACCACCTTACACTATCCAGGTATCATCACTTAAGCACAGTGAAATAGAGTATGAACGCTATTTCCAAGCTTATGTAAACTTCAGATCGCTGATTCTTCTCAACTTGGGATTTAGTTACAATATGCATGTATAACACTGACTGCTGTTCAGCTATAGTTCCAAATATTCTTTTTAAAGTTCGAAGAAAACGTTGTTATATCTAGAAGATAGAAGTCTATTGCTTTAAACCTCTGCTATCTGTGCAGTCTTACAGGTTCAGCAGGCTGAATGCTTCCTTAATTATTTGAACAATTTGAGGTTACTGGCAAGTTTTCAATCAGTTGAAATGCTTTTAGTTCTCATTTCCTGGTTTCTGTTTCTTTTGTTTTCATGCATCATACATGTTGTTTTCTTTCACACTTCTTCTATTGCAAACTGGGTTAAAAAGCAAAACAACCTCCAGCACATTACTGAGATAAGCGATCCTTTATGCACTGTGCTCTGACAATGTCACCTTCAAGTACGGCTAAAGCACAGCACGGGTGTCCCAACTGGAGATTCTTCATCCACTCAATCGGATTTTGTTGTCATGAGCTTCTGTTCCCCTTGGTTACAGTTAGACTGTCTCTCATTTTGGGTGCAACACAAACAATGTCAGTACACCCTGTTTAAACAAGTTAGTGTCCAGAGATGTTTTTCCACTTCTCCAGTTTAAGTCATCTGTCCTGTTGATTGGCCTTTTAATGCTTTAATACCGATCACTCGTCCCCCACCCCTCACTGACCTACTGACTGTCTCTGCTTCTAATTTAAACCTGGCTCTCTCCAGACCTGTCCATGTTATCTCAATGTGTTGTTGATGTGGGAAAAGGCCACAGGAGAGAACATGTGATGGGTTTCTCGGGTCTGGTATTTTCTTATGAGAGGCAGGGTAAATATAGTAACTGAAGCCTATCAGACGCCACTGCACCAACACTCCCCAGGCCCAGATGGGCCCATCGGGGCTGTGCCCTGACGAGCATCACAGGCACAGGAGGCTCTATAGACAGTCAGATACTCATTGGTTATATCCCAAATATTAAATAACACGCTCATAAAATGGGTAATTTATGACTCTATGAAACATTAACTTTCAAATCGGGGCTGCCTGATTCTCACACTTGTCATATAGTTTCTAAATAAAATACAACACTTACCTTTCTTTAATAAGGTGCAAGTAATCATGCTGTTACACCTTCCATTGATATTTTATTCTATACACACATAGGACTTGAATTATAGAAAGGTTCTTTTTTTCATATGGGCGTCTAATTTGAGAGTCATGGTGATGCGAGCAGTTTGTGATTAAAGTTGAGCTGGGGTATGATAAGATAGGACTGTTTTCATGACTCTTCTGAGGAATCACTTGACGTCAGAGTGGCACAGCTGAGCGAGAAGCAAGTGGAGAGCGAGATTTGACTGAACCTTTTATTTTGTATGTGCATGTGAAAGAGAGACAGGCCGAGAGACAGACAGAGAGGCCTCGTGGTGACTCAGCATAACGAGGTCTGCTGGACCTCCGTGACCTCGTTCGTCAAGCTGACACCAGGCTCTGTTTCTGCCATGTAATTCAAAAGAAGAATGTGACGAGGAGAAAAAGATAAGCAAGGATGAGAACAGACGAGGAGAAAGGCAGAGAGAGAAAACAGGGGTGAGAAAAAAAGGGGAAAACGGCATGTGAGGAGAAACAGAACTGCTAGCACTGAAGTGAGGTAGACGGGGAGGTGTTAGGAAAGGGGGGGGGGGGGGGGGGGGTACAAATGACAAGCAGAAAAGTTGAGTAAACAAATGTGTGAGAGAGTTCACAAACACAGAAGGACTGGGGTGAGATAGTGAAAGATTAATAGTGACAAAGTGAAGTAAAGAGAAACGAGTGGGACCAGAGCTGCCTCACTACAGTCGCAACCAGTAAACACAGCAACAGCAGATATAATAATTCTGCTCAACACAAGTGTTTAAAAATCTCTGACATGTTGCAGCTATAAAAACTGCAACTTGTTCTGTGTGTTGGAATCGTCTGCAGTGTGTCCTAAACACATTGCATGGCTTCTTACTCTGTCGGTACATTTTGATCCTTAACACAGTTCCTGAACACAAACTTATTTTGCCATCATCAATTCAATTTAATTCTTTCATAAAGCACCAAATTACACTAACAGTTGCTTCAAGATGCTTTATATTATAAGGTAAAGACCCGAGGATAATAGGGAGAAAAACCCCAACAATCAGATGACCCCACATGAGCAAGCATTTGGTGAGAGTGGGAAGGAAAAACTGTCTTTTATCGGGAAGAAACCTCCGGCAGAACCAGGCTCAGGGAGGGGCGGACATCTGCTGTGGCCGGTTGAGGATGACGGAAGGAAGACGGGACAAAATACATACTGTGGAAAATAGCCAGAAAATAATTATAAGTAATGATTAAATGCAAAGTGGTGTATAAACACATAGAAAGTAAAAAGAGGTGAGTGATAAGGAAGCCCCCAGCAGTCTAAGCGCTAATATGAGGTATTTAAGGCAAAATAGGTCCTGATTATTCAAGACTTTGCATGAGAAGGATTTTAAATTTGATTCTGGATATAACAGGGAGCCAGTGTGGGGGAAATATGCTCTAGTCCCTGACAGCACTCTTGCTCCAGTGTTGTGAAAAACAAAATGCTCATCCTCTGGTGCTAACTGAAATGCTATTATGCTAACTTGCAAAGATAAGGTGATGAATACGGTTAAAACACAAAGTGTAGAATAGCAAGATGGAAATGGTTATTATGATGTCACCACCACCGCTTTGTGACCATTACCATCTTTGATTTTTTTGTTGTGTTTTAGAGCCATATGTGACCATATGTTTGGACACTACAGTGGAGTGCTAAGTTATCAGCTAATGCTAGCAAGCTTGGCTCGTAAGATGGGATCATAGAAAAAATCCTGCTTTTTAACCATATTTTAAAAAGTGATAGATGTAACCACTTAAATGTTACCCATGATTTCTGCATTTTAAACCTTCCTCATTCAAGTTTTGGCTTTATAATAATTTACCATATTTAGATGCGAGGGTGACATGCTAGGGTAAGTGCTCAGCAAACTGCATCTATGAACTGTATGCATGCAACCCACTCCATACCTGCTAATCGATGCTAATAAAATACTACACCTACTACTCATCAAAACTGAAGCTTCTTGAACAGGCTGCACCACCAAAGCTGAGGCCTAGCAGTGACCGGCTACAGCATTATCAGCACACCTGTCAATCAAAGCAGCCACGCTTCATTGAGCCATTATACAGGTGTTATGAAAAGACCAACACTTTTTTATAACAGGTTAAACATGGATTTTAATGCTGTTGGGTATTTTAACACAGATGTCTGTAGGGATTAATTCCCTTTTAGGTTAGAGTGGCCTTGAAGGCCGTTTTGGTACAGAGACTGCACTACTTTGTGTGGCTCTGTGATTCTTGCTTGGGTTAAATTTTAACAGTGCTGAGTTAGCATCGTTAAGTCATTTTAGCAGTTCTTTACAGCCTCAGTCAGCCTAATACAGCTACAGTTGTTTTGTATTCATAGAAGGTGGAAGAATGACACTACACTGCATTATTTAAAAGAAACTTGGTGTAGCTTTTGAAAAGAAAGCCTAGCCACGAGAGAGAAGTATGCAAATAATTACATGCAATAAAACTCATACAAAACAACTTTAAGGTAAACTTGTCCAAGTGTAACTCTAGCATGAATAAGGTGTGAATGGATTTCAATGAAAAACAATAGCACCTAAAAAAAAAATAAAAACATCCCTTGAACTCAGGATGATATTGTAAATCACTGTTGCATGGATAAAATTGAGGTTGAGAACAAAATGATGTGTTTTTGTTTCTTACAACCCTGCCTGCCTTTCGTTTTCCTGGGCTTAGCGGGGGTTTTAGAAGTGACACATCCCCTAAAGAAGCTGATGTAAGCACAAACAGGGGGAAAAAAAAAAATGCTGCTGGGAGACAGTGCTAGGCAGCCTTGTTTAGCAGAGACAGGAAAAAAAAAAAAAAAAAAAAAGTTACTTGCAGCTCAGCATAATGGGCCTCAGAGCTCTTTCTGACAAACACCTTTTATTTAAGTTTCATACTAAAGCCTCAGCAAGGGAACGAAAGCAAAGTGCACGGTCCAAGGGAACACCCAGCTCTGCTGAGAAGGTGTTGTTGTTGCTTGATAAAAGTCTGGGCCTCCTGCTCTCCCCCACCCCCAACACTCATATGCAAGACCTGACAGCACTCATTGCCCCCCCACACACACACACACACACACAGCAGGATGTGTATTTTGTTACAAATGCAATGACATAAATTTGCTCTTTGGTTTTCATCGTTGACACTTCACATTAATAATAAAGACAGAATACAACAGGAGGCATATTTAAGTACAAATTATTTTATTTTTTGGTATGGCTTCTTTGAAGGAACTGTAAAAGACATTCTTATTGGAGAAAAAAACAAAACAAAAAAAAAACCTAGAACATTTCCAGAAAATCTGAATGGGCATCAATGAGCCAGCTGACAAATCCACTGACGGGGTGCAGCTGTGTCTCTGCAAGTTAAATGACATCAGTGCCATAACTGTAGTCATAACGAAAAAAAAAAAAAAAAAAAAAAGCTATTTTAACTTAGTACCTCTTATAAATACCTACATATAAATATTGTAAATGTACTTAATGACAGACAACATTAAAATGCTGTACATGAATGTCCTTTTTGAGAGCAACAGTTTGACAATCTCAGTGACAAAAGAAGAAACAACACTGGTGTTTGAGCTCAGTGTCAGCTACCTTTAAACATCGATATACAAAGCTCCTGGTCCCCGTACGGCCACATACTGCTTGTGATTATCTACATCCATCTGAAATTATCAAGACCCAAGTCAGATAAATGTGACTGCTGGAAACAGTCAGGTCAGTTTCAAGGAACTCTCTGCACTTGGTTCTCTGGTGTGGGAGGGGCACTTAAGTTTCAAAGAGGGAGTTGTTATTGTTTTTAAATTAAGGCCTCTTCAAATAAAATAAGTGTGTAGTCCTGACATCATCTTGGGACAATGGAGCTCCGACAGTCTTATACTGAAACTTTCTGTTACCTCTTGAGGTGAACTCTCTTGTTGTCCTCCTGTGTGGTGCTGAACGCTGGAGGTTTGTTCATGGGGCAGTGCTCTGCCTTACCGTGTATAGCACCGGGATAGGCTCCTCAATCACCACCGTACACCCTCATCTCTGACTGTTCCCCCAGTGTCCTAAAGCAGCATTGCCCTTCATATCCACCCCAGATCCACGGGAATCTGGAGGTAACAGGGGTTTAACATGTCCCCGACAGCTCTCAAAACATCAACATGTACCATGGACATATACAACTTCCACTGATTGAGCAGAGAAACATGCGAACATTGATAATAATAGCATAGAAATAAAACATGGACAAGGACATTAATACAATAATAAAGAAGGATAAAAATAATAATAATAATTAAAAAAGAAAGAAAAAAAAAAAGAAAAAGAAAAAAAAAAGAAGAAGTGTCAGCTTCTGGAAGCTCTCGGAAGCAGCCACATATACTGCTCAGCTTCTCAACCTGAACCTTAGTCCTCCCACTACTTTTACCCTTTAACCAATGAGCCAAAAGCTCATCCTGATCATATAGTGCAATAGTCCCACCCTTTTTTCCTGAAAGCTACTTCTGGCAACAGCAGGATCACCCCGTAGGGCATTTTTCAATATCCTCTGTCCAAAGGCTTGCAACCACTCCACCTCCTCCTCTTCCTCCTGCACCCCTTCCTCTGCTCCTCAACCTGCTCATTGCATACGGTCTGGCTGGATGTGCTGCTGTGGGGCGTAATGCAGGAATGCTGCACCAGTGCCAGTGGCAGAAGGGAGAGTGGGGTGTACGGTAGGTGGGGCTGTGGTGGCGGTGGAAGGCCCAACAGTGGCTGTGGGGCTGGCGGTGTAGCTGTAGCCCAAGAAGCCAGCCGGGGAGGCGGCGTACGGGTACTGCTGCTCAAAGGCAGCCTGGGCGTACTGGGTGTAGGCTGCGCTGTAGTCCAGGTACGGGCTGGTGCTGACAGAAGTAGAAACCTGAGTGGGCAGCACCAGGCTGGGCTGCACATATGCTTGCGGGTAGATGTAAGGCTGGGCCAACCTGCACACAGACACAAGGGGGGGGGGGGGTTAGACCAGAGGACTAAAACAACTACAAGAGAAATCCAACGCCTGGCTCCATTGTTTACACTGCGACCAGAGGGCGAGCATGTTAGAAATATACACTCTAGTGTCCAGAACTTTGAGAACTCCCACAGAAATCCACTGTTATTAAGGATAATCACACGAAAGAGGTGAGGGAGGCAGACTCAACCCTCCGTCAGTGTCAGTTAGTAAAAGCTACAGAACCTGTTGGATAGGCCCTCCTGGAAGGACGGGGGAGGGAGGGGGTGAATGATAGAGTCAGCCGTTACTGGCAGGTTTTCAAGCTCAGGCATCAGCAGAGTGTTTTAACAGCTGCTGCACTTCACTTACTAGACACACACACACACACACGGCAGAAGTTGCAGTTGCTCTTGTTCTGGCTTAGTTTGAAAATCTCACTACAACAGGTGAACATGTTAGCTGGGGAGGGGAGGGGGATTATGGTGGCAGGGGAGCTCATCAAGGTTGGGTGCGAGGCTCTGCCAGGCCACATGGGCAGACTCTCAGATGTAGCTGATTAGAGCTGTGGGGTCTGGGGACTGTACAGTCTTTGCTTTGCCACTTTATCCACAAAAGAAATGGGAGTGGAGAGGGTTTTAGATTAGTCTATTTTTACTCAGGATTTGAAGTACATCTTTGGAGTTTGTTGTATAAAGGGATTAGTGATGGCAGCAAGCAAAAGAGCCCCCCTCTTTCATATACATGGTGATATAACTGACTATTGAGAGAGCCTTGACCCCGGATCCTGCAGTCGTGCGGTGGGCAGGGTGGGGCGGGCGGGGGATCCGCAGACAAAGGCAAGATAGCAACAACAAAATGTCACATTGACTTACACTCTTCAACTATATCTCAGTGCTGAATAAAATCTTCCTCTCATGGACTGTTTTCAAGTTTCAGTCTTATCGTTTTCCCCTCTCACACAGATTCAGTGCATTAGATGAAGGTTAGTATTAAAACACAGCTATCAAGCAACCAAAAACAAACACAAACACAAAAACTTAAGCATGCAGGATAGGGATTTCATCATAGTCTCAATACACTCATTTACACACACCTGTCTAATATCTCTGCCCTCCCCATTTATTCACCCGCCAACACACACACCCGTTGCCACTGCAAACCCCAAACCATGCCATAATAGGGAAAGAGTCACAGTACAAATCAGGATAACCTCTTCACTTCATATCACACAGAAGGGTAAAGATAAAAAGGCACTCCAGTCCATCACAGCACACGGCACTTCACTCTCAAGCCATCACTGGCACCTTGGAGAGAGGCTGGCTGAGGGAGGAAGGAGGGGCGGGTGGGTAGATATTTTCTGCCATATCCCTTCTCGGGACTAGTCCGAGTACTGTGGGCATCCTCTCATCCTCTGCTGGCACACTGGTCAGCTGGCAGCAGGAAGCAACCATGGCATAAGAGTGATTATTGTCAGCAGTAACATTAACGTCCTATTGTGTGGTTAAATAGATGCAGGGAAGAAAGAAGGGGGGGAGAAGCATTTTTCAGGTATCATCTCAAATGGAAAATTCAAACTCCATAAAACTTTTATTGTATTCAAACAACAAATGAGTCATCTGGCAAGTGAAGGGGAAATGAGTTCTAGTGCCAGTGGTCTGAGCACAAAACAAAACAGTGGCTTTTAACAAGTAGGCATAAGCAAATGAGGGCAACCCCCACCCATGAGCGCAATCTACAGAGAGGCATTCACTCTGCACACAGCTTTCAAAGATAGCCATACATTAATGCTGCGGGGCATATGTATGCCCTTTCACTCGCCTCGTGCATAATGAGTTCGCATGTTCTGAGGCAGATTTTGGCCTCAGGCAAGTGACCTTGTGTAGGTGAAGAGAAATACAAAAATGAGAGACAAAGAAGTCCTGAATTAGATCTTTTGTGTCTGTGAAGAGGAACGGATAGACATACAGTGAGAGTGGGGAAAAAAAATAAACAAAAAAAAAAAAGATGGTACCGAGGCAAGTTAGGGACGAGGCCACAGATGCCAAGTGTTGGGGGGAATGTTGATGACGGCCCGAAGATTATCAGACTGGCCGTCAGCACAAAACCAGCTGACGGCCAGTCTGTGTGCGCCTCACATAGTGACACTCTGAGAATGGCAGGCTGAGACACCAGAGAGACGAGCTTACAAGAAACCATTTGATGCCCGTAAACATTACTAATATAAGCAGCTGAACTCTGTCATTAATGAAGGCTGCATAACGATGTGATGGGAAAAATCCTGCACTCGCGTCACACACTGAGCAGCTAAATATTTCTACATGATAACACAAGTGAAGTTTCAGTGCGTGACTCACCATAACACAGAGTGGGGAAACAGACAGGACTGGATAGGGCGAGAAATTAACAACCCATTTACAGCACCTTGAAGAGGGCCTCCACTCTTTGTTAAAAGGAACCTGTTGTTCTTTGAAGTCAGACAGACGAAGAAAGAAAAAAAAAAAAAAGAAAGAAAAAAACGTGTTTTGTTTGACACCTGTAGAGGTGCGTTTCCAAGGGAGGCACAGTCTCATTAAAGCATTAAGCCTACAACACCAGGCTTCCCATACCCTTCCCCCTCATTCGCTTTTTACCCCGTCTCACAGTCTCACAGAGGTGTCAGTTTTCAATATCTCCTTTTGACACCCCGGCAGTTGCAACACTGTAAGGGGAGAAATGAAAGTTTAAAAAAAAAAAAAAAAAGCAAAAGAATATACATATAAATTGTGTGATGCACGAGAAGCAAGCACATTGACAACTCATCTCCTCGCCATCAAAACAATGTCCCTGGCCTCAGTGGCCCCCTCAGGCCTTCACACTCCCCCACATCTGCTGACCACAGCTATACACACATCCAGAGCAGCAAGCCGTAACCGGCACACCACCGCCACTGAGACGCTCTGAGTACTGTATAAAAATCCTACTTCAGATCATGTCCTCCTCGTGCCATATGTTGTCAAGTGAGGGGGGGGGCTGAAAGAAAAGCCATTTGTACACTCTGCATCTTAGGGAAGCCTGGGTGCCATACAGAAGAAACTCAGGAGGACAGGTGCTCTGTGTGCCTTTCCACGTCTCTGGGGTGGCGTTCATGGGAAATTAAGGGGGGTGTCAAGACTGTAACATGAACCAGCACCTGTCAGATGCATGCCTCAAACCGGCACTGCATATGGCAAACTCTCAGGGTCTGGTACCATCCATGCTTTGTGCAGTAGGACTGTGGACATGGGACTTTTCTGTGCCTTCTTAAGGTCTTGGAACATGAAAGGACACCCCCCCCCCCCATGGGAATCCTATAATTTAGAATTTGTGATATCTTTCAGAACGCTGTATGGCTCATAAGTAGTCCTCATAAGAGTCCTAAGTCTTTTGGCTTCACTGTTCTCAATAACCACTAATATATTTCCTACTTTGTCATCGTCCCTGTGGACTGTCCTGGGATTTCCATGAAGCTCACATATACCTTATAGGGCAGCAACTTACAAATTACTTTTCTATATTAATCCACACTGCTTTTTACTAAGTCATGGTTGCTCTTGTTCCTTTTTATAGAAGAGTTCAATCACAACTGAAGCAAACTCCAACCAAAGCCACAAAGCAAAATCTAAAAGCATAAATATGTAGTTAATGGTCATATAAAACCCAGTAAAATACGCACATCCAAAGTAAAAAACAAACAAACAAAAAAACAAACAAAAAAAAAAGAACCCCCAAACAAAAACAAAACCACATACACAGTTGTGATAAATCACTCTCAAACCACCACAAAGTCCTAACAATAAAAAACTAAGCATCAGGCTAGTTAATGATGGGCTTAAAATTTAGCATCTTTTTAAGACTAAACCATGGAAGAACTGTTTTTTCTAATATATAAGCAATTTATTTCAAAACCTGTCCCTGTGTTTCTTGCATTTTCCTCCAGACAGCTGAGTGTTTTGCAGTGGTGTAGCTTTAAGGATGATATCTGAGAGCTGTCGGTTAGAGTAGGGGGGTGGGGGGGTGTCATTACTCTAGTGAAATGCTCATTAGCTGCCCAGCAGACCGTGGCTCCTAGACGCTATCCAGGCTGTTTCTACAACAAAGCCACTTGGAGAAAGTCTTCTCAGTGACAGAGCCCGGTCAGGCAGGTACACGAGTCAACAGGCTCCTGCCAGAAGTTAATAAGTGAGTCACACATTCACCTCTGGAATGCACTTCTATTACCACAGATATGCGAATCATCTCCCGGCCCTACAAAACTCAAATATGCTAATAGGCTACTTGTGGAGTTGCATGTGGACACAGAAACTGACGTGTGCTTCCCAGAGGCCCTGTTTGTCAAAGAAATGGTAGCCTAGCGGCGTTGCGCAGAGCGTGATGCGAGCGAACAGAGCTAAGCGAGCGCCCACTCCCTCTCACTTACCCATACTGCCTCTGGATGAGCGCTGGGTGGATGGGCTGCACTCCGATGGATATGCCTGCAAGAGAGGAGGCTGGCTGTCAGACACACATCTGCATTTACAGAGGAGGGCTAGAGAACAATACACAGAGGGCATGGGGAGACAGAGGCAGAGCCTGTTTCGATCCTGCCACAGAACAACAATTTCAAATGTGTGGCGAGCAACAGTACCAACATGTATGCACTTGGGAAACTGGGTGTCGTTCGGCCCGTAAATAGTGGCAAGCTAAGAACACATGTTGCACAGTTAATTATAGTTTTTAGCCCTCGTGGGGGTGGGGTGCATTTTAGCTAATCAGTTTGTAAAGATGACGTCTAGGCCTTCCCAAGAACTCAAACAAGTATTAAATAATCTTTTGATGATGGTGACCTCATTCCTGTCAAGCAATCTGTAGTTCTGATGGGAGTTTGAACCTCACACCCGCTTTCAGTTTTATGGATACTGATAACTTTTGTTTTCTTGCAACAAGTCTTGAAATAAACCTCATCTTACCGGTCTGTAAACTACGCGGCTTGGCACCCAGGTAAGCCAGGTTGACGTTGGCCTTCCTGCCATCAATGATGGGGTTGGGATCCTTGCAGGCCCTCTCTGCTGCTCCTCGATCTGTCATAGTCACCTGGTGGCACAGTCGGAGGGGAAAAAAAGCGTCATGTTACAAATAGCTTCATGGCTTTGGTCTGACAAATCAAAACAAAACCAAAACGCGCTTTAAAAATTAAAAAACAAAACAGGTTTTGGTCTTCACGAAAGCCCCCCCACCCCTACAGGCTTTCTTCTGTTATGATCCCGTTTCTCTCAAGAAGGGGAAACTACAAACAAAGCACAATGATAATCTTTGAAAACTGCCCACAACAGCAGTAGCCGGCCACTCAGCTGCCACACGGCCATGGGCAGAGCTGCTGAAATATGGATCTGGGGAGAGCAACAAGGAGCTTATCCAATTAGGTCCAAAATAAGGAGATTGGTATTAGTCCATCCCCCCTTCCTGGCATTAGTTGAGGCCTTCTGTTTTGATTGCCATGTTCTGCCAACACCGAGTCACCTCTGTGTGAGAAACGAGCAGCGAATGTAGGCCACAGATTGCATTGTTTAAGTGGACCATTTAAAAAAAAAAAAAAAAAAAAAAAAAGCCTCTTCATCGTGGAAGGATCTGGAACAAAGCCCACTCAGGGCCTGTGTTGTGAACACACAGGAAGGAACGAGGCCGTGTTTACACTGAAGAGCCTTGCTATGGGGGGGGGGGGGTTCTACTAATCCACCTCTGAAGTGTGTTTAGGAAAAAAAAAGAAGAAAAGAGGTGTACTCAGCTTTGGGCAACTCCCCTGCCCTGCTGCCAGCTACCTCTGCTCCAACTGAAACCCTCAGAAAAATAGAGTGAGCAGGTTGCCTCATGCCACACACACACACACACACACACACACACACACACACACACACACACACACACACACACACACAAAATGTAACTCAGCATAAAGTGCTCATCGTGTCACTGTGTATCATCCTCGGCAGCACCCATATCACCCTGAGCCTGTCTAACCTGAAACACCAGCCTCCTCGCGAAGCCGCTCGATACCAGCTAGACTCACAGGACGGGCTTTCTTCTCAGTTAGAAGGCTGATGTGTAAACACAAGAGAGCAATTGTCTTACAATTGTGCCGTTAGAGGTAAACATGAACACATAACCGTTTTCCATTCCTTCTTTGGCCCGAGAGGTCGTTATTTGGGCTGATGCAGCTTTCCAAGTTCTAGTAAATATTTGCATTTCTTATGCGCTTCTGTTCTTTGTGTCAGAAAGAGTGCAGGTCTTTGTCTTGCGAGAACAAGACAAGTCACCTCTTAATGTAGTATTACACTGGGCTTTGCAGGGGTTCTTTGACACTTCTCACTAACACAGCGTAAATCAACTATGGCCAAACACAGTTCCAATCAACACAATGCGATGACCTCATAAACAGCAGGTTTAAGCACAAGTCAACAAGTTCAGCTTGCAGAATGATGCGATCAAAGGGAAACTTAACATACATGTGGGGAATGGGATAAAGCCAAATTTACTGATGCTGGAATTTCTCTCAGCAGCCAAGATGTGATGTAAATCATGTGCTCCGGTCCTTGACAATGGAGGGCAGGGTGTACAAAGTAAGCCTCCCCACTGCTCCAAAATAACCATATAAAGCCAGCAAGAAGTGCAGGCTGTCACACACACACACACACACACACACACTTCCAAGAGCCATAAGCCGAGGCTGTTTAGGAGTGAATGAGGTGGGGGAGACTTGATTGGGTGGGTTTGGGGGGTGGGGGGTGACATCAGACATATGTTGAATTATAATCTTCTTAGTTATCCATCAACTTGTGTGAGCCCTCATCTTCATTAAGCTAAAATAACAGCCAGCCAGGCAAAAACGGAGATGCTGCTGTGCAATTGTGCGGTTAAGCCTCAGTGTGTGCGCGCGCGCGCGCGTGTGTGTGTGTTAGGGGTTGTGGTGGGGGTGCATTTGACATTTATTTGAATGACTGCATGCTGTATTATGCGGAGTCACAAAACTCAAAGAGAGAGAGACACAGCAGCAAACAAAAAGATCGCTGTTATGTAGACACAAACAGAATTTAGCTGATAGATGATACGGTTTGATTGCGCTAAATGTCGTGAAAGCGAGCGGATGTTAGTGAAAGTTTTGCTTCTACTTACGAAGCCGTATCCTCGGGATTTGCCGGTCTGTCGGTCTGTTATCACCACAGCCTCATCAATGTCCCCAAAGGCCTCAAAGTATTTTCTAAGTGAGGCATCGTTTGTGTGGTACGGCAGCCCGCCGACAAAGATCTTGGTAAAAGTAGTGTCTTTCTGAAGCGCTGTGGGATGCATGACGTCCAGGGCTCCGTTCATATACTGATGAAGAAGCATTGGATCAGCCGGAGACCGGTACTTGGCACGCGGAAGACTTAGAGCTAACAGAGTCCCAGCATCAGAGAAACCAAGCCCAGTCTCGCTATGTTTCACTCGAGTTTCTCCAACTCTTTTTTATGTTTTTTCAAAGTTGCAGCAACCTGATGATATCCACGACTCAGTCCACGTGAACTCGCGTCGAGGATGCCTGCTGCTTCGCTGCTAAGAGGAACCGTGCTGGGACCATTTATAGTGCAGTTACCCGGGCCACGCCCCCTTCCGCTGCCAGCCAATCGGCTTACAGCCTAGGTGTCGGCCTTGGCAGCGCTCACTCCTGCTAGTTTCCCCCTTCATCCTTTCCCGGCGCGGTGCTGCACCTGCTTTTGTCTTTTACAAACACAAAGAAAAAGCCGCACACTACGGCAAAAAGCGCGGTCCTGCCACATGGTTCTGTAACGAGGAAGTAAAGGATTCAGCTTCTTTCCTAAAACACCTAACCCAGAGCTTAAAAGAGTGCTTATTTTACTCTCGTTTGACTTTGGAATCGTGAGGTAGCAGCTATAGCCTGAGCAGATAGCAAAAGTTAAAGAGTTGCTAATGATTAAACTCTCAATGCTCATGAAAAAAAGGGGCCGCTGAAAGAGCAGCTAAGCTCACATACACAAACTCTGGAGCCTTACATGGTCATGATAAGCTCCTGATTTCCATGTTTATCATGTAGTCGACATAAAACAGTCACTCATCTACAGCACATAGAAAGTGCTTCAGTCTCATGATCACTATAAACTTTTTTACATCTCAAAAGGCTGGAATAGCACCTAATAATATTACCATATATAGTCTTTGACTCTTTTGAGCCAGATGCCATGACTCCAATAGCTTTACATGGTTGGGCATTCTGTTAACAGACTGGTTAAGCCATATTTTTTGATAGTATACTGAGAAATTAATGGGGCAAGTGTAAAAATGTCTTGCCAGATGTTGCATTCTCTATGTACTGCTAATAACAGACCCAGTGATGCCTTCAGCTGTAAGTGCTGAAAGCAACAGGTCAGGCCTCATACAATAAGTTTAAATTGCCATTTTGCCTTGGAGTTCCAGTTAATCGCTTTATTTGACTTGGACTTTCTGTTCAGCTAATCAAAAGAGTTTGGTGCAGCGGGTGAACTGTTGAAGAACCAGGACCCAGAGAAGCGTCACAAGCATCACGTCATGAAAGTCGAGGTGAGCCGATGAACTGTTGCAGCAGCACATCTTCCCGCCCTCAGTGCCTTGGAGTTCCAATGCTAAGTACCAAGGGTCAGGCTGACAGTGAGATGATACTCTAATGACCTCAATAAAAAAGGTATTTAATTCACACCTTCTCCCCTATGAACTGCTTCACTTTTCTCGCATGCCCTTTGTAGCTCGTCTTGCTACCTCATTCATATCCTCTTGATAAATCCCTCCCTTTTCCAGCTTTGTGCCTCAGTCAAAAACCCCAGTGTTTAACTTTGATATCATTTGTCCTGCTTAAGCTCCCTGGCCTTTTCTATAAGTAACAGCTGGAATTAAAACCATACAGGGCAAAATGCTCCACCTGCTGGTTAGTTTGGATTAACACAGGCAGAGAGGAGGAGACACTGTGAGCCAGATGTTCAGTTTATCTTAACTTTATGATTATTCCCAACACCTACAGAGAAATAAACAGCTGAAGTATTAGAGACAGTGGTGATGTTTGAAGGTGATGTTTTTAGATGCAGGGTACAGTTCCCCAAACTCTCAACAATCGAGACAGCAAAATAGCTGGGCTCTCCCTCAGGCTGGAATAAACATGTTCAAATCTAAGTGTTTACACATATTTATTTATACAGTTTCCGAGTTTCATTAATGAAGCTAAACCATGGGTAACAGCAGATCGCAAGAAAATGAAGAGCTGTAAAAAATAAAAAGAAAAGCTGGACATATTAAAAAAAAAAATTAACCATAACATCCAGATGAATGCCAAATAAAGCCCTCTCCCTCTAAGACCAACTGTCATGCAGCTGTCATCAATGCCAGGATGGGTAGGCCCTTCTGATTGGTCCATGCACAGTACACAGCCCAACGGCATTGGTCCAGGTGTTTGTCGTAAGGAAGGAGTCTTTCTCGAGCGTATACACACTAAAGCAGCAGGTCGTCTGAATTTCCCCACAAAAGATGTGACTTGGCACGATGAATCTGGAGACAGGAGGGAGCAGTCAGTGACAGGGAACATTCTGAGGTTTCTTTTCGTCTTTTTTTGTTTATTTCTGAAAATTTGCTCCTTTTTGCACATAACAGTCAAGAAATACATCACCATACAGCAGAGAAATGCATCACTACAGGCATAAATCAACATTTACAATTCATAGTTAATGTAAACTTTTGATGAATCCATTTATAAAAATACATTTTTCACTGCCCATAATTTAATAAATCTCTCAATAATTTAATAAATTAATGAAATCTGTCTTTAAATACATTTTTTTTGTGCTGAGAATTACACTGCAAAGTCTAAAGACTTTCAAACTCAGTGCTCTAAAGTAGCCAGCAGGCCTCATCCTGTGCTTTTTTGATTGTACAGGTGCAAAAGCTGCTTCAATACATTATCACAGCAGAAACCACGCAAACCTTCAGCAAAACTTATGGTCTGTACAAGCTACTTAAAGCAGTACATGACGATGCTGAGATCTGAATCATATCAGTATCCTTACTTCACACATCCATGCATGCCCTTGAAAGGCCCCTGTGAGAGTCTGAGGAAACAGGGCAGCCGTGTCCAGTGACCACGGTCTCCAGGTTTATAGACATTAACTGCCCTTCTCTCACCATTTCTTGTTCCGAGGCTTCAGCTCCTCAGCGGCGTTCCTCAGGAAGATGTAGTTCTTTTTCTGGGGGTTGTAGTACTCATGGCCCTGAATGATGACGAGTAGAAGTCAGAGTGAAAAGGCAAGCTTTGCTAACTAGAGTACTGATCCAACAACTGTAATGATTTATTAGCGCCTACCTTTGACCAGTCGTAACTGGAAGCATACGCAAAGATGTTGCCATTATGGTTGAAGCAGCAAGCTGTGATGGGCTGGTCGAGCTGCTCTGAGGTCTTCAACTTTGTGCGGGCATCTTTGTCCCAGAAGCTGAAGCGTCCGTCTGAGCCCACGGTAGCCAGAGTGCCATGGACAGGATGGAAGGCGATGGCATTCACCTGGTGGGAGAAAACATAAAATAGGAAGAACAATTATACACAAATAACAATGAAAGAGATTCATTTAACAGATATTACAGACCCCCCCAAAAATACAAAACAAAAAAACAAGAGAAAATTGTGCCATTATTCAACAGATAATTAGGCAATTATATAATAATGACTGTATTTAAAAGCTCAAAGCATGGAGATATCAGTCATAGCCACATTAAGACTAAAGAAAGCATTAAATAAAACACTAACGATTGCAGATAATGAAATGTAATATTTTAAATTACACTGCAGTTCTTTCATCATCATTTTTAAACCTTACTTATTAAGATCATTAGGAAAGGGAGGACTGTGCAAGGATTTTAGTTGTACTATATGAAGACAGGTTGTAGTGTATCTTTTAAATTTTGTATTGATCTCACTCCTGCTGTTGAACTTATAATAAATTGAATAAATTCACCTATTTACTAGCATGTTGTAATTACAAAGTTTAACTCTGTGAAATGCAAACAAATTCCAAATTTTAATCTCACATCTCACATTTAATCTAACAAGAATAATGTTTACAATAAATCAGAGCTTCATTTAACACTGAAGCGCTTTACTAAGTCCACAAACTAGGATAGTCTCATCAAATTATATCTCCTTTAAGAGCAAACAGACTCAAACTCACAAAATATATTTATCTACAATGCCAGCACTGGCCCAGAATTAAGACCAACTTACTGCATAGATGTCCTGTGGAGTGGTTGTGTTGGTTCCATTGGACCTGTGGCACTTGAAGGTGAAGTTATCTTTGGCTCTGAAACAAATGAACAGTGATTCATATTTCAGTTTCAATTATAGAACCAGAACAATAATTTTATAAAGAAAAGAAAGAAAGAAAAAAGGTGCACACTTGAATTCGAGCAGTGGATTGTATTAGTCACTCACGGGTTTGGAGGATTGATATAGTGGATTGCCACTCGGCCCTCAATGCTTCCCAGTGCAAAACCCGTAGGCTTGTTCTGCTTGTCCTTGAATATGGCCACACAGCGGTGCTGCAAGGATGTCACGTTGGTTAAAGAGTAGTAATGCCAATATCTTGACATGCATGTAGCACCGATTAAAAATGAATCTTAGCAGTGTACAAAATTACAAAAGTGAGAGGCATAAGGTATACACATATTTGGAAAAGACAAAAATCACCTGATGTTTGAGAGGAGATTCTATTCGGCGAAACTCAGAGGGCTGGTTCTCTAGTTGGTACACTATCAGGCCTCTCTCAGCTGTGGCAACCACTGCCATGGGGTACACCTACACAGGGCACATTAAACATAAAAGAAAGTCAATCAATAATCAGTCTATTCTGTGAGCATCAGAATTTGTCATACTCTTACTTACAACATCTGCACAGTAGCATCTCTCAGGCATTTGCAGTGACATCATAGGATTGGGAGATCGAGTATCCCAGAACTAAAGAGACAAATAGAAAAAGCTCTCATTTTTCTAAGTGTTGTTTATAATTAATCATTTTCTCAAACAGCATTCAACATCTGTGTCTTTGAATAAATTTCAGCAAATTCAATTATTTGGACTCACTCCACAAATGTGTATATGCTTAATGAGACATGTGGTTGGTTAAAGGGTCACTTCAGGGTGACCCCCAAAAGCTAAATTGAGCCAGCCAGGATAAAAACAGAAACATTTAAACTCTGTTTACACCCAATATCACATAAAATTTGCATTAGCTCAAAGTGGCCGGTTTTAATGAAAGGTGGATTCTGATACAGACAGATGTAACCAAGTGGTCTTCTAGGCTTTATCTCAGTAATGTTAAATGACTGAACTGGATGACCACACTCGGTTTGTGGAATCTTATCTTATTTAAATGATGGCTTATGACGCAATTGTAGACACTTGTATTTTGATTAGGGGAATTCTATTATTTTATTTTTATATAACTACTTGGCATGTTTGTGTATTACTGTGATGGATGCCACCTAAATGCTAAAAATTTAAGCTTTAAAACAGAAATTCACAAACCAATGTGCGAAGGCTAGGTGGCTAACTATCAGTCATACGACTTTCTACTATTCACTTCCCATTAATTACAATGAAAAATAAGCCATTGCAAAAAACATGTCCCATATCTTTTCAAACTATTGTTAATTTTTTTGCACTCAAACTAATGAATCCATTAGTAAAAACTCTTGGTCGTGTTTTAATGCCTTGTCCCTACAGATATTCCATGAAAGCAATAACTGAATGCACAAGTTGACAAGCATTAAAAGATGCTGCTTTTACCTTCAGTGTTTTATCCCAACTGCCAGTCATGATACAGCTGTAGTTTGGGGCCTTGATCCAGTGGATTGCTTTAATTGGGCCATCGTGCTATGGAGAGAAATGATGAGAACTGTAACATGATTCTGCTTCATTCATGTCCACACAGTTGTTCTGGGCTTCTGTTCCAACCTGTGCGATCTGGATGGCTTGGTTGCTGTTGAGATCCCACATCTTGGCTGTCTTGTCACAGGAAGCTGTGAAGACTTTGCTTCCATCCTGGACAGAAAAAAAGAAAAGCAGATCATAAATTACTCTACAACCAGACAGCATCTACTGCAAAGATTACATTTTAAACATTAAACCTACATCACTCCAGCAGGCATCCAGCACTGGACCTGTGTGCATCTGTTGGGCCTTGGGAACAGTCTGTCCATTGTCCTGCACCTCCCAACATCGGACCTAAGAGTCAGACGATAAACCACTGTTAAGATTTTCAAAAAGTTAAATATGCACGATGTATATAAAAGTCTCAAAGAGGAAAAAGAAAGAGCAGAAGAGAGCAAATGGGATATACTATGAAGCAGCATTAATGGGTAAGTGTGCTACGTCAAGCTTAAAGTCAGACTTTGTGTCATTAAAAGTGGCTCTCTTTTTACATGGTTAAATCACTGTGATACCTTACGATGAGCACAAACCTTGTTGGGAACAGGTTGTGTTCAGCATTCTTGTTTCAAATCTGCTTGAAGTACTTTGTTCTCACCAATGCTTTTATTTACAGCCATTTTTAATTGTTATATAGACACTCTGCTGGTTGAATACATTTTATACGTGCGAGCTATTAAACAATGAAGCCCTGCTGTAAAGTTACAGCAGTGCAAACTGTGCATCACATTGCTGCTGGAATGTGAAAGACAAAGTGACAATAGACCCTGTGCACGAGAAAATGCTAACTTCCTGGTTTGAGACCGGATGTGGGGTTGTACATTTCCGGTAGCTTTACTTTGCAGTCAATCGCTACTGCGAAGATATACTCCAAAATCATGTCCAAAACTCGAAAACGGAAAGATCGCGTTAAGTTACAAAGAGCAGAAGGTGGGAACACTCACCACTGTTGTGTCATAAAAAATTTAATGATCAATTTTGACGTTTAAAACGTTTAGATCAAGCAGTTGTTTACATCACTCAACACAAGCAGAACTGCATTACTGCAGCAGAAGACACATCGTGCACATTCAGAAGCACATCTCTGTATAGTGACTGGTCTTGTGATTTAAACAGGCAAATGTTCAGCATTCAAACTACAGGTGAACAATAGTCAAACCAGATGTTTCCTGCGTTATGTCGATATCAGCTAGTCAAGTACACACCTACACAGCATGTTAACAAACCGTGAAAAAAAATGAATGATTGCTGGTAACGGTTTCTATACATAAGTATTTATGAAGGGTATGTTGTGACTTACCTTCAAAATTACAGTGGTCCCTCGCTATAACGCGGTTCACCTTTCACCTCGCTGTGTCGTGGATTTTTTTTAGTGCAAGTTTGCATGCTTTTTTTTTTTTTTTTTTAACATCACATTGTGTCCTGCGTCCTGATCGCTACAGACGATCTCCTCCGTGACGTCTCTACTGTACAGTACAGAATCGCTGCATCGATCGCTAGCAGTGTGACTCTGAAGTGCAGTACTGTATGTCCACGATGTCCACGAAACGTTTTGCACCGTCAAAAAATAAAAGTGGCTACTTGATTTCACCTATCGCTGGTTATTTTTAGAACATAACACGCGCGATAAACGAGGGACAGCTGTTTACAGATACTGAGAAATATAAAATTTTAATCCCTTTTCTCTTTTGCTCTGAGGCGCGGGGGAAAAATATCGACAAGTCGATGAATATCATTTACAGATATATTGGGTAAATGCCCAAGACATCTTTATAAATGTAAATCGCCGCTTGATTCATTCATTTGCTTAACTTGTTTTGGACCGTAAACAAGGCGCGAATAGGACACCGGAAACAAAGCTCCCCACAGGAGTTTCCGCACCGGAAGTAGCATATGCTAACGTGCACATAGTCTATTCTAATCTGCTGCTTTACTCTTACACTGCTGGAACTGCAGCTACAAGGAAACAGAACACACTCAAAAGATACAGGTTTAATCAATAAAAAAAATAACATCTCTCTTATTAGGTTACAGGACAGAAACCTTTCGCGTCTAAATCTACCCAGTTTAGATTTTCAGAGCTCTGATGTTTGGCCATCACATTAGAAATAACTGCAGGAGTTTTAAAATAAGCACAACGCTGGGCTTAACAGAGACAGTTGGTAACTACCATCATTATACCCATTATTTAGGCTTTTTCAGGCCAGTATAAACAAATATTGAAGTGTGTATATTAGGCATAGTGCCTTTATTGAACAATGTTGAATTTCACATCCTGCTCATACATTATGCGTCACTCTTTTTAAAATAGGCTAATTACACATTATATAAGGACTAAGCAACATGATTTAGCGATTAGTATTAATAAATCTATAGTAATAATCTTTCATTTACTCACTCCACCATAGGCAATAAATACGAGTGAATAAATTACTCACATCATTAGCCCAGGATCCTCCAATGAGAAAGTTTCCAGGCATGGTGGGTGGGCTGAAAGCCAGGCAGCTGATGCTGTCATCTGGAGGTGAAGTCACTTCCACATCCTATAAGGCAAGACAAAAAAAAACAAGAAGTATGAGGAGGCAGGGCTCTAGAGTGCGACCAATTTGGTCGCAAATGCGACCAAATTTCTCCATGGTGCGACTAATAAAAAATACTTGGTTGCACCGGTGCGACCAAGTAAAAAAAATACTTGGTCGCACTGGTGCAACCAAGTATTTTCTCGGAAAAAAAGTTTCAGCAACCCTGAAAGTCTCCGTGTGTTCAACAACAGACACACATTATGCCCATGTCGTGTTCTAAACCAATCAGAGATACTCAGAGGCAGGGACCTCTGTGATTGGCCGTGGTCCAGATATTCCTGCAGACCTACTTGTGTTTACGTTTGAAAGTGCGGGCAGATAGAGAAGGGTGAGTAGCCCAGGTCAGAAGTGTATGAAGTTGGTATTGAGAAAATATGAAAAGAACAATTGATAACTTTTTCGTTAAGTTAAGGCCTGATCAGTCCAAAATTCTGAGCCAGCGCTCTGACACGGAGCCATCAACCTCTCCGTTTTTGGTCAAACACTGGTCCGGAGACGGCATCAGAAAATGAGCCACATACGTTCGACTCCCAGCCGGAGTCCACTGAAAGTAAAAGTGAGAAAATGTATAAATTTCGAATCGAGTGGCTTGACCAGTTTCCCTGGCTAAGATACAGCCAAGCTGACAATATAATGCACTGCATTTATTGTCGCGAGTGTGGAAAGACCATGGCCGGCAACACTGCATTTGTCACTGGTGCTAATACGTTTCGAATTGAAACGCTGAAAAAGCATACAGCATCGAGAAGACACATTATATGCCGCGATAAATGCTCTGCCAAAATGTCCCCGCTCCCCACTGCCTTTCAGCGGCAGGCAGGAGTAAACAGGTCATCGGAGGAGGCCGAGATGATCATTAAGTTTAACATCGCCTACAATATTGCAAAAGAAGAAGTTCCGTTTACTAAGTTCAAGTCAGAAATAACTCTTCACAAGAAAAATGGCTTGGACATAAACCCCACATACAGCAATGATGTTGCGTGCGCCCAGTTTATAGGCGTAATCGCTGACACACTGAAAAAAAAAGACGTCAGTGGAAACTGCGAACAGTGCATACATGGCATTCCTGATCGATGGAGACACAGACATCGCCACAAAAGAATGCGTCATTGTGTACGCTCGTATCTTGCAAAAAGGAAGACCAGCGAATATACTGATTGGACACATTGAGGTCCAGCATGCCCATGCCCAAGGTAAGCCATGTCATGTCACGTAGCCTATGTATATGATTAATAATATTACGTCGTGTTACTGAATTAACCATATCTAGCATATTCTTATCATTGAAAATTAAACATAGCAATAATACATGAATATAGAAACTCAAACTGAAAAAGACTGCATTGTAAACTCTTGATCTGATAAGTAAATGGTATTTTTTTTAAATTTGTTTAGGAATTTATGCTGCCTCAAAGAAAGCATTTGCTGCTCTTGGGGATGTTGGGATTCAGAGATTCTTTTATTGCTACCATATAATTTGCCTTATGAAGAATGTATTAATAACATGTTTCACAGTATCATTTATCAGTAATATTTCCTACAGGGTTTATATTGCATTGAATATGTCTGTCATCACATTGACCTTTCTATTTTTATAGGTTGAGTTCATTTTATACACAATGCATAAATGTGCTTGGTTAGAGTTGATGTTCCATTCTAGAAGGTTTTAAGCTTCACTGGTGAGAGTGTCCAGATGATACATGCTGAGGGGAGATGAGAACATAGCAGGTTAATTGCATGCATGCTTACGATACACATATTAATCTAGTAGCAGGTTTGAGTGAAGGCCTAAGCGTCTTCTACTTCAGTTTGAGACTGGCTGCTAAAGTACTTTACTTAGTGATTAATGACGAGGGTCCAATTATTAGCTCTCAGAAAAGCTAAGACCTGAAGTTATTACCTTAAAAGGCAAGTAATGAAGAAAGGAGAAGTTATGTCAGTTTATAGTTATTAAAAGTATATGTGATGAACCCTTGCCTGTACGAGTTGAACTTTTGTCCGTCTGTCACCATGTATTTTTGAACTGTATTGACGTAGGTGTGATATTTTATCCTATAAAACCAGAACCCATTGTATTTTTGTCAGAGCAACACATTCTGTATGCTGATGGTTGGTTGTTCTCCTGTGATAATAAAACTCATCGTTTGATTGCACTTTTCCGGAGTCTCCGTCGTTTGTTGTCTGGTCTAAAGTTGATCGATCTCGCAACAGGGACCAGTGCAGTAACTGGTTGGATAAAATCATTGCTATGGGGGCTGATGGAGCTGCTGTTAATTTGGGCCGCAAAGGGGGTGTCAAGTTAATCATTTTGAAAGGTTGTTAGTTAATCATTTACAAATCAAAAAAACGTGAACATGTAAAACTGCGGTGTTAAGTAATGCAGTTAAAAAATTTGGGTACGCCTAAATTTTGTGCTGGTGCGCCTAAATTTTATTTTTAGGCGCACCAGTGCAACCATGGCAAAAAGTTAGTCTAGAGCCCTGGGAGGACCAGTGACAAAATGAGGATAGAGTTTTAAACGACTCCTTTTAACATTTAACAAAGTTTATGTCATACAACATATTGACAATACTATTGGGCCACCTATACATTTTAGCTACAGCAGCTTTGATTAGATCCCATTCATTAACATGGAGTAGGTTCCCCCTAGTAGGGCTGCACGATTAATCGTTAGAAAATCGCGATCTCGATTCATACTTATGTGCGATCTCATTTCCAAATGACAACGATTTAAAAAAAAAAAAAAAAAAAAAAAAAAAAAAAAAAGACGAAGACGATTGTACCGCATTTTGATCCGGGACGTAATCTGCATGAAAACAAGCTCTTCCTGCTCAACAAATGACAAGGGCGGAGCCTTATCCCACGTGATACAGAAGCTGTGCCGTGTGATGCTAAAATTAGCAGGGAAAAAAACAACGGAGAGCACGTCAGGGATGACGAGAAAGTGACAGGAGAAAATCCGTTCCGGTCAACCACCAAAACATCAATAACGGGAACCTTATACAGCGCTTCCCTATACACGTCGAACTCCCGCAGGCACAAAGAAATTACGGAGGCTATCACTTATCACCTGACCAAAGATATGGCTCCCATCAACACTGTGCAAAACGAGGGATTTAGGAAAATGATCAACACCCTAGACAAACGCTACACAGTGCCGTCCTGCAACTATTTTTCTATTGTTGCACTACCTGCTCTATACACGCAGTGTCGAGCAACGGTGGAGACGGAATTTCAAGCAGTACAACATTTTGCGGCAACCACAAAACGTGAGACATTTGTTGTTTTTATGTTTATTTATTGTTTTTATGTTCAGTTTCAACTGTTACGAAGTTGATGTGCAGTTAATAAGTGCAATAAATATTTATATTGGAAAAGAAAATCGTGAGAGAATCGTGATCTCAATTCTAAGCCAAAAAAATCGTGATTCTCATTTTATGCAAAATCGTGCAGCCCTACCCCCTAGGCAGCTGTAACATATTCTATTTTTCTGTGAAGGCTTTCAACAAAATTTGGAGTGCAACTGCAGCTTTTGCCCATTCATCCAGAAGAACATTTGTGAGTTTAAACATTGATGTTGGGTGAGAGGGACTGGGTTGTTAATCCAAAAGATGTTAGCTTGACAGCTATGGAAACCATACTGTGAAGCTCTTGATGCACAGTTTTTGTGTTGATGTTAATGTCAGAAGACATCTGCAGTATGTGCGTCAGCAAATCATTGGCTACTTTTACCCACTGTAATAATAATAATAATAATAATAATAATAATAATGGATTGCATTTATATAGCGCTTTTCGGGGCCCTCAAAGCGCCGTACAATTCCACTATTCACTCACTCTCACATTCACACACTGGTGGAGGCAAGCTACAGTTGTAGTCACAGCTGCCCTGCCCTGACAGGGGGCGAGGCTGCCATATCGCGCCATCGGCCACTCTGGCCATCACCAGTAGGCGGTAAGTGAAGTGTCTTGCCCAAGGACACAACGACCGAGACTGTCCGAACCGGGGCTCGAACCGGCAACCTTCCGGTTACAGGACGAACTGCCAACTCTTTGAGCCACGATCGCCTATGTACCTCAGCACTCGGAAACGTTACCTGGCCTGGCTGAGTTTCTAACTGCTTCCACTTTGCAACAATATCAATGAACTCCTTGCAAGTCAGTACTTGAATTCAGTGAGTTATTTACAACAACTCAGTCTTTCAAAAATGTTTGTAATGGCTAGCTGTTAGATTTTATATCTATGGAATGGCACTAAACACCTAAATTCAAAGATTAAGAGGTGTGGTCCAATACTTTTGGACAAATAGTGTATGTTGTGCTCTTGTAGGCCGCTTTACCTTCATGGGATTGTGGCTGTCTGTAGTCGTGCTTCCAAACACCCCGGTCCCTCCAGTCCCAAACCCCGAGCTTGTTCCAAACAAACTCATAGTGCACTAACGTCAGCCACCCCTGAGAGAACAAAGAAAGACAGTGATTTTATATGAAACAACACGCTAACTGCCAAAAGTTGTCAGTGCATCAAACAATACCATGAACCACTGAGCAGGTGATGAAAACAAGTGTATACTGCATGTGTGAAACACCGGATAGCACACATTACGACATCCATTCAAGTACAATAAATTAGTTTTTCTTACAAGCGATATATAACTGCACTCAAGTTATCGTTGTTATTATTATTATTGAGGATATAACGAAGTCACACATCTGGATAACCAAAACTTAGCATGACAGCTAAAGGAAATGCTAGCTACATCACTTGCCACTGCTAACTAAATCACTCTACCAGGCTAGTTAATAAAAGGATAGATGGTCATTTAACTTCGATTGATATTTAAAATACGGCTGAACCTATAAGCCACTATTATGACACCTTTCTGTGTGTGAAAATAAATACGTTTGAAAAAAAAAAAACGAGCTCGCTAACATTAGCTAAGCAACTCTTGACAAACCACTGTGCCTCCCGGGTTGGAAAAAAAACCAAACAAATTTTCATGTTTGGTGACAATTTTAAACAACCATAATTAAACACTTCACTGTCACTGAAGCCTTCTCATACCTACAGGGATATACATACCACTAATTTCCTTCTACTCTGGATGTAATGTCGCAACGCTGAAAACGCTAGAAGTGTGGCGCTTGTTCCTTTGAGTGCATAGTCGCAGGTTGATGACGCTTTGGCTCCAGCGCTCAAGAAAATGCAAACCGAAAGGTAAACGCTGTGTGGCAGCAAAGCAACAGGCTGCATGCAAGCATACTGTATGTCTATGGGCAGCCCATTTGAGTTAAGGTGCCCTTTCAATTTCAGATTTTTTTTTATATGACACGATTTAGATGAAATACCGTACAGATAAACAAAAATTAAGAAAGTGGCAGATGGTTATTAAGCTAAGGGAAATCATAAGTAAAGTACTATGTATATAGCCTGCAGCCTAGGAAGTAAGATTTTTTAAATGTAAAATGAAAGGTTACCTCACTCAAATAAATGTAACAAATATTTAGTTTGGAAATATGAGGAATAGAAAAAGTTATATCAATACTTTTGGGAGTAAAGGTTTGGTTTAGTAAATGTGCCCACTTTCGAGCAACTGAAATTAAATGTAACCTATGAAAAAGGGGGAAAAACCAGAAGAAAATTATGTGGCAATAAAATTTGCTTCAGTCTCCCTTTCACTGGGCTGTGGGCTATATTTCTGTAGCTTTGAAAAAAGGCAATTGTACAATAAGAGCGAATTAAAAATCAGGTTAATCAATAACTAGGTTTGGTAAATTAAATAAGGAACAATTATGTCAAATTATGAACCTTGTAATTATAAGACACTAAATATTCAGTGGAGCTGGATGTATAGCTCCAATGGGGAAAATGGCTTAAATTAAGAAACATGTTTGTTAATTCAACAATTTTCAAAGTTAACCTAAAGGCTTAAACACTAGGCTTTTAAGATTTAAACTGTTTGTAGTTGATTTGGAGGCCTCTTGAGTTTATGTGAGTTTACAGAGATCATGAGTCATGTCCAGTGCTCTCTGCATAGGAAAAGCCATCTCAAGCACACATCTGGTGTCTGCTATGCAGGGCCAAATTCTAAATTGTTAGTTAGGTGTTTTGTTTTGTTTTGTTTGAATGTATTAATTTAAGCAATGATCCAGTGACTCTCTCTCTCTCTCTTCTTTAATACAAATAGTGCAGAGAGGCTATAATTTGTACTTTGCCTAATAGATCACCTTGACCTGTCCGTGGTTTTAATGTTTAGACTCATTGAAACCCGAGTAAATAATCTGTACTTCAGGATTGAATTGTTTTTCTAATTCAGAAATAAGAAGGAATAAATAAACAGGTGAAAATTACACGCAAAATAATAAATTCAAGCAATTAAATAATGTAATGATTTTATTGAGTTAGCTCTATTTGTGACTTAATGTAATGGTATTGATTACAAAGTGGGGGATTTTGCCAACTTTCCTCTTGGCTTTTGTCGCTTTTATTGAATTTTATTTAATTTTTTTTATTTTTCATGCTCGTCTAACGTCACAGTTTTTGCTCCTTGCGTTAAATATGCAGCTCTAGATCTCTCTTTGTTTGTGATTAGTCAGCTGACGCCAAACCGCTCTTTATGTAAACGCGGTTGATGCGGAACACTTGGGCTGATAACTTATCGTGATTACGGTTGTTAGGTTTAGTTAAGTCATATAAGTACAACGGAGTCGGTGACTGCTGCACTTGCTTCGTAGTACGGATCGCTAATGTGCAAACGTGTAAAATAGTTTAGTTTGCACATCAGTGAGCATGACATGGCATTGAAGTACTAAAACTATGACCACAGAAAGAGGTCACAAAGACTGACTGTCAGGTAAGAAGGGATTACCACCAATGCAATGCTCTGATTGGACCCTGCATTCATAAACACAGGACGCTCTGTAGGTACCCCACACCCATCCGTGTGATTAACACAGAGCACTTCACTGTAGAATACAGCAGCCCCTCACCCCCGTTTTCTTATTCTGAACTGCTCCTGCCCCTCCCCAGACACACCGACCTTAGTAAGATCCATCCCCAAGTTGCCATTAAGACGAGCGCACAGCTGTGGCACACCGAAGACCCACGCGCAACGGCAGATCATCAATGAATGATATTCGGTGTAGATAGGTGGCAGTGTGTTTGGTGTCAACCACACGCAGGAGGTATCTTTATGACGAAACAGCATCTCCAGTTTTATCTTTCGACTAATTCGAAGCGCGCGTAAAAACTGAGCTAAAAATAATGTTGACAAGCGCCTTGGCAAAGATATCGTTCCTCCTGTCGTGGGGTTACTTAGTGCTGGCCACGCGGGTCGCGTTCTCCAACTTCTCCGTGGACAATGAAGTGCGCTCCAGCTTTATCCAGCGGCGACTGAGGGGCCAGGAGCGCAGAGAGATGCAGCGGGAGATCCTCTCCATCCTGGGGCTGCCGCAGCGTCCGCGTCCGCACGTGCACACCAAAAGCAATGCCGCCCCAATGTTCATGCTGGACCTCTATAACACTATTAGTATAGACCCAGAACAGCACAGGTATTCAAACTACGAGACCGTTTTACCAACGCAGACCTCCCCACTGGTGACCCCACAGGACAGCCGATTCCTAGAAGAAGCAGACACGGTGATGAGCTTTGTCAACCTCAGTGAGTAGAGCATGTGTGACTTTTGAAGTCAGGAAGTGTGTTTACTTGGTTGTTAGCGTTGTATCATTTGATTTAAGCTGTTTTCTCTAACTCCTCCATGCTTAGATATATATTTAAGTATCCTAAGATTATATCACTTTTATGCACCAAGTCCACGTCGTTCATCCACATCTGAAACTCCTTCATATCCAAATGACTAAGTCACCCAACCAACCTTGTTTATGTGGATGGTTTGATTTAGTCATCTCAGAATTCAGTTTTAGAATGAGCCCTTTCTCTTTTTTAGTTCGTTTCCGGCAGCTGCAATACAACAGACAGCATTAAATGTTTCTGTCTGTCTCTCGTTTTTCTTTTATAATCTGTTGTTTCTGACTCTTACTTTTGGTGACTTTCTTTAGTTGAAATCAAGCATTATGCATTCCAAGCTGTAAATGTTATGACAACATGTATGTATCTGGTTTCCCCAGAACCCCTTCAAAGCTCTCAGGGAGAGGCTTTAGCATTGCTTAGTTTCGCATGACTAGAAATTGAACAGGCATTTCTCAAGTTCAAGGGAGTGAGAGATGAGTCGATGAAGACCGAGATATAAACTGCATCTAAGCATGGTTATTGGTTTAGTAATCTTCCAGGTGCCTGTGCGTGCATTCTTCCGTGCTTGCTTGAAGGGCAGTGGGAGCTTGGGTTTATTCAGACATTATTGAATTTATAAAAGGCAAATCCTGCTTTGTTTTCCATGGAGATCGTGTGGAAGCTCCAATATTACTATGGGAAATCAGCAGACCACATGCTGTTTGAGTGTGTGGTTACATCCCAAACCAGCTCTGATCTTTGGGCTTGCACAGTGTTATTTAGGTCAATGTGCAGAGAGTGGGGTTTGGTCACCTGAAATATGTCTCCAAGAAATCATTAACCTCCCTTTCTGATTGGTTGTCAGTGGCATCGAACTGAAGCTTTATATAACAGGGCCTATTAGAGTTATTTCTTTTCCAACGAGCACATAAAGATGTAGTTAATACAAAACATTTGGAGACCACAAGAAAATCTCAAACATAACATTTTATGTCCTCAGTCCTGAACTTTTAACTGACAGTCCTTAGCTAATGAGATCTGGAAAGCTGTTTCTGAAAACCAACAGCAGATTTGTGTGGTTTCACATTTGAGAACTTTGATTTTAAAGAGCAGTGAGAGGGGGGGACAGAGAAAGAAACAATGAGTGTGTATTATTTTGCTGTCAGGCTCACCACAGCCTCTTGTGCAGGCTCCCACATCGTGCTAAAGTGACTCTATCTTGGTGGTCTCTCGATGATTGCTTCAAGAGTGAACTGGATTACGGTATTTCCCTTCCAAAGACCGCAGCTTCCAATATGACGGAGAGCTGCTGCAACTAATTTTATCCTTTTATATAAATCCGGCCAATCTAATCAGTGTCTGTAAGTGATGTGAGTCGTGTTAGAGAGATGGGTAAAGATTTATAATGCGATTCACAGGTGCAACATATAAACATGCTTACTGTCACTATAAAAGGCAGCTATCGTGCTCTGCACATTTTCACTGTCTTTATACTGTTCTGCATTTCTCTGCTCCTCATCTCGACTCCTTGTTTACCACTTCTGCAGTCTTTCCCCTGACATGTGTACACACTCATCCAATATGCTTTCTCTTTTTTTCTTTCTTTTTTGCATTGACCACAGCACACCTGCAGAGCATGAGAACAGGCTTTTTTTTGCACAGAAATGTCACCATGTTTAGATAAGATGCAAGAAACTCTTGTAGCGGGAGGAACGACTGAAGAACAGATGGATTATTGTGTTTTTCGAGAACAAGCAGGAAGACATGTGCTTGTCCTGCTAAGCCGATTGAACAAAAAAAAAAAAAAATTCCATTAAGATAATTTTTTTCCACTCTGAAATGTATTACTGCCTTGTGTGTATGTGTGTGTGGCTTCTCTTTTACGTGTTAAAGCAGATTTATGAAAAGGCTTTCTCTTCTTTGTCTTTGATAGTTCTCTTTCAGGGTTGTTAAACATAAAGGTCATGGATTCATGGATCTCGAAGGAAATTAAGTGTTTTATTTGTCATCACCTTTTATTTAAACTAAAGATAAAATGTTTCTGAAATTAATAGACTAACTTGCATATCCTGTTTGTTTGTTTTTTTTTAGTGCAGATTTGTGATCCATCTTTAAACTCCCATGCTGTGAAGAAGACACTTACTACAAAAATTGCTATAGGTTAATAGTGGCTCTGCAGCTATGTGGCCCTTTAGCATTAGGGGTAATCCAAAGTGTTGAAATGCCTCCCAGAGGGAAGTTTGCATATCTGAGGTCTGATCTCTGCAGCTAATGGTCCCTAACGTAAACACACCAAGTCCTTACAAGCAATTATTGCTTTCATAAAATCACCCCTCTCTCCCTTCCAGCATTTAATTGCGGTCAAACAAATGACTAGCAGGGTTCAGAATGCACTGCTCTTAACGATGAGCGGCTTGTGCGTGTGTTTCTGCGCTAAGTGTTTGTAGACGTCTGTGAGTCAAAGCATGTGTGAGAGAGCTCTGCAGTGCCATGAAAGAAAAAAAAAAGTTTCTAGCAATCGAGATCTTGTAAGGATGGATGTTTTTTTTGTTTTTGTTTTTGTTTTAAACAATAGTGTGCTCCATCAGTTGGAGTACAGGATGATGTCATTGCTGGTGATGTAGTGTGTACCAGTGAGCAGGATGTGTTTAACATGGCTAATCGCTGCTCCCCTCTGCTGCACACCTCCAGCAGAGACCCCGGCTGCTCTGCTGTTTCCAAGGACAAGCATGTTGACTAATGCTGTAAAAACATGACACTGGCAAGCTCCAGGAAGCTTCGGGGTCTTTCTGACCACTATTCTTTTTTTTTTTTCCTGGAAACTCTGAGTGTTGGAGAGCTTCAGCCGGCTCAGGACTGGGCGGAAACCTCGCAGTGTCACCAGCTACTGCTGCTCCACTTTCTCCTACAGTCAGGCTGAACTCACCGGATGGCGACGTATTGCAAAACGATCAGGGGGCTGTAATGGGCACAGACACTGGGTGTAATGGCACATGTGAATTTGTGTGCCTCTCTATGCTTTATGTGAGCGTGTTTGTAAAAGTACACTAGCTGCTGTGGTTTTCCGGGCTGCGCCTTAACTGGGCTTTTCTTGTGGTCAGCACATGTGTGCAATTTAAACAGGGAGCCAAACTGAGCCATGAGTATTTCTTTCTTCCTTTCCTTCACATTGGCCTGTATGGCAAACTTGGCTAAAGTGATGTTTAGATCAGTCATTTTACTCATGGCAGCAGGATTTTTCCTATTTCAACCCGAGTGCTTCCGAGCTGCGGGCAGAGCAACACACATCAGAGAACTGACTGAATGTTTTGAGAGACCACAGTTGCTTTACCATCTGATTGCACTAAGTGGTTTGCCTTAGTGCCTTTTCAGTGTCTGTGCAAACTTTCTTTTTGAAGGTCAAAAGGTTTGTTTTTTTTCACCTTGTGTGTTTGTGTGTGTGTGTGCCTCTGGGAGAAAACAATAAACCGTTTATTATGGCGATGTTGTAACCAGATGGTCTATAAGGGGGATAATCCTTTTTAAAGCACATCAAAGCCACCACCTGGTCTTCAGGTTTGTCTGTCTGTTGTCGTCTTGTAGTTGATCAGGATCAAGATCTTCTCCTCCAGCGCCATGCTACAGAGTTTCGCTTTGACCTTTCACGTATTCCAGAGGGAGAGGCCATCACAGCAGCAGAGTTCAGGATTTACAAGGATCTCATCCAGGAGCACAGTGAGAACAAAACATTCAGAGTGAGTCTCTACCAGGTGCTGCAGGATCCTCCAAATGGGTAAAGAGAGTTTCTTATTTGCTCCTTTCTCTGTTCTTAATTGATATTATCATATATGTCAACCTTTCTTTTTTGAATTCATGATTTCTCAGATCATTGAGCTCGACTCCATGGTTTGAGTCCTCTTGCTGAATTTCAACAGGCTAAACACTTGTTTTTCTTAGAAAATGGGTTGTTGGGCTACGTTTCCCCACAGCTTATTTGTGCTGATGTTCGTGTCAGTACTGCCACTGTTGACACAGAAATTAGTGTCAATTACGGAAATACAGTGGCTCTCTCAGAGTGGTTTACTCTCACGCTGTCTGAGAAAATCAGCTCCCAGGAGACCGGTGTTTATATCACACAGCTGAAGCTACAAAATAACACCAAACCATCAACACGTCAGTTTTTCTATTACGCAGTTATCTCTCCATCATACCTCCGGGTTTTCTCTGCCAGTGTCTGATATGTTTTTAACTTTCTTTTTATTTTCCTTGTTGAAAGCCGCAGGTGAATTTACACACCAACTTCCCTCTAACCTCAGGGAAAAGTCTGTTTTGTTTTGTGTTGCATTGTTAACACAGATGTCTTGAAACTAACCAGCGAGCTAGACCTGAAATAATAATTTGATCAATAAATTAGCAGTTTCAACATTTTTATTTCGATAACTTAATCATTTGGATATTTTTTTCCAAGCAAAAATGACATAAAATCCCCCCAGAATAAGCTTTTCACATGTGGATAAAAACTAAAACTCACTACAACATTAAGATTTCCTGTGATACACTGATGTAACTGCATACTTTTCCTGTGTATTGTATTAATTTTTATTAACTTGTGGTAACTGGCAATTCCTAGAGTTGGTCATCTTTTTTAAAAACTTTATTTACATTTACATCAGGCTTTCTCACTGTCTGAGGCCTCATTGGATCTTTTTAAGGTCGTTATGTCTTTGGCTTTGAGAACTCAAAACTTTACAATAACAACCATTAAATCACATTTATTATTTAGGCTGCTAATGAGAATACTGGTATTGTGTCAAAACATTAATTTGCAAAGCAATAAGAAATTATAGATACCAGTGTAATATAAAATAATGTGGTGTATGTCATAAGGTGCCTGATTTACTGATTCTTTTACATTTACATTACATTTTTATACCTTCAATGCCAAATTAATGTTTTGAATCTGAAAATATTTCCATTAATATTCTTCATATTTGTTGCTTTTGAGAAGGTGCTCAAATTTTGGTTTCACAATTTTAAATAAAATCAGACTTTTGGAACCAGGGAAAATCGACAGATTTTAAGACCCTTATGATGGAAACTTTTAGAAATTCTGCTGACACAATTTAAGATTTAATAAAGGGGGAAAAAACCCTCCAGGTTTGTATTTCAGTCCAAACAGAAACTCATGGAAATGATCACAGGCGCAAACAACACCTACATTTTGTTTCTTGACTGACCCCCAAAAAAGAAGCCAAAACTGTAAAAGTCAGTCTCTCAAACAATTTCTTTCTTAGATTTGTGGAGCTAAAACTTAATTTTGAGTCTTCATAATTAAAACTAATTAATTAAAACTAAAGATAAAGATTAATAACAAATACAGCTTTTCTAAAGAAAACGTGTAGAGACATGACAAACATCCAACTGCAGAGGACCAGTCATTAGAAAAATGATTACGACAGGATTTACAAAGAAACTCGTACTAGGTTTTTATATTTGGTCAGAAGCTTGTAAGATGGCTGATAACACACAGCACCACCCCGTCGGTGTATTTCACTGGTCCTATTGTATCAGCTGAATTAAAGCTGGTCAGCAATGATTTAAAATCATGGGTTTGGATAAAAAGGGGTCATGTGCCAGCCAGTAGGTGTAGATTAAAGTGTTTTATCTGTGAGAGTGGGGCTGCCGGCAGCACCATTGTCATTCAGACACACAAAAGCCACTCCACACAGACGAGCAGGCAGCAGGACAAAAGACAGACGTCTGAAACTCAGACTATAAACAAAGCAATTCTCTGTTGAGATCTGCCTCTAAGCGGACACACATCAACGTTAAAGTGCTGCTTTGATAACATTCAAAGTGGGAGGACTGCATGATTTAGAGGGGTAGCTGTCAGGGAATTTAACTGAGGTGATACTTTTACATTTTAAATTAGAACCGTTTCATTCGCTTCCACTTTGCATTTATTTCCTGAAAATGTCAGCATCATATAAAATGCTGTGCTGTTAAGGGAGCGATAAAACCACACACACACACACACACACACACACACACACACACACACACACACACACACACACACACACACACACACACACACACACACACACACACACTGCTGCAATGAATTTTTCCCTTCAGCTTGGACTTCAGCAAATGAAATGTGCCACTTAGATTAAACTCGAGTCTCTAACCATTGACTGGTACAGTTTCTCTGATCCGTCTCCATCGTGGGTTTACCCTCAAACACATTGCTGAAGCTTAGCACTTTAACCTCACTGTAACTGGTGAACTTCAGCTCCACTGTACTGGTATAGTGAGCTTGAAAAACAAAACAAAAAAAAAACATAACAAGTGGTCCAGTACTTCTGCACTCTAAGTCGTACAGGATCTCACATATGCTTTTGACATTTGTGGTGTATTAAATACTGAAAGCCAAACATTTTCCCAAGCATACCACATTCCTTTAGATGTGTTTGTATTTTCAAGAACGTCCACGGGTTCCATAAATTTCACAGAGGAATGAAATCCATTTGCAGTGAAAAACAACCCATCATGGTGGGGTTTCACTGCATTTTAATTTGTGTTCTGTGGAAAAGTCGATCGACTGAGTCCGCCCGGGAAAGATTTTACTTTGCACTTGGAGCTTTTCTGCACTGAAATCCCTCGAGTGTGTTTACATTTCATTCTGTCCTCAGTGACTTGGAGCTGTTCCTGCTGGACCGGCGAGAAGTTCTGGCTTCAGAAGAGGGATGGTTGGTCTTTGACCTGACCACCACGAGTAACCTGTGGCTGGTCAACCCTGAGCATAATCTTGGCCTGCACTTGGTTCTTGAGGACAGTCATGGTCAGTGATTATCCAAAATTGATTCTACAAAACTGAAAAATGGAGTGTGATCCATGGTAGTAATATTAAATAAATAAATCAATAATTGATTTCTGCAGGTCAGAAGAGAAACCCCCAGTTAGCTGGAGTGGCAGTGGGCGGTGGGCCTCAGGACAAGCAGCCATTCCTGGTTGTCTTCTTCAAAACCAATGAGGTGCGACTCCGCAGCGTTCGTTCAGCCAATGGCCAAAAGGGGCGCCAGTCAAGCCGCTCTAAACCCCAGAGGACTGTTCAAGATGCACTGAGGGCAGTGGAAGCTGCAACAGGTTACTGAACCCCTAAACCCTCTTTTCCCAGATGAAGACGACCTCCCTTGTACCCTTAATGATGAGTTTTGACACCTCAATGTCAATAAAGACGTGATTTGACATTTTTCCAGGGGCAGCAGTAATAAGCTGTATAGGCTGAGCTCACCCTGACTAACATCTGATACACACTCAGTCATTTTGTTCTGAAAACAGGCCTGAAATATAACAGAAACCACTCAGTTCAAAAAAGGAATGCAAAGGTTTCTCCTCGTAGGCGTCTAAAGAGTTAAAATGTCACTCATGAGCGGAGTCATTTCAGGAGCTTTAAGAACCTGTTGTGTCAACTGATATTTGCTTTTGTTTTCAGCCAATATCGGCATCTCTAAAGAAGGATGTAAAAAGCACGAGCTGTATGTCAGCTTCAAGGATTTGGGATGGCAGGTAAAAACTAAAATTTATCAACACTTTTTTGAAAGCATTTCTTCAAAAGTGACAATTAACAAACACTTAAAAAACCTCTGACCAGGACTGGATCATAGCACCAGAGGGCTACGCAGCATATTACTGTGAGGGAGAATGTGCTTTTCCTCTGAACTCCTACATGAATGCCACCAATCACGCTATTGTGCAAACTCTGGTAAGCCTCAAACGATCCCTGATTAAAGGCATTTCCTCTGTAGCCTCTGCTCTCCCTGAGGATATATTTTGTATTTCTTCTGTGCCACAGGTGCACTTTATCAACCCAGAGACGGTGCCCAAAGCCTGCTGTGCCCCAACACAGCTCCACGGCATCTCCGTGCTCTATTTTGATGAAAGCTCCAATGTCATCCTCAAGAAGTACCGCAACATGGTGGTCAGAGCCTGTGGCTGTCACTGACTACTCATATTCCCATCTGTGACGCGTACAAATCCAGAGAGATGCTGAAGAAAGGCGGAATCAGAGCGACGATTAACTGACTGGTCACCGGAGAGCTCTTGCCACAGAGCTTTATTCTGGGGGTCTGTTTTTTTTATTTTTTTATATGACCAGCAGCTGAGCCAGCTTTAACCACTACCACAGCCCAAATAGAGCTACTGGTCACAAAAAGGGATTTTGTTTTCTTTGTAACGGATTTAATTTTTTTTTTTATATACCTTTGTGTGAAACTAGAGAGACTGCACCGAAAGGACTTCGAGCAGTGTGCAGAAGTTTCATAAGCTCAGAAGGAACCTGTAAAAAGTACTGGCAGTGGTGTGCGCTATCATACATGCAACAAATATCTCTATTTGAATTCTTTTTAAAATAAGAATAAAGAGTTTTGTCTTTTGTGGTAATTTAATTAAAACAGACTTTACAGCTCATAAAACTGTAAATCTTCCTCTTGAAGCCGCTCACCATCGTTTTTGGATGAACCTGTGTTTAGATGAGAGAAATGAAGGCAGTGAGGTAATGCCAGTGGGATAGATTCATAAACATTGCAGTTGTTCAGAGATTTGCCAAAATATTAAACCCACTCGCAGGTGAAGTAAATAGCATTTAACTGTGTTTTCATAATGAAATGTTCTGCTGGGAATCGTGTGAACGTGCCACCCACCTGAACATTGTCGCAGGCCTCACTCAGCAGGACAACTCACTCAGGAAAACGCTTAAGCATCACAGCAGATTCCCTAGATCCCAGTCTGGTTGAGCATCAGTGGGCTGACCTGGAACAAGGCTGGTCAATGAAGGCTCTGACTGCCAACCTGTTCAATCCACACGACCTGCTACGAAATCCAACATCACTCCTCCATCTGCTCTATCCACACTTTGTCTGGTGTCAGAGCAGAGCTGCAGCTGGACTGTATATTTTATCGCATTAAGAAAGTTAATTATTTGAAACTCTAACCAAGATTTCCTTTTTTTTTTTTTTCCTCAAACATTTTCTCAGCAGAAGTATTATTCGCATGTTTGGCTTGTAAACGCCTCCTCTGTAAGTACTGAATGGGCTGCACAGTTAACACATGGAATATTTATTTCTTCAGCTTTGCTTCACCTTCACCTACAGCACCTTGTGTCCAATAACTCTGCCATTATTATTATTATTAACTCTACATTTAAAGATCATCCTATTCACTTAAAATGAACTGTTAGGCGAGCCGTGTACACGCACACTTTCCAGTCTTTTTCATGCCCACTCTTAACAGTGGGACACATTCAAAAAGGAGCATCAGTACAAAAAAGAAAGCACAGCATATACACAATACAATATATCCAGGCATTAAAAAAAGGGCATTTATACCGACATCACCGAGAAGCTTTGTGCCTCTAACGTAGCATATTACACTCACACATCACAGCCCACGCTTTTAAAAGCACAGGTTAGACCTGTTATCGAAGAAATAGAGGTAGAAGCGTAAAATGAAATCCTTCTCATGTAGCGAAAAAAATCACGTTCGTTGTAAATCTGAAATTGTCAAATTGGTTAAAGTATCCAGTTTCCAATTCGGAGCGAAGTTTCCTTTTGTGATCACAAAGAACTTTTACATAATACCAGGCAGGAAAGGGAGAAACTATCATGAGCAGCGAAGACCTGAGGGAGTATTTTTATGTGCTTTTCAAGGAACGTGGGCTGATTTAGTCAGAACTGCTAGAAATAATAATACGAACACTTACATCAGAGCCAAAAACTCAAACACGCTGTCCTTTGAACTAACAGGGTTTCCCTCAAACGCATTGTTACTGAAGCGGTTTTATGTGGCAACACAAATTTTACACTTTGGTTCTACATTTCAAAAAGAAAACGTCTCACATAGCCTGAGTTCTTGCGTATAAGATCTGAATTATGTGCTGCTGCAGACTTTGTGTAGGCTTACAGCAGATGCAATGTCGAGCTCTGACACGATTCATGTTGTCAGCGTGTGATCCCTGACTAACCTTGACAAATACAGCATGTGTTATCACACCTCCGGGGGATCCTGAGAGTTAATCTTTCCTCTTTAAGCGGTTCCTCCTTAGATACAATCATCATACCGACAGTCAAGCACAGAAATATGATTCAGGAGGTAGAATGACAGTAAATACAGGCTGATTAGAAAAGAGCTGAAAAGCAACCAGCTAGCTCCCTGCAAATGAAACAGCCACTGTTCACTACATGCAATTAGTTCCTGGACCTCTCAGCTCAGGGGCTGAGAAGTGCCTCCTGCGGACCGCCTCTGCGCCCCTCTTCGGCTCCAGTGCTTGTTCCCCTGGCCTTGTGGGAAGCAGTGTGCTCGGGCCAGATTGTGGATGTGGTGCTTTAAGGGGCTCACACCCTTCCTCTTCTAACTTCTCGGGTGAGGTTTTTGGCTCCGATGTGACTGGCTGTGGAGCCTGGGGAGCTAATACAGGTGTGAGAGCCAGGCAGACATCCCCTACGCTGAGCTGGTGGCACTGCAGGCCGCAGAGGTGGGCAGTCCTCTGAGGGCTGCAGGAAGACCAGCCGCGCCCACGCACGAAGAACGGGTACTCCACATACACATCCACCAGCTCCTGCAGGAGGCAGACAGATGCATACAGAGGAAGCTGTGAGACAAGCACGGCTTAGACGTTTGCTCACTAGAGGGTGGTGTTGTTCCATTATGGTGGATCTATTCATAGTTCATGTGACAGCAAGGAAATAGAATTAACAGTACACATGGATTTCAGGTTTTTATGCACATTATCAATGCATACAAAAATTCACTTGTTACACCATCAGGTTTAAAAGCAAGAATATACTGATTGAATTTTCTGCGGGTAAGTACACACCTTTTAATTTACCCAATTATAGATTTTTCTTCATCTTGTGCTAAACATTGCAGAACCTCCAGAAAAAATGGCTTTCAGGCATGAGGCAGATCTTACTGGATATCTTCTTTTCTTAACTGCCAACAAACTCAGATCATTTCCCTGTTTGCAGCACTCTCCTTTGGCCTTAAAATTACTACTGAAGGCGGCCACAAAAATAGCAACAGACATACAGCTCCATCTTATAAAAAAGCTGCTTTATTTCCCAAAACAGCTGGCTGCTGCAGTGTTTTGCAGAAGACACAGATACAGGAAGTGCAAATGCTCCTGACTATTTTCAGCTTCAGATTAATACAAGCTTTCTATGCTAGTATTTTTCACAGCCTGTAGTATTTTATTGCAAATCCCACAGCGCACTCAAGGTGTTGCTAACAGTTTTCTTGGCGATAATGGAGCGCCATGGCACTGAAGGATAAGCTTGGGATGCACATGCATTACACCTTTAATTCAAGCTATTCATGCATTTGAATTTGCCATTTAAAAATTTCACTAAGTTCAGTTATTATCTTTTATGTATGTGAGTGTGTTTAGGAAGACAGTGATGCATGTAACCAGGTAACACAGGAATGTACGCTAATGTATGTCTGGTGTAAGGATAGCAGCTGTTCTGGATTGTAAATACCATTAGGTCTGAGAATAGCGGCTAAAAAGCATCATAAATACCATACAAAATAAAATAATGGTTTAGAGCTTTTGAGCAGAAGTCAATAAATTAATGTTTTTTACACCATCTAACCACGAGATCCAGATGCTCTTTTTGGTGGGAATACTACGTTAAAAGAATAGTAACAATAATGTGTGCTATGAATATTAACACCACAGTGGGAATTTCTTTCACCTGGCTCTGCTGGTCGTGAAGCATGATGAGGAGGCGGGAGATCGAGGACGAGGAAGTTGAAGGGGAGATACTCTGCACCGTGCAGCAGCTCAGGCGCAGGTCTGGACAGGCCAGTGAGCCAAGCAGGAAGTCTTCAGTTTGCAGGTGCTCTACCCTCCTCAGCCGCCCATCCCTGAGCTCAATCAGAGAACCGGCCACAAAGTGAGGGAGGAGCCAGGGGAAACTGTTAGGAGAGGCGGTGGAGGAGGAAACGTGCTCAGAGGAGGGCCTCGTGGAAGCGTCCTCCTTCGTGAAGCCGCCAGCGCTTTTGGAGTTGTTTGGGGAAACTTGTATGAAGGAATGTCCTGAAATAGAGGCAGCCTTTGTTGATCTGTGCGACAAATCAGGTCGAAGTTTGGGGTTCTCACGGGGAGAGTGAGGTAGGCTTGTGCTCAAAGGTGAAGTACTTGCCCTTTCGACCCTGGGAAAATACTCCGTTTTTCTCTCTCCTCTCCTCATGTATGGACCTTTATGCCTGCTGTAGGTCTGCCTCTCTGCGCTCAAACTCTTCTCTCTTGAAGTCTTGTGCTTCTCCCAGCTGTATGCTCCACTCGCTCTGTGGAAACCCTCCAGGGAGACAGCGTTGAATCTGGAAGGATAGTACGGATGGCCTGGGTGGAGTGCAGGTGTGCCAGATATGTGGCTTTGGTGCTGATAGTGGTTAGGAAAGTCCCATCCAGGGTGCAAGGGGTTGAACTCTCTCCACTCTGCCCAGCCATGATGCTCCCTGAATGCAGAAAGAATCTGCGGTTTGGACCTGTTAGGTGTGGGTGTCTGCATCCAGGGCTGGTACAGGGCAGTAACCCGTCTCGGCACGGGCTGGAATGGGCCAGTGTGCTTTGTGGTGAGTTCGGTGTGGCTCTTGTAAGGGTATGGCGCCTTAAAGTTTGCAGCATCGCACTGCTGTTGCTGCTGCTGCTGAAGTGGCGAGCTTGGTCTTTGGTCCCTCTTCTTGAGCGGGAGGCTGTCCCTACCCGGGACCAGAGCCGAGTTTGTTGTGAAGCTCATGGGCTCGAGCTGATCGTCACTCACACCGACACTCCCGAAGAACTACAGGTGGCGTTGTGATCATGTGACACGGGCTCCATTAGTCTCTTGGCAACTGTCGCCGATCCAAGGTCGCCACAATCTGAACAGCAGGAGAAACAGTTACTAATGTACTTCATATCCCCACAGACAAGTTGTCAAGCTGGAGAAAATAACTGAATTTGCCTTCGTAGAGTCTCTCTTACTCTGGTGTTTCCCCTGTCTCTGAAAAATTCACAGAACTTTCCCTCTCTCCCCTCCCGCAAAAGTACAACATGGTGAGATCAGTGCCTGTGAATATCCTTCCACATCTGAACAAAAACTCCTCCATCAGCTTCAAATTACAGCTTTCCAACCACCAATTGCCATATTGACAGGGCTAAGTTTGATGGACACCTACCAGCTCCTTTGTAAAAAAAAAAAAAGAAAAAGAAAGAAAAAGTTACTATGGTTACAAAGTGCTGTACACTGTGCTAGGTGGAGGCATGAGTGTAGCGGAGACGAGGCAGAGCAAAATGTTAGTGGTGGGTGTAAACTCAGGGGTTAGATTTTATCAGTAACACAGTAAACTTTGAGGTTAATAAGGTCGGTCAACAATGATGAGGAAAATGTGTGTGTTAAGTGACTAAATGTGAGAGGGATGTTAAACACACAGACCAAGCTTGCATCTTTCTCATAATGAAGAGAACCCCCTCCAGCACCTACAGAAACCCTATCATCCTTCTTACGTGCATGCACAGTTGTGAGTCAGCTCACTGAGGTGGGCTAAATATAAGCAGTCTGTGGCCAGACACACACCAGTTTCAAGACGCTGCAGACATGCTCTTTCATATATATATATATATATATGCATAAAGTGATGCAGGGAGGTAAAGGACAGTAGAGGACTTTTACAGCCTGCCAATGCAAAGCTCATCTCATTATGTCATCATCAAAGCTGAGCGCCGCCGCTGAAAGAACTTCTTTCACTCATCTTGACAGTCACGTCTCTGACATAAAGCTGCTTCTCTGTTATGTGTGCGCGTATCTGTGTGCGCGTGTGGTATCAGACGACACCCACACAGCGACATTCCTGTGCGAGCACCCGGCGTTATATCAGGACGCATAAATAGGTAACTATTTGTCAGCTAAACGCTTGCAGTGTGAATGTAAATTAATTCAAATGGATTCGAGGTGTGGGCCACTCACTCACAGTGACCTACACAGGTACAATCAGATCGTGCGTCCGACAGGCCTGCTCATGACAGTTTCTCCATGCTCAGTGACCATATGAGGCGATCGTGATCACTACAGGTCGCTAATCTATGGAAATGAAATGTATACACAGCAGCATTTAGTGTGTTTGATGCCTTTATGGTCGAGATAATCTGCGCCGAGGTCAGTACTGTTTGCATATCAGTAGTGGCAATATTGCGCTTAGTTTGCTCGATGCTTTCTTTCTGTGAAACTGAATATAATCAGGTTTAACCTCTGTAACCAGTTGAAGCAAAGAGTTTCTCAGACATGCATTCAGAGCACAAAATCATCTCCTTCAAAAAAAAGATTATCTATGGATGATACACTTACTTGCATGTTTTTCCATTCATCCATTTGTGTCTCCCTGTGCATCCATCTTCACAGAGAATATCCATCCATGTTCAGGTCCAACAGGAGCGCCGACTTTCCACAAACACACACGCACACACACACACACACTCACGCACACACACACACCTGTCTGTCTTGTGTCGTCCTCGCAGGCTGGGGGAGGAAAAAAGCCAAACGGAGCAGAGTGAACAGAGGCATCCAGACAAGCTCAACAGACTGTCTATTAGACACACACTCCTCTCTTCTTTCTCCTCTCTTCTTTTCTCTTCTCCCCCCTCTCTCTCTCTCTCTCTTCCCTCCTACTCGCTTTTACATTTTACACTCCCACTCTGCTCAGCCAGTCAGTCAGCCCTTAACCTTTCTCAGACTGATTTCATGCCTCTCCCTCCCTCTCTCTCAGTCTCTCACACCTGAACTTGCTCACCCTGTGTTTGCTGCCGAGTGGCACTTTTAGCTTCTCTTCCATTTGTAATCATCCTTCCTCTCCATGTTCCACGCGCTCCCTCTCCCTCACTCTGTGGCTCGCTCTCCGTCTCCCTCTCTCTCTGTTGTTGGGTGTATAATTAGAAATGAGACTGCTGTGCAACTCCTCAGCTGATGGTAGGCGTATGACTGCCTGATGGCTTTGGCGCTTTGCCTGGTGGAGTGAGGGCGGGAAACCATAGCTTTAGCCTGGGCATGCTCACACACACACACACACACACACACACATGCACATACAAGCAAATACGACAAAAAAGAGCCCACAAAACAGAAATCTGAGAACACAAAGTCTTGCCTTGCTGTTAATTCTTCCTGTTTCTCACTTCCTGTTCTTTTTTTATCTTGACTAAAGTATTCAGAGATTCAGCCTTAAGCACACATGCTAACCCTCTGGAAAACAATATCATAACAGTTGGTTGTCGTGTGGGAAACATTCTGCTTTCTCATCTGACTTTAAAACACAAGAAAGAGGACACGGCTTTTGATGTACGGCTGCCTCAGCAACACAGCAGCCTGGGTCCCAGCTACTGATTGTATTTTATTTTTTTGCAGGGCCTCAGCAGGTGAACCCCCAGTCATGGGAAAGCCTACGCGTAATTCAGTTTGTGGTGAAGAGGATTTCTTACTTTGAGTCACATCATGCTTCCTCTGCCCACTCTCGCTTTCTGTATCTGCCTCTCTTTTGATTTTTTTTCTTCTTTTTTTTGTAATCCACTGGTGTACGCACATACGCACACACAAAGAGAAAGTTCACAGCATGTTAAGCGATTGCATTGCATACCTTTGCCACAACCAGCATATTCAGGCTAAACCACCACAACCACTGACATTTAGAAAAGAAATGTTTTTATTGATAGAAATCGCCAATGACTCCCACTACTTCCCAACTGCTACATCTACAGCTTGTATTTACAGTTTCAGTTTAGCGCTTGGCACAGACACCAAGTGTGACTTTCAGTAGTGAAAGTTTCCATGCTTGTGCACAGGGAGTTAGAGGTTTGCAGTTTTCACAAATGTCATGCCTTTGCACGATTCACACATGACTGAAATATCTTTTTTTGTTTTGTTTAAATATATCTGTTTGTTATCTACCTATGCAGACCAGACATATGTTTATATATTTTTTCTTTTGATAATGTTCTCGTTTGTTTGTTTGCTTTCTGTGGATGATCAGCAAGTTGGCTTCTATTGTGCTGATTCTTGTTGTACAGATTCTTGCAATGACTCACATCAGTATCTTTTCCTGCTTGCATCTGAAACCAGACACTGTTTAAAAGCCACTTTCAAGTGCGATGCTGTGTTTTGGAAAAAAAAGAGAGGGGGGGGGGGGGGGGGGAGGCAGTGATGTAATGCTGCTCGAAGCCTCTGCATGCAAATATTGTATAATCAGCAAGTCCTGCTTAGAGAACATGGAACTGACGCCTCTTGGCCACTAGATGGTGCTCAGGACACACAAACGATCAGATATAGTGCTGAGTGATGGTTTTCTCTCACACTGCTACCTGTCCTTTTTTTGCCACTTGAAAACTATAATTATTATTATCATCCTCATAATTATCATTATTATTAAGTTTAAAAAGTATTACTGATAGAGAACAAAATATTCTTTCTAAAGCGTTGAATTTGTCCATAAAAACAGTTATTAAAGAACTTTTTGTAACTCTCCCTCTGACTCTTAAGGTGAAGCAGTCAGGTTTAAATAAATAAATAAAATAAAATAAAAGCGCGACAGGGAACAAGAGGCAGACAGGGAGGAGGCGAGGGGGAGGGAGGGGGTGTAAGAGGACCAAAAATAACAAAAGGCATGTGCCTGTCTCTCCTCGGTATTTTCCACTCCGTTACATAAAAATCCCTCCTTCCCGCTTCTCAATAAGCCTCCTCGCTCTCTCCGTCTCTGCCAGCTCCTCCTTCCGCCCTGTCATTGGTCAGCTGGTCGTCCTAACAAAGCCGCTGTCTTGATCTCGTCCAAGTGGTTCTCAGAGTCCACTGAGGGAGGAAGGAGGAAGTGAGCGGCAGGGTGGCAGCAGTCCCGCATCAGTCACTTCGGAGCAGTCTGAGTGAGAACTGAAGAGGTGGGAGATGCTCCCCTGGCTCTGTGCTGAACTGTCACAAGGCTGACCAGCCACCGCATACCCGTCATCCTCAGCGCCTCAACCTGTTTCTGACAACTTTCCAGTTAACATGAGCTCCTCGTCAGCCAACCTGCACAACAAACGCCTACCCTGTAAGTGCTTTTATTATTTATTCTCTTATTCTTTGCAGAACCTCAGCTTTCAGGTCAGGTGATAATATTTTGACCAGAGGTTTGCTCCAGTAACACGGTTTTTTTATTTTTAGATACAAAAATGCAGGGCATGAGACAGAAAAGGGTTCCTCTCCATATTTGGTAGGCTTGCTTGTCTCTTGTGCTTTTCCCAGATTTGTTGGTTATGTGATGTGCCGCCAGGTCTTTAAAAGTCCATCTTTTAATCTAGATTTGTAAATAAGAAATTAAAGTATCATCATAAATTGATTTAGAGCTCTATTACCATTGTGTGTGTGTGTGTGTGTGTGTGTGTGTGTGTGTGTGTGTGTGTGTGTGTGTGTCAGATATAATAGGAAAGCTTGTGGGATAGGTCTGGCTATGGGTTAAGTAGCTGCTGTTGTGATGCTGTCCGAAGTGACTTGTCCAAGTGCTGTGCCAGCCAAAAATCAGTCAGGAATGTTGAATCATCACCCTGAGTAATGGTCCGCTAATACCAAAAGAATAGGTTGCACTCTCTTTGCACAAGAACAGGGATGCATTCCCACACACACACACGCACACACACACACACACACACACTGAGGCAGCCTTGGATTGGGGCCACCACACAGCCCCAGACAAAGATCTCTTATTTCTAATGGGATTGCGCCTGCAGATCTCATCAGAGTTGACTCACTGCAACAGAGTCTGCAGCTTGTTTCACGGACACACCAACCCAGATAGGATCCGAAATTGAATTAGTCCCAAAGAGATCAGTGATTTCACGAGGCTAAAAAGGATCAGGGCCGTAACTCCAGAGAAGACGTCTCCCATCTGTTGCTCTGACCCGGCCCCGCTTTATCACATTCTGATTTTTCTTTTTCTTTTTTTTTTGTGGGTTGTGCTGTGAAGTGAGGGATTGACCAGCTGTTGAGAGCATGCTGCAGACAGAAATGTGGAGGCTGAAAAAGGAAATTGTTTCTATACTCCATGTTTCATAGCTCGGTCCCCTTGGGCACGACCCAGATAAGATGGAGGAGGTTGATGCTCTTTAATAAGCAAATTAGAGGAGTAAAAACGAAATCCTTATCATGTACTGTGTGTTTCATTAATTGTTTACTCTCTGAGGGATTCAAACAGTACGCACACCTGTCTCTGCTTTGCTGCCCTGCTATCTAATGGAGCTTAGCATCTAAGCTACAAGGAAAACAAGTGGCACTACACTGAACAACCTCTATTTTACAGAAAATTGTTTATGTATGAGAGCACTGTTGAATATCACGTATATGGCTGGGGATGCTAACCTGCCTACAGTGATGGAATTGGGATTGGGACATGTTTACACATCTCTGTGATAGCGTTTCATAATGACCAGCTGGTGAGTCTATAGGGAAATGCTCTCAGTTTATTCCAGTGTAGTAGCAGAACTCACTGACACACTTTATAGCCGTGGCCCTAGAATCACCTTATTTCACACTTCAGAATCTATGTCCACATAAATGGGTTTAATAATAACTTTCTGCTGGCTGCTCTCGTAGGTCACTGGGACCAAACTGACTTGAGTTTGGTTTAATTATTGCTTAAGTCTGGATCGCACTCATAAATCGAGGCTAATGCACCAATAAGAGCGTTTCCTTTTTTCAAGATTCAGACGCTACAAAGCGAGGCACTCGTAATACCGTGTTATTATTCTCAAATAAGACTCATTGCTCACTAATGTGAGAAGAGCTCTCATGTTGCGAATACACTGATTATTCTGCTGCAAACAATGCTTCTTGGCATGTCGGTGCTTTAAGCTAATTGAATGTTTTTGAGTGTTAGCGCGTGATTATACAAAACACGGATGTCTGAACGGTTCCCATTAATTTAGCGTAAGCCCCGTAGCCCAGAGGATACAGACCAGCGCCGTTAATTAGTTCTCCAACAAATCCATCTCCTTACTTTTCAGCTCAACAGCATTTTGTGTATCCCTCCAGGGTTCAGAGCCACTCACACAACAACAACAACAGTTTGTCACTGAGACAAAACAAATTCACACCAAAAGAAAAAGTAAAGTGGATCTGATGGCCTTTTATGGTATGAGATGGTTCTCAGAAAATATCACACAGAGAAGGTGACATTCACATCGCTGCTTTGGTTCAGCCCCCTGGTTAGATTAGCCAAGCTAGTTATTAGTAGTTATCAGCCCACATTCTTACATATCCATATATAAAACTGATGTACAACTATAGAAAACATTACAGCATCCCATTATTCAGTATACAGTGCTAATTGCTTTTGGCACACTTGATCCTTTGTGCACCTTTTTGCTAGCGAGAGGCATCCTGACGTCATCCTGAGGACATTAGTTAAAAAACAAAGGGGGTGTTTTCCGTCAGCAACAAAGACTGAGCTTTCCTTAAGATGGCATGATGATACAGCTTATCTAACGAAGTTTGTTGTCGACCAGTGATTTTTTCCGGCCAGTCTGACATTCCTGTTCAGTTTGTTCCTGTTTGCCAAACCAGACTGGTTACCATACCAGACTGAGAGATTGAACACAAAACTGAGTTTGAATGGTTTACTGTGTAATGGCCATGTTTTTGTAGTTTTCTGACATTCTACTGACTGTTTAATCCATAAATTAAGAACCACAGCATAAAATAAATGAATCGCTCAGCCCTTATCCTTGCTTTAAACACTGACTGTTTGCTAACTGCGCTGCCTCAAATGACAACATTTGCTACTGGATGTCAGCTAAGATTTTAGCATCTGAAGAATGAGATGTTTCCTCCGATAGGTGGTGGATTCCAAATTGCTGCTTTTCTTTTCTATTCACAAGGGGCCGATGGAGCCACATGTTTTGATTTGGCAGATTTTTACACCAGATGGTGTTTCCGATGCAAACCCCCCCCCCAGGATTTGTACCTCCTCCTGGTCTCAAACACGGGATCTTTCACGTGTTAAGTGTGTGTTAATCACTAAACTATGGTGGTGCACTCCAAATACAGAGCAAAAACACTGTGAATATTGGACTTAGTCATTGATATATAAAAAGACAAGGCACAATAGGACGACACCTCTGTGACGTGTTTCTCCCATTCCACCAAACCACAAAATTGCCATCAGACAGCGTCAGTTCTGACGATTATTTTTCCTTTTTGGAATATGCTCTGTAAAATCCCAGCCGTTTTTGAAGCAGTCAGACAAGCCCATCTCGTATATCTCGTAACCATATTCAAAGTAGCTTGAATCATCTTTTCTTCCCAGTCTGTTGCTTAAACTTGAGCAGATCCTCCTGACCATGTCCGTACGCCTAAATGCTTTGACTTTCTGTCATGTGATTTGCTGATTAATTATTGGCATTAGTGAGCATCAGTATAGCTGTCAGTGTTGGTGTTCGGCCTCATGCCAAAGATAATCAGAGCGGTGCTGACAGTAAGGACAACAGAAGACCTCAAGTGTGATATCGCTTTGAGCTCTTCAAGTGCCATTTCTTAAATAATACTATGTAACGACAGATGAGACCTATTTAAAAAATATTTGGCTCCCAACATGCGCCCTCAGTCAGTGTCAGTGGTTCTGGACGGCAGTGGTTTTCAGGCTATCACTTCTGTGAGATGAGCGTCTGGTTCTTTCCATGTCCTGGGTAAGATTTCCCAAAGCTGGCGGGAGATGTCACCCACGGCTTGGTTGAAGTGCAGTAGACCAGGAAATCTCTCCAAAGCTGTTTCCTTTCCAGGCTGCAGATAAAGGAGCCAAAAGTCTACATGATGTAAATCAGCACTTGTGTGAATGCCTTTTGTGCAGCTTTTGTCTGCAAAGGGTTAAAGCTTAAATACTAAAATAGTGAGAAAACTTGCATGAATTCTTTAACAAGTGTGCAAAAAAGGCAATGATTGGATCCGTACAGCAGTTGGTGCTCAGTACATCAAGATAACGCCGCACTGACTTTTTTCATAGTTTATACAGAAACTGCAGGCCACCCTGTCTGAGTCTCAACAAACAGACGAGCCGTGTCTGAGAGACTGTTTGGTTTAACCAAACATTCTTACAATTCTCCCGGCTGAGATGAAAATTGCTTCAAACCTTCCTCACAAAAATGAGGAGAGGCGGTGAGACTTTACAAGAAGAAAAGAGAGTAGTGTTAAGGTGACTGAAAGAAGAAGCGTCGCTCAATGTTTTAATAAAGACAGAAAAAGAGTTTTTCTCTGTATTTCTGTCAGGATGATGATTTCCCAAAATATTTCAGAGCGTGCCTACAGATTTAATTATCAGATTTTTAAAAAGTGTCTGTTTTCTGAGCTCAGCTATGTTTCCGTGCCCTGATTCAGGCTGTTGACAGTCACTCTACATACACTTTGCCTCTAACAAGCGGAACAAACTCATTAATACTGTTTACTTCAGTGTAAGACCGTGTAATTTGTCGCTGCACTCAACAGAGATTTGTGCATTATTGACTGGTTGGGTTAAGTAATTGAACACTGTGTTGTTCATCAAGAGTGATTTTGAATAAGAGGATTTGTAAATGTTCTGGGTACATCAGTACTTTGTCATCCGCTGAAGCCCATTGTGTCGATCAGAACTCGCGGCAGTCTGCTGGTGGACGTATGGAGGGCAGTGGGTCAGGGCACTGACCTACAAACAGTCCTATTGTGGGTTTACAAAAAAGGGGAAGGAAGGAGAGGGTTAACACTGATGTCATTGTTGGTGGATGGTGCTGGACACTGCTTTGTCCTGGGATGAAGACACACTCATGCACCCAGCAGACATGCAAACACACATCAACAACACTTATAAATAATTCACTGCTCTTGCAACTGGAGTCTAATAAATGTCACTTTCTTGTAGGAGTAAAAAGAAAACCGTGTGAAAAACCCAAAATAATTTGAGAGGTAAAGCAGACACTGCACAGCCTCCGTGTTGTTGTTCTCCATTTTGGTTGTTGTTCCACTTCAGTTCAAGGCACTTTGGGAAGGACAGTGCAATGTTTTCATAAACCGCAGCGATTCAAACTTTGCTGGGACCACCAGTATGCTCTGATCAGGATAAGAAGAAGCACAACGAGATGTTTTTAATGTTAGTTGTATACTTGTGCTGTAATTTCAGACTGCTTCACTGCTCTCACTGTTAGGGTAAATCTACCTGTAGCCAGCCACTGAGTCACCATTAATTACCACAGACACTGATCCACTAACGACCAGCTCTGCACTGTGAACAACCCACTGATGCTGTTAAGATTACTGCTCTGTCAGAAGAGACTATCAGTAAAAATAACAACTAATGAGCCCAGCTATTACTTCCTGTGTCTCTTCATCTCTACAAACCGAACTCTTGCTTTAACTTACTTTTATCTACCCCTTTCCATCATATAACACATTTTTCTTTAGACAGCCCACTTCTCAGTTTTAGCCTTTCAGCCTCCCTGACCTTTTCTCCCTCTCGCTTTCTGCCTCCTTTATGTGTTTACATCCTCTGCTTCTGCTCCCTCGCTCTTTCTCTCTTGTCGCAGTCGGGAACCGGTCCATGTGAAATAAAATCTCTCTCCTCTGATAAGCTAAAGTGTGTCTGGGTGGAAAAGGCAGCCAGTCTTTAAGTGTTGCCTCAGACCAAACAAGTGTTACCTCACATCTGTCCCACGGTTTAGAAGTACATGGTCGTCACCCCTCTCGTTTGTTAGATAAACTACAATTGCACATTGTGTTTGAGGGAGGCAGAAACGGAGCCAAGAGCTGTTATTTGAATTCTTTTGCTTTTCTACTGCAGTCTGCTACTTTCATTTAAGGAGCCAGAGGGCTGAGGGTAGGTACCACCGCTAGAGCCATTTAAATGGCAATATTACAAGCTGTTTGTAAAAGGAAAACGCTTCTCAGAAAAAAAGCCTCGGCTTGGCTGAATGGAATAAACCCAAGTGTTTGGCAAACTGCTCTATAATCAAAGCAGAAGAGGAAAATGTGGTTCTCTCCTGATTTCTGTTTAGCTGCTGTTTACTGAAAAGTTGTAGCTCGTGCTGCTCCTACAACTGGATTGTCTCGGGAGGCCTGTTTCCTCTGCTCTGTTCTGCTCTGACCTTCCCCTGCCTGTGAGCTCACATTTTCATTTAGAACAGTGATGGGCTAATGGCAGCCTCCAGGCGACAGCGAACCCTCCTATCCCTTCATTTAGCCTCCAGATCAATGTGTTGCCTCTACTATTTGTGCAGTAAACTGCCATTACAAAGTCCTGTCCTTGAGAACATCACGGGGGAACGAGGCACGTGGCATGCAGATGCTAAATAGATACAAAGATTGACCCGGTTTTCTTTTTTCTTTATGCATAGTGCCCTGTTTTGTTCAGTTTGTCGAGTAGAACAAAGTAGAGCATACTCTGGATGTGTTTTGTTGAGTCTGCTTCATTAGGATATTATAACACATTTTTTTTCCTCGGAAGTGTAAAAAAACTTTATGCAGGTACTTGAGTCCTTACAGTTGCATCTTTTTTTCCTAGCTTTCTGATGACAGTTTTTCATTGGCTTTATAAGATGAATTAGCCTAATTTCTAAAGTGATTTCCTGTAAGTGGAATCATGTCTAAGGAGTACAGGCCCGCCCCATTCTCTTACATTGCTGCTTTTGTCTGAATTTGAATGGGCTCTTTCTCCCACTGCCGCCTGAGCGGAGGATCTGAGTTTGTGTTTATGTGGGAAGCCAGAGCAGTACACGGACATGTCCAGCACACTCCCTCTTTCTTCATCCTTCTGTCTGTTCCAGTCATTCTGCATGCCCAGCTGGTCTTGAGCCCTGGTCTATGACCTTTTCTTCCTCAAGTCCCAGGGCACTGACAGGAAGGAAGGAGGGGGGTGACTGGAAGGACAGAGGGGAGAGACATGAGGAGAGAAACAGAAAGAATGGTATACTGGACAACGATGGAGAAAAGAAAACTGAACAGAATTCTTAAAGTAATAGTATGGCTTAAAGAAAGAAATTGAGATAGAACAGGATTTTTAAAAAAGTCATACAGTAAGATGGGAGGAAGGAGCAAAGAAGAGATAAAAATAGGCAGAAAAAAATCAGAAATGCCACCGAAGGATGAGAAAAGGAAATAAATGACAGTTTAATGCATGTTGCCTCATTCAGCAGCAGGAACTTCAAACATATTGTGGTACAGAGGGAGAAGTAATTAATTGATCCCGTACTGAATTTGTACGTTTCTTCATCATTTGGATCATTTGGAAATTGAAGGAATCTAAAATCACCATCAAGCATACTTGGTCTGGCGATCTATGCAAGATCTTACCACACAGGGTGATCATATTCATGAGGAAGGTGGTGGATCAAAACTACAGGAGGAGCTTGTTAATGATCTCGACTTGCTGTGTTTGCATGAAGAGAAATGCAGAGTAGAGTTGGGAACATTATGCTCTGGGGCTGTTTTTCTAATAAGGGTACAAGACAACTTCATGGTATTGAGGGGCCGATGGATGCAGCCACCTGCTATAAAATCTTGGATGAGAAGCTCTTTCTCTCAGCTAGAACACTGAAGATGGGTCTTTCAGCATGACAGTGATCCACCAAGCCAACAATTGCTAAAGAAGAATCACATTAAGGTCATGTAGTGGTCTAGCCAGTCTTCAAACCTCAGTCCTGTAGAGAATCTGTGGAGGGAGCTGAAGCTTTGAGTTTCTAAGCTGCAGCCAAGAAACTGAAAGAATTTGGAGAGTTTCTGTAAAGGGTGTGGCTCTAATACGTATTTCACTCGATGACATGCAAATTAATTTATAGCTGTTATATAATGTGTTTTGGTTTGTTTCTCTTTTTTTCCCCCTAAATGTTTATGTTGATATTCTGTCTCTCTCCATTAAAATAAAACTACCATAAAAATTAGAGAACAAATAATTATTTCCTCCCACATATGAAACTAAATACTTTGGCTTGTGGAGTGGATGAATTAGACTTGATATGTAACCTGGACACCATGGCCATGGTTTTCTTTCGAGGATTTCCCTGTGTGAGTATTTGCAGAGGTCACTAGGTCATCTGCGGCTACCGAAGCCCACTGATCAAGGTTACCCAGCAGGAAAAAGAACCAGGAGGAGTGAAGCAAAATCAATGTGAGGATATACATCTGTAGCTAACCTTTAGCTCTCCATGTGCCTCAGCCTTTAAGTAGAAACAATCAATGCTGTGATCAATCAGTGCTTAACAGAGTAGGAAAAAAACCTCCAGGATAGGCAGTTTGCTTAAACCTGTTGCCTGTCATGGAAAGTGAAATTTTGTCCCAGTCTCCAAAAATGCTGTTTATTTTCTGTAAGCTCTCATTATCGTTCAGCCAGCACAAATCAAGTGTTTCATCCCACATGATGTCCTCAGCCGGTCACATTAAATAAGTGTCTCTTTTTACACACACGCATATCAGACAAGCAGTGCCTAATTGTGACAGACATCTTGCTTCGTCAGCTCAGCTCCCTTTGCTTTCCTTAAGGCTCTGAGGACAAAGGCATTCCTGATTGTGCAACAGTGCAGTGCGAAGAGAGCAACACAGACCCACGACCTCAAACGTCTCTATGAAGACAGAAATGCTGAAAAGGCAAAACGCTGCAAGAGTGACTGATGCGCCAATGTGAAAAAAAAAAAGTTTTGAAAGCTTCAGGAAAGAGGTGTCGTGTCTGTACCAGCTGTACTAACTATAATAATAAAAATAATGCCCATACATTCTTTTTCACCTGTCCAATTCAGGGTTGCGGATCACCAGAATGATCATTATTGTTTACTGGCCCTGGATGAACTTTCCAAAGTTTAAGGAAATGATCATCATTGGGTTCTCCTTCTCATGTCAGGCTCTTGGTCAGTGGGGTTTTGGATGTTTGAACAAATTCTCACCTTCTGAAAAACATTAATAAGGCATAAAAATGTAACTGATCTCTTGATGTAAAAGTAAAAATGAGATGAATGCTCGTTCCAAACACCTATGCTAATGTTGTTAGCTTTCTGTTGCCAGTTTGTTTAGAATTTTTTTCAGGCTGTGGAGAGTCCTTTCTTTATTTCTGGGTTCTGTGTCTACACCCACATACCGTAGGTGCTGTCAGCATCACTCTGCGGTTTGAATGGTCTTCTTCCTGTTTTCCAAAGCTGTCTGCCTGTCTGATCCCAAAGCCAAGCCCGGCCACTGTACCCAGGAGGGACTCTATCAAAGAGGGCCAGAGACGAGCTGCAGTGACAGGCTCGTGTCGTTCCGCCACCACAGACGTGACTCATGGGGGGCACTGCGCTGAGACAGCACTCCAAAGAAGGCAACCTGTTGCTGCTTTTAGGCTTGTGCTGCAGTTTGGGGGTTTAAAGTGATTATGCAACAAGTCTTTATAGTTCATAATGAGGACATTTTTGGCAAAGATAGTCTCCTCACATTGCCAGAGAAAGATTTTTTTTTTTTTTTTTTAACCCCTTTTCCTGGTAAACATCCTGAGAACATTGTCTTTCTGTTCTCCATCACTTGCCTGTGTAATTATAGAGCTGCTGTGACTGCTGATCTCAACAAAGACCAGATAATCTTCACATTACTTCCAGTTTGGACATGGCTTGAAAGCCTCATCCAATTAGCTCAATCCCCTGCCTGCAGGTTGTAAGAGCTCCTCAAAATTCAGACACTGCTCTAATGATTACAACATACTACTGTATGCACACTGAGAGTAAGTGATGACATATAGAACACATGCTTTCATCTTTTCTCTCTGAGTCTAGTAGGAGGAAAAGGAGTAACAATCTCATAAGTATCTGTGGCCAGGTGAAATGTTCCCCTCAGTCTTCTGTTGGCTCCAAATGTATATTTGGCATCCAAACATGTGACCGGTGTCCATCGTCTCATCCAGCTCTTTCCTGGTGTTTAGAAATGCTAAATGACTTTCATCTTAATTGCCTCTGCATTTTTTTTTTTGCTTTGTTTTTTGTAGAATATCTGACTAGTGTTGTTGAATAATGGGGGTTTCCAATACCGGTTCTAAGTGAATAGCGCACTGCGCATCCACACAGTAAAAAATGTCTAACACAGCACCAGGTCTCCACCCCTGGAGTCAAGCTGCTTGGATGTGACGTCTGCTCAGCTACACAGTAAAAGCTTACAAGGAATCACGAATCCAGAGTCTTTACTAAGCATCGAACATTTTTGGTCTGTTTTTCTGTTGTGTATATAGTGATCGATTACTTAGACACAACCAAGATATCTGCACGCCTCTACACGCTCATTTCAGCTTTTTTTTTTGTTTTTTTGTTTTTTTTTGTTTAATATATTTTTTCCTTCGAAGTCATGCGTTCTGATACTTACACTATTCCTTCCTTTCTTTCTTCCTTGTTTCCTTCCTTCCTTCCTTCCTTCCTTCCTTCCTTCCTTCCTTCCTTCCTTCCTTCCAGGGATTTCTCCCCTCCTCCTCCTGACAGCTTTAGATATATTACATACTAAAAACACTAAAAACTCTATATACAGAGAGATATAGATCTTTATACAGAAATAGATAGCTATAGTAGCAATCACTTTAACATTACATCAGGTTGGTGGGCTATGATGATAAACTGAAGCTACTTAAGGGCTTCTGCTTACATTTGACTAGTAAATATCAAGTTAATAAAGTTGATAAAGGATTTCAAATGTTCCACAGCTTGCTTCTAAACTTAGTTTGATCAAAGAGTAGGGCTGCCACTTTGATTTTTTTTTTTTTCATAACAGAAACTGATAAAATGATATGAATCACTGCTTTAAACAGAATCTAGTTTGCTGTACTTTTAGATTTTCATTTGGCTGTAATATAAGATTCATCTAAAAGAACATAAATAAAGTTTCTGCTAAACTAGATACAGTTAGCATGCTAAAAATGGTATATAAAAAGCACATCTTTATTCAAACGAGACATGTTTGAGTATTGGACTTTGGCTCAGAGTATGTTGACTGTTTGATCCCAGGCCTCTCCACATGTATAGCAGCTCTGCCACCTTTTAGTGACTGTGTGAAGCACAAAGCTTAAACTGGTGTTGTTCTTGCACCATTAACTTAAAACAGAACTACAGACATTATACAGATTATATATGGGAGATCTATTTTGCATCATTCTTTCCTTATGAACAACATTCATACTAGTTTCACATTCTTAATTTCTTCATTTTCATGAATAAATCATAGAATTAAGGTGTAATCAGAGACATAAAATCTTAAACGAGAGGTAATGGAGGTAATGAAAAATTCTGCTAATTTCTTCCCTTTCCAATCAGCACAGATTAATTGTATAGTTTTTTTATTGTATAGTTTTACTTTCATTGGGGTTTCTTGTACCTTTTGTAACAGATAATCTAACTATTGAAAGTTGAAAGACAGAAATCCTTCTGCTTCACAGTTCACGTGTGGATTAATGTCTCCACCTACTGGCTACCAACATTGACCCCTGAGTACATGTATAATGGCTCTCAAGCTAAACAATCCTTAGCTTGAGATGGTCTTACTGACCACCACATGCACCTTCAGAGTGAAAGAACTAGTTTGTGAACTCCACCCTGATGTGGTGGAGGCCTCACCTGGCCCAGCCTCCAAATGACAGGTGGCTGTAGCTCAGGAGGTGGAGCAGGTCTACTAATTGGAAGGTTGGTGGTTTGAGTCTGCATGCCAAATAGCTTTGGGCAAGATGCTAACCACAAGTTGCTCTCTGATTCATCCATTGAAGTATGAATGTTAGATAGAAAGCACTTCTGCATAGAAATAGTGTTTGTATCATTGTATGAATGGGCGTGTTGTATAAAGTGCTTTGAGTGCTCTGGGAGAGTAGAAAAGCGCTCTATAAATCCAGGGATGTGGTGAAAACTTCAGCTGAGCTGGTGTCTGAGTTCCTCTTCTTCTCTTGTGATTGCCAGCGGAGAGCGAGCGCAGTCAGCGGCTCCCAGATGTGGACGCAGCACAGCAGCTCAAGCTGAGAGAGAGACAGCGTTTCTTTGAGGAGGTCTTCCAGCACGATGTGGACGTCTACCTTTCCTCGGCACACCTTTGTATCAAAGATTACAGAAGACGTGAGTTGAACTGTTGGTGTTTATGCATGAAAATGTGCCATATAAATGCACAATAGTATTTTCATACTGTTGTTTCTCTTCTTACTGCAGCTCCTATTGGCAGCATCTCTTCTATGGAGGTGAATGTGGACTTGTTGGATCAAATGGAGCTGATTGACATCTCTGACCAGGAGGGTTTGGATGTCTTTTTCAGTTCCGTAGGAGAAGAAGGAATGCTGACTTCCCCGCTGCCAGGTAAAGAACAGAACCTTAATAAATGCACAGCGGCACAGCTGCATCGCTAACAGTGTTTTTTCTCTGATGTCCTAGGAAATAACAACCACAATGAGGAAGCAATCAGTAATGGACTGTTTCGACATGTCCTTGAAAGTCTTGACGCCAAGTCCCGCATGTCCTCCACATCTTCAAATTCTTCCTCTGACAGCCAGACCATGAATGTCAACGGGGAAGACACTCCTGTGGTTGGGTCAGACAGCGAGGAAACGCACACCAATACAGTCAAGCGCAGAGCCATGTCCCCAAAGACAGAGGAGGGGAAAAGTCCGAATTCAGCTTCGTCTTCATAGATTACACCCTCTCCTTAGTAGATCTCTGCCTGCAACACAGATGTTAACACCTGAGTGAAGAGCGGACTTTGACTTGAGTTATTGAAACAGACGTTTGGGTCTTTCTTCCATATAACTATCTTTGATCACTATTTACAACCTTCCTGTTTGATCAGTTAAGCTTAGGGTTGTTGGGGCTATTAACTGTAAAGATGGAGACTTTTCTTTTTAACCTCACAGATGGCTGATTAAATTTGTACAGTATTAACACAAAGCAGGGAAGTAAAGCAATAACTGAAACAAAAATATTTGGATAAAGTATGACCTGTGTTCATTTGGTAATGTTTTTTAAAGTTCTAGTATTGAAGTCAAAACTTTGTCCTCTCACAACAAATTAAAAGTTTTAACAATAAAGGAAGAGAGAAAAAAACCTTTTGTGTGCTTGTAACTAAGTATCAAACAGTGCTTCCGTCTGGTTGTTTCGCTTCCTGGGCCTAACATTTTGTGCAAAAGTCTCGAGCCACCACTCATATTCTTTTTTTGTTGTTCTTTGGTTTATTCATTTATTTTTTTTCACCCATTTTCAGTCCAGTCCTTGTAATAGAACATTTTCAGAGGAATGTTGGGCCTACAAATAACAGACAACTCAGCAGAGAACCAATTTTAAAACACATCTTTAGACACTTTGTTTCTATGAAAAATTTCCTATGAAAAATGCCAAACTTAATAGTTTTACAGACATAAAATTTTATTTTGACATTCCCAAATTTTGTATGTCTTGAAATGGTGTGCAATGTGTTCGTTACAAAAAACAGACAACTGGAGGAAAAATGAAGTGGCAGGCCTAAAACTCTATCTACAGCTGATGAACAGTATCAAAAGGTTGTCCTGAAGAAATATGGGGTAAAAAATCCAGCAGTGGCCTGATACATCTACTGTTCACCAGTGCCCCATCAGACCTGATCTCAGTGGAGGCGTGTCTCTAGGTCATTGTTCTGTGGAGCACATACATTTGTGAAAGCATTCCTTTCAAGCAATATGATGACAAAACCTGTTGCGCTGTCATTGTATTTCACAGCATCCACTCATGAGGAATTCAGAAGGGAAAATCTCTCCAATACAGGAAACTCTGGGAACCAGGTTGCATATGCATAAGCTGGAATCCTCTGATATCCACTGAGTATGACAGCACCCACCAGGAAGAACACCAGATCATTTTACCCAAAATCTACTTTTAGTTTACAAGAGTAAGCTTTTTCTATATTATTATAAGGAAACCTTTTGTGAGATTTGCAAGAAATCTTCTGCCGCTCACACAAAGTCTTAAAACCCACATGGAGTCAGTTAGGTGCACTGGTATAATCTTTACATGCATCAGACAGTGCTCAAAGTAAGGATATCAACCAAAGAGGAAATATATCTACTCATTTGTAAAATGTTCAGTATTCCTGACATATTAAGAAAAGGGTCTTGTAATTGATTAATTAAACATTCAGCGTTCCTCTCTGGTCTGGGTCATTAGACCAGAGTGAGGCACTGAGTCAAAGGTTTTCTTGCAGTCAATCCAGGCGGTGCACAGGTTGGTCAGTCTGGTCTTCTAATCACAGTCAAGTGCTGAGCCATGTCCCCAAATACAAAGGGAGGGGAAAAGTCAGAATTCAGCTTTGTCTCTCTCCTCAGTAGATCTCTGTCTGCAACACAGATGTAAACACCTGAGTGAGGCGTGGACTGTGAGAGCGAAGAGTGAGAGTTACTGGGGCTCTCTTCCATATAGTTTTTTGATTCGACCTCACAGGTGGGTGATTAAATTGTATACAGTATTAACACAGTATAGGGCAGTATATTAATAACAACAACAACAACAACAAACCGAGCACTCGGAGAATGCAACTCCCCTGAAAGACGTCGTATACTCAAACTTTGATGTTTATGATGTTTTTTAATACAACATGCTGATGTCAGCCTGCTTTTATTATTATAATATGATGACAGTCTGTTATTATTGTGACATCGTAGGACATCATATTGAAAAAATAAAAAAATGATGAAATCTTTTTTTCCAAGGTCAACTTGGACCTCGGGTGCTAACAATAAGATAAGATACCTTTATTAGTCCCACAAGGGGAAATTTGAAGGTCACAATGGCGATCAAGGTCTAGTATGTTGTTGTGTAGTTTGAAGACAATCTGTAGAAAATTGAGGGTAAGTTGTTATTGAAATATATATTTGGTGTGACCTTGACCTTAATCTGATTTCACCTAAATTAAATCAGCTCGAGATGTTATTGGTATCTACCCCCCCCAAAAAGGAAAGAAAAAAAGCTCTCTTGAGTAGGCAATCACAATAAAGCGGTTCATTTTAATTTGCAGATTCAAGTTGCTCTTCATACTGTAGCGGGTCAGGGCTGTTCAGGGTTCTGTTTGTACAGTTATGTTTTGTTTATGTTGCCATAGCGTCGGGTGACGCCCTCACGCTGCGACGGTGTGTCCTTCCGGGGTCAGAGGGCGCCCTGTGTGTTGTTGTTGTTGTTGCCGCGCTGAGCAGTTATCTAGCGGCAGTGTTTTCTGCAAATGTTAATAAACGGCTGTGCTCCCTGGCTAGCTCACGGGAAGCAAGACCAAACGATACCTCCGTCTCCTCCTTGTCTGAGCTCGCCACATTGGTGTCAGAAGTGGGATAGCTCACCCTCGCCGTAATGGAGAGAGACATTCAGAGGCTGGAGCAAGCCGTCGAGGAGAACATTCCCCACTTGGGAAACTGGCGATGGAAGAGAGAGGATGTGAGCGGCCATGTAAGTCCCCCGACGGGTCCCGATGGCGCGAGCGCACCGCGGCGGCGGCCCGTCGCGACAGATGCTAGGGCAATGCTTCATGGGCTACCTCTGTCGACCCACACGCCGAGCCCCCAACCGCGAGCAGTTATGCCTACCACGCCAGCTAAGGTACCGAAATACAACGGGCTAACCCCGTTAGAGCCCTACCTCTCACAAGTGCGGCTAGCCGCCAGACATAGTGGCTGGAGTGAAGAGGAGACTGCTACACACCTAGCGCTAGCATTAGAGGGAGATGCACTGCAGATACTCCTTGACCTAGCCCCGGCAGAGCAGCATGAGCTCCAGGCCCTCACCGCGGCACTCGAGAGGCGATTTGGGCAGCGGCACTCCACTGATCAGAGCAGAGAGCAGCTAACCAACCGGAGCCGTCGACTGGGGGAGAGCCTGGGCACCTTTGCAGCAGACGTGTTGCTGTATGCTCGTTGTGGCTACCCGGAGTTTCCAGCAGCAGCCCGTGAGGAGCATAGCCTGCATGCTTTTCTGCGAGGACTTTTCCCAGAGCGACTACGCCAACACGTCCGCCTGGCCATGCCTCAGACCCTCCGTGAGGCACTCCTTGAGGCTGAAAGGGTCGAGCTGGTGCTCACCTCGCGACCTAACCAGCAGGTGCCCCCCGAAACTACCCCCAAATCAGAGCCGCAGACTGCGACGGGGAGGGGGAGGTCGCTGAGATGTCCCAGCTGCAACCCTCGGTGCCCCGGAGGCATCCTCATCGACCGACCGACCGACCGCTGCTACCGGTGTGATGAGCCTGGCCATGTGGCGCGTGACTGCCCAGCACCAGCCCCGAAGACCGGAACTACGCAGCCTCAGGGAAACGAGGAGGGAGCGGTGTAGCAAGGGGACCACCGCTCCAGCTTCCTGCCCCCCTCCAAGGACGATGCACAGTGGTGGGCCGAGTTGGGCACCTCAAGGGACTCTACCTGAGCTGCTGTGTTGAGGACCAGCCATGCCAGGCCCTGGTGGACACGGGGTCTACCATTTCCCTGATACAACCTGGCGTGCTCCCTGAAACATCCGGGCCACTGGTAAAGGGTTGGTTGCCCACAGACACCCAGCTGATGACAGTGACGGGGGAGAAAACTGTTATGCGGGGGAAGAAACCGTTGCGGATCCGAGTGAAGGATCTAGAGCTGGTGCATGACTTCTGGCTCACCGACATTCAAGACCAGTGCATCATTGGCCTGGATCTGCTGAGCCGCTGGGGGGCCTGCGTCGACACCGCAAAGCTGGCTATCACTCTTGGCGCAGAGACTTTTGCCCTCCAGCGCGGCCAAAAGCAGGGAGCGGGGACCAGACGAGACAGGCGTCGGGCAGCTGCCGCTCAGCAGATTTCGGATTCCGGTGGCTCCGGGTCATCTCCACTCGCCTCAGCCTCAGCCTCTCAGCCCGACAAACCTCCTTCGACCGAGACCATCGAGGCTGTTGATGACCTTTGGCAGCGCAGCAGCGTAGGCCTCAACGTCGACCAGCGCCAGCGGTTGAGGTGCCTCCTGGACGAGAATGTGGACATCTTTGCTGCCAGTGACAAAGACTGTAGGCAGACGAGTCTGGTCCAGCACACCATCGACACCGGCTCTGCTCAGCCCATCCGTCTGCTCCCACACCGGCTGCCCCTCTCAAAACGGCAGGTAGCGGAAGAGAAGATCTGTGAGATGGCTGCGGCTGGGGTGATTGAGCCGTCCAATAGCCCATGGGCGGCACCCGTGGTTCTGGTGGGGAAGAAGGATGGCAGCCTGAGGTTCTGCGTGGACTTTCGCCATCTCAATGTAGTCACCAAGAAGGACTCGTACCCGCTGCCGCGGATCGACAAGGCCCTAGATTACGTTACCGGCTCCAGTTGGTTCAGCTCCCTCGACCTACGCAGCGGTTACTGGCAGGTGGAGCTAGCCCCCGACGCAAGGCCTAAGACTGCATTCACCATTGGACAGGGGCTGTGGCAGTTCAGGGTCTTGCCATTTGGGCTCTGCAATGCGCCAGCGACGTTTGAGAGGCTGATGGAGAGGGTGCTCGTGGATATCCCTCGTAGCCGCTGCGTTGTGTACCTGGATGACCTGTTGGTGCACGGTGGCGACTTCGACAGTGCACTGTCTCACCTGAGCGAGGTCTTGAGTGCCATCCGACGAGCTGGGCTGCGGCTCAACCCCGCGAAATGCCAGCTGTTGGCGAGAGAGACCACGTTCTTGGGCCATGTGATCAGCGCTCGAGGTGTCGCCACTGACCCCGCAAAAGTGGCTGCGGTCCGGGACTGGCCGACTCCCTCGAACGTCCAAGAACGGCGGAGCTTCCTGGGCCTAGCCTCCTACTATCGTCAGTTCATCAAGGGGTTTGCGACGATGGCCAGCCCCCTCCACCGCCTGACTGACAAGGGACAGCTGTTTGGCTGGGGGGAGGCCTGTGCTGCGGCTTTTGCACAGCTGAAGGAGGCCCTCACCAGAGCCCCAGTCCTAGCCTACCCCGACCCCCGGCAACCTTTCATTGTGGACACTGATGCTAGCAATGTAGGAGTCGGGGCGGTCCTTTCCCAGCAGGACGAGGCTGGAGAACGGGTGGTGGCGTACTTCAGTCGTGCCTTGGGGCGAGCCGAGAGGAACTACTGCGTGACCCGGCGGGAGCTGCTCGCCGTAGTGCTAGCGGTGTGGCACTTCCAGCCATATCTGCATGGCTGCCGGTTCCTCCTGCGCACTGACCATGCATCTCTGACTTGGCAGACTGACTGGGCAGGTCAACAGCATGGCAACGCTGATGCCCTCTCCAGACGGCCCTGCGTAGCCGTCAAGTGCTGCTACTGCCTGCGACAGGAGGAGCGGGCCCAGGAGGTGCTGGGGGTGGCTACTGCTCAGGCCACAGCCGGCGGAGGGGGTTGGCTCCCATTGACAACGCAGCAGCTGAAGCGGGAGCAGGAGGCCGACGCGACGTTGGTTCAGGTGGGGGCCTGGCTGGAGGCGGTGCAACGCCCCGCCTGGATGGGGGTGTCGGGACAGGAGCCCGAGGTGAAGGCCTACTACTCCCAGCACAACAATCTGGAGACCCACGACGGCCTCCTGTACCGGAGATGGCGGGCCCCCGGTCAGGGCAGAGATCTCCTGCAGCTGTTGGTGCCTCGGTCGCTGCGGTTGCAGGTGCTTGAGCTGGTCCACGGCTCGGTGGGGGCAGGACACTATGGGAACGCCAAAACTCTCTGCTGCCTCAGGGGACGGTTCTACTGGCCTGGCTGTCAACGGGATGTGGAACTTCATGTGCACTGCTGTGACACCTGCATGGCACAGAAGGGCCCAACTCAACGCTCCACTGCCCCCCTTCAGCAGTACCTGGTGGGGGCCCCAATGGAAAGAGTGGGAGTGGACGTCCTAGGGCCTTTCCCAGTCACAGAGTCAGGGAACCGGTATGTGTTGGTGGCTATGGACTATTTCACGAAGTGGCCAGAGGCCTACGCGGTGCTGGACCAGAGCGCAACGACGACGGCCGAGAAGCTGGTGGAGGAGATGTTCACCCGTTTTGGGGTCCCGGCTGAGCTCCACAGTGACCAGGGGCGTAACTTCGAATCGAAGGTCTTCGGGGAGATCTGCCGGTGACTGGGGGTGGAGAAGACGAGAACCACACCGCTCCACCCACAAAGCGATGGCTTGGTTGAGCGCTTCAACCGCACGCTGGCCACCCAGCTCGCCATTCTCACCAGCCGCCACCAGCGGGATAGGGACCGACATCTGCCCCTGGTCCTTTGGTCGTATCGGACTGCGGTGCAGGAGTCCAGCCAGTGCACACCTGCCGCTCTGATGTTTGGACGGGAGCTCCGGACGCCTGTGGATCTGGTGTTCGGGTCCCCCCCCGAGCCGGAGATTGATGGTGGGCCAGAGATGGACTACTACAGGAGGCTGAGGGAGCGGCTGCAGGTGGTTCATGACTATACCCGCCAGGCCCAGGCCAGCGCCGGAGTACGACAGAAAAGAGCCTATGACACCAAGTGCCGAGGGGGGGTTTTCATGCCTGGCGACAAGGTTTGGGTGTACTGCCCGGTTCGCAAGAGAGGAGTGTCCCCCAAACTCTGCAGTCACTGGCAAGGGCCGGCGGAGGTCGTGGAGCGGCTAACAGACGTGGTGTACCGTATCCGCATGCCGGGCCCGGGGCGCATGGTGGTGTTGCACCGGGACCGGCTCTCACCGTACCGACCGCTCGCTCCGGCAGACGCCGGGGCAATCCTCCTGCCACTCAAGAGCATGCACTACATTACTCTGTTTGTGTCGGGTGACCTTGGGGTGGACCAATTTTTGGCGTAGCATGTTTTGGGGTTTAAAAGCCACAGAGACGTGGTGTTTAGAAGAAATCCATCTCAGCTGTTCCGATACTCCTGACACATACGGGATCACTATGAGTTTTTGCTTAGGCAGCAGTTGTCCTTCTCTCCTGGATTGGCTGGAGCTTTCTTTGGGCACCTTCCCAGCTCTGACAAAAGTCCAACTGGGATAACCACATTTACTCAGGGCCCTCCTGATGTGATGTTCTTCTGCTTCCCTGGCCGCTGTGTCTGTGGGGATGGTGTTTGCTTTGTGTTGTAGCATCCTGATTACACCCAGTTTGTGTTCCAGTGGATGATAAGAGTCAAACCATAATTACTGATCCGTACGGTACACATCAACTTTTAATTGTCCCCCATTGCTGATGGAAATCTTACAATCTAAGAAGGCTTACCTGCCACTTTTCTTATCTTCCCTGGTGAATTTGATGTCTTGGTCTACTGAGTTAATGTGATTAATGATCAAATCTCAGGCACGAAATTTGATTTTTGACCAGGTTTCATCCACATACTTGAACCAATGACTTGGTGGTGTTCCAGGCTAGGATAACAAAGTCCTCCTTTCCACTTCTTCCATGCACAAGTTGGCTACAATTTTTTGGGATTTACTTACCTGGATGATTGAGCATGCATCAAGACAGCAATGTGAAGAACTTTCTCCCTTTGACTGAAACCTTGTCTGGGGCCTATCCGGAGACTGAGCTGGCAGTCTCCGCCAACTCTGGGCCTCTGAAGGCTTCCACTTCTGCTTTCCTGCTTTAGCTGGGGGCTGGCCACCAGAACTTCTCCATCACCATCACTGGTCTCGCTCCCAGTCATACCACGTCTCCACTGCTGGTCACATGGCTGGCGTCCTGAACAGTTTAGTCACTGCCACTGGTCAATCTTCCCCGGCCCTAGGGTTAAGCCCTGTCTGCCACATGGGCTTGACTTTTTGTCTGCCACCTGGAGTTGAAGAAACAGACATGGGAACAGGACAGACTCAGGAGACAAAACACACTAACACAACGAAGACACACAGAAGGGGGGAGGGAGCGACACACACTGAGATGAAGACAAAGGCACAAAGGAAACCTAATGGACAAGAGAACAAGAGAACCAGAAATTACAACTAAACTCAGAACATAAGGAAAAACATGAGCATAGAAGTCCAGTGTGTTTCCTGTTTTATTTTGACAGTCCCTCATCCTGTGTTCAGTTTCGCTTCCCTCATCTCGATATGTCTATTCATTCTATCTATGTTCCCATGTGTCTCTACTTTCCCTAATCCCCCTCATGTGTATTTATGGTGTCAGTTTCCCTTTGTCTCTTGTCAGTTTGTCTGCTTTTCTCGTTTCACTTTGCAGGTTTCATGTTCAGGTCTGCTTTTGGATCCTCACCACAAACGGCATACAATCTTCCTGTGACACCGACATGTCAGCTGTCAGGGCTGCAGCTACTTTGGCTACTTTGACCATGAGCCACTCCTAATAGCTTTTAATTATCAGATTAGTTCTTAGTTGCACTGCATCCCTTAAGTAATAGGAAAAGAAATTCAACAAAGATCTAAAACAGGACCTGACAGAATCATCTGCCTCTTGTTTTCTTCTGTTTACCGACGCCTCATCAAAATAGTCTAAATGGAGGAGTGTCTGTCACGAAGCCATTCTTAAGAAAGGGAAACGGTTAGAAAAGGCTGAGGAGTGCCAGATTACACAAGAACCAGACTGTAAGCATAAAAAGCACACACAACAACAAAAACATTATAATCCAGAAACACTTCCTACATTGAAATAAACATCATCACGTCAGCACAGACTGCTACATGTCTCGCCATTACCTGCGAAAACCAGGGCCTTTCAAAGGTGGTAGTATTGAAAGTCGTGTTTGGCTTTGTGACTTTCTGTGTAGTTCCTGGGATACTTAGAACTTTGATTGCTGTTTTGACAATAATTTATTTTCATGCACATGCTGTTTTTCTTTTTGCACAGTAATAACTATTTTTGTATTTACTGCAGTTTTTAAAAATTTGTGTATCTCAAAAATGAAATTATGAAGATACCACAACTTTTTTGCATTTACATTTTTGAGGCATACACCTCTGAAATTTCTGCAAAAAAACTTGTAAAAAAATGTTTTCAATTTCTTTGTAGATTATTGTACTTTTTAGCAGTTTGTGTAGTTACTATGTACTGTACTTAATGGGGATATAGCAACTTGAAATGCTTCTAAAAAAAATGGCACTACAGCAGAGGTGGTGTTAAAGAGGAGGTTCAGAGGAAGCAGGAACTTGTTACCATCATAGGTAAATCCGGTCAGAATGAGAATCGCTTACAGGTTTCTCATTTTATTCGAATAATCAGTATTGAGAACACACATGGTAAATGGCCTGTATTTGTATAGCGCTTTACTAGTCCCTAAGGACCCCAAAGCGCTTTACACATTCAGTCATCCACCCATTCACACACTGGTGATGGCAAGCTGCATTGTAGCCACAGCCACCCTGGGGCGCACTGACAGAGGTGAGGCTGCCGGACACTGGCGCCACCGGACTCTCTGACCACCACCAGTAGGCAACGGGTGAAGTATCTTGCCCAAGGACACAACAACCGAGACTGTCCGAGCCAGGGCTCGAACCGGCAACCTTCCGATTAGAAGGCGAACTCCCAACTCTTGAGCCACGATCGCCCCACATGGACTAACTCTGAAAAGAAACAAAGTATGATTTAAGTCACTCATTAACTTAAAATAATAAGCGAACTCAGGAGACCCCCCCCCAAAAAAAACTCACCTCAGCTGCCGCCCCATGTGGGAGTGAAGAAAGAGTGAGCTGTAGGTGAGTGCAGTCATTATACAACGTGTGATATTGAAATTGTGATCTTATTTTATCATTATGTTAATATATCACAAGGTTTAGTTAGCTTTGCACAAAAATAGACCCTACTTTATATTTTCTTACTCTTACTCTTTTCCTGGAGTATTTTTTAAAAGTAGTATTTGTACTTCTTAAGTACAGAATGTCTGTACTTTTGCCAACTCTGCAATACAGCATGCAAAAATGTAAAGATAAGCTCTCGTGGACTTGTTCTATGTTGGGCTTAAAGTGTGGAGGCTCTGTCATTCAGCCAATGGTGTTGAGGATCTTGATTTTGCTATATCATGAAATACCATCTGGAAAGTGTCTAATTGGCAGCAGCTTCATTTTCCAGGATGGCAGTGATCCCATACCTCTACCTAAACATTACTGAAGCAGTTTGGGATCATCTTGACAAAAAACAGCCAGCAGCAGGAAGTGCTTTGAATATCCTTGAAGAAGCCTGGAGAACTATTCCTGAGCAATATTCAGAAGTCGTTGTAAACTTATTGTTGTTGTATTTCCATTTTGCACATGTTAAAATAAATCCCTAGATCTAGTTTCTATTTTATATACAAAACAAAGGGCTAGCTCAGGAATATTGCACAGTATTTACTCTATATATAGTTGGATTTAGCATAAGCTGTGAAGGCAGTCCAAAAAGTCCTCAAGTCTGCATGATCTCTAATGGTAAACAGGAGACAAATAAAAGTCAGATAAAACTGTTGGAGACAATAACTCAACCATCTGCTTTCAAGTTTTCACTAGTTATTTTTGTGTGGCTACTTTGTGATTCAGAAGTGATTGCATGTCAGCATGCAAAGTGATTAGTTTCACAGTTGGATGCACCCTCAGTCATCATGGTTTAAAAAAACAAACAAAAATGGCAACCGTTAAATTGCTCAACTTTGTTTTTTTCAAAAGGAGTTCATAAACACTTGAACAGTCTGAGGAGAAGTTTCCTTTAAAAGCAGCAAAGACATCGCCAATCATTTCTGCTTTCTGCAGCACTTACAATTTATATTTGATACAGCACTGCTAATTTTTTATGGTTACTTTTGATTCAGAAGTGATAGCATACCAGCACGCTATGCATACAGAGTGATCTCACAGTTGAACGCACTCCTGCTTATCATGCTTTAAAAAAACAAAGATGACAACGGTAAAATTCCAGAACTCCATTTTTCAAAACAGCAGTTTATGAACCAGTGTACAGTCTGAGGAGGAGAAGTTTGCCTCGAAAGAACTTTAATGCAGAAAGCAACAACATCATCAATCACTGCTGCTTTGTGCAGCAAACCCCTTTCTGCCAGAGAGACATCTGTATGTATTAACCCTCATGTTGTGTTCATCTCATGTAAAGAATTTTGTGTTCCTGATCAAAAATGAGTTTTCTTATGTCCCTGAGACCTGCAATCATCTCCAGAACCACAAACTTCACTTGATTCAGTAGAAGCCTACATGTTCCAGGCATAACTTGTCCTGGGATCACATTGTTGCCCATATGTTTATGCCATATTCACAGTGCTTTCTAGGCATGTACTATTTGAAAGGGCAGCGTTCCCTACAAGCCACCAGATGCACATCCACTGTGACGTTTGGACGTGGGATATACATGAGTGGCTGGCAATTTGTTCTGTTGACGACGTCCTGTTCCTTTATCATGGTTGTCAAAGCGAATCACCTGCAACAACATGTAAAATTTCTGGAGTGAGACAGTGACCTGGAAAATTTCCGACCAGACTCTGCAGACTCTGCAAACTACCAGCAGAATCATTGATTATTGTCTTTGTGGACAAAGTTGTGGAATCTTAGTCTGATCAACTACATTTGTTTTAGGAGGTGAAGCTTTGAAATCGAAACTTGTGTAATTTGTGGTTTCAAATTGTGTCCAGAACAAAACATGAGGGTAAAAAGCGGGTTCCCTGGAAAGACAGGTATATACACGCACACTGCAGAATAAATTTTATAGTTATCTGTGTGGGTGTGGAAAGAAGAGGACTGGGTCTTTCTTCTTTGGTAAAAGTCAGTCCTCACTAAGCTGCACGTATTGAACGAACATCATGCTCTGCTTCTTTCTATTGGTACGTATTACATTTTCTTTTTTGATACAATCCGGTATCTGGTTGAATCTTGTGTGACCTAATGGAACTAAAGATACTTTTGATAATGTTTTCTGACATTTCTTAAAATTGATTTAAAGTTTTTCATGAGTTTTAAAAATCAGTCTGAAGTGTTTTTGTGTATTTCTCCAGAATTTCTTGTGTGTGCATCTTATCAGATCTAGTTTACCAGCCACAAAGGAAGCTCATTTTTCCACTCACATAAATTACTTATATTTTAAACTCGATTCCTGTTTTGTCTTCCAGGTTTATTGTTTGTCATGTGCAACAACTTCAGAGCTGCTGAGCCGTCACAGAAGAGCGTGGATTATTGACTCCTTTGAGATTGAGGAGGGCCATCGAGGCCCCTTCCCATATAAGTTGGGCGAGGTGAGAAATTCAACCAGAGAAAGCTTCCAATTTTACCTTTAGTGCTACCTATGTTTTGGTGTGAGCCACTTTTCTTTGTATTGGCTGTTCAGATGCTTACATTTTCTTGAATATAATCAGAATCAGCATACTTTATTAATCCCTGAGGAAATTTTGCGGGTTGATTATAGATAAGGTGATTATAAATAATATCAAAAATGTTGACTGAAATATTACAGAGTAGAAAAGAAGGATATAACTATCGCAGTGTTTACAGTGTATGGAGGAGTTGTACAGGGAGATGGCCGCAGGTGTGTGGTCGTTCAGTGGTGCTTTTTGGTAATCTCAGTCCTCACTGAACCTGCTCCTGTGACTAGCCAACATGTCATGGAGTGGGTGGGAGGTATTATCCAACATTGTCTTAATTTGGACAACACTACAGGACTAAATGGCACTTGTGTTGTTGTATTAAAAGCTCCAGAAAAAAATATATTTGAGAAACTCAGCAGCAATGTCACTTTCTAGAAACCATGACCAATTATTCCAGTTTCCAGTTATGACCAACTAAAAAAAATTCCTTTTTGTAAATAGTTTCATCTTTTATACATTCTTCATTTTCTTTATTTTCTTTTTGTGGCATAAATAGAACAGTGAATTTAGTTTATGGGCGTACGCTAATTTGAATGCAATTACCACAAAATACTGTTACTATGAAAAAACAGTAAACTGATAAGCTGTCTTGACAGTCACATTCCTGTGACACCTGCACATCATTTTATTTAATCATGTTTTTCATTGTCAAAATTTACCAGCGACGCATTCAAATCATAACTCCAAAATTTGACCTTACAAAAATTTGCTGTTGTGTTGTAGGTGAATATTGACAAGAAATATCCAATATACTTTGAACTGCAAGGACAAGGGGTGGATGAGGAGCCGACGGAAGTCATCTCCATTGACAAAGAGTTTGGTGTGTTGTACGTCCACAAGGCCGTGGACTATGAGGAGTGGCAAACACTTGAGGTTAGAATCAACAAATGCTAAAGACCAACATGTAGTGATGCCGCAGAATTTCAAACTATTTATGTGTTCTGTGGGGGAAAAGATGATTTTTAGATTTTGCTACGTTTCTGTCAGGTAATCATGAGGGGGTTTACCTGATTTGATACTTTTGATGTGCAAAAAAGCTGAAAACATCTTTGAAACATTTTAAACTTTTTCTCACAGAACTGAAAAATATCTGTTTTATCATTTCTCACACTACATCCCCAATGTCCATGTATTTAATCATGTTTGTCTTTATATTGTAAGTAACTCTTTTTGATATCTTTTGATGTCTAGCTAAGACTTAAGGCCAGAAAAATGGACGAATCAATTGAAACCAGGTTAGGAATTCTGATTTCTGTAAAGGACATCAATGACAATCCACCACGCTTTGAGAGGGATCTGTATGAGATTAACCTTCCTCAGGAATCCACACAACGTAAAATAAAAAAAAAACCCTACATAAATGCTTCTTCCTTTGAATTGAATTACATGCTGATTATTGAATACACCGAGTCATATTTAGTTTGAGTTATTATTTCCCGACAGGCTCCAATCTTTTGAAAGTGCACGCTACTGACATAGACAAGAGCGAAACACTAAACTCAACCTTCCACTATGAAATCAAATCTGTGTCTCCAAATGTTAGAGACACTCAATTCTTCATTGATGAGTCTGGATACATCTCATTCAAAGGATGTTTAAATTATCAGGTAAGAGACTCTTTTGTTGATATGTCAGGAGTACAAAACACTTTAAAGATGAGTAAGAAGAACGGAGGTATTTCCTGTTTGGCTAGATCTGTAACTGATAAGACAAAGTAAAACTTACTGCAGTATTTAAATGCGCATGCTTACTTTGACCACTGTCTGATGTTTGTAAAGATTGTAACAGTGCATGAACAGATGCATGTGGGTTTTAAGGCATAATAAAAAGCATTCCTGTAATACATTGAAATATCACTCAACTTTTTCCACAATGGTCCAACTCCTTTGGGAGGAAATGAAGAGGATACACTAGTATGAATACTTTAATACTATAATCCTGTACTACATAAAATTGCCAGTAAGCTACATTTGGTGACAAGTGGTCCAACTCCTTTGGGAAGAAATATAGAGAATAGTATTAATTCTTTATTCTTCTTTTAGTCTGTTAATGTAAAACTCTTCCTTTGCTTGTGTTAAGGTGGCTGAAAAGTTTACAATAGTGGTGGAGGCCAAAGACCACGGTGAAGTAGTCAAACTGTCCAGTTCAACCATTGTTGTCGTTCATGTAGGGAATGGCAACAACCACCTTCCAGTCATCAGCGGTCAAACGGTAGGCAGTCAGTTGGTGTTGCAAACTCCAAACAGCACCAGTTTCAGCAGTTTCACACCTGTAACCTGATACTGATGTGTAGTGTATACAGAACTATTAAGTGAAACTTTAATTTTTGATGAACCACTTTAACAGGATAAGCTCAAAAAAATCAAAGGTTAAAAAAGGGATAAATTAACAATAAATCATATTTATGTTGCATCACAATCTGTTTAAGGCCTAATAAATTGATGTAGTTACCTTGTTACATCTGCCATGGAGGTTATGTTTTTGGTACTGCTCACATTCTTACATTCTGATAGTTTGAAAAGTTTTGAATGAATTCTTATAAATCTTTGTAGGGTGTGGGGTCATGTTAACAACATGTAGAACGGACCTTATAAAGATTTAAAATATTACACTGTGTTAAACCTCTGACCTCTTCTTCAAGGTCAGTTGAGTGATCTAAAGGTCACAATGACAATCCTGCTACACAAAGGTATTTAGAACTGTTTCTTACTGCCATTCTTTGTACTGACGGCATATAGGGAACATTATTTTGTAATTTTCACGTAACTTTGGATCTCTGACCTTTTTTCAAGGGCAAATGAGGTCAGACCTTTATAAAAGGTCTTTTATCTTTCAAACAAAATTATTTAGATTAAAAATTTCCTGTGTTTTAGGAAATGATATTGGTATATCTGTATCCTGAATATCACATCTTAGTTTGTATCTAAATATCATGTCACAATTGACCTCTGACCTCACTGTCATGTTCACTGGAATAAACTGGAGTTAGTTCATGTTTATTTACAGTGAAATAACCACAAAGTGCTATATACAAATGTGTGATTGGGAAATGGGGGTCCAGGGGAAAGTGAAGGTCTGCACAGTGAAAAGTGCATTGAGAGGTGAAAACAACAGGAGCAAAAGTCAGAGCTTCACTAACTAGAGAGTGCAACGATCCAGTGAAGACTGCCAGGTGAGCACATGAGTCACAGGTAAGCTCATTTCAGGCAGGTGCATGTAGCCTAAGGTGGGAAGCCACAATGAGTACCACACTGTAATATGAAAAAAACAAAAAAACAAACAGAAAGCAAGAGGAGGGAGAGCGAAAGAGAAAGAAAACAAACCTCAGCAAAGAGTTGGGGAGAACAGAAGGGACAATAACATTCACATGTGGTTTTCATTCACGTTAACCCTGAACTGTGTTCTATCTTTAAACAAAGTATTGTCCAGAGAAAGCGAATGAGCTGCCTAGTTAGTCAGAAATATACTGTAGTGTAATATTATATAATAAGCTCGAGTTATTCATCTCCAATAATTTACAAATCAGTCCCTATTATCCATTAGAATCAGAGAAACTTTATTAATCCCAGAGGGAAACTGAGTTGTCATAGCAGCAAATATACAATAAGAAACAAGCACTCATATAAAATGAGTGTAGAAAAAGAGTTATGACTGATACATATTAAGATAAATACAGGGATATAGGTATAAATATACATATAAATATAAAAGGACAAGTATGTGTACAAATACGTCATGGTGTACAAATGTGACAGGGGTGCATTGAGGTGTGATGAATTCTGTTCCACATGTGTGAATCTGACCTAAGTGGATGAATTACACAAGCTGATAGCAGTGGGAAGGAACGAGCTGCTGTAACGTTCCCTCAGACAGCGAGGTTGAAGGAACCTGTTGTTGAAACTGCTCTTTAGATTGTCCAGTGTGTTATGGAGGGGGTGGGAGTCATTGTCCGTGATTGCCAGCAGACTTACCAGCATTCTGTCACTGATCTCCTCCAGGGTGGTGAGCTTCATTCCAACAACAGACTCTACCTTCCTGAGTTTTTTCTTTGCTTTGGTACCTGCACCCCAGCGCGCCACAGCAAAGAAAATGGTGCTTGCAACAGCAGACTGATTAAACATATAGAGCAGCCTGCTGCATACATTGAAGAATCTGTTGGCAGACCACTCCAGCTTGTGATCCAGTTAAACTCCCAGATACTTGCAGGATGTGACTGCTTCAACATTAGTCCTACCAATGCAGACAGGGGAGGGTTGGGATCTGTTTCTACCTACTCCTACATAATTTTGGTGTAATCAAAGTAAACATCTGTCTTGCTAACCTTATCTGACTGTCTTCGCTTATGTGACAATTAGACGTTATTATTATTATAGTTAGAGGCGCTCGAGTGCTGCCTAAGCAGTCGTTTGTCACATATTACCTGTAGTGTTTAAGGCGCTCAGGTATTGAGGCAACCAGCCAGTACGCTGCCTATCTATTGATCTCACCAGATGGTGTCAAAAGTCTGACATTATTAGCAGTATTTATTTCATTTAAATGTTGATAACAAGTGACTCCATATGTATAAGGCGAGAGTTCAGGTTCATTGTTTTTCTTCATTGTTGCTAACTAAACGTGAGATTCTTAAGACATTAACTTTTTAGTATTCTTGCGATCACTCTGCAGATAAAAGCAGCCATGGCTCATTTTGCTGCAGTACAAATTTCTATTAGTACATTTAATAAGAACAAAGAAAACAAAATGAATATATATAAGACATAATACTATTCTCTTAAAAATAAAAAATGCTCTGAGAGCTTCTTCTTATTAACCCTACTTCATGTAACCACCAAGTAATTATTTTATAAAATGATTATTTGTTACCAGGACTATAACCATTGTTAATAGACCACACTGACTCTATGACTGCATAAATAATAACATCAGCAAAGATAAAGAAGGGCAAATGTATATATTTCAAAATTGTGAACTATCACTGGAAAGTTCTTCTACAGGTTTATACACCCTGTATTCAAACCACAGGGCACTGGTAAAGTGAAGGAGCTTGAGACTGGGGTCTCTCCTCTGAGGCTGCACGTGACAGACAAAGACACCCCCCACACCTCGGGATGGAGAGCCAGATACACCATACATGGTGATGAGGGAGAGAACTTCAAGATACTAACAGACTTAGAGACTAATGATGGGATCCTGACAGTAGTTGAAGTAAGTGGTGTTTGACTACATGCCATACATTACAGTGACACCCAGTTTCTCTGTAATTACTTTCTCAACGTCTCTGTAATTAATATATATTTGTCAAACCTGCTTTTTGGGCTAACAAAGATTATACTCTTATATAATGATGCTGACAATATTTTTTGAATTTCATAAATGATAATTTACTGATTTTTTTTAACAACTGTTAATTTCAGCCTTTAGACTTTGAGAATGGGGCGCAGAGGGAGCTGCTGATCTCAGTGGAAAACGAGGCACCGTATTACCCCTGTAAAGTAAAAGAGAGGACGTCCTCAGGCCTCTGGAAAGTTGACACCATTAAAGGCCATGATCCCTCTGGTGCAGCTGAACCCCAGTCTGTAAAAGTCACCATTGATGTGGAGGATGCCAACGACCCTCCTAAATTCAGCATGACGGTGAAAGAGGTCGCGGTGATGGAGAACGTACCGGCTGGAACCTGGGTGGATAAAGTGACGGCTGTGGATCCTGACTCCAGTCGTGCAAAAGACTTTCTGTAAGGGATGGTTTTACAGTTTCTCAATTAATTTGGTGCAATTCTCACATGAGAAACGTCATTATCTAAACTCTCAAAAAATCAGGAATGGGACCACCATCTCCTTCCCAAGTGTTGGGGGAAAAAGGCAGCTGATAACCTAAAGACACTTCAAATGGCAACAGCCTCATGGCAGAGGAAGTGAGCGTGCTGTGAGCTTGACCCAAATGACCTGAGAGCTCCAGGACGCAGGATTTTGAGATGTGACACACAGGAGGGCAGTCTTAAGGTTTATCTGAATTTTGCCCCTAGCGCTTTAAAAAAGTTGGCACATTGTCAAAAAAAAATGTCAGCTGGAAAACCATAAAGACGGAAAACGTGGTTAACCATTACCTGTGCAGTCTCAGAGGTGTAGGGAAGTTTCAGACGTTCTATGAAGTGGGCTGCTTTAGACTACCAATCATGGTTAGAATGCTGGTGTTGCCCTCAGAGGGGGATAAACCATTAACGATATCTACCACGATATGAGGCCAGGGGTGGCCAGTTAAGGGCAATGGGAGCAGGCGGGGAGGCAGGAGGCCGAGAGTGGGATTTACCGTGGGTTAAACCGAGCAGGATAAGAGGAATTTGCGAGCATCCTTATTTAAGGTGGGCCACCAAAAGGTCTGCCTCAACATAAAACTCTTGTAAAACCTGGGACCTACCAGCTGGTGGAACAAAGGTGCGATTGGGCGGATCCATGCCAGGATCAGGCTCGCTAAGATGGGCTCACTTTACCTGGTCCATTATTTCCCAAGTCAACATTCCCACTACTACGCAAGAGGGAGGCAGAATTGTCGCAGACATTGACGTGCTGTGCTCTGCTGGTCTCTAGCACAAACTAGTGTGAGAGGGAGTCGAGCTTTTTAAAGTCACTTTTCTGCTTTGACAAAAAGTTTATTTTCGATCTTGGGCTGCAGGACTTGCCTGACATGGTCCTTGTGTTGCTGCAAATACCTGGAAAAATAAGAGAAGTGAAAGTTACTGTTCTGCTTTAATAATTGCACCAAATTGACTGAGAAAAATTGTAATTAACATTAACTGAAAGTTGCTCTGAAGCTGTTCAGTTCTGTCTAAGTGCACTGAATCTGTCCACAGGTACAAGGTAGGAAATGATCCTGCTGGCTGGGTGACGGTGGATCCCCTCACAGGAAACATCACAATGATAAAGACGCCCGACAGAGAATCTCCACACATTGTTAACGGCACCTACACCATCTTAGTGTATGCAGTTGACAAAGGTAAACACACACTCTGACTTTTAAAACACAAACAAAACAAATCTAAAAAAACAGCTTTTTTTTTTTTTACTACATTTCTTGCATCTTGGACAGGTATACCACCAATGACAGGAACAGCTACACTACATATCCATGTGTCTGACAAGAATGACAATGTGCCACAGCTATTAGTGGACAGCCTGGATGTGTGTGTGTCTGATGCCCCCACAACCACCAACATCGAGGCCTTTGACCCAGATGAAGAACCTTATGGAGGGCCTTTCATTTTTGAACTGTTGGGAAATGTTGAAGGAAAATGGAGACTGAATCCTGACTATGGTAGAAACATCCTTCGTGTATTTAGTGACATATTACAGAAAAACAAGCACAAAAGCCAGAACTCCTAAAGTATCCTATCATTTCCTGATCTTTTCTTCAAGGTTACACAGCTGGTCTGGTGAAGGAGCCCGGTGTGCTCCCTGGTCAACACACAATTCATCTAAAGATCTCCGACATGCAGGGCGCATTTAAAGTTTACAACCTCAGTGTGACTGCATGTGGCTGCACTTTGACACCAAACTGTCGAATTCGCCAGAAATCTGAAATAAAACTTGGCCCTTATGCTTCATTCATGATCATTTCTTCACTTTTACTTCTTCTGTGTAAGAAACACACCGTTTACTTTAGTGTAGGAGAACTGTGATATGTGTGCTAACATCTCTAAGAACCCAGTATAAGTTTTATTTTACTCTTTGACAGTTCTGCTGCTGCTGGCACTCAGCATCTCGTCCAAAAGAAAGTTTATCACTATGGAGCCTGAAGATTGTTCAGGAGGAATCCTCCTCCAATCAAACACTGAGGCACCAGGAGACAACTGCGAGGTCACTGTTTAGAAACATTTGCATCCATGCCAAAGACCCATTTTAAGGCAAATATCATTAAACCATTTCTTTTTCTTTAGATTTTTGTCACTATTATCGAAAAACCAGTTTGTATGGAGCAATATAGTCAATCTAATTTCCATATTCCACTGAATGGGCGGAGAAATGGAAGACATTCAGCAAGGGTGACTTTTGGCAGTTTTCACAGCTTAAACTCACAACCTAGGGTAGGTCATTCTTCCATGGAACATGTACTTTTGTGAAGCATCCCTTGAGAGTGTGATAAACAGAATCCTCTATAGTTCAACTCCTGGTGTTGTCATCCTTTTCAACATGAAATGAAGCAGAGCTTCATCCACTCACCACATCAGAATGTAAGAAGAGAAAGCCTGTCCCACCATTCCAGCTACACTGGGAACCAGGTTGTAAACACGCACTGAATATTGAGGATGTCTTACAAATGGATCTTAAAATAATAACTATATCTTTGTGTTCTTCAAATTTCAGTCAAACTGGACCTCTGGCTGTGACAGCAGCAATCAGGTAGAACAGCAGACATTTGTGTTTGTAATTTTTACTTTGAAGTCAGAGATGAAGAAATGTGTGAACTTTTTGTGTGCAGTTTGAAGACATGGGCAATATGAGCATCCTCCAATCACAAAACTTGAGCTGTGCTACGGAGTCTAATGACATGCAGCTTCATCAGGTTGGTAGTCTTAAGTATGTCACATCTCCTATGTTGCGTTTTTAAAGATGTATGAGCTTGTACTATTAAAAAAATCACTGTAGGCATATTTGCCTTTGACATGTTCCACCTTTTACAGAAGCTAACATTGTTCCAGGAGAAAAAAGGGGACTCACTGGATGATGAGCTTCACATCTATGCAGTGGAGGGGAACTCAGACACCACCTCAGAGCTGGAAGCAATCAGTATTTCTGAAGAGGGTTCATTTCAGGACGCACTGGAAGATCTGGGTCCAAAGTTTCACCAACTGGCTTCTACATGCATGACAGCCAAGCACACCACTTTATGATCATTTCTTCAAGGTTACACAGCTGGTCTGATGAAGGAGCCCAGAGTGCTCCCTGGTCAGCATGCAATTCATCTAAAGATCTCTGACATACATGCAGCATTTGATGTTTGCAACCACAGTGTGACTGCGTGTGGCTGCACTGTGACACCAAACTGTTGAATTCGCCAAAACTCTGAAATAAACATTGGCCACTATGCTTTTTAATGCATGACAGTTTCTTCACTCTTACTACTTATATGGAAGGAAAATGGCATTTGCTTCCCCATAGGAGGATTGTGATAAACACTACCACTCAAAAGTTTGGACACACCTTCTCACTTAATGGTTTTTCTTTATTTAATGACTATTTGCTTTGTAGATTCTCACTGAAGGCATCAAAACTATGAATGAACACATACACAATTGTGTAGAAAACAAAAAAGTTTGAAATAACTCAAAACATATTTTAAAGATTTTAGATTCTTTGAAATAACCACCCTCATCCCAAACCATCTGATTGAGTTTAGGTCAGGTGACTGTGGAGGCCAGGCCATTTGGCACAGCACTCCATCACTCTCCTTCTTGGTCAAATAGTCTTTACACAACCTGGAGGTGTGTTTGGGGTCATTATCCGATTGAAACAAAATGATGATCCAACTAAACTAAACCGGATGCCATGTCGCTGCAGGAGCCCACGGTGGGAACCATGCATGTGGATTCTGAAATGCACCATTCTACACAAGGAGAGAAATACTTTTGTCCATCCATCCATCCATCCATCCATCTTCCACTTATCTGATCCAGGTCACTGGGGCAGCAGTGTTGGTTTCTTTACTCTACGTCTTTCTTCATATATCAGATAACCTGAAATCTAATATCCACTGACAATGATGGCACCCACGAGGCAGAACACCAGAGAGTTGTTTTTATTTCTTCTTCTTCTGTATTTTTTTCCTTTGTAACTTTAAGACCAGAGCTGAATAAACTTGATTTTTTTGTGTGCAGTTTGAGGATTTGGGCATTATGAACTAGTTCGACAGAGTCATTTCACATAAGATAACAGGTAAGATAACCTTTATTAGTCCCACACGCGGGGAATTTGTTAATTTGTCCTCATGCTGCCTCATAAGGTTGGTAGTCTTTTTAGTATGTCTGCTACACTGCATTACTATCATTTCCTCCCAGAGTAGTTAATTAGATCATTGTACACAAAATTTACTATTAGATTATTGTATTACAGGTATAGTCTTTGCGTATTATAGGAAAACTTGTGTAACTTATGTGATTCTTGCAAGAAATCTGCTGTCATTCACACAAACAAGTCTTAAAACCCAGATGCACTATTTTAATGAATGCACTGTTAGAACCTGCATGCATGAGACAGTGCTCAAAGCAAGCGTGTGCATTTGCTTTCTGCAGTAAGTTGAAATTTGTTTTGCATATTTTTCCACACTTAAATGTGTCAGTCCTGTGTGGGAAAAGTAACTGCCCCCTAAATATAACTGGTTGAGTCACTGTTGGCAGAAACTGCAACTCCAATCAAGCATTTGTGATAACTTTCAATGAGTCTTGTACATTACTGTGAAGGAATTTGGCCCCTTCCTTCAGCCACACTACATGCTTTTTGAACATGAACAATGCTTTTTAAGGTCATGCTAAAGCCTCTAAATCTGCTTTCAGTCTGGACTTTGACCAGACCACACCATAACCTTGATTTTGTTTCGTTCTTTGTGCCATTAGGATGTGAACTTGCTGTTGTGTTTTGAATCATTGTCCTGCTGCATAACTGAAGTTATGTGCACGTGACCTTCAGGGCATAAACTGATGGCCGTACATTCTCCTTCAGGAGTTTCAGGTAGAGAGCAGAACTCATGTATGATGTAAACAGAATTGGTTCTAGCACGGAGCCTTTGTGTGTGAAGAGGACTCTCCATTTACATGAACAAATTGGAGTATATTAGATAGATATGATTCAAACCATTGCAGCGTAGTACATTTAATTCCTACGACATGCTCTAATGTCTAATGTCTATAGTCAATAGTATCAAACAGCAGAACAAGAACAGAGATGAATCCATTGTCAGAGGTGATAATAAGATCATTTATAACCATCTCTAATGCTGTTTCTGTACTATGATGAGCTCTGATGTTAACTCAGTAGGATCTACCAGCAAAAAAGAGTGAATACCAATGGTTTTGACCTGTACCTTATGATACGTCTGTGAGATATCTTGGTGAATGCTCAATCATCCAGGTAGGAAAATCCCCAAAAGATGATTCTGTACATCTGGATGTTTCCAGTAGGAGAAATATTTTGTCACTGAGTGGTGAATTGTCACTTTATTCAGTACAGCACCGTTGATTTTATGTGACCTCTTCATGATTAAGAGGTTAATAGTGTGCAATGTGATTAGTTTCAAAGTTGGATCCAACCTCAGCATGTCAGAGGGCTGTGGCGGCAGACCTTGTGTTAATACTGTGGACCAAAAGGAAGATGCTCGAGGCAGGAAATGAACAAAAAAACGAGCCGTTTATTGAGGCTGAGAAAAACATGCAAAACAAAGGGCAAACGGGAACACTAAGAACATGGAACATGAAAACCTGGACTTGGGAAAGAAAACCTGAAACGTGAACTATTGATAAGCATGATAAGCAGATGACCTGACGATGAACAAAGGCTAAAACACAGAATATATACAAGCGAAGTGGAAACACATGGGGAACACAGCTGGGATGAATAGACATAATGACACAGAGGAAGCAAAACTAAACACACTGAACATAGGACGAGAGACTGTCAAAATAAAACAGGACTCACACTGAAACACAGACTAAGACACGCGGTTTGACACGGCGCCGGAGGAAAGAAGCAGGCATGGGGATGAGACAGACAGAAGAGATACAGAGGGTGAGAGACATGACGGGCTGGCGAGAACACACATGACAGACAGGGGAGACATGGAATGAAACACAAGGAGGGGGACATGGGAACAGGAAAGCAGAGATGAAACACAAGGGCATGACTAGGACTAGTTTGTTCTAGATTTAATTCACATTTTATTTCCAGTTTTTCTGCCCGTTTTAAATTTCAGTGTGATCATTGTTGTCACGTTCTGTTTTAATAACACCAAGTACTGTATGTGTTTGACTCTTTGGCACAAAGCCATGAGGTTAAATGTCTCACGTATTTCAAGTTTTTTAAAAACTCTACTTCAGGGAATCCTCGATCACCAGACGGGGGTGTGTATCACTAAAGGATTCTGAAGCAATCACAGTTTGCAGAGACTTTATAATTTTGGTTCGATTCCCAGGATCAAATGCCGAAAAAGCGGGAAGATAATATCTTCTTTACACATGAGTGATGATTTTTGAGTGAATACACACTGAGGGTCAGTAACTATAAAGCATTTGAAAGGCAAGATCAAAGCTGGCATTGTTCAGTTACTATAAAACGTTCGTGACGTATTAAAGGTTATGAGGCTTCTTCCGTGGAAAGGCAGGTATGAAACCACACACACAGACTGCATTTTGCACTTGTGTATGTGGGTGTGGAAAGCAGAGGACCGGGTCTCTTTACTCTGAAAAAGTCTGTCCTCACTCACTCTGAGCTGGATATACTGAACAAGAACCATGCTCCGCTTCATCCTGTTGGTATGTAACATTTCTGTTACATTTTATTTCTTATAAAACTATGTGCTGATTATGTGAGCAAATCTTGTGTGCCGATCTCGTCATCTATCATATGGCCACATAATGACAGATGACAGATGCAACGTGACAGATGTTATCTGAAATCTTCTTATAGACAACAACAAAAAATCCTCCAAAATATATTTTTCTTTTAGTTTTTAGATTGCTTAAAATGGAGTTAAGGGTTTGTCAGGGACTTCCTTTTGAAATGGTTTCATTTTTCTTATCATGCTAAATGCCTTTGCATGTCAATAGAAATATGTGTGTGCGCTCACCTTATCAAAACCTGTTTACCAACAAAGCAGGTACATAAATTAAAGCTACAACCTTTTGCCATACCTTAACATTCCTGCTTTGTCTTTCAGGTTTATTGTTTGTCAAGTGCAACAAACTCAGAGCTGTTGAGCCGTCACAGAAGGGCGTGGATTATTGATTCCTTTGAGATTGAGGAGGGCCATCCAGGGCCATTCCCATATGAGTTGGGCAAGGTGAGAAATTCAAGCAGAAAATGTCCATTTCCAAATTTCATAAATAAATAATGACAAATCCGAATGACATATTTTTACTTTGGACTTGGTGTTGGCTGCCCATTTTGTATGACATTAGCTGTAGAAATGTAGAACATCGCTTGAATGTAATGGAAATAAGCATACAGCATTGTCCATTTATGATCAGTTGCTTAAAAAAGAAAAATCCACTAACAGTGTACAAGCAGTTTTGTGTTTCAAATGTGTATTTTGTCCTCTCTTTCTTTCTTTAGTATACAAAAATAATCAATTAAATTTTGGGAGGAACTTTCATTTTAATGTAATTGCCAGAAAATACCCGTAGTATCCACCATAACTGACCTCACGGACATTTGCTGTTGTGTTGTAGGTGAGTGTTGATAGGGAATATCAAATATACTTTGAACTGCATGGACAAGGGGTGGACGAGGAGCCGATGGGAGTCATCTCCATAGACGAATACTCTGGCATGTTGAACGTCCACAAGGCCGTGGACTATGAGAAGTGGCACACACTTGAGGTTAGAATCGACACATGTTAAACTCCAACATGTAGCGATGCCGCAGAATTTCTGTTCACAGTGACCATGAAAAAATCTGTTATTGTGGAGTCGTCACTGTTAATAGGTTTGCAGGACAAACAAATTAGAGTTCTAATCAGATTATGTATTATCCTCTGTAAATATGAGGTTTTCCCTGATTTCATACACGATATGTAAAATATTGACACTAAAACATCTTTAAAGCACATTTTCTTGTGAGAGAACTGAAAAATATTTGTTTTATCATTTCTCACACTACATTCCCAATGTCCAACAATTTATCATGTTTGTCTTTATACTGTAACTAACTCTGCATGATATCTTTTGATGTCTAGCTAAGATTTGAGGCCAGAAAAATGGACATATCAATGGACACCAGGTTAGGAATTGAGATTTCTATAAAGGACATCAATGACAATCCACCACGCTTTGAGAGGGATCTGTATGAGATTAACCTTCCTCAGGAATCAACACAAGGTAAAAGTAACAAACAAGCAAACAAAAAATGCTCCTTGATTTGAACTTAATTACACAGTGATTATTAAATATGCTCGTTAGCTTGAGTTATTATTTCCCAACAGGCTCCAATCTTTTGAAAGTGCACGCTACTGACATAGACGAGAGAGAAACACTAAACTCAACCTTCCACTATGAAATCAAATCTGTGTCTCCAAATGTTAGAGACACTGAACTCATCATTGATGAGTCTGGATACATCTCATTCAAAGGATGTTTAAATTATCAGGTAAGAGACTCTTTTGTTGATATGTCAGGAGTACAAAACACTTTAAAGATGAGTAAGAAGAACGGAGGTATTTCCTGTTTGGCTAGATCTGTAACTGATAAGACAAAGTAAAACTAAGCATTTATGCAGATATGAATACTTGCTTTGAGTGCTTTCTCATGTGTGCTTTTGTTCCAATGAGCAAATTATCTTCCTGTACTACATAAAATTGCCAGTAAGCTACATTTGGTGACAAGTGGTCCAACTCCTTTGGGAGGAAATATAGAGAATAGTATTAATTCTTTATTCTTCTTTTAGTCTGTTAATGTAAAACTCTTCCTTTGCTTGTGTTAAGGTGGCTGAAAAGTTTACAATAGTGGTGGAGGCCAAAGACCACGGTGAAGTAGTCAAACTGTCCAGTTCAACCATTGTTGTAATTCACGTAGGGAATGGCAACAACCACCTTCCAGTCATCAGCGGTCAAACGGTAGGCAGTCAGTTGGTGTTGCAAACTCCAAACAGCACCAGTTTCAGCAGTTTCACACCTGTAACCTGATACCTATGTGTAGTGTATACAGAACACAAGGTAAGACCCAATGGTGATGTGGCATTGATTAGTCAAAATATAAACATAAGAAAAGAAAACTGAGGTAAATTGAAAAATTGTGAAAGGTGGAAAGAATAAAATATGCAGATAATATCATATTTCAGTTGCATTTATACTGCGTTTAAGGCCTAAAACATGGATGCAGTTACATTGTTGTTGTTATTACTTGTCCATATTTCATATAATCGCCAAATCATAATTTTATAGAATGATATCTGCCTAAGCCACAAACTAATTACAAGGAATATAAACACTTAATCAACCACACTGAATCCATGATTGCATAAATTGTAATATCAATAAACATAGATGAGGAAATTGTATACATTTCATGTTTTGTACTAGTACCAGGGAGTACTTCTACAGGTTTATACACCCTGTATTCAAACCACAGGGCACTGGTAAAGTGAAGGAGCTTGAGACTGGGGTCTCTCCTCTGAGGCTGCATGTGACAGACAAAGACACCCCCCACACCTCGGGATGGAGAGCCAGATACACCATACATGGTGATGAGGGAGAGAACTTCAAGATACTAACAGACTTAGAGACTAATGATGGGATCCTGACAGTAGTTGAAGTAAGTGGAGGTTGGCTACATGCCATACATTACAGTGACACCCAGTTTCTCTGTAATTACTTTCTCAACGTCTCTGTAATTAATATATATTTGTCAAACCTGCTTTTTGGGCTAACAAAGATTATACTCTCATATAATGATGCTGAAAATAGCTTCTGAATTTCACAAAGAAAAATTTACTGATTTTGCAACTCTGTTGTATAATTTCAGCCTTTAGACTTTGAGAATGGGGCGCAGAGGGAGCTGTTGATCTCAGTGGAAAACGAGGCGCCGTATTACTCCTGTGAAGTAAAAGAGAGGACGCCCTCAGGCCTCTGGAAAGTTGACACCATTAAAGGCCATGATCCCTCTGGTGCAGCTGAACCTCAGTCTGTGAAAGTCACCATTGATGTGGAGGATACCAATGACCCTCCTAAATTCAGCATGACGGTGAAAGAGGTCGCGGTGATGGAGAACGTACCCGCTAGAACCTGGTTTGATAAAGTGACAGCTGTGGATCCTGACTCCAGTTATTCCAAAGAGTTTGTGTAAGCGATTTATTTGATTAAACATTTCTGAAAGTTGCTCTGAAGCTGTTCAGTTCTGTCTAAGTGCACTGAATCTGTCCACAGGTACAAGGTAGGAAATGATCCTGCTGGCTGGGTGATGGTGGATCCCCTCACAGGAAACATCACAATGATAAAGACGCCCGACAGAGAATCTCCACACGTTGTTAACGGCACCTACACCATCTTAGTGTATGCAGTTGACAAAGGTAAACACACACTCTGAGTTTTAAAACACAAACAAAACAAATCTAAAAAAACAGCTTTTTTTTTTTTTTACTACATTTCTTGCATCTTGGACAGGTATACCACCAATGACAGGAACAGCTACACTACATATCCATGTGTGGGACCAGAATGACAATGTGCCACAGCTAACAGTGGACAGCCTGGATGTGTGTGTGTCTGATGCCCCCACAACCACCAACATCGAGGCCTTTGACCCAGATGAAGCACCTTATGGAGGGCCTTTCATTTTTGAACTGTTGGGAAATGTTGAAGGAAAATGGAGACTGAATCCTGCTTATGGTAGAAACATCCTTCGTGTATTTAGTGACATATTACAGAAAAACAAGCACAAAAGCCAGAACTCCTAAAGTATCCTATCATTTCCTGATCTTTTCTTCAAGGTTACACAGCTGGTCTGGTGAAGGAGCCCGGTGTGCTCCCTGGTCAACACACAATTCATCTAAAGATCTCCGACATGCAGGGCGCATTTAAAGTTTACAACCTCAGTGTGACTGCATGTGGCTGCACTTTGACACCAAACTGTCGAATTCGCCAGAAATCTGAAATAAAACTTGGCCCTTATGCTTCATTCATGATCATTTCTTCACTTTTACTTCTTCTGTGTAAGAAACACACCGTTTACTTTAGTGTAGGAGAACTGTGATATGTGTGCTAACATCTCTAAGAACCCAGTATAAGTTTTATTTTACTCTTTGACAGTTCTGCTGCTGCTGGCACTCAGCATCTCGTCCAAAAGAAAGTTTATCACTATGGAGCCTGAAGATTGTTCAGGAGGAATCCTCCTCCAATCAAACACTGAGGCACGAGGAGACAACTGCAAGGTCACTGTTTAGAAACATTTGCATCCATGCCAAAGACCCGTTTTAAGGGAAATATCATTAAACCATTTCTTTTTCTTTAGATTTTTGACACTATTATGGAAGAACCAGTTTGTATGGAGCAATATAATCAATCTAATTTCCATATTCCACTGAATGGGATGAGAAATGGGAGATATTCAGCAAGGGTGGGTATGAATGAAGTTCAGACTTTTGGCAGTTTTCGGAGCTTACGCTCACAACCTAGGATAGGTCATCCTTCCATGGAGCATGTACTTTTGTAAAAGTATCCCTTGAGAGTGTGATAAACAGAATCCTCTATAGATCCCCTCCTGCTCTTGTCATCCTTTTGAACAGGATTTTACACAGAGGTCCATCCACCCACGCTTTAGGGGAGTTCGGGATTTCAGAAGAGAAAGCCAATACAGCCAATACAGCTACACTGGGAACCAGGTTGTACACACCCACAGAAGATCGAGGATGACTTACAAATGGATCTTAAAATAATAAATATATATTTGTGTTCTTTAAATTTCAGTCAAACTGGAATTCTCCAATAACCACTGGCTTTGACAGCAGCCATCAGGTAGAACACCAGAGATTTGTGTTTGTAATCTTTTACTTTGAAATCAGAGATAAAGAAATGTGTGAACCTTTTGTGTGCATTTTGAAGACATGAGCAATATGAACGTCCTCCAAACACAAACCGTGAGCTGTGCTACGGAGTCTAATGACATGCAGGTTAAACTGCTTCAGTGCCTAATCTCTTCAGTAAATTACATCTCCTGTGCTGCATTATTCAAAACATATGAGCATGTATGATTCAAAAAATAATAATTTACGTGTTGCAAAATTTTCAGAAAGTGACCTCACTCTGGAAGAAAGAAGTGGACTTAGGAGACGATGAGCTTCACATCTATGCAGTGGAGGGGAATTTAGAAACCAACTCAGCGTTGTAGACAATCAACATTTTGGAAGAGGATTCATTTCAGGACACACTGAAAGATCTGGGTCCAGAGTTTCACCAACTGGCTTCTATATGCAGCCCGACACAAACACAGTACTCAGGATATCCTGTTATGTAGCAAACATTTTTGTTTCAAGTGTGAGGAAGAAGGCATTTAATCCCTTTATTCCATTCAGATTTGGGGTTAATTAAAAAGGGTTTGTGGCAACCACTTCTGCATGAGATATACTACCAGAGAGCTTTATTGTTAATCACATGTATTTAATAACTGTGCCACATGCATCTTCATTTTTCATATCAAAATGAGGAAAGAAAAACAAAAGTGCACAGTTGCTGGATTATAATTGTTCTTCACTTTCATGTTAGGATCCAAAATGCTAATTTGCATTTGGGATAAACAAAAAAAACCAAAAATCATCTTCACTGAGTGCTCTACCAACTTTTGGGAGCGCTCTCTGCTCAGTGGCATTTGGCCCAAGTGGTCCTCGTAAAAAGGCATTTTTTGGGGTGAGGCTGGAGATTAAGGAGGTTGTGGGGTCTTTGTCACAGAGCTGTGCCTAATGCCAAAATAAAAATGAATTGATTATGTGGTGTCCACAGTAATCAGGTTTGAAGAGCTCCTAAAACTCCCTACACCACATACATACTGGGAGTTAGTCATGATAGGTAAAGCATGTCTTTTTTTAAAAAAAGAGAGATCTTGCTTTTGTGTTGAATCTCGAGCATCTGTGGCCACGATAGATGTGTTTTTACCGGTAGTTTTAAAGGTGTTATGGGGTTTTGGACTCAGGGTTTCTGAGAACAGTTTTGGTTCTGTTTTGGTTTTGAGGATCATTTGTGTTTGAGGTATTATAATTTGTATTGTTTATATTTTTGCTTTATCTCCCAGCCGCCTCAGTGCTTCTTGTATAAATAGTGTTCAGTGTATTCTGTTCAGGTCTGTGTTTTGTCCTCCTGTGTCTCATGTGCGAAGTTAGTCTTCTCTCCCCTGTCACAATCTGCGGGCAGCATGTGGAGCTGAGGGGACAATCCAAATGCAGACACACGGAGAAAAGAAGGCTGGTTGTCAAACATTACAAAAAGAATAAAAATGGATTGCATTTATATAGCGCTTTTCTAGGCACCCAAAGTGCTTTACAGTTCCACTATTCATTCACTCTCACATTCACACACTGGTGCAGGCAAACCACAGTTGTAGCCACAGCTGCCCTGGGGCAGACTGACAGAAGCGAGGCTGCCATATCGCGCCATCAGCCCCTCTGGCCATCACCAGTAGGCGGTAGGGTAAAGTGTCTTGACCAAGGACACAACGACCAGGACAGAGAGAGCTGGGGGATTGAACCGGCAACCTTCCAGTTACAGATGAGCGTCCCAACCCCCTGAACCACGGTCGCCCAAGAAAGCCAAACTGAAAAAGGAACAAATCGTGAAAAACTAATCTAGAAAAACACTAGGAAAATCTGGAAACACTAAGAACTTGGAGACAGAGAGAGGGAGATCGAGGGACACAGAGATAAATAAACATGAAGACAAGACAGAAAAGGGAACACTAAAGGAAGTCTGATAACCTACAACCAACCTGAATCACAAGGCATAAACAACATAATCAGAAAACTAATCTAAGAACTATAACCCACTGTTCAAGATCAAAACAATAAACAAACAAGATTCATACGTCCAAAACACAAACACTGGGTCAACAACCCAGAACCATGACGTCCCCATTCATTTGTGTCTGTCTTCCTGTTTTACTTTGGTGATTGTTGTTGTATGTTGTAGGTTTTTTTCTGTGATTTACCAGAAATAAAATTTGGTTTTGAGTTCACTCTTTCTCTTCTGAGTCTTCCAAATTGGGTCCACATCCCACCAGCCACACACCCTGACATATAACATACCAGGAGTTACAAATTTAACATGCAAACATCTGAGTGCCTTTAACCAGCTCTGGTTTCTTGGCTTATTTTTTATACACGTGGTGTTTTTTGTTTTTGTTTGTTTTCTGCTTCTGCATCTTTTCTGTTGTTTTTTTTATTTTTATTTTATTTTTACTGCTCTTTACTTGCTCACAATTAAAATGGATTCAGCTTTCAGCTTTATTACAATGATGCAAAGTAAGAAGGAAAATAGGGTCATGTGATATCTCAAACAAAATCATTTTAATAAGAGGACTGACAGCTTTCCTTTGCATATCAATCTTTGGATGAGTACTGATTTAGTACATGTAATGCAGTGGTACAGTGGGATGGGTTGGTGTGGTTGTTGGAAGAGTGTTCAGAGAAATTATTTGGGGGTTTTTTTGTTAATGGAATTTGCTAAAAGGAAAATATGCTCATCAATATTTTGATGCTTATTTTTTGCAAGTGGTTCATTTTCATTACAGTCAAAGGATTGCTTAATCAAATCAATGAAAACAATCAGGCCCTACCTTGACTGTTTGCCCACACAGCTTTTAGAACAGAGTTTAGTGTGGAAGAAGTGGCGGTAACCAGGTCTCATGGGCTCAAGCATGGTGAAATGCAGCAGGAGGGACCGTAGTCCCAGCAGCAGTGTGAGAAAAAGACAGAGAAAGGTGAGATTAATGTGGTCAAAAAATACATGGAGGGATACAATAAGGAATAGGGGCAAGTGAAGGATTCCAGCAAAATTAATCAATACTTTGACAATCAGACATCGCTAATAGTGAACTGTCACATGCTGAAGTGCAGTGAAACTAAGAAGTGGTAACCCAACAACAGAACAGAAAACCTCACCTACACCCTACACAGCTCACTTTGTAGCTCAATGTCTCCCCCTTCTGGCTATCAACTTTTGATCACTGGGCACCTGAATAATGGATCTCTCTCTTTTTTATTTCTTTTTCTTTGTTCTTTTTTTTGCCTGTCCCGTTTGGTTCTTTTGCCATCAGAATTATTGTATAAAGGCGAAGAAAGATGCCCAACGGATTTACTTTACCAAATGGACCATCCAGCCTTGCCTTGAATACTGGATCTCAAGCTAAAGATTATATGACATTAGATGATCTCACTACCCACAACCTGCACCTTCATAGTGGAAAAAATAATCTGTAAACTCCACCCTGACGTGGTCCTTGCTTGCCCTTTACCTCCAAAACTCAAGTGATGTTGTGAAAACTTCAGCACAGCTGGTATCTGAGTTCCTCTTCGTCTCTTTTGACTGTCAGCGCAGTCTCTTCATTTTTGCCTTACAAGCATAAAGAAATGAATTATATGTTGTGTGTGTACTAATTTTTTTAGCTTTAATCCCGCAAGAAGTCCAAGATGAATCTCTTAGTGGAGAATTTTACAGTAACTATTAGAATAAATGAAAAATTTAAATAACACATTGACTGCTTTATTTTTCTTTAATTGTTTTGAGTATTTTTTTTGTGTCTCCATATAAAAGATATCAAAATCTGAGCATACAACTTAAAAGTAAAAAGAATCTATATATATTCTGCAGTCTATGATGCTTAAGGGACATCACTGCAGTGAGCATTTAAACATCTTTTGAATGAAAACATCAGCATATCAACACAAATCTGAAGAGACACTGCAACCGTATGAAAGAAGACGACTATTTAGTGAAATTTCTACTCCTGAGGATTAACTGCTGTGTAATTTATATTATTACCATCCAAGAACTAAAGTAAGCTGAAATTTCAGTTTTTTCTCAAACAAACTATTAGAATTTCTGAGAGATTTTTTGAGAAACTGAGTACGCCCACATGTACACGGGTATTTTTCAAAATGCAGCTTTTTCTATGCATTTGGGCCTTTCGTCCACACGTAAACTGCATTTTGGGTCACTGAAATGTGACATTTTTAAAAACTCTTGCCAGGGTGGAGATTTTTGAAAACTACATTTTTGCGTTTAGGTGTGGACGAGATTTACTGAGGCAACGTCTGAGTATGTGTGTGCCGTTTTTGACATCACGCTGTGGTCACGTTATTGTTTACATGAGATCAATTTCTACAATGGCGGATATAGACAAAATACTGCTGCTGTTATTCTTAGTATCTGCAGTTTTTACACGCTTACATATACACACACAGTTTATGTCCCTCCATTTAGAAAGACCGAGGCATCAGAGTGAACATGGGATGTAGCTTCTCCATTCAACATAGACGCTCTCACAACCCAAATCCTGACGTCGGTTTTGAATAAAAAGAATTGTTTTAATTAGTTTTATTTATGCTGTATGCATTTTGTTCATTCCAAAGTTGTGAGTCTACACCAGCCAAAATGCTGTTGTTGTTGTTGTTGTCATTGAAAATGATGATTCTGATGAGGCATTTGAAGACTGTGTGGATGTTCACCAGTACATCCCAGAAGAGGACCCTCGGCCAGGTGTATCCAGGAGGAGGTCTAGAGAGATGGATGAAGAACAAAAGAATCAGATGGTGCGAGGAGTTTTCTGATGATGACTCCGACTTCATTTCTGACTGTGACACTGATAGCGAGGGTTGTTCTCATGTTGGTAATATTGCTGATGAGGACATCAATCAGCAGGTAATAAAAGAAGAACCACTGCCTGGTGGATCCACGAAAAAGCCCAGAGAGTGTAGATGAAGAAGAGAACAGCAAAACACTCAGGCTTGCAAACTCTGATTCAGGGACAAGCTCAACTGTGCATGCTCACTCTGAGACCAGTCGTGATGAACATTTTTGGGGATGAACTTGAAGAGCTTGACAACCATGAAACTGGAGGCTCGAGGAAGTGGTCCCGAGAGGATTTTGAGGCAGAAGAGGAATACTTGCGTTTGCAAATTTCTGAGTTCACCAGCACAAGTGATGACAACTAACACTATTTCGACAGGTTTTTTCATTATCCTTTTAGTAGGCTGATGGCCAACTCATGTGAACCCGAATCCTCCCTTAGTTATGCTGCAAGGCGTAGGCTCCCGAGAGGATTCCCGTGATGCATCGCGTTTTTCGTTTTCATCCACCTTTCTCACTTGAAATGTGTTAACAGACCTCCCTGTATTGAATAATACTTGTGATTAATCTCGGTCTCTCTTCCACAGCATGTCTTTTATCCTGTCTTCCTTCTCTCACCCCAAACGGTTGCAGCAGATGCCCGCCCCTCCCTGAGCGTGGTACTGCTGGAGGTTTCTTCCTGTTAAAAATGAGTTTTTCCTTCCCACTGTCGCCAAAGTGCTTGCTCATAGGGGGTCATTTGATTGTTGGGTCTTTCTTTGTAAATATTATTGTAGGCTCTACCTTAGAATATAATGCCTTGAGGCGACTTTTGTTGTGATTTGGCGCTGTATAAATAAAATTGAATTGAACAGAAAATTGAATAGATGTTACTGTGAAGAGATATTCCCTCCATAGAAGGCTTAGACCCAAATGCAAATTCAAAGCACATGGTTAAACTATTTATAAGACTTTATTTAAGGAGAAGGAATGAAGAACGTGGAGTTAGGAGTGTCAGCAGAGAGCAGGTACCAGAGGAAAAGCTATGGAGAGACTGATCACCTGGGTCGTGATGGGAACAATCCAAAGGGAATTCTGCAACAGAGGAGAAGAAGTTGCTGGACGAATATGTTGTCAGAGGAGATCTAAACACAGGGAAAACAAGGTTAAACATGGAGAAGCCAGAATTGGAGCAGAGGTGGAGCCTAGTTACCACTGTAGATAGCAGAACAAACTGGCGAGGAGTAGCAGACAGCGCTGGTTTAAAAAGCCCTCCTGCTGATTGTTTGCAGATGAGGCCCAGGTGAGACGCTGGAAACTCCACCTCTGAAGGTGGACATAGAATCCCGATACCAAGTGGAAAACCCCCTCAGACATTCTATGGAGCATGACAGAAGGATGAGAAAGCATTCATTGCCCACTCATCCACCAGTCAGCGTAATCCTTAAAAGTTTATTCACATATTACATTTTTAAATAAAGATCATTGAAGAATATGGAAAAAAAATCAAGTGTTTTTAATGACACTGCATTTCATTCATGTGTCTCTAGTGGTGTTGTAGAAGTGTTTGTGTGTCGGGCTGCACCACCAAAACACCACAGTATAATAGAGAGCACTGCCCACCACAGTGTGATAAAATATATGCAGCATCTCATCACACATGCCAAAATGCTTATCACATTTGTCTTAATAACCACAGTGTGACCCATGGTAGGTACCTACTTCAATAGGACAGAGCTGTAGCCATACAGTCAGTTAAAATGGGTTTAATGTTAACACAAAATAAAAGTAAACATGCACCTAAAACAATTAAAAGCTTTACTTCATTAAATACGGTTAAAACTTTAAAATTGTATGATTGTACGTGGGGGACAGGATAAGCGCTGTGGGGAACCTGTTAAACACAAATCAACATATGACACACGTTTAAAAGGGACGGCAACTCACCCTGAACCCCAACCGGACAAAACACTATAAAAAATAAAATATTCAGTGCCGTCTCCACTCAAGCTCACCATGGTGCATGCAAAAAATGGAAAGCAAAAAACGATTAGTTTTCCATGCAGCGCCTTCACTGTCTGCAACAATATATATATAAAAAGGGTAAACCACTCTAAAATACAATAAATACATGAGGTGCCTACTGAGACAGTAAAATAAAACACATAAACAAAACAACAATATCGACAGCCGTCAAAATAAGCTTCAGCTCTTCCCTGTCAAAGTACATCAGTCTAAAACAAATTAAAATACATTGATGTATCGGGACCTCAGCCCCGCAGCCAGAAATCCACCCAGGCAAAGCAGCTTGGCACAAGTTCAAGTCCACACCCTGAGTATTGGCCTGTGGTGGTGGAGTTCACTACACATTTCTCCACAGGAGTAACTGTGGAAGGCTAGAAGGCTGTAGAGCTCCGGACCCCACATGACTACCAGTTGTCAGGTTTAATAAAAATTTCCACTGTTAGTCATGGATTGGCCTCCCTACAGCCCAGCATTATTGAAGGAGTGCGGCATCATCTTGACAGAGAGAAAAACAACATTGAAAGAAGAGCTTTGAATAATCTTCAAGAAGCCTGGAGAACTATTCCTGAGGACTAGTAAAAAAAAATCACAAGAAATCTTAACTAGACTCTGTTGAAAAATAAAAGTGGTCATAACAAATATTGACTTTCAAGTTGTTTAGCATTGTACAAACTCTTTTGTTTTTGCTTTTTGTCGAGGATCGCTAATTGGCAGGAAGGAGATGGACCCAAAATGCATGCACAGTATAAACAAGACTTAATCTCAAAAAGCAGCTTTAATGATGAGCTCTTACAAAATAACTGCAGGTTACAAACAAAGAATCCAACACAATGAAACTTCTACAAAACACACAGAACAAGGAGAAGCACAGACGTGAGGGAGCATGGGACAACGGACAAGTGGAAAATGAGACAAAAACACACCATATAACAAGGGAAGAGGACACAGGTGGGAGGACGGCTAAACACAGACCATGAGAGTAGGAAGGTAGAACTAAATACAAAGCACACATAACAAACCTATCGTCAAACTAAAGCAGTCAAGGAACTAAAGGCACAAAACACGGCTTCTATTCGTTAGACTGAGTTTGTCCTATTTTGATTTCCAGCTGTCAGTCACAGCTGGTTCCATGGAAAGGCAGGTAAACAGACACACACGCAAACATAGAAACACGCGTGCGCGCACACACGCGCGTACAAAAACAGGATTTTACGGTTGCATATGTGGGTGTGGAAAGAAGGCTGGGCTTGCTGACTGAAGTCAGTCCTTACTCACTCTGAGCTGACTGCAGTGAACAAAGGTCATGCGCTACTTCTTTTTATTGGTACGTAGCAATTACTTTTGTATTCCTTTGACTTTTCCTTTGTCAGACATGCTAATTATGTGCGCAAATACTGCGTGCCCTAATGGATCTCTTCATCTGTCCTATCAAATGGCTACGAAAGGCAAAATTCTTGAAAACGTTTTCTGAAATTGCTTAAAATGGAGTTAATGTTTTGTTTTCGGCGATACAAATCTGGGACTTCCTTTTGAACAGGTTCATTTCTCTTATCACGCTATACTCGGAAAGCCTTTGCATATCTGCAGAAATGCGTGTGTGCGCACCTTATCAAAACTGGTTTACCAACTATGCATCAGTGAGCTTTTAAGAAGTTCATTACCCCAGACGCATAAATGATAACTTCGTTGTAAGCCCATCCCCTGACATTCCTGCTTTGACTGACTGTTTGCCCTCCAGGTTTATTGTTTATCAGGTGCTAGAAGCTCAGAGCTGCTGAGCCGTCACAGGAGGGAATGGACTACTGACTCGTTTGAGCTTGAGGAGGGTTATCCAGGGCCATTCCCATATGAGTTGGGCAAGGTGAGAAATTTAACCGGAAAGTGTCCATTTCCAAATTTCATAAACTGAAAGACTTTAAAATGACAGAAAAAAACAAACTTTTATGTATAGGTTTTTACGTTTCAAATGTATTTTTTGTGGAATATAAATGCACAGTGAATTTAATTTTAAGGTGAACTTTTTTAATGTAGCTACCAAAAAACTAATACTAATAATGCAAAAATAATCAGTTCATTGATTAAAGCTGATTTAACACCTGCATTCCTTTGATACTTGCACGTTTCTTTATTTAACCATGCCCAGGTTCACAGCAATAAAATCAGTGATACATTTAAAATCACAAAACGGACGTTTACGTATGCAAACATTTGCTGTTGTGTTGTAGGTGAATATTGATAGGCAAAATCGACTAACCTTCCAACTCTATGGAGAAGGGGTGGATGAGGCGCCGATGGGAGTCATCTCCATTGACAAAGAGTCTGGCATGTTGTACGTCCACAAGGCTGTGGACTACGAGGAGTGGCAAAAACTTGAGGTTAGAATCAACACTCGCTAAACGCCAACATGTAGTGATCCCACAGTCTTTCTGTTCATGTACAAATTATTCATAGTGACAGTGAACACCTGTTATTGTGGAGTAGTTACTATTAATGAGAGTGCAGATTAAGCATGCTCATGCTTATTGTCAACCAACAGTTTTTACACTTTACGTTTCTGTCAGCATATCGTCAGAAGCTTTACCTGATTTCATACTAGAAATGTCAAATTTTGTTACTTTGGTTGCATAAAAAAGGCTGAAAAAAAATCTTTAAAAATTATTTTAACTTCTTGTCACAGAACTTTACCACTTAATGATAATCTTTCCATGTCATAGATCACAATATTTACTATTTATTTTCTATTGTAACTAAGTCTTCATGGTATCATTTGATGTCTAGCTAATATGTGAGGCCAGAAAGATGGACGTGTCAACTGACACCAGACAGGTTACCAGGTTACGACTTGAGATTTTCATAAAGGACATCAATGACAACCCACCACGCTTTGAGAATAGTCTGTATGAGACTACTGTTGATCAGGAAAACACACAAGGTAAAAAAATAATAATAATAATAATATATATGTACATATAATTATTTGATCCCCGCTAGTTCTGTAAGTTGGCTCACTTACAAATGAATACATTTTTTTTTATCATAGTTTCATTTTAATGGTGAGAGACAGAATGGCGTCGTTTTTACTGCTTCCATTGCTGAACAATTGCATCACCACTTGTTACCATCTCAACAAGGTGTCGGGGACATGAATGGGCTTGTAGTCCATTCCAGCCCACCTCCATGGGGCAAGAGTGGACTACAAGCCCATTCTTGTCTCGACATCCTTTGACAGCTCTTTGGTCTTGCCTGTGGTGGTGGAGAGGTTGGAATGAAAGAAAATGACTCTGAGGATAGGTGTACTTCATATACATAGCAAGCTGAGATTAGGAGGATCTGTAATTGATTGATTGGAATCTGTGTGCCTACAACTTTTAATGTGATGTGTTTTTTCTGGATTTTTGGTAGATATTCTGTCTCTTTCCACTAAAATAAAACTACATTAGAAATGAAAAGAGGCTCTTCATTTCTAATGTAGTGAGCAAAGTTAAATTAGCAGCAGGGGATCAAATAATTATTTCCCCCACTGTGTCTGTGTGAGTCATGTCTGTGTGTTTATCTATCTAGCCCTGTGTGTGTGTGTGTGTGTCTGTGTGTGTGTGCTTCTTCCTTTGAATTGAATTAAACACTGAGTATTATATATGCTCCTTAATTGTTTATTTCCCGACAGGCTCCAATCTTTTGAAAGTGCACGCTACTGACATAGACGAGAGCGGAACACTAAACTCAACCTTCCACTATGAAATCAAATCTGTGTCTCCAATTGTTAGAGACACTGAATTCTTCGTTGATGAGTCTGGATACATTTCATTCAAAGGATGTTTAAATCATGAGGTAAGAGACTCTTTTGTTGATATGTCAGGAGCACGAAACATTTTAAAGATGAGTAAGGAGAACGATTTGGCTAGTTCTTTACTTGAGTAAGTAAAACTTACGGAGCTATTTATGCAGATGCGCATGCTCACTTTGAGCAGCAACAGATTCTTTGCAAATATCACAAAGGTTACAAATGTTTCCTTATTATAAAAAAAACCCATTCGTGTAATACAAAAAAACACCTGTAAGCTTTGTGCATAATGGTCTAACTACTGTAGGAGCCACTGTCTAGGATACACTATGATCTATGTATCCTATGAATACATTGTTATGCTATTAGCCTATTAATGTAAAACTCTCCATTTGCTTTTGTTAAGGTGGCTGAGAAGTTTACATTAACGGTGGAGGCCAAAGACCACGGTGAAGTAGTCAGCCTGTCCAGTTCAACCACTGTTGTAATTCATGTACGGGATGGCAACAACCACCTTCCTGTCTTCAGCGGTCAAACGGTAGGCAGTCAGTTGGTGTTGCAAACTCCAAACAGCACCAGTTTCAGGAGTTTCACACCTGTAACCTGATACCTATGTGTAGTGTATACAGAATAGAAGGCAAGACACCTTGGTGGTTCGTCAAACATAAATATAAACTCATATTTATACTGCATTCACAATGAGTTTACGTTTTAAAGATGCAGTCAGTAATTTTTTATGTTTTATAATAGAAAAAAATGATATTATTCTCATTAATATATAGATTATTGTCTATTTATGCCAAATTAATACTTTCTCATAAACTCATATTTAATCCATTAAAATGCATAGAAGCAGATTTGCTTATTGTGAAAGCTGTGAAAGCTCACTCAGTTTCCCTCTAATAAACAGTTTGAGTGCATTTTCACATCATATGAGAGTTTATTCACTAAGTGTCAGAGTACAAGTTACATTCACTTTAAACAAAGTTTCACTAACGCTGCTAACAGTAGCTAATGAATGCTAATAGCATCACTTAGCGACAGAAAACACCAGCGTATCTGAACATTTCACCTCAGCATGGCTGTCATTGGACAGAAGAGAGCTTCTCTTCTCACTAACTCATATGGAACTCTTACCCAACATCGACATCTAAGCTAAACTGTGAACTCACAGCCTTCCACAGATATGGAAAAACTCTGGGGTGTATTCAGATCTGCTCCAAAGGGAAGGAGAAAGTTGCTGGACTAAATTTAATGATTATGGACTTGAATTGGGAAGGATAATAAAACAGAACTTAAGTGACTGCAATCTACTAATATCAAGCAATCACAGTTTTACACAGTATTACTTTAATAAACTTGTGTAGTTGGCTTGCTCCATACTTTACATAACCACCAAATCATTATTTTATAAAATCATATCTGCTTGTGAATAGACCACACTGACTCCATAATTGCATAAATTATAATAGACACATAAGAAAAAATGTATACTTAAAATTGTGTATTAGCAATGGGAAATTCTTCTACAGGTTTATACACTCTGTATTCAAACCACAGGGCACTGGTAAAGTGAAGGAGCTTGAGACTGGGGTCTCTGCTCTGAGGCTGCATGTGACAGACAAAGACACCCCCCACACCTCTGCATGGAGAGCCAGATACACCATACATGGTGATGAGGGAGAGAACTTCGAGATACTAACAGACTTAGAGACTAATGATGGGATCCTGACAGTAGTTAAAGTAAGTGGTGTTTGACTGCATGCTATACATTACAATGACACCCACAGCTTTTTTTTTTAAATTTATTATCCTCTTATATAATGATGCTGACAATATTTTTTGAATTTCACAAATAAAAATTTACTGATTTTGCAACTCTGTTGTATAATTTCAGCCTTTAGACTTTGAGAATGGGGCGCAGAGGGAGCTGCTGATCTCAGTGGAAAACGAGGCGCCGTATTACTCCTGTGAAGTAAAAGAGAGGACGCCCTCAGGCCTCTGGAAAGTTGACACCATTAAAGGCCATGATCCCTCTGGTGCAGCTGAACCTCAGTCTGTGAAAGTCACCATTGATGTGGAGGATGCCAACGACCCTCCTAAATTCAGCATGACGGTGAAAGAGGTCGCGGTGATGGAGAACGTACCCGCTGGAACCTGGGTTGATAAAGTGACAGCTGTGGATCCTGACTCCAGTTATTCCAAAGAGTTTGTGTAAGCGATTTATTTGATTAAACATTTCTGAACGTTGATCTGAAGCTGTTCAGTTCTGTCTAAGTGCACTGAATCTGTCCACAGGTACAAGGTAGGAAATGATCCTGCTGGCTGGGTGACGGTGGATCCCCTCACAGGAAACATCACAATGATAAAGACGCCCGACAGAGAATCTCCACACGTTGTTAACGGCACCTACACCATCTTAGTGTATGCAGTTGACAAAGGTAAACACACTCTGACTTTTAAAACACAAACAGCTTTTTTTGTACTACATTTCTTGCATCTTGGACAGGTATACCACCAATGACAGGAACAGCTACACTACATATCCATGTGTGGGACCAGAATGACAATGTGCCACAGCTAACAGTGGACAGCCTGGATGTGTGTGTGTCTGATGCCCCCACAACCACCAACATCGAGGCCTTTGACCCAGATGAAGCCCCTTATGGAGGGCCTTTCACTTTTGAACTGTTGGGAAATGTTGAAGGAAAATGGAGACTGAATCCTGACTATGGTAGAAACATCCTTCGTGTATTTAGTGACATATTACAGAAAAACAAGCACAAAAGCCAGAACTCCTAAAGTATCCTATCATTTCCTGATCTTTTCTTCAAGGTTACACAGCTGGTCTGGTGAAGGAGCCCGGTGTGTCCTCTGGTCAACACACAATTCATCTAAAGATCTCCGACATGCAGGGCGCATTTAAAGTTTACAACCTCAGTGTGACTGCATGTGGCTGCACTTTGACACCAAACTGTCGAATTCGCCAGAAATCTGAAATAAAACTTGGCCCTTATGCTTTATGCATAATAATTTGTTCACTCTTACTACTTCTGTGTAAGAAACACACCGTTTACTTTAGTGTAGGAGAACTGTGATATGTGTGCTAACATCTCTAAGAACCCAGTATAAGTTTTATTTTACTCTTTGACAGTTCTGCTGCTGCTGGCTCTCAGCATCTCGTCCAAAAGAGAGTTTATCACTATGGAGCCTGAAGATTGTTCAGGAGGAATCCTCCTCCAATCAAACACTGAGGCACCAGGAGACAACTGCGAGGTCACTGTTTAGAAACATTTGCATCCATGCCAAAGACCCATTTTAAGGGAAATATCATTAAACCATTTCTTTTTCTTTAGATTTTTGACACTATTATGGAAGAACCAGTTTGTATGGAGCAATATAATCAATCTAATTTCCATATTCCACTGAATGGGATGAGAAATGGGAGATATTCAGCAAGGGTGGGTATGAATGAAGTTCAGACTTTTGGCAGTTTTCGGAGGTTACGCTCACAACCTAGGGTAGGTCATCCTTCCATGGAGCATGTACTTTTGTAAAAGCATCTCAGAATCCTCTATAGATCACCTCCTGCTCTTGTCATCCTTTTGAACAGGATTTTACACAGAGGTCCATCCACCCACGCTTTGGGGATTTCAGAAGAGAAAGCCAATACAGCCAATACAGCTACACTGGGAACCAGGTTGTACACACCCACAGAAGATCGAGGATGACTTACAAATGGATCTTAAAATAATAACTATATCTTTGTGTTCTTTAAATCTCAGTCAAACTGGAATTCTCCACTAACCACTGGCTTTGACAGCAGCCATCAGGTAGAACACCAGAGATTTGTGTTTGTAATCTTTTACTTTGAAATCAGAGATAAAGAAATGTGTGAACCTTTTGTGTGCAGTTTGAAGACATGAGCAATATGAACGTCCTCCAAACACAAAACGTGAGCTGTGCTACGGCGTCTAATGACATGCAGGTTCATCAGGTTGGTAGTCTCTTAAGTATGTCACATCTCCTATGCTGCATTATTTAAAAAAAAATTAATAAAAATGTATGAGCATGTACCATTAAAAAACAAATCACTTCAGGCATATTTGTATTTGCTTTTGACATGTTCCGCTTTTTACAAAAGCTAACCTCTCTGCGGGAGAAAGAAGGGGACTTGCTAGACGATGAGCTTCACATCTATTCAGAGCTAGACTCAGACACTATCCCAGAGCTGGAGGCAATCAGTATTTCTGAAGAGGGCTCATTTCAGGACACACTGGAAGATCTGGGTCCAAAGTTTCACCAACTGGCTTCTATATGCATGACAGCCAAGGACTCACAACCTAAGGTAGGTCATTCTTCCATGGAGCATGCACTTTTGTAAATGCATCCCTTCAAAGTGAACAGTTTCCTCTATAGATCACCTCCTGGTCTTGTCACCCTTTCCCAACAGGAAATCCACTCACCATGTGAAAATTTAAGAAGAGAAAGCCTGTCCTACCAACACAGCTACCCTCAGAACCAGGTTGTACACACCCATAGAAGATCAAGGATGTCTTACAAATGGATCTTAAAATAGTAAATTGTTTCCTTTTCAAATTTCAGTCAGACGGGAAATCTCCAATAACCACTGGCTATGACAGCAGCCATCAGGTAGAACACCAGAGATTTGTGTTTGTAATCTTTTAATTTGAAATCTGAGATTAAGAAATGTGTGAACTTTCTTTATGCAGTTTGATGATATGGGCAACATGAACATCCTCCAATCACAAAACATGAGCTGTGCTACGGAGTCCTTTGAACTCATGCCAGTTTGTCAGGTTGGTAGTCTTTAGTCCATTATGCGGCATTTAAAAATAAAAATAATCACTGCTGGCACATTTGCATGTGCCACCTTTTACAGAAGACAACCTCACTCCCAGAGAAAAAAGGGGACTTCGACAGAGACCTTCACATCGACGCACAGGAGGGGGACTCAGATGCCATCTCAGAGCTGAATAGGATCAGTATTTCTGAAGGTGGTTCATATCAGGACACACTGGAAGATCTGGGCCCAAAGTGCCACCAACTCACTTCTATTTGCAGCCCAACACAACGACAGGACTCAAGATATTACGACATGTAAACATTTCTGCTCCAAGTGTGAGGAAGAACATTCAATTCCTATATTCTATTGGGAGGAGAGACTAAAAAGGGTTTGTGGCGACCACTTCTGCAGGAGAAATGCTACAAGAGAGCCATATTGTAATCACATATTTATTACTGTGCCACATGCGTCTTCAGTTTTTATATCAAACTGGGGAAAGAAAAAAAAAAAAAAAAAAAACCCAAAACAAGCAAAACCGAAAACAAACCACAAAAGTACAGTTGTCCATTTTGACAAACCTGTCTTCAGAACCCATTTGGATTACATTTGAACAGCCAAGTATGTGTAACTTTATACAAAAAAACAAAACAAAAAAACCCCAAACCAAATTCCACATCGCATGTTTCAAACTAAGTAACAATATTGCTTTTTTTTTTTTTTTTTAGTGCACAGTTGCTGGATTAAAAGAAACTGCTCTCCCATTTCATGTAAGGATCCAAAATACAAATTTGCATTTGGGATAAACAAAAAAAAACAAAAATCTTCACTGAGTGCTGTTGCAGAGGTTGGAACTCAAGGAGGTTCCTCTTAAACAAGTCAAAAACTACAGTATGTACAACAGTTTAACAAAAAGGAAATCCTTCACACTCTGCCACTACCAACTTTTGGAAGCGCTCGCTGCTCAGTGGCGTTCAGCCCTCTGCGTCCACGCCCCCTGAATCCTCTGCCTCTCAGGAAGCGACCAGGAACTCCAAATGTTTCTATGTTCAACTTTTTCTCCTCAGCCCAGGTGGTCCTCCTAAAACGCACAGTTTTTTGTAGGGTGGGAGTAAGTATATTACAGAGCTTCACAAAACAAATATTACAAATAAACTGTTTAGGTCACCTGGGCTTGAGGTCTGATGAGACGTTATCAAAGAAACACTTGGCTTTGTCATAGTACTTATCTCTGAGAGGCTCCTCCTCCTCCTGTTCAGGAGGGCTGTCCTGGGTCTCCCAAGACTCCTTCTCAACTGCAAAATACATGTATATACTCAGCTCAGTTTCTGTCACCTCAAATAAAACTGAATTGATTGGTGATCTTTAAAACATACCAACATTTTGCTTCGTAAGATCTTTAAACTGAGCATTTGCACTTTCAAAATCAAAATCTGACTCAAATGCCAAAGTTGAAGCCTTTGTGTTTTTCACTATTAGTTGGCCTCTGCTTCTGTTCCTGGACCTGCGGCTGCCTGCAAATAAGCATTTAGAGGGGAAGGGGAAAAAACAAAAAAAAACAACACACCACACAGTTAAAACTGGTTCTCAAACCAGTTCATCTAGTATGAGACATTTCATTTTGTAATTTAATGCTTCCAGGCAGATGGATACCTTGTCTCTGCCTTAGTTTCTGGTTTCCAGTATTTTGGCCTTCAGCTGAGGCAGCACTTGGCTGAGATGGTGCCTGTCCTAAAATGATATATGATAATCTTTCTCCTTATCGTGGTGGACTTAAAAGCAGTGCAATGAAGTCAACTGATGTTAAAGTAAATGTTCACTGTTAAAGTCCGCTTACTGGTGGGTATATTCTCTTTTTGAACCTGGGCACCAGCCTGTCCAGACCGCTGAACTGGACGCACCAGCGGTTTGTTCTGTGGCTGGGTTGTAGTCTTTCCCTTTTTCTGTGCAGCACTGACCAAAGGCATGGTCTGGACAGCCTGTTCAACCATAGGGGCTCTTCTGGCTTGGCCTGAAAGTCCTAGAATTGAGAGAGCACAAAGAAGCCTAGTGGTGCAAGACCATTTTCCATGCAGGAAACCCAGATTTACACAAACATAAATATATAACAAATCCTCTGTTATATTGAGAAGAACTCTGTACCTAGTCCCAGTGCTGCACTGTACTGCTGGTTGAGTAGAGAGCTAGCAGCCAGCTGATTGTAGGTGGGCATCATGTCTCTGTAAGGACTCCAGCGTGGGTGATACATTGCAGAGGAGCTGCCAATTGATGACTGATCCCACAACAATAAAGACAAAAATGAACTTTTACAAAACTTTCTATCAATTTCAAATAAATCTACAGTGAGGAAACAAAATTAAGTTGAATCTCCTTCACCTACTCACCTGAACAATAGCAGGGTCCCGAGGAAGTCCATGGTGTGGTTTTGGTGGCTCAGACACAGTAATATCTTTTATGTCACTGCCCCTGAAGATTATGAATTCATAAACTTCATCTTTGGGTGGCACTGGTCTAACTGTGTGCCGGTCTTCAGTGCCGTAAGATTTAACTGGGAAAATATATGTTGAAATGACATAAAGCAAGTCAGCTGTTTTTTTAAACTGCAGCAAATTTTGTTTAAGACTTAACTGAGAAACACAGCCTCGAGCCACATCCTGTAAAGCATCAACCTACCTTTTGCTAAAGCAACTGTGGACCTGTCTGTGTCCACAGAAGACAAAATGCCCTCATAACGAATCTGTGCCTTGGATATTAAACTTATTTTACTGCCAATGTAAGGAGTTCCTCCAGCACTCATGCTTGCAGTAAAAATATGCTTTCAGATCAAACTTCACCTACAGAGTGAGAAGCCACGCCACACACACCTTAACTAATCCACAGTGTGCATGATGGAAAGCACCTGTGCACTTTATAAGATTGGCAGGGCTGCACCTCTTTGCGGCTGTGTGTAAAACGGGGGTAGTTTCTTTACTCAGTCGGCATACACCGCTAGTTACAAAAGCAAGAGCGTGGAGTTAAACTAAGTAAAACTGGAAGCGGGCTCGCTGGTGTTAAACGCTAAGCCCAAACAGATCTGAGGTGTCCACTAACAAACTCACCAGCAGCTAGTGGTTAAAAATTAGTTTTGCTGTCGTTATGGTATAGGACAGGATTGTTTAACTTCAATAAACATATACATCAGGGGTAGGGGAACTCCAGGCCTCGAGGGCCAGTGTCCTGCAGGTTTTAGATATCACCCTGGGTCAACAAACCTGAATCAAATGATTAGTTCATTACCAGGCCTCTGGAGAACTTCCAAGACATGCTGATAAGGTAATTTAGCCATTTAAATCAGCTGTGTTGGATCAAGGACACATCTAAAACCTGCAGGACATCGGCCCTTGAGCCCTGGGCCCTGTTTCAGGAAGCCGGTTTAGAAAACTCAGAGTGAAAAACGACACCCACGGTTGAGTAACCCCGAACTGTCCAACTCGGAATATTCGGTTTCAGAAAGGCTGATAACAATTAGTTCAATCAACGCGGAGTTGCTTTAACCCCAAGTTAAGCACGCGCACGAGGATACATAAAGCCCTGATAAGCGGAGCACAGATTCAGCGAGTCACCATGGAGACGGAGGGAAAGAAGGCGCGGTCAATGTATTTTACAGCGCTTGACGGCGAAATTCTGATGGCAGCCATATGCCGAAAACATGCAAATTCCGCGGAAAAAAGTAACACAGCCACAGCTGCGAAAGAAAGGGAGCATGCATGGCAAAACATAGCCGACAGAGTCAATGCGTGAGTGTTAATTTAAACATTGATCTAGGGATTTCCACCAATTTAACACGTTATTTTATCATATGTTATTTTATTTGTTATTTTATACATTTTATTTTGTGATGTGATGTGAGCGCAGGTGCAACCCAACAGGCCCCAAACGTGCCTGGCAGCAAGTAAAAATGAAATATAAAAATATAGTCCAAACAGGTAAGGTGTAATTGTATTATGAGCCATAGTGCTTGGTCTGTTTGTCCCATGTAAATCAATTGCAGTTAGAGGCTACATTAATTTCCTTTCTGTAAGCACTTATTGAAATTATCTGAGCACATTACAAGTACATATTTGTTTACTCTGTATGCTCAAATGTGACCCGTTATAGCCAACAGAAAAAAAGCGGAGGCCCGAAAAACAGGTGGGGGTCCTCCACCACCACCACTCACAGAGGCTGAGCAGTTGGCCCTCAGCCAAAACAGTGGGCGCCCTGTGGCTGAAGGCATCTCTGCGGGGACATCCTCTGAGTCAATAACCCTGCAAGACACAAGTGCCTACATAGGGGGTAAATTCAAAATAATACATGATGTGCATACATCCTTTCTTCACAGTCACCTTTGCAGTGCTACTCATTCATTTGATAAACTCTTTACCATAATGGATTATTTTGTAGTGAAGTTATTTTCCTACTGATTTTGCCTTCCCTCAGTCTTGGTTGTCTTTGAGAGCAATATGACAATGAAGTGTAAGGTGATTGGTATGTTTGTTAATTGCCATTTGGTCCCTTGTAAGTTATAAGTGACCTGTATAAACCTCATATTCTATCAGTTGATGGTGGTGGTGTACTGCATCTGGTGCAGCCTCCTGTTGAGCCAGAGCGACATGCAGTTGTGAGTAATACTCCACAGATTATATGAGTTTACAGTAGAACAGCAATGTTGTTTATTTCTTTACCACAGGAAAATAATGAAGAAACATTGACAGCTGTTACAGAGGAGGAAGCAACAGAGACACTTTATGAGGTTTACATCTTTTAATACTTTGTGTACAGGAAATACAGGCGACCAATAAAGCCAGTTGATCCAAAAATCTGTTTATTCTTCTTTCAACATGTTGAGGTGATGGGTCAAAGGAAATGATTGTGACATATGGTGTCTCTGACTGCGCTTCCATCTTGTATGTCCGTGGGAGGGTCAGGATGTTCATGGTTTGGATCACTGCTGATGTTTGGTTCAGAAGGACAGTGTTCTCCTCTAATTGTGGCAATGTTGTGAAGAATCACACATGCCACAATAATGTCACATGCCCTTTCTGGGGTGACCCTGAGTCTTTGCAGGCACTGGAACCGGGCCTTAAGCATTCCGATAGTCATTTCAATTCTGGCTCTTGTCCTGCAATTAGCCAGATTATATCGCTGCTGTGGGCCCGGTTCAGGGTCAGGGTAAGGGGTAAGCAAATAGGGTAAACATGGATACCCCCTATCACCAAGCAAGTAGCCAGTGAACTCTCCTAAGACAGAAGGATACACTTCAGTTCAAATGTCCCTGAAGCAATTGGTCTTTATATATTTTAAAGTATTCTCAACTCACCATGTCCAAATTTTGTGCTCAGTGTACATTCACGGAATATTTGTGAGTCATGGACAGAGCCTGGCCACTTGGCTTCCACATTTGTGATAATGTTGGCAGCATCACATATGATCTTCACAGTGCAGAGAACACTAATTAGCATCCATTACTATAATGAAATAATATGTTAGTTTGAAATGCTACAGGGAACTATGTACCTGTACATTAATGCTGTGGAAAGACTTCCTGTTCACATAGTCTCCTTCATTTACTGAAGGAGCAATGATTGGAATGTGAGTGCCATCTATACAGCCAATCACGCCTGGGAACCCTGAAAATAAATGTAAAATTTAAGTAGTAGTCCAAGTATCACCACATCATAAATTAAGTTTTGGTCATCCTGATACCTGCAATTTTGTGGAATCCCTCTTTGATAAATCTTGTGGGTCTATGACCGGGGAACACCACAAACGAGTACAGGAGACGTTTCAGTGCAACTGTAACATTCCTGACTGCCCGACAGACGGTAGCCTTGGAAACGTGCTCAGCGTCACCAATATTATACAGAAAGCTCCCGTTTGCAAAAAACCGAAGTGCAATACAAATAATATGTAATGAACTGAGAGCATGTCCGCGATGTGTCACATGCGTAATATATGGCCTGAGGATGTTATTCAAATAACTTATAGATTGTGCTGAGAAACGGTAACGTTCGCACAGAAAATCATCAGGAAATGATAAAATGTCCAAACGCGCTCTGATCACTCTCTCCCGGCGGAGAGCTCTGCGGAGAATTTGGGCTTCACGATCTACTGGCTCTTCAAGGAAGGAGCACGCCATGTCCGACACTTCCTACTGTCAGGTTTCCGACAACGGGGCGGAGACAGTCAGGGTTAGTTGTAGTAAACCTGCTAGGGGGCAGGTTAGCTTCACGGCGTGTGTCGTCATAGTGACTCACTCAGGCTTCAGCTGAACTCGCTTTGTGAAACCGAAAAACCAGAGTTTTCGTTAACTCAGGGTATACTTACTCAGTTTTTCCACTAAACCGGCTTCCTGAAACAGGGCCCTGGAGTTCCCAACCCCTGATATACATACAAATATATACCAGCTTACTGGCCACTTTGATAGGTACATCTGTTCTACTAATTTCATGGCTGCACTCTAATGAATTTAGGCATGTAAACATGGTCAAAATGACCTACTGATGTTTAAGTGGCTTTGAACGTAGCATGGTTGGTGGTGCTGGAGTGTGGCCTGATCTGGGATTTTGCCTCACAACTATCTCCAGGATTTACAGGGAATGGTCTGCAAAGAGAAAATAGCCAGTTGGTGGCAGTCCTCTGAGAAAAAACAAAAAGGAAGAAACCAAAAAACGCCTTGGTGATCCTAGCGGTCAGAGGTGAATGGCCAGACTGCTTTGAGCTGATGGGATGGCAACAGTAACTCAAATAACCACTCATTGCAATTAGAGTATGCAGAAGAGTGCATGCACAACACACCTCAAACCTCGAAGGGGATGGGCTACAGCAGCAGATGACCACACCGGATGCCACTCCTGTAAACTAAGAACAAAAAACTGAGGCTAGAATACACACACTACAAGTGGACAATGAAAAACTGGGAAAAAAAACATTGCATGAGGCTCAGTTTCTGCTGCACCATGAATCCATCTAGCCTTGTAGTTGTTTCTGCTGGTGTACTGGTGTGGGGGATATTTTTTGGCACACTTTGGGTCTCTTAGTACCAGTTGAGCATGTTTTTTACAGACTACCTGAATATCATTATTTACCATGTCCATTCCCTTATGATCACATACTGAAGGTATAGTCTTCTAATGGTTCCAGCAGGATAAGAAACTGCTTAAAGCTCAAATAATCTCAAACTAGTTTCTTAAACATTGCAATGGGTTCATTGGTCTCAGATTGCCTCCACAGTCACCAGATCCCAACCCAATACATGACATCTGGGATGTGCTGGAGTGGGAGCTTCACAGTGTGGATGTGCAGTCTGCAAATCTGCAGTGACTTTGTAATGCTACATCAATATGGGCCCAAAGCCTGAAGAATGTTTCCAGCACCATGTTCAATCTGTGCCACAAAGAATTTGACAACTCTGAAGGTAAAAACAGGGTCGAACCCAGAACAAGCAAGGTGTTCCTAATAATGGTGATTGTATATGACATGTAATTTATCAAACTGAAAAATATATAAATAAAACTATATAACATTACTCCAGCTGCTTACAAATAATTAAAAATATATATATTTTTTCTTTTGGAGGTCAGAACAAAATTTAAAATAAAACATTTAGACTGTATTAAAATATTATTAAAAGGAAAAATATTATTTTTTATAAATTATTCTCCCTTTTAAATTTTGGAGCAACTTAAATCCTTAAAAACAACAACAACAACAACAACAACAACAAAACAAACAAAAAACCCCACGAAACTTGGAAATAATTATCATGTTTGAGCCATTGTGAGTTTGCTGCCAAAGTTGCTGAATAATTTTTGGAAAGGAAAACGGCTGCACGTCTGGATCTTTATTTCAACACAAAAATGAAAGCAAAACAAACTTTGCTCTTTCGCTGGCATTCATAGCAGTCGGTACGCTTAAAAAAACAAAAAAAAGAAGTTCTAAATCCCATGACTGGCTGACTGCACTGTACATTTCCTCTCTAAAGCAGGGTGGGGCGCCCTCAAACGCCTCATCACAACAGCAACTTCACTCGGCTATAACACTGCAGCCATCTTGCACAGCGCACCGAGCGCGAATAACCTGTTAAATTCGGTTTGTTAGCTTGTCGCAAACCCAATTATTCTTCTACCAAACGACACATATTGAAATTCTTCAGCCGAATAGTTATCGTGTTAGTGTAAACACGTCGCTGACAGTGTAACATTTGACGAAAACAGATTATCTCCGATACGATGTTGTTCCGTCTCGAGCAGCCCCTGGAATGACAGCTGAAGCCATTGGTACCGCCTTTTACACGTGGAGCAGCCAATCACAGCTCTCAGAAGTCCCTGCTCGGAGACTTTTAGCTGTTGTGCGCAAGCGCACGTCAGTCGGTAAGTACCTCACTTTTCACAAGCTCGCAAGAGTGTGAAGATGGCGGTTGGCTCCGGCCCGCTGGAAGAGCTCTTGTTACTCACAGGGGTGAATAAAGCGGTAGTTTGTCATCCTGCACGTTCTGTAGACTCACAACTGTCGTTCTTGTGTCACAACAACCACTGGGTTAGGGACGAGGCTGCCGGTAATTACATGGCTATAGTTCCGGGACAAGGGGGTAGCTCGAGCTAATGCCCAGCTGGGACTTGGTCAAGACGATTGCTAAAGCAGGTACGCTGTAAACTACTAATGTTGTTTTTCTCTTTGTCTCTCCTACTGTAAACGGAAAGCGATCGCCGGAGCTGACAGAGAAAAGCAGCAACTGTGACATAGTCTTGCCCCATTGCATTCAAGATTGTTTGTGCGCCTTGTTAAACAAGTTGAAGTGCGGGGGGTCTCTACATAACGAGCTCCCCATGGTTCAGCTATGGACGCATCGACGGCCAGCACGGACTCCAACACGGGACACGACCCTGGCAAAACACCTGTCGTTAGTAGCGGCGTAACTTTTCTCCCTAATCATCAGGGGAAAGTGGGCTCATACTCGGCGCAGACTTTCAATGGGAGCCAAACTATGAACTCTCACAATTCAGGAAACGCTGCCACTCTCAGGGGGACGATAGTGACAAGTGGCACTGGTAGCAGCAGCAGCGCTGCGATATCTGTCACAGCTGTCAACAGTGGACCAGTGTTGTCAAAAGGGCTGGCCGGTGTCACAATGCCCCCCTCTTCAAACAGTGTAATTCAGACCCCGCTCATGAACTCTCAGAGCGTTGTGGCTTCAGCTCAGCCTGTGAGCCAAGCAACGGGACCCACTGTGACACTCGTCAGGACGCCTATGCAAACCGTTGGGTCGGGTGCAGTTTTGAATGGAAACAATAGCGCGAGCCCTTCTGTGGCGGCCAGTGCATCGAGTCAGACAGGTATCGGCATGCAAACTCCGCTTTTAAACAACGGCCAGCCTTCCAGTTCTGTGGCCATCAGCGCGGGGACGCACATCATCAAGGCAGAGCCACCCACAACAATAACAGAGTCGGCACCGCAGCCTACTGTCACTCCCGGCGCCGTCACCGTTCCCCGGACTTCTGCGGCGGCAGCTGCCGCTACTGGCGGAATCCGAGCTCTGGCACCTCAGATGCTGGCCCCAAGGCTACCCCAGGCTACACCGGGACAACCCAGTATCCATAACATCCAGCTTCCACCGGGTGAGTGGAGTTAGTTGATAAGGCATTTGTTTCACACTTAACTGAGTCACCAGTTTAGTTCCTTTTTTGTCTTTCTGAACGATTGCAAAAATGTTATCCCAGGACAGTATATATAGTACTTGCGTGCCCTCAGACTTACTACGAGAAGCACACTGAAGTCTTTAAGTCACACTAATTTGCTCATTTGTTATTTGCTGGTTACTGTTATTATGTTGATGTTTATAGTATGTTATTTTCTGTTTTTCTTTTTTCTCTTTTTTTGACGGGTATCAGGAATGGTGCTTGTACGGAGTGAGAGTGGACAGCTGCTGATGATTCCTCAGCAGGCTTTGGCCCAGATGCAAGCCCAGGCGCAGGGAGACCTGGCACCTCGGGCCACTACACCAACGAATGTGCCTCCAGGCCAGGTAAGAACATCATTTTCACAACAATTATCTTTCACTTCATATTAGTGACTCAGGCCACGTTCAGCCTGCACACAGTTGATGAAAACACCTGTTGAGCAGACTATTGGATTGCATAACTTTCAGTACATGGGGAGCAGCATTGTGGATCTTATTATTGGTCTTAAGCCTTGTAAAGCTGCAAGATTCATGCATTTTAACTTTTTATAGACTTGGATGTTGCTCGTCAACTTTTGCTTTTTGCCACTTCTTAGGCTCCTGGAAACACTGTCATCAGCAGACAAGTGACTCCCAGCACCATCATCCGACCAGGCGGTCCAGCTCCTGCATCACTGACTGCAACCACTACTCTTCACAGACCACCTATCCTTCAGGTCGGTTGGCAGCGAAACATATTTGATTTCTGATGTGACTGCTTTGCAGTATTTTCTTTGTAATAGCGTGTGAGCTAGAGACACGAAATAATATTCAGAGCATGATATTTTCAGGCACATAGGCCATACAATGGAAACCTATTTAAGTTACAGTGTTTTGAGAATCGTCTGTTTGTTGTGTATAGGGAATGCTTTTAAACCCCCCAATTGCTTTTTAATTAGAAGTTATTGTGTTTATACAAAATGCGAACAATTTATATGTTATGGATTTTACTTTTAGATGTCTATATGCAAGATTTAGTTTACTTAATTGCTACTTTATGCCAGAATGACTGCTGTTAAGTCAATATTATATTGGGTGTAAAAGCAGTTAGAAAGCACAATTCTAGTAGTTTGGCTTAATGTTTACTTTCATGGACTGTTATACAAATGCTACTGCAGGACTGTTTTTCAGTGATCACGTTGAGCTTTAATAGAGAAAAGAGAGGGGAAAAATATCAAGTCATTTCTCTTAAGTGCATTTGAGTCAGAGTGTGAAGTCTTTTTTTCTTATTTTAATGATTACAGCTGTTTCACTGACAAACACGAATCTACAAATGTGACATTCGCTTATTACTCACTTTATTAAGTTTAAGAGAAATGACTTCTGTACTAGGATTACTGTCATTTTACCTTCAGCTTTGTCGTTTCGCTTCCATCTATATGGGATGATGTACAGTGAGGTTGCTCACCAGTTATAACCAGTTATCACACTGAGTTAGTCATGCATGGCATTGGGAAATCTGGCACTTGTGGACCTTGTTCGACCTGGGAAGTTATGTGTTAACACACGCAGAAATATCTCTGCAAATTATAAACTAGTAATGAACGACAAAAAAAGAACAATGGTTATTGGTGTCCAGACTTTCAGTAATATCTTAGTGAAGCAGCAAACTGAAATTATTCTTTTAAGGAAGAGCGCCCAGCTGAGACGCTGCAAGAGAAGTGCACCTGTTTCCTTATATAAACCTGAAGATTGAATGATGTACTTGAGCAACTGTGAAATGGCTTTAAATCTCATACTGTTCTCTAATGATGCAAATAGCTGTCTTTGAAACAGTTCAGCAATCCAAATGACATAACTTTATCCTTTTTCAGAGCTCAGTTGGGGCAGCAGTACCCGGAATGACCTCTAGGACAGTGAGCCAAACAGCTGGGACCACAGTTACCTCAGTAGCATTCAGTAAAGTGAGTTGTGTCAATTGCAATAGATCAAATGGAGTTGGATGACTGTGCTTTGCTGTGTATTGTAGAGTTTATAATACTTCATGTGATGCATTTACTCTATTAGACATATAATTACTGCAAAGGTCTTGAGTCATCCCTCATTTCTTTATCTTTTGCTTACAAGGCGCCAGATTTTCTTGTCATTTTTCAAGTGGTCTTCAGCAATAGTTCTTGAGGCTTTCTGAGGGTCTTTCAAAGTTTTTCTTTGGACATTGTCTGCTTTTCACTCATTCCAGTCCTTGGACTTAATCATTTTAAGAGGGAAACGTTTTCTTCTTCTTTTTTAAGCCACTTAACAGTGATTTATAAACCATTCAAGGATTTTTAAAAAGCACCTAACTCAATGGATGAACCAGTGATTTGTCTATACATAACACACAACCTGACAAAGAACTGATTTTAAATTGTATATTTGGGCATTTTTTTTACTAGCACCCTGCCACTGAATCACATCATTTCTTCCCAGTTCTTTTAGTTGACTCTAAAAAAAAAAAATGTCAAAGATCAGAAAAGTTTGACAGGCATAAAATAGTACTTTAACAGCAACAAGGTGATTCCCAGAACGGTAGCTTACAGCTTACCTGAACTTAAAAACCAGACATACTGTGCAGTGTGTCCTAAAAAAAACGTCTGGAAACTGGACAAGTGGAGGACAAAAGAGTGGCAGCACTAAGCCATGCTCTCAACTTTGTGGGAACAGTTCCAAAATGACTGTGCATCAGTGTACAAAGCAAGGTCCATAAAGACATGGATGAGTGAGTTTGGTGTGGACAAACTTGACTGCCCTGCACAGAGTCCTGACCTCAACCTAACAGAACACCTTTGGGATGAATTAGAACAGAGACTGAGCCAGGACTTCTTGTCCAACATTAATGACCTCACAAATCCACTTTTGGAAAAAAGTCAAATGTCCATAATTCTCCTAAACTTTGTGGAAAGTCTTCTCTGAAGAGTTAAAGCTGCTATAGCTGCATATTAAACTCTATAGATTAGGAATGGGATGTCATTCTGGTTCATATGCATGTGAAGACCTTTGGCAATTTAGTGTATGTCAAATTTGTGAGGTTTTATGGAGTCATGAATCAAAATTTTAGGTTTAATTTGTCATCAATATATACTCAGCGTGATAATAATCCCAGAGCATACCTGGATAGAGGAACACTTGAAACCATCAGTCATGGCCTCTCAAGAGCTTGGAGGTTTCCATTATTAAAGCAGTGTGGGATCATCTCTACAGAACAGAACAAAAAGCCAACATTCAAAGAAGCGGAGAACTATTCCTGAAGACTACTTAAGAATTGACAAGAAAGCTTACCTTAGAGCTCAGGCTGTGTTGAAGAATAAAAGGCGGTCATTCCAAATATTGAATTTCCACATTTTAATAAATCACAGCACACATTTTCCTGGCAAAATGTAAAGAAATGAGGACTAAAGAAAAGACGACTTGCACATTATTGTAGTGTATTTTATTTTATTTTTTAAAGTTACTGTGGTGTATAACAGAATGGTTTTGTTTGTTTTTTTAAAATTGGGTTAATTGGGTTTTTCTGTGTTTCCTTTTTGGCAGGAGACAATTGAGAATGTGAAAAAATGCAAGAACTTCCTCTCCACACTGATCAAGCTGGCATCCAGTGGAAAGCAATCCACAGAAACTGCAGCCACTGTTAGGGAGCTGGTCAAGGATCTGCTAGTGAGTAAACCTGAGGCTCTCTCCACACTGATATCATTACAAAATGCATCATAAGCTTTTTAAATAGAGAGAAACACCCACTAGTATGAGATTCATTTTCAAAGAGAAGCAGGCAGGCAGGAGGGGATAGGATGGGTTTGATATGGGTGCATTCATTACCATTTATGTATACAACTTAAAAAGGAGAAAGAGAGACCTTTTGGAAGTGATTCTGAATGTAGTTTTTGTGTAAAAACTCCTGGATTGTGTTTTAGATTGGACGCACAGACGGTACAGTCACCCACATTCAGCTGTCATTGTGTTATTATGTTTTATTAGGAGGGCAAACTGGAAGCTGAAGAGTTCACCAGCAGATTGTACAAAGAGCTCAACTCCTCACCCCAACCTTATCTTGTGCCTTTCCTCAAGGTAAGTATAATTATTGCATCTTTTTACAGTGACCATTAAAATGCGAGGCTTTGTGTGTGCATTTCCTTTAAGTTTGTACATAAGGGTATTGTAAGGGTAATATTTGTCCAACTGTCTTCATTTTTTTTAGAGAAGCCTCCCAGCTTTGAGGCAGCTCACCCCAGACTCAGCAGCTTTCATCCAGCAGAGTCAGCTCGCTCAGCCAGCCTCAGGTTCAGTCTCCTCCACCTCTACCACTCCTACTACAGTGGTCCTCGGTAGCCCAGCCCCTCGCCTTCCTACACCAGTCAGTAGGCCCCTGCTCCAGCCAGGCATTAACAAACCAGGACAAATGCCCTCACTGGTAAGTAAAATTCATTTAGATGTTGACTCAGGTAGCTCTTGTTCCAGTTAGATGTTACAAGATGTTTTATTGACGTTACACCTCACTGAATAAATGCTGCGTTCTTTCTGTAGAGCATTGAAACTGAAACCTCTACACACAGAAATGATGTTTTCTTGACTTCTGAATTCTTGCTTATTCTGCTCCAAAAAGTCTTTGAAGTAATATTGATACTTATTAGATGAGGTGCTAATTAGCAGACGATCTTAAAATCTGGCATTCCACCTATTTAAATGGGGAGAAGACCTCATTTAGCTGTTTAGTATCACTGTGTTCACCAAAAGAAAAGAGTTGTTTAAGGAATAAAGGACCAAAGCATTGCCAAGCATGGTGAAGATAAAGGCTAAAAAAAGTCTCCAAGCATCTGATCACTGCTGACTTGCACACATCATATTTAATGGCTATTTGGTTATTGATGTTGTAGTGCACCAATGAATGAACTGGGCAGAAAGTTGGGAGAAGCCACCCAGTAAATCTGAGAGAATTCTGCATAGTTTACTCAGACTAGCAGCAGAGTAATGTAGAAGTCTCATCTAGAACTGTTTCAGAAATTCTACACTACAAAATATTCAATATGTCTGTGAAGGTTCTCAGTCATCCAGGTCATGGTAATCTAAGAAACTTGGAAAGAAAAGCGACTGGACTTCTTTAAGACATTTCTTGAAGATGTTTTTCCTCTCATGAAACTAAAGAAACTTCTCAGATGAGAGGTTAAACGTCTTCAAGAAATGTCTTAAAGAAGTCCAGTCAGCCACCGCTGCTACATTAGGCTTTATCTAACAGATGTGTGAAGTAAAAATGAGATGGCAAGAAGTTCTGAAGGAGTTTCAATATTTACTTAATAACAATAATACAGCGTACAATATAATACTTTTCAACTTTTACCCTTTCAGGTTCTCCAGCCTCAGCAGCAAAGAGCACTTCTGAGACCTCAGGTAACCTTACCGACAACCCCCGTGATGACTCTCAGGAATCAGGCCCCTAGTCACATCGTGCTGGGACAGCAGCAGGTCCACCTTAAGGAGCTACAACCAGGTGAGGATGTCAGTCTAACAACACTTCTGAATGTGTGTGTTTGTGCATGTGCACCTTTTATTGGTGATTCGCAGTATTTGTTTTTTTGCGAGTCAATGTACTTAATCTGTTTTGTCCCTGCTAGTTCCCCTGAGGCCAGAGGGGCTGCCTGGTTCTAAACAAGTCCTTGTTGCAGCCTTGACCCCAGCTCAAAAAAACAAGCTCAAAGAGGCGGGTGGTACTTTCAAGTAAGTGACATTTAAATGAGTCCTTCTAGTTTTGTTTGTTATCAACAAAAGGTTTACATGAAAGATGAAAACCAGCAACTATAGTTAAGTAATAATTAAAGGCTTAAGTAAATGTCAATGCATCTTTTCATTGCTTCAAAAACTCTAGCTGCCTCTAAACGGGATTAAAAATTGAATTGATAGTTTTGAAGTCTTAGTATTGTGCGCCATATTTCATGAATGAATTTCATGTTGAATTTTTTTACTTGATGTCTATTGACAGAGATGATGATGACATCAATGACGTAGCCTCCATGGCCGGAGTGAACCTGTCAGAAGAGAGCGCCAATATCCTCGCCACCAATTCCATTACAGTGGGAGCGGTGACGCATTCCTGTAAGGACGAAGCGTTTCTCTCCTGTGCCGTACTGCAGAGGAAAATGCTTGAGATCGGTGAGACACTACAGGTTTCTCAAGTGATGCTGACATTCTTTGAGCTGTCCACCACATTGGATGTAATACAAGTGCCATTTGCAAACGAAAAATGTGCATTCCCTGAGTGGTTTGCAAGTATTTCCTGGAAGGTTGACAATGGTCACAAACAGGGTGCTGCACTAAAATCTTTTTTATGATAAGCTACTAGAACGCCAAAAATGCTTGAAGTTTGCAGACTTGTCTGCAAATACTTTCTAAGTACTAGTCAAGCAGACTAGACAATGTTCTCCTTCAAAGTAAAAGGTTTGCCTTTGTGTTGGAGCCAACATTTCCAGTTACTTTCCACAGTTATACTGTAGCTCGGAAAGTAGCTGGAAAGTGTTGCGTGGAAGTCTGCTAGTGACCAAAGTAACTGCAAGGTTTTTGCCATCTTGTGAGGTAAATGGTGAATGGTCCGGTTCTTATATAGAGCTTTTCTATTCTACCAGAACACCCAAAGCGCTTTCTGTTGAGCGAATCATTGTCAGGAGTCATTGAATGGTCTCTAGGGCTGTGTGACTGGGGCTTTAGCACTAGATTTCCCAGGTACAATCAACCTCGAGCAACAACTTTCATCCCGTCTTTTTCCCTCACGATAGATGGCTACCAGATGGTCGCCCACCACTATGGGTGTTACTGCGGCCTTATTCACTTTATCCTACACTGTAACTATCAACGTCCAAAATGGAAGACAAGATAAAGTCACATGGTTTAGCACTCAGATGCCTGCAAAATCCAATACGACGTTTGTTGTTTTATGAGCCTCATAACACTGTTGTGGTTTTTCTGCTCCAGGTAGGAGGTATGGTGTAACAGAACTCGGTCCTGAGGTGGTGAACTACGTCTCGCACGCTGCTCAACAGCATCTTCAGAACCTACTTGAAAAAGTCTCCCAAGTAGCCCAGCAGAAAAACATCACTTTCAAGGTTTGTAGCCGCAAAATGTTTTTCCATTTGGTTTTAATGTCCAAATGATAGGTATGTCTTGCAGTAAATGAGTTGGAACACAGCCTATTTAATATCAAATCTTAACACCTCTTTCACTTGGCAGGAGGATAACAACTATGAGCAGAGCAGCGATGTTCGTACTCAGCTGAAATTCTTCGAGCAGTTGGACCAGTTAGAGAAACAACGAAAAGAGGAGCAGGAGAGAGAGATCCTCCTGAAGGCAGCTAAGGTACAGATATCAGTATATTTTGTCTACAGGCTTACATTGATGTTGAATGGATCTCAGTGCTTGCACCACGTGGTCTTAGGTGTTTTTTTTTTTTTTTTGTTTTTTTTGTTGTTTTTCCTTGCGTGCAATGTGTTCTTAGTTAGTTTTTTTTTTTTCTTTCTTTGTTTAATTTGTTGCATCTTTCTTGTGTTTCTGCAGTCTCGAGCTCGGCAAGAGGATCCAGAACAGCTGCGTCTCAAGCAGAAGGCAAAAGAGGTACAATAAAAAGACGACTGTCCACAAAGTTTGTTTCCCTATATTTATGTAGTGTATGATGAATTTACGTGTGTGTGTGTTTGTGTTGTATAGATGCAACAGCAGGAGTTGGCTCAAATGAGGCAAAGGGAGGCCAACCTGACAGCTCTGGCAGCCATTGGCCCCAGGAAGAAGAAGAGGAATCTGGAATCACCGTCCTCTTCTGCTTCAGCCGAGGTGACATAAAACAAGAAATCCTAAATCCTACCTATACTTTAATTTTCTTGTTCTGTTATATATACACACAGGACACTTTTTTTTGAGTTACACATTGCTCGTACTGGGTTGGACCCTCTTTTGTCTTTTTCATTTGCACAGATTTAGCAAGGTGCTGAAAACATTTCTCAAAGGTTTTGGGCCATAATGACAGGATAGCATCACATAGTTAGTGCAGGTTTGTGAGCACATCCGGGATGTGAAGTTCACGTTCAATCACATGTACAGTTCTACTGTATCTTCCCGTTCAACCTGACAACATGCCCGGTGTGGGGGGAAAGAGACCAGTGTCTATGTTCATTTCAAAGTGTGCAGAAGTCCAGACGTGTGTGCATGCATCTGTGCCTCTGACCACCTAATAAACGTCTTTACTAGGGAGGGAATTCTTCAATTACGTGACTAAACACTTATTGAACCATAAACTGACCAATAAACTCTTATATTCTCTTATTCTTAGGCACACATTGGTCTCTTTTCTCTTTTATCATAACATCTCATGTTACTTTTATCTCAGTACTGCCTTTTTCTCAAAGTTTCATTATCCTTACTTCAAAGTTTCTCATTACTCTCAAGAATTCAGTTTTACCACTACTGAGCCAATTTGATAGTTAAGATCATCCACTCAGCGAACAGATAATTTAGAATTCATCCAATCTGCACAAATTTGCTTATTGAACAGGTTTGTGCCTACCTTTAAATCTTTTTAGACCGGTCTTCTGTTCGCCTCATATCAGATCCAACCTTCGGCCACATGTGTTCTCTCTGTTGCATGGCGAACCAGGCGGAAACACCAAATATTAAACCCCGATTCTTTTGTCCCCATGACAGAACAGAGAAAACCGACTCATAGTGTGTTAAAACATTTATATTTCTTTTTATTCAATCATCTTCCGGAAGAGAGAGACCCCTGCACAGCTCAAACGCCAGTTGCAAGAGCTCTAACATTTTTAGCTCAACATGTATCTTATATGGTGTTATTTCTGTACTTTGCACGTCACACAGTTTCAAACATTGCTTATATGGCAAAGTTCCTCTTTTCTGTGTCTTATCTATTAATATGCCTGTGCACTAAAACTTCTTGGCTGAGCACTTAGTTTGTGAGTCAAAAGTGGCCTTGCTCTACAAGCCTTCATTATTAAAGTACATAAAACAATATAATAGGAAAATAAGGATACTAAGGATATTGATTTCATGACAGTTGGTTATATCTGGAGGTGCAAGATCAAACTGTGGCTTGGTAGATTTAATTTATTATCAATCTCAGAATAATGATATTAAAAATGACATTAATTTATTGCATGAGTTGGGAAATTAGATCATTGATTGATTAGAGAGCCATCGCCAGTCACGACCCTAGTATACAGTGATTGTAAAGGGGAGGACGTGGTGTTTAAATGATGGTCAGTTGGGGCCCTAAGTGTTCCAAGAAAATATCCCCACTCCATTTCACCACCAGCAGTCTGAATTGTTGCTAGAAAGCTGGATGGATCCATGCTTTCCTGTTGTTCGTACCAAATTCCGACCCTACTATTTGAATGATATCTTTTCAATTTTTTGTTGTCCAGTTTTGGTGAGGCTGGGTGAACTGTAGCCTCAGTTTCCTGTTCTTAACTAACAGGCGTGGCACCCGTGTGCTCTTCCGCTGCTGCAGCCCATCTAGGTCGAGGTTCAGTATATTGTGCTTTCAGAGATGATTGTCTACATACCTTGATTGTAACTTGTACTTATTTAAGTCACCGTTGCCTTCCTATAAGCTCAAAGCAGTGTGGCTATTCTTCTCTGGCAGCAACAATTTTTGTCCAGAGGACTGCCTGGTACAAGCCCCAGAGATGGTTGTATTGGAAAATTCCAGAAGACCAGTTTCTGAAATACTCAGAGCAGCAGCCTGTCTGTCAGGGTTCAAAGTCAATTCAGTCGCATTTCATCCCCACTCTGATTCTCAGTTTGAATCTGAGCAGGTCATTTTGACCACGTCCACTTTCCTAACGCACTGAGTTACTGCCACATGATTGGCTGATTTAATAGTTGTGTTAGCAAGTAGTTGAACAGGTGTACTTAATGAAGTGGGCAGTGGGCAGACTTGTAAATGTGATGAATAGTTATAAATTAAACTATGTGTGTATAAATGTGTGCATAAATTTATTAATGTGTGTATAAATACCTGTCAGAAAGTCGTCATGGATGTTTATCTGACAGCCTCCTTAATGACAGACCGTGTCATCTTGAGTTTATGTAGAACTTTGGTTTACTTCCTTGTGGAGGGCAGTATTTGCTACGGTGCTTGAACAAAAAGAGAACAGAGGACCACACGACTCAATGGCACAGACGTTATGTAGAAAGGTTGGATATGTCATAGCTGGTGGATAGCGTATTACCTTGTGTTCAAATTCCACTGGGAGCATTAAGAAGGTTTGCTTCTCCTGATTTTTTTTTTTTTTTTTTCTGCATAATATATTTGTCATAAAGAAATGGCTAACATTGGCAATAACTGTCCATTTTTCTCCCCGGAGATCGCTAGAGCCAGACAAAGTTAATTTGGTGACAGGCTGTCACTGAGAGTCCACTCTAGCCTGACAAAAACCTGCTAGCAGTTATCTGAGCACTGCTGAGAAAGTAACAGAATAAGACCTGTCATTAAATCAGCCAGAGCATTACACTCATGTACAATGTCAACTGATAGATCACATTAAACAGGTCACTAGATAAATTCATTTAAGACAATGGAACAGCCACTGTTGTTTCTCACACTGTGACTAGTAATGCTGGAGTTGCTCTTATGCTTCCTGCACACAGGGTTTTTCTCTAAAACCTTCCAGCCTGATCTAATCGAGGGAAAAAGTTCTAAAATGTTAACTAAGAGGCAACATCTCAGTCCTTGAGAAAGTGGTTTATCCTATCATCATTTCTGTACTTTTTTTGTGTCCGTTTACTTTGATCTCTCTTATATTGTCAGTGCCTTACAGTACACGATTACACCTTCTTCTTTTTTTTTTTTTTAAGTCAAAAAGTAAAAAAAAAAGAAAAAAGTCTATTTCTTCTGGTTAATTTCAGAATCTTGCAATAAACTTCTCTCCTTTGTTTAATCTGCTTATATTATATTGGTTAACATTATTATTTAACTGAGAAAAGCTTAAAAAATATCCAGATAAATGTGAACACGTGCAAACCCATTCAGTCATTAAACTCTGCTGCCGCCAGTAACAGATGTCACACGCTCCCTTTCTTATGCCCCTCTCCCTTATCTTGCAGGGATCGGGAACAGGTCCCTCTCTGTCTGGTGGGCCTGCTTCATCAGGCTCCAGACCCACACGGCAGCGCATCACGCGCGTCAATCTCAGGGACCTGCTCTTCTGTTTGGAGAATGAGAGATTTACCAGTCGCTCCCATTTCCTCTACAAGGGCTTTCTCAAATAGGCTTGATGTCAAAGAGGAGAGGTGAGGAGGAGGAGGGGGCGGGCAGGAGACAATGAAGTGTATGGAGAGACCAACAGCTCCCACCACAGAGAGGGAGCATAAGAGACTCTTATATGTGAAGAGGAGGAGAAAAGGCGACCTGGCACATTATAAGGTTTATCAGATACACCTGATTACCTGAAATACAATAGTAGCCATATTGGATGGCCTCTCTACCTCCCTCCTCATATAATGCCTATTTCCTTTCAGAGCAGTCACTGACCGAGACCCTTTTTATTTAATCTTTTGTCATGATGGTGCAAAAAAAAAGAATATGTTTTAAGAAGAAGTTTTTTTTGTATGAGTAAATGAAATATTGTACAATTATGCACTGTAACATAGTACAGTTTATTTTCTAAACGTTTGTATGCATATTAGGCTTGAAAGCAATGAAATCATTTGTTTTATTAGACCCACCAAGAAATTTTATTGATTGATTTTTATGTGTTGGTTTCTGCAGAATTAGTTTGAACTCCAAACTGTGTAACCTACTGAGTTGCCTTCCTATGTATAAGCCATACAGCCATCCCTAAGCAATCAAGCCCCGGTGTTACTAATGAAGCCGTAGCTCACTCAATATCTGTCAACTTTACTTGATTTTTTTTCCCTCCACTGTATTTATTTACTAAACTCATGGTTAAATTAATGTCTAGTTATTTATTTAATTTCATGTCACACCTCATTTGCTTCATGTAGCTTAAATTCCAAACAAAATGTGCATTTAGGACATGTTAAAAATTAGTGTATAGCTTTCAGTGTGTGAAGGCCAGGGGTGCTCTTTGTTTTCTTTTTCTTGTTTTGAATCTGCAAATATTACTTTTAAAATTAGTTCTATATGTATTGATTTCTAAAACGTAGATTTCTGAAGGCTTTTAACCTGTATTGCTATACCAAACATACATCTACCTGAAACTCTATTTTTGTAGTTGCCCACCAACGCATTTTTACTCTTCTAATGGTGACTGACAGTGTTCTCCAATCATTTCTTTACCTGCTTTTATTTTTGGTGTGCTACTGGACAGCCCCTTAGGATTTTGGTATCAATGACTTCAAAAACTGGAGTTTCTTCCTGTATATTTGTAAATGGTACACCTAGTTTTACACATGGTTTTGTATAGAATTGAGAATTTATGCATACAGCAGTAAGAAAATCACATTTTCTCTATTAAAAAGTTTGAATAAATAATGATTTTACAGTAATCGATGTGGTTGCGTCTTTAAAGTGATTTCTGAGAGTCATAAATCATAATTTTCTTATGTACTTTTTTTGTTGGGCACTAGGGGGCAGCATTGCATTATTGGAACTGGCTATACACAGGGTTTGGTAGTGATATTTCTGAGCTAAATGCCTTTAATTCCTTCTTACTCTACCTGTTCACAGATAATTCTACTTAATCCTCTAACATCTGTAAAGCCACATGTACCACACTCTGCGTGTCCCCACGGGGCTATACAACCATCTATTAAGCAAAACTCCCAGGAGCAAAACACTCAGCTCTTAACCCAAAAATGAAATCATGCACGCAGTCTGCTACCAGTCTGTCCGCTTCTTTGTGGAGCTGTCTTGTTCGAGTCCGTCTCCATTATCAGCCCACACAGTGCACTGGCAACAGCTGCCACATCAGCTGCTACATTCACTATAAACCATAGGCTGGAAGTAATTAGGCCATTCTGCCACTGGGACAGTAGCCTGATGTTACATTGATTAGGAGCAGCTTTCGTATCTGCGCCGACCAAACGGGAACAATAATATTTGGATCCATCAGTGGTTATGTTTCATTTTCATTTTTTTCTAATGAAAGTTGATCTGGAAGCCACTAGATGGCAATAGCTCATTTCTTCTCATTGCTAGGCTGTGTTCCTCTTAATACTTAAAATCCTGGTTATATTTGGGTGAGTTTAGAGTTCATGTGTTCATATGTTTACACCCGCAATACAGACCTCCAGTTCAGACTGCCGTTCACTTGGTGTTTTGCATAACATTTGGCATCAGAAGGAGATGCAGTCTGCTGTTAATAATATAAAAGCATGGCGCTGCTGCGAGAAAGCACAGACGTGAAGAAAAAAAAAAAAAGCAAGCTTTTGGCCACGAGTACAGAACCAGTGTGGCGTGACAGTCCCTCTGTCTGGTGGCGGTGGTGATTCAGGTAAGGCCTTGCCCCTTGTGCCTCAGCCCAATCCAATATTTTTCCTTGTAATCCCCCTTCCACTCCTCAACACTGCTGCTCTTTCAGAGTTAAGTCCACATAAGCTCCCACTTGAGTGCCAGAGGCAGAGCAACAACAGTGATGGCGCGGTTGCCTAGCGACGTCTCAGTCGCTGCACCTGAGGGTGTTGGGTAAACACCCTGAGCCTGCCTGAGGGAAGAGCAGAGCGGTGACATCACTGTTTCCTTCCATGACATTTATTAAAGAGGGCTGTTATTAATTTCTTACATCGACTCTTGTCATCCTTCTTTCACCCCAGGGTGAGATTACATAATAAATTGAAAACAAGTTTTGCGCGCGTGCACGCATGCTCTTGAATGCTTCACTGTTATGTAGCTGTGGGTAGTTTTGTCAGATTCCAAGATGGGATTTGACTGATCTCATAGTGCCTCTCAGCAGGGTGTTCCTCTTGCACTTTTATGATAAGCCTCCTGTCTAAAAAGTCTGCGCTTGTTTACGCTTGTAGAGGGGCTCAGTTTTAATGATGGTTAGAGGCTGATAAAAGGTCCCCTAGCCCCCATTACTTACAAGAATTTGAAGCCTATGAAATTCTTTATTAAGGTAAGACCCCTATAGCCACATGAATAAGAGGGATGTGAAATTTCTAACTTTGACGTTACTTTGCAGCCAAATGAATTCAAAGTCCCATTCATAATCCGACTGTATTCATGCTGTGAGACAAATGCAATAGTAAAAGTCAGTTAATCAATTTTTTCCTTTTCAACGCCTCCTTGCATAATGTTGATTAAGCTTTGAGCTTATGAATAAAACTCCCTCCCAGGAGGGACATAAAAATGTGATTTGAATGAACTGATGTGGCACAGTGTGATTCAGTCGCCGCACTTTATCATCCATTAGGATGCACAAACCCACTAGCCCATAACTACTTTTATTCTCAAATGAAAGAGTTTTCTTTTTTTGCCCTCCCTTGAGGAAAGAAACTTTCCAATGTAACATGCAGCAACAGTTCATTAGTTTACATTTCCTCACATCACCAGTTCATGTGTGTTTGTGCCCTTGGCCCACCCAAGCTAATGCTGACTTTAAGACTCTTTTGTTATGGGGGTCATGCGGGGCAGCCTGCTTTGGCCCAGAGATACTATAATAAGGCCAGTGTTTATGAGCGCTGCTGAAATGGGTTTGTAGGCGAGGCTGAACCTGTGCGGTATTGACGCAGGGGTTAATAGCCTGTTGGCCTCTTTAATGGAGCTGGATCAGGCCAGGCAGCAGGCACTGTCAGCCCACAGAGGAAGAGCCTCTCTGTTTACAAAGTCATCTCTAATTTGAAGAGGAATAGTCACCAAGGGGTGTACATACGTTGGTGACTTGCATCTAAAGACGCACTTATGTGCCTTGCCAGACTGTTTGCAGGACAGTTTACAGTGCTTTGCTGTATACACTGATCCACTGAAAAAGTCACAAAGCTAATGTTCATTGTCTTGTTGTAATACAACATTTTGCCAGGAAATCTTTGTTCCTGACCTGACAGTCATTCGTTTGTTTCTTTGACACTACCACCCACTGCTAGTATCACACCCCAACAGCAGCAGTCTCCCCCAGTAGGGTGATGTACGGCACTACACCACAAAACCTTTGTTTTGGAGATGCTCAGGGAACATCTCCAACTGAGATACTGACCCAGCCTCCAACCTCCCTGATGCCCCTCTGATGGAGCAGCTGCTGGATAGGCCTGAACCACCTGCTGCTGACACCTACTTATTTGCACTAGATATAAAGTAATAAGAGGCTGATGTGACTATCATTAGTTTGGCTGTATATTCAACTTTGCGGATTAATATCTTAATGGCACCCCACCCCCCCAAAACAAACAAACAAACAAACAAACAAACAAACATTGTTGAGATATTAAATTGTAAATCATGATGGGAAGCAGTGGATTAGTGCACATTAATTGGAGGCTCTGCAAATATAAAACAGAAATCAAATATTAAAATATATATAAATGACCACCAGTCAATTATAGGCACAAGCACTCACCTTTAAGCCCTGTTAAAGATTCAGAGACATGACTGAATTGTACAGAGGTTTTTTCTTTGGGTAGTCTTCACCATGAAACATGCACAAATGATGCCCTATACATAGTGTAAGTAGTCTACACATAAGACCTGAAGTGGTAGTAAAATTAATGTTATTGTTGTATCTACAAGATAAACTATGTTCCACATGTATTGTGATCAATTATTTATTCACACTAATGATGGTGCTATACATGCATTATTCATAGTAAGCTCTGGTGTTCCTCAAGTGATGCTGACAGGGGGAAATGGAGGGGCAGATGGGAATGTAAGCTTGATTGTACCCTGAAGGACACCAGAGACTGACTTGGCTGCAAAGGAATCGTCCCGTACCATTTAGAGATGTAGCCAGAGTCCCGGGGAAGGCACTTAACCTGTGGCTGAGGTGAAGAATTACATCCACTTGATTGGAACAGCTGTTCGGCTTGAGGATGCAGCTCGGATTTCCCACTGCACTCTAGCATATAATCACACAGAGACACGCTGACCTGTGCAGAGCTGCTGAGCATCAGTAGCAGCACGTTCTTGTATGTTCTTGTACAGCTGTTAGCAACAAACAGTATCCCATGATTCATTCAAGAGATTATATTATATTATACTGTTTGTGCTTATCATTGGGAGTGTGTTCGGACAGTAATTTCAGCTATTAAAAAATGTTAGAAAATGTTTTTATTCAGCTCCAAACACCTTGGATTCTCAAAATGCATTTCAGTCCTAAGTCATGTGTATAGGAATTTCTTTTACTTATGTATTAATCACATTATTTTATTGTATAACGCCTTGGTGCCACTGGATTTTAACAAGTCTCACACTCATACAGTAAGACAAATGGTGGGGGTCTAGTAAGGAAGTTGGGGGAAGCAGACCACTCCACAGGAAGAACCTTTTGTCTCTTTGAGGACTCTGGGAGGTAGCAAGGGAGTGTGAACCTTAAGGTGTGAAACAGCTGTGTACTGCCTTTTGTTCCTGGAGAAGGTATTTAACTGAGAGCCATGCTAGGCTCAGTGAGACTCTGCTGCCCGTCTGCCCCGCGGTCATGCAGGCTCTCCACAAGCTTAGTTTTCAGTTCTTTGTTTTTTAATTAAAGAATGTTAGCTACCGCTCGTCTGCAGGCTTTATTTAAATGGAAAACTTCCACAACACATGTTATATTCCTTCCATCAAGCATCACCTAGTTAGGTGTAATACAGACTTTCTGTTAAATAATTTAAGTCTCAAGCCCAAACCACGTTAACTTTGTAAGTCCCTTCAGAGCCACAGAAGTCATTCATCAGTCGTTTTGTTTTTCCTGCTGATTAGGAGCCTACTCACTGTGACAACTAAGCAGAGCTTTGTGTGTAAATATTTAAGTACATCCGAGAATCTTACTGCAGTACAAGTGTGTTGCTGCAAAGTTTATCCAAGGATCCCAAGTATGTCTTCTTTCGGCACTGGAATCACAGCAACTGAACCTTTTTGTTGCTGTGAGGTCATTTTGTTAACCCTCTCGGGCTCAAATTAAGTTTTTGTTGCTAATGCACAAAAGAATACCTGCAGTGGTACTTCATAACTCATAAACTCATAAAATATGTATGTGGGTTAATCAGGTTGTTAGCTTTTAACTGTTGCAAATCTGCAACGCCTGCCTTGAGAGGGTTAAAAAACAATCCCCAAGTACGAGCCCAACACAACCGGAAGTCTGCATCCATGACTGGTTCTGTAATGCTAGGCCGGCATGTTAGCACTCAGAAACCTGTGGTGGAGAAACTATTCACACCCTTTACTTAATTGATTAATTAGCTCTATCTTCAGCAAAGTCCTTCAACGAAAATATACATGAATTAAAAGCAAAAGTGCTGAATGCAGAACAAAGTGTCCTGTGACTGTTTTATTGTTGCTTAATTATTGTTAATCATGCATTAATGAAAAATGCTGTTGCTGTTTGAGGAGGAGCTCATTTGGAACTATTTGGTAACCAAGTGCAACTAATGGTTAGTTTCACTGTGGATTAAATGACTGCTTAGCTTGTAAAATCAAATTCTGAGATTCATGAGTCTCAAGTGTTCCAAACACTTATCAAAAATAATAACAAATCCACTGTCAGTTGACTAATTGAATAACTGACTTAATTCAAGAACAGTGGCTACTTCATCAGCTACATGTTTGCTAATGAAAATGAGCCAATCACATGGCAGCTCAGTGCATTTGCACATGTTGATATGGCCATGGTGACCTGATGGAGGTCAAACCCAGCATCAGAATGGGGAAGAAAGGGGATTTAAGTGACAATCAAGAGCATCTCTGAAAAGCACCACACCAGCACTCGAAGCTGATGAGGCTGCTGTAGCAGAAGGCCACACGTTTGAAAGCAAAAGGGGTCCAGCCCTGTTTTAGTAAGGTGTAACTAATGAAGTGGCCATTGAATGTATATTTTGTGTACATAAATCCCACTTTACAAAGTACCTACTAATAAATATATTAAACTGGATGTACTTTTAGATGTATTCAGAGCTCTTAATACATCTAAAAGGGAGGTATTGTACTTCCAGTTTACTATATTCATTACTAGCTACTTTATAAATTGTGATTTCTGTACAAAATAATAGAATAGGATAATCATTTTATAGTATTTGTCATAATGAATGATACTACATTAAAAGGATCACCAGTCTGGTTACAGTTAATCTTTTGGGTACATGAATATCTTTCAAAATGACTCACAATACAAATACTATTTGTCACATTTGACATTTCATTCAAATCCAAAGCGGCCAGCTTCACGGTGAACACCAGTGTTAGCAAGATTCATCTTTCAAGCACCTGTTTGTCCCCCCAGGGCCCGGACTACTTGTATACAACATAGCCTTTATTTCTCAGAGGTACTTTTAATATTTGGATAAATTGAAGTGCCTGCTGTGAAGATTATTGTACCACAGTCTTTCAAATTAGCATTTATGAGTTTTGAGGGTTATCATAATTCATCACAACGCACCCTCTTAGTTCATTCTGCTTAAATAGCCCATGGATAAGAAGTAAAATGCTAATGAGTAACTAGTTGTCGTATAAATGTAATGAAGCGCGGTATATACCTCTAAAATGTGGGCTTATAAAGGGAGTCAGTGCACATAGTTACTCTGTAGCACTCTAAGATATATTTTAACATTAAATGTTTCTTTTATTTATAAGACATGCTGAGAAATACTGTTTTCAAATGCTGTTTCAAAGTGTACAGTTTGAAGCCTGATTGCTGAGGGAACCATGTCTTGGTAATTGTACAGCGTCTACACCGGATCAGTCATCCGTATCCTACGTGACTGGTTGTAGGTATTTTCTCCCCCACTTAAGCAGAAACATCAAATTTATTCTGCTGCTTTGATCTCATTTTAGACAGAGTCCTGAAATAGCAGCAGGCTCAGAGTGGTGTCAGCAGAAGCACAGCCAACAGAGCCTGCCCGTCCTGCGTGGTACTTGTGCTGAATAACAACATTAACACTTAACTGTGAACAGTTGATCACGCAGCCGGCAACAGAACCAACATCCGGTCATGTTTTTAAGATTGGGCTGTTCTCAGCACCTGCCCAAGAGACTCACTAGCTGTATGGAGAGGAAATGAAAAGAGCCAGGCTTGGACATGTTTGAAGAAGAGAACTTTATTTACAACACACAAGGCACCGGCAGCAAGCCAGCAGCAAAGCTCTCAGTCTATATATGCCATTTATCAAGGGGGTGGGGGTGATAAACGGGAGTTTGCTTTCTTCTTTCACGCTGCACTTTGGCCACAAGCAAACCTAGTGAACTTCTTCTAAGCCCATCAAAGATCTCTCCCCTGAAGTTAATCATCCTTTCTGCCACCCGGCTAGGACCAACAGGACTGTTTAACAATTTGATTATTATGTCAGGGCAGCAGAGCCCACTGTTGATGGCTCTCTTATGCACACAGGTCCACAACCCTGCTGGGTTCATAGAGAATTTCATTATTGTACTACAGAAAAAGGTTAACTTAGTTTTATGTTCTCATTACTGGGATACTCAGGGAATCAAAGCACCTCTCATTAACTAGTTCAGCGTGTTCCATCAGCTCTGCTCACCTCTACCTGTCTTCTTCACCTCCTCATTGCCCAGCCCTCTAATTTCTGGCCACAGCGGGCCATGAAGCATCACTCTTTTTAACACCATCATATTTAATCTTTTTTTCCCTAACAATTTTCTTAATGTTATGCATTGTTCTTACTTGAATCTCACTTCCTCTGCTGACCTTCTCCTCCATCCTACTAATCACCTCTCAACACGGCCTACCTGCATCTTGCCACCACCTCATTTTTCTCGCCCTCTCTTTTTGCCTGGCTCTCTGAGTTCTCTCTGGGTGTCTCATTAAAGGCGCTCTATCTAATGAGATTACGCCGTGGGGATTAATGGTGTGGCTAATTGATAGACACACAGCCAGAGAGGATTAAATCCCTTTAAGTCCCCAGTGGGCTTTTTGGCGCTTCAGCTGACTAATTGAAATCACAGGAATGGACACAAATATACTTCCTGACCCCACACACTGCTCTAACAATCCTTCCTCTATGATGCAATAACATGTATAGTGGGTATGTTTCTTTTCTTTTTTTATTAGAAAATGAAGCCATATCCAAACAATAAGGTCAAAGATTAACTGCATAATCCCCCGGGGAGGCTGGTTTCATGACGCTAACACTTAAAAATACATTATTCCACAGTGAAAAATGAAGTAGGTGTAACAATTCCGAGCGCAGATACAAACCAGTCGATTCAAATGCAAATCAAGGTGGAAAAGCAGTGAACTTAAAGCTAGAAGAGTCATTTCATATTTTAAATCATAGTAAAAAAAGACAATCCTGATGAAAAACCAATGTGTGCTGCTTTCAGCGCAACATCAACATCAGCGGTCAGTAGACATGGGTGCACTGGTGGCACTGGTGCATTGCTTTCTGCCACAGTGCTGTTTTTGGTACTGTCATAGGGTCTTATGGCAGAAATCTAAAAGTCCAATATTCACAAAGCACTTTAGAAATAAAGTCGTACCAATACTGACTTGAAAGGAGAACTATCATGCTCATTTACAGCTGCATGTCTTTATTCTTGGAGTCTAATAAAGTAGGTGAGAGTGGTGCAGCCGCTAAAACCATTTTAGCTCTTCTCTAAGGGAATGCACAACTTTCTTCTGATTGGCTGCCACTGAAATTTAAATATCCTGGTAACGACAGATGGCCGCCTCTCTCCGAGCCTGGGTCTGCCAGAGATACTTCCTGGTAAAAGGGAGTTTTTTTTATTCCCACTGTTGACACCTGTCCTAAATAAGATGCCTTATTTACCTCCAAAAAAATGATGGCACGCTTTCAAAACATGTGTTGTTTATTTTCTGAAGCGCACATTCAGTATCTAGATGAGTGAATAAAAGAATTGCAGCACACTGATTAATTGAACAACTATCAGCAGACGTGGCTAATGAACGTTCCAGTGTCCCAAGGCCAGAAGCCAACAAAAGGAACACGTCTGTCACAGACAATACAGACTGAAATGGAAAGAGCATGTCTTCATACACTAGAAAGAAAAAAGTATAGATCAAAGTATTTTATGGAATAAAAAAAAAAAGTATAAGCAGGCATCTTAAAAAAAAAACAATTATATGCTTCAACAGAAGACAAAAAAAATAAAACATAAATACCCACATATTAAAAACGAATGGGCCAAAAAATCCCTTAAGCTCACCGTAGAGCCACAGAGAGAGAGAGAGCAGCAACTTTTATGTCAATACTTCAAAAATATGTATCTTACAGTATTTTTATTTTCTCAGTGTCTTTTTACAGAGTATATTCATATAGCTTCTGCAGACTATTTTCACATTCTCACCACAGAGTAACAAGTGCTTGGAGTAAAACATTTGGAGAAAAAAAAAAATCATGCACCTTTTAATACATTTGTTGGGCTATAAAAAACGGGAATGTTCAAGGCGACCCCCCCCCAAAAAAACAAACAAACAAACAACCCCCCCCCCCCCCCAAAACAAACCAACAATCTTCCTCAGACACCTTTGTTCCAAGTCATTTCAAGTTTCTTGTTCTTACACTGATTAATCAGATCATGCCTACGTAAGCTTTACACTGTGGAGAAAGCAACACAAAACCATACAGGGCAGGCAAGTGTCTCAACATATAGGCTCTGAAACTTGTGTGTCCACAGAGGAAAGGCAGGCATTCTCCACTAAATTAGAAACCCCCCCCCCCACATGTATAAAAATGGTCTCACACAAAGTCAGCGTCGGGCGCTGCAGTTGTGTTGGCAACGTGAAAGTTGGACTTCAGCGGAGACCTTTGGAGAAGAGGGTGCTCTTCCCTCTAGCGACTCTTAGTGGGTTCCTTCAGGCCATAATTTGTTGGGTTACGATATCCGATGGTATGCCCTGGCTGTGTCCTTCCCTCCTGGGACTGGCGGCTGGGGTTGTTTCATGTGCACCACTGTGAAAAAGGAGAGGAGATTGACAGGCAGGGCCGGTTTGAGGAGCGCAGGTTTGGGGTGGGGTTGGGGGGTGGTCGACGGGAAATGGGGGAAGTGTCTCCACTGTACTGCACGAACGGCAACCGATCCTGAGATAGCAGGAGTCTGATACAAAAAACACACCACAAAAGGCACTTTATAAAATGACAGTGCTTCTGTTCTAAGGAAATTCAAGTTGACAGAGTTAAAGAGAGAGTCAGAGAGCGTCTTCCCCAAAAACATACTCTTCGGCGTGAAACTAAAGCGAGAGACATTGTTTCTTTTTAACAATGAATCCAAGCACAAATTCACTGCTCCTGTCTCTCATGACCGCCTTGGGACATCCGGATCCAGCGCAGTGAGAGATAAACAAAAGAAAATTAAAATGAAAAACGAAACATCACACTACAAATTTGCCACAACAAAAAAAAAAATTTAATATATAAAGCCAGAATACAGTTGCGTTGCAGCGGAATTCATGTTTGCGGGCCTGGTTGCTGTGAGCAAACGGATGCAGCCCATGTATGGGTCCATTCCTCACACGGAGCCTGCGTCGTGTAGTTGGCCACTCCTTGCTGCTTTTACAGCAACGTCCATCCAGCCGGTCCCGCCTCTCCCATCTGCAACCCCACCCAGCCCCGCGGCGCCGCTCTCAGTCATCGTCCCCTCCTCCGTAGAGGTCAGCTAGCTTCTTAAAGCGGGGGCCCCAGTCGTTGAGGTAGTCGTAGTCCTGGTCCCCTGAGCTGGTGGAGTTGAGCGAGCTGACAGAACCAGCGGTGGAACCACTGCCCTCGTAGTCAAACACCAGCAGGGAGTCGTAGGGAGGAGCGGTGGGGTCGTTGTCTGCTGCCCTCAGACCCTGGAGGCACAAAGACAAGAAAGGCTGAACTCCCACTCTGAGCACCTCCTCTTTATCTGCTCAATTAGTAAAACTGGGCTTAGGCCAATAACTGCTGCTCATCAGAAATACAATGGAGGAGCTCGTTTTTCACATAGCAACAGGTTAAGTGTGCTAGACTGTAAAAGGTGCAATAAAATGAAAAATAAAATCTCATCTGGCTCATTCGCCCATGAACACTTTAATGTTGCATCACAGCCTGAATGCTATACACTGAGAGCAAGCACGTTTAGCGGTGCCACTGCCGATGCCAGTACAATCAAGTACACATGTAAACCAATAATATGTAATGAACTATTGTTGGCCATTAAAAAGATTATGTTTCAAACTTCAAAACCACTGATGTGTAAACCCTTTTATAACACATCAACGAGGCATTGTTAATTCCAAAATAAACACAGGCGGCTATGAGAACACGACACCAGAGCTTCAGAAAAAAGGTTTTTAAACTTGGACATACATCATTTATGAAGTCGCCTATGTCTCCAGGGTGGGGCAAACTGGGTCTGACAGGGTACTGCGACTCAGCAATCACAGGCCTCTCATCCACCCTCCGCACCCCTGTCGGCTTGTTGATGATGTGGTCCAGAGACTCCGGCTGCTGCAGCTGGCTCAAGTCGTAGTCCTGCATAAAATCCACGGGGGAAAACGGGTGAGGATTAGAATAATCATCATAATAACCTGCTTTCTAACTGCAAGCTCATGTAATACTGCACATTTTTTATTGGGAATAGGCTCATTGTACAACTTGGAATGTAGTTGTTGGGCAGGTCTCTTTGCCAAGACTTTGATGTACACTCATTTTACATCAGTGAGAGCTGATCCGCTGTGAAACTGTGCTACTGGGCTTTCTAATGTTTAAGCTCTTTTCTAAACCTGCAGCTCGGCAGACTCAAGCTGTGCAAATCCAGACTCCAAAGTAATTCTGTACTTTTACTGCATATTGAATGTCATACTGTACTGTTTTAAGAGCCAGTACATGCTTCACACTGATCAGAAATGATGCGGTATGGCGTCAGACGCCCATCAGAGAGTGACTTTTGAATGTGAGCATTTTCCCCGGAGCTGTTTCCGTTTCTTTTTTTGGATCCAGCTGTGAACTTCCATTGTCAACGAGAACAGCAGAACAGCACACACAGATTCTGTCCAAAATCTGCTTAAATGGAACAAGTAGCATTAACGCTAGAAACTATTCATAGATGTAGCCCCCTAGAGCTATTCATGGCGATATACTGTATACTGCTTTATGTGCTACTATCACATTTCTCTGTTAAAGCGTGTTCCCCAGTGTGTCGTCCGCTCCCTCATCATGTAGGTGATAATGTAGGTAATATCTGTTCCTTTGGCTTTATGAGAAACACAATAACCCCCTTTGCTGAATTCATGTGCTTAGTAATCTGAGCACACTGTAAACTTGTAGTTCCAGTTTATGCTCATTTCATTGATGATGAACTGGAAAACTAAATGACGCACAGCCGATGAATGTCCTGTGATTATTACAAATACGTTTACAGCTCTGACATTTTCAAGTTTTTTGTTAAGAAATAAGTAATTCAGAGCTATAAATATGAATATATGACTGGCTGATAAGCTCCCTGTGTTGCCTTCAGAAGTCTCACACAGGTGTGGGACAAGATAGCTGGGCTTAGTAAAAAAGCATGTTAAAAAAGGCATACTTCATAATATATTTATGAATTAATCAAAGGCTTCATTGTCGAAAGATTTTTTTAATTAAAAAATGAAAATCTGATCTGAGATAATGGTGTGGAGTAGGTGTTTATGGGCAAAAAGAAAAGAGTGTCATAAGTGGAAGGACAGACTGAAAGCATGACTCACATTTGGAAAAGTGTATTTATTCTCCATAAAGTTTATCCTCTTATCCTCTAATTTTACAGTTGTGCTAGCTAATCTTCTGCGGCCTCTGACTTTATTGATTTTTCTTTTAGATCAAAGAATGACCCACTTGAAGACCTTAAAAAAGCAAAGAAGTCTTGCTTTCAGTTTTTGTCAGGAAATGCTAAAGTTGTGCTAAAAAAAAGCGCATCAACAATATTTTTATTTTTCCTCAGCACATATTAGTCAGTGGCTTTTGCATGTTGCAATCTACTTGATGCTGTCAGAGGCTGAATTACTAATAAGGTTACATCATGTGCTAAAGATCTCAATGAACTCGCGCACGGTACAACATAGGGCTGTTTGATATAACGATATATATCGGATATATATCTATTGTTTCATTTTACGCTATCGTTTGTTTCGTGGTGTTGCAAAATAAACTGTTTACGGCAATATTTTTTCATCGTTTTGATGGTCACTGTAGTGGCTATATTAATTTCTTAAAGTTCTCTCTTTCTCTTATATTTAATATAACCACACCACAGACGGACAAGCGCCTGTTTTTATGCGTTGCCGTTAGCAACAGCGACGGTAACACCTTCGCGTGTCCGCTTGTTTATGTTCCACATAAACCTTTCACAATAAAGCTCAAGATCCTGTTGAGACTTTTCAAAATAAACTGGATCACGTGAAAGAGCAGATTATTTACGGATGAGAAGTAAAAAGGAGCCGCCAGGTGCTAAAAAATAAACTTTAGACTCAAACATTAGAACGGGCTTTTCCCCGCAGCACGCCGTGTAATAAATACTCACAAAGAAAACGGCGGCCGTTACAATTTATGTCTAAAAATGTATCGTTTCATGCATGGGTTAAAACACTCGACTCCAGCTACATGACGTGCAGCTGGAAACAAGTCGAGCTGCCCGAGATTCACAGAATTTACAGAAAATGTTACATTTTGTGATTTATATCGTTATCAGGACGATAGAATTCTTACATCGGGATATGAGATTTTGGTCATATCGCACAGCCGTAGTACAACAAGTCGATTTGTAAAACTTCTTCCCTCTCAGATATTTCATCATTAACTGTAAATAGTGTTATTGCAAAGTGGAAGTGTTTAGGAACCACAGCAAAGTGACAGTGACCACGTGAGTTACAGGGCAATGACATCGAATGCAGAGGTGCATAGTACTTAAAAAATGCTCTGCTGTGTCATTAACTTCCTTGTCATTATAGTCAGCTCAAAGATTGTGTACCAGGAGCTTCATGGCAGTGTTCTGCTCTGTCGAGGGGTGGAGGGGTTGTAGGCGTGGGTGGTTGGGTAGGCGCTCTGTGTGGTTAGGCTTTCCTGTGTGTGCCCTGGCACCCTCACTGTGCCGGCTGGTGTCATTCCTGGGCTTTTGGTCTATTTGCTGTCTCCCAGCTCCTGAAGAGCTGTGGACTCCTCCTCCTGGCTGTCCGTGCTGCCTGAGTGGGACTGGGATGGGCTATCTGGCATCTGCTGGGTCTCAGTGGGGCCTCGGGAACTGGTGGAGGCATGTTCCTTCTTCCTGCATGTTTCTGGCTCGGCACACTGGTGTCCGCCACAGCTTAGTGCAGAGTTAGTATAGTTTTGTATTTTCTGATGAGTTTTTAATTTCTATTTAATTTTGACTTTTTGGTTTTTTTGGATCACTGTTGTTGCCTGTTGTTGTGTCCATTTATTTGTCTAACCCTGCTGAAGTATTTGGTTTCTAGGTTTCATTTTGCTCTCTTTGAAGAGAGGTGAATGTTGGGTGGCGAAATAGAACAGCAACATAGAGACCCTAAACTTCTGATTGTAAATATTATTACTTATATTTTCATGAAAACCACAACTTAATTATTCTTGCAAATGTTTTACTGGAAAAAATACCAAATGTTTGCAGGGTTTAACCTCAAGAATGAATGCTTATCTTTCTTATGCATGAATGCATGATTTCACAGAATATTTTATTGCCCAGTCATGCTGAAATAACATGAATATTCTGAATCTGTGGTAAATATTCAGCTGTGTGTTGTAATTGTGACTGCCTTTCCCTGTTTTCTGACATTTGCTTGACAACACTATTAATGATTTAATCAATAAGGCAGGACACAGGATGTACACTTAGTTGCTGTGAATCCACTGGACAATTATCTACGCTGTTCTCAAACAGATGACACTGGACATCACACAGTCTTTGTACTGTGGAGCTGGCAGGTTAAACACTGTTTAATGTCTGATCTGACTGCAGTGGACATCTGCACCTCCTTAGTGTAATGTCTAAGGGCTTCTGCACATGCATGAACAGGTCTAGAGCTTGTTTCACTTGTTACTTGTCAATGCACTGTAGAGACCAAAGAAATTTCCCATGTGTAAAGTCAGATAATATAACAATACATTTCAGAGGATTTTAAGTCAGTAAACACCATCACTAAACAAAAAGCTGAAAATTCATGTTTCACAGTACCTGGTCCTCCTCTCCTCCTCCCTCTTCATCATACTTGAGGATGTTGTCCCTGACGTCATCCTCGGGGTCAATCAGCAGGGGCTTCGCTTGCCGCTCCTTTTCCCTGCGCTTCATCCACACCACAAACAGCAGAACCATGCCTACAATAAAAAAGATTATTTTAAAACGAAGAACAGCAACTGTTTGCCAATAATTAATGTTGATTTTTGTTAAAACCATGCAGCTCTCAAAGATCAGACAGTATTTGTTGTACTCACTGAGTAGTATGATGATGCAGATGAGTATGGCAATGATGGCCCCAGTGCCAAGGCCAGCAGCTGCCACGGCTCCCGTGGCACTACAGTCCCCATTATCATCACACGGACACACTTTGACCCTGATTACAGAGCGGTTGGACAGTGGAGGGTTTCCAGAGTCTGACACAATTATGGGAATCTCGTACACACTTGCTTCCAGGTAGGGAATCCTAAGCCGCAGCTGAGCATAGTCACCTGCAGAGCAAGAGTTAGCATGTCAAATGTAATAACAGTATAATTAAAAATAAACAAGTGTGGATTGTTTGGAAGGGTTCTTAGGAGAACATGGCAGCACAACTTAGGTTTAATAAACTGAATAAACTACAAGACTGGAGATATTTGACCATAATGCACAGTGCAGCACAAACACCTAATGCTGTCGTACTCTCAAGCACGGTGGTGGTGGGGTGATGATTTGTGCTTGTTCTGCAGCCTGGGCACCTTGAAGCTACTGAATCAACCATGAATGCCTCTGTACCAAAGTATTTTAGGCTGCTGCAATGGGCCAAAGTCCACCTTCAACCTGAATATGGAATCTTAGGAGAGCTAAATAAATTCCCCCAAACCTCAATGAACTGAACCAACGATGTAAAGTACACTGGGCCACAGTTCCTCCTTGATGACTGAGACTAATAAAGTCATACAGAAAACGATTACTTTAAGGTATTTTTGCTAAAGGCGATGCTACAAAGTACTGAAACATCTATGTTTTTTCACAGGACTGCAACAAATCCTGTGAAAGCTTTCTTTTCCACATGACTGTACATAAAACTGAAATGTACAGCTGTACAACCTACAGCATTTATCACTCAGTCAAGCTAAGACGAGAGCCTCAGCGGGGAAAGAATCCAGGTATGTGATCAGATTTGTCCTCAAGACAACTGCTGTGATACATCCATCTGGGTGGATTAGGTGACAGATTGGATGCTCGGGGGACAGAGAGATGAATGGATCTCATTTGTCACAAACAATAGATCGTACGTCAACAGCGGATGGCACCCGCATCTCTCACTGTGAGCTTCGTGAGACATTTTGTTAAACTTGGACTTCTCTCATAGCTGATAGCGATCCCCCCGATTAATGCTGCCAGTTATTCTGCTGAGAGGTTTATGGTTTCATTCAGAATGATGATGTGTCATTTCCCCACAGCACTTAAAAATGAACCTCACAAGGGTCCAGTTCGCGGGGCCAAACTTTATTAAACACAGTGTATAATGACTAATACCGCTCAGCCTGGAAATGGTCCAGTTTCGTCGAACGCTTGCAGGAAAAGAAGGCAGCTCGAAGACAAACGGCCCTATGTTGGGGTCGGCATCAGCATCGGAAGCTGTGATGTTGATCCTAGAGTTGGGGCGTGCTCGTTCGCACACTTGCGCCTCCCGGGGTATCAGCACGGGCGCGTTGTCGTTTACGTCGATCAAGTAGATCTGGAGGGTTCCTGTCCCGCTGGCTTGGGGCGAACCTGAGGGGAGGCAAGAAGAAAGAGAGAAGACAGAGAGATCAAAGGAGGAGATGGTGAGATAACAACATAGTAGTGAGGCAGAGCGGTGAAGATGAAATGATTGGAGAAAGAGAACAAAGCCCCCCCAAAAAAGGCAGTTTGACGAGAACGCTACAGAAGACGGCAAAACATTCGTTCCATTTTTGCCTCATTTTTCGAGCTGATTCAGGTGTGGAACTGAGAAAATGAGATGGGCGCCAAAGAAACAACAGAAGGAAAAAAACAAGACGTTTTGTTTACAAGTGGGTGAACGTGGAGGGACAATGCTGTATACATCTGTAGTGGAGCACCGAACACCAAACAGCAAATGAAAGGACATATAAATGTTTTAGTCCTTGTATTTCAGAGAAAAGCCGAGGCGAGACTCATATTGGTGGGGAAAGCGCTCACATAAAGATTGCTGTTATCTGCACTCTGGAAAGCCTACTGGGAAACAACTCAAATGCTAACCCCTTCACTGCATCCAGAAGTACAAGCTCATAATAACTTCTTCTGCTTGCCAGACCAGAACAGAACGGAATAAGGTTAGAAGAAATGTTTTTGATGTTTATTGCATTGTTAACAGCAAAAAAAAAAAACCCTTCAGTGTGGTTTGATTACAGTACTGCTGTCTTCCTGACTTAGAAATATACTTTTTTTTTTGCCACTGTTTCACTTGATTTTGTACAACATGGTGCTGGGAACGAGCACCTCGTTGTTTTTCCAAGTGTACTGCTTGCTGTCAAAAAGTCAGATTGATTTTGAGGTTGTGCTGCGGTCCGTCTCAAGCTAGAGCAACTTCAAAAGAGTGAAAATGTGTGTAATGAGGTTGAACTCTAATGTGCACGGTGTTAACTCTCAGACTGTATGTACGGCAACTGTGGCAACAGATTAAAAACGATGCTTACACAGGGCAGCATTGCGTTTGGACATGTGGACATGGTCAAGACGGCCTGCTGAAGCATCAGAATGAGGAGGAAAGGTAATTTAAGCAGGCTGGTCTGAGAGTTTCAGAAAGTGCTGATCTCCTGGGATTGTACTGCACAACCATTTCTAGGGTTTACAGAGAATGGGCTGAAAAAGCCTAATCACAACCAAGGCATGCAGAACACCACGTTGAACCTGGAAGCAGATGGGCTACAGCAGCAGAAGGTCAAATGGCCTCCACAGTCACCAGACCTCAGTCCAACAGATCCTCTATGGAATCTGATGGAACGGGGACTTTACATCATGGATGTTGGCTCAATAAATTAAAACAGTTGTGTCGGCAAAAGAAGTTCCACGGGCTACTAGCATGGTGTACCTAATGAAGAGGCCAGTGAATGTAATTTAGTAATGCAATTCTCCATAGCAGTGCAACCCCCAAACTACAGATGAAGGAACCACATGCGACGCTCTGTTAAACAAACAGTAATTTGTTGTGGCCTTGGTATTCAATCGACAGCTTCCTTCTCAGACTTTCAGCGAACTGAACTAAATGACTAAAGCAGTGCTGCATAGAAAGAGTTTACCCCAGCAGTTCATCAGTGCTGTATTTTAACTTTTTTTCCACTGTCAGACAGTAACTTGGTGCATCAACTATGTAAAGGTCTGTTGCTCCGGGCCCCAAGGCTTATCGACCGTCTTGTCTGTTATGATTGGCTGGGTGCTTTGTTGCTTCTTACGCTTCGCTTGAGGAGAATAAGTAAAGAGAATTTCAATCAAAGTGGAATATATCCCCTTGTTGACACTGGACTCTAGAATCGGTAGGCAGTCAACACTTTGAGTTTAAGCTGGTGTGCTTCAGGGCAACCAATCCCTCATTTCTCACTAGAGTAAAAACACCTGGGTCCCTCCTACTTACACCCAGGGCAAGCATCTCTATTTGTAGTGGTTCAGTTCTTTGTCTTCATACATTGTTGCAGCAGCAGAAACAGATACACAGAACCTTCCCTGACAGATCCTTTTTTCTATAAGAGACATGAGCATGAAGGTCACTGCGGCTTTAGATACTTTATACAGTGCAGTGTATGAATCATTCACAATTTATCTGCACTACATACAGCGTCTGGTTGGAAAGTATCACGTATATGGCATATTTTACAGCTTCCTTCTAATGATTTTCAGTGCTGCAAATTCACAACAGTTTGCTTGTTTACATGAAGCTTTCATTTGATGTTTGCTCATTTTTAATCACCCGTCGCCCCATCCCCTATGCACATCTACATGACGGTGCAAAGATCTTGAGCCAAACCTCATTTCTTCATATTTTGCTAGGAAAATTGCACAGTTGTAACAAATCTCAAATTCAGCCTAAAGATTATTGACATCCAATACTGATATTTGCACACAGAGATTTCTCTAAATTCTCAGACTCTTGATGATATTACATGCATGTATTGTAAATGATGAGATATTCAAAGTCTTGGATTTTACACTGTGAAACATTATTGTGAAACTGTTCCAGAATTTGCAGATTGGTGAACCTCTGCCCACCTTTACTTCAGAGAAACTGAGATGGTTGTTTCCTACAGTCATGTTACTGACCTGTTGCCAGTTAACCTGATTAGCTGAAGAACATTACTCCATCTGTTTCTCTTACTACCATCTACTTATTCAGCCTTTTGATCCTCTGTCGCAAGTTTTTGAATTCAAGGTGAGTTAATATTTTTAATGCAGCAGTAATCTGATATCTTTTTTATGTGCTACAATGAAAAAATATGGGTTTATAAGATTTGCAAATCCCTGCATTCTGATTTTATTTCAATTTTACAGAGCATCCCAACATGTTCAGAATTCACTGTGTACCGTGCACTATTCTGTGCTCACCATTTGTTTATTTTTTTCCCTATCAAAGTTTAATTTAGATTGCTTTTTCTTAACCATATCCACGGTGTAATAGCAGAGGGCGTCCTGAGGCAAATCTGTGATATTGGGCTATGCAAATAAAATCGACTTGACTTGATTTGAGAGCTGCTTTATGCAAGCCACTGCTAAGACTCTGCAATCACCCTAAACTGTTTTGTCAATAGAAACACCTTCCCGGAAGCCACAGTATAATATAATACAGATGCACCTTAAAGTCTAATCCTAATAATCCCAGTCATAATATCTGATCCCTGCCAAAGAAGGAAGAACTCTGTGTGAGAAAACATTACTTGATTATGCTGTGACCTGTTCGGGTTGATGATGCGTGATAATAAAACCTTTTTGATATTGTGATCACTGGAAACAAGCAAGACTACAAATCACACTATGAAATGGCCAAAGCTCTAACAGTTCATCCTGATAATATTGACATTTCAATTCAGTCCTTTTAAAAGTCTTTGAAATATTCCAGTTAAAACCCCAAATCTAAGCCTATAATTCAGGAACTCTCTGGCCATATTTCATGGGAATTCATCCAACAGCTACTGAACTATGTGAATGTGAACCAAAGAGGTGGATAAGATTGCAAAAGATGGTTAAAACATGCCACTGCAACCTACTGTTACATACATGCTACTGTAAATCATCACAACTGATACAGTCAGCCTGACTTACCAGACTTACCATTGTCGAATGCCAGGAATGTTGCCTCGTACACATTGTTCTTGACATATATGGACTCCCGGTCGAGCAGGGCCATGGTGGTGATCTGACCATTGGTCCTGTTAATCTTCAGCCAGTTCGCTGGATCTGATAACTTAGAGTACCTGCATGCACAGAGACGGAAAAATAAAGACATGTCATTAAATCCAAAGATAAATACGCACATACAAGAGCCACATAATGACTTTTATACCAACTGTTACTTGAATGCCAGCGGCTCTGAATCTTTTATTTTGTTGATCCAAAGTACCCATTATCAGGTTGAATGTTCATTACCCGAGTAAGCAAAACCAGCCAAGGACCTTTAAAATATTACAGTGACATGGAGAGTGGAACATATGTTCACCGAGCTAATCATAGCTGCAGCTCATTAGCATGAAGACCGATGAAAACCCAAACCCATATGCGGAACAGCCAAGCAGCACTCTTAACAACTTCACAGCTCTTAGTACCCACACAAACGCCACGGCAGCTCTCATCGGAGTCACGGGTTGAAGCGTCCACAAAACTGAAAGTGACAGCTGCACAGCGCAGGAAGTGCCTCAGGTCTAATGAGAAATGGTTAACTCCGGACAAGAAGAACTCTCGCTAGTTGGTACTGTGAATATGTGTGTGTGCGCGCGCACGTGTGTGTATGCACGTCAGCATAATGACAGGAATTTGGTGTGAGAGACACAGGAAGAAAAAAAAGAGGCGGTGAGAGAGATCAGAGGCTTTTTTTTTTTCAGAATAAGCTTAGTTGGTGAAAGGGGGCTTAATTAAAAGAAGTCTGTTGAGAGCTGACACTAGTTAGCCAGAGGCTCACAGGCATCCACAAAACTAACTCCACCTACAGCTAAAGATGCACACAGTTCTGGGCTGGCACACATATGAAACAGATAAATTAGATAAGCAGGAGGACAGGCAGGTGCACTCATTATCATTATGCTTTTTAACAGCTTTTTTATTTTTTCCTTGAGAAAAGCAAACAAGCAAATGAAAATAAACATAATTTCTAGTCAAAGAAATTGTCATACTGTGTTAGCCAAGGTGTGATGTTGCCCCGTAGGTTACATTATGGTATTTGCGCAGGATGCCTGGCACTCTCATCTCCTTCCTGTGCCAACAAGATGTCACCTCCAGCTGGCAGAGCGAAATATCTTACTATACTTCATTGGATTTTTTTCTTCTGACAAGAATCACGCCTTAAGCTTTAACCCTAATGTATTAACATAGCTTTACTTAATACCAATTAAACAAAAAGGCGGTTAAGATTGTTTCTTTTCCCCAATTTTATAAGGATCACATCACACTGCTGCTGCAGCAGAAAGAGTCATATTACCTCTGTTTGTTATGTGAAAGACATCTGCAGATGACAACTGATTTTTATACCATCCATATCTGTGACTGGCATTGACAGTAGTCTTTTTGCAGCTCTACATCTTCCAAATCCCAAACATGGCTATCAGGATTGCTGTCATGGAACAGCTTGCTCAGAAAATCTCTCACACGGCGCTTGCATTTAAGAGGCATGGAGGATCTAGTCTCAGACGTCATGCACGTTGTTGCAGAATGAAAATGTTAGGATCCTAACTTTCTAGACAGCATAAGATGAATTGATGAAATACACCTTTAAACCTGGAACCAAGCTTTAAACTAAGACATTTATAAGTGAAGATTTAAGGACATATTCTCAGCTGTGAGGGCGAATATCTAAAAATCAAAAATAAATACCAGAACACACTCCCATTAATTTAGTGTTTAGCTACCAGTTAAAGCACATCAAACAACATCATCTGGCAAGCAGACATGGCCTCACATCATCTTCATTTTTCTTTCCTCCCGTGAGGAGAGAAAAAGGCATAACATTCAGAAACATTTAAAAAAAACACACACAATCTGGCTCCTCTCCCAACCACTGCTCACACAGAGGCCTTTCAGTCATACTTGGCGGTTCCTCCTGTGCACTTTAGCGTGTGGCTGTGTGTCTGCTCTTGTGCATTTCTCTTTCTTTTTTGTGCATATTGTGCAGGGGGTTCAAGTGAGGTCACCCAAAAGGAATAAAACAGCAGCGGCGGCAGCAGCAGCATCAGCAGTGCAGACGGGGCTGTCGTGAGCTGAGTGTCTGCTGGCACGCGGCTTTGGAGAAGACAGCAGCTCTGAGCTCCCATCAATAACAGACACGCAGACTGACGGGGAAGAAAGCGACAGGGTCGGTCGGAGCGGGAAGGAGGGATGGATGAGAGAAAAAAAGGAGCAAAAGAGGAGTTACTTCTCTCAAAGGGCAGAACAGCTCAGCCCACTTGGTTTGCATGACATGTCTTTTTAGGAGAGGAAACCTGAGATGTGGCTATTGCTCACTTTTCTGTGCAGTATATATATAAAAAAAATATATATATATATGTGTGTGTCTGTGTGTACTTCTCCCACAACCTCCCTCGCTATCAATTCAGTAACATTTCCACTGGGTTTCTCAGTGGAAGTGGCCGTCTTACTGACATTAAGAAAAATCAATCTCTCTCGTTGGAGCTGGCGATGGAGTGGAACAGTGCTGCCGGACCTTAGTGAGCATGTGGGAGTTTCTGTCACATAGGGTCAATGCCTGGATGGCATGATGCCCGCAGTGTGTCATCCCAGTTAGGAAGGATGGAGGGAGGGATCAATGAGGAGGAAGATAGGGATCTAAGCAGGGCAGACAAACAGTGTCCAACTCATTATAGGATGACCTCTTCACACCAGTCGCCTGGCAACAGGGAGGTAACTGGGATGTGGGTGGGGGGGTCAGTTGAGAATGTCACCGAAGAGGCATAAACTGTGAAGAAAGCGATCGACTCTGATTAAACAGTGGTGACAGAGAAGACACCTACACAGTGTAGGCAAAATATTGGAGATTTACATGAATATCAAGTACTCCCTCAGTCTATTGTACAAGACTTGGACACAACTCCATATATTCTGAATCTGCTTATATCCCTGGCTTTGAATATACTATATAGAAAAGTTTTCTTTTCGGTTTGTTTTTGCAACTTCATAGTGGTTAGGTCTGAAAATGCATTTTATTGGGTTTTAGATGCACAAGCACAGATTTGTAAACTTACAAGACACTTTCCATCCGTCTACAGCCAAATAAGATGCACAAGCTAAAATAGCTCAGTTGAAAGAGCGTCAGCCTAAAAGTCCCTGTTTTTGATCCTGGATTTTAGCAGCATGTGGACTTTTTTTGGGGCACCTGTGGAATCCTGAGGTGCTTCCTGATGCATCCATTGCAGTGTATTTGTGCATGTGTGTGTGTGTGTGTGTGTTAGTGCTCAGATGTAGGTAAAAGCATTGTGTGCGCAACTGGGTGAATGAGACAGTAAAAAACTCTGAGTTCCCAACGTGAGTAGAAAGGGTATACAAAAGCACCAGTCCATTTTGTCCCACTTTGTAGTTCTTACATCCTGCATGGAGTTTAATGAAATCCTTAAACAAATAATTTTTTCATACATAGGTTGATGTGGTAACGGGCTAAAACCGGGGGAATAAATAGCATTAAAAGCAAAAGAAATAAACAAGTATTAAATATTGGCATCAGTGCAGAATTTGACATAATTTAAGCATTTTAAGCCAAAGCGATGTTCTTTAAAGTGCGATACCTGACAGTCTGGTGAATAAAGTGGTCCGGGTCTTGAGCCGCAAACACGGTAAGAGTGGTCCCTGCTGGCACACCTTCTTCAAAGCGAATCATTTTTGGGTTGACGGGGAAGACAGGCGGCTCATTCACATCCTGCACAGAGATGGTTACACCTGCTGTGGACTGAAGCGAGGACTGGATGCCACTGGCCAAGTGGGCCTGGTTGGACACGACCACAGTTAGCATGAAGGCACGATTCATCTCAAAATCCACGGGCTACAGAAAAAAACAGAGACGGGAGAGAGACGGAAGGGAGAAAGCGATACAGAAAAGTTAATGATGAGCGATTGGGGGACAATGAGCGTGGCTGATTGCAAAATTAGTTCTAATTTTTAACCAATTTAAGAAATGACATATAATTAAGCGAAAAACAATGCGCAACTATAGTCCTCAGTCTGGCACTTCACAGCATCTGGCACTTCACAGCAGGTGGAACGGTACAAGATGCGGAGCTGAATAATAAAGGGAACGACTGTATGGCTCCGTTTTGAAGAATTATCAAACATTCGGCACATCAATCAGGGCGGCGTGCAGAGAAAGGAGGCTTATTTTTTACCTTGACCACTGTCACCATGCCCTCATTTGTGATGGGATTGGTGCGGATGGTGAAGTGTCCAGATGGGTCTCCGCTGACAATGCGATAGACTGCGTTCCAGTTAGGACTGTGGGGCTGATCCCGGTCCACCACTGTCAGGTTGGTCACCACCACGTTTACTTTGTTCTCTGGAACCTCCCCGGAAAACTATGCGGGACCAGGAAGGAAAGAAGCACGTGAACCACGAGGGAGGGGAGGATGGCAGAGGAAACATTATGCTAATACTCCTCAAGCAGTCAGCTAATGAATGTTAATAACTTGATTTAGTGAGATTTTAAGCACATTCTGGAGCCATCATCAATCTTTTAGCATTTTACATAATTGTTATTATGAAAACAAACTGCTTTTAGGGTCAAGCCAATAATGCTCATTACATTAAAACATGAACTGAAAGTGGAAGCAAAACAAATGGGGGGGAATTAGAAAGACAAGATAGGGGAAAAGAAAAAGATAAACCAGGAGACATATTTGTTTAAATGTGGTTAATAGAGAATCATATCTTCCATTATGTTAATGCAGTCCCGTATTCCTCCCAACGCTTGCTCGTATGAAACTCTTTATTTAAACTAATGGATTTGTTCAATTAAGTGTTTACCCATTCAATTTAGATTCTGTGCATTCACCAAATCTAGGTCTTAATAAGCAATTAGATAAGTACTGTAATTAAAGCAGCAGTAGGAATAATCTTTGGCTAATGATCTTCATTATATTGCAATCTGAAACAACTCCCCTCTGAACTAACTCTGGAGGAAACTTGGTGACAGCTGCAGAGCCAAAAGAAGACTTTACAGTGCAATAGGATACAGTTCCCCGTCTACTGGGATTGATCTGGCTACTGAGCACACGAAGGTAGTCACACACGCACATGCAGCGAAAGCTCTTATGTCACATGATAATCAGTGTTTCCTCTTGTGAAGCGTTAGCTTGTTTATGGTGTGAGTCTGCCAGCTGCTGTTCATTTTAATGGCTTCATCATCGTGGGATTAAAGCAGCATCCAAACCAACAGATTCCTCTCTTCCACTCCCTCCCACCCTCCTTGCTTCCTCTTCTCCTGTTCCCCCTGCTGGGCTGATAAGCACAAAACAAATTAAATATGCACTCTGAGTCCCCGGTGTATGGGCTCCTCTATTTTCACCCTGGGCTTTAGCCTAAACGCCACCACAAACCTTCCAAGCTTGTTTGGCCACGCTGTCAGAGAGCCAAATGGAATATGCTCCCTTGGAGGCATGCACAATGCTCCTGACTATAGAGGATGGCCCATTCTAAATGGCCACTCTCCGAGATGCAATGTGGCCCTATTGATAAGCCACGAGAGACACAGACTCGAGAGTTTCCGTAGGATTTTTTTCTTTTTGAGTTACAAGGAAAAGAAGTTATGATACTTTTATTTCAGTTATAGAATAAAAGGTTTTTGTTGGTGTAACTAATTCTGGCTTCATAAGGATTCACACACAAACTTCATTTGCTCTTTCTTTTTAAACATGAATTATTCTTAGAGGCTGATCTTTTGAAGCCGTGACTATTTTGGCTTAAAAGCAAGATAGGCCACTTCAGCTACGAGTGACAGTTAGCGGGATGAAGGTGAATACTGAAACATCTACAGGTGTAAATTATGAATCACACAGTTTATCCAAACCGTTTGCATTCTGGCTGCATGAAAGATTTATAGTCAATAGCTGTGCACTACATCCTCTGATTTTAGGCTAATATGCTTACATTAATACGTTTAGCTCAGAATAAAAGTAAGTCTAATGGCTCAGCAACCTATTATTTCTAACAACAATAGCCAATCCTATCTTTTATTAAGCTCTTACCCAGTATGAGACATACTTTATATCACGGCTAAACAGCGATGTAGTGTTTATCACAGGGATTGAACTACGTATTCGGTTCCTGTCCTTCTCTTTGTGCTCTCCCTTTGCTTGTCAGGAAAACAATGAAGAAAACGTAATGATGGACGGGCTAAATTTACAACCATTCTTGGACTCACACATCAGCTGTACAAGTTGTTAATAAGCATACTTTTTTTCTTTAATTCATATTTTCTTTTAAATGTTGTGTACTATACAAACATTTAATGTGGTAGTACACACATAGTGAAAATGCAAAAACCTGACATTTTAAAGTTACAATGTGTAAAATCGTCAGTAGATTGCAGATTGCATAATCCTAGCTACGTGCTACAGGGAAAATGTGTTTTAGGCAGCCAAGAGAGCTCACAAACATTAAAATAGTTAGACTGTACCCTACAATGGCTGTGGCCACCCAGCGTGTGTCTGCTACTGCTTGGAAGGCTCTCATTCAACCATTTACCACAGCTATCAGTGCTCGGTGAGAAGCCTCCACGTCTGTTTCCTCTGGAAGAAGCTAGAAAACGTAAAAATAAAGCAGGTATGATCCTTCATATCTTAAGTTTGAAGGTGCAGGCACGAATTTTAACGTCCCTCCACGGTATGTGAGCATCTACAAGTTCTCTTGTCCTCTATGTTTGGCGTACTACTATGTGGCTGGTCTCTACTCACTTCCATAAACACTATTAGTTAGAAGAGAGATATCCTTGCCAGTGACTATATTCAAATATGTGGGGGAACGTGGTGGCTTCCACAGATACTGCTACTGCAGTATTTAGTTTTAATAAATCAATTTTAAGTTTGTGAGAATGCATCAATTTATTGGAAAATACAATTACACACTGTTCTATGTCTATTTATGAGTAAAGTATCCTGTTTTCAATTAAATAACCTAAAAATTATTGACTGTACATTTAACTCGCAAAGCTAGAGCAAAACAATACTAAAGAGCTCTTTGTGTCCCTGATGGTGCACTGAAAACAGTTCCAAATATGATAAGACATGGTATAGTACACATATTACATGACTTAAGACAAAACCCTGGCGGCTATGACCTCGCAAGTACAAATTTATACTAAAAAAGGTGAAATAAGGGAGCTTTTAGAAATAAACTACTCAGAAAGTGAAGATGTGATGCTACACGTGCTGCAGTCAGTACAGCAGGTAGGCTATGGACTCAGAGCCACTCTGCTTAACAATTTGTGTGGCAAAACACCCATTTTAAATTGTCCTAAACATACTTAAAAAAATGTTCTGTAAAATTCACACTTCTCCTAATTATTGTTGAGTCAGTGCTTGATCGTGACTTCACAAGAGTGTACACTTGATTAAGTTGTTTGATTAGACCTACTGTGGCAATAGCATTGTCTTTCAGTTCATCACATATTGCCAAACATAGCAGTGACATTACACATTCAGGCACATGTGGTGAAATGAATAAAACATTTTGGTGTTTTTGTTGTTTTGTTTTTTTTTTCCAAATTAGATGCAGTATATCGGCTTGGTTTACACCCCCGTAAGCAATTTCACTTAATTAACGTGCTTATGTTTTCTCTATGCCTCCTGCAGAGAGCAATGAATTCTTCTCGGGTCTGTCATAGACAAATAATTACTGAAGCGCTCTAAGTCATGTTGGGAAGCAAAACAAGTAGTAGAGACTGACAATGCAGTGGAAATGGCATCTGTTGGAAAACAACTTCTCCGCTGTGGCTGTTAATGTGTTAATGTGCTGCGCTGATACATTACAGCACTAGAAACACACACCAAACTATGGTGAGCTCAAGCTTTACTGACAAGCGCAGACATATTTTTGCAGTTGTGCAGGAGTGTTGTAGGCAAACTGTGTGTGGATGTTGAGGTGAGAGTCAGGGTTGGGAAACTTTCTAAACGTCAGATCACATCCTCGCTCCAGCAAACTAAAACAAATTCTGGCTTTTTGTAGCCTTTAAATAGTCCAGTCCCTGCTGAGGAAAAACAACATATATCACAGTTTGTATGGGTTAAAAATGTATATACATGGGCTTGCAGTTTTGTGGTAAAGGAGCCAGAACCGCAGACGGGGAGGAGGGGGACGTAGACCCATTATGTGTAGAGCGGCAGCCTCGTTCATTGAGCTCTACCTCTGACAGCTGGGGAGCTCTTATCAGAGCATGCGGCTGGAACTGTACTGGCACGCACGCTGACGACGGCCCCGCTGAGGAGACTGGGATCACAGTGTGTGACACTGACACACTGTTTGCTCTGCCTTTGAGCTTTGCTGAAAACAGCATCTGTCTCTCTTTGGAATCATAGAAATCCAAATGTTTACATAAAGCGCAGCCATGGCCCTGTAGGTCTATCAGACTGTGGTCAGCGTTTGATCCTGTTCCAGTCGTACAGTCATTCGAACTCTTAAAACTAAGCAAATGTACAACTAACAACACAAGCACTTGTTCTAGAAAAGTGGGCCCGCTGTAGCGTGTCTTCCTGTCAGGCCAGTGTGGCGGTGTAAGGGATTGGGGGTGGATGCCTGCAGATAAATTCCAACTACACGAGGCAATGTGAGCAGGAAAAGAAAACTGATCTCATTCAGCTCCTTTTCCTGCCTCTCTTTAATCTCCTGTCACTCTCCTGTATTCTGCACCAATTTCTCCTCATAGATCTGTCCTCATCTCAAAGTGTTGTACGCGGTCGCATTTCCCTCCTTTTTTTTATGCTTCGGTAGCGCTAACATTTCAAGAGTGCTAACGCTGCACTGTGTGGTTGTTGACACTGACCAGACAGTGTGTTTTCAAAACAAAAACGTTTGAACGTACGTTTTCACTTACAGGCTTAACAAACAGCATGTCTATAGAACAGCTGGTTAGCATGGCAACTAAATATATAGCTATTAAAATGTCAGATGGGGGTCGAAAGGCAAAGGATGACACCTTTTGACCCAAAGGTTTGCCCCACTGTCACTGGTGACACACGCTATACACTGAAAAAAAGGGATTGGCCATCTCTTGGATTTATGTAAGCATCTTGCGCGTATTCAACACAATTGCCTCATGCTTTAAAGTTAAGTGTAACTATATAGTGTAGAAACTACATGATATGCAGAGAGGGTAGATTAAATTGTTCATATGATGTTTGAGTGAAGTAAGTCAATAATATAGCAACGTTAAATCTCGACACTGCATGTGATTTCATCTCAACAGCTTTGGATCGTGGTTTGAGGAAGGCATCCATCTCAGTCAAGTCGAGCAGCCACGTTGGGTGGTTGTTACATTTACAAAAGTCTAACTTGTAATTTGAACAAAATAATTTCATGTTTCTGTGGTGAAGGTAATTAAATCATGTAGGATTTGTATGAACTTAATTTGTTCTTGTTGAGATGACATGATACAATCTAGTAAGAGTGGTTAGTTGCTGGACTCATGAAATTCACAAGATCACATGAGATTTCAAACTGCAGGAAAAATCACTGGAGTTATAAGAGGCAGACAACACACACTACACATATGCTATCGCTATTTATTGTGGTTTATCATGGCTTTCCTACTTTCCTACCAATTCTGGTATTCTGGTTTCCTCCCACAGTTAAAAATCATGCAGTTATTAGAGTTAGGTTGATTGGTGATTCCAAATTGCCCATGAATGTGAATGCAAATGGTTGTTTGTCTCTATGTGATAGACTGGTGAGCTGTCCTGGGTGTACCCTGCCTCTTAAATCTATCACTTCAGGGTTATGCCCCAGCCCCCCCTGCAACTTGGATAAAGATAGGCGGATGGTAGTTGTTGTAAATCCATTTCATTTTTATGTTTCAACCCTCAACACTCAGGTAGAGGCTTCTGTTTGAAATTATGTGGATCTGCTATAACAAAATTACTGTTAATATTAAATGTATCACAACTGTGTTCTGGGGCGGAAAACTTTAAAGTAGTATCTATTGATAGTTCTTGGAATACACCCTGCGACATCGTTATAAACGTCATTAATATGTCCACGAGTTCAACTTACTTCATCTAAACATGTTTCAATCACGTTTAATCAACACAAAATGCACAGGTTTACTGAATATGAATAAGTTGTGTTGATTTAACTAAGTTGTTTAAGTTTCTGCCAAAGCAAAACAGTTGTGTGCAACCAATGTCCATTACTGAATTAAGTAAATCCAACATGGTCTTTTTTTCAGTGTATTCTGCATGAAAACAATAGGACAGAAATAGAATGATATTAAGGCTCATACAGCCCCATACAGCAGGCTAGTACAGCTTCAGTCTGCGAGTGCAGACAAGACTCACCGTCCTCACTGTCAGTTCAGGCGGGTTGTCGTTGATGTCTGTAATAGAGATGAGGGCGGTGGCTGTGTTGGAGAGTCCAAAATTCAGGTTGCCCTCCATGTCAGTGGCCTGGACAATAATGGTGTACTGAGAGACTTTCTGTAAAAACAAGCAGGAAAAGACAAACGATAGTCATCAAATCCTTGTACAAACAGAAAGTATTTCTCCATCTCACACTGACACTGGAATGAAAGCCCTCTCAGCTCTTGTACATGCCTGCCCAACTATTTATTTTGATTTTTTTATTTACAGTAGTTGGTCAGCTGTAAACATTTATTCATTTACTGCTGACCAACTACTGGAACAACTGAGTAGTTGGAGTCTGCTCAAAGACTTTACCTGCTCGATACCAGATAGCGAGTAGCACACATGCACAAACAAAACACACAAAGTTGCAGAAAGGGAGCAATGCGTTGTTAAAAGGCCCATCCATTACTGACTAAAAGTCTTGGCTTTCTGCTGAGAGAATGGAGTTGGATCATCACTCATTTTAATGGTGGTGCTGCCACTTTAAGATGCACCACGGTGCTTTGGATAATACCAGAAGGTGAATGGGCCTTATTTCGTGCGAGCGGGTGTCACCCTAGAGTGCACTGCGGTAAAGACTGCTATAGTACAGTGCAATGACCAGGAAAACAAAAAGAAAAATCAAACACGAAGCTTTCTTTAGATACAAAAAAAACCCACAGAGAGAATACATCCACACTGCAGCGACACTGTCCATGGTGCTGAAAGTTCAGACTGTCCCTAGACTCAGCACTGGAAAGAGGTCTCTGTGTGAGTGTGATTCCATCCTGACAGCATATAAGCCTCTCTGCGTTGTGGCTTTGCAGTCTCTTTCCCTTTTTATGAATCCACTTGGCTCAGGCCTCCATTGTGGGAGGAATGAACGTCAAGGACAGGGCACTGTTCGTTTCACAGGGCCTGCTGTGTTGCTGAAGATCCAGAATGAGTTCTACCAGTGCTCTAATGTTCATTTGTTGCTATGCTACCTTTACAATATGTGCTGAGGAAACAAGTTCTAGCAATTTGATGGCCAGTGGCACTTATGACAGACTCTTTGAGGGAACAAGAACAAACCGAGCCAGAGGCCGTGTAGCTATAGATAATGCAGTTACACATTCCTGCTTAGAAAGCAGTTTCTTTACTTTTTAATTTCTTTGACTCATGTCCTCCCCACCCCACTCCGGTTTATTGTGTGTTCTTTGTTAATGCACACTCCCTGCTTCTTTTGATCTCCTCCTATCTTTTTTTGCTATCTTAGCTTGGTGTATTTTTTTTCTCTCCCTGCATCTCTGCCAGAATCTCACACTATATCCCTACATTGCCTTCTCTCCCTCCCACTCTTTCTTTTTTCAATAGTGAAGGATGCAGTTGATTTTTAGATCAAAGCATTCAGACCAGTTAAAACAGCCAGCTGGAGTCATTTAGCATCTCTCCAAGTCATTATGAAGTGCACAGACATGTTAATCTGCACCAAACCAAGCCTATTAATGAAAACTCAATACTGGCTGCCCTTTATTAGACTCATAATGAAATATCAATACCATCTCCCCTCATACAGAGCTTCAGTAAATAGAGCATCCAATGAATGTGTCTCTCTGCAGACTCATTTAGATCAGGTCACATACATCAGTCTAGAAATAGCACCAGATGGCTGCAGGAAGCTAATAGGCTTAAGCTTTGATGGACGGTTCTTTCTTGGTCAGGTGAAGAAAAAAAAAGCCTGGACCTGAGCCAGCAGGTGGAGCTCTCAGACAGTAGCGGATGATGCTGATGCACTCTATCCTGCAGGGTTATATCACTCATCTGAGAGTAGCTGTGAGTTTATGGCCCTGCTAGCGCGCACATCCTCATCTGTCCACATCCGCTAACGTTCCAGTGAGTGGGAACAGGTGGGACACTCAGACACTTACACGCTGGGCGTACGCACACACACACACACACACATGTAGGCACGCGCACACAGCCAAGCGTTTTCTGCTGTCCAAAAGTGGCTACCCAAAAAAAACCAGTAAAAGGCTCTCTAATGAGTCCTATGGAAGCACTGAACAGAAAATCTCTCTGTTAGATTAGAGTCCAACACTGGCAGGAAGTACAGCTTGACCAGCAGCAACAGTCCAGACTTCCTTGCTGTTCTCGAGTGTCACTGACTTAATCTGCAAAAGCTTAAAACCATCAGAGGTCACAGAAACACCTGCACACAGAGCTCCGCCAACAACAACAACACTCAATCCCTTTTTTCACAGGGACCAAATTAGGTAGTTTACCATATCGGAGCTTGAGGTAAGCAATGGCTTCAGGCTATCAATGTTAGCTACTCAACATGTCAAGCCAGGCAGCCATCAGGACAAGTGGAAAAAGCTGGCAGCTCTTAGGAGGCAAATGGTCCAGTGGGGCAATCTTAGCAAGAACAAAGTCGAGGAAAATCCTGGTCAGAACTGGGAAGGCAAGTGGAGAGGAGTGCTCCTCTAGCAACACACACGCAGTAGCGAACTGTCCCTGATCTGAGCGTGCAGTTTCACTCAGACATGCTGTGAAGGCACACTTAAAGAGGGTAAAGAGACCGCAACCAGATGAGTAAAGGACTTGTTTTTGTAAATGCGTCGTTTGCGGATTGTGTTCTGGCTTACCGGGCTCCCAGTGGCCACGGTCATTAGCTTGTCACTTACAATCTGTCTCAAATGGCCCAGTACACGCCTAAAACTGCGAAAACCAGCTTCTGTCGTCCTTTGACTACTCTCTCCCAGCGACCACCTCAGCAACTCCCTCAGTGTCACTGAACCCCATTACAGTTTCCACTCAGTCCAGCTGACATCAATTAAATTTACACAATTTGATTTGATGCTGTTCGATTCCATTTCATTAGATTTTAGTTGGGTTCAGTTCAATTTGCTCCAGTTCACTTCTCTTACACCGATGCCGCTGAAAATCAGAGAAATCTATAGTTACAAGTAGACGTGCGGAAACTCGCAGTCCACACAGCTACTCTCCATTTTTACATTTTTCCCCTGTTAGTACCAAAAAACATGCATCCTGTTCTCTCTTCCTCACTCACATGGAGGTCCCTCGGGTTGGTGTAAGGACAGGAACAGCTCAACACTGGTTTGAAGACACAAGCCAGCTGAGACTCACTGTCAGCAGCACACAGTGCAACACTGACTCAGGTACATGTTGGTACATGTGGGATATAAACTCTAAAGCTACTTGATTAGATATCCCTCCACATTTACGCAATCAGCGCAAATGCTCTGAGTCACAAATATAACAATCTGCCAGACTAAAACAGAGATACTGAGCAAGAGGTTCCATGAGTTGGGTTGCACAGGAAATCAGTTAAACAAACAGGAACATGATGCACGTGCTATTGCTAAATTTTTGGCTCCAACATGTTATAAACATATAAAAAAAGTTTGGTGGAAATGTCATATTTACGGCTCTTTTTAATCTTATTTCCATGCTTATATCTTGTGTTTTGATTATTTATACTGTTTAGGTTTGTCTCTAATCACCTCTTTGTGCAAACAGGACAGCTTGACTTAGGTGTATTTGTGTGTTGAGAGAGTGCTTGTTTAGCTGAACAAAGCTGTGTGTCAACATCAAGGCTCGTGGCCAAATGTGAGAATTCAATGCAAACTTTGCAAAATCGGATCTGCGTATCACTTTCAGTTCGCCTTAGGTGTTTAGCTACACACTTATACCTGTGATCTGCACAGGCACAGCGATGCACCCCCAGTGAAAATATCAGTGAGGAGCACGCCATACATGCAACTCAAATTTACCTTCAAGAGAAGGAAAAAGAAAAAGTCATCAAAATCCTCGGGACACATCATCTAGGAAGCATCAACGTCTGTAGTGTGCAAATCCATCTGACGGAGCTTGAGATATTTCATTACATGAGAGAAAACTCTGAGCTGCTGGCAGTGCCAGAGAAAATGTCAGGGGATCACCAAAGTCAGTTATCCCAGGAGACAATGGATATTAAAAAGACTTCACAACAATCCATCTAGCAGTTGTCAAGATATCTCAGTCTGGACCTAAATGGTGTCCTAACAGGCAGTCTGAAAAAGAGAGCAACACTTCCCAGTTTGTACTGGGCAAACACCTTTCATCTGAGTCTAGTCTTTCGGATATTGAGACTGTTTATTGATTCAACAAGAACGGATGTGAGAATATTTGGTTCTCCAATAAATCAGGAAAATCTACGGCCGGGAAATACAGAAACATTGTGGTGTGCAGGATATTGTTGACATCAACTAAACGTATTATTTAGTACAGGTTTAGCTAAAGATATTATGCACAGGCTTTAAGATGTGGGGCCTTTGGGCTTTTCCTCTCTCAAATCATACTTTCATGGGGCAATTATTGGAATTCCTTATAATGTGTTAATATGCGCTGGGATGCTTCTCAGTCTCTCTAGTCCTCTTCTACCAATTGCAGCATTATATGGAAACAGAGAAACTGCATTTCTATTTCTCTCAAACGCCTTTTCTGTCTGCTTACAACCTGACTTTTTGGGGTAATGTGAGCTATATTGTACAGATGTGTAGGCCAGTGAGATTTAGAGATTTATCTCTAATAAAATTACCAAGACGTACAGACAAGTCCTGACAGAAGACTAGAGAAGCAAAGAATTGACAAATGTGGCCCAGTTCAGCACCGTGTTGCTCCACATAATAAAGCAGATAGTGAGCGGACCTGTTCTTGATTGAATGTTGACTACAAACTGTCAACATCTCCCTACACGCGTCAATACTTTTCATTCAGCATCCAGCTCACAATCCTCCGATGGCTTCACTTTCTGGAGCTCCAGAGCAAGAAGGTGAATTAACATAACTCAGCAACTCAGAGGCGATAAAGCTGCGGGACTATATCGGATGCCAGTTCTCAGCCTACATCCCCAGTTGGGCTTTGCAGATCCTAATGGAGCCAGGCTGTGGGCACTCATGTCCTTGAGGCAGTCCAGGCGATGTCCTAATCGACGTTGAGACGGTCCAATGTTGAGCTGGCACCTGGCAACTCAGCACCATGCCACACCAGACTGTTCCAACCCAGGGCTCATGGGAGACTGAGACAGCCTGGGGTAATGAAAGGAAACAGCTACGCCTGCCAGAGGAACTGAAGCCACGGGGAGAGGGCGCAAAGGGAGAGTGTCCGTGCCAGCTGTGGCACTCTGAAATGGCCCACTCTGCTACCTGCTGCATCTGAGCTGCACTTCATTAGAAGACTGTTTCTTCATTCCTATTTTTTTTAGAACAGCATGCATGTACGAAACTGCAAGTGCCTTAAACCCAGTGGACGATGACATAAAAACATTTGTGCTTACTGTATTTATATTTAGCTCATGAGCCTGTGGGCAGGAGTGTGTGGAGGGTTAAGGGTTGTTGTGAGTGAGGCAGAATAATTGGTGTACAGCGGTGTCAGAGGCAGGTGATACCGAGCTAACCTCCTGTTCTCCTCACGAGCCGCCGCTTCACCTTTTAATTAGCACATGAATATCCTAATTAGATGCCAGAACCAGGGAAGAAGATTAGTTAAAGCGCGAGAAATGAGAATGAGAAATGGGCGGGGATATGCGCTGCGCAAACTGTTTATTCACTGTCAATACAAGTAGTATGAATGCCCATGACTCTGCATAACATCAGGTGCCTATACCACACCGGTTGCTCAGACCCCCCCGTGCAACACCTGGGATCTCATTCTTCTGCTTTCGCTGCTCCTCCTTACTCGGTATGAGCGGCATTGCCTATTTACGACACGGGTGTATGCGCGCGTGTGCCCATGTGTCTGTGCTTGTTTGTGTTGATGACCTTGACAGCAGGTGGGTGAACTCCCAGGTGTGTCCTAGTTTTTTGTGGGAGGATCACAGGCAGGTGGGACTGTGCCTGGCTTGATGTGTCCAGATTAATGAGCTTTCCCTCACTCACATCAGCTGCTACTGCCGCAGCCTGGGCCAAGCTGGAAACAGGGACACAGACCTGGCCCGCATTCACTAGACTCATTTATATTGTCCCACAAATGTGCCACGCTATCATGCCATGCCAGCTCCATATAAAAATTGGATAAGGAAGAAGCATTGATGTATTGTCTCTTCTGTTATCAAAACCTGCTTCTGTTCTTGATATTTTAACCATAATTATTCTCTAAATACGCTTGCTGTACTGCTGGTAAAATCCTGTTTTTCATTCTCAATGTATTGGCTGGCCAGGTTTAGCGCTGAGAGGGACCGGTGGGATTTCTCAGAATATAAACATTATGAGACACACTCAGTGGTGCTTTTATGCCAGCAATAAAATCAGCCAACTAAGTTATGGGGATGAGATTATCCCCCATAATGAAGGCATATGAATTTGAATGTTTTTGCCGATTTTTAGCACCGGTATAGGGGATAGGTTTGAGCATTTGTGTTTGAGACAGTGTCTGCAACACGAAACGCCTGATAAAACGTGGCTGCCCATAGTAACCCGGTGTTGGGAAAAACAAAAGTTCACCCCCGGTGACCTTTCTCATTAGCAGGATAAGATGGAGGATAGCGCTGTGGTTTCGGTGGTGTGTGGGTTGGCAAAGTACCACAGCGAGCAACAGACACGGCAACAGCGGATGAGGCAAACGAAGGCAATGAAAAGAACACTCCTGCGACCTCGTCAGCAGAGAGGTGCTGGATTTACGCGCCCATTATGCCTGCCCTGCTCTGCGTGCTGAGATACTTGCCGGTCATTTTTATTTACACACAATAAGCAGACACGCAAATGAATCAAAATTAATGAGGTAATTTTGTGCTCGGTTTGACATTTGTGAAAGGGGGAATGCGGCTGACTTGTTTTTGTTTTTTTTAAAGGCTTTGTTATAATCTGCGATTAAAATTAGATTTTGGGAATTTGCAGGTGGATTTATTTATTTGGGTCTTTATACATTTGTTTATTCAGAAAAAAAAGCATAGTATGCATATAGAAGTCAAGGAAGCTCATTGTAAAAGTTAAGAAACTGTTAAATAACTAGTAAAGTCTAGTATGAACTTATGCAAATCTGGAATAAACAATTGGCAAAATGGGATAACGTAGGTCTCGCCTAGGCCTGCATTAAACAACAAAGCCGCTTACCTTGCTATGTGGACTGAGTCTAGATCACACACTAAATGCCATTAAAAGTTGGGGATGGGATTATACTGCCTTACAAAAATGCACACAGACAGGAGGGGATGGTTGTCTTTCTTATTGCGCTATTTTTTAATGTGCTGCAATGTGCTGGAGGAAGCACACACAGTCGGTGCCCTTGTAATATAATGGCTGCCTGCCACAACAAAGTGGAGGGCAAAAGGACATCCGCACAGAGCACTGTGTACACACTCTGATGATAAACTTTACATTACATGCACCCCAGTGGGCACCTCGTGTGCTCGCGAATGCTGAATCTTTATTACGTTGCTGTAATAAGTAGTGATAGTCTAATTTCAAGGCCCATCACTGTTCTGGGACTGTTTTTGATGAACACACAGAAAATTAGGTAGAAAAACAGATAAAGTAACAACATTTTATTCTTTAGTAGTATATAAGAATGTGACTCTAAACACAGACTAATGGACGCATAACATAACTGAACCTTCATAATTGTTTTATTGCGTGGGCACAAATGAGATGCAGAGTGAATCCTTGATGTAAGTAACGGGAGCACAGAACACACAGCTTACACTGACCTCTCTGTCCAGGCCGGCTGCCACCGTAATGATGTCTCCAGTCTCACTGTTGATGGTGAACATGTTGGGGATGGGGCTGTGGGGGCTCTGGGAGAGGATGCGGTAGCGGACCATGCCGTTCGCTGTGGTGGAGTCGTCCGAGTCTGTGGCGGTAACCTGCATCACAGACGAGCCTGCGGAGAGAAAGATTCAAAACTGTAGCGGATATATACGCGTTATGCTGGCTTGACTAGAAGAGGTCAGGCTGGGAAAAAGAAAAAGAAAAAGTAAGCAGGCATACATTAAAATAAAATTTTTTAAAAAGGGCTTTTCAAGTGCCTTTGTTTGTTAAAGATTTTTTCTGAAGTATCAAAGAGAAGGAAGTCGGGCGTGTGAAGACTCAGAAGACACAAAAACTTGAAACAAGTCAATCAAGACTTTTCAAATTGCTGTGGCGTACCGTTCTTTGGCAAACATCTTTTAGAGTCAGAGCTATTACAGAGCACAGCACAAACACACAAACAAAACCTGTTAAATAAGCTCCCATTTTAAAGCTGCGCTGTTTGGTGGTCTATATATTTCAAACTAGCGGGGCAAAGTTTCCACCTCTGCAGAGTCCATTTAGTAATGAGCACCGGGTCTTCTGCTACTTCCACCATCCATTATTTCAGCCTTCGGCCGCGCTGTCGCTGCCCTTAATGCTTCAATACACTCTCCCTATTTGTCTTAGAATCACAGATAAACACTGCCATTTAAGCCAGACAGCACAGAGGTAGAGAGGCAGAGGGAGTGCTCACAAGGATGTGTGCAGGAAGGGTGTGTATGAGCCCACAGTTCCTTCCAGGCACATGTATGCATTAGTATGCATGTGCGTGTTTGTGTCCTCTCAGCATGTTTCAGGGTGAGAGGCCCTGTGTCCCTGCATCTTCCCCGAGCAGAATTATTGATTTGCACGAGTTTGTCAGCTGGGCTCACAAATGTGACCAGGCAATTAGGAGCACTTGGTGCTGGAAAGAGGAGAGATCACCTCGCCTCCCTCTCAGGGTTCTGTGAAAATGTCACTTTCCATCAGGCAGCCATTTACAGGCTGCTGCTGCTGCCGTTGCTGCTGCCGCTGAGAGAGGAAAAAAAAAGGCTGTCAGCTTGCAGGAGGAGGAAGGCAGAGAGAAGAGATGGCTGAAACACAAACATGCTTAAATGAGAAGAGCGTGTAAGTAGTGGAAAACACAAAGCGAGGAGGACAAGGACAAAGGAGCTGAAGCGTTAAAAGAAATGAAGGAAGAGTGGTGATGCGTTTGGCGTGATGCACGCGGCCTAATTTATTGACTTAATATTCATTTAGATTCTTTTAAAAACATGCCACTGCTTTCATGTGAGGGGGATCAAAAAAGCAACTTAGCGACTAATCTTACCTCAGTGGGTTTGGTGGTGGGTGGTCGGTGCCGTGCTGAGCAGGCACTTAATCACAAATGTTCAACTGTCATATCAAAAGTGAATCAAACTGGTCACGTGTCACGTATGTTCTAAAGCAGAAGTAGAAACACCAAGCTTGACTTGGACTCTTTCCAAAGCATAAATTTAAATGTTTCAGCTGAAGCTGGGAAGCCGCCGGATCGGTGGCAGATTCAGCGGTCCCCTGTGGGTCTGAGCCGTTACAGGTGTCTCCATTCCTGTAATTGGGTCTAGATGGCACCATCATTCCTGTGACACCGTGCATGGACGGGATAATTGTAGCCTCGATTTCTATTTCAAACTTCATTAATTTTCAAAGCAGGATTTGTCACGTCGAACAGCAAGGAAAAGAAGAGAGGAAAGAGGAAACAATGAGCCATATTCCACCGAGGGGCATCGGTATATAATCAGCCTCTGAAGCCTTCCACACAAGAACAGGACCAGAGAAATCACATGTTCACACATGAAGCTTTCATTCAGTCATATGATGACTGCTGGCTTTCAGAACCAAAAAAGGAAAGGCTATGGCTGAAAGGGTTAAACTCTGAGCCTGCTTAATTCCGATTTAATTTGAACACTAATACCAAATCCTAATTGCCTTCCTGCTAAAATCGTTGGACCTGAAAATTTGGTAGCAGGCGCGTATATTGTTGGCCATTCCAATCACGTGACCAGAGATCACTGGTGAGGTCTATCTGCTGCCTAAACATTAATCAGTCCGAGTCAACAGCCGACTTCCAATTAGAGAGAAGACGGAGTTAAAAAAAAAAAAGAAAAGAAAAAGGGAAAAGGAGGATAGAGATGGACAGAAATAGCAGGACTGGCGAGGTGCACACAAAGACAGGCAGGAAAGGTGGAAACTGCAGGGCATAAAACGAAATAAAAGAGGAGCGTAGTGGTGAGAGAGTTTGTAAAGACCACTAAAAGAAAAAAATAAAGGGGAAGTCGGGGAGCGAGAGGGCAGGGGATGGACGATACAAGAGGATAATAATTCTAATCAGTGGAGGGAAGATAGAGGTTTCGTTTCAGCAGCAAAGAGTGGCTGCTGTACAGTACAGGCAGTGCAGGCAGAGAGCCAGAAGGAGAAATAGAGGTTGAGAGGTAAGGAAGGTAAGAGAGAAGCCTTAAGCCTGGTGAATCTTGGCGGGAGTGATGAGCAGGACTGGGAGTTTTCACACAAGAGCCTCTAATGGTGTCCACAACACTTTGAGGAGACGGGGAATTCAGTCCAACCATTTGAACCATTCAAAAATATTTTCTTTGTCACAGCACATCAGCCGTGTCTGCTGATCTATTCCTGTCGACTTTCATCCAGGACCACAAAGGCAGAAGCCTGTGCTCATGTGAAGGACAGGCAGCAAAGGCTGCTCATTATGCAGGCGAGCAAGAGAATAGCAAAGTGGAGGGAAGTTATTTCAGGCGTCCAGGGATCCAGCTGCAAAAACAGTCAGATTCATTCGCTGAATGCACACTGGTGAGATGTCAGTAAGAGTACTTTCAAAGCTTGGATAGCTCCAAAAGTGTCCTGGCTGAATCATGTGTACTAATAACGGCTGCATTAGCTGGCTCTCAAGAGGAGCACCACACTGATTTTACACATGGAGATCAGTTAACCTGTCATTGTGAGAACTACTTAACCCACAAAAACAGTTGTATATATTTTTTTCTCTCTAGCAGAGCAAGATGATGTCATCGGGTTTATATAAACTGGTACTGTGAGAAAGCTGGGTGTTTAAAACACAGGTGGGTAAAAGTGGGAGCTGTGGGATCCTGTTCCATCCCACTCTGCTGTTTAAGGTTTGGTTTTTCTTGCTTTTAGGTGCTAATTATTATTTTCTAATTGTTTACACCTGCCATCTCATCCTGTCACCACGTTTCCTGCTGGTGCTGTCACCTCCGCTGTTAGTCCCTCCTGTGTCACTCTCCTCTCACACTCTACCAGAGCTTTAAGAAATTATGTCCTGTCATCATCTCCCTCACCATCAGGGATCGTGCAAGTCTTTAAATGCTGCACAAGGAATCAGGGAGCGAGACCGCGAGCCAAGATGAGGTCCTGCAAAAGAAAGCGAGGACACTACTTTTGTGGAAATCTTACATCAATGCCACACACCTCCACATGAGGCCAGAGACTGTATTTATATATTGCTTTCACTTTTTTCTTACTTTGTAGTGTTGCGTACAAGGATACACAGATCACAGCTCAAAGCTATTGTGCGTGTGACAAATCTTACGCAGGCACAGTTTATCCTTATGTAACAACAATTCAATTAGGAAGTTGAAAGAAATTATTACTTATCCACACATTAATTTGTTACATTACTATTAATAATAAGTCACAGTTATTCAACTTAATATCTAATGAGTAAAGAATTATTGCATTTTGTAGAGAGCTCTGTGGTTACTTGTACCAGTCACTGTGACAGGTGATCCGGCTGTGCAGCATGACATTAATAAGCGATGTCATTTAAGATCAGCAGTATGGAAACAAAGAATTTCTCATCTGGCAGCGTTATCGCTTCTCTTTGCATCTCCTTCTTGCACCTCTCTCTCATCCTTGCTGGGATTAGCTAAAACGCGAGGAAGAGATGCAAGTGAGTAAAGAGAGGAGATGTGTTAGCGTACTGAAAAGGGCCCTTTACGTTCCCCTCGCTCGGTGCCAGTCTCAGTACCTTTGTGTCAAGTGTTTCAGCCTTGTGTTCTCCAGGAGGTAATTTGACCTAGTTACTAGTGGGATTTTTTGACTCTGCCTTTTCCCATTGTGTGCGTCTGTGTGTGTGTTTTTACATACCTTCCTGCCAGATATCTGGACTGATTTGTATGTACCGAGCCTCTGCTTCAAGTTAAAATGTTTCGATTCGATCGGGCTTGTGTTACAGTTCTTGGCACGAGTGTAAGAGAGCCAGCACTTTCTCAGCTTGATCCATTCTGGTTAAAGGTCAAGTAGTCTTTGACAAAGCGTTATAAGAGCTGCTGCTCACACGTCATTAATCTTTACAAACTGCAATACATTTCATTACAAGTCAAAATAAACAAAGCCGTAATTTAAAAACAGAAAGCACCTCTTGTGACTCTGAAGGCTTTTTATTCACTGCAAACACACATAAGAGATGGTTTATGGGTAACAGATTGCAGATGCATGCACGCCCTGAATGTCAGAGTGCTGTGCGGTCGATTAAATTACAGCGGAGATTTTGACTTGAAAGAGAAAAGACCAACAATATGTTTAAGAATCTGCTTAAGGCTCAGGAGCATCACACTATTTGAAGCCAGCGGCCATCCCACCTGGTTGGAAAACATAACATATCAGAGAAGCAGCCGAAAGCTGACGGCTGCAATATTACAAAAGAACACCAAGGAAATTTGAGGTTTTAGGAGAATGTTTATTAGTCTGGCTGAGAGGCTGAAACATGTTTCTTGTGTTCAAGTACAAAATGAATTTAGAAGAATTTTTTTTTACCCATAGCTAGTTTCTGAAGTTAAAATTGAATCTCTACTACACATTCCAGCCCTGTAAGAACAAACTGGTAAAACAAATAAAACGCTATGTGACACAAACTGTCCTTTTTTTTAAGGCGGAAGTGCTAACCGCAGGACCTCTGTGTCAATAAAAATTCACGTGGCCCTGATGTATTCTCTGGAGTGGCACTGTAAACCTCCGCCTGTGGCCAGTAGGGATCACAGTGTGATACACACCCCAAAATTGACTGAAACACCACTGAGCCCCAGCACTTCTATTTACCTCCATCACCACATCTCCCTGCTCCTATGCCAGTTCCTAATCATCCCCCACCCAGATACAGAGATTTAAGAGGGAAGTTCTCTTAAATCTCGTTGGGGGGGAATCCAGCCCCCCCCATCCCCTCCCTCACGGGAGGGTAAATCGACTGTGAGAGAAGGCACTCTGCTGCTGGTTTTTGATGTTCCTCTCTCATTTCAGAAGTCCTTTTTGAGAAAGAGGGTCCATAAAAGGGAACAACTTGCTGTCAGAGTCAGGGAGACGGGGGAGGGAAGCAGAAGGACAGAACATCACAGGGCAGATGTTCTGAGTACGCCGCAGCCTCAGAACACAAGAGCTTTCTGAAGAAGTCACGCCATCATGACAAATCTTTATCTGAGCCCACTTAACACGATGTAAGGACTGTCTCATGCTGCAGTCTCAGAGATTTTCTGGAGTGTAAGGCCATTCTAGTGTCCTTTTTTGATGACACTGGCGTTTGATATGTATGTTGTTGTTTTTTCAATATGCATGTCAGCCTGAGCTTATAGGCATTTAGCCACAGGAGGCTTGCAGGGGATTTCTTTTATTGTATTCTGCATGAGGAGTAGCAGGTTCACCAAGCTTTACTCGATGCCTTTATATTCAGACTCAGCTCTATTCATTCCTTGCTGACATAAGCTGAATATGGAGCACTGCATGAGTAGACTTGATTACCTGCAAAAAATTAATTCCAATACTCACAGGTTTGTTGGGGCTGAGCAAGGTCCTGGTGACAGAAAGTGTCAGTTGTGTGGATTTCAGAGCTGATCCTGCCTGGTTGTGCGATCAGATCTCTACCTAACAGTAACATCTGGTGACGGCGATAAGGGCGGTTCCCTGTAGGACTTCCTCTTTGATGGCTTTCGCACAGTGCTAGCTATGAGGGTGTGTTGTAATGCTTCAGAGAACCTCTGATAGCTGCATCTGTCGATGCTGAAAGTGATACACCCGGCGCTTGATGCATTCAGGTGAATTTTTTGCATTTTAGGGGTGGAGTTACAAAACCATTTGAACTGCCTCATACATTTTCTATTGTGCATACTGAAGACGAAAGGCACACTTATAGACAGTTTAACCTAAGCTGTTTAAATAATTTACGCTGAAAACCCAACTGTTATGAGGCCAAAGCATTGAAAGACTCAGCCGTGGAGACATCTGTCATTATGGTGATACAAACTAACTCTCCTTCAGAGCATCAACATGAGAGAAAATATGCCTGCAGGTTCTTAAATTACAGACAAAATTCAGCTTGACTCTGGACACAAAATTGAGTGTGCTGTCAAGTTTTAACCCTGTAATGCCAAGTGTATCATATTTGATACATAGTTACCAACCTCTACATCATCACTGTACGATATTTTTAACCATAACCACCTCATATCTTTTTAATTTGTTTAAGATAAGCCAATTTTCTGGCATTTATTTCATAGTTCAGGCTTTTTAGTCTTAACCTGTCACATAAAAACTTACATCATTTCTTTTTGGTGTGGCAATATTGTTTTGAAATATGAGCACAACTTTTCTGGACTTGTGGAAAAATGTGTTGGAATTCTTTTAATGCTTTTTAAATGTGCTGTGTGCACTGGGAGACTGAGATCAAGGCATACTGAGAGATACTGTGTACAGCAGCACTGCTGCCCAGAGCAGCACCTGTCAGCTGCTGTGTTGTGACAGGCTTCACTCCACCTGTTGCCAGCATGGAAAGATAGTGTGTCACTCTGGGCAACACCTGAGAGATTTCACAGTCTTTTTTTTTGTTAATCACTGAAAATGTCAGTTTATGTAAAAGTGCTCCTCCTCATGATATAATCCACCGGCAAGCAAGAAGAAGTGCCACAAATAATGAAGACAGGTCAAACAGGTGGGACGAGGCGAGAAAACGAAAAAAAGGGACAAATCCAGTGCAAATACACTATTGCTAAACTCACAGCACCTTCTATTTGTATTGGAGATTTAAGTTCTTTTATCAAATGTATGTTTTAATGTTTTATTTTAATTTGCTGCCTTAGATTTAGTGATTTAAAGTATTAGTGATTCCAGTGGGTACAAAAAAAAATCCCCAAAAAGATTTGAGTCAAACTCAGGATACATATTTCAAAAGCACTTGACTGCACATTCAACTGTCTGCCAGGTTCGCTAATTAGAAATAGTGGGTATAAAAACTAACTTCAGCAAAGCTCTGCAGCACTTAACTGGAATCCTAGACTGGATCTATTAATAGGCTGTAAAAGATTTAACTGGCTGAGGATGTATTAAACGCTTAAATGGGCCAGAAAAGTATAAAAGTATGTCTCGAACCTCTGCTGAAGATAAATCGTTGTTTTCTTCGACTAAACATGCAATTAGACCAACACGCGGTCTATTTTTCTAATTAAAATTCATCAAATTTCAGACGAATGACTGTACAAAAGAAAACAAAAAGGGGCCGTGCTCCTCCACGTGAAATATGACTGTTTTTTAAACAACAAACACACAGCCCATCTTGTCACCTAACAGTGTGTGCTCCGCAAACAAGTGTTACTTGGCAGTGATTGCGTAATGAAGGGCAGAGCAATTATATTGTACAGAGTGTAACGTTTTTGTTGTTAATTGGTATCACAGATTTTGCCCGGCTTAATGCAATATTGAATTCAAACACTTTTTGTCATTACATTCTTTCATTTGAAACTACACAGAGAGAATCAGAGTGAAAAACAAAGAAAGTAGCTTTTGGAATGTCTGGTTACCCTCGCTAATTAGGAGCTCTGTATATAGACCCACGCTCCACTGAGGAGTAACCAGCGTTCACGTGCACGTGCACAAACACACACACACACACACGCAGTCCAACACATACACATGCGCAACATGCGTTCCTATATTGTTTATAAATCCCCCTGAGATTAAACTTGCAGCAGAACAATATCTGAACGCTGTGAAGACAAACACGGGTCCTCAGGGTCTGATTGTTAAAACAGGAGTTCTTCCAGTCGAGACATTGTGCATTCTGCTCTTGTCTCTGGCTTCGCACTGACCGCAACTCTGTTCCCTGATTCTGAGAGAAGCTCTACATCTCTCCATGCTCTGCAGAATCTGATAATGATGCATCCAGCCAAGATGCTGTAACATAAATATCTCGCCGACGTGCCCTTGTCTAACCCAACGAGAAAAAGCCAAGAGTCACGATGAAACATTGATCTTATAAGCTAATGTAAAAAGGGCCCATAAACAACTAGTTTTTTTGCAAGTCTCAGTAATAATTAATGTAAATATGGCTACCGCACAGCTTCCAATGAACTGGTACATTAGTTATCTTGAGAAGAGCACAGTATGATGACAAAAAGGGCCGTGGAGTCATGATTTTCCATGCAGTGATTGAGATTGCTGTATTAAGTGGGTATTAAGTAATTACAGATTTGTGTTCGCAGGTATTTTATAGCCCCTACAGCACCTATACCCCCCACCCACCCCCAGTCACCAAGTCAAACAATAAGAATTTGTGAAGCTGCCCCATCCTTTGACAAATTAGGGTTATTAGTTATACAGTTATTAGCACTACAGGTAGTTTTTGTATTTGTTATACTGTGTCTGAAGGCCTGAAGGCAGCCTTTTCAGATCAGCGCATTAACTAGATTAGTTCAGTGAAATAAAGCTGTTGACTTAAAACTACTTAACCAGAGTTCAGTCGAGTTCCCAGACTCTCCCCTTAAAAACAAGATTGTATGTATAACACATCAGTATTAGGGGTGCACAGTTATGATATGATGGTATGCAAGAAAAAGATGCTAGCAGCTGGTGATGTGAGACAGGAGCATTGCTTGAATGCTCCGTATGACAGGAACAGTAAACAGTGGATGGAAATCACTGACGTGGTTGCAGGTAAAGGAGGGCTTTAAGCAGCTGGTTAAAAAAACTCGACCTGAAATTCAACATCTCAAGCAAAAAATACTCTATGTCCACTTTTCAGTTTCAGTTTTATTATGTGACAATTTTATTGTGCTGAGACGTTACGACGTGAAGTTACTTTAGTTATTGTTATTGTTCACATGTTCAGCAGTTATGTTATAGTTTTGCTTAAATTTTCCAGGGAATGCACAACCTTGGCTATTTTTGTGCTTGCATTTGACTTATGCTGCGTCATTGCTATTGCACTATAATGCTACTGATGGTACTTTGCAGTAATGCACTCATACTGTGTATTAGGTAGTCTGTCATCAAAGCTGCAGTCTTGAAATGCTCAGTATTTCACAAATATCATTACTGTGATTTTTTGAGAAATATGATGATATCATTTTTTAGGTTATATCGCCCACCTCTACCATCCAGCTACTGTTTGCGCTGCAGTGCTCTAGCTAAACTTGGATTGCTTCCTGGAAGTGCAGGTCTGACCATTTGTGCCATTGACTGGATCGTCTCCAATGTGTCAGGCAATGACTCCGGAAATTGTATTTCATCTTTAGGAAAAGGATGCAGCTGGAGGGAGCCGCATCATGTAAGCAGGGTAGGTGAATTCTGAAGGTGAAGACTTTGAAGGTGAAGGCAGGATATTTAAATCTTGTTTTCTGTTTTTGTAACAGAAACATTTTGCACTCACACCTTGCACTGTTGAAGCAGACAAATAAAACCTTTTCTTTTTTCCATTTTCTCTAATCACAACTGTGAGTGTAATAACAAGTAAGTCTAAATGCAGAGCCGAGTACGCTACTCTTTTTGTCATGTTTTCTAACATTGAGCTGTTCGTATTGTTGGGGAGATGTTAGTTGACACTGATTTGATTCTTAATATCTCTAAGGAGTATTTTCTTATGATTTCTAAACAGATTCACCAGCATGATGATGACATACATTTCTTGTAAGTCGCTGAACTCAAAATTATGTACATTATATCTGTGTATTCTGGGCTCTGGGGAGGCCAATCCATGTTGTGTGTTTTTCTATCCAGGTATGCTTTTACTGCATTGGCAGTATGTTTGAGATAATTTTCATGATGAAAATTGAAGCTATTGCCAATCAAATGCTTTCCAGATAGTATTGCATGGATGCTCAAAATATGACTGTACTTTTCTGTATTCATAAATCCATCAATTTGGACAAGATCTCCAGCACCACTGACTGAAATGCAGCCCTAAGCCATGACAGACCTCCGCTGTGTTTTATAGTAGGCTGTACACACTTGCTGTTGTGCCTCTCTCTGACCTCTTTTTTGATCATGTTGGCGAGTTGAACCCCATCATCACTCCATAAGGCCTGTTGATTTTCAGTCCAGTTCTTGTAAAATTCGGCAAACCTCAGCCTTTTCTCCGTGTTTCCCTTCTTTAAGAATGGCACCACCCTTCCACTGAGACTATTTTTTGATGATTCAGTCAACAGCAGATGGATTAACCGAAGGGCCATTTGCATCTCTCAGGCTGTGTAAGGCAGCGGTCCTAAACTCTCGGGCCATGGACCGGTACCGGCCCATGCGTCGTTTGGTACCGGGCCACGAGAGTTGAGGCTTGGATGTGAAATTTTTTATCGTTTTTTTACCGCTTTTATAGTTAACTCTGTTTCCCTGGATCTTTTCCCATTGTAATGAATAAATCTTTTTTTTGGTACCGGTACTGGTTTTATATTGTTGTATTTATCCGTGACACCTTAAAGGCTGGTCCGTAAAAATATTGTCGGACATGTTTTTTAGGACTTGACCTGATAACATTTACATTTACAATAATTGATTACACAGCAGTGGAGAGTAGACTTTATCAAAGTAGATGTCTTTCTGAAAGCGCTGTAACTAAGTTTAAGAATATAATCTACCCACTGTTATCGTCTTCAATGCCCTGTACCAACATAGAGCAGAGCAGCTATCTAAATATTACTCCAACAGAGGTCGATTATCTTGTTAATAATTTTACCTCTTCACTACGTACGACTCTGGATACTGTAGCTCCTGTGAAAACTAAGGTCTCTAATCAGAAGTACCTGACTCCGTGGTATAATTCTCAAACACGTACCCTAAAGCAGATGACTCGTAATCTGGAGAGGAAATGGCGTGTCACAAATTTAGAGGATCATCATTTAGCCTGGAGAAATAGTTTGCTGCTTTATAAGAAAGCCCTCCGCAAAGCCAGAACATCCTACTATTCGTCACTGATTGAAGAAAATAAGAACAACCCCAGATTTCTCTTCAGCTCTGTAGCCAGGCTGACAAAAAGTCAGAGCTCTTTTGAGCCAACCATCCCTTTAATGTTAACTAGTAATGACTTCATGAACTTCTTCACAAATAAAATTTTTATCATTAGAGAAAAAATTACCAATAATCATCCCACAGATGTAATATTATCTACAGCTACTCTTAGTACCATTGATGTTAAGTTAGACTCTTTTTCTTCAGTTGATCTTTCTGAGTTAACTTCAATAATTACTTCCTCCAAACCATCAACGTGTCTTTTAGACTCCATTCCTACAAAACTGCTCAAAGAAGTCCTGCCATTAATTAATTCTTCGATCTTAAATATGATCAACCTATGTACCACAGGCCTTCAAGCTGGCTGTAGTTAAACCTTTACTCAAAAAGCCATCTCTAGACCCAGCAGTCTTAGCTAATTATAGGCCAATCTCCAACCTTCCTTTCATATCAAAAATCCTTGAAAGAGTAGTTGTCAAACAGCTAACAGATCATCTGCAGAGGAATGGTTTATTTGAAGAGTTTCAGTCAGGTTTCAGAGCTCATCACAGCACAGAAACAGCTTTAGTGAAGGTTACAAATGATCTTCTTATGGCCTCTGACAGTGGACTCATCTCTGTGCTTGTCCTGCTAGACCTTAGTGCAGCATTCGATACTGTCGACCATAATATCCTATTAGAGCGATTAGAACATGCTGTAGGTATTACAGGTACTGCACTGCAGTGGTTTGTATCATATCTATCTAATAGACTCCAATTTGTTCATGTAAATGGAGAGTCCTCTTCACACACTGAGGTTAATTATGGAGTTCCACAGGGTTCAGTGCTAGGACCAATTCTGTTTACACTATACATGCTTCCCTTAGGCAGCATCATTAGAAGACATAGCATACATTTTCACTGCTATGCTGATGACACCCAGCTCTATCTGTCGATGAAGCCAGATAACACACACCAATTAGTTAAACTGCAGGAATGTCTTAAAGACATAAAGACCTGGATGGCCGCTAACTTTCTGCTTCTTAATTCAGATAAAATTGAGGTTATTGTACTCGGCCCTGAAAAGCTTAGAAATATGGTATCTAAGCAGATTCTTACTCTGGATGGCATTACCTTGGCCTCCAGTAACGCGGTGAGGAACCTTGGAGTCATTTTTGACCAGGACATGTCCTTCAACGCACATATTAAACAAATATGTAAGACTGCGTTCTTCCATTTGTGCAACATCTCTAAAATTAGAAATATCCCGTCTCAGAGTGACGCTGAAAAACTAGTTCATGCATTTATTACTTCCAGGCTGGACTACTGTAATTCATTATTATCAGGATGTCCTAAAAACTCACTGAAAAGCCTTCAGCTAATCCAAAATGCTGCAGCAAGACTACTGACAGGGACTAGAAAGAGAGAGCATAATTCTCCTGTTTTGGCTTCCCTTCATTGGCTTCCTGTTAAATCCAGAATTGAATTCAAAATCCTGCTCCTCACATACAAGGTCTTAAATAATCAGGCCCCATCTTATCTTAATGAACTTGTAGTACCATATCACCGTATTAGAGCACTTTGCTCTCGCTCTGCAGGCCTACTTGTTGTTCCTAGAGTATTTAAAAGTAGAATGGGAGGGAGAGCCTTCAGTTTTCAGGCCCCTCTTCTGTGGAACCAGCTTCCAGTTTGGGTTGGGGAGACAGACACTATCTCTACTTTCAAGATTAGGCTTAAAACTTTCCTTTTTGCTAAAGCATATAGTTAGGGCTGGACCAGGTGACCCTGAATCCTCCCTTAGTTATGCTGCAATAGATGTAGGCTGCCGGGGGATTCCCATGATGCATTACGTTTTTCCTTTCCAGTCACCTTTCTCACTCACTATGTATTAATAGACCTCTCTGCATTGAATCATATCTGTTATTAACCTCTGTCTCTCTTCCACAGCATGTCTTTTATCCTGTCTTCCGTCTCTCACCCCAACCGGTCGCAGCAGATGGCCGCCCCTCCCTGAGCCTGGTTCTGCCGGAGGTTTCTTCCTGTTAAAAGGGAGTTTTTCCTTCCCACTGTTGCCAAAGTGCTTGCTCATAGGGGGTCATATGATTGTTGGGTTTTTCTCTGTATCTATGAAGCGCCTTGAGGTGACTTTTGTTGTGATTTGGCGCTATATAAATAAAATTCAATTGAATTGAATTGAAAAGATACTGTTCATCTGACAGTTTTTAGGCCTGACACTTCTTCGTTTGTCCTCCACTTGCCCAGTTTCCTCAAATCATTTACAGACACTCCATTACCAGTTCAGAGTATCCCAGTTTATTAGCTATTACCTCTTTGGGAAATACTTTGCAAAACTAACATTTCATGTTAAACTGTGCTGTCTTTGGCATACCTAAATCTATCCTTTCATATATTTAACTAAAGAAAATGGGACAAATTAAGCTAAAATGCCTGAAGGTAACAATTTAAAATTGGTTCTTTGCTGAGTCGCTAGATATGTGTATAGACAGCACAGGTTCATTCCTTGAGTTAGGTGACTTTTTATGCTAGAAAAATGTATATGGCAGTTTAAAATGACCTAATAAACAAACAAACAAGCAGAAAAATCCAGTGAAAATGGTCAGGTACAAGGACTGTCTAAAGAAAAAATGTGACCTTCAAAAAGTCTGGAGAACTAATGCTTAAAAAATGACTTGCTCAAGACTGCAGACAACTTTTTGTACATTATGGCTGAATAATCTACATTTTCACATTAGACTGTATTAGATTCATGATCTCATCACAAGTAGAAATAATTGGTACCTGGTTTGGATCCTTCTGCCACAGAGCCGTTATACACCTGGTTTTGAAACTCGGGTCTGTTGTCATTCATGTCGATCACATAGATGTACAGGTCGATCGGGTTCTCCACCTGGTTCCCGTTCATGTCCACTGCATGTGCACGCAGCTATAAAAAGGCCCAAGTGAAAGAAAAAAATGATATCATTAGCATTCAGTACAGCATTTGAGGTTGTATGAATATTCCATATATAGCTCAACTAAGTCTGATAACGAGGCATCGGATTGATGCATAAGACACTCTGCAAAGATTCTGCAGAAAGGAAAAACCTCAGTACCAACAGCTTCCTCGACTTTGTTAATTGGCATCTTCATATAATCTGCAAATATTCTTTTTCATGTCTGCCAACAGGGCATGAGTATCCTGTTGGTACTTTGGCATGGACCACAACAGCACAGACAGGGGCAAAGCAGTGAAATGTTCCAAACACACAAACAACACCTATTTTGTTGTTAGCACAGCCAGAGGCCTGAAAAATATCAGAGAGGTGTTGCTGCTCAAGCTGTGGTTTCTTTTTGTTCAGGGAGAATGTTTGTCTCAGTTTGTTCTGACAAAGCCATCCATTTGGATGGATGTCTCCGTCTGATGAGCTGTTCCTTGACAATTCACAGTGTGAGAAGAGAGAAAGAGAGAGGAGAGAGGGAAAGAAAGAAGGGGCGGGAAAAAAACGGCGAATGAGATGGGACGAAGAGAAGAGAAGAGTGAATGAGTCCTGTGGAAGCAAATGAGAGATGAAAATACAAAGAGGCAGTGCGGAGGTGTGGGGGCTTGAACAGGCAAGACTGACAAAAGCAATCATCATCTGCAGTGGAATGTCTTAATCTCCACCACTGCTCTTACACACCCTCTTCTCCCCACCAGTCCCCTCTAATGATATCTAATATAACGCAAAGCTTTGTAATAGCCCTGGAACCAAACTGGCACTGTTCACCATGACTTACATTACTCTCATTCAATTGCATACACATTCGTATCCTCTGCAGAAATGTTAATCAATCACAGCTTGGCTTGTTAAATGGAGAAGGGCTCTCATTCTGGCTAAAACAGACACGCTGGCAGCAAAATATTTTGTCTGCACACAGTCGAGGAGGGTCTTCCTGTCAGCCTATTTACAGGAAACCGTGATGCATTGTGGGGCGACATGAAAGATTGAATGGCGGCACCTGCCTTTGCCAAAACACCACCGATCATGTCGGCTTTTGTGCCTGTCTGTCAAGGATTCATCGAACCCTAGCCGAACTGCTTGAGCATTCCAAACACCAATTCAGACACATGTTTACACACATTAACACGGACGCCGACGAGCAGGAAGATTACACACTGGGGAGGCGTGCACAGCCAATCAAAAGAGCCCTCTTTAGCCACTTAATGATCCTCAAGATGCTAGTTTTCCATTGGCTGAAGCACAGCAAACAAACATGGAGAGGAGACCCAACAAACAAACAAGCCCAATCTGTTTTCTCAGCTGTGAACACTGCACACTGTGAAAGTGTGACTGTGATATGTGCGACTGCGATATGTGTGGCTGCCTCAACTGCACGGGTGTGTATGTGCGACCGCTGTGTATTTTTGTCTTTGTGTCACACTGTGTTTTCGTTTGTGTGTGTTCTGTCCTTTCTGCTTGCAGATTTGTGCGTGTGTATATTCCTGCACATTTTCTTTTATTTCTATATGTGTCAGCGTTTATATATTCACATTTCTGCATGTGTCTTCCTGCGTATGTTCTCGGGAGTCTGTTTATGTGTCTCTGCGTTTGTGTGCTCAGTGGCGGGGTTGGAAATGTGATCACAGGGCCTGGATGAGTGTGCCTTGTGCAAACTGCAAATGTATGTGTGGAAAGCAACATCAGTATTCTGCAGCGTGAGCTTTAGGATGACTGGACCAACCACAGAGGAGAAATACAGTTTGTACTTTGCACCATTGGCTCCCTTAGCCAATGTATAGCTATACTAGCATGGTGCTTCAAGTGGAGTGTTTATTTTTTCTGCTAAGATTCTGAGGCCAAGGTTACCTTGTAGCTTTAAGAATCGTGTTACCAGCAGCCTGTCACAAAATCACATAATTTCTTCTCTTTAGTTCCTACACTATATGTACTCTATGTACAATATATGTATGTATACATGAGTAAATAAACTGTATATACTCACTCCTTGTTGTAGTGTGGCTGAGAATAGTGCTACATTTTAGCTAGCAACAGTCCGCCATGATAAAGACTCATGTAGTGATTAATGACTTCTGGCCAATGCTCATGTTGAGAGTTAATTAGTAATTAACTTGCAACACTCATGCCTCAGTCCAATGTATGAGGCGTGAGCGTTGCAAGGAAAAACTTAGATCTTCATCTCATAACATGTAAAATTAATATTGTGAAGCGCTATTCTTATCTCGCCAAAAGAAATAACCAGTAGGCTGTTCAGAGGTGATTTATTTTCAAGTCATCTAAACCAAATCCATTGCATTAACTTAAAATTAAGAAGCGCTCACTTAATTAGGCATGGAATATTAAGCTCATGAGTTATCCTTTACAGATGTGTCATACATAACCTCACATGAACATGAAGATCAAGATATTGTTGGAGTTTTTTCTGTCTCACGTGCTGCATGGAACAGCAGATAGTGTAGATGAAATATTCAGTTTGGATTTGGTCAGCTTGCTGCATGAGTGGCTCTTACAGGAAGCAGGGCACAGAGCAGCTACCCAATTTCTGTATATTTAGTGGGCAGTTACCTGTGCTAGTTCCATAATGTTGCTATGCCCATGTTGGCAAACTCTACACAGACACTCTGTATTAGGGAGCTGGCAAAGAGTGTTTAATGTTCGCTTGACTGTGTTGGATCTTCGCGTGCTCACATGACATGTAGTTAGATAAGCATTTACACTATTTTAATTATACCTCGTTCACAATAACACTTATAACTTATGATTTCAGTTGTAGTTTAGCTTAGACTTACTTTTTGGAGGCCATGGGTTTCCTGATTTGTTTAAGACAACCAAGCTTAGAAGATAAAGTCTAATGAATCTGAATATCTTTTGATTTTTTAAAGTCGAGTTCCAGCAGTTGGTCAAAGTTTAAACTTATTTACTGAGACATCTTAACATGCTTTAGAAGTAATGGCATAAAAACGTGGCCAGCTCGTTGATTTAACTCCAAATGCTTGCAAAACTAATTACATTACCATTAGTGTCTATTTTTAAAGCCATTTAGTACACGTTAACATCATGGCGTCACAACATAAACATGTTAGTATTGCCATTTCAAGCCTCACAGCGCTGTTATCGTAGCTGAATGCAATATCAATATAAATACAGTAATAAGCATAATGGTTCCAGAAAATTACTTGTATTTGAGGCCAGTTGAAAAAATGCTGTATACCAGCTGTCCATGACCGGATCTTTTAGATTATAACCCTTCCTGTATGCTTAAGTGCATGCATTCATGCAACAAAAGATGGAAAAAGAAAAAAAGCACATTTGGTTTTTTTTTTCTTCTTGCAATTCTCCTTGTGCCCTGCTTCATCACAGTAGGTCTGTATTACAAAACTGAAGCTCAGGCTAACACCCACTCTCCTCACCTCACAGATCACTTCCCCCTGGTGCTAGTCTGTCAAAAACAGCAGCCTTGTCTCTCTTTTCTCTTGAACCCAAAACTAACAAGCAAAGTTTGGCCTATGAGGGCACACAGTAGTGCTGGGAACTTCCTATCAAGTTAAAAGGAGGAAAGTCATGGACTAAATTTCCCGTGGGTCGATCACTAGCTACATTCTCCTGCAGTAAATCATACATCACATCACAAGCAGCATGGGTCCACGGTGTCTAAATAGGAGGTTCATTCAACTTGAAGTGCTCTCAACCATACATGCTGTTTTCACTACAGGTTGTGTCAAATAAGAACTGTTTACTGAGCCGCTGTCCTTTCCCAGGGACCAATAACCTGCCTGCTTTATTGATCCCAATTTGCTGGTTGAGAGTACGAGCAGGTATGGAGAGACAACAATCACATACACAGTCAGCAGTGACCAGAGTCTGAATGCAGCAAGTGAGGGAACAAGAGGATCATATGCATGAGAAAAGCAAGACAAACTAATCAAGAAGACAATCATATAGAGCTTTGTGGAATTTACCAATGCATATCTATGTGCATGCCTGTGTGTATACATTCAAAGTTTGTACTGTTGGCATAATGCTGAGTGTGTGCAATGAAGGCACCCCCTCCCCTCTTTCCTGAAGAGACAGGAGCATGCTTTTGAATTAGCTCTATCGGCGGCTCAGCCATCCATCACGCTGACAGGCGCGCAGGAGTTGTGACTCTGACACCGGCATTCACCTCAAGTGGAGGTGTTAGTCTTTGCTGAGATAAATTGAAACCTGTAATGTGGGTATATGAACCAATGGCCTAGCATTAGCACAAGCCTCATGTGGCCCTGCATATTTAATTCACACATATGCAAAGCTGTTTAACCCGAGGTTCCAGAGAGACCAATCATCTGGTTTTCTCTGTGTGCGTATGTGTGCGTGAGTGTGGTAGGGAATCACTAGGCCACATGTAGGCTAACTATACAGCTGTCAGCCTGCCCCAATGAGCAGCGCAGCTGCTCAGAGTGCATGAGGTAAGTTTGCAACAATGTGTGGGATTGAAGTGCAAAAAGGAAAGTGGGACACGGACAGAAAGTAAGAGAGGTGGAAAAGAAGACCTGAGCCCACTAACGGTAAATCAGCTATCAATCAGCATGCCATACACAGAAACACACACATATACCAGCTCATACACACATATGCCAAGCTTGTTAGCTCTGATGGCACAAACGTGCACAACAATTTACCTGCACATCACTTTGCATTTGTGTGTTCAAATCCTCCTACTCTGCACTGCTAAACCCAAATCCATATGGCAGTTTCCGCGGCAGTGGGTTTTGTCAAACCAGTCTTCATTTCATAGCTGATTTCGGCTTCAATTAACTCCTGGAGCAGCTGATGTGAAGGTACTGTACATCAGAGCAGTGATTGCTCTGAATGCACCCTGACTTGTCATTTAGTTTTGGCAGACGACATTACTTGTTAAAAGGAAAGGTAGATGGGGAAGAGATGGGCCCCGGCACATTTCCTCAGGGATAATTGGGAGATAATGAGACAGACATAACTGGAGCTAGAGAGAAAACAAAAACAGGCGAGTAGAGACATTTCTTTCTTACATGGAAGGAAGCTCTTTCTTCTCTGTCCAGAGGTTGGGTGACAAACATGTTGCCGCTGATGGGATCTATGTTGTAGATACCACTCGGGGGCTGATCAGCGCCTGCTCCGGTGATGCTGTAGCGGATGCCCACATCCTTATCCTGATCGGAGCGGATCTGAGGACAGAGCCAGAGAAGCAAGTTGAACAGAGAGGAAAATCTTTTTTTTTTTTAGTCCTTTCAAGCTTTGCCTGCAATTGCAACAAAAAGTACAAAATGTTCAGAGCAGAACAGTATGTGACATAAATTGTCAAAAACACACTATGACCTTAAACTAAAAGTTTGTGAGAAAACTAACAGTATGTGGAATGTTTGATAGATACATTGATGATAACATTTTCACAGAAAACTCTCTTTTGTGTCTTTGAACCTACAGCCCAGAGGTGAAAATGGAAGATTGAACAATGTGCACTGAGGGGAAATAGATGTACTGCCAGCAGATTTTTGCCGATCTTTGATTTTCTTTACTTTTATGGCAGATTTTATGGCATGTGTCTGAATTATGGCAGAAACCTTGAAAAAAAAAAATCAACATGACTTCATGTCTAACAATGACAGCATTTCTGATGGAGACTTTCCTGGACTGTGAAACTGATTAATGACTTCATTTTACATTTCTTCTCATTTCAGCTTTTACACATTTAGTCACAGGCAAAGAAAAAAGACGTAGCATGACACCACTTCCTGTGAGATAGTATCTCTAGCACTGAAAAGCTACACCACTGGTACTCCATTTTTCTCTGAGCTTGAATTTTGCTTTTTATTAGCTGTTTTAGGTTAAACAAAACAAAAAAACAGACTTTTTTTCTCCACTTTTTCACTATCCGGATATCAACACTGGAAATCCCGAGAACTGACCACCGCCCCCAGAGGCCTAGCCATCAAAAGATTCCTGATGGGTCCCCAGACTCCACCATACTGACTGCAGCTGGTAATGGTAGATTGCTGCAAGCGATCTCCCAGGAAGCAGAACGAGGTCTACCATTGCCAGCAGCAAACCAAGACTGTGGATTTTCTGTGCATCTGCAGGACAAGTCTCACAGATAAATGATGAATAACCTCAAGAACCAGATCAACAGCAATCCGGCCAGTTTGGGCCTGGACTAGCAAACTTTATAAAAATAAAATATTTACACATATCCCCTATAACTCTGTAATCATACTACACCTTTCTCTCTTGTTGTATGTTTGCAGTTACACCTTCCAGTAGCATGGACAGGCTTGGCTGTCTGTGGACAAATACTTACAGATACTAACCCTAAAGTACAGTTAAATACTACTTATATAGCTAATTCATACCTTTTATTTGAAAGGGGCATTTCTATCAGGGATGGACATTTGAGAGATCATGTTAACAAAAGATGTTAAAAAACAGCCCACTTGGTTTTCACTTGATTGCTGGTGTGTCTCTGTAGTGTAGAGGCTTCCACATTTACTAAACAAGCAACAGATCCCTTGTTCAAGACCGGGAGGAGACCCAAACGCCTCAGAGCGACCTGTCAGGAACTACATCTGGTGTGAAAACTTGTCAAGTCCCACACATTGTGCTACCTGCTGTGGTGAATAAGGGAGCAGGAGGAAGAAGCTTGTTTCCATTTAATTGCTGCACATTACGACAAAAATCAGCTAGTAATCATAAAGAATTACCACTGGTGATGTTTATGAAATGACATCCTTTCCAGCCAATTTCTCAGTATTTTTTAAAATAACTTCATGGGAGTAAAGTGGTTAAACTAAATAAGAACTCACAACAAAAAAACCCAAACTGTTATTAATGTGAAACATAGCAAAATGATGTTTTTTGGGTGTTTTTTTTAAAAGATTTTTGTATGTTTGCGGTTGTTGTCATGTTGTACAATAACTTTCAGCTACTGGATGCCTGCTTGGTAGTACTGGGTGAGAGATAAGAGGCTAAACATCTTGATTGTCTCAAAGCAGTGCAAACGACTGATTACAATAGTCAATAACTAGCTCACCTTGACTTTTCCCTGGGATTTTACAGGGATTATGGGTGGGCTTAAGTTAAGTGGCCACACTGCTGATTATAGGTTGCAAAGCTACAACTGACAATACTAATTAAAAGTGTTTAACAATTAATTAATTAACCATTTTGGTCATTAAATTCCTGAAAGTATTACAAATGGCCCAATAATTTGTTCTTCTAATTTAATCTATTATATACGATTGTGATAAGTTTGCATATGCAAGTTTTACTGTAGACAAACAGAGAAAAACGGAAAATCATTAACTGTAGTGAAAAAAGCTGCAATGCTTTATTCCAATAATATATATTAAAAGAGTAGAACAGAGGAAAAAGTACAAATACTTCCAAAAATGTCAGCAGTGCAAGAGAGTGCAGTGCGTACGTGTTTAAGGTGACGCAGGCTTTGAGTGACCGTAGTGAGACTTTAGTGAGTGTAGAAGGAAGAGGGTTTATGGGAGGCGCGGAGCGAGAGAATCAGTCAATAATCGGGAAAGCTGCCAATTAAATTCGGTGCTGGTGTTTTAGCTCTGCAGCGGTAATCAAATAATCTTTCCTCTGACTTCAAACTCACGTTCTAAACACAACGCCGGGTTTCCTGTTTTTTTTTCTACTTTATTGGGACTGAACCATCACTATGGTTACAAGTCAGAGGGAATAATGGAGAAATGAAGAAAAGGGAAGTCTTGACTCTTTTTTCTCTCTATCTTTCTCTTCCCCCTCCTATGCAATTTTCCTGGTCTGTGGGGCTGCAGATCATGCATGAAAATGAAATTACTTCATCCGTTCAGTGGTGACGGTGGCTGCTGCATAAAACATTTCTCTGTTTGAACATGATACCCTCTCTCTTAATTTCGAACGTGGTGCTCCCACACCCACGGTGCAGCGCTCCTCTGTAGCTTTCACAATTTTCATTTCCTGAGCTCGCTTCACACAGGATCCATTTGTGGATGCTGCAGGTTCAGGTGTAATGTACAATATTGTAAAAATTCTATCAATCTGTGCACTTAGGCGGTTCCATTTGGCATTTAATCACTGGAGCACGAAGATACTGTAGGACTAATTGCATTTATTATTCACAACACCCACTATCTGCCAATCAAAGCAGGATGAAATTATGGCATAAACAATAACATAATTTGATCATTCACCCTCATCATCAGTGTCATTTGTTTGGATAACAGACAGATAATGTGGAGCAGATCAGACGCATTATGCATTTCAGTAATGAGAACGTGCCTGTGAAATCCTCTGTCTTATCTGTGAAGGAGACAAACACGTTAAGGGCTCTGTGCTCAAAACCAGAAGATATACACACACGCGCAAACAACAAACATCTGCTCAAGCTGCAGGGACAGCCAGAAAGAAGAAGAAGAAGATGAAGAAAAAGAAAAATTTACCACCCCGAATCGGCTATTTCTTCTTTTTTTTTTTAGCATAGACATTTCCTGGGTGGATAAGAAGCAGCTTGTAGTCATGTATGTGAGTTTAGTGAAGTGTTTGACAGGTAAGAGATTCTCTCTGTGTGCACCAATGCGTGGATCAAAAGGACCAGCTCAGTTCAATAATTCACAAGGCCGTCATGAGGGAATCATGAAATTTTCACCTGCCACGGGTATGCGAGTCTGCATGCGGACTTGTGCACGTTTACTTACCGACAGTGTGTGTTTGCGAGCAATCTGTTTCTTCGGCGGAACTTCAAAGCTCAGAGAGTGCAGTTGGCAATTCAGTATAATAGCCCCAAGAGGAGACAAAGGAACTCTTACACATCATGCGGCCTTTTGCTCTTATGCCTTCTTAAAATTCCACATCAAGGCCACATGAGACCAGATGTCATATTTGTTGGTGTCTCTTAATGAAGAGTCTTTATATCAATAAATTGAATAAATGAAGAAGCGCGGCTTCTCGGTGCCCCGGGAATCCCATGAGTGACAACTGCTCAATTGAGCCATTTGAATAGAATGCTAATGATGAAAGCAGGGATTTCTGTCCTCCTCTTGCTTTCTCGCTCAGTGTCTATCTATCCCCATCTTTAATTCTCCTTGTTATTTCAGTTCCTCCTAGTAGATCGAATGGCTACTAATCACACTTAAAATAGCAGGGAGAGGCAGATGCAAGGGACTTAACTGGTTGTCTGTCTCAGTCAGATCAGAACAGACATCAGATAAGTGACCTATTTGTAGCTCTCTGAGAGTGATTTCCTTGATTACTGACAACTGCTAGGATCCTGGGAGACAAGCTATCAGTGTGAGAAGAAAGATGGAGAGGGATGGAGGCAGAGAGACACAGAGAGCGAAAGCAATGGGAGTTGGAGAAAATTAGATGAAGAATTAGTGTTCTGCTTAAACTCCTTGGGGTGACACAAGGCACGCAAACACATAGAAGAAAAGAAACGGAAAGGAATACATTTCCATTTATTTAGCATAGCGGCTGGCTGCCTAATTAGCGCACTGTGAAGTTTCAGTCTGTCCAAATCTCCTTTAATTGATCCAACCCTGTATGATCGCCCTATCTGCATAAGTAGTTTGATGCCGACATAAACAGGGACTAATTTGGTGTTTATTTGATGGCACTCTGTGTTTCATCTATTTACTCCGAGTCTAACTTATTTCTAGCAATGCTGCAAAATGAACACAGCCGGATTTTGCTGTACAAGGGACATGCACGTGTGCAGCTATTCTTCTCTTTCCCAGGAAACAACTATCCTTTAACCAGGAAGTCATTAGGACAGCATGCTGCAGGCACCCATAGGATCATTAAGGGTTATGTGTGCCATGGGCTAATGTCACACAATAATGGGACTCTATGGTTTACACGCTTTGATGGCCTCTTTTATGTCTCATCCATGCTTTCAGGCCTGTGTTGTAATCCTTTGGTTTCACACATTCCAGGCTCGCTCTATATTTTATTGCTCTGGGCTCAGTCACCTCGCTTTGCCTTCTGGGCACATTAAAGGGACCCCCACAGGTTAGGGAGGCTTAAAAAACACTCTCCTATTAATATACTGTTATTATGAGGACAATGGTGCGTGCTGTTTGCCACTAATGATCACTTTTTTAATTGAGCAAATGCTTGTCCAAAAAGCATACCCTGTACTCGTGCAAATGTCCCACACATACAGTGAACATACAGTGGGCGGTTAAATTAGTGCTACTCATCTCACCTCTGCTGTAGTGGTTTGGAAAGACCAAACCAGAATAAATTTGGAATCAATAAAGTTTTTTTTTTATTTTAAAAATGACTGATTTAAGAAGAAACGCTAGAATAAATCAGCGCTAACAGTTCAAGCTTGCTCATCACTGCCTCCACATCATATCAGAGCTCATTCATAATAACCAGCCGTTGCATTCTTACTTCTATCACATATATCTGAACGAATAGCAAATAATGTTTACGTGTAAACAAACCGGCATTCACAGCTACATAGGCAGCTTGCTTGGTCGGCTGCAGAGCTACTCCCCCAAATAAGCTTTTGTGCAATGAGCTACAACACAATAGCTAAGCCAGGTGACTAGTTATGTGTTTAGCACTGTCTAATTACATCCTCCAAGGAGGTTATGTTTTTGGTAGTGTTTGCATGCATATCATAACTCTGTCTGTAAACATGACAGCACTAGAGGTTTTCAATGACTTCTTTGTAGGGGTGTAGAGTGCAGCCATGTAAACAATCCATTATATTTTGGCATAGATGCAGCAAGATCTTCAAGTTCAACTTAATGATTTTGTTGAAAATTGACATAATGTCTTTAAAACTTATTATTGTAAATGGACTGGTTCTTTTCTAATCTCCTTGAGGGTTTCACTTCCCACAAATTACCTCATTTAGCATAGCACTTTTTTCCACGCCTAAATGCTTTTCTTTCTAAGATTCACACTGGAGAGCAACTTGGGGTTCAGTTTTTTGCCCACTCTGGTATGCAGAATGGATCAAACCACCAACCTTCCAATTAGAAGATGACCTGTGCTAAACTACAGCATCTTAATCTCATAGTACAAGCCTGGTGTGATCTGTCAACATATAGTTGACAAAATATCATGTCACATACGACCTTTGACCTCTCCTTCGAGGTCAACAGATGGATCTGAAGGTCTGAATAATGCTGACACACACATATATCTATATCTATGCATCTCTCTGTGTGTACACATATAAGGAATTACAGACTCTCTATTTCTTGCCTCTGTCTCTCTAAAATAAAAACTTACCATGACTCATAATTAATAAATTGATTCAGTGACAAAAAGACTGAAAAACATCTAAATTTCCCTCTTGTGTTGGGCATCTGATGTTGCTGTATCTAGGTAACGATCAAATGCACTGTAAATTATGCAGCGTTGTTTTTCCCCCTTGAATCTTATTTTTGTGACTGCCTATGATTAGTTTCATCTCTTTTGTCTATGCTACAGCTGCGTCAAATTAATTTTTTATATTTAACTCTCTTATCTATGGGGCTTGCGCTCCAGTTCTCTCTCTTGATCCCTACCCAACGCAGACACATTTAATATTCTGTGCTTAGTGGTAAACATGTCAGTGTCGTCTATTTATAATGTTTGGTAGGAGTAAATGTCACCGATGCCACCAAAAGTCAAATATCAAAACACCTACTGCACAGCAGTTATTAGATTTTGGTATAAAGTCTGTAAGTTTGAAGGATGGTTAATATGAAGTAGTTAAATGCAGGAAAAGCCAAAGTAATGACATTTCCATGCTGAGATGCATTATGGGGGGAGATGATGCCAACCACTCAGGGCACAGACATGCTATGACTGAGCTGTCAAACACGGTTAAGACAACATCTGCCAAATATCACGATTCCTTTAATAGAACCTACTTACTGTCTTCATGCCTCGTAGGTATATAGTGACAAGTCGTCGTTGCTTTTAGTCTCAGTTTGTAGCCAAAGTTGTACATAGGCACATATGTGCACACAGGGCATAACAATATAGTTTTGTCATCTATAACTGAAATAGTGTAGACTGGTGCTCTGTTTTAAGGAGCTGATGGATTCAGCATAAACGGGAATCAATCATAAGATTTTGAGCATTTTCAGCCAGGTTTTAAGAGATAATTAGATCTCATTTGTTCGCTGATGGTGTTGCTGCTTAGTTCACATTTCCCTGAAGTAGTAGTGTGAATATGTGGTGGGTTCAGCTGCAAGCTCATATGTCTCATTTGTATTTGGTTTACTGCGCCTTTTTACACTGCTGCCCATTGACTTGGGGAATTGCTGGCAAGCTATTTAATTTCTTTTAAAATATCCTTTCATTTGTTTCCCTTTCCCTTTTTTTACACTTTCATAGCAGATTCATTGCATGTGTGGCACCTCACTGAGTGGTTTTAAGGAAAGAAAATGACACTGCCACGCTGGAAAAGACAATTGATTTTCTTATCTTAAGCAGTCTGACTTTGGTGTCACCGCTTGGGTTAAAGTATTCCGATCTGACAACAAACCTTTGCAATCATAGGGGCGTGGGAATGGTTCCCAACCCGCGTTTCTGCGAACGGACGAATTGCTATGTTAAACGGCATTATCAAAAGCATCTGTGCATCTGAGAACTACACAGGCATCCTTGAAAATCGCTGTGTTTGATAATGTCTCATCTTTTCCTGCTGTTATACAGTATCTGTTTTCTCTTTGTTGAACATGAGGGAAATGGCAAAACTACATGCTTTTTAACTTCCTCTTAAATTTCAGTTTTGCATTGCTTTGATCCCTCCTGCTGTGTGCTTGTCACTCTTCAAAGCTGATGTACCCTGCTTTTGATGGGGAAGAGGAATTCAAATAGTGTGATAGGCCATCCACACAAACATCCAACAAAATGAAATAGGAGGGAATAAGAAAGTGAAGGATGAAAGAAATGGAAACATGGGCTGACAAAATGGAAACAAAATTTCCAATTAGAGAGAATGTAGGACCTCAAGTTTTTGCCAGCCTCCCAACTTTTCTTCCTGCGGAATACAATAACAGCCTTGCGCGCGCGAGAGTGGCGACAAATGGGGTAAAACCTGTCAGTTAAGTGGCGTCATGAGAAGGGAATGGTGCAGATGATTTTAAAAATAGTCACATAGGCGCCCTGTGAGTGGAAAGCTGCAGAGAGCTCAGGTTTAATATCTCTCAAGCGAGAGCCACTGACAGCCACCGTCGCACACAGTTATCCCTTATACTCATAAAGAACAGCACAAAGGCAGGGTAGTCCATTATGGATCGGAAACTGAATACGAAATGAACTGAGCTCCTACAGCTTTGGAATATGGTCTCTTTTTTGCCTTACACATCCTTCCTTTCGTTTGATGTGCAGTCTGTATTTGTGCTGCGTATTAGTTTGTCTGTCTCTCAGCCCCATGTGCCCCATTCTCCCATTGCTCCCAGTGGAAAGGAAGCAGTGAGAGTCCCATCAATACAAACGAGCCGGGTTGCCATCTGAGAAAGGTTAGTCTGCTCCGGTACTGGCACTGGTCTTTTTTCACTTTCTAATACAGTCAATTGAATTGAGTCCTTTGAATTCTTAAGGTTTCCTGAGGTAACACTTCTGTGAGAGAGATTTGGATTTAAAGATAATAGAGTCAGGTTTTTTTTCCTTTCTTGACAATTTAAGAAAACAAGGCTAAAGTCTTTTGGGGGTGATGTTTTTTCCCCTCCAGAGGAACTTTTTCTTTAATGTGATATATAAGAGGAAAAGACAATCCAGTTAGAGGTGAGTGTGATAAGAGCGGGGGAAAGCTTAGGAGAAAATCTCTGAGAAGGCAGAGGCATCGTCAAGGAACATGTCTTTTAATGAAAAGCAGAAAGCATTCAGAATGCCAGCAGCATATCCAATAAACAACCTTCAAACAGTGTTTTTTTTCTTTTCCTTAAGATGGGAAGTCTTTGGAAGACAGATATTTCTCATCCTTAGTATATTTGGATCATGAATCTGGGGGTGGTTCCACAAATTTGGAGTGTGAACTTTTCTGACATCTTCCTCTTAAACTCCAATATCCTCCATAACCATCCTGCATGCCATTCATCATTAACCAGTGAAGAGAAAGAAGTCCCACAGCTTTAACATCATGTACCTGCTCAAAAATAGATTAGATGTTCTGTCAAGCGCACACACTCGCACGCACATCACTGCCTCCACCTCAGACCATTAGCCAGACCGAGGAATGAAATGTAGGATAGGAAAAAGGGGCAATTAGAGGGAGAACAAATATTAATGGAAGTTAAGAAGTGACTCACAAACCCAATTACAGCATTAGCCAGGCAATTTAGATGAGCTCTGCAAGAGGCGAGAATCCTGTTGAAATGTACCAGTGGTCTCTCTGCATTAACAATGGCATTAATTCCCTGATTCGCAGCGTGGGAGAAGAACAGAGCAAATACAACTATTCTGTCTCCCTTAGAAAGAAATTCTGCAATAGGAATGAAACAGGCGGAGAGGTTGACGTACTTGTCCTACCCCCCCCCCCCCCCAAGCAGACCGCAGACCCCAGAGAGATTTAACTCGTTAAAAAGTAATAGTCTCCTACACTACGCTAGGCTTTTCAAAATAAGGATGATAGGTAAAGCGTATTATAGGTCTTCCAAGCAAAGAGAAATTTGCCACAAAGATAATTATAAGTGAAGACATGACTGGCTGCTGGAAGGCTGACTAAAGGGAAGGAGCAGAACAAACAGCAAAGAGATGTACTTTAGCAGACAGAGCTACAGATGGAGGGAGGGAGGAGCAGGGAGCTTTTTGCTGCTCTTGCACTTTTCCCCTCCATCTACCTCCTCTGTCAAATTGCATCCCATAAACCCAAGCTGCTGCCACATGCTCCCACAGGAGACCTGCGTCCGTGACAGCCTAGCCAATCAGCAGCACCCTGAGGCCAGTTGAAAGCCGTTCTGGCACGCCTAAGGCTAGCAGCGTCCAACCAATCAGTTAGAGGCCTGCCTTGAAAGGAGGGCCACGCTTGGCTCAGGGAGCTGCCAAGGCTGCCAATGAGCGCCCAGAGGGGAGTTCAAGTGGCTCAGAGGGAGGCTGCCAGAGGGGTCAGAGTGGACGAGGGCAGACTGACAGTTATTTAGTGAGAGGCTGAGCTCTGTGTCACTCACAACAGCACTCAGCCTTTGTACTAGCGGGCCAGCTCTAATGGGACTGTCACCTTCTAATTGTCCGACTGGGGATGCTGAGAATGACAGACACATACTTTCACTCAAACGCACGGACAATGCAGAGGGACAGACACGCATCTTCAGACACAGAGCGACAAAGAAAAGCCCCCTGTGCACAATTTTCCTTTGTACACAAATTCTCTGCACTTATCATGTCGGAGATTGCGTTTCCTGAATCTCACAAAGGCAGACTGAACTGTCCTCGCACCAAAAATCTACGGCTATTTCAAATACTATTCAGTGGTGATAGTGTGCACCCAAAGAAAAAAGAATGAAGCTGTGATGTTCCCTCTCATCTGCCTCTTTAGCGGGCAAATCTAGCCAGCAGGTAATGCTGACTGCCTGGTGTTCTGGTGTCTGGTTCTAGCTTGAAACAAGGTTTATGAGACTGGTGAGAGAAAATGCAAACATTAAAGATGCAGGCTATAAAACAGGATGCTAAAATGCTCTGCAGAGCTGAGTGGAACTGAGGCTTTGGGTGGTAATTCTCGGTGGGTTAACCCAATTACAGAAGCAATGTATTCCACTGCCCGTATAAATATTGATTAAATAAGCATTACAGTTTCTTTTATGGGATATTTATCTATTTATATGTGGCCACTTCTAAATCACAGACAATGATTTTCCATGTGAAAGTGCCGAGAAGAAAGCAAAGCTGCAACATTCTTCCGTAGCATGCATCATTTCATGACAAAGATTTCTAGTCCTAAACTTTTAAAAGTTACATTATGAGCTGAACGCTCATGAAAGAGTTGTTCCAAGAGCAGAAAGCAGTAATGAGGCCAAGAAGGAACAGGATCAAATGGCGCAAACAGTCTAAGGCCTCTAAAATTTAATCATCTGCCAGAGCTGAAAAGTGCATCATACTTTCAGGACAGCTCCAAAGGGAGGACCTGTACTCTAAGAAGATGGAAACAAGCGAGCTGTTTTGGCAGATCTTTTGGAGAAGCTGGGTTAGACAGCACTTCCCCATTAGGAAAAGGTAAAGTATGCAGAACTACATTTAAGGGAACTTTATTTCTGGAAACTGCGTGTTATCATTATGGATGAAACTCTGGGATTCTGGGACGCAATCTGAGGAATTGTGTCAGGGGAAAAGCGAGTGAGCGATGTCCTGATTTAAACCAAAGAGACATGTCAACAAACTCTGCCCCTTGAAGCTAAAAACTGAAGTGAATTTTTATCACCAATAGACAGGCTTGAGAAAACAATAGTGGAGACATTTCAAATCTTTGACCTCACCTTTACACTTACAGGATAATGCCGTGATGTTTGTTGTTCCATTCAATTCTAATTACATTATATAAAAATGTTACACAGCCGACAGCGGTGGGGTAATAATTTGGACAGATAATGTGATGACTGGGACTCAGGAAGCACTCTGTAGGAAACTGCAAAATCGAACCACTGCAGCACTTAAAGAGCTTAATCCAATTAGGCTCCACATTTATGCAATCTCAGAGTAAAACTCAAAAATGCTCCATGTCTGAGACGAGTAGAAATCTCTCCGGATATTAATTTATTTTCACCTCATTAGTGTAACCTGGAGTCAGCTGACAACTCTTGTTAGCACTGTCCTCATAAGAGGCGCTAACAGTGTAAATAAAGACATAGATATAAATTACAGTCATAGTGTATTCAAGAACTGAAGTTCATATGAGATGTGACTTCTCGCCAATCAGCCGAAACCAGCTGATTTTATGTACAATCACCAGAACGTCTGATTCTTGAAAACTGAGTCGAAAACACCTCAGATGAAAAACAACACTTCGTGTTTTTGAACAAAATGAAGACAAAATGCAGATGTGAGGTAAGAAAAACGTAAGTACCCCGCTACCACTTCCTGAGGAATTAATAGGGAAATAGCTGCCAAACCAATGCACTTGATTATTTGGCTCATTAACTGTGACCGACTCTATAAAAGCAGATGTTTTCTCAGTTTGCTGGTCTGAAGTGTTCATGTGTATGTTAACACAATGCCAAGGAGGTAAGACTTTAGCAATGATCTTGAGAGACAATTGCTGCTGCTCATCAATCTGGGGAGGCTTATAGGGCCATTTCCAAGTCCATCATTCCACACTGAGAAAGATTATTCACAAACGGAAAACATTCAAAACAGCTGCCAATCTTCCCAGGAGTGGATGTCCCAGCAAATTTACTCCAAGGTTAGACTGTACAATGATCAGAAAAACTGTAAAAATAACCACAGCATCTCAGCATATCATACCAGCAACCATGCATGTGGTGGAGGGGTGATGATTTGAGCTTGTTATACAGCCACGGGCACCTTGTAGTCATTGAGTCCACCAAGAACTCCTCTGTATACCAAGGTACTCGAGAATCAAATGCAAGATCATCTGTACAACAGCTAAAGCTGTGGTTATGCAACAGGAAAGTGATCCCAAGCACACCAGCACATTTGCAGTAAATGCAGAAGAGAATCAAGGCGTTGCAACAGCCCACTGAAAAATCTCGACCTCAGCTTGATGCTGCGATCAGGATCACGAGAGAGCTCTGAATAAACAAATGCCTGCAAACTCAAAGCACAGAAGCACCAATGTGAGACTGATATGTCATTCTGAAAATGATTTCTTTCATATTTTAGGGTTTTGCTACTTAAAGTGGCTCTACAAGCTACACGGTGTAAACTTTAAAACCGGATGAGAATCAGATCATTATTATTATTTTTGTCATTATACACAAAACCTTAAAATTAAAAGAGGGTGCACTTTCTTCACCATGGCTGTTGTTGAATATACAATCCTGATGTGTTTGAGGTGCTAAAGTAGGTAATTTGAAAAGTTTCCCTTAAAGTTGGTTTCCTACAGTATCCTTGAAAGCTCCCACCATCAGCACTGGCAGCAGCAGAAGTGAATGGATGTAAGTACAAGTGATTTCCATCTAGAAAGTGGGCTGCAGGGAATAAGTAATCAGTGTGCAAACTTTTTGGGGAGGTGAAGATTTCTGCCAAGTGTTAAATTTAGATAAACCAGCTTTTGAATAATTTAATATACAGAGGTGCCTTTTGTCCCGCTAACGCAAACAGCCAAAAGCTGGATACAGGGATACTGACACACACAATGGTGTATACACAAGGTGTGTAGACACACAAAGTAGACACAATGTATTTCAATGCACAAGAGATGCAATAAAACTGCAGACAACACAAGCGCATCCAAAAATCATATTACAAACTCATTATGAGCTGTAATGAAATACACTGAGCAATGCGAGGTTGTAAATACACCACCGTGTTTTCATTTTGGGTACTGAGCAAACAACTGTACAGACATTACAGTGTCATTACAAATGAGCTAACTTTCTCCCCTGCACATAAAATATAAACACATAAACACACGCAGATTTTAGTTACAAAAATACCATTAAAAAGCAGACATTCCTTTGGTTTTAAAAGTAAAGGTCACTCGGATGTTGAAGTGGTTGGCACACATAACATTTGTTTACTTTTAATAAGTTCCTACTGCAGTTATTCAGTCTGTGACACTTATGATACTATGCTATATTACAATATATATTATATTAGAATATATGAGTGAGTTATTAAAAAAGATAAACTAAATCTTACTGAGAAGCTGGTTTAGACAAGATCTTAATTTTACTTTCAAATGTTGCCGTACGATAAGAAGATAAATAAACGCATCATTACAGTGAAATTTAGTGCAATAATAAATGGTATAGAATAATGCGCCATAACAGAAACAGCAAATACAGACATTTTTCTGTCATGTTTTCTCTTGGCTCACATTTAAAAATAACTGTCCACACTCGGCCCAATTATTTCCAACTCATTGTCCTAACCGTGGGTCAGGGAGGAAGCCAATATTTGCAGCCTGGTTAAATGAAAAGGGGCATTTTTTCTCTCCTATATTCAGACTGCTTTCCATCAGTTTTGCCTCATTGGCCCCAGTGTAGGTGCTGCAGGAGACGGTTGAGATGAGAATGCCACAAATGGCCTGAAACTAATGTTGGCCTCTCTCACCCCGCAGATTTACAGCACTCTCGAAAGACTTTCCATTTTTTTCTTTTCTTCTTTTTTGTTTCAATCTCAGCCTGTCCCCCATTCTCCCTTTTCCATCTACCGTCCTCCCCGCTATTCAGTTCCTCCAAAAAAAAGGGAGTAATTCTTGCTATCTACCTTGGTATCCATTTAACTCAAGCTGTTTTTCAACCTCTCCATTTCCACTGCACTTACATCTGTCATGTCAAATAATTTGACAGCGAAAGCTTTGAAGCATATTCCATTTGAACACAATGGTAAATCAATGCCATCAAAGCTGCACCACTTGAAGTTCTTCATGACTGAAACGCACACGTCAAGGTAAATATGGCCTGCAGTAGAATGGAGCTCCTCTACTCCACTGGTGTCTGCGAGCGAGCGAGGGAGACAGAGAAACAGAGAGAGCCATTTCCATTTGTTTCAATGAAGAAAAATTGGCTCTGAGCAACTGAACCAGGATATTGCAATCAAACCTTTAACAGTGCGATGGTGTTGGCAATGAGAGAATGATATGAAACACAACATGGTAAACACAACATGAATAACTAATGAGTGTATGTATGAATGATTAACTAAATAAGACTAAATCCATTCATCCATCCATCCATGCTCTTCCGTTTATCCTTATCAGGGTCGTGGGGGGGCTGGAGCCTACCCCAGCTACCATAGGGCGAGAGGCGGGGTACACTGGACAGATCGCCAGTGTGTCGCAGGGCTAACACACAGAGACAGACCACCAGCAGGAGTTTTCCATTGTCAAATTTTTAGCAAGCACCTGCATGGTGTGGTTTACAATAGCATGGACACCCGAAAAACAATGCTGCTCAGCACTTACAGAAGGAACTGCTGATTTATGTGGATTTATTTTGATGATTTTGAAGAATAAATTTCTGTTTAGCTTGGATGTAAATGTAGCACGTCCCAGCATGATGTACGTCTGCTATGAGGAATTCTTTCTAAATATTTATTAAGATTTAAACTAGCAGGAACTGGATCTAAAGCCGTCTAAGGCAGAATTTATGATCCTGCAGAGGTAGCACGTTCACTGTCCGCTCCAGTCCGAGGACTGCCCGCCTGCCTGCAGAAAGCTTTGTTGCCAGATCAAGGCAGTATAAAAAGTATGTGGTACAAGTAAGACTGGTCTGTTGGCCTTTCTTGCTTGTGCTGTTGTTGGTCTGTCAGCAAGTTGCAGAGAAGAGTAAAGTTATGCAGTGACATAGAAACTGCTGAAGAGAAACAGAGTAGCAAACACAATGAAACGTGTCCACTGTAGCCACTGTCTGCTTTTCATGCTGTATATTTTATTTTTGAAGTTTTTGATTGCGATTCCTGGTGAACTCCAATGTTGCTCCCTGCTCTATTCCGGCCCACTTGTCAACCAATGAACATTCAGCAGACGCTTACGTCATCTGCGTTCAACTACAGAGCAGTCAGGGTCTTGGAGGGCTGCGTAAACGTGCATCTAGTGGGTAAATAGCCCCCTCCTCCCTCTGTCAGAACAGAAACGTGTATGCAGATGGACTATAAATTATGATTAACTGGCATAAACCACATATCCTAGTGCAGAGGTGTCAAAGATAAGGCCTGGGGCCCAAAATCGGCCCAGCAAAGACTCCAATCTGGCCTGCTGGACTAATGGCATACATTTTGACTTTATTTTGAAGCTTTTTCTAATGATTAAGGCCTCCCTGTGGCCATTTGCATGTATATTAAACCAATGTAACTGATAGCTAAATACACAGTTAACAAATGTATATTTTACAGTTAAATCTAAGCTGTCATGCTGACAGATTGCTTTCGTTTACTACAGAATAATTACTTTATCATGTACAAAATCTGAGACAGTCTGCTGAAATCGCACTTCTTTTAGTTACATTAATTTCTTTACACTGACTGAAAGGGGAGTTTAACTGGGCCGGCCCACTTAAGATCAAAGTGGGTTGTATGTGACCCACAATGTAAAATTAACCAATGGTTAATTGGTCTTTCCAAGCCCGATGAAGCTTTACGTGAGAGCTTGAGTGTAGAAACGTGAGAGGACAAAGCTCAAAGAGAGCGAGTGTGTCCTGAAATCAAGTGTGAGAGCTTTAAAGGTTGTTCTTGGCTACTTCTGAGACCAGCGAGATAAAGCACAGAATCCCCCCTGCTCCTTTCCTCGGCAGCCTGTCAGAATGAAGAAATATGTTGCAGAGAGAGCCGGGGACAGACAAGCGCATAGACCAAGAGAGTCGCATCCCTTATGGTGCACTGCTTTCCGCCCCGGCCAAGGGATAAGGCACGTCTATACTCTGGTGCAATGTATGTAAGAGCATGATCAACCTCAGCACTGACGTGGTCACAAGTATGCAGAAAAGCCTTAATCCAACAAGAAAAGGGGATAAAAGAGGGTCCATTTCTCCAGCAGGGCAGCACAATTTGGGCCCTCCTGTGACACTTCATGGCCCCGTTTTGTGTGTTTATGTGTGAGGCTGAGGCTTCCATGCTAGCTGACACGCCTGTGAAAGGCGATTTCCGTAATCCTGAAGTGTAAGCCTTACTGTACAAATGGGCGTAAGGGACTTTGTGTGTGTTAGTGTGTGTCTGTGTGTGTCAGAAATGGTAGTAAAAGCTGCATCTCTGTGTTGGTGACTGATAAGAGGCAGTGAGTGAGGAGAGATTAGTCAACCAGCAGACAGCCACAAGAGTGTGACACCTCCACGAGAGTCTTGCTTTAGATTTTCCTTATTTGTTTTGCACTGGTCGTATTAGGGACTGGTTACATACCAGTATAGTCAAATTCTCTCCTTTTGATTGTGAGAATTGTGACATTTTACTCAGAGAATGACAGAGTGGTAGATGGGCTGCAGAGTAAAATTGAATTCTTTTGAGTCCCGGGGCTATAACAGCAAATGTGCTCTGAAAAAAATGCTTACAATTCAAACTAAAACTGGTATTATTGAAAGAGAAATGTGTGACTGGAATCATTACTTCAGACCGGCGATTCATGCCTTATTTTTCTAAAATGTGCTCAGAGTGAGAGAAGTAAAAATTTAGTTTTGAATTTTAAAATCAATTACTTTTTCATTTCATTTTTCATTTCCATGCATTTCCCCGTTTCCTTTTCATGTTCGACTTCATAACAAATTCAGCAGCAAAGGTCTGTTTGGAGGGTTAAAAATCAATTTGACAACCAACATGTGATTATGTAGTCTAGGGTAGTGGTGGAAAAACCTCGGCAATCCTATTTGGTTAAACTGCGCTTTGTTTTTGTCATTGTTTGCACAGACAGAGGTATCTGTAGTGTACGTATGACAGAATTCAGCACTGGAATAAAGTACTTCAGCACACAAGCTAACATTCAACCAGAATGGCCTGAAGCGACCTCAAAGTTTTAACAGTAAAAGTGACAAACTGGTAAAAGTCTTCACAGAGCTCCAGTTTGAATCACAGAATAGACATTGGACAGATATGCAAGAGCTGATACTTCACGATCATAAACGTACTTCCTCGTGTTGTTATTGTCTGCTCCCTCCTCTCTGTTCACAACTCACACTGATCAAAGTCTGTAATAACCTTAAATAACCTGAATTACTGTGAAGCAGCATTACTCATGCCTTCCACAAGTGTATTCACGGCCCGCTTGTTTGTCGATGGCCTGATAATCAAAACCCACATCTTCCTTTTCATTATTATCAAAACATTCCATGTGACAATTAAATTTATTTGTGTATTCTGGCTCTGATAACACTTTTATTACAGCTGCCAAGGAGGTTATGGTTTCGGTTATGTTTTTGGTAGCATTTGTCATTCTGTCTTTAACCCTTTAAGACCTACCATAGAACCAAGTCCGCCAGAGCTGATATTATATTTTTACATGCTGTAGTGCCATTTTTGGGAGCATTTCAAGTTGCTATACATCAATACAACTGTTAATGCCCAAATTTTAATAATATGTATGCATTAAGTGCATAGTAATTACATAAATTGCAAAACAGTGCAATAAACTACAAAAAAATTGAAAATCGTTTTTGTTTTTTTAACATATATTTGTAGTTAGAGAAATTTAAGAGGCTTATCCCTCAAAACTGTAAATACAAAAAAGTTGCACAAAATAGTTTCCCACCACAGGAAATTTATTTTGAGTGTCTTCATAGTTTTATTTTTGAAATACACCAATTTTTATATGCTGCAGGAAAAACGAAAATATATATTATAGTGCAAATTTGCAAAAAAGCAGCATATGCATCAAAATAAAATATTTCCAGCAGTGCAATATGAGTCCTAAGCATCCCAGAAACGACACAGAAAGTCATAAAGTCAAAGATAACTTTTAAAAACACAAGTATAGGCTCATGAGGCCCTGATGGTAAAAAACTACATTTCCGCGAAAATGACGTCACTTCCGGTTTCGGGCAGGTAATGGCGGACATGTGAAAGTTCGCTCTGACGTCTATTCCAACGTAGGAAGTGGTATGAACAGCTGATCGGATCGGCAAAGCGTGTTTCTGGAATATTATGTTTTTGTTGCTGCAAGTGCTTTTTATGCAGTTTTTGCAAAGCTATACAGGGAGTGCAGAATTATTAGGCCAGTTGTATTTTTGAGGAATAATGTTATTATTGAACAACAACCATGTTCTCAATGAACCCAAAAAACTCATTAATATCAAAGCTGAATGTTTTTGGAAGTAGTTTTTAGTTTGTTTTTAGTTTTAGCTATTTTAGGGGGATATCTGTGTGTGCAGGTGACTATTACTGTGCATAATTATTAGGCAACTTAACAAAAAACAAATATATACCCATTTCAATTATTTATTTTTACCAGTGAAACCAATATAACATCTCCACATTCACAAATATACATTTCTGACATGCAAAAACAAAACAAAAACAAATCAGCGACCAATATAGCCACCTTTCTTTGCAAGGACACTCAAAAGCCTGCCATCCATGGATTCTGTCAGTGTTTTGATCTGTTCACCATCAACATTGCGTGCAGCAGCAACCACAGCCTCCCAGACACTGTTCAGGGAGGTGTACTGTTTTCCCTCCTTGTAAATCTCACATTTGATGATGGACCACAGGTTCTCAATGGGGTTCAGATCAGGTGAACAAGGAGGCCATGTCATTAGTTTTTCTTCTTTTATACCCTTTCTTGCCAGCCACCCTGTGGAGTACTTGGACGCGTGTGATGGAGCATTGTCCTGCATGAAAATCATGTTTTTCTTGAAGGATGCAGACTTCTTCCTGTACCACTGCTTGAAGAAGGTGTCTTCCAGAAACTGGCAGTAGGACTGGGAGTTGAGCTTGACTCCATCCTCAACCCGAAAAGGCCCCACAAGCTCATCTTTGATGATACCAGCCCAAACCAGTACTCCACCTCCACCTTGCTGGCGTCTGAGTCGGACTGGAGCTCTCTGCCCTTTACCAATCCAGCCACGGGCCCATCCATCTGGCCCATAAAGACTCACTCTCATTTCATCAGTCCATAAAACCTTAGAAAAACCAGTCTTGAGATATTTCTTGGCCCAGTCTTGACGTTTCAGCTTGTGTGTCTTGTTCAGTGGTGGTCGTCTTTCAGCCTTTCTTAGCTTGGCCATGTCTCTGAGTATTGCACACCTTGTGCTTTTGGGCACTCCAGTGATGTTGCAGCTCTGAAATATGGCCAAACTGGTGGCAAGTGGCATCTTGGCAGCTGCACGCTTGACTTTTCTCAGTTCATGGGCAGTTATTTTGCGCCTTGGTTTTTCCACACGCTTCTTGCGACCCTGTTGACTATTTTGAATGAAACGCTTGATTGTTCGATGATCACGCTTCAGAAGCTTTGCAATTTTGAGACTGCTGCATCCCTCTGCAAGATATCTTACTATTTTTGACTTTTCTGAGCCTGTCAAGTCCTTCTTTTGACCCATTTTGTCAAAGGAAAGGACGTTGCCTAATAATTATGCACACCTGATATAGGGTGTTGATGTCATTAGACCACACCCCTTCTCATTACAGAGATGCACATCACCTAATATGCTTAATTGGTAGTAGGCTTTCGAGCCTATACAGCTTGGAGTAAGACAACATGCATGAAGAGGATGATGTGGACAAAATACTCATTTGCCTAATAATTCTGCACTCCCTGTATGTGGAAGGAAACCGGGACCTAGGACAAGCTGATGGCATAAGATGTAAGTACAACTCCTCCCGTTCCATATGCAAAAAAAATTATTGCGCTAGCTCACGTGGTTGCAGTTCTACCGGGATTTAAAAGTAGTTGCGCAAAATGGAGCATGCCCGCTCTGACCGGCTTTAAAGGGTTAAGCTTGGCAGCTTGAAAAGTTTTGATGGGAAAAAACTTTGTAAGGCTGCAGACTGGGGTCGTGTTAACAATCCATTATAATTTGGCTTACATCCACCAGGGGCTTCAAGGTCAACTCAGTGATTTATTGGTCAAAATTTGACAGAAAGCCTTAAAACTCAGAAACTATGATTCTTACAAATGTGGTGTGTATGCTTAGCAAATAGAAAGTACAGTACGAAGATTTAAAATATCATGTCACATTTGACCTCTGACCTCTCCTTCAAGAGAGAAAGATCAAAGTGATAATAATGCCATATGAATCTTTTTAAATCGTAGGTTTTTAGACTGACAATCGTCACTGGATACTTTTTGAGTACACGATGTACATGTACCCCGTTCCTGAATATGTATAATTTCTTGCTGTTTTCTTGGAAAACAAAATAAACTTGTGATCAAAACTTTTTTCTCTTGTTATTTATAACTAAACATTTAAACACATTTTACTAAACAGTGAAATGAATGCTAAAAATGCACTATAGCCACATAGTAATATTAAAAAAAATAGTTCCTCAAGCCCTTATAATTATGTTTAAAACAGGTTTAAACAGGGCAAATAACAGCAGCTTGTACTTTGCATTTGGTTTTACTGCACACTAACTTCTCAAAGTACACTTAAAAAGAACAAAGAAAACAAAATCAATATATAAAAGAATACTGTTCCCTTAAAAGTAAATACTGCCTGGAGTGTGAGCTGCCTTGGTGGATATTTACTCTCTGGGTGCTGTATATAAACCCTTAATAAATCCAGATGTCCAAGTATGTAAAAGAGTGGGGATCAGTGCAGCAGCCAAAAACCCTGAAACTGGTTTACAAAAACTTGTCAGTTCTGCTACATATTCAAATAAGGCTTTATTAGCACAAATTTCACAAAGTCTAATTTATAGAGACCTGAGCTCACGCACAGACAAAAACGGGCTGGAGGCTGAATTGATAAAAACACTGTTAAAGCTCACAGCATCATAAAAGGTAAAAATGTCTTAAAAATGAAATTGTTTAAATATGGACACTTGGCTTTACTGTTTGCATTCTCAGTGTTTTATCCGCAGCTTTTTACATGCAAAATTTTGCATGTTTTGTATCTATCCCCATGTCACAGCTAAAGAACTGAAATGTGCACAACACCGTCCCAATAACAAAACAAAACTGACTGCATCTTCTTCCACAATCCATCCTTAAAAAAGTGCTTGGGCTCCTTGTACACTCAATAACAACATGGATCTATATCCCACAAAGAGATGCACTGTGATGTGAAAAAGTAGTGGAAAAGCTACATCAGAAGATGTAGAAATCTCACTGAGAGAAAATAAGTATTCTGTAGCTCTGCTCTTCTGAAACCAAGCAAGAAAGTTATATTTTTGCTCATTTCAAAAAGAGCTCGACCAAAATATTTTGCAATTTAATGTTTCTTTCATTGGGTAGATACTGGGTTAAGTCACCTTCTGTTACAAGGTTGTTCACAAGTTATTTAGCACAAGGTTCTCCACAAACGTGAGTGTGAGATTGAAGAGGGGACATTATCATTTGGCCGTCCCAGTCATGAACGGCTCCACAGCGCTGTGGATATCACTGCGTCTAGGCAGGATTCTGACTTAGAGGCTTTCGGTCACAATCCTGCAGATGGTAGCTTCGCACCATTGGTGCCAAACACATACATCAAATGTTTAAACTTGCAATTCCTGTCGTACTGAACAGGACTGCTATAGCAACAACACATCTTCAGCAGGGTAAAACTAACCTGTCTCACGACAGCCTAACCCCAGCTCACGTTCCATTTAATGCCGCTCGTCTTAGTCTTCACACAAGTCAACAAAAAGCCAGATCAGCACCGTTTTCAGTTTTATTCCACTCTGACCTCGAGGCAGAGGTCTTGCTCTCCTCCCTTGACTTTTTCTTCTGTTACCTCTCTGACTTCTCTATGCCTCCTGCCCCGTGTGAGAAAAACATACCACTTCTAACTTTCTCCCAGAGTGATCACTTTAGATGCAAATATATTTGACTTACAATAGCCCTAAAAACTTACTCCTTTAAACAACCTATTTCAAAAGAAGGTATTTTTCCCGCTTTTAAAAAAAAAAAAAATGATTTTTTTGTGGTCCCCAGAAGCACAGCAGACAAATCACCTGGCATCATAACTTAAATCAGAGACAAGAGCTGTGCTTTTTTACCCGCTGGGTGTGCTTGATAGAAAATCTCAAAATGTAGAATCTCTCAGCCTCATGGTGATTGTAAGAGATACTACAGAATATTCCCCAGTCTTCTCTCTTTCTTTGCTTCGGTAAGTAGTTTGAAAGAAAACATGGCTTCTACCTGGCTCTTCTTTCAATCTTAGCTTTTCGCAAAGATAACTATACAAAAGTTACATAAAAGTTTGTGGTGCATCAAACATATTTCACATCAGAAAAAGACACATTGTTTGCTGAAGTTACTCAGACTGTCACTTACTCTGACAAGCATATGAGGGAAAGGTCCTCTGGAGTTTTCAGGCACATTAATAGGCGGGATGACCCAGTCTCGCTTCTGTCGCCTCAGCCCGTTGGCAGAGGAGCCTCTCTGATGTTTTCGAAGGAACTTGATAACCCTGGGTGGTGAGTCCCAGACTCTTGACAGCATTTCCTCAATGCCAATCTGAAAAGAAAATGCCACACATATCATAATATATCATGCCATTCTATGTCCTGCACTGAATAATTTTGCGTAATCTTTCATTCGATATTATTTTTGCCATGCCGGGCTTGAAGGTGATTTTACAAAGTGCTGTGAAATGAAAAGTTTTCTCTGCTAAAAGTAAAATACCTGGTGTCAGTGTAACAACAGGTTTTAGGAGAGTGATGGAGGCAGGCACTGGGAAATATAAATAAACATCCCTATGAATGCGGCTGCATCACAATTCCTGCCTTTGGCATGACACCTGAGCCTGCCCAAGTCCTCAGCTTCTGCCTCAGAAAGTGAGATTTCCCCCCAGGCTGCATAGCTGGGTTTTGTCCATAGAGCTGCTGTGCTTTGTCTGCATCCCAGCACAGATTTTTGCAGACAGACATGCTTTCCTCCCATCCCTGTCCTCCCATGCAACACTTTGCCCAGACACAACTCTGTCATCAAATCAAATAGTAAAACACTTTTTTTCTTTGTTTTTGTTTTTTTTTATCATTATTTTCGATGTTGTCGAGAACAGTCCACACATATACGGTAGCGACTAAATCGTGTCTATGCTCTGGACTAGTATTCTGTTTCTCAGACAGTGTGTGTTCTCTTATTTTTGATGCACTTTCAAACATCATACAGACCACAGTGGTGGGGACAAGTTATTGCAGTGCATGGGCGAAGACACCCCACCACACTGCACTGACCTCCCCCAGCTATGGCTGCAGAGAGAAGATTGTGTTCTTACTCATCTTGCCTGGTGAAATAAGGGTTAGAAGGGTGTGTAAAAGACTGAGTGTTTTTCCCCGGATCCTCTATGGTGTCCTCCTGTGTAATATGGCTATATTTCTGTAATCCACCTATAATCCTATTGTTGTCTCTGCACCCCGCGTACACACACACATTCACTGGCAGTGTGTCGCTGTCACCTGAAGCACAGTGGAAATCCTCCCGCTCGTCCCACCTGGAATACACACAACACAGTGGCACAGGGACGTGTGCGCACGAGCAAACAGACGAGTTACCACGCCAAACGCAGGCCGGCAGTTCATCCTATCAGCGCACATCTGCTTTCCCTGCGAGGGAGGCAGACTGTAAGCTACACCCGAACAAACACAGTGAATATTTTTCATCTTTTGTTTTAACTCTTCCCTCATTCACAGCTCAGAGAACTGGACCGTAAGCTCAAGCTCAGGCTCTGAGGCAGCAGGGGCTGAGGGTTTAGCCGGAACGCCACGTAGGGGAAGCGGGGCAACCAGGGGTGAACGGTTAGGGGACAGAAAGAAGAACGAGGGGACCAGATGTGTTTCCCAGATAAGATGGCTCTCATTCTAGCTTCACTCATCCAAAACACTCACAGGTACCAACTGGCACAGTGGAGGCAGCGTGTGCCAGGCCCATCCACGGTAGGCAGGTGGAATTAGTCTCTATCTGTGAATTTGAGAGTGTTTCTGTGGCTGAGTGTGTTAGCAAATGTCTGTTAAAAACAAAAACAAGGGAAAATAGGCCAGCATATCAACATGACAAACATACAACAGAAAAAAAGCCCGACTCTCCAAACGGAATGATGATGATTGAGAATATTTATACAGGCGTATACGGTCAGTTATGACATGTGCCATAGTTCATCCTCAGCTATGTTCAGTTTGGTTTGCTGCTCCTATGATAAAACCCTTATCTGCTTTCCCGGCTATCAGCAGAAAACACAATAAATGAATGGATACTCTTTATCGATCCACCTACTGATGATAACAAGGTTGAAGAATTCCAATCGGTCGGGCCTCAACATTCCTTGGAAGGAATGAAGAAGTGAATAAGAGATACAGTCAGGCAGAGTGACAAACAACCAAAGGGAGATATCCTTTATTGTAAGCCTGCTTGTGGATGATATCAGTATAGTGGCTGCATGTGACTGTCACTTTCAAACAGCATAGCAGATGACAGGCTGCTGGCATCCTGACAGACCCGAAATTACAAAGAAAAACTGGAACACGCTCTCGGTGGGCTTGCATGGAACTAGGTGCATTAGGTTTGGGATTTTTCTTTTTTGGTCTGAATGGTGAGTTCAGTCATGCCTGTGCGCACATATGGAGAATTGTGTGTCCCAGCCTTAATGCAATGTGCAATGCATGTGCGCACATGGGCAATTGTGTAAAAATAATGCATGAACATATGTGCATGGTGAGTTGTCTGTGAGTTTGCACGTCTCAGTGTGTGTGATTGTGCACTCGAACACATAACAAGGAGTCAGTTAGTGTGCCTCTGATGTGCCGGAGGCTCCTGAAACCCAAAGGCATGCAGGGCCAGCTGGCACCTCTCTGCTCCCAGGCATGTTTCGTGTTGCTGGGGCAGTCTTCAAGCCCGCAGTCCCTGAGCCCTGAAGCTGACATCTGGAGGTTATCAGTCTGACAAACAGGCAGAGCCATACAATAAGCGTGTGTGCTCACTGATATATCTGCTCTGAAACATTTGATTCAGATTTTTACTGCAGCAGTTTCCCTTCTAGTTTCATTAATACAAAAAGACATCAGAGCGCTAGTCTCCAATAAGACGAATGTTCTTTGACATCTTTTATCAAAACCTAAATTGAAGAAAAAAAAGACATTTAAAAATAAAACTTTCCATCTAAAAAAAAAAGAGAAAAGAAAACAAAAGTTGAAATTTTAGTTGTTTCTCTTTGACTGTTGAGAGTTGCAGCTTTCCAGGGTGGACTGTCAACATCATCAGGCTTTAATCACAAAGTTAAAGCAGAATGAAAAAAAAAAAAGCAAGCATCCAACCCTGACGCTGTTTTCAATGACCGCTGGACCCCAGGGTCCTACGTTCCAACCTGCTCTCGGCATTCGCTGTAATCTACCTTGAACAGGTGAGGCTTTCTGAGGAGAGTGTGGTTAAAATGCAAATCAAATAAGCACTAAAACCTGTTCCGGCAACCGGTGGACTCCAAATCCAGTGGTGCATAACTGATGGGCTCTAAGCTGGTGGAGAAGGCAAACCAACGTGCCATGAAATCAGTATGAGTTGGAGAGCACTCAACGAGAGGCCCTACCTGTGTGTGGTGCGATAGCTTGAGTACATAAACACAGCGGAAAGGGATTTCAGGCCAAAGATGCTCTATACTTCTATTGCTCCGGTATTGTACACTGGGAAAATTAAATGCTAAAATTAACGGGTGGAGCACATTCCTGGTATGATAATTTCTGCCTCTGAAACAGAACAGAGATACTAAGGTGGTTATTAAAAGCAAATCAGCGCACTCTCGCTGGTGCTATACAACAAAGAGAGCACAGCAGGAGAAGGAAGCCAAAGTATATTCAGCGATGAAGCCAGATCATCCGAGTGCAGATGAACCAAGAGCACGATTTGTTACACTAGTGCACCTCTCAAAACAAAACGAGCTGGTGTTTGAGGTGTATGTCTTTTAATCGCCATTGGGATAAACGAGGATATCTCGGGCTTTTTATATTCTTTACTATTATTGCTACCGTTTATTATGCAGAGATAGGCTGCGGTTAGGTGATGTGATTATGATAACCTCTTTTTCTAAAATAACTATTGACTTTCAGAACAAAGCCATGGGCTCAGATAACAACTGCTTTCCTATGTGGGTATTTATTGAGCTAGAATAGGAAAATGGGCCACCCAGTTCAACAGTACTGCTCTGAAATGAGAAGTTTTAACGTCAATTCCCAGACATCATGTGAAGTCACGGCACTGAAAACTGTACAGTGTACAGTAATTACACAAGTGCTAAAACCCTAAAGTTCATTTTGACAAAAGAAGCAAAAAAAAAAAAATTATAGCATCTTAAGAAAAGGCTAAGACTTTTGTACTGGTGCCACGGATTACACGGCTAAATATACTGCACTGCACTGCACTGTGATTAGTGTGAAATTGTACATGGTAGCGAACTTACCTGGCAATCTTAAAAAGGTAATTTAAATTATTAAATGAAATCATTGTCTCTGTGAACATGTCAGCGAGTGGGTTCTGCTGCTCTGTCAGGTGACACTGGAGCCGCTAAACATTTTGGCCTTTGTGCCTTGAAATAACAGCCCCCCTTTAACTCTTTCCCTCTTGGACGCCTACTAGAAATAAACCTTGTATCTCTTTTCTGAACTCAGCGGTTTCTGTCATATATCAGGCCTGTTTCCAGAACAAAAAGAGTGGGTGTGCGTCAGAACTTTGTGAGGGTAATCTCTGTCTATCCAGCTTAGTAGAGCTACCCTTGGAAAAACCTGGAAACTATTCAAATGGTCATCAAATCAATATATACTGAGGTGTCAAAACCCATTGTTAGAGCACAGGGGCGGTCGTAAGATGTCACCTTTATGGGGAAAAGAGTTACAAAAACTGCAATTTCTCGCAATAGAAAGACTTAATTGGTTTTGCTTTGTAGCTTCACTTGCTGTTTAGGTTTAGGAAAAGATTGGTTTGCATTACAATATGTTGTTTTACTCACCCTGCAGACTGAAAAGTGATGCTCACCCATTGTGTTCAAACATAATGCCAAAGGATGCTTTACGAGTATCCATGTGTGACAACTTGGGACTAATAGAGCCATCTCGCTCATGCCTAAACTCAGAATAAAACTAAAAACTAGAGTGCCTATAGGCTCTCAGTCTTGTTGCATAAATTTCTGTGAAACTGCTTTGGGTAACAATAATGTCATTATTTTGTCTCTCACTTAAGTTCTGAGTGTTTCTGCACTAGTTTGCTCGAGCAAGTTTTTACTTAAAGGAGTGAGACTGGACAGCATGACCTCGCCTGCAGTCAGAGCATCTGCAGGGTTGTGTAACATCATAGGAGGCCACTTTCAAATCAAACTCTGTCAGTTATCTGGGCGAATTCTCTACCTTCTGTCTGTGTGACAGCTAACACTAAAACCCAGATGAGTCCTTTCTGATACCTACTAGTCATAAATAGTAGATGTCAGTGAGGACAAACAAGTATGACGCATGTGACAAGTACTGAAACTATATCATTTCTTCTTCATATTCTTCTTTTTCTGGCTGCCCCCTTTAACCCTTTAAAGCCTGAACCACAAAATAATTGTCAGAAAATACAAATATTTGAGTGTCTCTTAAACATTTTCACAAATTAAAAAAAAATGAATACATATCTACATCGTCATAATAACAATGTTGGTCCAGGATCAACATCGCAACTGACCAATGAAGTTGTCTGAGAATTCAGTTAGCATTAGCCAAGAAGTTAGCTAATGCTCTTAAAAACTATCACTAGCAAACCAACACGAGTAACCTAAATTTGGTTAATGGGAAACCTAACTTGATACTAGCAAATCTATGACATCACAACAAGAGGATCCTGGACTAACATTATTATGATGATTCGGGAACAACACCAACATGGGGGGATATCAGGTACACAACTCACCCCATCCCTAGCATCCCCCTCTGAATACATGGAATTTAAATAGTGAGAAGCATAATCTTTTCCATATTTTTGGTTCCTTAAATGGGAATCCCTTCACCTGTGTGTCCGTTATTCAAAGTTACCCTATAGTACACACCCTATTTTAACAAATACATTTTCCAAGACTATGCTATTGATGAAACAATTATTTACTTTAATTTCTCCTCAGGGCCCAGGAGCAATTTCCCACTCAGGAGACTGGAATTAAATTTTACTGTTGCACTGTTCCACCCGATTTATATCAAGTGAGGAGCAAGTGACAGGAACACATGTAAACACGGCTGCAGCGAAGAATGCACACTGTACTGATTTTCAAATTTCCATGTGATTAGAGAAAACACATTTATTTATTTTTTTGTTCAATTATTGAATCCTTCTCCAGCTCCTCGTTGCAAAGAACATAATTACACGCTCAAACTACATCACCTGGTCTTCGCAGACTCCACCAGAGTGGAACATTAGCTCAATCAATGTCAATTATTTCCCAGTCTCCATTATTGCACTGCCAGGAGTGGGCAGAATTTTAATCCCCACTCTGGAATTGCTTTAGCAACATGAGTCTTTGGGCTTTTTGTCATGATTAGAAACATGACTGAACATTAAGCCCAGTGGCATTCAACAAGTAGTGCAGGAAAAACGATAATGGGTTCGTCGCTCAACAAAGTGCAGCCTAGCAGTGGAAGCCGGTAACAGCGGCCATACATTTGCCCCGTCTAGCTTTACAGTCTTTGTTAGCAAATAGGGCCATGTGTCTACTTGTCACGTACAGCGAAGCACTACATCTTTACTGCTGTGCATAAACTGTGATTAAAATCTTACATTAGAGACAGTTGGAAACACAAGATCTTGCATTTCACCCTCAGCTTAACCAAAGGATAGAAACCTTTATCACAGAGATACTTTGAAATAAAAGTCAAATGAAAAAAAATCGAATGAAAAAAAAGCATATCTGAGCAAAAAATAAACAAATAAAAAAATTGGATTGCAGGCTGATTGCATTTTATTGAGACCAACTCCAGATTCAAATCAGCTTATGAAATCTAAATCCTTTCAGAATATTTTTTATCAAATATAGTGAGGTTTAGCTCTCAACATTTGTAAGCCATTAAAGCTGAAAACTAAAGCAAAGATCTGTAATTACGGTTTATTGGCTGATTAGACTGAACCAACCATGTTAATTTTCACAAGTCTGTTGCTCCAATCTTGAAATTAGACGAGCAGCAGAACATGTTACATGAAATGTTTATTGAACATCTGTTGCACGCATACTTCCACGATTTGTTTTTTTTATAACCTACTTTCTTCACAAGCACTCTACATGCAGAGCTATTAAGTCAATAAAACACATTATTTATTGGACAATGACACAATTCTTGCAGTTGTGCCTCTGAACATCCCCACAATGGGGTTTAAATCAAACAATCATTTTGGGATTAAAGTGCAGACTTTCAGCTTTAACTCGAGGGGTTTAACAACATTTTTGTTGCATGACCTGTTTCTGAATTACAGCCATTTTTATGCACAATCCTCCTTTTTCAGAGGCTCTAAATTAATTGTACAATTGACTGATTAAGCAGTTTCATGGCCAGCTGGGTCCTGCTCCCTTATTATTTCATGGCAAATGAAGCAGACATAATATCTGAAGTTGCCTCAAAGAGCCAAATTTGTATTTTATAGCTTTTTGTGGTGATTTATGTAGGAAGCTCATCATTAGGCTGATATAAAACCCCAAAATAAAATAAACCTATTCGAGAGTTTCCAAACCTGGTGTATTTAAAAGGGCTTCAAAGACAACAGAAGGCAGCTGAAGTGGATGATCGCAGAATTATTTTTGTGGTCAAGAAAAAGAACTTCATAGCCTTTTATTGAGTCATAAACACCCTTGAGGAAGCAGGTATATGATTTGTAGACTTTGATAGAAACCCCAAAATGAGTCTCTCAGTTCTGCAAAAAGAAAGGTCTGTGCACAAATGAAATGAAGTTTAACTTGTATCAGAGTGATGAGAGAAACAGGTCGTGATCCAAAGTATACTGCATTACTTATCAAACATGATAAACACTGATGATGTGGCTGTTGATAGAAGTAGCAGGATAAACCGTAAAGTGTACAGGACTGTACTCTCTGCTAATGTTCACCCAAATGCTGCAAAACTGTTCAGCACTTCATAGTCCAAATGGATAATGACCCAAAGCACACTGCAAAGGTAACACAACCTGAGCTTCTCAAGGCAAAGACATCGGATATTCTTGATCCGTGACCTCATGTCAACCCAAGGAGCTTTTCAGTCTCTAAATACAAAACTAAATGCAGAGACCCACAAACAAGTAAGTGAAGGTGGCTGCAGTAAAAGTCTAGCAGTGCATCTCCAGGGAGGAAACACAGTGTAGTGGTGTCCGTTGGTTCGAGACTTAAAAACAATCCTTATAGTTACAATTATGGTAGCTTGTCCAATTAATCTTGAGCCTCTGTCGCTAGGGAACTGTGTACAAAAATGACTGTAACTTTTGAACAATTAATGCAAGATTTTTGTAAAACCCCTTGAATTAAAGCTGAAGGTCTTCACTTCAATCACTGTTTGATTTGAAACCCAATGTAATTATATAGAGAGGCAAAACTGCAAAAATGACGTCTTTGTCCAAGGCCTTTTTTGTGCCTCTAGAGGTGCAAGAGATAGACAAGAAAGAAAGAAAGAAAGAAAGAAAGAAAGAAAGAAAGAAAGAAAGAAAGAAAGAAAGAAAGAGAAATGTTGCTATGTTGTTCTTTGCAAGTAATAACTGTTAAAAATAATCACTGGCCAAAAACCACCCATTAAGGCAACTGACAGATTTAGTTTTCACAGCTTACAGGTGCAGCTAGTACCCATTGCTAACTGAATACAGCAGAGTAAAACGGGCCATCCAAATATAAAAGTTTGCTCAAGCCCAACACCTTTCACCTTTGTTTTGTCCTGTTTCGTTCTCTTTTGTTTTTGTCAATAGTCAGTAGTCAATCTTGTGATAATAACCCACTTCATTAGCCAGTGTAATAGAAGGTTATGACCCTGTATTTGTCTTTGCAGATTCTTATTACCTTTGTGAATGGCGAAGGATGCGGATGTCCAGCCAGGGCCAGTTTAACAGTGGTCTCCCAGATGTGTGGGTCATGGAGCCCCCGGGCTGTTACCATGAACTGGACGGGCTCTGACAGGTTGCCCACCTCCTGCTCGGCATACACAGTCCCATCGGGCCGCACGCTAAAGTTGGGGTCGCTGCTGACGAAGCCGACCTCTCTGTTGCGCTGGCAGTCCTCAAACTTTACTGCGGAGGAAAGGCAAAAGAGGTGCAGAATTAGCGAGCAGCACAGTGAGATTTACTCCAAAAAAGGTGTTTGCCAATCCTTGACACATCTGGCAGGCTAAAGATTAACCGGCACCCATCAAGACGTATCTTGAAATATCCCTTCTGCTGTCACTTCTGATTCCCTGCTTTGACATCTTCGGCAAAACAAACTGCTTATCTGCTCCTGAACTGGAATACATGAGGAAGAGGGGAGCCTAATTCTTCTTCATATTCTTTTTCCAAACTACGCAATGTCAAAATAGCATTTCCCTCTGCTTCTACAGGGGGAAACAGGAGGATGAGGTCGAGATACATTAAGCTGACTAGACTGAGTGAAATGCTCACGTGGAGCAAGGCTCTTTAATGACATTTGGTGGGTTCTGCTTCACTGAGACAAAAGAAAGGGAGCTTATGTTTGCACGCACATGCACAAGCTACTATCCCTGCATTCAGAGTAATGTACCAATGTGCATTATGGGAGGCTGGATGGGATGTTGGGGTGTTTACATATGTAAATGCTTGGCGCAGATCAGACGGAGACACAGAGAAGAGATGTTTACTGGGTTGCTGAGTGCATGTGCGGATTCTCCAGTGACAGCTGACATGAATATGCCATTATACTACACAAAACACAAAGAGAAACCAACAGACATAACAGTTTGGAAAATCCTTTCATTCCATTGCCAAATTCAATTAACACTCAAGGCACCAATTCCACTTGATTCACAGCATGATGCAATGACACCAAAAGTGAGAATGACTGATTATTATTTTCAACATGTCTATTACTTTATCACACGTGTGTGCGCGCTCACACACACACACACACACACACAGGCACGCCATCCTTTGTCTCTCTTTACCCCCGAGTTGAAATGCATGTGCTATGATGTTATCAGCAAAACTCTGGCTGTTGATAACAAGACAAATTGATTTCATAAATCACTCAGGGAACAGATCATCTGTTATGAGCAGTGGCAGTGCGATTTCTCAAAAATCCAGCATGAAGAATTCTGCACAGCAAGCTTTTTATCAAGCCATCTATTTAATTTATCGCCCAGCTTCCTGTCAAAAGCAGCTCCCAAACAACAGGCTAATAAAGCATGAGATCTACTGAGCCACTGCAGCTTAGCATCACACAAATGAGGCCGCTTGTTTTAAACCTCTGAGTAATTGCACGCGTAATGGGACGGACGGTAAACACAGTTTTGACAATGTGTGCATCTGTCTATGTTGGCAAATGCAATCCATATTTTCATTAAACACACACACACACACACACACACACACACCAGTAGAGAACGTTCTTATGTGACTGATAAGCTTTGTTCGAAATGATTGCCTCGCTTTAGGGATCATTTATCAATGCAGGGGATATTTAACATCAGGTTGTGACAATATGACACAGACCTGCTTGAATTGTGCACAGATGAATTGTGATGGCAGACATGTATTATGTAAATGACTTCAATTAGCTTGAACTGAGCAGGCTAATTGTTGTCACTTAGACAGGTCTCTTGTGGTGCAGCTGGAGAAGAGAGAGGCTTAAGGACGCGAGCAGCGCAAGGCACCGCTTATGAATTTGGGCGCGTGCGTGCATGCGTGCGCTCCTGTGTGTGCGTGCACGTAGGAGTAAGTTCAAAGTGCAGCTAGTGTGAGAATGTATGTCCTCAGCTGGCACATATATTAATTTTGATGTTAATGCAATAAAACCGCTGAGGTCTCTAAGGGTCTGCCTGAATCTGCTGCCTTTTGTGCTGCTGTGGTGGTGCCAGTTGGCATGGGAACACACATGTGGTCTGTGAGGCACTGCCATTGTGGAACACTATTAGAGCTGTATCTTTGATTCTTTTTCGGGGGCATCGGGCCAGCTCTCAGTTTACCATTCACCGCTGTGTACCCGCTTGGGGCTGGAACTATGACCCTGATTCCTGACACATCTACTAAGTGTGGAGATATTCATAAACGGTTTTCTATTCATTAAAATTCCTGTTCACAAAGCACATTCAAATCAGGTGGTGGGATCTGATCTGCCACGCTGTTAAAATAGAGATGAAAGCGGCAGCAAAGAGACAACGCTGCAACTAGATAGTGATAGGGAAACTCAGTGTGTGTGTATGTGTGGCTGAGTGAGAGAGATTGTATCATAAAAGCAGAAGGGGGAGAGGAAGATACTGTAGCATGCTAGAAAAAGGAAGATGGAGATATTTAGCAAAATAAAGAAAATAAACCCCCAGTCGGAGCAGTTTTCACAGCTCCTAAAAGAAATCGTTAGTTTTTAAGACAAAAAGAGTTAATGTTGCATGTAATTTACTTTGTCATTTTACGCTTGGAAAACAGCAGCATCCCTTTGTATGAAAAATTGGACTCCAGACAAATAAATGTAAAAGAGGCTCGAGGCTGTTTTCTTAGTTTGATGACCCTGAAACACTATTAATTAAAGAAAACCTACATATTTACAGCAGACACAATCAATGCTGATTTTAGATCAGCTTATGTGGAGCACCGGGGTTGAGTGGAGGAGATAGAGGAGACGACTATATTAATGCACAACACAAATGGGCAATGACACTGATGGGTTTTGGCTAATGCACTCTGTTGGACATCTGGTAGCGCCGCTTCAAACAGCCCCAACACAGGAGCTGCAAATCAGCGAGCAAAAGAAAACTGCAGGAAAGGGACAATTTTTGTGCCTTGCTGGTTACAGCAACAACCCTCTGATTCAAAGATCTGTTGCATCAATTGCCCTTTTTTTCCTCTCTGTGTATATGAAAGCATGTGTCCTTGTACTTTGCCTTGCTTCCCTCTACATCAGGAGTGATAACCACAAGCCCAAGGTTGTGTATGTTTGCCATCTGTACAGTGCGTTCGCTTTTCTTTTCTTTTTCTGTTGGCTTTCTGTGTGAAAACGTTACGCCGTGCATCCCCATGTAAGCTTCTCTGAGTGCATGTGCACAAATTGTGCCTCCCGTATATTTTAGGGCATCCACAGAGATGTTTGGCAGGCTGCTGAAGTTGGTGTCATTGTGCTCAGCTGCTTTTCTCTGGACTCGCATGGCAGAGAACATGCTGTCCAACAGAGCGGGTGCAGCACAGAAATGGGTAAAACAGAGCAGGCAAGCAGCCGTGACCACCGACCGCTGAGTCCTCCACTCAAACACTCACTCACACACACACACACACAGGCACTTATGCTCTTTGTCTCTTCCTGCTTGTAGCTCTACCGCAATCCCGCAGAGGAGTCCAATCCAACTCTTGTATGGAAACATTACATGCGCATAATGCGGATGGCAGGTCACTCTGCGCATCCACATGCAACCGCCTACACCGTGTTCACCTGTCGACCGTGAATGCCTCCCCTCACATCCTGTCACCGTCTCCTCCCTCCTGCGCTCCCCTGCAGTCCAGTGTCACAGCTCCTCATTCGCCTTTTCTCATTGTTCTTATTTCCTCTTCGCTGAACCTCCTCTCACTCTTCATCCATTCTCCACTCCCTTCTTGTATTCCCCGCAGACTGAGGTACTTTCTCCCCCGACGCAACGAGGGACAGCCAGTCTGTGCCAATATCCCAGCCAGACATAAAAATGGGCACCGTGGTGGGACAGTTATTACCATTGTTAAAGTGAGCTGAGAGAATGAGGAAAGAAACAACAGAGCTAAAAGGAGGTGCAAAAAAAAAAAAAAAAAATCACAATAAAGGTCGCGTCAGTGTGAATTAAGCATTTACAAACTTCATAGTTGGGTTTAGAAGTAATTATGACTTTAATGATCCTTTTCTAGAGTCTTTTATAGACGTGCCTTTATGGAAGAACCTTTATTATTCTATTGTCTATAACTGTTGCTTTTAATCTGCACGCCTCAGCCCATATTCACAGCGTTTGCTCCTGATTTGATCTGTGCTGTGCTTGTAATAAATACAGATTTGCAAGAGCATCAAAAAAATAGGCCACTGGCAACAAATGCATCGTGCATAATAGATGGGCCTGACTGCAACATACTGTAAAATACCCCAATGTACACACTTACACTTTTACTCTAAAGAAAATCTCATCTGTGTCACCTGAGACCTACTTGACAGTTTGGTCTGCTGTGTGTAAAGCTAGTAAACAGGCCCAGACTGAGCATATGGTTCTGCTTTTGTTAAGGTGCTGTTCATCACAGTCGTGGCAGAGTGCTAAGTAAACACTCCCTCTGGTACCCCACTGTTTTCCTCAAGCCAACAGGAAAATCAACGCCACCCACTCAATTTGCAAATAACAGTATTTTTGCCAGGCTGAGGCTGTGATAGACAGGAGCACAGAGCCCACTGATGAGTAAACGAACACTGGTAAAAACACGGAACATACTGTATGTACGGAGTTGAAAAGCATGCCAAAAAATAATAATTTCAGCTCAAAGAAAAAGAAGAAGACGGAGGCCTATGTAGCTTAAATTGCATGTGCCCGCTGTGAGTGATTAAATAGGCCATGCGTTTATGAGCTGAATTTCGTGACTTTTAATTTTGGCAAAAGTGCAAAACTTCATTTGAAGTGATAGCTCGATTTTTTTTTTTTTTTTAAATTGCCAGCAAAGCAAAAGGTATAAATGCTAAGATTGCTGAGCATTTGTTTTCAAGTACGCTGATAAAGCAGAGACACTTGCAATAAACTAATTACACTTTTAATGATAAACCGCGTTTAATGCGCCTCCGTGAAATGAAATTCAAGAGGCTTAAACTGCCAGCTAAGAGATTATGCCGTTAAATTCCACATAAGAATCCACTGCTGATACCAATGGCCTCAGAAGGAAAAGAAGAACACACTTCATCCCTAAAAGGTCAGCTCTCAGCACCTAAGAGAAATAGCCTTGTTTTCGGCTTGACTGCTGAGCAATTTTAATTGTTCTCATAGGGAAACTTTTATTGAAACAACCCACAGAGGTGCATGTAATCCTCCAGCATAAGTTAAATATATATATATATCTATATCTATATATATATATATATATGTATGTATGTATGTATGTGTATATATATATACGCAAAAGAGAAAGACTGAACTACTAAGGTATTTAGCTAAAAGCTAAATTATATCCATCCAGATTAAGTTACTAGAGAAAAATCTGAGTTGTAATATTCTTTCCACCTAAAAGGTTCAGGGAATGAGAAAAGTTTACATCGTTCAGTGGGCGGTAAAGTATCTGCAGTGGAACCGACATGATTGGCAAGTAAAGATGCAAAATATATTTTCTGATGTGGTGATTTATCCCTAAAGTGAAGCATCTTGTACATCTGTACTCAAAAACCTGAGGCGCCCCATGCAGTACAACACAACCCTCGAAACTCTTTTTGAAATCCAGCCCACCGTGCCCCCACAGGAATGCTTATAACTAATTCAATTTACATGCTGCTGTTTTTAAAACACTGCAGGTACAATGTGACTTTCCTGAAAAGGCTTCGTTTTTTTTTTTCCTGCCGCAGTTGGAAATGAATTTCTCTGCCTCTGCAGTTCTCTGTTTTAACAAAAGCCCACACAGTTCCCTCTGACAGCTCGCTCTCACAAAAAGAAACCACAGCGACTCAAGTGTGTGTGTCGCGGTGTGTGCTTATGCGTGAAAGGGAGCCAGCGTGAGAGAGATAAAGAGACAGAGTGAGAGAGAAGAGGGACATCGGAGTGGGAGTGTGCGACATGAGCTCTTTGCATATACGATTATTACCGCTGATGCATAAATGGGTATGGGTGTCGTTGACTGTGTCCCGCAAAGGTGTGAAAGTGCGTGCGTGGGAAGAGCAGGTGCTGTCAACCTGTATTTGTGGCTGTGCTCATGTTTCACTCTTTAAACACGGCATCCCTGTTATCTGCTGCTGCTGCTCTTAGGGAGCTGAACCAAACCTTGTTTCATTCAGAGCGCACCGTCTCATCTGCGTGGCCAAAAAATCCGCCCACGACCCCGCCCGCCCTGGTCCCTTCCCCTCTCACCACCACTACCACTACACCTTTGCTTATCTTCTGTAACCTCCCACTTCCCACAGGTGTGGAGAAACAGATGTAAAAGAAGGCCTGTCACAATACAGGCTGTGTTTTTAATGCAGCTCTGTCGGTCATGCAACCACACATCCAATCTGGGTGCTGTGTGGGCCACCTGCTCTGCGCTGTTTCAATGATGATGGAGGTTTCCTCACAGATATCTGTTTTCTCCAAACACCGCCTCGCTTGTACGTTAACATTTTGCACGGTTAGCCTCACTTTGCGATGAAGCAGAGCGGGGGCTACCCGCTTAATATCCCAGCATGTCAAAGTGCTGCTACATTCGTTGTCCGGTGAGTTTTGGCAGGGTGAACTCTGGCTAGAGCATTGAGTTTTTGCACATCCGCAGCCCTTCCTCTTATCTTTGCATTAGTCTCCTCTCATGGGCACAGGCACGAGGAGGCTTGAGGAATGAGAAAGGGGAAAAAGGCAAGATAAAGAGGGAGAGTGAGAGCAAAGCAGAGCGGATGCAATTAAAAGACTGGGTCACAGATCGCAGTGCCAGGCGTCAGTGTGATTAATACACCACCATTCAGCCCAGGAGCTTTTCTCCACTGTGGAGACGTGTGTGTGTGTGTGTATGTGGGGTTTTGTTTGTGGATTTGGTATTATCTAAGCATGCTGCAGCTAGGGGGCACCAGTAAGTCTCCAGAGGTGTACTGGGATTAACCCTTTCAATGGTTATGCCAAGATAAAAAATTAAAAATAAAAAGATGCCGGGTTGCTGGTGTCGTCAACACTGTGCCGACCGCATTCTCAAGCAGTGCATGTATATAAACCTGTACATAAACTGTTTCAGAAATCCACGATTCACCAATATTTTCTTAGCTGAAATTGTTCATTTTCTACAAACACAAGTAGAGCTACTTTTAAACTAAATACTGCTACCACTGCTAAAAATGATGGTAATTATTACTGCAATGTCCACACAGAAAGGTCCCAGCAGGCCAGTGGATTTTTAGCCATTACTGTGAAGTGACAGTGCTAACCACTGCACCATTGTGCCACCCTCTGTGGGTTCTCTCCAGGTACTCTCACAGTCCAAAGACGTGCTTATTAGGTTAATTGGCGATTCTGAATTGACCACAGCTGTGAATGTGGTTGTCTGGCTCTCTGTGTTAGAGAGCCCAACCACTCCCCCCACTACCCCCCACTAACCAGCAAGTCTGTCCCTACTGGGTTTCACCAGAAACAAAAAAAGGTCCAGATATTTCTGAACTGCCTAGTGATCATGGATAGTTTTAAATGCTTAGCATATTTAGACTAAACACAGAAATATAATAAGTTCTGGAGATAAATAAATAGATCGATTCCTATTTAGTAAATTTTGCTTTAGTCACTGCTGGATGTCACTTACAGTCTAATTTCTTGGCTTTATTCAAAAGATTATGGATGACACAGATGTTTATTGGCTTTAGTGTGTTTCTTATCTTGAGCGTTACGATCAGCTTCCCCAAAAGGTTGATTCTGTTCATCTGAACAGAATCAACCTTTTGGGATTTATTTACCTGCATGACTGAGCATGCATCAAGATTTTAGGATCAGCTACTTCTTGTCTTTCTTTCTTTGTTTTTACTGGTCTTTAATTCTTTTTCTCACATCACCTTTGATGTCTACACACACCAGGAAACACTTTTTGTGCCTTTCCTGGTTTCCTTCTTGTACCGTTTCAGTTTCTTCAGGAAGAGATAGTTTTGAGCGGTCAGGCGTCTAACTGAGTTTGGGCAGATGTTTAAATTTCACACTGTTGTGTTTAATGAGCACACACTATCCTCAGTTTTTTATTTCTGTTTTTATTTTTTGCACACCTTTTGGCTGACCATCTCATCAGTAGCTTCCCAGTCATTTCAGATCAGACCAAGTCCATGAAATCTGTCTTCCAGTCAATCTACCCTCTGCAGAAAACTTGCATCAAGGCAACAAACAGCGCCTAAAAAATTCCCCCGATTGAGCTATTGGCCCTTACCAGAGTGTTATGGTAATGAGAAATGTTCCTTTTTGAACCGCAGCAAGCTGCACAAACATATCAACCGATTCTTTCTTTTATTTCTTTCATCTAGCTCCCACTCACCAGACCTCGCCTTCAAGGCTTTCCTTTCGATTTAGCGTGAGCAGAGAAAGAGCCATGCTTTATCACAGCAATATCGCTTTTAAGGAGGTGAAGTGAAGAAAGTGCCTCAAGGCTACATAGCGTCTGTTATCTCCCGGTACAATATAATAATTGCACATAGCCAAAAGTAAAGGCAGTGGAACCTCAGCTGGGCCTAGTGACAAAGGAGGAAATGTGAGCAAACTAGGGGCAAGGATCACGGGGAAAGAAGAGGCTTCTGGGAAATATCAGTGCTCCTCACTCAACCGGATAACGACGATAATGAAATCCTCAAAGAAGACGTTTTGTCTTGTCTTTCTTTGTGAAATAATATCTATGTAACTGTGGCATCTCTTATCTGGTTAGTTTTAACTGGTCTTCAGCCAGTTTACCTTCAAGCACCTTTTTAAAATAAATAATATAACTACCTCTGCACAAGCCCCCACTTACCTCATCCACTCCCCACCCCCCCTTTTCAGTCCCCATAGAAGCCAAAGACTCACCAGGTAATCAGCTTTTAATTCTCTACCTTTTTTTTAACGTTCTTTCATTTTCTCTCTCTCCACCCTCAACTGCTGACTGAGGCGATCAGCAGCCATTTCTTCTCTGTGGGTCCTTTTTTCTCTCTCTCTCCATCTTTCCCCCTCTTTATTAGCATAAAAGTGTTTGCATCCTTCCCTGGTGATTGTTTAGCTGCTGTGTTCAGCATCTTGATTTGATTCCCTACAACTGCCCTAATTAGCATTACAAATATACACTTAGAAAGAAACAGAAATCTCTGATAGGCCTGACAGACTAATTTTGGGGAATGGAGGCCAGAGGAAAAGGCAGCAGTAAATTTGTGTAATAAAAGGTGTATCAGTACATCTCAATAATGAGGTGTCTCATCCAAGTCTACCGAAACTACACTTTCACCACATTTATGTAAATTAAAGGAGAAGGTGTTTCGCTTAGACTGAATAAAACAGCACATGGAGCAGCTTCCAATGGGAACGTGCTGGATGTTCAATTGTGGTTAAAAAAAAAAAAAGGGTGTAATCACAAGAAGAAACTCTGCTCTTATCTTCTCTCTGCACCCTCACTCTACAACAGATCTTGCCTTTTAAAGCCAATGATTAGACTTAAGACAGATCTCCTTCATTATCCACAGCTCTCATCCATTTCTCTCTAATCCTGTTTCCTACTCCAAAGCCCTTGGGGGCAAACAATAGGTCATGGCTAGCCATTAGTCTGCTGCTCCTGTGACCAGGGAGGAAATATTTAGACAAGGAGATCGAGACCCTTTCAAAAGTTAGCTACGCTGACTGCCATCGTAGCTGCCACGCTACGTCGTGTACTTTCTGTTAAAAGAAAGATCTTTGCCATTACAAAAGCAGGTAGCTTTCACCTCGTTCGATCTAAGGAGTGATGGAAACATAGAGCCTAAGATAATAATTGTTCAGCTACTACATGAAACTGGAGAAGGTCATTCTGTGAAAGTAAAACCTGTTTTATATTTAATAAAAACAAACAAACACCCACTTTACATCTTCCTTTTGTCTTTCCAAAGGAAAATAACTCATCGCGTCGCCTTGGTGGACCTGCTAATTTTGGCCATTTTTTCAAGAGCGATGGTATGACATGTCAGCATTATGAAAATATGGTATAACCGTGGTAGGCAGCTGTCTGTCAGCTGTGTGAATTTATATCCACACTGTGACATTTTTCAGTGCAAACAGACACTGTGAAACACCTGACACCTGCCCAACACAGGGTGGAGAAGCCAAAAATATCTATTAATTACACATGACGCAGCACGGCTTTGGAAAAGGTTTGTGAAATCGGAAAAACAAATTTTTCCCTGGCAATAGTACAGATGTCAGCTGCCTTTTTTTCAGTGGGTTTACTTGTGTTTGAAAAGCTTATGTCGATTCTGGTGCACGGGAATTGAATAATAAGTATCCTTTTGGTCAACCAGCAAACAAATGTGGTTTCTGGTTTTAACCGAGCCTGCAAAGTAAATGTCCCTGATCACAGACACGTGGACTATAAGAGCAAATTGTTGTGAGCTGAGTGCTAATGTTGTCATTATTGAGATAATTGCTTTTTCAGCCAGTAACACTGTGCCATAAGCCTCAGAGATAAAGTCAAAACAGGAATCAATGCCTTGCGCTTCAGGCTCAAAGAGAAACCATTTTACGTTTAATGTCAAACCAACAAAGCTGATTCCTCGGAACAGTGTTTCTAAAGGCATACTCGAGTGAAGACCAGTAAAGTTAACACGGAAATACATAAATAAAAGGAATTTTAGAAAGAAAACACACAAACACACACAGACTGTAAGTAAATCTATCAGTTAGTCAATAATCTACTTTGTTAAAGTTACAGTATTGATCTTTCTGGCATTTTGTAAGGAGAAATTAGCGTGCAATTAGTTAGTAAGACTGTGTTAGCAAACACAGCTGCCAATTGAGTGTATGCTGGGAACGCTGCTTATGAGAACAACAGAACAGCAAAAGAGCAGGAACAAAGACAATACAGCTGCTGACTGCAAAACCAGAAGCAACAGGCTGAAAGAATAAAACCACAGAAGTGAGGGAAGCTGCAGAGATGGTTGACTTTGTTTGAGGGTTTGTCACTTTGAGCGACATCGCCGTACACACTCATTTCATCTATTGTTCATATAAAATTACTATCTCGCGCTTTAAATGAAAGCCAGCAGCAAATATACAGTACGCTGCTTCGTAAATAGCGCGGTGGATGATAAAAGCAAGCATTTATGACTAACCACACTGTAGCTAAAGTATTTTATCCTGTGTAATCAACATTTGCACAGTCCCAGTTTGAGCTTGGATTTGCATATGTACTCGAATAAAAAAAAAAAAGCTTGAATCTTCCAGAGCACAGCCTTCCTTTAAAATTTAAGTTTCTTTCAACAGCTATTTGCTTTGAAGTCACCCTGGCCTGTTCCAGAAAACTCAATTAAAAACACGACTAATACATTTGCACCTAACATTTTCCACTTTCCTCTTTAAAACGTTTGATGTCCCCGACAGCCCAACGCTGTGCAATAAATGCGGAGATCACAGTGATAGTGACAGGAGAGTTTCAACAAGGACTCTTTCACACTCATTCATTGCTTCAAGTGAAGCTCTGACCTAAAGTGAAATTAAATAATGAAGGATATCAGTGGACTCCTATTGCGCCTTTTTTCCCCACTAGAGAAAGTCAACATGTCTCAAAATCCCATCACAAGAATGGTACAATCCAGCCATAAAAGTACTTTTTCCTGTTAAGTCTGTACTACATTTTTCTGCTGCATGATTTATAAATAATGTAGCCAAGTGTCTTTTTTTCCTCCAGCATTTCCCATATAGGTCCCCTAGTGACAGTTATCAGAGATCTGCAGTGGTCCTCAATATGAGCATAAGAGCTGTCCCTTAGGTGGCCAGTATTAAGCCTCGTCGCTATAGATGTAGAAGGCACAATAGGAAAAAGATGAACCTCTCTTTTCAGCTATCTACTAGGGTGGAATGGGAGGTCGGTCTCCCCGGACCATGGCGCCAAAACCATTATTCTTATCACTGCAGGACAACTCGCCGCAGGTCAGAAAAAAACTCGTCTGAAAGGTCAAATGAGAGTGTCTCAGTGTGTGTGTTTACCTCCTCCCCCGCCTCTCTCGCACTAGACATTTCTGTATTTCTCATTAACTGATAATACATCACTCATGACCTTGTGATAAAAAAACATTAGCTGGAGACAAGTCATTAATCATTAAAGAATCAGGCTGTTTAGGTTATCAGGTGAGAATGGGTATATGCGTTATCACACAAGTAATGGGTATAGGCTTAATTGCTCTTCTTAAGCAGCTCACCATATAGGATGCTTGCCTTGCCTGAACGTGCTTTTGGCTGGCATCAAAAATCTGCTTCAGGATTGGCCATTCGCAGCAGAAAAAGAGCAGCTCTACCGGTGCTTGTTGGAGATCCGGTCATATTCCTACTTAGTTACTAACTACTCAGTTACTGCAATTAGCTTTATGGAAAATTAGGGCTGAATGTATCTGACCCACCAAGAAAAAAAACACAAAAATACTGTACAATAAAAAATCCAATACCAAAAATATAACAATAAAACTACATTTTATAAATAAGCCATCATGTGTGAGAAGTTGCTCAGCTCACCTCCAGAGTCTGCAGCTGCAAGATGAGACTCTCTAAAGAGGCAGATGAATGACAAGAAGTAAGTACTGTTTACTTGTGCAGTGTCGAGCTTTTCAAGGACAAAATTCACAAAGCGCTTTACAATACTGAAACTGGTAAACAACAATTAAAATAGTACGAATAGATAAAGCTAAATAAAATCTAGCCTTTAGTTTCATGTGTGTCCACAGATCTTAGGTCCAGTTTGGCATGACAACCTCAAAAGCACAGACACCTTTAGTCTTTAACACAGATCTAATAGACCTCAGAGATCGATGTTTTTAGTAGCTCACAGATATATGGAGGCATTAAAAAGATATAACCAAAATTCAAAACTGGACTGTAATTTTTAAGGGGAGCCGGTGTGTCCCGCTCAGCCTGCTGACTGGATGTTTAGCCGTTCCTAAACTTTGAAAACAAGCAGGACATTTCCAATCGATCTTGGATGGAGTGTTTCTCTTGGACGGATGAAAAAAAATGAAATACTAAAAGAGGTTGCCAAATATACTTTGGCATTTGTAAATGCCTGTGGGCGGCCCCGTCCAACAACAGTGTGTGTACAAAATACTGATTTTCTTTTATTGTTAAGTTCAAATATCAAAAATCTTTTTTATTCCCCTGTTTTTTTACAAAACCACCAACTCCATCACTGCTGTGCTGTTGTTGTCTTGAACGCTCACTATCAGTGGTAGTGAGCTTTCAGCACGCACCGTACTGCAAAAACACAGTAATGTCATATTTATTTATTTATTTATTAGAAATTTGTAAGTGCTGTGACATCCGAAGTAGATTTTGTACGTTCCTGAGAGTCAGGAGCTGCACGTGCAGCATAGCTGTAAGTAGGTCATACAGTGGACATGTTTTATCTGTTTATGTTCTCTGCAGCTATAAGCCGAGTCCATTATCTGCTCCTGACTGAACCTTCAGAGTTTTACCTAGCATATCAAAGCCACTGTTTGGCTTTATTGACAATTTTCTTGAGAAATCCTGAGTATCTTTTCGCTTTAGTACATCTTCTGCCTAAGCATTCAAGAGTGCTGCTGTTTAATCGATTATCGCTCTTACAAACAAAACAAAGAAAAAACCTGTGGAGGCAGCTCTGTTTGAACATAAAAAGATGTTCACATGGGAGGCAAGGCAGTGTTGATGAACCGCAGACAGAAGCGGTCAGTCCACCAGATGAAAAATAAAATGAATGAACAGAACCGTTTACTACATTATCCAAACCGAAAAAATAAGAAAAAATCTTGGTATTTCTTACTTGATGTGCTTGATAAAATTTTAATTTAATCCATCTCCGAAGCAGGTAACTGTTTTTTTAATTTGAATTTATAAATGAAATTCTAATTTAATTTTTCACAAATTGATACATTACTCTGAAAAATTCCAGCGTGGAGTCTTCTTGATTTATTGTCGGTTTAAAAATGCTGAAAACACGTCTTCTAAAAAACAAAGAAAAGCAGCAGGACACAAGATTAGAGATTCAGAAAGCTCTCTAAGTAAGATATTAAGTAAAATATGTTTTAATTATCCTGGTATCATTTTCCATTAATTGAATATTGGCTATAATTACACAGAACAATAATCGTTCCTATTACAATTAATATGCACCATTCATTCTGTTGTTTGGCAACCATAAGCTGATGGCTGGTTGCCAGACTGGCAAACCACTTCTAAAATTTTACTCTGGGGCCCCTGGAGAAGTTGGATAGATTTTGTTTTCACCAGCTAAAGCTCGAGGATCTAAAACCCAACCAGCCAGAGCAGTTCTGAATACACAACACAACAGCACACTAAGGACCTGTCTCTCAAAGCAGCAAAATTAAATTAGCAGTTTAACAGCACTGAAAGCATGGAAGAATAAGGTTTCCTTTCATTTCAGTCCGTGGTCAGTTTTCTTTATTCAGCTATCATGATTATCCCATTTCCTTGCCACAGGTCTCGAGTCAAAGAAAAGCAACGCAGACTTAAAACACGGATCCAGAGGAAGCTGTTTAGAAGGCGCGGGTCTTCATTATGCTGACATACGCTGCTGTAATTATCACCTGGATAGTCTTGTTCTGTTTATCTGCCCCCCCCGTTCACCGTGTTTACAAACATTGCACATTCTCGCAAACTTTCAAGGTGAAATTAAGTGCTGCGATAATACAACAATATCAAGCAATAATTGTAAGTGCGAAAAGTATATTTAGACTTGCAAATCACTATGTAAACGAGGTCTGCGGTGGAGGAATCAGCCGTACAGCAATCACAGCTTCGGGCTTTAAAATACCAAATTAATTGCTGAGCTTTACTTTCATGCCAAATCCAAACTGAGTCTGACTCTCTTGCCAGCATCTATTTGTCAGTGTAGGTGTTAAACTTTCCAAATGATGAACGTCTCAGACGCAGAGCCTATCTGAGCTGACCAAACAGCGTTGTGTTATGCGCTGTAACTCGCTAACCTATAGCGTATGTCTGAATTTGGGATGTCTGCTTCGCGTAAATCTCGCCGGCGTGCTGCAGGCGCAGAGGTGACAGAGAGGCAGATGAGGACATCCAGTGCAGTATGAAGGATGGTGGCAGCCGTTCCCCCAGGCCACAGTGATGGCACTACATCGATCCAGCCACTCCGGAGCCTGAAGTGCAGAGCCTTTTGGCTTTGTCAGCACTGTTCAGCTCAGCGACGCTACAACTCCCCTGATCGCTGTCAGAGACCCAGGAGAAAAAGCCCAGGGAATGGCAAGAGAAAATGCTGATGTATCTGGAGTGGGGCAGGTGGCGCAGGACGGGCTCCATAACTGCTAAGCATTCGACGTGCAGTACTTCTTTATAAATTCCTACCTGTTAGAGAGTCAGGATAATTAATGTTTACTGTTGGGGAGGGGGAAAGCGGGAAAACAGAGGGGGCTTTTGGAGTGGTTCCTTCTTCATCTACCTCTAAACAGAAGCACCTGTTTCTCCTACTCAGCCTGCCAAATGCTCCTCCAGGAAACTTAATTCTACTGATCCACTTTATATTTACTCACATGGAGGTGTGCCGGCACCACTGAAGGTATGCGTGCATGTTATCCTCTTTGTCTCTATTTTATATCTTGTGCCACTGATCTTTCAATTCACTTTAGAGACTTTATGCTTTCGCTTTTTTTTCTCCTTTGCTGAAGGAGTCAATGTAGGCCAGATTTTGGTCTTTCAGCCTTCTGGTTCATTGTTAACTCTTTTTAAAGTTTGCCTGGATCTGAGTCATAGCACATACACACAGGAAACCTTGGTACTGAAGAGACCTTGACATGCACAGGTCGAGAAATTCAATAAAGATGTAGACAAATGTTTTAAAAATCAAGTCTGGGACATTTTGATTTGGGCGGCCACGGCGAGGAAGAGATTTAAAAATGACCTCATGATCAATAATACGGGAACACAACAAGCAGGCAGTTGTCGAAAACAGTGAAAAGCACATGTCTGTGAAGGTTCTCAGTCATCCAGGTCATCGTAGTCAAAGTTCTTTGCAAGCTCCTTTGACAGTGAAAAGCACACTTTCACATTTTGGGAAAATGTACTTCTCTTTTGTGTTCAGGGTTAAATAGCTAAATAAGTGCTTGTATTTAGTTTGCATAAGAATTGGAAAACACATTGAAACAGGTAGAGAAAAACAAACACAGCAGCATCGTGTTTAAAGCTTGCTAATTAACACTTTCTATTAATACAAATGCTGTCATGCAAAGGTTTATGTGATATAATTTCCTGTTTTTAGTAACTGTTGCTTTTATACTTTTCACAAACAAAGTAAAATATGCTGGATAATAAGCGGTGCAGGTGCCTGCAGATTCTGCCGCCTTTGGGCAGAGACAGCCGGTTCCCTGTTGTTGGTTCCCATTCCAGTGCTTAAGCAAGCTAACTGGGCACTAGTTGTTGGTTTATATTTACCATTCGAAAATGAGAGTAACACTAGTCCTCTAGCTTATGAATCTATGCAAAACACATAGCTTTCTTGGCTACTTTTCATAAACATTATGTATCGGTCCAGTCATCCATTCATTCTCTCCCGGTTATCCAAACCAGAGAGGATGGAGTCTATCAGGAAGAGGTAGAGTACACCCTGGACAGTCACAAGTCTAAGGACTAAGGGCTGCTTTAGACCTCTGCGGGGAATCTTCCTAGGGTTTGTGACACAACCAACAAAACCGACACAAATTGTTGCCAGCATATATTCTTGTGTTAGTGCATTATGTGTTAATTACCTGTTGTGAACTTGGTGTTTTAAATAAAACAAATACAACAAATAAATCCAGGGACTTTTTTCCCTCTTGGGTTGCCTCTTTGTAAAATAAAAATAAAACTGACCACAGCAGCAACAAATATATTTGTCCTTCAAGTTTTGAACATTCCAATAGTTCCAGCGATCTCTCTTCAGGAATCTGCTGATGTTTGTAAGTCCTTTAGTCTATCAGATCTATGATTATTTTTCCTTGTATTAAGACATTATTCTCTGACAAATTCAAAAGCTGTGGTGACAAAGTGGCCGGAAATACACAGGAGGAATTGACTGTATTGAGCAGAATAATCACAGTAGTCGGGAAGTGCACGACAGGATAAGGGTAGGAACTCAGGGAGGTTTGCGTGAAGAGAAATATTCACATCTGCGGCCAGTTTAGAATCATATTAAACCAACATGCCCACACAGGAGGGCAGGGCAATATGGCCAAAAATATTTATCACGACATATATTTGAAAATTTGCAATAACGATATAACTGACAATATAATTGACGCAAGACAAAATACTTTACAACTCCAAAACTTTATTAGTGCAAAAAAACCTCAATTTCTTTGCACTTAAACGAGCAGCTGTTTTTTATGTGCATTAAAGCCATATAAAAATTCCACAGTGCAAATGCAAATTCCTTGCTGACAGTTTAACCAAAAAGGCATTTCCAATGGAAAAGGGCTGACATATCCTGAGCAGAACCATGTATAATATCCACAAAAGTTAAAAAGAGGTGCTTTGCAACATGAAATTGCAGTGTGCCAAATAAATAAGTCAAATACATATTTTTCGGACCATAAGGTGCACGGGATTATAAGGTACATTAAGCGAAACAAAACAGTCAGTTGCTTCCTCCACTTCTGTACCATTGATGCATTAATGCTGAATTCCCTCGCAGCTGCTCTATTCCCATGTTCTACTGCCCGATACTGATAGCCCTGACTTTAAAATATGCTTTATACGCATGTCTCTTAACAGGTGCCATTTTGGGTCCTTATACACACACAATACGGTAATATTATGTTGACGTATCACTCTGTGAGGCTCCTGACTATGGTATCCATAATGCTCCGTCAATCCAGGAAGCGGCGCGGCTTCGTAGCTTACCAAAGTTGTAGTAAAACATTTTTGGACAGATTTTTGAGCGCCGTGTACCACATAAATTTGGTTTGAGGTCAGTAAGCACAACCAGAATTCATACATACGGCGCACCAGATTATAAGGTGCAGTGTCGATTTTTAAAGAAAGTAAAAGGCTTTTAAGAGCGCCTTATAGTCTGAAAAAAAATATGGTAATAACGACGGCCCGCTTGCATGTTCTACAAAAAAAACCCAAAAAAAACGTTGGTGGCTATCTGACGGAAAAAAACCAAACCAGTTCCACACCACTGAAGTGGCATCATTTTTACAAACCAACTCTGGTTCATCTGTTTCATTCACCGACCCGCTTTCGCCCTTCTCATCCTCCGTCGCCACCATGCTTTTCCCACCATGTGTGTATGAAAACAAAGGCACTGTGCGTGCGTGTTTTACCCATATTCTATTGCAATATTTCATTTTCTTATCATTGCCTAACATTATACCGGTATTACCGTTACAACACAGCCACAAGGAGAAAATGCAAACTCCACACAAAAAGACCCCAAACACTGATTCGATGCTGCTGGTCAGACTCACGACCTTCTTGTTGTGAGGTGATGGTGCTAACCAACGCTCCACTGTGCTGCCCTCATCTGAGCGATACGTATACGATCAGAGGATTCTTTCCTCCAACAAATGCAGCACGGGAGTTTGGGGCCGGCGCCTTGATAGACCCCCATTAGCTTTTGACACATCTCTTCTCACTTCCAATCAGACAATGAAGGAATAAGCCTCCAGGAAAAAAACGTTTACAGTATTGCAAAAAAATGAAATCAAATGATGCTGCCAGGAATTGTAAAACTGAACTTTCTGCTGCGCACAGAAGAAAAAGGCTGTCTTTCACCCCGTAACTATGTGTGTGTTCAGCAATAACAGAGCAGTGAAATCCATTAGGCGCTATTGCAATGCTGGCATAGTAACTGTTTAGGTGGGATAAGCAAATTCCTGCACACAGGCAAATTTGCAAGGTTGTCAGATGTGAAAAGATGACAAATATTCATCTCTTCACTTGAGTGTCAACATAATCAAGTCGGCTTGTTTTAGGCTGAAGAGAAATTTGGATTTTCCCGGGGGGACCTGCAGAATGATGACATGGATATCATGTAAAGAAGCCTATCGCTCCCACCAACCTGACCCACAGTTTTTCTGCTCTAAAACTGCCAACGCAAAAGTCAAAATCTTTGTTATATTATGTGATTTACAGTACACGAGTTGATAAAGTGTTCATAAAGGTTTAGAGACATCATATGATGGAAAAAAAATGGGATGACATGACATTTGTCTCTGTTGTAGAGGGAGAGGGGGGGAAATACAATTCTGACTATTTCGCATGAAAAGCTTGCTGGGAAATGTCAAGCTGACTGTCATTAAAGACTCAGTGACATTTTTATTCCATCTTTTAAAGCTATGATTCCATCTCTGCCAACAGAGGCAGTAATCTGCTGCTCCCCAACAGACAGACGTCAGACAGATTAACTCAATTACTCTTTGACTTGAGTGAATGAAGGAAACAATACATTTCTCATTTAAGCTTAATCCTGTGTGGGAGCAGCGGAGGAGGAATATAGCAGGTGGAGGAAAGGCAGAGACGGGGAAGAAGGCGGGAGCGCATGGGGCTTAAAAATGAATTCGGAGACAGCCGGCGTGTTTGCTCATCTTTTTTCATGCTCTTGCTTAGTTGGCGAGCGGCAGAGGGAGAGAGAGACGGCAGAGGCAAAGATGGAGAGGAGGAGAGACGGCGAGCGATGGAGAGATAGACATGATGGAGTGACAGACAGGGAGACAGTCAGGCGCGGGGAAGAGAAATGAGAGAGACAGAATGGGGTTTACAGCTTCAATATGTCAGAGTTAGTTTGCGGTATGAAGCAAAAAAAGAAAAAAAAATATTCAACCAATTTCCACCGTGCTGACACACCCGAACTAATACCCTGCACGGGGCATTACAGTCAGCCTTGTGTATGAAACACGGTGTGACACATGAGGTCTCTGTATTGTCTGCAGCATCTGTTGCAGGGGCACAGATGGCAATGGCCATCGTCGCCGCTGCTCCGCCAAGCTCCTGCCTCATGGGAGAAGTGGTCTGTGATGACGTTTTACTGACAGTGCGGGGGTCATCTGGCAACACATGACACAGGGTGTGTGTGTATCTGTGTGTGTGTCTGTGTGGGGAGGGGCATTTGCGATGTGAAGGATGGATATTTGTACGGTGTGTATGAAAAGGTCAGGTCTGGGCGCTTACTGCAGCAGCAACATCATTGAAACCCCGGGGCGGCAGCAGCGGTGAAACCCGGGATCCTCAACAAAGCTCTGTCAAGGCTGCAGGAGAAAGCTGTCAGTGCAGACGCCTAAACCTTTACCGCCCTTCCCTCTGCCTCACACTCACTCTCGCCTCGCTCTGACTCATTGTGTCAGCTCTTCAAACTCTCTCCATTCTCTCCTGCCTTAAGCGAGACGCGGAGAGCAAAGGGAAGAATGAGTCCATCTTTGGCTGCTGTAAACAAAAAAAAACAAACAAAAAAAACAGGAGCACTCTTTGTGGTGTGTGAATTTTCCCCGTCTCCTGTCTGCATGCCAAGTCAAACTTCCCCTCTGTTCCTCACACGCGCGCGAGAAGGAATTCTTTTGCCCCATTTTCCTCAATTACTGGCCCCTTCGATTACTCACAGATAAAAATAAATTGAAGGAGGTGGAGATAATGAAAGCACGGTGAGAACAAGGCAAAGACAGTGATCCAGGAATATTGGAATTGACTTGAGCGGCTCCGGCGCCTTTTCTGCTCCTCTATTCTGAATGGTGATAAAGGCTCATTAAAAATTCAGGGCTCTACTATCAAAAGAGCAGACGTCGGCATTTGGCCGGAGTGGGAGACAGCAGACGGTGTCTGGACTCGTCTGTTGGTTTTGCTGTATAGCATCAGGTCTGTTTCTGTAGATTTGGACTTTTGCAAATCCAAACCGATTTTTTGACTAAACAAAAAAGGATTAAGTTGTCATTCAAACACTTTAGTTCACAAATGTCGAACGCGCAACAAAACCAAGCACAAACTGATATCTCCATGTTGATTTGATTAATGCTTCATTAGGACTAAACTCCACTGTGATGTCACAATTTTGCGACTTAGTATAAAAGGGCTCAATCAAGTAGTTTAGTTACAAAAACCTAACACAAACAGCACCTCTCAAAAATAATATGTAAACATGTAATATATATGTTTATAGAGTACACAGTTTTACCCACATGTACTTTTGTCAGTCTTCACACAACCTCTGTTGACTTACACATAATGTTGATGCTACATGCAAGGCAGAGGATCACCAGTGTTACTGCAGTTCCTCCTGGGGGAGACATAAGTGCCTGAACCAGACTTTATGGCAAACCATTCAGCATTTAGCAGTAAACCCCCAAACGTGAACGTCATGGTGGCATTTCAGAGAAGTCATCGGACGGACAATCTTATTGGGTCCTCGGGAACTATAAAAGATTGAACAACAGTTAGAAAATATTTCTCCAAATGAAGTTGAACACTTCTAACTGCAGATCAGGACAACGGCAAATGCATGATTATTTTTGGCCATGTTTTCAAAATCTAATAGAAATAAACATCAGATCAATGGTGTACATATAAAAGAAAACTTCACCAAATCTCCAATATTTGTAAAAGTGACAGCTGATAGAGATTTACACATACCGTTCTGCTCTGTCAGCACTCTACTAAAGCAAAGGTGTTTCATACGCAGACTGTTGCAATCATGAATTCAATTAATGACCACAAGAGGCCATGATGCATTCAGTGCATAGAGGACGTCTCGTATTTATTTCGCTTCACTGTTTAAACTCTTTCCAAACTTCTGAGGCTGCATTTATCTTCTATTCATGTGAAACTATTCAAGAGTTGTGGCAAGGTTATTCAGTCGCATCAAAGATCCAAATATCATGCAGCTTATTATTCTATAGCCATGAATTAACCATTATTAACTACTTAATGTATCCATTATACTGTTGGTATACTATAGTACTAGTAGAGAGCATTGGGTGTAGCCACCCTGTAGCGCCTACAGTAGGTGTACATGTTACTAGTTCCTACATAAATCTTTGAATATCCATTTTCCACTTTTCTTTGACAGTTTTTTTTTTCCAATATGATGAAAAAAAAAGCAGAGGGATCTGTGTCAAAACACAAGGACGTCTCTACATGAGAAAAGAAATTGAAAATGTATTCAAATGTCTGTTTGTCTGCACTTAACATTGAAAGTTAGTGTGCTTATTCACAGTCTCTTTGCTTTATGTTTCAGGTTGAAAGCAAGTGGTATGCTAGTTAAATCTGTCTACTCTTTATATTTGATTCCAGCACAGTTGGTGCATGTAAATAAACATGGTAAATGGATTGATTCTTATATAGCGCTTTCCTACTCTCCCGGAGTACTCAAAGCGCTATATACAACATGCCACATTCACCCAGTCACACCTATTATCACAAGCACTTTCTCTATACTTAGTGCTGTCTAACTACATTCACACACATTCATACTCCGATGGATGCATCGGAGAGCAAATTGGGGTTAGTATCTTGCCCAAGGATACTTCACATGCAGACTGGAGGAGCCATGGATCGAGCCACCAACTGTCCGATCAGTAGGTGACCCGCTCTACTTCCTGAGCTACAGCCACCCCAACATGACGACAAATGGCTAATTTTCTGTTATTCTTCTTAATGTACTTAAACACTGGAATATACCTTCCATACCTGCATTTGATGGAATCGTTTCACAACAATTTGCAGAGTAATATTTTATAACTGCAATTACCCATCTGTGTACCCAGATGTTCCTGTATAAGCAGCATGATATGTTCAGAGTAATGCCAGCCCAGCTCGTTAGGACTAAACACTGGGGATTTTATCTATTGATTCCATATTATTAGGTTTTCTTCAAAACAAGCTACAACTCTTTTGGTTGCAACGGCTTGAAAAAGTATAATTATATGTTTAAAGAACTATAACAGCAAAGATTAGTAAAAGGGGTCAAGCAATTTCACTACAGTGATTTTTTTTATTTTTTACTTTAATTAATTTCAATTGTGCCCATCCTTACATCTGCTAATTACAGTTACCTAGCTTATTCAGTGTTAGACAAGGATGAGGTTCACCATAGAAGCTCTCCCTCTCCTGCAGCAGTGTGTCTGCACAGATAAAACAGCAAAGCGGGAGCTGGACTGTTCTCTCTGTGCTATGGGTTGGACATTCAATATCAAATTTGTTGTAGATTAACATAGATATTTATTAAGGCAGATTCCAATGTGCTTTCATTGTACACGCTTCATTGTTTTCAGGGATGTTGGGTAGCTTAAGAGAAATGGACAGTAGGCTTTACAATATACAAAGATAGAACCCTGCTAATAACAGTCTCTTTGGCAAGGTCTCCTGTAGTGAATAAACATCAGCTATATAATTTCATTCGTGTATATTCATTAGGGAATCATTGCGCTGAGAGTTTAAATCTGTTTCCTTTCAAACAGGTCAATTTGGCTGAAGGCAAATTAAGGTTCATAACCTTGCAAAGGTTTTGCTTGGACTGTTTTTACTAAGTACCAAAGGTTTTGTTCCATCCATGCAAACTAAGCGAAAAGCGTAGATGTCCCCCACAGCCATGACCTCAAGCTCCTCTTGGGGGATGCAGAGAACTTCCCAGGCCACACTGAATGTATAATCCAACCTGCATGTTCTGAATCTGCAATCTGGGCTCTCACTAACTGCAAATAACCAAAAATATATGGAAGGTCTGCTGATGATATGCCCAAAATTGCCTCAAATGGCTGTATTTTCTATCTTTTTTTTGGACACTTTAGTCTAGTGTCAATTTTTTGTCATTACTCTGCGATTGCAATAGTTGAAATTTAAAATGACTTTGGGTGTAATTCTATAAGGGAGAAAAGTGTGATTTATAAATATTTCAATATGCATTCTGTGCAAGGAGCATCGTGAGGTGATGCGTGAGAGACTTAAGCAGGGAAACCTAAGAAGGTAAAAAGTCACTGACAAGAAAACTGGAACAAAGTAGCTAGACATAAAAAGCACCTCATCTGCTTCCTTGTAAATTCCTTCCAGTGGTTGAGTTAAACTGAGCATTAAGTCTTACATAAGTACAGAATAAATGCATATGTACATTTGCTTCAGAAACATCTGACGTGATGTTTTGTTACTGCTCTTGCTCTTTTCTGTTCACTCTGAATATGTCTCCATGCCAACAACGTTGCTGAAATTATGTTCTACATTTACTAGCAAGGGGTTTTCATATTGGTATATTAGCTGTAAGCTATAAAGACTTTCAGAGCACTGTAATTATAACATATATTGAGTAATTATTGTAACTACTGCTTTTAGTATTATTGTGTATTGCAATTGAGGGGGTGATTTGTCCCATTCTCATTCCCAAGTCGTCACAAAGAAACACTTGGTCAAAACGCCTCCTGCATAAGTTTTGAGATGCAGTGGAGTCTAACAGTTTCCTTAGAGATTAAAAAAAGTATTATGATTCTGAGTCAACTGAAGATCCTCAACATGAAGTGAAACAGATGTTTTAAAACCTCCATTGCTGTTGCCACTGTCAAAGGATGTAACCAAGGAAACGTTGAAGCTTATTTGAGATGGAAGTTGAACATTTAACATGTTAACACTGTAAGGATGTATTGTAACCCCCTTAGTTTTAGATCCTAAACCTAAACACACAACTTTTTAGTTCCCAATTTAAACCAAACAGTGACAGAAAAGGAAAAGTCAGAAATAAAAGAGTTAATAAATCCATTCCCAAGTAAGACTAGTTTGTCCTTGAGTTGGAGATGTGTGATTAAGTGATTATCCCACCTGAGCTGGCTCCTAACACGTGTTTTTGTTGCTTTTTGTTCTTCCTCATGGAGCTCAAGTGGTACCACTTTTCTTAAAAGAAGAAGAGGTTCCTGATAAAAGTGTCAATTTGTAACAAGTCTGGGTTGAGAATGCGCTGATGTGGAGTAACCCCCAGCCCAAGCTGCTGCGCCATTGCTATGGGAAACATTCTTGTCAAACAGCGTGGAGCTTTCAATGTGCAGATTTTCATTATTTTTGAAAATATTAATTACATATATTAATAGGAGATTCACCATAATATATTTAGTAGTGGTACATTATAAGAACTAGCACATATCCATATATATTGCATGCTACTCTCATTAACTTACATTAAAATGACACATTACTTTTATAAGGTGCATGCTGCATGAATGATAACAATACGCCATTTTAACCCATTGGTAGATAGTTACTAGGCAAACATGACAACGTCATAATCACATAGATAAAGACCTTCAGATGTGTGTGTCAAGGTTGGTTGCTGAACTCCTGACTGTGTATTTCACAAACAGACACACAGAGATTTTGCATATTAGAGTAAGATTCTAATTCAGCGGCGTTTTCGTTGCCACCTTGTTATCTAATCTTTTTAAACTTGTTAATAGAAGTTTAAAAGTTTCCATGTTTATGAGGGCTAATTTGAGACAAGATAAAGCTGAGGGGGAAATGCTAGAAACAAGAAAAACTCATCTTTGAAAATGTAGTGAACCAGGGTTTTGTCGCTGACTGCAGCAGGAGTGTTTACAATGTCAACACTGCTCATTAGCAGGTTATTGCGAGGAAAACACCCCAGTAATGATTAGGATTTTTATATCCCTCCACTTAAAGGGTCAAATATTGAAACAGTATGTGTTTTTGTGTTTAATTCAATATGAAGCAACCAAAACACTTAACTTTTTCCAGTGCAGCTTCTGTGCCGGCAGACAGCCTCACGACACTGTTGTACTGTTTGCCTTACAACAGTGTGCTACAGATGAAAAGAAATAGACTTGCCTGATATCAATTTCTAATTAGGACAAATATGTTGGATCAGCCATTTCCTTCCTGTCATTGTTTTATCTTTGGTACAAGATAAGCTGAGATCAGCGAAAAAACGAGAATCGGACAGAAAAAAAATACAACACTGGTGCCCTTATCTAGTGGAGTACAAGTAAGAGAAATAAAGAGGAAAACACAATGATAGAGAGTCAGAGAAAGGAACAATTACAAAAAATGGGATCATGTATATTTTAAGGACAAATATTCTCCCCTCTGTCCCCACTGTCAGTTAATAGGTCACAGTTATTAAAGAAACTCTTCCTGACATGTCAAGCACAATTTTCAAGGCAAAAATAAGGGAGAGAATCAAAAGTAAAGAGAGCATGGACAAACGGGATGAAGAAACTAAGAGAGATATGAGAAGGAGATAAAAAGGATTCAGAGAGAAAGAAAGGGAGGCAGGAAAATCAGTGTTTGTGATCGGGCACAAAAAGAAGGATAAAGAGGTGAGAAACAGTGATGCTGACATGATGAGTATTTGCAAAAGCATCAAATAGACCCGAGTGAGTAAAATGGAATAATGAAACACAACGCTGGCATAAAAAGAGTTTGAAACATTTCCTTAACCCTTAGATGATCCTTAAAAATCCTGACTATTTTTACAGTAAGGACAAAAAATGCCACCTTCCCAGAAACTGCTGTAAAATTATTATATAGTAATATTTGTTCCACTTTAAATGACTCAGTCTTTCAGACCACCTCAGTCTGAAATACATATATCAAAGATTCATTATAATTCTTTTTATTCTAACTCTTTAAAGGTCATTATGTTTACGTGGCTCTACTGTTATTGTGCTCATCCTAATGAAAATAATCCAAAGTATAGTTTGTACATCGTTTGTACACAGTCTTGCACAGTCTTTTAAAACTATTTCACCCTGTAATATAAATACGGAATATTATTTATAGTTTTTTGGTTTTGACCCTTTAAAGAAGAGGGACTCCAGCTGAGGTGGAGCAGACGCTGCAAATGTAAAGACTGTGGACTTTGCATGTAACACCCCACATGGTTCTGCCAGCTCTTTTCTATTCGGTCTATGCAAAAGTCACACTGCCCGTACATTCGCTGATGAGATCGGCTTGCAGCAGCACCCTCCAGATTTGAACTGATTAATTATTTGACCTCTAAACACCATACAAAATGAGCATCTCTACATAAACCTGCAGTTCCTCTGTGTCCACATAAGCCACTGAGTGTTTCCCATGCAGGTTTGTCATTCTCGCAATTTGCTGCGCGATTTCATCCATCAGCAGCGGTGCATATCTGGTGGCATGGCGTGTAGGTCACAGGATCACACCTCTGGCTGCTGCGAGTCTTTGTGGGAGACCAAAATACAGAGCTGCAGAAGCCCATAGTCCTATCACTGCTTCAACCATCTCCTCTCCACTCTCAGCTTCAGGTGAGTCAGAGTCTTCACTAATTAGTTAAACGTGATCAGCAAGCTGTTAGATCATGGTCAGATCCACTGCTGATCAACTTTTAATGAGCAACCGCACAGCGGACTTGAAATTCTCGTGGTGAGGTAATTTCTGTGGCATACAGACAGCAGGGATCTTAAGAAAGGCACAAAGGTAAAAAAAGAGCAAAAAAAATAAAAAAAAATCTAAAAACTGTTAACATTCCGAGCTGTTTGTGCTACACAGACCATAATGCTCTGCTGCTTTGAAACAGGAAACAAAGAACTACATTTAAGCTGCTGTGATTGCTGGAGGACGGCTGAAAGAAACATCACGGTGGCAATTCTGTTTCAAGACCCGAGTAACAAACATTGCCATACAGTCACAGATGCAGATAGAGAGTGGACAGTGGGCACATGCATATCCACATGTAAACACAACAGCCATGGTTACAAAGAGGCATTAAGTGCAATTAACAGGTAAAAAAAATTCCTGATGAAAACACTCAAATATGCATTTCAAGTAGCTGAAACTGCTGTGAATTTGTCCTCTTTAGCTCAACTGAATCAACAGATAATAACTATCGCTTTTATTGTTTGTAGTGTAATGTTTTTCTTTTAATTATTATTCCGACAGTCTGCCAAGTTGCCATTCAACAGGCGATAATGTCATCATCTTCATGTCTCTGTGTCAGTTGAAGAGAAATGCAGCCTTTCCTCTAAAACTTTCCAGCGTTGGGACTTCTTGGGATATTTTTCTTAAGGTGGGGAACTCTTATTTAGCTCATTGGTCTGTGTTCCCGTTTAATCGCTGCTATAATTACAAGTTTAGCTTGTAGATGATGCTCATCTGCCTGAGATGAGGCAAACACGTGTGTGAGCTGAATGAGTCAAAAATGCCTGCCGGCATCTTGACTTAAATGCGACTGGAAAAATGATTCATTTTGACTCAATATCTGCCAAATTATGTGATTTTCATTGTGAAAAAATGTCCATAATCCACCGAGAAGCTGCACAAAAAAAGAGAAACTTCAGAACTTAATTTGCAATACTAATGTTTTGAAGTTTCTCAGTGATAGCGGTTTGTACAGCCGAGTGTACGCTGCAAATATTTAATTCTGTATACTTGACGGTGCAGATTTTCTGCACAGACATACAAATGTGAAGACAAGCTTAAAGAAAGACTCAAAAGACAATGCCAGTGCATGTTGTGGTACTTTTTATGGGGGCTTTGTCTCCTCAAAGCTTGAACATTTCTTTCATTCTTTTATTTCTTAAATAGGATTGTGTTTTGCTTTTATGTTTTCATCTGTCAAACGTAAGGATGCATGCCACGTAATATTAACAATGAGCACAAGAAGAAAGAGAAGACGAGTTTAAGAACTCTTTAAACACTTTACGTTAATTGTAAGCAATCAAAAATAATAGAAAACCATTTGTCTGACAACATGAATCACATGCTAAATGCACTCCTGTAATGGGGAGTTTGGAGTAGTTCTCTGAACAACAGATTGCTGCAGTCTGGGATGTGTTTGAGGAGAGAGCTCCAGCGGGAGGGGGCAGCTGTAGAGAATTCTCTGTCGCCTCAGGTCTGCTGCTTAGTCCTGAGTGGTGTTGACAGGAGCTTGGCATGAGAGGAACGGAGGCTGGGGGAAGGAGTGTGGTTATGGAGCAGGTCTGTTAGGTAGGAGAGAGAGCTGGTTATGGAGGAATCTGCGAGAGAAGTGAAGGACTTTCAAATAGATCTGTTGTGTGAAGGAACAGAGGTGATGTGAGCGAGCAGGTGTGCAGCAGAGTTCTGGTGTTTACATACGACTTTGGACGATTTACCATAAAGATTTCTGATGGACAGAAACTAGCTGTGCTTTTAAGTTGGTAAAGGCACCTCAGGGGAGTTGACTGATGCTATATTCGAAGGAGAGAAGGAAAAACCCCAAAGTTGAGGATGTGTAGAGTTATCAGTGGTGATGCAGACATTATGAATGGTTTAGGTGAAGGATTTGAGATCGATGATTTATCACAGCTGCATCCACGGTTCATTTCAGTAATGCAGCTGGAGAAAAAGTGGACTGAAATGTAACGGTGATGCATTTGGTGGAGATGTAGAGTTTGATGCTGTCAGTGTAACAGTAGTGGGTTCAGAGGGGGAGCGTGTACAGTAAAGGATGGCTAGAAGAGGAAACACGCACATCCTGGAGGAAGTCTTATTAACTAGTACAGTGCTACAAGCTGTTGTCTGTTTGTCAGATAATACTTTAACCCAGAGAGGGCAGTACCAGTGATGCTGAGTAAGGACAGGAGCGGCATTGGCTGTTTGTGTCGAAAGATGCAGTGATGTCGGGAAGGATTAGAGGCTGAAGCAATGAGGAGCAGGTTGTTGGTGACTTTAAGTAGAACTGCTTCTGTACCATGTAGTGAGCAGAAACCAGATTTAATTGGTGTGAACATGTCATTGCAGATTACGCTTACGTTTGAGTTGGAAGGCAACAAAATGTTTCTGCGATTCTGACAGAAACGACGTATTATAAATGGGCTGGATAAAAGCTCATAATATCTCTGTTTTTATGAGGATTAGCATGACAACAGCCAGCTTTAGTGTTTTTGGGGTCTGAACGTGAGCTGATAGATGAGCTACGGATTATAGAGATAGCATGGAGACAACCCGTGACAAGATTACATGGCATACAAGCAAAACATCATGATACAGTTCTGATATGAAATCACCAATTTTTCCATTAAGGAACTTTTTAAAAGATCGTTTGAGGTGTCTTGGTTGGCAGGGTGAGACCTCTGTGGATCATGCTCGTCTGAGGTCTGCGGCAAAGTTTAGATGATAATGTCATATGACACATATGAATGGTTTTAATGTCATGGCTGTTCGGTGTAGAGCGGTGTCTTATGATATGCATTGTGTGCGTTTTTTAATCAAGTAGCTCGTGTTAAAAATGTGATTTTAATATGTTTCCTGTCATCTGATTGGTTAGAATAAAACCTGGCATTTCGCTGATACTGGGATTTGCAAGACTAAAGTAGCAAACCTATTCGGAGCATAGCATCACAATGAATCGCATCGTTCAATAGCGTTAGCTCCTCTCTCTCTGGCAGAAGCACGCTTTTCAGTGGAACCTGTGTGTGAGACGCCTTGTTTCAAATCACTTAAATGTGCTGCAATTTTACACTCAAAAAGCAGCTTTTCATGTTGGTCTCCTCAGTCATTTCGAGTTGTTTCTATTCCGATGACCTTGCTGTTGCTTGGAAGTGTGTCTGCATTGTGCACATTTTTTCTTCCTCAGTTTTCACGCTAAAGCCAAATGTCATACTGAGTTAAAAAACAAACAAACATAAAAAACCCCAGACAAGACCATGGATGAAAAGTATCCTTTATCGCCATTGTACAGCTCACACAGTATGAACGTGTTTGAATACAACTGATAAAGTTGAATCCTTGCCACGTGTAATGTGATGTGACACTTCACTGAATGGAGTTTGAAACTAATGTGCAAAACTGCAGTGAAGGTGAAAAGCTGCCAGGATGCGATGCAACAGCTTTGTCTCAAAGTCTGGGAACACTGGAGTGTTTATTTAGATCCAGTCTTTTCAAAGTAAAGCACTTTAATTATTTTTAAGGAAATGTTATGTCTACAGTAAAGGTGTGCTCTCACCCAACTCATCTTAAGTTGGTATTTTAGCGTCTTTTATTTAAGATGGCAGCGAGCAAATCAGTGATGGTGAATGTATAGTAGGAATAGTAGTAAAACTGAGTTTTTCAGGAACAGTTTTTTTTTCTCATGTAGAAACAATCTTTTAAGTTTGAATTCACAATTATGACTGTGTTGGCGTTTTACAATATGAGGTATAAGGTGACTGACATCCATACATATATCTCAAAGTAAAATGCTTGGCAAAAATTATTTCAATCGGGGAATTTTTTAAAGCAGTGCACATTTCGGTGCTTTATTTCGGTGCTTCGGTGGAAAACAGCTAAACATGAGAAGTTTTTGGACAAAGTTTGTTTTTTCAATTGTTTAAGCACTGCTTCCAGCCAAGAGTGATGCCATAAATCCCCTATAGCTGCAGAAAAGTCTAAAATTGTTATCTTTTTACAAAAAAAAAAACCAGCTGAACATGAGAGGTTTTTGGACCAATTTTGTGTTCTCCATTCTTTAAGCACCGGTTCAAGCACCATTTAAGCACCGGCACTGTTTCAAAAGTACCGGTTTGGTACTGGTATCGGATAAAACCTAAATGATACCCATCCTTATTAATGGGTCATCTTTTTCTGTCATCGCCCTAATATAAGATGTTGTAGGTTGTACGATGCCAGCTAACCTTTCTAGTGTATATATTATGTGCATTACAGTGTTCATTGTTGAGCTAATCGTTTAACAGATCCGCTGAGGGAGTGTGCTCGCTGGGAGCCTGCACTCAACACGGCCAACTAAGAGGCAAGGGTTGTGTGTGCACTGTTTGTGAGTATCTGTGTGTATGTGTGTGGGCACTGTGGATGACTGAAGGGTTCTGGCAGAACGAGGTCACTCTGTTCTACCAGGTGATTTTGTGCGGGGGTGGACAGGATAAGGAGGCATGTTTGTACATGTGTGCATGTGTGCGCATGATTGCACTGCAATGCATGGGCTCTCCAAGTAAAAATGCAGCATATAAACAGGTTTTTAAAAAAATCTTTTAAGCAAAAGACTTCCCTTTCCAAGAGAAAGTCTTTTCTTACAAAAGCACTTCTGTGTATTAATGCACATGTTAGTTTTATGTTAATAATACTGTCAAGAAATGTCAAATCTATTAATATTTTTATGCGATGGTGTGGGACTTTGTTGGCTGGAGAAAGCTGTCTGCAACGATTTCCGTTACTGTGCTATCATTTACCATCTCACAACCACCAGTAACCAGGTAAGGCGCTGCTTATTTTAACTCTTTGAAGAGACCATTTAGGCCCGCTATTAAGCCCCGCAAGGCAAATATTTGCATGTGCATGGAGTGAAATATAAATAAGCAACAAACGTAGCCCTTTGTGGACCCAGGTAGCGATGTGATGTGATGTGAACACTGCACTGCTTAATGAGTGTCTCAGGAGAAAGCAGGTACGTGTCTTCTATCCCTCCAGCCACCCCAGAGCGGTGCCCGTCTCTCTCAGCATCATTAACTCCAACGGTAACGATGACAAAAAAAACACCAAAAAACTTACATTTTTATGTGTTGATATAAATGCGACGCTACGTATTGCGTCAACACAAAAAGTCATCAAAATGAAGCGTCACAGTGGAACACCACAACATCCTCAACATGACTTTTTTGGAAAAGCGACTTGTTGGAAAAAAAAAAATCCCTTCCAGTGAAAAGTAACCGTTTTAAATCTTGTAGTTGTAGTTATATATTTTTTTAAAAGAAAAAAAAATATATATATATTTCATTCTGATGAACATAGTGGAGTTTTGAGGGTTTAATCAATGCCATAAAAAATGACTTATCACAGTACTCTGAAGCAAGAGGGAAAATTCATCTCGGAAGTTAATATTGTAGTACTTAATTATGTTGTTAATGAGTGACTAATGGAAGAGTTCTTTTCATGAAGGTCTCAAGAGAGCACCTTTTTACAATCTGATTAATCCAGTTCAAGACGTCTGGAAGCGGTGTGGGTTTTTTTTTTTTTTTTTCTTTTTTTGTTGCCCTACAGGGTGCATTTAATTTTCTGCTCCAGACAAACAGCTTTTCATTTATCACATCCCGGCCAGAAAAGACACCTGTCGCAAAAGCTGGCACCACAGAGAAAGAGAGGAAAGCAGAGCCTGGGGGAAAACTAATGTTCAGCGTGCTTCGTCCTAAATATTAACCAGGCGCCTCATGCTCTAAACCTGCTGATGGTAGCCACTTTTGGATAGACCGAGAGAGGATGCACCCCAATCCTCTACGGACAGCGCTGCCCTACTTGTGTGGAGGTGACCGCCCCCATGTGTTCTACAAGGCCCTAACGCTCACCATTGTTATTTATGAGCTCACAAAGGTGTCCTTTTTGCAGAGAGAACAAGTGCCACCTGTTTTAGCAGGAGGTTAAAGTACGGCATGGTGTGCTCTGCAAAGGTGAAAGAGGGGATGAAAGAGTGGAGCAAAACAGGATGAAACATTAGAAACTAGGCTGCGAGCTTTCGGATTATCTCATTACTCTGCGAGCAGCAGTTTTATCGGACTACTAAAGGAAATGGTTTTTAACATCAAAGTAGTGTTGTCACATTATTAGCTATGGTGATCATTAATATTATACAGTGAGGTCGTGTATTGTTATCTCTCGACTTTTGCAAAGTTCCTACCTGTCTCCCACTCAGTTAATATTGCACTGCTTGTATTACAGTAATGCTAGTGTGGAAATTTGCTTTTCCTTTTGTTGAGTGAGATAAGAAAATTAAAAGCTGTGGTAAACATATATATTAATTAGACAAGATCATGTATACAGCAACTGAACCTGGAGCTCTGCCACTGTATACGTCTTCTATCTAATCAGTCTATTTTTTTCTTTGACTTTTTTTGAAGGATGGAAAGACTGAATTCAATATTCATCCATAAAGATGTCGCCCTAAATGTTGACTTTAGAGCAACATGCAGTTACAAAAAGTTCACATATCACAAGGTTCAGTGTCTGGAAATGTGTTGACCAAGCCAGAGGCTGCTAAACATATTTTTTTTTGTTATTGCTGACAGCATCCGTAGTATTACGTTCACATTTAAACACGCCATGTTTAGTGTTAAACACTAAAGCGTAGCTGGAGACAAACATTGTGAGAAGCCAAGGTTAATTTCTTCACATGCATTTACAGTTTACGCCTTTGTTCTTCCCTCTCAAAGTGCTCAAACACACAATAGAGAACAATGAGATTTTATGCAGGTCTGGCTAAATGTCGGGCCTTAGAAGACATTCAGGTGCAGAAGAACAGACCTTTGTGAAGAAAAACTGAGCAATGCCTCACCGCTGATTCTTTTATTTCCCATTTAGACTGGCACTGAAGCAGAGGATTACGGATATAATCAGAACTAAAGATAGTCATCTGGACTGTATTTGTGATTAAATGGAGAGGACACAGGTTGCCAATTTCCCTATTAAGTGGTGTTGTGCTGAATAAGGGCCCTTGGAGTTTATTATCTGTTCTTTAAAATTCATGACATTGAGCAGAAAGACCACAAAGACCCTAATCAATCAGCAGAAGAGGCAGCGGTTCTATGTATAGTCAGAGATGACGGGGGCTGTCACTAAATTTATCCTCACAGAAGGTAAAGCAGCTTTATGCTAGGAAATATCTCCCTTCTTCCTTCCTATTTAAGGAAAGTGAAGTGCTTTTATTTAACAATTTATTGTGCCTACAGTGCAGAGGCTATACTTCCTATGCACGTACCCACATAGGAATTCCTGCTCAGGTGTAAACACAATGAAAGTAGACATGGTCAATGGACTCTAAGGGAACTTTTTCACCACTTCAAAGCTTTAAGGTTCAGCAGAAGACTCTCTTTCTTATAATGAAGAGGATAGGAGATAATCTAGCATTAACAGTTGGCTTCCCATGAGGAAAAAACATCATTCATTAAGGTGTGAAGAGGTCTTCAGTATGCATACACATTCCCTATCTTTCTCTCCCTGTGTGTCTCTCTGCTTCCTTTTTTCCCCCTTCCTTTCTCCATGGTGATACAGACACACCACACAGAGAACCTAAATGAAAGGGGTGTCAAAAGAACATTGATTTCTAATAGGGGAACTCTCTGGATCAGCATGGGGCTTGGCCTAAGTCTGTCTGCTCTTCGGCCAAGGACACCGTGTGTGGGAGCATCAACCGGACCTGTCTCTCTCCGCCAGGCACCAAATGAACCGCTACAGCAGGACACAGGGATCAGAGAGCAGTGGGAACCTTCTTTCATCTCTTGGGGATTAGCACTCCCATAGGAGAGAAGTATATGTGTGTATGTGTGCGTTGTAACACTCTACTAGAAGTATCTACCTTTTAGCCACAGGCTGCATGCTTCCTGTTTGTGCCGCACGCTGAGAAAACCCCCCCAAGGCCACAGACACACAAAGTTCCACAGGCAAGAGTGGGATGAAGGAGAAGACGCCTTCCCTGGGCAAGTTTTCTTAAAATAAATATGAAACTCTATGAGCTTTTTCCTCATGTGCAACGGTGATGTTTATAGACCGAGCTACACCATTGGAGGTTGATTATTTTTAAAATATTCAGCATTGGAGGAAAAAAAATACTGTTCAAAGCTCCCTGTTATGTTCAAGAGAGAAACTATTTGTATATCGCTGAGTACAGAGGAACTTTAACACTAAAAAGCTAACACGTGTGCGAGAGTAGTGATTCTAGTGAAGGCATTAAACATGCACGGACACAGAGAAGGACTTCTGGACAGTAACCAACTGAGTTCTATTGATATATTAGTGCTGCGGCAGGAAAGGGCGAGGCAACGAGTAAAGCAACTTGCAAACCACAACTGTGTGATGATCTGCAGCGTTCTTGAATCATTAGCCACTTCACACCAGGCAACGTCTTTGGTGTCGCTGATGCATAAAAGCTCACAGAGACTCACAAGTAATAGAAAACTAACAACATCAAATCATAGCAGACACACATGTTCCTCTGGTTATTTTGCAATACTCGCAAATTAATCGCTGTCATTTGATGATATTCAGCATCATTCATTCTACAGTACATATGCAACAGATACTTGCTGTTTTGGCAGAGCTACAAAAAGATTGAAACTACTTACTAATTTTACACAAAAGAATTTATCGTTATCCTTTCAGGTTGACAATAATAGTGCAATTAGAATAATTCTTTTACTGACTGGTTGTAAAACATACGATAAAAAGAAGCCATCAGAGAGTACAAACCTCCGCTGAGAGCATCTCACTCAGTATTTACTTTAAAGGGCATAGTATTATAGTTTGTATATATTTTTCATGTAGGAGTAGGAAATGGCAGGTATTGATTTGCAAACTGGAAATAAATAACTTCAGCTTATTATATAATATCATACTACAGTATATTTCCAACTAACTAGGCAACTCATTTTCTCTCTCTTGGCAACACTTTCTTTAAAGATGTAACACAATATCAAATGTAAAAGTGAGGTCAGAGGACAAACAGGACATCTATAATGTGATATTTAGAATCCACACATATCAGTATCATTTCCTAAATGTTGCCAATGCAAAAAGCAGTGGAATTTTAAGCATCGTTTTAAAGATAAAATACATTTTATGAATATTTGACCTCATTTTACCTTGAACAGAAGGTCAGAGATCCAAGGTAACATGTTATTTAGAATCCCCATATATCATTTATTGTATGTCTATATGTTGCCATTGCAAACAATAGCTCTGTATAGCATTATTATCACTTTCACCTTCAGATCAATCTGTTGACCTTGAAGGAGAGGTCAGAGGTCAAATGTGACATTTTAACGGTACTTTCTACATGCTGACAATACACACCACAACTTGTAAGAATCATAGTTTCTAAGTTATAAGACTTTTTGTCAATTTTCAACCAATAACACAGGTCTGCAACCAAAAAACTGCGTAGGATTTTTTGTCTATTTCTTATAGATTTTTACTCACTGAAACCGGGAAAATATTTTCAAAATTCCATCTCGTCAGGTTTTCTTGCAAAACTCATTTTTGTAGTGTAATTAAGCGTACAATTTCCCTTTTAGTCTGGTATCCTATACTTGAGTCAAAAACCACATCCAAAATCCGAAATGATTTGTTACATTAATTTAATATTTCTAAGAGCAAGACTCAAGAGAAATACAAACAGAAAATGTGACGAATTGAGATGATCATGTCCCAACAGGTTTATTTTGTTAATAGCGAAAGGTAAGGGATCTCTGAAATATTATGCATCCTTAATTGTAATTTATTGTAACTTTTTGAAAATGTAAACTCCTCATGTTTTGCAAAAAAACTGTACATGATGGAGGGAAAAGAAGATCCTTTTGGATACAGCACCCTAAAAAACCTCAAATTTACCAAAAACATCCCATGCGGCTGAAAAAAATTTTTGTTTTTTGCAGACCTGTGTAATTCATTAAGTTGACCTTGAAGATCTGTAAGGCAGATTTTAATGGATTGTTAAAATGACTCCACTCTGCACTTGTACCGTAAGTTTTATCAGAATTCATTCAAGACTTTTCAACCTATCGGGTTTAAAGACAGAATGACAGGCACAGAAATGCTACTAAAAACATAACCTCTTTGGCACAGGTAAAGATGAACACGATGGATGCCCTCACAAAATGAAATGACCAAAATATTATAGAGCACAAATACGCTGGACTCGACCTGCTCTGACATGCACGCCACAGGAACACAGAAAGCCTACCCAGTCTTGGTAACAACACTGCGGTGTGTCAGTCCTTGCCCTCTTGTGCAAGATACTGTACCAAACTGTCACTGTCAGCTTCGAGAAAAGCACTGCTTGCTTGTGACACACTGTGTTAGAAGTGCTTTAACTTTCTTTTCTATCTCTCCTCGCACACATACTGTAACAGGTCTCGACACGTGTACAGCCCATACTTCCCTCCTTCATTAATTTCTGCCTCACAACATGACACTGAAAGCAACCCCGTTGCACACCGTCAGGAACGAGTGTCTGTGTGTCTCACTTTGCAGAGGTTCTCTCCTTCATTGATGTCGCTATACTAAGAATAAGGATGACTCCTGCTGCGCTCAGTGTCCTGGATACGAAGAACCAGCACTCAGCTCTAACTGTTCAACACTGCCTGTCTGCGCATAGTGAGGTACTTAGTCTCACCACGAAGGCAATTTTGCAAGATTTATGTCCAGCTTCAACAGGCAAAATGTGAATACATCACATTATATCGCCCATTTACTGAATAAAAATTGGACAGTTTTGATTTGATCTTACGTGAGTAAATGCTCCTATTAGTTCTGATGACTGCTTTGTTTTTCTAAATGTTGTGTTGTCACTCCTCCTATTATTTTCTGTAAGTACAATATCACCTTTGAAGCCTACTACCTCTCCAACCCTATTTCAGACAGCTGAACACAAACCAAAAAAAGCTCCACCTTCCAGGCCAGTTCTTTTTAAAAACAGACCTGGCCTTGCTGCTTCTGAATGCCCTGGCACAGCTGTCCACCTGCAGTGTGCACCCGCAAGCAAGCCTGGACCTGGACACCAAGCCCTGGGCAGTGAGCAGGGAGCAGCTCATAAATGAGTAATGGCAGTCACATTAACATTTGGTGGTAGGGCAGGCTAAGGGCAAGAAGGAGGGGGGGGAGCAGGCTCCCTCTGTCTTATAAAACAGCAGCTGATTAATGTTTGATTCTAGCTGGCTTCATTCTTCCACCGGTGCTGTGCAGAGCTAATCTACAGAGGGTGCATTTGAGATGGATGGAGCTGGAAAAGAGTGGGATGAAGAAAAAAAAAAAAAACAGTTTGTACAGGTGCTGTTTGGAAAGGTTGATCCAGCAATAAGCTATCTTTCCTCTGGCTCTAACATGAAAAATATCAAGAGGGCGAAACAGTTCAATCAATTCCAAATGCATTCGGGCACTGGTATGATAAGGCGTGGAAAATGGTGACGACGAGAAAATGTCAAAACAGGTTCATTTTGGGTAGTCAAGAAGAAAAAAGTCCAACTTTCTCAATTTTAACATAACCACAAGTTATGGACGACATCCTCGTTTCATGTGTAGCATTTCATTCATTTTTATTGAATTGGGGATGTTAAAGGAAGTTTAATATAACAAAAACTATAACCTCATGCACGATTCACATGTAATTCTACACTAAGTCGGTCTCGAGTTTGAAGCTGGTGAATCTGACCGATTTGGCTTGTTTGTAGGTGTTAAAGTGGAACTTCGCTGCTCAGATGGTGTGTGTGTGTGTGTGTGTGTGTGTGTGTGTGTGTGTGTGTGAGGAGAATTAGCCGACCCAGGAGAGCCATCAGCTAATGCATCTCACCCGGGCCTTTCATCTATAAAAGCTGGCCTACTTGTTTAGTGTCTTTCTCGGCTCACACCGATGCTCTTTTGGAGTTTGTGTTTTTGTTTGTTTATTTCTAAAGAAATTCTCTTCGATTCAGGGCAATTTCTAGTTTTCAATTCCCACCTTGTCCCTTTACCTCGAGTCCTTTATTGACAATAACTACCCAGTGTAGAGTTGCAGTATTGAATTGCAAACAGAGACAACATTTACACAGAAGAAACCACCACATGGCTCTGTTAGTGATTAGTGCAATTTAGTGTGCAAGGTAAAAGTAGAAAAAATAAAATCGAGCACATTACAACTTTATGTATGTTGCCTCTTGACTTCAGTACCTCCTAATGGGGTTTATGGTTTCATTTCACTTGCTAGTTTAATAATTTAAGGATGTGGCTAACTTGTGAATTACGAGTCTATGGTAGTGCAGTATTTTTGGCGTCAGATCCGCCACTCTTGACATTTCAATAAACCCTGATGGCACTGACTGAAATACTTACACCAAGGCTTTTAAAAATAATCCACAGCTTGTAACATCTCTCTTTTATATCGCACACTCTATGGTGGCTGCGGTTGGCAAATAATTTTCTTCTTTTCCTGGGAAATATGTGGTGCCTTTTTACATATCACAACCCAGAGTTATACCTATTTCACAAACACTAGTACTGATGTTTCATCATCACAGGCAACAGTGTTAGCATAAAACATAAACATAAAATGATGGTAATATTATTTTTGGATGTATTGGATCATAAGCCAATGTATGTGGAAGGTTTTACCCGACTTACACGTTTTGACCTAATGCTGGCACTAGAGTTCAGATCAGGTGTGATGTTAGAAGTCAATCTAAGGGTGGCATCACCATATTTTGCAGAACTGCATGAAAGGGCTGTACAAGGGTTCTGATCAATATTGAGATCAGAATGATGTGTTATCACTGTTCTCTGGTTTTAGTGACAAAAGTGTTTTTGTTGCACTGTCACATAAACATAACACTGCTTTAACATCCATACGCTGCTACATTCCTGCTATTGTACAAATGTTTGCATCAAAACAAAATTGGTCCCACTAGTCACCTAAATGGGTGCATCTCATAATAGAACCATGAAAAATATAAATGATGAAAGAAAAATGATACCAAAACTTAAAAGAAATTAAATCCACGGGACATATGATTCACTTTTAGACTGTTACTGTACATTCCTGTTAATCAAATCATCTTCACGTACAAATAATTATGTGTGTGTGTATATTCACCTGATCTAAGCACATCACTTAGAGGGAAATGTAATGTCTGTTATGGAATAAACACATATTCTTAGTGCTCATTTTCTAAATATATATTGTTTTATGTATTTTAATAATAAAGGCGTGTAAAACAAGGCCACTTTTGACTCACAAATTAAGTGCTCAGCCAGACTGAAAAACAGGAAGTTAGTGTAGAGCTGTACAAGCATATAAATAAAAACAGGAAACCAGACAGAAAAAAGAGGAACTAGTAACATATAAGGAGTTGTTTGTATCGAGGCTGTGTGTGACGTGTAAAGTACCAAAATAACACTTATATGAGACACATTTTTAGCTTCTAATGTTAGAGATTCTGCATCTGCCTTTGGTCTGTGCAGGGCTCTCACTTCCGGAAGATGATTGAATAAAGAATTCTAAATGTTTTGACCACTTCTGAGTCGGGTTTTCTCTGTTCTATCATGGGGATCAAAGAATCAGGTTTAATACGTCTTTCACTGCATTCCCAGTACCCGCAAGTAAAGTGCCCAACATGTTATTTGTCCATTACCATTTCCCAAAAACCATCAGTAGTCACGATGCTTGGTGGACACTTATCTTTGTCCAAATGGAAGGCGACTGCTCTGGTTTAAGAGCAGCTTTATGCACTAGATGGATACACAGAGCTCACTGTTATGTACTTCTGAGTTGATTTTGGATGATTTGCTTTAGCAATCGTTGCAGTGTTTTTCTTGGCCTTCATGCATTAATTATGCTGCAGCTTGTGGTGTATTTTCATATGTTAGAGTACGTTAGCTTTATAGCTTTGCAGCACAGAGACAAATCTGCAGCACTATTTGCATTTGATTTCTTCTTAGTTAACATCATTCGGCCTAAACTTGAAGGATTTCCAAATAATAATAATGGATTAGATTTATATAGCGCTTTTCAAGGCACCCAAAGCGCTTTACAATGCCACTATTCATTCACTCTCACATTCACACACTGGTGGAGGCAAGCTACAGTTGTAGCCAAACAACCGATGATAACGGCACAAGCCCTTAACCTTCTGCTCTTCCAGACATTTCAGTTTTGTTTAACATAATGTTACCCGTCTAGACTAGCCCAGGAAATTTCAAGCTGGTCGCTGTAGGGAACGGTTGTGATTGACACATACAAGCACGCTGCTTTTTCTTTGCATTCTAATGGCAGAACACCCATTTTAAATATCACTCAATCATGCTCATTTAATTGTGGGGAGCCAAAATCATAATTGAAAATAATTAAAATTCAATTACTTGTGCAGCAATTGCATGATAACCCATCTCGCAGCTGTCAAGGCATCTGATGCAATTGCAGCAGTGTGAACATCATAAAAGTTGCACTGGCATCCACAGAGTTCCACCAGACACACACAGACTGGGGCTAAATAGCAAGATGGTGACTTAAATACAACAACATTACACAAGTGCTCATCACAAAAAAATGCATTTTGTGTCACACAGCTCCCTGCCTCCTCCTGAACAGACTGCTCCATCCAGGGATGGTTTTAAAAGAATGGCCAATGGGGATCTATGAGAAGCAGAAACAATAGAAGCTGATGTTTGGGCCTAATTCATCTATGCTTAAAATGTCAATGGCCATTTACTACTCGAGTGCCTGGCTCACAGCTGGATAGTAAATGTGCTCTTTTGGATGATCAGGGAGAAAACTGTAAGAGCACAGTGATCTTGACAGTTATGTGACAAGGGAGCAAAGGAAATTTGAATTTGTCATAGGTGAGAAAAAACAGACGCCTCTTCATACTTCAGAGAAAACACCAGTTTCATTTTTCTTTTCCAGGGAGAATACTTTACAGAGCGTTTCACAGTTCTTGCTCTGTCTCTGTTTTTTAAAAAAAAAGAAGAGAAGTGGTAATACTTTGCATTCCAGTACATTGTAGTCCTGGAGCTATTTCAGTGTCTACACCCTCAAGATTAAAAGAGGAGCATCTTCTCTGTGGTGGCCGTTCTATTGTAACAAAATGGATAGATTAAACATTTAGTAAGATTAGTACACTAAAAGCATATATTCACGTTAACAAAAGTGTAATGTGCTTAACTGTGGCAACATTACTGATGAATTCTATCGCTTTAAATGGCGTCTACTTTCAAGTGCAGATGAGCAATAATTACACGACAACGTTATGTCGTTAATGGAAAAGGGCCCAGTGAGACTGGATGTGCTCTACATACCAAATTTGCCACTAAATGGGGGTTAAAAAAATCCAGTAAAGCAGTGCGGAAGAGAGCAAAAAAGAATTGAAATGATATTAACGTGTCAAGTTAAGGTCGATTAAAGTAATTTGGTAACATAGAGGGAAGTGCAGCTACAATAAACGTCAAGGAAACAGGAACTCAGCAGGTTCTGTCAGCTGGCATGTTGACATTCTCTGCATGAAGTCAGCTCCAGCAGTAATCTTATAGAAGTGACAGATTAGTACTTATAAAATTCCTGGCATGTATACACACATGCACACCCTATCTAACCCAGACACGTGCACGCTCACAGAAACCCACAAGCATGAACGCGGCATGCGCACTCATTTGCAACACCCGCGTGTGCAGATTCAATGCATCCTCAGAGCAGGAAAGTAAGGAATACTGAGATACAGTTGTGATTGACAGGCAAATCGTTCTCGCTGAAATACCCGTTTGACAGAGAAAAGTACCAAATGCAAGAGTTAAAAGCCAGCCACAGCAATCACCTCAGTATACGTCACATGAAAGCAAACTCGAGTATTTTGTGTGTGTCTCCGAACCTGAGTGTCTGAGGTAAAATGCGTAGCAAAATATTAGGACTTTTATTTTTTCCGAAACGAAAAACCTAATGCTCTTTGCGCAAGCCCGGGTGCCAATCACGAGCGTGCCTCTTTGAGGTCCAGGCTTCATCCGAATGTCAGCTCCGTAACACATTATAATTCCAAGCCAGAACTTGAATGACACAGTTCCACCGTGCAACTCTGCCAGGGAGGGGGGAAACAAAAAAAGGTGGGGCGAGGAGGGAATAAAAACTGCTCGCCTTTTATTTCAAGAAACAGCGTAACCTAACTGCTAGTAGCAGGCATCGGCAATTGGCTTTAATAATGGTTTCTCCACTCTAATTTGCGTAGGGATTTGCCCGGACCAGTCTTGTCTCACAGGCTCTTAATGCTACTGTGCTATTCAGCGAGAGAAAAGCGGGATGTGCCTCAAAAGTACCAAGCAGAGAAGAGGTAAGAGACAGATAAAGGGGTGGAGGGAGAGACGGAGAGGGGAAAGTCTCCCACAGTGGGAGGTGATGATGAAAGGGGGAGATATTAAAGCGTGCTTTGCCATTTCCTGTTCCCCATAATATCACATAATGTTGGTATAATTAACCCCAGGAAATGTGGCTTCATTAGTCTCAGACTGGATGTTAAAATGAAGTGTGAACTAATTGGTCAAGTATACGCGACGGCAGACATTAACAGAGGCGCAGATGCGAGCAGGTTCTACGATTCTATGGCAAAAGCGCGACAACGTTCACTGGCTATTTTATCATGTGCTCTTACAACACAAACACATGTGGCTATAAAAAAAGACAGACTGCACAGTAAAGTGGTCTGACCCTGGAGAAAAGTATTGTGTGTGTGATCTATTTTTCCTGCTTTGTGTGCTCTAAACCTCAGCACATAGCCTTAGACCCATTGGTTCCAGCAAGTTTCCTGTCTTCTCTCATCTGCATCACAAAAAGAGGCTTTTTCGCCATAAAAATACTGATCAAGCCTTATCTTTTTGAAACATGTAATCCAGTGGGGAAAGGCGGACTTGTAGCCATTAGGCACTGTCCTCTGTGCCTTGAGTCTCTGCCGTCTCCGCCTTTGTAGCAAAAGGCCAGAGCAAAGCTAGTTTCCATTCAGCTGGGAGAGCTGGTCAAAGCCACAAGATCAAGCAGCTCCCAGCACTTTCTTTTTATCTTACTTTTTTCTTTTCTTTTCTTTCTTTCTTTTTTTTTTTTCAACTGAGAAATACTTGAGTTGTCTCGATAGTTTTTAGAAGATGGCGTGCAACAATTCTCCATAGAACGGGATCTTATGTTTTCCCTGGACTCCTGCAGGTCTGACAGCAGTTTTGAGGAAAAGTTTGAAAATTTGGAAATGCTATGTCTTAAATTGGGTAGAAAATAGGAAATTCTCGATGGAGACAGGCTGCCATTTTTATGCTTGTTTGTTTCCTTCTCTGCTGCTTTCTCTCTTTGCACATATTCTTGCACAAACCATCTGCCATACAGGCCCTGTGTGACTTTACTTCAAGAGCTCTTAGTGGCTGTCTTCATCAGCTCAAGATCTGCTGCAGAAAAACAGCTTTAATTGGTACTGAGGGGGGAAGAGCAGCAGAAGGGGCTGCACGCTTCACCACATTTAAGAGAAAATACTTGTGAATGATCAAGAATTGCATTCAACCAAGCTTCTCCTCGATACAGGCATTTATTACTTAGGATAACGCATCAAGGTCTTTTCTAACATCACGTCTTTTATACAATAAAACCCGTACAAGCTCGGCATGCCATTAAATATGCTTCCATTTAAATAAACACATGTTCCAATTAACGCAAATAAGGGAAGTTGTGAAACTGCATCCCTTAGGTTACAAAGCAGTGGCTCTCAGGTTACATGCAGGTAAATCAGCCTGTCTCGGTAAAATAGCACACTATAGGATTTCACAGCGGCCCGTCGGTAACAGACTCTTGAATTTCGCCTACTAAACACGGTTACAAGATTGAACTAGCAAATGTCAGAGCAGCTACAACTGGGATCTTGCATTTCATGGCAAAAAGAGACACTACAATGTGCAGCCAACAGTGGAGTCCAATCCTTTCCAGTAGGTAATTACGCCATTTTGCCAAAGCCACTAGAAAGCTTCACTACAATTAGAGTGGCAAAAATGGCCTCTCTGACACATTAGAGGAAACCAGGGATGCCCCCCTTTCTTCTCTGCACTGTCAGGGTTCTTCACTGTTTGTGATGTTTCAGAAGAGCTTTGAGACATTAGCTCCTGTTGTTGCTCTAGCTTTGGAGACATTTCGCAGCCCATTAGGTGCTCTTTCAGCCCCAACCACCACTCAAAACCAGTGAAAAAGGATGAGGGAGAGACGGAAACTATACACAAAGGACTTCAATAGGCACATCAGATACATATGTAGTGACTTTCCATTTTAAAAAAAAGGAAGAAACTGTTGTTTAACTTTGGGAATTAATTAGGCTTGCTTGTTTCCCAAGGGTTAGCTGAAAAGATGATAGTGATCTCTGTGATAAACTGCTCTTCCACCCATGTTTTTCACTTTGGTTTTCTCTGCTTTTTGGTTCGATCACATCAAACGTGAAGAGTTTAAAGACTGTTCACCTGCTTTAAAACAAACGGTAATAAAGGTAACGTACCAGTTTATTTCACCTGTATTTTAGAAGACAATTTAAGAACAGTAAGCATGCTAAAGAAGCAAGATATACACATTTCATACTTCCAAATAAGGGCAGGTTTTAAAAAGGCAGACTTGTTAGAGACAGACAATCAGAAAACGTTTGGCTTGAAGCAAATTAGAAATTATTCTTTGAAATCTGCTGAGGCTCCAGTCACGCAAGCTTAGCGGCAGGCTGGCAACCACCAGTCACTAGGGGAAAAATAAGTATCCGCTGACTGGTTTTGAGTGGTTGCTGGTGGACACTGGCAGTCATTTTGAAATCAGTTGCTAAAGCACCATTCATGTCGGCCTAGAGACTGATCAAGGACTCCCTGGTATCACCGGCTGCTAGGGGAAAACGCGTACACTCCCCAAAATGTGAAATTGACCACAATGAGGTATAAAGTGCTGTAGCGAAAGCCTCTTGTGTTTGTTTTAGTCACCCACAGGTTTCCCTTATCGCCCCTAGTCTGGATTGATGATGCAAAGACTTACCAACTAGTCTCTAAGTGGTAGTGAAACTATGAAGAGTGCGATGCAAACCAGAAATGGAGACTGTTCACCTTGAAAGTAGGTAAGTCAGAAACGCATTGGTTTAAGCAGCAATGCACGACTTCAACTTTAAAGATGGCTGCTGTCAAATTTTACTTAATTATTTAATTAACAAGTGTTTGCAGACAAGACTGTGTCTTCCATGAAAGCTACAGGTAATAGGGGTGGGTTTTGATTATCGATTTATCGATTAAAATCGATTCTGGCTTGGATAACGTGGTATCGATTCATTAAAATCCTGAATCGATTTTTTAATATAAATTTTTTTTTGCCCGATACCGCAGAATCTCAGGTTAAACCTCACAAAATTTCAACCACCAAACAGCTAAAACACTAAATGAGAGCAGGTACACGGATTCTGCACAAAGACATAAACCGTCGCGGACCCGCCGACGGATCAAAATCAGTGAGATGTTGCCTTTCTCACCCGACGGCACGGACACGGTCGGGGCTGAAAGCCGACAGCTCGCTGATTCCGATGTTTCGGCGGATCCGCGCTTTGTGTTTACGTCCTTTTTGCGCTGATTCTAAAGCTGCAGGTTTGATCTCTTTCCAAACAATATTGACTGAACCAGCAGCAAAAGAAGATCCAAACTAAGCTTCACATAAACATCGTCATGAATTTCCTCTGACTTTTGCTGTTTTGTTTCCACCACAATAAAAGCACACTTCATGCACAGCTCTCTCTCTCAGTGTACTTCAGGAACAGTTTCCCATCTAAAAATCTTTTTTCCACATTATTCGCTTGCTTATTACGCACAAGTCTACCAGCGCTGTCGGCCGCTGTTTTTTCCTTTTACTTACTTCCAAAAACAAAGCCTCATTTCTGCTGTTCAATGGGCATCTGAAGAAATTTTAACTTTTTAAAATTATGCAAAATTGCAAAACGCGTTGCTGTGTCACTAATAAAACCGCTGTAACTTTGCTCTGCTTTACTTCAGCAGCATCAGGTAATGTTCATATGTTGATTAATGGTTTTCTTTCGTTTGTGATGTACTGCAGAATATTTCTATAAAATCCCAGGCCAGGAAAATCACCTTCATGTTTTTCTGTTTTATCCTCAGTTACTTTGACACAAAAGCATCTGCTGTGATGCTCACACCTTTGAGCAAGTGTCAACTTCCTTTTTATAGATATAAAAATATGGAAATGTACTGATGCATGATTTGAATTATAATATCTCTGACTGTTTGAGGCAAAATTTCCCAGATTCAAAATTTTTCAGAGGCAAAATTCCCCTTATTGAATATTTGTTTCATCCCCCATCATACACTGCTACTCCCTTTATTCTATTGCACAATACTGTCACTTTCTAGAATCGCCTGCACTGATAGTTAAAATTTTTATTTATTATAGAGTTATTTGATACTATGTCTTGCACTATCCTACTACTGTATATTACTATTCTTATTGTATATATTATATATCTTAATCATCTGTTCCTCTGTCTCTCCTGCTGCTTTGAGCATGTACATGACAAAAGAATTTTCCTCGGGATAAATAAAGTTATTCTTATTCTTATTCTTATTCAAATTGAATCGAATCGATTTGGGATCTTGTGAATCGGAACTGAATAGATTCTAGAAATCAGTGACGATACCCAGCCCTAACAGGTAACCAGGGAAATCTGCTAGCAAGCAATAGTATTCACAAGGAGGTTTTTGGTGCAGCACTGTTTTGCTATCAGTTCAAGAGGTGACATCTTTAGTCTCCACTCTCCAAGTGTTTGTGGAATACACTTTTTTCCTTACCAACTGGTTAGCGGCTTACAGATGGGTCTTTAGGCCAATGTCACTGATGTCTAATGTCTGATTTTGTAAACTGGATGATCTGCAGAGACCAAGAATAAAAATATAGACTTTTTAAATTAACAAGAAACTTTTTTGCAGAAAACATGGGTTGAAAGGCAGCCTGGCTCTGTCCCATGGGAAAAGAAGTCCACTAATCAGCAAAGTTAAAGTCCACATATTCAGTTATATCTGGATTTTGTTTTGATCCTTTAACAAAACAGGGAAAATAATACGCTGCTTTCTGTTTAAAAAGACAAATAAGTCTTCTCAATTTAAATTTAATTTGAACTCCTTAGAAAAGAAAAACATTGATTTCTTAAGGCGAACAGGGAAATATAGCCTTGTGTATTTGGCCAAGAAAAACAGATTCAATATTTTTAATCCTGATACCTGAAAAAAACACACACACACACACACACACACACACACACACACACACACACACACACACACACACACACAACTAAAAGAAATTACTTGAAAGTTCCAGATTAATATATATTCTAACCTTATACAAATGTGTCTTGCTCTGGACATGACAGAGTTAAGGTGGCTTCTAGTGCAGTTTATTGGGATGAACAATTTGCACGGCTGGGAGAAAAACCATAATCAATCTGGAGATTATAGATAAAGGTACTAAAACCAGCCGAGCACAGCGTTTTCTCTTATCACAATTACACCTTGCCCTCCCGCCTCAGGTACAGCCAATTAAGTTAGAAGAGGATGTGCGAGCAGGCACTTGATGTTGAGGAGGCCTATCAGATGACTAAAAACATGCCCCACCCCTGCTAGCAACACAGGGCGAGATTGCTAAGCACAGGTAGGCACAAGGATGGAGCTCAAGTATGACTTTGCACCGCAGTTACATGTTATGTGTTTGTGTTCATCCAAAATCACACCTATATGAAAACCACAACTGAATGGTTTGAATGATGTATTCTTTCCTGAGTGATAAGCAATCTGCTGGCTGGCTTTCTGCTGACTGCACTTCATAAAGGTTCCAAGGGCACACAGACCTTGCCTTAAGACTGCTTCCTCTCTCTCAGCTGCTTTGGAATCCATTCATTACTTCCCTTTTACTTATTATTTTTGCGGGTGTTTCATTGTGAACCATCATTCACATTATGCGTCCACTCAGCAGTACAGAAAAGAAAAGTGTTGGTGCAGAAGAGGAAAGAACCTGTGCGTTTGTTTTAATGTAAAAGCAGCAGGGCGGTTAAGAGAGGCAGAGATGAGGTCAGCATCAAGGATTACGCTCAGAACGAATACAAATCTTTACCCATTGTGACTTCTTATTCCCCGCTCTTTGTTCTGGCCTAACTGGATTGGGGGAAGAAGAAAAAAAAAAAGAAAAAAAAAAGCACCTCACGGTTGCTAGCTTGGCAATGAAAAATTGATCACACAATCTTCTCTGTGCTTCATATCATCGTCTCCTCCACCAGCAAATAGAGGTTAACCAGGCACACAAAAATAAACCTAAAGTGCTTGATCAAAACCACAACTTTGCAAGTTCTCTTCCCTCCTGCCACTTTGATGTTTCAAAGACCAGACACAGTAGTTGTATCTATATCGCGTGATGTCACTGCACGGCTTTGGCTCAACATTTTCAAGTTATAAACGATACGCTGGAGAGCAAATGCGACATGATGACTTCTTGTATTAGCGCTGTACTCACACATGCACAGCGGGAACATCTAATGAGCATAGAAAGCAATGTTAGAGAAGACAAGTGGCCGACACAGGTGACCCAAAACTGGATATAATGCCAGAAAGCACACACACACACACACACACACACACACACACACACACACAAACAAAGCTAGTACTGCAGATAGACTCAGACATTCAGCCGATTTGATAAAGAGGCGAGACATTTTACAGGAAGACATTAATAATGGCACAGCGGGGACTTCTATCCACTTCTATTTCACCTACATGGAGATGAGTTCCACTATAGCTGGAAGGACGCAAAGTAAAAAAGATGCTCCTTACTGGCTCCTTATTGAGTACTATTGGAGTCAAAAGGGGGTAAATTGACTAAGTAGGTCGAGGCAAAATGCATGCAGGGAAAATATGCAAAATTCAAAGTGATATAGGCCACATGGGTCTGAGGATGCTGCTTTCATAATTGCTTTCTCTTGATGTTTCTCTCCTCGTTTCAACATTTGCTGTGACATGCAATGTGATGGAGAATAGCTTCCCAGTGATGCAAATGATGTTTATGGCTCGTCGCTCCCCCACTGAGACTAAAATCTGAGAATGGTTCCTTCCACATTAACGCAAACAGCCACTGCTCTGTCGCTGGCGGAGTCCATGCACAGATGGCTCAAAATCACGGGAGCGTGCGGCTGCAGTACTTACCACGTTCACTGGACAGGGTGGTATCTGTCAGCGAGAGAGAAAGAGAGGGAAGAAAAAGGGCAGGGGAAAAGAGAGAGGAGACGATGATTAGAACATAATAGGTTTCAGTAAAAGTGGCATTGCAAAGTCACCGTTAAACAAGAGAACAAAACAGATCAATTTCTCAGGATTAATGGAAAGTCACAGGCAATAGCCGGACAGTGACATATACAGAACGTAAGGCTACTATTGGAGAAAATTTGCTGTCACAACTGCGTAGTCTCTCACATTTGTCTCTGTCTATTATCCAGGCGGCACCATTTACCCAGAATACAGTTTGTTTTCTTTCTTATACCTCTTGTCATTGCCTCAAGCAGTGGGATTCATCATTATCTTCAAATGCTTGTTGTGATGTTTATGTTGTTCTTGTGTTCACTCAATGAAACACAGGGAAATTACAGAACACTGAATATTCACATTACACACATTTACGCAATGTCATTGTGGGCAATGTTTATTCAGACGCTGGCACCTGGTGACAGATAGACTAGAAACAGCCATGGAGTCTCCCGTTGTTTTTTCTCACAGTTGTCTCCCCTCCTGGTGTCCTCAAGCAGGGTTTCTTAGTGAGATTTGATCGCCAAAGCTCAAATTTGCATTCCTGGCTTACAATTTTAATTTGGAGAGCCTTAAAGCTGAATATTCTGAGATACAACTGGTTTCTTCATTCCAGCTTTAAGGACATCTCACACACAATGACTAATATTATCTATCTATACAAAGAATAAAAAGAAAGAAACAAGAATGGGAGAACAGTAAAAGTTGCAGCTTTTGGAAAGACAAGGCGCAACTTTTACAGCAACCTTCATTAACCATTCATCAACCCGTTAGAGAATACATATTTTTCCCCTCAATCAAAAATGCACGGACCAGCCTAAAGGCCTTTATTACAAAAGCCTAAGGTAGATCTATGTTGTCACATCTCCCTAAAGGATCATTTGAAATCAAATGTGAACCTCCCCCAGTGCAAAAAACAAAAATGCCCAGACAACATACTTCCTATAATGATGGCGCCATATTAAACAGTAGGACACAACATACGGTACAGGGCTCACATCCTAAATGTAATCACCTCTTGAAACCTGCCAGGATGCATTTTTCACACTTAGTCTAAACCAGCTGTTGAATGCAGCTGTTATTTAATGTCTTCCAAAGTACAATTTATTGCAATTTGTTCCCATTTTTTAACATGAAACCTTGAAATGATGTACAAAGCTGTAATGTATACAGCTTAAGCATATGAGATAAAATATTTTCTTCTGGTCCTTCACTCCATTAGTAATTTACAAGGAATGAGGTCTGGAAAGTATGAGAGCCTATAGGTTTGTTCAACTGCTGAATATACTTGGAGCTGTCCGGCAGTAGTGTGTCTGCTAAATTATTAAAACACGAAACACACTGATGAAGTTACAAGGATTTCTCGTGTGTGTGTGTGTGTTTTTTTTTTAAATGTATGTATTTTTGTGTGTTTTCAGTGAGACTGTAACACTAACATGTTAGCTTTGGTTTTGCTTCATATGATCACAATACACAGATGCCAATGGGCTGTGCTTTCTTCCTCTTTCACATCTCTCCATAAATCCATTCAAGTCCATCTAAAATCTCTGCAACTTTTTGACATGTTTACAAAAAAAGAAGAAAAAAACCACATCAATATCTAAATGAGAGCTTTGCTTGTAGACGGTCTGACTGTCTCCATTCCCTTTCTCCATGTATAAAGGCACCCTACTCCATCCCAACAGAACTTCGCTTCGCACATGTTCAATTATTCATCTCCCTCTGTCAAGAATTCAGCCTTGCTAGCACTTGCCAGTATCCCCCACAAATTGGCAGGCAGTCTCATATTTGGCATATGGTGCAGAGCAGTGCTGCTTTTCCTTCCGTCTTCAGTTGGCCTGCTAGCACTCCCTAGGAGCAGAGTAATACACACTGGCGTACACACACGTGTACAGTCACAATGATGCACCGTGTCTGTCAGTTTTGTGAGACAACCTGCCCCACTGTGCTGTTGGGGATTTGCCCACAACGTCTTTGCAACAGGTTTCAAGGTTTTCAGCAAAAGTACAACGGCAACGATTTCTTCCTGGAGACTTCAACATGCATTCCATTCGCGGCTCCGCAAAACTACACAACTGTTCTCACTCGATCGCTTTACAGACTGAAGCTGAGAACGCCAGATTGCTGAGATCGCCAAACTGTGCATTTCAATAACGCAACAGTTAATTGTTGGTCGGGAAGATGTTAATCAACCATGTTTGCAACAAGTTTTCCCTGAGAAGAGTATCATAGCCGGGCAGATTAGCTCAAAACACTTGGCAGAATTGAATACCTAGGTGTGTTTTGTGTAGGACTTTTCCAACAACGGCTCAGTATCTCACAGTGCAAAACAATCATTTTGGCTGAATTCCAGAATAAGTTTATGAAATGTCACCGTGCTTGGAGAGAACAGAGCCTCTCTTTCAACTAACACCTGCGCCTATTCTATCAAGAAAAAAAAAAAACGCATTATTAGTAAGATTTCAACAGTACTTTACAACCTGCTTAGATTGTGCATCTACTGTAACTGGTTATGTGCACACTACCTTGTATACTAGCACCATGTTATTCACAGCAAAATGAAAACTATATACGAGTTTTACCTTGTGTGATTGCGACAGATCGATTCATGTTGTCTTCTTTTGTCACTTGTTAGCAATTAAATATAGACCATCTCAATAGAAAATATAAAGTCATTTGTAGTATGGACTGAAAAATAGAGTCACGTTCACAATCTAAAATAAGTTCTTTGTTTTTCTTATCTCCAATAGCTTGAACGTACACTGCCTGAAGGCTGTGTCTAGCTAAGCTGATGCGCCAAATGTTGTGACGATAATTTAGACATGCCAACACGGTTTTAAATTTTTTGTCCTTTGTTAAATGCCAGTAGTTAGGCACTGACTAAATGGTAAATAAATACCAGGAAAAGACTATTTTTCTACTAGGGCTCTTTTTTTGATTTCAAAAACAGAAATACAGCAGCAGCACGGTGCATATGCGTTCGTTCACAGTGACGATCTTGTGCTGTGTCAAATTTGCCCTCCAGCAAATTAATTCAAATATGTCACTAACACATTGCTCTGCCTGTATTCTTTTCTGCGTTTCTACGGGGTTTTTTTGGGTGTTTTTTTTAACTTATGCAACACATTTGACCTAGCTCTTTATGAATCTCACTGCGGCTGTGAAAAGAATTCATCAAAGCAAGCGATAATGCAAACTCCCACATATTACAAAAACTCACCCAAAAGGTCAGAGTTACACATTCCCTTTATCAGCGACATAAAGAAAACATTTTGAAGCCGCACAAAAAAAAGAAAAAAATCTAATTACACTGGCATTGCCTGTTTGATAACCTCTCCGCACTAGTCTGCAAAAATTTTGTTTTTAAGGTTAGCATGTGTGATGCTTTTTCTGTGGAAAAAATGGCTTTAATTCTCAGGTACACTGATCAGTCTAAAAGAATGAAGACGACAGGTTAATTACCTTATGTTTAGAGTTACAAAAAGCACGGCTGTAAGCCTTAAAAAAATGCAACGACATGCTTAAAGGCAGTCATCGGGTTCACAGCATCTCAATGTGTCAAATCACACACACACATACACAGACACCCTTCCACCTTCTATATGACTGACTGTGAATGGATGCAAGCATAACTGTTTGCATGCAGATGCATCCTTATGCCAAATCTTCTTGTTGCCCTTGTGATGACTAATAACCGGAGAGCAATTGCAGCTAATAAATAATACATTTAAGAGTCTAATCAAATTCAACAAATGAATATGTCTAGAAAACTATTAATCAGAGTGCAAACGTGTATTTACAAATATAACACTGGCACAAACAATCAATTATTCATAAAGTGAATGCTGCATAAGTGGGCTTCTTCCCGGGTGAGATGCTGCCATAATTGGAGTGGGACTACAGGAGTGCTGGATGTGTGCGCGCGTCTTTATGTGTGTACATGCAGGAGCATGTGTGCTAATGTGTATCAGCAAGTTAACACACAAACACACACTCAAACACTTCTCCCCATGCGCCAAAGTTCCCCCAAACACGACAAGAGCAGGCAGAGTCGGCTCATTAATGCCTAATGAGTTGTCTGATTAGTGCTGAATATAAAAGCCTTATTGTCAAGCACTGTATGTTTATTTTGATTAATTATTGTACTGAAGTGACTGAATGGAAGCATAACGACATGGAGCATTAACATTTTGTGGTAATAGGGCCTTTGTGGAGACTGTAGCTGTATTTTCAACTCTCAGTGCAGCGCATAAAGCATTGCTACCACCTAAAGAGGTTTTATTGTAAATTAACAGATATATAGGGTTATATTACATTCACTACAATTCACCATTAAACTCCTGCCAGCAGATACTTATCCCCGGTAATAGCCAGCAGCTTGTCTCCACACAGGTGGTTACACAAGAAAGGGTAAGTCTTCGTACGTGTTTGTTTGTGATTCTTCTCTCGTTTGTTCTCACAATAATGAGAAAATGTTCATAATAAATCAACGCGGATTTAGAGAAGCTGTGCAAAACTCTTGCTTCGCTGGATGTGTGTGGCTGTTGACAGAGATTAGTATTAAAGTATCCTTGACAGCCAAGGGTATTGTAAGCAGCACCAATCAATAATTTCAACTAGGAATCAAATGAGTATGTGTAATAGTCAAGGAGTCCTTTATAGCAACCAGCACACAGGGAATCATTACCTGACTCTGCTCTGTCCCTTAATAGTCTCGCATCTGGCTGTATGCCCTCCAACGTTCTTGCTTTGATGCACTGTCACCACACTTGAGCATCATTTTGGCAGCTGTTTTCGGCAAAACTGCTCTAATAATGGGGCTACCTGCCTAATACACAGACAAGGAAAATTAGCTAATAGGAAACACTTGATGATATCAAACAAATGCTAATGTGGGTCTGTCTGTTAAACACGTAAGCGACCATTTGCTAACATGTTTGCTCTATTAGCTTTTCAGGTCATAATGCTTTATGTCAGGGTTTAAAGATTGAAGCACTTTTGGCAAACTTCTTGTAGAGCAAAAATGACTTTTTCACGTTTTCATGTATCTTTCATGTATCTTTGGGTTTTTGTGGGTTGTTGATTACTATTGCTTTGAGAAGTGATTCATGTTCAAGCTCAGTTTTATTTGTAGTCTTTTGCTTCAGATGGTGTTAGCTCTCTTCCATTGTGTCCAAGTCTCATTTTTGTTGTGTCCATCAGTCTGGTGTTACACCCCCCCACCCCACCCCCAGGCCTAGGGGAAACCAGGCGTAACACAACAAAAATGACTCCCCCCTTCGTGCTCCCAAGGAAGGACCAATGCCACCCTCAAATTTGCAGTTTCACAACAACTGATTATTTTATTTATCTTTGAAGGTAGGAAACGTCAGGGTGGGCACGGTCAAAGCAACAAACAAAACATTCTAGAAACATCCTAGAAAGGAAACACAGCTAACTCCATACCGATAGCTTTACTGGTGGTATGGCTATCTGTATTTTTGTCTTTCTTGTTCCACTGTTTAGTTTTGTCAAGTTAATCTTGTCTCCCTATTCAGTTGTGTTTCTCTTCCTGTTTTACTTTGGTGATTGTCTTGTGTTTAGTGCAACTTCCTCTCAAGTCTTTATATTTGTTTCCCTCAGCTGTGTTCCCACCTGTTTCCTCTCTCCTTGTTACATTGTATTACTTTGTCACATATTCCCTCAGAGTTGTCTGTTTCCTTGTTCCATGTTTCCCCAGAGATTCCAAGTTTTTGAATTGTTTGCTCCTGATCAGCTACCTTTTGTACAGTTCAGCATTAAAGCCGCCCTTTAAGTTTATGTTCTGTCTCCCCCAGGCCTGAATTTGAATCCTGCCACACAGCCATAGTTTGACAATATCATGTCGTCCATGATTTTTATGTGAATTTTTATGTGAAATTGAAGTGTCATCTTGTCATATCAATGATACAGCGATGCTTCACATCTAGCTCCCCTACTGCACAACAATAAGGCAAGCCCTGGCATGTCTGAGAGTGAGAGCCACATTTCAGCCTACAATAATGTTTTCATAAAAAGTAAGCTACTCCAACAACCTCTAACACAAACACAATACTTTGTAAAATATGCAAGAAAATTGTTCCCACTAGAGATGAAAACAGCAAATTCGTTTCACCAATTGAAGCAAAAATGCACCATCAAGCACAACCAGGCTCACTGAGCATCGCTGGCTACACTCCATATGAACAGAAAAGCAAACGGTGGATTGAAATAACTGATGTGGTTACATGGTGGAAAGGAAGTAGTTGAAGCAACTTGTTAAAATACTCAACCCAAGACACACTATGCCCCACTCTATCGTTTAATAGTTGACGTATTTGCCCCGTATACAAATTCCCTTTGGATCGAGAATGGGTGAAGACATAGATAAGCTATGACAGTCAACCTTTGTTGGTTAGGTCTGTAAACATTTCTTTAATGAAAGCAGTGCAACGGGCAGTTAAATTAACAAATTGAATAAAATGTTTAATTCTTCACCTGTAAATTTTACTTATAGAAGTCTTTATACAACTATAAGTTTTATAAAATTATACTTTTATAAAACTTGTAATGAAAAGGCAAGAAAGGCTCATATTTAAAATAGAGGTGACAACTGTAACAAAAGAAAATCTAGTTTTTGAAGGTGTAAGTGTGTGTAACGAGTCATGACTCCCTGTGGTTTATCAAAAAAAACACAAATGCTGATAGTTCAGCCTGATGTCACAGATTAGCAGAATGTTTGCTGAGTGCTATTGTTTGTGAATCAAGCTTACGAAAGCTCTCGGGGCTTTGGTGACAACGTGTTTTGCAGACTGGCAATAAATCTGTATGTATGGCTTCAGGAGATGGGATGATTAATAAGTCTGGAACAACCAAGAGAGTTACTTTTTCTCTTGACTCTAAACTAAACTTAGAGTGCCGTCACCAGGTGTGACCGCACTCTTTCAGTTACAATAAGAAAGAATGAATGTTAAGGATTAGTGTTGTTCACTTGCATTCAACAAATAGAACATAGGGAAAAAAAAGGTTTTCAATTGAAGTAGTATTTTTTTCTCCGTATTGGATCTAATGCAGCACTCCTAAGAACTATTTTTACTGATCCACTGACCACATCCAGATATTAATAAATCCCAAAATGTTATTAATGGTAGAAAAATTTGTGTCTGCTTTTGAATAAGTCCTCTTTTCTCTCTCATGATCTGCCTCTTTCTCTTTCTGCTGCCCTCCTGTCCGTGAGCAGAATGCTATTGGTATTGTCAGAGGAGGGACTGTATTGCTTGGCCTGTTGCTCTGTACACATTTTAAATCAGAGGTAATGGGGCACTTCAGGAGACTGCTGTTTCACACACCCAACTGCCAATATACTGTAATCACTAAAGGCCCCTTTTCTTCAAAGATAACCATTGGTTACGTGCGCTGCACTCAAAAGTACAAAGCTGCACTGGGGATACATTGACAATAACTTAGTGAACTGACAAGCACCAGGTCTGAGTGAGATCACAACCTGTAACATACATTACGCGTCATTGCTAACTAATGTATCTGCACTAATCTTTTCTACCACATCGTCTACAATAAAAAGCTCCACATAGACTGAGAGTATTTCTATAGAGATGCCAGAATCTAAGTGTGCCAGATCAGAAGTGCCTGTCACGAGCTCGACTACTACATTCCTCATCCTCATACCTCAAACATGACAAAAGTTACGAATAATGAGGTGAGTGTATGTGCCATTAATTCATGCATGTGGAACGCTTGGGTTTAGCATGCTCTGCTATTGGCTCTGTACAGTATGATGTAAACGAGGGGTTGCACCGTAACCCAGGATAAGGTAAACAAATATGTATGTATGTCATGCAGTGATACTCCAGGAGTATAAATATAAATATATGGAACAAGAACTGAGTAAACAGTGTTATAATAAAAAATTAAAAAATATTTCATTTAAAAAAGTAACTGAAAAAGTTTAAAAAATAAAAAATAAAAAATAAAAAAGGACATCCGCAGTAGGAGTACTAACAAAATGAAACAAACATTCCTCCTTTACAAATGTTTAGCCTGTTTAGCTTTGGTGATATTTCCCACCTGGCCAGCAATCAACCTCAGAAGCCAGATGAGTCTTGTAGTGCAGAGTGCATGCAGTAATGTATGCTGCGTGCTGTTACATCCTAAATATAAAATGGATCAGGTTTGTATCAAAGGTATTTGTACATTCTTCAGCTAACAATAAACCACTTTCCCCTGGAGGATAAATGCATTAAATGGGGTGACTCAACCTTAATGTTAATGCACTGCTAGCAGCCCATTAATTGCTCTAGCCCAGTGGGTGGTTTCATTTCAGCATGTAAACATCTCCTGTGTGAGGACGTTTGGCATTTGTGGGTACACGCTGGCGTGCATTTATTTTTGACATCCAAACTGTTCATATTTGTCCATTCAAAGCCAGCCATTTCAACTTCTGCCTGATAATTAATCCAAATGAAATTGCATGTCTGATGCTCACTCATACACACTGGGCTACGGTGAATCACATTGCGCTTTGCACTGTTTTCTCCATTTCCTCGGCAGATGCAGACACAGAGGCAAAAGAAGGGGGAGTGGGTGCAGGGGTCCCTACTGTGATGAACTGGTGCTGACACAGCCAGATGTTTAGTTAATATGCAGAGCCCCAATGTGGGATGATGGGAGGAGTTGACATGCGCTTCAGGGGCTTTAGGCAGCCAAGTGCTCTTCTGTAGCCGGCTTGTATCTCTGCTGGGAGAGTGTGTGTATGCTTATCACATACAATTTGCATTTAGCTGAGTGTGTGCATTTATGTATAGCTCTGTGTTCTAATGCAAACGTTTGGCAATTCGGAACACAATAATCACTCCACGTGTGTATGCATGCTTTCCCTTTTCACAGTGGCACACTGAGCATATGTCTGAAACAAAGTCTCTTGTCACAGCTTCCTCTCAGTGAACTGTGTCAGAGCTGGAGGGCAATTGACTGCGCTCACACAGAGGCGAGCAGAGCTCGCACACAAGCACACACTGCTGTCTGAGTGTTTCCACGAGCCCGCAGAGTCTGACGCTGCTGTTTGGTGGAAACCAATGGAAGAGCCGCAAACATAATGAAGTAAGAAGCAGCACTGAAGAAGCAATCAGCCACATTTTGTTGAAGCCATCTAATTACCAAGCATCGACATCAACAGCCTGTCATCATCATCATCATTACTGATTTCCATCAGCATCATCTTTGTTGCCATTTTCCTGAAGCCTATACGGACCTCTTGTAGTAAGAACGGAGTCAGTGACACAATGACAAGCAACTGGGTGCAATGGCATTAAACGTGTTGTAAAATACAGACACACACACTTGGAGCTGAAGAAGCAGGGAAGTGCAAAGACACTCTTTCTCCCTCTCATTTTCTCTGGCTCCACTCTGTGTCTCACCGTCCTCCTCTATCGACACTAATCTAATTTCCAAGTAACCTGAATTAAATAAGCGGGTGTCATTAAGACCAGTGAAGGATGGCCGAGGGCCTGCGGAGATCAAGAGTTGGAGCTGGGGAGGATAAGAAGGTGCTTAGTTACACCTTGTAGATCCACAGAGTCTGTGAAGTTGATGAAAGGGTAAAAAAGCAGATGCAGACAACCTTTCTGCTTTTCCCCCCTTACTTCTCCCTCTTCCATTGTAATCACATGCTCTACATATTGGGAAATGAATATATTATTTAGATCCTCAACTGTTATGATGAGAGAGATAAGACAGAAATTACCCCTCTGCAGCAGCCGAGCAGTCTTTTTCCATTTTTTTTTTTAAGGTTATCACTTCTTTCTTGCCCCAAACTCATTTCCCTGAAACCCCATTTAACCATTAAGCCAACACTGCTTTCCACTCACCAAGCAACCAACCCACCTCACATACCCATCATATCCTCTGCTTTCTATTGACAACTAGCAGCTGGCAGGCACTGTGAAGTATTTCACATCCACCTAGGACTCATCCTCACAGTTATATCTGTCCAATGTGTGACTACTGGGAGGCAGCTAAAGACTGCCATCAATCCCTTAGGTGTGTTTTTGATGATCCCCACATGGGAATACTTCACTGCTAGCGTTAGCTAACCTGCCGCACTATTTTAACAATCTCCCCTGGGTCTGTTAGAGCTCTATTACAAGTCTGCTGAAGGAGCTACACAACACATTACGAGATGCGTGCCGACATGTACACACTGCTCTTTCAAAGTGCTGCTAGAGTGGATCTGAAACAGGTTGTTTGGCTTTGTCTCACAAGTATTTAGCAAAACAATAAGCACTGCAATGGACAGTTTAAAGAAGTGAGTCTGTGAGTTCAGCCTCTTTAAGGCTGTAAAGAATCTTTGCTCTTCAGAGAGAACAAAATGTGCAAGTTGTTTACTGCAAGGAGATAATGATTTAAGACATTTCTTATATTGGAATCCAGGGTCACTGCCAATTGTAACAGTGGGGCTGGCTTTGATTTTACAGTGTGAGTCATCAAGATATGGGCCCAGTTGTACTGTAGCAGGAACCACAACAAATGGTTGATTTTTAATTTAGTTTAATTGTGTTTAGTTTTATTGTGTGATGGCTGTGTGCAAGGTGTAGTGAAAAATGTTACAGGTCTGTAGCTGGCATAAAAATAGCAGCCACGCTTGAAAACAACTCTGTCCTGACCAATGACTAGGCTCCTGATTCCAAGGATTTATCGGGCAGGATAAAGTCTTGAAGTTACCTACTAAGTGGAAACTTCCAAGAAAGGTGGCTGTGAGTACTTTGGCAGGTGTTCACAGAGATCAGCCACACTGAATCCCCCTGCTGTATTGTGCTGTTAAAAAAAAGTTCTGGCTTCCACAATACCTAAGGTGTCCAGGGACAACCTTTAGAAGCAAGCACTAAAGGTTATTAGATGGGGCATATAAGGACTGGACTGGTTTTTCCAGCTCAACACACAGATTTGTCATTGCACCGAGATTTTGTTTAGTTTGGATTAAACACATTACCCATCCTTTCACCATTACCATGAAAGGATGTGCATGGTTTAAAATGAAAACGACAAAGAAAACATGATTCATCAGACCAGCAGCCCTTGCTTCTGGTTCCAGTTCAGACAGCCGTGCCTGTAGCCAATTTAAGAAGTGGACACGGGTCAGCAAGGGCACAAAACTAGCTGGCAGGAATTCGGTCCCTTACACTGATGTTTGAAGGCACATATTCTGACACGTTTTTGCATTAAGGCAACCTAAAGACTTTTAGTAATGTGTGACAGTTGCCAGAATTTCCTCCCAACATGTAACATTGAGCCTTAGGCACTCATTTGCCTTTCACCAGTTTACTGGCTGTCCTTTGTTGGACTGTTTTTGAAAGGTACTAATCAGAGTATACTGAGAAAGTGTCTAGCCAACACAACTTGACTCTTGTCAAAGTCACTCAGACAAAGTCACTCTATTCATATCTGCCCTGCTCTTATGATTGCCTGTTTATCCTGCTTTTAACACATCAGCTTCAAGAGCTGACTGCTCACACGTTGCCTAATACATTCAAAAAGTCTCAGGTACCTTACAAATGAGATAATAAATATTATTTACATTGCCCACTGATTTTATAAACTTTTGACTTGTAAGATATAGACTTGCGAGACTACCACAGCCGGTCTGTAAACCGGTCCATTAGAGGACTGGTGAGAGGATTTTGACAGGTGGAAGCTTTTTTTGAGAGAAAAAAAAAAAACAGGTGGAAAGATTGTGAACTTGCACTAACCACTCTATTTCTCATCGACCTGTGTACTCTTGTAAAAAAAATAATGGTCTCTAAACATCATGGCTTCATACTATGTAATCACTGATACCGTTCATGATTTCTCAAATCTTGTTTTGTTGTGATGATCTAAAATACCTAAGTGTGTAACTGTAAAATGCTATTGAATAGAAAGAGTAATGAGTTTATTTCTGTAGTTCTCAAAAAGCATGGAAAAAATGAATGACCACAAAATTCTGAGCTTTTGCACTTACAGGTTTCAAGCGGGTCTATAATGATTTGCTTTAGGTACACCTCACTGTTTTTGGCTAGAGTTCAAGGAAAATGGTAGCATGCAGTTAACCCTGAAAGAGTTGGGCGGGGGGGGGGGAAATAAACTTGCTTCTGGAAAGCGAGACAGTGGGAAGGTCAACCAGAGCACTTAGATAAGTGAAAGCACTAAGTGGACAGAGAACGCATTTCAAACCCCTCTTGTAAAGGACTAAGGTAGCACTTAAGGGTATTTGCTTTTTAGCACTTTCTGTGGCTTCCCCACCTGTCTCAAGTGTGTGTATGTGTGTGTGTGTGTGTGTGTGCACTTGCAGGGATGCTATATGGAACTCATTCGGATAACATCTTAACTGAATGTTTAAAGGACAAAGCTCTCTGAAAGACCCCATCACATGTACATTCTGATCCAGTCAAATATGAATATACCAACTTTTTACAAAAGAGAATAATCCTCAATCCTCTCCTTTCTCTTCCTCCATGACTGCATTATGTCCTGTAAATGTAAATGTAATGTTAGTGGCTTTCTTCTTCTGCTGTAGTGCGAGTATTAAGTTTGGGTACACAGCACTTAAGGCAGCTTGTTTTTATGGTATTTATGTTTTCAGTGTGTCCACATTCTGTCCAACTGAGTGAGATTTACAAGTTCATCCACCTCATCAGCTAACTTTTGTTTTGCTTCGGTTCACTTTTCCCTTCATAGGTTTTTCCTCAGATTGGGTGAAAGACATATTCAGCAGCCAACAGCAGGTCTGTGATGATTCTGTCCCACTGACATGTGATCACTCTTCTCATTTTTTCCCTTTCTCTTTTGTTCTCAGAGTACCTGCTCCTTTATTTACCGCTCAGTGACTCAGGCGTGTTCCATATGTGCAGTATTTGCATTTTTATATGATTGCAATTGACTTGAAAAACAAACACAATAAAAGTAAAATGCAATTATGCCCTCAACTAAAGCTCGCACAGGGGGCGGAAGGTTACATTTGTGCGTCAAGCTGTCATTTGTCTGCATTACCTCAGTGAGAGGTGCTTTTCAATAAAACCACCCTCTGTGGAGAGACGCAGGAAAGCAGTAAAATTCCATCATCTCCACAGTTTAGTCTTGTACACCGCCAATAAACAGCAATCTGATCGTTTCCAATACAACAGCAAAAACCAGCCCATTATTTTGCCACCACAGAAATACAGTTGTCATCATGCAGAGCAGAGTGACACTGCCATCCCCTCAGATAAATATCAAAAAGTCCGACTTTTTCTTTACAAATCTCTCTCACTGATGCACACCGTGTAGAACTGGTGCGCAGTTATCCCGCCCCTCTGAGAATTTTTTTGGGAAGATCTGACTTTTGCTTTTTTGTGTGTGTGTGTGCTTGGGAGGGACATCAAAGATAAAAAGCACCCAAGCGAATATGAGAAAAAGTTTGTCTGCTCCCATGTCTATTTACCTCTGCTGCTCTACATTTCAGAAATCATTGAGCAGACTGCAGCGCAGAGGCACTGCGGTGCTGCTTCAGTAGCCACAAGTGTGAAATCCTCTATTTATTCTTTAAAGTTTGAGCCACGCAAACTCATTTTGCTTTCTGTGTCTGGGAATGAATTAGCAGTTGTGCAGGGCTGTGTAATTTTTCTTCAGCTTGCTTGCTAGTTGTACTCGCGCATTTGAGCATCAACGCAGGACAAACGAAGGGAGACAAACAACAGTTCCAGCCCATCTAATAACACAGGGGCTTATCAGCCGCCTCTGCCTCCCCTAATTTTCATCAGTTTTGACAAGCCCATTAAATGAATCTGGGACCAAAAATAAACATGTTTGTGTTGAGCTGAAGTGACAGGCAGTGATCACACCTCCCAATGTTGTAGAGATAGCTACAACAACTTTTAATTAAAAATGCGGCCCCCGTGCACAACAGCCTGGACATGATAAACAAGACATTTGCCTCCAACACAGAAACTCGTGCAAGGATAGCAGGACAGAGTGTGATCCAACACGCAGCGCATCGCTGGTGCTGATCATTAACAAAGAAGCTGGAATATTGCGGTAGATTCATGGTGTGAGGGTTTGCAGGAAGCTTACCATAGCAACCCTTTTCTCTGATTCTGCTCTAACATCATTGAGTTTGATAATCCTACACCTTGAGTGCGTTATCTGTAAAGGACTGAATTCACAATAATCGGGTTTTCTATCTTATGCTTCAACAGTGAGTAACTTCACATTCATCATCAATTATGAAAGGCACAACTGTATCTTTTTTGCCACAATTGTGACATGTCATGTTTGAAGACTTTTAGTGTCTTATCTTAAACAGGCCCCATGGGAAACACTCTTCAAATTCAAACACAATGGACGAGCAGCCTTTAGAATCCTCGGGGGGACAGCCCCGGACAATACGGCTGCAGCAAAAGCAATGTCAGCACTCAGGTCCATTGATGGCCAACACCTATTTTTCTCAGGATGACATCTTTATCGGTGGGCATTGTCATCCGCAGGAAAAACACCCGCCTGTCAGCAGTACAAAAATCAGTTTCCATGACAACGCCGGTCTCCAAACTTCCAAGTCATTTCTGTCACGGAGGCTGACAGAAGGTGAGCTATCATTACTTTTTTTTTTCCTTCTCCATCTTGCTTGTGCTGCTTTTAGTTCGACTTATTTGCCTCCCGTTGAGTTGTCTTGTAGTATTACTGCCCCTATCACTCTTCTCAAGCTCTTTCTCCGCCTCTCTCTCATTTTCCTTTCTTTGATACCTATTTATTTCCCAAAGCCGCACCCCTGGGTTCAGATGGGAAACATAAGAGAAGAGATAAAGAGACTGAAATCCAGTTTACTGCAAGTTTCTATTTTTCCAAAGACATGAAGCAGGATCACGACTTTAGATTTTGCCTCTGTGTTCGCGCAGTCTGTAATGAATACAGTAGTTGTTATGCAAACGCTCTCTTCTGCACTGTACTGGACATCCTCTGGACTCCCTGAGATGTTTTGGAGAGGTCCATAACATCATTTCTCTTCATCTGTTTGCCAGGGGTCCCTCCTACTCACCAAAGAAAAACAAAATACCTGGAAAGAAAAAAGTTTCAGTGCAAAAAAGATATGAAAAAGAGGGTGACATTGGGAGGCGGGGTGGAGCAGGAAGGGAGTTGAAGATCCTTAGGCAAATATTCTGTTTTTTTTTCTCTATCCTTATTTGCCCTGCTCTGAGCAAATGTCAAGCTTTGCTGGGAGCTGGCAGGAACAGCTTATTATAAAAATTTGAACCTGAAGCATCTTGCCTCTTCTGTGTCAAAATGCACTAGAAGCAAAATATAGGGAATAAGCTGGTGTCTTGATATGCGTCCAGAGCCATAAGCGCAGTTGAGTTTTTGCCACATCAGTCCACATGACTGTGAGCAGAGTAGAGGCTGTTGTCCAGTACCAAAACCTGCAATTACATTTACTTGTGTCTTGTAGGATGAAATGAATCATTACCACTGCAGCATGGAAGAACACAATCTGGCCTACTCCCAGCTATCCCCCTATGGGGACTGATTTGTGATCGCATCTGAAGATAGACTGTGCATTCAATCAACAATGCAGCTTTCAGCTTTCAAGCCACCCTGCTGAAAGGCTTGAGGTATACAAGAGATCAATAGAGATAAATTAATTACCATGCTGCCAAATGGGAAGTCTGTGTGGCCTGAGTTTCTATAGAAACACAAAACTACATGGCAGGCCACACTGAGCAACTGATTTTGAGGTTTATATGTGAACCGTTGCTACAAAAGAGGTCCCGGAGTTGCCCGTGGCGTGCCCTGATGATTTGCTGAACCAATGACATTAACAAATACCCACTGGTTTGATGCAGATGAGCAGCTGTTTCCATGGGAGACACACATGAAGTTTTTCTGCAGCTTGTATACTGCAGTTGGTCGACTGAGATAATGCCTGCATGCCAGAGAGCTTTGTGTCCCACTGATGTGAGTTCAGCCCATACAGATTCATGACGTGAAAACCATTATGACGAAAAGTGTACGAAAAAGAAGAGAACAACAGGCAGACACAGTGAGCTCCTCTAGCACTTATTGCAACCACCCACTCCCCTTTAGCTTGGACCAAAGTGAGTCCGCAGCAGGGCCGGACTGCAAGCGTATTTCCTCCTGGCACGCTCATCTATAAAGAGCAGCAATATGCCGGCTGCCCAGCCTGCCTGGGGGCTACATTTGCTACAACACTAATATCATAGAAGCAACCAATGAATTCCTAAAGAGTACAATCAGGGGGGAAACAACCCTTGCCACTGACATCACCCTGGCACTTGCCTCCCTTCCTGCTTCTTACACAAGCAATATTCCAAGTTGTTGTTTTGCTTCCATCAAATTTTCCATTAAAAGTGACATTTCATCTAAATCAAGCCCTTGGGGTGGGAACCCAGACAAAAACTAAAGGAGGTGAAGGATGGGGGAATTCTCAAGTACAGTTACACGCACAGCAGTTGTGTGCACACAGCCTGGTGTGTATACCTCCAGCACCTGACTGACTCCATAATCATGGGGAGTGCTATTATTTCTAGCCATCAGAGCAACATCAAAGCAATTACATGTGTCTCTGCATTCAGTGTGGTTATTAAAGCAAACAGCACAGTCATTTATCTGAGATGTGTAAACATCCCAGCTTTCTCTCCCTCTCTGGATCCTCATATGCTACTGGCTTCACACCACTGAATAAACTGCACAACTGTCCTAAAGCAAGGTGGGTGTATGTGTGTTTATGAGGGGGGTGGGGGGGGGGGTACTGAGTTACTTCAATGAGGCTCACAAGACATTTGAAATAGCTTCCAGTCTGCACTCCGTGCATATGAATCATTGTTCAGTTGTCACATTGCCAGTGGAGCAAGAGACTGAAAGAGACACCAAAGAAGAGAGGAAATGAGTGTAGGCAAGGAGGTACGGGAATAGAATGAGTAACTGCTCTTGACCAAACACTCTACTTCTAGGAGGACTGAGTCTGGGAAATATTAGTTCCCTCAGGCACTGGTTTGCACAGTTCACTGGGACTTATCGAGGTCTGGGGTCTTTTGACAGTCAAGAACACCCTGGACTCCCTTGAAGACTTCACCACAGTTTCTACCAGAAATGAAAAACTCAAGACATGATATCAATAGTATATGGATAGCCACACACTTCAAAAAAGTCAAAGCCAGTCTGGCCTTGAAGTGTAGTAGCTGCAAGTGTCAGCTTGTGCCAGTTCTTAACATTTGGTGAGACCCTGCAATATATAAACAACTGATGAAATAGGCAAGAAAAGTGGTCACTGCACTCTCCAGGTAAAGAAATATTATCCTAACAAATGTAGCTTTGTGGCAATCAGTTTGACTCATTTGTGTCTATCATCGCACATGCATTTCTTCTCAAGGTCTGCCTGTCAGGAATGTGCCACAGCATGCGCTGGACAAGAGCAATGTGAACACACTGTGGATTTATCACTGGTAGGCTTACATTTGCACGTACATTCACATATTTGGACACTGTGTGGTCTGAAATTCCTTAAAAAACAAATTTTTGACCCATGTCAGGAAAATGAAGCGTTCAAGGGACACAATTACATTCTATTCAGATGGGAAAACAGCAATTGAAAACCACTGAGTGTTGTCTAAATCTGTTTTGGTCCCTAAATCTGCATGGCTCTTCTGATGTTTGCAATATTTGTAGGTGGATAAAGTGAAATACGGGCTTAACTTGACCTTTTTCTGGGAAACAAAAGCTCGTTGGAACTTGAAACTGGGTTATGGCAGACATAAGATTCAACCAAGAGTTAAAAAGTGTCCAATAAAAGTGAAATAATGTGCTGAAAACCACTTTACTGCACCATAAAGCTGATTTAGGTGATAAATTTCCCTGATTCTCATCAGTGCAAAGGATATCCGTCACATACGTTTACTGGCCACTTTATTAGGTATACCTATTCAACTGCTCATTTATACAAATGTTTACTCAACCATTCAACTGACAGTATGTTATTGCATTTAGGCATGACACGGTTAAGGCGACCTGCTGAAGTTAAAACAGAGCATCAGAATGAGTACTTTTTTAAGGGACATTAAGTGACTTTAAACATTTCACAAATGGCTGATCTGCTGGGATTTTCCCCACAACCATCTGTAGGGTTTATCGAGAATAGTTAGAAAAAGAGAAAATTTCCAATGAGCGGAAATTCTCTGGGAGAAAATGTCTTGTTGATACCAGAGGTTAGAGGACAATTCTCAGTGTACGGTCAGAATTTGGTGTAAACAACATAAAAGCATGAAAGTCATCCTGTCTTGGTTCAATAGTTCAGACTGCTTGTGGTGTAATAGTGTGGGGGATATTATCTAGCTACATTTCAGGACCCTTAGTACCATTTGAGCATTTTTTTTTTTTTTTTTAAACACCACAGTCTACCTGTGTATTGCTGCTGACCGTCTCCATTCCTTTATGACCACAGTGTACCCATCTTCTGATGTCTGCTGCCAGCAAGATGATGTGTGCTATCATAAAGCTCAGACCATCTCAGACTGGTTCCTTGAACACACTGTAAAATCTAATTAGTTCCCAGAGCTTAAAAACATTATGCAAACTCATTGCCTTAAACAAAAAGGAAGTAAAGCTTACTTAAAACAATTAAGTTAGGCAACTTATTCATTATGGGTACACTGTACAATCCAATTAGTTCCCAGAACTCATTGCCTCAAAAAAAAAAAAAAAAAAAAAAAAAAAATCTAAGCAAAGCGTACTTAAGATGACCAAGTTATCTTCGGTTTCCCAGTCCAGGCATTACTGCCTGAATGACTGTCATGGATTTAGGTGATCCAAATGTAAGTGTGTGATGAAAGTCTTTAGCATTGTCCCAACTGATGCAGTGTTGGAGATGCAATGGCCTGCATGTGACATTCTTCACTGAACAAATCATCTGTGACGGAGGACTCGTTTCTCCTGGTGTCCTGAAAGGAAACAATCATATTCTTTAAAACACAAAGTTGTAATCAAGCTACACTATTACACTGTTGCCAAAAAATACTATAAATGTGATAAAAACAATTATGTCACCCACCCATCCATTTTCTTCCACCTATCCGCAACCAAGTCGCAGTGGCAGCAACCTAAGAGAGAATCCCAGACTCCCTCTCCCCGGCCACCCCCTCCTGCTTATCCAAAGGAACTCCAGCATGTCCAGGCTCTGCTCCGGGGCCTCCTCCACAAGGGACATGCCTAAACCACCTTAACTTGCTCCTTTTGATGTGAAGGAGTAGCAGCTCTACTATGAGCCCCTCTTGAATGACTGAATTTCTCACCCTCTCTCTAAGGGAGAGGCCAGCCACCCTTCGGAGAAAGCTCATTTTTGGCGCTTGTATTTGCAATCTCGTTCTTTCAATCACTATTTATGACTTAGGTCCATAGGCAAGGCTACGGATGTAGATCCACCAGTATATTGACATCTTCACTTTTACTCAGCTCCCTCTTCACCATGACGAATTGGTACAGCGTCCACATGACTCCAGCTGAGGCTCCAATCTATCTGTCAATTTCTCGTTCCCCTCTCAGTTCACTCCTGTCCATGATCCTAAGATATCGAAACTCCTCCACTTGGGGCAGCAACTCATTCCTGACACAGAGTGGGCACTCCACCCTTTTCAGGTTGAGGACCATGGTCGCAGATTTGAAGGTGCTGATTCTCATTCCCGCCACTTCACACTTGGCTGTGAACTGCTCCATTGAGAGATTGAGGCCACCACATGATGGCAAACCAAGCGCAATAGGACTCCTCCTTCAGCTTGATGCCTCTTTTCAGGCCTTACCACCACAACAGGCACCAACCACCTTGCGACCAGAGTTCCTTGCAGCAGCCTCAATTATGGAGGTGTAAAATATTGTCCATTCTGACTCAATGTCCCCCGCAACTCTCAGAATGCTGTCGAACTGGGAGTCAGATTTCTTGAACTAGGGCCTCTACCAGGGGTCCCCAATGCACCCTATACGTCTGGGTGTGCCAGGTCCGTCTGGCATCCTCCCCCAGCACCTGATCCAACTCACCACAATGTCGTGATCAGATGATAGCTCAGCTCCTTTCTTCATCCAAGTGTGCAGAACATAGAGCCACAGAGAGCCCAGGCTTTTTAATGAGGTCAGTATCCCTCAACTTCACGCACCAACTCTTTTAAGAAATGTAGACCAAATTATTGTTGTTTGTATATACTTATACAGCATGTCCTTTAGAATTTCCTGGAGTCTACACCAAGCCCTACTTCCTTTGAGGACAACAGCATAGTGCAGTCTAATAACAGAAGACAGGAAAAGATCAGTAAAGAAACACTTTCCCCAAGCCAAAGTAGAAATCAAACGAGAATTAAAACAGGTTGGTCTAAAGTATGATTAAACTTCCGCATGATTAATATAAATGGCACTGAAGATTACTAATATATTGGAAAACCAAAATAGTTACCACTCAGTTGACATCTTTCTGTCCAACAGCTCCTTTTTCTAGACTTGCAAGAATTTGATGTAATGTGGGGAGTGATGGTAGAAAGCCCCAAAGAAATCTCAAAGAAACAGTCTAATGACAATTCTATAAACTCAGAAAATCTCTGAAAAAGTAAAAGACAAGGAGACAGAAAATGAACAGCTAATTATTTAGTAGCTGATTTGATTTTTAATGGCTGTGCAATCACTATAGCTTAATACTTAGAAAGTCAATGTACATCTCATACAACCAAATTAGACTAACGTATACAGTACTTATGAATAAAAATAAATAAAATAAATAATAAAAATATTTCCAATGATTCAATGTGGACTTCAACCTGTTTTTTTTAGAAGGTTAAATTACTTTATTTCCAGCTAAAACAACCTAGATTTTAAACACTTAAAATGCCACTAATCTTATTTAAGGATTTTTGTTTTAATTTGGCTTTGACTTTCACAACAAAACTTGTATCAAAGTACAATTTTTAATAAAATAAATAATAATATGACTACTATTATTTAAAATGCATTGAAATAGAAATGTTGGTTGGTTAAGTGTGAAAACAGCTTGCTTATGTTGCTAAAAAAATGGCTAGATTTGACATTAACAGATGCCACAGATGTTCAAAATCAGCCACAACAGTACCAACCAACAACAGTAAATTTCACTGAAAAGTTTTTTTTAAAGCATTGGTGATAAGAAAGCTAGGCTAACACTAGCTAGCTAGCAAGCTCACAAATCTGGTGTTAAACCGAAGAAGGCACAAAAACAGTTTGCATAAGAGTAAACAATTTACTCACCAAATCAGCGTGCCATGCCAACAATAACCACTTTAGCTGAAGCTTCTCCAACTGCAGCCAAGTTTGCTCAAACTATTCCAGAAAGACCAGTACTAGAGGCAGGCAGATCGATCCAAATAACGATAGTATCGATAAAAACTCAGGTATTGGTATTGTTTCGATACTAGTGTGGGTCGATACTTTGTTTCCAACAGTGACTATAGAAAACTTTCTTTTGGTTTCTGTCTTCCAAGTTCACTATGTAGCACACTGAATTGTGTGAAATAACAGTTTAATTTTCTTTTTTTGTAAAATGAAAAAATATACCTCAAACATCGGTTATGAAAATGATGACTGTCATGTCTGTTTTATTTACAGCCCACTGCACATTTAAACAACATACCTGGTGACAGAGACAGACAGACATTTAAATTTCAGGTCCCCAAAAAAAAAGCAAAAAACAGTTTCACAATGCTGAAAGCTGTGTTTTTTTTATTGTGTTAACGCATTATTGTAGCATCACAGTGATTGAGTGATCATTAAAATGTGCTCAGAATTTGAAAGCCTATGATGATTCATGTAATAAGTCACGATACACTGCTCCTACTTTAGGTGCATGTATAGGTTAAAAACATCAGTATCAGTATTGGCATCTGCAATACTGGCCCTAATTTTTTTTTTTTTTAAATCTAATTAATAATAATTAATGGTGTAATAATAACTGATTAACTAATTAATAATTTTAGTTGTACCCATATGCACAGCTGGGTGATTTATTGGTGTGTTTTATAGAGATGATATACAAAATTCCAAACAGTAATATAATCTGTAAGATAATGAAGTAAAATATAAAACATAGTGAAGCAGAAATACAGAGAGGCACAAACGGGAGCCAAAAGCTCAGGTAATGCAAGCTACTTGTGAGTTGTAAACTCCTTAAGTACAGAATAGAGTAAATGTACTTAATTACATTCCCACACTGAAAAGCCAAATTTCCAGCTTACTTAGTTTTTCTATTTTAAGCCGACTCTAATAATCAGCTTTTTGAACAAAAAATACTGGTAATTGCTAATAACAAGTTGATAAAAACTGAGTTCAGTCTACTTAATATTCTTTATTAAGCACAAAATTAGGTTTTACAGTGCATCCAAATGGGTTCACTGTCCTCAGACGGCCTCAGCAGTCAGCAGATCTCAATCCAACAGAGCACCTTTGGGATGCGGTGGAACGGGAGATTCTCCTCATGGATGTGCAGCCGACAAACCTGCAGCAACTGTTTGATGCTATCAAGTCAATATGCACCAGACTCTGAGGAATATTCACAGCACCCTGTTGAATCAATGCTATGAAGAACTGAGGCAGCTCTGTAGAAAAGTACTAACAATGTGTACCTGATAAAGTGGATGGTGAGTCTATATGTAGCCATTTTTGACACATAGAAATATTGATTCATGCAGTAATGCTACAAATCTGACTTTGCAGTTTCCAATTTCAGTGCAAACCATGACTCAGCCCGTGTCATTAAAATGAAATCCATTCAGATAAAAAAGCCTCACAATTTGTGTGGTTTAAGTGGTTTGTATCCTTTATGGGAGTGAATCACTGTGTTGTGCAACCATTTCTGTGACAAATACAAGAGGTGGCAGCATTATATCACTACATCCGCTTGGAACATTCTGGCTTTGTAAAACAAAGCAAACTTTGGTTTACCTCACCGCAAACTCTATATATCTCAGAAACCACATAGAGACTGTGTTAAGAACCACCGGGGCATTCGTTTACACATGTGCTGTGACCTTTATCTTCCACCTTAATGAGATTTCCATTGATTCACTTTCCCTGAGAAAATAAATCAATCAGAAACGCTATCAAAAAATTGACACAACACCAGTGAACGCATCGACGGTTACGTCTTCAATGAGTCAATTGCAGGTACTATGCAACATCACGTAAACAGCCAGGTTATTGTGTTTGCTGATGAATGGGTGTGTGTGCGTGTGCATGACTCTTTAAATGCTGTTTCCACGTGTGCTCTCCCAGGTGAGATCGTGTGCCAGAGAGGAGAGCGGAAGGGTGAACTTTTCACCTGTCATGGTCAAATTAGCCCAATCTTCGCACGGTTCATTAGAGTTTGGTTGGATTACAAGCCCGGGATGAGCAAAATCAATAGAAGTCCAAGTCATGTCAATGCTGTTTATTTATTTAAACATCTATCACAAGTGAGACTAAAGAAAGCTCACTGGGAAAAACAAATGAAAGGAAAAAAAAGAAAAAAACAAGTTAGATCTCACAAATTAAATACCAAAGGCGAGCTAATCTTGTCAGGGATATCCATACTTAGCGCTACAAGCAAACTTAGAGGCAGAAGAGGTTAAGAGTGGAGAGGCTCTCTAATGCCCCTTTATTAATTAAAGGATGTGGCAGCACATTCACCCGTGACAGCGACTATGAAATGAAATGCTCCTCATCAGTTGCATCACCTCCTGTCAGCGCACATGTACACTTTTGCTCATCTTTCTATATTTCACACTCCAAATGCATGTGGCATGTGTAAGTGAATCCACAAGGAAGCCCTGATGCATCACAGTCTCTGACTTTGTGTGTGGGCGTGTGTGTGTGTGCGTGTGTGTGTGTTTGTGTTAGGGTGTGTATGAGTGCCTGATTAGGCAAACAAAAGAATGTTTTGGAAGGCAAACGAGTGGGAGCTCAGCAATTAGATGTTTCAATTCCACTGATTGGGGATGACAGGGGCAACACACTGCGTTGAGCCTAACACAGTAAGATACACACATGCTCATACACACACGGGCTCTCTCACACACAGCAGAGAATACTTTGCTTCATTTACTGCAATCCCAAATTGGATCTGATAAGCAATTAATGGTGTAATTGGCCGTTGGAGAGGTTGTCTTCTCCCTGAAGCCTAGCTGGTTCCAATGGGTGGTCGAGCGGAGAGGGAAGGATGCGTTACTGATATGGCTGGGTCAATACGAAAAGAAATTTGCAACTTGTTAGCAAGCAGAGAAGAATAATGGCACATCTAATAATTGTCAGCTGAGCTAACCAAGAATTTAAACTGCAAACAGAAAGAAAGACATCTAATGTTCTGGATTTTTTGTATTCTTCATAAAAGTCTGTTTAAGGTTTTAATAAATTTGGCCAATATAAAATACCATAATACGTGTAATGTTGGCTAAGTTAAACAAGCAATGCACTGACTGCATTAACAATACATCAATAAAAGGAAAGATAACAATCATAGTTGTTATCTGTTTGTGTACTGGTTCAGCAGTCTTATAGATGCATATTAGAACACTTGCACTGCTGGATAATATGTTGCCTAGCTAATACACAATTTGGGTGTAGAAACTGAATTATGTGCTCTTAAATCATGAACACACTCATGGTGCAGGAGTGTAGGAGATGCATGCATTCTGCTGGCGTGTTATTATTAAGCTGCTTCCCAGAGGAGATTCACATCAAAACCTTTTACACAGATGGAGATACTCATGAATTCAAGCAGCTCTCTTTGTGTCTGCTTATGCTGTCTGCTAGAAGAAATAACTGACACCTGCTATATTACTGGGAAATGTATATAATAACATATAATATGGTGTATAATTTTATTGGAAAACAAAACCCGTTATTAAATATATGCAAATGACAATTCCAGGCCAACATATTATATGATCAGACTATAAGTCAACAAGTGTATACAAAGGCTTAATTTTCACACACTACAGCAAGATAATAAAGCTGGTGTTATTTGAAAATTGTTCTTTAGAGCCACAAATGGCATTAAAAACTCGAATAATCTGTGTTTTATTCCACAGCGCTCAATTCCCAGGACTGTCTGTGACAGAGGTAATTCCTTGAGCAGATGTAAGGGTTTAAAATTGTCACATAAAAGTGACACATTTTAACTCAGAATGCCGAAACAGGAGTAAATAGCGAATTTGATGAGGACTATTTTCAGCTGGGGATTAATACAGCTGGTGTAATAAACGGTAGGAAAATGGTGTGTAATGTGGATTTATTTTTATTTTTTTAAAGAAAAACTACAATGCCCATTTTTATGGTAATGAAGGAACATTATTTTCTGTTACAATGTTGCCACTGCTGCTACTAATAATAACCAAAATATTTTTGTGTATTTTTCTCCCCCTCCTAATTTGTCATTCACTTAAGTCTTTCAGAAATATGGCAATAATCCAATCAGCTCTCCCATACTTCCATAAAAGTTGGTGATTGATGAAGGGCACGCCCCAACATGCCCGGCAGCTGTGGCCCATACATTCATCCTCAGGCATTCTTAATGGGATTGACCTTGTAATAACCCCACCCTTTCACTTTTCATTACTTCTATCACCGTGCTCGGCTATTCAAGAGTCTTTTTCCAACAAGGAAAAAGAATTTAAATAAATAAATAAATTACTAAAACCACAGATGTTGCCCCCTGCTGCAGCGATATTGTATCTCAATGAGTCAGCAGAATTATAAATGCACAGTTCATTATTAATCTATCCAGAGTCCCAGGCGCTGTTCCAACTGGGAGAAATGTTTCTTCTCCATGCAGTGGAGCCATCAGGTTATCACATGCTCTTTCTCTCTCTCTCTGTAATTAAGCCCTCATTCCTTTTTCATTTATGCATACACAATCTTGGACATGTATTCACATTTATGAAGGCTTACCTACCCACACACACACACACTGCTGTTCATTCATGCACAAGGAAACCAACTTGCCAGATTCAATCCTTGGTAAGTAAATAAAAAATAAATAGGCTATTAGGCTATTATTGGTTGCGCCTGGGTGTGTGTGGGTGATATTTGACGTCGGGATGTGTTGACTGCATGAGTCCGCATCTTATTGCTCAACAATATTAGTGTCAAAACAAATCTGATAGCTAATAGTCCAGCTCAACCTTTTTAACCAGGTAGGAAATAAACCCTCAGCGTTAAACCAGTGACTTCCTGTCGCTCTAGCATAGAGAATTGTTGTTAGTAAGTATATCCATATATTTTGTTTGTTTGTTTTTTTGTTTGTTTCACATTTTCTGGGGCTGTCCACAGAAACAGCAGCATGATGCTTACTTGATGTGCAGAGCAAATATCCTTTAGCCCGCGGCATGTCAACTGAATCTCCCTGGAGAAAAGACGAGAAGGAACGCCACAGTCTAGGCTGGCAGACAGAAAAAGGAAACAAAAAAGCAAGCAAAGACAGAGAGAAAGAGGACTGCAGCATAAGGAGTTGCACTTCCCAGAGCAGACATTTGACCACTTTCCTTTGATGTCCTCTATAGAGGCTTTTTGGTTCTATAGAATTCCCTGCATCACGATTTCTTTAAGCTGAAACACCCACAGATGGGCTTGTCTGCATGTAGACCTTACATAGTAGGACATCTTCAAAGCTTAGCTGAATTTAACTTTCACATTTAGAATCATGTAACAAAATATGTTTCACCTGGGTATCGCTTTTAGTGTCAGGAGAGTGCTCTGGAGAAGCATACAGCCATATAAGCTTTACCCACAACCATCAGAAAACTGGCAGTGCGAGAATGAAAGGACTCTAACCATTAAACAGGTGAGTTCAACTTAATTCCATTACTAGACATTTGATTTTAGCTGCTGTTTAATTAGATTTAGGAAAAATCGTGACTTGGGTTCATACTCTTTCAAAACATCTGCAACAAGCCTCTCCTACATTTTCTTTATTAGCACAGTGGCAAGCCTCAGAAGAGTGATGACACCAGCAGAAAATATTTTGTCTTGTGCCACCTAGGGCCTCCAATAAAAGTCTAGCCCACTATCCCCCTCAGACATTGAAAATTTATGCCAAAGCTAAAAATCTGGTGGCCCTCAGCCACACCGATCAAACTTCAGAAAATAGTTTGTGTGTTTAGAGCTACACATACATTTATACAATAACACTGTTAGCTGAAAATGCTGGTGACTTTAGGTCTTGCTTCTTCCAGTTAAATCAGTAGCAGTAACTTGAAGTCCTCAATGACCAAAGCTTCATCGATTGCGAGAAAAAAAAAATGTTAAAAACACAAAAATAGCTGGAATTTAGAAAAATAATGACCTAAGTTTAACTGTCGCTATAAGCACTCATTGCACAGTTTAAAAGTCGTAAAAAGGAACAAGACCATGAGCATCATTTACATGAATAATGTTTTTCCTGGAGACAGACTTTATATATTTTATCAAATGCAAAAAAGGGGTAGCTCTTTAAAAGCTGTGTGCAGTAACCTGTGCTCTGAGAGCTATGCTTACATTTTGCTACTGTTTAATGAAATTTTTTACTACTATCTATATTTACTATATTATTTATTTCTGCAGTTCTTGTAAAAAGGGGATACATTCAGCTATTAGATTTACTGCACAAATATAATAGACAAGAAAAAAAAACAGGGGTCAAAGGTGAAGTAATGTTTATGCTTTGCGAACACTTGAAAATAACGGAAAAAGATTTTCTTTTCATCATTAGCTGGAATGCATGAGTAAGGTGCCATGAAACAGCAGGAAAAGGTGCTTATTATACACCATTATGCATACTTTAGTTGTTCATTGCTATAGTGAATAACAGCAGAGGGGGTTCATATTTGACGTTTCTGAGAATGTCGAGTCGTTATCGTCTCCTCGGATGTTCTTCTTTGCTCTAAATGTGATTTTCTAAACAATATTTGACTAATTAGAGCTAAGTAAAGAGCATGAGGACAGCTTTAGTATGTGTCTGAGACATCATCACCAAATTAATATTTAATATACTAATAAAATGTCAGTTTGTATTAAGAGATGTTATTTTTTTTTCTATATTCTCTTTATAGAGTGGTACAATGTTCAAGAAAAATTAGTAGAAGCAAACCATTTTCAAAGCTGCAATGGCGTGAGTACATGACTACTAATCCCTGTGAGCACCCAGGTCCCATCTTTCCTTTCCTGTGATAATAGTTAAATTTGTGGAAAGAATGTTGATGAGTTATCCTACTGAGAAAGATCTGAGGATGAGCCTGCCGCCACCACCTGCTTCCATAGCACTGATGCCCAGACTCGCTTCTTTTATCCCCAAACTTTCCCCTTTCTCTCTCTTCTTCTTCTTCTTCTCCCTTTTAAGGGCTAGCACGGATTTAGCAAAAGCCTTGCACTTTTTCTGCATTTTCCTCTGTTCTCTTTTTTTTCCCCCCATCTCCATCAGATGTCTCTTTTCCTGCCCATCTGCCTCTTTTTGTGACAAATAAACTCACCGCATACCCTTCCCCCTCGCTCCACTTCTACCTTGTTTCCCATCCCCACCCTCCTGCTAGACATCTGAGCCAACAATCAATGCCATTTCATTCCGGTGAGGGGACAAATGGAATTCCAGCTGAGAGCGCGGCAGCAGGCGACGACTCCTCCTGCCCTCCCCTTGTTCTGCTGCAGAGACCCCAGATTTCACCAGGTCACTACCACCTCCTCACACATGCACGTGGGGCTAGTCAAAGATGCAGGCGCACTATGATCCGTTTGCTATTTCGATGCTGTGGAGCTGAATGTGCTAGTGACCTGAAGAAGAATTGATTGGATGGATGGAGTTGCTAATAACTCCTCTTTTCGCCAACTGGTTCTGTATTTTCATCTTTTTTCATAACTATTGCTAGTAAATAAAGATCTTAGACTTTCTGTAATATACATTTATCTAACATTGACTCTATATATTGTAGTATCTGAAGTTGAATAGCTTTTACCTCGGTGACGAAAATGTGGTGTGATTATCTCTTGCCGCTTTTAATATAAAGCAACAGCAGTAGGAATTATTAGACTGACATTAGCAGTAACCTAATGCAGCAGTAACACAGTGTAAATAGAGCAATCATATAGGTAAGTAGGAAACTGAATCTAGTGTAGGAACAAAACCGGCCACAACTAATGAGATTTGATGTGCAGTGAGATATTGACTGACTAAGTATAAATACCTGCAGACCATAAAGTAGAGCCTGAATGATGAATTATGTTGTTCATAAGACGGATACCGATACTGATATTTGGTCATTTAACAATCCTATATTCTGATATACCGGACACTTTTCTTATTTTCAGAACATTCCCCAACATTTGTTATGTGTAGTTATTCATTCACTCTTTTACACTCTGCCCAACACTCATAACTTATCTGAAGGGTGTTTCTCCCATCTCTTAGTTTTTTCAGTTTTCATTTACCAGCATTATAAATAAATAAAATAAACATTTAATACTAGCTGATAATATCAACACACTGATAAATGTCTCAGGCTCTATCGAAAAGCTATGTTTTAAAGTTCGTTTTTATTTTTCGGGGTTTTTTTTGTTTTGTTTTTTTTGCTACTTTTTTCTGTTACATTTTTTACTTTCAAAAATAAGCAAATAACCTCAATCCACATAAATAAATGATAAATGAGAGGTGAAAAGTTCTGGTGAAGTAGAAGAAATTCAGCAAGTTCTGTGTCTATTTAGTAACATTTAAGTTCAAGCATTTAAAATGTCTCTGAGTGAATAAATTGGCCTTGACTTGTCCTGGTTATTTGTAAGCGTCCTCAGAACTCTGTGTTCTTAGTAAGGAGGAGGACTGCGAAGAAACTGCACAAGCTACTGGACTCGCTGATTGACTCAGTGAGCACACAAACACAACAGCAACGAGGACTCACTGTGACAATTAAAAGATGAAATCAAAAGCAACCAGGAAGGTGCAAATTACTACTTTCTGTGACATTTTGGGACTTTTCAGCTTTAATACAAATTCACTGCTATTTACTGAAGCACTGAAAATCTTTATCTAAATTTACTAGCCTAAGTAATAGTTCTGGGTAAATTAAACTCTAACCATCGCAAATGATATCTGCAGCAGGTGTAGCCCAGATGTTGACTACTATGAGGCTTGTGTCCACCTCTAGCTTCAGCTGTCAATGTTATCTTGCGATAACAGCGAGACAGACTAGTCCATTTCTCTGCCTGACAATGAATGAACACAATGGGTATTATAACGTATTAATAGCTGGCTTCCTGATTCACAGCTCGAAGATGTGTTTCATTAAACCCAACCACAATGTGCCAACCAGAAATAGCACTAAATCGAAGCAGCGAGAGGAGAGAACACACCTGACAGAAACATCGTTGTTAGAGATCTCAGCACGCTCACAAGAAATTACATGTGAAAATACAGTCAGTCTGCACTAGGCTTAGATTTACTGTCAAGCTACATATTCTTTTTTCTTCCCACATGAAAATTGCCACAGTGGGTTTTTATTGTTATACATAAATATAGACAAGTCCTTGCAAAACAACTCTAAAGTGTGTTTTCTGGTTCAGGCGGTGTTTGTTATGACAAAAAAAAAAAAATTCATAGCCATTTTGTGTCTGCCACCATTTCATGGTTAAAGCTAGGGTACGTTTCGGTAACTGTATAAGAAAAATACTGTGGTCCAATGGGATCATTTTTACTGAAACTGCAAACACTCCCAACCATCTACTACATCTCAGTGCATGTAGGTGACAAGAGAGTCTGTAACCACAACTGTACGGAACATGATATCAGCATATTACATATACATACTTTGACTATTACATTGTCACTACACATTTGCTGTTACACCCGTTTACACAGTAGAACTATTAACTTAACAAATGGACACAAAATGAATATCACCACATTCAAATCTCAGCACCACTCAAACCCCATTGTGCTTAATCTCTTTACGTCACCCCAACACTTCCATTACTGCACCTCACTATCCGCCAGCTGCGTGGGGCTCCCTCAGGCATAGCTCTATGTGGATATCTGGCCAGCTGTGGCCTTCTTCCTAAGCAAAAGAAATAGTGATGAAGAGGAGGGCGGAGGAGAAAAAAAAAAAAAAGAGGCCAAGCAGAAAGTGAGTAAGGGAGAGAGCGAGTGACTGACCAGCTGTGAGGACCCATTTCCCTCTTTTGTAACACTGCACAGTCTATCGAGAGTGAACCCATAAAGAAGTAAGGAAAGAAATAAGAGGTTGAACACACTCGAACACACATTATGAGCACACACACAAACACATACACACAAACTAAGAGACTGTATAACATATCCTGGCACAGAGAGTGTCATTTGGTACAGCAATTGAACAATTCCAAGATGCCCGATATGACTGAATAAGCACAGTGAGCGCAGCAGTACTCAGTGGAATTATTAATGAATGCACTGACATTTCTTTTAATCACCATGCCCTGTTAGATGCAGTCCAGAACTGTGGGAGGTGTGAGCGAGTGAGATAGGGAGGGAGGGAAAGAGGGGGGAAAAAGTGGTAACAGATAATGAAAAACATAATGCATCAGCATACGGTGGATTGTGCAAAGGATGGCAGAAATAAGTCGGTGATCCCCGAGGGAAAATTCAGCCCCATGTTAGAGCAGCCCAGGAGGTCCAGCTAACATTAACACACATTATACGCTAGGCCAGATTTACAGCAGGACACCCATCACATGCTGTTAGCATCTCTGCTCCTTTTAGTCTGTTGGTTCAATTTTTTTATCTACTAGACTTTAAGTCTTAGTACGTAAACCTGGTTATGAGGCTGATGCATTCTAGTCCAACAATTCCTAATTTGCTTAATGTACATATATGTGTCTGATGCACATGAAATAAGCTGACGTATAAGGTAAGTAAATGACCAGAGGTGGTGTTTCTGCAGAACAGGCGCGTTTTCCTCCCCTGCTGGCTCCCTTCTACCTTCCCTTTTAAAAGGCATATGCTTCAAATATTTGCATTATCCATTACAATGGCCGCAGATTAATCTGCTCCTTGATTTAAATTAGTGGCATTCAGATATTGAATCAAATCACCATCTCTTTGCGAGCTGCATTAAGTGCAATCAACAAGGGGGACTGGAAAATTACATTTCCTTTAACAAAATTTGCATATTGCATTGGCACTGGTAATGCATTCAGCTCCCTGGCAAAGAATGAGCTCACTCGGTTCCAACTGTTAAAGTCAGCTGAGTAAAGTCTTCCTCGCTCCTCTGTGCTCGTAGCTGCTGGGTTTTTCCTTGAGGATCCATAATCCACGAGATTTGCTGTCATTTCGACAAAAGTCAAAATTAGATTAATTTTGTTTTGTAAACCGCAACACGACAAATATGTGGGACAAGCATTAGAAACTGCGGCCGCACGGTGTCTGTTGGTGGTGCGATTGTGAGATTAAGTCGAGCCCTTTACCGCGTTCACACGTGTACACCCGCTTCAGGCGGACTCACAAATAATTAGGAGGGTGCTTACGAACACGTTAGTGACTCACATGTAAGCGATGTGTTATGCCGTCAAAACTTCTGCTACCTTTTCCGTAAGCGTTTTAATTCGCAATAATTCTGACAAGCAAGCAGAAGTGCTGTCATGTCTTTCTGTCACAACCAATTAAAATCCTTCTTTCTTGAGAGTGCAGAATTTAGGCCCCGCGTCCCCAATCGCTGAACCGCACCTGTTTTTTCTGATTCTCCTCTAAGCCACGTCAGTCAGTTCAAATGCACCTGCCGCCATTAAAAGAAGCCTCAAATTTCCTCCCCCCTCCTCTCCTCTCACCTCTTGCTGTCAGCTTGAGTCCACTCCTCACTAACATCGCCATCCACAAAGCCTACTACTCACTATACTCCATAGACAGTTGAGCTGACATTAAGGCAGCTGGATTTTCTCTCAATCCGCTTAAGACATCAGACGCTGAGTGACTTTGTTCCATTTTTTAAAGAAGCATTTTAATACTGCTGCTTTCATGTTTGAGTGCCTCCCCACTGTTACAGATATTGAGTTGGTAGACTGCCGCATGACAGGTAGTCAGACATGTCGAATAAGAGCGATGAAGTGCTTCTAAATTTGTCCTATTTACTTTCGTTTGATGGTCCCAACATTAATGAAGTCTGGTGATGGATCGCTGTGTATCGATATTAGCTGGGAGGTTTATCGTGTGAATTGAGGAAATATCATCCAACAAGATGAAGAAGTTTAACTTAAAGAGTTTCACACACAAAATATATGCAAAGCTATAGTTACCTGTATTAGGCAAATTAAATATTTATCTGAAGAAATGCAATACCTACTAACTAAGGTTTGGACTGAGCGGAAGGTCTCATTTTGTATGCTAAGAAAAGTAAATGGAAAAATATATCCTCAAGCAGTTTGTGGCAGTGTTCACGTTCACAAAAGGTGCCTCTTCACCCCACAAAACCTTATCGGTCCAGATGAAGGGACTGTCCTTTCTCTTCCAGGACTTGAATTTCTTCCAACCTCATTCCAGCGCAGACTCGGGGGCTAGCAAATCCAAACTTGTCATTTTCTGACTGTTTTTCTATTTCAAAAGAAGTAGGGGGAGAAGAGGAGAGGAGATAGTGGGAGACCAGGGATGAGGCAGCTTGTCTGATGTGAATGTGTTTTCTGTGTTATCACTCTGAGTGGCTTGGTTCCTATGCTGGTCTGATAACACGCTGCCTCTCTTCGGCTTTTTCTTACTGTCTGCCACTCCAACACAGTCATTTTGTGTCAACACTGCTCGGAGCCGGATTGAACAAAAGTCAGACGCTGTCCGTGCTGCTTGGTCAGAGTTCACAACTCTTTCTGCAGTGCCATCTTTTCTACAATAGCAACAGGTTGAAAGACTTAACCTGTCATCACCTCAAGGGTATGACCACCGGGAACAGTTTGTATGATGCAGCTACTAAGAAAAGAGAAGCATACTGTAACTGTATGAAAATAAGCTTTGACTGATATTTCTCTACCTGCTTCCTGCAATGCAATTTGCACTTTGCCACAAGTCTCTCCCTCAAAGCTCTCTCTCATATTGCTGAAAGTGGAAGTCCCTTGAGGAAAAGTCAAGTGTGTTTCACATAAAGACAGCTCCATTACTTCAGTACATGCAACATGAGCTTGAGTGATGTATAACCATTGCCGGTGACATTCATCAACGGATGGTAGCTGCAAATCACACGCTTGGCTTACCTAAATCTGACCTTTACAGGTCATAGTTTCCTAATATGTAATCCAATATGAGATATGTATGGGGGAAACGAACCCTCTGCAACACAGGAAATGGTTAACAGTGCCTTTAGCCTTTTAGTACCTCCATATAGTAAGCGCATGGGACAAAACACAGAGAATTATGTGGGGATTAGGCTCATAATCAATCAAATAGATTAGAGGCAGTGACAACAGTGCAAGCAGTGGTACCATGTAGGGTCCACAGTCAGCCATAGCAGGAAGTGTTGAATGTTTTGACTGTGATTGGCTACAGAGGGGGGTCTGCTAGAAAGAAGCAGCACTGCAGTCAGTCCTACATCGTAAATCATGCTCCGTGCTCCCTTAGATTGGTTTAAATAGAACTTCTCTTTTGGGCCTCAACTGGGTCCCTGGGCTTATTAGAGTCTCATACTGAGAGAATAACCAAGCTTGCTATTCATCAGAAAGGCCTTAAAAAGGAAAGCCTGGCCAGAGCCATTCTTTTGCAGCATCCATTTAGATCTCTTTACATACCCCTAAGTGCAAAACACTGCACATTTGTAGCACTGCACACTGGTTTTGTTTTGAGAATGCATTTGCTGGGGGATTTGGTTCAGACTTACAGGAAAATATCTTTCAAACTAGTTTTTCATCACACTGAGGTTAGGAGTGCCATGTTTGGCAGGGGTGTACGTGCTCTGGTCTGTATTTCGGAGGCTAGAGCCACAGGTAACTTTGCACAACCCCGATGCAACACAACACAGCTTTACTTTGGCTTTTTAAGTGAAATGGAGCTTCAACAAAATCAAAATTAAACATGCTTTTCCCTGGCCTGTAGTGCCATTTGTCTAACCAGCCTTTTGGCTAATGGATATAGACAAGAGAAAGAAAATAGTTCCAACATGAAAGTGGTCCCAACAAGGTTTGAGAATTTTGAGAGTAACCTGGTCACGATTTCCAGGAGGAGAAATTCCTCCCGGAACTCATTTTTACTGAAGTTTTTCCAAATACAATGTTTAACAAATTCATTAGACCACCACCAACAATACTGGTAAGTGCCAAAATTATTTTTTCATGTTTCTGTAATGATTACTCCACTAGTAGACGCAAGCTCTTTAATCAAATTGAAATTATTTATCTTCATTCCCGAACAGAAAAATGAGTTTTAATGGTTAAAGTTTTAGCTTAATTAATTTCTCACTTTTCAGAGAAGTCCAGTGTGGGATTTGAGCACATATTTCAGATCATTCAAAACAGCAGACATTGAATCTGTTTTCTTTGTGGTTTTTTGGTAGTAGGCAATTACAAAAAAGACTAAACCTATTTCCCAACAAGTGTGAGTGAATATGAAAGATCAAGGAGAACGTACAAGCTTAGAGGAAAACAACGTTAAGGCTGTGAAGAGCATAGACGCTAAACTATAGCAACAAAAGCCGAACAACAAATTTTGTTCAAACTCGGTCCTGTCTACACAGCTGCTCTTTTATCTGATCAATATAGATGGTGCTTTGAACAAATCCAATGTACACATAAAGACAGTCTCATAGGGGGGCTTTTCAACTCAGATAAGATTCAAAAAATGCCCTAAGTGGCACACTACCCTGTCCAAGCTGTTTATGACAGGTTATTTCATCTCAGTGTGTCACTAACAGCTCTGAGATTACTTAGACACCTCCATTATGTTACAGAGCTGTTTTACAGCCAATTACCCTACCAATCTGCTGTGGGGTTTTTGTTCTTCAGGATATGCAGTATATCAATATTGGCAAATGTCTGAAGCTGTGAAGCCTGAGAAGGGTTGACCGCAGGTGTGGTTATTTTATCAACAAGAAAACAAAAAGCCTTCGATATCTGATAGCGCATCACGTAGATGCAGCAGCTTGGCTTATTGCAGCACGGGAGTCACCTATAAACACAGGCAGCTTTACATCCCTAACAGTGGCTTCAGCTTAATTCTGCCCCATCAGCAAAACCCAGAGGACTACACCGTGGTGTTCTGAGAATCTCCCAGCAAGACTGAAGAAAATGTAAAAGTGCCTTTTGTGCCTTTTTGGATGGGAAAAGAAGAATATGCTGACTCAATTTGATAAAGTTTTATCAACTTCCTCAACCTTGATGAACTTGCTGAAAGGCGCAGATATTGTGGATTTGTTTTTATTGTTCTGTTCACATTAATAAACTAAAGGATGCTTGCTACTGCACATCATACAGCCCATATTAAAACCTTTTGATCAAATCCACCGCTGATTAAACTCGACCTCGAACTCGACAACGCATTCTGGTGAGATATTATGCTGAATGATGTGCCGAATACCTGTTTCTTAAAGCGTGAAAGCCCACTGATGCAGCTCATATTGATTTTTCCTGTCTATTTATTTCTCTCTCATGCAGAGTGTCCTCAAGCCTAACCTGCTCCGGCTGATAAACACAAGCCGTCAATGCAGGGTGAGGTGGCGGGATTAGGCGGGGACATCCTTCAAAAGGTCTCTGTCTTGTTCACAGAGGCAGGGTCAACAGGAGCACCGGGGAACAGCAGAGCTCGTCCTGAATCTGAGACGAGGTGACAGGGGAGGAGTGGCAGGTGATAAGCCTGCACGGTGAAGGGCATTCGTGTTGGTGCGTTGTCAGAGATAATGGGTTCAGAGGTAGGCCAAAAGGTCGGACAGAAGACATGCATGTGCATGGATGCAGTGCTAAACTCAACTATACACAGAAGACACAAACACCGACCCCAAAGACAAAGCATCATTGTTATGTGTATGCAAACATACTGATAATCTTATTTAACTTAATGACTGAATGACCTTTTTAGTCATTTAGGGAACACGTATGCAGATGGTAGTGCTGGAATTTTTTATCTTCCACTAATATTTGCATTTTTATGGTTTCCTGATTAACTTTTGTAACACAGAAGAAGAGTAAGTTAAAGATGCTCCATTACCCAAAAATTTAATACCAGTTTGGGAAGTGGCACAGAACATGCAGCACATTAAACTACTTTCTTGTGTTAAACAGGATGAGTGGAGATGAGGTGGCTAGCCAAAACTGAAGAAAATGTTACGGGTAAGCCTTAAATAACACTACTGGTGCAGTTTTTAATACTCAAAATCACAGACTGTTTATAATAGTAGACACGGTGAAATCTTAAGGCCTTAAGCTGAGCGTTTTGACTGTTTCCATCATTTTTTTTAACAAAGGAGGTGTGGCTCTAAAGCTTGACTTAGACTCCTGCAGGAAATCTACATCCTAACTGATGGTGCAACTGGAAACTCCTTTTATCCCTCCATTGCAGCCTTCCACATCAATCAAGTCGAGGTATCCGTCAACCCGATGTGTAGTTACATTTCTCAGGACGTGCACATCAGGTAGAAGGTTGTGGTGTAGAGTTAAGAGTTATGACATAAGTTACAATGGTGTAGGTCTGACGCAGAAGTATAATTCATGTGTAACCAATCACAAGTTAGCCCTTTCTTAAAGTCATCAAGAAAGTGTTAACTAAGGTCACAGCCAAGCGAGTCCAATGTGGGCTGCTTGTCATCTTCACAGTACTTTTTTTTGCAGCTAGAGGTCAACAGGGTGCACGTCCACATTGGCTTCATTTTTCTAACTTGGAAGCTACTTAGATCTTTTACATACAGTCTGTGCTTTCAGTGTATTCATCCTGCATGACAGCTTCACCTTCACATTCCACACAGCAGCAGAGCCGAGTGGGAATTAAATCATTTACCAACCAGTCCTGTTACTATCATTGTCACCACCTGCTGCAGGGGCTAACCAACACGCATCATATTTCCACAAAGAGCCTCACAGACATCAACGCAGGAGTTTAATGCGGCAATCTAGCTGGTGTTTTTCAATTAAAGTGCATGGATATGGGATAGGCAGTCGTGCTGCCTCCGTTGACAAGTCAGTAATTATAGGTGCTCCATTTGAGCTATCACTCTCACGTAATGGCAGACCTGTCACACTCACAGCTCCGATGATACATGCATTCATCACCACAACTGTCTGGACACTCCAACTGCACAGAACACGCTCGACTTTGCGCTCATCACAAGTCAGTGGCAAAAGCTGCTTGGAGCTGAATCATCCTGCTCCATCACAAGATGCTGCAATGTGTGACAAATCTACTGCTGTGGTCCAATTATCATTACACATCTGGAGACTTTCACTTGGTGACAGATGTCTGTTTCACTGGAATCTGTTCCATTAAACTTCATTTTAGACAGATGTGTTACACTTTATCTCCATGTTTAAAATTAACCATCAAGACCATTAACACTCGAAACACAAAGTGTCAGAAAATGATGGAAACCAGATGTTGCGGCAGATCGCTTCTCAGTGAAATAAGCAAACTAAAAGAATTATGATCACCATCTTATTATTGTGTGGTGGGTGCTGAAGCACCTAACAGGTAGCGTTTTTCATTCTAATCAAAGATTCATTTTGGTTTTAATTCTGATGCATAAATATTTTTCTCCGAGTAACAACAGGAGGAAGTTTGCAGGATAAGAGGAAACTCCTCCAACATTGCAAATCATTCAAAGGATGAAAAAGCAGTCATAGCTTTTATGGGCTTATTCAGATAATAGTTGTAGAGGTGAGTTAGCGTAACACTGAGCATTTGTAAAGCAACCGCAACAAAGCAGAATAATGCATCCTCCACTGTAGTGCAATAGTTGAAGCTCTGGGATGAGAGATGGCAAACCTCTCTTTTTTTTCCTCCAGAAAAATGACTGCAGAATGTGATGAATTCAGCTTAAGATGGATGACACTGCAGAAGGAGAAGATTCCTGTGCACCGGCTCCTCTTTGCTCTGCTTTGTTTTCCTTGAGCTCCAGAGTCAATATTCTAAAACCCTACTACACTCGTTCACCCTAAAAATCACGGGAGTGGGGGTGGGGGGTGGGTGGGTAGGATTGACAAATCTGTGAAAGCTGGAAATACCTGCACCAGTGGAATCAGAGGCACTTTAAAGCATCAAACAGAAGAGCTGACTCTCCCAGCCGGGCAATTTGAGAACAATCAGTGTGAATTGTCGAGGTGCTCCTTCCAGCAAGACAGAGGCAATGGTACCATTGTTCATGTCAGCAGTGCTAAACATGCTACCACAGGACTGCACAAGAGGAGAGAGGAGGAAAGGATGGATGCATGCACGTTGATGGTGCACGGAACGGGGGGAGCAGAAAAGTTTTGAACCGAGTTCAGCCCCACCCCCCAAAAGACACAAAGCAAAGCAACTTTTGTCTCCATATTAGGTTTCTCGCATTTAAATTGACCGCAGAGCTTTTGGTCGATTGCCTCAATGATTTGCTCTGTTGCCCGTGTTCTCAGCTCGCCACTGAACACTTAAATTTCCACAGGCTGCTCCTACAGAAATCCATCTCAATCAATCAAGTCACAAATAGCCAGCCAACTTCACACCACAGCCAATAAGCTGTTTGATGCATTTAGCCACTGTAACCGTGTGGACAGATTATACATTGTGCGGCAGGTAACTACAGGGAAGATTCCACTAGCAACATTTGATAATACCAAAGAGTCCCTGAACTCATTGCATAACTGGAAAAAGAGGCCAAGGCCATGGGGAATAGTAGCAGAGGAAGCCTTCACTATCTCCCAATACCTAATTTAGTACACTGACCAGGGCATTAGAACCTGTCAGACTGAGTTTAACTTGGGCAGGTATCCATCCACACGGCACAGGATACTTCATTTCATCCATGAGTGAATGGGCAACAGCAGGGAAAAAAAACTACTGCCACAGAGAGGAGAGAGAGAGGTGCTGTGAGTGTGTAGGTGTACAGAAACAGTTTTTCCAGTCAAAAGACAGTCTTCAGGTTTAGGCTGCAGGTTGGCGGAGACAAAATTGCATGTATGCATACGGTAAAAATTCCTAATGTCTGTGATCCCTGATTATGTCTAAGAATCCACTCTACTTCTGAGCACTTTTAAGAGTGCAAAAGGTCTCAGTAAGTAGAATTACAGGATTCAGTCACTTGAAGAAACTCTACCTACTAAATGCAAAAGCTGCCTTGTGTAAGGGCCTCCATTTGAAATGTTATGTGCACATTAAGATCCTCAAGATGAAAGAAGGTATAAAAAGGGAAACTCTTCTGGGAAGTGCGTCATTATATACAATAGCAAAAGACCTATCTGTAACTACAGAATGAAATTTCCAGTTGAAAGAAGTAGAGTACAATAAATAAAAGGTAATACTTTGAGAAATAGTTTAACCTGTGCAAGATTTAAAAGTTTTGCTACTCAGTTATAGCTCACTCCAGTAATTACACGGCCTCTGACTTTAAATGCAATTAAAAGGTGTCAAAACATCATTCTGGGTACTTCACAGGTTTACCTTGAGAACCTCGAAAACATTACTGATGCTCATTAAAAGCGTTAGCTATATTATCAACCTCAGCTTTTCTGTCATATTTGCTTTGCATATTTGCTAAATTAGTTTGTTTGTTCATACTGAGAATAAAAATCGTTGCATATACAAGCGAGCCATACATGGTTATTATATTTACGCACATGGAATCTGATTACAATAAATCTCCAATCATAGCTCTCGTAACATTAGTGCGCGCAAACAAAAGAAATTCCTTGTAGCGGTTCTCATTTCAGTGCAACCGTTTCAAGTGTTACGCAACCATCGCAGAAAAGAATACCTGTTGCTTTTCATTTTCACACACTCTTCTGTGGTTTCACAGTACATACATTAATAGTAGAGACGTAGTAGGCAGTAGCTTTAAACTTCTTTTGTTTTATATAATTTACAAAAAAACTGCATGGTTACTTTTTCCTTTCTTGTACACCTAACACAAAGCTACTGTGAGAAAAATGCAGGGTGATGGGCAAAAACATGTGTGTGCGTGTCTGTGTGTGTGGTTAAGGCATGTACAGATGGATTACGAATGGAAACGGACTGGCATTAACATATAGCACTTCTCTACTTTACCAACCACTCAAACTGCCTGACTACAAGCCACATTTATCCATGCATTTGTACAGTGCTTTATTCTATGCTCTTAATCTACCTCACATCCACAGACAAAATACCTCCGCACGTCTTTGTGACTGTGGGATGTGGGAGGAAGCTGAAGTAGCCAGAGACGGTCAGCAGGTCTCTCAAAGTGTTTGAAGGTGTACAAACACCACGGGATCCATACATCCATGCATCTGTGTTGCGCTTAAGCCCGAGACACATGTAGTGTGATCACTAATGGCAACCAAAAACAGAACTCCAACACTTTTTTAGCTGCCTTTGTGAAAATCACAGAGTTAAAATGTCCCCAATTAACCCACAAAATGTGGAAAATCCTGAAGCTCATATTATGCAGGAACCCTTATCAAAAGCATATGTGTATGTCTGTGTGTGTGTGAGAGAGAGAAAGTGAGCTAGAGAGATTCTGAGAGAGTGAAGTTGAGATATCGAGACAATCTGAAGGGCACTCAGGCTTGGATCGTTGAGCGCAGCGTGAATACAGGTCAGCAGTGGAGTAGGGACAATGTTTGGACCCAGTGCAAGCCAACTATACCTAGTATGAGTAGACACCAAGTTTTCCCTCCTCACCCTCAACCAATGTATATCTACTAATGTAACTACCCACATCTAATGCATATTTTTGTCCTTTTCCTTTGTGTAATTTATAAAATAAGCAAATCCCCTTTTGAATTTGAATCCCCTTTTGGAATTAAATTCATTTTAATTCAGGTTCATTTATATAGTGCCAAAAAGTTTTGTACCGTAAGATAAACCCTCTACCGTATTCGGGATAAAGCCCACAATCAAATGGCCCCCCTATAAGGGATCACTTAGTGATGACGGGAAGGAAAAACTCCCTTTAAACAGGAAGCAACCTCTAAAACAAGGTTCAGGGAGGGACAGCCATCTGCCGGGGGCCGAGGGAAAATAAGAAAGTGAAGATAAAAGAAAAAGGAGAGCACAGGGAGACAGGGCCAAACACAAACTGTGGGAGAGAGAAGATTAAATGTAATGACATGATGTAGTGCTATATAAGCATGTGGGGAGCTTTAGTTCCTGCTGCTATATCTCTTAAATGTCTGTTTATAGCATAGAACACAGGCAATCTACAATGATAACAGAGGCATAGCTGTCACTTAAAATTGAATAACCTTATTATTAGCTAATTACATTAACAGGTCCATCACTTGATTTAAAACACCATCTCTAATTGACATAGGGTATAAACCATGTAAAGGGGTCTTAATTAGGTTTTTAAAGGGATTAAGATGACATTATTCTTAGTGTTCATCGTTTTAAAGAGACACGTACTCTGGGAAATCAGCCACAATAACACACATGTGTTTTCATTTTTTCAAGAGAATAGAATTTGAAGATGAGGACTAGGTAACTAATTTGTTTGGGGTTGTTGAGTTATAAAATTCTCTAATTCCAACAAAGAGCGGGGTGGGGGGTAATGCAAACATTGCACTAAACCTCGACATTGGTCTTCCCAGACCTGAACAGAGCTCTCACTGCTATAATCTCACACAGTACTTAATACTGTAAGTTGGCCTGGCATATGATGTTTGCTGTATATGTTGCAAACATGCAAACATAACTCTAAATGTGGAGAAATAAGAAACTTGGCAGCCCTGCCAACACCATGTGGCATCTAATGTTCTATGTAGGACATTTATAATTCAAATTAATGTGCTTAACGTATTGAAACATTTTCAAATGCACACACTTGCTGAAAAGCTCCTGGACATCCTGCAAATTTGAGGCAGTAAAGGGTCAACAGAATCTCGTGGTGTCTTCAGGTGAGATTCCATGTAGATCAAGATTTTTTGTTTAGGCGCACAGTCATCACAGTCCATGTTTTTCACTTATTCAAAACTCTTCAAGGAGGACCAGTGTCCCACGCATTTGAAGCAACATTCACCATCATCCCAGCAGGACTTACGAAAATCAATCTGGTAACCATCACAGTGTTTCTCATGAGCTCACAGCTGCTTCTCATGCAGCCTATAGCCCTGCCAACACCATGTGGCATCTAATTTTTCATCAATCACTCCAAGTAAATGTATCCTAGCTACTGATGAGCCTTTTGGATCTGCCTTCAGGAATTTTACCCCTTGTGGGCTCTCTCGCATGACCAAGCATTTCAGATGGATTTAGGTTAAGACTTCACTTTGCTCAACTAATCTAAAACACTAAATGCCATCTTTATACACTTTACATAGCATAACTGCTTTAGAACCACCAACTTATTGAAACATATTCAATCTTGCTATACTTCTTATAGATATCCATTTTCTGTCCAAATTGTCATACTTGTCTTCAGTTGTGTTTGTCTTGAAATGCAGACACATTGAGACGGGAAATCTAAACCAAAGGCAAACTTTTATTTTGGCTGGTGAAAAGTTCATAAAGTCCACGAGAAACTCCAAAACTGACTGATTCCAAAACAGAGGGGAGTTTAAGAGACACTTCAACAAGGTGAAGATAATCAAAGACAATGAGACACATAGGAAGTTAACCTAAACATAAGACACCAGACACAAGAAACTACCAAAGTAAAAAAGGTGGGTGAGAACTATAACCAAAGGGGAAAATGCAGACACAAGAAAGAACATAACATGGGGCAAATGACACAGGGGGATAAGACGGGAAGCAGTGAGGGAATAAAGTAAATGCTAACTTGAAAAAAATGCGTCCCACATCCATGTTTGATTGTGATAAACCAACGTGGAGACTTTCTCTAGAGGGACGATAAGGAATTATGGTCAAAAGTATTATTTTTGACAAATAAAATGTAATTTTGGTCTAATCTGTCAAGAGTAGGTCTTAGACCCTCGGGCTTGCCCAGATGCTCTAAGGCAAAAGCCCTGTTCCTTAACAGCAAAAGTTCTTCCCGGCTCCCATTGCGTAATTGCCATCTCTATTCACCCTGGTCTTTGTTACTGATGGATGCACAATGACATTCACTGCAGCCACAATGGTTGAAGGATCTCTTAATCCCTTTTCATTTTTTTTCTTTTGCTACTTTTAATGCTTTGCTTTTGGCTCTTTGCACTGATCTATTTTTGTTTTGCTTATAATTTCTCTCAGTGGACTGTTACAGCCCCAAACTTTATAGAATGACTTCTTAACCTTCCTCACACTGATGCATTGTTACCTGAGGTCATCTTAGTCAACTTAGATCATGTTTTTGTTTGAACTGCACAAGAAAAACAGAACTCAACAGCTCTCGCGAATTTTTCCCTACAACATTATTTACGTAATATTTTAATTAGATCCATTTCTGTTAATTAGGTTAGCTCATTTTTTATTAAAATGGAAGCCGCTTTTGTAGATGCAATATTTAACAATGACTCGGGCAACAAATAAACATGAGAAAAATAAATTTGATTTAATGACTTGTCACTGTATAATTCTGCTGTAGCTGACGATTTCAACGCTTCTAAAATTAACGATCTACTTCCAAATTTTAAAAAAAAATTACGATGACTATGTGTGACATCTTAAATCATGTCAAAGTGATTTTTTTGATATCTGAAACCAGTGTGATGTGTCCTTCACCCTAACCCCTCCTCCCGATCAGCCACAGACATCAACATGACAGCTACTTACACTGTAACCTATTCTGCCTTTGCCACGGAGGCTATGGGCAGGTCACAGCCAGGTGATAAGTCTAAGTGGTCCACCTGATTCTCTTTTCATTTTCTGCTTGTGTGCACTTCACATTCTCTGACCTTCCCAATTCTGCCCCTCTAGCCTCAGAGTCTGCTTTACAAATGCAGTGAAGGGGAACCACTGTGTCTGACCAAGGACGGCAAAAGCCTCGCAGTAATTTCTCACATTTTCTAATCACTGATCAACAGGGGGAGGATTGTCTTGAAAGAGCTAAGGAGCTAAAATGTTTTTGATCTACAAGACAGAGGATTTTTTATATCTCTAATTACAGAATGAAGTCCATTTTTTGGTTTTGAGCTTCACACCAAATCTATATCTACAGGAATCCTTTATCATTTGATTTGGTGCACACTCCCACCCTTTAACATGATGTGCATTCATTTTTATAATAATCTGATCAAACACTATGATCAGGTCCAAAATTTACATACTGTAAGTGCAAATCTTGCTAGTGTGGTTGCAGAATCTTGTTTTAGCACACATACTTACTTGGATTTGAAAAATATTCCTACAACTACTAAACCTAAAGGATGTTATTAAAGTAAAAGTGCTTTGATTTTGGAGGATAGCTCTATTTTGAAACTATAAGTGCTTCTAGTTTGTATCCTGTTGCACATGCAGAGTAGGAATTGGACTATTAAAAGGAACATATTCTTCTCAGCGTTCCTTTTTCTTTTTCTGCTTTGTAGAAGAGGTCCGTGGGGAATATACAACTACTAATGACAAAGACACACACAGGAAATAAATTGCTGTATGTAGGTGGACAGAATGAAGCAGAAAAAACAGACGAACCGAGGGAGAAACAACCAGGTCAGATGTGTGAGCACTAGTCTGCTTCTCAGAAGCCAGCCAGCCAAAGGCAGCCTAACGTGATCTGCATCTCAACCGTGCGCAGCACAGCACTTGTCCTCTGGCACGCTGGCAGCTCACTGCCTCCTTCAGACCATGTGCCAGGAGAAAGAATGAGCCTCTAAAGCTTCAAGGTCAGATATAAGATCTAGATGGGGAATAATAAACATGTTTAAACTGGCAGCCTCACGCCTGGGCTGGACAACTATTCAATTACAGACTGACAGTGCGCTAATTCAACGCTAGACCTGTGTGGCTGATTGAGTTTGAATTGTTGCTGCTTGTGGGATTATGAAACATGACAGGCTTTTTATAAGGTGTAATTAACGCTCTGATTTTAATGGGGACATGACAGATATTAAATCGGTTTCAGATCTCAGCGTTGGAGAGAGACTGCTAGGGACATCGTGTGTGCGTGCACGCGTGTGTGCATGTGTGATAAATGTTAACATTTTGAGACCCATCAGCTGTCATCATTCGGAGCCTATTTTTCCAAACACGATCAAAGTTTTGACAATTACCAGAGAGCTAACGGTAACTAAAAATTAAAAACCCAAAAAAGCATTTATTCATCATAATCATCAGAATTTCGCACTTAATTCTGATGATTAAGCCGGCACATACAGGTACAGGTAGCTGATTTGTAAGGTTCAAAACACTTTTGGGAAAAAAAAAAAAAAAACCCAAATCAACAAGTATGTTCTATTCAAAGCTGTTGAAACTTTTAAAACAGGCCTCCTCAGCCTTAATGATGTCTCTAGGTACCTAACTTTTGTCTTCCTATTCAGCTGAACAGCTTGCAACAGGGCCCGGCCATATGGCTCAAGCGAAAAAGCAACTTCAACAAAAAAAAATTTCGAAGGAAATGCAAAAAACTGGGTCTGTTTTCTTGGCACCGAGATGAGAAAAACAAACTCTAATGAGCGCTGACACTAAAATTTCAGATTTTACATATCAGCAGTAAAAAGACAGTCCATACTGTGACTCATAGATGGATGTCTAGTCAAGAGGTTTCGTACCTGTGTTTCAGTGGCTGCATATCGTTGCATCTTCTAATCCTCTCACTTCTTTGTCTCGCTTTTACACCCTGTTGTTTCTCTTCTCTTTAATTCTAAAGCAACACCTGAAACAGCAGTTATGTGCAATCTTGCAAGACATACCATTTCTGTCCCGTCTCTTCAAGCACCAGCTGTCGCTTTGTCTTTCTAAGTCATAAATACTGACAAATGGAGTGTACCATAGCCAGTAAAAACAAACAATTAGTAAACACATTTCCCTGAGGGACAGACTGTCAGAGGTATTTGTGCCTATCAACCTGATCTTTCTTAGCACTTTTCGCTGAGAGGAGATTGCTGATGTGCAATATCTGTAACTGTGTGAGTGGTTTTCACATCTCAGAAGACTCTGTTAACCAGTCAGGTAAGCAAATTTTATCTCAAATCTCATCTTCCAAGTCCAGGATGAGTTGCTACACCAAGTGTAAAACTTTAATTTTAATTTGTTTGTTTGTTTGTTTGTTTTTGGGGGGGGGGGCTTGTTAACAAGTGAGGGGAGAGTGCAGTGCAAGATTGATAAATAGATGGTGATGCAACCCTGGATGCATCGAAGAGGGCTGAGCATAAAAGTGAAGCTGTCGATTTACAGGTCAGTCTATGTTCCTACGCTCACCTATGGTCACAAGCTCTACCCAAAAGAATGAGGTCGCAGATACCAGCAACGGAAATGAGTTTCCTTCAAAGGTCGGCTGCCTCCCTTAGGGATAGGGTGGGGAGCTCGATTATTCAAGAGGGGCTCAGAGTTGAGCCGCTGCTCCTCAATATCGAAAGGAGCCAGTTTAGTTGGTTCATGCATGTGATTTGGATGCATCATGGATGCCTCATAGGCAAGACGTTTTAGGCATGTTCTACCAAGAGGAGGCCCCAGGGCAGAGCCAGGTTCTCACCGAGTTGGGAACAACCGAATGAACGACCGAAACGGATGGATAAAATACTAGAAATATGTGCATGTTTTCAAATACCCTCAAAGACGGACATTCAAAAGAGTCACATGTTACATTTGACCTATACTGTCAGCGCTGTAGCCCTCACAGTGTGGGAATCAGGAGCATTTAAACATGTTCACTTGGATGGAGATGTATTCATAGAAACATTCCTGGAAAGTCTGCTGCACAACTACATCAGTCATACATAAATATGTCAGGCAAATTATGGCCCATTTTACTGCGAAACCTCGTGGAATGTTCAACACTGCAAAAACAGGGCTTTATATTTAAAGTAGCTAGCAGACCACACACTATTAAGACGATACACAAGACTTCACTTTTAAAACCGGGTGATTATGGTTCACTGACACATTACAAGGCACTTTGATTGCACAATCAAGTCATGACATATAATGTGTTATTTCTCACAAACTGGCTGTCAGTCATTTACATATAAGCTGAACATCTATATATATATCTGTGAAATCTGAAACATCGGATGAATCACTGACAAGTCATTAGAAAACACAATAGATCTGACAGCATATCAGATCACATGTAACAACGATCTTATCCACATCTTTGCGACGGACCATTAGATGAAATCGATAATTAACTCAACACGCTATGATGTAAGCCATCTTACATGAGCGTTGGTCTCAGCTTTCTCCCTCTGCTTCCACCCATGTGAAGAGTTGCATCTATTTTCTCTCTGGAGGGTTCAAGGCTGGAGGGCTGTGGCTTGTCAAAAACAATTACATCGCTTGGTCTCTGGGAAGGCCTCCTCTTAATTTGAACTGATAAGCATCTCCTTGCATATTAGCAGTGAGGCCCAGCGGTCATCCTGCTCCCACAGATAATGGACTGGGTTGGCAAACAGCATTTGTCAGGGACAGCCACTTACCTGGGTCGTGCACGACATGTTGAGCAATGCTAATAATAGCCACTCATCCAGACTAGCAGTTAGCAGGCCACGAACCCCAACCCTGCGGCTGGCCAATCGATAGTCATTTACTCTCACTTTCCTCTCAGCTCAACAGAGAAAAAGATGCATTACTGAACCCCCTTTTGGTTTCTTTAAGGCTGGACGGTGAGAAAACACTTTTAGTCACCCCTCTGTTTGATGAAGTTACTCAACTGTAGTACCTGAGCAGCTTTTCCCAAGTTTGAGTGTTGATCTCAAGTGTGCAAGTTTGCTAATCATCTCATGGCATACAGTGCAAATCCAATATAAGTTTACAGGAGCATGATGAACGCAAAATTGCATTAAGCTGCTTGAGGGAAATGTGATAATAAAACTAGGCATTTTTCTTCATCTGGTGGCAGTTTGTATGCCATACAAGCCCAAGGCTTGTAATATTCTGGTAGAGTAACTAACGCCGATCTTTAATACAGCCGATGTGTTTTCACATCGTTGCTCTATCTCTGACTATGAGGCATTATTACAAGGAAACAGCTGGTAATTATAATTGATGAACTGGTATGTGGACAGATTAGTGATGGGAGAGAGAGGTTACAAACAATAACCTCAGAAATTATGGAGGCAGACCGACCGGCTATCTCACAGCTAAAAGGAGACTCGGAGACATCCCAATGCAAGAAGCGAATATCAACAAAAGCCGCGCGTGTGAGACAAAAGGAGGAACTAAAGAAACAAACACCAAAGTCTGGAGGAAGGCTGTGTGATTAATTTCTGTTCATCATGACCACTCATGCAGCACACAAGTAATAATAGCACTCATTTGGCTTTCAAGTCAGCCCTAGCAGAACGCTGTTTTCTTATGGCCGCAGGTTGGCATTAGCCCAACACACTTATATCACTAAATCACTCATTAGAAGCGGAATAAACGACATAATTTGATTTACAGTGCCAGTATCACTCCCCCAGCAAACAGGTGAGTTGCGCAAATACAATTACATGGCAACAATGACTTCAGGGTGGCAGAAATTATCAGGAGGACCTGCCGGCTCTCTTCATGCATAAACGCACATTGACATTTACAGGAAGCCTCGGAGCGGCTCGGCTCGTACATGTTTGCATTCAAATTCTGTCTCCTATTTGTTTGATGTGGGACATCAGTGTGAACAAGGATACAGCTGTCTACACGGATCCGTATTATTCTCTACAGGCCTCATTCGCGTCTACTTCTGGGCTGACCAAAGGTAAAATATTCATCATGCTGTATGTACTACACAAATGACAAATCAAAACAATCGCAAAGGTTAGGGAGGCCAACTGCTCGTCAGCAATGTGGTGTTGACAGAATAATAACGACGGGAACGGCACAAGCCGGGTGTGTGTGTGTTTGCGCGTGTATTTGTGTGACTACCTGACAGTCCCGGTTTCGTAATAAATGTATTAAATTTCACTGCTGTTCCTCCCCAATAAAAAAAAAAAAAAAAAAAAATTGCCAGAGACAATTAGATCAAAGCTAACAGCATTGATGTCACAAGCAGTTAGAGCCACGATACGGCAGACAGTCCATGAGCCAGCACTTCCTTTAAAGAAAAAAAGCTGCACACAGAGGGGGAGGCGAAGAAGTAAAGGACACAAGGACACAGAGGATGGATTTTTTGTTTGCACACTGCTAAGCATCTTAAATGGAATATTGTTTGTCATTCTGTTTGTCTTCAGCTAAATGCATGTGTATCTAAATATGTCTCTGTGAATGAATAATGCACACACATACACACACAGACTGGTACTTTTGTGCAGTAGAATATTTCCCCAGCAAAGAATAAATACATATTCAAACTAAGCGATTCAGGAATCCAGTGTAATGTGAGGGGGGAGGGGACTTGGATACATTCCAAAACAGCCTTTGCTCATTTGCATCTAAATGGTCATCGCTATTAGTATGGTAAATGTGTTGTAACACATGATAAGCGCATTTAAGAGGGAGCATGCACCAAATTAGAATCAAGAAAGGGTTACACAAAGAAAGTTGCACGTTCCCACACATGCAGGCAGACACGCAAACCAGCTAAAGCTTGCCGAAGCCTTTTGTACCTGTATTTCATCCTGGTCCTGAGGGGCATTTGCCTCCCCTCTGTGTAAGCAAAACTGACATCTTTTATAAAAGATTTATGAGCCAAAGATGCAAACGATAGAGCGTGAACTCCCTTGGGTGCAGCCTCTTCCATCTGTGAAGGATCACCTGTTCTTAGGTGGGCTAAAGCGCTTGTTCCCTGCCAGTGTACTAACAGGCATCCAGGCTATAGGGAGCGGGCAAAGGGGCTGTGGTAGGACATTATGCGAGTCTACGGCCTCCTGGCTAAGGCTACAGCCTGGTTGAGCGATTCGGTAAATATTATTGAGTTCTCAAACAGCTGACAGAACACTCTACTAGCTGTGGCGTTGCTTAAACACGTGGCCAGAGGCGACTGGAAAAAAAAAATCTGCCTTTGATGTAGGAACAACAGAAGAGAATAATTCAGCAGAATTCACCTGGTGTTTTTAACTTCACATTGACCTGGAAATTACTACTGCTTCAAGGATTCACTGTCAGATGTTTTCAAAGAAAATGCAACAAATCAGCACGCTGGGATCTATCAAAAATATGAGATCACGTGTGACTGCATCACAGTGTGTAGTGCATGTAGGCACACCAAAGAAAAAGCCAAAAACAAGAACAATTGCATCGCACAAAAACTGCATAAAAAAGGCCTAAAAATCTATAAGTAGGACAGCTCCTGTTGTGCTGCTGCCAGCCTAAAGTAGACAGTGAGGAGGGCCAGGGAAACACTAGCCAAGCCAAGAGGCTAAAACAATTTGCAACATCAACAGGATCTACAGTGAAGGATGAGCACTGAGGAAAGCTCTTACATCAAATCCTAAAGAGCCCCAACAGGATTACAGCTTTGCGCGTCTTTATAACCTCGACACTGGTCTGAGTAAGACCAACGCTGCCGTGTCACTAGTGGTGACACATGTTCAATATGTAGTGTCATCTGTTAAAACTTCCTTGTCAGACTAATAATTTGAGTCTGTGTAGAGATGCCGTTTCTCACCGGCGCCCATTCTGCTTCGTTCTCTGACTCATTCTACTTGTTTTTCAGATAAATGAATGGCTGAGCACTGTTGCCTTGACTGAGTTTGTGCCCCTGGAGAGATGCATTCAGCCAAGTCTCCCACAGGAGAGGGAGGTCCACTAAAATAATGCCAGGCTTTGTGATGGTATTCTGCTTCACCCCCTCTCCCTGCCTATTTACCGTCTCTCTCTTGCTGTGGCCTCCCAGTGCTCCTCTTCTCACCTTCCTGCCTCAGTCTGAAAGATGAACGCGCCATGGTTGAAAGTGGGGTCGCACTTGTTGCTTTTATCAAATTTTCTATTCATCCCCTGTATAAACTTGATACTCCTCACCCCGACCATCGCCTCCAAGGCTGCCGCGGGCTTAAACAATGAGAGCGGTTGTCTCCCAGAGCTGCTTGGTAATATGGAGGGAATGTATTTAGTCTCTTCAGACAGACTTAATTGCCGGCCTTGTTCACACGCCACACCCTTGGTGCTTTGTCCCTGGTTTATCTCCATTGCTCTCAGCGAGGAAAACAAGAAATACTAAAAAACACTGACCTAAAATTTAAGATGGTGCATTAGGTAGTGTTTTATGTTGTGTCACAGTAACAGAAAGCTGCTTACATCAACTGCACAAGACATTTTAGAGCACTTTTTTCCCCCCAAACAACTACAAAATGCACATTTTTAAATTAAAAACAATTTGAAATGTTTGATTTTTGAAGTTTTTGTATGTGACAGAAAAGCAAATGTGTCTCCTCTGAGTCTCTGCAAGTTAGATTCCCCTTCCATCACCTTCTGCTTTCTGTGGTATGGTTCTGCTTTCAGAACAGCTGGCACGATCTATAATTTGCAATACTGACATTCAAAATGAGCAGGCATATACTAGAGGTGTCAGAGAAGTTCACGTCTCCAGACTTCACCGACACTGCTCCCCGACTGCAGCTGTGAGGACGTACGTCATCATTTAGGGGGGTAAAAAAACTAAACAAAAGCTTTATCGTCATCCACACTACAACGTGACATTGTCACAGTCACCCCTTTTTGTGTTGAGGCTGTTTTGAGGCCCTGAAGAAAAAGATGTGTTTTAAAAACGTTGTCAGCTCAGCACAGATATAGCGTTAAATTATGTCTAATAAGGAGACATTTCCACCTTGAGAAGACATTTTGAGTCTCAGACAAAAAGGAAGCTCAAGCCTGATAAAAGAGAGAAAATTGGCCAAATGGTCATTATCATGCTAGACAGCTGAAAGAAATTCCCACTGTGGCCTGAATGAAACGAGTGTCATTACCGAGCTTTGCTTTGCAAAGCCATCAGATTAGGAGGAAGGTGGGAGGTGGGAGCCATTATCCATTTGTAATTGTGTAGGCTAGTCATTACTCATCCACCTTTGACCTTTTAAGTTTCTAGAGGAATTCACTGTCAGTCAGTGATAGGGCAGAACTGGTTTGAACTGAGAAGTAAAGGAGTCAATCTACCCATTTGGATAATCTGTTTTCCCATGTCCCTCCCATTTGTGTGCTCCTTTAATATGTACCACATTTACTCCCATTCACCCCTCTTGGGTTTTTTCTGTTCTCTCGTTCAGGACTGAACCTGTCATTTCTTAAAGGCTAACATGAAATTTGCACATCGAGTTCAGAATGCATATCATAAGAAGTACTTATCCTGTGAAAAGCATGGTATTAACCCCCATCACCAGGCGTATTTGGTGACAAGTGATAGCCTGCCTAACGAGTCGCTTTAAAAGCAAAAGCCTTTCAAGAGGTGTGAAGCAGTTCAATTTATTTATTTCACTTTCACAACAGTGTTTAATAATTACAATTCAAACCTTCTGTCTATAATCACCTGCTGTTGGACAACGAGGCAGAAATATGAACGTTTTTAGAGGTGCTACTGAATGAGCGTTGCATAAACAGCAACGAACCTTACATATTTAACAACAATATAATTTATATATATTAGTGACAGTAGCAGACGTTATGAAACAGTGGCTGTTGAATGATATCGGTTTTCTGATTCAGAAAGAAAAGCTGGATTATGCTGCTTTACAGCTGTGAGTTTAATGAGCAAAAATATTGATTTGATGGATAAAAGGTTTCACTGAGTCTGCTGTATTTAATTTAGTGCAAGCAGTTGATCATTTTTCAACATAAGAATCTTCATTCTGTCGAAATACTGAATAGCAGATATAAAACGATGTAACAAAGCGATGCGTCTTTTCTCCAACAGCCTTTGTCAGAGTTCACAGAATCTCCGTGTGAGCACATTAATCGACACACTACAAGTTTAGTTTAACTTCTACAGGATTAAAATCAGCTGTCAAAGCTGATGTACCACCGATCGTGTTTGTCATTTTAGCCAGAAAAAGTAATGGTGTGCAGCAGTGATGGTACCGTGCGAAAGTGTTGAACCACACCTCCGTCCTTCATATTTTCCTAGTGAAAAGGAAAATGGAAGTATAGCATGTAAGTCAAAAACAGTTGTTCCCATTTTAACGGGCTTGAAAGTCATGTGACCACCTTTATTCTTCAACACAGCCTGAACTTTTCTAGAAAAGTGTTCTTGTCATTTCTTTAAGCAGTTTTCAGAAATTGTTCTGCCAGTTTCTTGAAGGACGTTTAAAGCTCTTCTTTTGATGTTGGCTGCTTTCTGTTCTGTTCTCTGTCACGATGATCCCACACTGCTGCAATAATGTTGAGGTCCAGGCTCTGGGGAGGCCAATCCATGACTGATAGTGTTCCAGTATGCTTTTACTGCACTGGCAGTATGTTCAGGATCATTGCTGTGCTGAAAAATGAAATTGTTTCCAATCAGATGCTTTCTAGATGGAATTCCATAGTGGATCAAAATCTGACCGTACTGACCATATCAGTTTTGACAAGATCACCAACAACTGACCTTCTCCTGAAAATTTGAACTAAAAATTCCAAATATGGATTAATGTGTCTACAAGGCTTGTTCCCAGTTATTAACAGTTCAGTTATTGTATAATCTGGCATACCTCAGCCTTCTTTCCTGTCCTTAAGATTGGCTTCTTGACAGTCACACACACAGAGACCATTTCTGATAAGGGTTCAGTGAAAGTAGATGGTCAGATGCATCTCTCAGGTCCTGTTTCAGGTATTCGCTGTTTTTTCCCCCTTTTCCTTAAGGAGATGACTATAAGATACTGTTCATCTGCTGTAGAGAGTGTGTGTTTTTTAGGCCTGCTACTTCTTCTTTTGCCTTCCAATCATCCAGTTTCCTCAAATTTTTTAAGCACACACTGCACAGCTTGCCAAGATATGCCAGGTTTTTGGCTAATAGCTCTTTGGGAATCACTTTGTTAAAGCAAAAATACTATTTTATGCCTGCCAAAATGTGAAATCTTCTGATTAGATGCAGCTTAAGAAATGGGAACAAATGATGATGTGTTTTTGTGACTGAAGTGTCTGAAGATACAATTTAAAATTATTTCTTTGCAAAATTGTTATATGTAGGTACAACACACGATCATCTTTTGAGTCATGTTCCTTTTTTTGCTTTGTCAACATAAACAAACTTAAAAAATGGGGGGGTTAATTAAGTGGGAAAAATAAGGAATGGGTCAAAGAAAAACTTTGACATACCTTCAGATAGCCGGGACATTTATTGATCAAAATCACTTTAGAAATTACAAGAAAGTCTGCCTGTTTGCAAACAAAATATAAAGAAATGGGGCTTGCACAAGACTTTTACACAATACTGTATATATATATATGTTTGTTTTTCTCTGGAGACAGCTGGAGAGTGGCGACAGCTGTGAATGTGGAATTTCACAGTTTCACATACTGTTGTGTCACACAGTATGCTTTATGATGGGCAAAAGGTGCTACGTTAAACCCCTGCAGCAGCCAAGCCTTTTCAAAATCAGAATCTTTTGAGTTCGCTAACTTTATAAAAGTATAAAATCGCTGAAGTACCTTTTTCCAGCTGTTTCAGAGCTCCCACCTTCAGCTACCCCAGTTGCCCTAAAAACGTCCTTTTCTGTTTTCTCTAACCATCCTCTTCCAACACGACGAGGAAAATTTTACAGCTGACAGTTACAGCAACCCAGGTGAGTAATGACTTCCCTAATGAAACATCATCTGGCAGCCCATCGCCATTCCTTTAATCCTACAATTCTGTTCTCCCCTTCACCACACTCACTGCTCCTAACTCAATAAACCAGCTCGGCAAAGTCCCAGGATGAATCCTTACAGCCGTCTTGACCCTTTGGTACTACCACCGTTCTGCAAAAGCACTAAATGAAGGTGTCACTATGCATCAGGGCTCTTGAGTGAAAAGCTTTCCTGTGCTCTGACATATTTTTGTATGAACACACACATTCACACACTGCCTCACACCTCATCAAAGATGCAGAGCCTTTTAGAGGGCAGCTAACGGTCCAGTTATCTCTTTTCTTGTGACACTTGCACTTGCATGTGTGTGCCGTGTTTCCACATTTTTCCATGTGAAATATTTTATTGCACTGCCTGTAACGCTTAGTTTCCATTAAGCTGCCTACTTTCAACAATGAAATAAATATTGTGTTTGCCACATTTAAATATTTGTGTCCTTCACTATTTGCATTTGCATTGCTCTTGGGTTGCCCCAGCGTTCCCATTTATTCATGTTCTGATCTTCTGATTTAATGAGTCAAATCTCAACTTTATGAATCTCATCTAACTTTAAAGAATAAATTGTGCCCCTGAGCCTTCACACTACCTATGAGAAAATGTGAGTGTTACATTGTGGGAAGAGGAGACATGCAGTGGGGGAACAGGTGCTACAGGGTAATTACAAACACAGCAAGCTTTTAATTATGCTCTCTTGTATGAACTGTTAATGAATATGAACCTCATGCAAATAGCGATGTGTTTCCACTGTGCCTGTGCACATGCAAAATTACGCATGCATGCACACACATATACACTGTAAGTGTTAAGAAGGGGGACTGGTAGTGAATATCTTCCGTGCAGTGCCTCCTCATGGCTTGAAGCAAACCTGACTCTCACCTCACTCCCCACTCAGAGTTCACAAATGACACAAATGGTGACAGCTGGAAACTCGCTGGGCTCAGCCTGGGCCCTTTTACCTGGCATTACCAAAAGCAGCACTGCAGCACTGCGGCTCACCATGCAGTAACAGGAATGTAAAGGTGTTTTTTTAGTTTGGGTTTTTTTTTTTTTTTTAATGAAAAAAGGCAGCATGCTGTTTTCACAATGTGAGACCTGTCTAAAACATCCCTTTGAGGACTGGGTCATCCTTCTTATGTGACCATCTTGTTCCTACTGCACCTTATTGTCTGCTCTAATCCTTGTAACCTACCATCTTTCCAGCTCACCTAGAGGAATGATCCGGCTTGACATGGGTGGAAGCACTGATAATCCCCTGATATGATTTCTCTGTAATCTTTCCTGTCCCCCTTTTTTTCCCCTATGGGTTCTGAACACATTTCATTTACAGTATGCAATGGTATTGTCTGTTGGCATGTATTCCATTTTTCATATGAATGGCAGATAAATCATTACTTAAGCTATTCAGTTTAAGCTCCTCAGTCTGGGAGGAAAAGCAGCAGCAATGGAGAGACTGTGGCATCTGCAGCGGCTGTGTTTGCATGCTAGTTAAATTCTCTGCCTCTACTTCTCCATTCTCCATCCCAGCTGTTCTTCTTCATCACTGTGATCCACTTTCTGTCCCTCTCGTGTCATCTTTATCTCCTAGATCTATGATGTAAAGAAAAGAAAAACAAAAAAGAAAAGGCTAGCCAAGCCAAGCGGTAGACTTAAAGGTTTTTAAAAGGCAGACTAGGCTGTAAATCGGATTAGGGCAGAGGGGAGGGATTCTTTTATATTGAAAATCCATTTAATGAAAGGATGGACATTGGATGTACAATGACAGGCAGGACATAGACGTGCCTCAAACACTGTGAGGGTGATAAGAAAAGAGAATGTCCCGCTCTCTATAAAAAGAAAGAACGCTTTTATTTTGAATGGATGTTGTTGTATTCCATGTTTGCGTTGAGGACTTTCTCAGCTTCTTTGCGGTTTATTATCCAAAAGATAAAGCTAGAAGGAGTGAAACAGTGTGCGAGTTTACTAGAAAATAACAGTACAATTATATGTACCAATACTGTGACTTCAAGCCAGTACCATAACAGAGATGATCTCTGATACTGTCAGCAAAGGCAATAAAAAAAAGGCTCCGAACCAACACATCTAAGCCGAACAACAACATTTAAATCCCTCAGTCTGTCTGTGGCGCTCAACCCGTTTATTTTAAAGGACAGCGGCGTAAAGATACACCATTAAAAGGAGTGGAAAATGCATACTTTAACTTTCAGAATTATACTTTAATCTGCCTATTGGGCAAGTTAGCAAATATTTACAACGGTAAAGAAGAAACATTGCCTGGAGCACAGTCTAGCAATGAAATGAGGAAGAAGCCACAGTGTGTCAGGCTTTCACTAAACATACAATAGCAATACTTCTAAGGGTAATTAATTTACTGTTGTTTTAAGTTTAATTGAATTTTGTTAAGATGAAAAAAAATAGACTAGCTTCATACTTATTTCTGAAAACTGCAACCTGTGTTGAAAATCTACTAAAATACAACATCAATACATGTAACCATAGCTAGGGGTGTATTAGTGTGCATCTCTATCGGCTGCACACCACATGCTACACAGCAGCCTGCTGAGATACACACTTTCCATAAAGAGAAGCACGGGAGGGTTTGAATGGACCCCTGTGGTCTCCATCTCTATTGTCCTGTAGGGTCTTTGGCTTTCCTTTGGCTATAAATGTGTTTCTGTACAGAGAAGCCAAGAAAGAGAAAGCACAGAGCGTTACTGGGCTCAAAGAAGAACGTTATCATCACTATAGGATTTCTGCTTCAATAAAACATACAGTAACCAGGACTGAGAATGATACATAAACTGTAATTATACATGGTATTTCCAAAAGTATTGTACTGCATTAAATGTCACTGAATCTGGTGTGTAGAGAACGAGCTCCTTTGAGAGACTCGAAGTAAAATGGGGAAGGCTGTGACTTGTCAAAAGTTTCCAAATGCAGACAGTTGATATTTTGGTTGCTGGCTGCAAAGCTCCAGTGCTCCGCTGAAGCAGAGCAGCCTCCAGTTGATAATCATCTGCTTTGTGGCGGGAAGCAAGGGGAGATGGGGCAGATGGCACTAGTTTTATTTTGCCATGGATGCTTTCTCTGAATAAGGAATGCTCTACTGAATGCCAAGCTCTGTGGGAGAGCAGAAGCAAATTGAAGCAGTCCTGCACCCTGCTTTTCGTTAGGCAAAGGGCTATTGTTGTGTGCGCGCTCCAATTCCAGAGCGACAGACAAGTTCTGCTCATTCATTAATGTGCCGAGCTCGTGGACGGACAAGCCAAGTGGGAATTTCATTATCTTGCTCGCTCGTCCTTTCTGCCGCTCGCCTCTCCCTCATCCCACCAACCCCCCCGCCCTCGTCCTCGTTCCCTCACTGATACCCTTTTTACAGCAAAATTAGAGTGTATGCAGGCTTTTTAAATGCAGTTAAACCTACTAAAAGGGCATCTAACCCCTTTTTCCACTGCCAGTAGTAGCCTGTTAACCCTCTGTTCACTGGTGCCACAAATGGGAGAAACATTCCAATTATTGCGTCCACAGACAAACCTGCAGACTATGATGGGATAGCTTCAGTCAGTGTAGGAACTGGACAGTTTGGTCTATATGTTTTTGCACACCAATGCAATGTCAAGCAATCAAGATGTGACTGAAGTGCAGAGCGGTTTAGCAAAAGTATAGCATTCACAGTCCCCCTCAAAAGTAACCCGAGTAGCATAATTTAAAATATAAGGATTGTTTCTGATAACAGGATCGACATTTTATGCAGCCAGTGACAACCTGAACTCTAGACCTTTTGTCTGACTTGGCCGTGAAAGAATATCCCATTTCTTTGCCTTGGAAAACTCTTGGTTTGCTTTTGCAGTATGTTTTCTTATTCTCAAGTGTAACCAGCAGTTTGGACCTTATTGTAAAACCTTCTATTATGTCCGTTCAAGAAGTCGTCTCTTGATTGTAGACTTTGAGAATTACTTTTGTTCAGAACTTGGTCAGAAGTTATCAGTTTCAGTTGGATATCAACAATATCAGCTGGAAATATTGTTGTCATGAGATTCTCTGATGTGTTTTTGAAAAATCTATTTCCTCGGCTGTGCACGCTCCTATAGCATGAAGACCAGCTTTAATTAACACTACTACTGCTTTGAATTGACGAAAGCCTGATATAGTGGACGTTAGTTCATGTTAATGAGAAGTGATTCCAGTGTTCTAGCAAATAACCAGGAAAAACAGTACAACTTCAATTCAATTAAAGAGTAATGACTTAGCGTTTCAGTTATTGATGTTTTGCCCTGAAAGGGACTGCCGTTCCAGATTCAACGTTTTATGGATATAAGAGCCCTCATAAGAACACGGCCAGAGATTAATCATATAAATTCCAGATCCTTTCTACGGAAATGAAACAGCACTTTGAGTGGTCTAAATGTCACATTCGGTGGCATTTCACTGAGCAACCGTAACGGGTCCCAGAGGGAATTCATATCATATGGAAATAAGAGCTCGCATAAGAAAGCTCACACGTGAATGTCCTTATGAGAAATTTTAGGAAGTAATCTGAGTTCAACACAGTTAACCTTAACAGACTGCAAATTATCTGCTTGAAGTAACTTGCTGTTAATGGAATGTGTTTATGCAGGAAATATGCCAAAGGTCAAAGAGCATCAGTGAACGGAGCAAGAAAATTAAAGAGAAAGTGGGACTGAGTTCAGTCAGAAAAAAGTATTAACACTCAGATCATTCGTTTTCAAAGTGTTTGTGAATAGTTAGGCTAGTCGCTCGGTGTTTTGTCTCGGGACTATTTGTTCCAGTCTGACTCTGCACCCCTCTGCGCCTCGCTCGTTTCTTTTCATTACCTTTTGCAGGGGGTTTGTGTCTCCTCTATCACAGGAGACACAAACCCCCTGCATTGTATGCACATGCTCACTAATACAGTGCTGAGTCTGACAGCTGTACCACTGCAGGCCCGTCGAATGAGCCAACCGTTTTGCTCAAACAACCTTCTGAGAATCCACTGTTATCATTTGTTATCAATGGAGCACCCGTGTGCAAAAGAAAGCAGGCCACCGTGCAGTTTGGATCTCATTTCGCTCTTGTAGCAATCAAACAGAGGTAACTGCAGAAGTTTCCTCTTTGGTATTGATGCTGAAAGGGTTTGATGGATCAATGCTATTTGATTTAGAGAGGTGCAGAACTGCATAGACAAAATTTCCAAAGATTTCTAAAGAAATATTGTAATACACATCACATGGGATTTATTCAAAACCATAATGATTTATACCAATGTATTGAGGACATCTGAGGAGCAGGCTGCTGCCCCCACCTTCCCCCTCCCCATGTGCCATCTTTCGGTGCTGGACACCAACACTGGCCAGCATAAATGATTGAGTTGGATGTAAGATGTAGAGCTCTTGCCAAGAAGCCACTGCATCCATGCTAATGTGCTGATGGAGGCTAATCTTAATAAGTGTGAATAAAAGGGCTTTTACTGTGAGTCCTCACAACTAATAACATTGAAACGTGCTGGAAAATGCTTCATCGCCATCAAACAACAGGCAGCATAGAAATTCAATTATTTCACTTTCACCGTTTAGCTTTTACCTTGACGTCAACTATCGCCGGGAGAAGTACGACGGTGCGACAGCGTGCGTTTGTGTGTGCAAAACGCTTCACGGGCATCTCGTGCGTACCCCGTTTGTTTGTTTCGTAAGTCCTTAGTCTCATGAAGCCCATCTGAGATCAATCACCAGACCGAGCATGATGGAGAGGCCTGTCAGAGCTCACTGTTGTGGCCTTGATTCAGTAAAACAAATAAAACAGGCAGAGGCATTACAGGATGGTTCAACACAAGCTAGACAAGAGACCACACCAAAGAGCATTCAGAGAGAGGGGTGAGTAATGAGGAGGGAGGTAAATGTCAAAGAGCAGAGCGAGAAGAAAAATGATGTTGAAGACACTGAAAAAGCAAAGGGTATACAAAAAAAAGAGGGTGAAAGAGGCTGGATAAAGGAGCAGGAATGCAGAGCAGCAGATGCAATGCTGTTGTCCGCCTGTGTTAACCCAGCTCAGTTCTTAAACTCTGTTTCTATTCGACAGCATGTCATCAGCTCAGCCCTCCTCTGTTTAGACCCTGCTGTGGATGGTGCAGTGCGTGGCCATGTGATGAAAGGGAGGTGCCCTCTGAGATTTTTTAATGCAACTTCTCTCACATATCCTTATGTCAGAGCGCATCAGCACAATGCCGGGCTGAATAGTACCGTTTCTCTAATGATTATGTTTGCCGTGTAACCTGAGCACTGCAGCACTCAGCCCAGCTGGATTTGATTCAACAGCATTTACAAGGCTACAAATGACAACGCAGCACAGCTCTTTCCCCAAACATAACATAACCCGAGGAAGCCATTATACATAACTGTCAGCACTTAACCTTCCCCCAGGACTTCAAAAAACGACATTCAGGAGCAAATGGTTCAGAGGTGAAGCTCCCACGGGAGGCCTCAGCCAAAGCCCAGCCCCCACACTCAGCACCATCGGATATATCACGCGAAGCTCACACATCAAACTACTTCCCATGGTTCCACTCAACCTCGTACTGTACATGTGGAAGAGACAATGATGTGAACCCTGCTGGCTCGCCTAGTCAGACAGAGGTAGAGGTCAGAGGTCTTCTCTGCACCAGCTGTGCGAAACTCTGCAGCCAGATGAAACGTATTCCTTCCCTTGAACAACTGCGTGGCAGACGGTGGTTGAAGAAGCTTTGATTAAACTACACAGCAGTGTACGGCTAAGAAAGGACAGTTATTTTCTCATAATAATGACACAAGGTTACTGCAACATTTAAGTCATGATAAGAAGAAACTTTTCTAATTACAATAGAAAACAAACTCGTCACTGTGAGATTCTGAGGGCAGAGGAGGCTACCGCATGTGAGCGCAAATAAAAAAGGTAGAAGAATGAGTGGTTTTCTGAGAAGAGTCTGATCTGAAGTTACTCTGAAATAAAACTGTGCGGTTGGGTTCATACATTTTTTTTTTTTTTTTACAAGTTTTGTAAAAGCTTTCAACAACTTCAGTGAAACCTTTTGTTTACGGAAAAAGCATCAAGCTGTGGCTTACGAGTTTCCTCTTTAGCAGTATTTTCTGTCCAAAAGCCACGTTTCAACTGATTTCCACAAAACTCAGTTAGGCTTTGAGTTTATCTTTTATTCATAGCAACACTGGACTGTTTCTTGTGATAACATCATACCTGCCTATTTTCTTGAAATAGAAGTGTCTCATCTTTATATTCCGTATAAATGCAAGAAATACCCGCAATGCATCATTGTCATAACGCAAAGCCGGATTATTACAGTGAGCTTTTTCATTTGGACCTGATGAAAGTCATGTGCTACTCTACAGCTGTACACAAGTTTGCTTTTCCTCTGTGTGGGAGGGCTTCTTGACTTTCTGTGCCTTTTCCCTCCCTCTGAAACATGGTTTCTGGGTTCCAGTCCAAGAGAAAGCAATTTGTTCTCCACTTTTGTCTTTTTCCTCTCAGAATTTTGCATATCTTTGAACAGCGAGTTTGACTTCTGAACTTTTAAATTGCATTTGAAATATGACTTCAAAATGAAAAAAAACAATCTGACAGGTGAATGTCAAATATTTTTAAAACTTCTACCACTCAGGACATTTAGGCTGCATCCATTTGCATTTCCATTTCATTCATGTGCAACACAATGTGAGCATAAATGCATAAGTAAAAAAATAATTAGCAAAGCTAATGATGAAGACTAGCTGAAAGGACTGTTCTTTTAGAGCATTTAGTATGTAGGTGTGTAATCAAAGTACAGTTAAACCGACAACAGCTCCTCAATAAGCAAAGAACACCAAATGCATGCATTTATTATCCCTGAGGGGTCTAATTAATCGTAACAAATTCAGTCCTTATACAAAATAGTCACAGTTCAGGCTCACGCTGCAGCCGAACCAGCGATATAAGAAGCATCCTTCTCTATCAACTTCCCTTCATCCCTGCACTTTTAGGCGTGTTGTCCTGGACCTAACACCTACTCCACATCACACTGGAATATGCTCAGACAGCAGGGATGATGGTGCCATCTGATTTTCCTTGATGTACATTTCATCTGTGCGCTATTTGCGTAGGTCACACACTCTGACCTTCAGTTCTACGTGGGCTGGTAGCTGTTTATTAAGGTGCCATGTTTGATGTGTGCTGTGCCGTTAATGACCCAAGGCAGGGCTTTATAAATACATACGGCTGATTGCCATGGATTAGGAAGATTTTCTCATTAAGTCTTCATAGGGTTGTTTGCTTATTAAGATCACTTTTGATATTTACTGTGCCTTTAAAAAGGCGCAATATCTGTTAAGAGAAACTTGACGACACAAACGCACAAATCCCGACAAACGCACTGACGGTGGGAGAATGTCATCACCCCGACACGAAGCGCTCCGTGTGAATGGATGGAGGTTTGGCTCATCTGCAGTGCGTCGGAGTCTCACAAGCTGGCAGGGTTCCAGTCCTCTGCTCGCTTATTCATGACTTTTTCCCTACAGCCAACATAGTCCAACACACACACACACACACACACACACACACATATGGCACAAACTCGCCCACCTCACAATACCACTCGATTCACAGAGTGCCATTAATCTAAAACAAACCAAAATTGACAGGTACTGTGTGAGTACCACAGAAGAAATTATGCTGACATTTCACAATGAATCTCTTCACCAAGCTGAGTACAACCTAATGTACAATCAAAGTCCATTTGAATTTCAGGAGTGCACCAATTCAAATATTCCCAAAGGTGCAGGGAAAACGCACTAAAATTGGCATCCTAAAGAAAATATTCAGCCACGAGAGTAAATTATGCATACAAATGTGCCACAGGTTCGAAAAAAAAATGCTATGTAGATTTGCCAGTTAGGTGGTTCAGGACGCGGAGGAAGTAAATAAATAATCCTGTTTAATAATTCATTGAAATTCATGTTGCTTTGCCTCCAGCCTTGAGAGTATTTAGAATGCAGCCTGCTAGGGCCCTGCTCCTGACTTGTGGAGGTGTGTGGCAAGATTATTGAAAATAGGGGTAAGATCAAGCATCCAAGCACACACATATTACGTGTACACGCAGAACTATACACAGTGTGCGCGTGCCACGTGTCATATATTCAATAGAACAGTGAAGAGGGACATCCCCTGTCAACATCTTACCCCCTTTTTGCTCCATCTCCCCCCGGAATGACAGATACAATCTCTAGAGTGTGAAGAGAAGTTCACACAGAGCTTCAGGCTGGTGAATACTCTGAAGCTAGGAGAGAAAGCAACAAGGGCACAAGACGACTGCAAATTGGATCTAAAAGGTTTCCGTGGGGAAAGAGAGGAGACGAGAGGAGAGTGCATGACCCATGTGTGACCCGTTTCTGATGATGCTTGATAGAATTACACCAGTAAATAAAATCATCCTGTCTTCCTGTCTCTCTGTCTCTTTGTCTGAGTGTGTGTGTGTGTGTGTCTATGCAGCGTGGGGAGTGTCTCCAATTTAGTAGCATCTTCACGCTTCATTAATTGCCTTAATTCATTAACATAAGAATCTGTCTGCATGTCTGAGATGTCCCTGATTTCTCTTGCATGCTTTTAAAATATGGTGACAAGTGGTTTAGGCTTTTGCATATTAAAGCATGTAAATGACTGGAGGTGATTCGTGATTAAGAGAATATTGTGAAAAGTGCATCGACAAGTACTGGAAGGTTGCAGCTCACGTTTTGTCACCGTTAGCGCCTATTAACAGGACAAAGTTAGTGTTTTACATCTACCCATTTAATGGCAGATGATAATTAAATGCTAAGATTTTGCTAATATGCACCATGAATAAGGATTATATTTGCATTTTGGAATTTGTCAGCCTGTGTAGCTGTAACAGAAAACCACGCATGCTAAGCCATTAGCCAACCTGCCTTATCAATGACGCTACTGATGTAAAGCCATCAGGTGTGGATGAGATGCTATCAGCTAATTAAAATTCCACCAATCGATCTTATCAGCTATTACTTACAGACTCAGAAGCTTGTCTCACTTTGTTGGGGTTTTGCATGTTGCTGGAAACCTACGCGAGAAAGGGTGTTTACTCTGAAAGAGCAACTAATGTTGCTTCCTTGTGTTTTTAAGTTTTTAAGTTAAAGTAGATTTTATTGCTATACTGTTATTCTTATAAATAATCTAGTAGAGAAGCTTTGAATGATTCACAGCTTAAAATAATCCTTATTATTTTAGTCCTCATTACCGTGCAGTGCAGTTTCACCATTTCTTCCCTTAACATTGGCTTTAAGCTGTCTTTCATTTCACTGGCTGCCCCTCGCAAACCGAATTTGTAAACATTAAGTTGGGGTAGGATCGGGTGGAGCGGCAGTTTTGGAGGGGCTAAAATATATAGTTTCACCTTGTGCTTAGAAAGCTCCATTTTCTAGGTTGCCAGTGCAAAATGCCCCGTGGAGATTTAACACGCACTCAATCACATGATCATAAGAGATGGGAGTGATAACCACTCGTAACAGCCATTTAATGAGATGATAACATTCAAAGAGGATGTGTAAAAACCCAAAGTAGGGCTTTAAGTTGAAATTCTAATATGAGTAAAAACTGCTTAACTTTTCCACCTGCAGCTGTTTCCTTTAATGGCTTTGCGCGCACGTGTGTGTGTGTGTGTGTGTGTGTGTGTGTGTGTGTGTGTGTGTGTGTGTGTGTGTGTGTGTGTGTGTGTTTAAAATGACACCTAACCCACCCGACCTGTGTGAAGAAAAAAAAAAGCTGGGAGGATAAATGTGAATGGGGCAAAGTTCAAAATCTATTAACAGCACAAAAGAAAAAAAAAATAGCGGTGATTCACAAGCTGCTTTATCAGACATGCAAATCTCACTCTCATAAACCACAGCGCAACCACGTCTCTACATGCACGTGACTCGAATTAGCACTAAAAAGGAAAACCATGTGGCGTCAACAATTTTTGTCTTATTTTTTCAATGATCTTCTTTATACAGCTGTCACACTGAAAACTGGAGAATGAGAACAAGCCAGTCGTTTACTCACTGTCAGAGTAAACAGTTGTGCGGCTTGCTATGTGGATCACATACGACTGCAGTTCAGGCCTTCCTCCGACATCCTCCTCGTACTTCATCTGACATGCTGCAGGGCTGAAGTGGAAGAGGGTCTTGATTTGTTGCCAACATCCACCCTAGCTCTACAATAATGAGCTCTACGGGACCCCGAACCTGACCCGAGCATGTAACGCCATCAGTTAAAAATAACAGCCGTGACCATCGCTGCGGTCAGAGCATCACATGGTACTTCTGTAGTTTAACATAAACTTGGAAAAGCATAACAGCGATGCAAATCGAGCGGTGAATCATAACGCGAAATCAGGAGACCCAGCAGAAAGCCATGGATGGCGCATGTTTATTCATGACAGGTGAGTTATGCGCAGTAGGTCTACAGCCCTGCAGGGCAGGAGAGCTTACTCAAGCAGGACGTTTAACTCTCCGCTTCATAATGATACTTTGAGGGAGCCGTTCAAAGCCTTCCATGTCCTCTGGTCTAGAATTCAGACAGCCAGATTAGAAAGGACAACGGTAACCTGTAGGCTACAAATCACAAGGCGACATGCTTAAGCAGAGACATAAACTGTTGTATGCAAACTACAAGACTGTAATAAATACTGTGCTTTGAACAAACAGGAATATGAACAAACTCCAGTGCAAGACCATATTTCCTTATCTGTGACAGCTCTGACGTGTCATCATTCAGATTAGCCTTGATGTTAAGACTGGTTTGCACAGCTATAAACTTGACACTGGATTTAAATAGCTGCCTGGATGAAACAGCCATCATTCACTTCACCACAGCCCTGTGGTGGCTGTAATCATGATGACACAGTAATATCCGTTTTTCTTTTACCCAGGCTAAATTGCTGTTTGTGGCAATAAGAAGGCTTCTATTCCCAGAGGCCACAGTTAGTCAGAGTGCCTCTTATTGTCTTACTGCTGGGTTGTGGCGCAGAGCACAAACACTGTCACCAACACCACCGGCCCCTCCTCCTCCTCCATCCCTCTCTTCTCTGTTGGTTCTCAGAGCTATTATTTTTATCTGAAAACCTAAACGAGGCTTCAGAGAGAAAAGAGACAAGAGAACGAGAACGAGCGAGGAAGAGAGGCGCACGGAGAGACCGAGCAAAGCGAGAGAGGAAAACTGTGATTCTTCTGAAGCGGTGATCGATGCTACCAGCGTGTGTCTGCAGTGCACGCTGCCAGAAAAAGGGAGGGTTATATTGATTTGCTCCCGCATTTCAATCAAAAAAAGTGGGTTCTCAACCCCAGATTTTCCCTCGTTGCGCCGCAAATTACCAGCCTCTCTAAAAATAAAGCATAAATTGCCTAAAGTCAAACTTAAACATATTGAAACACTACATTTTGTTATGCAGAGACAACTAAAAACATGTTTATGTGCGAGCCTGGGACATTTTTAGCATGACAATGATTTTCCATGTGGATTTCTGACTGCTGAATGCTGGTGGCTTTAAACTGCTCACAGCTTTAAGCCACCAATTGTGTGTGCCTGTCCACATAGCCCACAAACATACATAAAAAATGTGCAAAAAGGTTTATATAAAACAGTAATGAATTGTTCTCCACAGAAGAATAACGAATCCACCTGCATTATTGCTCTGTATAAAAGAAACCATCGGGAAGTCAAAGCACATTTAACATTTCTGCAAACATCTACAGGGACCTCTGCACTAATGAAATAACCTCTGCAGTACTGTACGGGAGTGCGTTCGTTTGTGTATGTGACCTGATCCTTTTGCTTGACGCCGGCTCTAAATATAAATCAGGCACGTAAGTTTTGAGAAATTGGATTCACAAAGGAAGCAGTAATAGCAAGATTAGCTCCCTCAGATTCTGAGAAAGAGGAAATCAGACAGATAGACAGCAGAGATAATGTGTTCACGGAAGGAAAACAAAGTCAGTAATAAAAACAAAGGAAAATATAATTCATCACTGACATTAACACTGGCAATGAGGGCATACAGGATACAGAATCGATTCAGTTCTTTTGTTTGTTCTGGTCAGCAAACCATATTTGCAGATTCATCAGCCTCCCACAATCAAATCTGCATCACAACAGGAAGGAGCATTTCTTCATACTGGGATTTCCAAATCAGCCACTTGAATCAAGGACAGAATAAACTCTTTGAAACATTCTGCCTGCAGAAAGTTCAAATAAATTCTCTATGCTGTGGCAACAACATTATCTTTTCAGCAAATCAAGCCAGTCACAGCTATAGAAGTAGAAGATGCCACAAATTTAGCAGAAACACACCTTGACACTTTGTCTGTATCGTGACTACAAGATTATATGCAAGTGCAAGTAGAAAGGTGTAAAGTTTAAATAAACTTAACCTGAGACAAATACATAGCTGAAGTACAACCCATGAAAAATGTTAGAATAAAAGACAGATGACAGGGAATGTTAAATTAAATGAGAAGAACTATGTGAGGAATAGTTCCCAGCAGTGGGTATTCACAGTAACTGTGCAGGAGCAAATAAGCCTTCACAGAGCCCTCTTTTTAGATCAAAATAGACAGCAAATTGATACAATCAAATCCAAAACGCGTCACCGCCATAGGAAATGTAATTTCCCCCCTTCCTTCCATGATGGAGTCAAGATTTGTGTTTCTATTTTCTTTTACGGTGCCATCGTTTCCCAAACTGTTTCTTTTATGTGCCTCAGAGCCTGGTGAAAAATGGTTTGGATGCTGTATATCTTTTAACTCTGAGGCTAATCTACAGCACGCACACACACATACGCGGTATGTACATCAACTGTGAGTAGCAGCTACGGTGAAGCAGCACTCAACATTAGCGACATTAAAACCACTGACAGTGAGGTGCGTAACACTGAACATCTTGTTATAAAGCGTTCTGCTAGGAAATCTGGAGGGCCATTGGCATTTATGTGGATGTTACTGCCAAAACTATATGTTGTTGCAGACCAAGTTCCCCCACACCACCACCACCATATGCAGATCAGCCACCTCCTCTCAGCAGGACAATGCACCACACCACAGTGCAAAAGCTGCTGAGGAAAACCACAAGTAACCCAAGTCGTCAACCTAACCTTCAAATGTAACAAAACACCAAAGTGATTAAGAGTGAGATACACCAGAATCAGACACCCCACCCCGAAAACCCACACAACCCGCTGCCAAAGTTCCAGTGCCAGACAACACACGACACCACCAAACTATATTAGACAGTTTAACATGATTAAAAATTAGAGCCCAGCTAATTTATCCGAATATTATCAACTAATATTTGCTATTTGAAGATCTGGATTGCATTTCTGACAACTAAAAAAAAAAAAAACTGTAAAAAGTAAAGATTGTAGAAACACCCTTCAACCATGTTATGAGTGTAGATAATGCATAGTTTGTCCACTAGAGGGCGCTCTGCAACCTCCTTTTTCGCAACATGTCTTTGGAGCAGCTGATCAGAGCAGAGTAGGGCGGAACGTAAACGAATCAATAAATAAGTACACATAGCAAATGTCAGGAAATATTGTTTATCGCTGAAACCTGTTTATCAGTATCGGTCGTAAAAATCGAACACTTTCTATTCGAAATGTCACAGCCTGTGTTATTTTAATTTAGTATATTTTACCAAATATGCAAAAAAAAAAAATGTTTTCACATTTGCACAGCAGGTGACAAATTGAATTTTGCAGTCAAAATCACAGTGAAAACTATCCTTCTTTTTAAAAGTAATGAAAAGCAACGAAAGTTGTTAATTAACAGAAAAACGCAGAGAACATTCCTTTCTGGGTGACTGTCAGATTTAGCGCTATAAAACAGGTATGCCTCTCTCACAGTGTGCTGCATATCTCTGTCTTTCCCTCATCCCTCTCCTTTGCTTACTAATGAGCCATGAGATTGACAGCTGGATTACAGGGCTGATTTGTAATCCTTTAATTTCTCCATTTAAGATAATCACCCTCTGGATGGAGCACTGCCTACAAACACACAGACACGCCAGTACACAAAATATACTGTGTGTTTACCCATTAAACAAAAAATGAACCAGAGAATATAGCAAAAACAAGACCATGCGAGTGCCCTGATCAAATATAGATTCCAAGCTGAATTAATCCAAAGGACAAAGTAGAGTGCAAGCCTCTCTCGGGCGAGGGACCTTTTGATATTAGAGTTTGTAGAACAAAGGAATCTTGACAGTGTAGTCTTTTAATTAAGCAAAAACCCCATAGCTTCTGAAATGGCTGTACAGAGCAATACAGACTAGCAGCTTAGAAGGATCTATGCTTTTAGTCTAGCCTGACGTAAATCACTTTGATTGGGCCATGTTCTTCATCTCTTCCAGTGCTTTGGACTGGGGATATGACTGTTGGAGGACATGTGAGGTCAAGTGGCGGCACTAGGTCAAACTTCTTGGCCATAATTCATCAAGAAACTGAGAAGCCATAAGTCACTTTGAGCCCCTGACGCAGGCATGAGAGTGGAGGAGGGGCAAGAAAACAGGGAGGCATGGTTGTCTGCCTACCAGAGAGTTCTGGTTGGTAGACATCAGTAAACACATATTCTAAAACAGCAACTTGATCCATCTATTCGCTTATCCTTTTCAGAGTCGCGGGGGGCACTGGAGCCTATCCCAGCAGTCATAGGGCAAGAGGCAGGGTACACCTGTGTGTTAGCCAGTCTGTCGCAGGGCTAACACACAGGGACAGACAACCATTCGCACTCATATTCACACCTATGGGCAATTTAGATTGTGGGGATAGGTTAATTGAACAAAGTGCATGTTTTTGGACTGTGGGAGGAAGCTGGAGTACCCGGGGAGAACCCACGCAAACACAGGGAGAACATGCAAACTCCACACAGAAAGACCCCGGCCTGATGGTAGAATTGAACTCAGGACCTTCTTGCTGTGAGGCAACAGTGCTAACCACCGTGCCACCGTGCTGCGCTTCAGCAACTTGATGAGGTGATGGAAATGTTATGGTGTCCTTCAAAAGTGCACAAAAAGCTCGTTTGAAAGATGGTGCTTAAGAATGCTGTTTTTCCACCTCCTTCTCCTTCTTCTCTATCTTTCTAACTCTCATCCTCCACTTGATTTCTTGGTGTCCGGGAGAGGCGCTGAATGAGTGCGAAGACTGGCGAATCATCTCCTCTGAACGAGATCCACTCCAGAGTAATTACAGACATACACAATCTCAAAAGTGGCACAGACGACACTAAACATTCAAGCACGACTTCACAGGGGTCAGCTAGAGAATATATGTAGTCTACAGTACGTGAATTTCAGCTTTTTTATTGCCAAGCGGATTTCATTTCTAAGGAGGAAAAGAAAAGAAAGTTTGTCATGACTCAAAGCCAATCACGACTTTGAAAAGGCACAATTTCCGACGGGTAGCAAAAACAGAAAATCGGTTCAAACTGAGCTTTTCCACATTATTTTCAAGCAGACAAGGCTTGCAGTGAGCTCTCACTCCCTTCTTTTCCGACTCGTTGGCTGGGTTAGTGTAGTATTAATTGTAATCACTATTATCTATCCAATAATCCATTGAAATAACACTCAAGTGTTCTTTGTCATGATAATACAAACAAGCATAATAATATGCAAGTAAATAATTTCAGCTAAAGAATCACCGCTTCAATACTGAACACCTGATTTGTATTTAGATGAATGTAAATCCAGCAAGCCCAGAGGGCAGGAGGGGGAAAAAAACCTCAGTAATGAACTGCTACATTCTGGGTTACACTTGCAGCTAAAAGGTGAAACAGAGGTCTCCTAGTGGGATAATGGTTCATTTCTGCCCTGCAACAAAAAGGAGTCTTAATCAAGGCCACAGATCGTTAAAGTGCACTGAGATGCAAAGGGCTAATACACATTGATTGTGAGCGAGGGTGGTCAATTAAAAAGGTTTTCAATAACAAATGCAAATAGGATTCCCAGAAGACAAGGAGATGAGCAATGGAGGTAATGTTCACGTCTTCAGAAAACTACTTTGATAACGTGCGAAAAACCTATTGAGGAGGGTCAAAGTGTAATCTGGAAATAGTTTCTGAGAAATACTTAAAACTTCCCATGAATATTTTTCTGTAAATCTGCCCTTGTCTCAACTCCTGAAATACAGTAGTAAAGTCTCCAGTTCTCCATTCAACGCAGCCTCATTTCTTATCCGTTAATCCCTTGCCAAGGACTTCTTTTTGGCTAACACCATCAGAAGTGCCCAGTTCTTCCTTTTTTCTTTATAATCACTCTATGATTTAACCCACGGCCGCCAGCTCTTTCAGATGCAATCACAGGTCTGATAATATCGTGGTTAGCTCCATTTGAAGGTCGGTATTCAGGGCACAATTAGCTCACCTCTATTTTGTCAGGAAATGTAGATCTACTGCATAACCGCACCAAACAGACTGCACGGTGCTCTTAAAATGCAGCAGGAGTCTAAGGCGTTGGGTTTGTCTCTGACAGCTTATCGCATCTAAACACAAGGAGCTCGAGATGAATCGCGGCCGTCTCTCAGAGGGCATCATACGGGACCGCAATGAAGCTATCTGTGTTGTAATGAAACTCCATGAGAGTAGAGGCCATGACCCAGTGACTAACCACAAGACTAAACAAATAGTAGTATACAGTTAAGAGGGGCACAGTCAAGATCAGCCCACTAGCGCTATTAAAATTCACAAATAGGCCCTAGCGGTGATATTTCTGCCGACAGCCAGTTTCCTATCTATCAAAAGCCCCTTTTTTACTTACTACCTCCGAAGAGAAAATGACTACAAAACAGGATAAAAAGCATTGTGCTGTGGCTTGTCCTTTATCTTGGGTGGTTTGCTTGATGGAATTGGCTCAGCATGTATGTAGGAAGTTTGAGGGATATAGGAGCGTAGCTTGGTTTGGTAAGAAGGCAGGCGAGATAAAGAGAAATGATGTGGCTCATCTTCTGTACCTGTATTCTATCAGCTCGCCACAGACTGCAGGTCCTGGCTGCAGAGATGAAAGACTCTCCGGAGGACAAGAGAGACGTTCGTGAGTCAGAAGGAAAATGGCATTCCGCTTATCAAATGCCTGGAAACATAATCCCCCCACCCCCACCCCCCACCCCCCACACACACACCACTCCCCCGACTCACCCCCAGTTCTTGGGTCTGGACGTACTTATGAAAGCCCTGTCACTTTGGATAGTGGGTTAGGAGTCAGAAGTTCTCCACGCTAGAGTAAACGCTGAGCTGGCTGTTTCAAAGCAGATATGGCTCCTTGCCAGATTTTCCTGCTGTAGTCTAATTGGGGTCATGTTACAAGCCATTCTGTATGTGTAACTTTTAGAGATGGAATTAAACAACAGGAAATCCATGCTGAAAGCGTACAGCTGATGAAGGCAGAATCCTCCTTAAATTAATCTTTTAGATTAAAGGACGGTGTGTTTAATTTTTCTCCTGTACGCACCGCAAGACCCAAATTTAAATTAAAAACCCAAGGATGAAGGAACCAAGGAAAGATATCTTATTGTGGATTATATTTTTTCATAACCGAGTTCATCTCCGAGTTCATCGTCTAGGGGAAGTGAAAACATGGCAATGACATTATAAAGCGCACGTCTATCCTGATGTTTTTATCCCACAAACAGTGAGTTTTCATCACTGTGCTTTTATTTTTCCTTTGCCCACAATAAAGTGGTTTTCCTCAGTGTGAGGCTTAAAAATATGATTTTTTGGAATCTACTGAATCAATCAAATCTTGCCAACACAGGGAGAAATATGTGGTGTTCACTGTGCTGCTGGAATGGCAAAAGTCATCACTATTGTCTTTTCAAGTATGCTCTCACAGTGACTTAAAGAGACAGCGTCCTGACCGAACCGTATTTCAAATCAATTTCTTTTGTGCTGAGACCACATCCCCCTTGTGCGTGTTCCTAGGTGACTGGTCCGGCTCTTGGAGCGGGGTGATGGTTTACACAGTGATGTGCAATCACTGGAATATTTCTTTTCACGGCTTATCTGCCCACAGTGGGAATTTGCACGGACCACGACTCCGGGCCTGCCTGTCTGCTCGCCTGTGTGCCACTGCCTTCCCCTCCAATCCCGACCCTGCCTCAGATAAAACTATCCACGGGAGCATGGGATGATTTATTCAGCACAACTTTGCGGCAGCGCAGAGATTTGTGATTTAGTTAAACAAAGGTCTTCTGTGGTCAACCTCAAAGCAATAACAGCCTTTTTAACCTATTCAGCCAGTGAAAAATGTTTTAAGAGGACACTGAATGATGCATTGCACTTCTACAATGACCTTTCAGTACTTGAGCAGACATTTCACTTTACCTACAGTACTGTGCAAAAGTCTGGAGGCACCCGTCATTTCTTCATACTTTGCTTCCGAGGAGCCAGACTTTCTTGTCATATTTTAAAGTGGTCTTGAGTAATAGCTCTCCAGGCTTTCTGAAGGTCTTTCAAATTTTTCCTTAGGGCATTGGCTGCTTTTTTGCTCATTCTCAGTCCAGTCCTTGTACCTGACCATTTTCAGAGGATTTTGTTTGTTTGTTATTTTAAAGCCACTTAAGACTGAAATATGAATCCTTTATGAATTCATTAAAAAAAAAAAACCCTAAACTCACGGGATTTGTGCACACATAGCAAACAAGTTGGCAAAGAACCAGTTTTAAATTGCGTCATCAGGCACTTTGCAAAACTGAAAATCAGTGGCCACAGGTCTTATGGAGTGATGAATTCAAATTTGGAATTTCTGAATTTTTGTCATTGTGCATGGAGGAGGTCAGGAGAGACGTAAACAGTGAGGATCTACAGCCATCTGTAAAAAACTGTGGAGGCTCTCTTATGTTTTGGGGTTACATTTCAGCGAGTGGTTATGTGGATCTTTTCAAAATTAAAGGAGTTCAGAACACATAAAAGTAAGGTCAGGTTTTGATCCACCATGCAATACCATCTAGAAAACATCTGACAGGCAATGGACTCAATAAGATTTCAACAAGATAATGATCCCAAGCAAACAGTCATGAATCAGCTTCCCCTGAGTCCAGATCTCAACATTATTGAAGCAGTGTGGGATCATCTCAACAGAGAACAGAACAAACAGCTGCAAACATCCAAAGAAGAGGTTTGAGTGTTCATCAAGAAGCCTGGAGACCTACTCCTGAAGACTACATCAAAGGAGAGGGATGGCTCGGGACTTTTGCATTGTACTGTACAGGAGGAAGTACAGAAAAGCTGCAAGGATATTAAACCATACCAATAATAACTGCTGATAAGTTTTAATGGCAGAATGTGTTTAGAGAGTGTCTATTGGTTTCTATTTTTTCAAATCCAGAAAAAAAAAACATGCACTTTACTGATTCATTCTCATTCCCAACATAATAATCATCACCAATAAAGATAAATCTGAGATATCATAGCATTAAGAAATGAAGGGTTTTACTGCAATACAAAATATTATTATACCTTCTTTATTTGTGAATATTCCAGTTTTACCTCTGCAGGACTCTGAAAAAGAGTGAGGAGGAAACATGACACTCCTGAAGACTCTCTGTGAGATATAGGGTGATGCCAAATAGATTCCTATAAAGAAAGGGTTACACAATCCTTTGTGGCTTGAGAAAACTCCCCTCCCTCATGGACTCTTAAAGCATCCAATGCAGATAGAATTGCAGCTCGGAGTCCCCTGATAGGCTATGGCTTAAAGGCATTAAATGTGAACTCTGCTGAACTGCCAGTTCAAGTGTGGCTACCTCACTCAACCTTTACTCTGTGTTATTTCTTTAATCCTCACAAATAAAACAGACTACATGTGCGTACAGATGAGTGAAACATTAACAGAGCGTAAGATGTTCTAGGACAGTGTTGGGTCATGAGATGCTGCCCTCTCTTGAAAAGGTGGAAACCCCACCAGACCATAAACTCCAATGTGTGTGTGTTTGTTTTGACAAAGGTGGGAGACAGCGCTGTCTAACATGTTGGTCCGATATCTGGTGATCACTTAGGTTGCGATCTGTTTTTGCCAATCCCACAGAATATGATATATCCCTCACACCCTATGTATGGTGTCATTTTCATTCTGGAAGAGAGCACACTGTTTCTTCACAGGATAAACGTTATCACCCTGAATATCTTTGTATTGATTAGCATTGGCCCTGCAAGGGGACAAGCGGATCCAAATCTTTAAAAAAAAAAAAAAAAAAAAAAAAAAAAATTAAAAACGCTACAATTTATATTTTTGTTGGTCTATACTGAAATAGATTTTTAAAAATCAGTGGGTCCCTTGGAGGTAGCCCATTCATTTTAATTACTGCATGTGTGCAATTCAAAACTGTCAACAGTAACAGAAAGTGTAACAGGACACCAGTTTGGACATTTAAGCAAACGCTGCGGGTCTTGGTCATAAATGGCCACATGCATGCATCTACAATATAGAGAAAAACATTTCAAAAGTCTTAAATAAATGCAGTTTGTTGTTAATGAATTTGACAGGAAAATACTGTGTAGCCCTGCCAAACTACCCACGCACCATCAAAACAATAAACTACAAGAAAGACAACTCCCCCTGCAACCTCAGCATGAAAGGAGGTGAGGCGCACATATTGTTCAGTGACTGGAAACAGAAGCCTGGTTCACACTGCACCTGCTGGGCCAAAGCTTTTTGGTCCTTCCCTCAACTGCTCACTGTCCATCTCTCCAGGGAGACAGCAGCCACACAGACCTCAGTAGTCCAGCAACCCCCATAGCCAGCTCTTGAGCATCCCAGCCCCTCCTTTAATTTCATTCTACCTCCATTCATTTTTTTTTATTTTTTTTATTGTTAAGTGACAGATTCAGGTTATACATATTGTGGCATTATTATTAAAGACTTCCTCCCACGTTGTGTCCCACTGTATAGAATGCAAACCTTAAGTAACGCTAGCCAATTCACATTAGGCGGTGCATGAGAACTTAAGCAGCTGCAGCTATATCCTTTTGAATGGCAGTTTTGAGGAAGACAATATGGTTCTCAGATTGATTTTTACCAAGAACAAACGCAGACAGACAGTGAGAGACGGAGACTCGAAGCAAAGGCAATATGGATCAAAGCCGGAGCTGACGCACCACGTAAGATACATCAAACTAATGCAGCTGAGCGTTGCTGTGACATTTCCTCGAATTCAAGCGTCAGCTAATATGTACACCAGGCCGAATCGCATGCATGTAACACCCCCACGCCCCGAGACACCCACAAGCATAAAGGAGGAATCGACATACAATATCTGTCTGGATACAAATCACTCTCCGTTAATACTGCTTGGGTCAGTGAGGATGCCTGAGCCCATTTCTAAACAGGCTGAAACCTTGAGCCCTGAGCCCCTTCAGGCAAACTGGCTCCCCACTGACCAGCTGCACTGTCCTTGTCAGCTACCTAAATAACAAAATAACCTCCAGAATAATTCAGTTGTTTTCCTTGCAGTCAGAAAATGCTCGAACAGCTGTTACAATGAGAATGTCATTTCCTCCTGGCAAATAGCATTTCACATAACAATAGACAAATATTCGGCTATAAAGGCAAAGTGTCAGGGGAGAGGTAAGCTTATTGTACACTGCTGTTGAGCTGTTACCCACAAGTATGAATAACAGTGATGTAAGTTGCAACGGGTGAGAAAAAAAGAGAAGAAAATGTGAAACAACCTAAATATTGGGCCCAATTTAAAAACCAACTCCCTGAACTCTCATAGCAGAAACTTGGTGCAGCTTCGCAATGCTCAAAATACCAAAGTAATATAACTTCACGGCCTCCTCTCTTCTCGTCTTGGGGGTAATTTCATCATCTAGAATTTTTGAAGTTCTGTTTTATAGAAGCACATCCAGCAAATGTCAAAGGTGCTGTTTATCTGTCAGTTATGCAAATTGGGACACAGGAATATGGCTGTGGGGGATTCATTTCCAATATGGTTAGGATGCACCAGCAAACAGAAGAGACACACTGAAGAAAAAGCAGCATCCTTTAAATGGCAGGAGATGAACTTCTGTAGATTCAGTACACTGCCTCCACTGAAGAGAAATGGAGCGAGCAACAACAGAATTGAATTCCTCTAAAAAACAGAAAGAAAAAAAAAGGACGGAAAAGATATTACAATGAAAAGTGGAAAGAAAAGAAGAAAGTTTGGAGCATTCCAGCTGCAACGTGCAGAAAGGGGAAGAAGCTATTTAGATTATTTTGCTCTGTGATCTCGCTGCTCAGTCAATCAAACAAAGAACAAATGTGTTGTTTTTACTACAGCAGTGTAAAGCAATTGTTCATTTATCAATACGCCGTCACACCACATGGAAACTCTTGAACAGAATGCGTTACACACACACAGTCATCATTTTTAATGGCATGGCGAGTTTTTTTTCCCCCAAGCCTTCTGCTTAATTATAAAATGATATCCCTGTGCTCGAGATGGGTTTCTTAGGTTGCCCAGGCAAGTTTGCGTTGTCGGAAGTCATAATATATTCCTTCTACCACTCGCAAAAGTATACGCAAACCTACTCATTCGATCACACTAGTCAGGAACACATCTGGGCCAAGAAGAGAAACTATCATCAGACGGTAAATGAGATCCAGCAGCGGCAGGCTTACCTTTGAGAATGCTCTGGCCGTGCAGTAAGTCTCTTGAGACAATCACCGTGTAGAAGTTCTGGGAGAAGCCTGGTCTGCAGAGGGGCTTGAGGGGCTGGCCTGCCTTACTCCCCTGAGGAATAAAACAAGGCAGCCTGTTAAGATTGGCAAATTGACTTGCAGCCACCAGGGTCACAAGCTGATCTCACGGCCTCTTTGAGTTGATATTGAATCTCACAGTCTCTCTTGCCACAGTGAATGATTTGTTTCAGACTACAGCACGTTGAAATTCAGACCGTCACAGTGTGGAAATCTAACTCTGGAGCTGCAGGCACCTGCTTAGATTCACTGTAAAGATACATCAAGCTTCACGGGAGATACTTAGATTAGGAATTAAAGGGAAAAAAATTACTTTAATCCATCTTTACCTACTCTATCGTCTACATAGGATTTAGAGAAGCAAGAGTATAAGAGATGGACTACACCCTGAATGCGTGACACACTATTTCAAGGACCATAATCATCATGATTAAGGCAATAATGTGATCCACACATTCTGAATATAATGAAACTCAAAGAAAAGTAATATAAGTGGCAGGACTAATGAGCATTAGAAAGATGGTGAGAATGACTAGCTGGAAATGTTCAAACATGCAATATATACATTGCACGCTGACTGAAGTCTGTGCGCATGTGTGAAAGCCAAGTGCATTTAAATATATAGCTGACATACAGACATAGCCGTAGGCTCACGTTATCCAGAGGGAGGAAGAATGCACTCCCAGGGATGCACCTTATTCATCGCACCATCAATGCTACTCTAAAGAAATTATACTGCGCTCCCCCCACCCCTAACTCGGCTTTGCTATCAGCACACCTCAACAAAACCCCATAATAATAAGTACATCATTTGACTGAGTTTGGATATTTAAAAAAAATATCTAAGCTATTTATACAGTTGCTCATTTGCCTCTTGAATCGAAGTCCGTAATTAGGCGCTAAAACCTTAACTCAAAACAAAAGAAGACATTAGAGCGCGTAAACGTGCGTAAACGAAGTTGATCGCAGCAAGCAGCACGAGAAGCCCCTCTGGAAACCACTGTCCTCTGCAATAATGCACTGCAGTTTATGTGGACGACAGGATGTGGAGGCAAGCGAAGAGTTATCAGTGACTTTTCCACTGCAGTGAGAGCCGACATAATTACCAACTTCAAATGGGCCACACGGGATTCTGTTACACAAATCGTGTTGCCATCATAGCGCAAAAGCTGATCCGTTAACGGCCACTTTCGAGCGCCCCTGCAGCGCGCTGCAAAAACCGAAGTAAGCACTACAGCAGTGCAGCACTTCCACCGTACTGTTAGGGCGACTATACGTGTAGAAATTAACTCATCTTACCGAGGATGCGCCCACAAGTAAGGTGCACGCCAAGATGACGCAGCCAGCGTTCATCTTTGCAAAACCCGCGTGTTGGTGGGGGGTAAAAAGAGGAAAAGATTAGTCTTCTTCGCCAAATACACCTCAGTAATTCCCGGAGCGCTGTCTTCCGCTTCTCCACTGCTGAGTGAGACGCCGACCGTACTTGTCTGGCGCAAAAGTGCCGCTGAGACAGAGATGCTGCGCTCCGTCCGGAGGAAGCCGGTGCCCATTGGATAACAGCGTCACTACAACCCCTCCTACCGCACGGCGGAGCAGGCAAGGCGGTGTGCACCGTCTTTGCTCCGAATGACTCTGTGTGATGATGCCCCGTGCCACTTCTGGGATCTATTGGTAGAAAAATGCATTTTCCAGCCAATTTAGATTCATTTTTTTTTTTAAACTTCAGATGGAGCAAAAGCGGTTCTGGCTGTGTGAGTGACAACCAACCATCCGAGCCCTTTCTTATGTCCATCAGCTAACTGGAGTCTATTTCACACACCACTTACCCCCTCTGCCCCTGATCCACAGTATAAGTATAGCAAGAGCCCCCGAGATATTAGCTTTTTATTAAAGCAGCTGTGATAGGCCACTGCGGGATAAGACTTTGATTGTGAGTGAAAGGTTCAAATAAATAGTACAATGAATCAGGAGCCTCTGTGATCACCTACAGGAAATATGTCTATAAGTCTATAAATCATTTCCAGTTATAGGTCTTCATATTTTATTTTATTTTTTTAAAGGGTGACTACTTTAGCCTAATGACCATGTTCCATAATAATAATTTGCAACAAAATAAAATTTGGCATCAGGATTAAATGTCTCACTCCATTTTGGGAGCTTATGTTATTAATAAAGTTTAGAATTTACATACAGTATAATAAACTTATACATATTTAGCTTTTGTGCCGAAGTCAAAAAATGCAGGAGAAATGACTTAACTGCACCTTTAAGTGCTTTAACTGGTTTAATAATGTTGACATTTCCAAAGCCTCACGTCGGTGCCTCAATTTCCATATCTGAGAGGTCATGACAATTTAATCTCATCAAAAGGAATAGGACAGTATTGCAGTGTCAATCAACACAGCCCCTGTCCCTGCCATTCATTTTCATACTCCTTCATTTTCATACTCCTTCCGTATTGAGAAAAACCTGGTCTCTGAACAGGTTTTTTTTCTTCTTCTTCTTCTTCGGTTTCTTTCCTTTAAATGGTATCTTCAAAACAAACTGCTTGAGGCTGATAATTAGGAAGTACTCCTAGTGTAGTTGACTACAGCTCAGTTGGTGTTTCTGTCCAGAGGGCAGGATTTTGTAAGGTCAGAGATATGAGAAGTACACTCCACTCATCTCTCTTCGGGGTATTGTGCTTATGCTTTTATTATACTCTGGAAATCTTGGCAGAGGAACTGTATGACAAGGATTTAAACTTACACCCTGTGCAATAAACAGCAAGTCTTACTTGTAAAAAAACAACAACAAAAAAAACCAAATCATAGAAGGTCCTCCAGGGAAAAAGACTTTTTTCCCCTGTAGTCTGAGAAGTTTCCCTTCATTCAGATGGCTGACGAGGCTACATGTCGACACTTAAACCTAATTAGTCAAACACAGCACTGTTCATAACGTGACCATGGCCCGACCGTGCGACTGCCCCTCAGAATGACGCAGTAAGGAAGATCACATCCATCCTTCGGCTCAGATTATCTTACTTATGGCTCTACAAAGCACTAATTTTCAATCTGCCTCTGTGGCATTAGCACAGATACATCCATGAAATTACTGTTTTGGTGAATTAGGACCCTTAAGACGTGCACGACTGATTCTCCTCACAGTGAATTCCTCATGGCTTGAAGGTACCCCTGCCAGTTTTGGGAGGTGAGGAAATTATTTCTTTCAAGTATGGAGCATTTGCCTAATAAAAATACCATCTGGGCATTTGAAGTGAATTGGTTTAAGGCCGTGCTGAATTATTAAACAAATCTCACAAAATGGGTCCCCGCTCTTTTTTACAGTAGGAACACCTCGCAGTAGACAAACTCTGCTTTCCATTTGTTATTTCATGAATTGCTTTTCTCCCCCAGCGCAGTCATTTGTGACGGGTTACATTTATATGCAAACGTTCGGCCTGCCCTCAGTTGATTTTAAGAGGTGACAAGACGTATATACAGACCTTGCAGCAAAAAAACAAACACTGGGAAATTAAATCCCATCTGCGGCATTTGCAAAAGTTTGGCTCTCGTTTCGCTGTAAAATTCTTAGAGGTTTATTATCTCATTAGGCCTTAATTGATGAATTAGGACTTGAAAGGAAAGTGAAGAATTGTCAGCTTTTGGCAGGTCCAAAGCTGGTAAGTTCTGACTCTTTAAATCTTGTGGCAACACTTAACAGCCATGGGATCCTCTGAACAACTGAGGATCTGAAAATGAGGCTAATTGATGCCTACAAAGCAGAGGAGGTCTATGAAAAGATTTCAAAGTGCTCCCAGCTTGAAATTTTCACTGTCCAAAATGTCATTAAGATACGGCAGTTTTGTGATATCTGCTGCAGGCGGGTGGTGATGGTGGGTGGATTATTTTCATGAAATAATAAAAATCAGCGCAGCAACATTTGAACAAAGTCTCATTTTAATGTATGTTTGCTGCAGGGTTTGTATTGCTTCTTTCCCTTTTCAAAAATCAACATAATACTCTATGTCATCTGCCAGCCCACTCTCACAGCAAAAGTGTGAAGTAGTAATTCGCACTGGTCTGCGGCACAAAATGTAATGTTTCTCACAACAAAGGCTGTAAATTTGTGAGATGGCTACCTACATTTTTTGGGAAGATCAGTGCATGTATGGCATTATCAACAAGGCGAAATGGAAATTAGGCTTGACTAATAACCAAAACTATGATTTTTCCCCAAAGCTGATGAAATCGTCTTAAACATTGGACTGAACCAAAGAACAAGTGAAAATGAAAAGAAAAGAAAAAGAGAAAAGAAAAGAACCTTTTATTGTGCCACATGAGAACATACATCAGTTTCCTATGGGCTTATGTTTCTTAAAGAACGGTCATATGACAGTAAATGGTCCTTAAATGGCACATTTCTACTCAATGTGGGTACCTAAACCACTTTTCTTTGTACGAGCTTCATTTAGCAATTCACACACACTCATATGCCTAAGCACTAACGTTCACACTCTCACACAGCTATATCAGGGGCAACTTGGGGTTCAGTATCGTGCCCAGGGATGCTTTGACACGCAGGTTGGAAGAGCCAGGAATCAAACCACCCACCTTCCAATTAGCAGATGCCTCATGCTACATCCTGAGCCACAGCACAGGTCAAGATTAAATAACTCCCAAACTCTGAGGACCAGTACACCAGCTTTCAAACATCTTTCTGTGAGACTGAGTTGATTATCTCTCCTCTAGTGTCTCTCTCTCGTGGCTTTCTCTTACCACAAGCCAAATGCTCTACGAGACAATACTTCCACTCAAATTTAATTTTAAGAACTGCACATTTAAAGCAACACAGTTATTTTCTGTTTTTTTTTTCTCGCATTTATCACTGAGGCACAAAATTTGTAAGGGCTCATTGGGAATTTAATGATCCTGCCTGCATAAATTAGGACCAACTAGTACATGATCGTATCTGACACCACTAAAAATAATTAGGAAGAAATTTAATCCACTCAAGATTCATTTTGCTGATACAGCTGATCAGATTTTACTATCTGTAAAGACTACAGTTACACACAGCATGCGTTCTATACAAAAGGTTCCCATCATGTACAGATGTCTGTCAATTCACCCACTGGTGGAAGATGTTACAAAAGGTTTTACAGCTTATATGTCTTGATCCTTGAACCCAGAGGACAGACAGTTTAGTGGTTTGGCCCCGAGTGAAGAACTAAGAATTACTTTGTGTAAATGTTTTAAGACTGTAGTTTACAGTATACAATTTATATATATCTTGTTCTTAATCAGTAACATTAACAGCTGTCAAATTGTCATGCAGTGTTACAATGTGTCAATTCAAACACATACGTTGGCCATAGTTGCTACTGCATCATTTGTGATGGGCCAGCCAGCTGCCAGTTATAATTACCTACTAGAAGGGCCTGGCGCGACCTCCACTATAAGCCTACATATTCACACAGTAGAAAAGCATTCATGCCTACGCAATTCACAGGGATGCCACTGATCTTGCAACAAATGCTGTCAGCTTTGGGGAAGCAGTGAAACTTTCCTCTTGCTGACCAAAGAGAAAACTTCACAGACATTCCCCGAGTTATGTGACAACCCGGTAAAAATCAACAAACCCTTCAGATTAATTAACACTTTCACAAAGAGGAGAGAATAGCATTTCAAAAATGTGTTATGGCATGACGCCTTTCTAAAATATTTGGAGGGTTTTCAGGAAAACAATGTTGCAGCTGCTGGCAGTGTGTATCTAATAATGGCTCTTGAATAATTTTAGTGTGCAGAATATTGTCGAGAGGTTATTATTTTGTTCTACACTCTGTGCAATTGCGCTGAGTTTAGGTTGTTGTGTGTAATCCGCACAATATCAGTGGAACATACTATATAACATCAGCAGAGGAAATATTAAATAAACTTTGGCGTCTACGTTGTTAGGTGTTTTGAAAACAACACTATATAGTGAACAGGATGCTGTAACAATAACTTATTCCCTGAAGATTCGAGGCTGGTGGATTTTTCTGTACACGGATATCAAATTGATGGACAGCAAGAAAATGAAACGCGGCCGAGATAGGCAAGCTTCATTAAAATGTAATCCGTTCTGTATGACAAAAAAAAAAAAATCACCCGTACAGAATTTTTAGGAGATTTTCAAATTGGAAGCAGGAATCGATGTTTTGTTTTTACGTGCTGCTCTTGAATGAATGAAATATTGATATGTGCAGAACAGAGACATCTGAAGATCACAGGAAGCAGATGATCAATCAGTAAAACAATGTCGGGAATGCCTGCACAACACCTTAAAGCAAGCAGAAGATGGAAAATGAATATAAAGTCTCTTCATGAGATCTGTCTCCACAGGGGCTTTACTATAGATTTCAAACATTAAGGAGACATCCACAAAAAATGGGTTAGTTTGTCAACACAATGCTACGGGCTACTCTCAATATTTAACACAAGACACGAGCCCCTGCAGATGCCTGTATCGCTAACCTTTTGACTGCCATTTCATTATATGCTACGATTGCTTGATAGGTGCGCAGAGAGCGGTCCGATGGTGATGGATGACAGTGGATGTCATTTGATTTTCATTTGAACCGGAACATCAGAATTTACTCCACCTAATTAACCTCTCTGTCTGTTTCCACTTGGCAGACTTCCACTGTGATGTGAAGGAGGAGTGGAACCTCTGCACCGGCGTGCCCATAATATGTTTCACCTTATATATTTATATTTACGCAGAATTTTATCTAATTAAGATTTGTTAAAGTCTAAGAAAGTTTATAGTTACTGTTTTTTTTTTTAATTGCTTATGTTATTTGTGTATATTTTCATGCAGAAATGCAATTATGTTTCCTGCCAGTAAAGTCATGTAGTATGAAAAGCTTAATTTATGTACCGCTTACTAGTTGTAGGGAGGTGGTCGGGATGGAGACCAGAGTTCATGTCCTGATTCTCGTATTTCAAAGAAATCAAATCACTACTTTTTCAGCTAATTGAAATAACTGAAAATATGTTGCAGATGTTGCGATGCAAGAATGGATGTTATTGGGAAGACAAAATAAATGAGTGTGATATAATCAGTATTTACATTTTACTTGTGTAACAATATGTAACAATAACATTTTATTTAAGCCTCTGCAGCAGGGTGAGACTTTAAGATGCTATTTTCTTTTAGGTGAAATTATATACACCTACAAATATTGGTGAGCCTGGTTCTGCCAGAGGTTTCTTGCTGTTAAAAGAGAGTTTTTCCTTCCCGCTTTCACCAAGTGAATTAAAAAGATCTTATATCTTAATCTTTATTGTTAATAAAAGTACATGAAATATAATGAGATTAAGTGCCTCCCTTACTGTGACAGTCATTCACACAAAACACCATTGCACGTAACATATAACACTTTTTGCATGAGAACACCGCCACATGTGTGGCATTACTGCACATATAAATAATATAAAATGCCTTGAGGCGTATTCAAAATGTAATTGTCTTGAAAAGCACAGTGGCGCAAGGCTTAGCACTGTTGCTTCACAGCAAGAGTTTGACTCCCCCACCTGGCTGAGGTCTTTCTGTGAGGAGTTTGCATGTTCTCCATGTGTCTTTGTGGTTTCCCCCCACTGTCCAAAGACATGCAGTTAGTGGAGTGAGGTTAAATTATGATTCTAGATTGCGAATAGCCACGAATGGTTGTTTGCACTGCAACAGGTTGGTAACCTGAGGGGTTTGTTTCTTAACAAAGCGGAGCCATTGATGTGTCACTAGTGATACAGTGCAATGTTAAGTCGGAGTTGGTGGGGCTGCTCTGACTGTAGGAACTGGAAACCAGACTAGATGTGGTGATTCAGTTGGAAATTCTGAATCATTCAAATTCATTCAAAGCAGTATATAGTTCTTTCACCAGCTGTTTCTATATATATGTTCTCTGTATATCTGTATATGTAGACAATGCTCTGTGTGCTGTGCAACGGCACTGCTTAGAAATAGTCTAAGGATGCAAGTTGAGTTCTTTCCAACTCTACACTTTTATTTTTTCACATTTAAATGCGAACGTTTAACTTGAGTAGCTCCATAGCGTAGTGGTTTACACATTTGCTTATCAAGCAAAGGTCACTGGTTCAACTGGAGCTGATAACACAAATCCCCTTGGGGTGTTGTGTCAGAAAGGTCATCTGTTGTAAAACTCTGCCAAAATAAACATGCAGCACTTCCTGTTGTGGTGACCCTTTGTGGAAAGCGAGCAGTTGAAAGTAGCTTCCAGTGTTAACTCTAGGTTTCAGAAAGTATGCTGACTCAGTAGCCAAGGTTTTAGTACTTGAAGAGTTTCCATTTTCTGCTGGACAATAACTTTTGAAGAGACTTCAGCATCATGCAGTGAGCAGTCCATGTAAATGGCTCTTGTGTAACAGTGAGTTATCTTTTCATTAGCTTTATTTATTTATTTATTTAAGTAAACAATAAAAGGCTGATGGAGGAAGTCTTGGCCTCAGTGTACTTATCTTGGAGTCCTGGCTAGATAGGCCCAGATTTTTGTCCTTTGCCTCCTGACGACAGGTCAGCAGATTAGCTGATTCAGTTCCAGACTGAACAGACACCGATTTGCTGATCTGTTGAAAGGCTCAATGTGTTGAATGTATTGTACCCTGGAAATATAAGGTGCATCACTGCCGTGTGCATGTGTGCACATTAATATTTCAATGTTTAAAATGTTTGTTGAAAGCTGATGTACTCTCAAGAGCTTCTAATTACTCTTATTACACGCAGCACAGTTACATTAAACCAATTCATACTTGCTTAAGCAACCAAAAAAAAATTGCAAGCACAGCTTTTACATGACTGCATTGTGTATTACTGCAGAACGAGAGGGAGGGGGGATTAATTAATAAAAAAGCAATCTTGAGGGAGGGTATATTCAATAACGGCAGCCACGCAAGTTCAAACTGTCTTCGAGAAAGAAAAAAAAATACAATAACACATAAAACTGTTATGTGAATAATTCAGGAGCAGAATGCATAAATAGTGGATTAGGGTTGATTTAATTATGTCTGTGTGAAAGCACAGCCTAGCGTTAAGCAAACAAACACAGGCAACTGGAATGAAGCAGTTCAGCACCCAAGTGGCAAGGCCTTGCAAAGGAGCCAAAAGCAGGCGTCTGAGATCAAACACAACCAGCAGCATTTAACCGGGGCCAGACAAAGACAGGTACAATAGACTCTACTCCTCTTTTCATTGCTGTGTAGACAATTGCTTGTGATTCTCTTGCAAAGAGTGTATCCAACATCATTTCATGGGAAGATTGTTGTATTGTTTGCTTCACAGCCCTGTCCTCGTATTCTCATTTACACGCATCAGGTGATATTTATTTTCACTTTGACAGAAAATGAGTATACAATGCTGTGTTAGGCATACAGTATGCCACAGTTCCCCTGAAAACCTTTATAATGTCATTTCTATAAATGCTGAGTTCAATGTATGCATGCAAGCTGTACATATTTCCAACATTCTTTGTCTGGTAGGGAATGCAGTCGGCACGTGCTCCTTTATTGATTTGCTATAAGGAAATATTAGAAAAGGCATATGAATAAGTGCATTATCATAGAAATAAGTCTGCGAGGCGCAATCTAGTCACAACATTAACATCTTCATGAGCAGCCGTGATCTTCAGACTAAAATCGATCACATCGCATCATTCAGAGCTGATATCCTGCGATACTGATAAGACTGTAGTTCATTTATGAGTGGCAAAGGGATGAATGAGAGCAGATGTAGTCAACCCGAGAGGGATATGGGAAGGAATGTGAAGTGATTGCAGAGTTATTTTCTGGGCAATGGAAGCCCATATGAGAAGCCAACAGTAAGCTCTATCTACATGGGCTGAATGGCTGATTGAGTTCAGGTGGAAGAATGGGACTTGGCAGCGAGGCAGGGAACACCCCTTTCATCCCCAGCCATCCACTTTCATTACAACACACCTCTGAAACCACCAGCACATAATCACACCTATAGTCTGATGGAGGGTGGGGGGGTTGCTCAGGGTTGCTACTATTTACAAGAACAACCAAAGATGTAAAAGTTTGACTATTTGATTTATGCTAATGTGGCTTCACTTTCACTGCTGTCCTTGAGTTCCATTTTTCATTTGCTGTGCTGCCAGTGTTGCCTTCTTTGTAGAAACCACATTCCATTTGCAAATGTTGAAATTAATGAATTCGTTGTGTCAAGTGCTGTCAGCATTTTCCATTGGCAAGATGCTTAAAACTCTATATGGGTGTCATACATCTTGTCCTATTAGAATGTGCTCTGCCCTCTGTATCTCCTTCCAGGTGGCGATATGAAGTATTGACTGTTCTCATCTGGGTCTGAAGCCCCCACCTCCCATTAAAACTGCCACCCCTGCACCTCATCTGCTATCAAAATGCTGGTGCAGCAAAGCAGGGAGAGAAAAGAAGGCGAAAGAAGCAGGGGAGAGCAGACAGAGAGGCGTGCAAGAGAAAACTACAGATGTCAGTGAGGAAACAAATTATTTGTAACACTAAATTATGCGTTTTGCTATTAGAGCAAAAAGACCTATTATAAATGCGAGAATAGAAAAATGCAGAAATAGAAAGCAACTGCCAAACAAGGACAAAAACTTAGAAATGTGTCTAAGAAAACAAAAACTGTCTTCAGCAGTTCCAATGTGAATCTGAAGAGTTCTGGCACCGATTGTGACAAGACAGCTGATTGTGCAGTAAGTGGTAATTATACACCCCAGTCTGCGGTCTACTGCTGAGTGACAAATAGTTTTCTTACCATCTCTAAAGCTCAGAAGGGAAGTGCCAGCGGTGAGCTTGAGACTGTACGGCCATTCTGTGAGAAAAAAAAAATCATGCTCAGTCTGTCATTAAGATGTTCTTAGTACAGTAAATTCTGCAGTAGGGACAAAGGAAGTTGTTAGCAGCTCTGAGCCAATTATCCACGCCCCAGCATTGTTTCCAATAGAAAATTAAAGGGGACAAAGGTAAAACTCCTGAGGGATGCTCAGCGAAGATGACAGGATATAAACTCATAAAAAGCAGCTTAGGGCACAAAAAGATAAGTCTGAATAGAGCATAAAAAGAAAAGTTGCTGTACATCAAACCCATCTTTCTTGAGAAAAGAGGATAAAGGCAAAAAGCACAGTTAGCTTCAATTCCATGTCAAAGCTTTTCAGCTTAATACACAAAAAATGAAAGTGCTCTGAGTGCTCCAGGAGAGTAGATGGCGCTATATAAGAATCAGTCCATTTCCATTTTTATATATAAACTTCCCAAACAGGGATAATTTAACATGAATATTAAAATTTGAGTTTATAAAATGATTACATTGTACTAAAATTAATAACTTATAATTATAGTTATTAGTTATTAAAAAACTTCTGACATGGGCAAAATGAGTCTTTGTCTCAGCATCCAGGATAATACGAGACAGCATTTTTACTGATAAAACTAAACTAAGTAATGGACTTTACTGCTTTACTTTCAATATCGTTCTGAAGCAGAGCAGTCAGTCAGCTGAAACACATCAGTGCACACGTTGGGTTCAGTTAATTATGTGTATTAGAAGAAAAAGAATCCCAATTTTACATACATACATAAAATCTGTGGAGATCAGCTATTAAATAATAACCTCTCACACACATTTGCATAAAATTCTCAATAAAACAATGAAGTGCTAGTCAAAACATTTCCACAGCATACATGCCTGTACTATTTTCACTTATTCTAGCAGATGATATGTTTGGAAGAGCTAGGATGGATATTGCAGGTCACAAATCATAAAGATTGCTCATTGAAAAGGGTCAAATTTGAAAGACTGACAACTAGCTACTAATTAGTTTCAAGATAATTCTGACAGTATCCTTGCACGGCAGATCTAAATTATTGAGCTGTAGGCCTTCTTTTTTCTTTTTGAGTAGGCTGTGGTTTCAAGAGATCAACGTGTGCATACATCAGCAGCACCGACAAGCAAAATATTTCCTTGCACAAAGAAAGGTCTGCAATTTAATTAAAAACTACTATAGATGTAAACAGTAGGCGTATGAGAGCTATAATATGACAAATTATATGGTCTGTTCTGAATATGACAGCGTGCAAATGATCAGCTGATGACAATAAAGCCTTTCTCTGGTGCACTGTGCATGAATATCAAATAGACGATCAAAAATAGCCACTCACTGACATTCAAATCAATTTATAATTTTTATGTAACATGATTTTTTTTTTGTTTGATATTCTGTTTTTCTCCATTAAAATGAAACTACCATAAAAATTAGACTGTTTATAATTATTTCTCTGACTGTAAATACTGGAGATACTAGTAAAGGAGAACAGAATATTAACATGGACAACTCATAGCATTTTTAGCATTTTTCATTTAACCGGAGTTTGCTGATATTCTAAAATATCACACTGCAGACACACATTCATGTTACGCTGTTGCTTAATAGAAAAAGTGGCCCCACAGAGATAGTAACTGGACTGTTTTTTTACTGTACTTGAGCACTCAAAGCTCTTTATACAGCATGTCTCGTTCATCAATTGAAACGCATTCATACAAACACACTTCCATAGATGCTCTACCTGCTGCTGTACCTCCTGAGCTACAGCCATTGCACAGCTAGTTTGCATTACTTAGCAAAGGCCCAGTTTGAGTTTGCTTAAATCATACTAGCTAAACATTTAAACTTAGCTTAGCTGCTACTCTAATGTAACAACTTGCCTAATTAAAGACTATGTAATAGACTGAAAAGTTAGCCAATGTTAAAAGCTAACTCCAAGTACATCGGTGCTCCCATTCAGCCTTTCTCATAATACATAGTCACTTAATTCTCCACAGGCCATTATGGTGTTATTAGCTATGTACAAACCATCTGATCAGTGTACAGGTTATCCTTTTGAAAAGAATTATATCAAGGAGAGGTATGTTTTTCCAGTCAGGCTTTAAATGTCTCCACCCTGTCTTCCGAATATGGTCACTTCTGGTTAAAAAAACCCCCATGGGTGACAATACTATGACTTCACCGTCATCCCTTATAGAGTATAGAAGTCTCATAAGCCTAAAAAATAAAGTTACAATCGACAAAGGTTGTTCTTGTAGTCAGGCCAATTTATATTCAGTTCTAAAACAAAGTAAGGTCTCTGTGACAGTCTGAGACCCATTTGTCTTCCTATCTTGTCATCCATCTACCCATGCCATCTGGCAGTCTGACTGACAAAAGAGGGGCTTGATCTGCAAGGAGGATTTTAGGAAAAACAATGACTGCATGAACAGGAAAAACCTTTTAAGTATATTCAAAAGTTGCAATATTTTACACACCCTTCTCTATTAATCTAATTAGTCTAGCTTTGTTAGACTTATTACTGTAACTGAAAATCTAAATGATTAAGATAGAGAAATATTAAAAGATACATTTTTAAGAGGGATGTTGTGAGTTTGAGTGATCCCTGATTTGAAGAGTGATGTGTCAGGACTGAACCTCAGTCAGCTCGCTTTAGCTCCTGATAATGTAAAGCACAGGAAGGAGGAACACAAGTGTTTAAAAACTTGCTGAAAATTGAGGGACTATATATAAAATGGCTGTAAGTACCAAACCGGTAATGCAATATTTTGGTAAACCCCTTTAACTAAAGCTGAAAGTCTGCACTTCTGTCACATATTGACTGCGTCCTTGCCCAGATACTTATGTGCCTAACTGTATAACCACTTTGTGAAACGTTGGAGGTTGAGTCTGTGAGGAAAAAAAAGTTGTTTTTTGTTTGTTATATTTGGTTTTTTTTTGTGTGTGTTTGTTTGTTTTTTGGCTATAATTTTGCTCAGCACCGTGCTCATCAGTAGAGCTGAACGTGTGGAGGGATAATTAAATAGTCCTCTGAGCATTCAAGGAGAGCCAAGTCTCTGTCAGTAGAGTGTATAGTGGTAAACCACAGAAAAGCAAAAAAGGAGAGAAAATAAATCTTGACCAGAATTGAGGACAGTTCCAAAATAAATGCAGCAAAGTGCCATCGTTTGATTTCCTTTTATAACAGACTGGAGACACAGGAGGCTAAATTTTTATGCAACATGACCTTAGAATAATGACGGCAGTGAATCACTTTGAACTGAATTAGCCCACGTCTGCTGTTTATTGAGCAGCCATAAATACAGGAAAGTGCAGTATTCCATATTTTATCAGTAAGGTAATCTCTAAATGCAAACAGCCAAGAGACGAGGTCTTTGTTATTCTTCTAGTATCATAGCGGCAGAGTTTATGGTTCAGGGATTGTGTGTGTGTGTGTGTGTCCTTTTGTTTTGAGATTAACAGACATCATTTGTTAAACCTATTGATTAATTCTGTTCCTTGACAGAATTTGTCTTCAAAGCTCAAATGACTAATTGAAATACAGCACTGATCTAACTTGCGTAGCTTATCCGGGTGTGCTTCTGAGAGCTGCAGTCGCGATCACGGCTTAATTGCATTTCTTCCGTTGCCACTGTTAGCATGTTTCAGCTTATTTCTTGTCTCAGCATCAGTGTTACATTCTGTGACACCATATGTCATACTGGAAACTTAACAAATGACTTCCTGATCCACATTTTATTTTTTTTTAAGTAAAGGCGTCAAGAAAATCCATCTATTCATTTCCTCTTGCTAAAAAAAATCTGTTTCTGTGAACCTTTACTTATGAGACCTTATGTTCACAAGTAGCATGTTTTTGAATGTTTTGTCTGCAACATGTGTTATACAAACTGATAGACCACAACATTAAAATCACTGACAGTCTAGTCAATGATGATGTTACACTGAAAAGAAACCTTGTTTCCTGGGACCTGTACTACAAATCAGATTAAACACACGGGATATCTCACACTAGGCTTAGTTTAGCCTCACATGATCAGTCATGCTAAACAGCCACATCAAGAGAAAATCAATCAAGGGTTTTTCAGTCTAGCTATGCACAAGTTTAGATGAAAGTGGTGATGTTGGATACACATGAGCAGTCATAAAAACGATAGGTCTAATGGCATATTTTGATCAAACTATAGGAGTAGAAAAACACAAAGAAGCTAAACGTATAGTACAGGCTGAAAGCACCACTGCTACTGCAGCCAAGGATGTGAGTATATGTGAGATGTTAATGAAAAGTATTATTATAAAAAGCTGCATAAATGTGTGGGTGCTTCTGCAAAACTGGAAAGTTCTATAAATGCTGGCTGTGTGCATTAATCGTCTTATCAGTATCACAACTCACAACTTGAGACATTAAGACTTACAATTGCTTATTGCGCTTGATGTGCATGAGACACTTTCATCTGTATTCTTTCAGCTGCATCTCCAGCAGTGCAGTGATCTACAAGTGATCAAAGAACAAAATTAATTACATTAAATAAACCCTGAAAAAACTTGCCTTAGTCTACTTAAAAATATTAATATAAGACCACAATCTCTAGGGCAAGACCCAGGGTTTCGAATCTTATAAAGTTTCTCAGTCTTTGGGTTTGGTGTTAAGTTTGATTTTCTCCAGCTGACAGGCTAACAAACCCTCCTGTGTCAGTGGCAGCTGAACTTCATTCGACCATGGCCTGCAATGACTTCGCCAAATTCTTCACAGACAAAATCCAAAAGATTAGACAAGCAATTGGTACATCAACAGCAGATCCAGGATATGTACTGTGTCCACCGAAAAACTGTTTAAACACCATCAAACAGTTTCACCCTATTAACAGCAAAGACCTGGAGGACATCTTAGGTCAACTGAACTCCTCCTGTTGCTGTTTAGATGTCCTGCCAACAAGTTTTTTCAAAAAGGTCTCAAAGACTTTGGAGTCAGACCTGTTACAGATCATCAACTTTTCTTTAATATCAGGTGTGTTTCCAGAACCACTAAAAACTGCTGTAATTAAACCTACCGGTATACTGAAAAAGGACAATCTTGACAAGACACAAATGAACAACTACAGGCCGATCTCAAATCTCCCATTTTTGAGCAAGATCATTGAAAAAGCAGTTTCTCAACAGCTCAATTACTTCTTAACACAGAATAACTGCTATGATGCCTTCCAGTCAGGTTTTAGACAGAACCACAGCACTGAAACCGCTCTGACCAAAGTGTTTAATGACATATGTCTGAATACAGACAGTGGAAAAATGTCAGTCTTGTAAATATTTTTTAAACACACACAAATTCACAAATTAGTTGTCCTCTGTGACTATCTAGTTTTGCATCTCTTTACTTTTCATTATCTTTATTGTTTTGAGCTGGGTTTAGTTTCCGTCCTGTTTCCTCTTCCCCTGTTACCTTCGGTATATTTATAGTCTCTGTCTTCATTTCCTTTTCTGCATTCTTGTTCCTTTGTTCTATTGACTCATTTGTGGATTTTATGTTTGGGGCTTCTGTTCAATCAAATAATTGTCTCACTTAAAAAAACCAAAACAAAACAACAACTTTGCCTTGTTCTGCATTTGGGTCCTAACTCCTTTCATAAGACCATAACGTTTTATGACAGTACAAGGCTTAAGTGGTAGGGTGGTAGGTAGGGGAGCAAATAATGACCTTCTAAGAATCTAAGGAGCTTTTCATTAAAAGACAAGACTTTAAAATGCCCTCTTACTATTCATACACTAAGGTCCAAGAGATTTTTATGGAATGATGACACCATTTTCCAGTTATCTGACTGGTCAGCACGTGTTGGTTTAGTTATCTTGTCTTATCTCAACCATAAGTGTCTCTGGAGCATGTTAGCCCTGGAGAATAGGTTATCATGGTAATATAACCTGGTAAGAAGTGAATCACTGAAAGCCCAGTGTTAAACCTGAAGTTACCTCACTAAACCAATAATCTAGCTTTTTAGTACATGCTTTAGGTCTACACGTTGATGAAAACAACACACCCCAACAGCAGCAGCCATTTTTGTGATATAATTGCTTTCTTCTTCTACTTCTTCTTCTTCTTCATAATAATAATAATAATAATAATAATAATAATAATAATAATAATAATAAAAGCTCTAGCAATAATAATGACCTCAATAAACCATGTCCCATAAAGTGGGTCAAACTCACAACCTTCATTTTTACTTATTTTTACATTCTTACTTCCAAAAAGAAAGCCTCATTTTTGCTGTTCGATAGGCTACTGAACAAATTTTAACTTTTTAAAATTATGCAAAATTGCAAAATGCTTGGCTCTGTCTCTCATAAAACCTCTGTAACTTTGCTCTGCTTTACTTCAGCAGCATCATGTAATGTTCATGTGTTGATTAATAGTTTTCTTTCGTTTTTGATCTATTGCAGAATATTTTTAAGGTTATCTGCTACAAAATCCCAGGCCAGGAAAATCGCCTTCATGTTTTTCTCTGTTTTATCCTCAGTTACTTTGACACAAAGGCATCTGCTGTGATGCTCACACCTCTGATAAAGTCTCACAATTGTCAGCTTTTTTTTTATATATTATTATAAAAAAAAAATTATAATCCATATTTTTATATTTTATAGATATAAAAATATGGATATGTACTGATAAGTGATCAGAATGATAATATTTCTGACTGTCTGAAGCAAAATTTCCCCGATTCAAATTGAATCGAATCAATCGTGGATCAAATCGACCTTGTGAATCGGAATCGACTCGATTCTAGAAACCAGTGAGGATACCCAGCCCTACTGTCCAGTTTATTGTCAAATAACTGTGCTTAAAAAAAAATACAGACACGTGTTTTTTTCCCCCTCATAGCAAATAGATGATAAACATTTCCTGGTTTGTAAATGAGTCTGACTGGATGAGTACTGAAACTGTAAACAGCATCACCGTCTGGATACTCATCTTATAATAGTGTATGACTATGTTGCCCTTCTTGGTTTTTGACCCCCAACCATTTTTGGCATAATGATGTTTGCTGGGCTACAACCCAGCAGATCCAGTGCCAAAATCCTGATGCCAGACACAACAGGATACCAGAGATCTTGTGTCCAGACAGTCACACATCACTTCCTGCAGTTAAAGGCATCTTTTTTCAGTTAATTTTTTTTTTCAATTTCTCCCCCCCCCCCCCCAAAAAAACAACAACAACCCTGAACCAAGCAGTTGGATATGTTAATCACAAGCAGCATTGTTACCATTATAGTTTCCCGTTTCCCATAAAGCCTTAAAACAGACAAGATAGAAATTGAGAAGTTAATACTACAGTATATTCTGTGCACATTCAAAGAAATCTATTTCAGAACTGCTTGAGCAGAAAAACAAACCTGATTTATTTTCCTCAAGAAAATACCTTCCACTATATGTCTGACCACAAACTAAACAATTTAAACAGGTGGATAGCAAAATAAAATCATCAGCAATCCACACAACCATATAACAGACTATACAGCAACCCAAAAGATCTGTGATCTGTTACAGGAGACCACTCCATGCAAGGATCTGTTGGCAGACTCCTATTATTTCACAAAAGCAGCCCCACTGCCTAAAAAGAAAAGAACGAACGAGTTCAACTTTGCAGTGCTCTCAGAATATAATGCTGAATATCAGCCTCAAAAGATCAAATGATTAGCGACAAAATGAATAATTTAAAAAACCAACCTTGCAGTACAAGGTTAAATACAACCAGTTAAAGTATATCCTAAGTACCATGTGTAAAGCAACATTACCAAAGCAACAGTCTGGGCAGAAAACCTCAAAGTTAAAACACGGCATAAGTATATTTTATGAATAAAAAAAAAAGTACCTCAGAGGAACTATTCCTGCTCAAATTACCTTGCTCAATACAGAGTGCCTGCTTTTAAAGCAGGACAGGAAAATCTGGCTGGCTCTGAAGTCAAACTGAAACAGGGAAGATGGAAAACAAGATATTTTTTTTATAGATTAAATGTTATACAAAGATAGCCACATGCTCCACACTAAACCATAAACAAAAGGTGTTTCCATGGTGTACCACTTCAGCAGGGGGCCGGAGAAACCAAGTACATCTTTGTTGAAAACAGCCACACGACACATGTGTAACGTAAATAGACAAAAACTCAAAAAGCCTCAAACAAAGGGGCACTAATTACTTACATCTCTCTAAACGGTTATTTTTTTAAAGGGTAAAAAAGCCCCTGTAATTTTGTAATTGGTGTTTTTAATTAAGCATAGCATCATTAGCTATTTGATACTATAACTCTGTGAATAAGGATTCTCAGGAGTGAAGCTTGTGTTAAATCCCCAAAATGTTTGGACGTCTGATCTCTGACAGCAGATTTAAAAGTCTGTTAAAATCACAGTTTTGCAGGTAGGGAACTTTAATTACAACTTCTCAGGAACATAATATTCTTCAAAACTGTCCAAATCACATGAATGGGTTCACAGATTAAATATTCCAGTATGAGGCAAAACAATTTCTTCCAATGTCAGTGTTATTTTCACCATACACCAAATCCAAATCAACTTTATTAAAAAGTGCGAGTTTCTCTTGATATTTTATGCAAAATATGCCTCTTATTTTCACAATATGAATTTTTAAAAGGCTCATTTGTAGAGTGCAGCTAAAGATTTCTTTGGAAGCAGAGCAAGATCAGCAGGTCAAGAACAGAGAATGCATGCTGTGCCACTTTGTTAGGTACAGTTGAGTCCTGGGTTGAACCCCTTTTGCCTTCCTAACTTCCTTCATTGTTCCTGTCATATATTCAACAAGGTGTTTGTGATGAGCGACACGTTTTCAAGTTTAATCTTGTGCCAAAATCAAAACAACGTTATCATTTTAGCCCAAGGAGTGTTTTTTTTAATTACAGCTTTTATTTAAGCATAGCGACTTTAGCTATTTGTTGAATGTGTCTAGAATTGTGAATGCACAGCACACGCTCTGCTTGTTGTCAGTATGTAAGGCTGCAGGTGCGGCAGTGGGCATGGCTGGTCTGATTTGGGAAGATGGGCTCATGTGCTGGCAACATAATGTGGATACAATAAGGAACTGGGAGTGTTTCCCTGCTTAGTCAACTGGCAGCCTTCATGTCCAAGCTGGTTTGACCCACTGTCAGGTGTTTATTGAGACATCACTTCATTAGCCGAGGATGATGCCGGACACACATAAGGGCCCACCATCTGTTCCCTGAGCTTCGCCAAGGTTAAATATTCTCTTGGCGAGATTGGGAGAAAGGAGGCAGTGAGATATGTGTAAGCAACAATGGATGGAAGAGGTTGAATTAGAGCAAAGTAATGGAGAAAAGGGTAGTTTTTCATATGCCCTATAATGGCCTCAGGATGTCTCGCTATAAAGACGAAAGAGAAAAAGCATGGCTATTCAAACTACTTTCAGAAAACGGAGTGTGAAAACAAAAATGCAGAGTGATTTTATTTCTTACACATATGTCACAGAGATGCGGATAACAAGTGCAAAACTGCATAAATAAAATGCAACAAAAGGATTGTTTTGTGTTTATGTGGCATTAACACAAGCCTACGTGCACAGGCTAGCTGTTGCTACGACAACTGTATTTGGGTTTTTATTTATCTATTTTTTTTTTAAAGTTTCTTAGTCACGCAGGATCGAGGACTGAAATAAAAAAATGCCACTAATTTATCTGTTTAATGCATGCAATTTGTCTGGTTTAATGCATCTGAATGTCATGACATCTGCCTTGATCTAAAAAGCGTTCAAACTCATTTGGTGCAAACATTACGGAATAAACAAAGCCAACAAGGCCAACAGGTACGGCCCCGCTGGAAGTCCGTAATTACTGCAGAGATTCGCTGCACATCAAACGCTCACCCCAACACCAGGGTCACCTCAGAGATGAGAGGATCGGCTAATTCGGCTAATTACCCCAGCACATACTGATGAGTTCTTCCATTAGCAGGGTGACCCCGCCTTCCCTTGAGTATGTATGTAGGAATGCAATCAGAAATAACTCTACAGCATTACAAAATTCTGCATGTCTTCGTGCTGACATTTCCTCTTTTGCACAATGCACTGAAATAATGGCACTGAGCTGGACACGGTGTGGGAGGAGGGGGTTGAGCTGAACATTAAAGGGCATAATTTTATCTTTCTGAAATATAGAAATATTGTGAAAAGGTGCTTTCAAAACACATATATCTGAAAAGTGCTTTGCGGTAGGAAGACGTCTCTTTTTCCTCCGAGGAGCTCACTGCAGCACCACATCCATTTTGTTCATTGCCATGTGAATGGTGAATGTTCCTGCTAACCGTACACCTTTGTGCAGACTGAGCCATCAAGATGCTTTCATCCTGCCCTGAATGGACAGGATCACATATTCAAGGCCATTATGCTTTAGGGGTGAGGAAGATCAAACATCAAATTAAGGCTGATTTAAGGCCATTTAACTGTCTCTGTCGGACACAGAGGAGTCAACCAGATTTTTTTTCCCCTCTCTTGAGATTGAACAATTTCCTGGGACCTCCACTGTGATGCATTATAATGTCTGAATTTCAACTGTCATCTCAGTCCTCATTAGGAAGACTTCCATGGCAACGGTCTAATCGTGCTCGGGTAAATGTGACAGTGTGTGTGTGTGTGGGAGACAGAGTGGCATGCGTGTCAGTGCGTTTTTACACCTGTATTCGTGCGTTTGCGAGGGAATGAGGAAAAACCATGCGGAGGTAATCTGCTGATCTCCTGACCGATCTCAATTTACATAAAAATCAATTACAGCCGAGGCCGAGGAAAGTGTCTCACTCTGCAGGGAGAGACAAAAGAGACGCAGAGGAACGCATCAGAGTGAAAAGGCAGCTCTGAAGGGATGAATGCTGAGATACAGTGCAGTGGATCAACTCAGGGCGTGTGTGCTTTCATTTGACTAGCAGTTTCCTTTTAGATAAACCACACCGCCTGCATATGAAGACCCTTTCCTGCTGGGAGAGATCACAGCAAATGAAAATGGAACCGGCAGAACTCGTGGGATCCGGTCTGTAACAAAGCTCGGTCTCATTTATAATGATTCTGCTGTAATGAGGAGTTGTTACACAAACACTTTCTCTTTTGTTTTTGTGTTTGTTTTTTTTTACCTTTTACTATGAGATTTGCATTTTTGATGAATGTGAGCATTTTGTTGCATACAGTGAAGAATATCACAAAACCACCTTGACAAAAAAGCAAATGACCCAAATGTTTCTCATGAAAGCTCTGCAAGAGGCACTGAGGGCACATTTTCATGGTCCTTTCGTACCTGTACCTTTTTATCTTTACACCTTGAGAGACTTCCTTCCACCATTTATTAATCCATAATTCAATTTTTTTGTGTTACCTTTAGCACAAACACATACATTAAAACAAAACCAAAGAGCAGACAGAGAAGCATTAGTGTAAAAAAGCTTGTCTGCAAAAAGCAAGCCTCCATTTCTGGCATTATGTTTGCCCAGCAGGAAGGTGGGTGGGGTAAGCTGAGGTATGAAGCAGTGGGGTTCAGGTCAGGGGAGCAGAAAGGAGGAAATGAGTGGAGACAGGCACTGTTCTCTGCAGTGAGCCTGTGACACTGCCTGGCCACCTGTCAAACCAAGTTTGCTGCCTGTCAGGCAGCAGCCTGCGTTGGGACAAGCAGGCGTGGGGCTCAAACGTGTAGATGAGGGCTGGTGGGGGAGGAGACTGTGAAGGTTTTACTGGCTTTACAGTTCTTTTTTTTTTTGTTATACACAGTAATAAAATGGCAAATAAAAAGATGTTTGACATATGACCTCTAGTGGGTGATCACCAGACCACCACCAATTAAATGAAGTTATGTATGCAAAGCACAAACTAGTGTTTCAGTCAGGACTACTGCAGTTAAAATGAGTGTTATTTTCATCTGCAATAGTTTACATTTGGTGGTATAGTTCAGTTTTGCTCTGAGGATATCTGGAAAGCCTGAGGCAGGGAGAGCAGCAGCAAGACCCCCAATATAAAACAAAATCATCATCAGCGATAACAGACGTGACAATGATTAAGTCAGACACAGCATGAAAAGCAGGAACTGGGGTGGAGGTGGGAAAAAATGGCTTCCAAATGAAGCAGGGACCATGGGTGGGCTAAAGCAACTTAAAATCAAATTCTGCATGAGCTTTGCTAATCCCATATACAAGAAGGACAAAAGCTCATGTGGGTTTGTATTGAGATAGCTTGATCTGTGTACAGGGGTTTGCAGGTTGGCCTAGGTGATCTAAGGCTCTGTTTTTTTGTGAGTGTTTTTTTGCGTGCATGTAACATCAGATTCCATAAATGTTACTGAAAGTGGAAGAATTTCTGTGTTTTGCTTCATATTTCAAAGAAAGAAAAGCTGCGTGTTATACCAGTAACAAATATCCCGAGTCACCACTAAAAATTATTTTCAGTGATGTGCTGAGCACTTGTAGACAAAATAATTAATTTTCTGGTCTATAAAATGTTGGAAAAACAATAAAAAAAAAAAATCAATTTGCACATTTTTTTTTCATTCGGATGAACACAGAAAAGCTGAAATTCTTACATTTGAAAGACTAGAACACATCGGGTGAGGGGTGGGGGTGGGGGCGGGGGGGGGGGGGGGGGGGGTATAATACGGCCAAATTGTTAGCATTTAATTTTTCCCACATAATTATTTCAGGTCTGAAAATAGCGTGGACAAGATGTGCTTATACGTCAACAATAGTAATAATATTAGCGAATCGTTGACCTTTTCATATTTATGTCTAAGCTACAACATGATTTCAAAGTGATTTCAATCATTTCTAATTTTAAAAACAAACCAAAAGGTGTTATTGTTTCTCCTGCTGCTTTATTACATACATCATGTGCAGAATAATGCAGAAAAGCAACCTCAAAGTGCAGCAGCATGACTCCACTCCACCCCATCACTCCCCTTTATAACAACCATCCTTGGTCACCGGGGGGAAGAGAAATGTTGAAAACCTGACATGTTATATTCTGTTTGAGGATTGCATTAATCCTCAAGTCATCCTCAAGCTAACCTTCGCCACATACAGAAGATAAATATTGAATAGCTGAGGAAAACAGTGCGCGAGATAGAGCAGCTACACACATATACCGTACATCCACATAGAAACACATGGAGGGGGGGGCAACCCAAACTTGTTACATAGAGCATGTGCACCCGTCACACACTTGTAGTGTGGATGAAAGCTGATATCAGGCCCTGTTTTGCAGCAAGGTGAGGTAGGGGACATACCGTCGGACTTCTTTAACACCACAGGCCTGACAAACATCAGGAGCTGAGAAGGTAGACAGCTTCTCCCCATACACACTTCAGCTTTTTTTTTTCTTTTACTCTCCTCCTTTCACAGTACCCCACATATGCATACACACACAGATGCACAAACACACACACACACAGAATCCCTGACCTCTGTGGTGTGAAATGGAGGGCTACAGAGGGAGGTACGGGTGCAAAGTAAAGCGAGAGAGCTGTCAGAAGAATGCATCCAGCACAGTTTTACAGGACGACGCTTCACATGCTAGCCTTCATCATGCAGGCAGAGCACAAAGGGGGAACATCTCAATTCAAGCGAGTCAGAAGCGCAAATCAACGAAGATTCTCCATATGTTCGCTGTCTGAACTCATACCGCTGCTAAATCTAGAAACAGGAAAATCTCCTCGTCAGGTGTTTGAAGGAATTATAAGAATCTGCCTCTTTCACGATTTTACATTTTTTCACTGTGCGGGAGAGAAATTGTTTTCTTTTTTTGGACACGTCCGTGAAGGCAGCACTTGATAAACACTTGGCTGTGGGGTTTTGTTTGTGCATAAATGTTGAAGTCATGCTCTGCTGCAACAATAGACTGCTTGGTCATGATTAATGGTATCCAATCAGGTTGCTGCGCGGTAGCCTCTCACCACCCAGGGGGTGTCTATGGAAATTATTTTCATATCGTGAAATTGATACCCACTCTCTTCTCTGCCTGGATTTCTCTTTACATCTGACTTAATCAAGTATACAAGATGAATATGGGCTGGTCATGTGATTAGATCTTGATCATGTTTACTCTGTCTCTTTCTGCTTTGCAAAAGATTGCTAATCGGCAGTGAGTTATGGCAATAATAACCAAGCTTCCTTATAATATGGTAATCAATTCAATCTACTGCCAATTGCCCAGATTAATGGTGCATCTTTGTTCCCAGTGGGGGCGCGCGGGGGGGGGGGGGGGGGGGGGCATAATTGAAGGTTTCTGTGACTATTGACTTAGGTTGAGTAAACATCTGTTCTTTAATATTCTTTGTTGAGTGCATCCATTAATTATAATTGTGGCCAATTAACAGAATGCACATTCAGAGGAATATATCGGGATTCAGTTTGCTCTCTGATGAAAGAGGTGTCAGCATTACCTTCAACGTCAATCGCAAGTACTCGGCACACCAACCACCAGCCCAGTTCTCTTTAAAATCCTATATAAACCTCCTCGGGCAAGCAAATTCTGATCTTCAAGTAAAGTATGAAATTTTGATTATCAAAACAATCACACAAACCACCTTTGACATTTGCACAGCATGCTCATTGTTAAACCCAAAGGAAACTCCGGGTTTTTGCATTTCCATCGAACACCCACATCCTCGGCCTTTTCTCTCTATGGATATACTGCAACACTGACCCTTGTGAGACCCGCTGTGGTTCTGTGGGTAAGGGTAGCTGAGAATTTGTAAAAGACAGAGGAAGGAGAGAGATCAGAGCTTCTCTCCTTCCTTCACACTAATGCAGCTCTCTCTGAGGAGAAGAAACCAGAGGATGGGGTCAGGCAAGGATATTGAGCAGGGCTTCAGACAAGTCTGAATTTCAGGATATCTATGCTGACATGAAACCACCAAATTAAATTCAGTGCAATTGAATCCCCCTTTCTGTGCTCTAAAACCCCCTCTCTTTCAAAGCAAGCAGAGAGGAAAAATCAATAGTGTACGTATTGATATTAATGTTCAGCATTATGCGTCTAAATGAAATCATAGCAGTAGAGAGGAGCATAAGGCCTTTATCAACAGCATGTGCTGAAATCAAATTACCATGTAGTTTTGTCTCTCAGGTGGCCCTCGTCCAGGTAAACCAAACTGCTGCTGCCTTGTACTATTTACCTTCTTCACAATTGGGCCTTTTTTTTTTTCAAGGAGAAATGCCTGTTGCACTAAACTCGTTGAAGATGAAGTTACCAGATGGAAAAGCAAATACTCAAGAGTGTTTTCTGTTAGTTGGCCCAGTTGTATAGTTAGCTGACCATAGCAAGAAGCTAAACAGCACATGCATTTGTGTTTAAAAGCTGCCTTCATAAGTGCGTCCTGATTTGACTTTTAGTTATGAACTGACTGTGCAGGAAATACAGAATAATTGCAGTGATTCATACCCAACATCCCATTTGTAACTGGATCACAGACTGGGCCACGATTTTACACTGAAGCAATCTTAACATGTTTATCGTAGTCAGTTACTTATTGAAATGTTGTACTTCTGGAAGAAGCAAATTCTCATTTGCATATTTTTTCTTTTTGTACCACAAATACCACAAAATGAATCATGTTGCAGCACTTAGACAGCAAATGGGTGTCACTGAGATGACAAAATATGCTTTGCAAATGTGGCTTTTAGATTACCGCTGCAGCTCTGCATGAAATTCCACTGATAAACAAGCTTCCAGTTATGCAAAAAGCTTCACGGGAGTTAAGAAGATGTGTTTAGTTAAAAGGAGATGAAAGAGATGAAAATATAACTAAATGCTAATCTAGGGGAAAAGTAAGAGGATCCAGCCACCTTGAATGCATGTACTTGTCGGTTAGCTTTCAGTTTTGAGCTTTGAATCAAACACGCTGGGATAAGTAAAATCAGACAACCCACTGTTCCCTGTACACACCCTGTCAATAGATTTGCTCCAACATACTTTAGCATCTGCTTATATTTTAATTTTCTGCGTATTTCGAATTCATTTAATCAACGATCATTAAATCTTGAAGATGTTCTTGCAATGATCTTTTTTGGGGGGGAGAAAACACCATGTGAAATGAGGGGGCTCTAAGTTAACTGAACTTATGGACTCGGTAGACTGTAACAGTGCATTCCACAAACTCTGACAGCCACTGTTCAGTACTAACATATACACTGTAAACTCTATTATTTGTCAGATAATCATAATAAAAATGTTCCAAAAATCATAAACATCACAAAACAGTTTTTAACATGAAAAAAAAAAAGAGAGATATAAAAATCAAACCTGTTACGGTTGTTATGACTGAGGAAATTAGCTATTAAAGGTACAGTAAAATATTTTTTTTATATATGTGGCGTAAGACCAGCCACATTAATTTTTGTCCATTTAATAATTGTACACATGTTTTCATCATCACCTCTCTCATTATGCCTTTCTTCTGGTCCACCACTGCTCTCTCCTCCCTCATCTCTACCTCCTCTTCTTCCTCCTCACCTCAACAGGTCATCTCAGTATTGCTGTCATTGGACAGAAGTGATCTTCACTAACTCATCGACTTGTATCATATTCCTCTCACAAAGTTTTACAGCCTCCTCCAGACTAAATAGATGTGGACACCCGACTTGTTGACAACTGAGGTAAACAGCGGACTAACAGTTTACACTCAATACAAATGAATGACAGCCAGAGTTGTTTGTTCATTATGAATCATCCTAACTGGGATTATGCACTTGAATTGGTAAACTAAGAAACAGACTGCAGAATCTACTGACATCGAGTGGTGAATTTTTACACACTGTACCTTTGAAGATCACAACAGTTTTTCAGACATCTAGACATATCTACTACTGACTGCTTTGTGGAGCCAGCCTCAAGTGGCCATGAGAGGAACTGCAGTTCCTTAGTTCCTGCCACATTCAGGTTGACTTCATTTCTCAGCATTTGAAGTTGCTGCTAAATGCTGCAGGAATGTGTGTAATTATGCTGCTTGAAGCGCATCATGATGTCTTAGAGTAACTGATAATCACTGCTGAGCTGAACCTGTGCAGGGACAACATTCAGCATGCTTCCCTGTATAACATGAAACAGATAACATGCCTACATGTATGAGGGGAACAGGATTTTACAGTTAAATAGAAAGCACACTAGGTTTCTCACAGAGGGATACTGTAATCATTTAGTATCACGTTCTGCAGTTTCTACCTAGATTTGGGTGGCATGTGTGGCCCATTTATTCTCATTTTCAACCTCTAACATGCCGATCGAACAACAGAGATCTACTTAAGATGATGCATTTACTCAGAAGACATATTTGTCATGCCATTTTACAATATCGCTGTTTGAAAATGATCGATTTTAATTGAGATGAATGTTAAAATAAATCCATGTCAACCAATTCAGTGAAGTCTTGGCGGATGAAGAGGACTCTTCATCCTTCAGCGGATGGCTGACAATGACAACATGGTCCATTAGGCCTTTTTCAGACCAGTGTTTGTTGCTTGTGAAGCAGGGTTTTCAATATTCATATCGAATCTGAATAAAAGCACGAACTCGTTAGGTCTGGATGCATTTAAATATTGAGAAGCTTTCCTTCATTTCTTTTCTGGGAACAGCTCTTGAGATGAAAGGTAAGAGAGTGGAAAGGCCAGCCCTGGTCAAGCGATCTCAAAATGCTGGTATCTGCATCCCTTTGAAAATCAAATGCATTGCCTTTGTCATTGTGGCCTCCATCTTTGATACTTCTTCCTTTTCCTCCCCACTATGTTCAGTGTTCAGCTGTGCTGTGGGTAAAACAGCCCCAGTATCAATAGGAACTGCCTAGCTTCATGTTCATTTGATCCTAAGAGGAACAAGTGAGAAAGATATATATTCTGTGGAACTTTTCACAAGAAAGATTAGAGAGGAAGCAAATGGAAGAAAAATTAATGAATAACAAGCGAGAGTGACACATCAGTACACGTATATTGAGGAGACAACGACTGCAGTAATCTCCCGTTGAGCTCTGAAAAAAATTAGCGCTGCTATTTCTGTTTGACAAAGGTGCCGGGTGAAAATATGGTGTTACATAAAACCAGTGAAAGAAATGTAATTTTTAAATTCATTTCCATTGTGTTAATAAAGTGGCAAATCACAACAACAGTCACCTCAAGGTGCTTTAATTCATAAGGTAAAGACACTACAATAATACAGAGACACATTCACACCTGCTTTACAAGACAAGAGCAAGCTTGTAAGTACTTTGACCCGATTTATAGGATCAAAAAAAGCTGAACACACCCCTGTTTCTTCTTTTTACTTACTTTGACTTATTCTTATTTGATCCGATTGTGTTTATTTAAACTGGCTGCTTTGTATTTCCCCCCGTATTGAGGATTAATAAACAGCAGCTTTGCTTTGGGCTGTTGTCAGGATTCACTCAAATCAGATTTCACTTGGGGAGGAGCATTTAAAACCACTTTCTGTTTGTGTTTGTTTTCAGATAAATAACGACAGCCGAGATGGACACAAACACTGACAGAACAGTACTTGTTTTTTTAAAAAAAGAAAAAAAGGTTTGAAGAAAGGTTTATCAAGGATCTGAAATCCGAAATCTTTCAAACATCTAAGGCTGAGAGAACATGTTGTAGATCCAGCTCATGCAGAAAGATTGAGACCTTCCAGTGGGGCTGCTCCATAATCAGTGGGCTTGCCAGCAATCCTAACATGCCATCTGGGATCTGGATACAATGATTTCCTTAATGACAATCTCTACACGGGATGAAGAGGTCAACTGGGACATGAAGCAAAGGGACTTCCTGCCAGGACAATGGTCCAGAGGAGGTCTGAGCAGGTGCCAGTCCAGACCCATCAACTCCCATGAATAATGCTGGAGAGGTGCCTGCAGCCATTTCATGGCAGGGGAGGGCGATGAATTGTGTGTATAAAAGTGGCTTTATGTCTGTGTGTGTGTGTGCATTGGAGTGCTTGTGCTGCCATAGCAGGTGTGAATGTGGCCTGCATATTTGTATTTGGAGTGAGGAGTGCTTAATTAGTGCCTCAGGTGACACTGTAGACATATTTTAAAAGCTGTGAATCCTCACTGGAACAGACAAGAGCTATTTCAAGCCATCAAACTGGACATGTCACGACTGACCACGCTGCTGGGACCAGTCACACGCTAAGAAGACGTGTCTGTGTGTAGGCCGCCTCTCGCGGGGCTTGTTTCCTCTGTGATGGAATATGCCGATACCCGTCGTCAGTGCAACAATTCCTGTAGAGCTTAAGTTTCGGCATGTACCACTCAATGATCTGCACAAGCTTCGTCAAACCTCTTGCACTTCAGACACACTGTCACATCTTAAGAGCTTTGCACCTGTCAGATGCTTCAGTGAAGTTAATAATCTGATTTAGAGTGAGTTCAAGTGAAGTGTCTTTAAATGTACTTTCCCAGAATGATTCATTAAACATTAATAAGACAAGATTGACAGATTTTTTTTTTTATTCACATGAAAAATGGGCACTTTTGTGTTAGTGGGACTTTGAGACCTTGAAATTGATGAAAACACTTCTTAGGATGATTAAGTACATATAAAGAACTGTCAGCATATTTGGGAAGTGCAAAACTGGAAAAAAAGAGGAGAATATGTAATATTTTTGTTGTTTCTTTAAATGTAAATTATGAAAAGTTGTTGCGATTTAGCATCTGCACATAGATGCATTACAACAGATGTTTACACAGCAGCTGCGTACCAGTAGCTCTGGGCGTGCTTAGACAAGGGCCATTTAAAATTTTGGATTCTGATTAGTTGGAAGTTGTAACAGTAACAACCAAAACAAAAGGATGAATAGGTTTTCAGAGAGAAGCACTTGAATGAAATTTTACTGTTTCATAGTTTTATAGTTGAGTGAATATGGAAGTTTAAATCAATGGGAGAAAGAGGAATGTGGGCCTGCATGAGGACATAAATATATTTAAGTTGGTAGCAGTAAGAAGGCGCACATGAAACCATGTTTACAGTATATAACACAAAATCAGAGTTTGTATAATGCTAATGAGCTTGAAGGTACATTTTTGGTATGACCACTTTTGTTCTTCAACACAGCCTGAACTCTCTTAGTAATTTCTTTAAGTAGTCTTCAGGAATAGTTCTCCAGACTTCTTGAAAGACATCCAAAGCTCTTCTTTGGATGTTGGCTGCCTTTTGTTCTGTTTTCTGTCAAGATGTTCACACACTGCTTCATTAATGTTGAGCTCCAGGCTCTGGGGATGCCGGTCCATGACTGATAGTGTCCACTGTGTGTGTTTCTATCTTTTTACTCCATTGGCAGTGTGCTGACAAACGAAACTGTTGCCACTCAGATTTTTTCCAGATGGTATTGTATGGTGGATCAAAATCTGTGTGTTGTGGACCCAAGTGCAGGAGAAAGGCTGCTTTATTGCTGATACTTAATATGAAATACAAAACTTGGGGAAGGAAGGAGCTAGGAACTGGAAAACATAGGAGGAGAGAGTGCATACAGTAAAAGGGACCACGTGACAAAGGACAAAGAGATACTAAGACAATATATACACACACAGGTAACAAGGGAAAGAGGAAAAGAGTGGGAGCACAGCTGACTCTAATCACAAGAAAGAAGACAAGGGAAGTTAAAGTGAACATGAGGTAAATGAGGGACTGTCAACGTAACACAGGCAACTCAATCTCTCAGACAGAGACTGAGACATACAAACTCGACAGGAACAGAAGGGTAAACAGAAACATGACTGACTGAGGAAACAGAAAGGGGGAGCAAAAACAGAACATGACTGAACAAGAAACTTGACAAAGGAAAAACAGGACGACTTGCGTTTGGCTCTTGGCGAAGGCGGTCGCACTTTTCTCCTCTCCTCCTCTCCCTTAGCTTCCCTGCTTAGCCTCTTATGTCCTTGTCTAGTCTCGTGTTTTTTGTATTACTTTCCCCTGGAACACTCTCTCACAGTCTGTTCTCTAAAACCTAAAAGAGAATTATGGATTTGATCAACTGGTCCCTGAATATTATTGACACCCTTTTTTCAACGAGAAGTTTGGGCTCGGGAGAGCCCGAGTGTCCTGGAGGGACTTTCCTTGCCGGCTACACGATGGACAGGTGGCAGAAATGGAGAATCGTGTGCCTGGCGGGACTGTTGATCGAATACGCTGAAGATATCTACCTATCTATTCAGAACCATGGTAACAGGGTTCTTGCTGATCGGAGCTGGCTTGGCCCTGGTTTATCGAAGAATTAAGAAAGTGGAACCGGCTGTTCAAACCCCCACAAGGCTGCCCGCTGGGATTGAAACGGTGGGACGAGGCGTGACTTCTCAGAATGGGCTCACTGAGTGCAGCATGGATAAGATCTTGGAGAAGCTTACGGCTGCCGTGCATACTCAGAATAAGACCTCTGAGCGCAAATTGGATTACATCTTGGAGAAGTTCACTCAGAATACCACCTCTGAGCGCAAGCTGGATCACATCTTGGAGCAGCTCACTGCGGTCGTGAGCAGTGTTGGTCAAGTTACTTGAAAAAAGTAATCAGTAACTAATTACTGATTACTTCCCCAAAAAAGTAATCCCGTTACTTTACTGATTACTTATTCTCAATGGTAATTAATTACTTAGTTACTTAGTTACTTTTTAAAAACACAATTTACAACCTGAAGAGGTGATAAAGCGATAGATCTTTCAGCCCAATTCTACTTTTTCTACATAATCCATCATACAAAATGTAATCAAATGGAAAAGTCTCTTTTTTAAACTTGTTTTATCAGTTTTAATCTTTTAACTTTATGCATCAAGCAAAAATTTAATTATATGCAACATTCTCTGACTGGAAGAAATTAGTTTAACATTTAAACCTATTTTCTGCACATTCCAGGACATAAAATAAAATATTTTTTGTGTTTACACTCACTCTTTCAAATAGATGCAAGTAAAACACAGCAGAAAATAAATAAAGTCAAAGACTCAGCGGTCCTGTTGCTCTATTTTCACCTGTAAAGCAGGACTACGGTAGGCGGAGGTTTACCCTGGTGCAGGTGTGCCGCGGTCAGTTGAAGAATCCGCGAGTTTCTCTGTGAATTTCCCATTATGTCGTTGTGCACTCAGTGCTTGCTTGGAAGTTTAGGGGGTTTTTTCGCTGTAAAAAGAAGTTTTCTTCCCATGCACGATGGACGCTAATGTTTTTGTCACTTTTTATGGAATCAAACTCAAAGTAAGGTCAGTACTTCCACGCTTTAAACGCTGCAGGCTCATACTCTCTCCCACAATCGATATATGATCCATTGTTGATCTGCACACAGCTGTTGTCACCAACGGCGCACTCGCTTACGTCACTGTCATGAGACATTCTCGCAAAAAATCACGGTTTTAGTAACGCAGTAACGCAGCGTTACTACGGGAAAGTAACGGTAATCTAATTACCGTTTTTGCAATAGTAATCCCTTACCATGACAGAGCCTCAACTGTGTTTTAGAGACAGCTGTAGGCACTCAGTCTTGTATCTCTCTATTGATTTCCTTCATATGTATTTACAAGAATTTCAATCAGAAACTTTAAATTTGGATTCATCACCCTATAAGACCTGCTACCACTGATTTTCAGTCACGTTCCTGTGTAATGTGGCATACCTCCACCTCCCTTTCTCCCTGTTTGCCTTCCTTAAGAAATCCTTACAGCAATTCTTCCACTGAATCTACTCTTATGACGTTTCAGTGAAGAGTAGATCGACTGAAGGGCCAGACGCATTTCTCGAGTCCTGTATAAGATTTGTTCAATATTTTGCTATTTCTTAAAGACATAATTTTCAGATGCTGTTCATCCTCTGCAGGTAGTTTTTAGATCTGCACCTTCTGCTTTTGTCCTGCGCTTGTCCAGTTTTCTAAAATTCTTTAGAGACGCATTGCACACCATACCAAGATATGCCAAGGGAATCAGCTTATTGTTGGAAAAATACTATTGTATGCCTGAGAAACTGAGTTATGTTTGGCATTTTTGATAGATTCAACTGAAAAAACGGAAACAAATGGTGTGTTTTCTTCTCAGGCTGCTGGTATCAAAGCGCATAAAGATGAAATTTAAAACTGGTTCTGTGCTGTGTTATGTGTAGACATGACACTGGTTCATCCCTTGAATTAGTTTTTTTTATGCTCAAATACCACATAGATTTGTGTTAAGGAGCTTAACATCCAAAAAGACATTACTTTGAAAATGGTCAGGTGAAAATGAATGGCAAACCCCGGAGAACATTTTTAAAATGACAAGAAAGTCTGGCTCCTTGGAAGCTAAATTTAAAGAAACGATGTGTGGCAGGCAGGATGCTGGCAGAACAGCAATCAGCAACCTTTACTGGCAAAACGAATCAGATTCAGATTCGTCAGCGGCCCTTCTCTTTAGCGAGATATTGTCGATGCACCAAAAAGGACTTCAAATTCAGCATAGCAATACAAAATCAAAATTGGCTTTGAATGACCAGCTGTTATATGTTATTGCAGAATAATAACCTTTACACTGCAGCTAAGCTATTAAGCACATTTTGTTTTTTTCTTTATTAATCACAGTGAGATGGAATAAAAACACTTTTCAGAGCTGATACTCTGTAGAAACAATTACATGTAGTCAAAAGGCCAGGTCACAGTGGTGAAAAGACATGCAAAACAACCGCAGAGAGACTCAAATGACTGTAAAGAGATGCAAATTGCTTTACAAATAGGACATGCAAAGTCTTAACACATTTTCGCTTCTTTAGCAATGTTAAAAATGCACTCCCATTCCATTTCTGAAGTAAAGAGAGCATATTAATCTGTATTCCTACCACGCGAAATAAAGTGGTTTCCAGGGACTGTGGATGGTGCCAACATAACCACCACTCTGACTCCATTTTCTCAAGTATAAAGTAACCCTTCGTTCTCTCTCAAAGGTATTGAAAGTCTGCTTAAAAATGCTCAGTTTCTGTGGTGGCTGCCAATAGTGAGCTCAGCTCTTTCCCCTAATGGAGCCTGAAGTTGCCACAATAACTCTGGTGTTACAGCAGAAGCTGGGATGGTCAGGAGCCCTGGTGCACACCCTGCACATTCACCATTTGTTTGTCCTGGCAGGAATACATTCAGTACACAAAGTAGCTGAATGAGGAAAAGATCAATATCCCTCTGGCTCCAGGAACACGTTTTAGCTCCAATTAGATTTCTAGCTGTCATGCTTGAGATTATCTTGTTTTGACAGAGTTGAGGATGGAAAGATCATTAGCAGATGCATTAAATGAAAGAGCTGTACAACACTGAACAGGTTTAGGATTATATCCAACAGCAGCAACAGCAACTAGATGGGCTTTTTTTTTGTTTTGTTTATTTGATATTTGAGATTGCTGAAATTGATTTCCTTCTCTACAAAGAAGTTCAAAGAGGAGAAAAGTTTGCTCTTCACAACATCCAAATGGTGGCTGCGCAAGCACTTCTTGCATGGAGCAAATCATTTGCACTGACAGCTGATGATTTCATGTCTACTGCACACCCAGCTCTTACATCTCACTAACTGTCCTTCACCACCACCACCCGTTTCTATTGCTTTTCCTCTCTCTGGGCTGAGGGTTTTCACTTGCTGTCGCCTGTGTAGAAACAGCAGAACAGAATCATTCAGTGTTTTCTTCCCTTTTTGCCTTGGGTGAACACTCCAATTCCCTGTATGGATGGAGACCATTACAGATCAGACAGCATGCGGGGGAATGTGTCATGCTGGATCGTCAGCCCGGAGAGTCACAGGTGGACACGTGACAAGTCATTAAGTCTCAGCTCTGTCCCTGTATAAGAGGGAGTGCCCTGGGTCAAATGGAGACAGTGACTGTAGAAGTGTAGCCGAGACAGACAGCGATCATAACAGGCCTAATGGGCAGGACTAATGGTGCAATGGGCTCCAATTACAGGCCTCTCTGACAGCTGCTCACCACCACTCTGGCTTCACCTGCACTGGGAGCACCCAGCAACCGATGGCCGGCCGGTTGAGGACATTGTTAACTGGCATAGAGTTATCTCCACGGACTCCCTGTAGGAAACGATGGTCCACTGCACACAATTTAAGGACTTTACTGTGTATGGAAGAATTTGGCTTTATGAGGGCTGTATTCTTTATCTGCAGTTGACAATCTTGAGAGAGAAAAAAGGGGGTAATATCGGGTCACAAGACATTTGTTTCCGCCTTGGGCTGTTTTTAAATTTAGTTTGTTTTGACCTGAGAGTATATTGTTTCCTGTCCTTCCGGATATTGTTACCGAGCAATGCTGAATTCAGGCGCACGTGATCTTTTAGGTTATCACTGATGTCAATACGTCTGGAGAAAGCCAAGTTTGGCCCATCAGCTGACAGTGGGGATAAATCATTAGATATTACTTTTCCCAGAATTATAATCAAAAATGTACCTGTGCTTCTGTGCTAAGCTTCGCAGCTTCAATCCATCTGAGAGGAGTATATTAAATAAAGAGTGGGTACTTCCTTGGAAGCTCCTGCTTGCAAATGTTCCCCAGCGTTATGCACACACATTTGTCTTCCACGAGGGGAGTTTGTCCAGCTAGTGAATTACTCTCCGGCGCTTAAAGAATATTCATTCACTTACTGCTGGAGAAACTTCCCTGCTTCCTGGCCTTCTAAATTGCTGTGGATCATTATCAGTGATAGAGAGGGTGTGTGTGTTTTTTTTCTTCCCCTTTCTGTGTTGGCAAGATTTTTGTTTACTGTATGTGTTCAACTAAACCCTGCAGCTCAGCATTTGTGTTGATGGATTAAAGCTTGTTGCCATGGCAGAAGCCTTTCAGACCATCACTGAGGCATGTCACTCTTAAACGCATTAATCATTTATTTTGGCTGGAGGAACTTGTTAAAAGGAAAATTTTGATTTCATACAACTCGGGGGTCATTTTCATATGCGCTGCTTATTATTTCAGTTGTTATGTCAACTTTTGTAATTTTGCCTCTGTAGACCTTCACAGCGGATTTTAAATCAAAAAATCAATATGTGACTGTGTGCAGACATTTAATACAGGGAGTTTAACAAAATTATTTCTTTAACTGTTTACAATTTACAGCTATGTCACTCTTAAACTCACACTTTTAATTGCTTAATTTGGATGGAGGAAGAGGTGATAAAAGGAAAAAAAATGATTTGATACAACTTGGGGGTTATGTTTGTATGCATTACTTATTATTCCAGTTGGCTTATTATTCAATAACCTCTTCCTCAAAGTAACTGATGGTGAACAGGGCAAAAAAAATAAAAAATACACAACTGAATACAAGGAGAAAATAAAATACAACCGAAGTATTTTTCACTTAGTAAACATGAAGGAATAATTGTCAGTAAAATGCAACAAAAATATTTAAAATCAAAGGTTTATTCATCTACTGAAATAATTTATCATGAAGGGAAATCAAGCACATTTGCATTTCCTCTATTAAATTTAAAATTTTACAATGTAGTTGTTTGTACAAAATTAACAGTAATCAAATTACAGTACCTAAATTCAGCATTTTGGCATAAATGGGGTTTTTTTTTTAGCGTTGAATTAATTTATTGTTTTCCTACAGCGTCTGAATATTGATAAAAAATTTTGTAACTTTGCATCTGTAGACCTCCACAGTGGATTTTAAAACAAGCAATAAATTTATGACTGAAGTGCAGTAATTTAATTTTTACACAGCTCAAACGTAATTTGACACTTGACTGAAACAAACCAGGTGACCAGACGAGGCCTCACTGTTCCTTGATAAATTAGCAGATATAAGATCTGGAGCTGATTTCTGCATTTGGCAGCTCCAAGATATTAATGCCAATGAAGGAGGATGTCATTAGGTTGAAACCCAAAAATCAACCTTTCAGAGAAATCTTTTTTTAAAATAAAAAATCTGACGTTTTACAACAAGTTGAAATCCTCGAGAGAAGGCCAGATTAGACTTTGCCAGAAAACATCTAAAAACCAGGATTAACTGCTAGTAGTAGCAGCAGGGTGAGTTGTGAAGTGTACAGGGCTACACTCAGATTCAGCCAGAACAGTGAGTGAGTCAGTGCAAATGGATACTGACCCAAGCAAACTGAAAAAGCAACCCAAGAGCTTCTAAAAGCAAAAAAATTGGATAGCCTCCAATGTCCAAGTAAGTCATCTGATCTCAACCCAACAGAGCAAACAACTAAAGGCAGCTGCAGCAAAAAAAAAAGCCTGGCAGAGCATCTCGAGGGAGGAAACACAGCATCTGGTGATGTCTGTGGGCTGTAGACTTTCAGACAGTCATCGAATGCCAACTATTAAAAACAGTCATCATATTAAAAATATGTTGGTGTTTCCAATTACTTTTGAGTCAATTCCCAAATAGTTAATGCAATAATGTTACTAAACATTTTGCATTAAAGCTGCAAATCAGTCACATATTGATAGTTTTGAAATCTGCTGTGGAGGTTTAAACTGGTGCATTTGCAAAAGACGTGTCACTACCCAAATACATATGGTGGAGTTGTCTGCTGCTTTCTTCCTTATCTCAGCAGGTCATTGTCTGACTCCCCTCCCCCCAAGAAGGTGTGTTGGGTGTATGCATGTGTGTATGAAGCAGTGGAGCTTGCATGAGCTAGATTGCAAGGGTTCTCTCCTTTCTTCTCTCCTTCATTCTCTCGTAACTAGAATCTTCCACATCTTTAAATACGATCATTTCTCCTCTAGCTTCTTGCCAAACCCAATTAGTCCTGCCCATTAGGCCTGTTATGATCATTTCATTTTTAGGGGTCCTATTAGTACTTTTAGCAACACTACAAATTAAATTGTGTTTCTGCGATTCCAGAGGCCCAAACTAGAAGGTAGATGCATGCATCAGGTTAAAACAGGAAGCAGCAATAAGCTTGTGCAGTTTAGGTAGTTTGGTGAAACCAATAAGTCTTAACTTTTCTTTCTTAAACTGTGTGGTATAAAATGTCAAAACACCAAGGCCAAAATACTAAAAATAGACCAGGTCTAAAAGTTTTAATCACACCCAGATCACACTATAACTAGTGCATAGTGTTTTTGTATGCAGCCCTCTCAGCAGTAAATCTGTGTGTCTTGACCAGAAACCTTCAGTTCAGCATTCCTCACCACAAACTGGACCTCTGCATGCCAATTACTCAACAGATAATATCTGTGGTGACTGTGTGACGGGTGGGTTCATTACCACATTGAACCTACACCACCATTAGCTTCTCCTAAGTAAGGTTATATACATACTCAATATTGCATTTCAATGGGTTGACCTCAGCCATTGTGGTTTAACATCCTAACTCTCAGAGCAGTGCAGAAGACTTTACAGTTCTATTATAAAAGTCAGTGGGTCACACTCTGCACAGACATTATTCTCATATTAAACAGTGATTTCCTCTCACATACCATCTTACTCAGACCATTTGGTATTCCACAGGCAGCCCCGTACTCCACACAGGGGAGTCTAGAAAATCAGACTGCACTTTCTTTATTCATTATTTCCCTCTTTAATTTTTATTATTCTTCTTTTTTTATCCTGAGTGGCCATGCTGGTGTGAAATGCAAGTGGATGGGGTACCATGTGGTGGCTAATTAAATCCCCATTGTGCTGTAATAGCATGTATAAGTACCTGTGTTAAAGCACAGTTGATTGTGTCACGTAAAAGGAGCTCTGTTGTCCAGTAAGTGAAAATGTACTCAAATGAACTTGATAGCTCATTCAAGCATTATTTCTGCCTCTGAAACAAACGTCATTTGAATTGGTGGCTGTTTGCTATCCTGTGTTTTTGTTTTGCTTTTTCTCCATCCCTGGTGTCAGTCAGTCAGGTCCAAAAAGCACCCTGGACTCACTCCCCAAAGAAGCCTCGGGAGTGAAGCTAGCCTAGCCCCTCATTCCTTTTTAAAAAAGCATTTTTGCTGCACGAGGGATCTCTCCTCCCATGTTGCATGGCTTTTGTCTGATAGAAAGGGAAATAGACAAGTAAGTCTCTTCTTCCCTCCTCCAAGCTGTATCTCTTTTATGGGGAGTCTCTAGAACTCAATTTCCATGTCATTTAAAGCTTGGCCGAGGGAAAAGTGTCAGAGGTGTAAAATTTGCCCTTATCTACCCTCGGCACACACACATATGCAGTCGCATATTTATCCCCATGCGTCTTTACAGCACAGTCATTTACTGCCAAATCAGCTCATAATACCGACACACTGTATTGCATAAATATTGAGCAGATCCTTTAAGGATGTTTGTTTAACCACAGAATTGACTTCATATGTGTATCTGCGGAAACAGTGTGGATGAATAGAGTCAGACGTTAGAAAATGTCATTTTAGACCCGGTAAGGTCAGCGTACTTTAAGGTTTATACAGCCGCCTGTAACCACCAAAGAAAGTCAGCGGTTACGTGTGTTTCCTTTATTCCCGACACAAGGACAACGGTAGAGAGGGCTCTAAAGCTGTATAGCTTTTTCTCTAGGTGAACTACCATATTTGTTATTTTTCCACTTGTTACACAATTCACATTTCTTTTCTCCGTTGCCGTTCTGTTTGACAGCTGCTTGCCTACAGTACTGATCTTAAATAGCTTTACATCACGACGTCTCGCCTCACACTGATGAATCATTGTAGCAGCACCTTCAGAAGGTAGAATAGAGAATGGAGAGATGTGGTGATTTTCACACCAAGTCCCCTTTACATCTGGGATTTTGGGGGCATGTCACAAGCACATTTTTGAGCAGTTTGCTGAAATTTTCAAAAGAGTAGCTCACTCCAAGAAATTATAACTAACTTTGAGGATATTGTATTTGAAGGATGGCGGCCTTCTTGGTTAACCTGTGTGGGTGTAGTTCATCAGGTGTTGTGGGTGGTAGATCTCTCTCTCTTTCTCTGTATGTGCAAAGAGTTCCTGTATGTTATCAAAGCCACAGCAAAGTGCAAGGTACCGAGTTATTATTGTCAATGCAAAAGTGTTCAGATGAGCTGAGGTTGAAGCATAATAGTGTTAGAAGGCCTTGTAAATTGCACGCTGCTACACAGGAACATTTCAGCTTATGAATGTCACCACAGTTTCTCTCGGCCTTACTTTATAACAAGAGTGCTACACACTGCTATGGTCTGTTACAAGCTATAGCCAGGTGCACTGGTCGAAAGAGAAACCAGTGCTCTCCAAGTTATGGTGGGAAAGATGAAATCTGATCATATTCAGAATAATTGATGACGACTCACACTTGACTCTTGAGCTCCTCGAAGGAGTTCCTCTAACAGAGAATAGAGAAAGTATGCAGCGTCAAAACAACAAGGCAGTTTACCTTAACATCAAAGGGTAAGGTTGATAAATTATTTTAAGTTTGTCTTGCATTCCTAACGTTGCTCCATATTATATTTCTGACTTATTTTATTGTTCTATTGATATTGTTATCACTGCCCAAATGTTTTTTTTTTTTACTGTAAATGTAATATTGGTGTTTTTACATTGATATGTGGCATGTGGATGAGGGTTACTTGTTCTAATGTTGCAGTTGAGTCAGGTTTAATGCTAAGTATTTTTAGGTTACTAAGTGAGTGTGTTTTAAGCCACGCCCTCCTCATAATTATTACCCTAAGCATTGCCTTAATGTTTTATGGTAAAAGCCATTTATCTTTGAGTTTTCTGAACTTATTGACTGCTGTTGACTTTATTTTATGTGAGTATGAGTTCTGGCTACTTAACTATTTTTTTTTCAGCTACCTAATTACATTATTCCTGTAAGAAAAAAATAAATACAGTTCTTGCTTCAGTGCTATGTATTTCTACCTTCAAATAAAAGAAATTTATTGTTGAATAAAGAGAAAAATTCTAGTGTGAATAACATAAAACCATCCCTTATTTTTTGCATATTTAGCATGAGAGATGTTTTTACTCCAGATGCAAACCTTCCACTTATCCACTGCTTGAGACGACGAGCACGGGTTGAACATTAGCTTGTGATCTCCCTCCAACTGTGTCTCCTCTCAGTTGTGAACCAAAGACTTTTCACTTGTTAGGTAAACATGCTGACATTGAAACACACAGCTACCTTTCAGCTGTGTCCTATTTATTTAATTTTTTCAGCATTCCTTGGATACAATCATAGCAGTATAAATATCTTTGAAAGGTTAATGGATTTTGAGATTGTAGGGTTGTCACAGTTCTCTAACACACAAAAAGTCCCCAGTTTGCAACCATGAGGAAATACAACCCTAACCTCATGCAGGGGAGTGACAAACTACTATACTCCCACTACTGGTCCCCACCCCATGGGAACAGGAGGGTTTCTTCACAACGTTATGCTAATTTGGTGAACTAGAAAATTAAAGTTGCCAGAACTCTTGTGAAATCGGTCAAAAGTAAGATAACTCGAACCCCCTCCCCCCGCTTAACATATAATTATATTCTTTTCATTTCCCAGAATTGAATTTCCATGTTGTACTGCCAGCTTTTTTTGCTAGCAGCATGCTATGATCAAGGAGGTAAGTTGGGAATGGACATGAAAAATAAAATTGTAAGAAAGCTGAAATGAAGGGTCCGAAGGCAGTGAGTGTATTTTTCATCTTTGTGGGAGCATTAATAAGGACATCTATGTAAAAACTGTTAATTTGTCCTTTGTTATGTGAGCATAACAGATGAAAGGTAGCTGTGTCATGAAAATTAGTCTCTTCCATGAAATGAATGTGGCATTCATTTCATTTGTGTTCATTAGTGGCATTCATTGGCATTTTGTGCACATGCATAAAATATTTAATTTAAATCACTCCAATTATTTAAGTGCATTAAGAAGCTGCAATGTGTTATACTTTAGGCTTTACTAAAACAGGCAGCCATCATTTATTGGTGAAAACAGCAAGCTGTCAATTTTACACATCCATTCAGACCTCATATATGTCAAAGTTCCAAATGCAAATAAATCAGATTCAAGTCATCATTAAATGTCAGTTGAGTTATGACTGTGAGAAGCGTGCGTCATTTCACCCACCCAGTATGAGCCGGAGCTGCAGTATGATGTAGAACACAATGTTCTCATTATGATCAGTGGAAATGATTGCATTATCAATCCATCCAGTCATCCATTTATCCAGTTTTCATTTTACTAAGTAAACATGTTTCTGCTCAGGGTCACAGCATGCAAATAGTGACAGGATAGGAAAAACAAGGGAGGCTCACATCTGCGTGCATTTTGGGTATAAGCTGTCCATGAACCCAGAAAGACTTTTCCCTCCATACACATTTGCTATTAAAGAAAAGACTGTGAAAAACATTTTCAATGCAGCACACACATTCAAAACCAAGCCTTTGAGTCTTCAAAGTTAGAGTAAATTCTTGAAAGCAACCAGGACTCAAGACCATTCATGTGCGGACAGTGAGCCAGAAAAAGAAACTAATAGGAGGGAGAGAAATGTCTAAAGCGGTACTGTTTGCTGAACTTTTATAAACACTCCGGAGGAAAACATAACATGTCACATTCATTTTATTTGAGTTATTTTAATCACAAAGTTTTAGTTGAGAGACAAGTTTTTTTTTTTTTAAGTGGCAGTATATTTTACAAGGCACTTAAATTTGGAAGAGGGAAAAAATGAAGGCTTTATGTTAGTGGCACAGCTCATTTTGGACTCTTTGTTCTGATTTACCCATCTCCACATTGGATGGAATAAATTGGCCAGTTAACAAAAATATCCCACTTGTCATTCTTTTGTCTCTTATACTTATGTATAAGTGGATGATGATTGTAGCTGTGATTAGAGAGTCACCTTTTATCACTTTGGCTGTAGACAAGTTCCAGAGAGTAACAAGTCAAATGTCTTTTGTAGAGTTTAGCATGGATATTTCTATCCTTTTTACCTTTATATTGTAAGGTAGACCCTACAATAGTACATACAGAGAAAAACCCAACAATCATATGACCCCATATGAGCAAGCAGTTTTGCGACAGTGGGAAGGAAAAACTCACTTTAACAAGAAGAAGCCTCCAGCAGAACCAGGCTCAGGGAGGGGCGGCCATCTACTGTGACCGGTTGAGGGGAGAGGAGGAAGACTGGACAAAAAAAAACACACTGCGAAAGAGAGCCAGAAATTAATAACAAGTATGATTCAATGCAGAATTTAATGCAGAAAGGTCTATTAACATATAGTGAGTGAGAAAGGTGACTGAAGAAGAAATACTCAAAGCATCATGGGTATCCCCCAGCAGCCTACACCTATTGCAGCAATACTAAGGGAGGATTCAATGTCACCTGATCCAGCCCTAACAATAAAGAAAACGGAAAAGTCCAGAGTAAGAATCTGGTTAGATAGATATTTCTAAGATTTTTAGGACCGAGTATATAACCTCAGTTTTATCTGAATGTAGAGGCAGAAAATTTGAGGTCATCCAGGTCTTTATGTCTTTAAGACATTCCTGCAGTTTAACTAATTGGTGTGCATTATCTGGCATCATGGATAAAGTTGTGTATCATCTGCATAGCAGTGAAAATGTATGCCTTCTGATAATACTGCCTAAGGGAAACATGTATAATGTAAATAATGTAATTGTTCCTAGCACTGAACCCTGTGGAACTCCAAAATGAACCTTAGTGTGTGATGAGGACTCTCCATTTATATGAACAAATTGGAGTCTATTAGATCTTCATGACACAAACAACTGCTGCGCAGTATAATACCTACAGCATGCTCTAATCGCTCTAATAGAATATTATGGTCAACAGTATTGAACACTAAATAAAGTTGAATAAAGAATAATATTAATAATAATATTAAATGCTTAATAAATATCCCACCATCAAAAAAAACAAACAAAAACCAAACCAAACCAAGCTAATGTATTACTTAATATATTATCATGCTTTTTACAACTACATGAATGTACTATTGCTGTGTGATTTATTACTATTACTGAAGGTCCGCGACTCCAAACCGTAGTAAAGGGACCTCTGGCTAATACCCCGGGTTCGTGTCAGGCTCGTAGCTGAAAACTAGCGTTACTTTGTTGTCTGGGTCAACTTTGCTAGCGAGAGACAGAGAGAGGCGTTGAAAGGCTGCTCCAACGGAACTTATTGAAAACACGAACACAGCGTACAGTCGAGTCTTATAAGCGTACTTACAACTGGGCTTGTCAGGCACTCTTCTTGGCTGCAGTGGTTATTATTATATTTACATGCTTCCATCTCCCGTTTCTGCTCGATGACAGCTTGTACTTTTCCTTTTTCTCCCTCCCTCGCTCACAGACACATAACGGGTATGGCTAGTGATGTGCGGATCGATCCTGAAATATCGATTCCTCTGATACCAATCATTTATGTTCTAGAATCGATTCTCACATTAAAATATCGATATTTTAGTAATTTAGAGTAAATTTGTAGTTTATCATTAACAGGGACACAGTGGAAAGAAACTGTAACATTCGGATTGTCTACATTCAAAGGAACTACTTCCTCTTCCACCTTTCATAGTCATGTGCGAAATACGGCTGTATAAATGTCTCGCAGCCGCTGGCGTGCGCACTCACAACAATGGCTGAGCGTAATTGGAGTCATGTGCGGACTTATTTTACCTCCACAAACAGCTGAGAAGTGGTTTGCGATACATGTGGCAAAAAAGTTCTCCAAGAGTGAGGTGTTGTGGCCATACTAGGGAGACATTCAAAAGGGCTGTTTGGGGGGGGAGGGGTGTTAAATACATTTTACGGGGTTTATTTATCGGATAAAATATGTTAAATGTCACCATTATTATTGGCCGGCCCGGAAACAGCGGGGGTGTCCAAATTCAGAGGCTGCTTCCACCTGAGGACCCGGCCTTCGCGGTCTAAAGAAAGCCGGGTAGTACGTCATGAGCTCCCTCGGTGAAGTGAAACTCTGCCGTCTGCTCCTTGCTATCTAAAATGTAACCGGACGCTGGAGTAAACTCTTCTGTTTAATCATTTTCTGTTTGACGTTTAGTCAGCTGTGTGAAAACCCCGGAGGAACCCTCCCGAGGGATTAAAAAAGTTAAATCTAATCTAATCTAATCTAATCTAATCTAATAACTTTAATCTCAGCCAAACCGATTTACTCACGAACAAATAAAACACTGAAAAAGTCAAACAATAACATTTTTAAGTTATCAAAGTGACTTATACATCATGTTTAACCTGAGTAGTGAAAGACCGCGGGGGTTTGAAAACAATGTGTCGGTCGGCTCAGATATTTGAAGTTTACACAGCTACATTCTCACCTGAAAGTATGTTTAAAAAAAAATTTGCGACCCAGAAAGAGAAATAAGAGTAATATTAAAAGTAAGTCACTGCCGCTATTGTTGGAAACTGGAATTGGCTGGGCCGCGCTATGAATTCTGCGATATGGTTTTTCAATTTTGTTGGTTTTTGGTGGAAAATCGGGAGAAATTCGGGAGAATGGTGGCTCCGGGAGATTTTCTGGAGGGGCACTGAAATTTGGTATTCTCCCGGAAAAATCGGGAGGGTTGGCATGTATGGTTGTGGCAACATCACTAACCTTGTCAAACACCTCAGAGTAAATCATATCACAGAATATGACGAGCGTATGTTGAGGCGACCTGAAGAGGAGGACAGGGACAGGTGCTGCTAGGGCGAGACACACGTCTCTCACGGAGTCCTTTAGTGCTTAGTCCTTTAGGTGTTCAATTAGCGCACAACTTCAGTTTTCTTATTTCTATATGATGAACTCTGCATTATTAAGTTAAGTTAAGATAAGAACAGGTAATCTGATGTCCTGTAATCATTATGATGCTATAATTTGAGATACAATAAATAAAATAAGTTTTTGTACGAAGTATCGGTATCAGATCAGTATCGTCGATACCACCCTGAATATTACTTGGTATGGGATCGGAAAGAAAATCAGTGGTATCGTACATCACTAGGTATGGCAGTCCATTCTCCCTGCAGCACGGACTACACTGCCCATGAGGCTACATTCTTTAGGGCTATGCCTGTAGCATTCTGCCTATTAGCTTAGTACAACAACAACAAAAAGGCGCTCTCTCACCCAGGAAACACACAGTGCAGAGAGCGTCACCCTGTAACCATGGCAACCGTAACGGTGCCGTCCGGAACAACAGAACGTAGCTGTCAAACAAAACCCAAACAGTCCTGACCCGCCACAATATGAAACAGGAAAGTACCGCAGTGTAATCCATTTATTTCAACAAAGTAACTGTATTCTAAATACCACCTTTTTAAACGGTAACTGTAACGGAATACAGTTACTCATATTTTGTATTTTAAATACGTAACGGCGGTACATGTATTCCGTTACTCCCCAACACTGGCAGTATATATACTTCTCAGTCTTGGCACATGTGAAGTGTAAAGTGAGATCAAAGGTCAAATGTGACTCTTTATAAGCCTATATGGTATTGAACAATGGCAGTTGCTTTAAATAGTTCTCTATGCTCATCACAGTCAAAGTGAATCTATTGACCTAGAAGGAGGTCAGAGGTCAAATGTGGGATATTTTCAATCTGTATATGGTACTTTCTGTTTGTTGCAATACACGCCACACTTTTAAGAATCATAGTTTCTAAATTATTATGTTTGTTTGTTAGTTTTGGACTAATAAATCATTAAGCTGACCTTGAAGACCTTGGTGGATGGAAGGCAAATTTTAATGGGTTGTTAACATGACCCCACTCTGCACCCTTACAACTTTTTGTTCGAATTCATTCGAAACTTTTTGAGCCATTGCATTTATAGACAGAATGACATTTATATATAGCATGTAAACACTACCTTAATTGTAATAGTCAGTACAGTTTAAAACCTGTCTTTCTTGTTACAGTCATGGATTTTAATATCTAATCCACTATTAATTAACAAACACATGCAGTCCCTTTGTGACTACAAACAGCAATTTGCTCGTAGCAAAATATATCAATAGCCCATAGGGCAAACATGGCACTGCGACCTCTGGATAGCAGACATTCATCAATACTTCATAAACCAGCAAACATGTATGCCCAGTTTGATTGTATCTCTGTGGTGAGTGATGGCATCTCTCTAGTTTTCATCAACCAATCTAACGGAACAGGAAATTAAGAGAAACAAGAGCCAGATAGAGATTTGTATCATGTGTGTTTTTATTTCCACTGTTTGAAGGTTAACTGAGTGTTATCTGCTTTTTAGGTGGAATCCGTAAAGAATGCCTGTCAGGCAACTTGAACGTACCTTGATATTAAATTCCCTCTTCTGTGATTAATTAAACCACTGAAACTCACCCTTCTTCATTGTGATTGGACTTTTAAAATCCCTTTTGTAAAAAAAAAAAAAAAAAATCTGTCTTCATCTTAAAAAGAAAAAGAAGCAACAGTTTTCTTTTGCCTCCTTTAATATGCACAAATCTATGTCGAGGCAACTTAATCCCGACCTCCTCTCTATTCCTCTTGACTACAAGAAAGCTCCACTTTCTCACAAAGATAGACAGTGCTAAACAACATGCTTAGGTTCATTAGAAGACTAAACGTAGAGGTTCTTGGTCTCTAATACAGTAGCTTTGCATGATTCATAATTCAGTTATTATTTATCTTAAACTGGGTCATGTTGGAAGTCCTTAGTTTAGTTTCTATTCCTTTCCTTTTAAGGCTATCCTCTCCTTTAGTCAAGGTTCTTTTAATTGGCTTCACCTCACAAACCCCAGGTGTAAACGACAGGTAGGTGGAGTTTTCTACTCAGCGAGAGGGGTGTTACCAAATGACCGTATTAAGAATTGCACCTCTCTTTGACATTGCATAGATCTTAGAGTAGAAAAAAATAACTGAAACCAAGAATTTGGAGCAGTGTGAAGCCTGAGCTTTTGGGTCAGAATGATTATTTGAGTATGTGGTGACTTCTTGCTTTAATAATTGACTGCGCTTAAAATGAAAATCCCAAATTGTAACAATATATAGCAGGGGTGGGGAACTCAAGGCTGGGCAGGAGGGCCGGAGGTCCTGCAGGTTTTAGATATCACCCTGGGTCATCATACCTGAAGCAAACGATTAGTTCATTAACAGGCCACTGGAGAACTTCAAGACATGCTGAGGATGTAATTTAGCCATATAAATGAGCTGTGTTGGATCAAAAACCCCTGATATATAGAGATGAAAGCCAGGTGCTAGTTGGGGAGAGATATTCACAGGTGAATTTGCAAAGATCCTAAAAGGGGCGTCTTTTAGTGTGAGCATTTTAGAGTACATGACACTAAAATGCTTACACTAAAAGATCTCTTTTACCATATCAAAAGAACAAATGAGCATGTTAACACTGAGAAAAACCACAATTTTCAATAGACGGGGCCCTAAAGGGAAAAAAAAAGTTAACTTTTACTAGTCTTTAAATAAACTAAAAAAAACCAAACAAAAAAAAAACGTTGAAAGGAAGTAAATCAGAGAGGCGTTTTCTTATGTTTTCCACAGATGCAGACACATTTGACCGTTTCTAGTGAGAGAGATAAAACACACACACAGAGCGTTTGAAATAAGAACTTTCTGTTCTTTGATAAGCTTCATCCTTTCCACAGCATTCTTATCTATTTCACTGTACACCTTTGCTGCTGTTTGGTTTTCCTCCTTTTTATGATATGTCAGGCTCTTGATTCTTTCCCAAACATACCCTGCAGGCATGAACAAAAATTTGCCTTTATAATTGTTCATGTGTATTTTCATAACACGCAAGAAGTACAATATCTAGTCCTTAAAGTTTTGTAATTTAATTCTATTTAATTTCTTTTCCTTTTCATTTTTAAATAAATTTTTCTATTATCATATCTAACAGCCACCACTTAAATATTTCTGGTAGAATGAAAAAACTTCTTAAATCTCTTCTAAGATAAAAAAAAATAAAATAAATAAGAAAAATAAGAAAATATGTAATCTCAGGCTGGTAAAATGTGCTTTTTTTAACTGGGAAAAGCGCTTAAGCTACATTCGACTGTGTTTGTTCCTTCAGGTCCATTAGACCTGGGTAAGAGTTCATCGCCAATACAGTAATGAGAGAACCTGACATTTTTCAAATGTTTCTGCATCCATAAGCATCACTGTAAAGGTCTGTAATAATGCATATTTAATTATATTCCTCAAATCATGAAGGTCACTGCTGGTGAACTCTTTCCATAGATCAATATGTGTGCATGACCTGGCAAGTTAATATGGTTCTCCCACTGCAAAGTTTCTCATTGCACATTGAGCGCTGATCATCATCATTTCTGATGATTCTTTTCCATTATCATTTATCCACAGCTAAGAAAACATAGCAAGAACGTCTGACTGAAATGAGATTTCTCCTCCAGACTGAATGCGCTGCAGATGTAACTTTGTAATGCGAATGCTTGCTTTTCTCTATAACTGCACTGTGAGTGCGTCCATAGCAAGAGATCGGGATTTTTGCAGTCAAATATGGAGGCTTAGAGTGACCCCTTGCATTGCTTCTCATAAACATCTCAGAAAAGCATTTGCAAAGTCCTTCTTTTGTAAACCTCATCTGCACAGTGTGACTGTCATCAGTCATGAAGTGGCTCATTTTCTATGCCGCGGGCAAAAAATTACCTGACTGCTCTCTTATGAGAGATGGCGGTTGTTCCTTCTTTCAATGCAGTGATGTATGATTCCTCTGCAGAGTGTGCATGTGTTACCTAAAGACTATAGGGGGGATCAATACTGCAGCTACCGTTGCTTACATCCAAATTATAAATCTCTACGACGTCTGAAGAATGGAGCAGCAATACTCTATCGGAGCACTAACTCCCTCCTCATCCCCTGTGATTCACCTCAAAGTCACTACCTGCACACATACATATACACGCAGACAGGTACTGCTACAATCACTGCTCCCACCACACCATCCTCCTTTGACACAGAGTAAGAAATAAGATCCAGTGTCTTCCCAAGGTCACCGTCACAGTCTCTTAGACTCCTGTGATGATACGATACACTTCACACTGTCTCTGAGCGTTAAATGAATCTTCAAGTGCAGGCATACAAGGGAGAGACCCAGCGATGTTCCAGACTTGACAATAAACAACATATCAGATGGTGAAAGAAATCGAAGATATTGATAGCTCTGTCTGGTTGAGGCTCTGCGCAGGAGCTGCCGGGGGAGCCAGCCAGTTGGGGTTTTTTTGGGGGTTTTTTACATTCCCAACAGCAAGGAGGCAGAAGGAGTCTGCTATTAAACCCAAAGTCAACTTTTTAGTTTTTAATGTCAACAGTGTTCAGCCAGGCCTCGAGGATGTGCGTCACCCAAACTCAACCTGAATTATGAACCAGCAAGGAGGGGAAAGCATCTGCTTGAGGAAAGTGTTTAAAAGAACACCAGTGCGGACTGGTTTCCATGAATATTTGATGACTCAGTCCTTGAGTGCAAGAGTGCAGCACATTATTTAATGTCCCTAATGGTGTTAACTCCTCATCTGCTGATGTGAATGTGAGATGCTTGTAGTGGAGCGTCCATTACTATTGTTTAATAGTATTCATATTATGACAACCACTGCCGCTTTTACTCCTTATTCTTGTATAATGGACGCAACAGTAAAGCGTTAAATTGAAACTGAACAATAACGGCGTTAAGTCTCCTTCAGTAATCATGAAAAATGCTTTCAAATGTGCAAATCTCTCAACTGTAGTTAGCGGTGTCTTATTACTCTAGCAGATTTTTTTGCTTCTTTTAATTAAAAACTTTGGTTCTGCAGCAGGTTGGAGTGACTTATGAAAAGCAGGGGCATATACGTCACCGGGAGGATTAAGACAGCCTAACACAGGAAGAGAAAGGTGCTTAACTGTGGAATTACAGCCGAAATGAGTTTTTAATCGTGCAGTTAATGTTAGGGAAACGTGAAGCCTGGAGACAGTGCAAATTGCCTCCATGAAGGAGAAGACACCATCAGGGGAGCCAACTTGACCACATTACCTTATATCAGATTGCGTCTTTGTTGAGATAATAGAATTTAAGTGTCTCTTTGTATATACTTTAGCCACTGGTAGTTCCTCAAATCTAAAAACGCATTTCCTCGTGTGAGTTAACTGTCTCAAACTTGAGATTTGCTTAAGTTGCAGCTTCCGCTTTTTGTACAACACGAAAGGTCACTTTGACTATTTTAGTCTTTACCTTTTGTATGAATTTATCACAACATATTTTTATTTATTTATTTATTTTTAGGCCCGCCTGGAAGAGCAGCGGAGCTGAATGTGCTCCTGTTAATGAGATACTGGTTATCTCTATAGCACACTGCCTACCGCCCTCTGCCAGCACTGCATTATTGTGCATCAGACAGGAACTCTCAGTGTCATTAGTGCTGAAAGAGAGTAATGGAACAGAGCCTACCAAGTTTCACAGGGGGTTGCCATGACCGAGTAGGAGTAATAGACCTGGATGGAGAGGTTTGATTATTTGGGATCTAATATTATTATTTTTTTAAAAATAGCTTCATGTGACTGGCACTCCCTTACTGTTTTTTTCTCTTGATTTAACCATCTTCTCAACGAATAGATCAAAGTGGGCTGTTAACAAAAATATCCTCCTTGTCATTAGCTTTGGACAATTCTCGTTCTCAACCTGAGAAATTTTAAGGACCATTTGCTGCAAGTGCAAAATCCAGTGGCCATCATCCTCGGAAGCATGCCCTTCTTATGCATAAATGGATGATGAATGCAGCAGTGATTAGAGATTCATCTTTCATCGCTCTAGCTATAGACACCAAAGTTCCAGAGAGCAACAAGTCAAATGGCTTGTGTAATCTCCAGCGTGGAGGGCTTGTTTCCTTTTAATTCAGGCAGAGAACGCAGGAGAGAGCAGCCCCGTGATTGTAATTCCCCAAAGCATTTCATTATTTCAGCCAATGCGATAACATCTTTAATTCCATTTTAAATAGGTTTATATGTCCATCATAAAATACTCCCTTGTGGGTTTAATTATTGCTGTGAGATAAGAGACGCTATGGGAAGAGAGCAGGGACAAAAAGGAAGAAAGTTATTTCTAAAGATGGAGACACAAATTATGTGCCTCTCAGTGTCTGATGGTGTCCTTGTTATTGCTTATCGCTTGTGACATCACTTCCTGTAGCTTTCATTTCTGTGGCTTTATCTTGTCATCTATTCAGCACAGACAATGGAAGCGCAGCATCACTATGAGGCTGACACAAAAAAGCTTATTACGGCAAGATTAAGTGTAATCTAAAACATCCCTGATTCCAGGGGCTTTTGACACAGACACACCGCGACTGGTGTGTGTACCCAATTATGGATACGCACACCTATGCCTGTTTTGCACTCCATCCTTTTGTGCCTAATGCTCATGTGTGCAAGTGCACAGAAATGCACACATGGCCAACAGCAAGATACTCTGTTTTCTTTCTCTCGCTCTCTCTTTCTGCAGTACTGTCACCTTCAGACTAGACACTGGCTGACCAAAAATTGCTATGTCAACCATAAAATTACCTTCAATTCATATTCCCTTCAGCTACTTGGAAATTCTATTCCATCCAGCACAAACGTATCCCAGTGATTGAGCTAAATTCTATATTTTTCTCTTTCATTCTTGCATGTAAAAAAAAGAGAAAGTCCGGCGAATGTGATGTGGTAAAATGGATAATCTCTTAATCTGCCTTCTTATCCAACCATTATGTTTTTCTGAACTATTCTCTCTTGACTCCCGGTAACCTCCTCCACTCCTACATCATCTCGAACAGTTAGGTAAGCTGCATTTACCATTTTATCTGCAGCAGGAAATTATCACCTCTGAAAGTCTTCCTTAGCAGACAAAGCTGAAGTACTTAAACTTCACCAGCGGACTGAGATCTTAGTGTAAAAGACAAAGACGTGGGTGAGAGCAGATCTTAATCACCACCTCCTGGAGTTTCAGCAACAAGACGAAGTGGTGAGCGAGCGAGATTGGCAAATGATATTCCATTCAAGCAAAAGGTTACAATTAATCGCGAATGTCCTCTGAAGTTTGAATTTCTCTGAATGGATCGATTTTGCATCAGCTGAAGTCAACAATACTGATGGGAGCTTTATTAGCCCACTTAATGAATGATGTTTTATTAATGGCCATGTAATAAGATTACCTTTATCTCAATGGAAGCCATCAGTCTTTGCCCCCTGCTGTGCAGCTCTGTGAACACTCATTAAGCCCCGAATAGATCTTATTCTTTCAAACTACAGTCCAAGAACAGTGAATTTGTTAGGGTTTTTTTTTAACATAGCTTAAAAAAAACAAAAACATGGTAGTTAAAGAGTCAGGAAGAAACCCACCTGTGAATGTGTGTGCCTGGCTGAATAGTACAGTCAAAAAGCATGCATGTTAGATTAATATTTTTACTCTAAATTAGTGGGTGTGAGTGCATGCTTTCTGTCTCTCTGTGTTAGTCCTGGGATAGCATGGTAACTTTTCCTTGCTGATACCAGCCTTATGCTTTGTAACAGCTGGGATAGACACCAGGCCTTTTATGGGACTATGTCTGATAAATGGTGCGATGGATGGATGGATGGATGGATGTCCAATCTGTAACATTCACAGATTGTACTGTAATGATGCATAAAGTGTATTTCCTTGATAAAAGCGTTTTCTTTCTCTTTCCATCTACTCATGTCATTAAAAGTACTAGTGAAAATTATAAACTAGCACTTTTGTAACTTGGTGAGCTTGCATTTTCTACACTTTAGAGTTGAAAGGCTGTTTGGCTAATGTAATAGTTTTTCTAAGCACATGAGGCATAAATATTAGGGCTGTAAACTCCCCATCATAGCTCTATAACAACAGTTTGATCAGCATTACTAATGCAGGCTTCTACAGTGCACTGATGCCTGCTGAGTGATATACTACACAGAGAAGGTTTACAAGGGCTCAGTCAATAAACACAATTTAGCTTGATCAAAAGACATGTGACCGTAAAGCCGGTATATTTTCTGCATAGTAGACAATCCTGACTCTGCTGAGGCAGCAGAAACAAATCATTAGTGTGATTTAAGCACACATTACTATAAATATTTCAAGTGGTTGCTCCAACATGTCATTTAACCTGCACAAGACAAAACAAAAGCAGTGCATCATGCTGCGCTTTCATTGACGTGCATGTTCAGGGATTACTCTAAATTCCTCGAGTTTGATTTTTTTTTAAAGGGTTACAGTGGGGGAACTGCAAAAATTCAACCAGTGGCCTTGGTCTCTGTGGTAAAAGCACCGCAAGCAATGACAGCCCCTCCCTCTCTCCCCCTTCATCTATCACAGGCCCGACACAGGTCGGAGAGATTGATCTCTCTTTCACGTGGGCCTGACACCCGACGAGCTCTGGCGAGGCTTGTTTAACAAGCGCCATCCTCTCCACCAATAAAAAGCACCTTTCCCCCCCTAAGGCATCTCACAGGGTGCACTTGGTGTATATATTAGCCATAACTTTTTTTAAAAGCAGGATTTACAGACCCCACAGTGGGGATATATGACAGCCCATGGTGAATTAATTATTCTAAAACAATTTGATATATCTGATTATTAATTCTGGGACACAAGCTCGCTTAGAGCTGAGACTGCTTGTAAAGGTTGGATTTATCATGTTGACATTTTGCTACAGCCAATGCTCCTCTCTCTTCCTCGCTCTCTCTCTCTCCCCCCCCCCTCTCTCTCTGTCTCTCGTACAATGCAGTTGTTCAAAGCTCTGTCCTACAGTTTTTTTCTCCCTCTGCTGCACAAAGTGGCAGAACACAAATATGCCCTTTTCGTCTGTCTTCTGACTCTTTCCCAGTGTGAAAGCAACGGATGTTTTAGTAAGCGATTACAGCGAGCACACAAACATATTGCTCGCACACACCGACTGTTGACAAGCATTCTCTCCACTTGGATGGTGGTGCACGCAAATGAAAGGTCAGGCCCATCAGCATCCATCTCCCCCTCAAACAGCAGAGACACCAGCCTAATCCAGCCGTACCAACAAACAACAAAGACGCGAGAAAAGCGAGAACTCCAGTAGATGCATCAATCCGAAAGCATTAGAGAAGGTTAAGCTCCTCAGTTTGTTCAGCAAGCACTCAACACCGGCTATGCACTGCCAGCGCTCAAATGCATGCAAATGAACAAAGGAAAATGCTGTCATGGGTTCTGCTTTCTGTTATATTTGGAGAGTTATACTGACTGCATGAAAGACTGGCTACTTCTGTAAGCTCAGCAGCCTCACGGGAGAGAATACTGACCTGCTGAGCCATCAAAAACGAAGAGCTGATCTAACCAACCCTTGACATTGACCAAATGCCAGGCTTCGGCTTTAGACCTGGGCTCTGGGTTTTGAATAAATCAAACCACAGTTTTGAAGAAGGAGAAAAAAAAGTTGCATCACAAGAATCTGCATTATGCTCTCAGGGTTTTCACTTTGCTTTAGTGTTTTATATAAATAGGGATGAAAAATCACAATACCCAGGGTCTACTACAAGGCTCTTCCATAACATATCTAAATCATTATGTAACATATATTCATATCCAATCCAAGTAGCTTCCTTCCACACATTCAAACAAAGAAAGTGAACTTTTTCTTTGCTCACCTTTCTATGTACTCGGCAGACCTGCTTCTCTAACTCTAAAACGTCTTGACCACAAGCAGAACACACCAAATGTTCTGTTATTGACTGCAAGCTCGAATACAAGAGCATCCGCAAAGTCGATTACTTTCATTTTAGATGAGTGTCCACGCAACAATAGGGAAATCTTCAGACTGATGTGGCTAACATTACTGCCGGCTTTGATTAGATTACATCCACAAGTCTGCGCCGTTCTGACCTGAAAGACAATCACAATGTTTGCAGACTGTTAGCCCAGTTTGAAACCACGAGAAAGGAATGGCTGTGAGTTGTTGTGTTTTTGGCTCTTTGGCTAAAGTGCACCCTGAACGCAGCCATCTTTTTGTTACCATTTCCTGACACATACATTTGAATAACAAGCAGATACCCCACCCTCTGATTGGGATCTGCACTAAAATTAAGCTTATTTTTCCCATGCTGCACCTCTTGCCAAGTTTTATGACTGTTTTGTTCACAGAAACACGAACAGCTCTGAAAACAAAACTTATTTTGCTCAACAACAGTACCTTCTTTTGTAATGAGAATACAGCTGGCCTATTCTGGTGTCTAGAGGGGAACATACATGTTGAAAATATTTTAATAAGTTTGAAAGCAAGAAGCATTTAGCAGCCAGTTTGACACAGGGGGAACCATTCAGACCTATGGGCAATTTAGAGTCACCAACTGCATGTCTGCATGAGGAAGCTGGAGGGAACCCACCAACTCCACACAGGAAGTAGCCAGGTGGTGGAGTCAAACGTAGGACCTTCATGCCATGAGGTAACAGTACTAACCACTGCGCCACCATGCTGCCCACTATAGAGGAAAATGTATTACAAATGTAGTAATTGAAATGAAAACCACAGAAACATTTAAATGCTCAAACCAGAACCATGCTGTCTTACAGGCTCTTTCTTGTGTGTGTAGGATTTGTCTTTAATAATATCTGCATACTGCAGTGTTAGTGTGGGTCTGTGGCTTTGGGCCAGAGTCAAACAGACTCTCCTAATCTCCAAAATAACAAAGGAGTAGTGAAAGCAACAACCCAGGGACACAAAAGAACATCATACTGAAACAAAAACACTCTAAAGAGATCAAAAACTACAGCAAAGAGATGCTAAATGAATACAAAGGTTCCACTACAAAGAGACACAACACAAAGACACAAAATATATTAAAGGCAAGCAAGACAAAGAGGCGCTAAATAGCTGCAAACAGAGACACAATAACCCTCAGCCGTGTTGTTTGCAATCATTTTATACTTCTGTCGGGAAGGATGGTGGGCCTTTTCTGTATTTGTGCTCAGGGATTCATTTTCTCATGATATGTCCGTGGCGAGGCAAGAGTGTTGCCTACACACCAGGAAGCTAACACAAGTGACCTTGAAAACAAATTTCAGCTCTTTCTAGTGTACCATTAAAGCAAGCCAAAACACACACACAATAGCCATTTCCCCAAGCACTGAGTTTCATTACACTTTGGTTTCTTCAGTTCTATTTTGGCAGGCGCTCCATGTGCCCTTGATGTGATGAGAAATGTGAATTTTCACACCGAAAAATACTGTACAGCATACAGCACTGCGCTCACCTCTCAGACACGCTGCCTCATAGTCATAATTTACACCCCACTTGAAACATTTCTCTCTGTCCTCTCTGCAGCTTGTTTTTCCACACACTCCCTCACACATGAGCAGGCTAAAAGCACTGTCATTACTCCATCACGCTCTTAAAACGGTGTATCTGACCCATTAGAGTGTGCTGGTGGGAGTAGGGCTGTGAAATAATGATCACTAAGAATTCTATAAAAAGAAGGCGGTAGCGCGCATTTGTTAGTCACAGCAGAGGAGCGATTAAGGCAGACTGATTGGAAGCGTCCCGTGTGAGCAGACATGTCAGACACGGGGAAAGTTTTTGCGATCGGCGTCGTAATGGGCCAAATATCTGCTCCGCTTGGCTCCTCTCTCTCTCTTTCTCTCCTCAACTCCGTAATGCTCTGCTCAATTAATCCAGAGCCTCTTAATGACCCTCGAAGGTGACTCGCTAGATAAGTGCAATTACACTGGAAACAAGGGTGCTGCCAATTAGTCCTCAAGTCTCCCTCCATCTTTGCAGAGGAGGCTGGGTACGTCCCACTGGGTCAGCCTGTTTGTGACTTCATTAACGGGCTTCTAAAAGGGGAAAATGAACGTGTGGCCTAGATCACACTCCTGTGGGCAGGGATCAACACTGTACAGGTTGCTTTTTTTTCATGGTTTCAAAAGACAAGGGAAGATGGAAGCAGCAGAAACTGGGAAATCTCAGGCTGCGTGTGGGGATTAGTCGCTTTTCTGCACAGTGGCACCAGTTTCTGTGCATGTTAGGCATTGATTCTCAGTCTGAGTTTGTTATCGTGCCCGGGACTGATCACAGCGACGATGATGATGATGATAGTGATGATGATGACGATGTCTCCAGTGACACTAGAGAGGAGGTCTCACTCCTCATCCCTCCTCTTTTCCTTTCGAATGCCTCTTTGCCCATCTCTAATTGCTCGCCCATTGTTACTTCCTGAGCAAATTGTTAATGAGAATTTCCTGCTATGTAGACGTCAGGGGCACACGCACTTGTTGTCTGCCAGCACAAAGTCTGTGAGTAATGGGTGTGACTAATGCTGCTTGGCAGCTTCCACTCTCGTCCCTCCCTGCCATCTGTCCCCTGCCACCCCTCTGGGTGGACTGGGGTGCTCTCAGTGGGTCTCAGTAATCATACACTAAATACACACAAATACACACATGGACAAGCAGTTCCAGCCATTTGACAACTTCCAAAGATTTCAGATTTTATGTTTTCTAGCTCTGAGTTCCACACACGCTGTGCCTCTGCATCATGAGTCACCTTCATGAGTTCGTTAGCTAATTATTTTTCTTTAAGTACGCTCACCGAAACTGGAAGTGAGTCGTTTTAGGACCAATTCGTCTCAATAAGCCGACAGCTCCCTCCCATTTAAACCGAGTAACTTATCCCCTTCGCCTTCTCCTTGATAGAAAGTATTGACGCAATTTCACAAAATATTTGTGAGCATTCCTTTTGGCAACACACACCTTAATGTAGCGATGCGCTGGCAAATGAGATGTGTGAGGGAGTGTGGAGGATAAATGTAACCAGGATGTTAGTGCTGGCTTAAGATAGGGAGAAGCAGCATGAATCTCATTACAAGGGCCCCTGGACCTGCCCCTGCAGCCAAGTGAATCACTCTGAGTGACTTTAAATTGGTGTCCAATGAAGTAGGAATTGATCCTTGGCCCTGTTCTGGTTCTCTGAGGCAGTTTGGACTGTAATCTTCAGAAGCTGCAGCTCTGATGGATTTGTGGTATCTGTTTAGTTTCCATATAGCTGAAGCTGTTTTATAATTGCAATTTATATACAGAGAAAAATTGTATCCTCCTTCGTGACTTTGGAGGCATTCTAACTGATTTTGAATGATTCTGAAAAAACACAAATATCTTGGAGCAGATGTTTTCAGGTAGCTGAGCTTTGATTGTGAGTATTTATTTTAATTGACTATAATCATATAATCACGATTTATGTAAGGACTGGAAGAGAAATTTAAGGTCTTGGCACTGCACCACTGGCACTTAAGTAGTGGGGGGGAGGGGGCATCACTGGGTCTTTAGTTTGCACTGCTGCTCGTACGTTGGGGTGTTTTTCGCTCTGTGAATAGCCAGAGGCACAGTCGCTCTCACTCTGTCTACCAGTCAGTAAATGAAAGCAGCTTTGACAGCGAGACTGTCACCTCCAAAAATAAAATTGCCAGTTGGTACCTCTCAGCTGCACTTTCATAATGCATAAAATTAAGTATTTCCAGGCCAAATGTAATCTTTGAGCAGCCTTGTGCACTTAGCGTGATTGCTGCAGCAGGTATTTTAGTAACCATTGCAATAATTTAGTTGCTTGTACTATCTGTAATTCTTCAAAAACAGCGCCTTACTGTTGAACAGACAACAGCTGCTTGTGTACATACACGTGGCTGACTCGGGTTCAAACTAGATACTGATATCAGGTAGAGATGTTGTTAATTGATAACAGATAGTGACGTCTCACAATGCATTGCTGTCAGTCAGATAAAGAAACTCTAAGTAGCAGCAATTACTTGACATGCCGTTAAACCTGCTATGTGAGTATCACAGTAAAAAGAGCACTTTTATTCTCCACCTTACGCGCAAAACACAGACTCTACCATGCATCAAGAAATGGATTTGCCAAGGATATTCTCAGGGTCACTCTGTTGGTCCATAATCTCATTTGGAGTGAATGAAATAAACATATCCGTGGGAATTGGACGCAGTTAATTCTGAGGGGTGCAAATTGATTTTCGGTAGAGCTGAGCATAGAGGGAAGTTGTGCAATGCGAAGACACTCCAGAGATGAAAACCTCTATCTGGGTTATTTCTTCACAAGACAGCTTACATTAGAGAATGGTGGAGACTTTTACTTGCTGAAAGAAACGGATGGCTGCACTCTTTTTCTTTCTCTCTGTTGGGTTTTGTATCATTTGAAAAAGCAACAAAGTTTGAAATCCATCTGCACAGTTTGAAGTAATGGCAACGTGTTTATTTTACTGGTGAATAAGAAGCCTTACATTAATATAATAGAAAGGCCAGGGAACATCCTCTGAGAAGGACGTTTGTTTTTAATCGTTTCTGGGAAGACTGTCTTGTACTTGCACGGCAACTGAGAGTAAATCGATGTAACCAAATCAAGCACAGGTTGTTTTTTTGAAAAGGAAATATTCCGTTGAACGACTATGTGCTTCTTTGATTCAAAATATGCTTTTAAAAAATGTGTTGAATCTCGGCAACCGGTCCCCATCGATGGAGTGGCTACAGTTTTGCTCATTTCACTTCCCTCGATTATATGAAGGCATTTCTGAACAATTAGCACTTCATTTTAAAGTTATTAGTCATTGTTAGAGTGATTGTAGGAAGGCTGCCATGGCAACGGGTCTAGTGCAACTGCACTTCAGTCCTCACAAAGGCAACAGCTTTCATGCATTGTTATGACAAGATGTGAGGTAGGGTTTCTTTGTGCTTTTGCAACGACAAAACTCAATGCAGCTCGTTTCTAGGGTTACTAATAATGTGGCCCATAGGACACAGACCAGTCAGAGATTAGACTGAACCTATGGTGTATTCAAGGACTGCTCGCCCTGCCTGTCTCTCCATCCATCTATCTGCACAAGCTACTCTGTTTAAAAGAGCTGTTAAACTTCTCACATTCATTCCTTAGCTCCATAAAATCCTCGATGAATGGTTTTATGCGCTCATTAAGCTTTCAAAGTCTGACGATCTCGAAGCTGAAAAAACACAAACGACGAGTTTATGACTTTATAATCTCTTTGCATACACAATCCCGCAGAGAAGAGCTTAGGCTGGTTCTTAAGTTGCTGGAATCAATAGTAATTCAGCAGAAGCCAGAGGGAAGAGAGTTAATTATCTCGAGGTTCTCAGGTATAATTGAACAGATGTGTTTTGAAATTGGTCAACTCACCATTGCAATGCCAGTGGTAATATCCTCCCACACCGCTGTGCTCTGCAATGCAGAAACCAAGAGAGAAAGAGGGAGGGAGAGGAGAGATAGAGACGCAGGATTGCTGTTCAGTTTTCATGGAACACAATTCACTGAATACAACAGTCCATCAAACAGACTGCTGCAAAGGTAATTAACCTTTGGCCTCTTTCATGCGCTCGCCATATGCCTTCTTAGACTACCCCAAAACTTTTAACCTCAAATAACCACAAGTTTTAGCAGTTTGAGTCTGTTTTGACTTTGAGTTAGCTCCGCTCAGATGTCATACATCATTCATACCCTGAGAATGCATTGGTGGACGCCCTATGGCCACAGCACCACCAAAGTTCTCATCTGTGTGGGGCCCTCCAGCCACGAGCTGCTTTTGGTGATAAGAAGATGGTGGGGCCAGGCCTGATGAGTGGCATCTTCCTTCCATCACTTATCCTATTTCATTTCCCCGCTTTAGAGAGGAGACATCAGGATACGGTGGCCTCGGGCTGCTACCTCCACTCTGCTTCCGTGAGTTAGTCAATATTAAACATGCCTCTCTGCAGCTCAAAGGATGATGGTTGTTCAGAAATCCTCAGGTTTATATGAACAAATACGCACATGCCCTTTCCTCACTCACATACCTACAACAACTGGGAGTCACGGACCACTAATGAAAACTCAATCAATAGGGTAGCCCACAGGTCAAACAATACCAAGAGACAATCCAAGGACCAATCCACACTATTCTCACACTGAAATAACTCTGTTTTTCGTCTTTCTCGGTGGAAGCTGTGGCATTTACTGTGCATGTATTTTTAAGATGCTGCATCTAAGCTTACATAAAATAAATTAGGAATGCATGAAAACATACAAAAGAAAAGAAATGATGCTTCAGCATCTCCCCATTGGAAGATGAATTACCTAAAAGCAATACAGCCCAATCTCCTGTCATGTGATGAAGACGAGGAGGACATATTACTCTCATTAAGTTCACTGTTGCCAGTGTTAGCTACTACTGCTACTACTATGATTGAGAGATAGAAAATATACAGCAATATGTTGCAAATAAATACAACATTAGAAACTAGTTCAGAAAATAATGAGTGTTGGTGCAAAATAGCACACACCGCCTTTCCATTTACACCCCGTAATTCTGCAGAGATGTCAAATGGAAAAGCAATATAGCAAAAATACAGAGTGACTCTGTAGCAGGATGTAAAGCACATGTTGTTTCATCGTGTCCAGTCACTTGTGTGTGTGTCAAATCGAGTGTGTACAGAAAACAGGGCTGTTGGCCAAATACTGACGCAGTCCAGGCTGGCAGGAAAAGTCGAGTCAGTTTAATGACAGACAGGTAAAGATGGCAGGCGGGAACAGGTAGAGGCAGTGACTGGATGATCAGAAGCTCTTTTGACAAAGCAGCATGAAAGAAGCTGGTAGAGTTTAAGTAGCGGCTGAGCTAACACTAACAAGGCAACGGGAACAGCTGTGTTGGCAAGTCTTAGCGCTCAGGTGATCATGGCATGTCAGGGCAGACTGAAGGCATCTAGTGGCTGAAATGGAGAGCAGCAGACCTCGGTGTTGTACGGGAATGTGGTAACCAAGAGAAAATCACTACGGAGTGAGACAAGAGCACTCGGGGCAAGGCCTACTCTAAAAATGGGATATTTGTGCAAGTTTTTATTAAAACATACTAACTTGAGTCTGTTTTTATTACAATATGATGACGACAGTCTTTTACAGCATTATTGTCAATTCTTTATTATGACATTATTGTGTCATAATGAAGAAATAAAAATAAAAAGTGTGTTGTACAGCTTTCTGCACATCCTTTCATATGATATATTACTAATTACTTATTCTTCAAGGTCAGCTTTGACCTTGGGCATCAGCAATTAAGGTCAAGGTCAAATGCTTAGCCAATCTAGGTAGTAATGCCGCCCCCAAGGTCTAATATATTGTTGTAAAGCTTGAAAACAATCCATAAAAATTGTGGGTAATATAAAAGTTTTAGTGATTTCCACTGATTTCCCCCGACTTTGACCCGATTTTCACCAAAATTAAATCAGCTCGAGCTGTTATTGGTATTTACCATCACACAAAATGTCAAAATTATATCTATAACAACTGTGGACACTAGACTGTTAATAAACAGTCAGACAAACACACTGAACCCATTACAATCTCCCTCCCTTCAGGCGGCGAATAAAAGACAACATCGTATTAACGTAATTTCACAAATATTGATAAGCAAAGCCACATCACAAATCCGATTCGCTATATAAATGTCTCTGTTTAATATGTAAGTAATCAAGGTGCAAATGTTCAGGCATGGGCTTAATAGATGGATATTTTGTTATTACATTTGCAACTTTTTTAACTGCTTCCAAGTGGCCAAAAAAAAAATCACAAGTTTTTCACTCGCTCATGTGACCATTTACAGGTTGTAATTAGAGTGTAATTAGCCCATCATGACAAAGATCCAGAGCAGTCCTCTGCAAATTTACCCTCTCACCCTGTGCTCAACGCCACCCCCACATGTTAGGGAAGGCAACCAGCTGCCTTACCATATGCCTTTGCCTTTCCTTCCAAATGGAAAAGAGTCAGGATTACTCCCCAGTTGGTGCTCCTGAGCGTTCTTCAAGGGTTTTTTTGTAATTTGAAAGTAAAGGCGCTCTGGCCTCTTCTTCTTCTCTTTCCTCTTCTACTGTATATCACCTGTCTGAGGTGTACATTTCGTGCTCTGTATGTTAGCTATTCAACGCTATTCTTGAAGTTTCCACCCAAGCAAAGCACGATAGCTCTCTGAATATTTCTCTTTTTAAGGCGCACTCATTCCAGCATATGCCACACAGTACTGATGTGCCAACATGTAGCCTACTGTAGAGTTTGTTTTGATCTTGGCTTTTCAAAGTGGGGGCATCAGTCCTCCTTCATTCCAAAACCACAAAGACCCTCTAGACTGCAGCTACTTTCACCTTGCTCCGGATCAAGTGACACTGATAAAAGCTTTCAGAGAAGGAGTGGGGATGTGTGGGCTGACGCCTGATGCACAGCTAATGCACATTCATCTGTGATAGTCAGCGTTCAAGGTCATCATATCAATGATATCTCAATGACGAGAAAAAAAAAGTTATTAGTACTTGGAAAGGAATGTGTGCGTGGAGGGTGATGTCTAGAGGAAATGTTACACACCAGCATTAGTGCAGGTTTTGTACATCTTTTGTTGGGTGACTTTTTAAATGTTAGGAATAAAAAATGTCTGAATTGTGATGATATCAAGGTTTTGACAGACGACTTCAGCTTTCATAATCTGTTTTGCTCCTTCACACCTTTTCTACTTTGATTGTCTTTTATGTTAAGACACTCTTATTGAGCAATTATCACAGCAACTGAATTACTCCATGTGTCTTTCAGGTTGTAGCCTCAGTAACACAACTCGCTTCACTGATCGTTGAAACAGCCAAATAGAGAATAAGAAAGTACAGGAGTAACGTCAGGAGCACAACAAAAAGCAAAACCCAGAGGTCACATCGAAAAACTAAGGGCCAATTCCACCCTCACAGAGGTCACATGTCCAAAAAATACAGGGCATGAGGTTGACCTGTACAACATTATACAGATGGTTTTAATCTTGTGGCAGACAGTTGTGTGCGTGCAGGTGTGTAAGAAGCCCAGTTTAAGTGTCAAGTTTCTTCCCTCTTTTAATTGCTAGTACAGAATCAAACAGAGGCTTTCAAAGTATCCTGTGTCCAGACAAAAACATATGTCCACAACCAGGGGAGTATAAAACCTCTTCTCTCTGTGAACAAACTCGATTTTTCTTCTCGCTCTGTCTCTCCCTCTGTTGGTTCCTAATAAGGGTGATCAGAGCTGAATGGCCTAACAGCCTGACCCTCATTATAACCAAAAGTAATAAGGATAAGACACTAGTGAGCAGGCCTCATTAGGTCTATAGCTAGAATACTCTTCTAGGGTCATCACCCTGGACATCTTGCACTGCTCGTGGCGCTTCTGTTTTCAGACTGTTACACAGCTACCCAGAACCCTTTTTTCCTCCACCCAGCGTCATCTAAATTAAATAGAGCTGTGTGGTTTCTGTTATTCTCCGCTTTCTGCTACTCTTATATATATTTTTTTTTAACCCTATCTGGAATTATTTGACTTTAAAATGCAGGAACAGTTACTTTCTTTACTGTTTCCAACAACAACAACGGTTCAGGCTTTCACCTCACTTCTCAGTCTGACTGTACACACTTTTATTGTCCTATTATTGTTGATTCCATGTAAATAAAATCTGTAAAATCTTGTTTCGGTCTTGCAAATAGAAAGAGGTATTGCTGACTTTTTTCTTCTAATTTTCAGAAGACAGTAATTTTCCTCAAACACTCAGTGCTCATGCAAATAGCTTCCATTCAGAGATTGCAGTTTGCAACAACAAAAAAACCAAAACAAGACAAGAAAAAAATACACGATTCATTTATGTAACATAATTTTCCATCAAAATGACCTTGAATATTGAAAAAGCAAGAAAATCTCCTCTATGAATATAATTACACAGTTTGCTGGAGTGAGAGCAGAAAGGTATTTTAATAAACTGTGCCGTGGGTGGGAGCCAGCGTTGTACTGAGCAGAGCAGATCTTTACCTGAGAATAATGATGTTGAATGTTCACACAGGACCACATCCTTGAAATAATAGCACAGCCTATTTAGGTTCTAGTCATATGTTGACAGGTCAGGGATCACCCAATTTGCTGTGGTTTTAAACCTTTCACGCCACATTATGATACAGTCACAACCATTACTTCATTTGCTTTTTTAATGTGCCGTACTGTGTGCCACATGGACCCCTACAGACCATTAACATACCGTTAAAGTGGACTTAAAATGATATTTCATTATATCCAACACACTTAGATGTTATGAGTCAGCCAGTGTTTTATTAAATGAGATGTTCTACTTACTATGATGAAAGCAGTTCAGCCTATTGATTAAGATATTTATTCAGAGCTGAATCTGTCATACGGTGTAAAGCTACAGCTCAGGTTCAAGGATCTGTCCATGGTGCTGAAGTTGATGCAGGCTTCTGCAGTGTGATGAGCTATGCTGGCAACTATTACAGCAGTCTCCTTATAACAAATCAAGTCAGGCTGTATAGAACTCAGGCTGGCCGCCTAGGACTCCTGCTTTATGGGGTTCCTAATTAAATCTTCCAATAAAAATATAAAAAATTTAATAAAACTTTGAAAGTAAAAATGTAACCTTCTCACCTTACCTTCTTCCCTACAGGTCTCTGCGCTGAACTGTCATTAATAAAGTGGATCCGGTGATTGGCAGCTTACATGATTCTTTGGCTTCTAGTCACTATCACAGAGACATTTGGCTCATAAAAATTCTGCTTGAGTGCTCGTGTTGGCAGGATATGCACTTCCCTGGGTGAGCTAAATAATCGACCGAGTGGATCTCAACATACTCCCCTCGGACCAAAACCAATTCTGACGTGACAGAAGTCAATGCAGGTGCTCACTGTTGACACACACTGTCCAATCAGCAGCATTCTTCCAATAGACTTTTTAAAGACAATCATACAGACATACACACACACACACACACACACACACACACATCATGCTATGGTTGTACAGTTGTAAGGACCTACTGTGGATTCCCTAGCTTTTTTACAATGCTTAATAAACCTTAACACTTAGCCTAACCTTAACATAAGTCAGCCTTGTTTATCTTACTCTAACACCACCCACACCCACACACCCACACACGCATCGTCCTGAGTAAATCCCCTCTGAAAGAAATGAATAAATATCTTCCAAACCCAACTGAGCTCAAAATTATACAATGTATCTCACTAATTAATAAATAATTACTGAGAGTCATTTCTATTCATTATTTGAATAAATCAGTCATTTATGAATGCAATAATAAAAAAAGGCTGTCCTTTAGGTATGGCTACTATACTAAGAATATAGGAAGCGCTGCTCTCATTGTCCTGGCTTTCTTCCAAGCTAACTATAGTAACATTTCTACTTCTTCAGTTTTGTTCACTGAAGCTGAAAAAAAAAGTATCATTCCACTTGTGTTCTCAATTCTATTTACATCTCTCTCCACTAATGCATTTTCTGAAGCACAGCTACATCCACACAGATAGTACATTTGTAAGAGGCCCCGTGATAATTTGCCAGGCACTGTGAGCGTCTCAGGTAACTAAATCAAGAGGTTTCCAAGCATACTCCAGCCAGCAATTAGTCACACTATAAAAAAGAAACAGTTGGTTGTTTGCATTTTTGTGAGAGATAAGACAACAGTGTTTTGTTTTTTCAGCAGTAGCATTTTAATTAATGTTTGGAAGGAAAACATACAGAGGTGAGGCAGTAGATTGAAAGCAGCAATGAGGAGCATGGGCCTGTTTTCTGTTTCAAGGCACAACTTTTAGCATAAAAATGGGAATTTTTTTTAATTCAGTTTCAGTTAGTATTCATTTTTATGTCTAAGCTCAAATGCAAATTTACTGTACTACTTTTTAAATATTTTTTTAGAGATAGTTCTCCAGGCTTTCTGAAGTTCTTCAAGGATTTTCTTTGGGCATTTTCTGACCAGTTGTTGTAGCTGACAACAACTTTTCAGATTAATGAATTTTTTTTTTTTTTTTTTTTTATTTTTTTTTTGCATAAGCCAGTAACACTGACCTATGTCACTTGGCTTGGTATGCAGTGTGTTCCTCAAAAATTTGAGGAAAGATTACAAAGAGGACAAAAGAAGAAGTGGCAGCCCTAAAATCGATCTGCAGAGGATGATGAGTATCTAACATGTCCTTAAGAAACGAGAGGGGGGGGGCTGTTAGGAAGCTGTTTTTAAGGAACAGAGGCAGGGGGTACAGAGGAGGTCAGGAGAGAGGAACAACAGTTGGGCATCTACATCCATCTGTAAAATGTGATGGAAGCTCTGTGTGGAGCTGCATTTCAGCCAGTGGTGTTGGGGATCTTGTCAAACTTCATAAACACAGCACTATTCCTGAAAACTATTCAAAGAAATTACAAGAAAGCTTGCCTCAGAGAGTCCAGGCTGTGTTGAAGGATAAAGATGGTCTTAACAAATATAGACTTTTAAGTTTGTAAAAACTGTACAAACTCTGTTTTTGCCTTATTCACATGTAGGTTTGTACATGTGAATGGGGGCTCTAGACTTTTGCACAGCACTGTTGCCAGATTTCATGTTACCATTGCCTCAGATTGCCTTCCTCTTCCTCTAACACCCCACCCCCTCCCTCCCATCTTCAGAGCTGCTGTCCCACAAAATCACTCTTGTACCTGCCATTGTTTTCATGATTGCTTCTTGTAACTCTGAGTTTGGCCTCAAGGATAACATCGATTAGGAAAGGGCCACACTCAGTTTATTATTATTCTGTTTTTGCCCTTTTTTCCCCCCCTCGCTGCTGTGCTATTCTTGAACCACACGAGCCAATTAATGTCCAAACAGATGTGCAACGCCGAGAGCTAAGCTTTGCCTCAGGGTTAAGCAGCCTGAATCCAATCTCCTCAACAGAATTACATTTCCGCCATCATGGCCCCATACCTGCTGACCTGTTTACAGGCCACAAGAGGGCTGGCAGCTTTTGCGTAATCACTTGTCGTTTTTGCAGTGGAATAATTCGACATGACCTCAGAGGACAGCAGTGGGTTTTCATTTTGTGTGTGTGTGTGTGTATTGTCACCGTGTTGTTGACGGCTGTGCAAATGTGGCTGCCAAAAGTAGAAAGCATGCAATGTTTTAATGAGGAGAAGAGCCATTTGATACTTAATGTGTCATACGATCACGTCTTTGATGTGCATTTCCATGTCTTTCCTCTCCTCATTTCACTCTGATTTGTGTTTGCGGAGAATGGAGGGGAAGATGCAAACACAGGGAACCGAAATACCTAAGGCAAAAGTGGGACTTTACACTTGAAAGTAGAAAGCATTACTTATGCATTAGGTATGTCTTTGAAGAACCCAAAACATGCACATTTCCTTATTCCTTCCCCCAAAATAATACAGATATAATCAATTATTCATTTGTAAATATTTATTTCACTTCAAAACAAGCATGACATGGGCCTTGATGCTGGAAAAACTGTTCCTGCAGTAACCCACACCCACAATGCCCCCATTGGAAGTTTCCACTTCTGTTTTGAAGTTACACAGAACTGTCCTACAGTGGGGAATAAATAAACAGCAATTACCAACAAATGCAAGCTGCCAGTCCGTGTTACAAATACTGTAAAAGCTATCCAGCCAACATATTTATGTGGAGGGGTAATTGCTCCCAAAAGGGAAAACAGTGGACCTTTTGGAAAAGCGGTTCAAAAGTTTAAGCAAGAACTTGATTGTTTTGCAACAACAGCTCAGCCCAAATTAGCATCTCTTATGTCGACATATATTTATATAAGGCTGGCTGTGAATATCATGAATCACTTATTTGGAAATGCCTGAGAGAAGTACAAACAATATAGTGAACAATAGAGCTGCAAACAGCCATGAGTGCAGGTCAAAAGAGAGATTTGGCAGGTGGGTGAATCCTAAGAGCAGGTGTAGCTGTGCACCGTGGGGGAAAAGAATTACTTGGAAATAAGTGATATAGTAACTTGTTTGTGAGCTGCAGTTGATTTGTCTTTGTGTACAGACTGTGATCGTCTGACCTGTGCTGCTGATATTCACTGCCTTCTTTGTGGATTCAGCCAAACTGAATTCAGCAAGATATAAGCAGACGTTACGTGAGCTACATCGCTGATTTCCAACTCACAGAATCTATAAAGCTTGAATAAATGATCAAATTCAGTGAGTGAATCTTGTCAGTATCATCACCTTAAATATAAATTGGTGTCTGCTCCGCTTGATGTAACAGATTACGTCAACGAGTGACCGGTTCAGCACAGTGCATCACTGCAAACTTTATCACAATTCACTCATTCAGTGAAAGTGCTGGAACAACGTCGAGGTGTTTCACGGCAGCAGAAGGTTAAAAAATGACTTCTGTAAACAGAACTGCTGGTGGTGCTGCAGGGCTCAGGGAACAGACATGAACTGTGAAAGAGATTTACGTCATTATCAAATGATTTGAACTATTAAATTCCAAACCTTGTAATTGTTAATTTTATAAACTAAACTCCATAATCACCATGTGAACTGTTGAACCTTTGCTTTGGCATCACTGTGCTGATTTATTTAGCAATATCATACAATAAATCTGCTGATGAGGTCCTAATGGGCCGCACAGATAAATGAAAATATATGTGTGAGTCAAAGGCCTGATGCTTTCTGGAGCTACATTTTTATTACTTTGAATGCTCTTGGCGCTGTACAGCTTACTGGTTATTTAGCTTTTTAATTTGTAATTTTCAGCTCTAGAGAGAAGGTAGTTCAGCAGCTGAAGCTCATGATTAAGTTTGATCTAGACTACACTGGATGCATCTCCATTCAGGAAGAATAGGTGTACTACTCGGTATACATGTGCATATCACTATCACAGTGTTAGCCGCTGAGCTAAAAGTAAGTGCATACAGTGTCTTCACCTGTCTACTCTGACCTAACTCAGCATCCTTTTTTCCTTTTTCCCTCCCCAGGAACTGAATGAGTAATACAGCATGATGAAATAGCAGTTCTGCAATCAGCACAGGTCAGCCAGTCAGCACAGAGACTGTCTGCACAGTCTGCACTCTGTTTGTGTCATAAAGAATGTATTTGTTCAGCTTCAGCTCCCTAAACCTGTGTAACCTGGTAGAAGGCAAAGCCCTGTGAAATAGAAGAAATAGGTCTGCACTGTAAACTCAGGGGGAGCTATGTTAGAATGCAGCTGATAATTACTTAATGCTGGTAATATTGTTTAATCTGTGCTCAACAAAGAAGTGATACGTAAATAATACAATTTATTCTGCTTATTCATGGGAAGGATTTGTGTAATGAAGGTATTCTGTTTATTTGAATTAGATTAAGCAACTTAGCAGAGCAGCGTTGAAACAGAATAGGACCTACAGAGAGTGGTGGCTTTGGGGAAGACCCACCTAAAACATGCAGGATAAGGTGGAACTGGCTGTACAATAAAAGAAGCTGGAAGGCAATATGAGAGAATAGAATGGGGGAACAGAGGATAGGGTGGCATGGTGACCTCGCCTCACATTAGGAGAGTCCTGAGTTTGAATCCACAAGCCACCTCTCTGTGTTCAATTTCCATGTACTCCCTGTGCCTTTGTAGGATCTCTCTGGGGACTCCAGCTTCCTCCCACAGTCCAAAGACATGCATGTTAGGTTAAGTGGTAGGTTGGCTATAGGTGTGAATGTGAGCATGAATGGTTGTTTTTCTCCCTTTTTTGGAGCTAAACTGGCCATCTGCCCACTCTACAACAGCTGGGATACACTGGATGGATGGAAAACAAGGAGAGTAGAAATGACAAAAAGAATAGAAGATCAAGGAGAACCCACTCATCCAGCAATACAGGCAGACATGGGCCAACAGATGTGCCGCATTAAACTGATGCAAATGCTTACAGATGATTCATTTATTTAATATTTATTTATTTATGTGACTGTTTGAGTATACAGACATTTAAATCTGTTTTTTCTGTGCCTTCTGAGACACAGCACAAACCTTAAAGATATTTAATGAAATAAGGAAAACACCATATTTTCCCATGAGAAACTGGAAATGTTTGACGCTGTTCTTAAATGTGACTTAATGTAATGAAGGGTGATTAGTTCTTTGCTGACTGACTAATCAGTTAATTGACCAGATAATTTAGGTCCAGATTCAGAGGACAGTCGCATCTGCATGTATCTGCATGTTTCCTTTTTATTCTGTATCAACCGTGTACGTGAATCACTAGTGGACACGATGGTGATTATTATTGTTATTAGTAGTACTAGAAGGAGTCCAATGTAACCCTGTGGAGAATCCTCATGTCAGAGATGCTCAGCAAAGATATTCCAGGAATGGTGAATTGAATAAAAACACAAAGGTAAAAGGCATGTGTACCAATTGCCTTCATATCCAGTTATTTGAAGCACACTCCCAGCTGGGAGCACAACTCTGACATTGTGATTGTGTTTGAGGTATTTAATAACATGCAGGCTTGGTACAGCAAGGAAAACTCAGTTTAATTCTAAAGAGAAACCAAATACATATGCAGAGGCCTCATTAGAAGACCCCACCTGTATTTATAGGCCCAACTTGTGCACTGTTACAAAAATCAATGTGCAGCTTTTTTGTTAGCAATGTGATTGTATTGTAATTTCTGTATATTGGTGTGAATATAGGGAACTTGGTGCAGTATCCCTAAAAGTCATCTCGAATCTGTCATCAGCAACTGCTTTATCATTTATTACTATTAAAACAACCGATACTGTGAGAGCAGGAATAGCAACTAAATACCAGAGATGGAAGTTAGCAGATAAAGTGACACAGTTGGCCATAACGAGGCTATTTCAGTCGGCAAGACAGTTCATTTTCTCTGCAAATGCTTCATTCCGCAATTCATCTCTGACACATTAATTGTATTTGAAGCCGGATCTTCCAAGGGCTAAAGTGAAGTCCCTCCTCTGCAATGTTAAATGACCTCTGGAACAATTTGATTATGATGTCTTGCTGACAGACAGATTTATCACAGGAGTGGAGTCGTGTAATGGATATGAGCACAGCTCTGGTGACAGGAGGGAAGACGGTGGGAGTGAGGGATGAGGGATTGTGGAGGAGCAGTAGGAGAGAATGGACTCTAAGCCTCAGCTATATAATCCATTTACATGTGTGTCATATGATAAATAAATGACAAATGAGTCTCCTTTCCAAAGCCCTGGTAAATGTGAATTACGGTTTTCAAGTAACAGCGGCATGTTAACTTCACTCAGAGCAAATGGATCCTGGAGGAGCACTTTTACCACAAAACTGTAAACACTGATTACATTTATGACCCCGCTGAAGCCTGAGCGCTAGAAATCAGTCCTAGCAAGTTCCTTACTAAAATTACTAATCATATTCCCAGTCAGCGCGCCTAATGAAGGTGGATGTGTTTTCTTTAGCTCCGGTGCGCGAGCTTGACACATTGTTAACAGCGCTGACATCTCTGCAGATACAGCACAGGGGTCTTAAAGGTTGGATGAGCCACAATTTCAGACTGCGGGCCAACAACAAAACAAGCATTTTCAAAATGTCAACACTGAGGCTTAACTCCTCTATATTCACAGTGTCTTCCTGTCCGCACTGACTGTCTGTCAGCACTTGGCAGAACTCCATAACAGCGCACACAATGGAAATACAGGGAAGAGTGACTCTTGTGACATTTGTTTGGAGACCTGTGATGTCTGGAGTCTCTCAGCGATGGATGGAGGACCTGTGTTAGCTATGCCACTGATGGAGACCTCTGCCAGGCAACAAGTGCTGACAATATTCTTGCGCCTGCACTTTTCTATCAATCACAGGTTTTGAGTGTTTGCACGGAGCCTGGGGAGGACAGAGGTGAGTTGAGGAGGGGAAGTGTGTAAGGACAGCTTATCTGTCTGCAAGTGCATCAGGGCAGGAGAAATAATTTGACTGGCCCTGACAGACCTTTCACTTTGCCTTTCTCTGGCATAGGCTGCTGTCAAGCTGACAGTGCAGCAGATTTGTTTCCTCACGTCAGGCCAGGGAAAGTCACTGTCAGACCGCCGGTTTACAAAGCTGAAATGGAAACTGATCTCAGTGGGAAAAAATAAACTTTGAACATCCTAATGTACAAAGGCTTCAGGAGGTATATGTTATTAAAAATTACATTTTAAAAAAAGATATTACAGCCAGAGGAAATGTATGCATGTTTGCACGGTTTCCATATCCGTATATTGGTGTGCATCATAGATAAAAATAAATAAATAAATAAAAATTGTGAAAATCTAGATGCCAGGACAGTGTGGGTGTTCAATTCTTATGCAAATAAAATCAAAGAAGGCCACAGACATAATGCAGCCTGCCTTGAGGCCATAAACAACAACAAAACCAAATAGCTTATGCAAACATGGCTCCGTTAGAGTCATGAGCAGTGTATTTGAGCTCTACATGGTTTTATTGACCTCTTCTGAAAACAGGACAGAGAAGCTTTTATGAATTTCAGTCCAATGTGATCCCAAATTAAGTTTGCCTTTGCTCCACAGTGACAGAATATAAGGGAGGATATAATTTAGTAGTTGTTGACTACTAGACTACTACTATAGTTGACAAAAACACAGCTAAATGCACATGTTTCACTGAACTGTTTAACTCTTCACAGCAACCACTAAGCTACGTTTTTTCACAGCATTTTGACACAGCTTGGAAAGCTCAAGTCTATTAATGATGCATTCATCACACTTAGTGGATATCCTGCAGTTGCTCATGCCAGTACATTATAATGACTTACCTGCCCCTTCTTTTTCAAACATTCACTGCATGTTCTGTGCTTCGATCTTGGTTAATCCCCCCGAGGTTCTATTTCAGCACCTGAAGAAATATCTCTGCACATTCTGCACATTCAGGTAGGTCTGAGCATTCCCCTTTAAAAGTACCGGGCATACACTTCTCAGCTCCAGCACTTTACTAGCCACCCTGCTCTGGAAGATGCATCAAGAGCACAGAACAAAGATCTGCCACCCCGAGGTATCCTACGATGTGTACAAGCAAGTCAAGGAAAAGAGGAAGAGAACGTTTTATCTACACCTCATCGCTTGCAAGAAAACTTCCCCCGGGGTTACTGAACAGCAACTCACAGAGTCTGCCTGTACATTCCACAGCAGTCCAATAGCAATGAAAGTGAAAGTTCCCGGAAGGCCTCTCTATTGTCTTGCCTACTGACCTCTCTGCCGGAGAAAGAGGGCGTGTGTGCGTTTGCATATTTCATCGTGCTAGCATTCTAATAAGCTAGCAATGTTTTTGACTTGCAAGCACGGCACGGGCACTGGATTTCTTTGAGTCGCAGGGTGAAATAACCACAGGTGCAAAGGCTAACAGCAGAAGAGGTTCCCACAGCCCAGACACAAAATACAGACCCCCTTACACATGTATTCCAGGGCTTTGCTGCAAGAGTCAGCTCAAGCTGACACTCCTCTGTGAGTCCTTCTTCACAGGAAGTTTGTCTGATGATGCTGCTTCTCAGTCTTGGTTCAAATGTAAGTGGTGGAGGGATGCAGCAGTAAATCGTGGTGTGACAGCCGACAGGGAGAATTTGAGAGAATAACTGCTGCCAGCTGAGGTGAGTTCCATGATCCAGAATGTCTGTGCCCTGATCACCAGCTCTTGGGAGGACAGGTACATCAATACATATCCATCAACAATGGCAAGAACCTTCTACTGCTCACAGATCTACAGGATGAGGCCTTGTGTTGGGTGTCTTGTTAGCCACTGCAGATGGTGTGATAGAATCATGAAGTTGATGAAATGTTTCTCCTACTGAAAATGCTACGTCCAGATGAAGAGAATCAACTTTTTGGGATTAAACTTGTGGCTTTGCTCACTTGCCTAGTCAGCTGTTTGGACTTACAGGTACATGTCTGAGTCTTGAGATTTGTCTCTGAGAGCACTCACCTTAAGTGGTATCCATCAGCAAAGCCTGTCAGAGGAAGGAGCAATCATATATAGAAAAAGCAGCTACTAGACATAAGGCACTACAGCTCCTATATTTACATGTTGATTATTCAACATTTCTTCTGCTTTTATTTGATAAGCAAGAGAAACAACCAAAGATTTGTGGCAGCATTTCCTTCTTTTTCATCTTCTTTCTTGTTCTCTCACATGTATACTATGTTTGTTTGTTTTTTATAAAAAGGTTTGAAGTTTTTCAGAAGTGACTCACAGAAACTGTCCTCAGTTAATCAGACATGAATCACAGCAGTACTCAGCTCTTTGATTGCGCCAGGCTCAATACAAACAGGATCATTTGTCCTCATCCATTTTGACAAGTGCCAATGCCATAGACAGTATAGCATAGCATAGCATCTTTATTTATAACGCACTTTACATCCAACAATGTTGACCAAAGTGCTACAAATATAAAACAGAGAGGAAACAGTTTAAATTACATATAAAATATCTTAAAATTAAAAATAATATAATTAATAAGAAACGTATTAAGAGACATCAACAAGTCCTGCTGTGCTAAAAGCCAAGGTAAATAAATATGTTTTAAGACGTGATTTAAAAACAGATAAGGAAGGTGCCTGTCTAACATGTAAAGGCAACTCATTCCACAATTTTGGTGCTGCCACAGCAAACGCCCGATCCCCTCTGAGCTTACGATTAGTCCCTGGGCACGCTCAGGAGGAGCTAGTCTGCCGACCTGAGGGACCGGGAAGGTATGTATGGATGAAGAAGCTCAGAGAGGTACACAGGGGCAGCATTGGACAAACATTTAAAAGCAAATAAAAGCAGCTTAAAATGGATCCTAAAATGCACGGGCAGCCAATGAAGTGAATATAAAACTGGGGTGATATGCTCGTATCTACGAGTGCCAGTTAAAAGGCGTGCAGCAGCATTCTGGACTAACTGCAGTCGAAAAACAGAAGATCGACTCACCCCAAAATAAAGAGAATTACAGTAATCCAGCCGAACGGTTACAAAAGCGTGGATTACTGTTTCAAATTGCTGTCTCGTAAGAAAGTGCTTAATTTTGGCCAGTTGCCTCAGAATGAGTTAGAATGAGTGGATGAACATGTCATAAATAGGAACTCGAAGTTTAAAAGGAAAGAAGGTTGCGATGGTAAAATCAGCAAAGACTTGATGTCTTTGAAGGCTGATATTCTGAATACGTTAAGTAATCAGCCAGACATTCGTGTGTTAATGCGGATGCTTAACCATTTTGCTTTCTATGAAAGCGCCTCTAGTTTATGCACTGTATGCCATTACATTTTAATGTTGATGAAATATTAAATTTTAAGTCAGAAATCTTCTTACATGAGTGTTTGTTGTTACCTCAATAAATCATTATCATTAATCTTCTATTGAGGAAGACTGCAGACTGAGTTAACATCTCAGAGACGGCAGTAATGATTTCAACTGAGAAAAATGTAGCTGTCATCAGCACATGCACCCACCAGGAGTAAACACATGCAGGAAAAACACAGAAAAATGACTGATTTTCTCATGTTATCTGCCGTTTTATGTATATTGACCATGTATTTAGTTTGTTTACTCCTTCAGCCGCTGCCATTTCTGAAGCATCATCAATCAAACATAAAAGCAACTTTTTTTGCCCGTATTTTTTAATGAACACACACATCAGCAAAAATGATGACTGGTATGATGCAAGTGCTTCGCCTCTTTTGCACACAGTTTTCACACATTTCTTGCATTGACAGATTTGTGAGCTTTCAGATAAATATGATTTAATTACTTAACCACTGAAGCCAGTCTTACAACTAATAAACTGCAAAAGACTGTTAATAATTGCATGATTTTTTTGGGGGGGGAGGGCTGTGGTGACGGTTCAGCGTCCCACAGTGTGCAATTAAATGAGCCTTTAATTGTATTGATCGAGCAACACATTATTACAACACACACTAACAATACGCTGAATACTTTCTTTCACAACTATGAACCAGTTAATTACTTCACAAACTCAATAAACACTTTGCAGTATTGATGAAAATGCCACTGAGTAACTATATTTGAATTTTCATATTTATACGTTTATATACAAGTTTAAAAGCTGCTCCCGTGATTGGTTTGGCAAAGATAAGCAGACTAGTAATACATACAGACAGCAAAATACACACAAACACCATTACTCATATACAGAGAAAGTGTAAAATGGACATTCCAAGTAAAAGCCTGTTTGCTTTTTATCTATATGTTTCTCACTTGTATTCCCATACATGTTTTTCCATCTAAGGATCAACAGTCACTGCTGACAAAGCAGCTACCTTGCATTTAGCTTCCCAGAGCAGCGATACAGACTGAGATTTGTGAAGACCGACCATCATCCCGCCCAGCATTGAATGTCTAGAGAAAATCAGTCAATTAAGTTCAAAATGTACAAGAGATTGATTACGCAGACGTGCAGGCCCTTCAGCACTATGGCATGGACATAATCCAAAAACTATAAGTCAATAAGGCAGAGCGGAGGCCACAACACTCTGTCTTCTTAGAGGCATGCTAAAAGCAAAATATGCGGCGTGCTTACAAAAGGCAGCTGAACAGCCCTTCAATAAAAAAGGCAAATTCCAGCATGCTAACTAAAATAAAATAAAATAGAGCAGCCCTGGAGATGTTTATATCTCCGCATCACTGAACTGAATTAAAATAAAACTGAGACCTATCTTTATTTTTTTTTCTGTCCTACAAAACAGGACACACATTAACAAGGCCCAGAGTTTCGAATGAGGAAATTAGAACTAGCTGCAGATGTAATCCATGAATTCTTGTTTTCAGACAGTTGTTCCTTTGATCTGTGTTAAGTCAGAGATATTAGATATCTTTAATGTCGTCGTCTCAGATGCACAGCTCTGGCTCAGAGCACAGCATCTTCTACATTCAGTTTCACTTGCAGACTTAAAGTGAGGGTGGCTTTAAAAGGGGAGGGGCTAAAGTATTTTTTCAGGTACTAAGGGGCTGCACTAACCCCAGTATGAGATAAAGAAGGATTATTTTGAACTGCAACTCATGCAAAGTCTATAAATCTGAATATGTAGCTGGGAGCGAGCAAAATGTAATGTATTCAGGTTCAGAACAACTTTCCTAGTTTGACTTTAGACTTTCTAATGTGACTATAGGTTTGAGAAGTTTCCCACATTAGGACTCAGCTCATCTGTCTGCTGAACTACCCAGAAGCTGTTATGTGAGCAGGCCGGGCTCACACACTAATTTACTTATATGCCCTAAAGACATAGCTGAGTATAATAAACATAAACAATGAGTGGGGGCAATTATTTATGGTTCTGGGGGCATTAAACTGCAGCGGAGACGTATATCTTTAGAGTGCCTTTTTATGTGATATGCTTGACTTTTTATCTCCAGCAAGAACTAAAAATAGTTTTGGAGTTTAGATGCAACTGCAGCTCATTATTGCATTTTTTTTTTTTATCCTTAACAACTACTGCTGCTTTAGTCAAAACAAAACACTGCATCTGAGGTGATGCAAAAGCATGAAAATTAGAAGATACTGCTGCCAACTTTCCTATCATGTCTTTCTGCCCAGGCACTGGAACAAGATGCTGATAGCCTTTTTTTTTTATATTTGCTGTTGAGCAGAGGAAGATCCTGCAGTGGCAGTGGCACCACACATCAGGTGCAGTCTGACTGCACTGACTGTGTCATGTCCAACTTTGCTGCCTATCTGGGTGTGTGCTTCATTCACTGCTTAAGCAGACAGAAAATTGGGAGCAGTGGCTTTGACTAATTAAGAGAGCGTGTCATCACTAGGCACCCTCCCTGGCAGTGATTTATGTGCCTAAGAAAATAGAGATGTATGCCAAGCATATCTAACAGAAACAGAGGAGCTACGCATCAGAATATTTTAAGGAGAATAAATGCTCATAAATATCACCATTTAGCCTCTAAAACCTCTTGGTACCAGTTAATAGACAGATCCAGATCTGGGTTGGTAGGTGTGGCATCACATCAGTCATTGAAATTTAATAGACTTTAAAAAGTCCTCAGAAAGGCTCATTGTTTGGTTGTTCATTTGTTTGTTTGACAGGTGCACACTCTCCCACCTCCTTACCTGTGGAGAATAGTTTAAATAGCGCACAGCCTTACCAATCTAACGCATGCATGAGTGCATTCCACCCAGACATCAAGGCTGCCGCATTTCCATCAAAATGTTTTTTTGCTCTGATAACTTGGTCTCATAGTGTTTTCCATTATGCTGCATTTTTGGAATCTGAAGTATTTAAACTCATAAATGTGCTACTCAGAATGCTGGTGAGTGCTCTCTTACCGCCTGCCGATTTCTGCTACAGAGATACAAGCATGTTTTGGGCAAAATTGGGGAAAATGTTGAATTAAAACTTGGGCTGTAATAATAATTTATTGTTTTTTCTAATGTTTATCTGTGTTTTGTATCTAGCTAAGTTACAACCACATAACCAAAAGAAAAGAAAAAAAAAAACAGCTGGGGTGCTGCATAAATTAATAAAAACAGAAGAGTCATTTACAAACCGTTCAAAGGCTATGTTTAATTTAAAATAATACAAACAGAACATTTCAGATGCTAAGCGTGAGATGTTTTTTAAATAAAACCTTGTTGCAAATTTAATGTGAGCAACACTTTCTGAAAAACTTGTGACAGGAATGCCTGGCAAAATCCTGCTGGAGTATCTAATGAGGTAACATGATTAAGTATTACAAAAAAGCAGCCCAGAGAGTCTGTCAGAAGTAAAGATATGTGACTTACTACTTGTGCCAAAAATGCGGCAAGAATTCAGATAAATAGGAATAACATTTAAAAAGAATCTGGGGTATATAATGTGATTTAAAAAAACCAGAGAAGCAGCAGAAATCTCCGTCCATGAGGGACAAGGCTGAAAACCAGCAGTGAATGGCTGTGATCCTCACACCTTCAGGCAGCACCACATTAAAAACAGGCAGTGGACATCACTACATGGGCTTTCTAAAAAGCATCGTAAGTGAACAAGATTCTTCACCGCATTACAAAATACAAGGTAAAACTGTGCCACAGAATTTGAATATATGCACAAGCTTTCAATAAGCTTATGGGCTTAATGTGGTAAGCCCAGTTTAATATTACCATAAACGTGCACTTGTGCACGTGGCAGATATGATTGGTTGTTAAACGATACAGGTAGGTTCTGGTGCAACAAATGCCCCCATATAATTTTTTTCAATCTGGGAAGGTTTTGCTTATTTGAGCAAGGATAATAGCAAACCACACTCTGCACACCAGAGTTATTATAGTTTTGTATTTTTTTTATAATTCCACCATCAGGCCAGGGTCTTTCTGTGTGGAGTTTGCATAGGTTCTCCCCGGGTACTCCGGGGTGTGCCCTGCCTCTCGCCCTAAGACAGCTGGGATAGGCTCCAGCACCTCAGTGATTTTAATTGCTTCATGGCGCGTAGTGAGTATCGCGATGGGGCAGGATTTTGCAGGCAACAGAGCAACAATAGAGTTTTGAATAATAACATTCATATAACATGTCTAGCTGGAATTAGCGCTTGCTTGGTCTCACCGTGTTTGGCCTCAGTCTTACAGAATCACACTGCGTTACGTTTCAGCAAGAGATGAGTCATGTGTAATGCGTAGTGGTGAGTGGGAGTTTTTTGCAGAACGGCTGTTGTTGTGTCTTATTGCGCACTCAGTGTCTTCCAGTTTTAAACTTACAACCGCACTGCCTGCTGCGTGTGTGAAAAATGCAAAGTTTAAACATTAACGTACGCATTTGCAACCTGAAAGTGCTTAAGGCTGCTTTCATAAAGCTCAGACACAAGGGCTGATGCAGAGTGAGTCGCTCTCTTATCTCTGCTTAGAGGAAATGGTGCAGGGTAGTCGATGCCTTTCAGGTTGTTTTTCCCTGCTTTGCCAAGGAAATGTATATAATCACTTACCAAGTTTAACTTCACCAGGTCATTAAATGGATAAACTATAAATTAAAAAAAACATTTTTCATGGAGTTAACATAAAATCATAAGCAAGAGTCTGACTGTCTTTTTAATGGGAGTTGTAATGAAGTCGCACACTGCTTTTTTAAAGTCATTCAGGAAAAGAAAATAATAGTAAGAGCTATTTCACTTGTACACTGAAATGCACTGAAATATCACTGCCATGTGCCTCAGCTGAAACTCAAAAGCATGTCTGAGAAAGCATGGGAGTCTACTCCCTCTACGGTTCAGAGACTAGCCCAAACCAAAGGGAGCTCACCTGGGGATTTGTAGTGTGAAGGGCTTATTGTGTGCCAAAACTGGGAGGTTTGAGATGAAAGGTCAGCAGATTTCAGGAAGTTGCAGCATGAAAGGAAGAGCTCAAGATAATTTAGGGCCATTCGAGCTCCTGCGGTAAATTTCCACCACTACAGAGGAGTGCGTCAATACAGTTGATCAAGATAAGTTATTTTGTCAGTCATGATAATACCATAAAAACACATCTGGTATCCGCTCATTTTTGGTGCGTGTAGACACAAGTCATTTGCAGCTATGACTGCCCTCTGGGGAATGGTGTCTCCCCTCTTTTTATGGGCTCTTGCCCAGAGGACGTATTGAATTTTACACTGTCACAAGCTGCAAGGTAACAGTTACTGATTCTGACAGGCTGCACTGTAATCATCCAATAACAGATACAACATACACTTCATGAATGGGTTCAGATCTCTTCAAAGTTGCATTTATCCATCAGATTGTAGCCTCGAGTTCTTCTGCCATTTGCATTCAGATAGCTGAAACTTCCCGTCATCAGTTCAATAAGGAGAGATCATTTGGAAAAAACTGTACATGATTCTATGAGATACAGAATTTGATTAATAAGCTTTTTGGTGATTAGACTCTGATGAGCCAACTGTCACAGTAGAACGGACTCTCAGCGATGGCAGGAATTAGGACAAGACCACCCGTGAATCTAGTCGCTGATGGTGGTGAAGAGGAAGACGGAGGCTTAGATAGGGCTCTGAGTGACCATGGTGACGCAGACGTGGGGAGGAGGTGCGCGAGATGCATGGATGAGAGTCTGACAGGCAGAATGACAGTGAGAGAGCAGTGAGATTTAAAATGCGCAGAACAGAGGCTGATTCGCTCACAGAGGGCGGGCAAGAAAATTACTGGACCAGAGAAATGATGTCAGTATTGAGTTTGACAGCGTGGGAAAGAGGAAGTGATGTAAAGAATAGACCGACAGCCTGAACACCCACGAAAGCCGACAGATGAGGGAATGCAGAGCTTCCTTGCTCAACTTACACACACAGTAAAACGATCTGATTACCAGCAAACATGCATACATTATGAATTTGCCCATTTATGCTAATACCTAATACACTGCTGTCCTATATGTTTGTTTCTTTTGTCTAAAAATGTCAAAACATAAATAATGAAAGTAAACTGTGTATTTATTCCACCTGTAGTGGACCATGAAAGTAACTACAAAGTAACAAAGTAACATACACACTATGCTGTGTATTTATATTTAAAGCCCGCAGCATACTGTTGTTGTTGTTACTAATTATGCTTGATTTGACCTCTTCTTATACCTGTGTGAGCACATGCAAACACCATAGTAAAAAACAACAACAACAACAACAAAACCCAAGAGTGTCTGATTTGCTTTTAGTGTCTTTGCTTTCAGGCTCTTGTTACAGGGAACAAATATGGATTAGTGAGTCGTTGTTATTGGATAATTCAGGTTTTTATTTTCATTGTGGTGTATTATAAGTTCTTATTAATGTGCCTGTTACCATCCCTAAATTCGACCATGGGGCACCTATGACATATGAGGTGCCGCAAAGCTGCTCCAGTTCAAAGCAAGTTTAATAATACAAAATCAATTACGCACAGAACCAAACACAAAGAGAGAGAGAGAGAGAGAGAGAGAGAGAGAGAGAGACATTGACACACAGTGGGCAATAGGATTCAGGTTTCTCCCCCACAGCTAAAATAATGAAACTCGAATGCAAAACAGGACTGCTACTAACTCCCAGTTTAATTTTAACCATAAATTAAAGTTAGAGCTAGTAATGATTTCATTGTATTAATAGGTTCTGTGAACAAATAGGAATTTGTATGTTTTATTTACTAAACCCAAATAGAGAAATGGGTGGTTTTCTTTCTATTAATCAACGGTTGCAGGCAGCCCTGCTGGCAGACATAACTGTGCAAACACTTTGTTGATTGTGATCATTGACATGCATTATCAGGGTACTTCTGCAGTGTCTTTTAAACAGCTAAAGTGTTTGTGGTGCTATTATTAACACATAGTAGTTTATTAATATATAATAAGGGCTAATACAAAGGAAAAATTTGCTATTAATCAATAGCTGTTGTAAAGACCTTAACATGAAGTGTTGCCACATATGTAGATTATAATGTGAACTCACATTATTCCAAACAGCTTAAATTAGAATCCAAATGTATTATGGTATATTTTCACAGTAGTTTGTTACCAAGTGAAACCAGACACAGACAGCGTATACAACTTCAGTAAGATGGACTAAATGGGTTATATCACAAGGTCTTGAATACCCACCCCATTAGAGTGCTTTACGCTCAGACTGCTGGCTTACTTGTGGTTTCTAGGAAATTTAAAAGTAGAATGGGAGGCAGAGCCTGCAACTTCCAGAGCCCTCTTCTGTGGAACCAGCTCCCAGTTTGGATTCAGGAAACAGCTAACCCCTATAATTTTAAGATTAGGCTTAAAACTTTCCTTTTTGATGAACTATATAATTAGAGCTGGATCAGGCGACCCTGAACCTCGATAGGTCTTTGTTGTTGGAGCTTTTCCAACAACAGTTTTTCTTCACTCTTTGTGTTTATACAGCACTTAGCTTCTAATCACTAGTTATTATTAATCTCTGGCTGTTTTCCACAGTGTGTCTTTTTTCCCGCCCCTCACCCCCAACCAGTTATGGCAGATAGTTGCCTGTACTTGAGCCTGTTTCTGCTGGAGTTTATTCAGATTTTACTTCTTGTTAAAAGGGAGTTCTTCCTTCCCACTCTCACCAAGTGCTTTCTCATAGAGGATCATCTGATTGTTGGGGTTTTCTCTGTATTACTGTAAGGGCTTTACCTTACAGTACAAATAGGCTGGTTCTTATATAGCGCTTTTCTACTATACCTGAGTACTCAAAGCGCTTTATACAACATGTTTCATTCACCCATTCAGACCCATTCATCTAAGCTCTTTTTTCTATGCTTCTATCCAACATTCAGATGAATTCATATTCTGGTGGATGCATTGGAGAGCATCTTGAGGTTAGTATCTTATCCACATCTATTAGCCTTCCAATTAGTTTATGACCTGCTCTACCTCCTGCGCTACAGCCATCCCTGTATAAAGCACCTGACATTTTTGTGATCTGGTGATATATAAATAAAATTGAATTGAACTGAATCAGTGTCATATTGGGTTGCATTTTAATGTAACTGCAAGCTTTCGTTCATTTAAGGACATTCTGCCAAAGCTTTGCTGACATGCACGCAGTTCTTGTCACCAAGTGCGATACCATTGCTGTCATAAATTCCTCACAGTTTCCTTTTTGAGCTGCAAGTCAGAAGCTGAATGGTATTTTTTTTTTCATTCCAGGCTACTTATAATGGTTTAAATGGCATGGCATGAAGCTGGCATGAGTGGGTGTGTAAAAACCAGAGCTGAAATCGCTCCCTCATTCACTCACTCCATCATTACTGCTATAATTGACACTCAGTAGCGAGCTGTAAGTTGATATTTCTGACACTGGCTAATTATTGACATTTTGCTTGAATCCAATATGTATGCAGACTATTTTTATCAGTTCACAGTGGGAAAATTCCTGGGTACCAAATACATTTGAATAAATGAATAAAAAGTCCATCAGTGAATATAACACAGTATGCAGTGCAGAGTGAGGCGCTTGTGTCACCTTAGGATAATTTCGTAACAAAAAACACCCCCAGCACTTCTTACCATACACTTACATATGCCTGGCTCGCTATTGATCAGAGTGTTGCAGAGCCAAATAGCCAGTGAACCTATAAAATACATTCTTTGGATGTGCATTTTTGATTCTATGGATATATAAGCCCACTTTTATGCCTTAAGCTTTTTATTGTTGTACTGTCTCCAAAAGTTTTACGGTTATGGTGCTGTCGTTTTGTCAGTAGAGGTAAGAAAACATACTCATAAGTCAAGTTGCATACAGCGCCGTGCGTCTCCCTTCGGTATGTCGTCTCTTAGCTGAACCACAGGCCCTCAGAGAGTTCAACTGCTTTCAATTCCTACAAAGCCTCCAGACAGGCTTTGCTTTCCATTTTCTGTCAGTTCTCCACACTCTCAGTTGCCCCGTCTTTCTGTGTGAGTAAATGAATTCCCCCCTGATGCTAGGGGATGTGATGTGAGTGCAGCGATCGGGGCACTTTAATCTCAGAGATCCATCCTGGAGGTTTGTGCCCTGCCTCGTCACTCTCTGTTCAAACACAGAACTTCCCCACCAAGACGAGAAGGATTACAGCGCCAGCGTTCACTCACTCACTCTCGTCTCGCTCCATCTCCCGCTCTTTCATGCTCCCGCTCCATCTATCTCTCTTAATCTCCCCTCATATCACTGCATTTTTAAAAACACAAGCACACGAAAGCATTTCATTTTGTGAAAAGGTCTGAAAAGCAAAAAAAAAGAAGGAAAAAATCCAGTAGCTGTACGGCAAATCATCACAGAGAAATTACTTATTTTTCCCCCTGATGATGAACAATGCTCCCCATACACATACTCATCACATACAATCATGGCGTGCCCATTTTGCTGAGTGTATAAAGCAATACAAACACCTGGAGATCTGATTATGAGTACAGAGCCAAAAACACTTATTTTGATGTCATTCTGAAAAATGAAATCGGTGAGAACCCTGACAAACGAGGTAACAGGAGTGCAGAACTCAAATAAAACCCCATGAGCTGTGAAATTATGTTTTCAGACATCTGCACCATCTAAATGAGACAGATAGAGAACACTGTGAGTAAGTTGGCAAAATCCATGTATAGCTCCTATATAAAAAATGAAACCTAAGCAGCCATGTACAAACATTTCACAAGCATATACTGCCTGTGTTGTTAAGCACGGTGAGTCGAGCTCGAGTTATGATTTCATTGGGTTAGTTTAGATGTTTTAGAGGTTTTCTCAAATTGCTGGATAAAGCTTTGAGGTAAAAATGTGTCTCCATTATCTGCAAGGTTTTATGTATGAAGTCGGCACAATTGACCTCACTTTACTCTGGTATTTCATTGGATTCTTGGTTATGTCTATAGTTTTTTCATCATTATCTGTTGTATAGTCCAGGCAGGAAGCAGTTTAATATTTCTGCACCAGTATTAAACTCCTGAAAGCATCTAAAGTGAAGTGTTTTAATAAGACAGGCAGGCAGGAAAACATGCTGGTGCATTTAAACTACTGGCATTTACTATAAACGCAACAAAATATGTAAATGAAATAAAAACAAAACCAAGTAGCATTTAATGAAAGCTTTTTTGTTCTTTTTTATGAACTGCTTTCTGCCCACAAACACAGCTGAAAAGCGCTGAGGGTGAGTGCTGAAACACGGAATTATATCTAAAACAACTCTTCAGGTGCTCGGGGTGCTGCGAGTGGGCGGATTTTGTGATTAGCGCTGCAGTGAGAGGGGACAGGGTGGGGAGATTTTCACCAAACACCTTCGACAACTCAATGATAAGCATTTAAAGCGGCCGTGAGTCGCGCGTCATTCGGCTCGCGCACATGCTCCCAGTCTTTCTGTCCGTGTCCTCACCTCGCTCTTAGTCACATCTAGGACATCGGCATCTGATTAATGCACAGCTGAAATTAACAACTCTCCTAGTCAGAGGGCTAATAACAAGAAACATCGCAGCAACATGTGCAGTTATTATATTTGTTTTTGCTTTGGGGCAAATATGTTATTACCGCAGACCCCCATCGATATACTGCATGTGACTGTGTACAGGCATAATGTAGCCTATGTTTCTCCGCACATGTAGCTGTTTTTGTTATGTTCCTGTCAGCTGAACTGTACAGTGTATTAACACCGTCCCAAAATGTACATGCCATTAGAAAATCGTCTATTATGGAACCCAGTGAACATCGTTTCAGCACCTTTCAATTGGAGGGCGAGCAGCATTAATTAAGATGCACTTAATTAAAAAATGTTGAGCATAGCCTCACTTTAACTGCAGCCATGAGTAATGCTGACAGCTAATGAATAACCCCCCCACCACACACACACCACCCACTCCCAAAAGCACTTTGGATCTCAGAGTGCCCGTTATCAGAACATGAGGAACCGATCTGTAAGTAGCAACCTGTTGACTTGGCTCTGATGGAGTCATTTCAGTTCTTCCTGTGTTTCTGTGTTGTTAAAGGGCTGAAATCACAAACAACTGTGAAACAGCATGAGTCACATTTCTGGATAATTTATTTTTTTAGTTAAATGCCACCCACCGGACCTCGCTGAGGTGAGTGAGATGTAAGTAGAGATGTGAGAAAGTTGTTTGGGCTAAAACTCTTAGGCTGCAAATTAATCTGATGTTTAAGGGGTAATTAATGGAGGCCACTCGCTTTAATGCAATCCCACTGCAATGAGTAAGTCACTTAATTGCTAACAAGTACAAGCCTATTTGTTACAATACTCAGGCTTGATTTACTGGGGAAGAGTTCGTCTGTCTTGTTTTATGCAAGAAAAAAAATGTTCCTTGTCACTGCCTTTATTAAAAAGGATTAATTTCCTTTTCTCTTTCAAGTTTCTGGGAGTCTCACCCTTCTATGTCCACAGTAATCTGTAAAACAGACCACAATTTAGTTATTCACACGTGAGAGGTTCAGTTATTAAACCACCAAGGAATTTAAGTTGTTAATTTACATGAGCTGACTATTCATCACAAATTACTGATTTGATAATTATGAATTACCCAAACAAATAGTGCTACTTTATGTGTCTTTCTTTTTTCATCTGCTCACGTTAGGATCAACTGCCTCCGTCTCCCTCTATTCCTATCATCCTTTTCTGTCACAACAGCCCTGTGCATGTCCTCTATCACTGCATCCATGAGTCTGCTCCGTGGTCTTCCTCTTTTTCCCCATGCCTGGCAGCTCCTTTTCCAAATGTATCCACTATCCCTCCTCTGCAATTGTCCAAACCATTTTACCCTTGCCTCTCTAACTTTGTCTCCAAAGCACTCGACCTGAGCTGTCTCTCTGATATACCCACTTCTAATCCAATGAAAATCTTAGCATCTTCAACTCTGCCACTGCCACTGAGAGCTTTGCCTCCTATCTTTTTTGCTAGTGCCATGCACCATAGCAGGCCTCAATAACATCTTGTAAAAACTCCTTTTCACTCTTGCTGCCATCCTTCTGTCAAGCCCGTCTCTCCTCTTCACCTGCTTCACCCTGCCTGCCTGCATTCTCTTCTTCATGCCTCTTGCGCACTGCCCGTTGGTTGGCCCCAGGTATTTAAACCCATCCACCTTCACTACCTCTTCACCATTTCACCTGCATCCTTTTCATTCACACACCTGCATTCTGTCTAACTTCTATTGACTTTCGTTCATCTTTTCTCCCTAACCGCTGATCAACAGTTCACTTGAACATCTTTTCATCCCTCCACCTCTCCAGGCTCTCTTCTACCTGCTCCCTACTCTCACTATAGGTCACAGTGTCATGTGCATCATACAGCATAGTCCATGGAGACTCCGCCTGACCTCATCTGTCAGCCTGTCTACAACTTACATTCAGTTAGCGTTGCTTTAACTAACTTTTGAAATATTCAGTTGCAAGTTAATAGTTGGTCTGAAACCTGTGGCATTTAAAACGGTTTGTTTTGTCTACTTACACAAATTTAACTGTGATAAATTTTGCTAAATTGCTGTCGCTCACAGACCAAAAGTAGTCCATATTTTGATGCAAAATCATCCCGATTAGGGAAGTCTGAAGTCTTCTTTCACATCTCCCAGCATAACACACTCTCATCATCGCAGCAACAAAACAGCATTTTTCTGAATATAAAATATAACCCAGTGCAGAGATGTATCTAAAAGGTTCCATTTTCACATAAAGTTGTAACCAAACATTTGTAGTTGTCACACATTCTGCTGTAAGTGTTCTTCAAAGTGGTGACAGTATCTCCTTTACCACATCAGCCTTAGTCTTCATCTCTGTGTTTTGTTCCTTGAGGTTCCCCCGTTTGTCTCCCTCTCTCTGTGTCCCTCACGCTCTGCTCCCTGGCCCTCCCCCTCTCCTTCTCATGTCCCTATGTTCTGTCTCCTTTACCATGTTCTTCTTCCCATGTTTGGTTATGTTTTTCACTGTGCTGGTGTCATGCTTGGGTATCCTTGTCTGAGCCTTGGTGTGCGTGATACTTCCTGTTTTATTTTGTCAGTCCCTCATCTCAAGTGCATTGTGTTCAGTTTCGCTTCCCCTGTCTCGTTATGCCTGATTCGTTCCTCCTGCTTTTCCGGCTGCCTCCACTTCCCTAATCTTCCTGTTGTGTATTTATGATTCCAGTCTCCCCTTATCCTGTGCAAGAACATCACTTCTTCTCCCTCCGTGTTCCACATTTCACACTCCATGTTCTTTGTTCTCAGTGTTTAGATTTGCCCAGTTTAGTTTCCTGTTAGTAAGAGTCTCACTTTTCTTTTGGTTTCTGTTGTGTATTTTAGTGAAGCCTTGAAATAAACGGCTCACCTTTTGTTAAGATTAGTCTCAGCTTCAAGTGTCTGTTTTTGAGGTGACTCTTTACGAAACACGATCTTTGCCTGTAGACCATGACACCACTATGCTACGTCCTGAGAACATATATGAGCACATATATATGCTCTAGACCTTCCTTGGATAAAATATGCTATCATTTTGCTGGTTTCCACAGAAAAAGTGCACCAATGTCCTCTGAGACAGGGCCAGAGACTCTGGTCATTCCTCTCCTTTTTTCCTATTTTTTGTCTCATTAGAGCAAAAGGGTCGACTAGTCATCCATCAGATCGCATCATTACTCAAGAAGTGGATGGGAAATAGAACAAAGTCCTGATGTAGTGCAAAATGGACTCATCCTGATTAAAGTGAGCATATAGATGCAAATTTTCAGCAGAAATATGGAAATAAGTGAAGTCTAAAGAGGCCCATTTGTGCAGAATCTCTGTGTGAAGTAGAATAGTAAAGTGTCTGATTATCACAATACATATGAAGTATTGAACATCTTTATCGCTTCGTTCCGAGCTTAATACCACTCTGCAGACTGAGCTATATTATTATAGTGGTCCACACGGTCTGAGCTTACTTAAAAATTATACCTATATTATATCATGGTGAAAACACATGGTTTGGTTTTCGCAGATGTTAAAAGAATAAGTCGACATCATGGGAGTTAGAAGAGATTAATGCCGCGTTTTTGTCTGTGATCTAAATATAAGGCCAGCACCCAGTTAGCTGAAGGGGAAAAACTGGTGGTGCAAAGAGCTGACCTCGTTCTGTCCAAAGGTAACTAAACCTGCCTTGGAGTACATCTTAAACTTCTACCAGCTGCCCCTTTATTCACAAGGGGTTGACACAGCAGATAGATTTGCACCTTTGATTTGGCAAATGCCATTCCTGGGTATACTGTCTCCTCCTGGTCTCAAACCAGAGATCATCATGTGGAGGAAATGTATCACCCTACCAAGCCATGAAGCCACATACTGAGGAGTACCTCTAAATCTTCTCATTTAAAGATAGGTGGATCTTGTTCATCCATAGAATGCTGAGAAATGTTGTTAAATGCAGGGGCGGATTTAGAGAAATTTTCTTAGGGTGGCACAGAAATCAAATGGGGTGGCAAAATGAAAGCCATGCTTTTACACATGCTGGTGTTACATCCTGTAATATGCATTATATATGCTTAAAACACATCAAATGCAGTAAGTATACACGTTTCATATAAATATAGTCTATAACTTAATTTTTTTAGCCCAGATAATTAAACATTTCAGTTACATTAAACATGTGAGAACACCACAGGCCTAAACCCTGCAGGCCTGACGCCAGGAGGTGCATCACTCCTCCTGTTTTTCCACCTGGAGACGGTGTTTACATTACAATCTGCCTTCTGTGGCTTTTTAGCGGAAACTGTGACAATCGCTTGTTATGAAGCACTAAACAAAACAAACAGCTACACTACACATCGACCACACAAGACAACACAACACCCAAACTACAAACTCCGGACATGCGAAACATCACAAATCTCTCACATCTCAAAGCTCGCCGTCATTCCCAAAACTTTCCCCTCTTCCTAAATAACCAAATCCCTCGTGTTGGCATGTCATTTTTTATTGGTCAACATGGCACACTTTTGCACCAATAAGAAACGGGTGGAATTTTAAAGACTTTTTTTTTTGCACTTTCCTTAGAAAACACATTTTATACCATTTCATCCCGCACTAAATGAGATGATAGTATTCAGAAAAAAAGGTATTGTGTTATCTAATTATTGTGGAAAACTAAAATGATAGTGGTTTAACGATTATTGAAATTGAAATTGAAATTGAAAAATTATGATTTGCTGCTTTTATAGGTTAAAAGGATCTGTATTGGTATTGATATCAGATCAATACCAAAATTTGCAGTATCACATGCCCTAATTGTTTAGTGCAGCCGTCACTGGGCTGACTTTATTGTAACCAATTTTAGAGATGTAAAAGTGAATTACAGCACAATAACTAGTAACAAGAACCTGGCTGGAATCAGAAGAAACCAAATTCGTAAGGAGCCAAAGAGCTGAGCAGTAATAATGACTCTGAGTAGCCGCTCTTGTATTGTTATAATGCATAAGAAAAATCGAAAAAATGACCCTAATTGTCAGAAATAGAATGAATAGTGTGCACACTTAAATGAAATACAAGTATTCGTCGGGGCCCTTTAAAGAATTAAGAGTTGGTTCAGTAACATCCGACTTCAAAGGTCCTTCTAAGTGAACGTATGTATGAGTGTGTACGTGTCTATCGTGGTGATTTTCTTTAAAGTGGTTGGCTCGCCATCTGCCTCACGTCCAGAGGCAAAATTGAGTTTGCCTCTGGACGTGTTAAAATAACTGGTTATAGCATCCTTATAGCAAAATATTTCTCACAGGAGAAACAACAACAAAATGTGAGTGAATGTCAGATATAGGTCTGCACATCATTTATTTATATGATATTTTCTGCTGCACAAACTATCTACAAATAACTGGGTTGGCTTGTTGTTGCTACTGGAGAAAATTTACAGTTAGTCACATTTTTTTAATGGATACATAACCATGGACACAAACATTTATATCAGGTCATGTAATATATTGGCATTTAAATAAAAAAACACTTAAGACTCTTTATTGTCATTATGCAAGCATAGCAATAATACAGTTACAGTGGGGCAAAAAAGTATTTAGTCAGCCACCGATTGTGCAAGTTCCCCCACCTAAAATGATGACAGAGGTCAGTAATTTGCACCAGAGGTACACTTCAACTGTGAGAGACAGAATGTGAAAAAAAAATCCATGAATCCACATGGTAGGATTTGTAAAGAATTTATTCGTAAATCAGGGTGGAAAATAAGTATTTGGTCAATAACAAAAATACAACTCAATACTTTGTAACATAACCTTTGTTGGCAATAACAGAGGTCAAACGTTTACTATAGGTCTTTACCAGGTTTGCACACACAGTAGCTGGTATTTTGGCCCATTCCTCCATGCAGATCTTCTCGAGAGCAGTGATGTTTTGGGGCTGTCGCCGAGCAACACGGACTTTCAACTCCCGCCACAGATTTTCTATGGGGTTGAGGTCTGGAGACTGGCTAGGCCACTCCAGGACCTTCAAATGCTTCTTACGGAGCCACTCCTTTGTTGCCCGGGCGGTGTGTTTTGGATCATTGTCATGTTGGAAGACCCAGCCTCGTTTCATCTTCAAAGTTCTCACTGATGGAAGGAGGTTTTGGCTCAAAATCTCACGATACATGGCCCCATTCATTCTGTCCTTAACACGGATCAGTCGTCCTGTCCCCTTGGCAGAAAAACAGCCCCATAGCATGATGTTTCCACCCCCATGCTTCACAGTAGGTATGGTGTTCTTGGGATGCAACTCAGTATTCTTCTTCCTCCAAACACGACGAGTTGAGTTTATACCAAAAAGTTCTACTTTGGTTTCATCTGACCACATGACATTCTCCCAATCCTCTGCTGTATCATCCATGTGCTCTCTGGCAAACTTCAGACGGGCCTGGACATGCACTGGCTTCAGCAGCGGAACACGTCTGGCACTGCGGGATTTGATTCCCTGCCGTTGTAGTGTGTTACTGATGGTGACCTTTGTTACTTTGGTCCCAGCTCTCTGCAGGTCATTCACCAGGTCCCCCCGTGTGGTTCTGGGATCTTTGCTCACCGTTCTCATGATCATTTTGACCCCACGGGATGAGATCTTGCGTGGAGCCCCAGATCGAGGGAGATTATCAGTGGTCTTGTATGTCTTCCATTTTCTGATGATTGCTCCCACAGTTGATTTTTTCACACCAAGCTGCTTGCCTATTGTAGATTCACTCTTCCCAGTCTGGTGCAGGTCTACAATACTTTTCCTGGTGTCCTTCGAAAGCTCTTTGGTCTTGGCCATGGCGGAGTTTGGAGTCTGACTGTTTGAGGCTGTGGACAGGTGTCTTTTATACAGATGATGAGTTCAAACAGGTGCCATTCATACAGGTAACGAGTGGGGGACAGAAAAGCTTCTTACAGAAGACGTTACAGGTCTGTGAGAGCCAGAGATTTTCCTTGTTTGAGGTGACCAAATACTTATTTTCCACCCTGATTTACGAATAAATTCTTTACAAATCCTACCATGTGAATTCATGGATTTTTTTTTCACATTCTGTCTCTCACAGTTGAAGTGTACCTCTGGTGCAAATTACTGACCTCTGTCATCATTTTAAGTGGGGGAACTTGCACAATCGGTGGCTGACTAAATACTTTTTTGTCCCACTGTATACTGCCTCGCATAGTGCACAAATTTAAATAACCGATAATTATACTAACCTAAAAAGGTATTTATATATGTGTGTACATATAAGGAGTACATAGAACTACTCCTTTTTCACACTAAAAATGAAACCTTAATGAATACTTTCAGCTTGGATTACTCTCACCTTCATCGACAAAAATGAAGACAAGGCTTCGTTAAAACACAAAGAGACAGCACTGAGTGGAACACTTCCTATAGTCATGCAATTTGTTTTTAAACAGATGAATGAAGTTATGATGTACTTTGTTTTGTAATACTGTGATAATTTACATTAGATTCTGGCTTGCAGAAAATAAAGATTCATCGCAGGTCAGGATTAAACATGTAAACTTGAACACCAGGCACGTATCACATTAAAGTATACTCATGTTATAATGAAGAAGCTTGTAACTTGTAAATGTGGTAAATAAGAGCTTTAAAAACATTAAACACCTCATGTGTGAATCAGCTATCAAAAATCAGTTAACTGTAAGCACTTAATGCACATGTTGTGATCCTGTAATATACTATTGTTAAGTAAAACATGAAATGTATTGAAATATACATGAAATATATTTCCTGCAACAACTTCCACTGGAAACTGAAGGTACGTACCACGTCACCACGGCTCTGGTTAATTCTGTATACCAGTCTTTAAACTGATTAGGATATTAGTTATTTTCTAACCTTTTATTTTTAACGTATTGTAAAACATACATTTTGTGCTGCCATCTTTTTAGACAACTGAAAAGTATTTTGGCATGTTTCAGTTTACGAACGGCACCCCATATCCAAGAGTCTGAGATTTAGTTTGTGGAGAACAGAAGAATAAAGTTAAGTTCTCTGGATGACCCCTTACATCAGGGGTCCCCAATCCCAGTCCACGAGGGCCGGTGTCCCTGCAGGTTTTAGATGTGTCCTTGATCCATCACAGCTGATTTAAATGGATAAATTACCTTCTCAACATGTCTTGAAGTTCTCCAGAGGCCTAGTAATAAACTAATCATGTGATTCAGGTGTGTTGACCCCAGTGTTGGGGAGTAACGGAATACATATACCGCCATTACGTATTTAAAATACAAAATATGAGTAACTGTATTCCGTTACAGTTACCGTTTAAAAAGGTGGTATTTAGAATACAGTTACTTTGTTGAAATAAATGGATTACACAGCGGTATTTTCCTGTTTCATATTGTGGCGGGTCAGGACTGTTTCGGTTTTGTTTGACAGCTACGTTCTGTAGTTCCAGGCGGCAGCGTTACGGTTGCCATGGTTACAGGGTGACGCTCTCGCTCTGCGTGTTTCCTGGGTGAGAGAGCGCCTTTTCGTTGTTGTTGTGCTAAGCTAATAGGCAGAATGTAGCATCATGGGCAGTGTAGTCCGTGTTGCAGGGAGAATGGACTGCCATACTCGTTATGTGTCTGTGAGCACGAGGAGGGAGAAAAAGGAGAGTCGAAAAGTACGAGTTGTCATCGAGCAAAAATGGGAGCTGGAAGCATGTAAATATAATAATAACCACTGCAGCCAAGAAGAGTGCCTGATGAGCCCAGTTGTAAGTAAGCTATTAAAACTCGACTGTACGCTGTGTTCGTGTTTTCCTCCGAAACAATAAGTTCCGTTGGAGCAGCCTTTCAACGCCTCTCTCTGTCTCAAACTTGACCCAGAGAACAAAGTAAAGCTATTTTTCGGCTACGAGCCCAACACGGACCCCGTATTAGTCAGAGGTCCCTTTACTACGGTTCGGAGCCGCGGCCCTTCAGTAATAGTAATAAATCACACAGCAATAGTACATTCATGTAGTTGTAAAAAGCATGATAATATATTAAGTAATCCAAAGTATTCAGAATACGTTACTCTCATTGAGTAACGTAACGGAATACGTTACAGAATACATTTTAGTGCATGTATTCTGTAATCTGTAATGGAATACATTTTAAAAGTAACCTTCCCAACACTGGTTGACCCAGGGTGAGATCTAAAACCTGCAGGGACACAGGCAGGGACACTGGCCTCACACAGACAGCATTCAGCAGTGAGTTATCAGGCACTAAGCGATCGTCTAAAGACGAAGGTCACAAAGCTGTGGCAGTTTTTAAAACGAGGGTCTCTCCGGATCCTCTGCCCCCTTCCAACGGTACAAGGACTGCATCGTTTGGCACCCAATCTGGAAGCGAGTCATCCACTAGAGATGATCCAGCAGAGCACTGCCCGCTACACAATAAACCCCACCCCTTACCCAGGTGTCGTGGGTTTAGAGAGAAGCCAATAGAAGAAAGGAAAGCACTCTTAAAAAGGCACGGAATATGTTGCAGGTGCTGCAGAGCCACACATTTGGCAAGGAATTGTGAAGATGACATCTCCTGCTCAGAGTGTGGGAGCAAGAGCCACATTGCAGCCCTCCACCCTGGATTTGTTCAATGGTCCACCAACACAGCTTTAAAACAAAGACAGGGACGTCAGATAGTGGGACAGAAGTGCGTGGCTCTCTGCACCAGCCCACCTCTGACACCAGACAACCTGCTGAACAGAACTTCCCTCTCCCTGCAGTGGAGAGAAAAACCCTAACCCCACGGCCAAAATGGTCCTCCCCATTCAGCTCAGAGAAGCAGCCCCAACTTCATCAGGCCCAGTCCCTGTAAAAATGCTCAGACATTTCCAATTAAATTACAGCTTAAAAGGAAGCATTTGGAAGAAGATAAAAAGGATATGAGTGACCCAGAGCTTAAAGGAAAATGGACTGATTGGAAAGACGTGAGCAGAAAAATACCGTACCAACATGAAAGGGTCAGATGATGACCAGAAGAAATGCCATTATTTTGTGGGTCCATCTTGCTCAACCTGTGCCTACAGGACACAGACTTCCCTCTCGGTGAGTAAGAGGAATCCAGACCAAAACTACTTTGACAGGTCAAATTAGAGGGCCAGAGCAAATTATGAAGATGGCAAGAGCCACATCTCCGTTCAAACCTTCAATGAGAGTCAAGGACCACTGCTGCAGAGAAACAAAAGCAGGATGAGCCACCGCTGCATGTCTTTAACATCTGTCTTCTCTTTCCAGTAGTTTTTCCTCTTCTCTATACTCTCCTTTCTCTCTTCTCTTTCCGCTCACCCCACCCAGCCGGTCGCACCAGATGGCCGCCCCTCACTGAGCCTGGTACTGCTGGAGGTTTCTTCCTGTTAAAAGGGAGTTTTTCCTTCCCACTGTCGCTAAAATGCTTGCTCATAGATAGGTCACTTGATTGTTGGGGGTTTCTCCACAATACAGGAGTGTTTTCACCTTACAGTATGAAGTTCCTTCAATGTAACAACCCAGCATTAAAACATAATTTTAATTTTTTTTTTTTTTACATAAACGAATTGTTCTTAGAATAATTGGTGATTCTATACTGGCTGTATGTGTGAACATGTGTATAAAAACAGTGTTTATCATTATAATTACAAACTGAAGACTCAAATAAAATTCCTAAACAGTTTTTAGGTCAAAGTATCTAAGGGTGCTTATGAATATGCATATGTGTGCATATGAATAATTAGGGCTGTGGTGAAATAAAGGACATTTTGCATTCCTCATCCATCCAAATATCTGTTGCAGTGGCAGGGATTGCACATAACTCCTTTACTACTACTACTACCAGCAGACTGTGGAGCAAGGGCGTAGATTTGACATGGACGGAAGGGACACGTCCCCACCAATATCCAGCGATTATTGAATTGTCCCCACCGAAAATTTTTGGTGGGGACAAAACAAAAACAAAACAAAACCGATAGAAATAAAAAAAAGAAAAAGCGATCTGTCAACGTCTCATTCACCCAGCGGTGCAGAAAGAGTTAAATTACGTTCTCTACTGGAGTCCTATATCATGTGACAAATATGGCCAATGTGATTGGCTGTGCCTTTCAGGGAGCTCTGTTTAGTTTTAGCAGCAGCAATCCTGCACTGCGAGGACCTGCGAGGAGGAGGATGGCAGCAAAAAGAACCTGGATATAAGAAAGTATTTTTCAAAGAAACCTGTAAGTCACTTAAAGTCAAGTTCACTCATAAAATCTGTCCATCATAATAACGTTACAGGCTATGCAAGGCAATACATGCCCCTCTTATTACTCTTTCTGGGTTGCAAAATAAACTAAAAAAATTTCAGGCAAGAATGTAGCTGTGCAAACTTCAAATATCTGAACCGGGGAGAACAGCAAACTCCCGGCACATCGTTTTAGGCTTTGGCCCACATCAGTCTAAAATTGTATGTAACCATGAATAACGTGTTGCCATGTCCACCAAGAGAGACTGGACAGTATAGATGTAAAACAAATATGCCGGCAGTTTATCTCAGTTAACGAGAGGAGAAGGCATGTGTTTGGCTCCTTCACATACTGGACATTGAGTTGTTGTGTGGGGCACCAGTAGTCCATGTCTGTTGCTGTAACAGTAGTTCATGTTTAGAGTAAAACATCCCAGCTCACTGATTTGATCGGGGCAATAGTGCCTAAAATGTTGCATAATTTTGCCAAGAGATCTTTTCCTTTGTGATAATCTTAGATGAATAGTTTTGTGGACAAAAACCACCAGGTCATTCAGTGTTCCCTTAGTGCTAATGTATCAGAGATGTTGGTGTAGTGTAAGTGAAGTAATGTTGTTAAGTCCTTAAAGTCATATTCTTTTATTGTCATGACTGTATTTTAAGGTATTTTTATTTTTGTATGATATCTGATTTATATGGAATATGGTTGAAGTAAACTAAAGTATAAAATACTTAGTCAGTCATTTGTTTAATAGTAACTTAACATTATATAATTCACATATAAAACTATGAATTGTAATTTTAAATGGTTTAAAAGCATGTAGAATAACATATGTAGGCAAGTATATATCTGCTTTTTTTTTTTTTTTATCAAGAAGCAAAGACGAAAAGGAAAAAAAAGAAACAGGGCAGGGTTCGTTGGTTGAATCATCTGTCCCCACCAATGCCAAAACCAAATCTACGCCCTTGCTGTGGAGTATCATGTACTTAGTAGCCTAACACAACAATTTGTGTCATATTGAATATTTTTTCCAGCACTGCTAGGCATTGAACGGCCAGGCACGTGCCTGCACATTTCTTCTGATTTCTGGAAATAAAATTTTCACTACTTAGAAATGATAACAGCCAAACGAGTGAGTGGATGAGACTCGCTGTCGTTTGGATTTCACAAGGAGGCAGGGGCGGATCTAGAGAAATTTTCCTCGGGTGGCAAAGTCAAAGCCATGTTTTTACACATGCTGGTGTTACAGCCTGTAATATGCAATATATATGGTTAAAATACAGCAAATGCAGTAAGTATACATGTTTCATATAGCACAAAATCTTTGTGCTAGTTGAACCAAATGGCTTCTAAAAGACTTTCTTGTCTCCGTCCAAAACAGAAAGTAAAGTCACACAAAGAGTTATGTCTCCCTTTTCCTTTTTTTCCCCCGACTACAAACTGCAACATTTGCGAGGGCCAGCCTGGGCAACGGATGCAAAAAGAGTCACAGATCCGAGACAGCAAAGAGAGAACATTTGCTCAGATTCAAGCTCTTCCACAGTGGGAACAATCAGCATTAACTATTAATGAACACATATAAACTAAATATAATATAAATATAAACTGCTGATTCCTCTCTTATGTCGCAACCATGTGTGCAAGCGTCTTTATATATATATGATCTGTTCTTTCAATTCCATTACATAATTACTTTTTCTCTGAAAAATTGGATTGCTTGTATTTTGTTCACTTACTTTGTGATTTCTGTTCTGTGCAGTGATTTGGAAATGGCAATGTCTTTTATGAATAAATGTTTTTTAATTTATTTGATATACACTGAGAGTTTTATTTTATTTTATTTTTTAAGTTTTTCAGGCCATAATAACATCGCAACAACTTCCAACGTAAGTTTGAGTCAGACAAATTCTTGTCTGCGAGGCTTACACCAACATGAACTTTTCTGTTTTTACAGAAAGTCTTTTCATTCAAACTCAATTCCTCCTCAATAATGACTAAGTTTCTATTATCATGACAGCAGTATCATATTCATCAAATGAGCATCACTCAGCCAGTTCACCGTTGTGTTGAGACGAACAGAGGAGCGGGAGGGGGGAGAAAAACAATAATGTTTCTGAGCTCTAAATTGTGTTTGCTGATAGCGCTACTGCTTGGCTGGCTGTTGATGGATATTACTTTCCATGCCGTTCCCCAGGCCGCCGTGTGAACCAGTGCCTTTAGAAATGAACGATTGTGTGATGCTCCTCTTAAACTAGTTCAGCATGGCATCATTCATCATCCGCCGCACTGCCAGTGGGGAGCGGCAGCGTCCCCATGTTTGCCAGTCACAATGGGGTTACAGGGAGAATTGCTGTCTGCAACCTCACGACGCTGCGCTTTACACTGGGCCACTGAGATAGCATTTCACATACATCTGAAATGACTGAGGCACAGTGTAGCAGTTATTTTAGAATCTATTTTAGAAGTACTGCCACCCCACATCTATTGTGCATTAAAAGATTCACTGCAGACGTTTCTCTTGAGGGGGGGAAACAGTGAAACAGCAATGTATCATCCGCACAAAAACTGGGACTTAAAGATCTCTCACAGCATCTTGCTGCTTTTATGTTGTTGCTGTCTTTTCACAGTCATAAGAATATATGCCAAATAACACGCAGATGTGTACGATCCAATTTCAGATTAGCAAATTAAAAAGGTTTCCTTCCTATTAGCACCTGCTGTTAGCTAGTTTGAGTCATTTTGTTTGTGCTTAACTTTGCAGCTCCCCTTTTTTCTGCAGCACATCTAAAATCCACAGCTGTCAACTCTTCAGGCTGCGGCTGTGTGTGTATGCTGGGGAGGAAACGGTAGGCACAGGGAGCAAACTGTTGTTAGCAGTTAATTTAAGGCTGACTCTGGATCTGCTGCCTCTGAGAAACCTTGCCCACCGGGTAAAGGGCAAAGCTAAGCTCAGCATTTCTCTGAACTCTGATTTCTGAAAACATTTTTAAGTGACTTTTCACCACAGTGTTATTGTCTCTGAATTTAATGGACTCAACTTGAAGTGCTGCCAGAGTACTTCAGCTGCACTGGAAGTTTCTACCTGCTGTGTATACACAGCTACAGCTTTTGAAAGAAAGCAGAGAGGGGCCATTAGTATGTGTAATAGTATGTTATACTACAGAAGACATAACTCGGACAATGAGATCAAGTTGGGGCCTCTAGAAAAATTAAATGTATAGTTGAAAAATTAAAATGGTTGATACTGCCGCCATGTCAAATTTAAATTAGTGGAACCTTCTTCATTGATTGAACAACATTCAATTGTGTATTTTTGCTGAGCTATGCAGTATTGCGTCTGCTACTCTTTGCTGATATTGTCTATTAAGTGGCTACAATTTCACATATTTGAGGTGTGTCAGCACATTACAAGTGGTGTGATTTTCAATTGTTTGACACACACACACACACACACACACACACACACACACACAAATTTGCCACCACCATTTGCTGCCACTAAAATATTTCATGGATTTTGCTGTAACATATGTTGTGTCACTTCTTTATTAAGTTGTTCTTAAAGAATAAGTCATAGAGAAACAACCATATATTCGTCATACATAACCATAAAAATAGCTTTTAACTGATTTACTCTTATTGATAAATATAAACATTTATCTATGGAAAGCATTAGTGCACCCCAGGTTTCAGAAGCTAGTCCTCTGGACAGAGGAGATTTGGAGACTGGGTGAGATGGGAGATGATCTGTTGTGGTAACCTCTGATGGGAACAGCCAAGAGAAGGAGAAGAAGAAGAAGAAGAAGAAGAAGAGATACTTTCTTGTTATAATTTCTTTGTGACATTTTGGCAAGTTGTTCACCCAACAACATCTCAATTGGCCTGACGACCTTTTCAACTGGGAGTTTTGCGCCATGACAGCTGGAATAGGTTCCAAGCCCGGGTGGACGGATGATAACTAGAACATTTTCTTAACTAGAAACATCTACAATCTTCTTTCTTGAGTATTTATGATCATTTTCCTACTGAAAGGGCCACTAAAGTTTATCCTTAATTTTCCGACAGATATTATCTTCAAGAACTCTTTGTCGAAGAAGTTGAATCAGTGACTACAAGCTGCTCAGCTGCTAAGGCACAGAATGGCAACCCCAAGCGATTACATTTTTTACATGACAGATAGTTTGAGGTTTTTCTGCAGCAAACAGAACACGTTATTCCAAAAATCCTGGTCCTAGGTCTCATACAAGTCTCGTAAAAGTACAGTTTGCAATAAACTTCCAGATCCATCCAGCCATTTCCTACAGAGTCATTTATGTCATTCATCTTTGATGAGATAATGCACAGTTTGGAGAGAAAGCCTACACAGGCAAACTCTAGACAGAAGGACTCGGGTTCAAACCCAGGACCTGCTATGTACCTGACTGTGACTGTCTGTGTCTATATTCTTTTGTGGCTATTCGCATGTCTCCAGTGGATATCTGACTGTCACATGTGAGCTTGATTATCTTGTCACCAGCCCGTATGATCTTGTTGTGGTAGAAACTTTCAAATTTCCTTCTAGTTTCAGGTTTTGTCGTGATTTCCTGTGTTACAACCGAGTTCCTTTCGCCACTTTTCCTCAAATGCAGTTCTGCCTGGATTCCTCTGGAAAATTAGTCCACATTTCAGCTGGTGTGAGTACAGGCTTTGTTTCTGTAAAAAAGACAGTCATAGTGGTAGAATCAGTGTACAGCATATGAAACGATTGCTGAACTGCGTTCAAAAGTCTCTCCAATGCTTAAGCCAGTTTTACCTGGTAAAAATTCATGGAACTGGCTCTAGATTGGAAACCATCTCTGGCACTGGCGTCCATGGAAAAAGGGGTATTAGTGCTTCAGAATCCTCATTTGTCAAGACACTTACCTGCCTGCTCCGCTCCCCAGTTCCCCCCATATCCCCCACAATCCTCCTTGATCATTGCTCTCTTACAAATCATTTCACGTTTCCTTCTGTTCTTGTAAATAAATCTTTTGAACTCTGTTCCTTTGTCCATCATTCAGCTTTTATATATGCCAGATCATGCACGAACAGAGTAAAGTAAAAGAAAGAAAAGTATCATGCCATGACACGAGATACTCTTTAATATTCAATAGATAATACAATACGTATTTTTACATACAAGACCAAATGTTGTGTGGAAAATGAAAATTTTCTAATTACCTCAAATAGTGCACTGATGGTTGTCATAGCTTAGATAATTATGTGCATTAATAATTGTCCTGCTTTTGTCCTGCTTTTGCTAAACCTATAAGAAAAAATCCAATGACAGTTTTTCTAAAGGCTTCAGCTCGGGGCTCAGCTGGCACTGGTGCACAGGAAACATTTGATCAGAAGCCATAAGTGGATTTTAGCATCTCTTTCCATTAAAAGAGCTCCTTTTCTCCAGATGTCCAGAAAAAAACCACAGATATATATCCCTAATGAAAAACAGCCAGAATGGAGAAGAGCCATTAAACCCCCTTTAAAAAAACCTTTTTATGCAAGTTATCTGTCTAATTTTAAGAAAGCCATTGGTTTTATTTAACCCAAAATATAAAAAGTATGCAATACATTGTTATAAATGTGCTGGTAAAGCTGGAGTCTTGCAGATAGGGACGGTATTCCAGCTCAAGGTCTCAAAGGTCATTTTTTGGCCATTCAGTAGCCTATCATTTGGTACCATGTTTACATATCCATAATTTACTTGAAATTAATGTTTTTTTCTTCTGCAATCCAGAGAAGAAATTCCCCTTAATATATAAATACATGCATATAAGTAGAAGTAATCAGTGGTTGTATGTCTTAACATTCAATTTCAATGACAAACTGTAGTGAAGAGCTGCAGATAAAACTTTTATAACATATTTTCATTTAAAATTTCTTTTCATATGGCATTTCATTTACTACAGCTTCAAATTTGATTACATCTACTCAGTGGTTCAAGTACTTAAAGGGCCAGCATCGGACAGCTGTCCAAAAAAACAAGAAAATACAGACACTCCACGTCCCCTTAAATTACACAGAACAGTGCCTCTCAAAAACACAAGCAGGAACTAGTTGTGTGCTTGTGACAAGCATTTTCTAAAATGTACAAATATTTATATAGCACCTCACCAGAGTAAATGAATGAGCAATTAGTGTATAAGGTAAAGTACAAATAAAGTAACAGAAACGTGAGTCTTATAACAACCACAAATGAAATAAGCTATGAATAAGCCTAAGTCTGAACTTAAGCCTCTCTTAGTTGTGTGTGTGTGTGTGTGTGTGTGTGTGTGTGTGTGTGTGTGTGTGTGTGTGTGTGTGTGTGTGTGTGTGTGTGTGTGTGTGTGTACTGTATTGGTAAGGTAAAGCATTGCAGTAAGCCAATAATGTAAGGAGGAGTCACATGTGTACTGATTTTAAAATGATAACCAGGACCTTAAAGAAGTCGACCGAGAAACTGATTGGACAAGAGAAATGATGTCAGTATTGAGATTGACATCATGGAAAAGCGGTAGACATGAAAACAGAAGAGCAAGCGAACACCCAGAAAAACAGGCAGATGACAAATCTTCCTTATTGAATTTTCACATTAACTTCATAACTTGCATTTATTAAAGCTTTCCAGTGGTCTACTTATATTTGAGGTTTTCTTTGGATTTCTGTGTGTTTGATTGATTTCTGTGTCAGTCAGTACATCATTTTGCCCATTCTATAGTAGCTGTTGTTATTCCTTTGTGTTCTTAGGTGTTGTTTATCTTCAGTTTTGTATGGATTATTTATGGTTTATTTTCTGAGTCTTTTGTTCACAGTAGTCTAAGGAGCTTGGGAAAAAAGCATCTAGACTTCTTCGAGTTTCTTCTTTAAGTTTCTTGAAGCTGTTTCTTGAAGCTGTTTCACCGTGTTTCACGTTTCATCTTTATTAAGTCATAGTGGCATATTTGAAGAAGCTTGTCATGAAAGCTTCTGCTCATCTTTACTTCTGAGAAACTCTAACATGATCTTAATATACCCAATGAAGTAACTGACATGATGTTGCCAGTTAACCTAATTAGTTGCAAAATGTTCCTCCAGCTATTAGTCTTAGTTTTACTTATCCAGCCTGTGGTTGACCTTGTCCCAACTTTTTTGAGGCGTGTTGCTGCCATCAAATTCAAAATGAGTTAATATTTTCTTTTCTTGGACAATTTTTTCTTTAAACATTTGATACATGTTCAGCTGTAAATAAAACATGGGCTTATAAGATTTGCAAATCTTTATATTCTGTCTTATTTACATTTCCCACATCGTACAAACTTTTTAGGAATGTTTTTTGTAACATTGTGCATTTTTGTTACTATGAACATTGGCTTTTTTTTATTTGTAAGTCCTGTTCGAAGGCATCCAATGGCCCAAATGCATGCGAAAAATCAACCAATTTACAGCTAGGTGAAATGGTACGATAGTCTACACCAGGGGTCGGCAACCTGCGGCTCTTTTGTCCTTATACTGCGGCTCCGGGTGGTTTGGGAAAATAAATTAGAAGTATTTAGCTGAAGTGTATTTTATTTGTGTTTAGTTCTTTTTTTAACTTGTAGTTCTAAATTGGAAGATTATTGTGATTTTGAAATATAAAAATAAAATTATATCTTATTTTTTCATCGCTCAAAATAAGCGTCACACTCGCGGAAGCCGGTATACCCAGCGAAACGCCGTGCATTTATCGAGACTTTCGACAGAAGGTAGGCCAGTTATGGATCTTCGGATCCACATTATGTCGGCAGCTGTTCTCCACCGTGAACTATGTTAAAAAAACACTGCTCATGCCTCACAGATGACAGCTTACAGTCCTGCATAAAGATGAAAGTGACTTCGTACAGCCCCGATTTGCAGACGCTGTGCGCAGAGGTTCGGGACCATAAGTCTTATTGTAAACATATCACGGCAGACCCGACAATGTTTGCATCAACATGCTTTTCAGCATCTCTTTATTGACCACTTTTCACACACGGTTGCTGTACGCATACAGCCGGCTGTAGCTTTTCAGCTCACAGCCCAACAACACAACAGCATAGATGGCACAGACTTTAAGGCGGCTAGGCGTGATTGCGGGTGCGGCTCAGGTGCGTCCAACTCCCCTGCAGCGGCACTGGAGACCACGCCCTGCCACACACATTAACCAGGTAAAATACATATTTAGGCAGAATTTTGCAAATAACTATTTTTTTTAGCAGCATAGTGCTTTTTTTTCCAGTTGTTTTTTAAAAGTCAGGTCAAGGCTCCAAAAGCCCAAAGGCTTTAAGGTTGGCGGCTCACAACAGTTTTTGTTTGCTACATGGATCATTTTAGTTCAGCTGGGTGTCTTTCCTTTTGTTATACTTCTTTAAGAGTTCAAAATGTGTTAATTACATAAATAAAATGTAATTTTCTCTGTAGCACTTCATGGATTTCATAAGCAACACACCTTAGTTGCTCTGTGGATTCTTTTAAAAAGCAGTTAAAAACTTTTCTGTTCAAACAAGCCTTTTGTTGATCTACGTATTTTATATTCTTTACATTATTTACATTTGATCTTTTACATTGTGTATAATGTCTATTGATTGTATTATTTATTTTAATATTTGTGTACAGCGCTTTGTGACTGCCTGTCTGTGAAAAGCGCTTAATAAATAAACTTTACTTACTTACTTTAGTTGTTCACACAAAGCATAAAGGTAAAAAAAAACAATATATACAGTGTTATCTTCATTTTAGATTTCAGAAAGTATTTGCGGCTCCCAGTGTTTTCTTTTGCGTGGAAACCGGGTCCAAATGGCTCTTTGGGTGTTAAAGGTTGCTGACCCCTGTTCTAAGCAGAATGGAATATAAGTACGAGCGGCCCTCTTCTGAGATGGAGCCAATTATATTTGTGCTGCTGCTAATGAACATGGTATTTTAGCACACAAAGTGAGCCTGCATGTAGGACGTGTGGCTGATATTAATCACAACAGTGACATACGTATTCTGGTGGATTCTAACAGAGGGAGACCTCTGGCTCTCAGCTCTTTGTTTAATCACCTCTCCAAGGGATACACTGCTCTGAGTCAGGATGGCTACTGGCATCACACACATGCACACACACTCACACAAACAAAGCAACTGCAGAAACAAACTCAGTTTACCTTTGATTTGTACGTTGTCTTTCACAGATTTGGTGTACCTGTGCTATGTTCCAAGTGCCTTTCTGTAATTGTGGAATTGATTACTACAAATTAAAGTGAAAGTCTTATAAGACTACTGCATGATAAACCAAACGTACTGGCAACGCAAAATGTTGTTTAACCCAGTGCTAGAGTTTTAAACAGTTATGTGTTTATTGGCTGAACAAAAGCCATCACAATATAATTTGATCCCAAGTTGAGGCGGTAACATTGGAGACCGATTACTCACTGTAAATATGATTTATCTCTGTCCATTTACGTTTACTGTAAAATGTGTACCAAGCCTCTACTGATGTCACATTACCATGGGAAGCTAATAAAAGTCACATAGCCAATACTTGTAATGCTCCCTATTAACACACAGCTGTGATTCCACAGGAGCTTTGGTACACTAGCAGCTATACACGGCTGATGTCATCTCGACATGTAGAAGGAAACATGTTAAAGAAATGACACAGTGGTCAACAATAAGATTGACTGTACTGTTACACTCCCAAGATTAACTTTTTGTAGTTGTTGTTTCCAAGTGTAGAAATCAATATACAACCAACCATCAGAACTGATAAAAAAGTGACTTTGAACATGGCATAGTTGTTGGTGCCAGATGGACTGGTCTGAGGATTTCAGAAAATGCTGATCAGCTGGGATTTTCTCACACAAGCAACTCCGTGGTTTACAGTGACAACAAAAACAACAAAAATAGTCTGGCAAGACTATTTTTCAGAAATGCCTTTGTGATGCCAGAGGTCAGAAAAGAATGAGCAGACTTCTTTAAACTGATGGGAATTAATACAAATAATCACTCATTACCACCAAGGAATCACTGAAAGCACAACACGCCAAACACTGAGGAGCAGAAGACCACACTGGATGCCACTCCTGTCAGCCTGTCCTGTCAAGAACAGGAAACTGTGCCTACAGTTCACACGGGCTCACCAATATTGGATAATGGAATAATGCAAAAATGATATCTGGCCTGATGATATACAGATGGTAGGTTAGAATTTGGAGAAAAAACATTGCATGATACATTCAGTTCCAAAGGCAAAAGGAGGCCCACTCGATACTGGCAAGGCATACCTAATAAAGTGGACGTATAAGGCTGAAAAGATTTGCATGGCTCATAGGTATGTTTTCTCATGAGTCCACAGTCTTATAAGAAACTATGCGTACAACATGGGATATCACTAATAAGCTGCTCCTGGTGAACAATTAAAACAGTTATTATGTCAAAGGAGGAATTTTATAATTGGGATTTTCCCATCCCTGTCAAGGTTTGTTTACTGTGTTCCCCTGACATGTGCGCTCTCACCACTGTGCTCAAGATCAAGTTTTTATTCTAACTCTGACCTTCTACAGTAGACTGCATGATTAACTATTAAATTCTAGTCACATAACCACAAATCTTTAAAAAAAAACAAAAAAACACCAAGTCAGCACTCCTCTGCTGCAATTGCCAGAACTCCTGTCTTGCGTTTCCTGTGTGTTCGTCCATATTTTTGTCAGGTAGAGTGAACGAGTTAGAGTGTCTCTGCAGGTGGCAAAGCTGTTTAAGGATGATGAGAGATGGTGTGTCTTAAGCCCATCTTTAATTCAGATGCCTCATTCTTCTCCGATCGAGAGAAAACAAGAGACTTCAGATTTGAGATTGATGCTCGAGTGGGAGGCGTGCACAGCCAGCGTGAGTCACGCGCCTCAGACGTGATGCAAGAAAACAAGCAGTAGATTTGCAGTTCATATGTCATGACATATCTATTGATTGGACTGCCTGATTTTACACATTAATCATAGCCATTGCTGTCATTTTATGCACTGAATTATTGCTGAGATATTTACAGATATTGCGTCTGAAATCAATATTTAAAAATAGTTTGAAGGATGTATTCAATATTGATTCAAACATAGCAGGAAAGTTCCACGTTGGGGCCAAGGGTGATAATGAACTGTGGGCTCTGGCTAACACTCTTCTTCAGTGCACTCTATCACCTTTAAAGAGTTGGCCAAAAAAACTATAGTTAACACATCATATTAGAGCTTCTGATGAGACAGCCAGTACTTCTTTGGTGGAAATGCATTTTTTTTCCTGTCAGCTTGAGAAAATGTAACAAAAAGTGTCTTTTTTTAAGTACAGCGCTCATATCCTGATAAAAGCCCACCTTGATTTTACACGACAACACTCTACTTAGTTGAAAATGTGCAAATAAAATCAATCAGCCAAAGCACAGCATCATACCTGTATAAAAATAGCATCCATGGTTAAAGAGGTGTGTAATGAAGGGTAGAAGTTAGTGGTATTAATATGAAGGAATTTTTAGGCACCTGACACTAAGCTCTTACCCTCCTCTTAACACCTCCATAAAACAAAGCAAGCATGTGTCTCAGGAGAGCTTTTAGGGTAAAATAACAACTTAGAGAGTAATGCACGTATTATTAAAACTTGCTGCTGCCCTCGGTACAATATAAAGGTCAGGGAAACACATGTTTGTCCTTGTACTGCAGGGACAAACATGAATGATATTGAATTATTGGTGCTTGAGAAAAAAAGGGGTTATTTAACCCACAAAAAAATCATCTCCCGAGTACTTTGAACATCTATTAGAAATATCCTGCTAACAGAGCATTATTCCCATTACTGAATGTGTGCAGGCCTTTAAGAAAAACCTTTATATTTACATTGTAATCATTATAAATGCTGTTAGGATAAAGCAGTACAGGGCTGCAACTATAAGCTTTGCTTTCTTGCATTTTTTCATGCCATGAGCGCTGCATGTAGCTCTGTAGCTCATAGAAATTCAATGTCTTGCTCAAGGACAGTTTTTGAGAAGTTACAAACAAGTAAGGCTGTCATCTGGTATTCCCCCCTTATATAAACAGTGAGAACAACTGCATCCCAGAGAGGATAGAGGGAAGAGTAAGGAGCGGTATGAAGAGAATGAGACTACAGGTGCTTGAATTAACTGAACGCGCAGCAGTAGCCATGCTACCCCAGAGAGAGCTTACCTCTGAGAATCAAAGGCAAAGGAAAAGCATTTGCAACACATGTCAGTACTAAATCAGTGTCATTTAGTACTGATGTGCTCGCCTGTTGCATTTCTGGTTTCATCAGATTACAAATCATATCTATTCCACCATTGGCAATCACCTGCAAGCAATTTGCAAGCAAATCAATAGTAAAATATTTTGGAAATGGATTTTAAGATTTTAGAAACACCAGCCTACCTGCTTTAATTGCTGTTTGCGGCTGATTGGTATTTTCTTACACTCTACTTTCCCCACAGACAGCTTGGTTATCACTGATATTGCGAAAGGCTTTTGATTAAATGTAATTCTCTTTTTTTAGTGCTCTTTTCTTTGTGCAGTCTCCATATCAACCCTTCTCTATTCTTGTATTTGTATTCTGTGGAAAAACCTTACATTTCTTATACACTTTATACACCGCTCTCTGACTTTCATATGATACGCACAGTAATTACACACAATAAACAGATGGACACAGCTATCGTGGCATCACCCACTGGTGTCTGAAGTCTCATTTTGAAGCCTAGTGAGAGTTTCAGCTGTCACCATCATGGTTGCAAAACAAAACAAGAAAGAAAAAAAAAAACAGATGTGACAATAAAGGGAAGGGCTGTTAGCCAATTAAAAAGCACTTTCATTAGACATAAACTTATCAGTCATAAGCCATTGCCCAATGAGTGTGTGGTTTCATAACACAGACCATGCTCCATTTAAAACATGGTATGACGGAGGTTTTAAAAATAAACCCTATATTTTTTCAACATGACCCTAAATGAGTGACATGAACTCATCATGAAAGTGATTACAGGGGTGAAGACAGAAAGTCATTTTCCCATAAGCTTTTCAACAACCGGAAGTCTTTATGCAACCTCAGCTATCGCCATCTGGTGGCCTTCGGATAGACTGCAGGTTTAACGCACTTCCACCCCGGCTCTGTTTGTCTGCCTCAGAAGCTAGATTTTATTCTATGAACACAACATGTCCACATGTGAAGACAACTGCAGTAAAAAGCCGTTTAGTGTCAAGTGTTAAGCTGTTATAGCAGGATGCTGTAAAGTCATATAATCCGTCTTAAGTACGGATGTAAGTAAGTGGGGATGTTTATTGAAGACATTATGTTATTTCCTCGATAGCTGGTGAAGCAGTGAAATCCCCCTGTGTTTGTCTTTATGTGCGTTTGCCTGCCTTATTTTGTTAAGCTAAACTGCTCTGTCCTGAGTGCACGCCCTTATCACATTCCATATGTTTGGATCAGCTGTGACGGACAACAATTGCTGGCCCATATTCGGCTCGTGCCGTCGCAATACAACTTCTGCTGCCAAACTAATTTACTCCTGCCGCCAGCACTTTTCATAGTTGCCTTGGAAACAAAACTTGTCGTAGCCTTTCTGTTTAGTGAAAGTGAAGTAATTGATGCATTATATGCTAATCAGAAATAACAGTGTGGGTAGGATGATGTGGATGTTCACCCGGTTGGCATACCAAGCAGATGCAGATGAGTATAGAGCTGTCTTTTTCCTGGGCAGACCTTTGATGATGAATGCCAGGCGCAGCTCTGCTGATGGAAACGTCTGCTTCCTGCTCAGCAGACCAGCAAAGACACAGTCAATGGAATATTAAAATCATTATATCTGCGAATGGAAAAAAAAATGCGAGCATTGGAAGCAGGAAATAGTGTTGCGATAAACAGCAGCGATAGTTCAAAAGAAACCATTTCACCTGACGGCTGCTGCTGTCGTCATCACTCACATTCCCAGAGCAGGTAAACTGCCTGTATGATGGACAATGAAATGGCCCGCAGAGTTAGATGATGACTTTAATTGGCTAAGAGGCTCAAAAAAGGTCTTAAAAGAAGAATGAATGTGTGCTATACTGCACTGGTTGCTATTACTGCTAAATGCATTACTTTTAATGCACCATTTAGACAATGGCCTAAATGGCAAAACAAAACTTCCTTTTTCTTATTGTTTCTATTTGTTTTGCTGTTTTGTTTTGTTTTTCTTCGTCCCCCCCCCCAAACTGCCACTTTTTTAATGAGCATTTCTCTATATGATGGAAAATACAGAAGTGTCTCCTGATACAGTAACAGTGATATGGGCTTCTCACAGCTGACAGTAGGAAAAGAAGAGGAAAATGGAATAAAGCTGAAGTGCAGTGTTGTAAATTATTTAGTGCAGGGGCCGTAGCAAAGATCTGACAACTTGCTCATTTAGGAAGATTAACAGATGTGGCAAATCACTCTGTTGTCAATCTGCTGAACTAAAGAACTATGAATAAATTGGCTTTCATATCTCCACTGGGAACTATTCTTTATGAGGGACCTCTTTTCCTTCCTCTCCCTCCACAGTGTGACTAAAAATAAAAAAATAAAAAGGGATACATTTGTTATCTAACGGCACTGAGGGCCATTGTGTTGCATTTTCCTCTGTTGCCTTATCTCGTTCATTCAAATTCTGCTCCGACTGCAACTTCTGAATCAGTCTTAGTTACAGGAGGGAGCACATTTGTGCAAGTTTTATGTAGAGCTGCACGTAATGAGAATAACACAGCCCTGCTGGACAGGAGATAAGTGTGACCCGCACAATACAGAGAGACCACCAGCCATAGATTTTCGTAGAACAGACAAACGTCCTTGTACCAGAGCAGCTATGTTGTTATAAACTGCTGAGAATCTCTCACTCCCTTTATGAGATGCTTTTGAATTCACGTCTGACGTATTCACTTCTATAAGCCGTCCTCCAGCAGAAGAGTACTCAAACATAGTGAAGATGCTTATATGTAGGCATTAATCTGCCAGTGGCCAGAGCCTTGTTTCATGGCTGGAGACGTATTGTCCAAGAAGAATAAGAGCTCCTCTTTACCATCTATTACTTTCTCTATCTCCCATCTCTCTCCAAGCCACTGTTTAGGCAGGAAGCCTCGTGCTCAGAGAAGATGTTGTCTTGTTAAATGGTACGAGTGAGCAGGAAATGGATAACGGCCAACCTTGATAATTTTACATCCTGTTCTTCAAACAAAAGAGTGAATCACTGGAATTTTCTTTTACTGGCAACACAGAATGAGCAAGTCTCATTTTCTGTTGTCAGGCCTCTTATACAATAACCATTACACAAGTTATGTTAGAAACAAAACTCAGAGTCTACAGATGTGCTCTAAAGCCCTGATGGTGCTTTGAGCTAAATGCTAGGTATTTGCTGATGAAGGCCGATGATGGTCATGGCACAGGACTTAAAGTTGGATAATCAAAGTCTTGGAACCTTAACTCTTTACCACTTGAAAGTAACCTTCGAATCTCTTTTCTGAGCTGTCATGTTTCAGGCCTGCTCATATACCACAATGACTGGGTTAGCATCAGAGGTTAGCGAGAGTGGTCACTGCTTTTGACTCACCAAGGTATCTGTGACAATGTTATGGTTTCTCTTGCAGCGGCACACAAGGATGGGGCCCACTTTACGTCAAAGCAGGAAGAAGAGCTTGACAGCTTGTTGCCTCACAAGTGAAACATTCACAATGCAACAATGTGGCTACTTATAATGGCCGTTTAGCCTTCGCACGGCAAACACAGACTGACGCTCTTCAATTCAACTTCCTTCCTATGAATTCATGAATTTAGATGCCATTATTGCAGATATGCATCCCTGATAATTAAGGGGTGACTCAAACTCTCCTTTAAGGCCTAAATTAAACTGCAATTAATCAAGCAGTGTGATCCCTTTGACACAAAATGTCAAAGAGACACAGTGTGTCAAACATAGCATCTGATTGGAGGAGACAACCACTGAGTAAAAACAGCCTTTTCACCCTGTTCGACACAAGCAGTAAATTGGCTGGAAATTAAAACTAATGAGCAATTACCCTACCAATGAACTTCTATTATGTCTGTTTTCTCAGCGCTCTCCAACTGAATCCCAATTTCTACTTATTTAATTAATCTGAATAAATATGACACTTGTCTTTACTTCCTTAATCTTTCATTGTGCTCACTGTGAGAATGCAGAGAGAATACATTTTCCATTCAGATGCACATCCGAGAAAATAACTCATAATCTCCCAGCTCCTCCTGAAAGACTGTGAATGTGGGGCGCAGCAGCCACTATTGGTTCGGTCTATTTGTATATTCATAAATACTTTATTTGCATATTGCTTCTATTATGAACCTACAGCCAATATTTCTGCCATATTAAAGCCATATTTACCCTTTCGAAAAGGTCGGCTTGCACTCTGCTTGAACCGACGGCTCGTTTCTGATTTAATCTTGTATCTCCTACCATGCAACTACACATGAAAGACCTTACAGCATGATACAGAAATGACTTAAATATCTAACAATCTAATGAATAATTCACCCACTCGATCAGGCCCGAGCCAAAACAGTACGACCGAGTACAGCTTTGATGGTGGAATTCAACACTGTAGTCAATCGATGGTGATGTTAATAGGAAGTTAATACCCTTTTGTGACAGAGGGGTTTTTTAATCAACTTTAGTATTACTGTGCAAACACTTCAGATGTAGGCAGAGCTCATAGGAGAATCGCTGTCATTACACAAAGCATAAAACCCAAATGACTGGACTTCCTACAGAACTCCATTATAAATGTAAACAGCATATGGGCAAGCATGCTTGAATGTACATTGAAACTGGACTCACAAAAAAAAGGGTCTTTTAAAAGGATCACTACCACCACCTTCAGCTCACTATTTGTAAAACCCATTATGTATACATAAGGAGCAACATCATATTTCTTAGCAGTGCCATATACAAACAGCTCAACTGAACCACAAAAGGAGACTAGGAAAAAAATCAAACTCTACCCACAACTCTGTCGTGTTGTTATGCAGTCACGCACGAGGTAACATAAAAGCCGGAAATCGTCATACAAACGCTGCTGTTTTTGAAAGAAGCTTCTTATTCTGTGTGTCTGAGTCATTGCGCGCCGTCATTTGCCTCTTTTTTTCTTTTTTCTCTTGTCTGCGTGGACACTTTTGAGCACTTTCAGGTTCTAATTGTTGGGACAGCCATAGATGCATCGTAACAGGAATAAAGTGAAACACCATTTGCAACATTAATGGACTAATTATGCAAATTAGATACCAGTTTTCATCCCTCACGACATGGTGAGCTTTCTGCCACAAAGCCCGTTGTTCAGGCTTCTCCTTTCTGCTGGTTCACAAATATCTTTCTAAATCAGAGGTGATACTGCTGGCTGCTGATACATGTCTGCCCGTTTGACCGAAAACCTGTGCTCACTTATCAAGAGCCCGAGCGTCTATTCCCACAACAGCAATCTGTGTCATAGTTCATGCTGGCAGATGAAAACAAATCTCTGCTGTCATGCTTTAATTCCCTATAAAATGGTGATAGCACGCAGAAGTAGTGTTTTGTTTCTGAGCTGTTTTACTCGCTGGAAGGTGTAACACAGACAAGATGGTTTTAACAGCAAGCAGTGTCGTTGTTGGACTCACAATTTATAAAATAAAATGTTTATATGTAACCATCTGAGCAAACAGAACTATCAGTGTTGGAGAGCTGTGAGGACTCAGCCTTTGTTATACGTAGACCAATGCTGCTCTCTAGTGTAGGTAATGGCAACAAGGAAGGGAAATATGCCGTGTGTGGATTAAATGCAAGTTACTGCTGGTGGGCCCTTGTGAATGGGCTCTTGTCAGGCAGCCTAAAAGTCTGTAAGGAGTTGACAAGGTTTCCCTGTGCCTTAGTGGGTGCCACAGGCCAAACACGGGCACTTTAGACTGATTTATTCGTTCTAAATTACATGCTTAAAATGTGCCTTGTAGTCTGAAGCAATATGAGTGGTCAGTAAGTCTACAAAGGTGTGATATAAATGCTAGTCTATTTCAATTTCCTGAAATTATGCAGTGCCAGACTTGAGTGATCCACATGGAGGTCAGAGCACAGGCCAGGTACAGATTAGTGATTTAAAATGACACCGTGCTGATTCAAAAATCAGCTACAAGGCAGCATGTGGGCCTCAGTGTCTTTTTTCAGGCTTATTTAACAAGACAGATGTTTGCCATCGTTGGTATGGATCCCACATGTTCACCAGCCACTCAGTTAGGTACACCTTACCATGGGTTCAACAAGGCGTTGGAAACACTCCTCAGAGAATTTTCATATCCAAATATGCTCTGCTGGATTGAGATCATGTGACTGTTGAGGCCATTTTAGTACAGTGAGCTCACTGTCGTGTTCAGGAAACGCCCAGCTCTCCAATCAGAGCTTCTGTTTTGCAGATTGTGGTTACGGGTATGTGGAAAATGGATTTAACATGTTTCTACTAAATGTTCGAACACATTTACTGGCTGTCTTTCTGATGTAGTCTGAATTGGTTTTTTCCTTTGGTGAATGCGTCTGGCTGCCCTGACAGTGGTGAGCTGGATCACAGCATGAAGTCTCTAGACTGGACTACAGTAGTATGAACACTGGATGATAAACATTTTTCTCTCTTTATAAATTTCTCCTGCTGCTGTTTTATTTATGTCTTTTCATTGTATTTCAGCTTGATTGTCTAATCTAATGTATTAACCATGTGTTTGTTTTATTTTAATAAAAACTCTTTAGAGTTATTAATAAGTTTTTGTTTTATTTTGGCTTTTGTTGCAATGAGACACACTTAGTGAGTAGTTGGAGGTGCTCTTTAGCGTAGATTGCCTCTCCAAGTGGCCAAAGTTAGTTGCAATGATTTGTAAGTTTAGTGGCAATACCGTGGTAACAGAAATATTATTATAATAAACTAATTTATGTAATTCTATGGACTTTATGTTGGTTAACAGTTCTTCTATTTGTTACATAAACTACTGAAATTAATCTCCGACACCTCTGACTTTCCAGTAACCAGGCTCTGTTCCTTTACAACCAATTTGTAATACAATTAAGGTTTATTACACTAATATTTCCTTGGGTACAATGCCCCTCGGCTGGTGTTTGTTTGTGACTACCCCCTTCCACATTCACATAAATAGAAATTATTCTAGTAAAACAAATATAGATAGATAGATAGATAGATAGATAGATAGATAGATAGATAGATAGATAGATAGATAGATAGATAGATAGATAGATAGATAGATAGATAGATAATCTTTATTTGTACAGTATTTCATTAAATGTACCTGTGTATTCTACCCCTACCTATAATCCAACTAATAGCACCGTGTTGCTTAACCCCTTCTTTAAGATACATGCCCACCTTTGTCCACCTCCATCACAGCCTGACATCAGTGGGTTTTTCTCAGGGTGGAAAGCTCATTCAGATCCACTGAAGACATTACATAACGTTTTTAATGACCTCACTGTAAATAATCAGTGGAGTTAATAATCTTAATAAACACCTTAACTTTTTCCATTAAATCTTTTTTTTCCCCAGATAAATAGGATGAGATTGAAGGTATCAGTGGTTTGTATTAAAAATCTAATCTGCAATGTGTCATTCAACCACACATCTGAGACAATAGCTTGTACTTGGAGGCCACTTCTGTGCCACGGCTCATTTTCTGTTCTTTGACAGAGATGATATGGCTGGTTTTAACCTGGCTACTGCCGTCATTCAGTCATCTTTTACCATGTGTCCGTCTCCAAGTCCCCCAAAACTGAGCAATAAAGATGAACATTTTTACCTGGGGAGCTAGCCAGAGCAATGAAGTGAACACTACTGACAGGAAACAGCAAAGTTTACTGACTGGAAATAACGGTCAGAAAAAAGGTCACATGAGACAGTGCTGCAGCGAGAAGACAACGTATTCATACTCAAGTTGTGTGGGTGTTTTATTTTTGTTTGTTTCTTTTGTTTTTTAATTTGCTGGTTTGTTTTTTGCAGGTGATATAGTGAAGGAAAACCATAAAGTTGCATAAACTATACTTTATTGATATACTTCAAATGTTAGATCATTGGTAATGTTCAGTGTAAATACAATATAAACTGCATATCTAGTTTTAATATGTTACATTTTATCAGACAAGCTTCATAACAAAGAAAGCATGAGGCAGTTTATTCCACCAAAGAGAAAATCAGATGGTTTTATGGGCTCTGTGCGTACAAAGATCCAAAACAAAACAAAGGCTATTTCAACTTCAAGTCTTCAAAGATCTCAGTCAGAGTGATTTCCGCCTGCTGTGAGAATTGTTCTTGCCCAGACAGAGTGCCACGCTGCTGGGGGAGGCTTGTGATGACATGGTGTAGAAGCTGCAAGGGGCCTGGTCCACTCTGTAGGAGATGGTACTGTAAAAGACAGGGTTGCTATGGCCGCTTGTCTGGTCACAGTGGGACTGAGAGGCGCTGTTGTAAACGTCCATGCAACAGCACATGCAAAGGAACAAAGCCTGGAGTCTGCTGGGTTCAGGCAGGTTTGCATTCTTGGGTATAATAGGTCTGTGCTCCTCTGCAGGAGAAGAGAGGAGGCTGACAAAGCTGTTGCAACCCTCCATGGGAAAGGTAAGCCTGCAAAGTTCATCTTCATCATCCTTACATAGGTCCTCAGCAGTTCCTTCTCCAGTGTCCACGATCTCCCTGTAGTCCTGCTCTTCTTCCCCTGCTGTGGAGCTCCCATCAAGCTCACCTGAGCTTACAGTGAGAAACCTCAACACCACCAGGTTAAGAAATGCTCCGATGACCGTCAGCCCAACTAGAATGTACATGAAGCTAAATGCCACGTAGGTAGGTTGCTTCTAGAGGGCATCTTTTGTCTGCAAGGCTACAAAATCTCCAAACCCAATGGTAATAAGTGTGACAAAGCAGTAGTAAGAGGCATTAAAAAAGCTCCAGCCCTCAAAATAGGAAAAGGCTGCAGCTCCTACAAACAAAGTGCTTACCCAAGACAGTAAACCCACCAGGACCATGTTTCCCATTGACACCTCTGTCTTCTATAAGCCCAGGCCCTGCTTGACTCTGCTCAGGAGGTATCTCACAAAAGTGTTGATCCTCTCGCCCAGGCTCTGGAACATGACCAGCGTCAGAGGGATGCCCAAGAGCGCATAAAACATACAGAAGGCCTTTCCAGCATTGGTGCACGGAACAGAATGGCCATAACCTGCAAAGTCAAAGAATAATACAGGTCAAAGGTTGAGTACTACTGTTTCATAGTCATCAAGCTCCATAGACATCAAACTAGTATATTGCTGCTTTAAACACTGCAAGGCAGGGATACTCACACATAACTCAGTGCAGGTTAAAGTCAAGTCTTTAAACTAATGTGAGCAAACATGGTTAAACCACAGATAAGTCTCACTAAAACTGCTTGCTGATGCTGTGCCAGGAAACATTTGGCTATCTCTCTATAACTGCAGCTTAACTGGTTTGGTCCAATCATGCTGTCCTCGTTAACCTCATTTCCAGAAGCAGCTGCTAGCGGTGTACACGTGTAAAAGCTCTGTTAATACCAGTATCCGCCACCTCCACAGCACTTAATAGCAAACTGAGAAACTTGGGAGGTGCAACTAAAGAGAAGGTTGGTGACAGAGCAGGCTGAACACACAGTGATAAGTGAACACTGTTTATTTGGGAATGCTTAACACTAGAGGCGGGCGGATTGATCTAAATATCGATACCAATGCTGGTATTGGTATCAGATCAGTACTAGCACCTCAGTATTGATACTTTGTTTCTATCCTATATGTTCAGTATGTAGTCCATGGAATTGTGTTAAATGAAAAATTACAAGTCAAACACGGGCTATGAAAAATATCGGAACTTTTTTTATGTTGACTGTCACATAATTTTATTTATAGCCTCTAGCACATTGAAACAACAGAAGCTGACTGAAAGTCCTTTAGTGATAAGCACATTTACATTCCAGGTCTCCAAAAAAAAACCCCACAAAAAGCTGGAAAATGTGTTCAGACTTTGCAAACTGATGATTAATCTCATTCATCTCACTGCCCTCTCCGACATAAGCCATCTTTATCGTTAAAAGTATCTGTATCAGTATTGGTATCACCAATACTGGCCCTGTATTTACATGGTATTGGCTTGATACCAATATTTTTCAATCCTGCACACCACAACTTAACATAAAAAGTGTTTACTGGACATTAACAGCAGGTTTTCTCACTTTAAGCCTGATCAGCTTTTTAACCTGTTTATATTTCTGCAATTAGTTCAACTTTTTGGGAAATGGTAAGGACATAGGTGATTAACAAAAGGCAACTGTTTCTACATAATATATGAAGCTACCAAGCTGTAAGAAAACATAGTGACACTTTAGCTTCTTAACATTACAGGGCGTGCACTCTTACAAAGGTGGTTTCACTCAGTCCTTTGTTCCGCAGTCTGAGGTTGAACAGGAAGGCTGGAGCTTATATCAGACCAATAAGACAGCACGTGAGAAATTGTAACTGAAAAGTGTTATTGTTTCATTGCTTTAGGTCTGTTCAGGCCAACCTTTGACTGCTCACCTATCCAGTGTGTACTCACCTCTTGCCTACTGCCATCTGGGATAGGCTCCAAGGTGGCTATAAGAGATTAAGGCTTCTGATCTGTACTTTTTTGTCACATAGAAGTAGTTTAAGTATTTTAAGAAAGGGTTGGGGGTTTTTTACCATTAAAAAATAAAAAATAAAAACTTTCAAAAACTTTGCACACTTCTTTACTACATATGCAGCTGCCTACATAATCACTTTACTGATATTTTGCTGAAAAGGCCAAACTACATCTATCTTATTCCAAGAATTTGGACCTAGAACAACAACAGCAGGTGTTTCTGGACAGCTTTGCTTTCTGTAAATAGGCTAATTTAAAACAAAACAAAACTTTAGCTGCGTCCCAGCATTACAAGGAGTAATAATTCACAATCAAAAAATCATTTAGGTAGGCCTAGTTTATGTGTCTATTTTCAATGAGTTGCTGTTCAGGGTCCAAAAAAAGAAAAAACGTCAAAAGAATTACTGCAAAAATCACACAATACCGTGAAGTCAGGCCACAACATTATATACTTGCCAATTGTAGTGATAACGGTGATGGCAAAGTAAAAAGAGCCGACGAACTTCCACTGCCTCCCAGCGTGATGCGGCTCTGTCTGATGGACCACTCACTAGATCTCATTGAAATCGTCCTTGTACTTTTCTTCAGCTCGCTCAGCTTCTGCTCCAGCGCCTTTTTTTCTTGAACTCTCGCTTTCTGACTCTAGTGCGTCAAAAACTGCGGCTCCTACAAGCAGGTAGAAAATAATTGAGAGGATGAGAGAGAGGGTCCTGATGTTCTGCGTCCTCATCCTCAAATCCAGAGTGCCCGGAGGAGGTGGGGAGGGTGCTGCTGCTCCTGCTGCTGCTGCTCAGAGGCACAGATGCACAGGATCAGAGCCATCCTGCACATGGGTTTCACTGGTCTTCACGGTGTAAAGAGGCCATGGGCCAGTTAGGAGTACAGCATAGGTCTAAATGGCTTGAAAGTGTAGCCTATAGTATTAGCGTGTGGTCAGGTGAAGCATGCTCACATAACCTCGTTTACTGAACTTTAAGAGGACTATGAGGACTTTTAACAAGTGCTAATGTGCTCAGTTCGGTTTCTTGAAACAGTTACAGTTATATTCGCTTTGATGTTGCAAGATTTCGGCATAGGGTGTTTAGTTTGTTTCACGTTTTGTGCTAGAGTATACATTTCATTTCTTACTTTAAATTCAGTTATAAGACAGACTGGAAGTTAGAAACTCACGCATGATACAATATGTCTAAATTAGAGCAGGACTATATTAAACCTTTTCTATGGGAAAAGTACAATAAAAATCATTAAATGTTCTACTAATGTAATACATGTGCATCACTGTATATAAAATATGACTGTAGTCGCTAACACCTTTTCTCTAGCGAATTTGAGCATATTGGCTATCTTTCATCTTTTTTTCCTTAAACCGGTGGTCATCAGGAGGGATGGTTCTGAATATTCCTGCAGAAGCTCCATGTCAGTGATGTCTTAAAGCACATCCTGCTTTAACCTCCATTTTACTTAAACTGCATTTGACTGATTTATGAAAATGGTTATCACACTGTATCAAAGAAGACCTAAAATTAAACAATAGACACCTTGAGGTCCTTTATATTTTAAGGTAAAGACCCTACAATAATACAGAGTAAACCCCAACAATCACATGACTCCCTATGAGCAAGCACTTGGCAACAGTTGGAAGGAAAAAGTCCATTTTGACAGGAAGGAAACATCTGGTAGACCCAAGCTCAGGGAGTGGAAGTCATCTGAGCCACGATCAGGGGGTGATCGTGGCTCAGGGGGTTGGGAATCGCATCTGTAACCGGAAGGTCGCCGGTTCGATCCCTGGGCTCTCTGTCCTGGTCGTTGTGTCCCTGGGCAAGACACTTTACCCTACTTGCCTACTGGTGATGGCCAGAGGGGCCGATGGCGCGATATGGCAGCCTCGCTTCTGTCAGTCTGCCCCAGGGCAGCTGTGGCTACAACTGTAGCTTGCCTCCACCAGTGTATGAATGTGAGAGTGAATGAATAGTGGTATTGTAAAGCGCTTTGGGTGCCTTGAAAAGTGCTATACATATACAAAAGTTTATACATGGGGGAACCAATTACGTAGCTCCACCTGTACGTTCAAGTAGTATTTGCTACAAACAAATACGGAAGCTTAATCAGCATCCACACTAATTAAATGTAAAGTTGTGTATTCTGTACCTCACATACGTGGCAGCCTTTTAAAGAAACACAGCATCACCAGCTACCCTTTCTGGACTCTCATCCCTGTATTATTTTGCCCTATGAAGTACTCCTGTCTGGAGTAATCACACTACCCACAGCTATAGTATTACTCTCAGCAGTGAGGCATTAGCTGGTGGCAGCGTTGACCTTTATCAAGCGTACAGCTGCTGAGCCAACTACCACCCTAGCTGTCGTCATTAACTACATTCTGCGCGCTTGCCGAGTGAGGCCGTCTGTAGAGGTGGTTTGTGTGTACGTATCAGTGCAACTGTGCAGGGCCCTCGTTTGAGGAGCCTTCACTGAGATTTCCTGTGGCATCTGTTGGATTTTCGCACGTGCTAATCGGGTTCACGGCAGCGCGATCAGAAAACAGGCCAACTGCCTTAGCTCCATGCTGCAACTTATTTCACTTTCACAAAGTTCCCATCTATTTTAGGAGGGCAATCCAATTTGTGGAAACTATTCTTGCACTGAAGCGAGCCATAAAGAGCCTAAGATCTGTCATTAAAATCCACAGTTACTGCCTCCATTCCCCGCAGAACATATGACTATCACTATGCTGTGTTTTCATCTTCTACAGCCAATACAGGACCTTAGCTGCTCTGGTAAGCACGAATGAATCGACTGCCATGCAGAGATTAGCGATGTAGCATTCTGACAAGTCTTTATTTCCTCTAATGGCAGAAAGAACAGTCCTGTTGAAATGAGTATGAGAGATAACAGCCTCATCATGGAGCACTAAGTGAATGCACACAGTGCTTAAACAAGTACAGATCAATTCCTTTTGCAAACTTCACGTCATAGGAAACAAATATTACCAAAGCAGTGTTATATAGTCATAAATATATAGCTCATTGTAGCGTGCCATAAACCCAAAAAGCAACTGAGTTTATAATAAGGGCGTCTGTGCTGGTTTGAAAACTCCATTCATGAAATAATGGCACTGCATTATCTGATGTACTCATCCCATATCTCTCTGTTCAGCAGGACAATTCATACAACCTGTTATCTCTCATGGGAAGACATTAAGAGCAGGATGTCCACCGACTCGGGTCCAGACACTCATCTGTCCAAGTGCCATTCTCGTAGAAAATGAGCCATGGAAATATACTGCAAACATGATGCTATCTTTGCATTGATAACAGCCACAGTGGGAATACGGGCAGTGGATACAATGATCATATAGTATAAAGATCCGGAGCATTTTTATCATAAATATAAAAATTCTAACTCTTTTTTTTAAAAAATAAGTAGAGGCTTCACACATATTTGCAGACAAACATGTCTTTAGTGACAAGGCTACAGTGTCACAGAGGGAAACAGGCTTGAACTTTGCAGCTAATCTCAACAGGCTTTTGAGCCTTTTAGCCAAAAGGGCATGGACATGGTCTGTAAGTCATGTACGTCAGAAAGGGCTCCTAATCAAGACACCTGCAGTGAAGATGACTCTGACTAGAGAAAGTACTCTTCTAATTTAACTTGAATTTATTCTAATTTATCAAATGCAGAAAAAAAATCTCATTTTTAGACACCTGCAAATTGTAATATTTATTATTAATCATATTGAAATGATGAATTTAATGTGACTCAAGCACAAAGGCAAGTTGGAAAACTTCCTTGATTTCATATATAAAAAGGCAGGTTTTACTCGAGCTTTGGCTGCCCTGGGAGGGAATAATATTTACTGAGTGTACCTCACTATTGGGGTGAAGGTGTGACTAAATTATGGGTTATCTGTGCAAAGGGGATTCCTGACTGTTTATGCAATTACAGGTAAACTTTGTAGCTTTTTAAGCGCCATAAATTTTTATTTATTTTTAAATGCAAAAATAGGGTTTTAAACCAAGTCTTGGAAATCTAAGGTGTTGAGCCCCTTCACTGGTGCAATGTTTAGGTTTAATTTAAGGGATGTGTCCCATACACTTAAACCGTGATCATTAATAAGATGAATAAATATAGAAATATATAAAAATTGGTTTATTAATTAGATATACAGCCAAGTCACATTACAATATCATAACAGTGAAATAACACAAGCCCAAGTGAAGGTATTTGGATTTCTGACATAGTTTACTTTTAAAAGAAAATTAACTTTTACACGTCAACCAAGTTTTCCCAAACTAAAGTCTAGTCTACTTTTGATTTGCAGCAGCGTGTGAATAGTCGGTAACATGATGCCGGCGGTCGGTAACATGTTGTTTGTCGCCGCAAAATTTAGTTTCGGTTTTCCGTGAAGTGCGTAAGGGAAAGCGAAACTGACTGACCGATTAGCTTCACACATGAGGGTTATGTCGGTGCTGTGTCGCTGCTGTAAAGTAATAATGTATTGGTTTGGATACAATGGGTTTCGCTCGCTTTGGGACTGGATAGTGCGCAACAAGAATCCTTTACTGTTCTTCCTTTTTCCACTAATTCCACTGTTTAGATTTTTAACTTATTCAAAGAAAGGCGGAAATGAGCCTGAAACAAGCGACGACAACGCACGTCTACTCAGGAATTCACTTGACGATGAAGAGGGTATTAGTGCCGGACAGAAGAGGTCCTCAGACGACGAAGATGGGGTGCCCGTGAGCAAGCGAGCAAAGTCTGACCAAGAGGACTTTCAAAATGATCGAGTTGAGACCGCTGATGAAAATGTGAGTAAAGAAATGAACATTTACAGTAACGGGCGATCATGCAGGTTTCTCACCAAACGTTTTAAGTTCGTATTCTGTGAATGTAAAAACAAGAATTGATCAACTGTATAACAGGCAACTTGGAGATACAAACATGGCATAATACCGTGATTTGCTCTTTACTTTATTCGTTTTAGGTTTCTATGGTACACCCAAATGAGTCTGAAATACGCACAGAAAATGCAGTTGACGAAGGGAAGAAGCTGACAGGGTCGGAAGAGGAAGAAGAGGAAGAGTTTGACAGCACAGAGTATCGAGTTCACACTACAGATGAATTCTACTGCGACTATGATTCAACCTGGGAGACCGACCCGAATGAGGAGAGCCCACCCAGCAGGATCAGACAGACAACAAACTCCAACTATGTAAGTAAGCCAGTGCCTGTCACAAGTGCTTTGATTTTCCATGTCTGCTCACAAATCATTTACTGCAGGCATAAAAGGAGCCACCTGTCACAGGCCCACAGGCCCAAGGTGTTAGATGGCTCCTCCAGAGAACTTTATTGAGGTGATAGCTCTGTTCACATTTCTTGATTTTTCCTGCAAGAAAAAAATCACAAAGATGGCTCAAAAAAACAACAAAGACAGAAACCAATTTATTGTAATTAAAGATGGAGGATCTCCAAGGATGATCTTTGGGTTACTGAATGTCTCCTTTAGCTGTGCAGTGTTACCCCTGAACTCCATTTGTCTTCTGTGTTCCAGTACAAGTTCAGCAGATTTGAACGTGCTGCGAGAGACATGCAGAACTACAGACATGACTACCCTGTAAGTCTCACACACACACACTGTAAACACACACTCTCATGTTTAAGCACAAGCCAAGCACATGTTGTTCTTTTATGTGTCCCTGCAGAGCCAAATCAAGACACAGCACAGGAAGAAGAACACAAATGTATGTAAACGTTTGTTTTTAGATTTATTTCAAAGAAGAACAAAATAAATGGTTTGAATCAAATTCTTTTCTCTTGTGTAGGACAACAAGTCTAATCTGAATTTCTACCTTGGAAAGAAACGATCGGTGCCAGACGGTAGGCCTTTTTAGTAGAACAAAGTATAGAGTCAAGTATGTCCATAAAGTGGAAGTGAAATAAATGTTTTTCTGTAATTTATATGTTCAAGAATGAGAGCTTATAAAATTCATTCTTTTATTCAACTAATCCTCTCAATATCTCCATGTCATCAGAACCTTCAGTGGCCTTAAACGGTACTGATATTACACAAGAATGCTATAATCATGAGATGTCAAAAAAAAGATATTTTTTGATACTGACATATCAGTTTGAGCCACCTCAGTGATCACTGGATAAATCGTAATCTGTGCAGCTTCTTTTACAAACAGATTTATTTGCTGTGACTTGTATTTGTTACCAGGTGTCAGCATAACTGAGTTCCATGAACAATGGTATAGGGACTATAAAAGCCTTGAGAATGTGCACACATATATTCAGTGGTAAGTTACTCTATAGTCACAAATATGATGTAAAAAGTTCAGTTCCAGTTTGTAACGACATTTTCTCTCAAAGGTTGTTCCCACTGCAAGAACCAGGAGTGAACTATGAGGCCAGTACACTGACAAAGGAAGAAATTACGGTAAACCTGTGAAAGTTACCAAGTTATGATTTAAAATTAAAACATGTCTTATACACTGATAGAGGTTCAATGTTTCCTTCAGGATTTTTGTAATCACAGCCTTGCAAAGCAAAACCTGCTGAAGTCGTACAAGCTCATGTTGGACTTTTATGGTATCGTGTTGTGTGATGAAAAAACTGGAGAAGTCAAGAAAGCAAAGCACTGGGAAGAAAGATTTGACAACCTTAACAGGTAAAACTACCTCAGAATTTAAAAAAATCTGTGTGCAGTAAAAGTGACAAAAAGCTATAAATGATCTAATTTTGGGACTGATCACTGTCTGACAGTCACACACACAACAGCCTGCGCATCACTCGCATCCTGAAGTGTCTGGGAAACCTGGGTTACCGTCACTACCAAGCCCCTCTGGTCCACTTCTTCCTGGAGGAGACTCTGGTCAACGGACAACTTCCAAACATCAGGGACAGCGTCCTCAGCTACTTTATGTTTGCTGTACTTGATAAGAAAAAGCGCAGAGGTCTCATCAAGTATGCATATTCGAACTATGAGCCTAAAGATGAGTTTGTGTGGTGCCCAAAGAAAATCCAAAAATTGTGGTCAAAGCAGCCCAAGGCAGCAAAGGAAGAGGCCGCTGACTCTCTGGAGTCGCAGGAGGACACTGTGATTTCTGACAGTGAAGCACAAGAAGAGGAAAACCTGTCTGCAGATGAGTCGTGTAACAATGCAGAGTATGAGTCTCATGAGGGTGAAGAAACTTTCAGCCATAATGAAGATTGATTGATGGCAATGAAAAGCTTATGAATAATACTGATAAATTGCACTGAAGTATGGAGTGATTTAGTTCAACACTGTAGATCTTAGATTACTAGCAGGTTATTGTGCTTTACACACTGAGTCAAAGGGCTTGATTCTTTATAGAAATGTTTGTTTACTTCAATATTTACAACTTAAAGTTTGGATTTTTATTCGCAATTAATTCTTTTTCTGAACAAAAAAAATGAAGCGTTCTGAAATGGATGCATGTTTTACACAAAATTCAAGGGTTAATGTTATTGTGTGACTATGTGGGATCAATTAATTACTATAATTGCTCAGTGATGAATGTATCTTAAATGTTTTTGAGTTCTTGTGTCTAGAATTAAAACATTCTCATTCAGAAAGTTCACATCTTGTTGTTTTATATCTGTCTTAATTTCCTTTCAGAGTTGCATATTCAAATAGCAGGTTAGTACAGGTTGTGGCCAAAATAAAATTAGAGGGTGGCAAGATAAAGAATGTTACAGTCAGTTACAGAGTTAAATCATGTATTACTACAGTTGGTCACTTAACAAAAGGACATAAAAATCTCTGACAGACTCCCAAATATTGCTGCCCATCAAAGGTTAACAGCCTCAACTGTTCACTTTCTAATTCTGTCACCTGACTCCTTACACCAGCAATCATCACAGCTAAACAACAATGTGAAGGCAAAGAAATTACACCCAACTTTAAAGTTGAATACTTGTTCCATTAATATTTAAAAGAAAAAGGTTTTTAAAACTGAGGCAAATTTCATCAAATGGGTTCAAACAGTTGAGCTGAAACAAAAATAGCCTGTGTTCCCACCAGACTGTGAGCACCATCTTTTGCAGGCTCCACAGAGACAAAGGGAGAGCATTTAGATTTCTTTCTTTTTTAAAAAAGAAAAATCACCTAAATCGACAGCATGGATGGGAACAGCAGGAATGTAACTGAGAATATTGCTGAAGTAAAGCTTTAATGTACTTTTACCTTATTTAGGTATTTCTATGCCACTTTCTGCTTTTACTCCACTGTGTTTATAATGCAAAGATTAGACTTTGTACTCCATGCTGAAAGGCAGAGGAGAGCGAGCGTTCTCAATTGCAGCTCCGATGCTTTGGAATAACCTTCCCCTCCATATTAGACAAGCGTTATCAGTGCAGGTCTTTAAGTCCAGATTGAAGACCTATTTTTATTCCCTGGCTTGTAACTCTGCAGGAAACTGACACCTTTCTTATTAATTTTATTGTATTTTTAATAATTTTATTGTATTTTTAATTTTGGTAGTTGTTTTGATCTGTGTTGTTCAGCACTTTGGTCTGCCTGGTGTGTTTTTAAAGTGCTATACAAATAAACGATGATGATGATGATGATGTAAATGATTTTAAAGCTCTGATTTCTTGCTTTTATTATTTTGCAGATAAATTGCATTCCTATATATCAAGTTACCCAGCCATATACACTGGTGTGGGAAAAGTGTTTGGGTTTTGTTTTTGGTTTTTTGCTATTTTGTCAGACTTAAATGTTTCAGATCATCAAACAAATTTAAATATTAGACAAAGATAACACAAGATAACACATATAGTTACTTAGATTACATATTCTGATATCCTGTATTCAGTGTTGGGAAGGTTACTTTTAAAATGTATTCCACTACAGATTACAGAATACATCAGAATCAGAATCAGAAAGGGTTTTATTGCCAAATGTTGAGCGGGTTTACAACATTAGGAAATTGCTGCGGTGCTTCAGTGCAAACATACTGTTATAAATACTGTTATAAATTAAGCTTAAATAGACATGAAAATAAAAATGAGAATAAGAATTAAAAGTGCTAAGTAGATAGATAGATATATACATGATATATACATGAGTGCAGGTGGTGATCAGTGCCAAACATGGAATGATGCAGTGAACACAGCGTAGGGTCACGTGTTAGTGGTGGGAACAGTCATACGGTTATTGTTCATGTGTCCAACAGCAGAGGGGAAGAAACTGTTCTTATGGCGAGAGATTCTGGTGCGAATGGACCGGAGCCTCCTGCCTGAGGGGAGCAGGTCAAACAGACTGTGTCCAGGGTGAGAAGGGTCAGCTGAGATCCAAGCTGCACGCCCCAGTGTCCTGGAGGTGTACAGGTCCTGCAGAGATGGGAGTCTGCAGCCAATCACCTTCTCAGCAGAGCGCACAACACGCTGCAGTCTCTGTTTGTCCCTGATAGTGGCTCCAGCGTACCACACGGTGATGGAGGAGGTGAGGATGGACTCGATGATTGCAGTGTAGAATTGCATCATCGTCTGTGTTGGCAGGTTGAATTTCTTCAGCTGCCTCAGGAAGTACATCCTCTGCTGGGCTTTCTTAATGACGGGGGTGATGGTGGGCTCCCACTTCAGGTCCTGGGTGATGGTGGTATCCAGGAAGCGGAATGAGTCCACAGAGGTGATGGGGGTGTCAGTCAGGATGATGGGGGGGAGTGGAGCTGTGTGCTTCCTGAAGTGCACAATAATCTCCACTGTCTTCTGGGCATTCAGCACCAGGTTGTTGTGGCTGCACCAGGACACCAGACGTTCAACCTCCCTCCTGTAGGCAGACTCATCCCCGTCCGAGATGAGTCCAATAACGGTGGTGTCATCTGCAAACTTGATTAGCTTGACAGACTGGTGGGTGGAGGTGCAGCAGTTAGTATACAGGGAGAAGAGCAGGGGAGAAAGAACACAGCCCTGAGGGGAGCCGGTGCTGATGGTCCAGGAGTCCGAGACATTCTTTCCCAGCCTCACATGCTGTTTCCTGTCCGTCAGGAAGTCAGTGATCCACCGGCAGATGGGATCAGGCACATTCATCTGGGAAAGCATGCCCCAAAATGTATTTTGTAACATATTCCATTACATTACTCAGTGAGAGTAACGTATTCTGAATACTTTGGATTACTTAATATATTATCATGCTTTTTTACAACTACGTGAATGTACTATTGCTGTGTGATTTATTACTGCAGGTTACTCGCCATACCAATACCAACTAGATTTTTAAATCTTAATATAAAGTGAGTAACAGTAGGGTGGACATTAGGTAAGGCTGCACTTTTTGCAGCGATCTCGTATAGAAAACGATTCCGCGCGTATATAAAACAGGTCTGTGGCTCCGAACTGTAAAGGCGTAAAACCATAAAGGGACCTCTGGCTAATATGTCGGGTTCCATGTCGGGCTCGTAGCCGAAAACTAGCTTTACTTTGTTCTCTGGGTCAACTTTGTACGGTGGCCCCTAGAGACAAAGCACGTACAAACTCCAAAACACATGCAAACTCCAAAACACATGCAAACTCCAAAACACGTACAAACTCCAAAACACTTGCAAATTCCAAAACACATGCAAACTCCAAAACACATGCAAACTCCAAAACACGTACAAACTCCAAAACACTTGCAAATTCCAAAACACATGCAAACTCCAAAACACGTACAAACTCCAAAACACTTGCAAATTCCAAAACACATGCAAACTCCAAAACACTTGCAAACTAAAAAACACTTGCAAAATCCAAAACACGTACAAACTCCAAAACACTTGCAAATTCCAAAACACATGCAAACTCCAAAACACATGCAAATTCCAAAACACGTACAAACTCCAAAACACTTGCAAACTCCAAAACACATGCAAACTCCAAAACACGTACAAACTCCAAAACACTTGCAAAATCCAAAACACTTGCAAACTAAAAAACATTTGCAAAATCCAAAACACTTGCAAACTAAAAAACACATGCAAACTCAAAAACACATGCAAACTCCAAAACACGTACAAACTCCAAAACACTTGCAAACTCAAAAACACTTGCAAACTAAAAAACACATGCAAACTCCAAAACACGTACAAACTAAAAAACACTTGCAAAATCCAAAACACGTACAAACTCCAAAACACTTGCAAAATCCAAAACACTTGCAAACTAAAAAACATTTGCAAAATCCAAAACACTTGCAAACTAAAAAACACATGCAAACTCAAAAACACATGCAAACTCCAAAACACGTACAAACTCCAAAACACTTGCAAACTCAAAAACACATGCAAACTCAAAAACACATGCAAATTCCAAAACACAACGGAAGTGCTCCAGGACGCTAGGGGCAGTGTTGAGCTTTTGTTACCTAGTAACTACACAAGCCAGGACGTCCCAATGACCGGATTTGGGGTCTGCAGCCTTAAAGGCCGCATTTTAAGACCGATTACGTCACAGCAACAAGAGAAGGCTTTCCCAATTCAAAGGCTGCTCGAAATGCGGCCCTCAAATGCGTCCTTAATTTCCCTGAATTTTAAGGATGGGTCGGTGTAGCCTTCATGGCCCAACATATCCCAGACTTCATAGTGCGGTGGTGGTGTGGATAATTTTGCCGAAAAAAAACGGTGGAAGCGGAGCGGACGAAGAGTAAACTTTCAGAAGTAAGTACTGAATATTATGTCACTTATTTATGCGCAAATATTTTTTTAATGAAGAACATTAAACCATTATTGTTGGCCACATGTCGGGAAAGTTATGTGACATTAGTGATGTCTGTACTTTAAGAATTAACTTGGTTTTAAAGCCTTTACTTTAAAATATATATATATAGTCGACCTTAATCTTACAGAGATTGTGATGATTTTGTGGATAATTTAAGTCAGTCATATATCCACAAACACAACAAGCTGAAAGTCAGTGATGCTGCTCGGTTTGCAGTCCTGAATATCACGGCACAAGCAGGATCCACTGCACTGTTTAACGTGTGTTTGAACGAGCTGACGGTTCACTCGTTAAGCTGAAAGAAAGATGCTTTAATCACAGCAGTCACACATGTGTCTGCTGTACCATCTGGGAACTCTTCTTGTTTCGTAATAACACAAACACTAAATCCTCCTTCTTTTGTGCTGTTTTGTAGCAGTGTATACACCTGAGACTGTCACCTGTCTGTCTGTCCTGCACTCTCTCTCTGTTTCTTTCTCTCTGATTGTGTAATAAAAGTATGAACATGTGTTTATAAGTTACACTTGTGTTTGAATCCTGCAGCTTATCACACATTTGATTTCCATGTGTGACAACTGCAAGTGTCCAGAGTGAGGACAGACTGAGGGACCCACCGCTGCACATCATCTGTGAGGCTTTGCACCCCTGATGATCCACCAGGACAATCTCAGCAGTATGTGAGGAAGAGGAGGAGGAAGAGCCAGCAGCAGCTGACAGATGGAGAGAATAGACAGACTGTTCCCTGTCCCTGAAGGACTGCTAGAAAAGTTTAAAATAACTAATTGTCTGTCCTGAATCAGTCTTATTAGGTAATGTTCAAATAATTTGATCATTCCAGTGTTTTCAGTGTGGGAGAAAGTACTCAGGGCTGTCAAGTTACACACTATGAAAGGCAGCAACAAGTTTAATATTCAGAAACATAAAGTATGTATCAGCAGCAGAATGGATCTAAAAATAACTGTTTGTTCCAGTTCTATGAAGCTTTGAGTATTTTGGATTAGTAGCACTGCTGTGTTTGTTGCATCATATTGCTGTAATTGTTTATATGCTTTATATATTCTGAGGTAAGTTGATCTATAGTGTTACATCATATTCTATAAGGATGTTATGTGTTTGTATACTTTCTGCCCAGTTTGACCCATTTAGCAGAAGTCAGCCTGTTTAAGGCTCTGATATCTATTCTGTATGACTTAAAGCAGTTATGACATGGTCTGACTTTCTCACCCAATAAAGGAATATTTCATATATCAGTCTACTCTTCATTTTATCAGAAACGGTTATCACAGCTTGTACATTTTCTTTTTATAAATATATGTAAGCAATGAGCCAAATTTAGTAATGCCAACATACTGAAGAAACAACATTTGTCTCTTATATATGATACACCTATATATGCACTGTCAAAGATACTTGTCTTTGAGTGAAGATTTAAGGTGATAGGACATATAAATAACTGCAACTTGAATCTGTACTGAAGCTCAGTATTTGACGCAGAGTTCATGTTCACTGCTGTAATAGCTAATAATGATTAATATAATAACTATAATATTGGCCATATTATATTTACATTACCAAAGTGATATGACTTTAGTCTCATGAACAACATCAGCTAATTGTTATTTACTAACTAATCTTGAAATAACTGTTCAGTACAGAAATGAAGCCCAAAAATCATGTTTTACTGTCCTGTGGTCTCAGCCTCAGATACTTATCAAATCACAAAGCTCTTGTAGAAACAAACAAACAAATGAACAAAATATGTTCTCCCTCATTTCTGTCAAACCAAGTTGTATGACACGTTTCCAGCTGTTAGTATCATGGTTGCTAGGCAACCTGGGAAGCGCGACGGAGACTAGACCGTCCCATACAGACAAACTTGCCGTTTATTTTGCAAATCGAGCTCAACACTGCCCCTAGCGTCCTGGAGCACTTCCGTTGTGTTTTGGAATTTGCATGTGTTTTGGAGTTTGTACGTGTTTTGGAGTTTGCAAGTGTTTTGGATTTTGCAAGTGTTTTGGAGTTTGCATGTGTTTTGGATTTTGCAAGTGTTTTGGAGTTTGTACGTGTTTTGGAGTTTGCATGTGTTTTTTAGTTTGCAAGTGTTTTGGAGTTTGCATGTGTTTTGGAATTTGCAAGTGTTTTGGAGTTTGTACGTGTTTTGGAATTTGCATGTGTTTTGGAGTTTGTACGTGTTTTGGAATTTGCATGTGTTTTGGAGTTTGCAAGTGTTTTGGAGTTTGTACGTGTTTTTTAGTTTGCAAGTGTTTTGGAGTTTGCAAGTGTTTTGGAGTTTGTACGTGCTTTGTCTCTAGGGGCCACCGTAAACTTTGCTAGCGAGAGACAGAGAAAGACGTTGAAAGGCTTCTCCAATGGAACTTATTGTTTCGGAGAAAAACACGAACACAGTGTACAGTCGAGTCTTAATAGCTTACTTACAACTGGGCTACACTGCCCGTGAGGCTACATTCCTTAGGGCAAAGCCTGTAACACTTTGACTATTGCTTTCATATTAAATAATTTTTTGAAGAATCATTTTTTAAAAATATTTCTTCACGTCATTATGCAGCTGCAAGTAGAGGTGACATGGGCCGCTAGATTGAGACACGGGCATTAGAGGCTCTTAATGCGTGCTTTGTTTGGGTTTCCAGCGGCGTGCAGTGGCGGTCCTGCAGTCCTGAACACTCCCTCTGGCGCCCCCCCCCCACACACACACACACACACACAAACACACACACAGAGACACCTCGCAAACGGAGGGCGCCCTTACTCCCAGCAAATGGGCGATAGAAAACCGATCGGTGCCTATGCCATTCCCAATATGCGCTGGCTGACGTCGGGGCAGCATGAGTACGAGCAATTTTTTTTATTTTTTTTTGCCGATGCCCGTGATGCCACCCCCAACCGCGATGCTGCCCCGGGCAACTGCCCGTGTCGCCCGTATCTACAACCTCTACTGCCGGCGTGGAATTACCAACAAGAGAGAGGGGACAGCCTAACATATGAAACAGGAAAAGACCCCCGTGTAATCCATTTATTTCAACAAACTGTATTCTGAATACCACCTTTTTAAACGGTAACTGTAACGGAATACAGTTACTCATATTTTGTATTTTAAATACGTAACGGCGGTACATGTATTCCGTTACTCCCCAACACTGCCAGTGGCCACCCTGCTCTGTTCACCCCTGTGTCACCTTATTTTACAAATCCTGGAAACGCCCCTGACCTGCATCAGTGGGCGGTGCTAAACACTAGTCTCCCTTTGATCTGCAGACAAATACATAATAGTTACGCTATAATATTAATCATGTATATCCTGCCTATATAAGCATAAGAAGAAGAAGAAGAAGAAGAAGAAAGAAAGTTAGCATGTTCTTTTCTGTGCTCCTTTTATATAATTATAAGGGAACATGATATCTGTATTCTGTCTGCAAAGTTGTCTTTGGACGGGAAAAGTGAAAGTGAAACAGACTATGAGATATAAACATAATGGCGTGGTTTAGAAACAAGAGCTCTGCTTCACCGTACTCAACTTTGGACAGGAAAGTAGACAGAAATGAGTCTAAAACAAGCACAGAAAACGAAGATTCATTCAGAAGTTTATCTGAAGACGCAGAGGGGGATGTCAGTGAGGGTCAACATGAGGCTGACGAAGGCCGGGAGTCCGGGAGGAAGCTGCCAGGGCCAGAAGAAGAAGAGTTTGATAGCAGAGAGCATGGAGCTGGCACCACGGTTGGATACAGTGGGATTCGCTCGCTTCGGGATTGGATAGTGCGCCGCACACAGATGGTGTTTGGACCTTTAACTTTTTCAAAGAAAGACAGAAATGAGTCTGAAACAAGCGATGACAACACACGTGCACTCAAGAATTCACCTGACGATGCAGAGAGGGTTATTAGTCCCGAACTAAAGAGGTCCTCAGATAATGGTGAGGAGCCCGAGACCAAGTGGACAAGGTCTAACCAAGATAACTTTCAAAATGATCGAGTTGAGACCGCTGATGAAAATGTGAGTAAAGAAATGAACATTTACAGTAACAGGTGATCATGCAGGTTTCTCACCAAACGTTTTAAGTTCGTATTCTGTGAATGTAAAAACAAGAATTGATCAACTGTATAACAGGCAACTTGGAGATACAAACATGGCATAATACCGTGATTTGCTCTTTACTTTATTCATTTTAGGTTTCTAAGGTACACCCAAATGAGTCTGAAATACGCACAGAAAATGCAGTTGACGAAGGGAAGAAGCTGACAGGGCCGGAAGAGGAAGAAGAGGAAGAGTTTGACAGCACAGAGTATCGAGTTCACACTACAGATGAATTCTACTGCGACTATGATTCAACCTGGGAGACCGACCCGAATGAGGAGAGCCCACCCAGCAGGATCAGACAGACAACAAACTCCAACTATGTAAGTAAGCCAGTGCCTGTCACAAGTGCTTTGATTTTCCACGTCTGCTCACAAATCATTTACTGCAGGCATAAAAGGAGCCACCTGTCACAGGCCCACAGGCCCAAGGTGTTAGATGGCTCCTCCAGAGAACTCTATTGAGGTGATAGCTCTGTTCACATTTGTGGGTGTAAGGTTTTTCCACAGAACATCACAGAGATGACAAAATGAGTCAAAAAGACATTTAGAGAGAGATTTTAAAATGTTCAGAAACAGATTAAAACCACAACAAAATACAAATCACTTTCGAACTGATAATCCTACCCCTGAATTAAAATCAAAACAAATCTGTCCAATAAAAGTGACAAACAGCTGTAAATCAGGGGGCTCCAACTTAAATGAGCTGTGTGCAACTGCTGGCACTGTCATCTCATTGGAGGGCCACTTTAGTGTTCAAGTAGTACAAAAAAACAAACAAACTCGTCCTCTTTTTCTGGCCAGACACGTGGCTGCACTTCTGCTGTAATTTTGTTTGTATTTAAAAAATAAAATAAAATAAAAACGCAGACCTAAGTGTACATATTAGTTTCTGACTGCTAGTGAATATTGTTTTCTTTACAACTAACTCTCTCACTGAACACAGCCAATCCCTCAACATGTTTGTGCTCGCTGCTCATATTAAATTATTTTTTGCTTTTTAAAGAACTTATTTTTACAGTGCACCCAACAACAAACAAATCCTCCCTGACGATAAAGTAACTTCAAGGGCCAAAATGCATTATATTTCTTCACATCAATATAACCACAATTTTGAGACCCCTGCTATAAATGATCTAATTTTGGGACTGATCACTGTCTGACAGTCACACACACAACAGCCTGCGCATCACTCACATCCTGAAGTGTCTGGGAAACCTGGGTTACCGTCACTACCAAGCCCCTCTGGTCCACTTCTTCCTGGAGGAGACTCTGGTCAACGGACAACTTCCAAACATCAGGGACAGCGTCCTCAGCTACTTTATGTTTGCTGTACTTGATAAGAAAAAGCGCAGAGGTCTCATCAAGTATGCATATTTGAACTATGAGCCTAAAGATGAGTTTGTGTGGTGCCCAAAGAAAATCCAAAAATTGTGGTCAATGCAGCCCAAGGCAGCAAAGGAAGAGGCCGCTGACTCTCTGGAGTCGCAGGAGGACACTGTGATTTCTGACAGTGAAGAGGAAAAACTATCTGCAGACAGTCTGTTTTCATCTAGATGGTTAAGACCTACTGGGTGAAAGGAAGATGATAATGAACCTGAAACAAGCAATGTAAATATACCTCCACCCGCTACTTCATCTAACGGTGCACAGAAGGGTTCTAGTGATGGTAAACATGAACCTGTGGGAGTGAAGAGGGCCTCAGATGAAGGCAGGGAGCCTGTGTAAGTGAGCCGAGGGCCTGTGACAGTTTCTGTCATAGATGATTTATTATTTCTGCAGGTGTGCCCACAAATCCTTTTCTATTAAGCTGCAGGCATGCAAGACTTAATCAAAGAGCCCTAGTTGGCAAAGGCCCATGGGCCCAAGATGTTAGGTGGCCACAGGACCAACAACTTTGTTTAAGTAATAGTTGACAGTGCTTGTTGAAAGGTCATTTCGATGAATAATCACAAAGAGACTTAAAAAAATATAACAGAGTTACATAAAGACATTTACAAAGAGATTTGAAATGTCCCAGAGGGACAGAAAAAAGTGGAAAGAAGCTCAAAAGAACCACAATGGTCAGGTTTCTCTGCAAAAGAAATGCAAAATTACTGTGACATGATACAGACCTAAGACACCACTATTTAATGCAAACTGCAAAAAAAAAACACACAAAGCATACCTGATGTTTTTCTTTTTGTGACTCTTACGTCTGTGTGTGATTGTTGGGGACCTTTTTACCGGCCTGTGCCCCGGAGACTTTGGGTTCATTATCCATCTGTGACTTCAAGGATGGTTCTTGGGTTACTGAATGTCTCCTTTAGCTGTGCAGTGTTACCCCTGAACTCCATTTGTCTTCTGTGTTCCAGTACAAGTTCAGCAGATTTGAACGTGCTGCGAGAGACATGCAGAACTACAGACATGACTACCCTGTAAGTCTCACACACACACACTGTAAACACACACTCTCATGTTTAAGCACAAGCCAAGCACATGTTGTTCTTTTATGTGTCCCTGCAGAGCCAAATCAAGACACAGCACAGGAAGAAGAACACAAATGTATGTACATACACATTTATTGTTACACTTACTTGCTTTATTTTTAATTTTTTTTTAAAGTGAACTGTCAGGTCAAATTCTTTTCTCTTGTGTAGGACGACAAGTCTAACCTGAATTTCTACCTTGGAAAGAAACGATCGGTGCCAGACGGTAGGCCTTTTACCAGCACCCAAATGTCCTTAAACTGAACATAACATACATGTGTTTTCATTCAAGAAAAAGAGTTTAGTAGATCTGTTTTGTTATTCATCTCATCTTTTCCAAGTATTCAAAATATCTTCATGACATTGGAATAATTTCAGAGACCTGAAGAAGAATACCATTTCACACAAGGACATGGAGTCAGAAAAAGATATTTTATAGCACAGAAATATCAGTTTGAGCCACCTCAGTGATCACTGGATAAATCGTAATCTGTGCAGCTTCATTTACAAACAGATTTATTTGCTGTGACTTGTATTTGTTACCAGGTGTCAGCATAACTGAGTTCCATGAACAATGGTATGGAGACTATGAAAGACTTGAGCACGTGCAAACCTATATTCAGTGGTAAGTTACTCTATAGTCACAAATATGATGTAAAAAGTTCAGTTCCAGTTTATAATGACATTTTCTCTCAAAGGTTGTTCCCACTGCAAGAACCAGGAGTGAACTATGAGGCCAGTACACTGACAAAGGAAGAAATTACGGTAAACCTGTGAAAGTTACCAAGTTATGATTTAAAATTAAAACATGTCTTATACACTGATAGAGGTTCGATGTTTCCTTCAGGATTTTTGTAATCACAGCCTTGCACAGGAAAACCTGCTGAAGTCGTACAAGCTCATGTTGGACTTTTATGGTATCGTGTTGTGTGATGAAAAAACTGGAGAAGTCAAGAAAGCAAAGCACTGGGAAGAAAGATTTGACAACCTTAACAGGTAAAACTACCTCTGAATTTAAAAAAATCTGTGTGCAGTAAAAGTGACAAAGCTATAAATGATCTAATTTTGGGACTGATCACTGTCTGACAGTCACACACACAACAGCCTGCGCATCACTCGCATCCTGAAGTGTCTGGGAAACCTGGGTTACCGTCACTACCAAGCCCCTCTGGTCCACTTCTTCCTGGAGGAGACTCTGGTCAATGGACAACTTCCAAACATCAGGGACAGCGTCCTCAGCTACTTTATGTTTGCTGTACTTGATAAGAAAAAGCGCAGACGTCTCATCAAGTATGCATATTCGAACTATGAGCCTAAAGATGAGTTTGTGTGGTGCCCAAAGAAAATCCCAAAATTTTGGTCAATGCAGCCCAAGGCAGCAAAGGAAGAGGCCGCTGACTCTCTGGAGTCGCAGGAGGACACTGTGATTTCTGACAGTGAAGCACAAGAAGAGGAAAACCTGTCTGCAGATGTGTTAGGGAAAATATTCTAAAACACTTCTTCGGTAAAGACTCAGAGAAGAGAAACACACAGAACTTCTTGCTAGCAAGGGCAGCCTCCAGACTGAGACTCGCGCTGAGCTTTGCCCTGGTCTTTATTTATACTTCAGTGGTGTGTGTGTGTGTGTGTGTGTGTGTGTGTGTGTGTGTGTGTGTGTGTGTGTGTGTGTGTGTGTGTGTGTGTTACTGCTTGTCAAAGGGTCATATACATAAAAGCACAAAAGGTACATCCTTGGTCACAAAGAGGGTAGTCTCCCCCACCCTAGATGGTTCACCCTAGATAACACGGTGGGGAAGTCCAGCAGTTCATCTAAACAAAAGGCACTTAGACTAAAACAGACATAGCTATGTTAAAACAATAAAACAAGGTGCAACCTCTCATGCTCCCAGGACGTGGGGGTGCATTCCTGGGGTGCACACCAAGCCTGCAGCCTGTTAAAGATCACACAATTAATTATATGCCTCTAAGTATACATGGTTAAATATTTCCTAATACAAATAACTACAAGCAGTATTCTACCATATGCAAACTTATATCACTAAAAGATTATACTGACTACTAAATACAATTTTCCATTGACAAGATGAGTCGTGTAACAATGCAGAGTATGAGTCTCATGAGGGTGAAGAAACTTTCAGCCATAATGAAGATTGATTGATGACAATGAAAAGCTTATTCATCTTATGCTGAATAATACTGATAAATTACACTGAGTATGGAGTGTATGCAGATCCAGTGATTTAGTTCAGCAGTGTAGTTAGTCAAAAGGCTTGATTCTTTATGGAAATTTTTGTTTACTTCAGTATTCATCATCTTTGAATATTTGAACTATAAACCTAACGATGGGTTTGTGTGGTTCCAAAGGAAAATCCAAAACGTTGTGGTCAGGGATGCCCAAGCACAGAAGGAGACTCTGAATCTTAACAGTGATTTTTATGCTGCTCTCCTTCCTGACACAACCTCAGAGGGATATGTGTCTCCTTCTGGTATTGAAGATTGATGTTAAATGTTAGGTGAATGTATAAACCACTATACCATGTGGACAAAATTTATGAAACACTACTTAAACATAACTACAAAATTGTTCACGCCCCCCTGGAAATAAACTTTTAAACTAGAAAAGCCACAATCCTTCCTTTTCCTGAGACAACTGACATCAACCCATCTGTGGTTAGATTCAAGCACCTCTGTCTGTAATAAAAAAGGATGAAATGTGATGTTTTTACTGAAATGCCAGGCAACATTACTGGTTGTTTTTTTCTGTCAGCTAAATTTCTGTCTTCAGTTATGTGTTTTTTAAGGGAACTGTCGGTTTCATTAATATATATCACGTTACATGGATATTGTATCATATAAATTCATTCTCTGTCTTACAGGTGATAAACCCCACACCTTCTTTGGTTGCATAAAGGTTGGATAATGTTATATTGTTTATGCAGGTTACAATTTGAAATGGCCTTGAAGAGGCTTGCTGATACACTAAGCCTGTTTTTCCTCCTTATGGTTTTAAAACCATTCAGGTACTTGAAGTTTTTACCCTTCATCACCTCATATCGTTATTTTTTCATTGCTTTTTATTTTCCTTGCAGATGTAAAAAAACAAAAACAAAAAAACAACCCAAAACAATTTGAAGGAATTTTTTTTTCTTGTAAGCTTTCGGGTTATTTTTCAGTTTCATTTTAAACTGTTTTAAATTGCTTGATGCTGGGTGGGATAACACTTAACCACCCCCACAGGTGGATCTATCTGGCTTATGGTGGTGTAAAAGTTTTCTATTGGACTGTCTAGTCGGCGCCTCATCGGGAGATGTGGATGTATGGTTTTTTGTTTGCTTTGTTTTTCTACTGCAGCATGGGTCAAACATTAAAGAGGTTCTGTATTGTTGTCAGTGTTGCTGAAGCTTGAATTTCTTCACAATTATATATATATATTCATATTAGTACAGGCCATGGCCAAAATATTATATGGTGGTTCTATACGGACTGAAAAAATAAGCTCCTAAATTGAAAGTTAATTATCGAGATTAATACATGTTTTATTACTGAAAAAGAAAAGCTTTGATTTCTGATCTTTAACAACTGAAACTGCTCACTTTATCATCTGACTCAATAAGCTAATAATCAGTATGTGTAGCTAAAACAACAGTGTGAACACAAAAAACCCCACACCACTTTTAAGATGAATAATCGTTTCATTTATATTTGAAAGAAAAACTGTTTACATCCAAAACAAATGCCATCAAACAGGTTTATTAGTAGAGCTGAAACAAAAAAAAGTGACAGTTCATAAACAACCATTTTTGTGGTGTATACTGTAAGGCTGATGTCATTTTATTTCAAATCTGTTGAACATATAAACACATTTATGTCTCAGTGTATCTTTAGCCTTCACATTGTCCATCTCAGATATATGGCTTTTATTTTCTCTACTTAGAAAAGTATGATTAAAAACATCCTTATATACACAAATACATTCATATTTACATATTGCAAATGGTGTGAATCAGTTACATTATTGTTTTCTAAAAAGAAAAATGCTTTGACAAAAAAAAGGTACATGTAATAGGACTGTGCAGCCTACATTAATACGTCTTGTACCACAAGCAGTTTAGCTTGCATTCAGTTTTTTGCTTTTCAAATGTAATAAAACAAACTTAGAAACCTTTAGGTGACAAAGAGAATACAAACATATTTAAATGTTTTTGTCTGGTAGGAACACAACCGTGGAAATCTGACGAAATACTGCTCTTCTGTTTTTACAGTGATTAAAGATGTAAAAGTCTTGGAACCATAATGTCCATAAAACAGAGACTAGGAAACGTTCTTACTATTGTCTGTGGTTTTATCACTGTCCTTGGACGTATCGTGTTTACTGTCCTTTTTCTCTTCTTTCTTATCTCGGCTTCTGCTTCTTTCCCGACGATCTCTGCCTCTGTCACGGTCCCTCTCCTTTTCTCTCTCTCTCTCCCTCTCTCTGTCCCTATCTCGATCTCTGTCTCTGTCCCTGTCTCTACCCCGATCTTTCCCACGATCCCTGTCACGGTCTCTCTCTCTGCTTCTGGATCGGTCCCGCTTCCTGTCTCTCTCACGCTCTCGTTCTCGCTCTCTGTCACGGTTTCTTCCCCTATCTCGGTCCAAGTCTTTCCTGTCAGATTCCCTAACTCTGTCTCTGTCTCTTTCCCTGTCTCTATCTCGGTCTCGCCTCTTGTCTGAATCTTGATCCCTGTGTCGTTCTCCCTCTGCATCCCTGTGCCTCTCACCCTCCCTCCCTCTGCTGCGGTCTCTTTCTCGGCTACGCTCGTGATCCCGGTCCCTTTCTCTGCCTCTGTCCCACTCTCTTTCTCGGCTCCACCGCTTTCCCTGCCCCTTGTCCCATGAGGGCCTGCCAGCATGAGGGACATCTCTCTCTTTCTCTCTCCGGCGGTCCTCAGACAGATCCCTCGGCCTCTCATCAGGGGCCTGTGAGGAACCATGAATGAGTTCTCTATGTCCTTCAAAGCGGCTGAAGCGATCTCCACTGCGAGGCTCTGAGTCCTCACGGGTGGTGCTGCTCCTCCTCCTCATTTCAGGAGAATGGCGGCGCCAGTGATCGTCCCGGTGTAGGTCTGGCGGACCTAGTGGAGCCTCCGGAGGAGTTGGCAGCAGTGGCCCACTGTGGCGAACAGGTCTCGCCTCATCAGAGTACCTGTCAAAGCGGTACCGGTCAGAGCCTGCAAAAGGCGGAGGTCTGGTCTCCTGAGATGGAGGACCTCTGTGCTCATCAAAAAATCCTCGGTGTGGTGGTGAAGATGGAGGTCTGGAGCCCCCATACTGGATTTGTGGATTGAAGTGCTCCCCACTGGGAGGCTGACCTCGTCTGTCCTCATACTGGTTATGTGGAGGTCCCCGGTAGCTTGGACCTGGTGGAGGGCCCTGATTGGGATTATTAACAGCATCTTTGTTATACTGTTCTGCAGATCCTCGAGCCTGGTCTACTATTGTTGGTTGAGCCCCATGGTCACCATACTGAGGTGGTGGGGGACCCCTATGCCCTGGAAAGAGATTTGGAAGAGGAAGCCTGTTATCAAAGTGACCAGGTGGCGGAGCGGTGAAAGGCAGAGGAGGACCTCTGTTTCCAGGGAAATTAAAAGGTGGTGGGGGAGGACTAGTGAATCTGGGCGGAGCTAAGCTGTTCTGTCCATCGAAGGTGGGGGGAAGGGGAAGTCCTGGAGGGGGACCTGGTTGTCCAATGTGCTGCGGGGGAATGGAGGGATCAAATATCTGAGGAGGTGGGCCCCTCTGGGCTACTGGAGGGAATGGTGGTAGTGGTGGGCCTCTGGGTGGCATGATATTCTGAGGTGGTGGGCCAGGTGGTGGCTGTTGAGGTGGTGGCTGCGTGCTTGACCACTGGTTTTGATAGGGAGGGTATGAAGATGGTGGTGGGCCATACTGCTGACTGCTGTCACCTTGCATTGGGGGATGACTGTGCACAGGGGGAGGAACATGGATTGGAGGAGGGGGTCCCTGAATAGGAGGGGGGGCTGACATTGGAGGACCTTGCATGGCCTGCATGGGTGGTAGCACAGGCACTGGAGGTGGCCTCATTATTAGATTTTGGCCCTGCATGGAACGGGGAAGGGAGAAGCTGGGTTGTGGAGGAATGTCAGCTGGAGGTTTGTACTCACTGTCAAAGTCTGACCCTGTCATGTGATGCAGCATGTGATGTGACTGAGTGTCAGCTGCTGCTGTGCTCTGAGTGAGTACTGGGATTGTCGAAGTTATTTTGGATGTTTTTGCAGGCTCACTGTAATAGCTTGCTGTAGATGTCTCTTGGCTATTCTCCTCATACTCTGAATCCTCAGCTTTTAAAATACTGGCTGCATTTGGCCACATACTGAACTTGTCCATCTTTGTTTCAGACTTAACTGGCTCGCTTTCCTCTTTTTTCTCTTCTTTCTCATCTGTGTAGCTGACTTCCATATCAGGGTCCACCTTTTCACCTAATAAAGGAATTGAAACCTCTGCCTTGTCCGATTCCATGAAAACTAGCGCCTCACTTTTCACTTCCTCTTGATGCAGTGAGGGGTCTGAATCTTGTGATGAGTCTGCAGGTTCGCCTGTTTTAGGCGACTGCAGCTCTTGCACCTCAGGCTGTGAGGCTGGAGGAACAGGATCGGTCGCTGGAGCAGGTGTCTCCTCTTTGTCCTCGGGTTCATCAGACAGTTTTCTGCTGCCTGTAGACTGGCGAGGATCCCTGCTTTGTCTGGGGTCTCTCCTCTGATTGATTAAAGGAGCAACGGATGAAGATTTCACAAGCTCCTCAACCTTTTTGCCAAGCTGTAGCAACTGACAATTGGCCAAAAGAGATTTTGCAGGTTGAGTTAAGAGTGTGCTTGCAAGTGTCACTGAGGCAATAGGAGTGCTTGTAGAGGACATTTGCTGTTCTCCTTGTTTCTGCAATGCTTGATCACCAATGTGTTTAAGGCTCTCAAGAATCTTTTGGGGATCGGCTGCAGACTCAGTTGCAGGCTTAGCTTGACCTGGAACTAAAGTTTTAACCTCTTCGAAAATAGAGTCATCCTCTGGGTCATATGCAACATCATCAGCTTCACTTGTTTCCACCTTAGGTTGCTTAGTGACTTCAGGTTTGCTTACCACCTCCATAGGCTTCTTCGGCACATTGTAGGATCTACTGGGGTCATATTCTTCTTCTGGGTCATAAGGTCGGTCATCTTCATCCTCCTCTACTGTATTTTCTTTAGAAATCTGTGCAAACTTCTGAACTATAGGATCTAACATTGTACCTGTTGGGGCAGCAAATTCCCCACCCTGATCAGATGGTGAGTTGGAAGCTTCAGAGTCATGTTTTTTCTTGCCAAAAAGAGTCTTGAGAATGGTCTCAAGAGGAGTGGCAGCTGCTGTGGATGAAGAAACAGAGTTGGATGAAGAAACGGAGTCCTTGTCAGTGGTAGCGGATGTGGATGGAGCCTTGATGGAAGATAACAGGGACAGAACAGAGGTGGTGGAAGCCTCGGAGGAGCTAGATGGAGGTGATCCTGGAGGAGTTGTGCTGAAGGGGATTTCAAGACTTTGCCGTGTGTTCTTTTCTGCTTTGACTGCAGGAGGTGGCTTTGGAAGGCCGGTTTCCTCTCCATCTTTGGTTTGAGTCTTGGACCGTTTCTCTTCACTTTCTAACGGAGCACCAGGACGTTTTCTATCCTTCTGGCAGATCAGCAGGCCAAGGAGCAGGTTGGGACGAGCTGGTTCAAGACCTGTGAAATAAAAAGACCAAAAAATAAGCTGAACGTGCAAAGCTAAAGAAATGTTTTCATGGTTCAAACTGAAACAAAATGTACTGTACTTGGTTTTAAAAGACATAAAACCAAAATTCATAGAAGACTAATTGTTAAATTTGCTGTTATCTGTCAGTTGTGATATGTGCTGATGATGGATTTCCAGATAATCTACTGACAGTGGCAAAAACAAAAAAACAACACCCAATAAAACTGTGTGAATATAATAACTTTGATGCTTTGTTATCATCAGTACCCTACAGTCAGGGCCAGTGATTTCCACACTGACATTTCATTTCACTCCTTTAATATAAAAAGAATCATCAACAGCTAATAGTTGCAAAATATGCAGAAAAAAATAGCCCTGAGATTCCCAAATGGACAGCTGACTTTATGTTGCCGTAACTTCTCAGCTGTTGTTTAAGACTAAATGCAATAAAAACAGTGACTTTATTTCAGTGGTGCAGCATGTGAAAGAATGAGCAAAACCTATTTGTAATGTGACTGAAAACATAGCTCATAGAAGTGTACTGGTAACATCTATCCGATATCGTTTTCACTGATCCAGCTCAGAAGAAACAACAAGCTGAGACTAACATGACAACCTGCGATGCAAACTTTCTTTATTAAGTCAAATACACAGAAGAGACACAGTAACTGTTACATGCAGAGATATTTACAGGGTATCAACAAGGAGCGTGAGCACCCTCTACAGTACAAACCCATCAATTAAACCAACTCTCTTTTCCAACCTCAGGAAAAAATGGATTTAACATACTCCAAACACACAAGGAATAGAAAGTTTTACCATAATAACAATAATATTTACAAATTTACACACAAATACCCACAAAGATGTATACATCTATCTCTTTACATGCTTACCTGGCCCGTCAAATGGCAACAGTTTGGAGGGTAATGGGTCCTTTGAGCCCAGGGGGATGAGATAGAGGTCTTTGATGCGGCGGTTGTTGTTAGCTACCACACCAAATCGTTTTCTGCTGCTAAAGTAAGAGAAAAGAGAGACGTATGCCACCTCTTCCTCCTCTGTGGCTGGATGGAAACGGATCAGGCACAGCTCCTGTGATTTGAAAAAGAAAACAGTACAGTTTCATGCAAGGCTTTAAAGTTAAAACAGCCTTTTAACAAGTTAGTTTTTGTACTAACAAACCTTGGAGAGGGAGGTTTTTAGTTTCCCAACATAGTCCCAAACTGTGGTTGGAGAAATCCGACCTCCAACATGAATGGTGTCTGGCAAATCCTGCACAACAACAACAAAACCAGTTATTTTTTTGGCCTGTATGTATGTCAAACAGTTTGAAATTCAAAGATTACAGGGTCTGATATTAAAGTGGATCTATTATACTCCTTTACAACCAGATATTTTTTATTCTTGGACTATCCTTTTTCATTTTAGGGCCTTTTTGCATCCTACTTTCTTCTAACTGAAGACCAAAATGTTTAAATAAATAAGAAAAAGCATAAGGCATTTACAAAGAAAACTAATACCATAAATGTTATTTCTATGAATCATTAATGATAACGAAAATATTCTTGCTTTAGAAAATGTACCTCTTTCAGGTGTTCAAATGATCCCGAGACCAGGTAAGCCTTGGTTACAAACTTTGCTACTGACTGCATGTTGATAAATCCTTTCCAAATCTTCTCTTGACCATGGAGAAATATTGCAGTTTCCCCCTCAGGAGGCGGCTCAGATCCACTGTAAAAACAAAAGCATCTTCCTTTTAGACAGGCTACATGCAATCGCTTACTATAACATACTACACAAAACAGTATCTCAAAGCAGCTCATCAACAACAAAGTCCCTCAGTATCACCAGCACTACAGCTGCTGTTACTTTACTCTGGTATACTTTTAGCTAAAACGTAAAATATCTGTGCAAAATACTAAAGCTTATTAAAAAGAGAGCTCTCTGGTATTTTTAAGAACTTTGGTGAGATGTAGCACCTTGTTTTTGACGGTTTGGGTGCAGCGACTGAAGGTGGCGGCGCAGGGGGCATCGGTAGTGGTGCTTTAGGTAAAACCTCCAATAGAGCAGTAACAGGAGCTGGGAGTGGGTCTGCTGCATTGCTGGCAGGCTTTTCTGGGGCCATGTAAGTGACGCTCACCCCGGTGCTGTGCCTGGCCATGCGAGGGTCCCTGCGGGTGATACTGACAGAGGAGACAGTGGGGGTGACGGGTACAGGGGCCTGTGCTGCAGGTGCCATCATGGTGCCATCCTCCTGATAGAGCTGTGGCTGTGATTCTGGAACTGCTGGCTCTACGGTGGACTGGTAGGATGAAGAGGCCGGGTGTTGGTACAATGAAGGATCTTGGTAGGTGGCCATGCCGGCCTGTGGCTGGCTGACAGGTGAGACATCCCCTGATCTGGATGAGAATGACTCTTGTCTAGGTGGCTTTGTTTCAGGCTTCTTGGTGAGTCTGGCTTTTTTAGCAGCAGGCTCATCTTCTGTCTTTTGGCCTACAAGGCAAGATTATTAAAAAAATAAAGAAATAAATCATCCATATAATAATCAATTCTGCTGAAAAATGATAGCACTTCTTCTTAGCCTCTTATTTACCTGTACATATTTTGCAGTTGAGGTCAAACAGATGGGCCCTGTGTTCAGTAGTAGTGTCTTTGAGCATGCTACTAAAAATGTCTGGCATGCTGCTGCCACTGTTCCCCTCAGCAGCAGATGCCTGAGCTGAAGCTGAAGGGGTGGAACCAGATTCCTCCTGATCCTGAGGATATACCAAAGAAGATCAAACTTCAGATGAACTGGAATCGCAGGCACTCATGTAACAACTACAATTCTCAGTGGTTCACACACCCATGCATTTTGTGAGAGGCAGATAAAGCTTAGGAAAGAAACTGACAGGACAGGAGGCAATAACTTGTAAGCTGGTGAACATTCTTTGATAGTTTGCACTGTGTGCCAAGAACCTCATGCATGAAAAAAAGAGGGTGAGAGCAGCAGCTTGCCACCACTTACTGTAGAAGAAGCCATGCGAGAAGATGAAGTGGTGGCAGAGATACATACATCTGCATCAGATGTTGGTGGAGCATCCTCCACATCGGCGCTATGGGAGCCACCATCATGCCTGCTGCCTGGTTTGGACTGCCCTGAATGGGCTTTTGCACTAGGAGACTGAGGCTAAAGAAAAGGAAAAGGGGAAAAAAAAACTTTACAATGGTGTAAATTTATGCAGACAGGTTTTTCAAAACTGCAAATCCTAACAGGAAAATTTATGAGTCTTAAGCTGCCCTACGCCTGATGTTTGAATTAAAAGGCAGTGCCATTTACCTCAGGAGCCTCAGGCTTCCTCCACTCAGATATCTCCTTTGAAAGCAGCTCTTCAGCACTTAGTCTGACCAGTCTAAAGGGACTGACCTCACCTCCCACCACTCGGTAGAACAAGCCCTGAGACAAACATACCATACAGCGCAAACATGAGAATACGTTTTTCAAGCTATAATTGGTGTCCTTCCATTCACAGCTGCATAAACACAAGATATGTACTTTACTGAAAACAGCATGCACGTTAATGTTGACTCACTTTGTTTTTAGGGTCCTTCAGATTGAACATGAGGGACCTGTATTTGTTTTTGTATTTGCTGTCGGTGCTAAGACAGAGGTTAAACATCTCCTTTTCAATAGCAAATGCCAGTCGCCCCACCTCGCTCTCTGTCATTTTCAGATCATCACTGTCGCACACCCTGGTGGAAATGAACAAAAGAATGTATATTTAAATCTGCAGACCTCGGGTAATGTTTTTGGAACCAAAAGAAGAAAGAATTTGGAAAAACAAAATTAAACTGGGACTTGCAGGTCACTCACCTTTTATAAAGGATGTCTGTCAAAGACCGCCGGATGTTCTGTCTCATCTGGTTGTTAGGTGGAGGTGGCATAGGGGAAACAGGTGGTGCTGAAACAGCTGAATGTGGAGGTCTGGAGGATGAAGAGTGGCTGGAGGGAGAGGAGGAAACTGGAGATGATGGGACTCTAGGGGATGAGGACGACCGTCTGTGGGGACTAGTGTCCTTTTGCTGAGGTTGCTTCTTGGGAATGGTAAAGTTAGACTTGGTGACTCTCAGTGCTCCTGTGACGTGGATCGGGCCTGAAGGAAAGGGAGATGAGGAGTGGACAGGTGGCTGGCCGGCCTTTTTGGACTTTGTTGCAGTTTTAGCTGGGGGTGTTACAGGCTTCTTGGATCCCTTTGAACTGGCAGCTTGAACTGGAGGTTTCTTTCCCTTTGGGGAAACCTTGGTTGGTTTTGTTGCTGTGGACTTCTTGTTTCCTTTTCCAGCTGCCGCAGATGCTGAAGAGGATTTCTCAGGAGCTGGGGCTGGTTCCTTTTCCTTATGGTCCTTCTCACTGTGCTTCTCTTCTTTAGTTGGGGCTGGAAAACAAGAACAAGATCCAATATTTTAAAATATGTGATAATGTTCAGTTGTAATGTGCAATGTGGCAACATATTTTGCTAAATTACAGGCAGTCAATTGCACAAATCAGACTATATTGCTAAGTCGAAGTTAAGCAGTTTTAAAATGTATTTCAAATAAACTGAATCCCCCAAAAAACTAGTAAAAATGCAAATCATATTAGGACATTTAACATAAAGTCATTAGGCAGAGGCAGGGAGGGGGGGGGAGAGAGAGAGAGAGAGAGAGAGAGAGAGAGAGAACACTGTCAAAAAAACAAAGTTGACAACAGAGAAGATGAAGTCCCTTTTTATTTTGTAGTAGTGACAGCAGATACATCGAGCTGTTGGGGCAGGTCCTTCAGGGGGTGGCAGGGGTTTGGGGGCGATACCTTCTTCCCAACTATTATAGAAATATGCAAGTGATGATCCTCAACGACAAAATTAGTATTATTCTCCAATCATTTTGATATATTCACATAGAAGATGAGAAGGTTCAAGTACTATAAATCATGTGCCAGCCAAGCAGAATGAACTAAATAGCATTAAGTCTAAAAAGATCTACAACTACCAGCTCCAAGCAACCACAACCAGGTATCCACTGGTTATAACCATGTGCCACAGGTGTCACACACACCGCTTCTAAAATTTGCTGAATAAATATCAAAATGTAATTTAGTCTAACCATAACACTGTAAATATAATTTGTTAATATGACAAGATCACCTATATGCACCATCAAGTTGATAGTTGAACTCTGACCCCAGAAAAACCAAAGCCAAATTCTTCTCCTCTTTCAAATTGTGGAGACAGTAGTAATCCATTTGATCAAAAGCTTCAGTCGCAATAAATATCACATAGAATATTTCCTAATTTGATATGGGGGTGGGGGGAAACCAACCAGTAAGCCAATAGATCTGCTACCTGTAAACACTTTCAAACTGTCATGTGCACATGTTTGTCCTTCCATCATCTCAAACGTGTGGCAGAACTGCATTAGCTTTGAGCTAACTTGACATACTATACAGCCACCAAATGTTTACACTATGACTTTGTGCAATGATACAATATATACAACCAGAGCAACTAAAATCAGCTCTTTTCTATAGATCATAAGTTGTCAAACAAGCCAAAATCATCATTCAGCAAAAGGGATATGGATGATCAAATCACTGAGCTCTAACGTCCCCCTGTTGAAGAACCATCAGTGGCTATATGGACTTCTTGAACATTAGGAATGCATTTATACCCAATTACTCTTTGCTATCCCATCAGGTAAACTCCTCACTATTTCTCCAGGCTTTTTATAGAGGCAGCCAGACAGAAAATGAAACTGTCCACATTTCATATTGTTCCCTCATTACATTTAAAATCAGGTGCAAAAAATATGTTTAAAAAAATCAAGATGGCACTTCTTTTAGCCCTTTGTGCTCAGCCCAGGTCTTCAGATTTCATCTTCAGGTGTAGCATTCCTGAACTTCACTGCATCTCCACAGGTGCTCCAGTCTTTGTGATAGAGGTTCTGTCATATCCAGCTGTTCACCATCTGAGAGGCTCTCAAGCTTCAAAGTCTTCATAGTGTGTGTAGACTTAAACAGTTGCACATGTCTAATTAAGCTTAACTGGTCAGGATATCCTACGGCAAGCCAACAACGCTCACATAATCAATCGAGGCATCCAAAAATCAGTTTAACACCTTTTATTTTAAAACCAGTTTCCCACGAGCAGTGATGAATCATATTCAACATGCATGAAAAACTTTGAAAAAAATAGCCCATTACTCATAAAATGAAGGGCAAAAAACACAAGGTTGGATTTTTAATCAGCTCAATATGACCCAACTTCATAGGCTGACATTATCACAGGGGACAGCTCAGACACCTACCTGCTGGAGGATGGGAGGGAAGGGCCTTATTTGAGACCAACAGCTGAGGAGATGAACCCAGGATGTGAAGAGACATGTACGGTCAAACCAATCAGGTAATTTGAAAACACACACACACGATTCATCATATCAATCAATCACTAAATTTAAGATATTGCCCTCCTTTTTGTTTCTACCACACTGGCCTTTATAATCTCTTAGGTTGCAGGCACATATGTGGGAAACCTATAAAAGGGGTACTCCAACAAACCAGTGCTGCATTTCCAAAAAACCAGGGACTCCCGGGAGGCATTCCTGAAACTAAGGGATTAAAATCAATGCAGCAGAGGCATTGCTCTGAAAAAAAAAAAAAAAAAAAACTTATTTTCCCATAACACATGGGCCTCAATGTAAATGTCTGCAACTTCCAAAATGATGATTTTGATTTACAGCACAGGCTTTCTGTAAGAAATTAAAAGGCTCCAATTCAAAGCCAAGATAAGAGCGATGCAAGTTGTTTCATGCTTCAGAAAGCTCCTCTAGAGCCAAGGAACACATTGTCCAACTTAATTAAGTAATCTTAAAAGAGTGCAACCAATGGAGTGAAGGACCCCTTTCCAAATAACTATCTGCTGCATCAGAAATACTTACCAAAATCACACGGGACACTTACCTGTTCACAGCTGCCAAGTTTTCATTAGACAACAAAATCCTTACATTAAACATCACAAAACCTTGTAAATGATAAAGTAGTCTGCTATACAGATGAGTTCATGTTCTTTCCCAAACGTTTGGACCAGTTTTAAAGGATGTTAGCATGACAGGAGCACATTTATAATGGAAGAGCAACAGTATGGTTTCAACAACAGATCAAGACCTTCAAAGAGATACATACACTTTTTGTTTAACACTGTTGGTGATATGGGTGTAGTCTTTTCTGGTGTTACTGCAATGTAATTATGGTCGCTGGACCAGGATGCAGTGGCTGGCGGAGGTGGGTGTTCCTCAGCATGCTCATCTTCGTCGTCATCATCATCTGGATCAGGACTGTGGTCTTCGCTATCCGACTCCTCCTGGGTCTTCTTCTGCACCTTCTTCCCACCGGCACCGGTCCCCTGAATAGACGAGAAGAAACACATTCAGACGTTTTAGCCACTCAGATTGATTTAAAGTGACAGTTCAGCCCAAAACCAAATTCAAATCTTTTTATCCAGGCCTGCAGTGCATTTTTATTCATAATGCCTATACTCATGAATCAAATGACTATGCAAAGAAAACATCCACCTACCCACTGTGATCTGTGCAGCTTTTAAACACCTATGGCAGCCCTCCTTAGCTGAGCTGTAGGGACTGCTAGCTACAAGTTTCTTTTTATTTGTTTATAGAGTAGAAAGAAAATAGTTCCAAATGAACCTGCTCAGATCAAGGTTTGTGGATTTATTTATTTTGTAGTGTTAAAGACACTCAAGCTGAGTTTTAAAAAATGCATTTATAGGCACTCTGAGCACAATAAGGCAAGTACCATCTCGCTCCACTCTAATAAAGAGCATTTCCCCGGCCAAAATCTCTAACTGGTCAACTGATACCATCAAAATCAAGATGGAAAAAACAGCACAACAGGGCAGGAAACACACATCACTTTTATTTAGGAGGTGGTGAACTGTTCCTTTAACAACAAATGAAGATGTTTAAAACGTGTTTAACTGTGTTGTTTTAAGAACAGATTTTTCTCTCTCCAAACAAAACAAAACTGGTAAACAAAATCAATAGCCTTTTCAGTCTACTCTCCTCTTTAAGCATACAAATGGTGTGCAGTTAATAATTTAAAACACATTAATGACATTTCTGTATACTCCAATGCTGGAGCTGGAGGTCTCTTACACTGCTTTGCATGTATCCAAGTCTAAACCTGGACACATTTCTATGATTATTGTACTGTGTACTGAACTTCTTTTTTTGAAATTGAGAATTATCTAAATCCAGAACATTAACATTAGTCTTTGGGCCTAGCATACCAAAATTGTCAGGCTTCCTGCATATGCTCTCCAGTTTAAATTATGACCATGGATTTAAACTTCACAAAACCAAGTAAATGATTACATAATCTGCTATACAGGTGAGTTCATGGTCTTTCCTAAACCTCTGGACCAGTTTTAAAAGACGTTAGCATGACAAGACCTACATTTATAAAGACACCCAATGTCTGAAGGAGTTGTTAAACTCATGGATTGAGTTAAGCCACTTTAGTGTGCATCACTGCTCACTTCCTCTCCAAGCTGCTGAAGCTTTAATACGAAAGTCCTTTTGAGTTCCTGGAGAAGGCCTTTCTCCCCCAGTTTTTTCCCCCCACAAGACAAAGTTTGCAAACAATCACTTCAAAAGCAACATATGTGAGACTACTGACTGCTTTTCTTGTCAATGAGAAAAAAAGTACATTAATACTGAGCTAAAACACACGTAGCAAATGTAACCACAAATTTTAATCTATACACAAAAAAAAGAGCACAAACAAGAATATAGACCATTTATAAGACAGATGAGTCTGCACTTTTTAAGTTTTTAGATTTTGCCCAATATATTAAAAATGTAACCTGTGATAGTGTATACAAACTACAGCCATGACTGTCAGTGCTTCATCACTGTTCCTGCATAAAGTCACCCCATATTCACCAGGGCGAGGGAACATCAGTAGTCTTTATGAACTGAAAATTATAATGGATCATTTATATTGGCTTGTAAAGTTAATACATGCCGGTTGTCTTAAAAACCCTAATCTGTGTGCAGCACATTTCTTTGTGTCATGACACAGTAGAATGCTGAGGAATTATTCTCTTTGAGAACTCAAAGAGTGTTCAAAGATCAGATAGCATCACCTATCTGACAATGGATTAACTGTCTGTGTTGATCCATTTTCTGCAAATTACACTATTACAAATACATCCATTTTATGCCCCGATTGGCCAGTAGTATGCATGTTTCTGCCACTTCACATGAAATAAATGCACGTTTCATACTGGAAAAAGCCTTTTAAGACTAGGTTTGTGTGCCGACCCAATACGTTTGCTTATTTAGGCCAGCACTTAAACAACAAATTATGCTGAAATCAGAGTTTAGCAGTTCCCATTTGTTTAAATGTTAGAATTAAGAGTAGACCATTCAATTATATTTATGCCTTATGTACTGACACTGACATGCACAGAGTGTAATCAAAAACAAGGAAACTTGATATTGCCAAGACAAATGATGAAACTAAATTGGTGTATTTTTCTTCCCAAACAAGACAGTAATGACATCTGACTATATTAACTTCAGCAAACAATGCTGATATAATATCTCAAATGTGTCAAGACATGATGAAAACTCAATGAATGACTATGAAATATAAGGAGTGATTCAGTTTAGATAGTTCAGTCTGTGAAACAACAGACTCAAGTGTTGGTGACTACCTAATAACTTTTTAATTGTGTAAAGGGAATTAACATTCCTGCTTTAAAACCAGGCAAACGTCATCATTTTAGGCCATCCAAGTTACCTTTAGTGTGGACTTTTTCTGAGCCTTGGCCTTATCCTTTTGCTTGGGCTCTTTGACATCAGTGATGGACTTCATGGCAGCAGCAGCATGTCTCAGGATACAGTCGTTTCCACAGTACACAGAATCGGGTTGGGCATCATTTTCACAGCCAGGTCCAATACATCTCGAGAGGGAAGACTCCTCATCAGCCTTTCGCTCAGCCTTGTCCTCGGGAACCGCCACTGTTGGGGTCGTTTTCACCTCCACGTGTGATGCGACTTTCTGTTCTGTGTCTGGTGGGGCTTTGACTTCTGGTGTGCCTTCTGTTGCCTTCTTCTCAACAGGTGGTGTGGCCTTCTCTGCCTTTGGTTCAGCTGGTTGCTGTACTGCCTGCTTCAAGCCAGTACAAAATAAAATTAACAGCTACTGATATTCTGCATTTCGCTGTACTATTGTCAGTTCAAACAATTTAAGAATCATCTTATTAATTGTGATCGTAATAGCATTTAAAGAATTTTGAGCTTCAAGCTGCTTTAGGTAGGCTTCTTTTTGCCATGCTTTCAATTTTTATCTGTAAACTTACATGTGAAAAACACCTACATCTCTCAGCAGAAAACTGGGCAGAGAGCCCTACCTGCCACCAATTATTACAACCTAACTGACATTCTTGAAAATAATGATTACTGTGCTCATTTTCAGACACATAATTAAGCTATATATATATATATATATATATATATATATATATATATGATTCCTGAGCTCTATTAGGATTTAGTGCAGCTTTGTGTGATTTATATATTAACATTTATCCTAAATTGACCCTTGGTGCAGCCCTCCCCCTTCTAGCTGGCTGGAATTTGTAAATGGAAGGTCTGAAAAGGGCGGGCCTGCAACTAAACCACAACGGACCCTGAGAATATGCCCTCTTTATGACATCAGACAGATCCAACAGTAGAAAAAACACATACAGAGCATTTACAGCAGTCTGAAGCTTGAACTTTTAGCACACAGATATTACATCTACATATACTGGCCTTATTATTTTAAAAATCACAGCATGCACCATGGTAATATATGACAAAAAAAATAAAAAGCACATAATTTTTCCTTTAAAAAAAACCAACATTTATGCACTCAAAAAGCAGTAGTAGTTAATGTAACTGGTATATGGCATTAAATGAGAAATTAAGTCATTAAGCATGGCATCAAATTAAGGACCGCACTTAAAACCCACTGTTAAATATTTAATAATAAGATGTGCAAAAAATAATTTGGAGGCTAAAACATTTTTTACATTCATATCAGCTGCAAAGACCTACCGGCTGAAAGATTTTTATCTTCTTTTTTCCCGTTGGATTAGTAGCCTTCTCTATCCTTCCTTTGATACCCAGGTCCTCTGTTGCTTTCTCATCAGTACCAGTAGTTTGTGCAGATGAAGCTGCTGCTCGAACAGCTGACGGACTGGAGTCCCCTCCGGCATTATTACCTTTAACAGCACTTGTAGACGAGGTAACAGGAGGAGTGGAAGCATTGGTCGGCGAAGCAAAATCAGTTTTGGGCTTCCCAATTTCCATATTTGTAGAAAGAATAGAAGTTGCAGGCCTGACCACCTGGTTTTTCTTAGCGGTGCAGTTTGGGCAGATGTAGTCTTCCCCATTTCTCTCCATCAGCCGTCCACGGGCCTCAGTGATTCCCACACAGTCCCCATGAAACCACTCTTCACAGCGGTCACAGCAGATCATAAACCTGGTGAGCAGTGAATATCAAGACATTCTCAAATAATAATAATTAAAACATTTTTTTACTTGTGTATGAAATGATTCCTACAAAGGCAACTAAGAGACAGTAGAGAGAAACAAAAACAAGTTTATGCACTACAGGTTAAAGAGAGGCCAAAACAAACCTTTTGTTATGTTTTTGACGACAGATGCAGTAAAGTGCATTGGGGTCATAGCCTCCATCATCAGACTCCACTGAAGATGACGATGTGGATAAGTCATTCTCATCCTCATCATCTTCATCATCATCATCTTCTTCTTCTTCCTCCTCCTCCTCCCCCTCTTCCTCCTCCTCCTGTGTCTGGGGTTTCCGTGTTTTTACACCACTCTGGGTAGCTTTAGGCTTTGCTTCCTTCTTTACAAGAGCATTGTTCTTGTTGTCAGAAGCTTTAACAGGTGTAATGTTCTTATTAGCTGCCTTCTTTTTATTGACATATGTCCGTATTGGTCCACGTTTTCCCTGCACTGCTGCAGCCTTGTCTGCCTCATCCTCGCCAGTCTTCTCAAGTTCATCATTTTTATCGTCATTCTTCTCCTCAGCAAACTCCTTCTCAGAGTCCTCCTCTGGCTGAGTCTGTGCTGCACTGACACTCCCTACAGCTTCAGAAATGGGATCACTCTTTTCTTCTTTTTTCTCCTCACTGTCATCCTGTGTATTCTTGACAGCATCTTTACTGTCTTCTTCATTCTCAGAGCTTCCCTCATCTTTCACCGTCGCTCCACCACCTCGGGTCTGTCTGCCACTACCTCGACCTTTCTTTTGAGTCTGCTTCCTTGCACCACTCCTTGTCCTTCTCTCAGGAGTCTCTGCTTTTTCCTCAACAGCCTTGGAATCAGCATTACCATCAAAGCTGGCCTCTGAGGCCGTCTCTGCATCAGTTGGGGTTTGTGAAGGAGGATCTCCACTTTCCACACTTGGAGGTGCGCTCTTTCTTGACGCTCTTTTGGCATTCAAGAGGAATTCCTCTAGTTTGTCAGTACGTTTAGGCTGTCGGCCACTACGGCGCACAGGACAGCGGGTTTCAGGGCTGTCGGTTACCGCTTCCACTGGCATCTCTCTCTTTGCAATGGTGGACCGACGGAAACCCCAAGTCTTCTTTAGCTCACTCTTGGCCTTTGAAGATTTATCTTGCTCCCCTAACAACTGTTTTGGCACATTCTCACTTTCAAGGTGAAACTGTTCCTCCTTCTCACTACGTCCTTCTCCAACGCCTGTGAACAACCATTATTGATATCAAATCAGCATAACATTGGAAGAAAAGGAGAATGTTTTGCAAGCATGCATATGTAAGGCAAAACAAACCAAAACACAAAAATTACTGCTCAATTCTTATATCGCCCATACTTACCGTATGTCTAACCACATTTAAAATAAAAGACCCTAACACCATAATTGTACCCACTTTTACTTTTTAAGACAAGGCATTGTGAAGGGGGGGGGAAAAAAAAAAAAGCTCATTCAAGATACCTTGAGAGCAGCTATCCATGCAGTCCCAGCTCTGCTCTGGCTCAGGGGCTAGAGAGAGCTCAGGGCTCACATTCCCATCCATAGATGATGGAGTCACTATTTTCAAAATTAACGTCTACAGTTCAGAGAAAAGAACAAGAGACCGACTATGAGTCACTCTTTTCACTTTACAAAATGAAAATTACTGAGGGGTGCCAACTTTAAGGTAGCACTAAGAATGCTTAATACCGTCATCATTCTTAGACATACTTGTTATATTCTTTTGTACTTACACTCGCAAATAATAATACTGAGAAAATATTTTTCCTTCTTTTTTTTTTTTTCTTTTTTTTTAGTGCAGCTCTTCAGAGGGTATGTTATGACACTAATGCTATCATGCATAGGGCACTCTGTGGGTGTAGAGCACCATGTACAGCACCCATGGAAATGGGCGCGATAGCACAAACATCTTAATATCATTTAGGCAAACAGGATAAAGAGAATCATTCTACAGAGTCTGTGCTTTGCGATCTTTCCAGTACTGTTATGCCATATTTAATAGACAAAAATCACAAACCCTTTTTTAAAGGGCAAAACCACAAGATACTACAAAAAATAAATAAAAATCAGTAACCATCCCGCTGTTTAAAGGCAGTGATGCACATTCTCTAAAGCTCTAATGTTGCCAAGGTTGAAATAACCATTTTTTTTTTTTTTTTTAAATCGTAACCACATACTTTACTTTTAAATACACTTTAACTAAAGGTTAATAAATTATGACTTTAAGAATATGACAACACTTTATAATCTTAGACTTAACACTCATAATTAACTATAGCTATTCACAAGCCTAGACAAAGTTCCTGGTGGTCCGATAAAATTCCAGTTTTGTTTTTCTGTTCTTCTTGGCAGTTTGAGTTACAAGAATTAAGATGATGTTTCCTTTATATTCTCTAAAGCCAGAACTGCTGTTCTAATTTAAGGAGAAATAATGACAGGGAAAACCAATATCCATACCTGCAGTTCAGCAGATGTCTAACAAAGCAGTTCTTCAAACAAAAAAACCTTCCCATAAATCCCAAATCATCAGAATTGGTATGAGGTTAGAGAACCTGAAAGACACAAGGAAGCAGAAGTTAGGATACATTTATTTCAGGCTTCACAGAAAACAGACATGCAGCACAATGGTATGATGACAAAAAATAACAAATTATGAATTTTAAATAATATTTTTATATTTTTAAAAAGTGACTGCTGCAATTTAAGAGCATGGGCAAATAGATGAAATAATCTAATCTGAAAGCATAAGTAGGCCAACCCATCACTTTACAAATACGCAAGTTCAAGTTTGCCATTTTCAGACAAGTTAGACCAAGTCAGAAACCTTTGGCAATTGTGTAAAGCCTTCTAGCATCAATATTCTTACGCAATGGACGCCTGTTTCCTGAAATTAGCGTTTTTATAAAGCCTTGCATACTGCACCGCCATCGATGGATTGGAGGGGGGTATCCACCCAAAGACTGCGAGTGTGATTGAACGGGATTTTGTCCAATGGTACGTCTGTGGTCACGACAACTCGCCACGTGAATGGGAGGACCGCTATAACCGAGGAAGGTGGGAGGGGCCATGACGAAAATAAAATTTCATATTATATAATATTGTGTATATACTTATACAGAAAAACAAACAACTTTAACACATTTGCTAAAGGTTTACATCAAGATGCTGCCTGACGGCAGTCATCGGAAGAGACATACTCGTGTCCAGTACTTGCTGCGCGACATTTAAAAGGTAGACTGCACACGGCCTTAGGGCGCATGATATAATCTAATTTCTTCATTGAAATACGGCATACCACACTGTCACATGATACTATTTAAAAACAGAAGAAAAAAAAAACCCCAATGTGCAGACAATCAAGCTAGCAAAACGATATTGGAAAATCCGCATACTATAAGAGCAGACCCGTTCTTCACTCCTACATCTCCAGTGACGGCCGCAAAACATTCAACATTCCGCCAACCGCTTAGCTATTTACCATTAGCTCATGTAAACTACAAACGGGGTGCCACAAGCGGCGATGAAATATTCAGTGGGAAACGGTACGCAACCCTTTCTATAACACTGAAACTACATTTATATTATTAGGTTATTCTAGTCGTTTTTGTTTTGTTTCACAATGCGAAACTGCGTGTTGCAAAACGTGCACTTGTAGCCAGTAAGCTTAGCTAGCGCTGTTGGCCACAGCGAGCGTGGGTAAGCTAGCGGCAAATTCAACTTAAAATCATTAGCATTTAGGTAACCGTTAAAAAGCCAACATATAGTACAAACAAACTACATGGAACAAGTATTTTGTAGCAAACTTAAATTTTAACCTATGTAAACAACTGAAGTCTAATTTAAAAGCGTAACTGTACTCAAGCTATCGTCAAGCGAATCGTGTTCAACGTCCTCGCATCCGATACCTTCACCCTAGACATGTTTGGCAGCAACAAAACACAAAAGCACGAACACACTCCAAAAATAAATATAACGCAACTAAAATAAATCAAGTTGCTGTATTTTACCCACCCATGCGTTATAAATACGGATAATGTCCCCTCGCTCTTTCGTGGGTCAGTCCTCCATTTTCCATTCCCTTTGGAGCTAACTGACTGCAGCAGATGGCTGACGGTTTACACAAAACGCTTTGTGTCTACAGCGCCCCCATTGGCCAGGAGGGAAACTAAGCAGAAGCAAAGGTCGACGTTCCGTCAATACGTAATCACTTTCAAACGGCGGGAAAGGGTGTAATTGTTTTGGGGTTTTTTGTTTTTTTTTATTTTAACAAAATGTGATTTGTCCTAAACTTAGTGGATTTAAATAAGTCTAATTCAGCTATTTACTTGATATTTGTCCCAACATGTGAATGTTTGCCAAATGAGCTCTTATTATTATGAGCTGATATTTAAAATTTACTTCAGTCACAACTCTTTTCTATGTTACTTTTTTACTTTACTGTTTTTATCACAATTTACACAGAAATGTACAATTCCGACCTCTCAAAAATCTGTTTTTGATAGGCCCATAAACGTCTACTTGGGGGCATTTGATGCAGATTATGGAAATGTTCAAATATTAAAATGTGCTGCAGCTGTTTCATTGTTATTACAGTCTTATAACATTTACATTCAACCAAACCCTAAGGTTCCCCTCAACTTTAGAGACAACTAAAAGATCAAATGTAAGACTGTTTTTGTAATCATATAAAACAGCTTGTTTAAAATGTGTGTATTTGTTACTTTCTTTGCAGTATACAACAGGCAACAATAGAATAACAAATAAATTAACACAAAATACAAAATAAGTCATTTACAGACACTTCTGTCAGCAGTCCTCTAATCTACAACTGAGGTGGTTCATTAACACGGGTTACATTTCTGTAGTCATAAATGGTTTAACTGTTGTCCAATATACCACTGATATGTTTTATGACACTCAAGCATGCTCTTAAGCTCTTTATACTGGCAGCTGCCTATAAAGACCAGCAAGAGAGTGCAAGAACATACACTGTAAGCTATTTTTTAAACTGCCGCACTCTGCTGCCAGTCGTGTTTTACACCACTCTGCAGTGGGGGAACCATGTGACGCCCGAAAGGCAAACAAATAATATAAATAAAAAATAACTTGATTTTTTTTTCACTTTCAATTTGGAAAAGGCTGTTGAACAGACATACATGGACATATTATTGTAGTGGGAGGAAAAAAATTTACATTTACATTTTCAAGTATGGTAAGCGTGGTTATGACAAAGTGACGGCAACACTGTCAGTGCTCTTTTCCATGTCACAGTCTTTGTCCGATGATGACGCAGAGGCTGGTGTGTCTCTGAGAGGGTTTGGGCCACCGCTAGTCTGCCCTAAACCTTTATTTGGGAGGTCTGCTGTAGGCTCGGCCTCAGGTTCCTGCTGTGGAGCCGTGGCTACAAATAAAACAAAAAACACCCCAAACTAATTACAACTAAGAAATGAATAGTGGTTATACAGGCATGCAAATGGAGAGCATAAGAAAATACAGTCTTTGTTTTTGTCAATATGATCCTCAGCATGTTAGTGACGACATGCGCTGTTACCTGACTGAGTGCAAGACTTCATGTGTTCTGGCCAGTGGGCTTGCTGACAGGGGTAATCACAGTAGCTGGTATTCCAGCAGCAGTAGAAGATGGCCTCTTTCCTGCAGTTAGCACACCACTGTTTCTTCTTTGTCTCATCCACTGCCTGCTGCTTCTCCAGCTCCATCTGTTTCTTCACCTCACTCACCAACCTCTCCCTCTCCTGCTCCAGACTTTGCCGCATCTCTGCCATCGTAAGCTCTAGATTGAAGAACACAAGCGTGACCAAACACGGGTAGAACTAATTGTACAGTGTGAGGGGAAAGAAGACTGCACGGTTACGTTGACTGATAAAGTTCACACCAAGATTGTGCTTCATTTCGGACAACTCTTGCTGATGCAACCACTGTAATTTCTCTATTTCAATCCTCAGTCTTCTTATCTGTAAAAAAAAAGAAAAAGATAAAGGCATACAAGGATAAGGAAATGAGCTGAATCGCTTTCAGTCTATATGAAAGAGAGCAACCACCTACCTCTGCTACTGTATTCCCTGAAGGATTTTTTGAAAGGTCGTTGTAGATTTCACTCATTGTACCTTTAATTGCATCCATTATCTGAAAGAAAGAAGACAATTTTATGAGGATGTGTCATTAAAAATGATATACTTTGCCTCTCACCCAGACTAATAACACAAAGGTTGTTTTGTCGCTAATATGTAGTTTTAAAGTTGCCCAGTGCTAAAGTATCTCGTGTATTTTTACTACACCAGCAGTGTTTCCAGTGAAAACATAAAACAAATTGCTTGTCTAAGAAAATATGCACTAACTTTATTTGTGTACTTGGCAATGTCTGCCGCCACATCTGCCGAGGCAGTTGGGATATATAGGTCTGTTGCCACTGGTGAAGGTGCAGCAGCCGTGCCTAAACTCGACGCTGCCATCATGGCAACGGAAGCTGGGCTACTGGAAACCAGCGTGACAGCTGAAGTGGACGTGCTGAGTAGGGTGTCTTTTTGTTGAACAGCTGGAATAAGAAACACTATTATTCACATGGTGAAACATGCAAGTAGAACATTTTCACTGTAGCCATCAAATTGTAATATTCTAATTCATTTTGCTCTTTAGGTCTGTACGTTGTCTAACCACTCTTACATGAAGGAATCTTGACTTGTATTGAGTCACACAGTTTTAGGTCATACTTAGTTTAGCATACGGTGAAGCTTGTTTTTTACCTTTCACCGCCTGTCTGGTCTGATAGCGTGTGCTTTGTGAAGAGGAGGAGACTGCTGTAGAGCCGTTTGCAGCTGCCTGGGTCTGGGTTAGCACTTGCGTCTGGCCTTGCCTGGGAGATGACGCCTGCATTTGTGTGGTTGCCACAGGTTGCTGGTTTTGCTGCTGACGTTGCACCTTCTGCATGTGCCATTTCTGAGAGGAGGTCTGAAATTTAGCTGTGGGATTCCACACTACAGCCCTCTGTACCACTGGCACTGTCTCTCTAGGCAGCAGAGGGCGCTGTTTCTTCAAAGCCGGTGTGGTCGAGGTGGAAGTGGAAGGGGGGGGTGTTGCAGTGGCACTGGATGCAGACGCGAGGCTAATGGTTGCAGGAGAAGGAGCAGTGAAGGAGACCACAGTGACAGGAATGGCCACAGGGGACTGCATGGAAACACTAGAGGGTGTGGAAGGTGCCGTGCTGTTTTGAGATGGGGGCGTTGACGTTATAGAAGCTTTACCTACAGGAAAAATCATATCTTATTTGCCAATTTTGCCCATACAAAGTTGATAAGGTTTAAACAAAATAAGGACTATAACATGAAGTGTTAGATGATTTCTAGTCAGACACACAGAGAAAGTATAACTGTCACCTTCAACTTTACCAGTAGTTGAATCTTTAACAGTAGCGCTGTCTTTTCTTCTCCTTTTCCTTTCCTTGCCACCTTGCTCCTCTCCAAGATCAATAACCAGTTCCCTCTCTGAGTCAGAGTCCTCCACTGGCACAGTCTGCTTTGTCTCTTGTTTCACCTGAGACTTTTCTCTGGGAACAGGTGATTCCCGAGGTCCTTTGCTTTTCTCTGGGCTCTCTTTTTCTACTTCACTGCTCGTTTTCTCTTTAGTTTGAGCGTCAGACACCGTCACACTGGCTTCGCCAGCTGCTGATTCAGTTGCTACAAGTAAATCAGCTCTACCCTCCTCTTCATTTCTGGGGGAAGGTTGGTCTTTGACATTAGTTTTGGTGGGTTCCTTCTGGGGCTCCTCACTGGGTGCTGTGTCTTGTTCATTCTTGGTCTTCTGCTCCTCATCGCTGCCATACTCACTGTCACTGGAGTCAGATTTATCAGTCTCTTCTGAGTCACTGTGTTCAACACCTTTGTACACATCCACTGAGATCTCATCAATACCTACAAAGCAATGAAAGAGGCTGTCACATCACAATAAACTGTGTCCTGGGACATATCTATGAAGAAGGTCCGAAAATGACAAAAACAAACAGAACCCAATTAATATTTCAATTATGGCACTGGTAACAAATTATCAGCACAAAGGAATTACAAAACTGGCCTCAGTAGTATCTCTACTAACCCAACTGGGCCTTGCAACTCTCAATGGTTTTGTCTAAGTTCAGCTGGAAACGGCTCTTGATTTGTCTTTTTGGAGATGTGAGGACAGGTGTGGCTCCTTGTTTCTGCTGAACTGTTTCGCTCAGCTCCTTTAGGTCCATATCTGCTTTACTTCGATCTAGAGAATGTGCATATGTACATGAGCAATAAGGAAAGGTTTTATGATTTGACAGTCATAGTGTGTGCAGTAGAAGTGGCTTTTAAAATAGAGGGAGACATTTTTAAACACATTATTGTGTGTTGTAGTTTGTGTTACAAAGACATAAAGGATTCACCTAGATTAAGGTTCAGAATACTTCCTGTCTGTGGTGTCTTCTCCTGCTTGGGGATGCCAGGAGCTTGAGAGGGTAATGATTTGGGGCTGTCCAAGGAACCACCTGCACCACCAGGTCGAGGATGAGCTGGTGAGACTGTCGATAGATATTTGTTTTGAAACAAGGTCTACTGTCTACACAATGCAGATATAAGCAGACAGATATATGCAATGCTTATTTCATATATATATGTGTTTTTAAATGATGTTATCACAGTTGCTTTATATCAGCAGATATACTTATTTCATTTTAAAGGTGACTACAGGTTTAATAGTTGATAAATATATGAATAACCACATCTGCTAGCAACATACTGCTCATAGTTGATACAGGGGAGGACTTGGAGTGGCACTCACACACCTGTGCAGTCCATGGACTCCTCTCCTGTACTGAACTGGCTGTTTGATGCTTTTGTCTGGGACTTGTCGGTTGTTTCTTGTTCCCCATCTGAACCTGTATGAGCAGAGGAGTTGGTGCTCATGGGTGAGCGAGGCATGTCAGTGAGAGGGAGCCGGCGTCCTGCTGCGCTTCCTCCCACCCCAGCCCCAGGTAACAAGGTCCTGGTCAATGCAATTTTAGGCGATGCGGTCATATCAAAACTCAGCTTGATCTTTTCTTGCTTCTCAGGTTTGATGGGACCTGACGAGGGGTTAGAGGGATCCAGGAGCATCTGAAAATTATTGTCCGGAGTGTACGGCGTCCTGAAGGGGGCGTAATTAAACACTCCAAACTTCTTTCTCATATTCTCCACATAGACCTCCATCTCTTGCATGGCACTGTTGAAAATGCTTTTGGTCTTCTTTACAGAAAAAGGAATTTCCTTGGACATGAGGTAACAATTGTTTAAAGGAACCCAGGCCCTGAAAGAAGAAGATCAATAATATGTCTCTCGTTTTATCACAAAGACTGTAATATGCCACCAAGCCCAAGAAACTGAAGAGCAAAGCACTGATACCTGTCGTGCTGCCCAAAGAAGCGAGCATCCACCTGCCCATCTTTGTCCCGCAGAGCTTTAGCAGGCCAGAATGGAAACCCTTTCAGTTTGGCCCACACTAGAGGGTGCGGGTTACTCTGCAGACATACAGTAAAACACTGGAACTACAGAGTTGTACTCTAAAGATTTGTACATTTGAGTAGGTTCTGATAGCATGATCAGCAGAAACTTCAGGTAACTCAGCTTACACAAGGCTCACAGAACCAGTTGTCTCTCTTTTGGCACGCAGATAAATAACACTCAGGGCAAACTTCAATCTCATTCATCTGAAAACAAAATGAAACAAATAAATGTGCATTTAAAGATGGCTAAATTACGTTTCAGATGTCATAGTGTTACCCATAATGAAAAGTAAAGTAATATTTACCTCATGTTCACAGATTTTTACTATCACCTTAGCTGTAGTTGTAAGTTTGTGGTTGCCTGAAATAAGGACATGCAATTATGTAAAAGCTTTTAAATCTTTTAGTTATACTGTTATTTTATATAAGTCAGAATTACTGTTAATTGTCCTCATCTGGAAATGCACTCTAATAACACATTAATATCAGCTAATCTGAGGAAAGTGTAATTATCTGCTATTAACACAGTCATGCATCGTGTGCATTACTATACTCATTATACCATAACTGTAGATAAGTGTAATACAGCTCACACATCGAGGAGCATACCTCCGTTGTATATAATACAATTGTGCAAGATCCATTTTGCATCTGCCAAAAAGGCCTCTGTGCAGCCATACATTTTCTTTTTGACATTCTGTGGTGACAAAAAGAAATTATGTTCAAATGTCAAATGATTCAACTTTTCCACATTTACACTATCCAATCGTCGTGACTGCTCAACGTATTACCTTCTCAAGTGTGCAGAGATCCATAGGATGAAATATATACTCTGCATAATCAGGATGCTGTTCAAGAGACACGGGTTTCTGGAATGGTTCAGTCTAGGATTATGTAAACAGAGAAGAGAGTGAAGCTAAATAAACTCAACTAAACCTTAGCTTTTTTTCAATATTTATTACACCTTAGCCTAAAGCTTATTTTTCAACACCTGTCCCCTCTGCCACAAACCAACATGCTACCACCATGCTACTACTAAAAGTTCTAAAAGCCGCTTCAAACAGAAGGAGGAATACTAGTGGAGGAAGAAATCATGACGGGGTCTTGTTAGTGGTGTAATTGATTACCCAATTATAAGTCTTTCTCTGCGTGGAAGCTGCATGGGGGGAGCGAGATGACAAGCGGGGATGATCCTGAAAGAGAGTGAGAGGGGCAGCTGTATCCTCACCACCAGCTAGGATATTTACTTTCATGGTTTCCAGCCATGTCAGGCCCATCATTATCAAATGATTGTTAGTTGTGTTATTAGAAATTATTAGCACATGCAAATCAATATTATACCATGCTGGACTGTTTGTGAGGAGGTTGCACCTCAGGATGTGCAGATTATCTGATATGACAGATGGTAGTACAGTTATCGTTTGGCTGCAAAAGGTGTCTAAAAATCACCACTGGTCAGCAAAGAGGAGATGCCAAAATCCCAGTGATATACTGCATGTGAACATACACATGAAAAAGAAATTTGTGCCTTCAAACTTTTTAGCAGCACGAATTTCTGGAAACACAGGGGTAACAGAATACTTACACCTGGTTGTTTCATCTTCTGCAGGGCAAACTTTAGCAGGTAAGACAGCTGATCTATAGTAAGCATCATCATGGCTTTGCTCTGAGTCTCTATACACTCGGCAACTGTTATTTTCTAAAAGACACCAGGAGAAAACAAACACTTTTGTTATATCTGCACTGAGCATACGAAAGCCTGACAACCTATCTTTGTCATCTACAATCCATACTTACTGGTTGGTCTTATTTTATTAAGCCAATATAAGTACAGGATTAACCTACGCTTTACAACACTAATATATTTTTCACATTCCTGAGTGAGTACCTCACACTCCGGACAGAACCAGTCGCCCTCGGGCTCGGCTGGTAGTTTGAGACACTTGGCGTGGTACACCCTGGGGCAGAGCTCACAGCAGAGCACCTGGCCCTCGCGGTGGCACAACCAGCAGTAGAAGTCATTCCTGCCGTCCTGCGGTACAACATCAACAGGGTCTGTGGTGAGTGCTGGCTGCTTCACATAGTAAAAGGGACCATGTCTTAGTTCTGACTGGAATGCAGGCAAAAGAAACACAAAGTTGGGGGAGATCAAAATCAGGCCAGAGATTAGAGAAGCCAAGCAGACATGCAAAGCATTGACAAAAAGCACACAGAAGTTACCATCCAAAACACAGACTGACTCTGTTACACACTGACTGCTGTTTTATGAGTCTACCATAAAAGAATTACAAGTCCAGTTATTCTAGGTAATGTAGCTTCATTTCGTGATTTCAGTCTGTGTTTTATAACATAAAAGGGGAAAACAGTGTGGACAATCTTGATTAAATGGGAATCAAGGTTGAGGGGATAACTAATTATTTACAAAGGACAACATAATGGGCAAAGTGATTTACCACCAATCATTTATCTAATGCAATCATATTATCTCTGGGGACTTCAATCATTCCTAACTATCTGTCACTCTCCCTAACTTCCCCCAGTATGTTGACTGCCATACAAGGGACAGCAAAACCCTGGATCTATTGTTTGCCAACACAAAGCAGGCTTACAGTGCATCACCCCCTCACCCCTTGGCCACTCAGACCACAACCTGGTCCTTCTCCACCCCACTTACACTCCTATGGTGAAGAGGAACTCCCCCACAAAGAAGGTGATAAGGGTGTGGTCTGAGGAACGCACCGAGGCCCTAAGAGACTGTTTTGAATGCACAGACTGGCAGGAACTCTGCAAGCCTCACGGTGAGGACATCGACGCCCTCACCCACTGCATCACGGACTACATTAATTTCTGTGTTGAGAACACTGTGCCTTACCAAGAAAATACAGTGTTTCTCAAACAATAAACCGTGGGTCACCCCAGTACTGAATGCCTTGCTGAACAAGAAGAAGAGGGCTTTCTGGTCAGGAGACAAGGAGGAACTTAAGAAAGTCCAAAAGGTTCTTAAAAACAAGATCCGAGAAGGCAAGGAGTGCTTCAGGAGAAAGACGGAAAACCAACTCCAACAGAAAAACATCAGAGAAGTCTGGAGGAACATGAAAAAAATCTCTGGACACTTCCAGGACAATGGAGGAGCCAAAATGTCTGCTGGCCGGGGGTGGGCTAACAACTTGAATCTGTTTTTTTAACAGATTTGACAATGGCCCACTTATCACCTCTCCCACCCCCCAGGTTCCATTAACCCTCCTCCAGTTAGCCAAAAATCGCACACCCCAGGGAGCCCAACCACTTCAGGCCTGTTGCCTTGACTTCTCATCTGATGAAGACCATGGAAAGCCTCATCCTGCACCACCTTCGGCCACTGGTGGGCTCAGTGATGGACCCCCTGCAGTTCGCCTACCGTTCTGGAATTGGGGTGGATGACGCTGTCATCTACCTGTTACACCGATCCCTCTCTCACCTAGAGCAGGCGGGGAGCACTGTGAGGATCATGTCTTTTGACTTCTCCAGTGCTTTCAACACCATCCAACCTGCACTACTGAGAGGGAAGCTGGAGGGAGCTGGAGTAGGCAAACAGCTGACTGCATGGACCATCGACTACCTTACCAACAGACCACAGTATGTGAGGCTCCATGACTGTGTGTCCGAGGTGGTAATCTGCAGCACGGGGGCACCGCAGGACACGGTTCTCTCACCTTTCCTGTTCAGCCTTTACACTTCAGACTTCTGTTATAATTCAGACGATTGCCATATACAGAAGTTCTCAGATGATACAGCCATCATTGGATGCGTATCAGACGGGAATGATCAGGAATACAGGGGGGTCATCAGTGACTTTGTTGGCTGGTGTGAGACCAACGTACTCCAAATCAACGCCGGCAAGACAAAGGAGATGATCATACACTTCAGGAGGAAGTCACCCCCTACAACACCGGTGAACATCCAAGGGAAAGACATTGAGATAGTAGACTCTTATAAGTACCTGGGTGTTCACCTCAACAATAAACTGGACTGGACTACAAATACAGACGTCCTGTATAAGAAGGGCCAGAGTCGACTCCACCTGCTGAGGAGACTGAGGTCCTTCGGAGTCTGCGGGACTCTGTTAAGGACCTTCTATGACACTGTGGTAGCATCTGCCCTTTCCTATGCAGTGGCCTGCTGGGGGAGTGGATGCACGGACAGGGACAGGAGCAGGATTGACAAACTGGTGCGGAGGTCTAGCTCCGTGCTGGGATGTCCCCTGGAGTCTGTAGAGGTGGTTGGCGAGAGGAGGATGTTAGTAAAGCTGACATCCATCATGAACAACCCACATCACCCACTGCATGAGTATGTGAGTGGGTTGAGCAGCTCCTTTAGTCAGAGACTGAAACACCCTCGCTGCAGGAAGGAGCGCTTTCGCAGATCATTCATCCCAACAGCAGTTAGACTCTATAACTCCTCAATCACGATGTCATGACTCACTGGACACTGTGAACATCCACGGTCACCACTTCATGCATAATGGACCTTCCATGTGTATGGACATGTGCAGGTATGTATGTATGTATATGTATGCATATGTATACATATGTATATTTAGTGTGTACATGTGTGTGTGTACATGTCTATAAATAGGAATAGTAGTGGTACAATAGTTATATCAAGCTATATAGTTTATGTCTTCCATATTTCCAACCATATCCATAATCACATACTGTGTATGCTGCCATTGTATATAGTGTATTATCTTACTTTTTTTCACTGATTGTACTTATTTGTATTTTTGTATTTCCTTCTGATATCTGTACCTGAGCTGAGGTGACGCAAAAACTTCCCCGTTGTGGGATCAATAAAGTCTTATCTTATCTTAATGTAAATTTGTGATTTGCTTTGAGCAGAAAGCAAGAAAAGCGTTCACATGGCAATGCAAGCTAAATCATAAGCCACAAGTAATCATGTAATTATTATAGTACAGATTGTAGGGAATTTTACTGAAATACTGGCAACTATAAAAGCATTTGTTAAAATTACAGCTGCACAGACTTCATTTTCACATAATACTCAGGCATTAACAGTATTAATCAGGTCAAAACTAACAGACAAACATCAAAAATATTGGACATGGCCTCTAAATCTTATATAAGCCCTATCAGAAACTTCCCAACAATACAATACATCACAAAAGAATTATCTTGTGCTATTAAAATTGTGTAACTTATTGAAGTCTGAGTTGACTTAAACTTAATGAATACTGTAGCCTGATTTGTCCATGCCTTTCACATTCAGAAGGGACAATGTCCACTGCTCTTTGCAGTAAATAAATCTGGCATCTTGAAAACACCTTTTGGCAAAATCACCAGTGATTGGTAATGATACAATATCTATATAGGCTATTGCAGGATATTTAATCCCATATATTGAAAAGCACAAATTCAAAAGAGTGAAGTGCTGATATTTTCTAGTAACATGTGATTCTCTCCTAAATATTTTGGATCATCTATTATTACAAATTTGAACAAAACCCCCTAAAACCCTTTTACATTATCAGTGCCACTAGATAAGAAACAAAATATTTTTGTAATTATCTGTGAAAAATGAGCCTTTAATTAAGATAATACATAAGAGCAAAATATATTTTCTTTTAACTATATAAATGTATCTTTAAAAAGTTTGGACTGTTGATATTTTTATCAATTTTACTATCACTATAAAATATGACCAACTAGTTGTTGCTGTGTTATTATTATAAATATAGTTTATTTATAAAAAATCCTCAGCTGTGAACTGACTGGTACCTGGTCTTTGCTGCTGCTAACAGCACCTGGTTTCTTCTTCTTTTTCACTGGGCACGGTGAGGTCTCAGCAGAGGAGTGACCGTTGGATGACTGAGAAGGACTGGGCATCTTTCTTTTTGGTGCCACCCTTTCTGTTGAACCAGCCTCTGAAACTGCAGACAATAATCAGAGATCAAACAGACATATTGATTCTAAAAGCAGGAAAAAGTATCAGAAATGACAACCATCTTTTCTTGAACTCACACAACTGAGTGGCGCCACTAAAATAGCTTCTTTCAGATGTAATCTTATTTGCAAGGGGTTGCCACAGGTGAACTGTGAGTTAGCTCGTCTAATTCATAGTAATAAACCAAACCAAAATCACTTTACACATAAAAAGTTTAGAAACGCTGCAGGTGGAGAAAGAGAGCCTTGCCATCTGAATACCTTGCATACTTTATTTTTACCTTTGGACCGTGTTGAGATCTCCATTTCTTCTGTTACAGCCTGTTCTTCTGTTTTTCCCTCTTCCTCTTCTTCCAAACTGAAAAGAACATTGCCACAGGTATTCAAATGTGTAGTGCAGTCAAATGTAACAGACAGCTGAAAATGTGTCATATTGTTATTTTTCTAAATGTGTCAGGGGGAAAAAGACACCGCATGGTGCATGAGGAGCGTTACTTTCTTAGTGTAATTATGATTGAACCAAATTGCAAGTAAGAAAAAGGACCAGAATTAATAAAGCTCATTGCTGAATACAAAATAACCTCTCTTATTAATGACTTCCAGTCATTAGTAGGTATGCAAGTGGTCAGGTTTTCTTAACCTTATTATATAACTTTCTGGATCACCTCCTATCATGTGAAGAAAAGTTATTTTAGAGAAAAAATGACAACAGGTTTCTGGTGAGAGTTGGGTCACATAGGCGGGAAGAAGCGTCTCAGTATTTCAAGAAAAGAGCTGAGCTAAAGTACCGCGGGTTTCAAAGACTTGATGTGAATGATATCCAGCAGTAAGTCTATGTCATGTCAAGAAATAATTCCTTTGATTTTCAAAGGTAAAAAAGGTAAGATTGACTTTAGAAGATAGAGTAAGCAAAACTTCAACAGTACAACACAACACTGCAAAACCTGAAAACAAATGCTCCACTGGTAATAGTCCTAACAATTTATGTAAATGTTTTGCAGCTAGAAGACTCAAAATGAGAGAGCAAACCAATATACCAGCAGCTCAGAACAAAGGCCACATCTTGATCTCAAGGAGAGTTAAACTTAACCAATACTGAGACAACATGAGTACAAAGTGTGCTGCCATTCTCCATTTATTAGTATTAGACACTTTTCTCTACTGACCTAATAAATAGTAAATATGAAAACACAGGAAAGAAATGTCTGCATTTTCTGACATCCAACAAGTTAACAGCATGTAAATAGTCTAAACAAAAAGTAATATTCATTAATCGAGCCAATACCAGCCAGCGCATCGTAGTGGAAAGCACAATCACATCCACAGTTCTGTTGGAGAAAAAGAACATTCAAATGCAATCCAAAATGTGCTCTCAAACCAACAGGTTTTTTCTCATCTGAGTCACCTTGGTTTACAGGTGCTCTGTTGTCGTTTCTTTTGTTATTACGGTTTTCTCTGACGCCACAGCAGATGCAGTGGCCTCTGTGCTCAGATGAACCAGGTTTTTTCCATATTTATTTCCCTTACACTTCACAAAAACACCTTTTAAATGTATTGTTTTCATCCAGCTAGAATACTGCTTCCATTTCGATTATCTTGTTCCCCAACCCCCACACCCTTCAACCTCCTCAATCCCTACAGTAAGATGAAATGACATCCAGAAATACAGCACATCTACAGACAAAAATAAGAGTGCAGTGAAACTGCTTTACTGGCCTCCTCATCCAGCCTTTCTGGACAGCCTTAGACAGTTTACCCCTGCACCATCATGTCCTGTCCAGGCCAGGAAATACAACAACACACAAAGGGAAAGAGAGACAGGAGGGAACTCACTGCTGTCTATCCTGACAAAATCCCTTTATAAATCAGAGACCACAGCACGTTCAGTTCAGCACATTGTAACCCTGTAACCTTCTGACACATCCCCTTCCACACCCACCACTGCCATAACAATCATGCCTCAATGTAGGAAATGAACGGCATACCTTTTTTCCTTACTCACATACAGATTCTTCAGCCTATTCTTTAATCTTTATCTTTATCAATTGAGGACGTTGGGGGATGAGGGAAAAGATGGGTCCAGGTTTCCCAGAAGGCCTTCTCTCCCTGCTGCTCTCTCCTGCAATTGACAATCTTTAACCTCGGCTGCGAGCTGCCGATTGGCTCAAGCACCACACGGAGGTGCCTGATTGGGTGCTCAGCTCGGTGTGCCACACAGGCTCTCTTCTCCCCGCTCTCCTCAACCACAATGCTGCAATGCAGAGAGGACTGATCCTTGCTGTCACAAAAACAGTCGTGAAAACCAAGTCCCTCACTGCCTTAAAACTCCATCCAGTCATACTCTGGCTCTGTTCCTTTTATCAGACATGTAAGATGCAGCCCTACGGGCTTGACAAGGAGGGGATCAGATTCCTTCTCTCTGTGCTCTCAGCCAGTATATGTGTATGGCGTCCATTTTGAAGACTCTCTCTCTCTCTCTCTTTTTCCCTCACGCTCTCTCTCTTTGGCCAATGTGCACACTGCACACATAGCACGTACACACGGCACCAGTCAGATCTGCTGCACAGGACCACATGCAGCTTATGATGTGCCCCGGCATGCTGATATATAGCAAGGGCCCTAAAGGTGGACACAAAGATGAGGCTGAAAAATGTCACAGGCCTTTTAGACACTATGGACTGCATAGCCTCCTTCCTCCATCTACTGTCAGCCTGAAAATCTGAGCACACAGTGTGACGTAAGCTGACCGTTAAAGCAGAGGTATTCATTTTTTTAAGCCAAATATATTTATTTCCTTACAGCAAGTACCTCAAAGACATGGATACAAATAGCATACACAATTCAAACACAGTTCTCATAAAACATAAATACAAACTACGAGATAAAACAGATACACGCTCAAGCGTTTGACACTAGGAAACCGTTCTTGGATACTCCTGGTAAAAAAGGAAAGCGTGATGAGCGAGGCACAGAAGTCACTAAAAATTACTAAGCAAATGACCAGTTTTCTGTGGGAAAACCATACCTTAAAACATGTTATATCTATTTAAACATGCGAGGAAGGACTCTGTAAAGGCACAAACCAAACTAAAAAGGCTGTATGTGTAGGTGTGACTGTATCTGTACAAATCCTGAAAAAAAGCGCAGTGGAATTGGGGGGGGATTAAACACATTACCAGACACCATTCACAGCAAACTGAGTGTTGACTTTGTTGTTTCAGTCCTTACAAATCGTTCCTGAACCCTGGTCAAGCACATTTATAAACACCATATTATATCCAGGCCATAACCCCACTGGTTACATTTGACTTGCTCTGTCCATTATAATCATTGTCAATAATATTACATGGTATATAAATAATGTTGCTAAACCGACAGAAAAATGACACAATCATTGACTGAATTTAAAATGTGTATCTGCTCCATGCACACAAAACACCAACACCATTATGCATAAACAGAATTCAATCTAACCTGGTCGACTTCAAAAAGGCTGCAAAAGCTTCTCTGGATGAGATGAGGTTTCTGTGCAGAGCCTTTTGAGAGGAAGTCCTTCCCTTCTTTCCTTCTGTCTTACATACAAATACTCAGTGTGCTTGGAGCAGAGGGACAGAAAGGGGAAGCTCTCTAAAATGGCTGACACTCAGCAGCAGAGAACAACACTGGGAGGCAGTGCACACCATTAAGCTCAGGCAGTTTTTCCAAGCTCGTGATAAATAAGCAGCTACAGCATATTTACTCAATAAATAATTTGTATTTTTATAATAATGATGATCAGCTCACAGGCTTTTTAACAGCATGTTTGTTTGTTTTTTGGGGGAGGTTGCATTCCCCATTCTGGGGTGAACTGGGTTCCGGATGAAAATACAGTTTTATCATTTACAGTCTGTTCTTCCCTGCCGTGTTAGTCTGGCAAACAATTAACAAGAGTACCCTGCTGCCTTGCTCTCATTCTTGTTCGAGGTCTAAATTAAACTTGCTGTGCTGTCAGTTTACCATCTGTTAATTCCTCTGGGATCTCCTCTCTGAACTGCTCTCCCATCCTGCCTGGTTTCTCTCACTGGGCCTGTCAAAGGCCAGGGACAGTCACAGAACGTCACTTCTCTTTTGAACTTTACAAAAGGAAGCAGGTTTTCTTAGTCAGACCATACAATGACCTTGGATGTGACCTATGGCCCTCTACTATGCATATCCACAGAGCCAACCAGCTAGCAGAGGCTGTCTGTTATACTATACCATGCATTGCTCTCCTTCCAGGCTCCACTCCTGTGCTGTGAGTGACAAATATGCTTCCCCTCCCCCATTCTGTCAGACAAACCTATATTATTACTCAGGCACAGATCTGGTGCCTCATAGACAAAGTAGTATATGTGGAAAAAGATGAAAATAAGGCTTACCTCTGTGGATGCATGGCTAAATACTCTGTGTGATATGTCAATGCTTATTAAAACATGGAGGACAGCCCTGTCAGCCCTCACCCTGCTCAGAGCACAGCCACGGCTCTCCAAGCTGTCCGACTCAACTGTTCAGATAAAAGCTACGCTAGGACTGGCTCCATGTGCTGTCAGCATATAAGGCAGCTGCTGATTGGCTGGTGTATTTCCTGGCTGCTTGTCTTTTGTTTAGCACAGGCAAGCTGAAACGCAGTACTCAGAGCTAGCAGGAATCTCTAGGCCCAGATCAAAATAATCAGCCACTGACAACCCACACATAACAAGAAGCCTGCAGACAACTTGCTATAAAGGAGCTCTTCAGTACAGCTACGAACAGCAGTCATCAGTCACATGCATAATAAACAGGCCCGTGTGGTGTTAGAAAGGAATTTGTCTCACAAGTTTCCACCCTCAAAGTAAGCTGACATCATGGGAAAGATAAAGAAACTGCTATGTAAATAAAAGACAGTGGGTAGGCAGACACGACATGAAATGCACTCTGTGTGTTTGACCTGTAAAGGTTCAGTCTGAACACCAAATTACAGTCATGTGTTTCAGTCATACCTGGGCCTTTGAACTGCTGTTGTTTGTTGTTAACAATGTGGTTGCAGTGGTTCAGTTTCTGTTATCACTTTCAACCATGCAGTATAATTCAATAAGAGTATAAGAATCTGTATGTTACTTTATATTTCATTGTAAAGGGTTCACACGTGTTTCTTTTTTACATTAAGCTTTATTTTCACTTCCAGCATTAAGTGAAATTTTGACCAATTTTCTGTATAACCTTTTTTCAGTCTTTCCTGTCACTGAGGAGCGATTTTGAACCACTCTTCTTTATAATCCTGCATAAGTTCATTGAGGTTTGCGAGCATTTCTTTATGCACAGCTCTCTTAGGCCCTGGCACAGTGTTTCAGTCAGGCTGATGTCTGGTTGAACCACAAGAACACCTCAATTCTTTTCTTTTTCAGGCATTCTGTTGTGGATTTGTGTGTTTAGGATCATTGTTCAGCTGCATGATGCAGTTTCATGAAAGCTTTCACTATGGCAAAGCAAGCTCAAATAATTACCCCTCCACGACCATGCTTGACAGTTGGTATGGGGGTGTTTGTGCTGATATCCTGTGTTTGGTTTTGGTCAAACATCTCCACTTTGATCTCATCTGTTCAAAGGACATTGTTCCAGAGGTCTTGTAATTTACTCTGATGCTGCTTTGCAAAGCTAAGCGGCCCTGTAAATGTTCTTTTTGAGTGAAGAGGCTTTCTCCTGGAAACTCTTCCAAATAAGCCATACTTGTCGTTTTCTATTTTCTTTCTCTAATTGTAGTGTTATGAACATTTAACGTTATAAACATTTAACATGCTAACTGTAAAGCTACTCTACATGTCTGTAGTCCAAATTGTAGCTCCTGGCTTTTTTGCAGTTTCTCTGAGCATTGTATGGGCTGACCTTGGGGTGAGCTTGCTGGGAAGATTGGCAGCTGTCTTTAATGTTTTCCACTGTTGAATAATCTGTCTCACTGTAGAATGACTGACTTCATGTTGTTCGGAAATGGAAATGAGGAGCAACAATTACTTCTCTAAGATCACTGCTGATGTCTTTCTTCCTTAGCACTGTGTTAACACACACCTGAATGCCCCAGACCAGCAATCTGCCAAAACATCTACTTTCACAGAGGTAGTCACACCTCATCAGTTAATCAAGTCCATTTGATTAGCAGTATCTGACAGCTACTTATCCTCTTAATTCCTATAGAAAGAGCAAGGGAGTACCTCTTCCTGTGAAAACTACGTGTTTGTCTCTTTGAAAATAAATAAAATGCAGTGCGAGGGACCACAGAGGTATTATCTGAAATTTACACCCTTAACTTTCTCATTCATGAAAACACTTTACTCTTTATAACTGTGTCATTAATATTCTTCAAACAAAGAGCCCACGGATCTGGCTTGTTTAGCAAAGATATATAGACTCATAGCTCAGTGCTCACTGCCAAAATAAAATTGGCATTGGTGACACAAAGCCATCTACAGAACAATAAACTGCAGATAATAAACTACCCACCGCTCCTGTTTTCTATTCTAAATTCCAGGCATACATCTTGGCATGGAGTAATATGCTAAAGAAAGGAAAGCTGATTATTGTTCCTCTGTGAGGAAATGATTATTCAAAAAAGCCAGAGTGCAATTACTGTTGTATATTTCTGAAAACGTAAAAGGTTTGTCTTCTGAGCACCACCTGGCTCCTTTCCTCAGACGTTTGTGGCCTCTCTTCTACAGGAAGTAAGACAACACTGACCTCTAGTGGTAAAACTTTATCACAGCATGCCACTCAGTAGCCCATAAATTCACTGGACGTCAAAAATTGACAAATTCATCTGAATTAATCTTCTAGTCCAAATGATAGCTTTTGTCTGTTGATTCAGACACATATGCTGCCAAATGAAGGAAATGAATTTTAGATGGTGCACGGTGTATAATAATGGCAATGATATTGTAGTTGTTATTTATTACCTTCGCGAGATGAACTCGGAAAATAACGATGTAAAATTACTGAAAAAAGTTAAACATTGCCAGAAGAGCGTGCTAAAGGCTCTGGGGGTCAAAAGAAGAAAAACAAGAAAAAAAACCTGCCCAAATTCTTCTCTTCGTCTGTATCTCAAATCACTAAATACCCCTTAAACCAGTAACTGCTAGCTAGAAAAGTACCGGGTGTATGTAATCTATGATACATGATTAAATAGGAAGTTGACATACAAACCTGTAAAATAAACTATGACTACACATATAACTGTGTAGAATCAGACTTTAGAGGTCCTTCTGCGAAACTGTCTCAACATATAATAAAGGTTTTAGGTATGATAATGAGAAAATTAAAAAAATAAGACTCCTTTCGTGTATGTAGCCTGTTGGTTGCTACCTACCAAAAGTTTCTAATTCATGTTAATAAAAAACTGTGTGTCGGGTATATGAAGCAAAATAAATATCATGTTTCCTAATATCAAACGATAAGGGAACTGTTCCCACGACACCTCTCTAGCCAAATAAAAACAGCTCAATAATTAGCTTGATAGTTAGCTATAGTTGTTATCGCATAACTCATTTCCAACCATTTTATGGTCGGAAAAGAAGTCGTAAAAGTCTGACATATAAACTTTAATATACTTGTGCCATACTTGTCTATTCAAGCCGTACGGTTAGGTGTCCACACTGCAGACTCCGCCCTGTGACCTTCGTATTTCTGAGTGGAGCTGGAGAGCTAGTAACTAGCCTGGCAGGCCCCAAGATGGCGCCCTAGTTAGATTTTTCCGGTGCTCCTGATTTAGATTTATTTTCCTCTCTCCGAGCACATCAGTTCTGCGGGTAAAATAAATCTCCCTGTCACTGCGCATGTTTTGTTTTGTTTTACCAGGTTCATTTCTTGTTTTTCAGGAATACATTTACGTGAATTGCCCTTCTAATAATTTTGCTTTACCCACTGTTTACCCAAAGAAGTGATTAGCCTACCTCAGAAAAATTCCTGACAATGCCCGGGTGACTTAAATATATTTAATTTTATTAATATCTTATTTATGTGTCTAAATGTAGATGTTTTCACGTTTAACTGATAATTTGATTTGTCTAATGGCTGAAATGCAGCAAACCAAAAGTAAAGTCTCTTTTCCCCCTGCATCTTTGCACTAAAAATCACACTACAGCTTTAATAAACGGTATAACTTAAAATCGTTCTTTCACACACAGAAACGTGGAATGTGCAGTGATCGTGTTTTTGTCCTTTGTGGTCATACGCAGTGTTGAGAATGGGGGGATGGGAATGGGTGCGGGGCAAAGAAAGGCATGTGGTTAGCTGTTTGCAGGTAAACCGGTCTGAATACATTAATGATTGTGGGGCTATCTCCTGTCCTTTCAAACTGCTATCTCCTGTCCTTTCAAAGTGGTAAGGGGAGGGGGAGGGGATAAAGTGTCTTGTACTGGGGGCAGCGGTCAGTTTTCCATGTTTAGTGGGGGAAGGGGTACAGACAGAGGGCCACTGGGCCCCTCTTTGGCTCTTCATGGAATGCAACTGAGGCTGTCTATAGGCCAACAAACAAACCAAAAGAAACGAACAACAAAAAGGCACTTTTTTTTCTCTCCATGAAAAGCACTCATGGGTGTGGTTCAATCCATAAGTCCTTATATGCTCACGTTAGAATGATACTTTATTCATCCCAGGGGGGACATTAAAATGTTGCAGACACTCAATTAAAATATAAATATAAATATGTAACAAATAAAATGTAAACTCTCTATATTATAGTATATAGTATATATAAAAATATACTGTACATGTGTACAAGATAAACAAGATATTACTTGTGAAAAAAGTCCTGGAGACATGAGCAGGAGTTGTAAAGTCTGACAGACAGGAATGACTTCCTGTGGCATTCTGTGGTGCATCATGGGTCAAAATGGCCTCATGATCATGTATGACACCCCTCAGGCAATACTTACCGTCTTCACAGCAAATAGATAAATCAGAGTGCAGGGGTGGCTGCAAGTGCTGCAGCAGTTTGTGTCATCTAAGCAATTAGCTGTAAAGATAATATGTGACCAGCCTTTCACTTTTTTTTTGTTACACCCAAAAGTAAAGTGTTCCGACAGGAAAGATCAAGTAAGGATCTAACTGCATATTTAATACTTTTGCTTGTTCGCTCCCCGCGCCCTCATCCTGCTGTTTTTTCGCCATCTTTTACCCACGCCCCTTCTTAACTTGTAAAAATTCTGAACTGGTGTGCCGGAGAGAACACTGAGGAGATTATTTATTTTATTTTTTATCATCTGTGTTACAGCTCAAGGGCCACAGAGATTCCATGGTTATTTAAAAAAAAAATGACAGTATGCCATTAGTCTGTGTGATACCAGGCTGTACATGCTATCGATATGACTGACAGTCACTTTGCAACTGATATAACTACAAGATACTAGATGTGTGCTGCAATGAATGGTGTTAGATAAGATTTCACAGTACATAGTATATAAAAACTCAGATTAATATTTACAGTTAGTTAGTTGATGTTTATAATTCAGGCCCTATTGCATGCAATTATGCTGAATTTTACTGACATTGTATTATTAGTAATATATAATTCCTAACTTAAATAAATTCAAAATGGCTATCAGTGTTATGTTGATTAATTAAGAGGAATAAGAAATGAGCAACATTAAAAACGGATACTCTATAGATGTGGAGGGCTAAGTAGTTTGTATGAAGCTGCTTTATGCCATTAACACTACATGTAGTGTATAATTGAAAATTTACATCCCCTAATAATATCTGTGTCTGCTGCTCATATTACCTAAGGGTATTAAAGGAACGTGTAGTTCATTTTCAGGACGCGCCAAACACTTTGATGCGACCTATAAATGGGGAAAACTACATTACCCAGAAGTCCAGTCGACCTGCTACAAGCTGGCTCCCTCCGATCTGGGAGTGCTTCCCATTTAAACAAACACGGTCTTGCCGAAGATGGCGGAGAGTTTCTAGAGGCGTAAAACAAACTGGTGTACTCAATGAAAGCGTCGAAGCCGGTGAGTTTTCTGCAGTTGGTTTATGATTCAGTTATACGCAAGTTTTGAACACTGGCTCTGGTGTTTGTTTGAAAGCACACGGCCGTTACAGAGGCAGTTGGTGTAGCTTCGCTTTCCGAGCAGGCTGTGCTTTTTTACGCTACCGTGATAAAACGAACCACCTTACCAGTGTCTGTTTATTATGGGATATTTGTTGTAATATTATTAGCTCCTAACCTATAAGTGGTATCACAATGAACGTCGAGCTTGGCTTGATAACTATCCATTCTTGTTGGTTTTTGTATTTTTTGGCGTTTCCTTTATCCACTAGCTACAAAGTTTACGAGACCAAGGCTCTGATTCGCTGGGGTGCAATACCCTAGCTGTTAACACTCAGCTCTGCTCACGAGTGAACTCTTTTGTGTTTGGAAACGTTTACGTGAAGTTTGTGCCGCCGTTAGCATGTGTTCATTGTCAACACACACAGCTGAATTGCTTTGGGGACCATATTTTCTACCTGACAGCCCGCCTTGCTTTACAGTTTCGGTTCATGTGCTGCTGGAGTCGTCTGTGTTCACAGCTAATGTGTGACGGTACACCGCGGAAGTTTTCATTAGTGGGGAAATCTAAATAACAATATTGAATGACCTTCTGGACTAGTGACTAGCTTCCACGGTGAATGTGGTGGAGATTAGCACTCTTAATTACAGTGTATCTACTTCGGTTTTGTTAAACAGAGCTCCCTCCTTATACTTTGACACAGAGACTTGGAGCATCTAAGTAACACCCATTTAAAAACAGTGTAGGAAAAATGACAAAATGTTTTTTCATTTTAAAATGGGACGGGTTTTCTCTAAGTGGTTGTTACATTAGTAAAGTTTGCCAGCTGCAGGGTCGTGGGCAACCACGCAGTATTTTCCAGTAGCCTACACTATGCTGCTCGCTTGCTGCTTGCAACCCAACTTGAACTGACTGGCTCAGCGTGGCTGCTCTGAACAATCCCCAGCATGTGGTATTTATTTGCATGACTGTAGCGAAATAGCGCTCGCGTGATTGTAGTGGTTGGTATAACTGGGACTATCTCTCTACGTGATTAAATGTTGGCGTTCACTGCTGGTAAATCACATGTAGGTGCATACGTGAGCGTGAGAGACAGACGGACTGGTTGTGGAGGCAGATGGATGTGTTTCAGTGCAGAGGATGATAAACACTCGCAGGGTTCCGGTTTGGGTTCGCCTCCCTGTGCTTGACAAGGTGTATGCTGAGCACTCAGGGTTTTTTTTTTTTGTTTTTGTTTTTTTTTAAAGTTTTTTTAAGGTTGTAAGAGGAAATTCTTGGAGAGCGTGCTCAAGTGTAGGCAACAGTGAGGGGGTAGGTTAGTCATTTCTCTGAAATGCTTGAGGACTAGGTGTGCTGTCGCTCTGTTTGCCCGGGGCCATCCCTGCCGATACTTGCAGGCATTTACATCTCAATGCAAGAGTTTCTGGGATCATTCAGGTATATATATTTTTTTCTTTCTTTCTTTTTTTGTTGTTGTTGCCTACTGTGGAGTTTTCTCACTTTCAGCGATTTCACACATGGGATTAAGTAGACTGTGATATCTCAGTAATGTGGACATTAGATGGTTGGTAGCTGGGAAAGAATGAGTAAGGATGGTTCTACTAGCAGTCTTTAGCTGTCAGGTGGGCTAACTTGTCTTTATTTTGAGTCTCATAGAATGCCATTACTCAAGTCCATGTATGTGGTATTTTTCTAAGTGGGCAGAATGACCACTGTGGGAACCTGTCCAGTGAGCTACTTCTGCTCATATTCTTGGCAAACGGAGCCCCCTGTTCCCCCCCCCATTCTCTGTCCCTTTATCTACCACTCTCTTTCTCCCTCACACAGGGTGTCAGGCTGTGTTAACAATGAATCAATCTTTGGGGGGATTCTTTGACTGCAGATGGGGTGCAGAAGTGACTGCATTGCATGGCTTTCGCTCTTTGTCTGTTGGCCCCCGCATGGGCTCTCAATAATTCATTAACTTATCACTTTTTCTCATGGGCATGGGAGAAGGCTAATCGGTCACATGTCCCATGGATTCAGCACCCTAACGCTCACCCTATTAAAATGAGCATAACATTTGGAGGCATTGCTGATATTTGGGTCATTCTTATAGAGGTTACTTGTGAAACAAAGTATTGTATCCTGTCCCTAAAATAATAAAAATGTGAATTTCTGAGGAGTGGCTATGGCAGCTATGGCTACAAACTTATTTAGTGACATGAGTAAATTGGGGAACACATGAGTGCCTGCTTCCTGCTTGAAGCCTGAAATATATTGACCACAACAAGTTCAAACTGCAATTCTCAGGGTAAGCACAGCGCATTCAAAACAAACGTATTTATGAATGAAATGGTTAAAAACCTAATTTTTAAATAATATCAAAAAGTGCAAGATTTTAAAAATATTTTTACTGCTTTCACCTCGTTATGCAATGCTGCATTTTGCATAGGACTGCCATATTTGAGTTGTCTAAGACTTCTAAATACAGTGGTGGTGAGCTTGCAACTCTGATGACTGCCTAATCTGTCTTTGTTGAGCGGCATTTTTGTGTCATTAATGTCTGAATAGATGACATTCTTTGACTGTTTCGTCAGTCTCCCTGCCTTAAGAGAGACAGAGAGACAGAGATAATAAGCTTAGTTTCGAGAAACTGCCAATCGGTCATGTGGTATGTGTTTATTTTATGATTAATAGTTGTGTGGATGAGCAGTAGCTTTGAGAGTACTCTTGATGACACAGAGCTGAAAGAACAGCCTGATTGTTTCCCCTAATTGAAATATGACTCCTTGGTCTTCTTACAGCTGTATGGGGAGTGCAGGGTTAGTCAAGGAAAGCGGTTGTTCCTTCATATGTAACTTGTAACCAGTTCTTATCATTTAGAGAAAAGGAGGATCTTTATATTTTTAGCAACTGTTTTTGTATTTGACGTTATCTTTACCCAGGTCTGTTTTCAAGTCAAGTTTGAGTATTTGTTTCCCTCACTTTGACTGGTCGTTCAAGGCTGTTTTACAACCAAGTTTAAGAATTCAGAAGCTTCCTGCGGTCAGCTCAAGCTGTGCATAACATCCTGTTTAATTCCCACATCTCAAGGTCACTCATGCAGTGACAGTGATCTGGATTTGTTTGTTAAAAGGGCACATACACACTGGCAGAACTCAACAGGTAGGTTTGCTTTTTCTGCCTACCTCTGTAGAGCTAAATATAGAAATCTGTTAAACAAGACAGTCATGTTTCCACTGCTGAAATATTTAGTTACTTTGCTCAAACAAGTGAGAGCGAGAGTATGAAATGAGAGCTGCCGAAACCAGATCAACCAGGGAAGGCCAGATCGCCACCTCACTGAGACCCAAGTCAAATGGTGCAGTTTGCACTTTCGTTCTGTTTGAAGTCACATGTCATTCATGCCCTCGTTGTCCTCTTCTTCATCTCTGAGGTAAGACCCAAGTGTTAGGTTAGCTGAGCCATATGTGAGCCATGCACACTTCTAAAAGCCAAACAGGCAGCCTGAAGCAATCATTGCACCCAATTCTAGTTTATAACCAGTGTGGATTTGGAACAGCTCTCGCTCTAGTCCTCATTGATTGGATGGAGGATAGAGTTTATTAGGGAAGGGTGTGCCAAGAGCTTTGTCCCCCTCCCCTCCTTACCCTTCCTCTTTAACTTCAACTCCCCCTTTAACTTTCGCTCCCTGAGCTCAAGAATGCTCGTAAAAAGAGTTCACCTGAACAAGCCAGTGGGAGGGTAGGACCCTGCTCTAGTTTTGTTACTATTGTAAAAAGTTAGCAAGACGTTGTTTGTGTTTTGTTTAGGGCCCCCTTTTTATAAAACTGCTCTGGGGAGAAGCAGCACGGGTGAAAAAAAGTTTGGTTTGTGAGATAACTGCTACCAGATGCTCTCTCTGTCTTTTATTCAGCATAAAAAGAATTAGAAAGAAAGGCTGCAGAAGAGAAGAGAATAGAATAGGAGAGTGTCATTTCTGAATGAACTTTGAATGAACTATCCATGCAACAACTGTTGCATGGATACTCTCCATCTTAATTCAGTCCTCACTTTTCTTTTCCCATCAGTACCCCTCCCCCCTTTTATTAAAGAGAAAATCATTTTTAAAAGTGGTACAACTTCTACACATAGTGACCATTAGACCCATAAAGGCTCTAACTTTTTTGAGAAATCTATTCTGTGTAAATATGTGTTATGTTTGTGTCATTAGTGAGAGTCTCAGGAATAGCTCCAATTTGGGTCAAATGTTTGAGTGTTGTGGAATTGGTTTGCTATCAAAACAACAAAGGGCTTTGTTCACTGCAGAGTTTTCAAGGTTCTCTGTCCTAACTTTTCACAAAGCTTGTCTTTACTGGCCTTAATATTAGTAGTTGTTGTTGGGTTTTTTTTTTTTTTTAGTTTTATAGTTGTTTTTGTTGTTTTTTTTTTAAAGATTGTTTTGTGTACACATCGAAAATGAAACTGTTTTATGTTGACTTTCTGTGGCAGTGGGTTGTGGTTTCTAGGAGGCCTGGGGAGTGTCTACAAGTTATGTCAGCGTTTCCCCACACAAACACTTTACTCAAGTGGGCTTCCCAGGTGTATTTGGTGAAAACAGGTGACTAAATTTATTTTCTTTCTCTGAGAAAATGATGGCATCTTTGATTGGACAATCCTCTCATTCTTATTTAGAGTTCAGTTGCTGCTAACCACCTAGCACCGGGCCCTTCCTTCCTTCTTGTGTTTTCACCTTACAGTGGCAGCTAGCAGGTGTCCTGCCTTCTCCACACACACCTTAACTGCAGTCTATATGATAAAGGGCAGCTTTAGAGAAGGTCTCCACCTAATTCTACTGACATTTTCAGGAGTTCATAGCCTTGGTTATAAGGTCACATTAGTCATCGCTCGCCTGAACTGTAGTGTCAACACGGCCCCATAACAATTTATACTCACACTTGAGGCATGCTTCAATCGCTATAGTCATATCCTGAATGATATGTGTCCCAAATCACTGCTGAAATGGGAATACAGGGAGTTCAGACAGGAAACAGAGTGACTGCTGAGATTTTTTTTTTTCCCCCAGATTTATATGCGAAACATTGTTTCAAATTTTTTGTGCTAGTCTCCAATTGCACATCCCTGTACTACTCACTGAAATATCATAGAAATGCCCGAGGAGACACACTCGTGCTACCAGCCTAGCTGTGTTGCACTTGGTTGCAAAATTCTGTAGTCAACACAGTCAGTGAGTATAAGCTGTTTGTGTGTGAAAACAGCTTGAGACAGCATTTGTCCTCTGGCATAAGTGAACAGAACAGTCATTTTACATGGAAATTGCTTCTAAAGCATACGGTAACATGTTAATGTAAAACAACTGAGTGTGGTGCCCCCACAATATCCTGACTAATTAAATTGATTTCCTTGCTATTTTTTAATGTGTTTTATTTTAAGGTTAGCATTTTTTTTTTTTAGGTGGCTAAAAGACATTTTGTTTCTGTTTGTACATTGCTCACCTTCAGTGTCAATTCCCCTGTCTACTTGGTGGTATACCATTGGTCACTGACTTAAAACACACTGGCAATGAATAAGTACCTCAGACAAACCCACTTCAAAGAAGCCAAATGATCTCTAACTGAGTAAAATCAGTTTACCCAGTGAAACTGGCATTTTTTAGCATCAAAATTAAACATTTACTGTAAATTGACAATCACTCCTTTTGCGCTTTACTTTTTTCAGTGTGTTTTAATAAAAATGTGTCTTCAGCTTACACCAATTTAACATTCAGTTTGCTTTGATTGTATTAATAAAAAAACAATGTGTGAGAGAGATTTTCTAGTACCACAGAGTCTAAAAACACAGAGAGATGGTTTTTGGTTCATATTGCCCAGCCCTAGTTTCTAGGTCTGTCTGAACTGGGAACCAGCTGTTGGCATGCATGGCACTGCAGTCCCAAGTTGTAAGAGGATATGTGACCATGCAAGCAGGGACTGTACGGGTACTGTCTCTGTAGTTCATCTGAAATTCAAAATCTTCTTTCATTTAGTAAATTAGCACAGATTGCAATGAGAGTGTGCATTTTTGCACACAGCACTGAGCTTAACACTTTTTTTTTTTTTTTTCATTTTTCCATTGGCCTGTAATAAATGTTATTTTATTATAGCCCTGAGTTCAAAGAAAAGTCATGAATGACTTACTTCCACGCCATCGTTAAAGGCTCCAGACTTACTACAGCATGTCAACACTGGCAAGGCATGTGTCAGATAATTTACTACACTTGTTTCTTATATGTGCTCTTTCCTTTTTTTTTTTTTTTTTTTTTTTCCCCTCTTCTCCTCACGGGAAGAGAAAAGTGTTCTTTTCACTATTACTGTTCTTTTCTGCCTACTGACGTCAGTCCTGTTTACGTGGCTTGTCGTTAAGGCAACACTCTAATCAAAAGGTTGCTCTGAAGCTTACTGCTGTCCCTAGAATAGCAGAGCTAACACTTGCCTCCTGATGTTGCCACATCACATCAAGCTGTGCATTGAAGTCTTGGTTTAAATATCAAGCAACGCTTCGAAAAAGTTGAGCTAAAATTTGATTCTTTATTTTATATAGAAGTGGCTTTACTTTTGCAAGTAATTACTATGTTTCTATTTGCCCTGTTTTTATATATAGATAGATATATATTGCTCTTGCCATATTGGGAGAATTGGTTATGTGTGACTATGGTATGATTAAAAATGGAAATAAAGGTCCCTGTTCAATTAGCTCCACCAATGTGTCCTAGTCAAATCCTCTGGACATGGTGGCCACCCTTGAAATAGAATTCCAATATTATTTAAAGCAGTTAATGACTTTGGTTTTAAGGCAATGTGAAGGTCAAAATCAAACTTAGTGTGTCAGGGCACAAGCTTCATCTACAATCAAGAAATTCATTTTTAATATCCAAATGGGAGTGGTTTTAGATTTTAATAATGACATCATCTGAGCCCCCATTTACACAGCCCTAAAGACATCAACAGATAACTGTAGGATGTGCAGTAGAAATGAGTAAGGCCTTCACTTTGAAGTAAGAGTTTTAAAAGTTTCTGATTCCGGTTTGCGTCACACCTAGTTTCACTGCCACTTGGTGGTTAGTTAGCAAGACTAGTTTGCAGACATGTCGACCTTTTCTTTTCAGACTAGAGGCAACTGCAGTAATCTGCTAGTGACCAAAGCAATCACAAGGAGGTTTTGGGTGCAGCACCCACTTTGTGATAGATTTCACCTACCAACAACCAGCAGTCAGTCTCCAAATACTTAGGGAATGCAGGTTTTTCCCAAGTGGCCGAAGGTTGCAAGGAGGTCACTGACTGATCTCTAGGTTTGTTTCAGTGTTTCAGGCCTAACACAATCACACTGTTCAAGTAAAATAAACACTGAGGGAGGAAATTGGAAGTGGCATCATGTCTTATTTTTTTCCTCCTTTCACTTGTTGTACTGCTGTTCTTTGTCATTCAGTGAAGCTGCGTTGCTCTCTCACTCACGTAACTGAGTAGGAGGGGAGAGAGTGAGAGGTGTGCTGGCAGTAGGAGAAGAAAGACCTTTTTTTGTGAAGCAGTACTGTCTGTAGATATTATGGCTGTGTTCTTTATTTAAAAGTTACCAAAGGGCTATGCAAAGTGTTAATCTGAATGATCTGAACGGTGGTGATATCAAACCTGTGAGTGAGATGGAGGAGCTGAGGTAGTGTACTAGGGCTGCCACAAACGATTATTTTGATAGTCGACTAGTCACCGATTATTTATGCGATTAGTCGACTAATCAGATCATCATCCACTGGACGTAAAACTACAGCTTATTGCACCAGCAGCATCTGCTCTTATATAACTATCATTAGCTTATAGCTTTTAAGGTGCTAACTAAAAATAAAGACAAGATGATAGTTTATTCAATTTTAATGAAATTTGCAGATTGTTTCGGTAAAGTTTAATAAACTCCTTGCTATCTAAAATATAACAGGACACCGGAGTATATTCTCCAGCATCTCACACTTCTGATAATCAGCTGTCTGCTTTACGTTTATTCAGCTGTGTAAAAACTATAACTTTAATCTCAGCCAAACCGATTTACTCAGGAACAAATAAAATACTAAAAAAAAAAAAAAAAAAAAAGCCAAACAACAACATTTTTAATTTATCTAAGTGACTCATATATATTTAACCTGAGTCGCGAAAGACGGCGGTGGGTTTGAAAACAATTTGCCGGGAGTCCGGTGTTCTCACGGCGCTAGTGACCTAGCCCCCGGCTAGCTATCGAGCTAGTGGGTAACAGACGTCTCCGAAAACGTCGGAGCGCTTTTGAAAATATGTGGTGTCCTGATAAACTGAGCCGATATTTGAGGTTTACACAGCTACATTCTCGCCTGAAAATATGTTAAACGTTTATTTTGTGACTCAGAAAGAATAATAAGAGTAATATTAAAACTAACTAGCTACCGCCATTGTTGGAAACTAAGCTGGGCCGCGCTATGAATTCTTGGACACAGCTGCTTCTTCTTCTTCGGGGTTTAACGGCAGCTGGCATCCTTGTACATGCAGTGCTGCCATCTTCTGTTTCAGTCCGTTATTACACTCTTAAATCCTGCTACTTCTGCGTCTTTTGCGATCTTACAAAGCTTCAAACGACACGTCGACTATTAAATCAGTCGTCGACGATTTTGATAGTCGACGTAATCGTGACTAGTCGACAAATCGTGGCAGCCCTATAGTGTACATTACTATATTCTAAGAAAAATAAAACAAATATCAATAGTCTTAAAAACCCAACATTATAGTTATTGACTATGAGGTACAGTCCTAGTATTGGCACAGAATGAATTATTTGGGCTTTAAGAGGACTTGTAATTTGTGTCACTTCTTACTAAGAAAAGAATCTAATAGTTGAATCTTTTGCAGTCTTAATTGTATTGGGAAAAGGAGATTTCTTTAAGAGACAGCTTTATTTTCACACTTTGCTTCAAGTAAAACAAAAAAACAAAACCCCCGAAATGATGCATTTTTGTACTCATACTTCATAAGCATTTTTTTGCCTTGAGGAAAAATCAACAATATTTAATTTTTCTACCAGCAGAAACAGTAAATGCAAATTTTGTTGCTTTATACGTCAAATAAACATAAACAAGACTGTAAATATGCATAGTGGTGTGTGTCCGCTCAGTCAGCCTGTGTTGTCCTTTGCTTGCCCCCTTGAAGAGCGAAGGACTTGATTAGCAGTGCAGGCTTAATCACTCAGCAGATGGGACAGAGTGCAGTGTCACCAAGACAAAAACAAACCCACAGTTGGATTATGGCTGGCTGTGTGTGTACGCGTGTCTCTGTCCACTTGGACTGAGCAGCTTTGACTTGACTCCTAAACACACTCCCAGGTGTTGTGCTGAATCCCAGCAGAGAGCCATGTTTCTTTTTGTCTCTCCCATTAAACAATTGGTCGTTGCTGTCCTTATCAGTTATTTTGTCTAAAGCATGAAATAACACAATGAATTAAAAACTATAAAACGGGGCATGTTATATAGCTTGAGATGATAAAGTCTGTTATCTCTTCTGTTTTGTGGGGGTTTTTTTTTTTTTTTTTTCCACTGGGTGAAAAGCAAACTAAAAAACTTTACTGACGGGCTGTAAAATCCTCATGTATTCTTAACCAAGGTCAGCATCACCCTGGGAGATCAAACAAGGCACGTATTGATAGTTCCTTCTGCTGTTACTCCTGTTAGTAAAATCCTTTTTTTTTCTTTTTTTTTTTTTTTTTTTTTTTTTTTTTTTTTTATACCTAGGCTCCGTCACCACATGAAGCTGACCATTTAAAAGAAAGAAGTAGTAAGAGGAATACTAGGATAGAGGAGGGTTCAAAGTTGTGAAAATGGCGTCAGACCGTCTTTTGACTGGAATTCTTTGCAGGGGTCAGAGTTCAGAGACTGCAGTGTGGTGCTCTGATTGGCTGTGGAAAGGTGAAATGAAAACCACAGTAAACTTTTGACCCCGGCGCAGGAGCGCTGCAGGAACGCCCAGGCTCAGCTCTGGCGTGGTGGAACAGAGCCCGCTCTCTTCCTGTGTTTACTCCACCAATCCAACAGTGATGGTGGGGAGAAGAGGAGGAAAGAGGAGGGGGCAGGGAGGGAGCAGATAGGGAGGAGGGAAAGACACAAGAGCAAGAATGAGGGAGAAAGGAAAAAGCGAAAGCTGAGAGAGAGACACAGTTGAAACGTTAAAAACAGAAAGACCCTCTGTCTCAACAGCAAAGCGAAAATCAAAACTGCCAAATCAAACTCAGTGTTTTCTGTTGACATCGCCTCATTTACAAATATCACAAACAATAATTACAGTGGTTAAGATATCGTCTCACTGATTTAACTTCTACAGGAGATTTGCCCGCTCATTGCATCAGTTGCAAGTGGATATGTGTGTTATCAGGCTGGGCAGCATCGAGGTTGATCAGGCACTGGTGTTCTGGCTCCCCAGATAAAAGGCTGTTTAGCTATTGATTAATGAACTCATTTCCATAATATTAGCCTTGTGTGATCACAGCTGACTGCATTCTGTTTGGTCTGTGGTCTCCTCTGGACGATGCTGCGCTTATCACCTCAGTTTTTGCACCAGCACATGAAGCCTATTGAAAATGAAGGGGTTATTGGGGACGTAGAATTAACAGTTGTGCAATGTGACAAGTTAGTTGCTTGAATCTATGCCGGCGCATGTCCTATCCTCTTCCTTTCTATTCTTTGTTCCTGTTGATGATGGATAGTTGCAGGAGATGCAAGTGTGACGCACACACACAGTGGAATCTGCCATGTCTTTGTTTTCACCTTCATTTATTTTCCCTGGTTTTTCTCCACGTTGCAGTTTGTGTGGGAAAAAATGGGGAGATGCACACACAGCCTGTCCAAGCTCTCATGTGTGTTGTGTGCATTGGAAAAGGGTGGGGGATGTTTTCTTTTTCTTTTTTTTTTCTTCTAGAGAAATAGGCAATCCTATGAACACAGTTTTCCCTCTGCTATGAGCTACAGTCTTACTCACCACATTCATCTATGGACATCTTGTATTTCTTTATTGAAAAGAGAGTGCAGATGGTTAGAATGGGTTTTACAATATCCGTCATATGTGCAAAATATGTTTGACACTTGACTTTTTTCACACATTTTATTTCTTCGTTTCTCAATAAAAACATTTGTGACATTTTTTTTACCTTAAAGACAAAGGCTTCTTTCTTCTTCCTTTTTTTTTTTTTTTTTTTTTTTAAGTAAAGCAGAAATGTGTTTTGTTAAATTATTGGCAGTGTTGAATCACACCTCTAGACACTCCCCAGCCAACCACATAACAGATTAAGGACCCAGCTTTGTCGTTTTTGCTTTGTTTTCATCTGCGTTTCTTTTTTTCTTTTTTCCCCTTTTTCTCTTAGCATTTTACAGCTTTGCTTTTTAATAAATCCTCACTTCACATATGCTTCACATATGTCTTTCTCGTCCCCTTTCTCAAATCTCATTGCATGGCAACACTCTCGTCTTTGCCATCAAAACCTTTGGCTCCAGTTAAGCCCCATTAGCTCAGGTTTCATTGAAATCATGTGTAATACTGGAATGAAAATGCTGGCAGGGAAATGGCTAATAAGGAAAATTCACAAGTGCATTCAACTCGGACAAATATTTCTGGATGTCATTTTCCGTTACAATTAAGAGGGAAATCCCTAAAATGTCAACATGAGAGATAGCTACTAAACAAAGTGAAATTTAGTCGGGTAAAAAGCATCATAGACAACACAGAAATAGAAGGTTTGACTTTCTTTCCTGATCAAGGGGCATATATTATACTGTCTGTGAATCCAAGAGGGATTTAGATTCCCATGTTGAAATGCCTAAATTTGCAGCATTAAAAAGAATATTTACAGCCTAATACAACAAAAGGCTTTTGATTCTGGGGTCATTTCCCTCCTTTATAACTATTCTGTGTGGGATTCATTTTTTTTTAAATTTATTTATTTTTATTTTTAACAACTCATCAATCTGTATAATTGAGCTAGGGGTCAAGAAGGCTAAGCAAGTGTCTCAATAATGGAAACTGGAGCATATTGGGGTCTGCTAGACCTGATGTGATTTTATTTATTTTTCCCCAGCTGTTTAATATTATGCCTTTCTGTTTGGTGCAGACTGTCGAAATGTTTGCTTCAGTTTTTAACACCTGTACAGGTGTTAAACCCGTACAGTTTATGAAAGCAACAAGTTAACAAAGCTTGTTAGTCTTTGCTGATAAATCTGCACGTCAACCTTTCATTCCTATAAGGTAGCGTGTGATCCAAAAAAACAACATGGCGACGGTGACATGCTAACATTGAAACTTCAGAATGTGTAGCCCAAACATGTAATCTGTTGTCCTTGTCTTATTTTTCTTCCATTGCAGTGTAAAACTGCTCTGTTAATAGTTGGTTGTTTTGGGTTTTTTTTTTTTTTTTTTTTCCCCCCCCTTCTGTTTCTTTTAAACCCATAAGGCATTTGCTGTCTGGTTCCATTGGTTCCGTTATACTCTTGGGTAGTTCGTGCAGGTAGAAGGAAACAGGGTGGCCACTTGCCAGCAGCAAATTTCAGTCTGTTGCCTGACTGACTATTCTCATGTTGATTAAACTGGATTTCACATAAACTTTATACTGTGTGGTTGGCAGATTAAAATCCATTTGAGGTCTGCTCTGACTGCATTTGACATTTTGCTTCCCACATGTACCTCCATAGGGTTACAGTTAAGGTTAAATTATGTTTGACAGCAACTTTTGTCAGATGTACACCAAGCTGCTAATACTGTAGGTAACAATGAATATCTAGGAATTATTTGATTCCGTTGTCATTTCATTAGAGTTGGATTGTGGCACCTCATAGCCTACAGTTCTGTTTTCAAAGCAAAAGAATGCACTACTTTATAATGTTTCTCTTAACTGTAATTTATTATAATATGGAATAATTAATCCATCATAATAAGATGGTGAATTATTTAGATTTATTCAGTTACAAATGGTACTATGAGGTGATTAAGAAGATAATTCCTCATCAATTTACACACCAAACGACACTGAAGGTTGCTCCCCCTTCACAGGCAATTTGTCCTTGCTCTTGGCAGTGTTTTTGTTGACTCAGAACAGGCTTTTAGTTATGAATACACACGTAACCATGATTGGTCTACATAAAGTTCACGCAGCCAGACAGAAGACTGTACATTTTCCTCTTATTGATATCTGATCATATGTGCAAGACCAGCACACAAAAGTGGCCTAACATTTTCTAGGCAAAATTTATCTTATGATTGCCCTCATTTAATTGACCTTTTTTTATTTTTATTTTTTTATTTTAAACAAAAAAGGAACAAAAAAGGTCATGGTAATTTGTCTTTGGTGAGAAGTCTAAACCTCTTTGGTGGATGCCAGAGTTTATTTTATATGCACAAACTCTGTTGTTGTCCTTACAACTGGTAGAAAGTATCAAGAAATCATATCACCCCTTTTGTGTCCTGCACCTGCAGACTAGTGTGCTTTCTGGAGACACCGCTGAGTGACTGGATTGCTTTCTGCATCCTTTGCTATGATATATCAACTCAGGGGCATAGACATTCCTGACTGTACAGAGGGAGATTGCAGCAACCGTTCAAAAAGGGGGAAAAAAAAATGGTGATTACTTAGTTTGCTTCGTCTTGATGCATTCTCAATCATCCAGGAAAGTAAATCTCCAAAAGTTGATTCAGTTCATCTGGACGTAGCGTTTTGTGGGAGAAACGTTTCGTCACTCATCCAAGTGACTTCTTCAGTCTCAGCTGACTGCAGGTTTCCCCAATCTTATAAACAGTACATTTGCATAATGACTGAAACCAGCCCACTGAAGGAACAAAGGGCTGGGAGGTCAGTTCCTTCATCATGATTATGCAAATTCTCATGACCATTGATCAACAACCACTGACCAAAACCCACTGATCAAGGTTACTGATCAATGACCACGAGTACCATTCACAGAGAGTTGGAATGGCTGCAATCACAGCATTGTAAGATGGCGAAAGATGTACCCTTAGGCCCCCTCCTCGATTCAGAGATGGTCTTTTCCTTTTCATGTAAATGGCCTCCTTGACTCCGCGCTCAAATCAGCGTTCCTCCCTGTCCAGGATGTGTACATCCTCATCATTGAAAGAGTGTCCACTGGCCTGTAGGTGTAAATAGACTGCAGAGTCCTGGCCTGACGAGGTAGCTCTCAGTTTGCTGTTTTAATGTCTTCTTTTTCCATCTTAACTTTTTTTTTTTTTTTTTTTTTTTTTTTTTTTTTTCTTCCTTTTATAAAATTTTTCTTATTCGTTAATTTATTTTTAGGAGTACACCACAGGAAACTGAGCACCTTGCAAGTATCAGTATAAATAGTCCCAGGGCTGTTTCAACAATGCACTTTGTGTGGGTGGGGACGAGCATGTGAAACATAACCATGACTTTTATTTTCATCAGAGAGCTTACCTTCTGCACTCCTTACAACAATCTAACTCACAAGGACTATTAAATAAAAATATATCTTTAAACATTAGAGGTGGGAATCACCATATATCCCACAATATGATATTATTGCAATTTTAAAAAATATTTTGCGATATTCAGATTCTGTACATAAAGGTAAATTTTATCAATATTCATTTTATCTAATATCAAAGTCTCACACTCAGTCTTTCTCTCATTTCAGTCAGTTTTATTGTTGACAAACTGAACGGTTTGTATTACAGTCTAGTCCAACTTAACTGAATGCAACCATCTGGTACAATTATAGCTATTCTGAACTATGCAATTTATGAAAACTATGCAGCCCATTCAGGAACTGAAGAATTTGAAAGTAAATTAAAACAAAATATAATTTTACATTAAATAAAAATGTTTTAAACTTAATTAAAATAAAACATGTCTTAAATTAAAAGAAGTAAACTGTCATGTTTATTGCTGCCAAAAAACAAGTTAAACACATTTGGACAGTGAAGGAATGTCAGGATTCTTGCTCAGAAAAAGGAGCTGATCAACATGCTCTGAAGTCAGAGTTCCAGTCCACAAAACCTTTTTTTTTTTTGTAACAAAATATCGATTTGTGCTGTCCCTGTATCGATACATTATTAGCAAACAAAATATCACGATACTACACAGTATCGATTTTTTCCCCCCCCCACCCCTATTAAACATTCAGGCTACTTCTAAGATTGTTTCTGTGTAATTTTATGAGTTGGAATATAATTTGTTTTGGTTTATATTAAAATTCAACATAAGGCTTCAGGAGTAATGAAACTGTGTGGGAGCTTGTGTTGGTGCAAGGTCCAGTTGCACTTAACCCAGTATATAGGTGCTTCTATGGCCAGCAGGAGGTGGAGAAATTCCTTGAAGGAAAAACAGGAAGTCATTGTGTCCTTTTGTTTCCTTTTTGCACTTGATTCCCCAGACTCTAGTGGACACCTTTTGTTACTTTAGTGTGTGTGTGTGTGTGTGTGTGTGTGTGTGTGTGTGTAATGAGGCTAAACGGTTCTTGTAGCCCAGATCTATCATGCTTTAAAATGTACTGACTACAGTGCTTTTTTTTTTTTTTTTTTTTCTTCTTCTTCTTAAGACAAATACTTCCTGCTACACTTAAAACGCATAGATCCATTTTTCAGGGGTCTTTAATTTTGTGCATGTGTACCCCAGTATGTGTCATCTTTGTTTAGGGTGGGTCTGTAGTTATTGTTGGGCCTGCCGCTCTTTGTCTAGGGGAGCTCAGATTTCAGGCTTTATTTTAGGCTGAGCAGGAATGTCCTTCTCACTATTCTGGTCCTGACTGACTGACGCTGCTGCAGCTCTGGCCTTGAGCCAAATGTCAGTAAATCAAAATCATGGATGTAACTGAAGTGATGTGCAGAATCCTGAAAATGTAAAGTTATTCACCAAGTGTACCTAAACAATGTCATTGGCATTAAGCCTGTAAAATGATAAGCATGTTCTTATAGAAGTTTTCTTGGCTCTCTTGTACATACCCACCAGCCAGTGAAGCAGTATTTGCATAGAAAGTTCATTTAAACATTAAATCTGAAGAGAAACATCAACATTCTAGGACCACAATACCCTTTCAGATTTATGAAAGACAACTAAGTGATAAAATCCATTCACTTTCTACAAAACACTAAAGTTCCTGATAGACTCACCTCTTAACATTAGCTAGACTGCACAGTTGTGTAACTTTTCAATAACTCTAGTAACTGAGGTTGCTAAAGTTACTTAACCCTTTAAAGCCGATCGGAGCGGATACGCTCCATTTTGCTCCGATTTTGCGTAACTATTTTTAAATCCCGGTAGAACTGCAACCACGTAAGCTAGCGCAATAATTTTTTTTGCATATGAAACCGGAGGAGTTGTACTTACATCTTATGCCATCAGCTTGTCCTAGGTCACAGTTTCCTTCCACATATAGCTTTGCAAAACCTGCATAAAAAGCACTTGCAGCAACAAAACACGCTTTGCCGATCCGATCAGCTGTTTGTAACACTTCCTACGTCCATCAGCGTGAACTATCACATGACCGCATGACCTGCCCGAAACCGGAAGTGACGTCATTTTGCGGAAATGTAGTTTTTTACCATCGTGGCCTCATGAGCCTATACTTGTGTTTTTAAAAGTTATCTTTGACTTTATGACTTTCTGTGTCGTTTCTGGGATGCTGAGGACTCATATTGCACTACTGGAAATATTTTATTTTGATGCATATGCTGTTATTTTGCAAATTTGCACTATAATATATTTTTTCGTTTTTCCTGCAGTATATACAAATTGGTGTATCTCAAAAATAAAACTATGAGGACACTTAAAATAAATTTCCTGTGGTGGGAAACTAGTTTGTGCAACTTTTTTGTATTTACAGTTTTGAGGGATAAGCCTCTTAAATTTCTCTAACTAGAAATATATGTTAAAAAATCAAAAACTATTTTCAATTTTTTTTGTAGTTTATTGCACTTTTTTGCAATTTATGTAATTACTATGCACTTAATGCAGACATATTATTAAAATTTGGGCTATAATGGTTGTATTGATGTATAGCAACTTGAAATGCTCCAAAAAATGGCTCCACAGCATGTAAAAATATACTATAAGCTCTGGCGGACTTGGTTCTATGGTAGGTCTTAAAGGGTTAACTGAGACTTGTTTGTAAGACCAGCACACAAAAGTCAGGAGCAATTCTGACTTCTCATCATGTGTATTTACCTCAGTACCAGAGTTTTAGCCAGGTAAAATATGACACAGAGGATGTTCGAATAATTGTTTTATAGCACATAACAGGGAGTGTTTGCAATGGTGCTGTGTAGTTTAGAAGACGTGAGGATGCAAAATTCTGCTCATGGAGCTGGTACCTGTCATTGATTTGGACATTCAACTGTCGTCTGTATCATGTTTACCTAATCTATTTGTGGTGGAGTCATCTATGTAGATGACTTGATCTACTTTTTCTGTGGAGACTTGCACATGCAAGTCTCCACAGAAAAAGTTGGATGTTCCTCAAGTAGAAATGGTATAGTTAGGTTTAGTAGTTGAGTCATTCTGCGAGTTTTAGTTTAGAAAGAATTTGTTGGGCCCAAACTCTTGCATCCCACTTGTTGATTCAGTCTTGCACCAGTCATCTCGCAACTCACTCTGGTTGCTTCTCCAAAAACACCCTGGTAGAAAATGGCTATCCGCAGCCTTCCTTACATACTGGTTCCAGTATGAGACTTGCGTAACTTGCTGTTTTGTACCACTTCGGTGTAATTTTGGCATTAACTTAAGACTTCTCAGTGCTCTTTTTTTTTTTTTTTAACTTTTTTCTGTTACCTTTGTTACTCGTCCTCCCTAAGGATCAGGTCCACAATTGTACCGTCAATGAACTAGAGCAAAAACAAAGGGATTAATGCTTAGCAAAGACTTGTGTGTGATGTAGTGTGTAGGGTTCATTATGTCTCTACATTGTGGTGTGTGTGTGTGTGTGTGTGTGTGTGTGTGTGTGTGTGTGTGTGTGTGTGTGTGTGTGTGTGTGTGTGTGTGTGTGTGTGTAAACAGGTTCCTCATAATAATTAACCTGTATTTGGACAGTTGACAGACAGAGAAAAGAGGGCTGGTTTTATCTCTTTGTCTGTGTTTAAATTATTGAGCTGCAGCATTAGATGAGTTGCAGCTCTGTTTTTGGGACTAATGTAATCAGTGTCCTGTGTTGGAGTATCTCATAGGCACACACTCTGGACTCAGAGTCACAGTTCACACACTTCCTGTGTGTGAACTGTGATGATTATGAGTTGGACAACTGTGTAATGATATATTTTTATTAGAATGTTTAATGTTTTATGTGTGTTTTTTAATATACTCTCACCTGCCATTTCGTTAGGTGCACCTTTCTATTACACAAACCTTTTGACTTTTTAACTGAATTAATTTTTCACTTTTCAACATGGTGCTCCTCTGTCTATGGACCAATCCTCATGGTTGGGAACAATACTAATTTAGGCTGTTGCTTTTAAACAATAATACATTTACGTTGCATCACTACCAACCTGAGCTGTTGAACCAGTTTCTTGTCCTTAGCTGCTAAGAGTGTCACCCGATGTGCTCTTCTTCTGCTGTAGTCCATCTGCTTCCAGGTTCAGTGTTTTGTTTGTTCAGAGATGCTCTTCTGAGTACCTTGATTACAAGAAGTGGTTACCTTTGTTACCGTGCCTTCTTGTCCATTTGAAGCTGTCTGAATATTCCCCTCTTACCTCTGGTGTCAACAAGGCATTTTCTCTGCCACTCACTCATAGTGTTTGTTTTCGGATTTTCTCTGTAAGCTTTAGAGATGGTTGTGAAAGGAAAAAAATATCCCAGTATATTAGGAGTTTCTGAAATATTCAGACCAACCCATCTGGCAGCAACAACAACGCCACGTTCAAAATCTGTTAAATCGCCTTTTGTTTGCCATCATGCTGAGTTTGAGCTACAGCAGGTCTTCTTGCCCATGCATGCACACACTTACTACAAGTGATTGGCTCAGTATAACTTTGTATAAATGAGCAGTTGAACATGGTAACTAATAAAATGGATTTATTTTTATTTTGACCTTAGAGATTTTTTTTTTATATCAAACTTTATCACAGGAAGAATTTGTGTTTACTCTGTGTGGCTATTCTTAGATTTCAGCATGGGAAAAACACTATCTCACAGGCTTTTCTTTGACAGAGGATGATGCAGTGATTTAGGCAGGAGCTTGTACACTTGCTGAACACAAGGCACTCTAAACATTAGGATTGGGAATCTGACAGATCCCTTGTGACCAGAAGGATACTTGATTAGCAAAAAAGAAAATAAAAAGATAACATATCTGAATCTGATATTGTAGTTGCTCTATGGGAAAAACTATTAAGTTAGTGACTAGAAAGATCACGAGATTCATTTCTGCATAGTTTCCTTAATAAGAAAACCAAAAAAAACACCACACTGACTGAGATAACTTTACTGGCTGCCATAGATGGTAAAGGTCTTTAAGCATTTTAGTAAATGCTGCTGGAATTTTCTGACCTTTTGTCAGATATAGAAGGATTTCCATGCTGTGTTTTCTCCTAATGCTCAATTAGATTAGTTTTGGAAACCCTCTGATGCCAGACAACAATCAGACAAAATGTGAGTAAAAACCAGGACGACAGGGAACTGACGAACAGAATATGTAAATATGGTGGATAAGTGGCCACGTTTCCTGGAAAGGGAAGTGATGACGCAGTGGAACAGGCCGAGGGGGAGGGGGCAAACAGGATGCAAACTGCTGTGACTTCCTGTGCATTTTTAGAATTGAGTCTTTCCCATGAAATTCTATGAACGAAAAACATGTATAAAGCACATGTTTTAGCGTGCACAAAAGTACTAGTCATGTTGAGACTTCCAGACATTTATAGAACGCTGTAGCTCATGACCTTTCTCTTTCTGTTTTCAGGAGATGTTGAGACATTAAAGTGACACTAGACCCTGAATGGATTTTGACTGGGGCTTGTACTGGCTAAGGTGAGCATGCAGTAACAAAACACAGAAATGCATTCACTCCATCAAATAACAATTAGGGCCATTTTACTTTGAAATATAAAATGTTTTTATTATTTACTGTGCCCATGTACCTGATGGTAGGTGCAACATCTCATCTTGTTCCTGAGCAACTTTCACACTGTTAGAAGAAGCTGATTCAGGTCAGTGGCACACTGCCAGGCCTGTTGAGAGACATCTGTGGTTTTGGTGGGCTGCTGCTAAAAGTTTCTCTTTTACTGCTCTGCTGCCATCTACTCAACTTGTGTCTGTTTTCAGTTTTCAGTCATGTTAAATGTTTAGCTGGTTTAAATGTCAAAAACACACAAACTTAAAAACAACAGTAAATTTGAGTTACAGTTGTCAGAATCAAATGAGAGCATTCTTGTTTTGTGTAAGATCATATTACCTTTTTTTTTTTTTTTTTGCATTACCATATTGGAACGTGTTTACTTTTACTCTGGTTTTCAGTAAGGTTTCCCTGTAGTACAGTCTTGGTATTCATACCCTGTCCTCCAAAAGACTTCCAGCAGCCTACAGCTCTGCTGTTTGTCCGGTCAGGATGTGAGGCTGACTGAGGGCTGATGTCATCTTTCTGTGCTGCTGCAGAGGTGAGCCTTAGGACAGAAATCAGAAAGGAAGGAAGAAAGAGAGGAGGGAGGGGAGCAAGAGTCACAGCCGGAGCACGACAGGCAGATTTAGAGAGGGGTGCTGAAAGGTAGACAGACAAGAAGCATGCGATGCAGATTTACTGCACAAAGTGTGTGTCTGAGACCTGGTGCTCTTCTAGTAGTAATAGTGGTGGTGGGTGACTGGGCTGCATGTCCTAGCCTGCAGTTGCAGAGCAGGAGTTGCATAATGACTCCCATCCGTTTTACACTTTTCTTCTTTGGTGTGTGTGTGTGTGTGTGTGTGTGTGTGTGTGTGTGTGTGTGTGTGTGTGTGTGTGTGCGTGCACACAGAAGCAGACACAAAGTCCAGGATAGAGTTGTAGTCGAACAGTCTGGTAGTGCAGCTCAGAAGTTTTTGGGTGGGAATAGGAAGGAGCAGTGACCTTAGATGTTGGCTACAGGGGTTTCCTCTCGTGAACTCTGAGAGGTCAGACAGAGGCTAGTGCCAGAGCAAGAAAACAAGGACACGATCCCTTGCTCAGCACAACTACCGAAAGGGAAAAATACAAGGGAGGTGTTGTCTTAGGATGATACAGGGGGGACTGAACTGAACTTAAAATCTATTGGAAGAAAGAACGGATATAGCTTAGCATTAACCGTGCACAGTAAAGAGAATGCAACTTTTAGTCATTTGAATACGCTGTAGAGCCTCGCCTGGATTGTTTCAAGGCTCCACAAGCCTGAACAGTGTGCAATATTTTTCTTTTTTTTCTTTTTTCTTTTCTTTTTTTTTTTTTTTTTTTTTTTTTTGGCTTGTGCAGCCCCAGGCAGTTAAACAAATAGACGAGCTGGTGAATATGCGCCTTTCTGGGACAGTAGCTTCTAGCACTCTTAAACACTGTGCCCCGACATGCCTGAGCATGCAAGTGCACTGGAAATGGTTTGTATAGTATACTTGTGTTGCCGCTGCTAGCAGAAGGGTATCATTCTAGCGGGCAGGCTGGCTGAACGCGGGATGACCCATCTCCCCTGAGGCTCCAAATCACTACATCATCATCAGTTGCTCCTTGCAGTGGAACAGATGAGATTTCACTCCCATCAAACACAGTGCAGAAACCAAGGCTGCTCAGATAACTGGATAGTCTGCCCTTATAAATCTATACTGATCTAAATTCTTCTGTTCCCCCAGAAGTCTCTTCATCTGCACTCACTTCTGAGTGGACTTTGCAAAAAAAACACAAACATTTTAATAGTCTTTTAGATTGCAACACATACCACTCTCAGGTCATTCTGTCTGATCATACCACGTTATGTATATATGCAATGCACCGATTTGCGCTTTCAGGTGCTGATGTGTGCTGAAGATGAGTGGCGTCGGAGACAACTCGTTGGATCCCCTGTGCTCCGACCGTAAGCGTAAACTGTCCACCTGTGACACTCCAGGCTTAGGGTAAGTGCTCTAACTTGTGCTGAGTGTATTTAATGCATCAGTCCACTTTGTCCGTCGCTGTTTTTATTTAAATGCCAGCATGACGCATGAGTGTGTGTGACGTCGCTGTCTTCCTCCTGACCACATCCCTGGTTCAAGCATATGTTGCTGCTAACTGAATATCTGAAGCATCTGAGCCGTGTATGGCCGTATGGCCTGCATACGGATGGGGCATGGGGAGGTGAGGTTGTCATGGCAACATATCTAATCCCTTTGGTGCCTCAGCAGGTGTGACAAGCGTCGGAGGGAACAGGAGAGCAAGTACATCGAGGAGCTGGCTGAGCTCATCTCTGCCAACCTCTCCAACATTGACAGCTTCAACGTCAAGCCTGACAAATGTGCCATCCTGAAGGAGACAGTGAGGCAGATCAGACAAATCAAGGAGCAAGGTACCACCTCCATGTTCAGATTACATCTGTACACCCCTCAGTCATGAGCGTACACGTATTAAAACAAAAAAGGATCATTTTATTTTTGAATTTGTGTATGGAAAGTAAACCGTGGAGAAAGTAAGGATTGTCAAGTACACTGCTGCAGGACAGATGATGCCAGTGATAAAGTAGTGTGTTTGGTTCATGGCCAGGCCACTTCAGACTGACAGCCAGTTTGGCTGTTTGTATCGCTGGGGGTAAATGAGCACCAGTAATTGAGACCAATCCTTGGTGGTCATGGCTCAAGGCTGTAAGTGACAGTGTGTATCTGTTAGTGCCAAACCCTGTTTCTCTCTGGGAGACTAATGCTACTGGAGACTCAGAAATCAGACCTTATAGAGAGCCACTCCTATCTCAAAGCTATTTTTTTTTTTTTTTTTTTTTTAACCATTTTTGCAGATTTTACACAATTAAATACACAGAAGTGAATAACTTCCTCCAAATGTTTTTAGCCTGGTTGCGATTACATCTGTTAGGATAAGTGGGTAAAGAAGAAAGCGAGCAATCATATTGGAATGTACCCAGAGGGTCACAGCTGGCTACTGTGGGTCCTGGCGTTGTGCAGCCAGGTTACCATAGATACAGGATAAGAATGATGGAGGGGCCTCTCCGTTTTTCTTCTCTTTTCTGACTGTTGTCTATTTAACACACCTTTCCCCACCCCAACCCTTGTTTATACGTCTTCGTCTTTAGGGTCAGTTTCCTTGTTTTGTTATGTTTTCTTTTTCAGTTAGGTCAGCAACTGCTGTCTCATCTCTTCTTGTACAGCTACTGAAAGTTTGAAATAGCATTAAATCCAGTGGCATACAGTTTCACATCTTGCTTGTGTTCCAAGTGACCCAGCTATATAGAGTGGTATCTAACAAAGCCTCAGACACATGCTGATTTTAAAAATAGAAAGGCATGCCAACCATGCAGTCATGACTTGTGCTGCCATCTGGTGGCCAGAAAACATATTTATTATACTGTGGGTAATTATACAGACTGATATGTTTTAAGTTGGGGTTTGTTTTGTTGTTGTTGTTGTTGTTGTTGTTGTTTTGTTTTTTGTAATTTTAGATTATGCCTCAGTATGATGTACAAAAACAAAGTAAAAGTTGGGGAAAATATACAGGTCATGCACCAAGTTGTCCCAAGAATTCAAACTAATCTTGTTGATTTACATAGTGGAAGTTATTTTCAACAGAACTGTAAAATTATTATCATTACCAACAGTGCAGTGTGCCTCATTTGTTTTCAGGAAAGAGTTCTTGCAGTGATGACGATGTTCAGAAGGCGGATGTTTCCTCCACTGGTCAAGGGGTCATTGACAAGGACCATCTGGGGCCACTGCTCCTACAGGTCAGTTTGGGGACAATCACTCGGGGGCAAAAGAGTAACACCAATTAGCTCCCCCTCCATATGTTGGATCTGTGCTTTGGTGACATTGCTGACATGTAGCTGATTTAAAAATGTCTCAGCTGGTTTCTTTTTAGACGGACAAAGCAGTAATAATTAAAAAAAAAAACAAAAAACTAATGTTATTTGCATTGACGGGCCTTCACTCCATTTGGTTCTCCTTTCTTCTGCCCTTGCTCTTTTAGGCCTTGGACGGCTTTCTCTTTGTGGTTAACCGGGAGGGCAGCATTGTATTTGTATCGGACAATGTGACCCAGTACCTGCAGTACAAGCAGGAGGAGCTGATCAACACCAGCGTGTACAATATCATCCATGACGAGGACCGAGAGGAGTTTCACAAGAATCTCCCCAAGTCTAATGGTGAGACACGAGTGTTTATTATGTTTGTGCAAACACATTTAAGATGCATAAAACGTAACAACACACACATAAATGATGGCTCACTTGCACACGTGGCTAAAGAGTCTGCATCTTTTCTTTTCTTTTTTTTTTTTTTTGCATCACAGCACCCAATGGAGCATCGTGGGGTGGAGAGGCACCTCGTCAGAAGAGCCACACGTTCAACTGTCGCATGCTGGTCAGCTATGTTCACGGTCAGACTCATGGACTGCCAGAAGAAAGAGCGGGAGGCCAACGCTATGAGACTATGCAGTGTTTTGCTCTCACTCAGCCCCGGGCCATGATGGAGGAGGGAGATGGCAAGTCATTGTTTATAAGCTTGTTTTGTTTTTTTTAGTGTTAGAGCCACATTAAGAAAATAAATAATAATTAGTGTCCATTTTTAGACTAAAGTCAAAATTTCGAGCTTATACTCGAATTAGCATTTTGGTAAAAAGTCGAAATTTGAAGATTACAGTTGTTATTTCAAGCCAAACAATTGCCACGGCTCCTATACTCTCTACAAATTGCATTGTGTAGATGAGTTAGTGAAACTATTTGATCAGCTCTCTTATTGTGTCTTATTGCACAAGGGTGTAACCATCGGTATCTTTAATCTGTCTACTGCCAGACATGTCAAGTTTGTTTGGGTTATTCTTTTTCCCTTCTGGCCACATGCAGCTTTCTGCACCATCTTTAACATCCTTATGTTTATACTCATTCGTACCATACTTTTGTTTAAAATTTGTGGTTTAAAACCAGATGTACTTTCATTACCTTTTGCCTTATTTGGCTTCCTCTTAAATATTCCAAATAGTTCTGTATCCATAAACAAAATAGTAACTGTCCCGTTCTGCCTCCACTGTAGTTACATGAGGATTTAACATGGCGCTGTCTCTTTCCTCAGATTTGCAGTCATGTATGATATGTGTGGCACGACGCATCACTGCAGTAGAGAGGACAGAGAGGTTTAGCACTCGTCATGAACTGTCTGGTAAGTGTTTGCTGTATGACATGTAATGGAGACACCTGAGAATTAAAATAATAATATAATAATAATAATAATAAAAATTAAGTACATTTGGGGGGAAAAATGCATTTTAACCAGCTACAGCGACAAGGCTTATATTATTTTTCATACTGTGAGTTTCTCTGTGTTTGTCTGTGTGTCATCGTGGAACACATACTGGAGCAAGACATAACACAAAGCCCGCTCGGACACTTTTGCAGCTCTTGTTTGTGCAATAGCATTGCAGTCATGCACAGTATACTCACAAAGCTTGTGTGTAGCTAAAAATAAAGCAAAGTTGTTATTGTTTTTCACATAGTGAGTCTGTCTCTGTGCGAGTGTAATTTTGGCTAAATTTGGCTGTGGAGACCCAGACTGCAGCAGGAATTACCACAATCTCTGAATATGTCTGTCTGTGGACAGATTTAGTCAACAGGAGACTGTCACAGCTGTAAAACAGACACACACTCTACTGCTTCAGTTAGTTGACATCAAAGTGATTGTGATCTGATGAGATCTTATTTAATGTTTTTTTTTTTGGTTTGGGTTTTGTTTTTTTGTTGCTTTTGTGTTTTTTAATTTTTTTAAATAGAAGTATATTGACGCTCTACAGCAAACAGGAACTACAAAAGTTTTTTTTGTGTGTGTGTGTGTGTCATGCACTATTCTTCCATGATTTCTGGCAATATAAGGCACGTGAAGAATTGGTCAGTTCAAGCTTTACGGTGGTAGAAACATCCATGGATTTGGATTTCCTTGGGTTTGATAGCAACAAACAGTTGCTGCAGATGTGTCGGCTGCACATCCATGATGTGACTCTCCTGTTTCACCACATCCCAAAGATGCTCCGTTGGGCTGAGATCTGGGGACTGTGAAGGTCATATGAGTACAGTGACCTTCTTGTCATGTTCAAGAAACCAGTTTGAGATGATTTGAACTATGTGACATGGCACATGCTGGAAGCAGCCGTCAGAATACGGGTACGCTGTGGTCATAAAAGGATAGACTATTTCAGGCCATTCTCTGTAAACCCTAGAGATAGTTGTGTGGGAAAATCCCAGTAAAACATCAGTTTCTAAATTACTCAGACCAGGCCATCTGGCACCCACAACCATGTTACATTCAGAGTCACTCAATCGACCTTTCTCCTCCATTCTGATGCTTGGTTTGAACTTCAGCAAGTTGTTTTGACCATATCCAAATGTCTAACGAGTTTACATGAACAGTGCAATAAGTTCATTGTGACTGGCTGTTTAGCTGTACGTGGGGTACATAATACAGTGTCCGTGTTTTGTTTTGTTAAGCACAGCAGCTGTGCATAACAAAATTATTTTAAATTTAATGAATATTATAAATTATGTAGGTGGTGCTACAGAATAAATCCACCCATGTCACAAATATGAACAGTTAGGCAGTGTTATTTAGAAATGTCTGTATTATATACACATGGACTAAACCGAAAGCTTCTTTCTCCTCAACACCACCAGCTCACTTGGGATTTTCTGTTGTAGGTAAACTGATTGAAATTGAACAGCAGAACTCTCTTCACACGACCATGCGCCCAGGGTGGGAAGACCTGGTTAGACGCTGCTTGCAGATGTTCATCCATCGAAGTGAGGGACAGCCGTGGTCCTTCAAACGCCACTACCAAGATGGTATGCATTTCTGATTCTCCATTACTATATATGTGTGCAGTAACATCTTTTGTTTGGTTGCTCTTAGACATGTCATCTTATTACAATCTTTGTTTTGTAGGTTAAGGCTCCTTGTACATAAATAAGAGGGTAACAACACTAATAACAATCTTACTCTAGCAAAAGACATGTGTTGTGGCCATTTTTGTTGAATGTTTATAAAATGCAATTTGTATTCATTTTTGTTTTTTCTTTAAAGGTGTAAGAATATACTGACCTGGTTTTGTTATGTAAATTTGTAATTAATTTTATTGGAGAAGCTTTTGCAAAGTGATTGGTTTATTAGCTTATGGACCCTCCCATTAATCAAGAGATTAAGAGCACCCTGGATGGGTGTGGTAAAGAGGTTTTTCGTTTTTTGTTTGCCAAATGTCAGATGGGAAAATGATTTTTTTTGACCACTTTTGAAGTTGTTAAAGCAAATTAAGTTAACTTTCGTTTAATTTTAAGTTTTAAGAAGTTATTTGGCTGATTTTTGTTTATAATTTTCCACGAAATAAACGGCATATGATTTTTAAACAATGGAGTCAGAAGTGCGTTCTAAAACAAACCTCCCGTTGCCACCCACGGCCTTTTCTTGGACTTTTTTGGTGTTTGGAACGTAAAAGGCCGCGACAACATGAGCTATGTAGCTAAACTTTCTGGGGTGTATAGTTATTGACCATGCAGGGTGCCTTGGCCATAGTAAACAGTGAATGATCTCTATGCTGACTTTATAATATTAAAGGTCTTGCTGAAGAGGGGACTGTATGGCAGCTGGTTTATTACCTATGGATGTTTTAATATTCGTAGTATGTTTAGTTTTTTTTGTCAGCTATTTTGGAGGAATGACATTATTTTCTCTCCTTTTTTCTTGCTCCAGCTTTCCATAATGGCCATGCGGAGACACCGCTTTACCGGTTCTCACTCTCAGATGGAACCCCTGTCACAGCTCAAACAAGAAGTGACCTCTGCAGGAATCCCAGCACAAATGAACCACACTCTTTCCTCTCCACACACCTGCTGCAAAGGTGCAAATTGTCTAATGAACAATATGATTTCATCATCTGTTTCATTCCGTTCTACAGCTTAATCATTGTTCTGTTTTCATTTGTATTTTTGTAGGGAGCATAATGGTTATCGGGGGAACCGTGGTGGTGGCGGCATGAGGCCTCAGACCATGGGTATGAACAACCCCAACCAACAGATGAACATGGGCCCAGGAGGTGGGATGGCCATGAACAGGGGCTACGGTATGACTGAGCAGGGCAACGTGCCACAAAGAGGAGTGCCGCCGTACGCTGGGGGCAACCGGATGAATCCGATGAATCAAATGAGTCCCATGCATCATTCTATGCATCAAATCAATTCCATGCATCAGATGAACAACATGGGTCATATGAATCAGATGAACTCCATACATCCAGTAAATTCCCCCATGAACTCAATGAACCAAATGGGGTCCATGAATCAGATGGGCCATCATGGTATGCATCAGCAGCAACAACAACAGCAGCACCAGCATCAGCAGATGGCCCCGTTCCATGGACCTGGAGGCGGACCTGCAGGTGCAGGGTATGGGATGGGAATGACAAGCCCTCCCCAAGCCAGTCCAGGGATAAATTGTCCTCCGCACAACGTCATGGGTTCCCCCAGAGTCCGAGGTAGCCCCTTCTCTCCCGGAGGTATGAGCCAACTATTCTGAAACGGCCGAATTTAAAACAAAATTGAATATAGTGGTATGAAAAAATATTTTTGTTGTTTTGTTTTTTTGTATATTTCTCACACTTGCATGTTTTAAATTAATTATTTAAAAGTAAAATTGAAAAATCAGACAAAGATAACAACACTAAATACAAAATGCAGTTTTTAAATAATGATTTCATTCATTAAAATTCAGTAAAATTGACCCAACCCTACCTAGCCCCATGTGAAAAGTAATATTCTCCATAAATCATGAATTAACGGCGATAAACCACATTTTTTTGGAAAGCTGTGTTCAGTTTCACCAGCCACACCCAGGCCTGATTACTGCCAGACCTGTTGAGTCAAGAAGTTGCTTATATAGAATGTGCCTAACAAAGTGAAACAGGCTAAAAGACTGCAAAAAGCAACACACCATGAACTGTAGGCCTCACTTGCTCCGGTTTTTAGGTTTACTTAGTTTTTCATATAGGGCCAGGAAAGAAGAAATCGGCTTGTTAACTGTACTTTAGTTATAAATAGTTAAAACTTTATTTTTTATTTGGTGTGTGTTGAGTAGATTTACTCTGGTTGTGTCCTTTGTAGGTATGAACTCTCCCATGAGCTCCACTCATGCTGGTAACTCAGGAGGTGGAGGAGGAGCTACCACCTTCTCCAGCAACTCATTGAATGCCCTTCAAGCCATTAGTGAGGGAGTGGGCAATCCAATGCCTTCTCCACTCACTTCTCCTCCTCCTCACAAGCCTGACAGCTCCCCAAGCATCAACTCTACCAATCAAGCAGCAGGGGGACCCTGTAAAACTTCCCTCCCAGCCTACTCGGACTCCAGGAGCCCAGGAAGCTCACTGGGGACTGGTGGAGAGCAGCAATCTCAGCAGCACCCACGCACCCCCACCAGTGAGGGCCCTCCTGACAAGCCAGACAGTCAGGCCAGCAGAGAGGCAAGTCTGGGTGTGGGAGAAAGCAACAGACGGGTTCCCGACACAAAGTGCCACCAGAAGCTTTTGCAGCTCCTCACCTCTCCTACAGATGAGCTCCACACAGCAAGCTCCGGGCCCAGCTCCACACCTGAGAGTAAAGATGCAACAGCTGGTGTCACCAGTCCCTCCTCCTCTACGGGAGTGTCATCCTCTACGAGCGGCAATCATGCTGCTGTTTCCTCCTCTGGTAGCACAGGAAATGTAAATAACCAGTCACTGCAGGAAAAACACAAGATTCTCCACAAGCTCCTGCAGAATGGGAATACTCCTGATGAAGTGGCTCGCATCACAGCTGAGGCCACAGGAAAAAGCAGCTTGGATTCTGGGGCACCAGAGCTAGGACCTGCCACCAGTGGAGTGGTTAGGGGGTCAGAATCAAAGCAGGAGCAGCAGAGCCCTAAGAAGGAGAAGCCCAATGCCCTCCTTCACTACCTCCTCAATAAGGATGACTCTAAAGAAGTGGGGGAGATAAAACCAAAGGATCTGGATGGGAAAGGTGCTCAGGGGCCAGGGGTCACCAGCTCTGATCACCATAGCATAGAAAGCAAGGTCAAGTTAGAGCCAGCTGATGAGGTAGGGCTTTCGCTCAAAATCTCTCTTGCATGCTTGTTCTCAAATACATCATCTTCTCAGACATTGTTTCTAAACCTTCCTGTTTTTTTTTTTTTTTTTTTGTTTTTTTTTTTTTTCATGGTTCAGACCCTGGAGACCATTCTAGGTGTTCCCAGGAACAACCCCGGCTTCTTCCCTGACTCAGATCCCAGAGCTGGGAAGGAAACTGGAAACAAACAGGGAAATATTCCAGACAGTTTACATGGTACGTCAGTCAGTATACTCAAGTGCATCATGTGACTTGACTCAAGTGCTGAGCAGTAATACACAGAAGAGTGTGAAGGGACCTTAAACCTGGTTTTGTATTTGTTTCAGATGGAGAGAGAGCCCCCATTCTTCCAAGTCCGCGTGTTGCCTATCAAAGAGCCTTGTCCTTGGATTCCAAACCCATGAGCGGAGAGGGAGGAATGGGAGGCGGTCTGGCTACAAGAAGAAATATTTCCTCTTCCACAATGGTCAAACAAGAGAACATGGACGTTCCAATCCGAGGAGCTGTGCCTAATGGCTATCCTGCAGGCATGAGTGTGTGTCCACCAAGAGGCAATCCTACAAGTAACTTAAGCACTTACTTCCTAAAATATCTAATATCTCCAAGTTTTCTCTGAATACCTGTCCAACAGAATAAACTGCATGAGAATTTTTTTTTGAGTTCTAGTTACTTTAACATTTTTAGTTACAGCCACCACCTTTAACACACAGAAGCTACTCCCTTGACTGACAACACCCAGTAATGAAACACTCTGTATATTTTCCTGTTATTCAGGAGGCATGGGCAGAGGCATGGGTATTCCTCAGCGCCCTCCCATGGCAGGGCCAGGGGAATGGGGGATGCAGAGATCCAGCGGCAGCCCTGTAGCTGGACCAGGACACCCTGGCATGGGTCGCTCTGGTCCACTGGGAGGACCCTTAATAAACCGCTCCATCAGTGCACCGGGAAACACCAGATCTATGCTGCAGCAGCAGCTCATGGATATGGGTATGTCACATGTCTCTGTTGTAGACTGAACCTAAAAAAAAAAAAATGCCCTTAATTTGTGTGCAACATACTAACATGACTATTTAAAAGCTTTCTGTTAAGTGCATTGTGAACCGTACATTGTGAACCATACATGCATTTCTATCATGTCTCTAGGTAACAGTGATGCTAATGTAGGCATGAGACCTTTTTCTGGACACGGTCCCCCACCTCAGTCGCCCTCCTGGCCTGACTCTGCCATGGGAATGGAGAGACCACAGAATAACATAAACAGGTGAACCTTCTGCACCAATCCCACATTTATCTTCTCTTGTATTAGATGTCGAGCTGAACTCAGCAGCTAACATTGTTAGACTCTGAAGGTGACATTTTGAAAACTTGTTCGTTATGGTTTTTTTGGTTTGGTGTTTAGGGACCCATTTGCACACCCCCTGGAAGAACTGTTGGGGCCTCTGCCCAATAGTGAAGGGCCAAGTGATGAACTTGTAGACCAGTTGGACTCTCTGCTCAAGGCTGCTGATGTCAGTACTCTTCAGGAGATAGACCGAGCTCTAGGCATCCCTGAAATCGTAGGCCAGGTAGGAGACACACTTAAGTCATAACTTCACTAGTGCCATTGTTAGAACCACTTTTGGCTTAACATGCACAGGAGTTCTAGTAAAGTTTAGTCCACTAACAAACCAACATCTCTGTACGCCAGGCCCAGGGACCTGAGGGCCTTCAGCACAGCCAAGATCAAAGCCAGGGTCCATGCCCACCACCATCGGGGCCATTCCCAGGGCCTGATACCTCCTTAGGCATGGACCAAAAACCCATGTATGGCCAAGGCTACCCAGGCCCCCCCTCGATGGGCATGCAGCCTGGATATGGTGGCAATGCAATGCAAGGCCAGTCTCCTGGAACCTTCAGTCCCATGATGAATCAGATGGGGCAGCCAGGGGGTTTTCCTGGCATGGCAGGCATGGGGGGTATGGGCAACCCCCGCGCAAACATGCCAAGACCTCGTATGATGACTGCCAACAAGCCTCTGAGACTTCAACTACAGCAGAGACTACAAGGACAACAGGTAATCTCTCTATGACACACCTTTTTTTAAAGGTAGTCTTCCAGGCTTCCAACTTGTTTCTTTGAAATCTGTCTTCTTGTGTGTTTGTTAAATATGGATGTGAAAAAATAGTATAAAGGAATAACAAGGTGTATTTATCTCATCTCACCTGGCAGTTTATGAACCAGGCACGACAAGCTGTAAAGATGGAAAGTACCCCTGGAGGAAACCCTGTCATACGCACAGGCATGCAACCTGGCATGGGTGGTCAGGTATGTAGACAGTACTTCATCTGTAATGTAGCGTGCGTTCACTCGACACAGCAGCAAAGCCCCAACTTACCTATTTAACACTGAGCATTGTTGTTCTCTGCAGCCGGGTTTCCTGAGTGCCCAGGTGTTAGCTCAGCGCAGAGAGTTGCAGTTAAGAAGGCAGCGGATGATGATGATGATGCAGCAGCAGCAGCAGCAGCAGCAAGGTCAGGGGGCAGCAGGTACCTTCAGCCCTCCTCCTAATGTCACAGCACCAACAAGCATGGATAATCCAATGGGCCCCCCCCCCATGAACCAGCCTGGACAGCAGGCTTTCAACTATGGAGGCAACTATGGTGAGTTGACTGAGACAGAGCCAGCTGTCAGTATCCTTTGTCATATCCTCCTGAAGTTTCACACTCAACAACTGTTGCACTGTTTGCAGGGATGAACCAGCAGGGGGACCCAGCCTTCATGACTCCAGGTTGCAGCCCACCAGGAAATATAATGCCAGGAAGAATGGGAGGCCCACCACAGAATGCAATGATGCCAGGAATGCAGGGAAATCCACAGGGAGGGCACTCGTACCCATCTGGAGACTTGAAAGGATGGCCGCAGGGTGGAATGCCACGTAACATGTATGCTGCATCAGGCTTCCTTTAGTCATCAGTTGTTTAAGTGTTACTTAACAGAAACGTTCCTGAGCACTTCTCAAAATCAAGTTACAGAGGTAATTTACTTTTCATTTTTCTCCTTGTCTAGGTCCTATCCTCAACAGTTCCCCCAGCAGGGCAATCAGGGCCAGTTTGGAACCATGATGATGAACAACTCTATGGGGGGACCCGGGCCGGTCAGCGGGGCTGGTGCAGGACAGATGGCTCAAATGCCAGGACAGATGCAGGGTCAAATGGGAATGAACTCCATGGGGATGGGCCGAATGCCAATGGGACCTGACCAGGTGGATAATTTTAGGGTCTTGCATGTGTTTCAGCTGCTGCTCGGAGGATTTCAGTTTATAACGGTCTGTCTGCTTTGTGTGTTTTTTGCAGAAGTATTGCTGAGGACCTGTGGCTCATGACAGAATCTGGACCTTTCAGCTGTGGCAGATTTAGCTGAACAAGGAGAGGAACTGGACGCAGACGCACACACATATTCACCACACACACAGAGTTCCCCCAGCATAAATTTTGACACAAAGAACTCAGCACAACATGCTGCTTGCCCTAGAGGGTGTGGGCTGAAAGGACAAATGATTTGTGCTAGGTTTCATCCGCACACATGTATACAGAAATCTGATACGGCTGTGTGTTTGCACGTGCGTTTGTGTGTGACCTGAAGCTGTCAGGCAGTATTCAGCGTCACAGCCAGACTGCAGAACAGGACTACGGTACAACTGGCTGTGGCTGCACTTTACCACAAGGCTTCTGTTTCGGTGGTGAGAGATTGATGCAATATTTCTTCATTACAGCCTTACTAGAGATTCAATGCCTTCACAACAACGTTTTTTTTTTCTTTTTTCTTCCTTATCCTTTGGATGCACCTCATTCTAAAGTCATTGGAAGCTATAAGCACACAGTTTACTATGTTATGCAGATTGGAGCAATAACTCTTGCCTTTACGCTTTAGACTGTACCTGAGCATCATAATCCCTGTTATAAGCAAACAAATGGTACTGCAGTATTAGATGTCTCAAATGTTCTCTGTGAATATGAATTGTAAATATTCTACAATATATTATCAAACATGCTTTTTAAAGGCCCGTTCTTGCACAAAGTATGAGACCTGGTTGTATTTTTGTGTCCCATAGGTCAATGCTGATCTGATTGATTTCCTCTTTTTTTTTTTCATTTACAGAATGCTTTTTAATTTTCGAAACAAAACAATAAGGTTATGTATTACGTTTTTAGGCACTTTTTAACTTGCGACGAGTATCTGATGCGTTGAAGGTTTGAGCTTTGACGTCATCAGAAGTTTTAAGGGAGGGCGGTGAGAGTAAATTCATCTGGGCCGGGATATCAAGACTCCCAACCATCTGGTTTTTGTTGGTTTTTTTTGTGCGGGGAACTGCGTGGGGATTTCTCTGCAGTACGTTTAAAGCAGGAACACAGATTCCTCAATTTACCTAACAAGCATGGTTCTTGCAGTGTTCCCCCCTCCCAGGAGCAGCAGCAACTCTGTCAGTCCAGCTTTTTTTTTTTTTTTTTTTTTATTATTATTATTATTATTATTATTATTATTATTCACACCATGTTCTGTTTCGACTGTTATCAGCTTGCTGAATCTACCTTTTCAACATGCGCAATCCAAAGATGTTTTTCCACATGTATAGTTTCTGAGGTTTCTGGTGTACATTTTTTACATTGTGTTATATTATTCTGATGGTAAATGGGTACATATCATTGGATCTGTAAAAGCTTTGGATGGTTATGGACATGAGATGGGTTGTTCCACAGCGGGAAAGTGAGGTGCAGTGGGGAGAGGACTGGAAAAAAAACACGCATGTTTTGTTGTGATGTAGAAAAAAACAAAACAAAACAAAAAAACATCCACTTTAAGACATATCAATATCTCATCTATTTTTCAGGAAACAACTTCATCTTATGTCCAGACTTTGTTACTTCAGGAGAAAAAGAAATTTAAAAAAAAAAAAAAAAAAAAAAGAAATATCTTGAAGTTTGAATGAAGTGCAAAAAAAGAGGCAGGAGATCATTTGGTTTGTTTTTCTTTCTTTGGAGGTAAGATAAGCTGTTATTTTACAGGATGTATATTACAGATTTTTTTTTTCTTTTCTTTTTTTTTTCTCTGTTGATGTTGATATTGATATAAAATACAAATTTCTATTTAAACACTCCTGGCTCTGGCTCTCCAATTATTTACTGTTTATAAGCTGTGATGCCTGTGTGCAGTTCTCTACACGTCAGTAAATATCAGCGGGTGCGCTGCGTTGTCAGAATGATTAGTTTGATCGTACAAAACGGATGCGAGGAGGAGGAGCGCTTCTGCTGTCAAGTTACTGAAAATAAGACTTGAAGGATTTGGTGTTCTGTTAGGCTTTTCTTGTATTTTCAGTATCACACTCTAGTCAAGTAGAAAACCTGGAAACGGTTTCCACTTTCAGGGCATAAAGAAATAAAGTTTGTGGGCTTATTTTCTTTCTTAAATACTTAAGCTATGTGACATAAAGAAGGACAATAATGATAAAAGAAAACTTCAAATTACAAAACAATACCATATTTTAGAAATGAGACAAAGTAAATGGATTCCTGAATAAGTATTGCATTGCACAGCAAAATATTTTACACTGAGAGGGCTTCTGTAAAAGGGGGGGAGGAATCATTCTTTTTAAAAGAACGATGCAGTTTAACATAGTTCTAACGCAAAATGTTAAACTCATGACTTTAAGGCCATTTCAAATTTACAATCCTTGTCCCTAGTTAAGTTTTCACATCCACAATACACAAAGTTTTACAGTTTTCAGTTGATAAATTTGATTTCATGGTTCTTTTTTTTTTTTTTTTCAGAAGTGCATATGGAGTTTGTAAAGTGTGCACGTGCCTTTTTTTATATATATATGTAGAAATGAAATGCCTGCTTTTCTTTGGGTCTAAAAGTTGTTTTTGAATCAAAACACCTGGGAGGTTTAGATGAGAGATGACTCTTTGGTTAAATTGTTATCATCTTATCCACAACTGAAACATTAAGACACTAAGCCACAGGAAAATACTGCTATATCTAAAGTATTACTAAAAAGAAACCAGTAACTGGAGTGTAAGTGGAAAACTGCCTGTAATTTCCCCTTATCTGCAGTAACTGAGCAAAACTTTTCATTTCTGCTAATGCACTGTAATATGTTCATAAACAAAGTGAGAGAGTAGTTCTGATCTGCATCCTCATATTTTATTACTGATTCTTGCAAGACTTGGTGATCCTTTGTTTTTGATTCTATAATTAGTCATGTTTACATGTTTTAAATTAAAGATCACAGGTGTGGAATCAGTTGAGCAGTAAGTCAAAAGCAAAGGTATAATGGAAAAGGGCAACAATCGAGTAAAGTTCATTTATCGCAGTACAGTAAACTCCTTCGTCTCTAAAAACACGCCATACTGTGTAAATGTGATATGTGTAATGTTTGCCACACGATGGCGCTGTTGTCTTCCTCTATCATCCTTGACACACGTACACAGCAGATAATCAAGACTTGCAATGTTTTTCGTGCTCGCCAGAGGACAATAGAGTGGGGGAGTTGGAGGCAGGGGTTTGATGATGATTTATGTTTATTGACTCTGGGATTAAAATGATCATTGTTATTAAGACTGAGGCCAAAATCCTCGACACAGTCCCGACTGGGAAAAAGTACAAACTTCTTATAGAGGCTGCCCGGCCCAGAGATAATGTTACATGTGTTTAACAGTTTAACTGCTCAGTAATATCATAAATGATGAAAAAAGTGTTAAATAAGTCCACTCGTGGAAGCTTCTCCTAGAACTAAAACAGTGTAGTTGTTTTCCTCCCCTTTGTTTTCTTTCCTCTTTTAAGTATATATAGCAAACTTATGGCATACGACTGTACTGTGGGAATCTCTATCCGACAAACTCTCTCTGTCTCTCCCTCTCTCTCTCTCGGTGTTGGCGTGTTTCCCGGCCCATCTGCGGCCTGGCCTGTGGATTACTGTTTGTTAATGTTTCAATCAGCTGTGTGTTGAGGAATGTGGAGCTATTTAACCTGAACTTCCCCAGGTGTGCCGAGGCGCCGCTCAGTCTGGGCCCCGCCGCCCTCCCCTGCCCTTGGCACAAAGCTATCACACAAACACAATCACACACTGGCCACGCCGGGGCTGCAGCTGTGCGCATCGCACCGCAGGGAAATGGGAAAAACATTGCACCAGGGAGACAGAATAAATCTTATAACGAATCGCCTCGCCAAAGCCATGTAACTCCTTCGGTGCCGGCAGATTTTTATTTTTTCGACTGCTGATTTACACGATAACATATTGAAACACCATATTTACATGGATGTTTTATGTAGTGAAGAAAAGCCTTTTGTTTTTATTTATTTGATTTTATTTGCTGATCAATGGGCTTATCTTGGCCACAGAATTCGACAGATGTTGGGGGAATAAATGAAAACCTTCGACAGAACATGTGTCACTAGTGCGTGGTTTTAATTTAAAGTTTATGTCAAGACCGTATCTGTAAGGATATTTAAGTGTAGATTTAAAGTGTGACTTCCTCTTGTAATGTGATACTTTAATGGCTTTTAGTGAGTCAAATTACCAATTAAACTGGCTGTGAACCAGTAGGTTTACCACCAGCTTTGGTTTTTAACGTTACTTGAAAGTAGGTGTAGCACTTTTCTGTGACAACTAGTTTACGCTCTCCTAAATAAGAATATATGAGTGTACTTGTGTGATTTATTGGAATGCTAATAAGGCTTTAAAGGTCATCATGGCGTAATCACCATGCAGTGTTATTTTTCACAGTTACAGCTCCCAGCAACGAAACCTCCCCAGGTATAGCACGTGAGTCAGATACCTTCTCACTCCCGCACACAGACACAGTGACACAGAGGGATCTTGTTCAAAAATAATGATCTTGTTTTAATAAAAACACCAAATAATGTACATTGTAAGAAAACAATATCTTCACATATTGTGGCATTGTAATATACAATACAGTTTGTCGCTCAGGAATCTGAGAAATTAACTTTTTTTTCTTTTTAAATCTTTTACAAAAAATGTTGAATCCTCTACATGGTTTACACAAAATACAAAGAGCAGTAACAGAAACGTTAGCTTTCTTTAGAAACTCTGCAAGCAACGGGCGATGCCGGTTGCGCTGAACTTCTCTTGGTCCCCTGGCTAACCCAGTCTATATCTGGACACTCTCTGTTCATCTTCCTCTCGTCCCGTGACCCTCTTATAAATCGAGAACCGTTAAGCGACAAAAGAGAGGCTCGTCGCCGCAGAATGTCCACACAACTTGTTATCTAACACTGGGAGTACGAAACGTCCCTACACAGTTCAAGGTTGTAATTCTTGATGCGGTTCGAGAAGTCACATCAAGTAGCCTTGTTCATCCCCTCGCTGTGGTTGATGTGATGTGATGTGATGGGGCGATGCTCCAAGAGCTCTTAACGACACATGATCCTGTCATCTGAGCATCCGTTCTGCTGGAAGAAGAAAGTAGGTTGATTAGTACAACGCAGGTATATATACATAAATATATATATTTATATTTTAGCAAAGCACACGAGTTGTTATCCATGCGCAAATTGAGCTTTTACGCACGGGCTTGCAAACTTTACGCACGCGCACCGACACTTATATACATGTTTTTATCTGAATGCATGCAGCTCTGTTTGGACTATTGCCCATTCCCTGATTCATTCAGTATGAGTGGCGAGAAATTTACCTCCACTGAGATGCTGGCGAGCTCCGCGTTCAGGGTGGTAAGCGGCGTGCGGGGCACGCTGCTGACGGTGTGCTGGCGGCTCTTCTCCGGCTCGTCCAGTTCGACCTGCAGGTCCCAGATGTAGTCAATGACGTGCTGCAAGATCTCCACTTTGCTAGCCTTCTTGTTTGTGGGCAGAGTGGGCACGAGCTCCTTCAGTTTGCTGTAGCAGCTGTTCATGTCCTGGAGGAATACGCTCATCTGCTCGTCCAGCAGCGGGATCTTGCACTTGGAGATGGTCAGACTCTGATCGGACAGGCAGCGCACCACGTCCTCGCCTTTGCTCTTCAGGGCACAGGTAGATCCGACAACCTTCATCTTGATTAGTGTAGCTTCCAAAAATGACGAGAAAGAAGAGTTATTGGGTTGGTCTCCTTTTTCAGGACTGATAGCAACGCAATGTTGACAGTTCGCAACATCCACATGGGCAAACCTCCCCGGCTTTATAAGAAAGTAGACGCCAGGGGCGGAGCCGAATCGTCCGGTTTGAAGGAGGACGGCCAATGGGACAGCTGCGTTTGTATTGATGGGGGCGGTTCAAAACTTCTCTCTCAGCCAGTGACAGCGCTCGGCTGGTTATCGGGATTTACAATCTGTTTGAGGGATGGCGTTACAAATGGAAACAAATGTGTGTCTTTTATGGGTAATATGTGGGAATCCAGCTGTCCACGGCTTGGGGACTCTGCAGGTGTAGATTGCCTGGGGACAGTCAAAGGGTGGTGAATGGTTGGGTATGCGCTGTGAGAATGCGTGTGGGACGGGACGGGATGAATGGAATGAATGGCTAATGATAATTGGGCTACCACAGTGCCTTTTCACAATTGTTGATGCCACTGCAGATGTGGATGACAATAGTACAGTAAAAGTTTAAAGAACTTATTTGGGAAGGAGTTCTGGGAAGGAGTAACCTTTTCTAAAAGTGTATTAGGGTTTCATTTTTTCTTTTAGATTTACGTGATTTGCGTGGAATGCAGCGTCTGAACAGTTAAGCGGTTTATTCAATTTTCTCGATCATTTGCTTATTACTATTCGATGTCACAGTGTTGACCGATTTGGGGAAAAAACACGCTCCTAAAATCCTCGCTCTCTTCACTCAAAGCTTTCTTTATGCTCACAAACGGCACTTCTTTGGACGAGCACGGTCTCTTTTTCCTGGCTCTCAGCGTTGAAGGAAGACCAGTGTGAGCATCGGCTTCACGGATTCCTTCACATGTTTCTGCAGTGTGCGCTCAGCCTTGTGTGCGTGTATCTGGGTGTGTGTGCGCGCGCGCACTCAGATCGCATCGCTCTGTTCCGAATCTTCCCCCCAGATTGTCCAAACAAGCCCGAGCAGACTGGCAGGCGCCACTGCGGTGACGTCACCCATTCATCCGAGCCTTGACGCCTGTCAGCCTGGCGCCGCTCGGGCGGTCTCCATGGAGACGTTAAACAAGAGAGCGCGCACTCCGGCACTCCTCCATTCACCTGCGTGGCGCGCGGAGCCCTGAGAACAAACCGGCTCCGGAGCTTTTGTCGTTCATTTATCACCTTAAAGCAGCGGGATGAGATTACCGCCCCGCGCACCTGCAGAGCAGCTGCTGTCAGCCGGAGCTACAAAGGAGTTAGGACACAAACTAGCTGTAGCATTCCTTCAAACGACCGACATTCACTACGTTACTATTTAAAAAAAAATGCATGCATTTTATTACATGTGCAGGAATTCCGGTGACCACCGTGTTAGTGAGAACCGGTATGAATGCATCATGCATCAAACGCATTTCTGTTCCCTGTCTGCTATTGTCGTGCAAATAATGCAGAAAATCTGAAATAAAAAAAGCTGATAAAGGGAAATTTGTGCCATTAAGCAAATAGAATGGCCGCTCTAAGCGTCATATTGTTACATAATATCTTACTGTTGATTTATTAATGGAATAATACGTTTTATACAGTGTTTAATACATGAGGCATAAAGTTTTAAGTTTAGCTGGTGTGAAAACTGAGCACGTCAGGTAAAGTTCTGAAACAATCCAAACCAGTTTTTTTTTTCCAACTAAGTTTTAAAGTGGAAATAATTTGCCTTGGTATTTGCATAACAATCCCCGTGAAACAGAAAGTAAAAGCAAGTACTGCAAGAAATATGTAGGAGTAGAAACAGATGCATAATGAAAACATTATATAAATGGTTTCCCTTTGTGAAAAGTTTTACAGTCCAGTGCAGGAATGTGTAGAATATGTAAAAAAAGAAAAAGAAAAACTTAAGAGAAAGTGCTGTGCATGGGTATTAAAACTAGCTAACGCATTAATGTAATGCACGAATAAAGTGAACAGTAAGCAGGAAAGTTGCACAAGTATCTGTATAATACCGTGCAATATATTTCTAACAACAACTTTCACTGCCCATGTTTGCAATTGCAGTAATTGTTGTTTTAATGCATATACATAAAAAATAATAATGTATATTTTGATATTTGCGCTGACTGACTGAACTCTTAGCTTTGCATCATTCCTTTTGCAGGAGGAAGAAATTATAAATAGCTTGCTCTCTTCACATTTTAATATAAATGCCATTTATAGCCGCTGCTTATATCTGCACAGATGTTGTGCCATACCAGAGATAACGGCAGTATAACAAACTTAACTACCACCGGCTGTTTCTTCTAGCTGTTGCAGTAGCCTGTAAAAACTTTTTTCTTCTTTACTTTCTTGTCTTTTCTTTTCTTTCCCTTTTTTTTTTCTTGCCCTCTGTCCTAGGTCGCAGCTGACAGGGCGGAGGGAAGGCCGGGTGGGCAGAACAATGGGAGTGCGGTGCAGGGATTGTGGGAGAGAATCTAGGCTGGAGCCACAGTGTCTGGAGCGCCCCTCCACTCCCCTCATCCAGCTTTTGTTCAGCTGCAAAAGCTATCAGCACTTCCTACTGACACCAACAATAACTCCACACAGCTGGGCCCTTTTTAGCCTGTTTACAGCACATCAAGGCGAGGGGAGCGAGAGAGAGAGAAGACAGAGGGAAGAGGCAGAGGAGGGGAAAGAAAAGTGAAACATATTAGCTCCTGATTTTAACTGACAGAATGGCAGTGCCCTCTCTTTCTCTCCCCTTCCCTCCTTCATCACTGACACAGAATTCATTTCCCCGTGGACTCTTTATATGTGAGCTGATTATGGCTCTGTGTTTTAACTTTTTATTTTTGACAGGCTACTGTTTGTGTCAGTGCTCTTGCAACATCGCACGTCATCAAACGGCAAAAAGAAGCGCTGGTATTTTTCTTTCAAGGACACGGTGTATCTTTGCAGCATTTATGCCAGCACACAAACACTTTTCTGGTAGCTTTTTTTTCCTAGATAAGTTGTTCCATTCGGTGGAGGGGAAACATATTAGCTAATACGCCCTCTTTATCGCTACGGCAAACAGATCTATAAAAGCACACTGCAGGAAGCCGCATGGGTGGGTGGGGGGGGGCAAAAGTTGGTGCAGGAATTCACTGGGAGGAAATAGGACATTCCAGTAATGCTTTGACACTTTTGCTGCTGTTATTATTGCTGCAAGGACAATAAGTAGCCCTCGTACTACTTCCTGAAACATGAAAGTGACCAAAGCACAATTATGCTTTCTTGGACAGAGGATTTTAACTTTGGTATGATTCTCCAAATACGCTGTCGAAAAGAAACAGGGAGGAATTTGATTATGAAAAGCGAGTGTCACTTTTTAAGTTTTCAACAATTTTCACTAACGTATACAAACACACACAAATACACACACAAATGCACATGCCACTCCTCGCAGCTGTGGGATTAGTTTCCAGTTCCCAGTCAGGCTCTTCCTGTTTGCTTGATAATGATCACACCTGTGTGCAGGTGTGTGGAGAGGCTCATATGGGACAGGGAGAAGCGGGGTTGGGGGGAAGTGTGGTGTCGGGTATAAAACTTGTGGTACCGCACCACAATGTCACGTCTATCCTCGGATGATTGATTGATGACCCATGGCACCTCAAGCTCCTCACATTCAACACAAGAATGAAGAAAGTTTGTGCTGATCCGTGTGAGATTTTTAGTTGTTTTTTTTAAAACATAGTGCGTCACACCTTCTGTGGGTGTGTTTCCTCACATCCTCGTGTGCCCGGCGTGGCCTGGCACCTCCCTGGCAAGCCCAGCCCGTGTAATGACTGAGGACCAGTGGTTAGGACTCACTTCCTGTGGGAGTCCCAGTTCACAGATGTGTCATCAAAAAGTGCAGACCGGCTGGAGCCTCACCGCCTGTTGGGTGTTTTTCCTGTGTGCAGGGAGCAGACTGGGTGGGTGGATGGACGCCCTTCCCTGAAAGGCAGGGGCAGGTTACAGGAATGCTATCTCCATCTGATAGTTGGTGTGCAGCTGAACCTTGTGGAGATCCTTGAAGTTCCCCCCACCCAGGTGTCCTCTGCTCAGCGTCCTTGGCCTGAGAGGAGTCATTGGGACAGCTTGGTCCCTCTATATCTGTTTCTCTCAGTTGTGTTCATGTGTATGTGTGCGTTCACCGGACCCAAAGCTCACCCCCTCCTTTACACCCCTGTGGCCATCTCCCTCCGCCTGGTTCCCACACACACTATCAAAGCCCTTTAATGGTTTCTAATTAGCTCCCCATCTGCTGGTGACAGCGCACTGGTGGCATGCTAAAGCACCCATTGAGAGCATAGGCATTGTGCTCTGGAATACTTTCCACTCCAGTGGCAATTGCCTGGAGAGCGAGCTTTAGCTGGGAGTGCGTGTGTTGTGGGGAGGAGTGGGTGTTCAGAGGTGGGGTGGGGTGGGGGGACTGGGAGTCTTCTCTACGGTTAGGGGTTCGGGGGAGGGCCGGGGTGGAGGGATACACAATGAGAGACAGTGTTACAGCTTGTTGCAAATCTAATAACACCAGAGTCCCTTTTCCGTTCAGTGGTCATCCCCATCACCCACCAACCCTCCGTCCGCCTAGCAAGTATTTCCCCTCAGCCCTCCCCCTACTTCTTTCGGTTTGACATCACACAGGTGCCATTTTGGATGTTTTAACACAAACTTTATATTGAGGCTGTAGTAAAACTCTAAACACAGCCTGAAGAGATTCTGCCTTCTTGGACTGAACAGCAAACGCACCTCTATAGACACTGTAAATGCAGCCTAATGAGGCCTCTTCATTAGCACAACCTGTCTGTGTGTGAATACTGGCTTTTTGTCAGCTCTTACAGGCCCCTCTCCTTTCCGGGACTTCCAGCAGAGTCCAGGTCTGCTAGTAGCAGAAGGGGAAGCCAGCTGTTCTCAGCTGGTTGCCACAAGATGCCTATGGGGGACAGGCCTGATTGCTGCTGGCCAGCTGCCCCCTGCTGCAGGCGGGAGATGGAGAACAATAAATAAGAGCTTCTGCCTGCGCTCACATGTCCAGTGTTACCTAATTTTACCTGGGACATCCCTGTTGAAATGCATATTGTCTGCAAATGCATAATTTACCCTTAGAGTGAACTCAAAAGTGATGCATTTGTTGTAGTTTGCAAAGTATGTATTTTTGCCATGTGAGAACACAAGCTGCTCCTGAACTCAAGAGAAGATGGGAACTCATTCTGTTGTTTTTAAGATTCCATGGTAACTGAATGCATCCCTTTGAAATGACAAGCAAGGCCTTATGTTAAGCCACATATTTGTGTGTGTGTCTCTGTGTGTTGTGAGACAAATGGCTCGTCACCTGACCTCTCTCTTCATCCCACACACACACACACACACAAACTTGCACATCCCCACAGCTGCACAGAGGCGTCCAGTCAGCACGGCCAGGGGACATGGGAGCCAAAGCCCAACGATGGAGCATGGACAGTGGCAGCTGGGGAGCTGACAAAGCCCCATTCAGAGGGCCCAGACCTGGGGACAATGGCTGGGCCAGGCTGAGCTCTCTCCTCCACTCTTCCACCAAAAGATTAATACTTCAGATGGGCTTCCCTGTGGCAGGCAGGGCTAAAAGGAGAGCCCTCCTATTTGTCACTGAGCATTGTGCGAGTCGCCTGAGAACCAACCTCTTGGATGGGCTTGACAAATGAGAGCCGCCATTGACAGTGAACAGATTGGGCCTGCCACTTTTGTTTTGATTGTGGAGCGGTTATAATCAAGTTATTTGGGCCTCGGGGAGTTTTTGTTTCTTGCTCCCTGACGCTCTTGACACCAAAGTCCCACCTTAGCAGTCTCCCCTGGCTCATATGTGATTTGAGCCTGCTCGAGTTTCCCCTCCTGTTTGTTGTTTCTATTTATCAAAGCTGTATAGAAGGAGCACTAGTGGGAGGAAGTCAATTTCTTTGGGTGTGGGAATCTTTTCATGCAACCTCCAGAAGGCAGCGCAGGTGCAACAGGTGTAGGTGTGTGTTTTCTTGTCACAGTGGAGCCACAGTGTGGGGTCATTGTAATGTTTTCTATGCAGATGTCCCTTGTGCACATGACCTGAATAATGTGTTAAAAGAAAAAGCTCAGCCAGGGGACTACAGTAACCAGAGACCCTGTTAGGTAAGGGTGAATGCAAGCTGCTCGGGTGTGCCTCTTCCTCCTCCACCTCCTCCTCTACCCCCCACTTTCTCTGGCACCCTGTGAACGCAGGTGTTTAGCCCCCAGCAAGCCAGCATTTCAGGTTAAACTGTAGGAACGCTGCCCCGCCTTCACACCGGGAACAAGAAGTGGCCGCAGAGTACACAGCGTCACACCTGCACACCTGTGTTCCTAGTACATGCCTGTGTTTTGCTACTGCGATTGCATCACATGATTTCTCAACAGGAAGTGTTCCGACTTTGGAGTTGGCCAGAGAAGAAAGCATGCATTCAGCATGTTATATGCAAATGTCATTTGTTAGCCCCATAGCCAAATTAAACTGACCTAAAAATCAGCCTCTTTGACTGAGGCTGATAAGGCTAGAGTCACTCTTTGCATGTGCTGTAGCTTCAGCAACAGAGGCCAACGCCATCTGCCATGTCTGTCCTGGTGTTATTGCCACGCACTGGCCAGCAATTCTCATGATAAAGGAATGCAGCCATCTTTAAACATACATCGAACCCCCACCCCCAAGTGACATAAGCGTCATTCCTCTTTCCCAGTTCCCATCCTCTCATCGAGTGTCCCCTCATGTACCCGTGTGTGCATCACCCACTTATCCCCCCCTCATCCACCCCTGGCTCTGTTGGGTGCTTCCACTGCCAGTCATCCCGTCCCCACCGGCTGCCCGGTGAAGATCCTCCTCTGGTTCCCACGTAGCGCTGAAAACCACGCAGCTAAGACAAGCGCCCTGCTTTTCACCCGGGGCCCTGGTCCAGGAATTTGCTTGTGAGAATCTTTGATGCAGCAGAAGGTGCCCTACTTTTAAACCTCATTCTTCTCCCTGGGATTGTTTCAGAGAGTTTAACAAAAGAGGAAAGAGTCTGTGTGCGGGGGTCAGCAGGGGTGTGTGCATATGTGCATCTAGGTTATAGTCGCGTGCACGCCTGTGTTTATGCAGCGGCGTGTATGTATGTGTGCGTGTGCACGTGAGAGGGGAGGGCCGGAGGATTATAAAGAGGAAGTGAATGGGAAGTACACACTCAGTGACAAAATAAGAGGGAGACATTCCTTTGCTGCCCCTCCCCTCCTCTTCCCTGTTCTCCCTCTTTCTCTTCTCTCCATCCGCTGTGGCAGGGCCCTGGGAAAATCAAACAGGTGGTTTGTGCCTGGCAGGAAAGCTGGCTGGGCCTGGGGTGGGCAGGCCTGCAGGCTGCTGGGGGCTATCAAAAGCTCTTAGCCCCAGCTTTAGGCCAGCACTCTGAATGGCCCTGGGCTTCATTATCATGTGAATTCTGGGAACTGCCCCGGGCCCCCAGTAACACCAGTGAGCTGCCCATATGGTGTTCGCTTGGCAACTAGGGAGACCCAGTCCCCCACACACATACACACACACACATCCCTCCACTCCCAAAACTACTCCTCCATTCCAGCACTTCTGATATCAAGGGAGGACAAGGAGAAGAGAGAGGCCCAGAGCCCTCAGCCTCTACTTTCTTCTGGGGAGGGGGGGGCAGGACCACACAGAGCAGCACTGGGCAGTCCTCCGGGACCCTGGATGACACTACTGCCCCACGGAGCATTACAGCTAACCCAGATCTGGGTGTATTTAGCCACTGAATTAGCATTAAAGACACATTCTAAAGCTGTCAATTTAGCATCAGAAGCCAGCGCTTTGACTGATAGAGATGTCGGCAGCCTCTTCACTTTTTGGAGGGGGCTCCTAATCAGACACCCACCGCTTATCATTCAAGCTTACAGGGGAGTTTGCCTCTGAGCGATCACTATTAAGGCTGTTTGTCATCTACAACGTGCCAATCTGGGTTGACAATTTTTCCCTCTTTTCTTCTCATTTTCTTCTCACACACAAAACATTTCAGAAAGTTTCATTATTTGATGATTGGCAAAAGATTTGACGTTTTGTAAAAATCATAAAATCCCCTTTAAGGCTGGTGGGTTATTTTAAACTGATTTTTTTCCAAAACAGTATATTCATATTATTTCTTTTGTCTCATAGCTATGATTTCTGTTGAACAGTGGATTAAAATTAGAGGTTTATGGAGCAAGCCGGGCGCAGCTCTCCAACGGCAAGATGGCCCGATAAGTTCATTTACATGAATAATTTGTCTGAAACTCTGCCGCAACCAGGCCTTTAGCGAGCTGTAGTGGTCAACATGCTCCTAATCATGTATCCGAGCATTACTACTACCGATAGAGCTGCATTAATGTGCAGTGGGAGTCCCAAACAATCTCCCATAAGAATTCGATTTAAATTAGCAGTGCGAGAAAACCCCCAGTGCGATCCATCCGAGTTAAATAGCCTCATGAGTCATCTGATTTTCCTGGATGAGGATGAGGACTCTTCTTTAGAGGAGATGTCACTTAACAACAGAGCAGGAATGCTGATCCGGCTCCCGCAGATGGCCACCTGTGTTATAGTGTAGTGGGGGCAGGAGAGCTGGGAGGAGGAAGTGTGTGAGCAATGTGTTATACGTGCCACATGATCTCATGCTGATGAAGAGACTGTGGATGGCTCCGGCATTGTTCATTGTGATCACTGATGTGTGTGTGTGTGTGGGGGGGGGGGGGGGGGGGGGGTATTTATATATCTCTTTGTGTGTGTGTTTGTACACATGTGTGAGCTTAGATGATCTTATATAGCACATGTGGACAATCTAGGCAGCTTACTTCACCCCTTGCACCTGCGATGAAGAAGGCAAGGTATGGAAAACAGAGGGAGAGAGAGAGAGCTGAAAGTGTGATCTGACTTCTGAGGAACTCTATTGGTGATTCATGCTGTTACACATGAAGCGATTCACTCCCTCTGCAGCTGTGCGGGCCACATGTTCAATATGATTTCACAACATCTTCCATGTCCTTGGAAATTCCTTCTCCTTCTTTTTTTTTTTTCCACGGAGCCTTCTCGCCCCCTTCTATCCTGTCAGTTTGCTGGCGGTGTTGTCCTGACACAGAGGCAGGTGCATGTCTTAGTCACTCTTCTCTTCCCCGAATGGCTCCGTATTTCACTCAGGCTTGAGTCAGCTAGAACGGTTCGACATAAAAACGTCTTTCAGAGTCATGTGTTTATCTTACAGTGAGCTTCGCAGTGTGATGGTGTTGCTGTTATTCACTCAGCTTACCTCTGCTGCCTTGAGGTGTCAACAGCCAGGTGCTAGCAGCGATTTCTCACCTTGTGACACCAGAGTTACTCAGCGTTTCTAGGTTTCACTTCCTGCTTTTTGTTCGCGTTACATGTTTATCTTTGCACTAGCGCTCTCACTTATACTAGGATTCGATCCATGTCCAGTTGCGATCCAGGGAAACGTCTGTGGACTCCCACCCAGGATGACGTGTGTGCTGGGGCTGTGATTCATCCCACAGCTGCCCCCCTGACCTGCTCCAGCTCTGCATGAGCAAAACAGCCAATGTTCAGACTGCTGTTTACAACAAACTCGAGTTCATAGCAGTGGAAAAAGCAAAGCTGCTTTCACACTTGGAATTTGCGATAATACCATGTTCAGTTATCCAGGTAACATGATTGTTCCGCACAGATTAAGGCTGCGCTCACGTGAGACTTGGATTCTGCGTGGCTTGATTTTGTCAGAACTTTGATGTCACTGCATGGTAATGCGCTTGAGCCCAGGGCCTCAAATATATTTGATGAACAGCCCTCTGGTTAGCCATTAATTAAGTTTTTCTTTTTAAATTATATTATTTTAAAAATGAAATCCTTGTTTCTTTACATTTGAGTGCATATTAACAAAAAGAAAAAAAACTTTTAAGAAGCCAGATTTAGCGCTAAAGGCTAATAAGTTTGTTTACACAGTACAAACACAGCAGGAATGCTGTGATTGAGTGCACCAAATCGGCCATGGTGCTGACACCGAAGCTCATCTGGTATCAAGCATTACATAAGTATATATTAAATGGAAGTCATTTGTCAGTGTCATTATAGAGCCCTGTTCTTGCTCTCAGTTACATTTATTTCACCACAGCCGGTCACAAACTGCACATCCAGTGCTATTCTTTAGCAGGCACATAACTGAGGAACATCAGCATCCTGCCAACACGGGAAAGTTCCAAATTCCTCTCAGTATCGTCCTAATCAAAAGCATTATATCAAAGAACACGGTGACCCTTAGAGTGCTTTGCAAAGGGAACACTCCCGCATGTGGTTTCAGAAAAGCATGAGCATCTTTAATAGAGAATCTGCTCTGTTTGGCCAAACTACCTGACAGATATACAGAAAACTGCCTTAAGTGTGGATAAGCTGTGCATGTGGGAACACAAACAGCATCCACTCCAAACCATCATCTATTAAAATTCTTGACGGGCTCAAACCCCAAAATGGCTTACAGATACCGAATATTTTCATATTTGAAAAGACAAAAACAGCTAAGAAAGGTGCTGTGGGATGGAGAAGGAATGCTATTTGCTCATTGCAAACAATGCTAATGATAGAGCTATTATTGTTAACGATAGCTTGTTAACCTTACTATCCTCAGTGACTGTTCACTATGAGATATTGTGGGATTGCACAACTTGCTGGTCACTTCAGGGGCATTTTATCTGTCATGTAAAAATGAACCAAGGTCATGGTTGAGGTATTTGTGGCATGCCAGTATGCATGAACATTAGCCTAAGGCCAGTGGTTGGCCCTTGGTGACTTGTCGTGCTGCATTTTGTGTGAGACAGAATTACTGTGACATTGCAGTTCAGAAGGGTGAATTTCTTTGTAACTTATATAACAATAGTCGTCATAGGAGACTAATCCTTCCTAACATTACCTAATATTACCAAAACGCAGCTAGTGTCAAGAATACTGCCTCACCAGTGATTAAAAGCACAAAAATAACAATTACGTACAAAAAAACGCCACAACTCCAGTATGCCACAACATTGTTTTTGTGCAGCCCTCAATCATACACTGAACTCCTGATTTACTGGAAATGCTGTAATGTAATAGTTTTAGGGGAAATATAAGGTGACATCATGGAAAGTACAAATACAGAGAATTTATCAAATGCTTCTCAGATAGTAACCTGTGAAAGCATGACCGCTGGGTATCAAATATCTGTTTGCTTAATACACGAGTGTTGACGAGTAGCATTTGTCATCTCTTTATTGTTTACTTTGCCCATTTATTTGAACATTTCTATTTTACTTAACCTTTCTATTTACCTAAGAAAATAAAGGTTTCTGGTATAATCTCTACGTAACGCTGCTTGTCATTGATACATCAGTTTGGAGGATGATAGCTTATTTTTATCTAGCAAATAGATTCCGGACTATCATCAATTAAATGCTTGTTTGCTTGTAACATGAGCGCTGACAGGTAGCATTTGATATGTGGTATCTCTAAGAAGCCATTTGTATTGTTTCATGAAAGTTTTTACTTCTTAATCCCCCTCTCTACCCACCCACACACACATGTTTTTATCCCTCTTCGCGCCAAAAGAGCCAGCAGGAGAAAGTGAAAGAAAAGAGAATGGGCCTCCGAAAGGCGAGGAAAGAGAGTTGAGTCAAGGAGCAAGTGAGTGAGATGGAGAATGAGAAAATGAGAAGGAGAGACAGCATGGATTCTTTTCTTTGGGGCCTTAAAGACATGTTTCCCTCAGATGTTGGCTCTTCTTCAGATGCTAATAGTCCACTATTCCCAAGCTGGGCCTTAGCATAACAATGCAGTGGAAGTGAAAGAGCTAAACCTCTGCTTTCTTTAAGAAGCCAAAGCTGGGCTTTTCTCGTAGACTAATGCCCCTTTCTCTCTTTGTGCTCCCAGTGAAAGGCCTGTGGAACGCAAAGGCAAGGTGATCACAGAGTTTACTGAAAATGAGACTGAAACAACACATGTGCCTGGACTAAAACTGCATTGGTGAAGTCACTGAAACTCAGGAGAAATGACCAAATATAGAGCAGTGAGCTGGATGGCCCCAAGCCAGGGTACTCACTCTCTCAAGTATGATGACAACAGCCATGTTGGATATTATCAGCTTTTGCTTTTAAAGCTGTGCTGAATTATGTCTGTTGGAAGACTCCAACCCAAATGTTATGACTGTGTGTCCATGCTGATTCTAAGATGACAGTGTCCCATCTGAAATACAGTTGTGTGCCTGAAGAGTTGTTGGATGAACTGAAGTCTGACCTTGATGAGGCTCTAGATACTGTTTGTAAGGTCCTGATAGCCCTTGATAACAAACCCAGACCATATGGCTTTCTGCTTTATCATTTATCAGGGAAAAATAAATGAGATCAGAGGTAAAGGACATGCAGGAGGACACAAAGATACTGTAGGTCGCACTGGTTGCTTTAAAACATCACAACTTCAACTTATCCAAGTTTGTGAATTGTTGAACTATTCCTTCTTGTTATATGCACTTCAATATTTTGGCATTTTATGAATAAGGGTTTAGTGAAATTTGAAAAGACTTCAGAGGACACACACTGAGATGTGGTTTCAAGACTGACTGTATGTTTATGACACAGAAGCAGATAAAAAATATTCTGCGCTCAAAATAGGTGACAGTTGAGCCAAAGGGAATTCAAAGTTTTAAGGAAGAAGTCAGCAATTTAAAGAAATGAATGCTGCAGTAGTCATTAAATGTAAGTTAGTTAAGATTTACTTTTCAGCAAATGGAAGTAGAAAAGTGTGGATAAGACAAGGGGAAACAGTGCATTTTACAGATACAGAATAAGTCCAGATAAAGCAGCCATATACTTTATATAAAAGATGGGCATAGTGATGTTTTGTGAAGTCTAATTTTAAAGACTTATAACCATATATGGACATACATGAAGCTGGAGTGCAAAGCTATCAGCTAAGCTATTAGCTGATAGCTTTCATGAGCAGCACAATAGCATTAGCTTTCAACGCTAGCAAGCTAACCTAGCTACACAAACAGGTACCTGGCAAATAGCTCTAAGGAGGTGCCCAAATAACACACATGTACCACTTAAGTGGAAGTACACAGTACGAGTATTTAAAAAATAGTCTACTTTTACTTAAGTAAAACTGAAAAAGTACTGGCTCTGAAATGCACTTAAGGTATAAAAGTAAAAAGCAGCTCTTTGGAGGACATTGCTACCAGCTGCAAACTAGCAGACCGAAACTAATGTCATATTAATATAGTAATAACATAATATTCATTTAAAAAACCTATAACCTAATATTACCTCTGTACCTAAGCAGAAAAAATAGTATAAGGTTAAAATGGGATTTGGCACTGTGAGGAAAACAATCACATAAATAAGTCACAATAATTTTGAGCAGAAGCACATTTTGTATATAGGTTGTGATCAGCTGAGCAGTGCTACAGCTCTTTGTGGATTTAGCAAAGCTATTCAGCACGATATAAGCAGGTGATATATGTAGTGGTTTACACATTTGCTTAACAAGCGAAAGGTTGTTGGTGCATTTCCAGCGGAAAGCACAAATACCTTTGGGGTTACATCAAGATGGGAATCTGGCATAAGAATCTGCCACATCTAACCTGCAGAGCTACATGCTGTGGTGACTTCTTGTTACAAGGGAAACTAGCTTCTATGAGCAGATGCTAGCTATCATGGCTGAGTTCCAACACTCAGCATAACGATAGAACAAAGGGAAAATTCAGTGGGTCAGTCGAATCAGCATCAACACCTTAGACTGAATGTGACATCTGCTACTCTCGAAGTAAGCAAGTAAGTAAGTGTATTTTTAAAATGAAACTAAACTTCACCAAGGCATCGTGTGTAGCTCGAATATCTGTTGAGTGTAGATTTCTAGTTTTCAAATGTCACTGACCAGTCCTTTTAAAATAACTCATCTTCTTCCTCTCTTCTTTTGTCTTTCTTACATCTTCCTCCATCTGTGAGAGGGAACTTATCTCACTTTTCCTCGGAGGTATAACAACTCTACTGTTAGCTAGCAAGCACACATTTTTGGCTCTTTTATCTCTTTGTGTACGCCGTTCCTTCCATTTACGTTTAAATCGGTGTGATGTTTCAAGGTGCGAAATAATAACTCCCCTCAAATATTTTAAATCTAAAATAAAGAGGCTGTTTTCAAAATATAAGGAGTACAGGTTTAAAAAAAATCAGAAAAAGAAATACTCAAAACAAAGATCCCTGAAAATACTATTTAAGTACTGTAAATTGGCATGTGTACTGCACTACCCCCTGCCTCTGCTAACATACAAACAAACTTCACCAAAACTGAAGCACAGACTTTTTGATCGCCAGCACCTACAGCTACTTCTGCCAGCTGTCAGACAAATTTAATATCAGATTAACATCATGTCCACTATAACAAATTGTTCTTTCTGCCATATATAGCCCATATATATATATATATATGGTATACTGGGGCCTTTAATACAAGGTGTTTGTCGCACCTTGCCACTGGTAAGGTCATATTTATGCTTGCCATTAAGGAGCAGGTACAGTATTTTCCTGAATGATACTTAGATGATACAGCCACATCAGTGCTGATGTAGGAGAAGTCAAAACCCGAGCCAAAGAAATTGCATAATTTTTCTCAGAAAGTCTAATCTTTTTTAAACTGTTGCAGCATTTCCATCTTTATAATATGTGAATCTCTGATCTACTGCGCTGATAGATCATTAAAACTGTGGTAGAATTTGATTGTTGTCTTCAACCTAGCTGCAGCAGCAGGTTCCAAAAATCGATAGGTGGACAACCAGCAAAAATGAGAGCATAAAAGCATTTTTACTCTCTCTGGTCTAGAGACTTAATTTTCCAGCTGCAGTGAAGTTGCCACTTGCGGCCAGATAGAAATGCCGTCACTGATAAGCCCTTAAACGCATCAGCATAGTGACGTGCGATTTCTCAGAAAACCAGATTGGCTTTTATTTGTATCAAAGTGATAATAGCTGTCTAAGAGTATCATTGCATTATCAGCTGATTACATTGAAACATTCCTCTTTACTTCATAGGCCAGACTCCTGTCCTAACAAACACCCTTTTTCAAAAGGAACAGCTTTTAACCTTTTAACGCCTACAGTGTTTTCCATCTCTTTTCCTATCTCTCTCTCCATCCTTACAGCTCTACTTTACTCGCTCTCTCTTTATGCAGATAAGCAGTTGGTCCAGGTGCAACACAGAGGAAGTTAGCACCTCCTCAGCACAGAGACACACTCTATTTACATGCAAAACACTGGGCTTAGTCAAAAAACGTGTGAACACAGGTGTGTGTGTGTGTGTGTGTGTGTGTGTGTGTGTGTGTGTGTGTGTGTGTGTGTGTGTGTGTGTGTGTGTGTGTGTGTGTGTGTGTGTGAGAAAGGCAGAAAGACAGAGAGAGAGAGACTGGGGTACGATGGAGATGTTGTTACTGGAGCCACTAATCTGTTTGTCCTGATGTACTCTGTGTTTGCTCCGGTACTGTTGGATCCCAGCATTGTGTAATTAGACGCTTTGTGGAAACAGTTTTCTATTGTCGACTGGAGTAGATTGCAGAAGAAGCAGCAGCTGAAAGCATGCCTCTTGCAGCCTGTATTTACTTGTGCTGAATTGAGCTTTTTGGGCTCTTTCATTTCTCTGCGTGTATACATGTGTAGGTTGAGAGGAAGTCGGTGGTGGCACCCAATGTCATTTGAAGCGGAGCGCCTGGCGCCACTGCATTGGGAACATCACTCCCTGGTGCCAGGCTCATTTTTATAAGCACTCAGTAAATGACACACAGCTGGCGGCATTGAGACAGCTGTCACTGCCGTCACTACGCCTTAATCTGCCTCTCCCTCCCTCTATGCGTCTTTCCCTCTCTTTCCCTCCACTCTCTCACACTGTGGTGTTCAGCTGGGCTGACTCCCTTCCTCCTCCCTCCTCCCTCCCTTCAGGGTCCAGACTTCGTGGAGCCGAAGCTGCAAAAAAATCACTTCCTGGAGCTGGTGCTCACTTCCTTTGCTTTTTGTGGGACTTCCTGTGCTGCCTCTGTGATCAGGCCGGCCAGAGCTGACTCTCTGGGAGAAACTTCCTGATGCACAGACAGCTGGGGAGATAATTCTCTCTTTCTGCCTTTGTCAGGGATTTTTTTTTATCTTTCTTTCTGTGTCTCCAGAGCTCCAGAGCTTCCCCCCTGTACTGTTTTTCCATTTACTCTGCTAGGCTGCAGGTTTATTTTGATTCAAATGCAAAGCGAATTTGATTCCCCAGAGATAGATATTCTTCTAAGAGAGAAACCCTAGGTAGGCCAGCATTACTGCTAAATTAACCTAACAGATATCATGCAGCCATATGATCTCAGACCCAGGCACAAGAAGCAGTTTATACCTGCTGATCTGGAGAAAATATCCTACAATATCACACCAGGTTGTCCCGTCCATTAGCACTGATGTTATCCTCATCTAGCACCTCTCCCTCCCCTCTGGCTGCGAGTGGAGGAATGTAGTGGGTGTAGGTCTGCAGGCCCGGGTAGCGAGCAGAGACTGGCTCTAGTCGGTACGCGAAACCTATGAACAGGCTTCTGTCGTGGAGCAGACAGAACAGTGCACAGGCAGCCCGCAAGAAGGAGGACTCAGTAGGTGAGCAAGTGCAGGCTTACAGTCAGAAACAGGCAGTAGTTTGATGTTTCATGCCTTTCTGTCTGAACTCTAGGTGTATCCCAATCCTGCAAAACATCACCTTTTAATCAATACATGCAATGCAACATTTTTATCTTTGGAGGTCATATGTTACCAGCAAAGGGAACAAATAAACTTCCTGTCACAGCACCTTCCTTTTTTCACAAGCATATGTCCACCTTATGCTGCTTCCTCTCTGTACGTCCATCTGGCCGCCGAGGCCGCTTGGTGACAGCAGGATGGCAGGCCCAGGATCAGGCCAGAGGACCGCAGGGAGTAGGGACTAAGAAGCAGTATGTCATCCTTCTGCATAGAGGCCAAACTGTGAGAATCGCCTTTGAACTGGATTGATGTGGCTCCTTGCAGACCCACCGTGTCTCAGCAGACACTATGTCTTGCAGCAAGGACAAATGGGATTTAGTGTATTCCTCCTCTATGTTTGCACAGAGGCTCTTGTATGTTTGAGGTTCGCTGAGGGGAAGGCCTGGGCAGGGGCAATAAATAGTTGGACTGGATAACAAGTGTTGTTTCACCTGAACACTCAATGCGTAGTCAAACAAGCCCAAGGGATACTTATTGATGAGTGCAGCCACTTAAGGTTCAAAAGTCCTTGGTTAACATCTTACACAGATAAGATGAGAGTCCAGAATCTGAACTATGCCAGTAGAGCGAAAAGAGGACAATTAATACAAAAACTCTGGTATTTTCTGGTTTTAATTTATGTAAACAACAAAAACAACAATAGGTGTGGTTATTCTCAATCAATCCTCATTTATGTGATGTAGTTTCTAGCACTAAAGGATCATGGGAATGAGGGTGGGCAGGGCAGTGTCTCCTGCCCGAGACGAGACCTGTGCTCTGGGCATATTCCAAGGGGAACCCCGAGCTCTGCAGTGCGCTGGCCCCGGTCCTCCAGGCTTAGCCCGGCCCAGCTTGGTCGGCTGTTCCCTAGAGTGCTGAGTGACAGGAAAACACTGCAGACTCTTCACACATCCCTCACTTCCTGAGGCTACTGCTGGGCTAGGTCGCCCTTGAGGAGCTCCACATGGCAGCAGGCTAAGTACACACACAGGAAGAAGTGACATCTAAAACAGCAAAGGCTGCAACAGCTTGTTTGTCAGCTCTTTAAACTGCTGAAAGTTTATAGTGCGTGTACTGTATCCACTACGCGTAACATCCCGCTGGAATATCTGCCAAATAACAAAATCTAGGATTCAGATTCCATTTAAATTAAATGCTTTATTTCATTAAACTGCAATAAAACACTGATAACAGTTGCATTTTGTCAAAAAAATGTTTAAGTCTAGAAAAATGATGGCGTTATTCTTCAGAATATATAGTGTTAGTACTTGGCCTAATATTCTGGAGAAAAAAGGCAAGGAATCCTTCATATGAGTCATCTTTGTTCATGAGAATATGTCAACAAATACTACAGTTTTTGCAACAAAAGAGAGCCAAGATCATTCTTTGCGTGTAAGTTTTCTATTGATTGCTTCAAATCATAGAAACTTGGCTGGTAATTCCATAAGAAAAATCTAATCATTAACTCAGCACTTCCAAGGTATTAACCAGCTTAGCCCTGAATTTTTTTCTCCATATAAAAGGAGATGCTTTAGAAGAGCTCAGGGATGAATGTGTAATGAGCTCGAAATAACCTAAAGCCCCTTTTTTCCCTCTCTTTCTCTCTTCTCTGTGTCCTCTCTCTCCCTCCTCCCCTCCCTGTCCTTTTTTTTCTCCTCTTTTGGGAAACATGCCTTTCCCAGCTGCACAGCCCCCACAGCGCGAGGCCAGGCCAGGAGCACAGCTGGCCAGACTTGGTGGAGCCAGTCGACAGGCGCATGGAGCGCAGCCCGCCCAGGGCCCGCTTCCTCCGCAAACATGCCCAGGTGTGGGGCCTCTGAGCTGGGCTTCTGATCTCCACCAAACAGCAGTGTGTGTGTGTGGATGTGTGTGTGTGAGTGCATGTGCAGGGAGGGACGGTGGGATGAGGGATCAAGAAGGCAAAAGAGGGGGAAGAGGAGAGTTGGGGGGGGGGGGGGGGGGGGGTTGTCATGGTGTAGAGTGGGGTGGTGGTGGTGGGGGGTTGTCCCTGCTGAAGCTGTGTCAACATTGTGTGCTAATGTGTGTGAGTGTGTGCATCTGTATCTCCATGTGTTTGTGTTTCGGGAAGTGAGGGGTCACCCCTGGGGGAGACAGTGGGCAACAACAATTACTGCAGCATTGTAGCTAAATTGTGCCTGAATTGTTCGTCCCTGCCCACAGCCAGCCGGTGCCAAGAGAGAAAAGCTTAGAGTGGGTACGTAATTACTGTGCAGTGGCTCATTTGAAAGATGCAACACTGCTTATTAGCATATAATAGAAAATAAACGATCACCTGCAGGATGAGTACACACTCACGCTGAGCTCAGGGGGCTGTTTGAAGAATGTAATTTTGAACAGATTACTGATTACTTTCCAGATTTGTGGGGAAAACAAAAACAAAGACTCAGCAACACCAGCAGCCTAATAAAGATAAATAATGCAGAATATTTATTTATCTATATTAGTCAGGAGGAAAGTTCTTTATTTGTCTTTATTACTTGCTGTTGATTTCTTTTTTCCCTCACGTTTAGTTAAAACCGCTCTGCGTTAACTCCAGATTTCTCTTGTACAACTTTGAGCACTTAAAACAGCGACACACTCCCACTCAGGCCACAGAGCTTGCCTGAGTAACATTCCCATAAATCACTTCATAAATCACTGTGCGAATGTATGCTTAAGCGATTTCAGATTGCGTCGTAACAGTAACATTACCTTTGGCTGATTTGATATGCAGCTCCCTGCCCTGCCCCCTTTCATTTTACTGTGTTACAACTGTTGGTGACCTCACGTCGGCTTGGTTGACATCCAACCCAAGCATTTAACTATATAACCAGATTCCAACACACGCAACGCCCTTAAATGTATGGAGTGACCTTCTCGTGGTACACCAGATGAAACATAGTACAACAGGAGGCGCATGAGCTGGGGTCAGATCAGATAAGTCGAGGCCAGGCTGCCTGAGATAAGCTCTTTGAACAGCTCTATCTGCTGCGTCAGGGAGATGTTCACCCCTCCAGCCGTTTCACATGATGACTGCTAGCCAGGCGGCTGCTGCTGGCTTGTTTGTGGCCTAGGCCCTGTTACTAATTAACTAGGTGAGCCCAGGGCTCTCTGACTGACTGCCTTGTCTCCTGCAATCCCCCCATCTCAGGACTGCTCATGCATGCATGCTAACTGACACTCATGTAAATACACACTGACACACAGACTCCTATCTGTTGTGGACCCCAAGAGGATGTGAGATGGTGTAGGTGGCCCTCTTGTGGTATAAAATGAAGGCTGTTGAGAATAGTTAGCAGGCTTTCAAAATGTGTCTGCCATTCTCAGAAACTTTCCTCAAAACCACAAGTTAAATGCTTTAAAAGTCACTGAATAATTGCGAGTCGTTGGTTAAACTCACACTGTCGTGAGTAGTCAACTGATCATTGAAACAGGTAATTCTGGTGTGTTATGGAAACTATGATGTTATTTAAAAATATAACCTCTGGAAAGTCAACTACTACTAGCTAAAATGTAATTACATAAACCTTGGACCAACCTTCTGCCTCTGTAAGTTGTATGGTAACAGTAGAGACCTGGGTTCACAAGTTGTGTCCCTGCACAGACGCAGCTAACAGTTCAATTCAATTCAATTCATATAGTGCCAAATCACAGAACCAGGTGACTCAAGGTGCTTTGTATTATAAGGTAAAGACTCTACAATAACAGATCCTAACAAACCCCAACAATCGAACGACCATCTTTGAACATGGACTTGGCAACAGTGGAAAGGGAAAACTCCCTTTAAACAGGAAGAAACCTTTGGCAGAACCAAGTTCATCTTTGTTTCTCAGCCTTGGAGATTGCTTCTTGCTTGGAACCATGAATTCACTGGGAGTGGCTGTAGCTCAGGAGGTACAGCTGGTCATCCAGTATCAAAGTTGGCTCCTTCAGTTTGCATGTCAAATGTAAAACATACTGAACTCCAGACTGCCCATGATGCATCCATCCATGTGTCAGTGTGTGCAGTAGCCAATGTGTGCATAGAATAAGTCGACATATGTGTGAATATATACTTGGAGAGGTAAATATGACTAGACTTTTGCAGTATAAATTCCCATTAATTACCATTTGATTTAGCCCTTAACATTTCTCTGAGTCTTTGATTGTTTGCCTTAGTTATTGGTAACTAAGACTTTGCAGCAAATATAAATGGTGAACACTGTAACAGGTGAAGTGTTGAAAGTTACTTAAGCATTGGTATTAACTCTAAATTGATTTCTGTGGCTGTTTGGGGCAGCATACATAGCACCATCACTCTCACCGTCTTGATATGTTTGAGTCTTGCACACTTCATAGTTTAATGAGGCCTGAGCTTCTGATGACAGTGCAGCCGGAGGTCCTTGCTGTGTTTTAGCAGCTTTCTCATCCAACGGCGCAGAGGTTAAAGTCTAGTTAATCTTAGATGTTTGAGAACTCCACGCGCTGTCAGCTGCTGTTTCCTGCAGCTTCTTATTCAAACTCTGGCCCCTCGATGCTGGGACGCCTAACTCTGTATCCCAGTGACGATGAACAACTCAGTCAAGACGCTTGAACAACCATAAAGTGCAAGCGCATAGACTCACACATGCTGGAGTGATGTGTATCTTCCTCTCTCCCAGGAAAAGAGCGTGTGAGCACTGCCACTCCTGGAATCTCACCACGAGTGCGCAGTGTTATGTTGAAGAGGATCAGTAGGGATTTGTTTGCATGAGAGTGTGTAAATAGGTGTATTTGTGTGTTTCACTTGCCACTGGTTGGACACAAAATAGTGGCTGCTCACCTGTTCACACACACCCATACACACACATACACAGTGGACAGGAGGGGAAACGGTCTCTTTTCACATGGCCTCAGTCACGGCTGAGTGTACACAAACAAACACACACACAAACGCACAGATGTATTCACTATCCTCCACATTTTTTTCTTTAGCTCACCTGTTTGTTCAGAGGATCCTGATCAACTTAAACACTGCTCCAGTGTTCCCATGCTACCTGTTTGAACAGCTGAGTGTTGACTTCAGCACTTTGCACAATAGCTCAGGATTGGTTTGGAAACACACACACACACACACACACACACACACACACACACACACACACACACACACACACACACACACACACACACACACACACACACACACACACACAGGCCTCCTTCTCCTGCTGTGTTCCTGCTCGCCTGGACTTGGATGTTATAAACGCCGCCCGGTGACCCACTGAAAGACTTTGTTTCTCCTTTAAAATAGCTCATTCTGGCCTGACAGAGTACAATAAGAAATCTGGATTTAACTGCATGTTTGTGGTCTGCATTGCTTACTATATATGGGCTGGGCCTCCCAGTCCAACATCTAATTATGTGTTGAGCGCTGATGGGAAAGGATTACACACACACTTCCATCCAGCAGGAATCTGTAATTGTGTGAACGCACTCTGTGGATGTTGGAGTGGATGTGAAGTATGGGAAGCTATGTGCTATTGAAGGAATACCCTGGTGCCAGTGAGACTAGGGAGCAGAGCGAGCAGACAAGTTGTGGTGGGGCTAAATGAGGGGAGACGAGAGCATTTATGACACAGAGCTGCATTCCTCTCTGATCTATAATCAGCTGTGTATTGGTGGGCATCATCTGGGCTTAGGGGAACACCTACACACACATGCAAACATGCACATAAAAATGAAAGAGCAAAAAGGTGCGCATGGAAAAGGGTGGTAACGCTTCAAACTTGGAGCCCTCTCTATCTCGCATAGGCAGCGAGGGAAACTATTACAGGAATAATGCGGCACAGTGGGCTCATCGGCGTCTGTCTGTCGCTGGCCAGCCCGTTTTGGGGGTCCGGGCGGAGGGGTTTTGTGGCTGCAGTGTTGCCTGAGGCCTGGCTGGGGTGATTTACAGGCGGCGTGGGGACATGTGCCGGGGATACTCCCAGAGCAGCCTGGTGGGGGCCAAAACAGCCACACTGCTGCTGCCTGCACATCTGGAGTCTAGACTGAGTGGCTCTGCCGAGCGCCTCGCTCTCTCCCTTCTTCTCTCTCCACATCCATCCATCCATCCTTTCTCCCTCAGCTGCTCGGCGCTCTCCCCAACTCACACTCACTCTCCCCAACCCAAACTTTATCCACTGTTTGCGTAGCTGCCGACTCTCCGCTGAAACTCAGGATCGGCTCTCACTTTTTCCGGTCTCCCACTCACTTTCCTTTACCCTTTTCTCTCTCTCTTCTTCTTCTTCCCTCCCGCTCAACCTCCAGCATGCCTGATGAGGCACAAAATAGCCAGACACAAAAAGAGCAAAGCGTCACAGAGTGCATGTGGAAGATATGACAGAGGCAATTGTTATTCCTCTCCCTCTGAAAAGCTGGAGCCAAGTGTCCACAGAGGGACCTTCCAGTGATCTTTCAAGGAATTGAGGATCAGTGTCCTGAGCCAAAGTGCAGTCATATAAACATATTGGCTCCGACATACATAATAAACAGCAGTGATAAACATGACACGCACACACTCACAGACGGCCGTGTTTGAATGGTGGCTCCTGTTGGTTTCTGTCAGGACAAATGTTCCTTGTTCTGCTGACTCTCCTTTATCCTTTCTTCCTCAACCTCTTTCTTTCAACCATAAACACCCACACCTCTTCTCCTGCATTTATATTCACCACCTATCCTCTCCTGGCTTAGACTCACACACATAAAAACATAAAGCTTCTGCTTCTTTTTCTTACAGCGTTCTCACACATCCCATTAGGGAACACTCATTGGCTTTTAAACAGAGACATATGTGTTATCTCACATTACATGATGGGGGGAGCTCTTATATACATAAGATAAATACTGTTTGGCAATTTGTGATGGTCTTGAGAGACAGAGGGTAGTTGAGGCAAACACACGCTGTTATGCAAATGACCTATTCTGCCCAAAAGCGTCTGTCTGAAATCTTAGAATTGTGTATCCAGTAAACAGCGTGCATCAGGGTTTTCCCTTGGCACGTGAGCACAGTCACAATAGTGTTTCCCTTTTAAACAGTGGAAAGTTGTAGCAAAAACAATTTCTTTCATTGGATCCAGAGAAGCAGGCGTCAGTGTAATTTACTGCAGACAAACACAAACCTCTCGCTCTCTTTCCATGTAGCCTTGTTACTTTTATACACACGAACATGAGCTTTTTTCAAAAAATTATTATTACATGTTTCACCTCTGCTGCATTCACACCATGTCATATACTCCACAACACGCGGCTGTGTTCAACTCTCTGGTGTTAAGCAGGTCATAAAAGGCAGCTACGTGATACTCTCCAACAAGGCCTGAACCTGTGCGGCTGCTCGCCTGACTGTCGCCGGCCTTCCTCTCCCTCCCCCTGAAATGGAACAAATTATCCAGCTACTTTGGTAAAACAAGGTAATATATTCATTTTCGAAAGAAGCCGAGAAAGCGGCGACTACAGATTACATCTGGACAGCACTAGTTGGTGTTTGCCTTCTCTGGAAGCCATTAGAGAAAAATAGTTTCCCTGGTCTATCTGAATGGTCTTCTCTCACGTTTCACTCGGGGTGAACCTTGCACATCTTCTCACCACCTGTATCAGCTCCAGTTCCCACTCTTATTCTTGTTTTTTTTAATTTTTTTTATCTGTCACAAGACAGATAAAGAGGGTGAGAGAAGAGAGAAAGACACCAGATACAAGAGAGGGAGGGACTTTATGTGAAAGACAAAGAGGACAAGTAGTCCCAAGTGCTAAAGGTGACCTCAGCTATTCAGATTACAGGTGCTAACTGTCGGCATGGCTCTCAACTGCGCTGAGGGCCAAGGGGCTTGAGTGTCAAGCGTGAAAAAAAAGCTGAGCAGACACAATTGCTGCTCTCAAAGAGAGATACAGCTCTAAATACAGCTCTTAAAAAAGTGGCAAGCTAACTCTGGCTGATGCGATAACAACATTTGCTCTCCGCTGATGCCCTAAAGCCCTATTGACTTTTGACCTAACCGAAAACCGTCACAATGGTGAAAACACTGCTGACGTCCATTCTTTTACCCACTGACAGCCATAAATAGGCTTAAATGCCAAGAGATTTACTGTAGAGCAGGCTGAGAGGCAGCTAAATTTATTTGGTTAGTCCTCCAGTAAGTGCTGATTCATACTGTCCTAGTGAGAATTGCATATTGCACAATAAATGCATGTGTGTGTGGCCAAGAAAAAGAGCCACTGGATTTTGTTTTCTAGTCGTGAGCCTGCTCAACTAAAGAAAGTCTTTGGCGTCCTGTCGTTGCGCAACGAGCCACCGGCTGGCCTGCGAGGCGTATGCGCTGCTGGTGTGTTGAGACCCGCAGATTGGCACAACGCTGTGTGTGAATCATCAGGCTTTCCAGAGTAACACCACTGTCAACACAAGTCTACCCAACGCCCCACTGGGAGAGGCCCAGCAGCAATGGCAGTGCACCCGGACTGGTATTAGCAGTGTTTGTGCTCTGACAATAAGGCAAACACAGGCTTAGCTTGTTATCCTCTGGCTTAGAAAACATTCTGCCTGGTGACGAAGTCAGGTATAAGGAAAGCAATCAGAATGAAGCAGAAGGTGAAAAGTGCTGCATGAATAATGTGGCTGCCGATCGAGGGGCGATAACTTTAGAAATGGAGGTGTGAAGAAAAGCAGTTACACACCAGTAATGGGTGAGAACCGCTTCCTTGATCTGCAAATTGAACAGATGAATATTAATATTTCATACTAAGAGTTCCTAAAATGCTAAATCACACAATCAAATTCAAACAATCATAAGGAACAATACGCACAGCTGCTGTTTGCGTCACACTCCTGGTTTCTGCTGTTGGGTATGAACACTAGCTTGTTCATACCCAACAGCTAGCGGCTAGCTTGACTAATGCTTTTCAATGCTGTTGGGTAACACTGAGCTAATTTCTCACACTCATCACAGAGGTTGACTTTTCACTGGCTTAAAATTAAAAGAAATGTGCGTTTCTTTCTGTACAACGTGCACTGCCACTGATTTGTCTAGATACTGTAGCATCGTCATCTTTTAGCCTTTAATGCTAATGCAATAACCAAGCGTATCATTTCAGGTTCGCTAGTCCTCAAATGACATGAAATTTCGTCAAAGCAAACAACAACAAGACAATACTTCAAAGTGAAAGTGCTTCTGTTGTCTGACTGCTTGTTTGTGATGACTACAATGACATTTAAAAAATTAAATTAAATTTTTTTATGTAAATACCGACCTTCTACAGACCTGGTTCCTGAATACAGTCATGTAAAAAATAAATTCACTTGACACACGTGACCAAAGGTCCTCCTGGAACTGACTGTGGGAATTAGCTCAAAACGAAAATGTTAGCATTCATGCCCTGTCAGGTTAGAAGCGGACCAGAACACTCTCAGTGATAAGTGACTTGTTACTGTAAAACTCCATAGTGTTCATGTCAGAACAGGTTATTGTAGAAAATCTGACTGATCTTTTGTTGCGCATGTGTGGCACCATTTGCCAAACCAGTCAGCCACAGTGACTGCTAAAGGTGCTGCGGTGGTTGTGTTAACTCGGTTTGTAACACACTGCTTTAACAGGGCTATTTTACGGCTGTGTTATGGCGTCCTGAATGATCTGCTCTCTGCAGTAACCGCGTCTCTCTCTTCACTCGTGGTAATTTCACCTGTGTCAGACTCACTGTAATAACAGCTCTATTGCTAAAAACAAAAACAATTCTCAGAGCGATACTTAAACAGATGATAGGCTCGTCTCCCGGGGTGCAGCCTGTTGTTATATCTGCAAAACCTTTGTTATATCTGTGAGAAAAACGGCAGCTAACACAAAGAGAAAAGCTGTCATTTTCTCCTCAGAGTTGCAGCAGTTTTCAATGCTAAAAATAGGGCCGTTAAGATAGAGGCTCCAGTTCGGATGAGATGTTGTTAGTGCGTATGAGGCCTCTCTTCCAGGAGCTCAGTGCCTCTGGGAAATAATGAAAAATAAACAGAGAGTCTTGATGTTGACTCAGGGAGAAGTGATCCACAGGTTATTGCTGCACCCCTCTTTCTCCTTCTCTCCCATGGCTCTTGGATGAGCTTGTGTAATCCAAGCATATTGTCCCCGTACCCTCCACGCACACACACACACACACACACACACACACACACACACACACACACACACACACACACACACACACACACACACACACAAACATTCAGGCCTCCAGGGCAATAGATGTCAGATGTTGATGTCATGTTTCAGCCTTTTTAGCTGAGTTCACTCATATTTTGCGTGACTTATTCCAGTTTTTATAAATCATGAAAAGAGGTAGGAGATTATTCTCCAGTGACAGCACAACTATGCATTGAGGTAACAGATGAGCTGCTTAGGTCTCTATAGCGATCCAGCTCAGCACTGCTGATGATCAGGAAAACAGCTGAAGGATTTCCCTGACTTGCCTGAAATGCTAAAGGCTCCTTTCCCCCCCCCTCCTCCCCTGTCATCAATATGCTATATGTGCCACACACTCCTAATGTTAAACATTAGGAGCGTGTGTGTTGTTTTATTCTGTGACATTTTGTAATCTCATTGCACAGAAAAGGGCATTTGAAGCATTTAATTGAAAACATTTAAAGGATAAGGAAACTGTGCTGGGGTTCATGTAGACGGAGGAGGATGGAGGATGCATTTGGAAAAGGGTGATGTGAAGGGATTAAGTTAGTATGCTAGATTATCCCACACACCTCAAATCTGGAGTTCACCCCCGCAGCCAGCTACAGTTTTGATTATTTTATTTTATTTTTTAAGAAATACGCAGATAATTTGACGCCTTTCAGTCAGTCCTGCCAGGTGAAAGTACACCACAGCAACTCCTGCCTGCCTGCCTGTTGTGAAAGTAGCACACTAAAGCTGGTGGCGCCATCTTGTGTGTCAGGTGGGTATCTAAACACGACGTGTCAAGAGACCCTGACAGCAAACATGCAGCGAACTGCTCAGTGTGCAGTGTGTTGAACAGTTATCCACTCATAACCGCGCTCAACACTTAGCTAGTCCACATTTTACTCGACGGCGACGCTTTAATACGAATAAAACCGGCGATACACATACTATATATATATATATATATAGTATGTGTATAAATTAATATATATAAATAATATATAAATAAATTATATATATATATATATATATATATATATATATATATATATATATATATATATATATATATATATATATATATACATAATTTATTGTCAAGCAGAAAACAGAAGCGACACATAACTAGTTGCTCTTTTTCCACTTTAAGACGATGTTGGTAATAGTCGGTAGAGGTCGCTGCAAGATAATGCTAGCCCACGTCAGGTCGACAACACCGGGCAGTGAGGATGTGACCGTTAGGTATGTCAATGTAGTATATTTGTAGGAGAAAATAAATATACTAAATATATAAGAAGCCAACGAAAAGTATGCTTTCGTTTTTGATGTTTTTTGCCATAACCATATCATGAAACCCTGTTGTCTCCTTAATAAACTGCTCATGTTTTTAAAGCTAAATTCATATTTAGATTATGCTTCATCCCAGCTGCATGTATACCTAAAGAAGTGGTCGTGCTTTCTCAGCAATGAGTGCTTTAGCTTGTTTTGTTTTGCTTTGTTTTAGGAATAAATCACATGAAAGTGATCTTTTAGGCTTGTATCTGAGGGATGATTTTTTTTCCTTTTTTCAGCTGCATGAGTCACCAATTTTGTGTTTTATTTAGTAAACAACTCATAGATGCACTTTGTGTTGCACTAGGAGACTTAAAAAGCAGTTAATAGGTTACCACACTCAGCAGTCAGTGAACTGTTTCATTTATGCTTTAATTAAAATAAGATGCTGTTATTCCTCCACCATGCTATTTACACAGCAACCTGTTTTGGGTTTAATGCAAGTCATATACACAAACACAGTCATGATGCACAACAGCGAGATCATCAGCTTTTATTCGATGGCTGTACTTGCCCTTGGAGCCAGTGTTTGCCTGCTGCTGGTCTATAAATCTTATCTTTGTCAGACTAACAAACAATGAACGCAAACCGCTTTTGTTTGCAGTTATGTCATGCAGGAGAACACTTTCATCAAGCTGTGAATGTGATATTAATAGACTGCGAGTGATGTTTGAGAGATACAATAAACCGAATGAATTATAAATGATGTGTCTCGGAAAATATTAGCCAACTCTAATCTCTGAACAAAACATTAGAGACCCCGAGAACTGTTTCAGCCTCCCTCCATATTGCTGCAAGACATCTAGCATGTTAAGAGACAGGCTGGTGTCTGTCAAATACTCCCACTGTTTCTCCCAGCCTTTCTCCATCTGTCCCTCCCTTTCACACAGAACCCAGACTCAGGTCAGCGATATGGCTCGGACAGTTGTTTGGGGTATCTGGGACATCCATGTTTCAGTGCAGCTGTCACAGTAAGGTCCTTCAAAAAGCTCTGAATTATACTGTTATTCTTTTTATAGGCACACTTGTTAAAGAGAAGAAGCTCTGCATGACAGAGGTCTTCACAGGGGAGAAACAAGGCTGGCAGATGGAATCATTCAAAAGGTAGGGAAGCCCAGATTACAGATATTGGTTGCAAGGGGAAGAATTCAGATCCTCAGAGAAGCTGATGTGCTTAAGCAATATTTTGTAAGATTTCTAATGAGTACTGGTCCCCTTTCGGAGTGTTAAAGTATAAATCTTTGGTATCACTTTAGGGACTATCTTCACACCAGCTTGTAATTACAACTGACTATAAAGAGGGTAGAGGTAATTCTTCAAGTGCAAACACTCGGTTAAACAGGCAGTGTCTCAGTGTGTACCTGGCTGAAGTACAGTGACTGTACATTGTGTTTTTCTTCTTAAAACTGTAGTGCCTCGCTAATGTCAAAGTATATGATGTGATTTGAAAATATTGCAAGATAACCTAACTGCAATTTGAGGTTTTTAAATTTAGTCTTTTTTTGGTTGTTTTTTTTTTCTTTTTCTAATGAAGCTGGATCATCACATTTCTGTGCATTCTCCCTTTCTTTTGTACGTGGGAGAGTAGTAGCCTGACATTCATACTTCCATATGAACATGTATAGCTTGTTTTTTCTGGCATAAACATTCAACTGGACTCATGGACGAGCTAATTAGACATTTTAACGTTGTCCATATAACATAATTTTCAGCATCATAACTTAGGAACAGAAAGGGAGATGATGTTCAAGTTTCCCACCTAATTAGACCCTAAAGTCTTTGACGGTCCTCTCTACACAAGTCTGTAGAAACATAGATGTAAACTGCAGCTTGACTGGAACGAATGGTGACAATTCTATTTTAAGGATACTTTATCTTGATACTTCTCCAGTGTGACCTACATGCTCAAAAACCTCAGCAGAGTTTGTGTGCAGCATGGATAGGAGCTAATAGGTCTAAACTCCTTTTAGCTGTTTCAGTTAAAGATTTCTGATATTGTGCATGCTGGCGCACTGATGCATTGTTATGACTCGCTGGGATAAAAGAAAAGAGTCTCCAATAGCTGCTGTGCTTTTTTCTGCTATAGTAAATCAAACAAAGGTCTTGCCTTTCATTGTTACTACGAGCTAAATACTTGTGTAGACTTGAGATAGACTGTTTCAAAGAGCATGCTTTCGCTATCTAAATTCTCATTTCCATATGAAAATACCTTTGAGTACCTTCCAGAGAGCATAAAGTGATTACTGCTTTATATTAAACTCAGTATAAACATGCAGTATAACAGGTAGCACTTAACTGGATTACTGTAATCTAATTATAAGACCTCCCTCCCAAATCTCTTCACGTTCGGGAGTCGTCCTCACCGCAACGGTAGATTTCTCTTGTGCACACTAAGCTCTCTGTGTGTCGAACATAATGTTTCTGCTCCTCTGCTGGTGTGCCTTTATCTCCCCCTGTCCCTCCTATCCATCCATCTGTGCTCTTCCCTCGCTGACTTTGTCTCTCCTCTGAGTGTATTCCAGCCATATTGTAGTTTGAAGTGTTTCTGCTTCTAATGAGCCGATTGTTCTTGTGTTTTGTTCCCCTCGGGGAGTGTTGTGTTGCTAACATTCTGCTCACAACCATTTTAAAACATATTCACTGCACCAGGGAAGGATTGGGGGCCAACAAAACAATAATGCCTTGGAGCATGTACAAAATGAAAAATGTGTTAATGACAGTCGCACCAGCGAAGTGACAGCGTATTCTTTTCCTGTCAATTAGACCTTGGTTATTCAAAAGCAATTTGCAACTCCCTGCAGAGTAAAATGTGTGCCATCTCCCAGGCCTTTCACTGTGATTGTGTAAGTGATGTATTCATTCCATTTCTCTGTGTGTGTCCTAGTTTGAGATAATATTAAGGTTAGAGACAAGCCACAGCACTAAATCTACACAGTTTTCTTTCTCATGAAAACACAGAAAATATATATGTAGGTCTTTTTTCAGGTGTGTGTGTGTTGCACTCCTGCACAAGTGCGGCCATAATGCTACAAGGGGTATTGATACAGCTGGCATTCAAGGCCCTGATTAATTGCCATGGCATTTGGCTGTTCTTGGTAAATGCCATATCCCATGCTGAGCGCTTGGTTAATGGATGTCTGCCCATCGCAGGCCCAGCATTGTCCCTTTCTTTTCTCTCACTCCTTCTTTCTCTCTTGCACCTATTCCTCTTATCCATTTGCTCTCCTGCCTTCTCCTCCACATGTGCTTCCTAAAGGTTAGCTGCGCTTTATCAGCAGGAATAGATGCACACATAGACTGGTCTCATGCAGCTCAGACGTCCATTCTATTTGACAGTTTTTTCCAGAGTAAGCTCGACATACAAGGGCTCAGTCTGCTCTGTTTCTACCAGCACCAGTTCAAATGTAGCTGAAGGTTGCGTCTTCTCCCTTTTCTCTTTGATCTGTGGTAAATGTGTTGTGATAAGAGCTGAGGAGAGAGCGCTACCTTCAAGTGTGTGTACTCACTAAAAATTCTAGTTTGTCTCTATATCTCTAAGAAGAAAAAAAAAAGATATGAAGAATTAGCTCTCGTTCTCAAGTGAATTACTTTGCTCTATCTTAATGAGGTTTGCCGTGTCAGAGGGAACAGTTCAGAGCGTGCATGCTAAACAGACTGAAATTGGAATAGAGTATTAGCTCACAACTGCAAAAATACCTTCTCTCTCCAGCTCTAATTCCAACACTGCCACGCAATTATCCATATACACAATTTTATCTTGTCACTTCCAAATGGCAATATTTTTCTTTTCCCTTTCGGAAAAGTAATTTCAAAATCTAATTAACTGAAGAAAAACATGTCACCAGTATTGCTGGAAACATCAAATGTAGTTATGCAAATGGACCCGTGGATTGTAGAATGTGATTTGACAGAATCTCATTCTGGACGATTCAGGTCCAGATAGTACGATTACTCAGCCATATCTGAGTGAAGGCAAACAGGGAGGGATGAGGCTGGTAATTTATTGTGTTGGTATTTCTCCTGTTTGACTTCAGACAGCTCATTAAGGGGCGAGGTGTCACCCAGCTGGACAGAAAGACAGACAGGAGCGTTCCTCTAATGGGCCCTCCTCTGCTCTGTCTACATCAGCTCTTTTCTGCATTTTGCTCTGCTGGCTTAATCTTCGACTTTTAATATTAGGTGCCAAATAAGATTTTACACAATTCATCATTTCATTTCTCATGGGGGAGAGAAAGGTGCTACTTCATCCTCCCACTTGTCTTTAGTCTGCTTACAGGGCTGTTTTAGGGCAGCAGTGGAGCAGTGGCCAGAGGGCGGTGATAAGAAAAGGATGTATGCCAAACATTTCTTTTTCAGGGCACAACGGAAGGAGATGACGGCGGCTGTGTTATCACAGTGTGCTGTACAGGTGTCATTCTGCCGTAGCTAGCTGGCAGCAAATGGTCCATATGCTGCGAGAATGCTCCAGCTCAATTCCCATTTGTCTCTGCTGTTAGATGTGTGCTCATGTAAACACAGGCAGTGAGGGCTTTTAACCATAACCCGTACAGTTACATAACTGCAAGCTCGAAACCACAAAGAGAACATCAGAGCCCAAATTAGCCTCTTGAAGAAGAGCGCGCAGAAGTTTTTCTAATGATTTTGAAACATTTAGTGCTATAAAAAAGTAATAAACATACTCACACATTAGGGGAAAGCTCCCAGCAGTGTTGCCCTTGCCTTGTGATGTGAGTCCTTACAGCTCCTTATTGCACGCCAGCCAGTGTTTGTTTGCACACACAGAGAGCCATACAAAAAAGATGTGAGGTCTACTCTGGTGCAAACAAGTAATTAACTATTGAAGACACCCAACACGCCTGCTTGCTAATCATAGCCATTTAAAGCTGCTGGCTTTATAATTCAGGCCATTCTTCCACTACGGTGAGTGCACAGATTACAAGGATACTTCAAGGCACTTGAAATTTCAGCAAACGGTGAGAGTCCCGTGTGACTGAGTGTACGCATTGTTTTGTGTTACAACAGGTGTGCAAGTAGAGTGGCTTTGTGATGCGATGTGTCTCCAAATAAAGATCTGAGAATATGTAGTGAGCAAGTTCATAAAAAATGTTCATTTAATTATATTGTAAAATTCACCCATTTCTTAGTAATTCAGCTCCTCTGTGTAGCCGCCCTCACATCATTTTAAAGTGATTACAAATGTATTTGTGCTAAAAACACTGGGGTGCCTTGTTAGACAAACCCACAAGCACTTCTTATTTAATATGTGTGGCAGATATTACTCTGAGTGCTGTACATTAGGAATGCAAATAACACAGCGTCAAAGAGGTTTCGGTTAATTAGCTGGAGATGTGAATGCTGGCTGTGGTCCATATCGGCTTGTGTTCCTTGGGACCGCAGACCTCGACGGGGGGCCACTCTTTGATCTGTGGATCCCACAGTCTGCTAACAGTTCCCTAACCGCTGCGCTGCTGCTGCACATACACAGATGGGAACGAAATGTGTAGCTTAGTGTTTGCTTCTGTACACATGAATGAGAAAATCTGTCGTCCACTTTTCCTTTACTGTGAACCTATAAACACTTGAGGTGTTTAAAGGCCTGGAGTCTTTAAGTTAGCTTAGATTTGTTTGTGGGAGGGTTGTTTTGCGTTTTTTGGCTTTTTCCTTCATCATAAAATTTCCAATTTATTTCTGTTCATTTTTATTTATATATCACAAGTTCACCATACCAGTTTTCTCAGGTCACAAGACACTAAAGAACAAAGACTCTACAATATTATGGAAAGAAACCTAATGATTCTCTACAAGCGAGCTCTTCCACTCAGGATTTTTATTTATTTCTCAGCTTCAATTTGGTTACTTCCAAAAGCCTGTTTCTAATGCAAAGGTAATGGATTCTTTCAGCATATCTACATGTATGTAGTAATTATGCCACAAATAGTTTCAAAGGTTGAGATTTGCAAAACCAAACTTTGGATTCCAAAGATGTGTCATGTTTGTGTGTGTGTTGTTTGGAAGCGCTCACCTTCATTCATGTCATTCTGTTGTGCTTGCTGTCTTTATTTTCCCACCAGGGTTCTCTGTTTATATACCACTTGCTGATCCCCCCCTTGTTGCTGGATCATCTTTGTACTGTCAGTAGTCAACCACTGGAACCATTTTCATTTTGTATTCCTTGTTTCTTCCTGTCAGGTGTTTTTGGATTTTTTTGTGTTTTCACCTTCCACTTGCTGTTGTTGTTAGTTTTGTTTTTGTCTCACTGTGTAAATGTGTATTCTCTTTCAGACTGTTTTGTTTCTGTTTCCACATCCTAAATCTTTTTTTTTTTTCTGAAAAGTTCAAAAAAGTCGAGTAAGCAATGTCCTCTGGTTAAACTGTAGCATAAATAAGTCCACAGGTCCATGCTTAACCGTGGACCTATGGACTTATTCATCCATAATATAGTGGAATTTATTTATTTTTGTAAGCAGGGAAGCGCTGGCAAGTCTTCTGGTAGTCTTCAAGCTAAGATTATCATGTGCCTAGTAGTAAAAAAAACATCCTGAAGCCTCCTCCTGACTTGGCTAGCTAGTGGCCCAGTAGCCTGCTGCCTGCACCAGCTTCCAGCCTGTTGCCTGTCCCTGCTTCTTCCCAATGGCTGATCTAGTTTCTGAAACAATCCAGATGGTTAAGCTGGCTCTGTTTCCACACCACCCTGCTCAAGTTACCCAGGTAGCTAGCCACTAACTGGTGAGCCACCTGTCACTTCTAGATCCTGAGTATGTTAGTAATTGGGACTTCTAACCTCCTACCTCGACCACTCCCTATAATTGCAAACCTCATGCCTGATTCCAGTTGTTCTCAGGAGTCTGAACTCTGGGGGCCCATTTTGAAGAGAGCACACACTAGAAAAGGTGGTTCAGTAATGTCAAGGTTTCATAAATGTATAAATATCTGCTGACGCGACTGACCTAACATTTGCCATAGCCTTCACCTATTCTTCCTGTAGAGTTGGCTGAACTCCTAGCTGGGGAACATGAGTCTGTCTAGTACTCTGATCTTTAGTGTCCAGTGCACCCACCTTTGAGGTCTGGCCTTCTCAGTAGGCCACCTGCATGGCCTTCAGAGTGGTTCCATCTCTTCTGTTGGCCTCCTGCCTGGATCCTATAGTGTCTTCATCTTTACTTCTGGCCTCCTGCCTGGTTGCCAGAGTGTATTTGCCTTCATTGTTTGCCTCCCACCAAATCCCTTGAAAGGGCTCAGCCTTCACCACTAGTCATCCATGTCTGCTATATTCTGGCGATATCTTCATGAGCAAGAACAGATGCCGTATCCCCATATTAAAACTAGTGCTGTCAGCGTTAATCTCGTTAAAATGACATTAACGCCCTAACTGCATTAACGTGGCAAATCTCCGTTGGCGAGTTAGCGCGGATCGCCCCGTGCGTGGGGCTGGATGGCGCTGACGCTAACGAGCTAACCGCATTGATGCTGTGCAGATGTCAGTATCTGCATTTATAACAGCCAATAAATGAAAATTAAAAATAAAAAGATGAATAGGATTCACTTACCGCAACATCTGCAGTCAGGATAAGCAGTCACACAAAACTGGTCATCATTTCACTAAGTCAACAAGTTTCCCCTGCACTTTCACACGAGAAGGATGGTGTTGGCAGCATCTGACTGATTTCAAACATTGATAAATGTACGGGCAGCTAAACTGTACTATGGGAAAAATATGAAGAGGTTAAAAACATAATATAGTAGAAAGTGAAAGCTGTGTGCTTAAACATTTAGAGCAAAATGGAGTACATATACCTGACAACGCTACCTTTAGTCATACTGGCAAAGAAAATGAATCATTCAAACGTATGTTTAGTTTGTTGACTCACTGCTGCCAATGCCTGTCGCACACAAACACCAAATAGCCAGTGAAAATATAGAGTATCACATAAAGAAAGAGAAATGCACAGTTTTTGCCTTTCTGTTTCCTTAATTATATAAACATGGGTTTATGAGTGAAAAAAAACATTATGCAGGTACACGAGGTATACGGGAAAGTGGGGATTCAGTTTTAGCATAAGCACCATTTGAGCATTTTCAATCAGTTCAGTTGCCTTTCCCACCTTCAAGTAATGCATTTGGGTTCTTTTATACTCTTGATGCACAGCGGAAGATTTATTCCATGAAGCCCTGAGTTCACCTCCCCCTGCTGGCTGATGATCACATAACATGGGCTCAGTTAGCAAGCCTGGCGGGGTGTCCCAATTCTAATTACTATGTGTTAGTACACCATGTAGTAATGTTGACAGCACACTGTTTTGGCAGATCGACAAATCGTGTACTATTTTGTACTAACAAGAACGATAGAAGCAGTGCGGCACGGCTGTCAAGCTACTGCTTAGGTACGACAGTCTTTTCCAGAATATTTTGAACTGTCAGACAAAGGCATATCTTATATTGTTGGTAACTAGATAAATCCCACTGTTTTCCATGTCTACACGGATAATCAAACCTGTTCAACCAGGACACCATTTTTTTAAACTTTTGCTTTCCTTTGTGTGTCTGTGTTTGTTGTTATTTGTCCTTGACGTTTTGAGAGTTCTGTGTACGACCTAAAAACTAGAATGAAATCTGTAGTTCTTGTCGAACAAAGGGAGACAAAGGCTTTCCCACAGTTGTTCTCTTGTAGATTTTATATTTTATTGCAGAGCATTTAGTTGGTCTTATGCAGACTTTCTTCAGTGTGAAATAACCAAACGCTTAGCAATTAAATTTAAAATCTGCACTGAGGACTTTGCTGAAGCCTCTGTTCTTTTTAATTGTACCATTCAGATTTGTGGGACATTCATAAATGAATTATAACATCACCTCAGGGTATGGAACTCGGCACTAGAAAACAATGGCCGCTCATAACAGACTTATGAACTATTTATATTTTCAGTGGGAGCGTGTGATGTGGCAGTGACGGGAAGGATGAAATAAATAAGAGGAAATTACATTGGACATGACAGGGCGATGTGTGGCATGGAGGGATGTAATGATGTAGGGCTAAGTCAGCTAATCTATTCTGCTGTTGTGACGACCTTCTGTGCCACAGAAACATGCACCGAGGAAACATCCGGGAGCAATGAGCACAGCTGCAGAATGTGATTCTTTACACTATTTGTATTTGCAGTAAGTAAAAAGAGTTAGCCCCTGGTCATACATATGTTTAATGCTCTGATGTGTGTGCACAGTGTTTCTTTCAAGGTCTTGTATTTTTAGGATTATTATTATGTTTAAGCCTATGCAAGCTTAGGAGGATGATAGACTGGGTAATTTGGTTCCCTGCCTCTGAAGCTGTGTGCTCGGAGGTTTACTATTATACCTGCAGTCGTGTTTTTTTTTATTTTGTTTTTTAGGAGAACTTCTCTCATGCTCAGTTCTGTCAATCTTGTGTCCTGAAGTCCTCATGTAGTCAGCTCCTGGGTTCTTCTCTTCTTTTTCTCGCTGTTTTCTTTCTGTTTCTCATCATAATGTGGCTGTGGTGATGTAGTGCTGTCTCAATGCACAGGACCTACTTGTAAACTCACACACCCTCAGATCAACCAGGGATTCATAAATGCACAGAGGCCAGGGTGATAGTGGTGGTGAAGAGAAGTCAGCCTCGAACCAAGTGGCCCTTACCAAGAAAATAATAGGAGTAGAGCTCTCAAAGATAGAGAGCGCCGGTGAAGAGAAGGCAGTAAGAGGGTCTGTTTCATTTGCACCGAGTCCTCCCCTCGTCATGTAGCCAGCTGACAGGGAATATTTTTATCAGCCTGGCGCACACAGTGCAGAAAGGAAACGAACTCATTTGTAAAAGCACACTCACAGCCAAGGACAAGATCTCAGCATGATAGAAGAGAGCTGTCTTTTTGTTCTATCAGAAGTGAAATCATTCATTTTTATTTATGCACCTGCCCCACCTTATCATGCAAAGGTTGTGCACAAGGCCTTTCCCACTTTGTGTCAAATGAAGCAGAAAACAGAAATGTAAAACGTGTTCCCCGCTGTCTGGACCCTTCCTGTGCTGAATTTTCTCTGTGTCAGCATAAAGACATTTATTGTCTTCCTTCGCATCGTATTTTAGTCTTTCCATTTCTTTCCGTGTCTTTTCTTCCTCGCCTCTGTGGAACTTTCTTCGAATGCAGTTGGGCTGAAAGAAGTCACCTTTGTTTAGATAGAGAATTTACTCTGTCTGTGCATTATCCACGATATTCATGGTTTACATGTCTGTTGATTTGCATGAAGTTATAAGTTGGTAGGCTGGCACAGCTTAAGAGTGCGTGAGAGGAGGCAGCAGTGACGGAGAGTGGGCATCAATTAAGCATGTGCTGAAGTGGCGTCACTGGGCTGCTGTGTTGGCATGTCTGCACCGTTCAGGAAAAACATGGCTATCTCTGGGGCATTGTTTGTAATTCGGCATGTAAGAACAGCTAGATGGCTCCTTTATGTAAGCAGTCCCAGTGTCGCAGACATAATCTCATATGCATATATTGAAGAAATAAATAATTTTACAGAAGTATATTTTGTTTTAAGATTATTATGAAAAATATTAGAGCAGCCTAATCCATTTTTTACAAAGGGCTTATGCTTCCAATTGGCTTGTGTGACAATGCTTTTGAATGTGTTTTTTAATCAGGATTAGTGTTGAATGAATCTTATGTGGAAGCAGGAAACATAATTTTCTTCATCCTCAAATGGCATGCAAATCCCTTGCTCTAAATTGTTTGTTCTTCATCTCCAAAAGGACAGTCATGGCCAGAAAAATACTGTTTGATTTATTTATTTATTATTTTTCCAAAACAACACGGTTTCATCTCTTTGCAGCGACACAAATAGCCTAAGTATGACAAAGTGACAGATAGATGATCCATTGCAGACGATGTAATTGAAAACGCTAGGAGGGGGTGGACAATTAATCTCTCTTTCTCTCACTGCTTCAAATTTCCATGGAGAAATACCTCAAAATGCAGATAATTGATAAGAGTGTTATTGATTAGATGGTTTGGGAGGGGAGGCAAAGAGGTGCAGAGGTTTTCCATCACTAATCTTTCTGGCTGTGACTGCATCTAAATAACCTGCAGAGAGGGATAAACAGGCGCATCCATCATGGGATGGCTGGTGGAGACAATGATGAATGCCTCCACCCTCTGCCACCCTCCGCTGCACCTCTCTTTCCTGGTCAGGGATAGGAAGTGACACCGGCACTCAGGAGAAATACCAGGCTTCAACTGAGCAGGAAAACGCCTGCTTTAGCTCTGCTGTGATGGAAGGACTCGGGGCAGACTTTCGGTGCGGGTTGTTAGAATTATCCCCAGCCCTCCATCCCCTTGTCTCTGTGAGCTTGTAGGATTATCCATCTTGATTGATCCTGTTTGTTTTGTCAAAAAGAGAATCAGTTTGGAGGATTTCTGAGTGTGTGAACTCTCCCATGTATCCCTTCTGTGTGCTTGTATATAAATTGATTGTGGTGTGGGTTTCTTTTCTATCTGCATGCCCATGCACTGCGAGCCAAATCCCCTGTGCTGCTTCGACCCAGTGAGCAGGCGTGCCCACGCCAGCTCTCCTCAGAGGTGCCAGTCTGATAGATATGGTGTGTGTGCCAGGCTGTGCCTTTTCCTCCTCAACCCTGCGGCACTAAGATTGATCCTCTGTTCCCTCCCATTCTTTTCTCTCTTTTTCCTCTGTGTGCCTCTGCCTTTATGAGACTGTGAATAGGTGAAGCTCCCAGGCTCCAACAGATGGCCGGAGCTGCCCTGGTTCACTGTCTTGCGTGGATGCGCGCACACAGGCACACACACACAGATATATATGCACACACACACAATGCCCACAAACATTACTGCCCTGTGAATCAGACCCAACAGGAAGAAAGAGAGCAGAAGCACAGCTAAAACTAATGGGTAACAGCCAGGTAGGAAGATGGAAAAGACGTGCTCGAATAACAACAACAATATTCCAAAAGAAGTGGACAAAAATGCTGCTGAGAAAGGGAGCGAGGGTGAAATTGAATTGTAGATTGAGGGAGCCTCTCTCCTCCCTTTTTCCCTCCCTCTTTTATTTATCTCATGTGAAACCACGCCTCCCTCCTTTCACTTGTCAGTGCATCTATAACAGTGAGCTGTCTGCACCGGGCTGTGTGTGGGGTGAGACGATCTCCTCGCTCTGCTAGTACAGCGGACCCGATCTGACCGGACCAGACGAAACTGGATGGTACTTGACTGGCCAAACAGGTGTGTGCATTTTTATCTGTGCCTGTGTGTGCATTTGTCATAGATGACTGGGGACAGCATGTGTATCCCTCAGTATGTGATTGCTTGTTCCTCCACAGGACTTGCTTTCAGAGTAGCGTATCTAGAAGGTACAGTGCTGGAGCTTTGCCCTAGTTTACACTTGAATGCTCTGATCCATTCTGTTCGCCTCTGAGATTTATGCGTGGAGTCGCTAACGGCACTGCTTATTGTGGTAAGAGAGATGGGACTGTTCATCGGATGCACTGGAGTATCTGGCTTTGAATCGGAGCAGTAAGGGGATAAGCTGCTGTTTATTTGGTGTAACAAGTTGGTAGTTTGGGGGCTTTAATTTGGTTTTTAAGCGATTGTCTCTAAAAGTGTTTTTCACGTTTCAGCATGCCTTATAATATGCCACCGAAAAGCAGCTTTAACAGCAGCTGTGCTGAGAATCTGCAAGTGTCTACTTTATCCACTGGAACAAGTCAGTGCAGCTTTTACTGTTATTTCGTCTGTCTTGGTGTTACATCCTATTTATAAACTTCTCTTTGTCCTCATATTTCCCAGTGTGGTGTTTTGAGAAATGCTTTCGTTGCTTTGTATTTACTCAGCCAAATATAATCCTGACTGTTGCTGAATACTGTGTGGTGTAAAATTAGAGTGAAAATCTGAACTTTTTCCCAGGAAAAGACCAGTCCAATTTTGAATGCTTTACACTGAGTAAACCTCAATTTGCAAACGGACTCCTTCATTCTTGAATCGCCATTTCGTTAAATGCAGCCGCTGCCACTCCTGTAAGAACCTGCACAGCTTTAGTCTGGTCCCTGTGAATGTACTCGTATCACTGTTTTAACGTCTTTATGGGTCAAAAGGCTGTGTCACCACCAAGTGGTGATGGTTAAGAGCAACAGAGTCAGGGGATGAGGACTGACCTAGTGGCTGCAATATTAATGACAGAGACTGCTGAACGTCCCGTGTTCTTTGTAGTGATATGGGATGAACAAATGCAAAGATGGAGGAATGGACGGAAAGTAAAGAAGCTTCAGAGATCTGTTCTTAAAGCATTCATTATTTATCACAACGCACTCTGCCATGGAGGCTCTAACCCCCACATCAACTGGCCTCTTTTCTCACTAAGATGCCGGTGGACCGAAGGAGGATGCTCCCATTTAGTCTACCTGTCGGCTAATCCCCGGACATTTTAAGACTCCATCTTTATGCTATACACTTACTCTCGTACACATGCACACACCTACATGATGTTTTGTTCATATTTATGTTTGCACACACTAAGCAGTAATTGCAGGGTTACACTCACTAATGTAATGGGATGTGAAATTACAGTCGCTTATTTGTGCTGACTTAATTGCAGACATGTAGCGATTGCACGTTCAGTGCAAAATTTGTGCTCATGCACACCCAGCACATGCAGAGCACTCCGTCAACCATCAGCCATTTTCCTCTTAGTTTTGTTCTTTTGTTCACACACTCTTTCTTAGACACATGAATTCCACACACACACACAAAAACACAGGCACAATCAGTGGGAGTGACGACCTTGAGACCTGTTGATGTTGTTTGCAGCGGCCGTGTTGTGAATACATAAGAGGCCATGTGGGGCTCCCGGCAAAAATGGGGTTCTTGACACGCCATTTGTAAAAATGGCTTGAAAATGTGCAGGAGAACTAGCGATGTGAGGCTAGTGTCAAAGTGAGACAGCAGCATGAATATGTATTGTATGTTAATCCCACACGCTTGACTCAAGCTGTTGATGAAAACAGAGGACACGTTCCCCCATCTTCACTCTGGGGAGGAAGTGCTATCGACAAACCTATTGTCAGCACAGCCTCATCCCTGGGCACGGGGGCAGAGTGGTGACAGGTGGCAGATATCGGTGACAGCAGCCAAGGTGACACTGCAGGATGGGCTCTGAGGGCCCACGGGCGACTGGAGCAGCGCTGGTGTCTGCTCTTTTTATTGCCACCTTGACCTTTTGTGGTTATACACAGGGTGGTTAGATTAGAGGGTCGTAAAGCTAATGTCACCCATTAGCTTCATTCAACCCTCTGCATGCGATGGTTTACTTCACCTGCTCCATTTCCTGGCCCCTTACATTTCCTACACAGTCTGTAGCTAAAATGTTCCCGGTCCCTTTGTTTTTAGGCATATCTTCACTTAGAATGACAGATACACTCACTGGGCTGCCATTAAAGTGACAATAGAAACTTCCCCCACAATCCTCCTCAGTGCCACTGTTAGAAACACAACACTGAATAACACACTTGTTTAAGCCTAATAACTAAACAGACTGTGTTACTTACTGATATAGTAGAAATAATACCATATAAATTTCCTGTTTAAATCTCTTGTTAAAAAAAATGCATGCCGGCCCGAGGTTTGCTCTTGTTTTTGGTCCCTAACACTCGCCACCTTCTTCTCTTTTTATTTTCTTTTTATCTCCCCCGACGGAGGAATGGGGCTCATTTTCTATTGTCAGGTAGAGTTGTCACAGCTACTGTTGTGGTTGCATCATCCAGCAATTCAGCTACCTGGGGTAAGCTACCAATAGATACTGAGGAGAACAAAAGAGCTTCTCCTCATGTTTTGGTTGTGTAAACCAGAGGGCAGCCATAGTAAATTCAGACTTACAGCATTTGCGGTTAAACATTGTTGTTATTCTATAGCCTCTACTTGTGCACTCAGCATTTCTTTTAGAATGACTAATTAATAGCAAATCTTGGCAATTGGCTGTTTAAACATAACATAGTCCACTGAAAAGAGGCAGAAAGGAGGGGGTGGGAAAACAAAAACCTAACGTATACCGCCACGTTAGACCTTGTGATATATCGGCTGTGGCATTAATTATATATTGGGCTTAATGAATATGTTGGGTGTATACGACTGTATTCAGAGATTTTTAAGTAAAACACTGCTTCATGTTTTATAGGAAATATGTTTTCAAGTTTTAACCAGCAATCTAGGGTTGTACTTCTCATTGAAGAGCACAGAAACCCTCTTTATCCAGACAATAAGTAGTGGCCACGTGAATCCCTGTTCATCTGTGTCTATAAGCTGCTGTTAGCAGGTCCTGCTGAGGCGGCACCAGGAGATCAGTATGTAAATCTGAGAGCTTCTGCTCCTCTCAGCTAAAATGGAAGAAAGGCAGAAGGACTCCTTGAATGAAGCATCTCAGACACTCCTCTCTGGAAGCACAATGAGAAAGAAGCGCAGTCCAGGACTGATAGGAGCACGCTGGTGAAGTACATCGGTGTAGTTCTTTCTCCGTGTTTGTGCCTGTGTCGCGTCGGATAAGTGTGCGCTGTGTGCAGATGCAATTCCCACTGTTTATGTGTGGAAAGCCATTCGACTATTGTGTGCGAATGCAATCAGATTTCAATCTCTTCCCTCTATATGGCTGAGCTGCTGCGGCGGAGGTGCCCCCACGGGGAAATGTAATTATACCCTGCTGGCCACAGAGTACAGGCTTCACTGGCCTATCTGTCTCAGGAGAGACAGCGGCTGGAGGCCCCTTCTCACTTGCAATATCAAACAGCAGCGATGTCACTAAAGCCCTCTTATATCTGTGAATTTTGTATTAAATCCGTGCTCCGCAATCTGCTCCTCTAATCAGCTTTTAAATCCCGGGGTTATCTGTGGCCTTTTGCAACAGTTTTGTTACAGTTGTGAATAATTTATGACAGAATTAACTGCGGTTGCTAAGAGCAGTGATTGGGAGATTTCAGAACACAGCCAATATCTGACTCAAGTTCAAAGCCATTTTTCTCACCTCTTTTTTTCTGTCTGAGAAGCGAAATCTTATCAGCGCAGATGTAATTATTGTCGTAATTGCTTTCATCTGCATTTTCTCCACCTGCGTCCTTCATGAATGGCTTTGAGGCGTTGAAGAGTTTTTTTTATTGATCAATCTCTGATGTATATTCCTCTCATCCAAGCATGTGCTTCTGTTTTCTATAGCTGCGGCTCCTCTGCTGCCTGCTCTCAGCTTTGCTCTGAGGTGTGTGCTGAGATGATGTCCATTAGTAAGACAAAACAAACAGACACACCCCACTCTCCTGAATTTAGGCAAACAATCAATGAGAGCACTCAGATAACAGCAGACTAAATGGCCCATTGATGTTATGATTAAATGAATACAGGATGCAGAGATGATGGTAGGACACACCGACCCAAACCGACTAAAATATATTATTTTCTCATCTGGAATTTATATATACTGTACAAAACATCTCTCAAACCCTCCTGCCCTGTTCGGGCACTGTCGGCATGTGCTCAGGACACATGCCTCACAGTCGATCAATATTTTAGACTCCCACTCTTCCTCTGAACACTGAGGTTTTTGGTTTGTTTGGATTTTCTTTAGGAAACTTTTTCTTGGTATCTCCAGTTTTTTCTTTGCCCAAAGGCTCCACTGTCACTGCTGCAGGCTGCGCTCTCCTTGTCATTATGGTCGCTTCCCATTTCAGCTCTGCCAAGCCAGTCATGGCTTACTGATGTAAAGCAGACTGCTACCAGTACTGGATTAATGGTGTATTACACATTATTGGTCACTTATTAAAAAAAAAAAAAAAAGGTCACACAGCTGTTGATTAAAAAAGCAAGCTTTGGATGCTTGGTTTGGAGCAGAATACGCTCAGTTTTTGTTAGAGTTGTGTTAGCATGTTGCATCCACTCCAGGAGCTTGTCGGCTTTTGATGTCCTCTTCACAGAAATGGATAGTTGCTTCTGTCCTGTGCGCATTTTTTTCTTTTTGTGCAACAGTTTTGATGTGCATATCTCCATTTCTCAGCTGATGGGTCTATTATGATGTTCCTGTGTCCCACATGGACTTAAATCATGGATTATTCACAAGACACATTTGGGGGTTTTTCTGTCTCCCATTACTGAGATAATTAAAGAACCTAAGTAATGCAAGTAGGGACAAAATTGTTAGATTCATAATTATAATGTGATTGCTCTTCTTAGGAAATATAATGTCTTACAGACAGATAAAATATGATTACAGTGTAGTGTTACTTTGAACTCCAGTACATTACAAAATAATAGATTGAACTGATCAGAGTGCTGATAGGCATAATGAGCGCTGTGTGATCTCGTTTGACAAAGGCTCAAATATGATTTAAAGCAAAGAAGAAATGAATAAATTTTAAAGAGAGAGAAAATGAAACAAAAAGCTATGACAAATGTGGGATATTCTTTAAGTCTTTGTTAAATCAGGAACAATGAGTTCAGCAGCAGTGAAGATTCCAAATGGAAATACTGAAAGTTGAAAATTTTACCCAGCAAATTTCAATGCATCATCCATTTCATCATGTTGTACCTGGTCATGGTAACTTATCAGAAGTTCAGCTGAGCCAGAACGCTTCTGTCTTCTTCATTTCCCTGATTTGCTACACTCTAGCGCTACCTTAATCTCAGTTTCTGTGTTCTTCGCCCTCTCTCCATCCCTGTGTTTAAGTCACAACTGCAGTTTCCCACCTCGTTGCGCACCCTCACCCCTCCCTCGTGCCTCTCCCTCAGGGTGTAGCAGTCATTGTTGTGCCAAATAAGGTTTATGGAATTACAGATCTCTGAAATTGGATTTTCTCACTCCACCAAAGCACTGGGATTACAGATTTAAGCCCGGGTGCACTGGGGCACAACTGACCTGTGACTGAAGTGTTTTTTTCTGGCTTCACCCCAAGGTGGCAGATCAAGAGATTGATGTGCCAACAGCTCTGGAGTGAGAAAGGCAGGCAGGCCGGCAGATTCTTTGTATCAGTATGTACCTGGCAATTAAATAGATTCAGAGTCAGACAGCTTTTTGGCTTGTGCGTCTGGATTTCTATTTCTCTCATGTCGACCACTCTCACTCTTACACACTCCTCCACGTCTGTCCTCACAACTTTGAGTGTGTTTGATCTAATTCTCATCTAATGAATCTTTTGATCTTCCTCGCCTGACACCCAGACACATCCCAGATTTCTACATCCCAAAGTAGCTCAATTCGTTCTAATCCTTAAAATCTGGCTGCTGGTGAAGCAATTGATTCCAAGTGATGTACAAAGATTTGCACTGTCTGCCCGAGGCTTGTTTAAAGAACTGTGGGATTTCTTAACTAACCTTGATCCTCCCCCACCCCTCCCGTCCCCTACAAATCTACCTCATCACACCTCTAGATCAATTCTGTCATTATCGCTCAAGTGATTGTACATTAACCACAATTGGAGTGAGGAAGCAGACAGCGCTGTGAATGCAACATTAAGATGTTGGCAGGAAGGTGGTATTCATTAGAAGTGGTGGCTTTGTGAACTCTTAATTGGAGAAGAGATAGGAGTGAGGGTAAGGGATCAATGGAGCCAGAACTGAAGTTTCAGTCCACTGACATCAATCAGTCGCCTCTCCAATGAAGAACGCAACTAATCAAAAAAACATTGCCTCAGGCTTCCAGTTATTTGCCCTCACAGTCAAACACTGTAAAAAGACAGCTCATTCCAGCTTATCTGGAGGATGAAGTCTATATTTGTCAATATTTGCTTCAAAATGTCTTTGCTGTTTTGGTGTAAAACTGGCAAGAACCTGAAATTCTCTTCACAGAAAGGAATATTAAGTGAACCCCTGGTGTATTTTTACTCCACTGCTAAAAATAGTCTCTTCCTCTTCATCTTGCCATTGCCTGGGTAATAGCCATCTTTCTGCCGTGTCACGTTTTGATGTATCATTCTCTTAATCACATCAAGGACAAGGCCAGGTGTCACATTTTCTCTCAGTTGCCACGCTTGTCGTGCTTCCTTGTCACCCTTGGCCTGTTCCAATCCCCTCCTTCCCTCATCTCCCTCTCTGCTTACTTTTTATTAAATCTGTCACTTCTTTATCTCAGGGATTGAGAAAGAAGGAAAATCACTTTTGCCATTTGTAGCCTGCTGTGTCTGCTGAGTTCTGCGAATGTATGTGGATATCATTTTTCGCCACATAAAATCCTGTCAAAATAAATAATGTCTCAGATGTTTTGTGTTGTCACATCACTGAAATGCTTAGCTTTAAATGCCTATTCCGGTTACTTGTATGACTACTACACATTTTTAGATGGACAGATAAACAGGCACAGGTGCACAGACTCACCTCTCTTTGATGCCCATGAGTGGCTAGGAGTGCTGGCTTGGGCAGAGAGCAGCTGGGGTCAGAGACGTGCCTTGGCAGCGAGATGACAGTGGGCTTTCCAGCATATTCTTAGCTATGCTTCACATACCAAATGGCTAGGGTTTTGTGTGTGTGCGTGTGTGTGCACGTGCATATGCACATCACCACTGTGCGTGTGCAAGACACCTCATCAAAGATTTCACAGAGTGTTATGGAGATGTCGAAGTTGGTTTTGGCTTGCCTCAGATGTTTACATGCTGGACACTGACACCTGTCCAATCAGAACAGGGATCAGACAGCTCCATTCCTGTCAGCATGTCTTCACAGACAGACACCAAACAAGGCCTTGCAGCTTACAAGATCACAACTGGAGACATTTGGAGACATGTAGATAGTGTTAGATGGCAGCTTGATGGAAAGAGGAGGGTGAAAAAAGCTATTTTTCTGTAGCTCCACTGCTTCTGACACCTAGTATAAAGATTTCATAGTTTGCCTGGCTGAAATTTAGCAGCAATTTCATAGTGTTATGAAGGCAAACAGGTTGTCATCACTATTGCTAAAAATGTCCCAGAGAGTAAGAGGTAATTATGTTAAAATCAGATCATTTATATTCTGGTACAGGTCTAATTAAACCACCTCCTGAACTATTGTCTGCTTCCTCAGGCGTCACAACATCCATCATACATGGACTATCTTGTTTGAATACCATGTGTACACCAGATGTTCTCAGTCATTGGGCTATGTGTGAAAGAAGAGTTACATTTCAGAGTGGCATCTAGACAGAGTACTTAATGGCATCTTTTAGGGTGGAGCGGAACAAATCAAGCTGGGGTCAAGCGTTAAAAAAATATTTGTTAAAAAAAATAATGCAGTAGCAACAATATGGAATATTCTGGCTTTGTTTGAGCTTCTAAACTGAAGTAACATATGTTCCAAGTATTCAACCACTCTGGACTTTGTGTTTGCTTACAGGATTTGGCAGTGAGTGGCTGATTTCTGTGGGAGAGAACATCTTTGGCAGCTTGTTTAGAAAAGAAGGTAAGGATGTTCACCTCTCAAAGAGAATTTTCCATCTGTTAACATCCCCGTGGATGGAGTTTTGTCTCGTTTCCACAGATAGGTTTCTAAAGATGTGGATCAGTGCATGTCTTTACGTTTCTTCGTGAAATCAAATCACACAGATTTGGTCTTTTCTGGTTATCTGATTTTGTACTTTTTGGGTATCACACCTTCATCTTCAGAAATAAGTCAGGGACTGACTTATTACCTTTTCCCGTTACTGTGGATTCTCCTTATTCCTGAGAAAACTGCAGGTTACGGTTAGTGTCAACACTTTATTTCCTACAATGGGGATGAAATCATCTCTTCCAAAGACATCACGTTGCTTCAGCCAGTCCCTTAATCACATCAGCTCATTTGATCTGAATGCCAGTGATTACCACTTGGTTCTGCACAAATAAAGGCACGGTTGTTATTGCTTCTGCAGAGAGGGACATCATGATGAAAGAAATCTGTGGGTGTTTTGGTTGCTGGCCACAGCAGATGCACCCTCGTCAATAGAAATGGTAGTTATGAATAGGAAAAAAAGAGTGAAATGAATGCTGTAGAGTGTTGGGTGAGGTGAGACTAATGAGCTGGTTATAAAGCGTAGACTTTTTATGAAGAATCACCTTCACCCCCTGTGGCTTTGGGTTAGATTAATGTATTATCTAAAGAAGTAATGATAGGACTGGACACATTTTATGCTTTAAATTAGTTGTTAGATGTGTCACTGTTACTTTGTCCTGATTTCCAGTAACATAGTCGTGCTGCTGCTATGATCAGAGTCATTCTGTGTGAACAGTTGGATAGCTGCAGAAGAGACCACTCTCTGTACATGTGGGTATATTATTTGCACAGCTGTGTACAGCTGTCTCATTACCAGTTGCAAAAACATCAGTATGCAGGGCAGTTCTCCTTTCTGGTTAACAAACAACTGCTACAAAGGGCCCCTAATATACATGCAATAGTTTACTGTTTTGTTTGTGAAGACAATATGCCTCACTATGAAACTTGTATTGACAGACGATTTAAGGCAGCTCAGCTCTGATATAGCTTCATGTTTCTGTGACACTAGCAAAAGCAGACAGGTGAATGATGTGCCTTTGCTAAAATATTCTGTTTGAGGACTGATCTCCACTTCAAAACCCTAGTTTGAGGACAGCATTCACCTCTCTCTTTCTTCCTCCTCTTCTTCCTGGTAGAGAGAGCCTTCGGCAGTGCAGGATAAAAACCAAAAGTCTGCTAGAGAAACTCTTCAAAGGTACAGTTCATTCGCTGAATGAAGACCTCATCAATTCAGCCTCCCCTCTTAAACCAGTGTCCTTTCCACAGAGTTCTGGTTGTTTATGAACAAAGTTGTTTGATATATCTCCACTATTCCTTGCAGCTGATTGCATAAGGTGCTTTTGATATCGTGTGAGTGACAAAAGGATATTTTTCCCTAACCGCTTTGGATTAGCCAGTGGTGGGTGCAGGTTTCTTACATCCACCCTAGGATATTTGATGCACACAGCAAGGGTCTTGGAGCATTTTCCTGACCCTCATTTTCCACATCAGCAAGACAGAAACTCCCGGCTTGCTTCCATGCACCATCCTGCCTTCTGCCCACTGATTAAAAGTCAAATATTAAAGTGCTCTGTTGTGACCACGGCCTAATTGATTCTTTCCGCCGGGTGCACACAGAATGGGCTGACAGCAGGCGATACCAGGCTTTGTCAACATCGGGCATGCTGCCTGACGCTCAGGACGGCACCCCAATAAAGCCTCCTGTGAGTGTGCCAACCTGCGGCCCCACACACACTGAGGCCACTCGGCACTCCGGCCAAGCTTTATAGTAAAAACAGAGGCAGCTCATTCTTTTGCTGTGTGTCAGCTTCCATCAGCTAGCTGGGAAGCCCACTTTTTATTTTTAAGGAAGTTGCTGCCTGTGACAAAAGTGTGTGTGTGTGTAGGTCCACACTTGAAAAAAATCCCTTTAGCCCACTTGCATAACCACTCATCTAACTTAAGCAATCTGGGGCGATGGTGCTGAAAGGCGCATTCAGCTGAATGCAAAGTTCCACAAAGGGCCCTCTTCTTTTTTTCCCCATCCCCAGTTTCCTGCCGTTAAGATAATTGCTTTAATAGATATTAATCACAGCTGTGTTTAAAAAGGAGCTTACAAAACACACGATGACACTGAGTATCTCATCACCAGTCTGTGATAAATGCTGGATAGGTGTTGGTGGTTCTGTTTGAAGTCTTGTCTCTTACACTCTATGAGCTACAGTGTAGGAATCAAATTTCTTTCAGGTGCTCCCTTATCCACAAAGGCTTGCCACAGCAGGTAGCTTCACATGTTTGATTTGACAGACTTTTTTTGAACAAGACGTCTCCTTCTAGAATTGAACCATGGATCCTTTGTTTGTTAAGTAAATGTGTAAAGCACTACACTATAGGAACGCCTAAACTGAATTTCTACAGCAGTAAAACTGCGTTTCTCCACTCTTTATGTGAAAGAATTGCAGCGTCCCTGTGCCTCTCTCGTCGGCTTACCCTATGAATTTACTGGCCATTTTATGTACACCATGAATTGGCTTTGCTCCCCATCTATTTTTAATGATTTCTGACTGCACAAGAGAGGGTTACAGTGATCTTAACGCCATATGATGTTCATTAAATGCAGACATTCATTTACAGCATTTTTCTCATGAATGTGATTGACCTTTTTGCTCAGTGTGAACCACAGTAAAAGGGTATAGGTGCCTATTAATCGCTTCATGGTTGAAAAACTGGGCATATCGCCTATCCTGTCTGGTGCTTTATGTTCTGTCTGAGCTGATAGGAAGGCGTTATGAGGTTTTGTGTGGGTGCAGCGGTCACAGTGAGGTAATGGTGCAGTAATTACGCCTTTAGTAAAACGAGGTCGTGCGCTGCACTCTTTGCAACACAAGGTTGATGAACTCCATCCCAGCGCTGTTAATTGATGCCTGATTGAAGAAAGTGGGATAAAACAGAGAAATCACCCAAGAGAAAAAGTCAGCAGGTTGCAATTAAACAAGTGTAGAGTATTTTGAAGAGGTTATCAACAGAATATATACAATCTCCAATTAGGAATTTAAATTTCTTTTCACATCCTGTTTCAGTATGATCGATTGCCAGCCCAGCTCTGGATTGGTCCCTTGGCTGCTTCAGGAGTAAAGGCCACTGTGAAATAACCACGATGTCCTCTGAGCAGGGTTTCTATTCTTCCCCCATCCTGTTACTTCCCTGCTGCAGATCCCAGGAGAGGTTCCAGAGGCTGAGTGGGGGTCATGATCACACTACAGGAGGGCGACAGCCGGCTGCCTTTCTGACAGGGGTCTAATGGAGGCCTAATAGGAACTAGTCAAGTTCCAGAGGCCTCTGCTTTGACCTTGAATTTTGCCTGTGGAGGCAGGTAAAGAGGAGGATGAGGGATGGAAAAGGGAAGTGATATTATAGAAGCTGACAGGCAGGTGGTTTAAACACCTTTCTGGCTCTCTGAATCTTTTTTTTTTTTACCTTTGATTGGGCAAGTGTGTATGTTTGTGTGTCACCATGAGTCAGAATACATTTTAAAAAGTATATATTACCTTAAAATTTATTTAACTATTCTTGTTTTTTTATTGATATTATAATTGTGTGTGTGTGTGGGGGGGTATTCATATATATGAAAAAAAAACTTTTTGTTTTGCAAGTAACTTTCAAGTTTGAATAATTTCATCAAACTTTAGTGCATTATTGCCGTATTTGAAATGCAACAACATTTTTTTTTTCTTCAGAATAACTTAATTACAAATCGTCCGGATTTTTAAAGCAACAGGTTTGAAGGTTATTAGCTTTGGCCAAGTGCACTCAAGCAGCTTTCTTTCACTGCATATTGATTGGACATAAAATGAAACATATGGATCCAAAGCACAAGGAGACAATGATGAATTCGGTTCAATCAATTGTGAAAACCCCCAAAGATAACTGTAATTATGAATATTTAATATTAACCTTCTTTCTGCTCTTACTTACTAATATTTGTTCACACATGTAAGGATGTGTGTGTCTGTCTTTTTCAGTCAGTAATTCAAATCACAGGAAAGTCAGGCCTGCAGGGACAGCTGATGAGCATTATCCACAGTAAAGAGAGACCCACTCCTGCCTGATCAATCTGAGCTCTCATTAAAAGGCTGCCAAGCCCTTTGCAACCCAATACAATATCAATACTGTAGCACCACAAAGGGACCTCCAAAGCTGTTAGGCAAGTCGCTGGCAGCTTAACTGTCATTACTGGGTGGGCACAATGCCAGAGACCCCCTTTGTGGGCCACTTAGGCTCCCCCCATGGTCCCAAACACAGGTCAGGACAGACAGATGGGCTGTCTGGGCAGCTGTCCCGAGGAAGAGATGGAGAGAGATGGATGCCGACCTGTAGAGGAGGAGACGGCCTGCGCTCTCTCGCAGTATAGAGGGATGATATAGACTGTGTGTGTAGAGAGTGTGGAGTTACACACACTGCGGTCTCAACCGTGGCTTGTTTGTTTGCAATGCATGAGTATTTTCTGTGTTGGTTTTTCTGTGTTACCAAAGCTGGTGTTTACACAGACAGACACAGATGTTTGCATTTAAACTGAACCAAAAACAAAGAGTTTGCTTAAAAAGACACACTCTGTGAACTGTGTTGTTACAGAGGAAAAACATTCCGGGTTTGGGCATGTAGCCTAAGATTCCTGCTGGGAAAACCATAAGCAATGAATGGCACTCTGTGGTGATTTCCAAGTAGAGCAAATGGGGGGAATATAAGTGACCATACATAGAAAGCCTCTGTAATTCAGATCATTGTGTGGAAATCTCCCCTCTGTGCTCTAGTCCTAACCCCCTGTGTGGTTCCGATAGGAGAGGGAGGGATAAGCCAGTAATCCACTGACAAAAGGGCCAGGAGAAAGCCAGCTAGCAAAGGTGGGGGGGGTAAGGACAGAGAATGGGAGGAGTGAAGAAGTAAAGAAGCATTTGTTGCCTCTCAAAGTCCCAAGGGTGTGCTTAACTCCAGATAAGATGGTCCTCACCATGCTCACCGGTCCTGGCCATCCCCATGCTGTGTAGGGCCTCTTTGAATAGTTAAGAACCATTGTTTATCCGTTAAGCAAAAGATTGGCAAGTCTACAGAAGTGATTACTACAGCAGCAGCTCAACTGTAACTTCCTACTAGCGTATTGATTTATCTGAGCTGTCTTTAATTTATTCAGCGGGTGGCCGGCAGTTGTTTACTGAAAGTTGAAACTGATATTGTCCGTAATCATCATTAAGTCTGGGCCATAAGGAGAGGGAGAAGTCCCCACTGCCGCTGCTAATTTGATAATAGGAGAGGAATGGCATGTAATTAAAAGACAACAGATGACAGCTTAAAACCTGTGAGTCCAGTGGAACAAGATGTGTGCAACTCATAAACCAAAGGCGCACAACCTTATTTAGAAAAAAAACAGCAACAAACTTTCAGCAGATAATTATCACTGTGGGAATCTCAATATTGTTCTCATCAAGCCTTTTCGTATTATGCAATTCTTAGCAGACCACGTTGTGGATTGATGTTAGATTTTTCAATGCTGCAGCAGTTACACAATGTCATACAGAAGTCATTTGGCTGCTCTGAAGTCTCAGTGAGGTATTTAGGTTGGTGGAACAATGGCCCCCGGCTGATTTGTCCGTTATCCATTTAGCTGAGATGTGACACACTGTAGGGGGGCTTTGCCACTGGTCAATAAGTGCCAATAAGAAACAGTCATCACTCAGCGGGCTGCCCTGTCCACCAGCGTGCTCACTTGTTTCAGCTGTCAACCCCCATGTCAAAGGAGCTAGCGACTGAGCCGCTCTTTCGGATGCATCACAAATGGCTTTCCCATATACAAACCTGAATAGGACAGGAAAGGCAAGGACACTCAGAGACTGCAAAGCAGGGCGATTTTCCCTCAGACATCTGAATAAACCCATCTGAAGTGAAAAAAGCTACGTATTTGCAAAACACCATTGACAGTTGCTCATTCTCTCAATCTTAAGTCCCTGGAGGTGGGGCCGTGGGGGGTTGAACTCAAGTCAGGGACAATCGTGGCTCTGTTTGTGTTTTCTCTAACACCTCCGTGTTCTCTTTGGGCTCTCATGGAGCGTACCACAGGGGTGCATGAGAGGAGGGGTAAGTGCCGTGACCCTGAAATGGTCCCTGACTGGAGCCCCTCAAAAAATCCTGCAGACCACCACGCTAGCCTTACATGCCACCCGGTTGCTGCTGGAAACAAAGCACAAAGTGGACATGTGTGAATCAAAGTGAAAAGTAGCATCTTAAGAGTTCAAGAGTGAATCTGGTTAATAAAGAAATCCTCACTGCAGTAGGTTTTTATTTGTGGTGTGGCTGAGTCCATTATGGGGAAGATCTTCACTGATTTAGTTTGATAAACCCTGAGGAGACCAAAAGGTAGACCTGTGATGTCCCTGTAATGCCTTTGAGAACAATACAACAATATGATTCTGTTCATTTCCTCCAGATTCAGAGATAATTAGCCTAACTGTTGTTTTCCTCTTTTATGTCCCCTCATTGGAAAGAGAAGTTTGAAGTCTGATACACACAGTGTGGGTGTGTTTGTGTGTCTACCGCTCAGTCTGTGTGTGCGCGTGTGAGACGTTGTGTGTACTTTTATAGTCAACAGAGCAGAGTCTGTCAGAGCTCTTTGTTCTCCGGCGAGAACACATCATGACTGGGCCTTTTGTCTGAACTGACACCATCATACAGTCTCTTTTTCTACCTCGCTCTCTTTCGTCTTCCTCTCTCTCTCCTCCACCCTCTTATTTTTTTCCAGCAAACTATTCACCCACCTTCCCATCACTTTCTCCCTCACGCATTGAAACCATTTAAAAGATAATGGGCCCTGTGGATTATGGAGGTATGGCGATGATTTTTTTTCCTTGTGTCTGTCTGGGTGCTTTAGCTTTGTGAGGAAGTCAGAGTATAGCGTGACTACCAGAAAATGACTACTGAGGGCAGTTTTTTTTGCATTTATAATTTATTGCCGTCTTTGTTTGTTACCCTACATTTATGTAACTTTTACTTAGGGCCAAAATTTAAACATCACAGCGTGGCAACCAGATAAAGCTGTTCGATGTCTCCTTCTGCAAGCATGGGGAGTAATTGGCTACCTCCAGCATCTACGTTCCCTCTGTGAAGACTTTCCAGGAGGTTTGATAACCTGGCATGAGCATGAGGTCACTGATAAAGCGCAACTTACATAGATGTAGCTTTCTGAAAAGACCCAAAAACTCTAATATTTACTCCACTACCCCCAACACTGCTGTAAAAACATGAAAAAAAGGAGAATTTACGAACGACTCCGACACAGGTGGGGCTTTTCTCCCTCAGCAATAGGTCTGGGGTCTTTTTTGTTCAGTTTTTTTGCTTGTTTGTTTTTTAAATTCCCCAAATCTGAATTATGCATTTATACAACCACTGAAGGTTGTGAGGTAAAGATAATTATCTCTGACACACTCACAGTGGTGTTATCTCAGTTAGCAGCTACACAGTGTCTCACTTTGTGCACGCTCAGGCAGGACGATCACCACGAAGAAGGAAAAAGTAAGTGATAGAAACATTTTCTTACAAAGTATTTTATTCTTGTTTTGTTAATGTACAATGAAATTTATCCTTTTGGCTGTAGCATTTATAGCACTGCCTCACTGTCTCTGTGTGAGGGGAAGTTGTGAAAGCTGCATGAACCAGCATGGTTCTGTAAAACTTGGATGCAGAAATTGAGCAGTTGTTTGTTAGATGTGTCAGAATAAAACTACATATAACTGCACAACTAATGTTGTGTTACACAGGATGTGTAGCTACTTTCTGCACAGGGTTGTACAAGGTGTGCAGGAAAGGTTGCCAGGGCTCATAGCATTAGCCTGACTCGGCAAACTAATCTGACTTTATTTTGTACACAGTGGGAGGTGGCACACATTTCAGTAGTTAAAAATGCGATTATTGAAATGATTAATGGTTTTAAGATGACTTTTAAATACGTATGCAATGTTTGTATGACCAGTATTTAATATGTCCATTGTGTCCAATTTTGGATATTTTCTGTGTGCTTTTGTCATACAGTCAGATTTTTTTCTCTGTTTTAAACACTATTAAATTAGTTGCACCCTTACTAGAATTGGGCAAAGACAACAGAGGACAGCGGTGTGAATCATGTCTGTGTTTACTCAGCAGCCATAATTTTTTAATGAGAAAGGTTTGTTGATAATTAGTGAGAAAATTGGGGAATAATTATTTGAAAATGATGCAGAATGCCTGAGAGTTTCATTGTGTTATATTTTAGTATGTGCCGAACTGTCACCTGCTCTTCGATTTTTTTTCAGTTTTGCTTTATATGTGTGTTTTTTCTGCATCTCTTAATTTACACCATAAACAGATGTAGAAAAAATGCAATTCACCAGAATACAGGAAGTGAAGTGCATGTTGCTCCAAATTTGGGGAGGAAATCCAAGAACTCTTTCTTAATGTGTTGCTTCTGATATTCAACCCAACCCTGTACCGAGTTCTCCTGAAGGCCTTGGATTTGGGTTGATATCAGAGGTCTGTGTAAACCAGTGAGGTTGTCCTAAAACACTATAAGAAAACTGTTTATTTATCCACATTTATCTACAAATATAGTTATTGTACTTGTATAGCATTCGATATGTTTTCTATAAAGAAAACGCTTGTTAGTGAGTGTGAGGCAGAGAGAGAGATTTCCAGACAGAGCACATCACCACTTCACCTCTTCCCCTGGAGCAGCAGACTCACTGCAGGATTAATGATGTGTTAAGTGCTAAAATTACACACATTCATATTTCACCATTTGGGCAGCACATTCCACATGGCATTAAAGGTGAGGGGAGAATATTATGTGTTAACAAGAGAAGAGAAGAAACACAAATCTGAAGACAAACAGTTTAAGTGCAGAAAGAAATATTTCACACTTGGGTCACTTCATCGCTGCAGAAATCAAATTTTCTCACTTTTAAAGTCTAACCACTGGTCTTTTGTGTCTGCGTATTCAAACAGAAAATTGCTGTGCAGGTTCTGACTGTCATCTTAAAATGTCTGCAGTGTGCCGAGCTTATCGGAACCTGAGGGAAATCTAAATTAAATCTTCTCAGTGAATAGGATCAGCCTCTGCATTATCTCTTGTCATTCTCAACGATTAAAGTTAGTTATTAGGAAGTAAAGGCACATTCATCAGAAGAATGTGTGGGCTCTATTTTAAACCAAGGAGCTGCTGGAGAGTTATTGAATATGATTTCAGGGTTATCAGCGAAGCACTGAGAGTTTTGACCAGTGATGGATTCTGTCATAGTAAAGAGGCATTGTTTTTGGATGTCATTGCATCAGTATCAGTTGTTAGTTTGGAGGTCAGTGTTGGAAAAAGATTGTCTGGGGTCACAGCTGTGCTACGGGGGAATCAAGAGTCAAGACCTTCTGCTCCAAAAAAATGACAACAAGTTGTAACTGCGTAAAATCCACATTTTTACTTTTACTGTCAAATCAGAGTTCATAGAGACATAAAACAGCTGACAGGGGAAAGCAGCATTCTGTCTTATAGAATGAATTATGAGAGTCTGATACCACAATTAGTCTCAGCTTGACAAAGGATCTATATACAGGGTTTTAAACATGAGCAGCAAACACTTTGATATGGAACAATTTAGCTGAGCAACATTCTCCATTTGTGTGTTGCTTGCTTAGCTGTTCTGTGGGTTTTAGCTGTTCTCTCACTATGAAATCGTTGTATCTACATTTAGAAAGAGGCGAGTGCAGCCCAGAGCCTTCAGCTAATGGCTGCAGAAAACAACCGAAGCATTCTGTTATGTACCTAATTTCATCTAACCCACTGTTTTTTGTTTTTTCTTCTCATTTCCCTTGCTCTCTGATTCACCATGTATATCCCCTCAGTCACCCTCAATGTGTTTCATAAAGGGGAGCAGAGAAGGCAAACACTCCTTCCCATTAATCCGATCACGTTCCAAAGTGTTGGCTTCGTGTCTGAATGAGCACCCTATCACTTTTCCGCAAAAGTTGCGATGGCCTTTTTAGTAGTTCAGCACTAGGAACGTTTACTTATCTGTTAATGGCACAAGTCTGAACTGCATGCTGTCACATTAATAGATGGATATACACAAGACAGCACAAGACAAAGACGCAAATAGCTCTCTCCATCACTGTCACTGAATAAAGGAAGGAACATTAACGTGAAAGTGACCCATCTGATTGCGTGAACGCATCGCTTTAACATGCGGATGAAGCCACACACACGAAGTTTCACTTACAAATAGTTGAGCAGTAGAGTTAATGACAGTTCATTAAGACATTTCAATGGACTTTAAACTGGCTCACTCACTTGTTTATTTTGGTCTCCAGTAGTTCTGAAAGTCATATACCAAATAGCACCTTTAACTGTACAAGTTTAATTTTCATGACCAAAATCTTACCTTAGCCTTATTAGCTACATTTGCACGGTTGGGTGTCTACAGTGTTTTGTAATAATAAGAATAATATATTAAGACTGCATGTGAAAACAGCCGATTTGAATGCATAGAGAAAGGGGCGTGGGTGTTGAACCTACACTGATAAAGTGATCGTAAGCATAAGAATTGTAATGCTGCTAGATTTCTAAATAAGCCCAGGTCAGCATATCAACTTGAAAGATGATGCGATATATCAGTACTTCTTTTACAGATTGATTGTGCTGCCATCAAATTCCACAAAAGTCAGTTGCTGTAGCTCCACCAATACCTCAAAATAAATAATTTTCCTAAATCTGGTGGTGGAACAGAGATTTGCAGAGAATAATAGATTAAGGAGACGGACCGTGGCTTCTTATTATCATGAAAAAAACATTCCATACTGTATTGAGAATCACAATCCCCTCCTTCCACTGGCACGCACGCCCTCGTGCACGCACGCACACAAACGCAAACTTCCCTGAGAGAATGTTACTCTCACGTAGTTGCATGCCGTTGCAGAATTAGCATCTGAATACCAACTTTTGTTGGTAAATGCAAGGGTCCTTGGAGATTTTGCACATTCTGTTCAGAGCTAGGCAGGCCAGTGGGAACAAAGTCACACATTAGCAAAGCCCTGCCAGGCTCAATTATGACCAAAGGGATTGGCTTGATAGTGTTTCAGCGGGCCACATTCAGCAATGGATGTGTCTATTTAAACATTCCTGGCCACTTCCTTTATGTTTTTCAGCACCGTAGATGGCAAATTCCTCTGTCAAGAACGAGGCAGAGGACAATATGGCGGTTCTCTGCGACACATCCTGTTTTATTCTGCTCTGTTTTATATGGCAGCCTTGGCCTATGAATCTAGTTTTTGTGTTTTGTGAAGATCTGTGTGCAGTGGAAGTGCTCCTGCTTTGTTCTCTCCAGACTATATGCCTAGAATTTTTTTCCCCCTGCCTCGCACAGTCTTTTTTCCCTCAATCTTTCTCTGTCTAAGAACATTGGTGATAAAGAAACCAGGAGCCTGACTTTAAGCTTGTGGGCTTTCGCCTCCATATTTTATTGGCATTATGAGCACAGCTGATTAAATTGCAAGTGTACGCCATGGCTCGTCCTCCTTCAATATGTAATAAATGTCTTTTTTTTCTCAGTTTTCTCATATTCTGTCTGTGTTTTGTGCCTTCTCGGGGGATCGCAGATTGGATGAATCATACTTTGTGCCTGTTTCAAAGCCCAAGGTGTTTTATTTATAGGGGAAAAGTACATTAACGCCTCTGCAAAGTCTTTGGAAGATTTATCAAGTACTCTCCCAGCTTCCACCCTGCCTCACTTGAACTGTGACAGACCTAGTAAAGTACAGATGTGAGTTGCCGGGCAGTGTAACATATCTGCCTGCCGATCCGGTTTCTGTTTTTGTCCCTCCACTCTTGCTACCGTCTTACCATCATGCCCATGCTATGACATGGCCGGCTCTGTTGTCACTACATTTATAATTCAGTCTTATCAATAAAAGATGCGTGGCATTAAGTTTTTATCTGGTGATGCAGTGCTGCTGTCTCTTAAAGCCTCTTTACAAGCGAATGACTGAAGAGCAAAACTTTCCCTCTGTGCTCTGACTTTCAGGCATCGCTTGGCATTAGTATAACCTTAGATGATCCTTGTTCTTTATACATGCTTTTAGAAGCTTATTCCCTATGATCTCATATTCTGCTAGCTTACTCCCACAGCCTTCCTCTGCAAGCCCCCAGCCTTTAATGAGTTTTGCTGAGAGTTATATTTACTCAAGTTGTCTTGTGCTTCTGTCTAAATGGCAAAATTTCTTCTTTCATTCTGTCTTATCGGGCTGAATCAGCATTGTTGTTTTGCAGCTCACTTAGTACAAAGAGCTGATGTGGGCAGATCTCTGTCAGGAAAACGAGCTCTAAATCACTGCAGTTTACAGACACAACATGGCCTGCCTCGCATTATAAATGCGTATAAGCCAACACGGTCATGTTGTTGGAGACTGAGAGCAGCTTGGCTGACAACTGCTGTTCCTTAACTGTCGTCCATCTGTTTTTTCCACACGTCTTCAAGGTGCAATGTCTTCTGTCTGTTTGGAGGTTATGGTTCCGTCTGCTTTTTCTTTGGGTTTCATGTAGCATCTACCACCCGAAGAGATAAACAATACGAGCAGATAAAAGACAGACAGAGGGAGAGCAAGCTGGAAAGAAAGAACCGTGTGTGTCGGTTAGAGCTGATAAAAGCCTGAAAATCCAATTAGTTCTCAGTATCGGGGCAAAGGAGGAAGCCTCATGGGAGTAATGTCAGGAAATATCCACCACCATAGCATGACAATAACACAACATTTACATACTTGGCTATTGATAGAGCAGCGTGAAAAATCTAACTGGATGTTTTCTTGCAAGTCAGGACTATATTTGGTAGCCTTTCCTGATGGCTTTTGCCCACATCAGCTTTTTAAACAGATAAACAATTATCAAAGGCAAGCATTGTACCTACTACACCACAAGCCACCCTGAAAGAGGAGCCAGTAGGCAGAGGATGATTTTAATTTTTCAACATACTGAATCTCTTCTTTATTCTCTTTAGATGTCCTGGAAATGATTTTGGTGATGAGGTTTGCACTACTGAATGCAGACAACGTTGGTTAAATGTGTGTCCTTTAAGCAGGTTTCTTTTTTTTCCTCCTTATTATGGTTTCCCTCGTTGCTGGTGCCTTCTTTTCATACACTGCCAGAAATGAAAGAGGTATGGAGGCAAGGAGGGAACATGAGAAGGAAGCAGGGACAATTCAGAAAAGCACAGAGCCCCAAGTTAGAGCTCATGTGCTCTTCCTGGGAAGAACCACATGCCCTGGGTTCGAAGAGCAGAGCAAAAACAGCTGCTGCTACATTTTAATCATGTATTGATATACTCATAGTGTGTATTTGCTTGCATGAGTGTGTCGATGGAGGAAGACAGAGGACATACGAAGGTGCTGGTTTTGTATTTGTCTTTGAATCAGGACTGCTCTGGTCACAATCTCATTGTGGACTTCCCAGCACATATACCTAACCCCCACCTTCTCACGACAGCGAAACATCACAGTGGGTTGCTGTTGCTTACAAACGGTTTTTAATTACGGTCACAGGGGTGTGTAGCTGCTGATGTGTCATCATAAATTAGATGCTATTTAAACTTTATTGGGGATTTGATCAAAATGAGAATGCGCTACATTTTATAAGGCAGATTTTTGTTCCGAAAGGTTCAGATGTAAACAAAGGTGGAAAAACGACAAACAAATATTTATTTCTTTATTTCTAAGAAAAAGGTTTTTATTCATTTCGAGACTAAATGTGATCCTCATTATACAGCAGGTTTTTTTTTTTTTTTTGCATGAAGATAATTAAAAGGACTCTTAAATCTCGAACACTTACTGATGTGTCTTAATTAGCTACAGTGCTTGTAGCGCTTGTCAATTCTACTGTTGATTTTTCGTGAGTTCTTGCAGTCATTGTTTCTGCAGTTTTTACACTAGAAAGTCAGGTTACCGCTGCTGTGGGTTTGCATGGGCACAATAACCAACAGTTTCCATGGTAAACTCTAATGGGATGTATTGTTAATGAGGAGGAGTTATTAGAAAGCTAATAGGATTGAAGTGTAATTTTGGCAAACTGCATGTAGAGATTAATTAAGAAAAGACTATTTAACACATACTTGGCTCTAATTGTTATGTTAAATGTGTGCTCAATTTTTTTTGAGCAACAATGACAATAAATAGACAATGTTTTTGTCTTTTTATCTATTTTATTAACCTTAGTGTCATATCCACATTTATTCTTCTACTTTCATTTTCACACTGTGGGGATTTTCTGTTGTAGTGTGCCTTGTCTACTTTATGATTTAAGGTGAACATTTTTATTAGAGTCATATTTTGTCCTCACGTTGTCACTGCGCTCAATGACCCCTGTCTTCATTTCCCTCCTCTCATCCGGTCTCTCCTTCACCTCTGCCTCACACTCCTTCACCCAACTCCTCCTTCCCCTGTTCTTCGCATTCACCCTAACCCCGTTACGATGAGGTGAGGCCCGAGCTGGCCTCCAGCCCAGGCCCATTAGCCCCAGCCTTGCAGCCATGTGCTCATCACCAGAGATCATTACAATCAGCCAATGACACCACTCTAATGCATCATTAATGATTGATTAACGAGCTGAGCTCAGCCCAAGCGGGTGCATTTGTACGGAAGAGCACCCCATAATGGTCAGGCAAGGCTTGCATCTGCTGTTTTTAACTTGTGCAGCTTTGTGTATGTGCGTGTGTTTGTATGATTTATTCTCATCAGCTTCCCTCTGTGTCCTCTTCCTCAGGCTGAGTAAAGAAGTTGCTGACTCCTCTGTGTTGAAAGAAACACTAAGGAGGTGACTGAGGAGGTGGCGTGATGGCAGAGCGGGGGCTCTCCGCCCCTCTCCTTCTCTTTCTTGTCCTGGTGGGAGTTCTCCCAGAGATTGAGAGCTCGGGATATCTTTCCGGATATCGCCTGAGGAGTCGTTTGCAGAGGGACCGGCACATCCGCAACATCCGACCCAACGTCATTCTCATTCTCACTGATGATCAAGACATAGAACTGGGTAAAATGTTTCCATTAATCCTCTGTGGTGTGCGTTTACCGTGTGATTATGCATCTGTATCGCTGTTCACTTTGTCGGGTACAGACATTTTGTCCATGTGTATCCACCAGCATCAGCAAAGGAAAGGAAAGTCAGCCTAATGCTGCCTCTTGGCACCATAACAACTGGCCCACTCAAAGTCATGTGTTCCCTTTGCCAGCTCCTCTGTCGCTGGCATGAAATGAGGGCGGCCTATGGCTTCCATTGTCTGGTTGCCAAACCCTGGCCATCTCCCTACCCGCTTAAGTCTTTTAGCAGCGTATTGGGCTGGAGTGGCTGCATAATGGCCTCAGTGACATCCTTTGTCCTCCTGTGATCACCAGTGAGAAAACTCCCATTGAAAAGCAGGAATTTATGGTCAAGCATCTGTTTCCCCAAACAATCACCATCCGCCTGAAAAGCTTTTAGTACACAGGAGACCAAATGGGTTACTTTACAAAAAGAGATTTATTCTCTCATCTTATTTCCCCCCTTTCGTTTTATCTTCCCACATCCATAATGTTTTTCCCCCCTCATGGGTTATATTTATATTTTCACTCTTTACTCTATGTTCAACATCTCACTCCTCATTCCTCTTGAATGCTTTACATCCCCCTGGGTCCCTTTCATTTCAATTGCTGGCTTTTGAATCTGCTCTTACCCTCCTGTCCCCTCGTACAACCTCCCCTCCCCCCCCCCTTCTCTCCCTTTCCCCCTGTTGCCTCCCAGGCTCTATGCAGGCCATGAACAAAACTCGGCACATCATGGAAAAGGGCGGCACACATTTTTCAAACGCTTTCTCCACCACGCCAATGTGCTGCCCATCCCGCTCCTCCATCCTGACGGGAAAATATGTGCATAATCACCATACCTATACCAACAACGAAAACTGCTCCTCACCCTCGTGGCAGGCCCACCACGAGCCGCACACCTTTGCTGTCCACCTCAACAACTCAGGCTACAGGACAGGTGAGCGTTGCAGAGTCCAAATCGAGCTTCAGTCGTACCCGTTGAGTTATGAAATTCGCAAATAAACCTGAAAAAGAGTACATCATTAACTTGCTGCGCACCTGTTCTTCACTCAGCCTTTTTTGGAAAGTACCTCAATGAGTACAACGGCTCCTACGTGCCTCCTGGCTGGAAGGAGTGGGTAGCATTGGTGAAAAACTCACGTTTCTACAACTACACCCTCTGCAGAAACGGTGTACGAGAGAAGCACAGCAGCAACTACACAAAGGTATTATTGCACTCTTCTGACATCAAAAAGAAAATACATGTATCTTTACAGAATAATTATCCCTGCATGTGCTGAGATTGATACAAAATCATTTAATGAAATTTGTGAAAAGTGGTGCTTTTGTTCAAATGAAAACAACAATTCAATAAGTTTAAGCAACATAATACACATGAAAATTGCACTTTAAAGTAGCTTAACAAGATGAAGGGTTAAAACATTGAGCAGTTCCACTGACTCAGTATCAGTAACGTCTGGTTTTGACTCGCACAGTGCTGGTGCTCTGCTCTTTGACTCCCTCTGTCACTCACTGAGTACATGATAAATAATATTTCATGTACTTTACAGGACTATCTGACAGATGTCATTACCAACAACAGCATCGACTACTTCCGTACGTCCAAGAGGCTGTACCCTCACCGGCCTGTGTTGATGGTACTGAGTCACGTTGCTCCACATGGTCCAGAGGACTCTGCCCCGCAGTACAGCTCCGCTTTCTCCAATGCATCACAGCACATGTAAGGAAATGAGTTAGCTTCAAATTGCCAAAACAAACTGTGACCAAGTTACGAGTTAGCAGATTGTTGCAGGTTTTCCGATGATCTGTGATAATACATGCACAGATAATTGGCAGCTGTTTGAACAGGAGCTTTGCCTATGGGATGTAAGCGTGTTTGGTTTCAGGGGGACAAAGATAACAAGTACACAGATACATTTTTACATTTTCACATCCAGACCTATTTGCTTGCATATGAGTCATCTGTGCATTCATTCTGCTTCTATGACCCAGGATGACACAAATTCCATAATCTCGACTCAATCTCATCCTCCTCTGCCTGCAGAATGTTGTTGGCAGCCGATGCCTTTCCTTCCACTGCCAATGCTTTGCTCCAGTTTATTTGGCTCGTGCATTGTTCACATTAGCGGTACCACCGTAATGACACCTGCTAATTTGTAGCATTTTGTCAGTGGTGCAAGAAGAGAGGAATGATGTATGTATAGAGCTTAGGTAATGATGAAGCCATGTGCACACACAAACACACACAGACACGCCTAACACCTCCATTTTTTTCTTCCTGACCCTTTGTGCTCACTGGCTGCCTAGTGCTGCTAGCTAATGGCAGAGCTGCTATTGGCCTCTAGAGATGTAGCCAAGGCCAGTAATGAGACTCCAATTTCTACCCCCTCACACCATCCTGCTGCTTCATCTAATCCCTCCAGCACCATTAACCTGTGCCACACAAGCTTTAAACACATAGAATATTCTGAAAATTCAGCCCTAGTGTCTTTGTGCAAACTTTTAATTGCTCTTTCTCCATAAATTTCCTCTCCCTCGGGTGATGTTTTCTGTGAGAGCCTTCTCTGGCTATTTTCTCACTCCATCTCCCTCTGTCCTTATCAACCACACTAAGAGAGAGAGGCAGTAAAAGTCCTGCACTCCTGTAGTGGTAAACCTTCTTCTCACCTTGGCACATTGCAGACACATCTTCACAGTACATTAGACTTCTCGCTGCAGAATAAGCTTCGGGACATTAGCATTTCTTAAAAGCCAAATCGATCCACTTTAAACATTAAAGGTATTTTCTTTTAGGATCTCATTAGCTATTTAGCAGTTTTTATTCCCAAATACAGTTCTGTATGGCTTGGAGTTAAATATTGATCAAACTGGGCTCACTGTGTGCAGACCTATTGATCGCATTTTACATGGTTTATGTAACCTCCACTTTAGCATTCCATAAACAGTTTTCTGGTTACTTTGGGGAAAAAGGATTGGAGACATTAGCCAGCACAGGAAGAAAATGTTGCTGTGAATGCATGCATTTTTGGTTCTATGATTCAATTTACAGCTAAAGAATATGGAAACATCTCTGTGCAAATATACGGTGACTAGTACAAAAAGAACTCTGTCTCCTTTAAAATGTAAGTAGAATCGGTATAAGTGAAATGCTTATTACACCACATAATTTCAAGCTTCAAGCTTTTTTGCTGTTATCTTTCATTTTAGAACCCCCAGCTACAACTATGCCCCTAACCCAGACAAGCACTGGATCCTACGCTACACTGGACCTATGAAGCCTGTCCACATGCAGTTCACTAACATGCTTCAGCGCAGGAGGATGCAGACTCTGCTGTCGGTGGATGACAGTGTGGAGAAGGTATTCAGACAAGCAGACAGACATATGCTTAAACACAGACACACACACACATCTCATCTGACAGCCTTAAATCCTGGGAGATCTGTGCTTGTTCTGACTGGGACTGTATAATGTATTCACTGACACACTTGGTAAATTGTTCAATCCTCCTTTCCCACAATCTGGCACAAGAGACTTGAGCTATCAAACAGAAGTAAAACTTTTCACACTGTGTGAGTGTTCAATGAACTATATCCTCCGTAGGTGTACAACATGTTGGTGGAGACAGGTGAACTGGACAACACGTACCTCATTTACACCTCAGACCACGGCTACCATATTGGCCAGTTTGGTCTTGTGAAGGGCAAATCAATGCCTTATGAGTTTGATATCCGTGTACCCTTCTACATTCGAGGACCTAATGTGGAGCAAGGTGCTGTGTAAGAGACTCGTTGTTTTTCTCTTGCATTCAGTATAGGGATAAAGGTAAATACCATTGTGACTATTTTCTTCTATCTAGTTCTATAGAAAAAAATGTTCTTGTTGTCCTGCAGTAATCCTCACATAGTATTGAACATTGACCTGGCACCAACTCTGCTGGACATGGCTGGTGTTGATATCCCTGCAGAAATGGACGGCAAGTCTATCCTCAAGCTGCTAGACACAGACCGACCAGTCAATAGGTGAATACCTACTTTACTTTATAAACTCACTATCTTTGTATTCTTCGTATTTTTGAATAGCATTTAAAATACCAGGAATGTGTCAAAAAGGTTGAGAGTTGAACTCTGTTTATTTCATGGGCATAATGAAATCTGCAATCCAAACATAAAAATGGAACACCACTTTCTTCTCAGTGCCATGCAAGGATGACATTTAAAATAGAGTACATGTTTATCCTGTGCAAATATCACAAAGTGGTTTAACAGGATTTCTGAAAACGTCTCATTTTACAGGTTCCAGTTGAGCAGGAAGGGTAAAACATGGAGAGATTCTTTCCTCGTGGAGAGAGGGTATGTTTTATTGTAATTTATTATCTTTTGTGAAAACTGTTCCCAAACCAGGAATTGTCCTGTAGCAACATGAGACTTCTTGTCTGGTTGGCTGAAGAAAAAATCATTTTCTGTTTTTTTGTTTGTCTGTGCTTTCAGGAAGCCTCCGCACAAGAGAGCCGATGGAAAGGAAATGGCCCAGGAAGAGAACTTCCTGCCAAAATATCAGAGGGTGAAGGACCTGTGCCAAAAAGAAGAGTACCAGACCTCCTGCCAGCAGCCAGGACAGGTACTTGACCTGTAAGATCTAGAACAGAGAGGTTAATGAAGTCTGAATAGAACAAAATTAAGAGATAATTAACATTCTGGTTGCAATCTGCCGAGTTATCTGCAGTCATTGTATGTTTCATCGAACATAAGTCTTTTTCTTAATCCTCCAAAATGAAGAGCATGTGCACGTGTGTATAAAGAGCTTTCCAGTTTGAATAAGACTCATAAAAGGCTCATCCCAGAAGATTAATATTATTACTATTACTGCTCAGCTTGAATATGCCTTGTGCTCATTTAGATGTCTGTGATTTTTATCGTCATGCTATAAAGACTGGGTCAAAATTATGTTATACTCTATAAAATCTCAAAGACCTGTGTTAATCCATATTTCCCTGTGCCTTCTTTCAGAAGTGGCAGTGTGTGGAGGACCCGACTGGCAAGCTGAGGCTGTATAAGTGCAAGGGCATGGCTAGTCTCTTTGCCCCACGTATGCAGGCTCTGATGGCCAGCGGTGCCTCACAGCTGTCTCTCACATCCAGCTCTGACAGCTGTGACTGCAGCAATTCCGGCTTCAAACCATCCATCATGAAGAGGAAGAGGCTTCTCACCAAAAAGAGTCAGTTCCTGTTGTCGCTTACATTGTTGTCATTGCTATAAATAGATGCTTTTGTTTAGAAAGAAACTTTTCTTTACTTTGAATCGTCCTTGCAGTAGCCTATGAAGCTTTCCAAATGGGGCCATTTATCTCAAGCGAAAATAACCAGCTTTTGAAGTATTCATGAGACCAGAAGGATATGTCAGTGCTGCCATCAAGTGGCAGAATAGAACAGACAAATTACCAATTAAATAGTAGAAGCTTGTTAAGGATTCCCAGATTATGATACAACTTGCATGGAATTTTGATTTATATCAGTCTGTTTAGTTGCTGTTATGTCATCTATCCTGACATAAAGACTCAAAAACACGTCTTACATTAATCTGTCTCGTCTTCTGCAGAGATAAAGTCCAGTAAGGGTACAAGTAGGAAGCGTTGGGCCCGCTCTATATCATTTGAGCTGGGCGGTGACCTGTATGCTGTAGACCTAGAAAAAGGCTACTGGCCACTAGGGTCCAGGAACAGCAGCTGGGCCAGAGACAGGAGGAGAGGAGTGAATGAGGAAGACAATGAAGAGTTCAGTGGCATGGAAGTGACTGTCAAACCCACCACCAGCAACAAACTTGCTACACCTGCTGCTATTAAAGTCACATATAGGTGCGTGTGTGTGTGTGTGTACATTTTTCCACATGAATGTGTAATGTTCCTGAGGTAAAAGACAGAAATCAACTGTTAGAATATATATATATATATGTGTATGTATATATACATATACATATACATACACATATATATGTATATATATATTGTTTCTATGCCCTTCAGATGCTCCATTCTTATGAATGACACAGTTAAATGTGATGGAGGCCTCTATAAGTCCCTTCAAGCATGGAAAGACCACAAATTGCACATAGAGCACGAGGTACTGTTCCTTTTTGCTTTTTTAATTGTTATATTTAATACATATTGTAGGTTATTTATAGCCTGTGGTGTCTAATTAGATTTGGGGCAACTTTCCTTTTTAGATTGAAACCTTGCAGACAAAAATCAAGAACTTGCGTGAGGTCAAAGGTCATTTAAAAAACGTGCGACCAGAGGAATGTCAGTGCGACAGTCCCAGGTGAGAGAATTTAAGGGTGACAGCACCAACACAGAGATTCAGCACATCTGACAGCTGACTTTGTCTTTTCAGTTATCTCACTACGAATAAGGAGACTTTCCAACTTAATGCAGGACGAATGCTCTCACTCAGGTAAAACGTCACAGTAACACTCATTTACTGTGTAGTAATTTTGAATTCCTCACTCAGGCTAGTTGTGACGTATGTTTTGTATTTATTAGAATGCCATCAAAGCAGAAGACTCAGTGGTTGCAGAAGGAGCAGAAACGCAGAAAGAAACTACGGAAATTCCTCAAGAGGCTTCAGAACAACGACACGTGCAGCATGCCCGGCCTGACCTGCTTCACACATGACAACCATCATTGGCAGACTGCTCCCTTCTGGACAAGTGAGGGATAGTCTATGGATTTAGCAAGTTGTTCAAAGAGTATCATGGTGGAACATACCTCTTTGTTTCTGGCACTATTTTCCTGAGCAGAAATGATGACAACAATATTTTGAATCACGTTTTTCAAACTCTTGTTTTCCACTCTCACCCCTCCCTTCCTTATAAACGCCCCCTTCCTCTGATCCTCAGTGGGTCCATTCTGTGCATGCACCAGTGCCAACAACAACACATACTGGTGCCTCAGGACCATCAATGACACACACAATTTCCTGTTCTGTGAATTTGCTACGGGCTTCCTGGAGTATTTTGACCTCAACACTGACCCGTACCAGGTATTTATTTCAACAGACACACAGAATGGCAGTTACCAATAATACGTTTAAAATAATCCCACTATATGATTCATGGTGCACATGGGATAGTTCCCAAAATTTCCAAAGTCCTTGCTGACATTTTGTCCTTATCATTCCTGCAGCTGATAAATGCTGTCAACACCCTTGACCGCAACGCTCTGAATTTGATGCATCAACAACTTATGGAATTACGGGGCTGCAAAGGACATAAGCAGTGCAGCCCAGAGAAGGGTCAGTAAAAGATCTCTGTGGTAAATATCATATATTGTAGCGCCAACAGTCATTTGAAACTAAGATTAATGCTACCCCTGCTTCTTTTCAGGAGGAAAGGAGCGAAACTACTTCAGTGAATACAGGTATTTCTTCCTCTAAACAGCTTGCAGCTGATTGCTTTCACAACCATCGCAGATGGAATTCAAGTTATATTATGAATTCAGAGAGGTTACTGCTGAGTCTTTGGTTATGTTTCTGCTCATTGCCAGTCATCTAGGGAGCTGAGGAAACAAAATACAGACACGTTTCTCTGAAACGGAACCTCTGAACTGCCATGGTTCCTCACTGTTGTGATTGAAGCATTGTAGCATGCAGAAGTCAAATCCAAAGAGGGCTAAAATGCAAGGCTGCTTTTCAGCTTCTGCCTTTTTGTAATCAACCCTAATTGTGTGTGTGTGTGTGTGTGTGTGTGTGTGTGTGTGTGTGTGTGTGTGTGTGTGTGTGTGTGTGTGTGTGTGTGTGTGCGCGCGTGGGGTTGTGTTCATGTGTGTACTTGCGTGCATCTATGTCTGTGTGTGCGTGTGTGTGTGTATACCTGTGGGTTTTGTCTTCATGCACGTGCATTGGTCCCGCGCGTGTATACGTGCTGTGCATGCTTCAGGCCAGTTCATCGCCGAAAGAGGCCAAAAGTGAAGAAGCCCTCCTCCAAATCGCTGTGAGTTTGTCATAACCCATCTGCTCCTTTGTACTCAGCCAGCATCTCCATCCAGATTTTTTAGCATGGTCAGATGACTTAACAGCATGGTGCCCTATTTACTGTATTTCTGTACTCCTCTACTAATTGTATTTACATTTCCCTGCATTGCATTGCTGCACCATTTTCATTCACTCTCTCGGCTCAAATTCATTACAGCAATGCAGATATGTCATTGTCACATTGTGTTGCGTTTTCTGTTCTGTTATTGTCATTTCCTGCTTTTCCTCGCAGTGTTGGTAGGAACAGACCACAGCTGGAGCCATGGTTTCCAGTGAATGCCTCAGGCAGTGCATTTAACTTACAGTAATTGTTTCTCTTGCACAGAGGGCAGATTTGGGAAGGGTGGGTTGGTTAACCACCTGCAGCCCACAACCAACCGCATCGGCCTCCTCCAGAGAAGGAAGGAGAATGGAGAGTGCAGAAAACCCGAAGACCTCGACTTTGATAGACCATATGCTGGGATACCACTCTAAGCTGGGTTTCATTTTCGGGGGAGCTGCTCCCCATAGCCTCCTACCGGGGTGTAGGAAATACTAAGGCCTACAATAAGTCTAAAGACTCAGCAATTATGTATTTTGGAACATATTTCATATCCATTTGCAAACTTTGCCACCCCCAGCTGTCAGGATTGTTAACAACAACAACAACAAGATTCTGTAAATCAAGTGGAACAGTTTGGTGTCTGCAAGCCTTTCAGTATACCACTAATGCTTGTAGATAATATACAATGTCTCAGCTTTAATCAGCTTTCTTTCATGTCATGTGAGACTGTGTGGAAATATGATGAGTAACACGTCACTTCTGCTGCTACACAATGACGTCATGGCTTTGTGATGTCTCTGCGGCACATGTGGATTAGCTAACTATTTCACACTTGGAGTAACATTAAGACATATGTTGTATTCTTTCTCTGCACCAACGTGTCTGCACATGGAAGTAAAGTGGACTTAACCAACAACCAACTGCATCAAACATGTCGCCATACTCTTTTGTATTATAGTTATTCTTAACACCGATGAATGTCCTTTGTTACTACAGGTCATCCTCCTCACAGCTGTGAGATCTGAGATGACCTGAGTTTGCCTGCAATGATTTAAATGCATACACAGAATTCAACAAAAGTCTCTTTGTGCCCTTGAAGAGGTCTAGATTAACAACACCATCTCACAATGATACAATCCTCCAGACTACGTGACCTGTAACAGAATGTGTCATTTTTGAATGCCATTTTACTCCTTTGTATTGTCAGTATCACACTGTAGAAGTATCCAAATAGTTTGTTCAGCTTGCTATACATGGTGCTACAAGATAACAATACAGAAGTCTGAAATCTTGCTGTACAGTACAGTATGTATTTGAATGTATGTTGTGCAATTAATATAAATGTTTACAATATTTTTTATAATACTGGAGAGGCAACCTCATTGTATGATACGAGTTGACAAAATGAACTTATAGGGAGAAATGTAGCTTGAGAAATGTCATTGAGATTTGTATGTTTGTCCTTATTTACATCAGAAAAGCACTTAAAGGGTTCACTGTGAAGAGCTGTGCCATGTACATTAATGGACAGTATACTTTGCGCCGGAAGAAAAACAAAACAGTGTAATACTCATTGATGTGAAGTTTACTTCTTGCATTTGTTAGCTTCTTTTCTTTTCTTTTCTTTTTTTAGCCAATACTTCCTTTTAATAGAGTGCTGATAGTCAATGTGAATAAAGTGTTGTTTGACCATGAATATGACCTGGCTTTTATTTGAAATTGTTAAGTAGTTTACTGTTTTCATGTCCAGTAGGTGTCTCTGTCTGCCCGTTTCTGTGGACAACCTATGGTGGTGAGCGCAGTGACATGTGGAAGCTGTAACCTATTTGCTCTCAATAATGTCCCTTTCACTGTAGCATCAGGAGGGTTTGTACTTAATGTAAACTCAATAGTGGAATCCTAGCAGCTTGAGATCATTAAATTGATAGTCATAGCATTCTGATTGGCACAGTCAAGTTAACTCTGTTATTTCCAGTCACGCTTTGTTTAAAATGTATGCAGTTATTTTTTTTTTTTTTGTTATTACGATTCAGGAGGTCAACAACAAGAATTCAGAAGTTCAGAAAAGGAAACATCACATCAGACCGCTGGCATCTCAGTCTGAATAAACATGAACGCACGCCCACTTATGCACAACTTTAATCAAACTAACAAACTAAAATTTAAAGGTGAACTTAGGTAATTTTTTAAGGTCATTTAATAGGAAATAATATATTGTGCTCATGAATATAAGTTGATTAGTGTGTAATAATGTGTTAGATCACAGGATATTAAACCATGTAATGGTTCAGAGTGATGATCAGCATCAGGTTCAAACCAGTGGATGCCTGCGATTTAAACACAACTTGGAATTAAGCCATTAAAAATACACAGGAGCAGGCTCCACTTTGTGGAGGCCGCCATGTTTCCCAGCCTCTTGAATACAGTGGCCGAAAAAGACATTACACCATCATTACACCCGGTGTTTGTGCCTGTACACTGGCTAACTTACATCGTTCACCTTATAAGTTACTTCTTTCCCTTTCAAACCATATATGTGAACATTTGTATGTGTATATCATTGTGTATTCATCATCTTTCTCGTTATGTCTTGTTGTTTTCTCTATGTTTTCTCTCTTCCCTCATTTCCACTTCATCCTCTTCCTCCTCATCTCAAACCTCGTCTTCTGAACTGCAGTTAAGACTCTAACACACCAACACAAGCATAAACATGCTTATTTATTCCTGATATTGTCGCAATTACATATTCAACAGATTACACATGCCACTCTTCCATCTCTGGACAGCTGAGAAGACCCAGCTAAACAACAACAGCTGCTTATAAGCTAACATTTTGCTACTTTTATGCTTGACTGTCCTAAAATTCTCACTTTTCCTCTGATAAACAGCTTGATTACTTGATTAGAGCAGCAACGAAAACAGCAGTCTTACCAACAGAAAGGTTCAGGATATCCTCAACAACTCACCACTGCCATCGGGCATAAGTGAGCTTCACAGACCCATTGACTCCTATCAGACTCCTTTCACAAAGTTTTGCAGGCTCTTCCACAATGTATAGACGTGGACACCTGGCTGAAGAAATGGCAGGGTGAGTTATTTGTCTCATGGCAGCCACCACAGAGGATTCAGTTGTCTGCAGTTTGCAATCTACTGACATCTAGGCAAGATTTTACACACTGTGCCTTTAAAATAGCCACGGTATATTTTGATTTTATTATAGATTTGTGAAAGTAGACAATATTCTTTCTTTGTCTTAAAATGTAGTTTAAGACACAGTTTAAATAACCAGATGAACAATGGCAATAAAAGACTATTCTATTCTATTCTATTCTATTCTATTCTATTCTATTCTAACAATTTCCAAAAACATTAATACGCTGCTTTTTAAGAGAAAGCACAGGATTATCCGCTTTGATACTTTGTGCAAGCAAAGCCCTTCAGTCAGACCTGCCCTAAAGAAACCAGAGTCTAGGTGGAGGTATTGCACTAAATTAGCCAGGTAACTTAAAAAAAGGAGCATGCAACAGCTTCTCTGGCCAAAAGTTAATGAACAACAATTAGTAGTACTGGCTATCGCCTGTTCTTCTGCACATGCTCTCTGTTGTGCACGATGCTGACTGTGCTGAGCGCATTGCCTGGACATGCCTTCACAGCAGTCAGAAAAAAAGTGGGAGGGACTGATCAAAGGGTGAGCCAGTGAGAATATAGATTATATATTAGACACAACTACTCTTGAATTTTCACATATGAATCGAATAATGTATTTCAGCTGTGTCATGCAATGCAAATCTGTTGCTTGCTTAACAAACCTTCTAATAAATAGACCGCATTTGTTAAAAATAGCAGCCTTAGTTTTATTTAACTTAATATATGAAGTGAATTGAAGTTCCTGTGGAAGTTGGCACACAAAAGCCCCCCTTCTAACCTTTAACATCTTATCACTTTACTTTGTTGAGCCAGCTGAGCCCTTAAATGTTTTGGCTATCTTAAAAAAGTGCCGCTTTTTCCAGAAAGCCAGTCGAAAGGCTTCAGGATGGGTGGTGTGGTGTGGAAGAGGGAGGGAGGGGTGCAGACTGGGTGGGGGTGCAGACTGGGTGACCCCCATCGCAACCTATGACTCACGTGCAGAGGCGGAGACTGCGTACGGGATTTGCCACCGGAGAGCCGTCCCGTACTACTCACTGCTCGGACAGTTCAGTGCGCTCACAAAACTAACCTTACAAGCAAGAAGAGATAAAAAAAACAACAACAACTGTACAGTTCCTTTCGCTGGAGCCTCGTTTAAAATGTGAAGAGCATGGCCGGGACAAGGTAAGCAGACTCTTTCTTTAATTTCACAGCGGCGCGAAATGAAGTGGAGAAAGTTTAGAAGCCGCCGACGCTGAACCGGAGCCGCAGCTCGCGGGATAGTAACATTATTTTAAGCCTCTGTGGGTTTTTTAAAACCTTTGAAAATAAAACGTTTTTTTAAAATTCACTACCAAAGTCTGTTAGGGGTGACTTCTAAATTTAACAGATTATTTAAACCGCGAAATGTTCTTATTCTTTTTTTATTTTCGATTTTAATTATTATCTATCGTCGGTGAGTTAAAAGTAAAACATTACACTGTAGCTCGCTAACGCCTATCATGGGAAGCTAGGTGGCAAAGGTATGACACATCCGCTCAAAGTTTTTAATTGTAGGGAGAAGCTGCAGTGTGGGGGCTGTGGTGGGAGACGGAGGCTACTTCTTAATTCTATCTAGTCTCCAAATGGGCTTCACGGGCTTAGCTCTTTGCTGTGGTTTTAGGAGCCCGGTAACCCAAAAAGAGGGCAAATGTTCCACAGTCCATTTGTTGCTCCTGTTTCTACTACTGCTGTGGCTCTCAGATTCAGCTCCACGTGTCTTAATTTCTTCGCCATCTGTTTTCACTGCAGATGTGCATTAAAACTTTGTTTAGCTTTCATCGGTTGCTTGCTTTAGTCCCCACGGTCTATTTAAAGTCACTTACTGCTTTGGCTACAGATTTTCATATGGGAACTCCTTAGTGTTGTGATACATGCAGTAAAAAGTCCAATTCCTCGTCCTGTACCTGCTGTTGAGTGCAGTCCATTAGACAGTAGCTGACGAGCAAGTTTTCGAGTCAGCTGTCATTTATATAGCTTAAAGCTGTTTATTTTGGCAGGGCATGCCAACCTGACTTCCTGGGCGCAGCAGTTTTCACCATCTCCCTGCCCAGCTGGTGCTCATCTGATGACTTTTGTTTGCATTTGCGTGGCGTTGGTGTAAATTTCTCTATCTGCTCAGCAAATTGCAAGAGATAGATGAGATACTATAACAGAGGACAGCGATGTCGTTTGGTCAAAGTTTCCATAGTTCATGAGTTTTTTCTGTGAGATGTAGGAACCACAGTTGAAAATGAGGATGTTGTCTCGGTGTTTACTGTGCAAGCTCACAACAGTGGGCAGACAATCTAGAACAAGCAACACATCCCCTTCAACAAGATGACTCTAAACGGTGCTTTCTGCAAAGAAGAGACCGGACGTCCATCCCAGACAGACAATAGGGAAGTTTGTTTGCCTGTTGACAGGAAGTGAAGCCTGTCCTGCACTGACGGCTGCATGTTATGAGTCATGGTTTGTTAATAATCGCTGTGATTTCATTAGCTTCAACGTACACATTTCCAGCTTTCACTCCTTTCTCTGATCCCTTGAGGATCAGTGCTCTTAACACTCAGCACGCACTTTTCACCTGACTTTGATTCTCTGTGGCCTGCCACAGTGACTTTGTAATGAGGTTAAGGTGATTTGTCCAAACAAATTTATCTGTACCTGAGCAACCACCCACACTGCGAACTGTGGGGATTACAGACAGGTTTAAATCGCAGGCATCCACTGGTTTGAACCAGATGCTGATCGTCACTCAGAATCATTACGTGGCTTAATATCCTGTTGTACTTTTTAGGTCTATGACACAAATTCAAGAGTTAAAAGAGGTGAACAAGTTTATGTAACGTCAGTGAGCTAAGGTGCAAATGAAACCCACAAAGTGCAATTAACACATTGAACACAAAGAATCTGCCACGACCTGAAGATCTGTTGTTGTTAGTGAAATATTAATCCTTCCCTACACGTTGAGCCCCAGCGATGGCCTCTTAAATCATAATCCACTCCTCCCCTCAGGCCTGCGCGGGCCTGGCGTTAACATCTTCACTGGCCTGCTCTGCATTTCTAATCCTAGAGAGTCTGCCGTCTGCACCTTCACTTCCTCTAGAGGACAATCCGGACGTTCCTTTCCTGCGTGGCTCCTCGCTGACCCCCTTGCTTACCCTGTAGCTGCGCTCTGGGATTAGACTCTGGCCTCGTTTGTCATGTCAGCAGGGGGAGGATTCGCGGGGGATGGTGTGGGCCTAGTCCAAAATGAAGTTACAAACTGCTGCTGCTGGTGGTTGTAGGCAAGCAGGTCAGATACTAATAAAAACTGCTGTTTTGACAGCACCCAGATAGCACAGGTGGATTTCTTGAGTTTATTTTATATAAAAGGGGCGATGCACAATATGTATTCATCGATAACCCTGAATGATTTTACAAGATAATGTTTAGAGAGGAATGTTTGTGGTTATTAAGCACAATTACCTCGTAATAGGGTCATTCTTTTTTTGTTGTGTGTTTGGACAAGTAACCCCATTGTTCCCACTCTGACAGCTGGTGTGCTGATAGAAAGGCTATCTTCTATGTGGTAAACACCCTGATGCTGCAGCTTCTGTTGCACATGTTCGCTCTCGTCCAGAGTCTTATGTGACCTCAGAAGTACCCTCCAACTAAGGCAGGGGTCGGGCAATTCCAGGCCCCGAGGGCCGGTGTCCTGCAGGTTTTAGATCTCACCTTGGGTCAACACACCTGAATCACATGATTAGTTCGTTACCAGGCCTCTGGAGAACTGCAGGAGCTAATTTAGCCATTTAAATCCGCTGTGTTGGATTTAAAGGACACATCTAAAACCTGCAGGGACACCGGCCCTCGAGGCCTGGAGTTGCCCACCCCTGAACTAAGGGAAGGGCTGAAGTTTTTTTTTAGGAAGGACAGGGACTTGTGTTTGGGCATGCCTTACTCTCTCTAAAAGGGAGTTTATTGACCCTTTGGCTGAGTGTCACCTCGGACAGACAGTGCGTGTTCAGCAGAGCAGTAAGGGGGCCGGAAGTTCCCGGCATTTCTGCTGAGCTGCAGCATTCGTGGGTGAAGGCAAGATGGTGGGACAAGACAATACTCCCCATAGAGAAATCACAGAGTGCCGCTTCTCTGCATTTAGCTCGTAGGCGGATTTCAGCAAGGGTATCTGAAGTAACATTTAACAGCTAACACAAAAATGTTCTCCTGGAGCCGGTGGTGAGGTAGGCTTTTTTTTTATCTCGTTCCTCATGAAGAATCGGTTTGTTGCAGTGTGGAGGGGGGTGAATGCTTTGGCATCTATATGGAATGAATTGGGGGGCCATGTAAAATTGGTAGTTGGAACGCAGCATGGGAAAAACTGGCCTTGCTGAAGGTTGGCTGTGTGACCTTGTGAGATCCAGTCTAATCCAGCGCCAGTAGAGAGGGGAAGCCGTTTCTAGTCATGGATTAGGGCAGCTGTTGAAGGAGGTCACCCCCAGATCTCCTATACATGTCTCAAGCTCCGCCTCATCGCAGCACTCGTTGGCTGTGATCCCCTGTGTGGACGCAACAAAGAACTGAATGAAGTCTGCCTGTTGATCCGACAATACTCGGCATTGTTTTGTACTATTACAGGCTTCAGAATAGGGTGCATTTCACAGGCTTTGTAATGCATATGAAGCTGAGTCATTGCGGGACTTTCTTGTCAACTGTGTACTACTGATTTTCTGTTCCCAAAGAGCCTGTGTGCTGTATACAGCTGTGGTAAAAAGACTTTTTCTTTTTCAGACTCCTAAGTCAGATGAGTGTGTTCGTGCCCTCCAGTTTTACAAGCAGTCAACATCTTTTGTTTGTCAGCTTTGCTCTTTTTTTCCCCAATACCACTGTTTTAAAAGACCCATGTTCAGCTCAGTTCGTGCAGGGTGATCATGCTGCACACAGACCAAACTGGACCGTCTGGTTTGTGCAGTTGTACCTGAGTCATTGCAGTAACTCGGAAATGGCAGTCTGCTCTCAGGTGATACGAGACAATGAGGTTCTTGGAATTAAGTTTACTCACCCGGGCTGAGTGATGACGACATATAGTGGTTGAGAAGTCACTTTAAGCAGAATGGTGCTGCTTTTGTTTACAAAAATGTAGAAAGAAAGCAAAGTTAGGGTTGTTGTCAGCTGTTGCTGTTCAGTTTGCTAACTTTCACTTTTGCAACAGGAACTATCAGCAACTTTCCTTTTACCTAGGCACGTATAAAGGGTCTGTATACTTCTTTGGGGAGGTCTTCTGTCTATCCCAGTTTGTTTGACCCTTGCAGGACTTTTTGGAAGTGAATCAAATAATAGGGTGCGTTCAGGAGTCTAACCCCCTGTTTATCTTCATCTTCCCATACCAGCCGTCTCCTCTCTCTGCCAGGCTTTAGCTGCCCGGCTGTTTGGTCTTAAGGTTCTTTACCTCTCTTCCCCTCATTGGCACCCGGCCTGCCTTGGTGCCTGGGTCAAGTCGTATAAGGTCGGCTCCAGTGCGTCTCACGTGTCCCTCTGTGAAAGATGACTCCCACATACCCCTCCAAACTTGTTTCCCCATGTCAGCACACGGCGAGTAAGAAAGTGACACTGACAACTGCTGCCAAGTTTAGGAGGAAAAGGGGAGCAGAGAGAAGATCTGGAACCTAAACAGGATTTTAAAAGTCACAACCTTTTGATCATCTGAGTAGCCATAGTATAAACTTGGGGTTTATAGACTGATGTGGTATTGTACACAGTACGCAGGAGAGAACTGGGTGGGTACTGTGGAGCCCTGTGGGTTCCCAGTACAAAAGACATCAGTTAAAGTCGGAGTATAAGACGAGTTAAGAGCATCCTAAACCTTGGCATTAGCTTTTATGAGGGCTGCAGGAGCCTATTCCTCTCAAACAAACTGCCAATTTGCTTGTTGTTATATATATATTCAGTGCACACAGAGAAATTGTGCCATGTGTTTTACTGACCTCTGACTTGTGGTGACACGGCAGGAACGGGAGGTGTTAAACAAAAGGCTGAAAGAATGTGTTAGTGACAGGTGCAGGACATTTTTTTCTGTCATCTAAAACATGTGCACGCTCCCTTCTCCCTGTTATTGTTCTGGTTACCAGGGTGGAGTCTGCTCCCACATCCTCCACAATGGCTAGCCACGTACACCTTGCCACAGCTCAGTTTTCAACAATGGACGCTCAGTATACTTGTGATAAAGCTTAAAGTCAGATGCGTTAAATGATAATAATGTTGTTTTTTTTGTTTGTTTGTTTTTGGGTTATTTGTTTGATCTGAGTTTTGTTGTAGTTGGACGTGTTTAAGTTGCTTCGTACGGGGAAAGTGGTACAGCACTCAACGTGCCCGGTTTATGGTTACGTTCTCTGTTAGTTACAGCTACTGGAAACCCAGCCAAGCTCTTAGCAGTCGGCCCGTGTCGCTGCTGTTGTTTTACAATATTTAGATAAGCAGGTTGCCTAGCAGCATTGCTGAATAGACTTTGTACATGGTTTATACATAATCAAACAAAAGTCTTTTGGCAGGTCCCTCCATGCATTATATTGAGGTACAGGCCTCTGCTTGCTCTGTATCAGTAAATCACCAGAGATTTCTCACAGTTGCAAAATGTTTAATACTAACCCAATTCTGAAATAGTTTGGAAGTGTTTGTGAAGTGTAAATAAAAAAAGAATGCGATGATATAAACCCATATTTTATTCACAATAAACCTCAAAACATTAAATGAACAGAAATGGCTCATTCTGAATTGGGATGTCTCAAAAACTTGAGACATGGGATGGGAGGAAAAAGCTGAATACCTAACTGGAAACAACTGGAGCAACATTTTGTAACTAACCTGTTGCCAGTTAACATTATTAGGTATAAAATGTCCATCTTAGAGTTTCTCTGAAGTAAAGAATATTCGAGGCCAATTTACTGACCTGCCAAAAACATCCCATCTAGATGAACATCTTTTTCAGGCAAGACTGCATATTTCAGTAAGGCGATGCTGAACTGCACACTGAACCTATTCCCACAAAACTGCTTCATAGTAAAAAAGTCTGGGTGCTGCACTGGCCTGCCTGCACTCCAGACCTGTCACCACTTGAAAACATTTGTCACATTATGAAATGAAAAATATGAGTTTGTGCAGGTCAGACACAAAAAGAGACCCCAGGACAGTTGAGCACCTAGAAGCCTCAATCAGATAATGCGACATCTTTCCTCTCCCAAATGTCCAGCAGCTGGTCTCCTCAGTTCTCAAGACGGGGATATAACACAGTCCTAAACATGGCTTTGTCCTGATATTCTGAAATGAGTTGTGTTGCATTTTCAAATGCTTTTTTAAAGGTGTCATTTTCAATATTTAATGCTTTCTGTGGTCTATTGTGAATAAAATATGGGCCATTAGATTTGCAAATCATTGCGTTGTATTTTTATTTACATTTCATCCAACCTCACAACATTTTCAGACTTAGGTTTATAGTTTTGGGTGTGTGCAGCCAAGTGATTTTGAATTTCTTCCTTTCTGCAGAGTGAGGACTTATTTTTATGCCAGTATCTGAGGAGAAAGGATGTTTTATGTCTCTAAATAGGAAAGAGCAGCTCTGTAAATATACCGGCAAGGGGGGACCTTGGCACTTGTTGCTGTGACCGGAGTGGTAAGGTTTCCTAGATGAATGGCAGGCCCTGTGCGAGCGCTCCGCCTGCTTCGGTCCACAAGGAACAGTAGAGCAGCAGCAGCTCAGAATAGTCGGTTGCTGAAAAAGGTTGGTGGTTACCTTTCAAGAGTACAGAGTGATAGATGGGAGCATAATTGTCTCACTGGGTTGTTATCTTAGTTTTGTCTAGTTTATGGACCAGTGATTTCACTAAAACCTTCACTTAGCACCGTGTTTCTGAAGGTATGCTATCGCTCCATCAGGAATGCCACAATAGCACAGAAGCATAAAACAGCATTTCAGTCGTTATGAGATTATCTGATGACACAACGCTTAGTCTAAACTCTCCACCACCCGGGGAAAACAATCTTTTCTCCTTTCTGTATGGTTTATCTTTCTGATGAAATCAACAACCACACTAGCATTTGAGTTTGTTTGAAACCCAAAGCTGCACAATGACACAAGTTTGCTTGCTGCCCCATTTCCAGTGAATGCATTGTCCAGTCCTCTGTGTTTACCGCTGCTGGGAAAAGTGCCATTTACACTTTGGCGCTGCCTTTGAACAATGGGGCAGATTCCATGAGCTATATTCTGTTGTTTCCCTAACTCTGGGAAACCGCTCTCAGTTCTAGTTATTTTGGGAGATGACTGTAAATTGTGGATGATGGATGATAGATGTAGTAGTTCTCCTTCAAAAAAAAAAAAAAAAAAGCCACTGGCACTATGTGAATGTGAGCGACTTGATGGTCAAGAAGGTGTTTTCGTGTTTCGGGTTTGGCCTCTTGGTCTCTGTGGTGGGCTATGTTTGCATAGTCTTTATTCACACTTTGACAAGTTTTATTCTTAGTTACTGTGGATAACCATAGGCTCCTGAAGGTCCTCCTAGACTCCTCATGGGAGACAGAGACCTTGTAATGTGTTATCACACATCGGAATATAAAGGATGAGGAATTTCATACTTGATTTTTCATATATTTTCACAAAACTTTCTGCCAATGGGCATCACGTGAAGAGGCAAACCGATGCAGTTTAAAAAGTCTATTTATGAGGAATAGAAGTTTCTTGAATGAGGGGTGAACCGTCTTTAAGAAACGTAAAAAGGTCCAGTCGCTTTCTTTCCAGGCACCTTATTCTGTCCATGAACGCTATTCTTTATGTTGCAATCTGTAATCTAACCCCACCAAAAAGTGTTTACTGAATGCAGTCAACTCCTGGTTACAGAGTGCGCAAAGTCATAACACGGGCCTGTGGCATAAAGGTCTGCTTCAATTAGATTGAGTCTCCCCAGAGGTAAACCGGGTGCTGTATGCTTTAGTCATAGGTCCATGTGTGTAACAAGTTAATTTTAGATCAATATAAAACATTCCTCTTGGAGTTAAACTTCACTGAGCTTGTGCAGACTGCATTCCAAACCATTTATGAACATTTACAGCGTGAGGCAGATTGCCTCAGTTGTTTGGAGAGTCATGCTCTATACTTTTCTGTCTGCTTCTTCTGCAGAAAGACCACATAAAGCTGTGCAGGCTCAGATTGATTTACATGGCACCACATAAAGCAACTTTTCATCAGAAATGTGTATCAAAGAGGTTCCTGTTAATGTTAGTTGGTCCACTTTTATTCATTTTTAAGTTTTTCTTTGGTGCAAGTGAATAAATATTCATTTTCATTCATTTTAGTGAGAAATCAAAGTGTCTCACTCCTGGTATGTCCCACTGAAGAAAAGTGCCATTGTATTAGGCAAACCCAGGTAATGGCTGTGTCTCTGTTTTCTGAGTGCTCCCCAAAATGATTTCAAAACCTGAACACGGCCCTTCTTCCTGCTTATCAGGTCGTGTCAACAGAGCACAGCAGGCTCGCTCTCAGCTCTAACTGCTGTTTATTTACCCAGAGGGAACAGTCCTTATGAAACAGCTACACCCCGTGCTGTTTAACTTGTCATGTATGGTGTTCACAGTGCACCATGAAACCCTCGTGTCCTGTCAGGGTGTGTAGGATGCAGGCCATTATGCAAAATCCCATGCTGGTTACTTCACCGTCATCACAGCTGTGGTACACTGGGAGATAACCCCCCACCCCCACCGCCCACACACACACCCAAAGAATGCTGTGTCGGCTTACTTGAAACGTGTTACTTGAAACTCAGCAGTTTGTAAGAAATAGGTTTATTTGCATCCAAACACTCCATTTACAGAGAATAATGACAAACACCGAACTGAATAACAGGGAATGCGGCATGGGAAGATCAGTTTCTCGGTTTGGGAACGCCTCTTTTGGAATACAGGCAGGAGCAGTGAAAGGATGAAGGCTCTGGTATGTGTGGGGTGGTATTGACTGTTTGGCCTCTGCTTTGAATGCCCCATTATTTGCAAGGCTTCCCGCCCATTAAGTGTTGTGGATCTCATCGCTCAGAAAACAATTTTGTAATACTTGCGTCTCGTTGTGGGAAGACACACTGTAGTCAGTTCCCTGCTCTATACAGTCCTGTCTTTTTCCCTTTTTTTTTGAGTTTCTGCTTGCTCTGATCTCAGGTAGAGTTAAAATGCTGTATAAATAGAACCTGCTTGTTGAGTGGACTAAGGTTAGCGCTGCTTGACTGCTGTGAAGGATTGGACCAGATGGTTTCCCAGCATAAAGCACTGGGACACATGGGAAGGCAGTATGTGGAAGGCTCCTATAGTCTCTCCATGCCCTTTCTATGTTTACCTGGCTGTTAAATCAAGATATGAAGAGCCTGTGGCTCCTTCTGGCAGCACATAAGAGAGTGATTGATACGTTATGCTTGATGAACAGGTACATCAGTGTTAACAGGGAACAGCTGTTCGTCCCAGTGAGTTTCGGCCAACTGGGTGACATTGTAAATGTGGCAGAGCTGGCTGGCACCGTGCTCCTCTGTTTCTGAGACAGGGTTGCACACAGGGTTGTTTTGGCAGGCGCCTTGAAGCAAATGTGGATATTTGGTGAACATTGTAGGCAGTCTTATCCCTGCTAAGCTTCTTGCCTGCTCTGATCATCCCAGGTAGCCTGGATGGTGGAGTCGTACCTCTAACAACCGTGACAGGGAGAAGAAAAGCTTTTCTATCCTAAGAAAGCTGGGAAAATATCCAAGCCTCTACCAGATTGTTGTGACACTAATTCCTCCCCAACTGATACTTTGCTCTCAAAGATACTAGACTAGTGTTAGGTGGGACACTAAAGAATAGAAAAGACCTAACCTTGCCAGGACCCTCAAGTGCTCATTACAAGAAGATAAGGGCGCCTTGTGAGTTTATTTTGAGTCCTTCCTTTGGCTCTCGTCTAGACGTTTACTGTGATGCTGAACCTTGGTAACGGTCTCCTCGTGGCTGTTTGTAGCGTTCCTGTTCCCACATGGATTTGCTGACACAGTTAAGGTCTCCTTTGGGGAACTAGATCAAAGGAGACATAAACTAGCTCACTAAAGAGTTGCATGACCTGGATATATAGAAACAGCGAGCTAAGGTCCGACTTATTTATAGACGCTGATTTTATGTAGGTAGCTACACCACATAACCTTAATGTAGCATGTTAATACTATTTCAGTGTCCGTAGTGTCCTGTCATTTCACTGAAATTCAGTTCAGGGTCTCTGCATGTGTAATCTGTTTTCCTCTTAATCTGTACCCTTTTGCCTTATTACTTTATGCAAACAGGGCTGTCTTTTACTCTGATTCTCTCTCTCTCTGCCTCTGCCCCCTCCCTCTTCTCTGCACTGTCTCTGTTTTCGTTGTCTGTGTGTGTTGTGCTGAGCTGGCTGTTGTCAGTCTGTGATTGTAGTTGAGCTTTGTGGTTTTTGCGTTAGTAGCACTCGGAGCGTATGGTTCTCTTTGGGCCCTGCTGACTCCGTGCCTGGTGCCTCACTGAGTATGTCCACCTGTCTCCTTACTCGGGACATGCATATTTGCGCCATCGCTTTTGCCGCTCCACTGCATAGCGATGACATCACCGCTAACACACACATACAGATGGATGCATGTAGGGAACAGGGACATTAACACAGTCTCCATATGGACAAGTGGGCAGGTTCGAGCCTCTCGTCTGTCAAACAGTGTGAGTTGTTTACTGCTTGTCGAGTTGATTAGTACTCAGGCATGTGGCCTCTAATATGTCCTCATATCCTGTAGGTGATCTGTTGCCATTTTAAGCATCTAATAACAGCTTTTCTCTCTGTGCTTTTGTTTCTTTTCTTTTCAGCTGTGATTGGGTGGAGATCTTGGAGCCACGCTCCGGTGAGCGCATGTATGTGAATTTAACCACTGGCGAATGCGGCTGGGATCCTCCGCCTGGTGTTTCTGTCCGTCAGGCAGACGGCAACCAGTGGTGGGAGTTGTTTGACCCCCACAGTGGCCGCTTCTACTACTACAACTCCGCAGGACGCCGCACAGTCTGGCATCGACCCCAGGGAGCTGATATAGTGCCCCTCTCCCAGCTGCAGGCCATGAAACGATGCAGCGAGGCCAGGCAGCCTGGAGGGGGTGTGGATAGGCACCACCATGGGACCTCAGGGAGTGTCAGCAGCGTAGGGAGCCAGGGGCGTTGCACCCCTCTACCTGAGCGGGACAGGGACAGCCCTCTCCCTCGAGCCTTGGAGTCCAACGACGAAACTGCCAACCCTGAGCTGGACCTGGCAGCAGACAGCAGATCTCAGGGAGATGGTAGCAGCACTGAACACAGCACAGATGGTGGTAAAGACCCGCAGAGGTAAGCCTGACTAAACCTTAAGTAGCCTTCTACAGCATGTCTGGAAAGAGAATTGTGCTTAATCATTAGCGGCTCATATTACCTAGAGAAAAGTGGTGCAATGTGATAGCCATCAGTGCATGTGCCATACCCAATTGTAAAGGCTTTCAAACGGTTATGCTATGAGAACTTGCAGGATTATTTTGACTGTTGACCACTTGGGCTGGACTCAAACTGCTTTCTTGTTTTCATTCTCACTTATCTGAACATTCCACATGTCCCATGTTTCCATAGTATTGCCTGTGAACCATGCTCAGCCATTTCAGCAAATCGCTACCAAATGGGGAAAATGGTCAGTTATATTACAGAGCATGACATTTCCCCTCACGCTAGGGTTACTGGTGCAGAACGGGCCCTAACAGTAAGTCATTCAGAGACCCCATCATGTGCTTTGCTTTGTGGCCTCATCCAAACCACCGTCTCTTCCCTCCAAGCTGGATTCCACACATGCCACTTCTGTTTCCCCTGGCACATGGCCACTGAGGCCATCTTAGTGTCCTTCTGTGCGCTCACCGCCACCCTGCTCCACTGCACTCTGCTCCTCTCTGCCCCAGCCCTCATTTCATTTTCCTAAAACAAATTTCAGCCCCTGGTTATCATAGACTGTAACGCCTCTTACGTGCATGCATGAGAGGCATGTGAGAGAGTGTTGTCTGTGGTTAATAACAAGCAGAGCCACTATATTCGAACTGCTTGTAAACAAGGTTGACCCTGCCAGGTTTCTGAGGCTCTAGGCTTTGCTTCTGCCACACTTTTGCCTTCAGGAGTTTGCTCCTTTGACCCTTTAAGAGTAATTAAAGCTGGTGGGGAAACTAATTAGTTAAGCGTTGCTGCTGAACGGCAGTGCTGGCGGCCCCGTTGTTTTTTGTGTGTGGGCAGTGTTAAAACTCCTCACAGGGTCCCACTCTGCCCCAGTGATTCAACCTTTCCCAGAACCCTTTCTGTCTTTCTTAAAACACTGGCCAGCTGTGTTCAGCCGAGTTAGGATCATGAGTCTTTAGCTCACTGGGGATTGATACCCTACTTGGCCATATGGCCCATCACGTGCTCACCAGCCTGTGTCTCTTAGCAGGTAATGAGAAACCACGACAAAAGACACAAAGAGGGTAGAATGTGACAACTCAAAATGGATAAAAACAAACTCGGAGAGACGCTTGTCTTCAATTAGCGGTGCACTTTATTAACAATGACAGGAAGAAATGTGTGAGAAGAGTTGGGGGAGTCACAGTGGTTTGAGTTGGGTTGGAGTCATGTCATGAAATTTTATACTGGATTTCAAGTATTTTGAAAACAAGATAATTGAGATAAAGTGATTATTGTACCACATTTATTTTCACAATGTGGCTTCTGTCCACAATCACAGATCTCCTCTGCTGGTCTCTTAACTTTTTTCCATTTATTTTCATATGAATTTTCTTTCAAGTTTGAGGAAATAAGCTCTTAAAAGTAATGTTTTTAAGCTCATTAAATGTATGAACCTCTGAAAGGGATTGGTAATTGTTTTAAATGTTGGCGCACATATTGAGCAAATCTGAATATTGTTTTTCACCATAAACGAGCAACCCAAAGTTTGAGCTTAGCTAGTTTATCTAACACCCATCTTTTTTTTTTTTCTCCCTTTCTTGCCATTCTCCTTCCTGTCACAACTTGTCACTTTCCTAAGACATTGCGTTCATTGCGTTAGGTCTGTTTTTGCATCATAGTTTTCTTCTTTTTCAGAGGGTTTTTATTCACTTCTGACCTTTGAAAACAATGCTATACATTGCAGAGATGGGTCTGTTCCAGTTTTTCCACTGCTGGTGGGCTTTTGTTTTAAGCTATTAATAAATCTGTTCAAAATAGTTTCCAAAGTTTTCAAACAACACACCCTGTACTATAATATTATTCCAGCCTGATAGATGCAGTTTCCTCTTACTGTGTGGCTCATATCTGTATTTTTCTTAGTTTGTGATCATAGGAAGTGAAAGCACATGAACTAACTACCTGCGTGCCCAATTTGTTACTCATTGGCCGAGTCTTATCACATGTCATGGGAATTTTTTTTAAAAGTGTTTTAGTCTAGAGCTCATCTGGGAAGTACTGAGCTCTTCAGAGATAAACATGCCAACTACTTTCAGTTATGGCCAGGAAGGCGTGACTAACTGATCTCTTTTCATGATGCAGCAGACAAAGGTGTCATATACCAGATGGCTTAAAACATCTGTCTTGAATTTCACTTAGCTGTTTAATGCATGTGCAGGTCTGTGCTGTCATTAACCAGGTAACATGTGTGGGAGATTTGACTCTAGAAAGTGTGTGTGACCTGAGTGTATGTGTGTGGGCTCCCTCCATGGAGGAGACCTGCTGAGGCTGGGAAGATGTTATAAGTCTGCAGAGGACACGTGACAGCCAGACAACCCAGAAATGAACCGAGGTGGTTCACATCAGGGTCGCAGCACTCTTTTGCCTCTCGTGCCACCCTGGGGTGTATAATAGACCACTAATAGGAACAAAGGCTTTCACTTAAAACCCCGCTATCCCCTCAGTCAACTGAACGCTTTCTCTGAGCTGGAAGTGTAGGTATGCTGACTAGAGAAGAACGCCCAATAACTTGCATGTGCCCTCTCATTTAGCCCTGTAATGATATAGCGGTGCACCAGCAATTCAGTCAAAGCATGTCACGTTGACATTAGACACTTAAAAGTCGCCTTTCCTTGCTTTGGATTTGTGAAGATGCAGAAAAATGCCATTTTCTATCTGAGTACCAGAGTGTGCGCAGTTATGTTCAAGCTTATACCAAAGCTTCTACACATCAAAGAGGAGTCGGCACAGCTGCTTTTACGAGTGTGCACTGACTTTACTTAAAGGGATGTTGGGTTTCTTGTAGTCTGATTTATTTTCAGGAAGCCAGGGGACCAACTTTTAAAAATATTCCCCATGAACTGACGAGAAGTGAAAAACGGAACTGGAAACGTTTTCTTTAAATTTCTCTTTCACTTTGTGTTGGGAATTTGTTGAAAGGGAATTTTTCAAAATTAACCACACACTCAAAAGCAAAAGCATAAAAAGGCTAAAAGCACAACCGGCTTCCCCTCATATAGTTGTGACTCACTGGCAGTGAATCATGTGGGAGAAATCACCAGTGGGTTTATTTAGGAAATGAGGAGACGTCTTATAGGGTCGATAACGTTTTTAAGTTTTTTAATGAGTCACACATTGTGTGCCTGTTGACTGCCAGAGCAGAAGCTCCTTATGCTTTTCATCTCCTGCCACTGTGAGGATGTAGCCACAACATACATACTGGACAGACTTGTTTCATCTCTACACTCGTGGTGTGGTAAGCTCTTTTTTTAAAAGATTTTTGCAGATGGTGTTGTAAGTCTGCCTGTAACAATAAAGGTTTTCTCTCTTTTTTCCCACATCTACATAAAAGTAATACTGTGGGGAAAAAGGTTGAACTTGTAATCCTGTACTTTGGTCTGGTTAGCATCGACAGTGTGCTTGTTTAGTTTTATTCTACGCTCGTTCTCATACGGTTTCCTTCTGTGTTTTCCATATGTTTTTGGCTTTCTTGAACTAAATCACAGAGCTAGTCTTGTGTGTCTCGCTGACACAGACAAAAGTCTGTCTTGCTCTGTTTGAGATATCATTGAAGCCTTCCTTTTAATGTTAACTTTCCTCTCGGGTTCTGTGATGGTATATTTTGACTGTTTTCATAAAGAACTCAAGGCAGCACATGTGAGCTGCTTCAGGCGTAATTCTGACTATCTCAGATTCTCAGATGACTTGAAATATCAAAGATGGGTTGTTGGGTTTTTTGCTTAAAGAGTTTCCACTATAGTACTTTATGTTATCACTCTGATCTTTTACTGTTAGAGACTGACTATGAAAGGGTCTGTGTGTGTGTTTAGATGTGTGAACAGGCAGCTGTTTTAATAATGTCGTACACGCTGTGCTATAATTTGACTCCTCCTCAGAAAAGGAGTCGCAGATATACTTTCAAATTCCTGGGGCGAGTCTCTGGAATTTACTTGGGTTTGGCCTTACACTTTCCCCTCAGAACGAATCTAGTGGTTGTCCTTTGACCTATCCCGGCACTCCCCATTAGTTCAGGCTTCGATAGCCACAGACGGACACAGCTGGTAGGCGTCTTGGTTCATAGTAGGGACGTGCGTCACTTCAGCTGTTTCAGGACAACTGGGCTCTCTCCAGGTATCTTGTAGGAAGTGAAATGCTTAAAGCTTTGCTCTTCATGTGTGTTAATTTAATTATTTTTTTATATGATGGGCTATTCACAAGCGGGACGTAGAATGAGCTTTGAACCCTGACGTAGTGGATACAGCATTGTCCTCTGCGAATCTTTGTCTTTTTAGTTTCCTTCCTCCACGCAGATCGCAGTGATCCCATTGGTCTGTGCTCCGAGGTGTTTGTGTAGCAGAAGCTTGGCCTGTGCGACCTCATTTCCTCTTCCTGTCCAGCCAATGTTAATAATAACCCGTGCTTTTCAGACCCCCACTATTCTCAGGAGGAATATAAGAACTTCCAAATCCATATCCGGCAAAATGACTCAGCTGATGGCTTTTCCAACAACTGTTAGTCTATGTTTAAAAGAAAAGAGAAATGGATCTCCTGACAGCCGTGTTCCCGTAGCAGCACAGAAGATCACAGGGACAAATGTTAGTATTCAGAAACGTGACAGGGGTGTCTTGGACTGTGTATATGGGGGAGGCAAAAGAGCTGCTTACACTTATTCAAATTTGCTGATTTGTTTCCCAGGTCAGATTATGCAGTTGTTTTCACAAAGGCAGAATAAAATAACCTTGTGTTATTTTACATATCTCTGTCTTCTTGTAAGTCTCACATGCTAACTGATGGAAAGGCTTTCAAATGCATTCAGTATGCTATTCATGTGTTAACATGCGTCGCATGCAGCTATCTTTTGTGCCCATGACGTAGCTGAAATGGAAATTCCCTGTTTGCAAACACTGGTAGATTCTAATAAATCTAGAGAGCTCTTACACTCCCAATGATGATTATAATGTCTTTCTAACAACTGTGATAAATTGCTGTGCATAATCCCCTCCTGCAGCTAATGTTCAGTAAACACCTGACCAGCAGGCTACCAGCAGGCAACACACCCTTTTTAAACAACTTTGATTGTTGTTCAAATGAGGTCCAGGCCTGTTTAGTGTTACGCAAGAGCCCGAATGACTAGAGGTGGAAGATGGGTCGTTGTCTTCCCCTTTCTTGATCTCGATGGCTGTCGTTGACAGAGGCGTTTCCCTGACGATGGCACAGCCATGCATTGTGTGAGGCTCCCCCACAATGCCACAAAGGCCCCTAAATGAGCCCTGAGGAATTCTAGCCTTCCCGCTCATTCCCTTGCTGCACTCTCCCACGACTAATCCCCACCCCTTCTCATTTACACATGCTCACACTATTCTCTCTTGGTCTGTTCAACCCTCAGCCATCACCAGCAAAAGTCTTCCCATTTAAGCCAGTTGTTGCTGTTGTAGTTTCTCACAATTTTACTGTGTTTGCCTTTCATTTGGTTCAGATGTCATATTCATACTTTAGCTCACTAGAGCTATTTTGATATGCAAATGCTGGAGTTGTGTAATGAGATTAAGGGTTTTAAACAGAGATGGAAAGCACTGTACAGCTTTTCTATTGGAGTTTGAGCCTCCGCACGAACTTGATGGTTGTCGCACCGAACCCTGTTGGCATCCAACATAATGCGCCAGGGCAGCACACGATGAATGTACTACACCTTTTCTGAGCCTGGGTGGAACAATAGCAGGCAAATAAAAAAAGAAAGAAGAGCTTAGCCAAGAGAACTGATAGGTTTCGCTTTTATTTTTGTTGTTATTATTTTTATCTTGACAGTTGTTCACTTCTACAAACTGTCAGCAAGATTTTCCTAACAGGTTTTGTAGTTTTTTTTAATCCACAAGGGAAAGGATGCTGCTGAATTAATCAGAGGTTGTTGTGTTTTATTGAATGTGTGGACACAGGAGTAGAGAAGGGTAATATTTTATTTGACATAAAGTTGGCTTTTGACCATGAAGATAAAGAAAAGTGTACAGGGCTGCTTAGGTCTAAAGATTATTTGGTTTCCATCTATAAAGTCAGACGTATTAGAAAGTCTTTATAAGCCCTCTTCCGGCCTTGGCACAGCATGTGAACATTGCATTAGGCATTTCCTGTTTGTATTGTATATGGAGAAACCCTCTCTCCAAACCTCCCCAGGCAGGAAGTAGTGGTCACTACTATGTCAGAGTCAATCCTCATTAAGTTTGTGACTCTCCCAGAAGGAATACAGAAGACAGATTAATGTTTTAGACTGGTGTATATACGAAGACCAGTTGTGATAAAAGCTCTGTTTCATGTGTGAGAGGTGCTACTACAGCATACCAGTGCTAAACCGTCACCTGTGTGTCACGTACTGAGGTGGCAATCATTTTTGTGTCACGTCCCCCAGAGTGAGAAAACACAGACTGTTTCAAAGAGCACACACAGGGGTTTCACATGTTTACAGCTGTCACCTAGTCAGCAGTGGGTGGTGTGGGGTGATTCTCATCCATCAGAGCTCGTCTTCACACATGTCTGTCTGTGAGTCTTTTATTTAGGCTGTAAAGGGTCTCGATTGTTTTTGGGAATGCAGAGATCTTGTGGCGTTCCCTCCGTCAGTGCTTGGGTCGTGGGGGGCAGACACAGTTCTGGTGCTGGGGCCAGGTGGTTGAGTCCCAGCTGTTTACAGGCTCTGCACGCACGGTGAGTCTGTGGGACTGGTCAAAGATGAAAAAAAGTTTATATTCAAAAGGCTGAGATGGTGTGACTCACACTATAGAGGAGGGTGGCACAGGGTCTAAAGAGAGAGAGAGGACTGAGCTGTAGCTAGGAGAACTAAAGGAAGTTTGCCGTTGGCTGGAGGACCTCAGGGGAATCGTTTAAGTATTGTTCCAGAGTTGTGGGGTGGAGAGGGGGGGTCCCTCTGCCTCTTTCTCTCCTCCCTCTGCGTCCTCTTCCTGCCGTTACAGCCAGACTTTCTTCTGAGTCCCAGTACACTTGGAAAAGGGAAGCCATTGAACATTGGTTTTGTCTCTCCACTGATCTGCGTTTGTGTTGGATTTACCGGGACATAAGGCGATTAGCTTTGATGTAATCAATTACCCCGCTGAATCTTAAGTAGTGATTAAAGGAAAGGAGGGTAAGTGTTCTTTGCCTACCTTTAAACTTATTTACCTCTTTGAACATTTATTAAGCAAGAAGATACTCTGAGCTTGTTTGTTTAGTGTTGCTACACATGACTTCCTCGGACCAGGCACCGTCTGTGCCCAAGCATGCATGTATGTGCAACAGTGCCGGCTTTAGACGCTCACTGGTTTAAGAGGGCAAGTTTCTGATCAACTGTGGAATGAAAAGTCCTGATTACTGTGGAAGATTATGAGGCAGCAGCAGACCAGAACAGTGTGACCAGATTGATGGCAGATTGTTTTACATTGCTGGGATTAGCAGTGGGTCATTGGTTTATAAGTTAGCCTGGCCTCTCAGCCAAGTTCAACTTCAAGTAAGTTGCACTTTGAACCCGAGTCAAGATATCATCTGCCCACTGCTGCAATCCTGACTTTTCTCAGATCAACCTCTTTTCCCATGGTCACAGTTGCTTTTCTAGTGTTTCAAATGTTTTTCAAGACTTAAAAATATCAAATATTACACATAACTGAACTTACTATGTTCTCCAGACATCTGAGACAAGCGTGAGGAGGAATGGATGTGTTTCAGTGAAATATGTTCAGAGAGTCATTATTTTTAGCCTCTTTAGCTACAACACACACTAAAGTTATTGTCTCATGCTTTGGCATGGCTATTATGACTGCCAGACTAAAAATGGAGTTAAGTATTTGGAGGTCAGTGAAATGTTTGGAGAAGAATGTGTGGATTGCTGCAGATTTTTTTCCCAGCCCTGTCAGCAGTGAATATTTCAGAGTAGAGGAAACCTAGCCAGTGGCTGTATGACTGCATACATATGATTACATGATTTTTACTTCCTCTTGATGTTTGGGTTTATATTTAGACTTGATTATTTGTCTGATCTCATTGTGTGCATGTTTTCCCCCTTTCAGGGATACTTCTCAAAGATGGCAGCCAGCACCTGGTTCTAAGGCAGCCATGTTGGTGAAGGTGAACAGCATGAGCCGCACCCAGCCCAACCCAGCAATCCAGCAAAACCTCCAGCAAAATAAAGCCAATACCTTCACCCTCCACACCTCCTGCAACAAGGCCCAAGGGGGACAGTTCAGCTCTGCACAGGGATATAAAACAGCCCCTTCCGGCAAAATGACAGGTGACACACGTCAGGCCCATCACCTGAGAAAAGCCAGCAACGGCAGCTTTTGTTTGGTGACGTCAGACAGTAGCCATCCCAGTCCACTCCTTCACAGATCACAGACGAGCACACCACGCCCCGTCTCTCCCCATTATGGCTGCACTGCTCCAATCTATGATGAGCCAGTTTCGGAGTGCCCTATATATGATGAACCCCCCACAGACATGGAGGTGGAGGGGGCACACTTGTACAATGGACAACTTCTGTCTCGTTTGACACCTACCCATAGTCTCCAGAAACCCAGACTCCTCCAGCAACCTGCTTCATCTCATCCAGGGTCCAGACACAAGAGAAATCCTTCTGCTTCCGACTACAGCCCAGCTGGCCTGGAGTGTATCAAGCACATGGTCAACGTGGACCCCAAACAGGGGCTTCTATCCAGCTCTCCTGTGCCAACGCGTTCCCCTTCACCTACCTCCAGGCAAGACCCTGTATTGACGCAGCCTCAACCATATCCACATCCCCACACTCACTCTTTACAGCAGGGTCGAGGTCAGTTAAGGGACAGGGAACCAGGAACGCCAGGCCCAAGTTCACTGGACAAGAAACAAAGCTGGCGGGTCCTGGAGGCCACTGTGCAGCGCGCCATGGAGGCTCGGCACAGCAGGCAGAGCAGCCAGGCCTCTCAGGACTTCCCCTCCTCGACCCCGCAGGCCACAGCAAACTATCAAGACTCTGGTTACTCCACTGGCCCCTCCCCGAGTCTCAGGCGAAAGAGCAGGAGAAGGGTGGGAGCCGGTGGTGGTGCAGGAGGTAGGCCAGGGTCAGTAGGCAGCAGTGGGGAGCTGTGCGCCCTCAATGAGAGGTTGATGGCCGAAATGAGGGAGGTGGTAAGTCGCTCCAACACAATGAGAGAGGTGAGAGCAGGGCTGGATCCAGAGATGGGGGAGAGGGTTGTTGTAGCTCGGACACGCTCCCCCGCAGACTCACTTAGGTGGTACGGAGGAGGAGGGGGACGGGGGTCGGCAGGAAGGTGCGCATCTCGAGAGGACCTCACTGGGGGCCCCCGGACAATGAAAGGGGCAAGTACCTGTGACAACCCAGCCCTGACTCCTCTGGAAATGCCAGGGAGGCAGAAAAGAACTTATGAAAAGGTGGATACCTTGGAGTTGAGTGTCAATAGCCAGGCCAGCCTGTCGTCACCAGAGACCCCAGGACCACCCTCCCAGGTAACCCCCTTATGTTTCTGTGTGTATTTGTGGGTCTGTGGGTGGGTTGGTGAATGAGTGACGCAAACAGCAAAAAGTTTATTTTGTTACAAACAACTACTTACGATTGTAAGATAAGGGCTCTTATCCAGTGTTTTGATACTTTCCTGTTTGATTAAGAGATCAACTGTTTTTGTGTGGTCTGTTTTCCTCAGCAGGTGTGCTTGGATTCAGCTTTGTTCTGTTTGAGCTCTGGTTACTGATATTTGTCGAGAATCAATATCTTAGGAGGAAAAATAAATCAGTTTCACTGTCAAATGAATATTTAGCTGCTGCTTTTATATCATCAAGTTTGTATGTTCTGTGAGAGCTGTGAGTGACAGACAATGTTTTGCAGTAATATTCTTCTTTACTATTAGGTCCAGTTATATTTTTTTTAAACATAATTTGGTATTTTTTTTTTATTATGAGGTCTTATGGCTTATTAAAAGGTATCCATAAAAAATTGCTGTGAAAATGGAAAAACAAATTTCTGACCTCTATTTGGACTAATGTAAGTAGCAGCCAGTTCCAAGGTCTGCTTCTTCTAATCAACAGGCACACACCTCATGCATCCGTAAATGTTAAAATCTCTATATAAAGCCGTTTAAGTCCGCCTCTGCAACCCACAGTGATTAATGTTTGATGCAGCTGTTGCGTCTGGGATGAAAACAATAGGCCTAATCCGTTTCTTTGAGAAGAAATTAGAGGATTTTGTGAGTAATGCCTCTTACATTCCAGTCTTGAGTGCCTAAATGTCCCCAGGACATTTGACAGTGAGCAGGCTGAGTACCACTGACAATAATGGCCACAATCCCAGCAATAGCTGTCATCCTCTTACCACCGTCCATCTGCCCTGCCCTGCAGGTACTGTATACTCACATGCCAGCTCTGTGCTTGGGCATCTGGGGCCCATGCCAGGCCAGAAAGATTCAGGACATGGCTTCCCTTGGTCAGGAAGGAGAGCCACTGTGGCCCATATGGCCCATGTTTGGCAAGGAGTTACGAGGCGGACTGGTACCACGGCTTATTGGTACCACTGTAGCTATAGTCTGCTTGACAACAGCCAAGGCCCCCTAAGTCTGTCCTGGAATGTTCTTCAGACCTGCTGTTATGTCACTCATAGATTATAGCTGGTTATGTGTAATTACAAACACTCTACTCTAGAAAATGTAGTGCTAGAGTTCTTTTCTTTTCAAAGAATGCACTGGAACAATTTTTACAGCAACAAATCCTTTTCTGTTCCCACTGTTCCTTGTACTGATCCGTCTGTTAACTAAACAGTTTAATTTACTAAAATGAGTCTTTTACATAGTAAAATGTATTCTCTACTTCATCAAGCATTCAATTTGTTCATTTCATCTAGTACTATTTTAAAGCTGTAGTGGATTCCTTTTAAAGCCAAATCACAGACCTGCTTTATTTGACTGAGAAACAAAAATCTGAAACCCAGCTTGTCTGGCACTCATCACTTCCATAGTACCGCAGGGTCTCGTTAAAGACATGTCAATGCTTTTTAGGTCCCATTAGTTAAATCTGAGCTTTGATTTTGGCTCAGGGTTTGTGTTGTTCTTGGCTGTTTGGGGGATATGCGTCGGTTACTGGATTCCTGTATTAAGAGAGCCAAGGTGCTCCTTTCACATTTACATGGCCACGAACTCAACCTCAGGGATCACAGGGAAGTCTTGTGCAGAGCATAGATGTAACTCGGTTAGTGTTAAAAAAAGATTATTTTTTTGTTTGTTTTTTGGTGCCACTACGTGCTCACCTACTGTTCAGGACAGGGTTCATAAGGATTTGTGGAGATTTCTTCCTGTTTCAGTTCTTTGCTGGCATTAGGGAATAAATGTGCCAGTCCTGCAACAGTCCCCCCTCGAGTCCCAGCACTGCAGAGCCGAGCATAGTAGGCAGAAAGCAGCCTGCCTCTCAAAGGCTGCAGCTGCATGCACACAGTTTGCATATTTGCTGCACTCTTGCCTCACATCCTCTCTCCTTTACTTCCTCTGTCCCATGTCCACCCCGTGTCCTCCCTGCAGGCCAGCACCCTAGAGCTGCAGGCTCAGTTGGAGAGCAGAAAGAAAGGCATGGTAGATGGACGGACTGCTTCCCTGGGCCCCCACCGCCCCACCAACCACGACAACGCAGAAGGAGGTGATGGTGCGGGTGGAAGAGTAGGAGGGTCTGCCTACCAACTATCCTACGCCACCCTGCGGCAGCCCCCACCTCCTGACATTGGCATGGAGGACTGGGCCAGCAAGCATCTCAACATGCACACACAAGGACTCTTCCGGCGCCGGGTCTCCATCGCCAACATGCTGTCTTGGAACCGCGGGTCCATCAAAAAGCCCATGCTCATCACCAGCAATCGCGCTGTCAGGAAGGAGGCCTGCGAGATGTTCAAGCTCGTCCAAGCTTACATGGGAGACAGGCCCTCACGTCTCGACCGCCGTCACTGCGCCCTGCTTATCATTACCAAGTGCTGGGACATGCCGGGGCTGCGGGATGAACTGTACGTGCAGTTGGTGAGGCAAACCACAGGCAACTCCAGCCCCAGAAGTTTGGCAGCAGGCTGGGAGCTGATGGCCGTCAGCTTGGCCTTCTTTGCCCCCTCCCCAAAGTTCCGCTGTTACCTGGAAGGCTACATACAGAGACACACGGAGCCAACCAGCGACAAGAAATGTGAGTCTCAGACTGAGCAGCAGGGTGGGTCACCTTTCTTTCTTCTGTACCTCCCTGTGTTGTCTGATTAAAGTAGTTCCTGTTTTTTTTTTTTAATAGTTCTCATGTGTTCCTCCTTCCCCTTCTATTTCCCATTCGGATTATATTTCTGTTTTGTCCAAATGATCAAGTGTAGTATGATGAGGTGTGATCTTACTATTGGCTCTGTTTTTATCTAACTGATATTTATTTGACCTTTGCTATTGTGTGTGTTTCGTAGTGACCCAATTCATACTGGAACAGCAGGAACTAAAGCTTAAGAAGAATTCAAAGTCCAGAAAGAAGCGAAAACAGAATACAGAGGAGGAAGAAGGTACATTTTTTTGTTTATGTCCCTTTCAGTTCAACATATTACTTTTTGAAACAGTTTTTCCCACTTGGTCATGGTTATCTCTTGGACAGGGCGGGGGAATAAGTTTAAAGATGTTTTTCTACTCTCTTTAAAACATGTCTGGAGTCCAAGCAGAGCAAGCCATTACAAATCAAATATATCAGTCCCTGCAGAGTGACCACTCTGAGTGGGATGGAAAATGCAGCACTGTGCAGTTTGTCGGTCGAGTACATGCTGATGTACTTGCCGGCACCATGAATGGCTTCTTAGAGAGTTGAGCTGAAAAACAGTAGGATGAGAATTTCATGGGGCCCTGGACACAATTGGCCACACTGTGATTCGTATCAGCGGCCTCTCTCTCTCTCTCCCTGCCACTTGTTTGTCAGACGGCCTTTTAAGTGGATAGCTACTCATCAGCACGTGCCCTCATTAGACCAACCCACACTGCCAGCTCTGGTGATGATGTCACCAGAGAGGAACCCAATCTTTTCAACAACAGCGGCTACACGCTTTGTACTTCACTGACTCAGGGCTTTACGCTGGAAAACCTCAAGCTGACTAATGGGTCAAAGAGAAAGCCCACTGAACCTCGCTGAGTAACTCTAATGGCCAAAAAGAATCCCGATGACCGCCAACAAGCAGAAAAACAGTATGAAGAAAGCTGCTGTTTGTGTGGCGGGTTACAGAGCTGGAACACGCACTTTGTGTTTTGACTAGCTCAACAAGCAGCTGTGAGCAGCAGGTGTGGGAGTCCAACATGGGAACTAAAGCTGAGGTCTGGCCTAGTGTGGCCTTGGAAACATCTACACGTTTGGGATCAGAAGTAGGGCTGTTTTCAGCCAGCACTTGGAGGAGCATTTTGCAAATAATGACCAAGACGAGACATAAGCCTTCTCTTTATTTTAATGACTCTGTTTTTGTTGTTGTTAAGTTTCCCTTCAGTCTATGTGTAGACAGGTGTCATGCCGTTCTCAGCCTGGTACGGTACACTCAAGCTCTTAATGAGCTCATATTTCTCCCAGGCTTTGGTTGCCTGGGTGTTGTGTTTTTCATGCCAGCAAGTCTGATGTAAATATAGACCACCGCTAGTGTTTAAACCCCTTCTTCTCACTGCAGTGCAGGGGCTCTACACTCTTGCTTTTCTTCCTGTAAATATTGGGAACCCTGATGTTGGGAACTGTTTGGGGTGGGGGGAAAGCCAATCTTTGCCAAGATCAAGGGCAAATTATTGGTATGATCTCGCTAATTAGACATAATTATAGTCAGACGTGGGCAGATTAGCAGAAGTTGCAAACTTGCATAGGAGTCACCTGTTTGCTATAAATCTATAGACTCTTGGGATTTTTGGGAATGCACTGGAAAGTGTTACTTTTTAAATTATTGTCAGTAAATTTGTCCAGTCTGGGCCTGATTAAGGTTCTTGATAGAGCGAAGTGTGAATACAGCACTAGAGCTTCAGAGTTTAAGTATTTATCACACTACACAAATATGTAGATATTTGTTTTTATGAGCTTTAAAGATGACTGAACAATGAGCGCTCTATTCTTTCGTGAACTCTAGGTGTAGAAAACTTCTAGGAAGATCAGGTGCTTTTTGAATCAGCTTTTTCTTTTAGGCATTTCTCATCCAGAATAGATCTGGACCCTGCTTTAGGGCAGGTAGCATACGGGAAGCCTCTGTGCTTCTTATTCACTCCAGAGGCCTTTATGTCTGTGTGTGCTGATGAATCACCTGAACGTTGGATGTGTGGGCTGGATCTTGACTCTGAGCTTTTGTTCAGCAGCAGTAAATCTTCCCTCAGCCTGACAGTTTAGCCGGGCCTGCTTTAATCCCCATATGCCAGAATCACACTGTCAACAAGTCTCTCCAATTACCAGTGCCTGCTTTGATACTCTATGTGACATCAGTGGGGAAAAACAGCTTGGGAAAGAATTTCAATCATTTATTATTTTGTGTGTTCAGTAATGCCTGACGCTTAAGGGGTTTACATATTGTTCCTTCTCCCACAGGCCTCCCCATCAGCACCTATGCCAAGTTCTGCCATCGGAAGCTGCAGAAGGTTGCAATCACCGGTGGCAAAAAGGTATGCTAGAAGAATAAAAAGAGCTATCAAGGTGTTTCAGTTCCACATGATAAAAGTTCAGGCATATCAGTTTTAAAGGTCTGATGTGAATCATCTTAGATAGCGTCACAGAGAGAAACATAATTACAGGTATGCCTACAGTCACAGGTATAGACATAAACACAGACCCAGTCATTGTAGCACAGCTGCAGACACAACCATCATTAGTATCACGGCCCCTGATATACCCAGGTTGTAAATCCTCCCCCTGTGCTTCCTTCTCACCCTCCAGGGTCTACGTAAGCCCACTTTGGAGGAGATCGACCACAGCAGACGGGCTATTGTCACTCCCTCCCTTTTCGGCAGTTCTCTGGAGGAGGTGATGGAGCGGCAGAGTGAACTCTTCCCAGACAGGAAACTGCCCTGGGTGCAGGTTCAGCTTTCCCAGTACGTTCTCGCTCTGGGCGGAGCTCAGACAGAGGGCATCTTCAGGTAAGACAGACCCAACTCAGTCAATGACATGCCTCAACTCGAGCAGCAACTGTGCAGTGTTGAAAATTAGAAGAGGATCTTTATGTACCAATGTGCACACTGTGTTGTATGTATAGTGCATCTAAACGTATGTGTGTGGTCTCCTTTAGCCACGTATTTCTCAGCGCTCTCTCCTTGAGCACAATACACAGAACAGACAGCAGAAAAAACACTCCCAGGACAAGCACTGTTTTGATTTGATACTTCATGATATGTGTTTACATTACAGCTTAAGCCTACAAGCACGTGGGAGCTTCACAGCCGAGTGTTTGTGTAGGGTTTTCTCCAGCAAAATACAATCCTGTAGCATCTTGACTTGTTTAGAAAACGTTTGCTTTTCACTAAACATACTTTACGCAGATCTCTCTCTGTGAAACATCTACATAGGGAAATTCCTGAGGAGGGTGTTGTTTGGTTATATTGCTTATTCTGTTTTTGTGTTGTTTCATGCAACTACAGCAAACAAAGCAAGAGTCACCAGGCCACATTTGAGGCCAACTGGGTGTGCGTGAGGAATGGGTTTTGCCACCAGGCATGAAGAATGTGCAGAGTAGAAGTATAGGTCCCTCTTGTGGCTGCTGGTTGTAACTGTAGGGTTGCTTTTTATCCACAGGGTTCCTGGAGATATTGATGAAGTAAATGCACTGAAGCTCCAAGTAGACCAGTGGAGGATTCCAGAGAACCTCTCTGACCCCAATGTTCCTGGTGAGCACTGATTTTTAAATTTAAAGTATTTGATTGTTTTCTTCTTGAACTTTTTTCTTTATTAAAATAAAATCTCTTGTCATGTCTCGTTCAGCCTCTCTGATGAAGCTATGGTATCGGGAGCTGGAAGAACCCCTCATCCCCATGAACTTCTACAAGCAGTGCGTCACTAACTGCGATGACCCAGTGGCGGCCATTGCCGTGGTGCAATCTCTGCCTGAGCTCAACCGGCTCGTTCTCTGCTACTTCATCCACTTCCTGCAGGTAACCAATAAGCTGACAGATTCATAATCTTGTCACGCAGGGTCCTTAGTCATGGTGTAGTAAGTCAACACCATTGTGATTATATATACACATGTTTTGTTCAAAACAAAAGATCAGTTAAAACTGAACTTTACACTAATAACAAAACTCAGGGGGAAACGTCACATAAACATTTAAGAGTGGTTACAGTTGTCTGTAAGTGAAAGCACCACTCATTCAAAAAGAGCTGCAATGCAGAAGTAAAAAAACAAAAACAATGATGAATCAAAAACTAGAATGAACACAAAGTATTGACTTAAAAGGTGTAGGATGACTTAACTGAGCCTTCTTACAGAGCACTTTGTCATGAGCAGACCTTTTTAATGTAGTCCACCAGATTAAAAAACAAGACAAAAGAATAAATTCTTGAACAGTGTTAATCATACCTAGTGTTTGTTTACCATCCTAATAGTAAACATTTTTATTATTTACAGTGAATTACACATTCTTAATCAAGTTTGCTTGTTCTTAATCATACATTTAAAAAAAAACAAACAAACCTCTTCCTCTTAGTTCAATGCTACACATTTACAAGTTGCTGAATCCTATCTCAGCTGTAGGGCGAGAGGCAGGGTACACCCTGAACAGGTCACCAGTCTATCACAGGGCTAAAACAGACTGTTGGTAAACTCTTAAAAATCTCATTGATTCATTTATAAAGTAATTATATAATAAAACTGTTGAGCATTTGACCTTTTTAAATAATTGAATATGACTCATGCATCAGTGACTGTAGGTTTAAGTTCAGACAGTTCACACACCTCCTGATTGCTTTTCCTCTCCTTCCTTCACTTTTATCTCCAGGTATTCGCTCAGCCATCCAATGTCGCAATTACCAAGATGGATGTGAACAACCTGGCCATGGTGATGGCTCCCAACTGCCTCCGATGCCAGTCCGACGACCCACGGATCATCTTCGAGAACACCCGCAAGGAGATGTCCTTCCTTAGAATGCTCATCGTTCACCTGGACACCAGTTTCATTGAAGGGGTGGTGTAGAGGTTGCAAAGCACAGAGAGTGCACCTCAGGGGCTGATCAGCCCTCAAACTTCTCCAGTTATACATTAGAAGCATGCAAAAATACTGTCTCTCTGTTCAGACCGCACTGGAAACTGTTGAGGTGAGATATTAAACTTCTTACAACACAAGGAGTGCGAAAACCGCTTTAGCTGGGACTTTGAGCCCTTGTGCTCTCCTGCTTTCTTACTGAAAGACGAAGACACCACCTTAGGATTCACTGATTTTGATACTAAAATCCACAGTGACTGCTTACAAGTGGTTCACTTTAATGACTGTATTTTCTAACCGCTGCATGTGAAGAGGTTTACCTTTATTTCTTATCTAATTGGTAGAACTATAGTTACATGGGACAATTGGGCTGTGCAAAGTACAAAATTAGTTTCAGAAATTCCTTACTTGCACAAACAAAACATAAGGCAGCAGTGTTAACGCTCTGCCTTTTTTTCTTTTTTCTCCTTTCCCCACCCCTCTGGTTGATTTCATTCAAGCGTGTGTGATTGTCAGCGTGTGAACAAAAGGCACAGCCTTCTATTATGTACAGAAAATTGAACATATGAAATGTAAAAGAGATCTTGTAATGGTGTCTTGTTAATAAGCTTGCCTGTGCTGTTTTGAGTAGTCGTACTGATAGCCGGTCTCCTCGTATTTAATTTTACGAGGCATATAAAGCCACTCCACCGCAATTATTCTGATAGACTACAGAGGCTTCATTTCAAAGCACAAACTAGAGGGATGTGCAGAAAGCTCTTGATAATGGATGGTGGCAATTTTCTAAGCAAATAAACATGGAACTACTTTGATTTTTCCAAATTCAAACGATTGCCTAAGCCAGGCGGGAGTGTTAATTCTAATTACAGCTCACGCTGTAACAACGTGGGAGGCTGGTTATTCAACTGATAATACACTCTCTATTATCTGTAAGATAAATTTCAATTGGAATCAAGTTCTCTTGTGTTTGTGGTCCGTATGTTATGCTTTTTTTTTGGCTCAGGTCTTACTATAAAACGGGTGTTCGATGTGAGAACTGTACATGGCCTCTCTCTTTCCCTCTCTCACAGACTGAAAATTTGATTAACCTAACACAAGCCTCCTTCGCTGAATATTGATTTAACTGTCAAGTGCTATGAGAATGTCAACTGAGCTTTTTTGTGCCCCTCTTTAAGGCTTTGTCGATGTAAATATTTTACATGTAAAATAGTAGTAACTTCCTGTAAGTGTATTCTAATGGTCTGGGTTATGGTTGAGCTTAACTGTTGCTGTAAAAGAGCAATAAAGAAACTTTTGTGTTGTAATTAACTGATCATTTTTCTGCTGTAACCGCTCATCTTACGAACATAGGAATGATTCAAACCACTTTCCTTGTACATGCGTGTATGTGTGTTGGCATACTTTCTCATCGTAATAAGGAATGATTGCCATGAATAAAGATTTGTTCAAAATTACTGTTGGATTCCCTAGTGTGTGCAATTTATTTGTATTTTGATTTTTTTTTTTTGGTTTGGGGCAGTTTGCCTTTATTCTGGTAATAATAGTTTGGAAAAAAGCGTGGAAGAACACCAAGTAACAAAGTCCTCTGATACCTCTGTGCAGTGGCTTAAAACTGTACAGTTCAGCCTGTATTAAAGGGTTTCTTGAGAGGTTATGTTAAATCACTAATTTTCAATCCAATCCTTTACCTGACCATTTTCAAAGGAATGTTTTTGTTGTTTGTTAACAATGTCCCATGAATCATTCACAGGGGTCACGACTCTGTGATAGGCCCCAAGCCAGATATTTTCTTGGGCCGTTATCACCATGTGGGTGGCTGTGGCTCAGGAGGTAGAGCAGGTCATCTGCTAATCAGGAAGTTGTTGGTTTGATCACTAGGTGCTCCAGTTTGAGTACCCAAGTGTCCTTGGGCAAAATACGAAAGCAGAGTGCTTTCATTGGAGTGTGAAAGTTGCACAGAAAGCACTTAAATGTTAATGTGTGCACTGAGTCCTCAAGCACAGTAATTCATGAATGGACTAAGCTTTTCAACTAGGCTACCACAAGCTAAAAACAGTAACACAAAAACAGCTGTAACGCTCACAAGAATGGAACAAATGAACCACAGGTCCTCGGACTGCATGGACGGGTCACCAAACCAAACCTTCACACTTATTTATAGAATTCTTCATTCAACAATTTGCAATAGACCAACTTCTGCATATCACACACACACGAGAGTGTGAGTGGATGTTTTCATGTAAGTGGAAACAAATATATCAGTCCTGTTAATCCTTTTTATTCTAAACATAATTTTAATACATAGATAATTTTTAGGACCTTAGCTAAAAGAGTTCAGTCTGTGCTGAAGAATCATGGTGATCATGCCAAATATTGATAAGCCCATTTACATACTCAGTTTTTGCCTTATATACAGATTTTCTGTTTGTTTCTTCATTTCAATAAATTACTGCACCTATTTTTATTTTCTAATTGTTTTTCTTTCGTATAGACTAACATTTTATAATAAAATATTTTCTAATATTAAAATATAAAATGTTGAGCTTTTTTTTTTTATTTGATTTAAGGGATTAAACAATTTTTAACTACTAAAGTATACATTGATACATCAGTTCAATGTAATTATATTGTTGCAGTTTAAAATGTTAATGGATCTAACTCTCAAAAGCAGAAGTAATACGCCTCGACCTTTCGCAATCAGCCAGTGTGTCTTGCAGTGTGTTACACAATCACACCCAGAGAATGAGAATCCATTTTTCCTGTTTGTCCTTAGACTCACAAGGGAAAGAGTTAACAATCAGATATACCGGATTCCCTCCCCCCCGACACACACACATACACACACAAACACACACTTCTCCACAGTTGTCATTGCCTTCACTGTACATGTTCAAATATTTGTCATTTTTATGTTCATCACTACACAAACTTCACTCTGCTTCATCGGTCATTCTTGTACAAAGCTGCCAGAGCAGCATAAACATTAAAGCCAGATAACAGGAGCTCTGGGCTTTGCCTTTGGGACTCGAGCAAGTAAAAGAAAAGAGATCCAGGCGAACATACACCGGGGAGACACTCGTGTCCCCTGGGCATAGTCAGGGACTGAAAGCATCACTATTCTAAGATCAAACCAACAACTTATTTAGGAAACATTAAATACAATTTAACATTATACAAGGAACAGCTGTACTAAAAAGCCATTGAAATTCTGATTTTTTGTGCTTGTATTTAGACTTTATTACGGATTTATACCGCATGTGACTTACATTTCTGATTTCATTTACTGCTTTTACATTTTTGTACATATTCATAGTTATTACAGTTTATAATAGATAAAGTTTGGCAAATTGCAGGTTATTAAATATTTAATGAATATTTATCTATACATACGCAATGAAACAGACTGTATTAGATGAGACGTCCTATTGATATTCACAAGGGATTTGGTCCGTTTAATGCGCATGCGCATCGCAGAAGCACACTGCCCGCGCCGGTGGTGAATGCAACGGGGAGAAATTTAACTGCGTGGTCTTGAGCTGACAGGCGGAGCCGGCGGTTCCTGTGCTTTTAAGCAGTTACACAGCAGATTATACATCGAACCGGACAAATAGAGACTGGTAAACAGGTAAGAAGCTTGAATATCCTCACTTTGCATTCGACAGATTTAAATTCCCAGTAATATCGTGACCGAGGCCCGGTTGGTGGGTGCATCAACAGCGGTATGGTGCCGCATGTCGGCTTTTTGAGTTCAAAACAAACGTGACGAAGTAGGTAATAAAATGTTATACGAGTACTTATCGGTTTTGTATTTGATATATAGCAGGTGTGCTTTCAGGTCCTACGGTCTTTGTTACTCTGTGCTTTGAAATGTCTGTGGCTGTTTAGTTGGAGAAGTTTATACTCGGCATTTCCACGCCGCGCGCACACACAGCCAGAAAAGTATGAAAAAGTAGGCCTTCTGCGAGGCCGCGAACGGCTCTGTGAACGACAGCTGCTCGCCCAATCAAATGTAAGCGTCCCGCCTCCACAGCGCTTGTTCTACGAGTGTTATTTGTCAAAGGGTCTGACGTAGGTGTCAGTTACTTTCGCGCTCCGCCCTCCGGTTATAAAACACTGGACAATAACGCGTCTATAGTGGTAGAAGTGGTCAACAAAAGGAAATCTCGGAAATGTCGAGTCCTGTTAGTGTTTTTTCTCTTCAGCTTTCCCCCCTTTTATTAAATTAGATAGAAAATAGCGGTTGAACGCTGTTAAATTTATTGGGTGGGCCGGTGGTAAAATACTATATGGGGTTCCGTTTTCCTCCGCATATTACAATGCGAAATGTGCTACTCCACACATAGTCTTAGCGGATAATTTTGAGATTAAAGTTAATTTTTATCACCTGTTTCATGTGCCCTTATTGTGGCATCTTACGTCTCTTGTGCGTCTTCTGTGTCCGTGTCGCTGCCGTCTGTGTAGCTCTCTGCACGCCAATAAACACCCGGTTTGATCTTAAATCCAGTATTTTTGCCGAGCAGACTATTGCTCGCCTCTTAATGTAGCGGGAATACCCTACGTGCAACCATAATGGTCTTTACCATTGTCTCCCATTGTGTCTATACGTGAAATCGACTGACCAAAAAAAACACGTGGGCAGGGTAGTGTGAAGATATCCGGTTTGTAGGTTGCGCTGAAATCCGGAGTTACTCCCGACAGTCTCCGCTATGGTGAACCGATTAGGCTCCGTCGTGGACAAAAGTAAGACGCTGTGGTGCATGGTGTGAATTTTTAGTTGTTTAAATAAAAGGCACCGGCATGTCAGTCTGTCCTGTGTACGTACGCATGACAAAAGAAGCGATGTTATCGGGAGGATTTCGGTCTATTCCTCTGATCGACTCCAACGACCCTCATTATTTTTTATTTGTATTTTTGTTATAGCTGAAATAGCGATCATCAGTGTTACTCTTTATCTGACAGCGGCAGTTTAAGCAGAATGTGCTGTTAAATCAATCCCGTGTTAGCTCGGTGCAGAAATGTCTTCCTGCTGTAGTGGTGAATGCCTACAGTGAGCACATTATCTTTGTCATTCTTAAACCGTCTTTCGATGTGGTTGATAAGGATACACTGAAATCGCACTGTGATAAATTTGATTAAAACCGCTTAGGAGCCTGTGTGAGGACATTTGATTATTTTTATTTTTTAAAGACTCCTATTCTTTGAGGTAGTGTTTGCTGAACATCTGGTACTGGCTACATATTCACCACCATTTGAGGGGCATGGCTCACCTTAATATACCAGTATTTAATCTCTGCACACTGTGCCACACCATGTAACAACATTTGTAATCTGTAGCTTGTATAAGCCTACAGTGGTAGTATTTTTCCCTTGCTGGACAGGGTTATTGTTCTGCTGGCACAAAGGGGGTGTCTTAGATTGGTATTCAGGTTTAAAGAGTGATTTATTTTTCCAGTCACTTGGTGAAATATTTAGGAAAGACCTCAGGCACACACAGAGTTGACTGCATTATTATCTGTAAAGACCTTGACGGTCGTGTGTGAGTGCACATGTGTATTGTGTCCCTTGTTCGGCACAATTTATGTCTCTTAGTTGCAAAACAGAGGTCATATGAGTGCAGATTCTTTTAATGGTTAATGTGTGTGTGTGTGTGCGCATACAGGAAGGGTGCCTTGATGTGGGCAGTATGAGTAAGACGCCCCCTAACAGAAGAGGGATAACATTTGAGGTGGGAGCTCAGCTTGAGGCTAGAGACAGCCTCAAAAACTGGTGAGTCATGGCCTCACTCATTCCTCTCTCATCCATTTTACTGTTCACTTCCCTCTCACACCTAAGTTTCCATTCCTTGTTTATTTTCGGGCCTGTATTACAGTAACCGTAATGTTTGATGAGTGTCCTCAAGGTGTCCCTTAAGCTGTGAAAATCATGTAAAAACATGTTAAATTCTATTTAAAGGAATGATCCTTGTAAATGTGTGATAAGACTACATCATTAGAATACTGCCATTGCAAAGCTAAGTGGGAGGAGCCTTTTAAAATATGAATGTCTTTTATAATAGACCTGCACTCCTTCTGACACAGTTATGTATAAATGCAGTTGATATTGTATACAACAGTTTAGTACTAAAGGTATCATTTAAAAATGAAAACTAACTCCACTACAGTAATGTGTAAATGCCCAGCACACCATCCACTAAGTACAGCTGTGCCATGGTTCATTGTATTTTATGTGTTTACATTTTTAAGCTTGATTTCATTTCTAAAGCCACCCTCATTATATGTTTGAGATAAATGATAAGTGCTTAAATCACTAGACTTGTCATTCATTCAGCCTTTCTATAAACTAGCCATTGAACTTCTTCCTGTAGGTATGCTGCCAACATTGAGAAGATTGACTATGACGATGAAAAAGTGTTGATCCATTACCGGCAGTGGAGCCACCGTTACGACGAATGGTTTGACTGGACAAGTCCCTACCTGAGACCTGTAGAGAGAATTCAGCTGAGGCGGCAGGGCCTGAATGATGATGTACCTGTAAGCTAACAGTCATGCTTGCTTTGAAATGTGTAGCGTAGAGACATTCTGCCTTGTCTTCTTTACCCTTTGTTGCACAGTGTATTACTGCATTGAACTGGTCTTAGCGAAATGCGATTCTTGGGTTTTTGTATTTGCATAAGTTCAATGGTACTGCTGCTTTTACTTACAAGTAAAAGTGTCATTTTTAATAAAACTATAGGAAGCCTTTAACACCTCCACCTCCAATGCAATCTTTGAAATGGTGCCAACAGTGTCACATCTTTTCCCTCCAGGCCTTTCATGTGAATGACAAAGTGTTGGCCAGCTGGTCTGACTGCCGTTTCTATCCTGCTAAGGTCATTTCGGTTAATAAAGATGGTGAGTATCACATTAAGTTAATGGGCTTAAATGAGTTTCAGTCATGGATTTGTTACTAGTTTTTAAAGTTTTGCATTTTCATTGCAAAGTAGTGTTATATGGAGTATAGTCTGAGATCTTGTACGTTTGTTTTTGGTTTCAATATGAAATCTGTGATGTCGTCTAAGTACTTTCTCTTTTGTTGGGAATGCAAAAAAATATCTAAAATGCTATTTTTATCTGATTTCTGCATAGAGCGATTGCCTCACACACATCACATTTAAAATGATCAAATAGTTGTATGTTTTCTTCATTCTTTTCAGCATCCTACACTGTGAGGTTTTATGATGGTGTCATCCAGACAGTGAAAGGAATACATGTGAAGCCTTTTACCAGAGAGGTACCAACATGTTTTTTTTTTTTCTTACAAATGATACGATATACTGTCGTGGATTCGACTACAGTTTTTAGATCTTTGTTTCTGAGCTATTTCTTTGCCCTGCTCACAGAGAGGTGGAGGGAAGTCTCGGTCTTCTGAAAGGAACATGGTTAGGAGGGCCCCAAACCGCAGAGACAGAAGGTCTCAGGAGAACGGGGGACCCAAGAACAAGCGAGCCAGACGCAGCACTTCAGACCAGGAGGAAGACAGCAACACTGAGGATGAGGAGCATGAACAGGGAATGGTAAATGATAAAAACAAGAAAACAAATGGTGAGCTAGAGGCTGTGCCCACTGTCAATAAAGAAGAGGACATCCCTGAGAAAGCAGACCAAATCAAGCCCAGGGATGTCGAAAAAGGGACAGGATTCAGTAATGGCGTGAGAGTCGAGGAAGACGAGAAGGAAGGTGGCGAAACGTGTCGCATCAATGGAGATGTGAAAAAGGAAGAGGTGGAAATGGAACAGACTGGAGCAAAGCCATATACAGAGTCACTCAAGCCATACACAGAGTTGCCCACTCAGATGTCATCGCAAACAGAGCAGGTGTCTGTCACTATGACAACCACAGAATCCAGTGGCGATGTGGAGCAGAAACCAAATGTCCAATCAGAAAGTGTTCAGGCCGCAGTGGATGTGCCGCCTCCTCAGCCTGTGAAACGTAAGTGTTAACGCACTAAATGAAGTCATTTAGCAGAAATGCCATTGGCTCTCTAGTGTTTTGGAAAGCATGTGAGCGCACTTTGAAGAGTTCCTTTCATTTATCTTTTAACAGCGGTAAGGAAGCAGGGTTTCCACAACCCCAACAGATTCAGCAGAGAACCATGTGAGTACATTTTAACATTTTTGAGTCAAGCACTGCAATTTCTCACACTCTTTAAAAAAACAAGAAGAGCTTTATTTACACCTTGCACTTCTTTTGTTCTGTTTCAGTGTATCGAGTTATCAAAAACCAACCTCCTCCTGTCCTGTCCATCAATCTTGATCACAACCCGTTCAAGTGCAGTGCTCCTGGCTGCACAAAATCATTCCGTAAAGCCAAGCTGCTGCATTACCACATGAAATATTACCATGGCGAGGAACAGCCCCCAGAGGCAGACCGCAGCCCCACAAGGAGCGTCCAGACTAGGGCCTCTGAGAAACAGTCTAGTGCCACTGGTTTGGATGGCACAAAGAGAAGGCGCACCATTTCTGCATCCATGCGTAAGTTATTCTTCAGTTTGTCATTTGTTCCAGATAAAGTGACAGAGGAAGAGTTTTTAATAAATAAACTGGGTCACTGCGTCGCTTTTTCAATAGTAGAATCTGAAATGCTGAGTCACGGCTTGCTGTTATTTTAAATCACATACTTCAGAATTGAGGCCAAGTGATAAATATATGCACGTCCAGCATTGCTTTGAGATCAGGCACTTTGGCTCATAAATTCCTTGTGATTTTTCCTCAGAGTCTGTTGGAGTTGCCACGGCTCCGCGTGGAGAGCTGAAGGCTGCTGGCAGACGCACGTCAGCACCGCCTGCAGTCAACACTCAAGGCCATCAGCAGAGGGCACTGCTGAGGGAGAAAAGCAAAGAGAACCAGCTGGACAGGAATGGCTGTCAGCTGCAGGACAAAGACTCAGACAGGAGTTGCTTCGATATTGGTCAGTATGATGCAATGAAAATGTGCTCAGAACAATTCAGCTTGTATGAGTACCAACCTGTTAGCAGTGTTTGCTGTACTCTCATGCAGCTGAACTCTTGCCCCTAGGTTCAGTAAAAGATAAACTGAAAGAAAAGCCTAAACAGAAGGACTTCCTCCGCATTAAACTCAAGAAAAAGAAGAAGAAGAAGAAGGCCAAGTCTGGTAAGAAGCAGGTGCTTGGCATAAGGCTGCATCACATATCTGCTGCTCTGCATGCGCACTCACTGTGACATTGTGGGAATGGCTAGCCTGCAAAGCATCGTGCTCCATTCAGTCCTCTTGGTTTTTCTGGTTGAGTCTGTGTGTGTGTGGGAGAAGCGTGATATTTGTCGTCTGCCTCTGTCCCTCCATAATGTCAGTCAAAAAACTCCAACATCTTGTCTCTTAAATCTATTGGTCAGCTTGATTTATTTTATTTTTTTTAGATTGTTTTTAAAGTTCTTTTAGCTGGCAATACAGATGGAAAAAGCCAGATTTTATTGTGGCACTGATAATGACTGATCCGACATACAAGTCCTGCACTAGTGTTAATTCTGGGTAGCATTCACAGTGGTGTGTTTGGCATGCACACGAATGTATAGGCGGCGTTCCACTGACTAGTTATTTGACATTGTTCAGTCCTGAAATAAGGGCTGCATGTTTGCCCCCCGATTGTTCTTGAGTAATGTCATTTGTCCATAATGTATGTTTGTGCCACATTTTCTCACTTCCTGATGGGCACTTGTTTTTAGCATTATTAAAGCTGACATTTTTGTTCAACATGTGCTTCCCCCCCCCTTCCCTGTATTAACAGACTGCACAGGTAGTGAGGAGAATATTGGCATCTCAGTATTGGGTCTTCAGTCCAAATTGAATTTGCCACTCAAAACTCCCCCCTCACACAATCACAAGCCTGAGGCCTACCCCAGCAGGCCTGGATACAGCTACTCAGAGCAGATACATGTGGATGGTGGGTATTTCTGATAGTGTGCGTGTATTGAATATGTGTGGCTGTAGATGGGTCCCTCTCCCTACATTCTTCTGTTCCTTTCGGATTTAATCCATCATGCTGCAGATTTTGTTTAGCTTGACTCATCTTTGTACATTTGATACTCATGCATGCAACAAGTCAATATAGTTGCCACATTTTGAACCCATGGTTGATTGAATCCTTTGCTGTTGTTCGCTGCCACTGCTTGCTTCATCATTTAAGCTACAAATACTAAAAAACAACAGTGATTTAAGCGGAAGTTTTATTTCGACTTAACAGAATCACCCACAAACAAATTAAATCTTAAGGTTGTGTCGTTCACTTGAAAACCCAACCGTTCGTTTTATCCCTGTTACTGTAGACGAGGATAGTATCAGTGACTGGTCCACTGATAGCTGTGGGTGGAGTGAAGATGACTTTGATGTGGATTTGGACGTCACTACACCACCTCTGAGTGTGGACTCTGGTGCCTTAGACACCAGTGACCAAGAGATAGTGAGATGTATCTGTGAGGTGGAAGAAGAGAATGACTTCATGATTCAGGTGAGCTTGTTGTTGTTTTGTTTTTATTTTAAATCAGGCTTTATTATTTATTGCTTTTGAATCTAAGACTTTCACAATTGTTAAATATGTTTGTCTTGTTAGTGTGAAGATTGTTTGTGCTGGCAGCATGGCACCTGTATGGGATTGTTGGAAGAAAATGTTCCAGACCGTTACACTTGCTACATCTGCCGAGACCCACCAGGTAAGGGGGAAAAAATTTATTTGTTTATTTTTTTAAAAGCAGACCTAGGATTATACTTTCCAGTGAGCACGAGGAACTGTGCAGATGTTCGCGCACAATTGTCAGCACAGAATTTACATTAGTTTAACAACTATGCATGTGCCCCGGGTGACAGACCTCAAAGAAATATAATAAGAAGGACACTGGATCTCCAGCTGCACAATAGAGTATGGTCAAAGCCTAAGACTGCATCATTTCCATCATAAAGCTTGCTTTGCTAATCTGGTAGAAATAACCATTTGCTTCTGCTGTAGTTTTTACTTCTCTCTCTCTCTATTTTGCACAGTTGAGGAGCGTATCAGGTCATTTCACTGCGTGTTATACTTGTATAACTATGTACGTGACAAATAAAAGGATCTTGAATCTTGAAAAAGTGTAACCGGCCATCTAGTGGACAATAAGAAAATGACAATGTCCAAGGAACATTGGACAATACGAAAAATTATATTTTTAAAGTTGTTCCAAGTTCTAACATTGTGTCCCTGTGGCTCTTGTTGGATGCTAAATTGTTTAGCCAATAATCAGTAATCATTTTTATGTCATATGACTCATTTTTGTTACCCTAATTCTCATCCTCTTCCTCCTCCTTCTCCTGGTTTGAAGATGCTATCATTTCACTGTGATTCTAAATGCTTACTGGACTGCACATGATATCATTGTGTAACTTTAAATTGAGATTAGAATGTTTAGTCCTAATAACCATAGTCATGACTTTTGACATACAATATTAGCATTTTAAAAGGAATTCTGCTTCATATTATTACCTTGTTTTTTTAAGACAGAAGTTTTACACTTAGGTGTGTCGCTGTATGGCACAGTACACTTTGCTTATATAGAGTCATAAGTTCCTGGTCTTCAAAACACAGCTAAATTACAGAAACTATGAACATTGCTGGCTATTGTTTTTAGTTGGTTATTAGTGGGAACTAAACAATGTAGTCTTTTGGGGTGTTTGACTGTGTCCACGGTACAGAGCTGCATGACTGTACAGTCCTGACTTTAGCTAAAAAGAAAATGCGTGAAGAGTGTTAACATTGCCAAGGTGGAGGAGTAAATGATGGAAGCTGATAAAAATGCTGCTAAGCTAAGACTTTAGCACACATCTGTTTAGTTGACTTGGTTTGCTCACGTTTGTGTGTTCTGTTCTTCAATCTGCCATTTATTCCCAACCAACTAGAAAAGGAGTCAGACACAGTTTAGCTTGTACAGAGAATATTGGTGGCCTAACAGTCAAAGCATATTTTTGCCGTTACAAACAGTTAATTTTTAATTGTCTCAATTTCAGGTCAGAGGCAGAGTCTACGTTACTGGTATGATCGAGAGTGGTTGACCAATGGTCACATGTATGGACTCTCGTTCCTGGAAGAAAACTACTCTCACCAAAATGCCAAGAAGATCACCACCACCCACCAGCTGCTGGGAGATGTGCACCATGTAGTGGAGATCCTCAATGGTCTTCAGCTTAAGATGAGCGTCTTACAGTGAGTACAATTATTCCCAAGACAGGATATTTCTGACCAATGCACTTCAGCTATTATTAATGATTAATCAATCACACATTGGATTTTTTTCCCTGTACTTTCAGGAACAACTCTCACCCTGACCTGCAGCTATGGCGACAGCCCTGGAAGCATTTGGAGAGGTCAAGGATTGGTTCAGATTCGTGCCGGAGCAGCAATGCAATTCCATCTCCTGTGACTCCTGATGAGGACATGAACCGAGGAGAGATCTTAATGTCCAACGCTCTGGAGAAGCTTAGCCGGGCTGCTACAGCTGCCACCGCCTCTTCGTCCTGCTCCTCTTCCCCCTTTCCTTCCTTCCAAGACTCTTACATTACCAGTGAACACTGCTACCAGAAACCACGGGCATATTATCCAGCAGTGGAGCAGCGGCTGGTGGTGGAGACCCGACAGGGCTCTGAGCTGGAGGACAGCATGAGGAGCACAGAGGAGCTGCTGGAAAGGGAGCAACGCTACGGAAGCCTGCTTGAGACAGACAAGCCCAAATCAACAGGCATCAGCAACAAGGTGGGGATTTGTTATGTAATTAAACTGAGAAAAGCTGCTCTTCTGAGGGGATATATAAAAATATACTTTTGTCAGCATTTCTCAGAATAACTCACCTCATGTGAGCATTAGATCTTAACTGCACAGGTCCCTTTTGGTTTATTATATAATTTAAAATGACTCTATCATAAACTTTGTTTTTCCTCAAAGTGAATACATTTACAAATAAGTCCTTGTACAACTCTCATGTGGATTGTAAGTAAATCCTCCCATTTTTTTTTCCCTTAAAAATGTTCAGGCTTCATTGGGTGGCTCATGGTCACAGACTGAGAACAGGGACGAGGGTGTCAAGGACTCCGGAGAAGCTTCAGATAACAGCAGGCAGCATCAGCAGTGGCGGATCAACCTGCTGGATCACATAGATGCTGTCCAGGACGAGGTCTCTCACAGGATGGACTTCATTGAGAGGGAGCTAGATGGTAAGCCCTTTGACTTTAATAGCTTCTGTCCAACTAGGTCATTTAACTCACCAAACTGATTTAAAAATATGACTGATAAAATTTCACAAAGGTTCTCTGAAACAAACTCTACTTCTTGTCATCAGTGCTGGAGAGCTGGCTGGACTACACCGGGGAACTGGAGCCTCCTGAACCTCTGGCTCGTCTGCCTCAGCTCAAACACCGCATGAAACGGTTGCTGACACAGCTAAGCAAGGTGCAGCAGATCGCCCTGTACAGCTCCACATGAGGGCGTCAGAGAAGAGCAGCAGGTTCAGACGCCACACAGCCTGCAGAAGAGATGCAGTGGCTGAAGCTCACTGGTCACAGGCTGCAAAGATGACAGTATTCATGCAGGTCCAAGACTTTGTTGGTTCAGCACATTTGCTCTGATCTGACCTCTGCTGCTGTTTCTCCTTTTTTAAAAGGGTCCGTGTGGTGGAATCCAATGCCGTGCTCAGCTTGTGTCATATATGAATATTTATATGAACATGTATGAAAAGTGAGCATCTTAAATCAGGATAAAACACAAGAAGTAACCTCGTAAATGCAGGAGAAAATCCTTTAGGACCAGACTACACTTCTGTGGTTTCCATGCAACTCTAAACCTTATGAATGCCTTTTGTCTGAGCTACTGCTTGAGGTTGTCCCGTCTCTCCCAGTACGCAGTGCTTTACATGCAGAAGAAGCTTTATAAGCAAATTGCAGTTCCTGAACCTACACTCTTTGCAGCAGATTTCTGAACACATTTTCATTTTTTTTTTTTTTTTTTTAATGGTTTTGTTTTGCATAACCTTGTCTCCCAGAGTTCAGTTGTGGTCATCTATCATGCCATAATGTGTCAAATTCTTTTGGTAAATGTGGACAGATAGAAACTTGAAGACATCTAGTATGTAATGATGCTGTATAAGCGGTCCCTACAAAAAAATCTATTTTTTTTTTTTGACCTCCTCTAGGGTTTGTTTTCCACTACACTGTGAAGTTATTTTTGTTGGGTATCAAAGGCATCTTATTTTAGCTTTACTGGCAAAAGGAAAAGTTTTGTCTAAAAGCTGTCTGCTTGTCCGTTCACCCATTTTATCAGTTTGCGTTCCTACTTTAAATTACTCCTTGGATTGTCGTTGCTATAGCACTTGACCTATGATTCACTGAAAATTGTAATGTGGACTTGTCTCTTCTTAACCTATCATCTTGTGTCAGTGACATATTACTCAGAAAACCTGTAAATGTGTTCTTTTTCCTGTATTCTGTTTATTTACGGTAAATTGTTTGTTTGTAAATATGTCATTCTTCTTTAATGAGCATATTGTATGCTACTGTACTGTGTGTCTGGTTTAGAAGCAGGGGAAATGTCCAGAACAATGCAAACAGATTTCCTGGTACATAAATAAAATATCCTTGATATTAATCGCGATGAACATGTTCTGTATGTTTTCTCATAAAAACAGAGTAATCCTCTTCTGTCTGCGTTGACTACCAGTGAAGTCGATGGTTGGATCATTCATATTTTGATGTTGATGTTTGATGTGACGGTTTTTGGTTTTTTTATGGCATAGCCGATTTGAGCGGTTATATAATCGGCTTGAAAATAGAAACTGGATGGGAATTGTAATCGTGTAATCTCTCAAAATGTCAGCTGCTATCGTGAATGAAGGAATGAGCAGGAAAATGATATATTAAGCCTCAATGCTCATCTGTTGATCAGAGACTTATAAACAGCGGTCGTTTAAAAATTAATCGTCGATAAATTCAGCAGCCCAGCCAATCTAATGAAGTTGGGAACTGTGAAGTCATCACAAACACTGGCTTTGATCGTCTCTGTACATTTTGTTTCTCCCTTGGGAGCAGAGTGTCGTCTCCGTGATTTTGGAGCGGAGTGAGACCTCCCGTTCTCACCCCCCACTTTGTGGGTGGTACCGCCTCTTTCCCATTGGCTCCTCCGCCGTGTCTCCGCCGCAGCGTGTAGTTCCGCCCAGAATTACTAGTTGAGGCAGAGGAAACGCTGGGCAGCCACGAGCGTTGTTCGCTGTGTACTTAGAAATACAATTCACCGACGGTATTCAACAGCACTCCCAGCGAAGAATTGACAGTAAACCACCGGATACTTATTTCAACCGTCGAGGTGAGTTTTCATAACCGTTTACCACTTACAGATGTGCCCGATGTCACAGGAGATTACCTCAGCTCGCTGGATTTCTCAACCTGTTCGTGCTGCTGTCTGTACTGTCCAGGCGTTTGTTACATCGATGATGGCAGCAGTTAGAGGATCGTTAGAGGACTAGTTAAAACCACATGTTAAACACCAGTGGCTCACAGGGAGCGAGCGGTCCAGTCATGAAAAAAACCCAAAAACCAACAAATAAATAAATAAACTGCAGCTGAATTGAATTGAGTTCGTAGCCGCTTCTCTCAACTGTGATGCGACATAACGCCTGTGTTAACGACTTAGCTTGTTTCCCTTCATTTGTCAGTGCAGTTGTTGTTGCCATTGATCTGGGATTTTTTTTTCACTGTTAACATTTGTGCTTGCTAAGTGTTAACCCGTGTTTTAGCTAGTTAGAATACAACTAGGCCTGTCACGACGCCTCATAACGGACTGTGACAACTAAAGAAATGTTAGCCGAATAGCTTTGAGCTAAATAGATGTAGTGCACAGAACCTGTTAGTACTTATTACCTGTTAATAAAAAGAAAACAAGAACTTTTATTATAAACACGCCAAAAATACAAGTTGTGCCTTTTATTTAACTCCCCCCTATCCAATTACTGGAATAGTAATATGATTTCTATCTGCATGGATTTAATTTTATTTTGAGTTATAACAGGAAACATTTGTCTCCAAAGATCCAAAGCCGGGTGTTGAATGTCTGGCCTCCCACCTCTCGCAGTGTGAGGGGACGTGTTGCCCTCAGCTTTGCACGCTCCTCCACAAATTGTCCCAGTCTATCCTCGCCAGACCCATCATTACCATGCAGATCAGTCGCAATGAGATAGAAGCGCCCACCCCCCCCAAAATAAATAAATAAATAATTAGACATAACGTGACTGATGATATTGTCACTGGTACGCAGGCGAAGGTCACACAGGTGAGAAGTGTAAGGGAGTGGGCATCAGGTGTTTCTCATTACTAAGAATATCAGAGCCTGTATTTAAATACCACCACATATCCCACTCTTTCAGAGTAAATCTGCCATTAGGTTATTGAAACCGTTTAATTAATGGGAGATTTAAACACTACAGAAAAGGACAAGAAGGTCACTGTGACCTTTGTGTTCCTTCCTGTGTGCTAAATGTGTAAGAAAGCCTGTGTAGCATATGTAACTGTTAAAATGTAAAGTTTGATGGCGTTAAATTCACAAATTTTATCTCCCACAGTGCCCCGAACAGTGCCACATGGTCAGAACAGGCTGAACAGAGCTTACGCAACTACCAGGATTTTGTTGTCAGTTGCTATATAGTTGCAGAAGACTGTTGACTGCGATTGGGAAAGCTTGTATATATAATAACAGAGCAGATGGCAGGTAGGGTGGGGTGGGGTGTTTCGCCTTATTGTTTGAAGCTCTAAGCTCGTGGTTGATTATTACACCGAATCACCTTGTGCTTAACTTATGGGAGGGTCAAAAGTTGTTTATTAATGCACGCGTTGTCCTTCACATCTTGGAATCTGTAGGACAACGTGTTCATCAGGTCTTTCTAGCCTGTAATCCTTAGAGCCCTCGCTGAAATGTTGAATAATTTATAAGCGGTTTATGTGGTTTATCGCAAGAGTTTTGCCATATTTTTTTTAATAGGTGGCGTGATTCATCTCCCACGCGTGCTCGGAAATTAAAACAAACTCACTGGAGTGAATGCAAAGGCGGCAAAATGAAACAGTTGCGGGCTTCACATGGCATTAACTCTCGTAAGTGAATGCTGAAAAATAATTTCCGTTTGTTAGTGTCAAGAGGTGAAACTTTTACGGTGCCTTTCAGCTTGGATTACACTTTCCACTTGATGTATTACAAGGATTACAGAGTACATAAAACGTGAGAAAATGCTGCTGTTGTGCAGAAGAGGATTTCTTGCAGCATTGGCAGGGATGAATGTCAGGAAATAACACTGGCTGCTCAGATGGAGACAGTAATTAAGCCACTGTGCTGACAGTCAGTCTTGTCTAGTATTCGCTTTTCACCTTTGGATTCCCGGCCCCGCAGGGCCAAACACAACCTGTGCCAGGCACAGACGTTTACCGTGACTTCTTCTTATAATGGAAAATGCCTAAAACCTTTGTTGACAATACATCCTCATCCTGTTCTGCTATTTCTCCTTAGTCAATTAGCAGTAAAAACATACAGCCAGCACATTATTATAGTTTTTTTGTTGTTTTTTTTAAATCCCCAGCAAGGCGAGCAATGTAAACATTATCCCGTGTGTCTTTTTCTCAGTCCGGCTCTGTCCTCTGCGCTGCTGCTGTGTTTTCGTAACAGCATCTGTAATTGAAGCTGTACAAAGCCTGGAGAAAACAGATGATGGATGTAAGCCTCTGCTCCGGGTTCATCTCTTAAATTTCCATCTCATCCCAGTCTACCGCTGAGTCCCTGCTCGGTTTGTTTTTATTGCATGGATATAACGGAGGATAAGTTTCCTTATGACGAGCTACGAAAGGCAAAACATCCAAGGCCGTTTGCGAGCTGACTTTCTTCGTGTGAGGGAATCGCGCTGTCTTCTACATAGTTTTCTCAAGACTTTCTTATCTGCTGGATCCCATCCCTGCTAGAAGGAGGGCTCCATCTCCATTTTCCTTATCAACATCGGCGGCCAAATCAGCAGGTGGGAGTGAGGCGAGGAGAAGCACAGGTGGTAAGCTTGTTGATCCAAAGAGTTGGATGCAAGCCAGGTTTGACCTCTGGACTGTCCCCGTCTCTCTGCTTTTCATTTAGGATCACATATTGAGCACATCTGCACAGATGCCATCACGTTAACCCTCAGTTTTCTCTGTTCCTCTCGTTTGTCTGAAGGTGGTTGTTGGATTTCTGCGGAAAAGAAGCTGTATTCACTAATCCAGATTGGGGGGGGATATTCCAAATCCCTGTTTGTCATAGATCCATATAAGCTGGCACACATCACACAGCAGGCTCTCCGAACTTAAAAGTGTTAATAGCAGCACGCAGCTTTTAGTTACAGTGCCTCACAATAGGCTGTGAGCCGTATGAGCGGTTACATCCTCCGTTTGCTTTATGGTCACACGGACACCCAAGACACTTAGATGCTTTAATGTGACGAAGCATATGGGAGATGCAGCGCCCTGGTAGTTTCAGGACCCCCTCGATCCATGTTTCTGCTGGAAGCTGATAAATTCTCTCACAGATGAGACGCAGCGAGCACTGATCTAAAAACTTAGGGATCATACTTTGAGAGGTTTGGACCCTTTAGACTCGGTGAGAGTTGTTTGTTTCACGTTTGCACGTGTACATGTATTGTTGTTTTTACATATTAGGAAGAGATGAATAGTCGACATCTTTTTATCACTCGTCTGATGTTTTCTCGCTGGACTTAAAGTCAACGTGCTGGAGTCGTGAGTCAAAGCCAGCTGTTGAAGAATTCCTCATTGGTTGTTGTGATAAGAAGAATATGAGTTTATGCAAATGATGGTGAAAAAGGTCGCTCGATTTCAGCAGTGCCACCAGCTGAGCTGGATCTGGGGGGGGGCGTACCTCCCCCTCCTGTGGTTGCCAAGGACACCGCCAGCCTCCACAGCGAACATTCGCCAAGGGAAGGCGCCAGAGGAGCCACCTCTGTGTTTCTCTGGGAAATTGAATTGTCAGCGATCAGTCATTGTGACAGCCAAGCTGACCACACAGATAACTCTATTAGCAGAGGCTGTGTTCCTGTGAGGCAACAGGCCTCTTAGCACTGATTCATACACTGAAACATACTGAGACTTGTCCTCATTCAAAGCTTGCTGTGTTTTCACAGGCAGAGGTCTTCACTGTCTGTGGATACAAGGGCTCTCATGTCTCTGTGCTCTGTTAATGTTTTATGGAAACAGTATCTTGTGTTTCCCTCCCCTCGTTTGTTGAAGTGACGCTGATGTGCCGTGCATGCGTGTGTCTGAGATTGTTAGGTCCCGTGCCACACAGATGGCCTCGCTGCTGCTTTCACAGGTGCCCTTCAACCAGCCTGACCGCAGTCTCCAGATCCTGCTGAGCCTCCAGCAGGACTCTGCTCTTCTGGAAACTCTGCCTCTTCACATCAACCAGCTGTGACCCAGGACACAGACGCACTCGCACGCACATACAGTTTCTGTCTTCCACTTTCTTTCTTTAGGCTTCCTGCACAACTGAGCATGGCAGAGGAAATCCCCATAGACTGAGCCGCAGCTAGCCTAGCGTAGCAGAGTGGGGCAGGTACTCTATTAGCAGCGCTGAGTGCAGGGCAGACAGGCCTGGCCATTCAGCCAATTTATAGCCAGATACCAGGAGGAGCGGAGCCAGGAGAGACTCATTCAGTCACACTCACACCTCGATCTGAGCTATCAGAGCGAATTTATCAAGACACAGCTGTCTCGTCCTTCGTCCCTTAGCAGCGATATTTTTTTTTCCTTGTAACCCATCATTAAGCGTCCTTTATGTGAGACCTGTATATTCTGATGTCTATTGATTCATCAATGGTGTCTGTGATGAAGCTACAGCTTAGGCCTGGGCAGTATATTGATTTTTTTAAGGTATGTTAATATGTTTTATAATGAAGTATAGGATGAGACAGCATTTGTGCTGATGTAGTTTAATGTTGTATGTAAACCCATGCTAGTAATTGCATGTCTTCTGTCACTCAGTGCTGCAAAACAATTTTTCCAGAACTGTGCTCCATCTGCATCTGCAGACTATTTCTCTCCCCAAGGTGTCCTGCACCATGAAGGTGGAAAAACGTGTTGTCTAAAAAAATATTCCAGTTTAAAGATGATAGCTTAATGTTATAGTTGTTTGTATAGCCAAGCTACTTCATTTATGGAAACAGAACGCTAACAAAATGCTGCAAGACTTGATTTACTTTTTTTAGGGATACATTAAATTCGCCAGTGAAACGTTATATTTTTTAACATAGTTGGAAGATGTAAAATGGTCTAAGTTTCCCGACTATGCAGTGACTTCTGATATATGATTTCCCCCCATGTCACCCAGCTGCACTACAGTAACTCAGTTGTTTTCTGCAATACTGTTTTCTTATTAAGTCTGTTTATCATTGTTTGAAAGGATCATCTGGGTCAGTGCGCTGCGGGGCTTTGTGGAGTTAAAGGAAAGATGAAGTGAATTCATATGCGTGTTTGTGACATACATTATAAATGCACAGAGAACTTTTATAGAGGAGGGTAAAATCTGTGAAGTCTCTATCACAATAAATGGTTTCATCTGTTTTTAAAAAGCGAGGAAGTCAAAGTGCGTAAGTCCATTATGTTTCCGTTCTCATGGCTGTTCAATAACAAATGAAGACACGCACAGGTCGGTTGTGTTACACCTCAGCTCTGATCCAAATTGATGTTGCTTTGGTTCAGGTCTTTTGATCCTACCAGTCTGTTTATCAATCAGTCAACTTCATGCAATGGAGTTGATTGTTGACTGATTCTTCCGATGGAAAAATGAAAGTTTCTCATTTGAAAAAGCAGCTGGTCCAATGCAGCAGCAGGGGGATTCACAGTTAGCCAATCAGCTCCACAAGTAGGACTAACTATGATGTTAAGCCAAAGAATCAAGGAGGAGTAATAGGAGCAATGATATGAACCTCATTCATTCTCATGTAGTGCTTGTACTTTGCTATGGTCCGGTCTTAAAATCCCGGCCAGACTAGTATGTTTATGAGACAGAAGCGTTATCAAGTGTTAATTAGCTTAAAACTGAAGCACAAACTTCAATAAGGCCATATTATTCATTAGGTAATATCATTAAAACTCCAACCACTTGACAAGTTAACTTCCAGTCATTATTAGAGGAAGTGCAGTTTCTGACACCTCAACGGTGGCTTCATTTTTCAGTCCCGGAGGATGCAGTTTGGTATCTTAGCATCAGTGTCGAGTTAAAGCAGTGTTAAATTATGTTGGTCTCTAGTGATTACACTTGAAAATTTGGATGTATTTACTTTAAACTATGCAGTTTAATATAGTCACAGGGGTCCAGTCACACTGCCCACTAAGGCTCTCATAAAGTTGCAGCTTAGTGCAAGGACTACTACTTTATTTATAAACGAAGACCAGAATAGATGCTTGACTATATAGTACAATGTAGTGAGGAGGGTGGGGCATGGGGAGGGCTGACTCATGTCTCAGCTTCCCTCTTGCAAACACCCAAATCCACAACTGCATAATGGATAAATTGAGTTTCCAGTTTGCTGGTCTGAAACATCAGAACACCAGTGGAAAATATTACTGTTGGTCTCTGGGTCTGCATTAGTGAAGTAAATTTAGGTTGAGACTGAACGTTATGAAAAGTATTTTTACAAACCATAGCACTCTGTTTAGGGAGCCAGCCAGTTGTCCTCTGAGATTTTCTCTCGTCATGTGCGTCTTCATGTAAGACATAAAACATGCTGATTATGCCCGTAGATGTGCTGTTATGAATCAAATCTGCCAGATGGTGCTCTTCAATCTCATAAGACAATTAGCAGGTAAAGTGCCCTCCTTAAGGAATCCTTTAAAAGCACTCACTGAGTAATAAGATGGTTTCTTGCACTTAGCTGCTCTGCAGGATTAGACATGTGCATAAGTGTCCATGCTGGTGATAGACTTATTAATCGGTCCAGTTAATTATCGCAGCCTTCCCCGTGTCAGTTTCGCCATTCGATGGACAGGTGTAAATACCAAGCTTTCAAAGTGCAATATATCTTTTTGCTCACCTTCTTTTTTTAACACATACAATACATATACATATATTTACTGTAAAGTTAGGCAATATGTTGAGATTTTTCAAGTGGTCACAGCCATATCAACTGGGAATTGCCATTAAGTTATCAGATAGTTATCACTCTTAGCCTCGTGGCTCGGAAATTTGTCAGACACCACAATGGAGGCTTCAGGCTTTATGCTACTAATGCTAAACTCTTCTAGGCTCTTTTTTTTTTAAATAAGATCTCATATCGCTCATATCGTGAGATACTGTTACAGATCTTAGGTGATGCTGGAATGCTCAGTTTCACAGCACTTTGCGTTATTGTTGCCAACACAGATGTAAGACGCACAAAGGAGAGAGAGCGGAATAAGAACATCTAGAAACGTAACATGCGCCTACACTGCTTTGCATCTTATCTGCTATAAATGTTAACTTTTTGTCTCCTTATTAATAATTGGGGGGAAAAAAATGCTCAGCAATAATATAGGCATCTGTATTTGAGTGTTCCTCGAATCAGATATTGGTTTGTGTGCTTTTAGTTTTGTGATTCATATGTTTGTTTCTTTTACATGCAGAATAATATACTGTCAGTGATACTGATAATACTAAATAATTTACTAATGGTATATTATGTTAGCTATAATATAAAATCAGCAGTAGTCATCATACTAGAGCTCACTTCGTTTTTGCCAACATAGTGTCCGTGCTGGTGGGCCATGGGGTTAATGTGCTCTCATTAAGGTAATGCTTTGTGGCCTGTTTAGTGCTCCTGCTGCGGGGGAGACAGCAAGTCTGTCTCTTTGTTACCTTTGTCTGTAGGCCTATAGCTGTGCTAAGCAGTTTAATGTCATTTACATGTGTATTATATTATATATCATTTTCATTGGATCTTATTTCAGTGAACACACTCCCCACATGCAGCTGTTGGCTGTTGAAGTAGCTTTACCATTATAGTGTCTTTCATGCCAGCGAAGCCCTGCTAAACTGGATTGAAATGTGTTAGTGTTTTTTAAGTTTTTTTTTAAGCTTTTAGTTGTCTGAAATTGCGTGAGTGTAAATAGGTGTGTTTACCTTTTTACAGAAATCTGTCAGTAGAAGAGGGCCCTCTCTTTTTGGCAGGCAGATGAGTACACTGACTACAGTGTCGCTAAAGCTTTTTATCACAGACAGCGATGTCATGTTCATCGAGAGTGAACATAACTGGTCAGAGGACAAGGTCGTGAGTCTTCTGTGGACATATTCTGTCTGGTGAATAGGTCTTAAACCTTATTGCTCCTATGTGTGTAATGTCCCGTGAGCCCTCCAAGTACAGCCTCTGCAACATTTTTATCACTTGCATTTTGAGTAATGACTGTCCGGAGGCACAGGATATTAAATGTAGTAATGACTGAGTCAGTGCGCCTTCAGATTCCTTTCTCAAAGAGGGGTGAGTCAATTATAGTAATGCAGCTTTTAGCTTTTATTAGACCTTATTAGTCCTAGAAGAATCAAACAAGGAGGTGGTAGATTTGTTTGTCTTATTAACTGTCCTGAAATAGCTTCTCTCTGGCAGGCTTTCCCATGCAGTGATCATCTATGCGTATTGGCGTGTATTCATTTATTACAGAGCCTAAGCCATTGTTTAGAAGTTTAATGTCAAAACCAGCTGTGGGTGTTGGCCCACATTTGGGATTTTGGATAAAAATATACCTTTTCAACTGAATCCTGAGAAAAATGTCAGCAACATGTCTCGTTATAGTTTTTTTCTCATGTTGTCAAAAGAAGAAAAACTCTTCTGCCAGCTTGTATCAGGAGAATAATAGAAGCTGTAAGGAGGATGATGGAGCCCCAGGAGAGCAAGCTGTCATTTAATTACGCAGACATGAAACACGGGTGCGCGTGCGAGTGCGCGTGCATGCCAGTGTGTGCCGTGTGTCTGTGCTCGTTCATCTGTGTGGGTTTGCTGACAGTATCTGCAGGAGATGCTTCGTGTTATAGGTCAGCTTTTCCCACAGTGGAGAACAAAACATCTCAGACTCCAGATCAGATTTCCTCCCAGGTATTATCTCTCTGGGTTTAAATTCTTTCTGTCAATTACATTGTTAGTGACCTAACAAGGGGACTAGGCTGGGAGGGGGGGTCTAAAATGCAAAACGAATGGATTTTTCCTCTAATTCTCTTACCAAATGACCCCAGTTAGAGCAATAATCTGCAACTGAGCCTTGTCACAGCCCATTAGCTTTACTCCGGTGGGGATTGTCGCCTCTAAAGACTCAGAACTATAAACACCGGCTTTGCCTGTTTACGAAAAGTGAGGATAAGGAAATTTCTAGTAACTGTACGCTAGAAAGATTCCACTTGAATAGGGCATCACCGCACCAGTGCCCGGGTTAGGCGAAGTTGTTTACACAGATTTGTGCTTACCCCGAAATTGAAAACAGAGGAGCAGACATGGATGTCGGGCTCTCTGAATGGCTGGCAGGAGGCTAGTGGAATTTGTGCTAGCCTGTTTTCTATTGTGATGTGAAGATCGCTGAAGTGTTGAATGAGGACAGAAGTTTTAGTTGAGGACAGACATGCTTGTGTTCTTCTGTGATTGTAACATTTTGGCAGATGGGCAGATAAGTCTGCGTCCTGTCAGTGGAAGTGAGTTGGTCATAGGCCCAAGTCAAGAACGAGATAACCAAACTGGGTTATTTATTAGATAATAAAATATCCTTAAATTTTCCCCAAAGGTTGGGACATTTTGTGTTATAGCGGCTAAAATATTAAAGGGTCATTCTCTGTCAGTTTATCTAATGCTTCCCACTTAATTCCAATTGTATTGTTCCCATGGATTTTTTTTTTTTTTAGGAACATTTCTAATTGTAAGTTTTTGGGAATGACCCTGAAGGCTAAATGAACCTGTAACAACAACGTTTAAATAGAGTAACTAGATGCAATATGACAAAAAAGAAGGTAAAAATTACCAAAAAAGAGCACAATTAAATAGAAAATACCAAATAGTGCAATAACTTTTAAAAAGCTCAATAAATTAAATCTGCATATATTGGAGCCAAGTAAAGATGTGAAAAAATAAATGGAGGTGAGGTGTTAAGAGTTTCTGTATCTGTCCTTTTGGCACTGCCTGTCTGAAAAGATCACGTGGTTTAGAGGTTTTCCTTTTATTATCTATAGCTTTTGGCCACAGCCACAGTTGTTTGCATGATCTCTGTGTCAGCTGATGGAAGAATCCACTTCGATTCCAACTGGATGATTCAGAGTAGATACTGGATTCTGACAGCAACCACAGAAGAGAAATCCTTTGGCAAGTAATATGGATTCATTCCACTCATAGTTCGATATTAAGGCCAAAAAATGTTTCTTTGTAGTAACATGCCTGGGACTACACCACATTTAATTTCCAAAGAGTGCAGTCCCTCCACAGTAATTACCGCTCACAGTAAATACCCATCACATACGAAAAGTCCTGGAGCCAGATATGGTTACACTGTGGTTAGGGAACTGTGAGTGTAGTCTCATTTCCATGCAACACAATAAAATTACACAGTGTTCCTGGGTCTTAGTCAGCTCGCCAGGCGCGTCCATCTTATTGTCCAAGGACCTCACATAACCCCATGATGATTGCTGGAATGGCTCCGGCTCTGAACCCTCATCATCACCTCTGCAGCTCCTCCAGGATTACAGGCCTCGCTCTGGGCAGTCGAGCTGTCAGCACGATCGGATCAGTAAACTTGGGAAACCAAAAGTAGCCATTTCACTTTAGAATAAAAATACTGAGAGCAAAAGAAGAAGAAGCTTTATCGAGGAATAAAGTCAATACAATTTTAATAAAATCCAAAAGACAAAAACTGCCACTCAAAACAGCACCAGGGGAAGGAGAAATGAGCCCAGACATATGTTTATACATGCCATGATAGTTTTTTTTTTTTTACCATGGAAGTGTTTCTGCTATTTCATCTTCTTTTTTTACTAGGATCTGGCCCACTGGAAAGTTGTGTGGGCCCAGGAAATATATGTATGGCTTTAAAATTATAAGCTTAGATTTGATCATTTTCACCTTTATTGAACAGTGAAGAGACCATAGGGGAAGACACAGGAAAGTTTTTCAGGCCAGATTTAAACTCGAGCTGCTGCCTTTCAGTCATGTGGCACATGGTCACCTGCACACACAGCGAGCGCCCGTAAATTTCCATTTCTAATCCCTGACTTTAGTCTGTCATTTCACTCACTAAATTAGCTTAGTTTCTTGAGGATTAAGGTGAGACTTATAGGGGATCTGAAGGCTTTGCTGAACTTTCCCTCTTGTTCTGTGTGAAATGATGTGTGGTCATAAAAAATCAAAACGCACCCGAGTTCACCAAAGACCTTAAACTCTCACAGAGAGCGAGCTGACCTGTCAAGCATCATCAGTTTAGAAATGCGCTGTTCTATGGAGGATACAGTTCCTGCACAGAGCTTTAGTGTGATCCACCACTACTCTTTGCAAATTTTGGCCAGTGTCTCAAGTCATTTTAAATTTTTTTTATTTTTTTTGTGCAAGCTGAAAACTTTGCAGCACCGACTTTCAGAGGATCAAAACATGAAAATAAATATTCGCTGCTTTTAAGCAAGAATCCCTTTTACATACCACAGAAAAGCAAACTTCAAATGAATCTAGATCAGCCTAAGAGGATAGTTTGAAGTTAAAGTCATTAAGATAAATAAACCATAAGGATTCTGAATTTTAAAAAGGCAATGTGTGGTAGGGCAAAGTGACACATTACCAATGACTAAGATGCTTTTTGTACTGTTGAAGTGAAATGTTTAAAATTGTAGAACTGTAAACCTGGAAAGGTGCAAGATTAAAGATCAAATCAGAAGCAATGCAGCAGAACTGAAACTTTTTGTTTTGTAGTTTTCTATATAAAAATTAAATTTAAAACCATGTTTGTAACATTTTGTGCGCTGTGGTTTTTTTAATTGGTTTTCTTGGGGGCTGTTAATTAGTCCTTCATTTGAACCCCACCGTCATTGCTGTAATCCTCTTCCCACCGTGCCGGATGACAGTGAGTCGATAGGATTTCATTGTTTATCGCCATAGCAGTACACCTGATGGCTGAGTCAGGGTCTTCATAGCCCTGGAGGCACGTTAATATGAGGTCACTGTGCTGATATTCAGCACGAAAGCAGAGAGGCCAGCGTCAAAGTGCGGCCATGACGTAAACAAGTAAATCTGAAGTCACTGTTGCCATGGTGAAAAAGGGCAAAAAGGGCTAAGTTAAGTGGTGGCACAGCTGGGCTTTCAGTTGCCCATCACGTCGCCTGCAAACAGTTCCTGATGGCCCAAGGTGTGATGGAGATGAGCAGAAAAAGGAAAAGATGGAGAGAGTGCAGAGAAGGAGAGGATGAGGGAGAGGGGAAAAAGTGTGAGGAGGGGGATTTGCTCATCAATCACTCAGGGATGCCTGCTGACATGGCAGCTACAGGACTCCTTTTGTTGGCAGAGACGAGGTATATCTCAAGGAAGTGTTTGGCATGCGCCACTGTGTCCACACACGGATGTATTCAAGCGCCTGCGTCTCACTGTTAAAGCAAAGGCTGGCTCTGTCTCTGCTTAAAGCTCAGGATGTTCTGTGTGAGGTAGGCAGGAGTGCTTGCCAGCAGAAGAGCGGGGAGGGGAGGGGGGCGATGGTAAATGAGTTATCCCTTTATTAAACTGACAGATTTCAGCATGTCTTTGCAATTCTTCCGATAAAGTCATTTTGCCAGAATTGGAAGACCTCCTGGTCTCTCGGAGACACTGCTGACTCTAGAATGTAATGAAAGATGACCTTTTCAGTGTCGAAAGAGCCTCATGTGGGTTTTCTCTTGACACACTTTCTGCAGGATCCTCTGTTGCCTGCTCCTTTCCTCGTTGTGTGAGCTGATATTTATCCTTGGCGATGAGGCTCTCCTAAAAGCAACACACTTTTGCAGGAGAAAGAACCTGAAGAGCACAGATGTGGGAAATTAAAGTGTGAGATCCAGCATGTAATCTGGTGTTACTCGTATTAATGCAGGTGGAACTGAGTAAAACAGAATCTGGTATTAGAGAGAATTTGTTTGTGAGTGATCGGCTAAAACAGATGGTAATACTGTTAAGGCAGGAAGATCTTGTTCCATATCAGCACTTTGAATCCTTCCCCCATCCTCCTCCACATCCATGGTGCGGTGTGAATGTGGGACAAACCTTGCAAGCTACAAAGTGAATTTCCCTGCTGTAGCCTGGGAATCATTTCCTGTTACAGTTATAGAATTCTTTGCTATCATCGAGATAACATGTATGTGTTACACTCGAGCATTGTTCCACGGCATTGAAGGAAATGAAGCTCAAAACGTGTTTCAGCAGCTCTCATTTCTACCATTATCTATTCCCCTTGTTTCTTTGCCTTACATCTGTCCCTTGGGTCTATCCCAGTTTAGAATAAACATCAGCAACCAGCTTTGTCTCTATGGCAACAGCTGTAGATGCTGAATAGTAGCTCAGACATAGAGTAGGCAGGAAAAGGGTGGCGAAGGCAGTGGATGTTTCTAAATGTGATCTGGTGCTCTTTACCTGCATTGTTACAAGAGGTTATGAGACCAGCAGAGCTGCTCTGGGATAAAGCTAGTCTGTACCCAATTTACAGTCACATGATATGTAACATTTCCGGCTTCATCAGTCTGATAAATGATGGCATTTTGTCATTTAGATGAGGTCGACTTAGCGTTACGTTAGTGTTCCTCTCTGCTTCATTCACATATATCCACAACAGTGACAGAGTGAGGCAGGTAACCCTCGTGACATTGTGAGTTTTCCTGCCTCGGCTTCTATATTTAGGAAGTCACCTGGATAATAGAGAAGCTACTTGCTCACCTTTGTGAATTGAGGAAGTCAGTGATCAATTCTTTCACACCTTGTTGATGATGCACTATGCCATGTGCATAAATAGGTCCAACTCTCTCACTCTGCTTTGTGATGCTCTCAGTAAGTGAAGTAAGCATGTAAAGGAAAACATAGAAAAAAAGACTTCTAAAAACAGCTGGAAGCAACAAACTGACTTCTGCTATTGTTAATGTTCTGCCAATATTTTGATTGTAAAGTTGTTAGCCATCAATTGTTTTAACCTTACCCATCACAGCCACACTCTAAAACCCAGTAAAAATGTTAGTGTACCTATTTTTCTTTCTCCTGTCGTGGCTGTTTAGGACATTTTACAAAGCGATGATGAGCTGAGCAACTGAAGATTCAGTGTGTGAGCCTGCCTTGGTATAATATGCACTCAGAGCTGCTGTGCTGTTTTGAAGGTGACATGTATATGCTACTGGGTCCAAGCTTATACAGGAAAGCGCAAATTCAAATGCTGTGAGATTAATGAACAGTGCCTGTCTAAGAGAGGCTGATTTTTGTGCAACGCCAGGTTGCACAAAGCAAGTCGCTCACAAGAAAGGTGTAGAGCATTTGAGCAGTTTTCAAGATAAAAGCAAGCGTTCTGCTTCTGTAATATTGCTGGTGTAGAGGATAGAAGGCGGTGAGGTCAGTGGGGTTAGGCTATGAAAGCCACCCAGTCAGCCTGTCAGTTTAAGCTTGCCTTGACCCCCGTCGCACTAAACACTTCAATTACCCCACTAGCCAGCTACAAATAAAGCAGGTCTTTGCCTCCTTCCTTTCTGTGACGGCCTGAGGAAGTATTGGATTGATCCGACCAATACACCCAATCTGCTCAAGCATGCAGAATATTTGTTTTTCTTCTTTTCCTTGTTCAGTTGTCTAAATATTATTTAGTTCCACTCCCGAGCCGGATTTGTCAGCAGGGATTTTGCCTGGCATGTTTTCACTCCCCATTTACTGATCGCTGAGTCCTTCCAATCCTGGATGTTTCCACATTTTTTTTTCTTTCTCTGAACTGTTTTTTTTTATGTAATTTGAGGATTGTGCTCACTTGTTGCCATCTGCTTCCCTGGCTTTTTCCCATGCAATTTGAAATCTGTTATTAGTCCAGTACGACCCCTGAGCCGATTCATGCATCAGCAGGCAGATGTGGGTTTAGACCTTTGTCAGGCAATTGCAGGGTGAAACTGCTGGTAAAACAAACATGGCGTGACGTCATCTATTCTGGTGTCTCCTGCTGGAACTTGGCTGTTTGACTCTTCTCTAACCAATTGAAGGTTATCTGATACCAGCAGCTCAATGTCATTCCAAGGGGGGTTGGCTTGGATTCAGGAAGTGATTAAAAGGTAGCAGTTGGCCAGTCTTCCATCCAATTGCATTTGCCTACACGTCTTGCTTGTTTCTCCTAGCATAGTGTGTGTTTGTTCTTTTAATGCCGTCCATCTATAGAAAGGCTGTCTGCTGTGGTTTTAGCTTGCCGGTTGTAAGCATTGACCTAGAAGAGTTAGAGCCTCCATCTGCTGCTATGTGCAACATGAGCCACGCTTCTAGGAACGGCCAAGAAATTCAATGCTACTTCCTGTCCTCACCTTGTGCAAACAGGGGGGCAAAATAGGTAGCATTTCAGGGAAAGTGGGGGAGGGGGACACTTCTGTGTCAGGATTCTTGTTCAGTAATTACGAGCAGGGACAAACGGCTGGCTTCAAGGGGAAAACAAATGAGGTGGCCTTCGGGACTTTTTGTTAAATCTGGCCTGATATATATATTTGCGTTTGCTCACTACCTGTGTGGAGCAGAAATGAGGCCCTTTGGCCTCTGTGTCTGACTCTTATAACAGCACAAGTATCACAGCGCTAGTGTGAATTTTAAAAAGGCAAGATAGAAAGATGGACATCTTTTAATCTGAGATTTTAAGTGTCTTTGGGAGCATGCGGTCCTCCTCCTGATGAAAATGTTTCGTTTTTCCTTCTTGGACAGTGGTTTCGAGTGATCCGACAAGAAGATGGATGAGCTCCAGGATGTACAGCTGACTGAGATCAAGCCGCTGCTGACCAATAAGGTGAGTTGCAGCGAGAACAAGGTGATGACAAGCTGCAGAGGCGACAACATAAATTTTTTGTAACCATACACATAAAATGAACAGATGTGTTGTCTCCTAAAACTGAATAAGCACCCTCTACAGCACTCCCAGGAAAATACATACGCTAATACACTAGTCATGCATGCTCTGCAGTGCCGTTCATCAAAGTGAATTATTCATATATGCTCAAGTGTAAAGGGAATGGGGGGGGGCGGCAAAAGGGGTTGTAGACAGAATGAAGCAATGAGAGAATACGTAACAGAGGCAGAGAAAACAGTCTGGCAAGGAGGTAAAGAGATCAAAGGAAAAGCTAAAAGAAACTCATCTCTTTTATTTCTGAAGCTTGAAAGTTTGCAGCGAGTGAGGGACAATAAAAGCAGAAAGAGACAAGAAGCGCTACCTGTCTTTCCTTCTTCCCGCCTTCATTCTCAACACCTGATTAACTGATTAGAACAATAATGATGACGATGATGATGTGTCTGTTTTGTTCTGTACCCCGATCACTGACACAGTCAGGGGCATATCGTGCCTCAGAGGGAGGAGTGTGTGATTATGTATCGGCTCTTAGGGGATTGCGTCACCTCAGGGGTGGATTTGAAGAATGAGAACATTTCTCTGAGTGTGCTCTATGCCAGTTAAGGTAAATGTATTATGTTAGAAGACAGAGTGGGGAAAATGCATCATGGAAATCATTGAAATAGAGGAGGCTGGCACTGACCTCTCACTCCACCTAGTGGTCAGCTCATTAAACAGATGAGTCTTCAAAGTGGATTGAGATGATGTTGATGATGTGATAACAATGATGAAGGAGGATCCTCATTTCTGTAAAAGTGGTGGAAACTGGTTCTGACTGCCAACTGATAATTTCTTATTACACTGGTCAAGCTCAGAGCACCTAGGTAGCCAGCGAAGGTTATAAATGTATCCTGTCATTTAGTATGACATTAAAGTGCCTTTAATAAAAGCAAAACAGGCCTGTTAGTTTTGGCCAATCACAGTGTAGTTCATATCTTAGTTTTCTTTAAGGTCTGATATTTATAAGGAGACCAAGCTGTCAGTATTTCCAGTTAACTTGTTAGATGTAAAAGAAATGGTTAAGCTGAGTGACTTGGACAAGACTTTTTTCCCCCTTTGTCTTGTGGCACCACGTACCACAGCTTTACTCAAGCCTTTACTGATTTTTAATATGTAGGTCGTGTCTATGGCATGCATAAGTGGCTGCTGTTCGTTTTAGCTCATCATTGTAACCTTCATTGCACCGTCTCCCGTCCCAGACTATGTAGAAGAAGCTGTTTAAAAGTCTCTTTAATATGTTGAGTCACCTGACTGCAATCAAGATGCCCTGTAAAGTGTGATGATTGACATGGTGCAGTGAATCTATCCATCCATTTCTTTAACCACTCCAATAGCGATTTTGTAATTCACCCAACATTAAAAATCAAAGCAACCCCATTTACTTGCATTACATTCATCACATCTCAACATTATTTCATTATAGTGGTGGATTTGTATCCAGATTTCTGCTGCACAGGCAGTTAGAAGAAGAAAAGGACCGCTCTGTAGAAACCATCTCCGTTTAAAAGCATGTACACCCCACTGGTCTCTCCTGCAACTCAATCCCAGTGGCATCTTTTCTGTGGTCGGCTGCCCACTCAGGCCTCAAACAACGCAAATTAACATAGAAACGTCAGAATTGTGCACCATCACATATATTATGTGAAGCAAAGACTTTAGTTTCGATGCTGTTAAACTAAGGAGCTAATGATAAGTTATCAACAGCTCCGTGAAGAGCTGCATGAATGTCATGGATATAAATGTAATCAGACATGGGTTATTGCCATTTTGTCTGCACACATGTATACATCCTGCACCGCACTCCCATCCATCTGGTGGGGTTACACAAACACATTAAGAGTGATTACCGGCTTTAGCATACTACGCTACATTTAACTCTCCTCTTTTCCTTTTCATGCAGAATGCACGCAACTTTCAGGATTTCGACTGCCAGGTAAGTGTAGCTCTCTGCTCCCACTGTTAATTTAGCATTATGATTCATTCTCAGCTCCACACTGCTGAACCCATGCATTCTTTGTACATCCGAGCACCGTTACTCAGTAATAACACGCACATTTATGGATGCCTAATGCAGGTGAAAGGCGTGTTTGGTCCAACTTGCTCTCTGCGTTTACTCTTGACACCGCTGACTGTGACAGAAAGGACAAACCAGTAGTTATGTGCTCACCTGATTAAAATTCTGCTGCTTTTGCTAATGGCCATCTATTTCTTTGGAGGCAAGTGTAGTGATCATTTGCAAATGAGGACCTTTTAAAAAAAAATTTGAATAGTGTTTTGGCTTTGTGCTAATGACTGAGAAAGCACACTCACTTTATTCTTTGCATAAAGCGATACAGAAAAAGATTATGTTAAATTCATATCAGGTTGTTTTTTTGAAGAATAAACAACTGTAGCACCTTCCTCAGTATGATTTTTTTTTTTTTTTAGTGCCTGCCTTTTTTACTGTATTTTATTCATAGTCAAGCCCTTTTATGTGATAATGTAAAAATAATTGTCATTCCAGAAGAAGAGTTATTAACCTTGAGGAAGCAGTTTTCCAGATCCCCCTTTTTTATGTCTTAGAATGAGGAGCGAGCTTGCCAGCCTTCCACCTCTTGGGCAGTTTGCTTTTTCTTGCAACGATTCTCCTGCAGGAGGAGGAGTCACGACGCTGGGGAAAGCTCTGTGCTGTGTTTTAATGGCCATCAAGACTGCTAAGGGTTAAACCTTTCATCCCTAGCTCACTTTCTGCAGTCACGCCTCCTTCCAGCATCCCGGCAGAGCTAAATATAGCCGACGCAGGCGGGGGAAGAGAGTAAGCATGTTAGCCGGAGCAGGCAAGCTGCATGCTCCTTAGCATCCTGTCAGAACTATTATTAAGACATTCATGTGCATACAATCCTGCAGTCAGTCAGCTGCTCGTGTTCACCGTGTAATCTTTTATTACCACTTTTTTGTGATTCCCTTTGAAGTCATGCTGTTGTCAGTTACAGAGAGAATTGAACCTGAATCTGTCCCACTGGTGGTTTGACCTCATTTGCCTTTCAGCCATTATGACCTCACATGGTCACACTCAGGAAGCTCAGGGAGTTCACAGTGTAGTGGTTTTACACATTCGCCTAACTAGTGAAAAATTCCCAGTTTGATCCTGAGAAGATTGTTTTGGGAACAGTAACTGGTGTAAAAACTCTTCCAAATCAATCAAACCGCTGCGGCGACCCCCTGTGAATAAGAGAGCGGCTGAAGATGGGAAATTACTAAAAAGGGTGCTGATGATGGATCGTGAGAAGGTTCAATTCTCTTAAAAGATTTATAGTGTTAACAAACTGTGCTGGTGTTCCTCCTGATTTGGCAATCTGGCCATTTGGCAATAGACGTAAATATCTTGTAAATATTTAGTATAACAATGAACCCGTCACGCAGCGTAATAACACTAAGATAAAAGGAGAACACACCCTATACAAGACATCAGACCTTAGACGTCTGTGTGGGAGGGGTCCTGCCTGCCGCAACATCACTCTGAGCCGTGACATTCCAGCAGCTGGAGGATGAATCCAGCTGCTCTCTTCCTGCTGCTAAAGCTCCCACCACAGGCAGTCCACAGGTACTGCAGGAGTCGTGCCAGAGCTGTGCATACCTGCGGAGGAGGACAGTGGTGGTGGGGTGGAGTCAGGGAACCTAAAGGTTCAAACTGCTGCAGCTTTGTTTCTCTTACAATTTTCTGCTTATGCCAGGAAAGGGAGAGGAAGGTGTGTGACAGACTCCTCAAACCCTTGGGGCCCAGAACGCTGAGTGACTTCACTGAAATGGCTGACTGTGCATTTCAAAAATAGTTTTAGTGTCATGGTGTTGCTGCAGTCTCGCACTGCTATGTTTTTAAGTCCATTTTTTAAACTTTTGCTTAAGCTTTCTTTATTGTGTCTATACATGTATAGCGTTTTATATATTGTATGCAGTGTGTAGGTTTTTACATTTTCAGGGATGTGTTTACTTTTAAAATAGCAGTTTCTCTTTATAACCTTGCCCAACTTTCTCATTATTTAGTCTGTGGCTTTTCAAATCCTCACTGTCTCATTATGCGCACTAGAGGGCGCCACGAGGCCGTTCGATAGCTCCAGACATGTGACAATTTAAATGGGAAAAAAAGAACCTTAACTGTGTTGGTAACATGCTGAGCTGCCATGTGTTGCTAGAACAGCTTTCTCATCTAGTGTTGTGAAGATGACAGTGCAGAAAGCTTTCTGATACACTGGATGGAGATCTTGTGGCTGTGTAGACTATAACATATGATTAACACAATTGTCATCAAACTGACCGTGTCACAGGTAAACAATGTTTTGAGCTGGTGCATTTTAGTATACAAAAATTGGTTCAAATCAAACCCTACTTTCTGGAAATGATGCAATTGAACTAATCTCTGCAGATCATAGTGTCACTGTGCGTCTGTATGACTCCTCAGGCTGCAGAGGGCTGTGCTGAGGCACATGATGATTCAGTGCATGACATGACTACATGTGTTTCGCTGGCACCCTCTGTGGGTTAAGAAAGGAAATAAATCAGAGAAACTGGTCTACAACCAAACATGCTGCTATATGATTAACCAATAAAGAGACCCTGGTCCTTATAACCTCACAAACTCTGTGTGTCTACATGTTTGCCATTGGCTGCACCGAGCACCCCGTCAAAGGCGTGACACCCTGCACCGTTAGGAGTTGTACTGATGGTAGGAGAGTGAGAAGGAGAGAGCAATACACTACGTGGATCAAATGACTCAGCAGCAAGTTTAGAGGACATAAATCCTGATGATGTCCTGTTTTGATAGTAAGGGGAAAAGGTGGCTTGCTATCTTTTGCTCGTAAGCCTGGAACACGAGGAGTCATTAGCCAAAGCTCAGTGTCAGAGTCACTACTTGACAGTCATTTACATGATTAAGTGGTGCCTTGAATGAGCCAACATCCGCAGCAAAGCTATTGCTATCGTAAGCCCTCCTGCTGCGTTATACGCTAGTCCACTCTTGCTGTGAGCTGGATCTGATTATATCCACTCACACGGAGATATTTCAGGGTTCTAAAGCCATTCGGATGAAATGTGATGCAAAAATAAATGTGGATACGGTGCTTGGCGACAAGCAGCCATTTTGCTGATGCAGAAAACAGCCCAGGGCGAGCCGTCAAAGTCAGCCTCCTCTCCTCATCAATAAGAAAGCGTGACGTCAGCAGCCTGCACATTTTCCTGGACTGCATTCTTTGTACCCCATCACCCCGCTTCCATTCCCCCCCCCTCCTTTCCTTTTCTTCTCCAAACCCCACCCTCTGCCTCTACCCACCTGACCCTCCGCAATCCAATTAGAAGAACCAGTGACTGGATGTATGGACGCACTGTGACTACCAAGCACAAACTGCAGTCTCACTCTCCTCCCCCTCTGTCTTTTTCCTGCTCTCTTTCCCACCTCTTGTCTCCGTCGCTCTCTCTCTTGTTCTCTCTGCATCGTATCCATCCCCCACCCCTCCTGCTTTCATTCAGGTTACTTTTCCTTCTCCTCCTCACTCCATCTGCTGTGTCTTTCTCCTCCCTCTCTTCCTTCCTTGTCGCTACTGCTCTAGCTGCCTCACCCTACATCCCTCACTTCCTACCAACGCTCCCTCCCTCCTCCTGCTCCTTTCTGAGGGCTTCAAAGCTGCCCAGCGCACACTCACACATAGCATTACACCACTCCTCTCCTGTGTGGGAAAACCATGTCAGCTATTCTGGACCTGGACCAGATTGCATGCGCTGGAAATGAAGTGGTGAGTGACAAACGTGTCTCGCCTGACTCGACACACCTGGCTCTGTCTGTGCTTCAAGGAGGTTCTGGTTCAGATTAGGGGTGTTGTGGTGCTGTTTCTCCAAAGACATGCCGACAGCAGCTGGCTAAACGAAGGGAATAGCTCTGGGGTCTGGCTTTGATGGGACTCGTGCTCTCTGGGCAGCTGCTGGTATGGGGTGACCATTTGTTCAGTGTGTGCGTGTGCGTATGTGCGTGCAACTACAGGTCACACAGCGTCCATATGTGCAGCCTGCACAGTCTAAAGCTGCTCAGGGTGCAGTTGTGCATTTTAATGTGATGATATGAAAGATGCTTGTGTTGTGCTCAAGTGTTTTAGGATGTGCAGCTGCTTCATCCTGTGGATGTGCGCCTGTCAATATCCATCAGCTGGTTGTTGGTAACTGTGTGTGTAATGACCCTGTGGATCTCACATGTTTGTTTCTGCATGTCTTCATCATGTCTTGCCCGGCGATGAGTGAATTGCTGTAGATGTTGCGTTTTGCAGGTGTGCATTGTGTTCTTTTTTTTTCTGTTATCACAGGGAGGTCACTCACCACCCACCCCACACACCGTGGCAAGAAACCACCAAAGCCACTCTAACGGGTTGTTCCTTCCCCGCAGAGTCCTTGAGTTTGTTGTTTCAGCCCACTGCTTTGATGGCACACACACTTACTGTGTGTGCTGCAGGTGGGGAGGGTCGTGTTAGTGTCAGAAATGGATGAGGTTGGCCTGTACCCGAGATGATCCCGGGCTCTGTCAACTTGCATGTGTGCACTTAAGTCATTTACAGACTGCTTGGTGTTTCCGCCCAGTAATGCTGCTCCCAGTGGTGATTGATGCCTCTCCAGGCAGGGTGGAGTAAGCTGAGAGGAGGGATTGATAGGCAGTGGATTGCGGGAAGAAGATCAGCATGACAAAGTGCTCTTTTTTTTGGGGGGTTTTTTTTTGTTTCTTTTTTTCATCTCACTCCAACTCTCTCACCATGTTTCTTTGAAAAATGAGTACTCACCCATTTGTGGCACCAGAAAAGTCCCTCTCCTCAAAGCATAAAACCTCTGCTCAGTATTCACATTTCACCTCCAACCCAGCCCAAATGCCTTTACGTACTTTTCGTCAAAATGCTAGCTATCATGAATGTATTAAAGTGGGGAAAAGGTTGATGGCATTGCAGTGCTCTCCTTCTTTTTTCCCCTCTCTAGATGTCCAGCCTGTCTCTGTCACTCTTTGCTTTCATGCTCTATTTCCTCCCAGATTCCTCTGATTTCTCCCTCCGCCGGTTTACCTAACACATGTTAGGGTGCACGTATAGCACATAGACTCAACAGAATACCAGCATTTGAACAAAGTGCATTTATATTGTTTCTCAGAGCAAAGCACTGAGTGTCCTTGACTCTGTCCTTGTCTAAAAAAAACCTTAAAGGTTCTGCAGCAACACAGCCTTAGTGAGAGTGTTTTTTCACCTTTAACAGGTTGTTCTGTCACCTCACCAGACCGAGGTTACAGAATCGTTTCATTAAAAGCCCTTCGATGAGGGCAGAGCTTCCTGTCAGCAGATAGGCTTTCTTTAGGGTTTGTGCCAGATGAGAAATACAGGTTATAATGAGAAGCTGTTTTGTAGCTCGCTATCTTGAGCATCACTTTGTGGTGTTTTTGAATGCAGTTTTCATGTCTTGTGCGACAGGCTAATCTCTATAGCAACTCCCACTCAAAAGCAAATATCTCACGCTGTTGCTGACATGATGAGTATTTTTCCTCTTATTATAGATTGCAGATGTAAGTCAGTGCAGTCTCGCCCTTGAGAATTAGCCTTTATCTCTGAAGATACTGGGACACATGTCCGTCAGCTAAATGCAGGCGGCCGAGATTACGCAGGGGAAAAACGGCAGCGTACAGTCAGTCACACTCCCCTCTTAGTCTGTCAGCCGTAACCTGTGTCTCTCTTCCACTCAGGCTCACTCTCTCTTTATTATTGATGACCAGTGGGCCTTCTGACGAGGCAAGCGGATGAGGCACCACCCGCTGTTCTGTGCAGCACAGACACCCTAGCGTGCATGCATGTGGCTAGAACGTGCAGGGTGTAGTTTGCAGCTGCAGATCATGCTGATCTTGGGAGGTTTTGTGCATTGTAACATGATGATTCGGTGATTCTGGGGGAATCTGGGAAATGCATTTGCCTCTTCTTGTGTAGTTTATTATTTCTCTTAATGTCACTTCCTGCCCTGTCTTTGGATCCTGTAAACAATATTAAGGCACTGTTGTTTTTGCTGTGTCATCTTTAAACAGTCTTTCTTTTTATCTTGATCATCTTTCTGGATCTTCCACACAGATTAAGTGCCAGATGAAAATATGTTGAAGCCTCTTAATGTTTTCCTTTGCAGAAGCGGTGTGTTTAAGGTACTCAAGCCCCCTGAGTGTTCGACCCAAATTGTAAAGCAACAGAGAGAATGAAGCCAGTATGAACACTTTGAATTTTAATGGGTCTTTTTTTTTGCAAAGACATTGAGTGAAGACAAATGATGCTGGCATTTTTGCAAAGTCATTCTTGTGAAAAGAACTGTGAGTTTCAGACCCTTGGATAGAAAGACTGTTTTCCTGAACTGGCCATTCAGTGCTTTGTTTGTCCGAGGGCACAGGGGATGTGAGCTGGCGACAAAAGGTTTATCCTCTGCATGCCCAATTCAAGATATAACCCACATGTCTTGTTTGTTGTGGGTTGTTTACTTTAGTTTGTGTGTGGCTCCATGTTGGAGCTTTGATGCAGACTTCAATCAGTATGATAGAAATGGCTCGTTTTAGCTGAAATGTTGCCTTTATGTCTGCCTTTTGGGGAAATGAGACAGAAAGTGTCTTTGTTTTGTGCTTGACAGAGATGAAAGAGAAAAATCCCATACAACAATTGTTCTTCTTTTATTTAGATGATTTTTGGACTCTGCTGGAGTTCTGGGGTAACGCTGTAACAGCTATAACAGAATTGTTGTCGTAGCGGTCATATGTGGAAGCTTTTTATCTTTCCACCTGTGTTAGTCCTGAACTATTTTTTTTCCTCCTCTCTTTGGTTACAGGAGCACGACATTGAAACGCCACATGGCGTTCTCCATGTGACAATGAGAGGCGTTCCCAAGGGCAACCGACCCATCATCCTCACCTATCACGACATCGGCCTCAACCGTGAGTCGGCCAAAAATAAGCTCATCAATATGCAGTGCTCTGTTCTTTGCACCTAACAAAGAACGTTAACCCCTGCACTGTCACATTTTATGTCTACGTCTTTCCACCTTTCTAGACAAGTCTTGCTTCAACACCCTGTTTAACTACGAGGACATGCAGGAGATCACCCAGCACTTTGCTGTGGTTCACGTCGATGCGCCCGGTCAGCAGGAGGGAGCGCCTCCCTTTCCCAGCGGGTGAGTGTCAGACTGGTTTTGCACGCGCCGATGAACGCGTACATATTTATTCATATCAGTGCTGTTGAGAGAGTTCCAATCAATTTGTGTGCATAGACAGGAAAGTGAGCTGTTGGTTCATTTTCTAATTGAAGTGCAGTCATCATCCAGTCTGTTCCTGAAGTATTTAAACTTATGAATGAACTTGAAGGTAGCATTTTCCTTACTGCTCGCGTGGACTCACATGTGTCGCTCGTGCCCAGGTACCGCTATCCAACCATGGATGAGTTGGCCGAAATGCTGCCCTCTGTGTTGACTCAGCTGAAGTGAGTGTCCCCTGGCTGATAGCTAATTATTGATAAGATGATTTTGCCATAAATGAATTATTCATCTTCAGCCACACACTAACGAGCAGTTTCTTTATAGGGTGAACAGCGTGATCGGCATCGGCGTGGGAGCAGGAGCGTATATCCTCACCCGCTTTGCGGTAAGTCCACAGCAGGACCACGGCGTGTAGACTCACCCATCCTTATATTTCTGTTCTTCCTTGCCCTTGATGTCTTTATTTGTGTGATTCTCTGTTTCGCCTGTAATAATTAAAGGTTTTCAGACCACACAGTTTGTCACACTGAACGTTAAAGCCTCCCATCAAGCCCACACAGGGCATCAGGTTCCTCTACAGTCTGCTAGATATGCTGCCATTCCCCAGGTGATGAATCACCTTGGTTAAATATCTCTCTCTCCGTTGCTACTGCTTTGTTTCTGCATTCGGTACAGTGCAGCTAAAATAAGCACAAGCTAGCAGAAAGATCTAGAAGTGACATAGAGCAGTGAGGGAGCTCTAAAAAATGAATGATAAAAAGAGAGGATGGTAAAAGGGGAAGGTGTGGAAATGAGGAATTGTAGCGTTGGGCTCTCCGTGGACAGTCTGTTCTTATTTAGAATTAATGAGGAAAAATTGATTCTGAAACACATTGCTTGCTTTAACTGGCTTGGAGCAAAATGTTTTCCCATGATGGATTTGCAGCAGATGCTGCCGTGCTGCATTAGCATCGTGTTGATGAAGCAGCAGCCGCCGCCCTCTCATTGGATCTTAGATTTCCCCAGATACCCTCTTTTTGTCTACAGGAAGTTCTAAAGCTGCACCCCTTGATTTAGAAGTGGTTTGTGACTCCATCATCATTTAACAGAACAGACATGCTTCACTTTTAATCATGTTTTTGCTTCTTTAGAGGACACGCAACATCATCAAAATGTTACAAACTTGTTGTTGTGAGGATGTAGCTCCTGGGAGAACATTCCCTTGTTCAGATGCTCAGATTAAACTACAATATGATTTAAAAATGATAAAGAAATTAATAAACAAAACAAAACACAGGGAGACATTTTTGTTAAAAAGCTCTCATCCTCGTGCATCTTTACTTTCACAGCTGAACAACCCGTCCCTCGTGGAGGGGCTGGTACTCATTAATGTCGACCCGTGTGCTGAAGGCTGGATTGACTGGGCTGCTTCAAAGGTCAGTATTTCCGCCTCATCGATGACCAGGATTTTCATCATATATGAAAAGAGAAAATGCTGCCTTCTGAAGACTAGTCAATACTAGTCAACTACCTAGTTAAAAATTCTATAAAAGCTCACCCCTCTTGGCTTAAAGAACAAACACTGTGTTTACTATGGTGCTCTCATTGTGTATATTCAACAAGGTTGTATGAGGAAGACATTCTTTACTGTGATAATAATATGATGTGCCGTTTCTGCCATATACATTTAAAACATCGCACTTTTATGAGCTGTTATTAAAGTCTGAAACATGGCAAAGAGGAAAAGTCCTGAGCAATTTCTTCCATTTACGAAGTTTATAGCACTCAAGAGTTATAAAATGCAGGTATACCAGCTGACATAGATATACCAGTGAATCTAGGGACTGTGCATTTATAGTAGCAGTAGATCACTTCACAATCATAAAACTTGAAGATTGCTATGTCAGTTTATTTACTTCTAATTAGTCCACTCTCACGGCAGCACGGTGGCACGGTGGTTAGCACTGTTGCCGCACAGCAAGAAGGTCCTGAGTTCAATTCCACCATCAGGCCGGGGTCTTTCTGTGTGGAGTTTGCATGTTCTCCCCGTGTTTGCGTGGGTTCTCCCCAGGTACTCCGGCTTCCTCCCACCGTCCAAAGACATGCAGCTTGTGGGGATAGGTTAATTGGAAAATCCAAATTGCCACTAGGTGTGAATGTGCGAGTGAACGTGAGTGCGAATGGTTGTCTGTCCCTGTGTGTTAGCCCTGCGACAGACTGGCGACCTGTCCAGGGTGTACCCTGCCTCTCGCCCTATGACAGCTGGGATAGGCTCCAGCGCCCCCCGCGACCCTGAAAAGGATAAGCGGAAGTGGATGGATGGATGGATAGTCCACTCTCCAGAAATAAATCAGATCTTGTTAGTATCTTACCGCGGCTCGTCTTTCTCTTGTGTGCAGCTTTCTGGATGGACCAGTAACTTGGTGGATATCGTCATGGCTCACCACTTCAGCACTGTGAGTCTCACTTATTGCTATGTAGTTCTCCTTTCTCGTTGAAGCTGTGAAACAGCAGCTGAACCTCTGGAGGCTTTCTTTTCAAATTTCCCTCGACACTTTTTTCTCAGACATTTGCTAATTATTTTATCTGTGTCCTCTCAGTTATAGAAACTAGTAGATTGTGCCATGTCGATCACACTCTCGGTTTATTAATCCGTTCTCAGGATGAGCTTACAGACAACCAGGAGCTGATCCAGACCTACCGCCTCCACATTGCCCAAGACATCAACCAGGACAACCTGGCCCTCTTCTGTGGCTCCTACCAATAGTATGAAACAGTTCATGGTTATTATACACTATATATTAACTTTTTTGTATTTTCAGTTTTCTGCTATATATTGTTACAGTTGCGTTTTCATAGCTTAGATCCCTGATAAAGACAGGAACGCAGCTCTGACTGGGAGGGAAGGAAAAAGGCCCACTATAAGATAAATAAGGATTATTTTGAATTATGAGTCATTCGCAGCTGCTTCAGCCGTGTCTAAGAATAAAAATACAGAGTTGGTAATGAACATAACAGGACACATTTAATATTAGGTTTTGCAGTTGCCTGTATTTATGCTTATTCATTACATTTATGAGAACTTTTGTTAACAAAGACAGTTAATTGCTGTGGAGTAAAGCCTAAATATACAAGCACAAAAAATGCAAAGCACAGAGGTCTAACGAGATAACGTCATTTTCAGCTTCTCTAACACGTTCTCATTTTTTCCCCTTGCACCAGCCGTCGAGACCTTGAGATCGAGAGGCCCATAGTGGGTCTCAATGAGGACACGGTCAACACACTAACGTAAGTCTATGAGATCAAGATGACACAAATATACACATTGGGCTGTGAGTGCATGGCGTGATTTGAGAATATCCACTCTTCATTTATTCCAGTTGCCCTGCTTTGCTGGTGGTCGGTGACACGTCCCCTGCTGTGGAGGCCGTGGTGAGTGGTGCCGGTGATGATTACAATCCATCATCTCAGTGCGCTAAGAAGCTTGGGGAAGGATTTGTTATGCCAACAAAGCAGCGGTTCTTCGTCACTCAGTGTTTGCCTGTCTTTGATGTTGCAGGTGGAGTGCAATTCCAGGTTAAATCCTACCAAGACTACATTGCTAAAGGTGATGCTTCTGCACTGCACTTTCTGACATATGAGATGATATTCATATTTATAAATGTGATTTGTTGATGAGACTGATAATGTCCTCTCAGATGGCTGATTGTGGAGGCTTGCCCCAGGTTGTGCAGGTGGGTTTTTTTGTTTGTTTGTTTGTTTTTAAATTATCGAGAGACGTGAACGTCATCTTGCTCTTTTCTTGGAGCAACACGATCTTCTAACTTTTTTTTTCTTGCAGCCAGGAAAACTTGCAGAGGCATTCAAGTACTTTGTCCAGGGCATGGGCTACAGTAAGTGAAGATGCTCTTGTGTTTTTGTTTTGTTTTGGGGTTTTTTTTTGTATGTGCCTGAAGGGTAAACAGATCTAACTCTAAACTGGTTTAAACTGGTTTGCTAGTAGTCAGTGTCCAAGAATTGTTTACAGACTAATACCTGTTTGAACTGACGTGTTTGTGGCCCAGGCGCTCCACTGAATTTCCTGTTGACGTGAGTGCAATGATAAAAGTTACTTAATTGAGACTTGTTTTCAATGCAGTCTGCGAGCTGTTGCTACACCCCCCCCCCCCTCGGACATTGGCCTGCAGAGTGTGAAAAGAAAGGTTTTGCTTTTTTTTTTTTTTTGTCACCCTGCTCACGGAGAGGCAGCCCACGTGGCTCGATGGATGCTAACACCATTTCCTCTCTGCTTTTTGCAGTCTGTGGCACCCACCAGCCTCAGTAGGTGAGGTGTTAGTGCTTCTAGAAATGACGATCACATTCTGTGAGCTGAACAGCAATTTTCTTCCTGTTCAGTTCAGAGTGGGCGTTAAAAATTGCCCTTTTTTTTTTTTGCCTGGTGTGTTTTCTTTTCTGTCTGAACTGTTTAATGATGCAGTGTTTGTCAAAAGAGACTCAATGTGCATGGTTAAACAGGCCTTCAGGCTTTACAGTCATTCATTTGTTAAAAAACAAAATAAAAACATAAAAAGCAGAGAAGCCACAAACACATCTCTAGAAGACCCTACAGGCTTGCTATGCACCAACCAAGACTCTGATCGATGGACAGATGAATGTAGTTTTGCTTTTACCAGCTGCACAGATGATCGCTGTCTATGTGCGTCTTTCTGTAACACCAACTCTATTTTGCATTCTCTCTTTCCCGGGCCATTCACTGTAGGAGGGCAGCCATGTGTAGCCAGTATGCCAGAGCCTGGGTTTTACCTTAAAGGCCACCAAGTGCTCCTGTTGAGTAAATGCCACTGCAGGATTAGAGCAGATTAAAAAGAGTGTTTTCATGCAGTGAAAGTGTGGAAAAAAATCTTAACACCTCAGCATGTTTCTGAAAGCTGGTTTTCCCTCATTAACACATTGCCACAGTGTGAAATGCAAAGGGAAACGGCCAGAAAGTTCAGGAACTCAAGTGTACGGTATAACTTGCATGCATGTCTTCATTTCTTACCTGCTGTTGCTAGCAAACAAATGACAGCTATTTGTCTACAAAAATTGCTGCGAAATACACTGAGGTGTGGCAAAGCACCACGAAGAGCTTGCTTTTCAACATGTCTCCCTTTCTCCTTTCTTTCCCTCTTTAATCATTGCCTGAAGTTCCCTACGTTCTTCTCAGTCACCTGAGCAACGAATCAGGTACCAGGTTTTTAAGTAGCTGCCAGATGACGAGGCTTTGAACTCAGTGGCCTCATAACAGTACAGTGGATGAATGTCAATGTATGCACGAAGTTCTCGAGAGAGCACTGTTTAATATTTGGAACAGCAGCTCTGGGTTGTGGATACAGTCAGCATACTGCACCCTTTGCATACTCTGATGACATTCACCTCACTCCCACTCAGCATGCCCCGAGTGTCCTAGTTTACTGCATGAGCTACCGCTGTTGCTTCCTGTCAGTTCCATTGGATTGCAAATACGGTGTGCTGCTGCTGTACTTACTGTTAGCACATTTGTGGATTATTTGATTTGATTAGTCTCCATTTATGAGAGCAGTTTGCATGCTAAGCACTTGTTTCCGGTTGTTGTTGTTGTTGTTGTTGTTGTTGTTGTTGTGTCACGGTATCTGCATTCCCACGCTGCACCGAGTCTGTGGGCCGTGTGAGTGGAATATTAACGCGCGTTTCTCTTTCAGTACCTTCAGCAGGAATGACTCGCTTGGCTCGCTCACGCACCACCTCCTCTTCCAGCATCACCTCCATGGACAACAGTCGCAGCCGCAGCAACATCAACAGCCTGCTGGAGGGCGGCACCACCGGGAGCCTGGACAGCAAGGCCGGGCCCCAGACCATGGAGGTCTCCTGCTAAGCCCCCAATCCGCCCCCACCTCGCACTCTCCCATAGTAACTTATGTCCCTTCTCCACGTCTCTCTAACTTTCTCTCTCTCTCATCCTAAGCAGCTCAATGCTAGGAAGATCTATAATGATCTATGTGATTAGAAAGGAGGATGTAATAAATATATTAACAGATCCATATTATAAAATATTGTATTAAATACACTGTCAAACTCACATTCCTATCAGAAACCATAACTCCATTCAGATGTGTTGTATATTCAAAGACAATATGATTGACCATATGACTCAGCTGTCCAGTCCTGTATTTATTTTTTTTCACATTGTCGTTGTTTCAAATGTCTTCACACAGTGTAGAAATCAAAGTAACTGTTTTTTTTTAACTCCTAACATCGATTGTAAATCATGATTGTGTGTCTTTATTGTCAAACTAGCTGCAATGCAAATTAGATACAACGCACAGCAGGAGATCACTTAATATTTGCAGAAATAAAGCTGCATATAAAGTGATGTGGATGATGCGTGCAAGTAGCATTGCATACTGTAGCACACTGTAAGTCCAGCTAAGTTAAATGTAGAGCTGCTCTTGAACTTTCAGTTGTGTTTCACTTCAAGTAATTTGACTTTGTTTGGTTTTTTAACTCAACCCAGCATTTCATTTTCCCTTCTGCTTTGTGTTGATGTTTTTTTAATTTGCTTTTTTTCCCCTTTTTTTGATGTTGTTCAGTTGACTAGTATATTCATTGTTGTTTTAACAACCTTCAACAAGTGGGATCTGATGTGAAAAGTATGAGTCCCTTCCATCAGGGGCCATGTGGTGCTTCTCACTGTCTGCTGATTAGCTCATTTATATTACTACTGAATAAAGATACGAGACGAGAACGTGTCTTGTTTTTATTTGTCAGTGCTTTTACCAATAATTATGTTAAACCCACCGCTTGTGAACAAGCGTGCAACCTAATCGAATGAATGACAGAAAGAGCGCGTCTGCGAGCAGAGCGTTCTCATACATCGGCTCTCCCGTTAGTGGAAAAGTGCGGTGGCTGTGGTGAGTGAGTTTCCAACCGCTCTTGTTTCTTATTTTGTTTCTGAGAGATAACTTCTGCTGTCACAGACGAGGTGGTCTATATTTAGCACATGTTACAAAAACAATGATCAGCTGCTCTGTAAATAAGATGATGATTTCTGAAAACAAAGCAGAATGGGAAAATGGTGTTAATATGCTAATCAGAACACACACTGAGGACCTGCTTACTGTAATGATTGTGGGAGCTCTGTTGCTAATTATTAATTTCACTTACTTGATGGAGCTTTCCGAGCATTTTTGCATAGAATATAATGTGATGACATGCATAAACCCCATTATGACGAATGCCCTGTTTTTGTTGACATCTGTGGTGCATTTACTGAGGTTGTACTCGGAGAAGCTGAGTCGGGCTGATCATTGCATAATTTTTTTACACGAGTTGACTAAAACACAGGAAATATGCACTATTTAGTGACCCTTTTTCAGTTTCTATTTGAGAAAGATGTACATCAGTGGTTTGGAATGAGTTAATCTCAGATATTTTTTTTTTTTAAAAAGAGCACAAAGTTCTTTCCATCTGTGCTAACAAGCTGTTCTGGTGATTCAGCACCAATCTGATCTGTTCTTGCTGTATTGTTTCCGTGCAGGGTACACTTGCTCATTTGCGTCTGAAGCAGCTCAGAGTACATCTGATTAAGACACAGAACAAGGAGATATGACAGTTTTATCTTGGTTTTATTAATATTTCCAAGAACGACTGGTTTGGTGTGTGTTTTTTCAACAGAAACATGTTTTTCTTTCCTACCCTCTCATGGTTTCATAAGCAGTAGAGCTACACAGTTACAGAATTCGTGACAATTTAAAAAAAAAAAAAAAAAATCTGGATTGCCTTTCACCTTTTCACACTTACATGTATAAAAGAGCAGGACCCCACTGGTGGGCTGTTTCTGCATTGTCACTGTGGTGGATGGATGAGAAATCATGGCACGCGTAGGTTGGCAGTGGAACCTCCTGATTCTGCATAAGTTTGTCTTTTATCTCACGGCAACAACTGGAATGGTAACATGATGGATAATAATGTAAAGAGCGAAAACATCTCCACGGTTTTCCCTTTTCCGCACAATTCAAAATACAGAAATTCAGATAGTTTGTCCAGTATAAGCTTATTTTACATTAACTGTCACTGTAAACTGATGACACCTCTTCAACCCACAATACGCCACAGGGTTCATGTACATGGGGATGACAAATTTCACTGACGTACACATTCATTCCATAAACAAGCGCACAATTGGTGCCTCTTCAAAACAGCCTGCATCAGAGAGATCGACTTGAGGTAGTTTATGTCACTGTTGAGCGTCACAGGAAGTTGCAGTTAAGCCGCATGTATAAAAGCCAGACAGGAAGCTTCCTCTCTTCAGTGAGCCCACGCGATAAACAGCTGCGCAAACACAGCAGTCTTCGTGGTAACTGATCAGAGCAAGGAACACACTGAATGAGCAGCGTGCCAGAGTAGGAACTTGAGCTTATACATGTACTACACGTTGCCCAAGCAACATTGGATGTGCTGAAGGCAGAAGAGCATTTTTCACTGGGAAGACTTGGATTTGATTTGTTATCGTGAAAGGAGTCTAAGTAATTGAGCGGAATATATTTTCTGGAGGGACATTTTTCATCCAAGAATTGAAAAAGGTGAGAATATGCTTTTCTTTCTTACCATTTCCCCCCTTTTGTTCCAGGACTTCACTTTCACAACGAGGAAATTATGCTTAAATTTCCTTTGAATTTTTGTCACTGAGTGATGATCATGCACTGCAAAGAAATGGAGTGGTTAGTTACGGTGTTTTAGTTTGAGATATGTTCCTGCCTTGCTGCTACCGCAGAAGTAAAATCTCATCTCACTTTGCATTTGAGAAACTGACCATAGTTCTCACATAAGTATTGCATTGGAAATTTAACACAGGATATCATACCTCTTGTTGTGGTTAGGCGCCTTCCTGTATTCTGGTTTTGTTGCCCGGATTCAGATGTCCTAAAAAATATCCTGCACCTCTAAGTAGCTTTACAGATACCACAATGCCAATGCATGAACTACATTTGCAGTTCAATTATGAATTTGTGCTACTAAAGGCGATTTCATAATAACGGTATATTTTTTTCCCCCTAGCAGCAGTAGACATTTCAAATTAGCAAGAAAACCACAGACAATGGGGACCTGCCTCACCAGATGCCAATCCAACCTGACAGTCTTTGAAAACCCAGATGAGTCAATGGGTAGGTTTAATCCCAGGACAGAAATATGTGTGTGTATGTATGTGTATATATATATATATATATGTATGTATAATTAGCCAAAGGCAATATTAAAATCAAATATCTCTTCCTTTATATCTGTGCAGAGAGCCCAGAAACTGTGATTGTGTCTCTTGTTGATTACCCATCATTTGGAGAAACACAACTGACCATGTGCATTGGGGAAAGACTGACCATGACATCAGAGTATGTATTACTGCTCTTAATGTTTCAGTTTTAAAGTTCAGCTACAATTAGTGATGAGTGTCATTTATTTATTTCTGTATTTATTTTAACTCACAGCGACGGGGACTTCATAATGGTGAGATCCACAACGACAGGCCGGGAGAGCTACGTCCCTATCGAGTACACGGCCAGAGTTACTGACAGGTACAGACACAAGGACCGCGTTAGCAGATTTGTCACATTTTTCTGTGCGTGACAAAAGTCAGAGGAGTTGAAATGAAAGGGGAGGCGGGGAGTTCCCTGAGAGGTGGGAGGGGTCCCTGTGTAGGTGAACTTTTACCTCAGTGGAGACAAATGTTTGGAACAGAGCTTTTCTTTTTCGGTGACATGATCAGCTCCTCCCTCCTGTAGTTTCAGTCCTCCTCCAGTGGTGAATGTGCTCTGATGTTGTTCCACTGGATTTTTCCTAACAGTAAAATATGACATTGTCTTCTCATCTTACTGTTCTGAATGTGCATTTTTTTTTTAATTATTATTATGCAGGTGGCTGTTCAAAGGCATCAGCAGGTACAAAGCAGTGGAGCTGCTCATGCTTCCTAATAACCAGAATGGAGCCTTCTTGATTCGAGAGTCAGAGACAAGCAGAGGTTAGAGGTTTTTATTGTTTTTTGTTTTTTATTCCCCCTTTGTTAATTGTTAGATTTATCATTACCATTCAGTCCGAGGCCAACATCATGCTAGGAACCCTGAAATTTCTTCATTTGAAGCTGCATTTCCCCTTAGCCTAGCTTTGCTGGGGAGGAGTATTTCCTACCCAGTTATTTTCATTTTCATTTCTTCTGTACTTCTAAAAGTGGTGATGGCTTTTTACACTTATTAAGTATGTATAAAGGATTGTTATTGTTCATGTATATGAATTTATTTATTTATTTATGGAGTATTCATCATCAGACATTGAATCCAGTATAATAATTTCCTTAAGCAAAATCGCCCTTAAACTGCTATTTCTATTTCTACTGAAGGCACAGCTATTTACAGACTATACTGTAAAGCTCAGTAGAAATATTTAGTTTGCTTCAGAAACAACTGGAACTATGGTTAACAACTAAGACTGGCATATTTTATTAATTCCTGCATCTGTGTGTTATTTCTTTATTTAGATTCCTACTCGCTATCTATCCTGAGGAGAACCAGCTCTTCGCACCAGGACTGTGTGAAGCACTACCGCATTTCTACCCTCCCGAATGGATGGGTCTACATATCTCCAAGCCTGACTTTCTCCACCCTGCATTGCATGGTGGAGCACTATTCAGGTTTGTATTAATGTTGAGGCTATTTTTGCTTTAACACTAAAGCCCTTGAAAAGATCGATGCTAAAATGTTGCCTTCTTTTGCAGAGACCGCAGATGGATTGTGCTGTCGGCTGGCAATGCCTTGCTTCATCCAGGGTTTGGACAATGCTGAAGAGGCCCGGCCTATTCCAATAACGACCAGGAGGCCCACCATCAAATGGAAGGAAATCAGCAGGTGTGGCTCACTCTAGATTTACTTGTACTGATGTCTTCCATAAGATGTCACTCTGTGACTCATTTTTCAGCGCTGTCTTTCCTAGATTAGCATCAAGATCTGCCTTTTCCGTTTATGTTGACAGTCTGTTAGAAAGATAATGATTCAGCACTGCAGTAATGTACTGAATAAACTGGTGTGAAGAGTGTGTAAACAACACCGGCAGACATGCCAACAGATAGGCCTGTGGTTACAGTGGGTACGTGCCAGTTGTGAATGTGTGGAACCTGCAAATGTAGAGCAGGATGTGCAGGTTGAAACGGCAGTCTCCAACGGATTCAGTTACCACATCACTTTCCTCACTGAAGTCTCAAATTCTTCTTTGTCCCCTCCAGATCGGTGATCTTAAAGAGGAAGAGGACAGTGTCAGACCACTCTCTGGTGAGCGAGGGGCTCAGGGAGGCTATTTACTCCTACCTCCAAATGACCGAGGCCGGCGAAAACAGCTGCTGGGACACTTGAGGAAAGACTGCAGAGTGAGACTCTGTAATTCATCGGCTGCGACTTGGGGATCCCACTGGAAGAGGCCGTCTACACGCCCAAGTGCAGTCTTTAGAGACTGCCCTGGAATAGCAAGAGGGCTGAGACACTACGCTGTGTGGAGATATGCAGTACTGCAAACTATATGAGCTGGAGGACTGCTTTTGTGGATGTGTGTCCAAAGAGGCATACAGAGGAGCTTTGAGAAATGTGTTCTCATTTGGCTCCGAAACATTGAATGTATCTTTTAATTTATAAACTAATGTGTACTTGCAGGTTGAATGTCATATTATGTGTTAATATTATTGGAATATGATTGTTATCATGGTTGTGTTATTGGAATCCAATAAAAATATATAATTTATGTAACACATGTGCAGATTCTGTGAAATAACCAAACAACTTCGAGGGGAACATGCTAAAGTCCATTTGCTATGCTATTCCATAAAAAAAGGAAAAACATGCTCTTGTACTGACACATGCATAGCCACACACGTATAGTACACTCATAGAGACATGTAGCCACAGCTTTAAAAGTGCAAAGACATCCGTGTTAGACTGCAGAGGCAAAGCAAGAGAAACACTTTCTCTGGGTGCCGAAGTGGATCACTGAATTCACGATACACTTGCTATCAGCACACAATATCCTCAACACTTTTCCATTCGTTTTGCAGTTTTCGAGTTTTGAAAACAAGCTGCACAAACTGATGAATGACTTATGTTTTTTTAGTCGTGCTGGTTACCATTGCCGCAAAAACACGAAACTACTGTGAAACGAATACTTGTACCGAGCTTGCACTGCAACAACTCATCTTTTAAGTACGTACGTTTAAGATTAATTAACGTAAGTTCAAGTAGTTCAAGTGTCCGTAGAATTCAGCCGCCGCCAATAACGCCTACGCTTGTGTGCAATATATAAAAAAATATAAGAACGCAAAAATAATTATGGCAGGCCTGAATTTTTTTTATTTTTTTTATTTTTTAATTTGTTTATATATCGCGGTATATATGTATAAGAACGTAATTACCAAACGCACAAGCTCGTAGAGTCTGCTTCTCTGCCAGCAGATGCCGCTTAATTACCTCAAATAATTCATCAAAGCCTTTCACTTCCTGCCCAAACAGTTCAGTTCAGGAAGAAGAAATAATGGCGACGCTTCTGGGGTGCGAGTCCCCTTGTACGAGAGGAAAACGAAGAAACTACAGTAGCAATATCATCACGAAGTTCACGGCCACTAAAATCACCGGCCAGGGCTTCAGTCGAGGAACACAGGTGGGAGAAACGACATTTGTTTTGACTGTTAAACCACTCGAAAGTTGATCGACTGAGACCAGGGACTTACGCTTGGAATCGAGCCTGAAAGGAAGACGTTGTCCGAGAGACCTAGCTGGAGCTGTAGTCGCTCCTGTCAGCTCGGGCTTGACTAACAGGCTAAACATAACGGGGTGTGATTTTTCTTAGGCAATTTTAAACTATGATACAACCTATTGCCAGGAAACATGTTTTTGCTCGCTGACAATCCAAATGACGCTGTCACTGCTACAAGTGTATGAGGAAAGCTCCGTTGAAGTGGCTCTTTTGTTGTTAGCTTTACATTAGCTTAGCATTGGAGGCCAGGTTTTGTACGATATAAAACATTTTAAAGTCGGTTGTCTTCGGACTGTTCTTATGCCCGTTGACTATAATAACGTAAATATTTCTACAGCGCCCCTCACTTTATTTTCTAAATACTGTAATCTTGGTATAAACGACAGTAAGATTTGCTAATGGTAGTGAAGGAGCTAGCGACAGCTAACTAGCTAAGCCAGCAGAATAGCTCAGGTGATTACGTAACAGCACTAACCACAATAACTATCGTTTCCATAAATGGGTACGCCACAACAGCTGTTAAGGTATGTTAACGTTCGCAGGTTTATTTTTGTGCCATTTACACGATATTTCTAAGTGTGAAGGGTTGGTTGGTTTTTGATTTAATGCTAGCGACAGCTTACGCCAACTGTTTAGATTTTCACGTATCTTCGTGCATACGAATGTCGCAGCTCTCCGGGTGTTTCCACACGTTCAGCTCATGCATATCTATTATGATATTGCCCGTTTCATCCTAAATAAAGCCGTCAAATTGCAAAGCTGATTAAACCCATTAACACCTTTTTTGTTTTCAATGCATATGTTAGTGGCGTGACTGTCACATTTCCAGCTAACGTACTGCGTAATGACGTTTACAAAGAAGCTTTGTTCTTAAGTAGAGGTTCTAATAACGCAAGGTATTTCCAGCGTTATCTGTTAACGCCCCCGATAACCCTGAACACGTCGACTTTAAACAAGTTTTCTTAGGCCGTCCAGGGAATGTTATGAATTGCTGTAATTTGGGAAAACACAGGAGTCCTGCCAGTTCTGCTGACACATGAACAGATTTTAAGGAGGGTATGTCATGTGCTGTGGTTTGAGCCTTCAGTTGTCAGAGCAGTCCACTTGGTGTTTTAGGTTGAACTGCCTCTGAGACATGAATTAAAGCTAATTATTTGATCATTCTTCAGCTTTTTGCCCAATTTCAGCAAAGTTGGTGGAGATGGTGGAGCATGGCCAAAACAATTACCCATTAAATTTTGTTACAGATCATTTTGTTTAAAATTGCCTGAAAGGTTCTTAGGCCTTGATTGATTACTCTCCGAGTTTTTTTTTTTTTTTTTTTTTTTTTTTCATTTCATCATCTTTAATATAAAAAAAAAAAAGGGGGCAATGTTAAGAATTGGTCAAATCATTTCATGTGAAAGTGACAGTAGGAAGACTGGGCTTGTTTTCTGTTTTCACAACCAGTACTTGCCCAGAGTTAAGATATCACACATTGTAATAAAGTCAGTTTGTCAGTTTTTCTTTCGCATATTTTTAACTTGGTCAATAATGTTTTTGTGTAGATGTTCTTTTCTTCCAGGAAGTTTATATGTCACAATAAATATGTGTTTCCTGTGATCAAGGGAGGCAATGACTCTGATCTGAAGGTCTCTATGACTTTAGATTTCATAAGGTTTAAATAGAAACTCTGTTGGGGCATGTTAGCTTTTGTAGTCTATGGTATGATCAAAGGTGTGGCTTTTTTAGTTTCATTTAAAAGAAGGCTTACTACCTTGCTGTACTCATAAAATGTTTCTTTCTTTGAAAGTTGCAAACCTATTGGAATGAGAATTTTATTATTTATTTGACTGACAACACACTCATATTTTATGGGTATGTGTTATAGTCAATGTCACGCTGCTTTTATGTTAAAGATGTAATTTTATTTAAAGGTCTAAAAGAAAATTGTATATTTTTACTATGTATAGCTGATTTAACACAAACCTCATACAGTGTTAGAATAAAGTATGAGAAGACCTTCTCACATAGCGGACAGTAAATGTCAGACTGATTTTTCACTACTGAAAGTACTATGTAGTATTGTGGTTTCTGAGCAGAATGTGCAGGACAGAGCATATACTCGTGGTGAATTCTCAAAACAATTACCTGTGCTATTCACAGATTGACTTAATCAAACATTACAGACTTGAAACTAGGGAGCTGGTGGGATAAAGTCTGTTTAGTGCTAATTGGATTGATTCTGACATTTGCAGTCTCATATACTGCTCCTCTAAGTAGTATCTAGTTCAGGACTGCAGTGCATGTTTGAAAAGGGCTCATGTTGCCTCTTTATGTGTTGTAGCTCCCAGGAGGCCTGCTTCAGGAGAGAGATAAACGTGCCAAGTGGAATGGCATCCCTACTCTGCTGCAGAAGCTCTATGAGAGCAGCCATCCCAACAGTGACCTCTCCCATGCCCACACCTTTCTTAAGGTATCCACATAGCACTAGTCCATCAAAGGAGGCAGTGAAATGACTGGTTTTAGCTTCTTCTTTTTTTTTTTTTGCTTAGTGTTTTACTTTGAAAACTGGTGGGGAAAATAGTAATGTGACCACTGTTTTTTTGGCAGTTATTATTATCCCAGCTGTCTGTGGAGGCCATGTCCTTTGTCACAGAGGACAGGAAGACCGCTCAGGAATCCACCTTCCCCAACACGTACACTTTTGACCTCTTTGGTGGAGTTGATGTAAGTCTTACATTCTTGTGGTGTTATTGGACTGAAGCTGTTATTTCTGAAGAATAAACTCTCATGTATAGCTCAACTCCTCCTGAGATACTGGAGAAATAAATGGTTTTCTCATTTGTCTGTGTTCATAAAGCTTCTAGTAGAAATCCTGATGAGACCTACACTAACTATGCAGAAGAAGAAACCTAAAAGTAAGTAGGACTGCCATAACATCTGTCCGCATTTCTGCGTTTTATTTCTACTTAGTTTTTTTTCCTATAATCCTGAAACAGTCAGATTAATATTTGTGCTTCTGTTACAACAGTGAATGATGACCTGGTCAAAGACTGCCTTAGTGTTCTGTACAACTGTTGCATATGTGTAAGTACCATGTTACATCTTTTTCATATAAAATATGCCGCACACATCATATTTTCCCTTCCAGTTGTTTGCCTTGATGCAGAATGATTTTTGCATAATTTAATGACCGTGTAAAATTCCTTGTTTAAATTCATAGACGGAGGGCGTCACAAAGAGTCTGGCTGCTAGGGATGACTTTGTTCTGTTTCTCTTCACCTTGATGACAAACAAGAAGACCTTTCTGCAGACTGCTACTCTTATTGAAGATATTCTTGGAGTAAAAAAGGTCAGAGTTCTACTTGGATTAAGTGACAGTAGGGGGTAAATGTATTTATGGATCTCTTGACTTCACTTTAATGTATAGTTACTCAACTATTTAAAAAGGATTTTAAGCAATGGATTATAATCATGTGTTAGCCATGCGACAGACTGGCGACCAGTACAGGGTGGACTCTGGCAAAAACTCCAGTTACTTAATTATCCATAACTAAGCCAGCTATCTGTCAGAGCACTGTGGAGATTATAAAATGCGACTGATTTAATTTTATTCTGTGTGCTCCTGATGGTTTAGACATCTCTCTCACTTCACTTAGCAGCTTTCCTTAATCTTTTTACTAATTATGACAGATAAACCTTTGGTCCATGAAAATGTATAAGTCACAGTTAGCCTAGTTAGTATGTATTATTCTGATCATTTGTCAGTTTTGTAAATACAAAGGAAGTAAATATTTTCAGGTCTTATGCTTAAACTGGCATGTAGCATTTATACATATATCTGCTGGGTCAAATCAAATTTAGTCGGGGTCTGTCTCAAAAGTTACTTTTGAAAGTGTTGCAATGTCTGCATTCTGTTCACATTTGATGTTTTACATCTGGTCACACCTTTCAGGAGATGATCCAGTTAGAGGGCATCCCTAACCTGTCGGGTCTGGTCCAAAGCTTTGACCAGCAACAGCTAGCCAACTTCTGTCGCATCCTTTCTGTCACAATCTCAGAACCTGATGTGGGAAATGATGACAAGCACACCCTGTTGGCCAAAAATGCACAGCAAAAACGCAATGCAAGTCCTTCACGTGCAGAGGTCAACCAGGGTAGGTTGTCTTCAGAGTTCAAAGATTTATTGGCTGTGTAATGTATTTTGTACAATAGCAAGAGTGCATTTGACTGTGTTTGTTTACCCTGTTTCTGACACTTGTAACAAGAAATGTCATTAAACTGAACTAACAAGCATTGTTTTCCAACAGTAACCCTGCTGAGCATCCCAGGATTCATTGAGCGGCTTTGTAAGTTGGCCACTAGAAAGGTATCTGAAGCCACAGGTGCTAACTTCCTGCAGGAGCTGGAGGACTGGTACACATGGCTGGATAATGCTCTGGTACTGGATGCTCTCATGCAGATGGCCACTGAGGAACCTGAGCAAAGCAGTACAGGTGAGGAAAAAGGCATTTATGATACTGCTGACTCATGGTTGCATTCCCATGAACTTTTAATAATACATTTGGACATGTTTTTTTGTTTTTTTTCTGTTGTTTTTTTCTCTCCTCACCTACAGAGTCGTCAGATGAGAGTTCTCTGGCTACCAGCCCTCTGAGACATCGACTGCCCCAGTCCATGAAGATTGTCCATGAGATTATGTATAAAGTAGAAGTACTGTATGTGCTCTGTGTTCTTCTGATGGGCCGTCAAAGGAATCAGGTACTCTTCCCCACCATTAGAGCTGAGCTTGAATTTTTTGTCTGAACAGAGTTAAATTGTTTTTTTCCTCCCCTGTAACTCCTCTCAGGTTCACAAGATGCTGGCTGAGTTTCGTCTCATCCCAGGGCTCAACAACCTGTTCGACAAGCTCATCTGGAGGAAATATACAGTTTCGAATCACGTGGTGCATGGCCAGAATGAGAACTGTGACTGTAGTCCAGTATGAAATTTCAATTCAGTAGTCCTAAACTCATCATTACAATTGCATATCACTTTTTAAAATATGGAGGGTGAACACTCTTTATTCCTGTCACACAGGAGATATCCTTCAAAATCCAATTCTTGCGATTACTTCAGAGTTTCAGTGATCATCACGAGTAAGCAGCGTTTTGTTTTTTTTTTTTTTTTGGTTTTTTTTTTAACTTTTAACCTTAAATGAAATATCAAATCTTGATTTACCTTTTCAATATGTTCCCCATCTTTCAGGAACAAGTACCTCCTTCTAAATAGCCAGGAGTTGAATGAACTGAGTGCCATTTCCATGAAGGCTAATATCCCAGAGGTGGAAGCTCTTGTCAATACAGATAGAAGCCTCGTGTGTGATGGGAAGAAGGGCCTCCTCACACGTCTCCTGACTGTCATGAAGAGGGAGCCTCCAGACTCGTCTTTCAGGTAAGTGTCATGTAGGCCAAAGACGGAGATAATGCAGATTATATAGTCAGCCATCTCTTTAAAAGTCTGACATACACATATTGGAGAATCAGAGATTGTGCCATTTAATTGACTGCTCGGGGTTTCTCTGTGTAGTTTGCTTTAGCTGATTGTTTCTCTTGGGTATTTATATATAGATTCTGGCAGGCAAGGGCAGTGGAAAGTTTCCTCAGAGGTGCCACATCCTATGCAGACCAAATGTTCCTTCTGAAGAGGGGCCTACTAGAAGTAAGATAAATGTTACCACCCATGTACAGAGATCTTTCTTCTTCTTTAGTGAATCGGTGTTCACTTTCCATTTTCATTTCTCGACAGCACATCCTGTTCTGCATCATAGACAGTGGTTGTACATCTCGCGATGTCCTTCAGAGTTACTTTGATCTGCTTGGTGAGCTCATGAAGTTCAACATTGATGCTTTCAAGAGATTCAACAAGTATGTCAACACTCCAGAAAAGGTATGATGATAGATCCTAGTATTTATTAAGAATATATATATACTGGCTGAAAAAGATCTTACTGCATTGTTGCTAATGGTTTTTTCTTTTTTCTTTTTTTTTTTTTTTAGTTTCAGATGTTTTTAACACAGATCAACAGCTCCCTCGTGGATTCAAACATGCTAGTACGCTGTATCGTTCTTTCATTGGACCGCTTTGAGAGCCAGACTGAAGATGTCAAAGGTAAATGGAAATTTGATGGTTGTAAACTGGTGTTTATAGAATATTTAAGGCAGAACTTAATATGAGCATTTTCTTTTATTTATTTTTTCTTTTTGTTTTGTTTGGATCTTTGGGACTTTAATGTGCGTAAAGAATACATAAAATTAATGATTGCTGACAAAATCTAAAAGAAAGCAAAGAGTTTGAAGTGGAATTGATAGCTGATGAAACAATGTGCGCCAGAAGTGAGAGTACATTGATACATTTATTTGATTTATTACGTTTTTGTTTTTTTTTGTTTTGTTTTTTTTCCCCTCCACTTTACAAACCTGTTTTGTGTTCTTTGTTGTTTCCCAGTAGTGGAGGTACTTTCTGAGTGCTGCTTGCTATCGTACATGGCCAGAGTTGAGAACAGGCTGTCGTTCCTTTTCCGACTGGTCAACATCATCAATGTACAGACACTCACACAGGTCTGGGTTCATTTACACCTTGCCACATGTTTTCATAGAAGATCATGGTGATTATTTAGCAAAAAAGTCTGTTTAAAAGTAAACTGTAAGTCAGTTCAGAGACATTTGGCATTTAACATAATTTTGTTTGTAGTGTAAACTTTTTTTTTTTTTTTTCCTTTTTCCAAATTATAACTGAGGTCTGTTTCTCTACAGGAGAATGTCAGCTGTTTAAACACCAGTTTGGTGATTTTGATGTTGGCCAGAAGAAAGGCTAAACTGCCCTTCTACCTCAACGCCCTTCGTGAGAAGGAGTATGCTGAGAAGTACCCGGGCTGCCTGCTTAACAACTTTCACAACCTACTGCGATTCTGGCAGCGCCACTACCTCAATAAGGACAAAGACAGCACTTGTCTGGAGAATGTGAGTAGCTGAACGTACAAACACTCAACCAGGTCCATCATCACAGGCAGGAAGCAAGAATCTCTTCACTTATATTAAGTGGCATTTGTGTTACACCTTCAAAACATTCCACAGTATAAAGGTTTGCAAGCACAGTGATAAAACCAAGACTTTGATTGCTGTGCTGCAGCACTTGTAAATTGTAGAGGTGCATAGAAGTTCTTTCAGATTAGATATTGTCTTTCATTTTTGTGAAGAACTTCTGTAAGTCAGGGACTTTCCATACAAGAACTGAAATACCCACCCCACACCACCACAACTAAAAACCTGCCCTTCTAAAAAATAGTTTCTTTCTGCTGAATGTTTAAGTGCCACATATCATCTGCAGCAGTAGCCACCACCAGTCAGGAATCCCTGTTAAATCCACCTGCCCATCACCAAACAGCAGACAGATAAATTTGGTGTCGAGCATTAACAGCCAGGTTTTTCCATCAGGGGTTAAATAAAACTAGAGTAAAAGAAGAAAATGTATGTGCTCTTTGTGTTCTCCACTCAAACTGTGATTAATTAATTGGAGGTAAACAAATATAAAATTATTTTTATATTATTTAATATGAAAAAAATACACATGCTGGGACTGAAGTTATACCAAAACCGAAGTGTTTACTTTTGCTGTAGCGTTGTCTCAGAAGAGGGCTTTTTTTCCCCTTTAATTTTCACATGGCTGTTTAAACATTGATTATGTAAGTAGATCTAAAATATTTGACTGCCTTATAAAATTATCAACTCTATGAGCAACATTTACTCATTAGTGGGACTTAATGCTGAAGATGGTGCAACAGATTTTGCTGTGATGGGAGGGAGATGGAGGGCTCGGTCCCTTTCGCAAGCAACAATGTGACTAACAGATGTTTGGAAATAACTTTACAAAATAGCAAAATGGTCATTGAGCTCAAAGTAAAACAATCTAAAAGTTCTATCACAGGAATTCTGTAAAACCCAGACTTCTTACTGTTTTCTGAAGCCATTTTCTTTCATTTGTAAAAGAACCTGTAAAGATGTTTCTTAATGTCCCACTCACTGTCAGCATAACAGTTTTACAAGGTGATGTAAATGTGTTTGTTTTGCTTGCTCTGCTGCCACCAAGTGGCAGATGTCTCCAACTTGGTTGCTACAATTTTCCATTAGATTTGCACTGTCCAACCTAATTACACTGGTGACTGCCACAGGTTAATGACTTTGACACATACCAACTTACTGTAGTCTTCAGTACCCTTCAAATTTAAACACTATAAATGTATAGGGTACACAGACACTGCTTAACACAAGAAGTGCTTCCTGTGGGAAATACTTCTATAAATGGGGTCAGAGATTTTAGTTGGCATTTGATGCTTTGCCATTGGTTTAATTTGGAAGGGAAACATTTAATTAGTGGTGGACAGTTTGATCAGGTCATGTAGTGACAGAGTAAAGGATATTAGCACATAAGCCCTCATTACAGAGATGTATGCACTTTTTGTAATTCTTTGGTGTAGAGAGATGGGTTTTTTGGGGGGGGGGCAGAGCTTATTATGAAAGAACTAATTTCATAAGTTCAAAATGATTTAATGCTTGCATCAGGAGAACAGTGCCGATCCAAACGTTTGACCCTACAACAAGGTGATTTTTGAAGCTCTGGGGTGTTGTGTAGGGTGTTTTGCATTTTCAGTGGTTTCATGTTTAAACGATGCCAATTATGATTTGTGGTGTTAGTCACCAGATCTCAGCATCATTGATTACCGCTATTTCTATTTTATTAAGGTCTTTGAATCTCAGTTATCAAAACACAAAATTAGGGAAAACTTTTAGCCTAGATAAACAAGTCTTAAGTCTGTTCTGGTGGCAATTAGTGGCATTATAACAAGACTATTATTTATTTATTTATTTATTTATTTATTTATTTATTTAATTTTTAAGTATTATTATTTTTGAACACTCATCTGTAAGTGTTAACATTGATCCAAGAGACATCTAGCTAACCTATTCTGATTTAACCTATTTCTCACTACAGCCTGTACATACTTATAGTTATAGAATATTCACAACATACTTCATACCGTCTACATTATAACATACCATAATAGACCCATTTCTGTAATATACTCACATATCTATATTATTGCTAATATATATTGTAATATATCTATATCACTAAAGCACTTCTGGATGGATGCAAACTGCATTTCGTTGCCCCTGTACCTGTGCATGTGCAATGACAATAAAGTTGAATTCTATTCTATTTATCTGTTCATACAAACCAGTAAAAGTCCTTTTACTGGTTTTTACTTTTTTTTTTTTTTTTTTTTTTTTTTTTTTTTGGTTCTTATTCATCTTGGTTTTCCCTTTTTCAGAGCTCCTGTATCCCATTCAGCTACTGGAAGGAGACTGTATCAGTGCTGCTGGGTTCAGACAGGACTTCTCTGTGTGCCATAGCGAGCTACATCGATGAACCATTCATGGATCTGGACAGAGATCTGCTGGAAGATTGACCTCCAGTGTGTGCACTTAGTGCACTGGGGATGGGATGGGGCAGATGGCCACATGGAGCATGGACACCTAAAGCTGGCAATGACCCCGCTGAGCTGAGCCGTCCGGCTGCTTAGGAACTGTGTTCTGGATGTAAAAACTCACCTGTTTGCTGTCTACACCTTCGCATGGAGGCTGTCATCACAGATTTCAGCAAATAGGAGTTTTCCTGGCCATAGTCTTCTCACTGAGTTAAATCCGCTTTTCAAGAGAAAGAAGAGGAAAACCTGTATGCCCACCCCAGATTGGCCACATGGTATAACAGACAATTAAACAACCTTCAAAAAATGACATCTGCATTGGTTGTTTGCTTTAGGTGAAATTTAAATAAAACTTTTTATATAACCTAGAAAGTTCTATGATAAATATGTATGATTCAACAAGTTATGTTAGGAAAAAAAAAATGGACTTGGTTTGGAAATTACCGCAGCTTGAACTTTCACGTGCAGGTTAGTGGTGTGTCACAGGGCTGCCAGGAGTCACCAGCCTCACTCTCGCACTAACTTCATGCTCTCTGTTGACTCCATGTCACTCCACTGCCTGAGCTTGGAGGAAAATGGCTTTTTACTCCCCCCCCCCCCCCCCCCCCCCCCCCCCCTTATAAGTCCTCTAAAAAGAGAATTTTCAATGAACCCGTCTGTCTATTTTATTAGGTGGCTATTGTTCATTGGTGCTTTCTGGCTCCACTCAGCACATTTAGGTAGCTTGAGGGTGTGCTGGCATTTTCCACATATCACATGGGGTACCTCTCATCTAAAAACCACCCTTCAGTTATGGCTTCAGAAGCCCCACCCAGGGACTCATTAATATTATTATTATTTTTCCAAGATTATTTTTCTTGACTTATATTTTGTGTTGTTAAAACGGTGGCTTTTAGCTCTGGATAAATTGTAGAATAAAATATTGCACATTTGTTTTTATTGTTTATATTTTAACCCATTTGTTAAAAAAACATCTTCATTATGTAACAGAAGCTTTTGTGAGAAAATGCTTTGGGAAGAGAATAAACTATGCAGGTGTAAGTGTTAAAATAAGAGTTTTTGTTCACCCCGTACCCAAAGTTTGCTTTATGCGAATTAGCTTTCAACCCAACATCAGCATTTGATTGGAAATCCTCCACTTTCTCTGGTATCTGGCATTTCCTGAAACCTACAAGCTGAGAATGACAATCTTCTTGGTGGCTCCTTCTGCATAGCACAGCTTTAGTTTAAAGGAGAAACGATGAGCGTGGCTGTGTTAAAGTTGTCCACAGCCTGAATGTGCTCCTGTTTTGTTGAAATGGAAGATGCAGAGCTAAAAAGATTTGGGTGTGTCCAGTCAAACAAGTACAAATGAATCAGCTACCTCATGTTTTATCCCAACGCCGTACAGATCAAACCACTCCTAATCACAAGTGTACAGATTTAATCCCAGCACGTTGTGTTCACGTGAATGTATGAGGGCATTTCCGACACCACGAGTTGTGCTTTTTTTGCCTTGAGATGCAAGTGAACATGTCAAATTTTTTTTGAAGCCTTCTATTTGCTTTAAAGCTTCTTAAGGTTCTCCTATTTTTTAGCTTTTAGCATGTCTTAAAACTCTTGACTGGTGTGCGCAAACTTTAAATGACTTCATCTTCTGTGCTTTGCAGTGAAAGTAACGCAAGTACCCGTAAGTGCTTCTTTTTCGAGTTCTCCATTTCTTTGTTGGATGCCCAAGAATATTTACAACGGTGTTCTTCAGGACAGATTGTTTATTACGCTGTTATTGCTTCAGGCGTTGGTGGTAGAAGTCGGACGAAGCTGTTGGTATGAAAGCATGAATGGTGTGAGCTCTTTGGAATACCTGTATAAACATTTTCTTCGCCCTAGTTTCCGTAGCTTTGTGATGAGTTTCTGAGAGTGACCCTTCTGTATGATGCACAAGAGAACTGGTTCTTTATAGTAATGCTGTATGTGGTGTGATCCACCCAGTAGGCCTTAGTTTTCATTCATTAGTTTGTACAGAAAAAAATGGTGAAATGTTATCCTCTTTGGCCAAAAACATGCTGCATAATATAACACACTATTTGACTTATTTTAGACCCCTGACTTTGACTTTAACTGTACATTTTATGTAATGTTTAGCATGAGGGGGACTGTCATAAAGAGCCCTAAACACACTTTTACAACTGATTATATGGTGCTTTTTTTTTTTTTTTTTTTTTTTTTTTTTTTTGGGGTGGGAGGGAGTGAAGGAAGATGATTGTATCTCACTAGGATTGACGGCATCTATGGGGTTTGCGACAAACGGCATTTCAAAGATGCTGACAGTGAGTAATGTCGTGTACAATCTGTCGTAAAACGGCTTTAGGAAATTATACATCTATTTTTCATCTTTATGGTTAATCTCTGACTAACCCTGTTCAACTCACAAAATCTGTTCCACATTCTAATAAACACTTCGGTAACAAACTTGCCCTCATGCTCCTGCTCTAATGCTGGTATTCAAGTTTAATTTCCTTATTTAACAGCTGTTTGTCAAATTAATCATATAATAAATTCTTCTTTAGACTGTCTTTGTTGAATCGCATCTCTCTATCACATTGACTGACTGACTGACACACACACACACACACACACACACACACACACACACACACACACACACACACACACGAACGAACGAACGAACGAACGAACGACGCGTTTAAAGGTTTAAAAGTCTTTATTTGGAGGGTGCGCCATCACAGTCGGTGCACAGCTGTTGCAGCTGGCTGACTGTCGTAGGTTTGAGGGCAGCTTTCTTCCATCACTCGGCCAGCTGAAAAGCACGAGACAGTGATGTTTGTTAGCAACAACATACACAGTGTCAGAGTTACTCATAACCGTGCTACAGATCACATGAGAGGGCTAAAGTGAGTTCATCTTTAACAGAGGATTACATCTAGTCTCTTCTAAAATTAGTCCATGCTACGGAGCCCGCTGGCTAATTTTAAAATATTCTTCCAAAGGTCATACAATTCCATTCTGCAGTGAGCTGTAACAAGAAATGCATTGTGGGTTGTTTACCGACCTTGGTGCCTTGATCCCGGGTGCGGGTCCGCAGCTTGTTGACCTGCGATTCAGCCATATCGGCCCTCTCCTCTGCATCGTCAAGCTCATGCTGGAGTTTCCTGTACTTGGACATGTTGGTGTTCACCTGATCTTCCTGCGTAAAAGAAAACCAAGAAAAATATTCAATTTACACCAAACTAAAAGATCTTTGAGTGTTATATAGATATTTTCAGTCTGGTGGCGCAAAGAAAAGCTCAGAAATTTGTAGTTTAAACAACATCACTTAGAATCATCGCTTCGATTACAGCTTTCATTTACTGTCAAAAGGAAAACTCACCGCTTCTTCAGCCTGTCTCTTGTAACTCTTTACTTTGGCTTGCAGCTTGTCGATGAGGTCTTGCAGGTGGACCAGATTCTTCTTGTCCTCCTCGGCCTGCAGAGAAACAGAGGTAGGTCTTACATCTTATTTGCACACCTCGGCATGCTCCGTGTGCACACGCAGAGAGTTACCTGGTAGGAGAGCTCTTTGATTCTCCTTTCATACTTGCGCACTCCCTTCTGATACTCTTGGCTCTTCTTTTGCTCAGACTCAAATTCGTTCTCCAGTTCTTTGACCTACCATTGCAATAAGCAAATGACCAAAACTCACTCCAAAGTAAAGCACGTGGACGAGAGACTATGTAAATATGCAGTTGACTGATGTGATTTCCTACTCTGGCCTCCAGCTTCTGAACTTGCTTCTTTCCACCCTTGAGGGCAATCTGCTCAGCCTCGTTCAGACGCATCTGCAGGTCCTTTATGGTCTGCTCCATGTTCTTCTTCATCCTCTCCAGATGCGCACTTGTGTCCTGCTCCTTCTTCAGCTCCTCTGCCATCATGGCCGCCTACAAATGCAGAAAATCTCTGTTAAATCGGCAAATAATCTAACTTAATTGCAACCAGTCCTATGCCACAGATGTATACCGTTGCATTTGGTATTTTGGTTACTGGGGCACTTACATCAGTGACTGCCTTTTTGGCTTTTTCTTCTGCATTACGGCACTCCTGTACGGCATCATCCACCTCATTCGACAGCACGGACAGATCGCCCTCCAGCTTCTTCTTCTGGTTGATCAGCCCAGTGTTCTGAAACGGAAAACTCCTTTCAACATTTAAAGTACAAGACTATAACTAGTGCTATCTTAAAAAACATCTAATATTTTCTTCCAACCTGAGAGTGCAGCAGGTTGACTCTTTCCGTAGCCTCGAGCAGTTCATGTTCTGCCAGCTTGCGTGAGCGATCGTTCTGCTCCAGCATGGCCCTGAGCTCCTCCACTTCGGCGGTGAGCAGGTTGTTTCGACGCTCTGTCACTGCAACCTGCTCCTTCAGCTCCTCGTTCTTGTGGGTGGTCTCATCCAGCTCTAGCTGAGTGTCCTGGAGTCATGCGTCAGGTGGAGAAAGTCATTAGAGTGCAATGGCACATCAGGTGAGCTCACTGACTGGCTGTAGTTATGGACTCACCTTGAGCTGCACCTGTAGGTTTCTGAGGAGTTTCTGGGACTCCGAGGCCTGCCTGTTAGCGTGGTTCAACTGCACCTCCATCTCATTCAGGTCGCCTTCCATCTTCTTCCTCAGGCGCACTGCCTCGTTGCGAGACTTGGCCTCAGCATCCAAGGTAGCCTGCATAGACTCCACCGTTTTCTGGTGGTTCCGCCTGAAAAGGAGAAAAAGGCACAAATAAAAAACTCCTGCAGATCAGCAAGAGTGTAATTGAGCTTTATCTAGAAAACCCACCGAAGATTGTCAATTTCTTCATCCTTCTCCGCTAGCTTCCTGTCAATATCAGCTTTTATCTGGTTAAGCTCCAGCTGGGTCCGGAGAGTTTTGCTCTCTTCGTGTTCCAGAGTAGCCTGAGACAGACAGATGGAGCATTAAGGCTTTAGGAGACTGTTCTTAAGGAATATTGCACATAAACGTGGCAAACTGCTTACTTCAGCTTCCTCTAGTGCAGCTTGAATCTCACTTTTCTCGATGTCCAGACCCTTCTTTATCTTTTCCAGCTCGTGAATGGTTTTTCCTCCCTGACTGATTTGATCTGAAAGGTCAGCAATCTCCTCTGGAGGAGAAGATATGTGAAAGTATTATATTTAAATTTACGTCAAGGGAAAACCTTTCTGTAAATTCCAGCTGAATTTTAATGATGCCATGTGTACCTTGGAGGTTCTTGTTCTCCCTTTTGATGGTCTCCAGATGTTCTAAGGTCTCCTCATAGGTGTTCTTCAGTTTAAAGAGCTCTGTGCTCAGGCCACGAGACTCTTTTTGAGAGGTCTCCAGCTCTGACTGGGACTCTTCGTACTTCTGCTTCCATTCAGCTAGCACCTGGAAGGGACAATCAATGGTTTTCTTTGGCTTTTTATTAGCATTGCTTCTCAGAGGGTCTAGATTGAGGTGCAAAAATAGGGTGATATTCCCTAAAGAATGCAAAGATAATTCACCAAAGTAGGTCACATCAGGAATGCAGTACTGATGATGTAGGGTCCTTGTCATTGCCAGTACCTTGTCAAAGTTCCGCTGCTTTCTGTCCAGGGCAGCAGCCGCAGCATTGGCACGTTCCAGATCAATGACCAGGTCTTCGATCTCTGTCTGGAGTCGATGTTTCGTCTTCTCCAGGGAGGAGCACTTGGCATTGGAAGCTTCTACACTCTCTTCAGCCTCCTGTAGGCGTGCCACCAGCTTCTTTCTAATGAGAGGCAAACAGAACTGAAAGTCAGCTCTCAAAATAATCATGTGGCACCATCGAATTTTGCAAGTTAAAAACCACATCACGCTCACTTGGCTTCCTCCAGCTCCTCAGTCCTCTGGATGGCATCAGTTTCATACTTTGTCCTCCACTGAGCCACCTCAGCGTTGGCTTTGGACAGAGTTCTCTGCAGGTCAGCCTTGGTCTCCTGCTCTTCATCGTACTGCTCTCTTAGGAGATCACAGTCGTGCCGAGACGATTGGAGAGCATGGGCCAAGGCGCTCTTGGCCTTAAGAGATTAGTTATGATGGTAGAAAAGGAGTTAATTTAACTGGAGGAACTCTCAACACACGCCGAGTGAGCCGGTAAGTTTTGACTGATGAACTGATAAATTGGGAGCTGACCTTATTCTCTTCCTCAAGCTGTTTCTTGAGCTCCTCCACGCTCTGGCTGAAGGAGTTTTTGGCACGTTGGAGCTGGGACACCAGGCCCTCTCGCTCTTCAAGTTTCCTGCCCAGCTCGGCTGCATAGTGGAGTTAAGCAGTTACAGGCATTACTTATGAGTCTATGAAATCTGTGAGATTTTTAGATCAAATTATAGCCTCTTACCACTCTCAGCCTGAGCACGGGCCTTTTGTGTGCTGGTTTCACTGAGCTGCCTCTGGAGCTCCTCCACCTTGGCTTTAGCCTCGTTCATTTGATCTTCATAGAGTCGGCACGTCTTCTCTGAAGTGGCCTGTTGAGTAGATGCAAATTCTTTGATTTCGCCACAGATATAAATGCAATTCCCGTACTAGTTTAGATCTCTATCTATACCTTGCCCCTGGAGAGCTGCTCCACAGTCGAGGCCAGGTCATCGGCCTCCATCTTGGCCTCGCTCCTCTCTTTCTCCAGTTTCTGCTTAACCCTCTGCAGGCTGTCAATCTGCTCGCTCAGCTCTGCCACGGTGTCGGCGTGCTTCTTCCGCAAAGCTGCGGTCGTGGCCTCGTGGTGCAGCATGGCTTCCTCCAGGTCCCGCCGCAGCTTCAGAAAATCCGCCTCTCTCTTCTTGTTCATCTCGATCTGGGCCGAGGTGGCTCCACCGGCCTCCTCCAGGCGCTCGCTCAGCTCCTCCAGCTCACGGGCCACGTCCCCGCGCTGCTTCTCCACTTTAGCCCTGTAAGCCCTGTCGGCCTCTAGCTCCTCTTCCAACTCCTCGATGCGAGCCTGGAGAAAAGCGACAGTCAGTTACTTTGTGATGGTGGCTCACATCTGCTCTACTAGAAGCTAAGGCTCATTTTCACCTGCAGCTCCTTTATCTTCTTCTGAAGCTGATTGGACAATGCTTGCTCATCTTCTATCCTTGTGCTAATTTCATTCATTTCAAAGTCTTTTCTGTTGGGAAAATGTTCGGGAATCGTTCTTTATCATTCACTCTTTATAGTTTAAAAGATGGTTTATCTGCGATTATGGGACAATCCTCACTTTTTCAGCTTCTCTTCAAGTTGCTGTTTGTCATTCTCCAAGTCCATCACAGACTCTAAAGAGAGCTTTAGATCTCCCTCCAGCTTACGTTTGACTCGTTCCAGGTCCATACGTAGCTTTTTCTCTTGTTCCAAAGAGCCTTCCAGCTGATGAACCACAGAAAGAAAACATCTTACAATTTTGACTAAATGGTGTAACAGCACTTTTTCTGTGTTTTGTCTTAAACTCACATCATCTACTTGTTGCTCCAGCTTAGCCTTTGCTTTGGTCAGAGTGTTGACTTTGTCCTCCTCTGCCTGTAGGTCATCCAGAGTCTGCTGATGAGCCTCCTGAAGAGCCTTCTTCTCCTTGGTCAGCTTCAGTATGGTTTCATCCAGAGCTGCCATTTCCTCAATTAGGTTTTTCACCTGCAAAATAAAAAGATTAAAAATGAGTTTAACAATCAGGCAGTGAGAAACTGAACTCCTGTCCACTGTGCATGCTGTGGTCCTTTCTCTGGCCTCTTAGCGCCCCCTGGAGGAAGCTTACTGCTCTTTCTCATCCATTTTTCTTACCTTGTTCTCAGTGGCATGCTTCTCCTTTTCCAGTTTAGCCAGGGTGATCTCCAGATCGTCTATATCCTTCTTCAGCTCGGCACACTCATCCTCCAGCTTGCGCTTCTTAGCCAGCACATTAGAGCTCATCTCTTCCTCGTCCTCCAGCCTTTCCAGGAGTTCCTTGACTTTGGCCTCCAGCTGGATCTTAGTCTTGATGAGCAGGTCACAGCGTTCCTCAGCGTCTGCAAGGTTGTCCTGCTCCTGTGAGGAAGAAAAAGTACATCTTTAGCAAATTTCTCACTACGCCAGTGTGTGTAAAGGCTGAATGTGTAAATACCGCACATCAGGAGAAAAACTTACGGCTTGCAGCTGTAGAGAGAGGTCATTCTTCTCTTGGATCAGGCTGACCTGCCGCTCTTCCAGCTCCTTCCATTTCATTTCAGATTTTTCCAGAGCTTCCTTCAGCTTGGCCAGCTCCTCCTTCAGAGACGCCAGCTCTTTCTCGTTAGCGGCGCTCTTCAGGAGGGGTTTTATTTTGAAGAAGAGCTTCATCCAGGGCCAGTGCTTGACGGCGTTGAAGGCCCGGATGTTCCACTGGATGATCATCAGAGCCTCTCTGAAAACAACAACAAAAGGTTTTCTCAATACATTTATGTGAAATTAAAAGCAAATCTGAAATGTTACAGAGAAAAAGGAAATGCCACCGAGGCAGGACTTTACTTTGCAGCTGCCAGGAGCTTTGTTTAAAACCTGTTGTGTAGCTAAATTAGTTTTATATAACATCATTTAATTGACAAAAAAACTGTTTTAGTGTTCGGTCATTTTTTCCTATTAGTTTTAATGCTTATACAGGCAATGTTTTTTACCAGGGGTAAACTTTCAGAACGGATCTCTCAACGCAAACAACTACATCACAGTCATGTGACAATTTGACTGGAAAAAATATATTTTCTATATATTTATGTGAACAAACATGAATTAAATTTGTGTAGCTTTAATGTTATTTCAGTAAATTAAAAGTAAATATAAATGTAGTTTTTGTTCCCTGTGATCACTTCTACTGGGAGCATGTAATCAGGGAAAGATCGGGTAAAGAGAATGATATATTAACTGGAGAGCTAAAAGTGTTATATTTGAAATGAATAAAAGGTGCAGAATAAATGGTTTAAACAACTAAAAGCTACAGATAAGAAGTTCAAATAGAAAACTTAAATAAATGGATATATTAGGTATAGCTAAAGTAGTGTCACATGATGCCAAGTCTGCTCGAAAGTTCAGTGGATGCAAAGTTAAAATCCTAAATGTTATACCGCAGGGCGGTTAGGTCAGAGAGATTTATCCCGGGCTTTCCCCGTTTATTTATCGACTTCTTCTTGGCGCTTGATTTTTTGGCACTAACCCTGCGAGTATCCACTCCCTTGTATCTAATCATACACAGATGGATGCCACATGAAATCATACACCTAATGCTGCTTTTGATGTTTCACGGCTCTGGCCAAACAGGGTAGCCAGATTGATTTAGTCTCAGCAGGATGGTGTCTCACAGCCCTAAATATGGATCCGGAGCAGATTAGTCAAGGACTTCGCGTCAATGTTTAGAGGGTTTGGGCGAGCGTGCGCTTGCAAGGGTTGGGAGGTGGTGGTTGTGCGGGAGGGTTGAGGGGCTGATTGCGTTTTTGACATGACTCCATGCTGGGTGCCTCTCAAAGGTGAGCGTTTGTGTTTATTTAGAAACTAAAGCCCTCTGTCCGACAGCCAGCTTTAATCCTCTGTCACCCGCCACCTATCCCATCAATGCACACACTTAGAAGTACAGGCGCCGTGGACAAAAGGGGCCAGGGGCCATTGGGCATCCAGGGAAGGGGTGGGGTGGGTGTGGGTGGTGGTGATGGTTGTATTTTTAGGGAGGCCCCGAGCAGCTGCCACTTGACACATGTCGCCACCTGGCTCTGAGGACACCGTCCGCATTGTTTCATTTAGAGAAAGCAGAGGGAGAGAATGGCCAGAGACCTGCGAGCGTGGGGTGTGCGGGAGAGAAATGAGGGGGGCATGCAGCCCTTATTAACAGCAGGGCCACACGCATAACTGGTAACCATACAAGGACAAGCACACGCCTCACACACGCCGATAACACTGCCCTTGCATGCCAAACATACTTGAGCGAGGGAGTGAACGATAAGGTATAGTGTATCACAGGCCGGGGGGCTGGCGGCTCACCGGGCTCTATTAAACCTGTTCGGAGGAGCAACTGTTGGAGGTCTGCTTTTTGTACTCATGTCTTCACCTTCCTGTGAGGTGGAGCTCGAAGACTGGTGTTCATTAACACTCTCTCTTCTTTTAGAGTAACGAGCAAAATTACTCTTTTTCTTTTTTCTTTTTTTTTTACCTCCTTTCTGTCATCTTCAGCAGCTCCATCCTCATGATTTTGCCACGAGCGGCCGCCTGGAACAGCGTCAAGACTTTGGCCAAACGCTCATCCCTCATCTCTTCGAGGTGACCCAGCAAGCCTGCTTTGAAGAACACCTACATGAAAAGAAACACTGTTTTAATTACAAAATACAAACTAAAAAGTGTGGATTACAAAGATTTTTATTTGCATAATCAAATGGTCGATTAACTTTCAATTTCAAAAATCATTTTAACTTTGACACAGCCATGCAAGGAATACAGCCACAATAAAAATGTACTAAGTAAAATATATTCATATTTGTATTAAAGAAAAACACAGAAACCTTCTAAATAAATGCATTTGAATTGTTAAATTGTTTAATAGCTAATATAAAAAAATCTGTGTTATACACTATTAGCATTTTGATTAATTATTATTATTAATTTTAATTTATCCCTTTGTGTGTAAATATGTATATGGAGTATTTTATGTACTGTTTCAATTTAATCTTAAAAAATGTACTGTGTATAAATTATGAGAAACATAGAAAAATATCAAATAAAATAGACACCTTTGTGTGTCCAAATCTGTACTGGCTGTGGTCGATGTCCAGGGAGGCCAGCAGCTTCTCCGCTGCTTTCCTGCTGTCCACAAACTTGTCATCTGGGATGGCGTGTGGGTTCAGGATGCGGTAGCTGATTGAATGATTACCAAACAAAAAGGACCATGATAGCACCGCGATATCTCTTATGTGATCTGAGTGATGTGTGCGCATATCTTACCGCTGCTTGAACTCGGCGTAGAGGATCCGGTTAGGAAAGCCCTTCCTGCAGATCCTGATGCCTTCCAGCACGCCGTTACAGCGCAGCTGGTGCAGCACAAGAAATGCATCCATGATCCCTGTGCAGAACAGGTTTCAAACATGAGTCGTGGTGTCCAAAAGTCCATATTGTTTTTAATCAGCTGGTAATATGTGATGATTACGTTTCGGTTTACCTGGAGTCTTGGTCTCATTAGGGATGATGCAGCGAACAAAATGGGGCTGCGTGCTCCGGAGGTTGGTCATCAGCTTATTCAGATTTTCCTGCAGGAACAAAGAATCACAGCAAATCCAAACAAATGAGTGAATAAAAATACTTTGAATATTCTGTTAAAATACCAAAGACATCAACCATGCAAAACCTGTTACTCTGTGACGCTCACATGAGAAATCCTTGAAGTAAAGAAGAGAGGAGCCAGCACAGACTTAAAGTGATGTTCATGTGATCATTGCCCTAAACATCACTGCAAGTCTTAACTGCCTCCGTCCCCATGCTCCAGTGACATCCACAATTTTGCACTAAACACCTGCATTAAAGCCTCTCAGTGCATTTGCTTCCAGCTTCAGTGTTTTTCCACAAGCCCTGCAGCAGCCACATCAGCCTCACCTTATGAAGCTGGGACACAGTCTGGAAGGAGGCTGCCTTCTTCCTCTTTTCCTTGCCACCTGCCTTGGGGTCGGGCGCTGCAAGGGTGTCAAAGGAAGGATTATTAAATTAATAAACGATTAAAACATCATTTATTCATTCTTTAGTCATCCATCAGAATCCAAACTGTACCTGAGTCAGAGCCAACGTAATTCTCATACAGAGAAGCAAGCAGCTTGTTGGCAGACTTTTGGAAACAAGCCACCACTGTCTCATTCAGTGGGTCCTTATTTTTGTCTAACCAGCCAAAAATGTTGTACGGTACCTACAAATAAACAAACAAAACGCAAATGAATAAACAGGTAATGTATTAAATGTAAAATGTTATCTTGTAGAATTGCTCTTGTGAAAACCAACTTACTACTCCAGCGTAGTGCACCAGTTCAAAATGGGCCTCGAACTTGCGCTTCTTGTCTGGCCGTGGTTTTTGGAAGTTTGGTGACTTGCCAAGGTGATTGTCATACATCTTGGCTTTAAAGCTGTTATCTGAAGCCTTTGGGAACATGCACTCCTCTTCAAGGATGGACATGATGCCCAGCGGCTGCACCAAACACAGCATGTTAGTCTCTATAAGCCCTCACATGTGTAACAGCACAACGCGGTGCTCACCTTTTCAATGAGATCAATGCACGCTTGAAGGTCCAGCCCGAAATCGATGAAGGTCCATTCGATACCCTCTCTCTTGTACTCTTCCTGCTCTAGGATGAACATGTGGTGGTTGAAAAACTGTTGCAGTTTCTCATTCGTGAAGTTGATGCACAGCTGCTCAAAGCTGTTGAGCTTCAATGGAAGAAAAAAGAAAAAAGAACAGGTGTTCAGAGGAGACACCACAGGAGCATGAAAAACAGGAGGAACTGTTACAGATCAGCCTGCAGCGTTGCCGAGTCATTACAGTGTGAGCTACGGCGAGGAACGATCAGGTTACAAAAAGACGTATCATCACGCAAGTGTTGAACTAGTTTTATTTTTTCAACTTTTATCTGTATGACTGTTATTTGAATTTTCATGCAGATCAACTCACATCAAAGATCTCAAACCCTGCAATGTCCAGGACTCCTATGAAGTACTGGCGAGGGAGGGAGGTGTACAGGGTCCGGTTGATGCGCCCCACGAGCCATTTGAACATGCGGTCATACGTGGCTTTGGCCAAAGCTCCGACTGCATAGGTAACCTTCAGCACCCACGCACAGTTACACACACACACACACAAAGAAGGAATACTGTCATTCACGTGGATGGCCTCTGTTGTTTGGATACCATATTCTAGTGTGTGTTGAGAGGTGAGTGTATTGACTGAGGATTAAGAAGCCGTCCTTCCATTAGCCTAGCGGTAGGAGAGCAACCACTGAACTTTTACTCCACTGTACTAATAGATGTTTGTATGATTATTATGGGGTGGATTATGCCTCTTTACGCTTAACAAAAACACAGACATGAGACACTGCGTCTCCTCACCTGTTCAACATTCTGTCCCTTCACAACATACTCATTTCCCACCTTCACCCTTGGGTGGAGGAGGCCCTTGATGAGGTCAGCTGAACTGACTCCCATCAGGTATGAGGCTTTGTCTGCACCTGGTAGCAGAAAGGGAGATGAAAAACGAGTGAAACATGACCCCTGTTTTAACTGCATGGTTTCTTTTCATTCTTTTATGCTCACTCCTTGCAGACTACAGGTTCTTACTTTCAGTGCCGTCGGCCTCCGCCTGTTCCTCGCGCTGCTTTTGCTTGAATTTCATGTTGCCAAAGTGCATGATGGCTCCGACTATTTTATAGCAGCCATACTTCTCCTCTGGTAGGAAGCCCAGGATGTCCATGGCATGCTGTAAGAGATCAAGAAAGCAACGCTCACAACTTTGCAAATCTATTCAGCGTACAGGTTTGGGTTTGTTTTTTTGTTTTGTTTTGTTTTGGGTTTTTTTATCAGCGAAGAGGATAAAAGTTTACATCAGTGGCCATCAGCTCCAGCCCATCATCCAGGTTCTCGACAGTCGTCACGCCCTGGGAGCAGAAGTGGTAGTCATATGGGTTGGACGACACAAGCAGCATGTCTGGAAAACAAAGGTTTTTAAAATCATTTTGCAGATCAGTAGTACACAGTATCTAAATATCCAAAGTAACCAGAGTGACTAACCTAAGAGTTCTGGTTTCTTCTGTGACATGATCTGGTAGTAGATGTGGTAGCTTCTCTCACCAGGCTGCTGGAATATAACTCTGGATTTTTCCAGAAGATCTGAAGGACATGTTTGTGTGGGACATGAAACAAACTGAGAACTGTGTGGTTTTAATCACTCTGCGCTTTTATTTACTCACATATGTCAATGTCAGCTGAGGCCAGTTTGCCAGTAGGACCAAAGTGGATCCTAATGAATTTGCCCTGCAGACGTAAGAAATCATCGAGTTTAAAATAAATAATCACCATTAAGAGAATTCCAAACATGTTTCAATCCATAAACTCTGTTTTAGACTAAGTACAGTTTCCAGTTACTCACAAATCGGGATGAGTTGTCATTCCTTAGCGTTTTGGCATTACCAAACGCCTCCATGGCAGGATTCGCCTCAATGATCTGATCCTCCAGAGTCCCCTGCAAAGAAAAAAAAGTGTAATATAAAAAATGCCAACACAAAGTAATTTTTGACAGTTGTGTTTATTTTGCTGCTAAACTCACCCCAGTTTTGGTTGCAGGACCTTGCTGTAAGGGGGGGAAAAGGGAAAAGAGTGTGAGTGTCATATCACAGAAGCCATGACTGAATAATGCTCTCACAATCAAAGGGGAACACCATGATCGACTGGAAAATTAGAAACTTGGTGTTAAAGCTGTGGTAAAAAAAAAAAGGCCACCATGTTTCTTATGATGAACGGAGGGAAGAAAAAGGGGAGCATCAAACAACACGGAAAAGTCCCAAAAAATTAAAGCAAAGGGGGAAAAGAAGAGAAAATTAAAATTCTGAGCCATAAAAAAGGGAAAAGGGGAGAGGAAAAAAGAAATGATTAAAAACAATAAGAAAGCAGAGTGGAGCAGCTGGAACACAACACATGAAGGTAGAGACTCAGACATGAATGTAATCAGTTCTCACATTCACCATGTTGACAGTGAGGAAAATGTATGGACATGGTTTTAAGGGTGTACACTGAAGGGGTCCTGGGACCAAAAAAAGAGGAAGAAAATAAAAATTAAATGAAGCAAAAAAAAAAAAAAAAAAAAAAGATTAAAAAACGGGAGGAAACAAAAATACGGGTTGCCACATCGGCCTTACTCCTTTTTTGGCAGGTGTATCCCCGAGAGCTGCCACAATGGCAAAATACTGAATGACACGTTTCGTGTTGACAGTTTTGCCAGCACCGGATTCTCCGCTATAGGAGTGTAAAAAAATAACAAAGTGTACATACAAACAGACACAGTAAAAACTGCTCACAAAACTGGTACATGTACACTGCATGTTACAAGTGGGGTAAAAAAATTTAAAAGGAAGGAACAAGGTTCAGTCAGAGAAAAACAAAAAATGGAGAAAAAAAACAAAAAAATCTTCAAATCAAATCTTTAAAATTGTTGTACGTGTGTAAGATGTGTATTTCTTCCCAAATCTGTGGCTTGAAACAAGACCAAATTTTAAAAAAAATAAAATAAAGCAGGTGAAACTTACGTGATGAGCATGGATTGATTCTCTCGATCTGATGAAGACAGAATAGATGTGTGTTTATATTTAAAAAGACACCACCGCTGCGTTAGACCACTTTGCAGAGTTATTTCATATGTGCGTGAGTGTGTGTGTGCACTCACTGCGAAGCATGTCATTGTAGGCATTGTCTGCAATCGAGTAGATGTGCGGCGGTGCCTCAGAGCGGCGTTTGCCTTTGTAGGCAGCCACCACAGGAGCTGTGTAGACAGGCAGCCATTTGTATGGATTCACTGTCACGCAGAAGAGCCCCGAGTAAGTCTGAGGAAACAGAGGGACAAGACACAAGATGCCTAAAACCACCTTTCTACTGAGAGGCTGACTTCACACAAGCTCACAGCTGAACTCTGGATAATCTAGCCACTTAGAGCAACCTGGAAACATGGCATCCCTCGGTGCGGAGATACTTACATAGATCATCCAGGCGCTGTAGCGTCTGCGCAGGTTGTGAAGCACAGAGGCCTCATTGAGGTGCGTCAGCATGGCCATGTCTTCGATCATGTCATACTTTGGAGGGTTCATTTGCTGGATGTCACAGTCCTTCACTGTCAGGGTCTGAGGCGATGGACACACAAAAACATGAGAAGGAAATCATGCAGATACAGTTAAAGTCATGAGAAGATGTGTCAGCAGGTACCACAGAGGGATGAACATTTACCCTGCCATCTTTGGTCTCAACAATGACTTTGTCACCGCTGACTTCCTTGATCTCGATCTCAATGTAAGCCTCTTTTTCATCCGGGATCCAAGCTCGTTTCTTACCTGGCAGAGGTGTAGAGAGAGAGGAGTATTATTGAGAGGATTGGGGGAATTATTGATAATAAAAAAACAAATCTCCAAAAATTTAATAAACATTTAATTAAGCAGATTTAAACAAACAAACAAACAAACAAAAAATATATAATGTAAATGCAAAGTTCAATTCAAACTTTGAATAAAATATGAATAACTAATAACTAACTAACTAATATATGTTCTGTTATGTTAGGATGCATTTGTTGCGATCACAATGATCTCAATTTTAAAATCCCAAACATAGTTTACGCATTTTTTTGTTGTTGTTTCAAAACTGTTTGTTTTATCCCTTTAAAAAACATTACATTAAACACAGCTTTGTTACTAAAACGAAAAGGCCTAATCGCACAACAATAGATTTCTCCTTTTTTAAAAGACTATTTCTTAAGTGAAGCGCTTTAAGGTTTAGTTCCTTTGAAGTCTCCTTAAAAGGCCTACCGTCAAAAGCCGTGGTTTGCATCGCCAGCAGCTCCAGATCAGATTTGCGTAAAAACGGCGAAGCCTCTCCAAACTCTTTCACGTCAAAGCGCGACATGGTGGCAGCTCCTCGCCGGCCCCGAAAACCGGAGGCACCAGTTGAAGAATTTCTTTGATAAGAAGACAAATCTTTGCATTAAGGTCAGTAGCTCATTACATGTCAAAGCGCCTGTGGTTACTTCAGTTTCCACGACGGGATGAAACGAAAACAGCCTGTGCGCAAAAAGCGCAAATCCGCTACTAAGAAATCAGAAGAAAACTACAGAAGTGTAAAGACCGTTAACCGACGAAGCGATGGCAAGCGAGATTACTTTACTCTTAAAAAATAAATTGGGACTCTTTAAAAAGGCAGACAATCCCCGCGCGCAAAATGCGCAAAGTTCAACCTACCAAACAGAGGCAAAAAGTTGTCCACTGACCTCAGAAAGAGCACAACGAAATAACTGCTTACTGGGATGTGCCCTCCTTTATACTGTTTTCCTCAAGGTCACGGTCAGTGGACATTTGTCCCTCATTAGCATATGCCACCTCCTCCGACTCCTATTGGTGCGGGGCGCCTGTCTCAATTGACACAAAAGGAAAGCTACGTTTTTGTCATTGCTCTGAACTCAAGCCGGCTATTTTTGTATCCCAGTTATTTTATGCACTGTACACACAGCGAGGGAGTGTTAGAGAGTTGCATTAGGAGCATCCTGGAGGGAGAGAGTTATTATTTTCCTTTATGCAGACTCTGAAGGGCATTGCATCATTACCTCTACCATGAAATAATATGTTTAAAAGACAACAACAAAAACAGGAATAATCAGAGAGACAAAGATAAAAACAAACAAAAACAACAACAACACTAAAACAGAATCAAAGTTACAGCCAAGACTTCACAATTCATTTTCTCATCTACTTAACTTTTGTTTGACCCTACATTTAACCTCTTGCGTGACTTTCATGCTGTGAACTCACGTTGGCCTCTAAGTAACAGTCATGCAGCGTTTTTGTTGTCAAGTGCTGCCAGGGATGTTTGCTATTGTGTGTGGCCACAGAGGATGCAACCTTAGAAGAGATTATTTCAGGAGCTGTGTGGCATTAAACATGTTACTATAAATATCCAACATTATATTAATAGAGTTCAACATGGCGCAGGGTTCACAATAAAGAGCCTCATGTGAATTTAAAACCAATAAATGTTTCGATTTATGCCCAAAAAGTGTTGAAAAGAGTCACAGTTTCATTTTTTTCTTTTTTCATCGTTTGTTTTTTCTGCGGAGCTGATGCCAGCAACATGTTTGGATTTACCACACCAAGCCTCTGAGAGGGAAAAAAAAACAAAGAAGAATGATGCCTGTCCACTGAAAGCCCAGTGTGCTGTATTATCACTCGCAGATGCTGCAATTTAGTGTGTCCGTTAATTGTGTCATAAGCTACTGTGCCTCTCACACTCCTGCTCCACCAGATCTGACCTTCAGAGCAAAGGGAGAGGTTGGTGTGTGGTATGAGAGCAGGGTGACAGTGCAGCAGCATGGGGGGGAGAAAGGGGGACCAGAGTTTCTCAGAATAGACAAAGCCAGAGTCCCGCATTCCTGATAGGGAGATCGACTGTTAACTGTTGGCTGTGTCAAAATCAGCAAAAGCTCTATAGATAAGCCAGAAATGGTCATCTGCTCTTGACAGACTCTCTGCAGTTTATTGTTTGTTTGTTTTTACAAAGTCCTGAAAAGCGGTGGGCCGTCTTGTAACATGACAAGAGAGTGCCCTTTCCCCACAACAACTCAGAGAGTGAGACAGAGAGAAGGAGAAAACCCACTCGTAATGGGATGTCTTGACTTGAGGGGCGGCCATCTTTGTTGATGCCGCTATCTGTTGCCGTGGCAGACTGAGAGGTGTTGCCGTGATGTCTCAAACTTTCTTAGGCATCAGTTAGATAGAGCGGGCCTGAGCTATTCTGGGACGAGGGTCTCTTCAGAGAAGCAGAGGCAGGTTTATGTACCATGTCACTTTGGTGCACCGTTTGAAAAGCTGGCGTGCTGATAACACACGAGGAGAAGATGAATCCCAAAGTCCCCAGAGCTGCTGGCTTTAAATAAGTGCACAAACTCCAGCATGTAAACACACACACAAGCGATTGCAGCTTCGGCGTCGGGCCCAGGACATCTCTCTGCACCGCTATACTGCAGCCCACTGCAACAGCTGACTTCTCGGAGCAACGGCTCTCCTTACGTCCCCAGTGTTCCTCAAAATCATTTAGACCTCCCACCCCACTGCATCCAGGCCCATTATTACTCCTGCTTTGATTATGAGACATTTGTGCAGCTTTAAGTTACCCTGCAGTATAAAATAACCGAGCAGTCGTCCAGCTGTAGAGCTCAGCACCAAAAGTGTGGGGACAGAGTCGTCTCCTGGGGAGGGTTGGCTCACCGGCAGTTTGGTGATGTGCATGCGAGGAGCTGACATTTGGGGCATCAGGGCTTGATCTGGGGGTCGGTCACAGTTGTTTTAGATCATCATGCACCGAATGCCAGGAGGCTTAGGCAGTGAGATGGAGGGAGATTGGGAATTATGACTGCAGTCATTCTCTGCAGTGTTTAATCACGCACTGCATGGTCACACCTCTCGCTCTATGCATTGGGAATGTTCCTCCAGAAACAGTAATGCCAAAAATATCGTTTTCTTTTCAAGCTGTTTTACTGTAATATGAAGAAGTTTGAGATAAATTCAGTGTCAGAAATCTGGTTATCAGCATCTTTACATAAAGTCCTCTACGCACCTTTTTCAGCTAAGAACTCTTTATAATTTTCCTTTCTGTCTTCTTTTATTTATTCTTTTTCTCCTGGGAAAGCAGTAACACAGTTTACTCGCTTCAGAGCAAACATATTGATCTAAAAAATGTTTTAAAATGCAAAATAAAAAGTATGATTTGAAGAGCCCTGCTTTGACTTGTAGCAGCAACCTAAAATTGGGGGGTGAAGCTGTGTTTCATTTTGGATCAAAGCATTCATCGCTGGTGGATATATCTGTAATCGCCTCGTGCTTGCCCACAATACCTTGCAGCAACTGTGCGGGCTCAGGTCTTTAGCTGATGCTTCATTGGAGTGGAGACGGGCAGTCGCGTGGCAGAAACACACTCCAAAGCCCCCAATTACTCCGCCACACCCGTTCCACTCCAGCCCACCCGTACATTTACCCATACACAGACAACAATAACACGCAGAGGAGTTAATCAGTCTTTTAGCAATCCATTTGGGGCGTTTGATACCTCAGCTATTACTCTCTGGCTCCAGACAATACTCCGTCTCTCATTGTGCTAAGATGTGGTGCGGGTCAGTGGGCCCGGCCAACCCTGCCCTCAGTATGCATGGCAGCCCTCAGCTGTCTTTCTATTTCAGGAGCATGGAGGCATACCTCGGCCCAGCTGGGGCATCAGAAACAATGGGAATACAACCTTATCCAAACAGAGGCCCGCAGACAATCTGACGCACTCCAGGATCTCAGTGACAGCCCCGCTGCAGCCCCCCCGTCTAATAAAGTTGGTAGAAAGGGTTAACAAGGATGCGGTTAGACATATCACTCACAAGTCTTCGTTTAAACACACTAAAACAAATCCACTGTGGTGAGGTTAGTTTGCTGTTTGAGGATGGAAAGTAAACCGAGCTAAAGCTGTTTGTGTGTAGCACGCAGTTTGTAAGCTGTTTGCTTAGCAAAGTTCAAATTGAATTACAGAAAATGACTGACTTACAAGGAAACACATGAATACATCTGTGAACTGTTAGCAGTTTTTTAAAAATATTGAGTGGACTTTATAGTTTGTCCAGCTCATTTTCTTTACCTGCATCACTAAGCCCGATAAATCACTGCAAAATGCAATGTGGATGCATGAAAAAAAAAAAATCAGGTTACACGATGATGCCCCTCTCCATGTTTTTGATCTCCTGTATTTTGGTTCCAATGAAATCACTGTTTCTAAACAGTGCGCCATGACTTCAGTTGCTCTGCTTGACTTTAAATAGACTTGGAAGGGAAACCTGTCTAGCTGCTTGGAAAGACCTTCAGTCAGTGACCTACAGCATCTCGCTGTCAGGGTAGACATAGCTTCCCTTAATTTACTGTCAGCCCTGCTGAGGGTCCGTTAAAGACGTCCAGGGATACAGGTGGCGGCGCTCGGCCTCTGACCATAACTGTTTAGACAGAACTGCTGTCACAATGAAAGGCATTTCAGCAGGCCGCGTGGCAGCTCTTTCACAGTTTACTCAGGCTCCGAGCCCCCCGTATGTTTCCTGTATGTGCACGTGCCCATACACCAATATCCAGTCACCCACACAAACACCATCAGGACCTCTGCCATGTGAGATTTCACCTGTCGCCCGTGGAAACCAATCAAGCAGCAAATGCGTTACACCATCGAGTTCAGTTAGTCTACTTTGTTTCCAGGCAGAATTCAAGGTAACTGACACGGGTCGCTTGGCTCAAGGCTAAGGAAACACAAACTTCCTCCACATAACATCATCTGCAAAATCAGAAATACAACTGGTGTTTCATGACTGAGCCCTTTGAAAAAATGCTGCTTGCTGACCAAAATCTGCACTGTTTAAGTGGAGGTTTGGGGAGGCTTTACTGAAAGCCATTTATACATCTATAAATGGGTTATTATGAAATCAGAAACTGCTGATCCCTTTATCCCTATTAGTCACTTCTTGTAAACCTCAATTCTGAATTTTTACAGGTTTAAGACGTCTTGAAAAATGTAGATCTGCAGCTTGTGTCTGCAAAGAAAGCAAAGGAACCTCTGCTGTGGCCTCCCTGACCAGTCATAGTTTCTCTGTCATCAAAAACCCCCAGAAATGGTTTGGTAAAAACGCAGTGTAAAGCCAGCCTGAGCAGCTGTGTTCAGTCTGTTTTTGTAATCAGTTATTCTGAAGAATGATCTAAATTTACTTCAATTTCTGTGGTAACACAGAAAGAAATTGCTGACTTTGCCCAAAAAGACAATTCTTTTCTTCCTTTATGCTTTATATGCTACCACAGTCTACAGCCATATGACAATGGGAACATCCAGTTTTTCAGCTTGTAAGACCACCTTTAGCAACAATAAACTGAACTAACACCAGTGATGGCTTCTAATATATGACTTCATCAGTCTCTCAAATTGTTGTGGAGGAATTTTGGCCTACTCTTCTTTTCAAAGTTACTTCTGTCGCTGAGGTTTGCGGGCAGTCATTAATGCACAGCTCTCTTACGTCGCCGCCACAGCATTTCATTCACGGCTTCGACTGGGTCATTGCAACACCTCGATTCTTTTCTTTTTCAGCCATTCTGTTGTAGATCTGCTGCTGTGCCTGGGGTCATCGTCAACTTGTGCCAAGCTGCAGCTGTCAGTCAGATGGCCTCACATTTGACTCTAGAATACTTTGGTGGGAGGAGCTCATGGGCGACTCGTGGCTGCACAGGTCCAGTGTCTGCAAAACAAGCCAAAATAATCACCAGCCCTGCCTGACGGTATGAGGTGCTTTGTGCGGAGATGTTGTTTTTCCACTTTGCTCTCATCCGTCCAACATTGTTCTAGATCTTTTTTTTTGTGTCTGTTTGTGCTGTGCTGCTATTTTACTTTTTTCAGAGAGAAGAGGCTTTCTCCTGGCAACCCTTCCAAACAATCTGTACTCATTCATTTTTTTCTAATTGTACTGTCATTAAATTTAAACTTTAACAGTAAATGTAGCACTACTATGAGAACTCCACTGTGAATTGCTGGGAAGTCCTGGGTAGATTGTGGCACTGTGTTAACACAAGCCTAAAAGCTTCAGAGCAGCTACTTTTATAGTGCTCACACTTGCTGATGATCAGTTAATCAAGTACATTTGATTAGCAGCGCCTGGCTGCTACTTTACCTGTTCTGACTGACGCAGTACTTTTGTAACACTAATGCAACGACCCCTGTGAAATCTCTTGTCTTCACATGACTGTACCGCCATCCCAGCTGTTGTAGAAGTAACCCACAGACTTCAGTTCAGGGCTGTTTGAGTGATTTTTCTCACGAACAAACTTGTGACTTTATTGGATTTTTAATTTAGTTTTTAATTCTCTTTGAGTTTGAATCAGTTTCCTCATTTTAGTTTAGATTTACTTATTTGAAAATGTTTCGTTTTCATGAGTTTCAGTGTTAGCCTCAACATTTATCTTGCCAAATTTGACTTTATTTCTTCTAACAGTTTTTATTTTATTTGAAATTTCATATTTTTGTTTCAGTCAACTGACATGTTTTTTTTTTCACACCTAGTTTTAGCTTTTAGTTTATTTTGAACTGTAACAAACTTCACAACCAAATTTATATTTCTAGTTATCTTTACTTGACACTTCTTATTACTGTGTTTATTATTACTATTAAGCTCCATTATTCTGCTCACTGTAAAAAAAAAAAAATCCTTTTTTTTCATTCATGTGGTCCTCATAGATGTAAATGTTTTGGGGTTTTTTGAGTACTCGAGTACTCCCCTGCATCCTTGCTTTTAAGGCCCCAATAGAATATATGCTGGTATATTTTGTCATTAAACGAGATGTTTTTTTTTTCTTCCCATATTTCAAATAAACTAATCAGACCAAAATGTTACGGTTTATGTTGACCAAGATCAAAGGATTCTGAGTTCTTATTTAAATTCAGTGTGTCATAGCTGGTGTCTTCTTTGTGTATTTTCATGGCCTTTTCCTTTTAATTTAACCATTCAAACATCTTCTCCTATTCTGTGAAGTAAACCACATTTACAGTAAAGTGATCAGCCTCCTGTCATTTCCTCTCCAAACACTAATAAGATCCAGTCTTCAAGTGACTTTAAAAAAGGTTTTGACTTCCCCTGTGTTTGGGATTCATTGCTTGCTTCTAGTTTTTCAGCGGGTGCAGATGGCATCAACCCTTGTCCTACCTAAAGATTCCTCCCTGGGCGTTTAACAGATCCTGCCAACATTTCACAGCTAGTCTGAGGTATGTGTGGCCGCAGGATGTTGAGCAGCAAGAAGTTTGAGCAGGTGAAGAGAGTCCTGAGGGAAAGCACGGTTCTCCTCCTTCGCTCGCCGAGATGTAACGGAAGGATTGGCCTGGCATTCGGAGAAGTGCTACATCCCGGCAACAGGCCAGACACTCGGACAGCTGGCACTGTGTATGTGTCTCAGTCTTCCTCTTCTCTCACAATATGACAGTGTGTCAGTGGTCTGCTTTCATCTCCTAATTGGCAGTACCAGAATAGTGTGAACATCGGAGGTTGGAGTCTCAGGAGGAGTCTTCTTAACTGTGGCTGACTGCCAATCGGAGGTGGCGGAAAATTGGAATCTGTAAACAAATCACAGCCTCTGCAGAAAGAAGACAATACTTCCTACACAGGGGGAGTTACAGGCCTCCGTGTCAGCTCTGAATCAGCTGCAAGACGACTGCAAATGCGAGAGATATTTGCCCTTTTGGTGTAAGCTGATGTAATTGTGATCAATGCTACCCTCTGCTGCCACAAAGCATTAATCACAGCTCTCTGCAGTCCCCAACTTTCATTTCAAAGTTAGACAAAGTGATTTTGGAGATAGGCGACTTATGCCTCCATGTTGAAAGAAAAGCTGAACTGATTTCTTAGCTAAACAAGCGCCACTTGTTTGATCGTCCTGTCCAAACAAATCTTAAAATGTGCTTTGAATGCGATCATCCTGAATGCAGAGTGCTGGCTTTGAAGTTAAAGCATCTCTCCAGATGATGTTTATTTAAAAAAAAAAAGAAAAAAAGGTGAAGAAAAAAAGTGAGCTACTTTAATTAGACCTTAAAATGATCTGGTTGTTCGCAAATCCAGCTTTGCCTGGAAGCAAATGTGAGATTCACTGACTCATTGAGATCAGGCAAATTTACAAATATAATAATATTAATAAGATTTCTTAAAAATGCTGAGAAATATGCTAAGAACTCACATACAGCAGTATTTTCTGTCATTTTACAAGAACATTCAGCATTTTTTCTGAGCATTGCAGTTTTACAAACAAACGACAATAAAATAGAAGCTCATTCTCTTTCACTTGACAATACTTTCTTTAAAGATATAACACAGTTTGGGGTCAACTTGAAAGAAAAGCAGATGTGAAATGTAAAAATGAGGTCAGAGGTCAAATGTGACATTTGGATACAAACTATAAAGTCATATTTAGAATCCACATATACCGCTATCATTTCCTAAATGTTGCCAATGCAAATAAAAGCACACAAAGATGTCATTTTATAAATGGTAGACCCTTTTTGACCTTGAAAAAAGTCACCTGATATGTAGAATCCCCTTATATCATTCTCTATATGATGTCAGCACGAACAATGGCAGAAGGAAACAGTTAAAACTTTTTCTATATAGTTCCATATAGCATCATTATCACTTTGACCTTTTGATAATCGTGTCAAATATGACATGATCTTTATACGGTGCTTTCTCTATGTTAACAATACACACCACACTTCATAATAATCATAGTTTCTAAGTTATAAGGATTTCTGCCAATCTTTGATCAATAAATCATTAAGCTGACTTTGAAGACCTTGGTTGATGTAAGCCAAATTTTAATAGATTGTTAACACTACCCAACACTACACCCCTAAAACGTTTTTATCAGAATTCATTTAAAAATTATACATACATACATACATACATACATACATATATATATATATATATATATATAATACATACATATATATATATATATATATATATCTATATATATATATATATAGTATATATATATATGTATGTATGTATATATATATATATATATATATATATATATATATATACATGTGGTCTACAAAATGCTCATTTGACTTTATGTCTTCAGAATAGAACAGCATTCAACAGAATAGGCCTTTATTGTCATTGTCCCTGTACAGCGAGGTCCTACAAAGAAATATCATAAACAATGAGATCATTCTTCATTTCACAAAGTGTTCAAAGTGTTAGAGCAGCAGTGCAGGAGGCGAGGTAATTATATCTGTAGATGTTGACACAAATAATCATGATCACACAGACACGATAAACGTCGCCTGTCGATGTAGCGTTAGACTTTCACCAGCAGAGGGCGCCGTGCGATAAATACAATCTGTTTTGAATCCGGTCACATGTGGTCAGCTCAGCCTGAGAGGAAACACAAAAGGAACCTTATGAGTGAGCTGCACCTTGCAGACAGCTGGTTTCTGGTATACTAAAGGAAACACACACACACACTCACACACACACACACACACACACACTCACACACACACAGTTCTGTTTCATGAAAGAGAGCTTATTAAACTTTTGTTTGTCACAACATCTAAGTTGGAGTGCAGAGCCACTCTTATTGTACTCCATCACAAACTAAAGGTCGTTTCACCTTATAGTCATTAACATGGTGTTTCTCTGTGTTTCTCAATGACAGGAAGCGGCTATCTCATAGGAAGTGGAAGTAGGAGCGTCCCTCTCTCACACACAGAGCCTGCCTCCATGGTCGTCCACTCGCCTGCCCATCCTGTAGCTGTGAGCGGTGTGAGCCAGGAACACCCCCTGTTTTTTCGCAAGGCTACGGCTGCCTGCTAGTATTTTGGTAATCGTCATCCTCCCTGACCTGCTGGCCCGATCCTGGCGCCAGGAGTCTCTACGCCTCCCCTCCACCTCCCCCTACCCGACCCCACGGATAATTCAGACCAGCTGTTCCAAGGTGCCTTGCTTACTCCCACCCACCATATACTCACACTTGCCTCTTCTACAGCCTTGAGTTTGTCTTAGGAAAAAAAGACCCTTGGTTTTGGGCTTTTTTTTTTCTGAAGGCCTCTCCCTCTTTGCAAGGGGTCTCACTGGTGCATAAAATAAATCCAAGTCAATCACAGGCCCGGTTCTTGCTCTGAAACAAATCAGCACCGTGTCTGGATTTGATGTTGCAATGTGGGAACACGTTATTCAGTGTGTGTCTTGTAGCTAAAACTTTAACACGGATATTTCTCCACCAGTGTCGCTGACCTGAATTTCTCTCATTCCTCTAGCTGCTCAGTCCTAATGAAGTGGAATGTGTGTCACTGTGAAATGAGCCCAAGACAGAACTCAGTTTTGTTGCCTTATGCCTCCGCAGAGCCATCTCTTCATTGGAGTCACATGAAGACCATGTGTGTTCTCGGCGATCAAGTGATACTGTTAGGAGATGGAGAATTGTTGCCAAGGAAAGAATGCTTGACGAGAAGAACGAGAAAGCAAGGGGTCCGTTTGCCACAGATCAGTCTAGCCTCTGCCGAATTCGCATTGCGAGAAAGGAAGCAGATTGAGTGCAGTTTTATGCTTCGTCTTCTTCTCTGTACTTGTGTGTTTTTGGAATTTGGGGGCTCTGTGTAAAGTAAGGTGCCTCTCTGTCTACGGTCTAACCACAGAGGGACTTTGGACTGAGTTGGAGGGGAACCCCGAGCTTTTTGATCCTTGCTCGTCAACCCCCAGCACTGCTGAGTAACGGCCCACAAGTGAACTGCATGTGTGTGTATGGATTTTGGATTGTTTCTTTCACAGTGGTGGCGGCGGTGCGGTTGCCTCATAGAACAGCAGTGGATGGCTGTCAGAGACAGAGGCCCAATAGAGGGTGGGGGCGTTGGAGTTTGTGACGTGGGGGTGGTTGTGGTACAAAGAGCTGTTCTGGTGGAACTATGGAGGAAAATAGTTCATGCTGCATTGGGATTTCCTGCCTTTGCCCTGGCCCCCCTTCCCCTTGCCTGCTCTGTTCTCGACGCCCTACGGCTATATGGCTCGGACAGTATTTCAGCTTGAGATGGGTGGATGGGTGAAGTGGTTAGATTAATGAAAAGGACCTCGAGATTCATGGGGCGAGAGATTCAGTGTTGATCCAGACTTTCGCAATCTGGTTTTTTTTTAAATTCCATTTCCTCTCTTTAATCTCTCCACCCACAGGCCACGGTGCAGATGAATATTTTTCATCACAGCACTGAGTGTCTCACTCATGTCTCCCACTGACATGCACCATATCTGCGCAGTGATATCTGATCTCGTATTATCCACAGCTGGAATACACATCGAAAGCGAAGACTGCGACACTGCTGTCCGTGTTGAATGTAGAAGGGACAGGTGCGTCACCATTTGGCCGCCCTCAGACATGTCGCTTCTGTGTCAAAGAGTAGGTGGATGGTGGGCGGGGAGGGGGTCTGGGTGTGAAACTTCTCTTGGAGGGCTTTGATCTGGAAGTGTCAGCAGCAGAGTTTGGAAAAGGATTGGGGGGCATGTGTCACTCATTAGCAATGTGGTGAGAGTGTGCTGGCTCACAGGTTTTCCTGCTGTGGAGAGGATGCTGTGAAAATGGCTGCTCACAGAGTGCCAATAAACCTTGAGGGTGGCGTCAGGGCTCGGAGCTGCGAAGCTAAAAATAAACGCTGGAAGAAAGCAGCGCAGTTCACTTTAATAACTGTCTATGTGTTGAGCGTTGCTTTCATTGCTCTTTGTGGCACACACACGCACACGTATGCTAAACTGATAGCACAGGAAGTCGAATAGACGATTTCATTGAAAAGCCCCGCTGCCAGCATTCACTGTCTTGGGAGAGGAGGGAAATGGAAACCAGATGTCTGAGATCCACCGTGAATAAGTCAAAGCTCTCAGACTATGTCAGTTCCCCCTCTTCCCATTGGTGGACTGAAACTTTTCTGCGCTGTCATCAGTAATGTCTATAATACTCCCTCCCTGTGGACATCTCTCACAGTCTTGGCTGCAGCTCTGAATTGGAGACTCCAGGAAAGAAGCTTCACTGTTCCAGTAGATGATCATTTTCTGTATTCCTTAGATTTCAAACCTCACCACATTCCTCAAATTTCAGGGTAACTTCCCATATCCCAGGACTCAGTCGGGTGGCAAATCTCTCAGCGCTCCTTTGTGGATAGATTGCTTTCTCTTGCTTGAGAAAATAACAAGCTATAGAGTAATGACTTAACAAGCAACAGGATAATGGCTTCAGCATGTGCAGTGCTGTGTGCGTGTGTTTCTGTGCGTGCATAGATTTGGGATTGAGCGAGTGCTTGCTTATTGGCCTGTGTGTATCAATTGTTTGGGAACCAACTGTGCAGAATCAACCGCTCCTCTGTGTGGTTGGTGGAGTTGTTTGAAAGCTGGACTGCTGATGAATAGATCGTTCTTGTCCTGGTCTGAAGCCTCACAGCCTTTGGGGATTCAGCAGCCCTCGGTATGTCACAATGACAGGACAGTCTGTGGGGTGTCGGTGGGAGTGTCGGGTGTTTTCCATCATAAACAGCTGCTGCATAGGCCTCCCACGCAGCAGACAAGTTCTCAGTGTGTGTGTGTCTGCCTGTGCTCACCTATGTCTGCGTGTGTTTATCTGAAGATGCCTGAGAGGTGGAATTGAGGAATGATCGATGACAATATGACAGCTGTTGCACGTAATCTCTGCGTGAGTGTGTGCGCACACGAGCAACATCGTGGCTGTTTACTGTCTCAGGGAAGTGTTTGGATGCCACGCATCTGTTCCCAGGGTGCAATGCCTCTGGCTTTGACTTTCTTTGATCTCCGTCTTGAACAAATGGGAAACCTTGGACATCTTCCACTTCAGCAGTGACAAACCAAACTCCCATTCTTGCTCCAAACAGGTCTGTTTCTCATGCTGGGGTGGTTTATGAGGCTGTTCATGGGAAATGACATGCCACAGACACTATCATGACTCAATTAGCAGCTTTCCTCCAGATAGTGACATTCAAGTGTACAACACATTTAGACACGGCATGAGCTGGCATGCCCGGGTAAGCATATCTCACTTTCACACAGAGCTTTCTAAGCTCAACAAATCAAAATCTTGAAAAGTTAGAAGCAAGCGGGGAGGCAATCTGTTTCCCAGCACACTGCCAGATTCTGTTTACACACGGTTACACAGTGACATGTTCCAACGTGTGGGCACAAATCTACATTACCTCTTTCATAATACTCTTTTAAGGCCTCAGGCAACAGCTCAACGTCGTCTTGAACTTTTTCTGGGAAAGTATGCTCAGGTGCATTCTCCTGTAGCAAACAGGTGATATTTCCTCCTCTGGCAGGTGGAGAGGGTTATTAAGTATGACCCTAACAGTTAGTGATAATTTCTACAGTTTTAGAAGAGTCACAATGGGCAGTATCTGCACTTCTGCTTAGAATAAAATGTGATATATTCACGTTCCCTCTGGAAAATGCTTATAAGTCTGGACAATCCTCACCTTGTTGATCGCTATGCCAAAATTACAAAACAAGGGAAAAAAACTATATAGCGTACTTGGAGTTCCATGCTAGCAAGCAAAGTTATCTTTCCTACATGTGGACAAGATAGCATGTTAATGTTAACTTTAAGGTTGAAGCACCACTATGATAGTAGCAGTCTCTCAGAGACTCGAGCTGGCTGTTGGCCCAGTAGCAACCTCAGCCTATTTATTGGTAGGGGTGTGGTTGCTTTGAATAACAGGTGGATGCCAGGACAGGTGTCAGCCCTGCTAGCTCTTTGCTAAGCTTCCCTGCAGCTGGTTCGAGTCATTTTACTGGAAATACTGACTATGTTTTTTGATGGAACTACTATAGCTTTCCTTGTGGTTATTTGTACTAACAGACAATTCAAGAAGTAATAATTTAGCACTCATTGCTCTCTTCAAAAAACTGAAGTCCCAGCTTCAAATTGGTTGTCCACAAACCAATGGGTGACGTCACAGGCATCTATCTTTTCTATACAGCCTACGCTGTAGACTTGTCCTTGTTTAATTGCGAGACCTGGTTTTATTTTTCATTTTAGGGCAGAGGAAGCTCTGCTTTGGCTGCTCTTGTGTCAAGTAGGCATGCTTCTCCGTGGCTTGCTGAGATGTCACACAGGAATTTGGGAGTAATGATTTTTTCTTTTTAACTAAAATCTAGGTCAGGATACTCTCAGAGAATCTCTGGCTTCCTGTTCCAATGTATAACTGAGGTCTATTTTCTCCCTCCATCTCCCCTCCGACCCCATCAGCCACAGTGCAAGCCAGTACCCAGAAGGACACATGGAGGCAAGGCAAAGAGCTCAGGCGCCGTCCATCTTTCTACCTCTCCCCCTTCTCCCCTCTTTCTCGCTATGCTTCTCACTGGCATCGAATCTGCAGCAACACATGTCTCTGATCAAGTCCAGCCTGCGTCATCAGTTAGTAAACTCCAGGCTCCAGGAAAACCAACAGAGAGCACATTCATAGCCGGCGACCCTGTGACTGAGTGTGTGATTCATTACTCTTTAATATGCACCCCCTACCCCCATCCTCCAACCCACCCAACCACTTCTCCAATCCAGCCTTGGGGCAACTCCACAGCCTGATCAAATCCATCATTAAGCATATTTGTGGTGTTACCGCTGTTGGCCTTCTTATTTACCAGACCAGTCTCTGGCCTGTTTGCAGCTCAGCGGAGAGGAATTAGCTTTGCATTCTGACATTTGCATCACTCGTCCAAACTCTGATTGTATTAAGAGTGAGACAACAGAACTCCAAGGAGACCTCTGAGGGAGAGAGGAAAAAAAACTCCCACCAAATGTTAGGCAACGTTAAGATTCAAGAGCAATAAAGTGCTCTTTAAGCAAGGTGATAGACACCGAGAGGTGCTAATTTTGCTGGAGGAAGCCGAGAGAGTAACGCGTGAGGTGAGAGGTTTTGGGGGAGTATACCTAACAAAACTGAGCAGTTGTTTTATTCTTAAGAGTAGAAGAACGAGTGTTGCTTTGTTCCCATTCCCACAGACACACCAGTAATGAGGTTATCTTTCACACCTGGGGTCTCAAAGTGGAGTGGCCAGGCCAACGGTGACCAATACTGACATTTTATATTAAACTCGAGTGTAACAATGAAAGAATACTCTACTGTATTTTCTACCATAATACACCACAAACCCCTAAACAGACGGACTGGAAACACTTATGTTTTCATGTGATTTCCTTTTCCCGTGTGAATCTCAAATCAGTCGATGGCTGCCTAAATCACAATCACAGCTTTACAACACTTTATTTGGACTTGTCCACTGGTGATACTCATCCTACTGTCAAGTGACTGTAACATCTCAAGTGTGACATGCTAGCTATGTATATTCGGTGTCAGTGTTATGGCTTATCCAGAGGGGCAGTAAGCATCAGACTAAGCAACAGTCTGAAGCTAAAGTGGGTCTCTGAAGGCCTCTTCCTGGGAGACTTCTCTCCAGGTCTTGTGTGTCATGAGTGCAAGATGAGTCCTGTTTATGAGATGCTGACAGCTCCTTCCTGTCTCCCAGACCATGAGCCCTTACTGCTGCTGCACTGAAGGCCACTCGTTAGTTCCTGGCCACCCAACTCCACCCCAAAAAGTTGGCTGCGAGAGCAACCATGGGTGGGACAGCTGATGGGGGGGATGGGACACAGCGCTGGCACTGGCAAACTGCAGCAGCCAAAAAAGAAAAAGAAAAAGAAAAAAAAAAAACACCACATGAGCACTTTAGCTTTTCGACCCAGGGCTGCTTTTTTGGGTAAAGTGGGCCAATGTAAACTCCCACTTCCTGTCCGCCTTGTCTCAGAGGGGGAGAGATGATCCTCCTGTGAAGAGGGAAAGGGCTGCTGCTCTGTAGGGACCATTTCCACTTACTACTCGCACACACACACACACACACACACACACACACACACACACACACACACACACACACACACACACACATAAATAGACATACAGCGGTAGAGGCAGGCAGAGAGTGAGTGGGAGAGCGCAAGCGAGTGAGCGAGGAATACACAAACACAGTGGGGTTCAGGAATGTTAAACACATGCTTTATGGCATAAATAGCAGCCACTTTTGGTAAATTACAGTGAGTGCTCTGGCACTGTAAAGCACACAGCAGGAAAACGTTCTCAGATTTCAGATCCAGGCCTCCACTCTCCCCCGAGGAACAAGGGAAGGGGAGCATGTTGTGTTTTTAATTCTCTATAAAAAGGCAGAAAGAAGTACAAAAACCTGTGATGCAGCAATGAATTGAAATGTGCCTGTGTTTTTACAGGAAATGTATAAGGCTTCGCACTATCTGGGAAAACTCTGACCTAGTTATAAAGGATAGAGGAAAGCCAGATTTGTCCAAGGTTCAAAACATTTAGCACAAAAATAAATAAATAAATAAAACTAGAAAGGCCTTTGCTTTTTCTGAACACACATATCATATATCGCTGCAGTATCCTATAAATCTTAGATGATGAGAAATATGACAGAGATTAAAATGATCAGGAAAAGCCAATCAAGAGCAAACCTGAGGATAATGTTTAATTTGAGGACTCGTTTCAACTGTGTCTGCTGCCAGAGCTAACACCCTGACCTCGGGACATACCAGCTGACATCGAAATAGTTTGAGCTAACATTCAACAGCTGATCTTTTAATAGTGCTTTTATCCAGAGCACAATAACTAAGACACACGAGAACATGAGGGCAAAAGGAGCCACAATCAGCCACATTCTCGAATGAAATCCTCAAATTATTTCCATGTTGGAAGTTGTTGGTGTTTGTCCACAGATGTTTAAGAATTTGCATAAGCAATCTCATTTGAGGATTGTGTGAGGTGAGTCACCGTTACATGCTGCAGAAGGCATCCTGGCTGGTAGCTGACTCAAAAGGAAATAGGGAACTTTGCCGTGGAACACCTTACCTCACTCTGTTGGCCCAGCTGGCTCAGCCCACGCACACCAACTCCAACTAACTGACTGACTGCTGGCTTGATTAGTGGCCTGACTTACTGACTGTGAGCACGAGAGACATGGGAACTACAGCTAAACAGTTTCTGACTCACTCTCTAGGCAGAGGAAGAGGAGAATGTAATTCTCTCCCCAGAGAGGGAACAATATATTTACACTGCAATCAAGGAGTAATAAGAAATCCCCTATATGATCATTTTAAAAAAGGTAGGTGAGCACATGTGAATTAAATCTTCAATCTTGGGCTGGACAGGAGGGGGAAAGAGAAGTTTTTTTGCTCGAGTTCTTTTAACTGTACACTCACATATCCAGTAATGTTTGCACAGTGACGAGCGATAAGTAAATGGCAGGTGCAAACTGGAAGCAGGTGCATTCAGTTGTTTCCATCCATCATCAGCACAGTGTGTTCACCTGCACATCTGCAGTTCAGTTTCAACATCCCGGTCATTTCGCTCACTAATTACAAGGCGCTGAGCAGAAATTTCCCAGTTAATGATCAAACAGACTTCCACGAACCAACACTTCTCAGCCGCGCTCGTTTCGTCGCATCGAAGCGGAGATAAAACAGCCGGTTTGCAGGTTTTAATAAACATAAATTACTTTATTGAATGAATGGATATCAGCTGCGAAATACAGGGAATAGGAATTGAACACACAAGCATAGCACAAAAATATGACATAACGCATCACTTGCACATTGCACTATTAAAATGTTCAGGAAAGTTTTTAAAAAATTCATCTTTGCATTGTCCATTTACAGGGTCCTCATTACATCATAGGCAAGCACGTCTCCATGCTGTAAACTATAAAATTCTTTGGTCCCAGCCTTTTTGCATTTTAAAACTTTATAGAACTAATTTCTACTAATACTGCAATCATTTTTTAAAACCATGACTACTAAATGAGGTAAACACACAAGGCACATTTTGGTTTCAAAAATAATATAATTTCAAGGCACGTATTTATTTGAGTTGTATGGCTTTGGCTGACATTATTAACACTGTGGTAACCTAGAATGCATGGCAGAGCTGCACAGTGAAACTCCTTTGGAAAATAACAGACGAAACGGCTTTTCCTATCTCCTAAACACATCAGATTAAAGAGAAGGTTTGGATGTAGCCAAAATAGAGGCTTAAAATGATCCCCCAACTGGTGAAGAAAACACTAACTGGTGCCATTCTTTTGTAATGACATGCTTCCTCTTTTTTCTTAAGCAAACCAAGGGCAGTGGAAGTCACCTGCTATCAACCAGCGAAGGTCAGGGCTGTAGCACCTGTTAGCACCTCGTCTATCTACACCACAGTACCGAGGACAGCTGTGTGTGCGCTCAATTGTGTGTCTGTGTGTGTGTGTGTTTTGAGACACGCTAAGAGATTTACTCCACCCACGCACCCCTACCTCTGAGCAGCTGTGTCTCGGCCATGATCCTGAGCTGACCGGCACCGGGACAGAGACGGGAAAGAACACCTCTTAACCCAATGAGTTCACTACATATTTGGTGTTTGGAATGGGCACAATAGCAACATAGGAGCTGATATCAAGTGAGTGTCTGCATAGTGCAGTTCAAATTTGGTCCAGCCTCAAGACCTTGGACTATATTTAAAAAGAAAAAAAAAAATCAGCTTGTCAGCTGTTTTTTTAATGGTGAAAAAGAGGCTTGTAAAGTCAGATCCATAATGAGGTTTAATTCCATCCAGGTCTCATAAAGCAGGCCATTTCATGCTCTTTGTGGCCTTATAGGTCCTCAACAGGGCAACCGGGCTTGTGAAAACCTCTTCTCCATGGCTGCAAGCCCTCCTGAGCTCTGAGTGGGTCCCCTCTGCCTCCCTTCAGGCCGTCTCACACCGAAGTGGAGCAGCACCCCGAGGAGCTGTGTTTCTGCAGCAGTGACATGCGGCTGAAGGTGCGAGAGCACACGCTACACTGGTACTTCTTCACCTCGGCGTGGGTCTGCAGATGAGCCCGTAGATTGGAGCGGTCGGCGAAGGCCCGGTTGCAATGGGGGCAGGAAAATGGGCGCTCACCTGCAGGGAAAAGTTTGGAAACATATGACTTCACTGGAACTTCCCTCTAGATGTGAGTAAAAATCCCATACAGGGACACAACTCGAGCATCACTGAGTTCACAAGAGCTTTCCACTAACACCTCACACACAGCAGTCACATTGTGAAGATAATAAAGAATCACATGGCAGACCGGTGGGGTCAGAGACTGACTGAATTAGCATGATTTAATCAGGGCCAAATGAGATTACGCTAACAAGTTGCTGCAGGTACTAAGTGCTCAGTGATAGCAGGGAGCCCTCAGGCTTTCCTTAAACCTTTTGTCCCTCCATTCTGCCGTGATAACCAACAGCAGTGGTAAGATAATTAGCAGACGAGTCATTGTTGCTGAGACATTAAACACAATATGTAATCAATGAGTGCAAGGTCTACAGAGGGCTTCCCTGTGTGATAATGTCTGCTGATTGAGTGTTAAGCTCATCACATTGATTGTCATGGATATCCTGCTGCCTCATACACAGTCTGAATGATAAGGGAGTGACCTGCTGCTGACTAACAATGATGTCAACTCATACGCAGAGCTACAAATTTTCAGTAACACAGATTTCTTCATTCATGTGTCAACAATCCATTGGAGAGTTGCCAGATACCATACAGTGTTGCACAATACGTGTGAAAATGGGTCTTACCTGTATGTGTGCGGATGTGACCGCGCAGCAGCCACGGCCTGGAGAAAGCCTTCCCGCAGGTGGTGCAAACGCAGGGCAAAGTGTGTGAGCGGATATGCATCTTTAGAGCCCCCAGGCTGGTGTACTCTTTGGGGCAGTGTTTGCAGAGGAAAGCTGGCCTGGCAGCTGTGGCAGGGGTCTCTCTCTCTTCTTCCTCCTCTGGGGGACTGATATGAGCCATGACTCCTGTGCATTTCATCCGCTGGCGAGGGCCATACGTGTGCACGGGTTCAGGACTAGGGGGGTCCGAGGTGCGCCCCTCATCTTCCTCTCCACTGCTGCTGGCATTGCTGCTGAGGCTGGATGGGGAGCTGAGGTCCAGGGGCCCTGTGTTGGCAGAGGGCTCTGTTTGGGAGGCTGGTAGGTAAAGGGTGGGGAGAACACTCAGATCCCACACCAAACCTGTGGTGAAGCAGGTGGCAGTGGTGTTGACTGATGAGAGATCAGCAAGAGTATAATTCTCCAAATAAGTGTCTGTTAAGGAAAGAGGATGATTTCACAGCCAGTGTTAGAAAGCTTACAAAAGTTAAATATTAAGCTTGTAAATACATTACTGAAATCTAAAAACAATTTTATCTATTCTCATGGACTGCATGAATTCTCTTCTTGACTGATTTAGGTTCTGCGTTCTTCTTGTTTTTTTTTCCTTTTCCTCATGATTTACTGAGTATAAAGTTAGAGCCATGGGAAGGCTCTGTGGCCGCTTCCTCCCACGTATTCACAAGGGCTTGTAACATGAATGGAGCTCTGTCTGGGTGCAGGAAGGGGGGTAAAGTGCATCTAACGGGTCCCAACTTGAACGGGGAATAGACTGGTTTGTAGTCGGACCAGACTTACAACACATTTAGAAAATGTTCTTACATTCGACTTGAACTTTACTTCTACAGTTAGAAAAAGGGACAGTTTCATGCCTCATTTGCGACGCTTATGTAAGGATGCTTTCATAATTCATTGAAGGGATAAACAACTTCGTAACTCACCGTTCTGGCATTCCAGTTCACTGTAGTTCGGCTTTTGCTTAGCAAAGTATTTCTTGACCAAGAAAGATCGAGGCATTGTCCTTCTTTGAGGGTGTAGCAACTGTGCGTTAAAGTATCCTGTGGTCACGGCGCACAGTTTCTAGAAGTCGAAAAAGTCGCTTATAATCTTGCTCTGCGGATCCGTGGGAAACAGGGGAGAAAAAGTCCTCCAACAGCCCCAAAAGTTAAAGTGGAACTTCAGCAAAAAGTCATATGTACAGCTTTCATGAAGAGTCTCTAAATACTGGCCTCTGTTCTGAAATACTCTGACACAGGCAAGTAGGGGTGTGCTCACCCCGAGGGCCCTCCCCACCTTCCCACCTCACATATCGCCGCTCAAGTGCTCAGAAAGAAGCTTTCACGCTCAACACACTTTACGACAACAAAAACATGAGCCTCACAGCCTTTCCACAGGAATCCAGCGGCGCTGAGCCGCAGACGAGAAAAGGTGAAGGAACCATAGCGAATTGTTTTATTGACATGCGTGTAAATGGCAGTTTGGGTGACTGTGGCTCTCTGTGGTGCAATAATGCAGATTCTTGGAGGTGCGATGACAATTTGCCCTCTATTAAGCTCATATAATTATAGATACGGAAGGATATAAACATCTGACCCCATATATACGGAATAATAACACCGCAACAATAATTCCAAGCAAATGAAAGAATGAGAACAGCCATATGCTGATTTGAAAACACACTGGCTGCTATTGTGAAACAGCATCTTGACTTGGTTTAAAGTGTCATCGGACTTTCCATTTTAAGAAAGGTGCAGCTTGATATAGAATAAGCTATATGCCAGTTTATCAATTTATGGACCGTAGATCAACGTCAGCAGAGTAACGGCACCATCTCCTGGAAGAAAGGAAGTAAAACTATATGACCATTCACGCCATGTGAAACCACTTTGCTGTCAAAGCGGTCTTCTTGCGTCCAAGTCATGTCACCCGTGAAATGGCTTTAAACAAACTAAGAAGAAGGTTGTGCACGTTTGAACAGCAAACGTGATATAGTAATCCACGATTTAAAAATAAGATCATTACTGAGAACATAACACACAATAACACAAAACAACAGATTCATGAATGACACAGATGATAAACCAGTAGTAATAATCAGTTTGTCCTACTGGTAGGTAGAAATCCTGGAGTAAATCACAGTCTTCTGATTTTGAAAATAAAATAAAAAGAACACTGAAATTGAATATACCTGACAGATTTAAGCATACATCCCATACAGTGATTTTTTGTGTAAATTTCACGCACGTGTTTGTCCTTCACATCACGGACAATGAGCCGATCATGGATGTCCACAAGGTCCTACTGTGAAGCAGCACACACATATAAAAGTGAGCATGGATTCTTAGTTTTTCAAAAAAGCTCTGTGCCATAGGCTGTGCGCTTTGATTGGCGTTCAGCTTTAGTATAGGATCTAGTTAAATTTCAGACTTAGACACGTTCACAAAAGATACAGTATTTTTCGTACACGTGTTAATATTCAACTGCGATTGAAATAGGTTATTGAACGTTAAATACTTATTCATTTAGGCCTATTTATTTAGTGAAACACCCAGTAATATGGAACAATAGCAAGGGATGTTAAGATGCGTTAACCTCCCTTATCATTTTAGCAAACCAATAGGTGGAGACATAACACCAATATTTGTCCAGTTCTTTCCGCTTATGAAAAAAATACCTTATTCCCGTGCAAAACATGTTTTTTTTGCCGCAAAAAATCAAATTTTAGTGTTATTACTTCACAATATCGACTAAAAATCTCTCCCTTTATTTAGTCATGCAGCAAAATACAAAAAGTTACGTTGGTGTAATTTGTATAGAAGTGATTTACAAAGCTGAATAGACCGAACAACAAACGTAAACGTTACATTAAAAAATTCAATATATATTTTTTTTAATTAAATGAGGGGAATTATCTTAACAAAAATGTTTCATCTTTGACTAAACTCAAATCAAAACGACAAGCTCCCTCCTGGCCTCTGATTGGTGATCTGCTCCTGGTGGGCGGGGATATGGGCGGGTCTGTTATTGAGCTATCGGTTGAATATTTGAAATCCAAAACAACAGTCGCATTGAGGTGCGTTGTAGCATTTATAGGCTTATTTTGAATATATGTACCCAGCTGAAACTCCATAATGATCTTCGAGTCAAACTGAGAAAGCGCAGGTAAGGTCGCTGCAGAGCTGCTCTCACAGGCTGCTAACGTTGACGGGAAATAGATAACCTACATTTGAATTGTTGTCATAAAGCTACATTTCGTTCGCTTGTTATTGCGTTGGACTGATAGGCACTGCTGGCCGTCTAAGGTCTTTTGATTTGATTTGATTTGATACGATATAATCTTCTGTTATTGTAAATGAGGACGCCGAGTGAGCAAAAGACATGAAACAATATACAACAAATGCATCTGATAATGAATTCAGGCAACGAGAAGAGATGAAAATATGATTCAATGATATAATATCTGCAGTGTTTTAATTTTGATGCATTTATACAAAAATAAGAGATAAATCTTTATGAATTAAGTGCCGTAGCTTCCCACTGGTCAGATGTTTGATGAAAAGAGCCCCTCCCCCATGTATCTAGAAACAGATGGTCACTAACAATGAAATTCTTGGGGAGTGGGCATTCTTATTCAAACCAGCAAACTACTAAACATTTCATTGGGCATCCCAGTCAGCTGACCTGAGACTGCTTGAATATGTTAAAAGTAATATGGGATCTCATGGCATCACCCACTCCCAAACAGTAAGGGGGGGATCAAGGGCTGTGTTGAATTAAATCAGGAAGTAATGATATTTTATTCTTTTTGATTTTTTCTCTTGCCCACAGCAGCTGAAGAACATTGTAACACCCGAGCACCGTGCAGAACAAAGAAGAGCAACTACAACAGATATGTTCAGAACAATCGCGCGTATGCTTTTTGGAAGAGAGGAGGAGACCCCCGAAGATGTCAAGGCTGGAGACACGATGGAGGAAGGGTGGCATGTTGTCACTCACCAAGGTCAGTCATGCAGTGTCTGTCAGTAATATAACATATTAAAACAGTGACATATTTTACATCATTCCAACAGGCTAACACAAAAATGGTCAAACAAAGTTAAACAAGATATTAAACTTCTTTCATGTATGTTTATGTTTGTGTGTGTGTGTGTGTGTGTGTGTGTGTGTGTGTGTGTGTGTGTGTGTGTGTGAACTGCGATTCAGTAGGTCATCTGTTAGTTATTTAGTCCGTGAACTGCACACCTTGATATTGAGTGTTTGTTTTTACACGCGAGTACAGTGCTTAGGCTGGGGCATATCATACCGTTCACGGTAATACCGGTATAATGATGGGCAACGATAAGAAAATGAAATATCGCGATAGAAGATGGGTAAAATGCACATGCTCACTGCCTTTGTTTACATACGCACATGGCGGAAAAAGCATGGCGGTGACGGAGAATGAGAAGGGCGAAAGCGAATCGTTGAATGAAACGGATGAACCAGAAATGGTTTGTAAAAATGCTGCAAACGTGCATTGGTGTGAACTGTTTAGCGCTTTCGTCCGTCAGAATACACAACAAGCACTAAATTTTGGTAGACATGCTAAATACGGCACACTTAGTTAGATATTTGAAAACACACGTGTCTTCTATCCCTTTCTTTTTTTTTTTTTTGTTAAGTTCATAAAGCTCGGACCTTGGTAGAGAGTATGCCTGTTAACGCTCGCTGCCCAAATACAGTTATAATAATGACCAATGTTGGGCATTAATAATGATATAGGTTTTTCTTCAAAAGTTAACTGAGTTTTGCAAACAAACAATTATTTTTTTGCAGCTTTTTTACCTACAAATGGCAGGCAAACACCCGGTTTTATAATAAAACATCTTGATTTTAAACGATGTTACACAGAGAACAATCAGCATTGTTCTGCATCAAATTTGATGCCACACAAATTATTTGTTCCACTCCAAAACATAATTTCTGTCCACTATGAGATGAAGGAGAACAACAGCCTGATACCTGCAGGCCTGACAACAGGAGATGTATCACTCCTGTAACACCTGTAACATTCAGCAGTCGCCTCATTGTTCTGACACACACAACAAAACTATTGACTACACTACACACTAACTACACAAGATTTGCGCTGAACGTCTCAAATCTCTCACATCATTTTTTTTGATTGGTTGACATGGTACATTTTTCGACCAATAGGAAAGGGTGGGGTTTTTTGTTTTTGCTCACAGGCGGAGAGTGCTTTCAAGCGTTTTCCTTATAAAACGCCGTTTTTACCGTTTCTCCCGCAGTAAATATAAACAACGACAGTATTCAGGAAAAAAACAAACAATTGCAAATATTTTTATCATAACTCTGGTTTTACGTGTCCTATCAGCACAATTTAAAAACTGTTATAAAGTCCACAATTTTTCCGTCAATTGTTCCGTCTGTCCTGCTCACATCTCCAATGGCTGTACACGTTGTCATTAACGTGGCTTCACTCCACATCAGCCACGCCGCTTTGCTAGCTAAAACACCGGTCTCGGCACATAAGGACGCTGTCATAGCCTGTCAACGACGGTGATTAGCTGCGTATATACGAATGTGAATCGCATCGTTGGCTGGACTATGGGAGAAGGTGGCATCGTTCTAATCCCATACGGGAGCAGCCAGTCACTTACTGACTAACACTGCAAAACAGAATTGTTAAAGTATTAATTTTAATTTCAATTCAGGTTAGATTTTTTTTTTGTGCGCAACGCAGATTTTCTGTGGGCAGAGAGCGTGCCAGCAGTGCGCAATTGCGCATGCGCACAGCTTAGAGGGAACATTTCCACTGGAAATGCCTTTTGGTTAAACTGTCAGCAAGGAATTTGCTTGCACTGTGAAATTTTTATACAACTTTATGCACATAAAAACAGCTGTTTGTTTAATTGTAAATACATTGATGTTTTTTTCCCCTAATAAAGTTGTGGAGATGTAAAATATTTTGTCTAGTGTCAATTATATCGTCAGTTATATCATTATCGCAAATTTTCAAATGTATATCGTGATAAATATTTTTGGTCATATCGCCCTGCTCTAATGCTTAGCATACACTGGGTTATTACCCAGTCTTATAACTGAGGTCATCTTCTGTCTTCACAGAGGCAGGTTCAGCAGAAAACCAGGATGCAATGTTGACTGACAGCCAACCATCCAGCTCTGTTCCTCAAGGAACAGACATGGAAACTGACTGGTGAGGTCATCACATGCTTTTGTTTTTTTGTTTCTGTATTATATTTAAAGTTAAAATACTTTAATAAATGGACCTATTACGCTAATCTCTAGCTCCATAATTATATTCATTGACTTTAGTAAAGTAAAGATGATTCACAATTCAAAGTAATCCTTTATTTATCCTATACTGGGTCTGATGCAGCCCCTTTACACCCTCTTTTTAAGACATCTTTGCTCTGATTGGCTGCCTCGTGTAAACAAAGTTTTGAATAGTCTGTAGGTGGGGTATCTGTGCTGATAGCCAGAGTTATGAGTCTGAGATGACCATATTATGAATATCACTGAAAAACAGATTCAGAGGAAACTGAAAGAAGTCCAGTCCATTTTTTTTATAAAGCACGTTTAAAACAACAAAGATGACCAAAGTGGTGCACATGAAACAGGACAATAAAATAAGAGATACAGCATACACCCACACACACACACATTAGTAAAGATATCCAAAGAATCACAAAAATACAAAAGCCTAAATACCTAAGCTCTCACTCTGGTTTGAAAGCCAAAGAATAAAAATGAGAAAGCTCAATCCCCAACCCAGCTACATCAGCAGATCTCAGTGACCTTAAGGCAGGGTTGTCGAACTCCAGGCCTCGAGGGCCGGTGTCCTGCAGGGTTTAGATCTCACCCTGGGTCAACACACCTGAATCCGATGATTAGCTCATTACCAGGCCTCTGGAGAACTTCAAGACATGTCGAGGAGGTAATTTAGCTATTTAAATCAGCTGTGTTGGATCAAGGACACGTCTAAAACCTGCAGGACACCGGCCCTCGAGGCCTGGAGTTCGACACCTGTGCCTTAGGGGATCATAAGGTGTTAAGAGATCAGCAAAATATAATGATGCCAACTTATTAAGGGATTCAAAACATGTGATAAAATCTAAAAGCAAGAATTTAAATTAGTAGTGTTTTAAATTGGCGGTGTTTAATGTGAGCATCTACCACTGTAACAGTGGGGTTTTTTTTTTTAATATATGTTATATGCAGACGATAAGGAAAAGCGTTATTGTCCGTTTATTGTATTTATTTTATGTGTCTGGCCAGCGTTGCAGATGCCGAGCCCACAGCACAAAGCGGGCGTACCGGGACCAGCACTCAGTCCGTGTTCAGCTCTTTGTCCAAGCCCAAAGCTATAGCCAAGATGACACAGGCTAAGGTTTTGGCAGAGCGGCACCATGTGTCCCGCAACGCTATTCAACGCCAGAACCGTGTTCGCCAAGGAGTCCAACACCACTCCTATCACCTCCAACAGCCAGGCTGTCGCAGCCTCAGCCACTGAATCTCTTCACTACAGATTGCCTCACTCACACAAAAAGCTAAAGCAACTGAAGACAGACAAAAAATAAAAACAAAACAAAAACACTTGTAGGCTTTTCCACGTTTCTGCAAATTAAGCTAAACATTTAATCTTTATGTGCCAACACTAGTTAACTGTTACCAGGCAGCTACATTAGCATTTGAACTTGTACTGTATCTGAATTTGAAATGAAGAATTCACCTCATAAAATGAGATACGCTAGGTTTCTTTTTTTGTGTATGTGCACAGGTAAATTTATACAGTGTTGGACCAAGTGCTATGCTATGTTTGACACCATGCACTTCCCTGTATGTTGTTGGTTCAGAACCTTTTTTTGATACATCAATAAAAGTATGATTTTGCAGCTTGTTTGTTTCTTTTGTTTATAGTGAAATTGCGATGTCCCACAGACAGTGAACTGCTCACTCTCTCACAGATGCAAACAGTTGATCTCATTAGTTTGGAGGAAATTGCACCTGCTGTGTTCTGCTCCTGCTGCAGGAGGAGCGCGCTCGGTGGGGAACTGGTGTAATCTGGAGGTTTACCGTGAAGTTCAGACCTTGTGATATGGCGAGCATGGAGGCGTCTCCTAAAACAAAACTTAACAAGCAGTCAACACTTGGTTACAAGAGTTTTGGTAGTTCAAATCAGCTGGCTGATGGCTCATCACCCAGTGACTTAACTTGTGACTTGACTAAAAATCATGGTGAGGAATTGGGAGGTAGAGTTCAAACACAGAGATATAGTACTAGTAAATAAGGCGTCTTATTTAGAGTCAGTTCAAATTTGCCTTGAAGACCCAACAAATTTCAACTCAGTTTAAAGTTGCTTTTTCCTCACTTGCTGCTGCCACAGATCCTTTCCATTTGAAACAGCTGGCACCTAATGGCACAAATTTGTTTGACCAAAGTCCATCCAATCAGGAGGCTGATGAGGACTGCTCCAGCAGAGGCACACCAATAACCGTCTACGCGCTGTCTACCATCTTTGCCATTCCAGTGTCAATTGCTTTGGTCCTGCAGATTTACCTGGGTGAAAGTTTGGTATGCAATGGTGTCTAAAATTTGCACATCGAACCCCTGTCACATTATTTCTCGTCACGGCAGTTGTTTACAGGTCTTCCAACACGGGGAGTTGTTTTCGGATCACGAGCGCTGCACCGCACTCGGTCACAGAGTCCTTCGTGATGGTGGATCCAGTGTGGATGCTGCCATCGCCGGTGCCTTGTGTTTGGGAGTCGTTCATCCACATGTATCAGGTGTTGGTGGGTATGTGATTTGCTCATTGCTCAATGCTGATGCGACTTCTATTTATAAATACACACGAAAGTCCCTGACCTTTTTTGATTTCCTCACTGTAGAGGAGGAATCATGCTTGTTCATGACATACACAGGAATGAAACCAGGGTGATCAACTTTCTGGGATCTGCTCCTAAAGCATTCAGAAGGGAGGTGCTGCACAATGTTTCACAGGCCAAGGTAGTATAAAGGCTGGGGTGGAGGAATCCTGAAACATCTGCATTTTTTCATTTGCACCTATAATTTATTTTCAGGCAGGTCTGCAAGTAGGAGTGCCAGGCATGCTCAGGGGACTGCACCGTGCCCACACACTGTACGGAGGGTAAGAATATAGAAAAGTTCATTTTAATTAGGTGTTTAGTGTTTTTTTTGTTTGTTTGTTTGTTTGTTTGTTTGTTTGTTTTTGTCACACGTCATGCCATAAATCTGCTGCAGTCTGCCATGGGAGGATGTTGTCAGCAGAGCTGCAGCTGTAGCAAGAGAAGGTTTCAATGTGTCTCACAGTTTAGGTGAGACAAACTGCTGCTCTTTGTATTTTCTCTCCTCTCTTCCTTCACAATACAATAATAAATACAATAATTTTAACATCAGGATGTTTTTATTTAATCTCCTACAGCTGATGCTATATCAAAGGTGAGTGGTGAGCAGCAATCTCAAAGCTTCAATAACACATTCATGCCACATGGAAGACCTCTGAGTGCTGGCTCATATGTGAGGTTGCCTCGCCTGGCAGGAGTCCTGGAGGCCGGTTTGTTGAATTTCTACCATGGCAACCTATCTCAAGAGATTGTAGATGAGGTGACTGATATACATATACAAAATGGCATGACTTTGTGAGTCAAATATGACATGTTTTTAAGTCTGGCATTGCCTTTCACTACAAAGGTACAAGCAAATGGAGGCGTACTGAGCAGAGAAGACATTGGTAACTACAGCGTGGATGTAGAGCTACCCATTGAAGCCCAGTACAATGATAAAGGTGACATTTTACACACCAGATAAAATTGATAAAATGATCTTTATTTTCTTCACGTCTTCATCTGCAGTTTGTTATTCTTGCCTTAGAGTTTATAATTCAGGTTCCCACTCCTCCATCTGCTGGTGCAGTGTTGCTATCAGCTCTCAACTTGTTAGAGGGACTCCATATCAGCAAGAGCAACGTAACAGAAACTCAAACACGCCTCTGGATCGCTGAGGTACTGGGGTGTGAATACCTCCGATATCTTTGTATATTATGACCTGTTGTAAATGGCAGTTCTCTTACATAGGCGTGCTTTGTTTGCTATCCATGAAGGCCCTGAAAACAGCTTTAGCTATGGCCAGTGGTTTGGGTGACCCTAATTATAACTCTTCGGTGACTGAGGCGCTCTCTAACATGCTGAGGTAAAACATGTTGCAGGATCATAATCACTGTTAGGGTTACAGCTAATGACTGTTTTCAGTAGTGGGTGTTTAGACTGTTTTGGTGAATGGTGAGTTAATAAAATATAAGAAAGCAGAAAAAAAATCCCACTATACCCAGAAACAACAGAGGTTTTGTCCCAGTAGAGAAAGCACAAGTATATTAAGGGTCGAAGCATTACACCGGAGGTCTGAGTCACTAAAAGTCATACTTGAACACACCTCCAAATGCACTCTTATCCAACTTGGATATTACTTTACAAGAAAAAGTGTTAATCCTCACATGAAGAGTAGTTTTCCTTTTTGTTTTTAAAAAGTTCTGAGAGATTGAAGAAAAAGATTGAAGTCACTTTCATATGTCCTTGTTTTCTAAAGAAAAACAAATCTATTCAAAAAAAAAAACAAATTAAAAAATTGTCACAAACTATTAGGCTCTAATTCCACTCATCTTTGTTTAACTTTAAAAGCCCTTAGTTTATACTAATATCATTCTTTTGTGTCATAAAATCCAAAATCAACTACAAATTGATTTTTCCCTCTGTTCCTGCCACAGCAAGAGTCAGGCTGAAGTCTTGGGGCAGCAGCTGAATTACTCCCACACATCTCCATCTGAGTACCTCTCCCCTATCCACTCCACCCAAACAGAACTGGTGGCTGGACAGGTCATTGTCATGGGACAAGATAAGCTCATTGTGTCTGTTGCAAGGTGATTGGGTTACAGCCTACAGTGTGACTCTGATGATCAAACCAAGACATGTGTGGAATGCGCTTCTTGGAAATGTTACATGGTTTTGTTTTGTTTTTCCCCCTCTGCTTTTATCTTCATCCTCTTGCAGTTCCTTGAGCAGACCATTTGGGAGCAGACTCATAACTCGATCAGGCATCGTTCTTAACAGCCTCATCCTTGATTTTTCCTGGCCAAATACAAGCAGAGAACAACTTCAAACTAATCAGGTGCAACACCATCAAAAAATCTCAGGCTGTGAAATCAGTCAGGTATGAGGCACAGTTTTAGATATTACAATCGACTGTTACTCGCTTACAGGAAAACTGTGTCGAGCCAGGAAAGCGGCCCCTGTCGCTTCTCATGCCCATTATAGTGGTGCCGGCTTTGCATAAATGTGGGATCCACATGGCAGTAAGCACCTCTGGTGAACAAAATGCCCTGAGTGCGATCACCCAGGTTTGATCTCCTTACATTATGAAGAAAGTTGGCTTCACATTCAGTTTTGTAAAAAAATCTGACGATAACACTGTTTCTATGCTTCAGATGCTGGGCAACATATTATTCTTCCATACAGAGAAAAATGACAGCTTTTCCCTGACAGGGCTCCATCACCAGTTTGAACCAAATAAACTTCTTGTTCACTGTGAGTATCACTTTGCCTTCTGCAGTTGACCTTTTGCCTTTTTTAACTAATACTATATATATATTATATTTATTTATATTAGTGGTAACTTCCTGCTTTCTAATTTCCCTCCCCATCAGCTCATTATCAAGGAGAAAGTGGGCAGAGTTTCCATGCAAAGGCCCATGCAGTTCAAAGAGTGAGGACAGAGGAGTCTTATTAAGCCGCGGAGTGCCTCAGTTGACTGGTGGTTTAATACAGTGTTGTTTTTTTCCTCAACTTTATTCTTGAAATAAATATTCTCACAAGCATAGAGATGTCCTTGTACTTTATGATGTAAATTTATGAAAGTTCTCTGGTGATTACAATCAGCCAACAGGGGACAGCCAGCAACACAGATTACTTACTAATGAAAAAAGACAAAACTGAGTATTCATATTACATGTTCCAATTAAAGGAACGTGATTTAGTTGCTCATATAAAATTAACTGTCATTTAATGCCAGTTAAGAAAACATGTACATGCATGCAGAAGAAAATAATTTCTGTTATGTAAAACTGATGTACTTTCAAGATAGCTGCATCACGCTATGTGGAATGTGTGGTGGAGAAGGACACGTCACATGTATTCAGTCAGGGCAAACGTGCCACTGGGAGCAATGCAGTCTAACTCTTGGTTACTGTAAACATTTTCCCCAGTGTGTTGGTTACTTTTTTTTTTATAGCTACCAGAGTGTAATACATTGGTAATTAGATTAGGTGACTTCATACTTCATGTATAAGAGGGAAAGTAATCCTCGATAAGCAGAAGGTTTGTGTTCAGACAACAGGTTGCAGCAGAGGCACTTCTTAATATCAAATCTACTGATATGTGTATGAAACAAAAAGAGGGAGTCACATGTAATCTTCTGGTGGAGCAGGTGTTTTGTCATCATGGGTGTTTAGGTAGATCTTTCAAAGTTACATAACAGACGAGTGTCAGGGCCCAGTGTTATTCACTCAGCATGTCAGTGCTTTTGATGTTGTGGCTGATTAGTCCGATTTGACCTCTGTCAATTATAAAATTGACAGATGCAAAATTCAGTATGTGACCCTGTGTTTTTTTTTTTTTTTTTTTTTTTTTTTTAAAAGCAAACTGCACTCAGACCTTTCAGGAGCTCTTGACCTGTGCAACCGCTGGCTGCTTTAAATTTCGTCTCTTAATGATCAGTCAAAGCTAAATTCAACGAAAGCTCCAAGTTGGACAGTAAATACTTCAATAAGGAAAAAAAAAAAAAGATTCATATTAGCTTACAGTCAGCTGATCGCATCAATAGTTCTTAACTCTAAATCAGTCTGCAGTCAAATATTTGCCAGATTGAGAGATTTCATAGAGAGCACTTTTAGGGCGGAGAAGCCGAGCGCCGTCAGGTGGGCGTTGGCGGTCACATGGAGGCCAGCATTTAAATGCCTGTAGTTCAACCCTCCCACTCCACAGCAGAAGCCAAGAGGAAGTGATTCACCTCTGCTGGAGTCACTTGCTTTAAAAAAAAAAAAAGAAAAAGAAAAAAAGAATAGTAATAAAAAAGCGCGATTAATTCATGCTCCAGCAGTGGATTAACCGGATACGAACAAGGCTTATTGTTCTTAATTCATGATCGCAGTAAGTCAGTTTTTGAAATTATTATTGTTTTAAATAATAAACCGCCTATATTATATCCTGCTGTGAACCTAGGTTAACTTTCACAGGAGCTTAAAGGGAATCACGTCTGTAATATTTCACCTTATAAGTCAGGGTTTTATCCATGACACAGCCTGCAAATAATCAGGCAATGTGCTTTATTTGAAAATGCGTCTAACTTGTGGTTCTAGCGAAGTATCCTCGATTATATCTATTGGGCTACATTGTTACAGCACTTCTATCGCATTTCTGCAGGTTACCTGCTTATATAAGCACAGTATCAGCTTTCAACCGGTCTGACAGACTGTAGTGGTGGGAATAAATGGTTTCAATGGAGCCCAGAACTGTTTTAAACGAGAAGTTTTTCATCGTCACTCGCGGGAAGTCGAGGAAAGGCTTCTGCCGAGGATGTATCGGGCGCATAGAGTCGGAGACGAAGCGTGGAGAGTTCGTGGGGCTCCTGTACGGCGGGAACAGCAACCCAGGGACCCCCAAGAACGGGGGCCTGGTGAAGATAGAGGACATGTACCCGCTGACCCGCCACCAGGCACAGCTCCTGCTCTTCATTTCCAGCGCAAGTAGACGCCTGGAGCTGCTCTGTAACCCGCAACTGTTCTCTGCCATCTGTGAGCTGTCTCAGGACGACCTGGTGGTGGTGAAGCACAAGAACGGACACCTTCCCGGTTTGGTGAAGAACTTGATGCAAATCGGACGGAAAGACAATAAAGACGACCTGTACATGCTTGCCTTTGAAGTGGAATTTGTGGTGAGTTCATTTTATAATATATTTTTACATTTTGATTTGATGATTCAAGTTGTGAAAATTATGGAGTGCACGATCATCCAGATAACGGCACGTGCTCTCAAGTGCAACCTTAATGCTTTAAAATGCACCGAGATAAGGATGACTATATCGCTCTGAGTGATCAGTCATGACTGCAGCCAGATAATGTCACTGCAAATGTACAGATGCATCAAACTGTTTCTGTTCTGTATATAAGAATAACGTCAGAGTTCCTGTTTGCGTTTCAGTAACTGTTTTTCCTTGTTTCCTACACAGGACACCGATCATACTTTGTCATCCAAGAAACCTCCTCTGTCCCTTTTCAGTGCTGCAGACATCATCCAGGTGGTCCCATCTTACTCTGTCCCCCTCGGACTGCAGTGGAAAGATGCCATTTGTGGGGGTAAATGGATTATTAGCCTCACACACAAAGTTAACAAGTCGGTTTCAAAGCCATATGATGGCTCTTGGGCTTTATCAAAGTCCTTTTGTTTTGATAACAACACTACCACAACTACAAACATGGTGCACCTCCTTCTTACTAAACAGCAAACTAAATTCTTGAAAACTGCTTCCCCAACCACAACCCTAACAATGCAAAGAAAGTGGTCCCACTACACAACTGGAAAAACTGGTTCTGTTGTTCTGGAATGCAGAACAGTAGAACTGCCACATGATCTGGCTTTCTTTTTCCTTTGGTAGACTGTGCACTTGAAACTATCTACATACTTCAAATATAAATCTTTGTTAGCTGGATGACAATCTGATGAAGCAGCATGTGACAAGCCTAAAAAAAAAAAGGAAAATGTCATATGACTTTCTAGGCATCTCATCCTCACCTCTACATATCGTGATATGTCTGCAGGTTTAAACAGAAAGGCGGTGACACGCAACAGCTGCATTGCAAACATCGGATCTTGTGCACAGCCGGCGACAGAGAATCACACCGAGCAGAGTTTGATTCAGAACCAGAGTCTGAGCTCAGTGCCTTTGGAGGTGGGATCCATGGTGGAGGTGGTTTCCAACTCAGGGATCACAGTGTACGGGGTCATCCGGTGGTTGGGTGTCCCTGGAGGAAAGACTGGTGAATGGGCTGGCATTGAACTGGTGCGTGACTAGAAATTTGTGCAGTTGCTTTCAGTGTGCTTTGGTGATCTGTCGTATTAATGTTATAAATCACTATTCCAGGACTACGACGTTAAGGGCTGCTCTGATGGGATGTATGGTGGTCAGCGGTTTTTCACTTGCAAGGAGAAAAGAGCTTTGTTTGTTCCCATCACAAAGTGCAGCCCCGATGGCAGGTTTCTAAGTGCCTCTACAGGAAAAGAGATCCTCAAATCCACTGACACCACTCCAGGTTCGACACCTTACCCAGTCTAAAACATGCATACACAAGAAATAAAAACTCGATATTATACACAAATGTACATTATTGGAACAGATTTTCCTTTTTTCCTGGCAGTTCTGTTCAAAGTGTTTTGGTTCCTTATGTTTCTATTATATTATAGTTTTTATTGTACAAATGATTGCTCAAAATCCTTTAGTCTTACAAGACAAAAACGCAAAATGCGAGGTTTTCCAAAAAGAACTCTTGATCAGGGCGTGAGGATTAGGTAAAATTCATACTTAAAACTTTTGGGCAGCTTTTTAAAAATGTATTGTTTATCTGTAATTTATACCTGTGTTTCACACGGCTTGTAAATGGTGTAACACACAGTGAAATAGTATAGAACCTTTTCCAGGTGATTCTCCTCCAAATATTCCCACACCTTTCTCTCTTTGGCAGGGTTTGGTGACAAGATATTACGTTAGACTTGAGACAGTGCACACAGTGACACACTGCTTGTCATGTCTGACAGTCCTGTGAGCTTTCTGCTTTAAATAAGCCAATTAATCATTAATCATTCCCATCTAAAGCTGCCAGTAAAGTCACGAAGACTGTGTTAAAGTGTCATTTCATCGTAACATCTGCTTTTCTCGCCTCTTTAGTTCCTCCATATGAAGACACGGACGAAGATGTGCCACCTATCCCTGAATCCGAGGCGCCATTTTTGTTAGTGGGAAAAATGAAAGGGATTCAGGGACACATTAACTCCTGTTACCTTGATGCCACACTCTTCAGGTAGAACACGCTCACCATCATTCCCCTGCAACAAACTCCGATTTGCTTAGCTTTATCTAAGCTAATCGTATCTAGAGGAGATCATGTACAACCACGTGAGCACGATACACTGTATTCAGATAAGTGCACAGCTGACAATAACGCGTGGTTCTCCTTCCTCAGTTTGTTCAGCTCATCTGTGACCCTGGATGGTATCTGCAAGAAGCCTGCTGACACAGACCAACCCATAACCTGCACCCTGAGAGCAATAGTGAACCGTTTACGCAGGTATAGACGCTGCCTTCAACACTGTTTATCTCATTTCTTTTATTATCATGTTGTTTGCACAACCAGGACGTAGTGGCTTTTTACATAGTATCAGCTGATAAACGAGTGCTGCTGTTTTCTGCCTTGATGACATGGTACATTCACATGTGTCTGTATGGTTAATGTGTTCTTACAAAGTGAATTCATGCAATTGCTTTCTCATAGCTAATCTATTTATTTCAGACAAGGCTTCGTCCCTGCAGAGAGTGTGATGAATTTTCGGACTCATCTTGGCTGTGACACTTTTCGGACAGAGGAAAAAGGTACCTGCCCGTATCTTGAAATACATTATAATATAATAAAAAAAATCTGAGGGCTTTTTTTTCAGATTTATTTATCTGTTCTTTTTTAAACTGCCTCTCGTCATTGTAGATCCAGAGGAGTTCATCACAGTCCTCTTTCAAAAGGTGCTTTGCACGGAGCCTCTGCTCAAACTCAGGTATGAACTTGAGCTGCCCAGGACTGAATATCTTACTCTATTTGACTGAGTATAGTTGAGTTACTGAATATGTGTTCCCCCGCAGATCGAAACGAGAAACGTCCCAGGGTGCCTACACCTTCCAGATCTTTCTGGAGAAGGAGCAGATGGGACAGATACCCACGGTCCAACAGCTGATGGACACATCCTGCCTGTCAGGTGACCTTAAATTTGAAACGGTGAGTCCTTCTCTTACTAGAAGCGAGAGTGTGTTTAACAAGTTTTCCTCTGTACAGTCATTAATACTTTTCTTATGTCCTTCAGATGCCGTTCTGTCTAATAGTTCAGATGCCGAGGTTTGGAAACAAATACAAGATGTTTTCTCACATTATTCCCTCCTTGAAGCTGGACATCACAGATCTCCTATACAACTGTGAGGAGCAGTAATAAGCAGCACTTTCTTAAAAATTGCATTAAAGGAATCCTTAATAATGCTCAGGATCATCTGCTTTGTCCAACAGCTCCGAGGGAGTGCTTTGTCTGTGGGCGTTTGGCAGAGTACGAGTGTCTTCAGTGTCTGCCAGATCGCAAACTGCAGCCAGGGAGAATCAAACAGTACTGTACCACCTGTAATGCACAGGTAAAACTAGTGGCTGCTTTAGATGTCAGGTGCAAATTCATGAACCAAACCTTTTGTATGAAGCTCTCTATGTCAATTTTTTTTTAAGATACACAACCATCCCTCACGACAAGGCCACTCTCCCAGTGCTCTAGCAGTACCAGTAGAAGTTCCCACCGATACTCCTGTTCCCAGGCACACAATGGAGCTGTTTGCTGTACTCTGCATTCAAACCAGCCACTACGTGTCCTTTGTCAAATACGGCTCTGACGCTCACTCCTGGATCTTCTTTGACAGCATGGCAGACAGATGTGGTGAGAAAGATTTTTGTTTGTGTTTATTCCGAGTTTTTTCTGATGTTCGTGCAAACACTGAGTTGATTTTTTTGTTCCTTTTCTTTCTGTGAGTCGATTAAGCATGGCCGCTTTATTTTCTGATAGCGCAGATTTGACAGTGTTGCATAAGTGTTGCTAGACAGAACAGTTCTGACGTCTTTGACTGCCCTTTATCACCTACTGGGCTGATGTCTAATCTTGAGGCTGCTCTTCCTCATAGGTGACGATCAAAGTGGCTACAACATTCCAGAGGTTCGCGCTTGTCCGGAGCTGGGTGATTTCCTGAGTCAGCCAGAGGAGGAGCTGTCTCAGGCCAACCCATCCCAGGCTCCTGAGCTAGTGCGCAGGCTGCTGTGTGACTCCTACATGTTTTTATACCAGAGCTCAACCACGTGCTTTGAAAGCCAAACAGTTAGGAGCCTTAAATGCGTGTGAAGAGGGACACGGTGTTCCCATAACAGTGCCTTCTATACCCTTATATCTCTGCTTAATCAGCTTTTGTGCACTTTATCATTGTACAAACAGCAGGAACTAAAATGTATGCTTTCAACATCCTAGAGAGAAACAAATCTGACATTAATGGTGTTTTTCAAAGCTGTTGCTGATATGTGAAAGGATGAGCAGGGAAAATGGCACTCTAAACACCTTATACTTGCCTTTTTTTAAACTTTCGAAGGTCTTCTTGTTGTTACATTCTGATTATTTATACTATGTTTTTCAAGGAAACTTAAGCACTCAAATGTTATGACTGTATTCTTGTTTTGTGCTTTTTATTTGGTAAATTAACATTATTTTGTTGTTATGTGGGTTCCACAACTTTAATGCTGCACTGTCATTCTGTCAGAAAGGGGAAAAAAAAACAGCAACCTGCACCTTACTGTAGCCTTTGTTTTCTGTTTCTTTATTTCTCCCTATGTTTATGGCTTGTTGATGGCAGTGCATGGAAAACATATGTATGGTTGTATTTACTGTAAATAACTACACTGTGTGCACTTTTTTATACATTACTGATTGTAAAGGTTTCATCAATAAAACTAAAAGGCTTGCACTTGGAAATCAGCAACTGGACTGTAATCAACTACAGGACTACAGGATTATTTTCAATAATTGAAACTGTTATGGAAGTAAGAAGTGTGAGCAACACCTTTGACTAGAAAGAAATGAATGCTTTGAGATTTTGACAGGACAGGTTCATCTCGTTAGGTGCTGTAATACCATCTTGTGGACAAAAACAAAGTTGCTTTGAGGCTTTCCTGCTGCTCAAGTCTGACCAGAAACTTTCAAAAGACAGATTACAGGCACAAACAGTAATATACATGTGACAGTAAATGCCTTGAACAATTAAAATAACTTTTAATGTACTTGTGTTTTAGATGTTAGCATGTGTATTCAGATCAGAAAAACTATTATTCAGGATTCAAAAAGTTTATTGTCATATACACTGCAAAACACAAATGGTTACATTGAGCAATGAAATTCTTCTTTTTCAAGTTCCCTTGACGTAACTTAAAAAAATGATGTTCACCATGTGTTTATACCATGTATGTATGTGTGTGTGTGTGTATATATATATATATATATATATATATATATATATATATATATATAGATAGAATAGATAGATAGAGATATCTAGATAGATAGATAGATAGATAGATAGATAGATAGATATCTAGATATCTAGATAGATAGATAGATATCTAGATATCTAGATAGATAGATATATCTAGATATCTAGATAGATAGATATATCTAGATATCTAGATAGATAGGATATATATTGATACTAGATAGATATAGATATGCGGAGATAGATAGATAGATATATCTATGAAGATCGATAGATAGATAGATAGATATATCTAGATAGAAGATAGATAGATATAATCTAGATGAGATAGATAGCTGATAGATAAGTGATAGAATAGATAGATAATCTGATAGTAAGATAGATAGATAGTAGATAGATAGTAATTTCTATCTAGCTATCTATTACTAGATAATATAATATATATATATATAATAATATACATATGATATATATCAATATATAGAATACATAGATTACATATACAAAGTATATAAGATATAAATATATATTACATAAGAGATATATATATGTATGTATAGATATGTATGTAAGATATATGTATGTAGTTATATAACATATACATAATATAATATATATCCATAACGAGTATATATAGAGATATAACTACATACTAGTATATATAACATAGATAATATATATATAAGATACTATCCACATAAGTATATATATATACACATATATTATATACACATATTATACATATATACCATAGATATAAAGAATATATACACATATATATACACATATATATACACATATATATACACATACAAATATACGATATCACATAGATATATGACATATACACATAGAATATTACATATACATATATATAATCATATATAGACATATATATACATATATATAGATATACAACACTATATATACATATACATATACATATATATCATAGACATAGACATATACATATTACATATCATATACATATCTTACTATATACATATACATATACAGAGATAGTATACTATATAAATAGACATATATAGATATATGAATATATAAGCTATATGTATCTATATAGTATTCTATATATCTAGATAATATCTAGATGCACATATATATATATATATATAACATAATATATAGATATATATTCCCCTAATATAATATGTAAATATACAATATAAGAGATATATCGATGTATATATCTATAGTATTCTCATAATGATACTATGTCTAGCTATATATATGATCTACTCTATCTCATCTCTCTCTGTCTCTCTCTATAGAGCGTCCTAATGTCTCGTATCTACCCATATCATATACGATCTCGCTATACTCCATATATATATCCCATCTCCCTATCCTATATATCTATATCTATATCATCTTATATACATCTACTAATATATCATATCCTCTACATCGATCAGATATAGCGGGGTGCAACGATATCGGCTACGATATTGAACCGTTCGTACAGTACTTTGGTTCGGTCGCATAGGTATCGAACAAGACACAGTTGTAATTATTTATCAATTTCCTTCTGACGAGCTGTCTGTGTTGAGCGCTCGTGAATCTGTGTTCAACTACCGCCTAGGCTGCACTGTCGAGCGCAGATCCACTGAGCGCTCAACACAGACAGCATAGTCAGAAGGAAGAGCGCAGGGCAAGCTAGCGAGACAGAAGTTAAGCTCTACTTGCAACATTCAGATCTGGCGTTTGGAATTATTTTGGTTTTCATGTGACGTATGACCCTGAAGGTAAGCGAGTCATGGACTAAAGTAAAACAGTATGTTGGATGTGCCATGCAATGCTCAATTACATTGGTGTGAACTAGTGTGTTAGCGCAGTTAGCTCGTTAACGTGTTTGCCGTCTAGCCCCATGCACGGGGCGATCGGCGGTAGCTCGTTAACGGAGATTTACCGTGTTGTTGCGTTAAGGTCATTTCAACGAGATTAACGCTGACAGCACTAGTGGGAACACAACGAATATGACTGCACATTTACGCCGATATCATCCTAGTGCAAAGACAAGTGGAAGCAGACAAAAACAAGCAAGCATGCTACTAACTTTAGCCGAGTCATTTAGACAGCTGTTAGCACATGATTCTCCTTATATTTGTTTAATATGCTGCTGAGAATATAGCCCAGAAGAAGCGGATAGTATAGCTTTTATTTTGGAAAGAGACATTTCTCTGTAATAAACTCTCTTTTCCAAAGATGAGTGATTCCTCAATCAGATACAGGGCTCGCAATATCGCTAGCCCGACGTCCCGGGGCTAGCGATTTTTTTTCAGTCGGGCTAACCAAAATCTATCGCTGCCCTGCCCGTAGGAAGGAAAAATATATGTCAATGCTTTTGCATTCTTTCAGAAATGTAGCTGGGTAATTATGTCATTGGCATCGGTGAGCCACTGTCAATATGTGACATATTGCAATTGCGTTTGAATTTGCGCTTGTTTTTTTGCTTTCACTTTGCAATCGAGCGAACTGTGTATAGAGAGCGACAGCACTGATCTGTGAGTGATGATAATTTGTGCACCAATTCCTCTGACATCGTCTTATTAATCGTTAGCTTACTATGCAAGCATGACAAGTGAAATCTCCCGCAGCAAGCTTAAACATGTGAGAGGTTGATTGCGCAGAGAATCGCTGAGCATATGTGAGTGAGCGTGTAAAAGCATTTCAGTTCTGCTGAGCCAAATAAGACAGGTCAGGGTGAAGAAGTGACAGCCAAAGAAAAGCTTACCACAAAACGGAGAAGTTATGACAAATCAGACTATAAGGCAAAAAGAAAGTGCAGCTTTATGGTTTCAGGGACAAAAGAATTTCTGTGGCTGCAATATGATGAGCTAAATAACCAGGGCTGCACATAAGTGGTCCGCAGGTGCGCATTCGCTGTCAAAATAAAAAACACGCACAAGGGTTAGGGTTAAATTTAAAAACTGTACTTTTGAGTTAAATATATATTTATAATTTTAATAAATGACAAATTAAAAAGGCATGAACATTTTTTTTGTATCGAAAAAATATCGACCGTGACACCAAAGTATCGAACCGAACCGAACCGTGAATTTTGTGTATCGTTGCACCCCTAATATATATATATACATATACATGTGTATATGTATATATATAGATATATATATATTATATATATATATATATATATATATATAGGACGTGTATAAGATATAGAAATATAAAATAGTGTATATATATAAGATATCATGATGATATACCACTACTATTATATTAGTATAATAATATTCGATTATATATCATCATATATAGATCTATATATATTACAGACATGTATCATTTTGAGTTATCTAATAACCCACTTCCTGTGTGTTGTAATATATATATATCTATATACACAATGTGTATACTATATGTATGATATATATATCTATACTTAGTCTATATATACTGTGTGGGTGTATATGTTATCAGCTATATCTTATATATATCTATATATATCTAGGGGTGCAACGATACACCACAATTCCCGGTGCGTTCGCGTTCGATACTTTGGTGTCACGGTGCGATATTTGTTCGATACCAAATTGTGTCATGTCTTTTTTAATTGTCATTTATAAAATTATAAATAATATTTACTCAAAAATACAGTTTTTAATTTTAAACCCTAACCCTTGTGCGTGTTTTTTATTTGACAGCGAATACGCACCTGTGGACCACTTATGTGCAGCCCTGGTTATTTAGCTCGTCATATTGCAGCCACAGAAATTATTTTGTCCATGAAACCATAAAGCTGCACTTTCTTTTTGCCTTATAGTCTGATTTGTCATAACTTCTCCGTTTTGTGGTAAGCTTTTTCTTTGGCTGTCACTTCTTCACCCTGACCTGTCTTATTTGGCTCAGCAGAACTAAAATATATATCCTGCTGCTTTTACACACACACTCACATAAGCTCAGCGATTCTCTGCGCGATCAACCTCTCACATGTTTAAGCTGCGGGAGATTTCACTTGTCATGTTTGCATAGTAAGCTAACAATTAATAAGACGATGTCAGAGGAATTGGTGCACAAATTATCATCACTCACAGATCAGTACTGTCGCTCTCTATACACAGTTCGCGGATTGCAAAGTGAAAGCAAAAAAACAAGCGCAAATTCAAACACGATTTCAATATGTCACATATTGACAGTGGCTCACCCAATGACATAATTACCCAGCTACATTTCTGAAAGAATGCAAAAGCATTGACATATATTTTTCCTTCCTACAATAGCCCGACAGGCAGGGCAGAGATAGATTTTGGTAGCCCGACTGAAAAAATCGCTAGCCCCGGGACGTCGGGCTAGCGATATTGCGAGCCCTGTATCTGATTGAGGAATCACTCATCTTTGGAAAAGAGAGTTTATTACAGAGAAATGTCTCTTTCCAAAATAAAAGCTATACTATCCGCTTCTTCTGGGCTATATTCTCAGCAGCATATTAAACATATCAGGTCTCCATAAGGAGAATCCTGTGCTAACAGCTGTCTAAATGACTCGGCTAAAGTTTGTAGCATGCGTGCTTGTTGTTTTTGTCTTTGCACTAGGATGATGTCGGCGTAAATGTGCAGTCATATTCGTTGTGTTCCCACTAGTGCTTTCAGGTTAATCTCGTTGAAATAACCTTAACGCCACAACACGGCAAATCTCCGTTAACGAGCTACCACCGATCGCCCCGTGCATGGGGCTAGACGGCCAACACGTTAACGAGCTAACTGCGCTAACACACTAGCTCCCACCCATGTAATTGAGCATTGCATGGCACATCCAACATACTGTTTTACTTTAGTCCATGACTCGCTTACCTTCAGGGTCATACGTCACATGAAAACCAAAATAATTCCAAACGCCAGATCTGAATGTTGCAAGTAGAGCTTAACTTCTGTCTCGCTAGCTTGCCCTGCGCTTTTCCTTCTGACGATGCTGTCTGTGTTGAGCGCTCAGTGAATCTGTGTTCGACTACTCCGCCTAGGCTGCACTGTCGAGCCTAGGCGGAGTAGTCAAATGCAGATTCACTGAGCGCTCAACACAGACAGCATCGTCAGAAGGAAAGTTGATAAAATAAATTACAAATTTTGTATTGTTCTTTTTTTATCCCCTTTGGTTTTCTTTCTTTCTCTCCCTCTCTTTCTTTCATTCTTTCCCCCTGTCCTATCCCACAGTCATGTCTGTCCCGTTTGCAACTGAAAATAAAATAAATTCATAATTATAATAAAGGTCAATCAAATGGACCAATATGATGATCCACTTGGTAAAATAAATCCTCTTGGCATCTTTCTTGGCCTCAAGACAACAATTCTGATGGCTATAGATCCAAACGGGACACATACAAAAAAAATAAATAAATAAAAAAAATAAAAAATTAATTTTTTTTTTAAATTTAAATTGTATTGTTCGATACATATGCGTACCGAACCGAAAGCACTGTATCGAACGGTTCAATATCGATACGAATATCGTTGCACCCCTAATATATATATATATATATATATATATATATATATATATATATATATATATATATATATATATATGTATATATACATATATATATATGTGTGTGTGTCTATGTATGTATATATATGTGTGTGTGTGTGTGTGTGTGTGCTCAATATTCTGAGCTATTATTTCGACTGCCTGAAACATCAACTCCTTTGCCTTTAAGTTGTTATGCAATAGGCCTGCTGGCTGTCAAGGTTGTGAAGGGCAGGGCAGGCTTCTCTGTTACATTTCATACGCATGTATGAAATGTATGAAATGCTCATGTAGAACACACTTAAAATCATTAAAATCACTGAACCCACATAATAATTCTCACATAATAAAAATCTTATCTCATTTGCACATTTGTAATGTGGTCAGTTGTGGTATTTGACATACTAAGATGTAACTTAAAGTGTGTTATTATTACACGTGATTTAATAGAGTTGCTGCTTCGTTTTGTTCTCATTCACCTGGGGGGGTCAAGTGAACACAGACGAGATGCAGTCCTGAGCTTGAACTGGCTTGTACGCGAGGAACATGTGAACCTCGCTCTTCCAGTGGGCCTGGAAAGCAACACGTTTTTTTTTTGTTTTTTTTTTTGTTTTTTTTTTTAGAAGGAGGAGCTATGATGATCTGTACCATTTAAATTGAAACGCATGCGCATTAGCGTACAATTGGGACTTAGATATCGCTTACACAATCGTGTCTTTTCTTCATTCTGCCTGCATCTCCTCGCCGGTGTGTGGGAACCTACACGTTTTTCATTTTTTTGATTTAACAGTCAAACAGCGTTTTAGAAATGAGTGGGGACCATTCCCACAACGAGGACCAGGTAATGTTAAAAGTATTTTATAAATGTCATCACCGGTGGTTACCCGGTACCGTCTCCGGCTACTCTATTTGGTTTGACGGGTACTCGGCTAGCAGTGACTGCTAGCGCACGTTAAGTGGCTATGTTTGTAAGCTAACTCATTTTATTGTTTACTGCGTCTTGACAGTCTCGTGACGTTTCTACTTTGAATATGTCAAATGTATTATTTACAGTTTACATCCGGAATTATATATTTATGTATAACGTTAGCTGTAACCAGTGTTAGCCGCAGCGGCTTCGGCCGCTAAGCCATTACCATTCAGCATAGGAAGCTAACCGAGCTAGCTAGTAGCGAAAAAACTCGCTCTGCCATCCAGTAAGTTCAAAGTTAGTTAGCTAGCTAGTTAGCTTATCTACTGCGAATTTTAACATTCATCCTTCCTTTTTTTGCAGATTGACTGTGGCTCCCGGGTCAATGGTAAGTTTATCACATTAAACTAACAAAGGTAAAGGAGGATTCTTCTCAAAGTATGTCCTGTCTTAACTGATCACATCTAACATTACGTTAGTTCTCTGTAGAGGACAGAAATGGCGTCCAGAGACTAAGTCCTCTGTCTCACTCACAAGCGTCTATTGTTCAAAAGGGAGGCCTTGTAAAAGCTTTTCCGTACATTATTTTAACGATTTGAATCAATATTACCACGCAGCTGGAGGTGTTTTATTAGTTTATCGTTTTAGTATCTTTTGTTGGCGAGCTTTTAACAGCATATTTCTCCCCTGAAAGTGAGGGTTTGGGGGTTGAGGACTTAGTCTCTGCGCCATTTTCTTTTTCGGTGTAGCGGCCTGACTGTTGCAAGCTGAACCCAGGCTGTGAAGTGCAGATGGCTGTGTGGAGGAAAATGGAAAGTCATAGTGCTTCATTAAGATAACCAAGTGGAGGCCAGCGACTGTAGTTATTTTTTTTAATTTTTTTTTAAATGCGCGATATTAAAAGCGCTTATTTTTGTCGCTACTGGGACTTTACTTTCCCACATTATGGTAAAGAGTGGATCATTTTAGGTCGACTCACGTTTCAAAATCAAGTTAGAAGCTCTTCATTACCCATCACAGTGCAACTTTGAGTATTGAATATTACATGGACTTAACGTCTCAAAGTTTAAAGTGAGCTTAGGACTTTTTTTGTTTTTTAAATGCTACAATCACGTGTGTGAAATCAGAATATTAACCATAATGTACTGATAACTGGGGGGGAAAAAACACTTTAAAAAAAAAAATGTTGTAAGTTAATTAGTTTTTGTTCAATTGTGGCTGGTAAAAGGATTCCCACAATTTTGTTGTACATGTACAATGACAATAAAGTGCTATATTTCTATTACATTCTATGCACTGTTTTAAGTTCATAAGATATAAAATTATTAAGGTTGATTTCTTTACAAGTGGCATTTATACTGCTGTGTTTAGGGATGGGGGGATATAGCCCAAACATAATATCGTGATATGTCACTGTGTTTTGACAGTATGACAAAGTACAGAAAAAAATTGTTATTCATTTGGCAGCATAAACATAACAAATTGCCTTGAAATATTGTATAAGCTTAAAATATTAAACAGTTAACTTTTAGTACAATAACTTTAATTATTAACTTTCAGTAAATTCTCCCTCTGTTCTTTGAGTGGAAAAGGTCTGTTTAAAGCAAATGGTATAACAAAATAAAATCTACAGTGCAGTTTACAAAAAATAAAGTCTTTAAATGTTTGGGAGTGCAGTCTTGGAAAAATGTCCTTTTCGGAGTGTGTATCACAAGTCTAGCTTCTTCATAAGCCGCATGAAGTCTTCCCTTTTCCAGCGTTTGGATTGGCATCATGTCTTTCGCCAAACAAATGGTGACATCGTTCCTGCGTTTGCTTTTCTTTCTTGTCATATGGAGTACAACTGGCGAGACTCGGCGATTTCATGATGAACTAGCTTACTTTGTTTTAGTTTTGTAGCATTAGCTGCAGAGCTTTCCTCTTGGGCTTTCAAACACTCCTGGTACAGACTCGGGTGCTGATGCTTGAGTTGGTGAAATAAGTTAGCTATTTCCCGTATTTCTATATTACTGACTTCTTGCGCTCCTTGCATGTTATCGTGGTCTGTTCTGTATCTGTTCATTTGTATCCAAAATATTCCACACCAATGAAGTAGCTGCTCTTTTTGGGAACTAAACCTTCAGCAGTAATGCTGCATTCACCTTCACAACTTTAATAAGTTTGTGCTTCTTGACCCACTTAAGTGTAATCGGGTGACATGGTTATGCCATGAAATTGACACATTTTTTTTTCTTCCTCTCTGAGCCCCTCCCCCCAGCTGTATTATTGTGAGTGATATGACATGGCCCACCCCTAGCTATGACACAACTCCACTTCTGATTACTCTGCACCAGGGCAACATTTGTCTGTGGTACTTGCAGACCCTTAGCTAACACGGTCTTTACTTTCAGGCTTGGCTAAATTGGCTCAACTTTGTAGTTTATTAGTAACAGTACTTTTAATTTCACTAAGCAGTCTGGCATAAATCGGAGTAGAATAAAACTCATCTCTGGATTAATGGCTGAACAAAGACATCCGAATTAAAAGGAACTAAATGAGCAAGATCTGAATCTGTTCTGAGACGGGCTTGGTCACTGATTAAACTTCTCATGATTGGTACATGTGTGCCATTTGTCTTGTACTCTAGGAAATGTAGACATTCACATTGGTTAGATGGGCTAGAAGCTCTCAGATCTCCTTTTGTCTTAGACCTAAGGACAGTTTCTCTAAAAGAACCAGATTTAATTTGGCATTTGTTAATGACAATGTTGGGGTGTTAGCTCTTTAATTTTGAGAACTCTCTCTCTCTTTTAGGATTACGTTCCAGTCTTGGCTTGCACATTAAAGAAACTCAAAAGGCTATTTGGTTCTCTTGCATGTTTTAACATGCTAGTTGCTTCATATTGTCCAAAGCATGCGGCTTATAGTGGCAGTAGGAGGTGCTGTGCTGCTGCGTAATACCTTACCTATTTGCAGCCTGCATGACATTCATTTGGGACAGACCTTTTTGTACTGTGTAATTTGTTTCTACTAAGAGAATAGACACAGGTGGACTGTTAAAGTTGTCATTTAAAACTAGTTTTCTGGACATTATCAATCTTGGCTGCTTGAGAGGACTCTGTTTTTGCTACTTATGCATTAAAACACACTTTCACATGTTTGCATATTAGTCCTCAGTGTGAGCAGACGGTTGTTTTTAATTCAGTGCGTCATTGTATCATTGTCTTGTTTATTTTGAAATTTAATACAGTTTTATTTTCAGACTCTCACAAGCATAAAGACAAATATAAAGAGAAGGAACACAAACATAAGGACCACAAGAAGGATAAGGAGCGGGAGAAATCAAAATATGGAAACAGGTATAGTGTGTGTTTGTGCTTCGCTAGACATGCTTGATTGCTTTAAATAGTGGAAACTGAATGAGGTTAAATTAAGTTGTGAATTTCTAACACTATAGTGATCACAAGGATTCCTCTGATAAAAAGCACCGAGATAAGGAGAAGGAAAAGATGAAGCACAAAGATGGCAGCACAGACAAGTATAAGGAAAAGCACAAGGAGAAGAGGAAAGAAGAGAAGGTGACTTGCCAAGGAACTGCATGATTGTAACATTTACAAATTAATTTTAGTGATGCTACATTAGGCAATTATGTTGTCTAAATCATGCACTGGTATTATGGATTAAAATAGTTTTTGTTTTTTAGTTGTTTTGTTTTTTTTTTTTTTTTTTAAAAGATGTGATAAATGGGAGAGGGAGAGCTGTGTGATATGACCAGAATTTCATTTTCTGTTAGTCATTTCTTATCCCACTAACAAAATCACAATCACTATATGGAAAGAGTGCTGTTGCTCTTTAATATTTAAATTCAAAAACTAAAAACATATTGGACTTGTGTGGCGACATCCATAATGATAAATGCTAGATGACCCCACACAGTCCCAAGGTTTCCCCAGAGCTTTCCTGATTTTTCCAGCTATCCTTACTGCTGGATGCTGAGTGTCCAGTCTCTGAAGTGCACCATTGAGCTCGTGCAGGGATACGTTGTTCAAGTCGTCCATACATCTGCTGTTGCAGTGTAGTATGCTACGTTGTGGATTTCCTCCACTACTTTGGCTCGACACTCGTAATATAAATGAGGCAGTTCAACTTAGGTGAAGTGTTTTCAGCGGGGCGTCGTGTACCTTAAATAGAGTGCTTTAAAGTCACAAAACCCTATAGATATGTTGTAATGGATGCTGTTATCTTCATGAGTCTTTCTATGGCATCCAATGCGAAAGCCTGTTCTAACATTAGACTTTGCTCTAGCTTGAGCACTTAAATTCTTTTTGCTTCTCATTCGTAAACTCTTTCCATATTCTTTCACGGGATTCTTGCATAGGTTTGTAGAAGAGGTTTGTGTCTGTGGCAGGGACTGGTTTGCAGTATAACTGACATAACGTCATTATGGTATATTTCATATTGCACAGTCTTAATGGGGTTGTCTACTTAAAATAATAATGTATTGTACTGTCAAACTGCTCTTGATATCAGTGTTTATCTACTTAGATTTGGTGCTGTCAGATTAGTTTTGAACCCTGTAGAGAGGTTTTATAATGGAAGTATGAGTTTATAATTTTGCGTGTATGTGGGCACAGTTGTCATTTGCACTTCAGGCTCTTCTGTCTTACTGCCATTGTGTAAACATTTCAGATGAAGTCCTTTGATGAGAAAATAAAAAAGGAAAAGGAGAATGGCTTTGCCAGGTATGTCAGCACTATACTTTGCTCTTAAGTGCTGTCAGGATGCAACATTCATATGAAGCTATCTAACTTCTGTTTTTAATGCGTTTTCTTTGGCAGCCCACCGTATATGAAGTCTGAGCCTGAGGATGATTTTTACCACTCTCCAAAACACGAGAGGTCTCTAAAAAGAGAACGAGATGATGATGATAACGAGTAAGTTCTCTGTTCATAGACTGTAGTCTGTTTCACTAGGTTAGAGCATCTGTAGTCATCCATGCAAGTAAAGTTGTATCGCTGAGGCCTGATAACAAAGAGTGTTTTTGTTTCAGCGCTGAATTCAAACCTAAAAAAATAAAAACTGAAAATGACAAGAAGGCCAAGAAAAGGAAACAAGACGAGGTAAGTAAGACTTTAGTAGAGGGCAGAATTGTTTTGCTGCCATATCTTTTGTGTTAAATGTTAATCCCTACGTTGTCAGAAAGAACTAGAATACTTTCACTTCCTTTTCCCAGGACATTAAGTCCAAAAAAACAAAACACAAAAAAGAAGTAACCGATGGAAAAAAGAAAGCAAAGAAAGAGCCTGAGGAGAAGTGGAAATGGTGAGTTAATTGGGTTAGCCAGCTGTACCAATCATACATGCTTATCAGTGTGGTGACAGGACAGCTGGATGTATTGTTGCTGGTTTTTTGTTTTTGTTATTTTCACTGTCATTATGTAAAAATGATTTATTTGCTTGATTCTAGGTGGGAAGAGGAGAGATACACAGATGGTGTCAAATGGAAGTTCCTTGAACACAAAGGGCCAGTGTTTGCACCAGCGTATGAACCTCTTCCTAGCAATGTCAAATTTTACTATGATGGTAAGGCTTTGCACAGTTCATCTTGTACGCTAGTGAAGGACTCTGAGGTGATTATAAATGTCTGACTTTTACATTTCAGGTAAACATATGAAGCTCAGCCCAGAAGCGGAGGAGGTAGCGACCTTCTTTGCCAAAATGCTGGATCATGAATATACCACCAAGGATATCTTCCGTAAAAATTTCTTTAAAGATTGGAGGAAGGTAAGCCTAAAATCTCTGCTCCTGTTAATAAAATAAAAAAATATATCAAAAAATCTGTTCTTTGATTTACTTTAGTTTTTTCCAAAATTTTCTGGACACAGGAAATGACTTCAGAAGAAAGGGCTAAGCTCACAGACCTGAAAAAGTGTGACTTCACTGAAATGAGCGACTACTTCAAGGCACAATCTGAAGCAAGGAAAGCCATGTCTAAGGAGGAAAAACAAGTAAGCTGCTGCCTACGTGTAGTGGGGCACACAGCATATTAACCTTAAACCCCAACATTCATTGACTCCTGTAGAGGGCTCTAGAGTTTTCTGCCATGCTGGATGTCATGTACCTAATAACAAAAGTGTGTTTCAGTTCTCCTTGGCTTTAATTCTGTATTTCCCCACTGATATCACACATCTTGTGAAACTTGATCAGTTAGTCAGGAAGAAATTCATAATGTTAGGCTGCTGTGATTTGATTAAAATTGGCACTTAAATGGTTCCAGTGAACAGTGAGTACCTAAAGGACCTCTGCAAAATGAAGCTTTTTTTAAAAAAAATTTTAAATTTTATTTTTTTTATGCCTTTTGTAGAAAATAAAGGAAGAGAATGAACGCATCTTGCAGCAATATGGCTTTTGCATCATGGACAACCACAAGGAACGTATTGCTAACTTCCGCATTGAGCCCCCAGGCCTGTTTCGTGGTCGTGGAGACCATCCTAAAATGGGGATGCTCAAACGCCGAATCAGGCCCCAAGACATTATCATCAACTGCAGCAAGTGTGTAAAGTAGTTTTATTTTCTCCTCGTGCTGATTACCAGCTTTTAATGCAGAATGTGATAACTAAATATTCACTGTTCCATAATAGGGATTCCAAGGTTCCTGAGCCTCCTCCTGGCACCAAATGGAAAGAAGTTCGTCATGACAATAAGGTGACTTGGCTGGTGTCGTGGACAGAAAACATTCAAGGCTCCATCAAGTACATTATGCTGAACCCGAGCTCTCGAATCAAGGTAGGCACCATAGCTGGCACATGCACTACGACTTTTTTTGTCTCCAGTCAAAGTTGAAATGATGCTGTATGGTCTCCTTAAAACTTTCCTGACTCTTTTGTGTTGCTTGCTCCACTGGAATGTAAAAATTGAGACCTTTCGAGAGCAGTATTTATTTATTTATTTATTTATTTAAAGTGACACAACATACTCCTGTCCTGTGGAAAAACGTAATTTAATTGGCTGTCACATAAATCAAATTGGGCATGCTTGTTTATGTAGACCTTTGCCTAATTTGTTACTCCTGTCTCATCTTTTTGCCTGCAGGGAGAGAAGGATTGGCAGAAGTATGAAACGGCACGTCGACTGAAGAAATGTGTGGACCGCATCAGAGCCCAGTACCGCGAAGACTGGAAGTCCAAGGAGATGAGGATCAGACAGAGGGCTGTGGCTCTCTATTTCATTGATAAGGTGAGGTCCTGTTACTGCTATTTGCATTATCGAGTGGGTGCATTTTGAAGGTTTTATGGTGTAATGACTTCACATTGCATGTGAGGGTTGGTGCGTTCTTGAACACTACCTCATTTAAGGTACCGTCTTTGTCTGGTGTACACTAGCTGGCTCTGAGAGCGGGTAATGAGAAGGAAGAAGGAGAGACTGCAGACACTGTGGGCTGCTGCTCGCTGAGAGTTGAACACATCAAACTCTATCCAGAGAGCGAGGGTCAAGAGTACGTAGTCGAGTTTGATTTCCTGGGTAAAGACTCGATCCGCTACTACAACAGAGTCCCTGTGGAGAAGAGGGTGAGCACCATTCTTACTGAAATGCAATACTTTCATGTAAACTCTGCTTCTTTATTTATGTGTGATTTGCCTTTTCCAGGTATTTAAGAATCTACAGTTGTTTATGGAGAACAAAGAGCCTGATGATGACCTATTTGATCGGCTGAATGTAAGTAAAATATACCCAGTTAAAGAAAACAAATCCCCTTTAATTTATGACTTGAGAATTCACAACATAAATCCTTATTTGAAATGACTTTCATAGCACCGCCATCTGCCTTTTTAAAACTTGGTTTCTTAATTGCATGTCTTCCTCAGACATCAATCCTGAACAAGCACCTTCAGGAGCTGATGGATGGTTTGACAGCCAAAGTTTTCCGTACATACAACGCCTCTATCACCCTGCAGCAGCAGCTGAAGGAGCTCACGACTGGTGTGTTTCCACGTAAATTGTGTAGAAATAACAAGGAGACACAGCAAACTGTGTTCTGGTTTTGTTGTTATTGGCAAGCTTTTTATGTAGGTTTGTCTGCTGTTGTATAGCTAACAGGGTGGTGATAACTTTATTTTTTTTGTTCTTAATCTTAGCGGAGGAGAACATTCCGGCCAAAATCCTGTCCTACAACAGGGCCAACAGGGCAGTGGCCATTCTGTGTAACCATCAGAGGGCTCCACCGAAGACATTTGAGAAGTCTATGCAGAACTTGCAGTCAAAGGTAAAAACTTTTTGCATACTCCAGTGAACTGAAAATGGTCCTTTTTTTAAAAAAAAAAAAAATTTTTTTTATTATTATTATTATTACTTTTTATTATTATTTTAATTTATTTTGTTTCCTTTTGCCAGTCCTGGTGTGGAGATTGCTCTGTTTAGTTTAGTTTTTATATTTGTTTTTTGACTTTTCACTCTAAACTCAACCAACAATGCTGCTAACATAAGAGGAGTTTCACTGGGGGGGGGCACACCACTTTACATAGAAATCAAAACTCTGAAGTCATTCAAATGCAGAGTATTGAGGAAATATGTTAACACGATTACAGAACCAAAAAGGTGGAACTGGGTAGTGAGGGCCTTGTGCACGCATACTAAAGCAATTATGTAGTTTATCTCCTAAACAAAAAGGCAAGCATGTGGGCACATTTGGATTAGATGACTTACTAAATGGCTTTGCAGACAAGGTTGAAGCATTTTTGTAAACAATAATTAAAGACCGCCCGACCAACATGCACTGCAGAACATTGTTCCATGAGTTTTGTCTCCCCTCTTTCCAACTTGAGACAAAAAAATTAACTTTGTCCATCATCTAAATTGACTTTTAAAAATCCCTACAGCTGCGTTCTTTTATTTTTATGCATGACAGAATTTACCCATGCTTGGAGATGTGTCCATCAAGCAGTGCTCTCCTGTTGTGCCATGCAGAGCACTCAAACTCCCTGACTCAGGCACTTTAGGTGTCATCCCCGCTAATTTAGGGGGGGGGGCCCTAAATGATATTGTAGTATTCACAGTACAACTTAGGGTTATAGTACAGTTTTTCACTAGACATTAGGCATTTGCTTCCTTGGGATTTATAGCCACTAGCCAGCTGACGGAGCTACACCATGTGAATCATGGTTCTTCTGATTTTTGGCCACCCTGTAGGGGTACACTAAACTATAGTCTCAAGTTAAAAACAATCTGAGCATAGAAGTGTCTAGACAGTACAAATGTAATCTCTCATAATATAAAAAGGTCCACAGTTGATCAATAATAAAATTGATCAATCTCATCTGAAATGATTACTGTAATCCTTAGATTGACGCTAAAAGGGACCAGCTTGCTGATGCCAAGAGAGAACTGAAGAGCGCCAAGGCAGACGCCAAAGTACGAAAAGATGAAAAATCCAAAAAGTAAGTAGTCAGAGGTTTTAATAAAGTGCTTTTTTTTTTTTTTTTTTTTTTTTTTTTTTTTTTTTTTTTTTTCACCCCCCTCTCCCCTCTTGTTGTGAATCTTGTTTACATGCTTGTGTTGCATTGTCTGCTTTCTCTGTAGGGCAGTGGAGAGCAAGAAGAAAGCGGTACAGAGGATAGAAGAGCAACTGATGAAGCTGGAAGTGCAGGCAACTGATCGAGAAGAGAATAAACAGATTGCACTCGGTACTTCCAAACTCAACTATCTGGATCCTCGCATTTCTGTGGCTTGGTAAGAGATTATTAAATTTTCTACCTTATGGTCACAAAGTAAATGTACTAAATGAACAAATTAATTTTGGTGGTCAAAGGTCACTGACAAGGCACCAACTCCAATTTAAGAGGTGTCATGTTACTTTTTGTAGTAACATGTAGTATGAAAAGCACTGCTGCAATAAAACTTGTCCTTTATCTTATGACATTGTGGTGTAGGTGTAAGAAGTGGGGCATTCCCGTGGAAAAGATCTACAACAAAACCCAGCGTGAGAAGTTTGCCTGGGCCATTGACATGGCAGAAGATGACTATGAATTTTAAATCCCAGTTTGTGGTTTTAACTATGATACTTTTTTTTTTTTTTTTTTTTTTTTTTTTCAAAAAAAAAAAAAAATTGGATACTTGTTTTTTAGCTTTACTGAATTTTGCTCCGTGGCCAGACCTGACAAGGAATTTCAGAACTTTTGAGCGAAAAAACAAAAAGGGCGACAAGATGAAATGATGTGAGGCCATTATGAAGGGTTAGGGGGGAGTTGTGGATAGTCTAAACATCTGATCTGAGATCGGGCAACAAGACTGAACTTTACCCACGACTAGGATTCAAGGCTTAGTACTTGTAATTTAAAGACCCTTTTACCTTCTGTGATTGTCCACACTCTGGGACAAAAACCTGACAATGCCTGAACTTTGAACTCTGTGGTCCTTTTAGCTACTGTATCAAGCAAAAACAATGCTTTGTATCATTTTATTTTCTTTGTTCACTCACTTTGTATTTTAGCCATCCCATGTATTATTAATGAATTCTATATTTTGATAGACAAAGTAAAAAAATTGAATGAATTCCTTAACTACACCCACGCGCCTTTTGAGGAAATGAAAATGTGAGTGTTTGCGTGTGTGCGTGTGTGTGTTAGGGCTCAACCGTAGAAGCTGTCTGTTTGGGTGAATATTTTAAACTGGACTATGTTGAATTGTTGAGCATGGAAGGGGATGTCTGGGCAGGCAAAGGGGAAAATACTGCAACCATGTCAATATTTACTTAAACAAGCAGAATGTGAATATTTTGTTTTACAGCTTCTATCAGGGACTTTTTTTTTTTTTTTCATTGTAAATGTGAACCAATCATTTTTATCCTTTTGTTGCTAGCATCCTCGGACTCTCTCGCTGCATAGCCCTGTCTACATCTGATTTTTAACTTAATTTAAACAATTGTTCCAAAAAACCTCCCATATCTGTTACTTGAAGATGCTATGATAATGTATAAAGTCAGAAAATGGAGAGCGTGTGTGTGTGTGTGTGTGAGGGATATCAACTTTTGCCAAAAAGGAAAAAAAACATCACCAAACTGTTACAATTTTAGGAAGGTTTTTAATTGTGTAATTGAGTATTGTAACATTTAATGTGAATTCAGTTCATTTTACTCCACTCTGTTCCACTCTTATAGAAAAGTTGATGTAAGTAGCTGTAAAGTCAACATTTTATTCCTGTTTTACCTTTTTTGTCATAGCCTTTTGATCATGTTTTAAGCTCATTGTAGATTGAAAAATGAATAAAACATTACAGGTAACTCATTGGCTTTGTGTTTTCTCGTTCTATCTCTTACGCCACTGAAATGGCAACACCTCTTCTTCATTTTATGTTTTATTAATTACATTTATTTCACGGCAGCACAGTGGTTAGCACTATTGCCTCACAGCAAGAACATCCTGAGTTCAATTGCCCCATCAGGCCGGGGTCTTTCTGTGTGTTTGCATGTTCTCCCCGTGTTTGTGTGGCTTCTCTCTGGGTACTCCGGCTTCCTCCCACATTCCAAAGACATGCAGTTAGTGGAGATGGGTTAAGTGGTAACTCTAAATTGCCTGTGAGTGCGAATGGTTGCCTGTCTCTAAGTGTAGCCCTGCAACAGACTGGTGACCTGTCCGGGGTGTACCCTGCCTCTCGCCCTAAGACAGCTGGGATGGGCTCCAGCCTTCCCATGCAACCCTGACAAGGATAAACTAAAGACAGTGGCTGGATGGATGCATTTATTTCCCCCTCCCTGATCAGAGGAGGGCCCCCCAGCTTAACAGATGCTTGTTGGGTTTGGAGCTTTAGCCACGGTGGCTCTCTTGCTCGATTTACAGCATTCTTAAACACAACTTTATTTCCTGTAATGGGAGAACAAACATGAGCTCTAAATTTTATTCCTATATCCATGAACAGCCCTGAGAACTGAATCAACAGAGCCCTGAAATACTTTAAGCTGGAAAACAAGCTGGTGTTATTAAATTCATGTGGGCAAAAATAAGGGTTACAAAAATTAAAAACTGGAAGGCTTCCCCCTGAATGTGATGTAGGAGGACTACACTACAGACATGGAGATGTTTGGGTGTTGCCTGCCGCCCCCTTATCTCTGGCACAAACTGTATTGTCAGCTGCTCGCCAGCAGGTGAGGCTGTGTGCATTTCTCCAGTCCTAGCACATTGCATGCTGCTTGAACATTCATCACACTGAATAATTTGACTAACACCACATGATTCATATTCACCCCTAACACAAGGTGCCGAACAAAAGAGGTGGGGGGGAAAAAAGGAGCCTGTTCTGCTTGGTGAGTATTCAGTTTATTCTGTAAAGATTCAGAAGTGTAGAAAGGATGATACAACAGTGCTTTATGATCAGACTATTTCATAAAAGTTTAAGTCATCATAACACCGTAAGTCCAGATTCCATTTATCTCAAACCAAAATAAATTTGTAACATTCGACACAAGTGCATACACTGCTGGTAGGAGATGAACCTCCAATTTCACTTTGGATGGTATAGCACCGTTCTTAGCTATTAGCAGCTTGACAAAGATGCAGCTTAGTAGGATTCATGTAGTGACTGTATGTTCATATAAACAAGAAAATTCAGAGGAGAGCAAAGATCTCCTCATTTGGCTCTCTAGCTAGCACAATATCTCACTCTGTCAGTGTCTAGGGATCAAATTGATAATTTTGCTTTAAACAACATTTTGCCAGTAACAATATTTGATACAATTACAGCTTAAAGTTAAACATCTCCAAGTGTACAGAAAGCAGCACAAGATTGTTTCACAGATATAGACCAACAGTGACCATCAATGCACTGGCATGTTTTATCTTTTTTTAATCTTTTTTCTTCTTCTCTTCTGGACAGCACAGTAGCTGGAAAGCAAGGTGATGGACAGACAGGTCATATAAACACATGGACAGAGCTGAGTAAGGCAACGTTAGCGTGACAGGCTTCTCTCTGTTCAGTTTGCAGGGCAGTGTAGTGTATTGATCTTGACGGAGCAGTCAATACCTTTACTGTGGAGCAGTGTGATTCTTTTTTTTTTTAGCATTGCTGTCTTCATTAGTGCATTGTATATAGTCTCTTGCGTGTAGCTGAACTGCAAAAGTGATCACCAACATTTATACAGATCTAAATAAAACATGTTTGATTGCATCTGGACTTACAGTGACTATAGAAGAGTAAATAGAATTGAAAAACCAAATAAAGGAGAAAAAAAGTAAAATTCAAGGCAGTGCTGAAGTACTGGTTGCTAAAAAAGTAAAAAATATCACAAAGCCAACAATAACATATCCTTGACACATCATTTGTTTGTCCAGTCAGTACAAACCCTCTTTTATAGTGCAGTTTCAATCATATATATATATTTCTCCCTCTGACCCCAGAACAATATCTCTCGGCCCTATCCTACCCTATCTTCGCTCATTCAAGTCAGTTTTCCAGTCAGTGTGCGTCTTTTCTCTTTCTTGTCTTTGATCCCTCGTACTGACCTCATTGTGCACCCTCCCCACACAACCACAAAGAAGCATGAAAGGCTTAAACATCACAGGACTCAAAGGTGAGAAGTTCTTTCTTTTGACGATGGCAGGAAGTGATGGCAGATGGAAGAAGAAGAAGAGGAGGAGGAGGCGGAGGAGGAGAAGGAGGGGTGGGGGGTATTCACAGTTACAGTCAGAGTCCAACGGTCCAGCTACAATCACATCTGCTGTCATTATGAACACTCTTTTTTTTTTTTTCTTTTTTTTTCTTTTGTGTTAAGACCACGGCCAGGGGAGCGAGCCAGCTTTTGAACATCATGGTCCTCTGGCAAGAGCAGGCCTGCTTCATCACACCTCCAGCATCTCCATCCTCAGGCGATCCCTGCTAAGCAGCACACGCAGACAGACAGGCAAACAAAACATACACAAACCGTGAGGATGCGATTGGATCATTCTGGTTGTATGGCACTGCTGCAGTGTGTTGTAAAATTGAAGGGCTTTTTTTTGGGGTGGGGGGTAGCACAGTAAAAAGACGCCTGCGTATGGCTTGTCTTGCCTCTCGGAAATCTAACTCACCAAAGGCAATTGTCATGATTTATTCACATATGTTAGCATGCGCTCTCAATCTATAATTCAGCGGGCCAGACTCCTACTTATCTAAAAATAGCTTCTTAAACACAGACCTTTGATTGCCTGAATAAGCTACACAGCATGAGTACTTGTACCCGCTTCTCCTGCTTTCTTTTTACTGTACATCACGCAGCAGTCACTACAAACAACAAGCTGTCACCCTTTCATCACTCCACCTGCCTTACGTTGTTTTTGTTTTCTTGATTGATAAATAGCACCGAGCTTGTAAAATATCACAAGGCACTGTGAGTGAAATGTGTTTCAGTGGTGTGCAAAAAGGATTGCTGTGACTCAAATACCTGGCCTGATTGGAATCAGTCTGTTGTTCAATGAGTGACTGACTAGCCACTGGCTGCTGGTGGTCCTCCGCTCGCTCTGACCAGAGATCCTGCAAAGCTCCCGGCTGCCCCAATTCGTCGCGCTGGCCTCGCTCGCTGCTCCCCTCGGATCCCATCAGGCCCATCAGCGGTGAGTATGAATCCTGCCACACAACCCGCTGACCTGAGTTCAGTCCTGCTTCTCCTTCAAGGTGCTTGTTCATGTCTTGCTCAGCAAGTTTCTTTTTGGCCGCCGGAGCGTCCTTGGGTGGCTCGAGCTCTGCATCTCCGCGACCCCTCGCATCCTCCGACTCCGCGGGCGGCCGCTGGTAATTCTCCAACCACTTCAGCTGCCCGTTCTTGTGGCTGTACCGGCTGTCGCTGAACCAGCGCACCACCTCTGACTTGGGAAGGCCCGTCTGGATGCTTAGCTCCTCGTACTGCTGGCTGCTGGGCCAGCGGGTGTTGGAGAAAACCTGCCGGAGGATGTGCAACTGCTGCGGGGTCTTGTGGCCCCAGGGGGGAGAAAAAGACGCCTGACAAGCCGACCCCTCCGCAGTTTCGGACTTGTGTTCTTGATGCGCATTCTCTGATGTAGCCTCTGGTTCAGTCATCTTCAGCCTCTTGAAGTTGATCTTGATGGGGTCAAGCTTGAGCTCGGGGCAGCTTTTGTCCTCCTCCTTAATGAGCTGCTGTAAGATTGACATGCCTTTGATGGGAAAGTCTTTGTTGCTTTTACCTTCTTCAATAATGGATGAGCTGCTTTTTGCAATGACAGTGGTGCTGGTGCTTTCCGTTGGGGATTTGCTGGCATGATTCAGGTTAGGGACACTGTCATTACAGGTAGTACTGGGATATTCACTGCTAATACTGCTGTTGTTGGTCACGTGGATGTAATTGTTTTGATCATCGTCGGGCTTCGAGGCGTGGGCTGGCTCTTGTGCACTGATGATGCTGCTGTCATGATTGTTACAAGTGATGTTAGATTTGCTGGTGTTGTCAATGGACTCTTCACACTTGTTACTGTTTGAACCTTCCGATCCGATTGGTAAACTGCTGCTTTTGACATTTGGTTTGCCGTTGGTGTCAGCAACACAGTGCTCATCATTATTGCTAATGTTGGCAGAGCAAGTGGCAATGCTGTTGATGCCGTTGGCTGGGCCGCTGTTGTGCACCGGTTTCCTGGTGAAACTGTCAACACCATTACTACTGCTGGAATAGCTGCTGATGCTGCTGCTACTGCTGCAACTGCTGCTGCTACTGCTGCTTCGAATGTTGCTGGTGCTACTGACGCAACCGCTGCTCCCAGCCATGTCCAGGCCGTTGCTCTTTTCCGGCTCCACAGTGGGTTCAGCATTCTTGGTCAGTACCTGTGTAGTTCTGACTACAGAGGGGAACTTTGGGGGGACAACCGGAGTAGAATACGAGACCCGGGTAATGTGGGGGTTGGTTGACATGCTGGCCTGTGTGGCTATGACTCCGACAGACCTGGCCTTTACACCACTGTATGGAACTTTGGCCATCTGAAAGTTTGGTCCTTTTGAGCCTGGATGGGCAGTTACAGTGTGGTGGGTTACGATGTGATTGACGTGCCGTGGTGTGGTCGGTTGCTTCTTGGGTGCTCCACCTTGGAACACGGTGTTGAACATCTTCCTTCTGGCCTCTTCGATCTCTTCAGGAGACCAGCTTATGCCCTGCTTGAGTCGTTGGGCAGTAAACCACAGTTTGATCTGCTCTTCGGGGAACTCTGACACCACTGTTAGGTAGCAGAGCTCTGCTTTGGTCGGGTAGGGAAACTTGCCAAAGGATGTCTTGAGAAAGCTGCTGGTGTCCATGGCGGCATCGTAGGTGGGGATGCTGCTGAGGGGGATCATTACCTTTGGAAGGTCTTTATTGGAATCAGAGGAGGGGGGAGAGTAAAGGGAGGGAGTGTGCTGGTGAAAGACTTGGTTGGACACTGTCGTCGCAATCACGTGAGTGACAGTGGTCCTCGGCATAGCTGGGGCACCAGAAATACTGAGAGCCCCGTTTTGGAGTTCAGGCACATTTGTCAGCATGCTGGGGTCTACATCCTTTCCAGTGTCAATCTTCCGTACCTCCACAGTGTGAGAAACCACAATCTTTTTGTGCTCCCCCTTGGCTTTCATCATCTTTGCAATTGGTGTTTTGGTGAGGGAGATCCCAGATTCTCTGTAGTCTTCTCCGCTGTCCGTGAAAAGGCTTTGCTCCACAGTTGTTACGCCATCCCTCTTGTTGACGGCTAGAGAGGCAGTAACGAGGCCCTGCATTATCTTCGGGTGGGCCTTGGCGTTGTGCAGAGCGAGAGCCTCGAAGCGGACTACTGACACCCCGCAATTCAGGCAGTAGAAGGTGGGCTGGGCCCTGAAGTCTAAGTGGCAGTTGTGCATGTGATCCAAAAAGTAGTTGAGATCTCTGGACTCGAAACGGCAAGTCAGACAGCTGTACGTGCCTCCTTTCTGCATCTCACTGCCACTTTCAGATTTGGAGGAGCTGTGAGAGAAATGCCCAGATTCTTCTCCAGAGATGCTGAGTATGCTATCTTCTGGGATTGTTGGTAGGAGTTCTGGTAGCGAGCCCAGTATGATTTCCTCACGCACATGTTTGGATTTGGATGGTATCATGCAGGGTACAGTGGATTTCCTCTTGCTGGCCATGGTGCAGCTTTGTGTAAATGGGAGCGTGAGTGATTGGTTGTCCGGTGTGATGAGAACAGAGGGCGGGTGGATAGTGGAGAGGGTTGAATGGAATTTAGTGTCATGGACCAGCCACTATGATATCACAGTGTTGCTTCATGCCTTCTGCCACTTTAGGACTCCTGCCACATGGACAAGTTTAACAGCTCCCGGGGGACCTGTGAGGAAAGAGTACAAAAGAAGAGAGAGGTGTGATTCGTTCATCTTTAAAAAGTGCAAAAAACAGCGAGTAAGAAGCAACGAGAGGAGGCAAAACGGAGGAATATAATGTGAGATAATTACATTTATTCATTAAACTTGAATGTCATGCAAATCAAAGATAAAGACCTGACAAAGATGAAAAGCAGGTATATGGTCTATGCTTCCAAATGAAAAGAATGAAACATTTTTACATATTACAGTGAGCGCAGTGCGGAGGACGCTAACAGCTCCACACAGGGTAATACGTGTAGGTGGAAATTCAGTGTGATAAGTGTATTTATCAGCAATTACAGCACCAAAGTAAAAGAGTCAAGAGCTTTTTTTTTTGTAAAAGATTTTTTTTATTATGATCGTAATCAAAGAGGAAGGTCACCTTAAATTACCGTACAGAACGAGGTAACATGAATCTCGCTCGCTAGGCAGATTATTTAAAAGTGATCAGAGATCATGCACAAATTATTGGTTATTATTCATCTTTTAAAATGATTTTAGGCTGATTTCATAAATGCCGAAAAATATTTAGCATTAAATATATCAAGGAGAAAGGCATAGGAAATATGAGAAAGCTTTCCAGTAACGAGTATATTATTATATAATTTAGAGCTTCACTAACAGACAGTAAAACACACACACGCGCACTTTGAATACACGCAGTCAGAAATGACTAATCTCACTGATATTTGTTTTTTTCCCCCACAGCTGCCTTACGATCGTCCCTTCTTGTAGCTGATAACACTTCTGAAATGTATTTAGTAAAGCTTTGCCATATTGACAAAACATCATCAAAATGCTGCTTGCTGGTAAAATAAAGATAAAGGTAGTGTGTTAACATAATGGTGCTGGGTTCCTTTCAGTCCTGAGATCTCCGTTTCCTGCATTCAGGAAAGGGTTAATATCATTAAATAAATATTGTCCCTGGTGATTTTCGCACCCGCTGAGTGAGCTGCACTCCACTGCAAATTGATAGTGCTCACTGTATCTAACCCCACAGATTCTTTCACATTGTCTCAGCAACCACAAATATGCAAAATATGCGCACAGATTTGTGTCTTACAGAAATATTCCCTTGTCATTGTGCGTGTGCGATTAGAAATGAGAATTCTTTTAAAAAGCTGATTTTTGATTTTAATTTTTTTTTTTTAAGGGGAGAGCCGCACTATATTTCTGCACTGTCACATGCACGGGTCGTCCCGCCCTGTTCCTCTTTGGTTTGTTACTATACAGCAAACATATGAAGGTTAAATTCAGTGAACAATATTAGTCCACTCTTGGATGTGAGCCATTTGTTTTACATTGCATGTTACGGCGTACCTTCCGGGCATAATGTAATGTGGAAATGGAAATTAGGTGACTCGCGTGTCTGGTGTGTGTTGCAGCAGCCAGCTGACAACAGTACTGTTGAGGACTTGAAATATTCTCATAAGGTTACTACAAACACATCCAAAGCTAGATACAAGCTGGCGGCTCAATCCGTCTCATCCTGCATTTGTTCAGCCAGCAGCATGGCGATGCGTGCATGCATACAAACACGATACACACATCACTGAGTGCACAAATCCATTAGCAAAACACTTCCACAGGCTTTCCCTTTCTATAACACTCCAATTATACGGATGGATATGGATTGTCACTTCAGTCTTCAACATTACCCCTCTTCCTTCTTGGCGTTTTTATAAAACGTGCCTCTGTTCTCTCGCAAATATTTAACAAAGTTTGTAGGACAAGATGACAGACACACTGCAGTCCGCATTTGCAGTAGAGAGGTTTTGAGAGTCATTTTACCAGCCGTAAGTGCTAAACACAAAAAAACCCCCAATGAAAAAATATCAAAGTAGAGGCGCAGCTCCGCAGCCTCTGCCCTCTGAATGAACTTCTGACACACGCGCAGAGCCTCTGTATTTCACTCCCGTCTTCTTTTCTGAGACTGGAGAGGCACTGATGTGTGACATGCTGCTGAAAACGGGTCTCATCCAATCACCATCTTTCTATATCACTTAAGCTTTACCTTCTACCACAGGCTTATCGCCCTGCGAACGACATCAGCCGCATTAATTTCCCCCTAAACCTGCTTTCCTTTCAAATCCGGCATACCTCAAGCACGGCGTGCTGCCGTTTGCTGCTTACAAAGGAAATCGTTTCACATACTTCCAGCACATATTTTTTTGGCACGCTGCGCTCGCGCTAACTGAAGAGCACTTTCACAGACTTTTCATTTTACTGCATCCACGTGCGCGTTCACCACGGCTGGCTGGATGGTAAATAAAAGATGAACCTGTTCCAGAATTAAAACCCTCAAATGACTGCTCAACAGTACACACTGATCCCAGACAGGCTGTGACGTCCTCCTTATAACTACCTCTTTTTCATTCCTACTGATGGCTGCTGCTTTCTGACAGGAGGGAAAAAACTAAAATTAAAACAAAACAAACAAACAACAACAACAAAAAAAAAAAACTAGGTCACCAGCATCTTATGCAGTAATCCCGGTTCACTGCATCCAGACGCGGGCATGTGCTGTATGTTTCGCCGCCAGAGAGGTCATGATATTCTCTGACGGCACACTCGATTAACCCCTGGTGAGGACACGGGGTTCACTGAGCCTGTTCCACGGAACGAGGGATTTAGAAGTCAGCTTTCATGCAGCAGAGGGATGTAGTCATGCACATCTGAAACATCTGTGCGAGAGATGTTCCTATGCTATAGAACTCAGCGAAAAATCAGCGCTGGCTCCGTTTGTCTGAGCTGCCCCAATCGCTGCGCTCATCCAACAGAGAGCACATTATGTGCCAGGATGTGTTTGAAACTAAACTCACGGAGAGGGTACTGTAATTTTGGCTGTGGGCTGCGACTGGCGTAGCAGCCCCTGCAAGGGATGCCGGTCTGTGACGAGACAGACGCCGGCCCAGTACAGACGCTCTCCCCTCCCCGAGAGAAACACTCCACTTCCTGCATGAGAAAACCTGAAACAAGCCAAAAGTTGAGAAAGGTTACATAAAGAATCAGGTCACCTATCTAAAGAATGGGCTGCTTTATCTGGCGAGCGAGACGTGCGAGCAGACACAAGACAAGGGCTTCCCAGACAGGGAGCCATTGAATGGTTCCCTCTGAAAAGCCCGGCCTTGTGTTTCAGCGGCGAGGTAGACAACGCTCAGACGATCACTGTCCTCGGTGTGTTGTATGTCCTCGCAGTGGCACCGTCTCTGTGGGGGTGGGGGGGCACACGAGGAGGAAACTCTTTTCATCTCATTTGACCAGAGGAGTTGTATCTGAAGTGAGGGAAAGTAGCAGAGCTCTCAGACGTGTTTTTCCGAACACCCACGCTCCAAAGGGGGAGAAACGGAGAGTCCTCGCTCGCTGGACTAAAACCACGTTTACACCGTTACACTTTTTTTTTCTTTCCTCCCCCCAAAAAACAAGCGTTTCCAAACAAATGGGATTAGGCCAGGTTTAAATTCTGATGGGGTTTATACGTTCCACCCGATTTAATAGCAGCCTCATGTGCTCTTACACCATCATTTCCATAACAATATTATATTTACATCTCATTAATATTTAATTATATCCCCGTCTACTTTTAAATGGCAACCACGTGAGTGCTACCACCTTTTTTTTTCCATGCCAAAAAAAAAAACCAGTTGAAAGAGAGCAGCATGTATTCCCATCCATCACCTCATAAACTGCTGCAGTAATTACAATATTACAACACGAAAAAAAAGGGGGAAAAAAACAAAAAAACAAAAACCATGCCCAATCTACAGCGAGCTGCTGCCAGCGGAAGAGGGAGGCGAGGCTGCAAAGTGGTTGCTAGACATTAAAATTTAATTCAAAACAGTCTGACGACTGATTCAAACACTCCCAGATTGTTGGGTCACCTACAGTTGACGCGAACAGAGATTGGTGTTTGTGTTGTGCCGCCCGTTCACATGAATGAGAACGCGAAGGCTGGAGGAGGGAGAAGGACAAAGGAAGACAGAACTCAGACATTTGGGAGTGAAGTGTGAGGATGACTGACGATGATGACAGGCTGTGCTGTTTCAATATTCCTCCCCGCTGACACGCTTGTAGGCACGCAACTCTCTACGCTTGGTCCTCACACACTCCCACCTCACCTCCGCAACATTTAGCACCTGCACCGTTCTGAAAAATCTTTCTCTTTGAACTGAATAACTGGCAAGGAGTCTCTCGGTGTGACAGTCACAGAAGAGCTAAAAAAAGGAAAAAGAAAAGGAATAAATTCTCGCACTTATGACAACATTTATTTTGTGTGTAATTTGCTGTGACAGTGATCCACGGCTGTCTTGAGAGACTCCTTCAAAAAAAAAAAAATCTGTTAAAAAAAAAGAAGACTTTCTGTCTGCTGGGGGTTGGGGTGGATTGGGGGGGGGGGGGGGGGGGGACTCCTGACAGATACATTTGAATGATCAAAAAAAATCTGTTTAGCAGGAATCTTTCCTGCCAAACGTCCATTAAATAGATTAACGCCATGTGAGTGGATCAGCTGGACACCCAAATATAAGCCAGAGACAGAGAGCAATTACTGTCTTGCACAGAGAAGAGATAGGGAACAATGGCGCCTCATTTATAAGGGAAACGTGACCCAGTGCTGGGAGCCTTTACGCGGCCGACTGTCGAATTGTTCGGTTTCCGCCGCGTCTGCTCGTATCTCGTGTCCGTCATGACGCGCTGCTCCTTCCTGACATCTAATGAGGGGCAGCTTTCAGTTTTGGGGACACCTTTGTGCGTGCGTGCCAGCGTGAGTGTCGTGCTCCAGCGTTACGTGTGCTGAAAAACAATTCAGAGACATCAGGGTCATTAGAACTACGCTGACAGAGCGCACAGGTCTCTCCACAGCCCGTCCAGCCGAAGACATATGAAGAGGTTTCAGTGTGTGGTCTCAGTCTCCATTGTGGGCTCTGATTATTTCCTTTCCATGGGTGTGTTTGTGTGCGTATTAGTGTCTGAATGTCTGAGACGCAGGTGTTGTCAGCCAGCTCGTCCACGTCCTTCTCCTCCTCCTCACGCACGCCGCCCCCCCTCTTACCTCCATGACTGCAGCCTCGTCCACTGGGAGACCAGTCGGTGGTGCCACTCATGTGTTAACATCGCCATGGCAACCCCTCTCTTCCCCTTGCCCACCATGCCACACACACACACAGAGCAGAGTCACTCATCCACACCCACCCAACCTCAAGACACACACACACACGCGTGCGTGCGTGCGTAATTCCTTGGACTGCATCCGGTGCAGGACAAACTTAATCCACATGCCCCGCCAGCCATCTTTGAAAACTCCATTCATGGTTCAAGTCTCTTTCAGTCAACTTTGGGTGAGGTCTGCAGCAACAACTTTGCTTTTTTTCCCCCTCTCGATCACATTGTGGGGAAAAAAAGAAACTCTGCCGCACTGTTCTCATGCGTGTGACGGGCCGATGAAAGGAATATCACAGCTGAACGGGACACAAATGACCTCCCGTCACTGTTTTTATCTTGCTAAATCTGCGCGGAGGCCCGGTGACCGAGGCGGTACAGTACATACCTACCGCGCTCTGCCTGTCTGCCGGCATCTTTTTCGGACGGCCCTGTTTTGTGTTAATATGACCGCTCGCTGTTGAAATGTCTACATTGTTCTGCCAACCCTTCTACCCGTGACCCAAATGAATGACAGACGAGTAAACGGTGGTGCGCTGAGAATAAAAAATAAATAAATAAAAAAAATCTGAGTCATGCATCTTTTTAAAAATCACTTTTCATGAATAAGTTCTTCAGTTTTGTAGCCAAGACTACAGGCATTCATTTGGCAACTTAAGAAGAAAAGGAAGAAAGATGGCGGCATACCGCACATTGTACTGTCCATCCTAAAATGGCTGACATCACAGCCTCTTCTAACTGCCAAAGCCTGGTAAATGCCAGCTCCTGCTGACCAAACCTTTCTTGCATGGGACAGAAAAAGTGGCAGGGGCTCTTTTTCCCCACTAGCCCCAAGGTTTTTTCCCACCCATCAGTGCACGGACGTTTCTTTTGGTTGGAACTGTGCAAACATGCTGTTTTAGTGAGCCTTTTGAGCGGTCCGGGCTTCGATACGGCATTGGTCCGCTGACAAAAGCAAAACCAAAAAGGATGAAAGACCCAAATAAAAGTGAACCTGCTTTGAACGCCGACCTTTTTGGTGGGAGAAATAGGACTCGGTGTTGTGTGTTGGAGAATTCTCTGTGAGGATCATGAGGTATGCCGCTATCATGAATGCTTGTTTATATAAAACGGCTGGAAATAGATCTGGTTGGCATTAGATAGTTGATTTTCTTCTCCGAACCCAAGGAATGTTATACACTCCATGTCAGCTAAATCTGCAAATCATGACCATATGACCTTCCTTGGTATTCTCTGGCACGGGATTCGTTTTAAGCTGTGGGAGGCACACACACAAACATAACATCCACAGCGACTGCTATTGGAACTCAGAACACCACATCCTTAAAAGTACAGTATGCCAGGTATATGGAGGGATGGCATGGGCAGAGATGCTGTATTTTTTGGAGGGGAGTGGGCACTCTTGGCCCACTACATTGTGTCTGTGTATACAAACACTCCGCTGTGGCCATGACGAAAACTATGAGCTGTGCCTAATTGCAGGGAGTGCGGGATGAAAGGCAATATGCCTGGCCTCATTAGAGCAGTTCCGAGAAGGGAGATGGAAGACCGTTCCCAGGGATCCACAAAAGGGAATTGACATTCCCCCGGTGTAAGTGTCCTGCTAGAGTGAAAACCTCCACACATACTCAACTCACCGGGCCAAAGCTGAACCCGGTCTGCCGGAGCAGCACAGCGAGAGCTCATTTACCTTTGTTTTTGCTGGTCATCACACAGCCTGCAAATTAACTATTGGAGTGCAGAAATGTTAACTGGAGACTGGACTGTGCCCCACACAGCCCCAAAAAACACCTCCAGTCTGAGGAAAACCTCTGTGGCAGAAGAGTTGCGCAGTCATTTCCATGACCCAACGTCATTTCTAATAAGCTCGCATGGTTAAACAATTAAAATACATTCCAAAAATTACCCGTGAACCATGCCTGTCTAGCTGACTGCTTGAATAATTTGGGGTTGTCTCCTGTGCTATGGACACTGGACCCACAAATGATTCACAGAGGCAACATTAGTCAGCGCAGAGGTCCCTCCCCTAAAGCCAGAGACAGACACATGGCATTCAAAGCTGGGTCAATATTTATGTGCAGATAAATGACAATGTGCCCTACAGGAGCGAACACACACACACACACACACACACACACACACACACACACACACACATACATATATATATATATATATATATATATATATATATATATATATATATATATATATATATATATATATATATATTTCAATGGATCATTAATAGTGCACAATTTGCGAAATATCTGCCAAGAGAGAAGCTCTACTTACTCTACTGTACATGTATCGTATGTGTGCGAGAGAGACCGAGCGAGAGCGAGAGAGGGAGAGAGAGAGGGAGAGTGTGTGTAGGGCACCAGCACATGTTGGTAGGAGGAAGAGAAGGAAATGAAAAAGAGTCCTTTGCACAGAGATACAGGCCTACCTTTCTGCTCTGGCAACAGAAATAAATTTGCAGCGAGTGAGCGATCAATAGGTGAAAATTGATACTTGGCGTACAGTTTGAACATCTATGAACTCGGAGGCTGTTTTCTTTTTCTTTTTTAGAAAAAAAATCAGTCGACAAGCCTGCTACACTACTGTGTTCAGAAGTCTTTCACAAGTAAAAGCACTCACACTCGCAGCACAGTGGGGGAAACAGAGCGCGTTGTGCAATAAAATAAGCACATACGCCACATTGTATAGCGCGAGAAGGAGCGCAATTTGAGCCCGACGGAGGATCCGTGGTTGTAACTGTAACAAACTGACGAGTTAACCCGTTTCGCTCCATTCACGAGGCTGTGGGGCAACACACCGCCTCGGAGCCGACTTGCCAAAGGCGATCTGCCACTCTATATAACCTTATGAATATTCCCAAAAAAATCCTCCACCCCCCTCCTCCACCTACTGTCGCCATTTTATACATTGGCGACTTCATATAAACTGCCTCCACTACAGCACCAGATGAAAATTCAATATTCAATAGCGACACATAATTCCAGTAAACAACTTTGGAGATCGCACCTCGTCACCCAGCGAGACGTATTCGTGTTTCGGATGAATAAGATGTGTCCTTACCTCAGCCGTCGGTGGTAAAAAATGGAATCCGACATTAATATATAAATGAATAATATTGGATTAGCTCCGATCGCTGCGCTTTGCGAAGAAGAGGAGGCGAGCTGGGGGTGGGAGCTCTCCTCAAGTGAACCCGGTGAACTGGCGTGAACCCGTCAGTGACCACGGCAAGGTACATTACATTACATTACCTTTCCACCCCTCCGCTACACTGTATGAAGACTGCAAAACAACTATGGTCGGCGGTGCAGGACGAGGCTGCTCCAAAAAAATTATAGCGAGTGTATTTCCTATGAACACGTGATACAGAGCGTCATCCAAAATCCAAAAGCCCTTTCATCTAAAATTTTGGAGAGGGGCGGGGATGAGATGGGGATGTGTGTGTGTGTGTGTGTGTGTGTGTGTGTGTGTGTGTGTGTGTGTGTGTGTGTGTGTGTGTGGAAGGGGGAGGAGGGTACGTATACTGAGCCCAGCGCACATTTGGGTATATCGTTATAGGGGTAAGGCAGTGCATTCAACACACGCGGGTTATAAGTAGCTGCAATGGCATAAGCTACAATACAAAGCAGGCCGATCAGATGTTTTGTATTGTGTATATTTGGAATTTGACAGTTCATTCATCTCCCGTTTCACTGAGCTTCATCACCCAAAAGATAACCCTAATTAGGTCACATGCTTTTTTCAATAGATGGCTGTCATCTTTAAAAAAAAATACTCTTGAAGAGCTACTATGAATATTAATCGTTGTGGGAATTGTCATTTAAAGCACAGGCCTATTAGACCACCAGCTTAAAATAGACAGTTACGCACAAGCATAATAGTGATAACACCAATTTACGCAGACGCACAGTAACTGTAGCCTAATTGGACTTGTCTGCATTTAACTTGAAACAGAAGAACACATTTCCCTTTATTCAAATTAGGAGTGGTAGTTATTCGCAATGTAAAGGGAAAAGGGTTTGTACGGCCGTGACCCTTGTGACCTTGTTGGCCTCATGCGCGTAAAAGCGCACAGGAAAAAAATCGGACGAGCGTTAAACAGAAAAGCTGTGAATTTAAGGGCTAATGGTAAAACAGCATACCTAAAAGGGAGCAATCGTGACTTAAAATGGAAAGCATATCAACAAGCGGCATCAAAGATACATGAGGACATGTTTACGTGGTAATATTAAGTATGATAAGGTCACTAAATCCACTAATCCACTGGACAAACAATATGGACACGTGTCTACTTAAAAGTATTGCAGTAGCCTAACTTCTTAGGCATGTGTAAACTAGGTTATGTGTATATGAAACAAGTAGAGTGCCTGCAGCCGGATGCCCACAGTATATACAAAAACAGCGTCAGAACATATAGGACAAATGCGTGCCTCCAGTATTTACGGAACATGGATTAGCTATCCCCTCCCAGTTTGTCCTCACTGGGTTTAGACGTTGCCTACAGTCAGGAAAAACAAAGATAATCTATCAAGAAGATGAATCGCAAAAAAAAAAGAAAAGAAAAGAAAAGAAAAAAAAGTAAGACAAGTCAACCAGCAGGTCCGGTGTGCAGGAATAAGACTTGTGCATGCTGTGCTGTAAGGTTAAAAGACACATGTTGAGTTCAGAGCTGTAGAGTATTTGTTTGCTTTAGTGGACGGTTTGTGATCTGGTGGAACTTAGTGGATCTGCTTCTCTTCTGGTTATACCGGCTTGTCAGGTTAAAAAAATATATATTCTGCAATTATTTTCTCTTAACTGCATCACTCCATAAATATGTAGATTTTAAAGTTTATGTGAAATATTACTATAATTCAATAGATTGTGGTATATTGTCCTAATCTTGAGTTTCACTGTGACAGATGAGTGAACTGCTTCCTGTGTTTTTACTTCCATCTAAAGTCAGAGAGTCTGCATTTTTATTTTCTTAATAAACTGTGTTTTTATAAAAAACAAAACAAAACAAACAAACGTTGAACAACGAGCTAAATGAATCCTCAGAGACACGATATCACGAAAAAGCGTAGGAGTGGGACCTCTGGTGATCCCTGCTATCTGCGGTGTAACCGGATCAGGGTAGCAGAGGGACGTACAGGAGGCTTGTTTTCCTCCAAATGAGCCAATCAGACAACCTTTACATTACACTGACAGCCTGGCTCGGCGAGTCTGGTGACGCCGCTCTGGTTTGACAACCACCCCGCAGCCAATGCGGATCCACGTCGAGCACGAACGGAGGGAAGCAACAAAATACAAATTTCCTTCCTGCAGGTCAAAGCGTTACCTGCCCGCTGCTGTGTGATTCAGGTAAAAGGAAGCGGGAGACGCGGCGATGGCCCTGTCTCAGTGCCTGGACGACTCACCTCTGAGGTTTGGTCCAAAACCTCGCGGGACAGACGAGCTGAACCTACAGGAAGTGTATAATGAGAGGCACCGGCTGGCTCTGGAGGAGCTGCTGTCCGGGGGTCTTGATAACTTTCTGGACTTTCTCGTGAGAGAGAGGATCCCCAACTTTCTGTCGGACGATGAGATCCAAAAGATCAGGAGCGCCGCCGTGCCACCGCGGTGCTCGTCTTTCCACGGGGAGGAACAGGCGCTCGAGCGGTCGCTCAGTAGCACCCTGGACTGCTCCTCGGTCACTTATTTCCCAGAGGTGTCAGACGTGGAGCCGCCGCTCCTGGAGCTCGGATGGCCCGCCTTCACAGCGGGCTCCTACCGGGGAGTGACGCGGGCCGTGGCGCACTTCCAGCCCAGCTACGGCGAATGCATTTACAGCTGCAAGGAGGCTGTAAGGCGCATGATTAAAAGTGCCAGAGAGGTACGCACAGGCCCGCGCACACGCACATATCTGCTGTCATTCATTCTATTTTTCATGCCCTTAAAATAAACTGTCCTTTAATGCGTATCCTGTATCACACTGAAATGTGATATTCACTTGAAGTTTGTTTTTTACACCATTATTTTTGCACAGTCCTTTGTGGTAGTCCTCTTATTTGTGCGTTATTATCCTAAAACAGGACTTTTATTTTGGTTTTGTCAGGTGACATTTATCACCTGGGCTTTATCTCCCCCCCCATCACCACCACAACAACCACACAGTCAGTAAGCCAGTATATGTAGACACTTTTTTTGCATCATTTCTGGAGGGAAAACGTAAAAAAAAGTCTCCATAAAGGCTCCATTGTCCACATGAAACTCCCTTGATCACTTAGAATTTTAGAAGTTTGTGCTTTGAAATCTGTATTAGAAGAAATCACCAACCTTAAAAGGACGGGGGGGGGGAAATGCAACAAACAAAAACAAAGCATGAATATTTAATGTGATGTTCCTGACGGGAGCTGTCAGTACAGCCTCTGGTTTTGAAAAGAGACATTCCTGCACGAGGAGAGAGGGAGTTTGTAGCACCTCAGGCCTGTGTAGAACCTGCGTACCAGATGTGCCTCGACTTGCTTCGCTCATCTCCATTCCCTCTTTCGCTAGAAATGTTTTCAAACATTGGATTTTCTCCCAGGTTTAGAGCTTAACGGTGGTGTTGTGCATGTTATGTGCCGACAGCCGGGCCAGTCCTTCTAAAAATATTCTAATCCTGGTCGAGCTGTAAGATTGTTTGTTCTTTTGTAATGTTACACCACTCACTGCACAATGTCTTTATTGTACAAAGAAGGCCACTGACTGTAACAGCACACAGTGAGCATGCACTGCTGGTGGTCATCTCAAAGGAACGGCCCCATTCCTGAGTTTCTATGAATTTTAACTCTGCTTCTATGCTGCCTCTTGAAAACAAGCATCCCCCAACCCAAAGCACACACACACACACACACACGCGCACAAACATCATCCAAATAAGGCGTGGTACAAATGACAAAGCTGCGTGTGGATAAAACACCAGTTTGAAGCGATAAATCTAAGATATGTAAACGTCCGTGTCTAATCCTCGACATGCAACCTTTACCGCAGCGTGTCAAATTCCATTCCTCCTTGTGAAAAAGGAGAAATCTGGGTGCAAAACAAAGCTGGGGAAAAATGAGGCAAACCCTACAGTGCACCTACTTGTCTCCTGTATAAAAGTCATTTGTTTGCTGACCAAGCGTTACTGCCGATTGCCATGGTAACAGACCACAGTCAATAGAAAGCTCATCAGCACACACATTACAGGGAGTGTGTCAGACAGAGATTCACGGCTCTGTTTGAATAGGGCCTTGTATTTGATAATAATGAAAACACAATCATGTGTTACATCTGCGAGAGCACGGCTGCGGCCCCCCGAAAAGAGAATTCTATTATATTACCTCTGTAATTTTCCACTGCAGGTGATTGCCATAGTTACAGACTCCCTGACAGACCTGGATATCTTTAAGGACCTTCAGGAGGCCTGCTCCCAGCGCAGAGTCCCTGTCTACATCCTGCTGGACCAGTCGTGCGTGCCCGCTTTCCTCAAGATGTGCAAAAATGTCAACGTTCGCCTGGATGACCTTCGGGTATGTAGCTGGTTCGTTTAAGACAAGCACGGCTCTGTGTGCACAACATGAGCATCAGATGGCATCCCAAAAAACCCCCCAAAACATGTCCCTAATCCTTTGCAGCAAATGAAGGTGCGAACTATAACCGGCACAACTTATTACATGAGATCCGGAGCGAGGATTACGGGTAAAGTTCACGAGAGGTTCATGCTGGTTGATGGAAACAGAGTGGCTACAGGTTCCTACAGGTAAGAGCCCACTAGCCATCGTGCCCTCCTGATTTATTAGACTGTAAAGTTATGCATCCGTCTTGCTGGGTCTGCTTCTTACCTTCAGCTATATGTGCTTAAAATTCAATTCAGGTTCAACTGGACTGATGGCAAACTTAACAGCAGCAACCTGATTGAGCTTTCTGGTCAGATAACTGAGAAATTTGATGAGGAGTTTCGTATCCTATATGCCCAGTCTCTACCCATAAACACTCACGGACCTCCAAGTGTCCGCAACAGCGGCATCTTTGAGCACCTCAAACACTCAGTTGCTTCCTCCCCTCACCTGCGTAGTGAGAGGCCAGCGTGTCTGACAAGCACGCCCAGCCGTAAGCCACAAACGCTAGCATTGCAGCTACCTTGTGACCCCGCATCTCCACATAAAGCCAGCCCAGAGTCTGACACTTCGACTCTAAACGACGACTGGATGGAGCGGCAGCACGTTCAGGAGGAGATCCTTGCTGGCAGCACGACTCCACATTTCTCTGCAGAGCAGCAAGCAGAAAAAGAGACGGAGACCCCCAGCACCTGCCACGTGTCGACTCAGACGAGGCGGTCGGTGACGGAGGCTGAAAGCCAGACCGACCTGCAGCTCCCGCAGCATCTTAGCATCATTACTCAAATAAGCAGAGGGCCGAGCCAGGACACCTCTCCCCACTTGGTGTCTTCCAGACAGCCCGTGCCCACCCAGGCAGCTCCAGACACCACTTTAAAGGATTGCTTCCGCAAGCTGACCAAAGAGCGCCAGCACCACTACACAACCATCCGTTCCAAGTTGGAACACATGGTGACCGCCCTGTCCGAGAGGCGGGAACTGGTGGACGTCACCAACGTGACTCAGGGGCTTGGCGCTCGTGGCAGTCAGAGGATACACAAAGACTGTGTGCAGGAACCCAATCCCAGAATGCCTGCTGACAGTGCGGGCATGGGAACATGGCCAAGAGCCAGATGTGTACACTAGTTTGTCTTCGGGGATTTTAGTGGTGGTGGGTAGTGGAGGGAAATGTTACAAAGTTTCTCTGTGCTAAATAAATCATGTTGGCTTATGTAGGAGAATTTCAGCTTTATTCTCTTTGTCTAATTTTCTGCAGTGCCCGTTTTTTTTTCTCCTTCTTTTCATCCTTTGTCCTTCCCATGTTGAAACAATCCTTTCCAAAGAGGTAACAGACCTGCAACTGACATTGACGTGGCAGAAATTCTAACCAAAGACAATGTAATAAGCATGTCTTACTGTGAATATTGTAACACTAAGCTGGTTAAAATGGAGTCATATCTGCTGAAGTGTGAGAGAAAACGAATATAAGCACTGTTTTTTTTTTTTTTTTTTTTTTGTTTTTTTGTTTTTTGTTTTTTAAACTCAAATTTGTCTGCTGTAGTTACATTGGAACATGATCCCGAGGAGCAGCTGTGCCTTGCAGATAAATAAAGTAGTATTTTGCTGTATTGCTGCTTTGCTTCCACATTTCCTTTTTTTTTTGTTGTTGTCTCTTTTATCCTCGATGCTGTTTAAATGGGAGACAACAGAGCTCGGAAAATATTTGCTCAGAAGTTCCAGCATACACAAGGAGGCAAACCGCACTTAAGTGACTTCACGAAAAGAGCGAGCACCTGCGCCTCGTGCACCGCCGTGCCTTCATGCAATTAGCTGAGAGACAGCATCTGTGATACTGGCACCTTTTGCTGATTACGCTGGCAATCACGGTCTCTGTCCAGGGTGGATCTGGAGAACGAACAGCACCGCAGAACACAAGTGTAGATTAGGTTGAATCATAAGTAAACGCTTCTTTACACACAGATGGAATTTAAAAAAAAAATATAACTTCTTACTCCTCTGTTCCATTTTAGATTCATTTTTCACAGAGATTTTTCTCAACAAGTAACAGTTTAACTGAAACAACAGCTTTTTATGCTTTAGTCACAAAAAAGAAAGAACTCAGCTGTCATCTGGGCAGAGCTCTAAAAATTGAATCACGGCTGTTCATTTGTTTAATGTGTCGCTAAGCTAGGCACAAACAGTGTTTCAGTCTTCGTATAGCACAAAGGTTAAGCACAAAGGTCCCACTGTAAAATGCCCAAAACACACCAGTGTCTTGGCTGTGGTCTGAAAGTGCGCTCTGTTATAAATGTGTTACTCACACCATGCTTTATGTGACTAATGTTCAACTACACCGAGAAGTCAAGGTGCAACTGCTCCACAACAACGTGTGCAGATGGCTTAACCGAGAAGAGATAGGAGAGTGTGATTTTAATACACAAAGGGGAGAATGAAAGGATTGTGTGCGCCATGAGATCTTCTCAGGTTTAACTACATTTCTTTATGCACTTGGATTAAATGTGAGGAACTAAACCTTTTGTGGCATGTTTTAAAGCAAAACTCAGTGTTTACTATTCATTGCGCAGTAGAGTTTTATAGACACATTAGTCCACTTGACAAATTACACTATAACAATAAAAGTAGCACTGCTGATTGTATACACTTGGACTGAGATCTGGTGATCATTTGTTTAATCAGTATCTACTTAACTACTGGGCCGTACAAGGCATTGCTTTACAGAAATTCAATTCAATTTGCCTCAAGGTGCTTTATATTATAAAGTAGAGACCGTACAATAATACAGAGAAAGCAGAGAATCCCCAACAATCAGATGACCCCCCACCCCCTCCTACGAGCAACAAACAAACAAACAAATAGTGTGAAGGGCGGAAAACACGACAAAAGAAACTACTCTCCTGTATGCAGATCAGTTACCTGAAGCTCCTTCGAAATCATCTGCATCATTAATATGCTCTCTGTTTTCAGGTAACAACAATCCAGCTTTTAATATACAAATAAATTGAAGACTTCTTCCTCTATAATAAGTACTCTAGATACTCTGGATTTGTAATTTTTTACTAAAGGGCTGTACTGCTTGGGGTTTTTTTTCATGCTGTTTTATTAATTCAGCAATGTACCTGTTTGTTCCTGTGAAAGGCCCCTGAGATGGTTCATCTAATACCAGATAATGAATGAACTAATTAGCAGATTAATAGAAATTGGTACTGTTCCAACAGTTGTGTGAGAAAATCCTAAATTAGCTTTAGGTGGGATTTACAGAGAAATGCACTGAAATGTCACAATAACAATGAACATATCCTGGATAAATGCAACTTTTCTGATGAATTTCAAAAGATTCATCAAGGTAGCAAAGGTCTGCCATTTACAGCACGCCACATTATTACCATTCAGTCTTAATAAAGCCTACACTTCTGACTATCAAATGGCAAAAAGGTAAGAACAGCAGGCCCTCCATCAGCTCCTCCCGTGGTGCGTTCATCCCCTACCAGGCAAACACATCAAAAGCCTCTGCATTCATTATGTAAAATGGCGCAGCTGAAGGGAATTGATCTACAAGTAAATACAATGGTGGTAATATGTGAGAGAATGGTATTTGATTTTAATTGGCTGCTGCAAAGCAACCACTGGCTGTAATCAAGGAAGCAGTGGGGGATCCACAACACAGCAGTGCGCACCCACAGCATTAGGCTCGGCTCACTGGTAAACAGAAAAGCTCCCGTATTCCTCATCACATGGGACGAATAACAAAAAACTATAGCTATGATTTGCTTTTTAATTGATTTTTTTTTCTTCTTAATTGAGAGTGCATAGCTTAACACATTTACCAGAATCCCTCTTACGACGAACATTAACTGTAACACTAGCAAAACTCTGCCACCAGAGAGAGCCCTGTCCCTAACTAAAGCACGCTCACTGGTCTGTTGTATGTTCTGCTTCTATTACAGAGAAGAGGTGACACTCTGGAAACACCAAAGACGTATTTCTTAAATTGAAATAAATCATCGCTTTCTGAGAAGACTTTGATAAACTATGATGCTAATGGTTATTCATTTTAGATATTTTTGTTTGGTTTTGTCCTGGTGATCCTGTAATACTGTGTTCATTTCCAGATTATGGTGAGCAAACAGCCAGCATCTGATGTCCTTATGAGGTCAGTCATGATCCCCGGAGACCCGCAGAGGCCGAACTTCTGCTAGGAAATCCTTGTGGATATCAGCATGTCTGAGACAAGGTGTAACATTATATCCTAACACAAACACTGTGTTCAGCTCTCATTCAGTTATTGACTCTATTATTGGGAATCATCAGAGATCACAGATGTAAAATAACCGTTACGTGAATTGCTCTGGTAAAATTTGATTATGTGCAACATTTAGTGTTTATTTCTCTGTGGGATTCTCACCAGGATGCGTGTAGTCTTTAACCTACTGTCCTCTTCACAGCCCCACACAGTCCCACAGGACAGAATAGATTAGGATGATGCAGACAGACAGCAGTCAGCACACAATTGATTATTGGATTTATATCCATCATGGTGTACATTTACGTGTGCTCCCTCCGTGCCCGAATGTCAATGCGAAGACTGTAGCTCGCTGCGTTTATGATCAGATTGTGTTATTATATAAACTAAATGAACAATTAGATCAGTGGAGTTTGTGTCAAATATTTCGATTTTGGCTTCGTCTCCTGGAAATAATAAACATCCAATCTGGCTTCTGACACTGACTCAAACAGCTCTCCTGATCCTGAACATAAACCTTTTAATTACTGCAAACATGGTTGATGAGTCTGAAGCTTGATTACTTGGCCTTCATTAGTCAGATTGTGGGCTTTAGTGACTCCCACAGGCGCAGTTTGGCATCCATAAACGCTGCCAGGCTCTGCATTAAGCAATTACGTTGACCCTACTGTACACCCGAACAGGTGTGAGCACGCAGAGCACACACAAACAGTGTGTGCTCTGCGTGCACATGCACCTGCATTCCTAACAAAACCGGCTGCATGTAGGAGTTTCAGTCTGTTCTGATTAAAAGAAAAGACTGATAAAATGTGCTTACTACTCGGTGTAATCCGGCCTGTCATAACGGTTTCGTGTTCTCTGTGCCACCTTGTGTTTTGTTTTCCATCAGGGCGGCCGGTGGCTGTCACTACACCGAGGAGGGATTGTTCTGCCTCAGGCCACCGCACGCTGATAATGAATGCTCAGCTCATTGGAAAATGAAGTGTGTCTGAATTATGTGGTCAGGATTTGGCCGTTGTTTGGGTGTATGAGTCAGGCGCAGGGACATGCGCGGACGCTCAGTTTGCACAACACTTCCTGTGTTGTAATGCTGATTCGGGGCCACGCTCGGGCTAATGCAGGTGGAAGGTATTGTTGATAGGACTTTTGTGCTAAACTGCATGATGAGCTTAAAACACGCTGTCCGGCAGCAGCCTTGGAGCTATTTTTAGACAGGTACAGCTGCTTCTCAGCACCCACCCTTAAACCAGCCATTCAACAGAGATTTATAACTCTAGCCCATGAGAAACAGCTGTAGCGTTTTACCACTTGGTTGTGCAGAAGCTGAGGTTTATCCAGAATTATATTTGTTTATTAAAATGTCTTTTTCAATTTAGCTGACATCACTGTTAAATGCAGTTATCAGTTAGTGGGATGCATCACACTGCTAGGCATTTAAACCACAAGACTGGAGCGTCCGGTACTGCGGGGATGAGTCAGTGTACAGTCAGAGTGCCACCTGAGACCAACACAAGTTCAACACTTGTGGTGTGCCGCTCCCCCACATCATCATGTGTCCTGGCCCGTCAGATCAGAACACTGTCTTCCAATAGGAAAAATAACAACACACTTTGTTTATCAGAGGAAAATACTTCCTGTTCCTACTGAAAGTGGCCTGGTGTTTCCTCGCATGCTTCATGTGTGCTTAAAGAAACGATTCCTGGGACTTTGTGTTTTTGCACAGAAAACACAGATGTGTCCTTTTGTATGTTTTCCGTGCCACGAGAGTCATATGTTTCCGGTCTTTCGGGCAAAGAAATTGGGCAAGCGTTGGCCACCTATAGCTTTAGAGAGTGTGTATGGATTGAGTGCCAGTGTGTGTGTGTTCGTTGGGGTGTAGAGACTAAAAAACACAGTCGCACTCTAACAGCCAAGCTTAAGTTTAGCTTACCACTGTCAGTTTGTTGTCTGCATTATTCAAAAGGACACTTTATCAGCCGGGGGCGACTCGTGTTAGCCTGCCTACACTGCGTGCTCCACACAATGATGTTCTACGCTGTCCCCCATTAACTGCGGTGTCTATTTCAGTAGCTCTCTATCCATTTATTGATGCATGTCTTCCATTGATCCCAGCATTGATTTGCCATGCAATCCATTACCCATCTGTCTGTTTCAGCGGGCTTTTAAATGATCCATCAGATTGAGCTATTAAGGAGAACAGTGGGTGAAGTCTAAAGGTTAGTGATACCTTCAAGGAGAGACAGGTTCCTTGTATGTGTGAGTGTAACTGGGGGTGGGTACAGGTGGTCTCACAAGTACAGGACTCAGCATGAACCTCAGAAGCAGAGCTTTAAGAACTACTAAGTTGGTTTTCTTCAGTTCTATTGTCCTTGTGTTATTTGACAAAATGTTCAAGAATGACCATTTTATCAAAAAGTAAAATTGAAGAAATGTTTAAATGTTTTTATCAATGTGGACTCAATAAGGACTGTACAAGGTGTCCTGAGGTAATGAGATGTTAGAGCAGAGTCTTTAAGTCTGGCGAGGTGCAAGTTGGGGTTTCCGTGGATCTTTTCTTGCAGCAGATCCTCCAGATGGTAGATTTTAGAAGCTAAGTAAATCACTTTCACTTTATGTTGTTCTTCAAACTATTCCTGAATGTTTTCACTTTGTAGCAGAGCTCATAATCTTGCTGAAAGAATAATATACCCGCTGTCCTCACAGCTGCCACGAAGAAGAGAACAGGGTGTATGCTTAGGCAGGTGGTAGCATGTCAAAGTAACATCTCCTCCCAAGGAGTACAGCGTACTGTCCAATTGGTTTAAAAGAAACTGTTAGACCAGACCACCTTCTTTCATTGCTGTGTTGTACAGTTCTGACGCTCAGGGTTCAGCATGGACAGTCCGAGTGGCCTGCAACAACACATGCTCACAAACAGCAAGCTGCAGTGTGCCGTCTGCTCTGAAGCTTTGCTCTCAAAGCCAGCATTGGCTTTGAGAGTTATTTGTGCTACAGTATGATCAGCATGATTCGTGCTTGTGTATGATCAGACCCCATGGGTACACCGTTAGCAGGTACTGCGTCTGTATGCCAACATATAACTTAGCGTCCTTAGTCTCATTTTGGCCCATTTAAAGCCACTTCTTGCTGCTTCCATGAATTTATTCAAGAATTTATTATTTTTGAACTTCATGTGTCTGTCTAACATTTATGTATATTTACAGCTTTGATAAATAGATAATCTTTTTCACTTCACCTATCTGATTGGAGCTGATTGGCTTGTTCTTCATCATATAGCTGCTTATTTAACACAGGTATAAAAGCCAGTTGAAAAAATGTTTTAAAATGCAAATTGGAAATATAACAAAAGAGTGTCATGATTAAAAAGCACAGGGAATATATTGCTTCTAAGACGGCAGGTGCAAAATGTCCAAAATGCTCCATTTTTGAATCAGTAATTGTATTGATAGATATGCTTTTAAGCATCCAGATGTTCATTATCTGACAAATAACACATTTTTGTATATTTTGTCATATATGTTGATTTGTTTTACAGGATATTAGTTGCAATGATCTGTTGCTCAGCTGTAATAATATTTGACTGCACCACACTTCGAACAAAGATTACCAATAATTAGATAATTACTAAATTAAATTAGATAATTAAATACATTTAAAAAAAGTTTAGAGATAAAAAAAAAGATTTCAGTTGGGCAAAACCAAAAACCAGCTGTTTATTTTTTAATGACATGTTTTCGCCTGACAACAGCAATATTTGGGGAAAAACACATCTTTCCCAAAGCACTCTGCATTAAAGTTCCCAGAAATGTAATGTAATTTTAGGGGGATTATTCTTTTACACCAAGAACAGCCTGCTGAGATTTTTGACGGTTCCTACTTTCTTTTTTCAAGGTAACTCTTTAATCTTCCTGCAAAAACATACTTTGAAGAAACAAAGAAAATGCCACCAGCCAAACATGGATGTGAGTGTGTGTGTGTGTGTGTGTATGTGGGGGGGGGTGGCGGGTTCAGATTGAGATGCAAGATGGATTCATATATATTCATGAATTCAGTCAGAAAAGTCAAACGGAAGCAGTATGATAATCTTGCAGTAATTGCATTTTTTCCCCTTCCAACTGTTTTTTGGCAGAGCTGTGAGCCACTTCCTGAGACATATGACGGGGACCGAGTGAGGCAAAGGAGTGTCACAGCAGTGACGGTTAGATACACTCTGACCCCGTACCCGAGGCCAGTCAATCCAGCCCGGGGTCAAGTGGTGGTTCTACCCAATCCTTCAGCTTTATGGGTAATGGGATGGCTATCATTAGTCCTTAGGTGGCCCGTTATATGTTTAATTAACCAATACAGACAGCAGATAATTGAACTATTGACTGGCCTCTCCGAGTTACATTTGTCTTCTGATCCAGCGAGAGCACGAAGAACGAAGTCCAATCAGATGTGTTTAGGCCTGTGATGTCCTGATATCATCTCCTTTAACTCACCTGACAGCTTCATTTGACACCCTGACCTCTGGCTAAAGGCAATTTTTATTTTGTTGAAATATTCTGACTGTGCACTCCTTCTCTCCCAGGCCTCAGGAAACACCACCAAAAGCTTACAAAAAAACAGAGAAACATCCAAAAGGCCATATTTCAAACTATCAAGCTTTTTTTCCCCCCATACATGTCAGTCTGCTGGATACATGTCAGCAGCCGTCTGAAAAGTGCTGACATCGCTGCCCTCCTGTCCGGCAGCACGCTCCCTCTGTGTGAACTTGGATTTAGCTCAAGGGTATAGCCACCCTCCTAATGTGATGTAGCTCTGAGAAGGAAACAAATTGGCCTGACGTCTCATGCGCTGCCTTGTCTTGATTGTGTGATGGCTTCTGCTGCTAATGTGTTACGATGGGTAGACCTGCGTGGGGAGGGAGACAGAAGTGTGTGTGTGTGAGAGAGAGATGGAGAGAGAGAGAGAGACTGAGCAAGAGAGGGAAAGAGAGAGAGAGAGGGGGGATGGGGGAAGGGCCTCAGTCTGCAAGATCAGCACAAGTGGAATTGCATTGATTCAGTTAACTGCAGAGTTGGAGCGTGATGTGGAATTCTGTTTATCAAGGGTGGAGTTTACAAGATAGGCTCCATTTTGATCTTATTTTATACACTGTATTCATAATCAGTCCCCGTTCTCTTAGTTTCAGCTCTAAAATATTAGATCAACCTTATACACACATGCACAATAGCTTAGATCCACCAGGAGTTCTAAAAATATGTCCCAAAAAATTTAGCCGATACGTATCTCTTATTCATTCAAAGTCTCGGATTTGACGGCCATGTAACGCGCTGTATTTTTCCAGTGTCATCAAACAGAAACACAAATGCTTACATAGCTCGGATGTAATGATACTGGCAGATCCGCGCACCATAAACATCATGGTAATCAGCATAAATCTACAAGATCAGATGCAAACAACACACATCATGCTCTGTAAATTACCCGGAAATGTGCAGCACGTTCTAAGAAGCCCAGAAAAGGCATCTGCTGAATCTTAATAAAATGCAAAGTCAATCTCAAACGTTGCATTAATGAAAAAGGGACACAGCTCTTCTCAATGCACCGCTTCCTGTAAATAAGGAATATTTAGTGGCTAAAAATATGCAAAATGAAGACAGTGCGATGTATTTCTTTCACTGGGCGAGTTTCTCCTGTAATAAATCAGACTGAGGTCAGATCTTACTGAGCAAATCTTACAGCTGCCGTTTTGTGTGGATAAAAGCCATCTACGTGCAGCCTGCCCATGCTTTTGGCAGAGAGGATATATGTATTTTAAATTAATGAAGCTCTGTTTTGAACATCCATTAAAATGTTGGATATGTATATTTTCTTTTCTCCTTTCCCCTCGCTGCCCCGCTCTTTCCTTGCCTCATTTCCACGTCTAGCTGTAGGGAATTTGTCTCTAAGGGTTTATCATGACTGCCTCATATTTCCCCCCGTGGTTTGTCATTTTGCTGATCCAGACGCTTTTTCATATTTCAGTATTCTTATCATCCACTGGCAGTAAGATGATCCATTTCACTTATTTCTCAGAAGTGTGACTGCAGCCTAAGTCAATATCTACAGAATGAATTCAGCAAAAGGCGCGCCGTATCCGAGGAAGGGGCAGCTAGTTAGCGGTGGTGGTGGTACTGGTGGCGCAGGACACTTTTTTTTTCTTTTTTTTTTATCCCGAGTCAGCAAGGGTAAAATGTCAAGCATTTCTTAGGGAAGCGGCTCCATAGGATTCCATTCGAAGCTTTAATCTTAATTGAGAGCATCGCACATTGATATTCCATAGGCCTCTTTGCCCTTCGCCTCTCAGCTACTTTCATTTAGAGGACAGCCGTACTGCACTACAGCATGGGGACTGCTTTGTCAGACAGCCAAAAGGCCAAAGGCAAGGTCAACTTCTCTGTGTAACAGTGGCTCAATATGGAGCGAAGGCGTCACCTCTTTGATGCTGTCGGTGCTTTTGTGAAATAGTTTTGGAGTCTTGCTAAAGTAAAACAGGATCAGATTTATTCCATCCTGGCTTTAAGTTGGCAGGAAATATCACGGAGGACTCGTGCTCTTGTTTATTATGCTAGGAGTTAAAATTTCAGCAGCTTTCTCAATGTTGATCTAACAAACCACTTCATTCCCCAGCAGCTAGAGGCCATACAGGACACATCATTTAATGCAGTTTAGAGTAAAAGAAGACATTTCCATATTGAGGACTGAGAGGGAGTCCATCGCAGCCATCAAAGAGGTGATTCAGTCAAGAGAAGAGAGAGATCTTCTGCACACTGTTAACTAGATTCTGAATAATTGCTGGACTCTAAAATCCAGCCTATTCACAGAGGAAAACATCGGTGCCACTTGGATGTCAGAAAGCTCCCAATTTGTCTTTCTATGCTGGGTTCAGCAACATCTCTTAATCCTTAAACAAAGGGGAAAGACTAACTGGCCCAGCAGATGCAGATGTGATAAAGCCCATGTCATCAAGTGAGGTGGAGATAGGAGGAAGGTGCGGGGTGGCAACTCTCGGCTGTTGCTGCTCCTGTGGGAAGACTTGTCATGCCACCTTTCCAGAGGTGATGAAAACAGATAGAAACAGAGACAAACACACACACACAGAAACTGTTTACAGTTAAGTACACAACCCCTATCTGTGGGACTGAGGACTGAGCTCGCCTCCATTTCTCATGCTCCTGCCTCAGCCCACTGCTGACACAGATGTACTGTAAAGAGATAGCAGCACAGATAGCTATGCGTGTGCATGTCAACGTAGCCCCGGGGGGTAAACTAGTCTGAAAGGGCAACAACACGCAGTCTATCTGCACACGTTTTTCATTAATCTCATTTATGTGACACATTTGGGAAGCACTCGTTGATTCAACCACTCGAGGTGTATTCTGCTGATGAAACACTGACTCTGGATTGAAGGATTAGTCCTTTAAAGATCTGTTTTACTAGCACATAATTTTAAAAAAAAAAACAGGTTCTTATAGAGGGGCTGCGGCTTCTGACAGATTTATCAGGTAATCAGGGTTTGTCAAAGCTTCAAGAAGCCACTCCTATTTCAAAGTCTTCTCCGCCAATTCTGTGGGAAAGCCCAATGCCCGTGTTTTCCACTGCTTCTACTGTTCAACCACAGTTTGTCTTCACCAAAACAAATCAACACATTCAGCCTTCAGATCCATTGAGACAACAAAGCTACCGGACTCCTCAGCAGGGCATTACAAATAAATCTTTAAAGGCAGAGTCCACTTTGTCACACACAGGCCAGTAAAATCCATAGTGAGACGGCTCTTTCTCAACCTACTCTGAAAATCAGTGGACCTAAAAATGAATTTACTTTTGAACATTTTGTAACATTTGGTTCCCCTTTAATTCAGAGGCAACCAGTAATAGTTATGAGAATGATTACACAGTCAACATCTCAAAATATTTGTCATTGCGACAATGTTGATGGTTTCATTTAAGCCAGCTTGACATAAAAGAAGCAGTTTCAGATTTGTGTGGAAAAAAAATGATGAGCAGGGTCCACGCGTAAGTCAAGGCTGTCCCTCTCCACGGGATTTAAATATAGCCCCACTCACCATTACTGCTGTCACTCACAGACTTACGATGACCTTTTGACCTTGCCTGTAAAAAAAGAGGCTTCATGCTGACACACTCACTCCAGATGCAGTGCAGCACAGAGACACAGAAACACGTTTTTTTTGTCTCTCTTGGCTTTGAAGTTTTCAGTCTGATTATCTGCAGCAGTATCGTTTTCACTCATTTGTCTGATTTTGTGATGTTAGATCTGTTCTCAAGAAGACGGCGTAAGCTTATGTGAGGCTGGCAGGTGGGGGGATGCCCAGAAAAATTGGACAGTTCAGTGTTTCTCAGCCAGCGCAGGCTGAGGTTTTTGGGGTTTACATGTCAGAGGGCACAAACTCCCGCTGTCTACAGCTCGGAGGTGCTGCAGGATACTGTGCAGCCACGTGTGGGCGGTGTGTTCCTTTACACTAATCGCATTCGATTCTTTTTCGCTGGTCTGCTGCGTTTCTAAAAATGATTTGCGACTAAACGTCAGTGCCTTCCAAGCTCTTGTTTGCCTTTTAAAGGCAGTGGAAATCAGTTGCATTTCATAATAATCAATAATAAGAGATATAGCTTGAGAAAGTTTTGAATACACATGCCCCTTGGACAGTTTCACAAAAGCTTTTAAGGCTGCTGTAATCAATATTTTTTCTTAAAGTATCTCAAAGTCAGACCACCACTTTGGTCCAAACTTAAACACGTCAACTATTCTCAGGTGTATATTTTGGAGAAACAAACATAGTGAGTGAATATATGCTTGATTGTAAAACCCAAAGCTCCAAATGAAGCCCTGTATCAGTTGGATCTGTTAACTAATAAGTTTGATATGTTGATCTAAAGCAGGTAACGTGGCCCTGCTGTTTTCACACTGTGCTTTGGTGCAAAAACACCAACAAAAACTGTTACTGGAGGTTTAACGCCATAAAGTTATATTTTTTGCATGCATTGTCTGCATTCATTACTTTTCATCATGCAATTTTTACTTCTGCTTGCAGCCATCGCGGTGAAAGACAACCAGATTTGTTAGACTGACGTGACTGCTGGCAGCCTCGAACGCTTTATTGCGAGTGCAATATATCTTAAATTCAGTGGGAATTGTTATCACACACCCAGTCGACTTTGTTGTTTTCTTGTAACCTTTCTTTCTTTCTTTTCTTTTTGAGAAGTTGGGTTTTTTCTCTCTGCTATTACAGAAGCCAGAACAAAGTACTTCCTGTATCTTGGCCACAAACAGAGCAAACAAGTACATGGGTTCACTGTAGGATAAAGGCCTGCAGCCCCTTAAATAGATCCCTTATAAGCTCTGGGTTGCCCAATAACAAGCTTTTCTCCTTGACACTCCAACCACAGCACACAGTTGGTTGTTCCTCAGTTATTTTAGCTGAGGCGTCACATCGAACATGATGACAAAGATGGCCAAAGAATCAAAGAGTGGGTGTGTGAACAGTTCTCTGCCAAGTCCTCCAGCTGCATATAATGCAGACAGCGGTGCTAAAATCAGCCAGAGGGGAAAACAATATGACTTTAAGCTCAGCCAAAGGCCTTCTGTGAAACACGAAGGAAGAGTTTTGACACAAGGGAGATGATAACGTGACACATTAGTGGGAGAGTGACACACCCAATTCCAGGGAGGCCTCTTAGACTTCACCAAATGTATGACACTACAGCCATACTCTCATGTCAGCAACACCCACAGAAACTTATGAAGAAGGGTGTCGAATTATGCATGTGCAGTGACAGCTGTAATTTCTGAAAGCTCTAAAGATTCAGCTAAACTTCACAGTTATTAGTTATTTTTCTAAAGGATATATTTTGAACTGTTTATTTTTCTTCATCTCATTCCTCTAAGCACAATGTAAAACACTCCTGCTCTCTCTTTAACACCCCCACTAAAAAAAAAAAAAAAGCAGTTTCTTGTCTTTCATTTCCTAACAACAGCCAGAAGTGTTTATTTTCTCATCTGCTGGGCTCTTCCCAAAAACCAGAGCGACCCCTTTACTTTTCCCGGATGCAAGTATGTTATAGACCAGAGACCCAATAACGTCCCCAGGGGCTGGACCCGCTTTCCAGGTTGTGCTAAACATACTGGTATCTGAGCAACAGTTGACCCTTAATCAGCAAAGCTTTGTCAACAGCAACTGTGAGCTACAATTATCTTCCCTAGATAGGTAGGTAGTGTACTGGGGTCCAGGCGCAGTGGAAAGGGAAGAGGCTGTCGTGGGGGGGGGGGGCTGACTTAACCTCGGTGACTCGTGTTTCTACTGTGCACTAATGGATGCCTGTCATCATTATGGACAGAAACAGGAGGGCGCCTGCCAGCTGTATGACCCCCATAAAACAGAACAGGAAATCCTTGCAGGGATTGAAAGGGAAAGACTCTTCTCTTCTCTTCTCTTCTCTTCTCTTCTCTTCGACCTTCATGAAACCATGCGTATCCATGAAAGGAAGGAAAGTTAACATGTGGAATTCTAACCATGCATGTAAAATGATTAGTAATTTTAACATCAACTGCAGAGTTAGTTTACCCCCCCTGTTATGCACTACAGTGAACCCTCAAGCTCAGGCTGTTTTATAATGGTTCTGTCATGCTGGGAGGAACCTGTATAATTATTACATACAGTGCATCACCTTTGCTCTGTAACCAAAGTCCACCGTCTGTAATGTGACAGGACTTTGTCTGACTTCTCTCAGTGGTGTCCACTGGAACGTGACAAGCACTTTATCAGAGGGCCTTCCTATCAGATCCCCAAGAGTTCATGCACAAACACGTTGGACACAACGTCCCCAGGAAGCCAGATTCCTTATTACGCCAATAAGACCGCTTTATTATGTTCCTGGGGCTACATATTAATCCACTCTGTTGAATCCTTCAGAGGCCATCATGTGATAACTTTAGTCATTACCAGTAGTACAATCATAATTACACTGGAATCATTCAGGATGTGGCAACAGGGGGGGGGGGTGAAACTGCTGTTGTAATCAGCAGCCACGACAATAAAAAAATACACTTTTGACCAAAAAAAAAAAAAAAAAAGATCGTCACAATCACATGATTTTATTTTAAAAAAGTGTGTGTGAGAGAGCAAGAAGGCGCACGCACACGCAAAGTCCTGGATTTGCATACGCATGTCTCTATGTGTGCTATGTCCATGGAGATGCCTGTGTGCGTGTGTGATCGCTGCATGATTCACAGTGTCACAACTGTGCGCAGTAACGACTGGACATCCTGAGCGGAAACCACAGCCATCGAAGTTGCGTTTTCCTGAGACACACAGGCTAACACTCTCACAAAGAGTCACTTGACTGGACCCTCATATAGGAAGTGAAAGAGGAAGCCCCTCGTCCATCCTGTCCTCCATCCCAGCCTTTGCTCTGCACTTCACGTGAAGTCGCTCTTAGCGACGATCGCTCAGTATGAGGCTTTGCTATTGCAAAACAACCGTGAAAAAAACTGGCTCAGGCTGGAACTGGTTTGTTATTTGGGGGTGAGGGGTCAGAGGTCAAGCGTCTGGCCAGCTGACATTTAGCTACGGAAGATTAGCGAAAATCATTACTGTAAAGGTAGAATTCACTGATTGATCAACAGTGTTTAAACATTTGCTCAGTTGATCAAATGATTCTGACTTGATTTGAGCAAAACATCCATTTGGTATCTAATCTCTGAGCGGCTTTGTTGCATTAAGTCAGAAGCCACCCCGACAAGATACTGAGTGTTGAAAGAGTCACGCTGCACCAGAATCAGTTGAGCTGGATCAAAGTAACACTGTCAAGAGGAGAATGGGTATAATATCACAGATGGAAGTGATAAGTGATGTTCAACTGTGGGGTCTTTTTGGCCGGGTCTTCCCTCATGGCTCGAGGCCTCTGGCTGTGTTAGTGTATGAAGCCTGGCAGCCTGCATTCCTGTGCCTCTCCCATGCACACAATGGTGAGTAGCTGCAGCATTCCACTGTCTGTGTCCGCTGTCTGAGACACAGCCAAGTCTTGGCAAACCCTAGCACTCAGGCAAGAGGTTGGCACCACATTCAACTGCTTATGATGAATCCGTCCGAGTGTTTCCACTGCACACCATTCCTTCAGGTTCTCTGTGTGTGTGTAAAAGTGTGTTCTGGTTAAATTAAGACAGAGCGTCTCATTAAACTCTATGAAATAACGTGTGTGTGTAAAAAATAAGCCCTCTGCAGTAGAGATTTTTTTTTAAATTATAGGCATGATTATGCTTCCTCTTTAGCATGCTTTATCATTCATCTTGCAGCCATTCCTTCTCGCTGTTTTTAAAAAATGCAAGCATGTCTGTTCTAAGCCGTTTTCACTGCTCTTCATCATTCTCTTGCTATTTGCTTTCTCTCTTGTTCTGATGCCACAGCCGTGCAGACACCTTTCCCTCCTGCTGACTCAGTAGCCAGCCTCAGGCGCTGTGGGCTCAGGGTGTTGGTGGCAGGGAGGGGTGAGTGGAGGGGAGAGGAGGGGGTGGCGGCGGCGGTGGTGGTGGTGGAGCGCGAGGCTCCCACATCAGGCCCCAACAGCCTATCACATGCGAGGGAAAAGAGCTGGCTAATCGTTTCTACAATGGCACCCTGCGCACTGTCACACAGTACCACAAACCGCTTTCCTCACCAACACTTCTACTGTATTATTCCACTGTTGCTTGGAAATCCACGTGTGATGTACGCAAGTGCGCAAACACACAACCGATAACAAAGCACTCTCCTCTAAAAACCACATTTTTGTGAGAGGCATAAGTGTGCGCAGTGTGAAGAACATGCAAGTGTACATTATCACAAGAGCATTGCACCAAAAAAAAAAAAATCTCCACTACCGCAACTATGCAGTTACACACTGAAAAATCTAAATTTTATATAATTTTTTAAATAATTTTTATGTGATTTTAATCACTCACTTGATCAGTGATTTGAAACAAATCAACTCATTCAATTATTTTATTTTCTCTGTTTTTCGAGAGCAGCTATCTGAATAGGTGAAGTGTTCATGCATACATGTTTGTTTATTGTTCACAAATATAGGCTCATTTTTTACAAATGACAGCCACAGATTAACCCTTTTTATTAGGATTCAACACCGCAGCCATCTAGATATCCTGAGCTCTTGTGATTAGGCCTGTTTTCAGATAGAAAGTGCTTTTGCACCTGTGCTGTGACTTCAGGCCTGCTTTGCTTTAACAGAGGGGTGAGGTCAAAACTGTTGGTGGGGGTCACACATGAAAAGACAATCTGGTTTCCAGACTAAAGTGAGCCACCTGCCAGTCCAAACTCTCACTGAAAGGGAGGACGGTAACAAAGTCTCGTCTGACAGTGAAACACTCTCCAAGATATTCTGTGCAGAGGCAATCACAGAGGTTATAAACTCAATTTACAATGTAACCACTTATCACAGATTATTACCCTGGCCTTGGAACTACACGCTCATTCAAATATTGTTGTAATCTTAAACTGAGAATGATCAGTTTAAGATTAGGAAATTCCTCATTAGGAAATTCTCCTAATGATTTAAATTTAAAACAAAACAAAACACCAAGTTGTTGAAGCTGGCCAAGAGAGCGCGGAGCAGTGTGCCGTGGTTGTTGTTTCTCTTTTCCTCTGTTAATGAATGCAGAGGTGTTTGTCCGAGGAAGAGAGGAGAAGGGAAGCCTGATTTCCACTCCATTTTATCTGTGCCCCACAGCCCCGGCTAGTTAGCTCCCTGCGCTTTCACATGCTGGGGTCCCACAGGAAGCAGTACTCCATGATGGGCAAAGGTCAGGGAACGAGAGAAAGCCACTCCTCATTTCATCCGCCGAAACTAACTAATACACTTTTGTTCTTATTTGTTTTTTGGAAGAATAAGAAAATAGGAATATTATGATGAGGAAAGTGAACTTTGCTCTAATTTAGATTTTTGTTTATGTGCTTATAGTCTTTCAGTTGCAAATGAACCAAATTACTTTCATATTTATACACACTATGCACTAGCTGAAATACTGTGATACCCTTATTTTATGTAGCATGTACAAATAGTAGACTTTGGTTTTTTTTTCTAGTATTTATCTTCTTTTTTTTTTTCTTTTTTGCTTTTATGTTGTGTATATGATTATTAATGTGTTTGGATGTCTCCAAAAGCTACAGCAAGCCACGATGACAAATGTGCAAGTGGAAGTAAATGTTTCACGCGGGTAAAACATTTACTCGTGAGAAGATGAGACACGATTTTAAAATGTCACAATAGGTTTATTGATCCATAGTAGATGAATTTTAAAAAAAAACCCAACAAACAAACATTGTAGATGAAAAAAAAATGAAAATCTGCATAATTATTTGCATAACTGTGTATTACATTGAAAAGAAAAGCAAATAAGGAACACATCTGTCCAGCAGAATCAGCTTCATAAAAACAATAGACGTGTGATTTCTAACATTAGATGCTTTCTATTTAAAGAAAGGATGAACACGAAATATAATCCTGGCTACAAAAAGCAAAGCAAAGCAAAATCACCAAAATGAGGATCAAACAATAAGTGAAGCAAAACAATATGGTTGCATAATTATTCAAAGCAAATATCCTCTGATTTCAAGTACTTCCTCTGAGACAAAATACAGATATGCCTGTATAAAATAAAGACATCTCATACATGTCCTGCATGCATGCTTATTCGCAAATTTCCATTCATTACTTGTTGCCTAGTTGCATCTATTACAATAAGTTGAGTCGTGTCCTTTATGCCCGAGATTTTTTTTAAACTTGATAAATCCGTGGAGTTATTTGGTAAGGAGCAAGGCGACCAGGTGGCCAACATGCCACCCCTCATACATGGAAAAGATTCAGTTCTGCAGAAAATCTACAAACTCACATTAAATACTCTGGTGAGGATGGGTTGTCGCTGGTAGACCCTGTTTCGTGGTAACAGTTTGCACCGGACAGTTTTTCACATTTAAGTTTATATGCGTCCCTCTCGCGGATCAGCCTGTTGAGTTCATGTTTCAGCTGCTCGACCTGCGACAGCAGGTTCGTCTTCTCGTGCTCCAGAATGTGTTTCTGTTGCACGCGCTTGTAGCGGCAGGACTGCGCGTAACCCCTGTTTTTCAGGGTCCGGCGTTTCTGCTTCAGACGCATCACCTCGTCCTTGCTTAGGCCTCTGAGAAGCCGATTGAGCTCTCTGACTGACATGGACACCAGCTGATCGTCTGAGAAGTGCATCTCGGCGTTGGATCGCCTGTCGTGGCGGTTGTGTTGCTGCTGGAGATGGTGGTGCGCACCGAGGACCTGCTGGGCCTCCGGCGACTCAGGGGATGCGCACCCCATGTCATCTTTGAGATATGGGTCTTGGCAGTGGCTGTTGGGCATACCTTGCATGTCCGAGTGACCCGGAAGACCCGGGTAGTGCTGGACAGGCTCGTTTAGGTGGCCGTAGCCATCGTAATCAGCCGGGAAAGGTGGCGGATTGTGGCCGTGGGGCGCAGATGGGTGTCCCTGCTGCGCTGTGGCTCCGATGAGGGCCTCCATCGCGTCTTCGGGTGTCAGGCCAAAAGCCTGAGGGTACATTTGCTGAGGATAACCCCCGTTGTTGGGTATCCAGAACTGGCTGTTTTCGACGTTGTTTCTGTGGTCGTTAGGATTGAGATTTGGCGATGAAGGCACAGAGTTGCAAGGTGTGCTGCCAGGAGTGGAGGAGACGGAGTCTGGTCTATGGAAAGAGCGATCCAGCCCCTGCATCGTCTCCTTCTTCACGCCGAACTTCATCAAGTCATAGTCGCTGACGAAATCCATGGGTGGTTTCTGCAGTCCCAAGTGTGAATGCGCCTCAGTCGTCATGGTAAATGGAAAGCCGGTCTCTTTAAAGAGCTCCAAATGTCCACTGATATTTCATGCAGCCAGTGAAATCACAGTCACTTGTAAAAAAACCAAAAAAAAAAAAAAACCAAAACAGCCCAAAAAAACAAAACCCGAATAATAAAAAAAAAAATTAAAAATGAAGTATTTCCAAACTTTCGATCACAAAGGGGGAAAACACCACTCGTGAAAAAAAAAAAATCACAGCAAAAAACAGGAGAGCGCCTTTTTAAACTTTACGCTGAATTGCGACGTCGCACCGCGCAGCTTGTTTGGCTTTAGGAACTTAAAAGTCCGGTGATGCCAACAGACTGGACGCAACTCTGCCTTTTCAGGAGAAGCGCACTTTCTTCATAAAGCTGCATTGTGTGATGTCACGGCTTTCAGACTACACCTCCACCCTGCTCTCCAATGAAAAAGGGAAGATTTGCATAAAAGCTTCTACGAGCGAGTCCACACGATCTGTTCGTGATTGTCACTTGACCAAAGCCCATAAAGGTCTGCTCAGAGGCGCAAACTCCATTCTGTAGTGTCTTTTGTGTTTAATTTCTTTATTTTTATTGTTTTATCCGCCCTCTATTTCGCATATTGCCAATTCACCCCACAGGAAAAATTATGCACCAAAGTGAATTAGAGCCATGAGAACAAAAAAACAAAAACCCATAAAAACAAAACATAATCGTCTGAACGATAAGGATATGATTTCAAGGATTTTGAATAAATATATGGCAATGAATTTGTCTATTAAAAACTAATATTGGTTGTGAACTATAATAGAACCATACATTTATTTTCCATCAGTCACAATTTGCTGCAAATTGGTTTGTGGTAATTTAGGAATTTATGGTTATTTATATGTCATTATTCATTAAGAAAACAACAACTACAGGATGCTGTTAGAAAATTCATTTGACCCTACTGTGATTGCTGTGCTCCTTGGTTGGTACCCAGGTGAATACTGATATCTTGTGGCCAATGGCCTACACTGCAGTGGCTTTCATAGGGATATGGTATATTCACTGCTTTGTTGCTTTTCCTGTTATTAGATTTAAATTGTGAAGCTCACATTTTAATGTACAAATATATATTTGTTCAGTCTTCACCGCTTATTTCTTAAGGCCAAATACATTTTAGATGCATAAAACAATGGTACTGCTACTTTAAAATATATACATATATATTTTCCATTTTAATTAACCAAACTACATCTTTAGGGAATATGACTGTATTACAGACGCAAAGCCTCATCACAAAGAAGTTCCTGAGGGATCCCACCAGAAGCCAGCAGCTCAGCAGCAGCTCTGACATAACAGATACCAGGCTAACCAGAGTTAAAGCACAAACGCACAGGATATCGAAGGGTTAAGTAATGTTCCTGCCCTGAGCTGACCCTCTCAGGCAGCGCTTACTCCAATGATAGTGAATGCTTTACTGACAAGAAAAAAAAGACTCAAGCCAAAACCAATAGAAATTGCTGCCTGAGAACGGCCAGGCATTGTTTCAGCGAGTTCGACTTGCTGGGAAGAGAGGAAGAGAGGAGACAGTGTGACTGAGCAAAAATTTCTCAGGGACACATAACAGGATTCACACCAGAAGACCGGGGTGATGCTTTGTGGTATAGCTTGTGCTAATGATAGGATGCTCACAGCCTAAGTGCACGTCACAAGCTGGCACTACGGTTCTTTTGCCATAACAAGCATGTATCAAAACAGTCAAGTCAAAGAAAAAGCAGAATTTCTAGGCACTGCAACATCAAGTTTACACTTCAACACAATATCATAGCCCTAGAAACTCCACTTTATCTGTATCTGAGAACACATATTTTGATGCATACATTGATATTGACCTGAATCTTCAAAAACAGCTGTTTTATTTGAGATGAAGGCTAGGCTATATACCAACATACGAAGCGTGTTTTTCTAGTTTCCTGTTTTGTGAGATAACTGTAAGGTGACCTCTAAAAGAACGATGTTGCCCAAGAAACTGTAACTTATATATGTATTTTTCAGTTTTATGTTACCAGTATTTCAGGAATGACACACTAAAACAAAAACAACAACACAATTTGATTTCAGTTATAGAAAACACAACCTAGGTGGACACATCAAGCATCACTCAAGCAAACAGCCCCGTGTTTCTCTGAAAATAATTTAAATTCAAGTACTTTAGAATTGGAGCAGGATGTTTTACCTAAACACCCAAATGAAAAACTAATATCTGTAGCACTGAATGAAACAAAACAGAAAAAAAAAAACGTCTTTGTCATTTCTGTATACACAACATTGCTCCCACATGACAATGGGGTTCTGTGTGTTTCGGTAAACATGACGGCCATTTCTAAAAGTCAGATTCACTCATTCTTGTGTCCAGTTATAAGAAGCATGGAGCGAACGAGCAGCATTAGGTTAAAGGCCATGGCCAGGCAACACAAGGCTGAAGTCATGATCGCAGGAGAACAGCTCAGGTAAGACGAAACAGATTCGCTGACGATGTCGGCAAATTCTACTCTGCAGGTCAGGTAGATGACTGATGTCAGTTTTAAGGCTCACGGCTGATTTAAACGCCACTTTAAGGCTCAGACTTCATGATGGAAAACTGATTAAGGATCGACGCTACCACTTTCGCACCTACCCTAACTGCTTTGTGGCACACGAGCTTATAGACTGGCTTGTGAGCCACAAGGAAGCTGCAGATCGAGCAACAGCTGCCAGCCTCATGCAGCACCTCATGGACCATGACATTTTACACCACGGTAAGAAGGAAGCACCAGCAAGAGCTTCAACTAAAGAAGCTCTCCCTTCTTTAGCTGAAATTAATTCCTCTTCTTTACCTGAAGCTAAGTCCTCATGTTGCTTTCACGACTTATATTTAAAACTGCCTTTCTCTCAGTCTGTGACAAGAGGGCAGAATTCAAGGATGCCAAACTGCTGTACCGTTTCCGCAAGGATGATGGCACATTTCCCTTTAACACAGAGGTGAAAATCTTCATGCGAGGACAACAACTATATGAGCAGTAAGAGCTGGTCTGTTTGTGCTTCAAGTTTTCTGGTCTGAGACAGATCAGCTTAATCTTAGAATTGAAAGACCTCAATAAAGGTGTATCTCATCCAGGTTTTTCCTCCACTGCATGCTATTTTAAATCTGATTCTGTTTTCTCTTATAGACTTGTAGCAGACAAGAACTCCATTCTGCAGCTGAGAGAGGAGCATAGTGTTACTTATAAGCGCTCCTTTCCTGGCTGCCAGTTGATTGACTATCTCATTCAGAATGGAGAGGCAGATAGCCGGCGACAGGGACTGGAGTTGTGCCGTGCATTGCAGGAGCATGGCATCATTCAGCACGGTGAGGGGAGTTTTCATTTGCCCTTTGATGTACAGCTGTCAGCGGTGGGCTTGCCATCTGGGACTCTTGCAATCAAAAGTAAAAATACACACTGCATAGATACCATTTATACTAAGACTGCTGCTTTTTGCTCTCTCCCCAACTCCCGCAGTGGGAAAAAAGCATGATTTCTTTGACAGTGGGCTACTCTACCAGTTCTGCATCAATTTCCGCCGGCGTCGGCGCCTGTCTGAGCTGTTAACTGAAAATGAGCAGGTTAATGATGAGGCTGTGATGGCATCAACACAAGAGGACAACAATTCTGAGAGTCCCTTTCTTCTACACAGAAACTCATCCAAGGAATGCAACCGTGCATTCAGTGGTAATTAATTAATTAATTACTGAGTAAACATGAAATAAAAGGAAACTCTTGCAATTTTCACAACATGCACCTTGTTTTTTTTTTTTAATGAATTCTGACGTCGCCACTAATATCTAATAGTGAGCTCAAACAAAGACTCCAAACAGATTACCGGTGGTCGTCGAAGTAGCTTGAGTTCCCTTCAGTTTCACTCTGCTGGATTTCCACCTCTTCAGCTGTTGTCACACTCAGCAGTACGATGCAATCCTAAATCAGGCGAGTGTTTTGTTATTTATATTCAACTGTTAAATGTTTCATAGTATCATCAAAGTTTAAATATTACTGTAATGAGGCTTGTTTGTGAAAGCACGTAGACATAATCTTTTAATTGGTTTCACAGTCCTTAAAAGAAAAGTTACTTGTGAAGAATTATTGGAACCTGGTGCACCCTTTATCAAGAAAGTGTTGACGGTGAGTTATGAAAATTATACGTATAAATTATTACTTAGATTTCTGATTGGATTTATTAGCACCAATTTAGCATACCTGAGCAACAGTCCCCTAAAGGCTAAAAGTCAAAAAGTCAAAACAAGCTTAACACATTAATAAAGTTGTGTTTTTTCTTCTTCTTCTTAGATTAAAGTCTAAGGTGTATTTTATCTGATTGAGATTGCAGGTGATAGGAGACGCCCTGGGCTGGGGCTTTGTTGTCAGAGGCATGGCTCCTTGTTATATGCAGGCTGTTGACCCTGGAAGCCCTGCAGCAGCTGCTGGAGTTAAGGTTAAATAGCTGAAACAAACTGAAAAAGATACTTATCTTGGATTTTATAAACTGATCTCCAAGATACAGATATAATCCATAACCTTTAAAAATATATATATATTTTATGTATTTCTTTCTTTCTTTTTAGGTGCGGCAGTTTGTGTGCCAGGTAAATGGACAGTGTGTTCTTTACCTGGACTACAGGACAGTAACCAGACTGGTGATGACAGGACCTCGCACTGTTGTACTGGAAGTTATGGAACCACTGGAATGACAGTAGCTATATTATCAAAGTCTGGCTCTCTCTTTGAGTAGAAATACTGCATCTGCAAAAAAATATAAAATAATAATAATAAAAAAAATCAGCAATTACGTTTGATATGTGCTCATTTTGGGGGGAACTTAAAAAAATGCACTTGTTAAACTGTTTATCTGACTTGCATCATGGAAAGTGTTCTAAACTGCCTAGATTTTTTTCATGAATTTGAGGGGGGAAATCGGCACAATCAGGTCAGTCAATCCAGCCCAGCGACTTCCGTCTTTTTGTAGTCGCCATTTTGGTTTGAGAGTTGATCAACGCGTTAGCCAGCAAGCTGGCCTGACCTCCGGTGCAAGAAAATCAGAGAACTGGAGGAGTATAGGTGGCCCTGGAGGTTCCCATTTTCGACGTGTACTATTTTCATGAGCTGTGCACAATTCTACCGCTGTGTTTTGTCACTCGTCCCCCAGCTAGCAGCTCTGCGGTGCAGATGAACGAGCTAACTAGATAGCTTGGCTAGCTAACTGTGGAGCTGCTGAGCACCGGCGTTGAGGGGAGCATCACCGCCAATCTGCATGTCCCGCCAGCCCCTCTGTTTTTTATTTTAGCCATTAATGTCGTGAGATAACCCCTGTAAAGTTACTCTTCTGGCTTATTGCAAGGTGAGTAAAACTTTAAATATCGTCAATGAAAGTGGAAAGAAAGCAGCTATGCAACGCTAGTGTTTGTGCTCAGTAGGTATTGCTAAATCTGGCTAACACTGTAACGCTAGCCCACAAAGCTAACACGTATTGTAAAACTGTAATTCCCGAAAGCTCTGTGCATAGTGAACAATAGAAGCCGTGGACCTGTTCTGTTGTTAGGCTTTCTGATCAAACCCACCACTCAATCAGAAACAAGGTTGTAGTGAAGCGTCACCATAGAAACAGTGCCGGACCCTTGAAGCTCTGAAACGCACAATGCCATCATAATAAACACGCTGTACTAGAGGGAGACACGTGCTGAAAGGGCGTGTTGTCTCTTAGTGAGTCCGGATAATGTGATACAGGTTATAAATGTACCTGAGGTTATAATGAAGAATTCATATCTGTCTGCCAGGAGATAATGTATCAGCTCCCGGTGAACAATCTTACAAGAATCAGGAGAGCCAGGAAACAAGTGAAAAAAGCACTCGGTGACATTGGACTTGAGTTCTGCAAGGAAGCAGCAGAGGTGAGCAAGTGTGTTTTGAGCTGCATGTGATGGATAAGAACTTTGAATAACATAAAGGTAGCATTGATGGACCAAAAACCACTCACTTGTCCAAAGATGGTTTTCAGTAAGGTGTAAGTGTGTTTGTTTTAAACCAACGTGACAATTTTAAGGCAGTTTTGATTGCCACCTAATCATCGGTGGACGTAATAAGAATAACAAATTTGTTCTCTCTCTCTCTATACATATGTGTGTGTGTGTGTGTGTGTGTGTGTTTAGAAACAGCCTCATCAAGCTTTAAAATGACAGACTCCAAAGGTGTGGATACATTTCCACAGCTTTGCCTAGTGTAGTTTGCAGAGAATGAATTTGCAGTCTAATCCCTAACCTCTTTGTGTTTGCCTTTCACAAATACACTCACTAGTGCTCTGGCTTGACAAAGGGAAATTCAGTACCAGTCCCCATAAGAATAAAGGGGGGAAAAAATCAGAAACATATTACCCTTTGTCAAACCCAAACAAAAAAGGGGGATTAGAGGGGACACATACAAATTTAAAACCAAGATGTGCGACACAGACTTGCATATACAAATACTATACAGACATGGTAACAATGTTAAAAACTTATTTCCATTGGAGTTGGTCTTTAATATTTTCAATTTTTTGCAGGAGTTCAAAGAGTTTTGCCCTAATGAGCAGTTTGTGAAGGGCACGCTTTGCCTTGATATCTGCGCCTGGGATCCATCATACTCTAAAACACAAGTAAGATTTTATCCTGTCTGAAAGACTTGCTCACATTATCATGCACTAATGTGCATATTTTTCTTAATGCAAAGTTTTTGTTGTTGTTTTTTTTGATCATTTTTTTTACATTTTTTTTTTTTTTAGGAATACAGATCAAAGCCATTTTGCTGCACAGAGTGTCCATTTTCTTCCAAATTCTACTCAGGCTACAAGAATCACTTCCGTAATGTGCACAGGAAACTCTTGGACAGTAAAATCCTGCTCAACTGTCCATACTGCACGTTTACTGCAAGCAAGAGAACTTTGGAGACGCATGTTAAAATATTCCACATACCCAATTCAACTCGGCACAATTATGGAAGCTCACAGGGAGCTGCGCTGGGGAAAGCTTATCTTGATAGATACAAACAGGGAAACTGTGTGGAGAAAGCAATGTATTTCTGCAAAAAATGCACATTTCGGGACACGCTATACAATGTGGTGAGAAGGCACATCTACAGGGAACATTTTCAGCATATTGTCTCACCATATCTTGGTATGGTTTCTGAGTCATCTGTGAAAAATGGTGCTAGTTCTGTTGTTGGCAACAACATCCTCTGTAAAAGATGCCAGTTTACCACTCGTACCTATGAGGCTCTGGTCCAGCATGTTATTGAGTACCATGAGCGCATTGGTGCCCAAGTAACAACCATGATTGGACATGCTAACATTATCGTCTCCAAGCCTCAGCCTTTACCAGTCATGTCACAGAAGCCTCCTCTAGTTGTCAGTAGACCTCAAACACTTAGACCTGAACCAAATGCACAGCAAGTAATTGGCTATTTAAAGCCAGTAGGCCCGGTTATTAAAAGTCAGTCTCCCATTATAGCCAGTCAGGTGCGTGCCACGGTTCCAGTACAGAGGAACAGTACAGCAGTTGAAAATGCTGGTACTGGTGTAAACACAGCCCAAACACAGAAGTGGAAGATATGTACAGTTTGCAATGAGCTTTTTCCTGAAAACTTATACAGTGCTCATTTTGAGAATGCACACAAGGCGAAAAAAGTGTGGGCGCTTGCCAAGTACATCATGAAAATCCACAACTTTACCAGCAAATGTTTGCTTTGTAACCGCTACCTGCCCAGTGATACACTGCTAAATCACATGCTAATCCATGGCTTAACCTGTCCACAGTGTCACTCTGCTTTCCACAATGTTGAGAAAATTATGGAGCATACAGCTCAGGCACACCCTGAGGAGTTTATTGGACCCCCTGGTGCATCGCCTCTAACCTTTGACCTCACCATTAAACAAGAGAAGTCCAGTAATGTACAGCTTGCTGTTCTTACTTTTAACATGAAGGAACCCATCAATGGTCAAGATCAGTCGACGCCTGTTCAGAATAGTCTTCCACATCTTGTCAAACTACCTGATCCTAGAGGGACCGATAAGAAAAGTGAACATCTTGCAGGAAGTATCCCTTCACTAATGCAAACAAGTGAGATTGGGAAGACTGTGTGTCCGCTGTGTTTCACCATTCTCAAAGGGCCTATCTCCGATGCTTTGGCCATGCATCTGAGAGAACGGCATCAAGTCCTTCAAACAATACATCCAGTTGAGAAAAAGATGACGTACAAGTGCATTCATTGCTTAGGGGTGTACACCAGCAACATGGTGGCTTCCACAATTACGTTGCATCTTGTGCAGTGCAGGGCTGTTGGTAGGAACCAAGCAACCCAAAACTTTAAACCTGGCTTGACACTTAACTCCTCTGGGGCTGGCTATCTTAAGAGGCAGCCATCAACACAGGCTATGTCTAACTCCAAGAGGATAAAGCTGGCCAAGGATGCTAAGACGACTTCCACCATCTTTGGAAAGAAGGCTGAATCTGATGGGCTTGCTCTGGATCCTAGAAGCTATGAACACAAGACTTATGAGGCCAGGAAAAATTTCCTGACTGCCTACTTCAACCGGCGACCGTACCTTTCTTCTTCTGAAGAGGACAAGCTGTCGGCGAGTCTGTGGCTGTGGAAATCCGACATCGCTACACACTTTGCAACCAAGCAAAGCACGTGTGTGAGAAACTGCAAGACCAAGAAGGTGTCGGTGCTGCTCGGCTTTGACATGCAAGCTCTAAAGAAAGTTAAGCATAACTTGAATTTTGAGGAAAGCAAAATTGTTGGTACCTCTGCTAAGAAGGCCGTAGGCATCAGTTGTCGTACTCCAAAGACGGACCAAAACAAACACAGTGAGACACTAAATTGTACCTTAAAACTTAGTACGTGCACAGAGACTATTTCCATAGACTCTGACAGTGAAACAAACACAGATGACAGACCCACTGAGAATGGAGATATCGATGTAAATGCGCACGAGAGTTTCCAATCCAAGGAACCATTAAACATGACTGAAGAAACAAAACCTGCAGATAATGCTTCTAGAGAGACGGAGATTTCTTTGCAAGATGGGAATGCAAGCCTTGCAGTGTGCCTTGGTTGAGTAGTAAAGGGGTGTATTAAAACAAAGATGACTCAACAAACAGTTACAAATAGTAGACCAGAATGTGTGGGTCATTAAATCAGCAGCTGATTTTTTTTTTCTGAACAGTGTTGAAACGAAATAAACAGCATTATGTAGGTAGTGTTGTGTATATATTTTTAGCCATTGCTCTTTGTTAGTTTCTTCATGCACATCTGTATCACTCACTGGTTTGCTGTCACACCATATAAGAAATATGTAAACTGAACTATTTGCATATTTTCCCCCAACTGTGACAAAGAACTGCACCATACTGTCATTTAACATTTAGAAAATGTAGGATATGTTAATTCCTTATGGACACATTTTAATAAAGGTGTTTGATTAATAAGAAAGTTTATTGGTGCTCTTTCTGTGCTATTAAGCTTTTGGACCAGGTGAAATTAGCTGCTTAAAGGTATTTCTGCAGAAAATGTTTTTTTTTTTTTTTAACTTAATAACAGTTTCTAAGAGTGAGAGCACAGGTATGTATATAAATGTAAGGCATTTTGGGCAACCAGAAGTCGCACTTTCTCTTCCATGATAGCGTTAGGGCATACTGTTTTTTTTCTAACATGACACATTTGTTTATAAGTTGCCCAGTGCTCCAAAATGAGAAGACTTTACAATAAGAGGCCCCTATTCATTAAACACGAACATTTAACTCGCCAGGTAAAGTGCCACTCCGTATAATTTACTGAGTGTCAGTGTCACAACAGATGCAGCTGCATGTTTTTAAATGAAATTTCAGCGACTTCCTAATTTCCGGAATGTCTCCTTATTTGATTGGTCGCTTTGTATGAGTGGGTGGGACTTCTGGCTGCTGCTACCGTACAACTGTCCAACCGCCAGCGTGCATCGCTACCCAGGCCACAAAGTATGACGCTTCAGAAAGGTGCGTTTATCTGGAGTATTCGCAGCAGTAGTTTTTAAAACTTCATAGCTGCTTTCTCAAACGGAGAACAAGGTTTTAGCAGCTCTAGGTATAATGGTGAGTGGAGGCGCCGCATGTTCACGGCTTAAATAGAATTTTTAGTTGTTTATTGATTTAGTTTTTTTCTAATTTTGCTGCGTTTCATGCGGAGTGTGTGGCAGCTGGTTAGCACGTGAAGCTAAAACTGGTAGAATCCAAGCGTGCGACTTCCTAGCTGGAGCTGTCAGCGATGGTTAGCTGGCATTCAGAGGCTCTGGTATAGAAGTGATGCTGGTGAACAGTTCAGGGCTAAGCTTGAAAAACTACTAGTTAGCTGCGGTTAGCTCGCATAAAACGTTATTTTCCAAATTTCTGCCACAGTTGCAGTTGTTTCCTCATACATAAGTTTACCTTTTTTACAATTGGTGAAGAGTAAAGACTATGATCAATAGAGATGGATGCTAAAACACAGTTGCACGAGTTGCTAAATTTTTAAAAGAATGAAGCTAACTGCAATATCCGTCTGTGCTTCCAGATGACCACTCCAAGTGAAGCCTAATGTGCCAGATGATACACTGGTATGACTGGCAGGAGAGATCGTGGCATTTGATTAGCCTGGCCCTGCAGAGGAGGTCCAGAGTGGAGATGCAGTGCAGGAACCGAGAGCTGGTGGAGTTCTTTATAAGCTATAAACTGTCTCAGAAGAATCACCTAACTTCCCTTCTGAGGCCAACCAATGTGGGCCAAAGGACTGAGAGAGACCTGGCCAAATCCCTGCCTGCGTACAATGGCATAGAGGCTTTAAAATCAGCTCTTCTAGACTCAGGGGAGCAGTTTGGTTTTCTGTTCACACAGTCTTTTAGGGACGTTGCTTCGCACCTCAACATCACGCCAGACACAGCCCAGCGATGCTTCGAGAGTGTGATGGAGGAGTTGTTCAGGGATGGAATCAATTGGGGGCGTATAATTGGTCTGTTTGTCTTTGGTTCTGCAATGTGTCTGGACTGTATTGACAGCAATATGAGTGAGCTGGTACCCGACATTGCAGACTGGATGACTGCGTATCTAGATGATCACATTAGTCTGTGGATCCAACGAAATGGAGGATGGGTAAGTCAGCAGGGGATGAAGTTGACATGAGGTGTGCAACTTTTGTGCTTTTAAAGGGGGGGGAAAGTCATTTAAAACACTGTCTAATCTTCTTTTTCCAGGACCGCTTTACAGAGATATTTGGGAAAGGGATGTCTACAAGGAGCTCTGGGGAGTCTCTGAAGAGATGGCTATTTGTTGGAGTGGCATTAGTAACAGGGCTGCTGGTTGGCATGCTCATGACAGATTAACAGTGAAGGTGCTACTTCTCTGCCGTCACTGAACACCCTGTGGAATGCTAAACCGAGGGAGGGAAGCGGTTAATGTTTACATGGAAGCCCAGTCCACATGTGCAGTGACCATAGTGGGTGGGCAAAGTCATTCTGTGAGAGCCTTCATAATGTGTAACTTGGTGAGCTGTTGCAGACCACCTGCTCGCCTTGCTTTGACCAATGTGTTTTTATTTTATTTTTAAACGCACAACAGTTTAGTAGCTGACGTGCCCGTTCAGAGGGCAAATGCTTTAAATGAACCTAATAAAAAGGCAGTGAAAGTGATTCAGCTAGTCTAAGCTCTCTCTCTCTCTTTTTATCCTGTATTATTCAGGGAACAACGTGTATGACTGAGACTCTATGTTGTATTCCCCCCTTTAATGTGTAATTCTCAGTTTCTTTTGACTGTTCTTGAGTTTTTAAGTCTGTTTTGAAAAGTTTTGCTGAGTAAACTGTATGGAGTGCAGAGGCTATCCAAAAAATCAAATCTATGCTCTAGCAGAGGCCTGTGAGTTCTCTAGGACACACCAACTTCCTCCAACAGTCCAGAGACATGCATGTAAAATTAACTTTTTCCATCTCTCACTAGTATCTAAAATTATCCATGTGCAACAGGCTACATATCCATGATTGTATTCAGTGTTTTTTGGCTGTTCCTCTAAGGGATCAGATTGGATTATCTGCTGCCATTTTGCTCTACTCCTAGCACCGTCTTGTCACATCAACCCCATGCAAGTCCCCTTCACTACATCTGTGGTCTGCCTCTTTTCCTCTGCTTGGCAGCTCCATATTAACCATACTTTGTTCACCAAGTCCACTATCTCCCCCCCCCCTTTGCACACATCCAAACCCTCTCAGCCTTGTTTCTCCAACTTTGCCTTCAAACTGAGCTGTCACTGTGACATTAACTTCTCCAGCTCTGCCACTTCCACCTTGTTCTTGTTCTCGTGTCAGTGCCACCGTCTATAAACCATACATCGTAGCAGTGCTCGCTACTGTCTTGTAAACCTCCCCTTTCACTTGTGCTGCTATTGTTCTGCCACAAATCAAATGAAGTGACTCCATATGAAGTATCTTAAAAGCTGGAATTAAATGAGATGTATTCTTTTACACAATGTGCATTAAAATCTTCTTGAAAATATAAAATCCACATGTCTTTGTCACCATATCAACATGTACACAAAGCTATATACCAAGGTCTGATATACATGCAAGGAAGATATTCTGCTAATGCTTCTGGGCAGTTATTGAGTCAGTGGGTGCTCCACACCAACTGTGCATGGAATAAAAATAGGGCAACAAGAATAAATAACAGACAAGAGGAGTATATACAAAACGGGAGGAAGGCACACATTAAAAAGACACATTAGAGGGCGGGTTGCAAAGTCCTTGGAAGTAGTGCAATGGACTATGTCTGAGTATAGAATCCATGTGTGAGTGGCCTGAGTGATGAGGGTTACTCAGTGGCGTGGGTGGGGTGTTGGGTGGAATTGCTTTACAGTCCGAATGGCCTAGGGGAAGGAGGTCTTTGTGTCCTAGTTTGAAGTGTAAAGATGTGTACAGTTTTACATCCTGCACAGCCTCGCTTAACAGCAGTGTTGCACTTTCTCCACATGGGGGTGCTAATGTACCACATATTCCAAAAGGAGCATGCTTAAAACTAAGCTGTGCTACTCTGCTTTCAGTTACAAGTAATTTCAGACATGACAGCTGTAGTGTTTGCAAGCTGTTCCATCACAGTTTTTTCCTTTTGTATTTTTCCCACAAGAAAGTCAAATTAGACACAGAGAACGTGAATTCTCCCAGTAATGGGTTTAATCAGTCTGATCACACACCACAACAAGTAGTTAAATCACCCACTTTCCACGCTAGAACAGCTTTTCACAAGATTATTCTGCGAGCTCTGGATGATATAATGATAGTACGAATGGGAAAGGAGACAAGCAGTGAGGCAGCGGGAGAGAGAAGGCTCTAACGGATGGCCTTGTGAGTGAACTGGAGAAGGCCTGTGGTTGCTAATCTATCCCCGTCATTTGTTGCCATTTCCCCAGAGCAGAGCTGACAGCTGCAGCAGATAAACAGCAGATACAGACAGTTGAGGAAAAGAGTATAAATTATGGATGTGCTTGCCAAATCATCTTATTCCTTTAAAAAGAAAAAGATCATGTCTCCCCCCCCACACTTGTCTCGTGTTTGTTTTGCTCACAATAACTCCTGCAGAGGTGAGCACTGCGGATTGGTCCACTTTAGTGTGGTTTAGAGTCAACTTTGAGTAGATGCTGTAAACGGATTCAAATAGAAACCCACCCTCATCTCGCTCCGTAATTTCACAGGGCACTATCACAAATTATTCCCATAATCAAGGTCTTTGGGGAATCAGTTGGGTTATGTATTGTAACGGTTGGCTGCTAATGAATGAATCTGCACTAGGAGGAAACATTTTTCATATTATTTTTTCTACTGTGGATTTGTTAAGCGAGTTGAACAAAAAACAAGCAAAAAACGCTTCTATTGATAAATTCTGTCAAAGACTTGGTTTATCACCAATACACCCAGTGGTGCGTGTCATGCAGTGTTATGAGTAGGTGACTTGCCCAGATGTTCACAGGGCCGTACTCGCCGAGATGAAACCAAATGCATAAAAGAAAATCTTATTTCTCCTCGAGGTCTGCAGTGAAGCGTGCACGAATCAGTGGGCGATGTGGGTGATAATTTATAGATTTGTCTCGAGGGAAGCATTCTGTGAGCGTACTCGCAGATTATGAAACATGACAGGATTCACTTGGCCCAAACATGACACACTGGTTTTGTAACCAAACTGTTCTTCTACACCCCAGCGCCTATTCACCAACAACACCCAGTTACCGGTCCTTCAGATGATTCCAGTGATATGTGTGTTTGTCTTTGACACCTAAAGAGACACTGTGGCCCTCAATGACTAACTGACAGGGAGTGTTAGAGTGGCGGTGCCAGCAGCAGGTGGATGGTTTGGGGTCTGTGGCCTCAGTGATAACTTATCAGCCACCCCCCAGTACTGAGCGAGCAACCCCAGCCCTGCTGCTCGGCATAAAAAGTACAAGTACACAGACATGTATACACTAGTATTAGGCGTTTCTTACATAAATGGTAAATAGCCTGTATTTGTATAGCGCTTTACTAGTCCCTAAGGACTCCAAAGCGCTTTACACAACCAGTCATCCACCCTATTCACACACTGGTGATGGCAGCTACATTGTAGCCACAGCCACCCTGGGGCACACTGACAGAGGCGAGGCTGCCGGACACTGGCGCCACCGGGCCCTCTGACCACCACCAGTAGGTAACAGGTGAAGTGTCTTGCCCAAGGACACAACGACCAAGACTGTCCAAGCCGGGGCTCGAACCGGCAACCTTCCGATTACAAGACAAACTCTCAACTCTTGAGCCACGATCGCCACGATAAGCTGTTAAGGCAAGAGTCTGTTAAGACCCTGAATTCAAGGTGTTTCTTTGCACAGAACAATATGCATCTTGCGTTTTGTCGTAAAATTGTGCCAGAGAGCTTTGCCTGTGTGTACTAATTTTACCCTAATAGGGCAATGCTGCTGGGCAATGTGTCCATTATCAAACAGCCTGCCCTGTTTGTTTTTTAAAGCCATATTCCTCTAGAAAAACAAACAAATCAGCTCCAAGTGTCTGAATATTAAAATATTAATATTATATCAACATAAAAAAATCATCCTTTAAGCCTGTTTTAAGTAAATGCATGTACCCTTGTACTTATAAATAATTTTAGGCATTTACATGTTAGTTTATCTGGATTTCTTTTTTTTTATTTCCTGCTTCTCCACTTGCTGTAGCACAAAGGTCAGAAACTACAGAGAGGTAAGCCAAAAACGAGGCTGAGGAGTCAGTGCACCTAGATTGTTAAGTGCTTTGTGTTTGTTCAGATAACAATGCATTCAGCTGGTTAACACAATCACAGACGTTCATACACAGCACGTCTTTGAATGCTGTCCCTCTAGGGTTTTTCAAAATAAAACATAATGGCACCTTAATATGTCACGCACTGTTAGAGTTTAAAGTGAAAAAGTAAAAGTCAAACTAGCCCTTGTTTCTTAAATGTTCACAAGTCACTTTTAATTCCTTTGTAATATATTTTACAATTTTGTCAATCTAGCCGTGATCTCGTCTTTACTTTGTTAAAGTAAATTTGACTGGTAATAGCCTGATCCATTTACTGAAGTAAGAGTTTCAATGTTGGTGAGAAAAATGTGCATGTGTGCATTTTTTCTGCTACTTCATTAAATTATCTGAACAAAGGCAGAATTCACCTCACAATCTACATGTGCTCGGCTTTCTTTGGCCTACATGGGCAAAAATAAAACACGCAAAGGGCAGCGACGTCATGAAACGTATTGTTGTCTTCTGATTTCTAAACACGTTCTCTGTAGTTTGAGACCTTTGACATGAAAGTGGAAAACTGTAAAATTGAAACAAAAATCCCCTTCTGCACATTCAAACAGAGATGAGTAATGAAAAGTACAAACGTGACCTCGTTGCGTCCAGTTGTGCTGTAGCTCGTCTAAATATAAAAGCAGCCATAAGTGGTGCACTTTAGTTGAATGTTTGTCACTTATGCGGAAAAGACGATTTGCATACCCGCTATGTACTATTACACTGTCAAAGTGGAGAACTGCCAGCACAAAGACACCATTATACCTGGGCAGGGGAGTACAATAACCTCCCACAGCAGGCCTTGCTGTGGTTAGCTCAGAGAGCTGAGGATTCAAATGACTTAAAACAAAAGCCTTCATAAGTCAAACAGAATAAGTCACGCATTTTTTTTCTTTAGAGTTTTAATATGGTAATAAGAATTATGCAAATACAAAACAGACCCCTGAAGCACAAAACTAAGGTATAGCTTTACTTTAAGAATAATAAAAGAAGAATTGTCACACAGATACCGTAAATCAGATTTGTGTTTGTATTTACAGCTGGGAGAATTCCCTTATTAGGGTGTTTACATATGCCAAAACCTGAGTGATTTTATCGGACTTCACACAAGTGCCCAGTCAGCACAGTAACACAACATATGGATGAAACGCAGGTAAAATACACAGGAAACTCCATTCGCATGACAGCCAACAACACATATGTACAAATAACTGGCAATACAAGGAAGCGGGCTCGTGTCTGAGTATTCACAGGTGCCCGTCCTGTTATGTCACACTAGTGTGGGCACCATGCCAGAGTTGAGGTGGTGCGTGTAGGGTAAGCTGGCAGAGGGATGGATCGGGGACGGTGTAGGCATGAGGTGAGGCGAGTGACTGTAGGTGAGGAGAGTCCCGGGGCCGAGGGAGAAGGGCCCACCGTTGTCGTCCAGGGAGGTCGGCTGAGTCACCTCCATGTACGGCTCCAACAAGGCGGCCTTCTTGCTCTTCTTGTTCTTGCTGGAGACTTTTCTGTTACGTGTTTGAATTCCATCCTTCTTCATGGTGAGAGGCCGGTTAACCTGTAGTGTGGAATGAAAGATAATTTTTTTAAATTAATTAATTTTTTTAATATTTAGCCAGGTGTTTGTGGATTCATCTGAAATGACTGACTCACGTTATGCAGTTTAAAGTAGAGTCCGCAGGCATTACACACAGGTTCCCCGTTGGCGTTGCGTCTCCACAGCGTTGTTGTGCTTGTGTGACAGTTGGCACAGAGGGTACCTGCGCGCTTGCTGACAATCTGAGACACAGAAAAGGATATAGTCGAGCTTTTCAAACTACCCTGGTAACGACGGATTATTTGTTCGATGGTTTACAAAGGAGGCAAAAGAGGCCCGTATCAGCCTGTCATACCAGTCTCTTCTTGGGTCGGATTAGAGGTCTATTTTGGCCGTTCATCTTGTGGTACAGTCCACAGGCATTGCACAGGTAGTGGCCTGTACCATCCCGGCGCCACAGAGGGGTAGCTGTGGCTCCACAGTTGACACACTCTCTGGCCTCTGTTCAGAGAAATAATGACAGTTTACAGAGTGTAACATATGATGGATGAATGTTTCTTAATATATTATTTCATGTGCAAAGATCTCAGTGACACATTATATAATGGGCAGACTGTTATACTCAATATAGAACAAAATGTTTTAGTTTCACAACTCTCTTTCTCTCTCTTGTTTTTGGAACTTGCAGATGCTCAGTTGTTGTTGAAGTACAGATGTTCGAATTTCTATTTTGGGAGAGCTACAAGGGTTGAAAGTTTATTCAAATTTCTTGTAAATGTAACCATCTACAGTTCCATGAAATCTGCATCTGCTGAGAAAAATCTGATAATTTCCAAAACAGCCACCAACTGTCAAGGCTGAACTTTCAGAGCATTTTCATTTTATAGAATATTGTGCCAAAATGGTCCACCCAGGGAAAAGAAAAAGAGGCACCTGTCAATATATCCTCACCTGGAGTGGATATCCTCATCTTGTTACGGAGTTTAGGGGAGTACGAGGGGTTGATCCAGGCTCCGGGGCTGGAGTAGAGGGCAGCGGAGCTGTAGTCCTGTGGGCCACTCATGTATGAGCTGTAGGGGCTTAGCATGTGTGGGTGGGATGATGGAGTGTACACGCTGCCAGCTGCAGGAGTCAGGTTGAGAAAGCTGCTGCTGGCCCCAGACCCCCCAAGTGGGCTCAGGCGCTCTGCCTTGAGGGCCTCCTGAAGACGGGGACTCTCCCTGCCCTCTCTGCCCGGAGACGAGTATCCATCTCTGGAAGTGGTGAAAGAGGAGGTCACTCCAGGGGTGTAGAGGGAGGTCGGGGTGTGCGAATGCAATGGCGTCTTAGTGAGAGGGCTGCTGCTCCAGGTGGAGACTGGGGGGTTGTAGGGCGAGCTCAGAGAGTGGCTGGGCAGCCCATCCAGCAGCTGAAGGTTGCTGAGCAGGCTCGGTGAGTTGAACATTGGTCGAACTGTGGAAAGAAGAAATAAGAGTCAGATCACAATTTAGAAAGCGAACTAGAGGATGGATTTGTTGGGTGACGGCTTGGAAGCACTGACCAGAGCCGTGTCGGTAAGGAGCTGGCGCTCGGCTGAGGCTTGGGGTGGAGAAGAAAGAGGGCAGGCTGGTGTAGTCAGTGTCCTGGCCTGTGAAGAACGTCTCACCCTCTTCTCCCGGAGGCAACAGGCCAGAATCAGAGGAGAAAGCGGCCAGGGGGTCTGAGCTGAGCAGGGATGGAGACACCCAGTGGGACTGCTCTGATGAATCTTCCATGTTGGCAGGTAAAACAGCCTGTGGCGAGTATAGTGAGAAATCTAAATTGTTTTTGCTGTCAAATGCACCAACCCAGGATGAAAAGATCAAAGCTGTGCACAAGCCTCATTTTACACGAGTCATTTATTATTCATTCATGTACTCTTTGCACTCTACACCCTTACACTAATGCATTTGTCTTTACAGTTAGCACAGTTTAAAATGAATATAAGGACACGAGCATCGATTGACTTTGTTTTTAGGTGTGTGGCTCTCAGTCTTTATGGAGACATGTTGTCAAAAGGTCTTGACAGAGACACCACCAAACTCCTCGCACACTGGAGGTTTGCGACTCTCTTAATTCAGATGAGAACGAGAGAGGCCGTGACTTTGATTGAAGCCGATGCATTATCACCGAGCTTCTCTCTTCACAACAACCAGTGCAACTTGAAGTTATCAGGGACAAGATCTCTCGACAGCATGCTTTTTCAAACTTCCTTTTCTAGGATCCTCATTTGACTGCGGCTGAAAGTAAAAACTAAAAATAAACGAGTCTATAAATGTAGCGACACAGCCAGTGACCAAACGGTTACCAAGTGGTCCCACTACAATAGGTGTGCCAGTTAGAGGAATGCAAAAGACGTGCCCTTAGGGATGACTGGCCGTGTGGACAAACAACACAGCAGCGCACACAAAGTGTAATGGTGTTTGCTGGCAGATTTTTTTTCTTTTCAAGTCAGAGTGTTAACAGCAGTCTCTGTCACACTCTCACTTATTTGTGTGATTAATAACCCTTTTTGTTTTTGTTTTTTTGGGGGCGATTCAATTTTTATCAAAGAAAAACGCAAATTTCGAGCAGATTTTTAGAGCTTGAGATGAAGGCCCCTTTCTGAAAACTGCTTTAAAAGTCGAATCAAAAACAAATTCTGCTCCAAAATACCAGCGACGACGTCCCACAGCATCATAATGTGCATTATAACAACAGCGGACGAGGCCTCTCCCCGCGCCGTATCTTTAGAGGGAAGAGAAGAGGAAAGAGAAGAGACTGATACTGGCTGATAAACTCTGAGAAAATCTGATAGACAGCATTATTATAATGCTAAATATATCCAGCCCCACTGATACTACATGAAACTAATCTCATCTGATTAATAGAAATCTGTTTGATGAGAAACGCAACAAGCGCAGTGACACAGCGGGGTGAGGCGGCACGTTGTGGAGGACTGATCAAAAGAGACAAAACTAAAAAAGAAACAACCCCAGAGGGATAGATGAAATAATTTGAAACTCACACCCAGCTGCTCATATCACAACACAATTAATTACTTTGAGTGTTATGCCCCTAAACTCCAATGTTAATAGATTGACATTATGCTACTTGCATTAAAACACACTGAACATATATCTACCGTGTAAAGCAGTCGACTTGTTTTTGATCTGGATATAAGCGACTTCAAGCTGAACTCGTGCAGTGGGCGAATTAAATTAATATTATAATTCATCTCTACCGTTACATATACTTGTGGTAATTATTGAAAATTCAATTGAAAATAATGAATGGAAAACAAAAAGTGTCACTTTCACAGAGAAGGAAACAGATTCTCTGTTGCCCTCATGCAAAGTTCTCGCCTCTCGTATCTCCACAATTCACAGTCTGCCAAGCAATAAATTGCCTCAGATGATCGTAATTCTCGCCAGTGAAAGTTTCACATGCACAATTATTCTTAACCAACAAAACTAGCCAGCTGTATTTAACGAATCAAGCTGGTTACACCAGGTGTTTGGGGTGAAAATATGAGAACAGAAGGCAAAGTGCCGACCGGTCACCTACCTGAGTGGACGCCACCGACGAGTGATAGGTGCAGTGAGCTTTTAGAGCCGAAAAATGTATGCAGCCAGGTGGGAGGTGGTGCACAGCTGGACCTCACTGTAGGCTGATGGCTACAACTAAAAAAGTTCTCTAACTACCAGCAAAGTTTAGGGCTACGAGACAGTCCGTGGGAGGGGTTGGGGACAAACATTTTTTTAAAAGACACACCTCTTTGGTCCAGAGAGAACAAGCTTGTGTGAGGCTTAGATGTTACATATGTACGGGCATGAGTTTAAAATCCCATTTAAGCGTGTCATCTACAGATATAAATAATGTAATAAATATTTGTGGCATCTGGAGCGCGTGCGAAAGGTGAAGGTGCTTTAAATCTTAGTTCCTCTGCTCTTCCTTTATGGCTGTGTGTGCTGCTTGTGTAGTATTGATAACGTGTTTGTATCTCTGATGATTTCCACAGAGGAAGCACCGTATATAAAAAGCATATCAGGACCAAAACCAAGGCCAGTATGAAACAACTACACGTAGTCGATAGGAATCATCAGATCCATTGCACATCATATTTTGTGTGTTATATTGTCTTTTTGCAGATCTTAAAAGAAATACATATACTAATGCAATATAAAATAAACTCCGCTTCCTGCGGTGTGCATGCAGGATGGATACTTTTTTTGTCTGTTGATGAAATGTGCATACAGCCCCTGATAAGACCAAGCCCACATGGAAAAGAGTTTGACAGACATTTGAACAAAGCAAATATAAAATGCAAAGACACAATTTCTTTGTGGTCCAGCAAAGCTTAGAATGGAACACAGTAATGCAAATCGGCGAAGACGCTGCAATCATAGGGAGAGATATGGTCTGAGCACGGCCTGGCTGCGCACAAACCCGACACTGTCAAAGTCATTTGATAGTCAAAGCAGCTCCCCAACTTTCCTCTCTCTTTGTTCATTTACAGTTTTCAGGGAAATCAGGGGAGAAAAACAGTTGGGAAGAATTGATGCCTTTCTTTTTTTCCTTTTTGAAAAAAAAAAAATAAACACTGGGGTTTTTTTTAGGAATGAGGCAGATAAGTTGAAATGCGTCTGACAACGCAGCGATGGCTAACAAGTGGTATCAGTTAAGCCAGATGCAAATCAATATATAGGTCATGGCAACTGTTACACAAAAATTCTAACTAAGCCTTTCATTTCCCTAAACGTTCCACACACAGTATCACCGGTTGCTGTGAAATTAGTATCCTGGAACAACAGAAATAAACTGTTAAAGTAGTAAAAGTCAGTGAAGTCAATTTCCCGGGGACCCATAAACAGTTGGATATCAGGAAAAGCAGAGCTGTAATAAAATGTCCTCCTCATCACCTCCGTATAACTTCTGATGACACCTGTGTCATGTTTTCTTTGTTGTCACGTAGATAAGTGAAGAAGAAACCTGCTCTGTTTGCACCTGTCAGTGTTTTTTTTGTTTTTTTTTCCTTTTATGAGATTTGTCAAAAGGCTGCTGTTGGTTGAATAATAAGACTAAGAGCAAGTGATTATACTAAATAAATAACCAAGCAATACACACACACAAGCGGTGAATACTGTCTGAGTTATTATCTGCTCTTCATCTACCGTATAAGACCAATTCAGATTCTTCCAGGAACATTTGCACTAAGGCTGTTGGTAATACTATTTGCAAATACTACTTATTGTTCTGCAATGCAATAGAGTACCAGGTAAAACTTTAAAATTAGATTCAGGAATCTGTTATACAAAGCTTAAAGTTTGTCTGAAATCATCGTGTAATCAAGGTATGCAGGGAATTTAAACTGTGGATGATAATTTGTGCAGTGTAAGCCCACTTCAGGCAAAGCTGGATAGGCTCCAGCTTGTGCTATCAATTTATTGTGTTGACAACTTAGGTTTGTCCCCTCTAGGTTTTCCTTTTTAATGGCAGTTATGGCACAGCTAAATGTGAATGTGCTGGATGTGAAACACTGCAGCCTGGGTGAATGAGAGCAGTAGTACCAGAGTGAGATGAGGTCTCTGTGGCAGCGTGGACAGCCGGGCAGGGATGTGGCTGCCGCCACAGTGTGAGTGTGCTGCTCTGCTCTGATAAGAGGTTATCAAGATGAAAGGAGGAGGCCAGGAATTACAGGCCCGCCGCTTACTGTCATAAAGCGGTACAGGCATACTGTCAGGCTTACAAGGCCCTACAGCGTGTAAGTGGCTGTACTACATAAATCACACAAGGCAAACACACACACACGGACACAGTTTTCTTCTTCTGTTGACAGTATCTCGACAGAGACAGTTTGAACTAACGCTGGAGTGTCTTGTCGGACAGTTAGGAGGTTGCTCAGGGCCTTTGTAGCTGGATGACAGATGACATTGTGTGTCAACAGTGGAGTATGAGGACAACTTTCAAATTCCCAAGAAACAGGCTTCTGTGAAGGCGGTGGTCTTATCTCTGCAATGCAGGGCTGCAGCACCACTGCTATACCCAGGAGGATAGCGCTCCCCCCCCTCTCTCTCTCACACACACACACACACACACAAATATTCATACAGTCTGTTTCTGAGGACATTTATTGACATGATGGTTTCTCTAGGTCCTCACTACAGACTTAACTAAGTGAATAGCCTAAAGCTGTTTCTGACCAACACCCATAAAACTGAATCTTGACACTCACACACCTTCCGTTTCTTTCTTCTTTCTAAAAGGTGTGAAAGAAAGGAGGAGCAGACGGGGGTCACATCCAGAAGGTCCTCACTTTTTCAAAAAGTCTTCACTCCGTGGTTGTACACATCTCCATTACTTTCACTGTGATTGAAATAAATGTTTAGGCGCTTTCTTGGCACCCAAACAAGCATGGACTTTGTGCAGCAGCACAGCGTTATGAGTGTGTCTCCATCCATTGTCTAATAAAGTTAGACGGGCACTCACGAGTGCCACTCACAGAGATACGCTAGTTTTTCTGTTGCTGTTTTTTGCAATCTCAGTGTTCTGCTGCACCTCTGACATTCACTACAGGACATAGATATGAAGGAATCTCAGCATTGTGTCAAGTAGTTGAGTTTTTCTTTTCTTATAGGTTTTATATTCTGTTTTTAACTGACGATTGCACAATTTTTTTTACCCCTCTTATGATCACAAATATAAATTCTGCATTGTTTATATTTTCTGTGTCCGTGTGTTTCAGTAGTAAGTACTACTTCCTACTTATTATTGTTCATATTTTATATATGCTTTTATGCTAACCTCTTGATAACCAGCTTCCAATTTAGCTCATACATTAGGATAAATAAGTAACTTTGATACTAGACAAAGAAAAATTGAACTCTACCTCATCTGTCATTAATCTAGAATCTCATTTCTAAAAGCAGGCATCAAGTAAAAAAAAGTGTGTTAGTATTGGTTTGAAAACACAATAGACAACATGTTAGATGTTGAAACTGATCAATTGTATTGAGTTCTAAAAATGACCGGGAAGATTGGGATTAGAAATGAGTACATCAGGACGGCTCAGCTGGAGATAAAGTTCAAAGGAAAGCTCAAAATGGTCTGGGCATGTGGAAAGTATGTAGCAGATCAAGCCGACAGGCAGGTTGCTGGGGATAGGGTGAGGTGGAAGCAGATGATCTGCTATGGTGACCCCTAAAGGCAGCAGGTGGAAGAGCTGAGGAGACAACTGACATAAAGCAAATGTTGCTCATTCGTGCCTGATAAAGGATTTCGAGGGTTTCAGCTGCTTGACTCCTTCTGTCATATTTTTGCTTCATAGTGCACCAGATGTTTTCAATGGGTAGATGAGGGATTGTGACTGATTGCATGGCCTCACTGAAAACAATCAAGGCCTTCACAGAGGCAGTTTATACATCCAGTGTGCGCTGATGTGCCCCATACTATCACGGGTACTGCCTTTAACCGTGCTCTGATAACAAGCCAAATGATTCCTCTACTCTCCAGCAGCAAGGACACAAAGTCCATGATTTTCAAACACAATATCAGCAAAGAGAGACCAAAGAGTTTACACTTTGCCTCAGTCCATCTTATATGAGGTCAGTACAGAGGAGAGCTCAGAGTTTCTGGATCATGTTCATGTATGCCTCTATGTCTCTGTATGGTGAGATTTCACCTCACATTTGTGGATGCAGCAAAAAAAGTTTACTGACTGTGACTTTCTGAATAATACTAAGATGGGATTTCCACTTCAGCATCATGTTTAAGATCAGTATTGTTTTTTGTTTCTCTTTACGCAGAGATTTACTGAATCGTTTAATGATGCTGTTTAGATGACAAAATTCCCACATTCTTGGCCATTTTATTTCAAGAACCATTATTTTTAAAGTGTTATTTGTCATTCTGTAAGACCCAACAATGACACTAACTGTATACTGAGTTATGGTAATTATTTCACCTCATTAACCTCATGAATCATGAGATTTTCCGTTGGCTTTTGGCAGTGAATTCAACATATTCTTATGATGATTGTATGATTGATGTATATATAGATAGATATATATGAACCTGTCCTCAGGTTACTGTAAGGTTTTTTTTCTTACACTAACCTGAACACTCAAAAGTGAAACGTAATAAAAGATGGCAGAATTTTATTACTCCAATAAAAGGAAACTCTGAAACATCAAAGTACAAAGTGTGAGTAAATGTCAGCATTTTAGCCTTTCTGATATGTCTCCTTCTTCTTTTAGCCTTTTTTTTTTTTTACATTTAATTAAAATATTGATGATATTTTAACTTTCATTAATAACTGTAACCCCACAATTAGTTAAAAACACTAAACTGGTCATTTAATGATTATTCAAAGCAACCCTACCTCATGGCTCTAAGCATATCTGTCCGAGAAGAAAAATAAACCACCTGAGGTCTATACTGCCCTCTAGTGGGGAATAAAGGAAGGGGTTTTTTTTGTTTTGTTTTTTTACAGTTTTGAGCATTTCATTTTTATTTTTATGTATTTTAATTTGTTTAGTAAACATTTGATGTACTGATGGGCTGTAACAATCCCATTTTTGAGATGTACGGAAAAATAAATCTTTACTGTTCACCAGTGTAATCATTATAGTTTGATCTAAAAAAAATAAATAAATAAATAAATAAATAATAATAATAATAATAAATGAAGGGCCGCTTTCCAAATGTAGAATGTAAAGTTTTATTAGTAAAGCCGAACAGTGATCAAAAACACTGATCCATTACAGAGCCTATAGGCTACCTTAGGGCTGATCCAGTTTGGAGTCACTGATAGAGTCACTCAGGTGATCTTCAGTGGAAAATATTTTGAGGTTCAGTTGCTTTAAAATGTTTCAGATCATTCAGTGACTGAATCTGTGAACAATCTGTGAAGATCAGTCTCACCTTCACTCAAATATTCACATCATATCCAAGATCCAGCTGTGACCGACATTTTTCCATCACAATCAGTATGTGGTGCGTCTAAAGTTTTACACAGACGAGTTTGACTGAAACAGTCATTGCTACAGTAAATGTTTCAGAAGAGCTGACTGACAGTCTGACAGCTACTCTCCACAGAGCCACAGAGATGGAGACTGTGGATTTTATACTGGGTTGATTAGAAATATGCAACGTCATGGCTGTATATAACTGTATATCGAGGAGTAAATGCCTGTTTAATGTTAAGTACAAAAACAGAACAAATTAGCGTCTAACTGGGATTTCAGTGCTTGTAAAAACGTCAACTTCTGCAGATTAGTTCACTCCCCTACACAATGACTGCGATTTTATAAATGAGGAAATGATTCGAGGTGTCAGCCAGGTGGTTCAGGTGCAGCAAGAGGGGAGGAGTCAGAGCGAAACTCAGTTCGCTAATTAAAACCTGCCAGCGAGCAGGTTATCTGACCCCAGTTACTGACTCAGAGTTGAAGTTGACTGTTTTTCTGGAACAAGAAGATCCGGAGTTTCCTCAGCTCAGGGTTAACAAACTCAGAGTTGTTCCTGGAGTAGAGCCCTGTTGCTGAGTCTGTGGACCTTTCATTATGACAGGAATGAGGAGAACACGGCTGTGTGCCAATCACCTGTCATGATGCGGTGCCTTCAAAGCACAGCCACTTAATTGGAATTTTGGACATTTAGTTGCAACTTGCCAGCAGTGTGGTAAGAACAAAAGAAAAAAAAGAAAGAATATATTTAACACACGGAGGAAATCACTTGGAAACTTTAAAACAATAATAATAATATTATTATTTTAGTTATTTTAATTTCTAAATCTGGCTATAGGCGTGTGACACGTCCAGTCATTGAAGCCGAATATTTCTAGGGACCCGTGAAGGCATCGGCAGTGTGAGCTCTAGTGGGTTCATACCGGCTGGGCCAAACAATCAGACATGGATATGAGTGACAAAAAGGGTCCTATTACACTGAAAATAATCCTCATAGGAAACTCTGGGTGAGTTAAAGGGGCATTTAAAGGTTCTTATTAATTCCGCAGTTCCACCGATACTTGTTTCACTTTCATTTACTCCGGCTCTCTTTCTGTTTAAGACATAATTCCAAATTCTCAAAAGTGTGAAAGTGTGGGCTTGTATTTAACGGCGCAGTGCGATGCAAGAAGAATAATGCGCCTGTCTCCGGTAAAAGAGCGAGAGGTCTTCATTTTGTCGATTTCCACTAAACATGTGAGTGTTTACTTAGGGTGGGAAAATCCTCCGTCATGAACAGATACGTGAATCTCCGCTTCACCAACATGTACCGGGCCACTGTGGGGACCGACTTCCTCTCTAAAACAATCAACATAGATGGGGACACAGTCACGCTGCAGGTAATTCACCTGTGCATTTGGCAGTGAAACAAGCCCCCACACACCCAGGAACAAGACACTCATGTCATATAGGATGATTAATCCCATGTTTCCCACTGTGTGTATGTCAGATCTGGGACACAGCAGGCACAGAGAGGTTCCAGTCTCTGGGTACACCTCTGTACAGGGGAGCTCACTGCTGCATGCTGGTGTTTGATGTCACATCCAAGGCCAGCTTCTCTGCTCTGGATGGGTGGAGGAAGGAGTTTTTGATCCAAGGGGAACCCAAGGATCCTTCTGATTTCCCTTTTATTGTACTGGGCAACAAAACGGATCTGAGCGACCGAGAGGTTAGTCAAAGTCCTCTTCTTTCAGTCGGTCTCAGTGAGGCATCTCCAGGTTTACCACACACGTGGCTCAGTACAGTTTTATTAAATGCAGATTTGTTGGAACCACGACTGAACTATAACATCATTTTTGTCTTACCTGCTTTTCAGCCTGGTGCTGTAGTGGGAACCTGTGTGATCACTTAGGTTTAGGACCTTTAGTCTATATTGAGCTACCTTGTTATCGGGTTTGTTATCAAATTGCTTCAATTTTGCCATTCTGTGTGTATGCAGTCACTGGGCACTTTTAAATGTACACCTTAGCTTAGTTTTGCCTTTAGAACTGCCTTAATTCTTCATGGTGTAGACTCCCCAGGTGGTGGGAAAAGATTCCTCTGAGATTTTGATCCACAGCCTCACGCAGCTTCTCCAGATCCATGATGTGAATCTCCTGTTTGACCACATCCCCGAGGTGCTCTGTAGGATTCCAGTCTGGTGACTGTGGAGACCACTTGAGTAAAGCAAACTCATTGTTAAGCTCAAGAAGCCACTTTGATATTTTTGAGCTCTGTGGCGTTATCCTGCTGGAAGCAGCCATCTGAAGACGGTCATTAAGGTATAGACGTGGTCAGCAACAGTTCTCTGGTAGGCTGCGATATTTAAACCATTCTCAGTTGGTACTAAGATGCCCAGTGTGCCAAGAAAATGTGCCCTCTCACTATTACACCACGACCATCAGCCTGAACTGTTGGTAGAATGGAGCCATGCTTTCATGTTGTTTACACCAAGATATTTCTCTTTTCTTTCTGAAATACACTTATAACTTACACTCTTGCAAAGGAAATGCAAGTCACAGTGAGTGTTAGATCAAAAGTGAAGTCTCTATTAACATTTTGTATTCTTCTGTTCTATTTTTGGTGTGAGCGCACAGTAAAGTAAGCTGCGTCCAGGGTAACCAGGTGTCCTACTTTATGTGGAGGCTGCACAGCATTTTTTATCTCTTGTCCCTCAGTCTCACATTTTGATTGGCTCTGGTATTCAAAAGTCAACACTGCAGGAAAGATACGGGAAGAAAGCATGAGTCAAGTGCAGGTTAACCTCACTGTTCTACTGCCTACCCAAGGAGGAAAACTGTAAATCACAATCAGTGCAGATTTTACTGGAATTGGATGGAAACTACCACAAAGAGAAAATGCAATGAATCTACAAGAAAGCCTGAAAACTACTTTAAGTCGGTGGAAGAAAATTGTCAGTTGATATTATTTTGATTATTATTCAGTTTTGCAGAATGAAGAAAGCTGATGCAAAGTGACACACTGCATGTGACTCTCACAAGGAAGTGGCAGCTCAAAATCAGATGTGACTATCTATAGCCACATCCCGACTCAGACCTAAAAATGATTGACGAAGAAGCCAGCAGCTGAAATAACAGTGTACCCATTTAAGTGTTATTGGGATAGAAAGAGAAACTGTCTAAACAATATTTAGCTTTCCTTTGTGCTTATTTTATTTGGTTAGGCAGAGTTGGCACATTTGAATTAAAATAAAATACAAAAACACAACCTGAAGTCTGACAGAATAACAGTTAACAGTGACTACTACATTACGTATAGTAGTCACTGCACACTTTGTAGAGATGCGAATGGAAATCCCTTTGCAAAAATATTTTATGCCTGTCAAAGTGTTGTCTTTGGGATTTTTAGTAGATTCTGGTCAAGAAATATGAACAAATGTTTTTAATGACAGGCTGCTAGTAACGGAGCACCTAACAATATCATTTGAAATGGGTTTGCTATGTTTTCGGTTATGTGAAGACTTCATGCGTTGAGTTAGGTGGATTTATTTAATGCTTGAATCATTCGTAGATTAGTGTCTATGACTGGATTGAACAGAGGGAAATGCAGTCAGTGTAGAAAGAAAAACTTTGAAAGACCTTCAGAAAGCCTGAAGAACTATTGGTCAAGATCACTGGCTCACTAGGAGCAAATATAAAGAAATCAGGGCTGTGTTTGTCCTTTATATTCTTAATGCTAAGCCTTTAATCTGCATAATCCATGTTTATTAACTCTTACAAATCAGATGTCAACATCTCAGGATGGCTCTCAACATGACAAAAGTGACCATTATTTAGTTTGACGTGTTCTGGTCACCACAGGCTTTCCAAGCCCGCTGCTCGTGAAACTCAGTTTGCCAAGAGGCCCATCCTTTAGATTTGTGTGTTTTATTCCACACATTACTCTGATCCATCATGTGAGTAACATTTTGTTTCCTCTCAGGTGTCTGACAAGCTGGCCCGGCAGTGGTGCGAGGAAATTGGAGCTGAATACTTTGAAGGAAGTGCCAAAGAAGATCTGGATGTAGAGAAGCCGTTTTTGAGAGCGGCTCAGCGTGGCTTACAGCAGGTGACTCAACTCGTCTTGTGTTTACTCTTAATAAACACACACGCACAAAAGCCCAATTTTTTTTATGTTTAACATGTTTATTTTTTGATGATAAAAGATACATTACTCCCTACAGTACAAAAAACACACATTGGAAAATACAGGACATTTCCAGATAACCTGCAAACAGCCGAGAGAAACTCGCAACACCTGTGAGTGCTGAGAGGCGCACTCGTCCCAGTGTGGAAGGGGAAAGTTCAGAGACCTCGGCACTGCTGATGAGGACCTATCTAACGAGGGTGCAAAAATAGTGACCCAGCAAAGGTACTGTGGAAGGAAAGGACACAATTGTATACCACATGGAGAGAGGAACAAACTCATTAAATGTTTTTTCTTCTTTTTTTTTTTTTTTCTGAGAACCTTCAGCTTATGGTCTAACTTAAGGCATCACTACTAAAATACACTGCTTTTTTGCATGCATGTCTAGTTTTGTTCAACAGACACACCGACACGCACAAAATTATGAATGCATATGAAGAGAAAGTTTTCATTTCTAGAAAGTAATCGGGAGAAATCACAAACAGAACCCGAGGTACGGGCCAGAGAAAAAGCGGCAAACCCGGGCTCTCATCTTCGTGGCCGTCGTTACCATCACAACTGAATCCACTCTTACAAAGTAGATATACACTCATGTCCAGTCAGAAACCTCCTCCCTGTACAAGTTTTGTATTGTAATGAACCTAGCAGTGATTCGGACTCCTACAGTGAATCAGCTTGACAGAAGCAAATTAGGGAGACTATATATATTTATATATATATATATACGTTTCTTTTATAAGCAAAGACACAAAAGGCAATCAAGAGATGACCAACATGTAAAAACAGTTTGTTACAGGTAATTATATAAAAGGCCAAGATGTTTCCTTTTTTTTTTTTTGTTTTGTCTGTTTTTTGTTTTTTCATTCTTGCTCTATGAATGAACTAATTTACAAGTGAGTACACTCCAGCCATGTAAGCTTTCTTCCCAAGACATCGCCATTCAAAAGACATATGGGTTTTACATGTCACAGTTAGCTCGCACACCATCTGTAGTCTGGAATACAGAGCCGTGGAAAGGAACAAAAGATTTATTAAATGGATTTACATACATCAAATAGGGGAAGGGAAAATAATTCTACTGATAATTTGCCATTCTGAAACTTAGACGTGAGGACAGCACATTCATAAGCGTAAAAAGCATAGGACAACTGATCGGGATATCATGGAGGGGGAGGGGAAAGGATGGAAAAGATCTGATGTTGGTCTTTTCTAAGCCCCTCCTCCCCCTTGTGTTTCCATGTTTGGCAAATGAAGCAACACAAGTATCAAGTAGTAAACAAAGTAAAAACTCCTCTCCCTGGGTCCACATCAAAAGTTCCCTTCAGTCCTATAACCTCTGCGGTTTCTACTTGGAACAAATACAAAAAGTCTTTCTCACTTTCATTGCCATCTGTTAACAAGAACATACAACCAACTGAAGATTTCTTTTTTTAAAATAGAGTGGCAACCTCAACATTAGCCACAACATCTTCCCATGAACACAAATTATTGGGATGAACAACAGTTAAAAACTGATGTATTTTTTTTCTCTTAAAAATGCACACAACATACACATACACACAGAAGGAAAAAAAGCTTAAAAAATACAAAAATAAACTACACAAAAGATCTTCTGCGTCATTGCTTGCTAATTTTTTGGGAAGATTTTTTTTTCCATGTGTGCTGCAAGTCTCAGTCCTAGCAAAGTCATTCGTTCTCTACAAATCTCTTCCTTTTGCCATTCTTCCAACATGTTGGCCACCAGTCCTCATCTTGGGGTAAAAAGCGCACAGTGATGACATTACCAGGAGACTGGAGTCCAGTACGATGACTGTACAGACTTGGTTCTCAATGAAGCAAATTAGTTTTGAGCAAAATAATAATAATAATAATAAAAAAAAAAAAAGTGTCCTCCTTCACAGAGGACAAGTGCTTTATTTGATTCCATACCGATTTTTTTTCCTCTCATCTATACTAATGCTTCCACAGCCTTTTTCAACACTGTACATCATTCCATGTAGTCTCTTCTCTACATCCCCCCCAGAATTCCCCAAAAACACAGGAAAAAGAAAAAGGGTAACATTGCGCTCAGGCTGGCTCCCAGTTTGTGAAAGATGTAAATGCTTCTCTATACTGTTCCAACTATTGAAATAAGTCAAAAATAGGTGTTAAAAGGATGGAAGGGGATGTGACTGAAAAAGATAATGTGCTTCTAGGTTTGTGTTGCTCTAAAAATAGTACGACCAACAGAACGAGGAGGAAGGAGAGTTTTATCTACAGAAACATCTCTCAGATCAACTTTCGTCTCGGCTTCATATGGTTATTCTGCCTCCATTGCCGTCTCGGTCTGAGACATTTGGGGAAGTGGATGGAGGATGAGGTTAGGATGAGGATGAAGAGGAGAAAGGGTGAAGGTCAGTCTTCCTGATAAAAAGACAGCGAGTGGGGTAAAAAAAAAAAGAGACCAAAAGAAAAGACTGGGAGGGATCTCCAGGCAACCTCACTGGTCCGTCCTTGCTTTCTTTGGACCAGTAGACTTACTGCAGGAGAACACACAAAACCAGAATAAGTGCTGGATGTTTTATTCATCGATGAAATGTTCCTGTGTGCACGATATGAAACATGAATACTGTACTTACGTATCAGGAGAGGTGCCTGGTCTTTTGGGGGCCGGTTTTGCAGAGGAGGCATCTTTGCCAGATTCTACAGGACATTAAAGTGGAGAGATTCAATCCATCAATAGCAGCCTCAGTAATTAAGTATTTTTAATATTTTAAAGAACTTATTTGTGAACTCACCTTGCAGCCATCGAACTTGTGTGGCAGGACCATAGCCCTTCTCGTTACGGGCGGCAATGCGGAAGATGATCGCTGGCTTGGTGGTGTAGTCGATGTGTGCGTTAGAGAGGCTGGACGACTGAACCAAGCAAGATGGGTTGGGTCCACAATACACACGCATAAAGGCTAGCTGGGCTGGGGTGGAAGCCTTGGCTTCAGCTGTTTGGTTGCTCTGGATGGCCAGGTACACAGAGTACTCAATGATCTTTCCTGACGTCACCGAGGGTGGCTCCCAGGTTAGGTGGGCACCATCTGGGCTCTGGGGGGGATACAGTGAAAACATGCTACTTGGTGCCAAAACCATGGCTCACGTGATCACGTATGGCACACCTGTGAGTAAAATCTACAATGCAACAGGGTTTGTTTACCTTGCTGATTTTGATGGCACAAGGTGCCCCCGGGAAGCCTGGTAGGCAAGTCTTGAAAGCCGAAATCTCAGAGAAAGCTCCACGACCGCAGGCGTTGATTCCAGCAACTCGGAACTTGTAAGCTGTTCCAGGCTGCAGCTCCATTTTCTTCATCTGGCTGTAGTCTGGTATAATGCCAGAGTCATCCTACCAAACACATAAATACAAGTAGTTGATTAGATAAAGATGGACTCTTGTAACGCACATCGATATCATTCTGAATAAGGAAAGGCTCCCTGAGACAACTTACATCTCCTTGAGAATCATCTCCCGGCACATAGTAGTGAGTGACAACCATATTTGTCACTTTAACAATCCCCACATCAAACCACTGGTTCTCCTTTTTCACGACAGGCTTCACTGGAGCTGGCTGAGGGGCTTGCTTCTGCATGGGAACAAAAACGGTCAACAAATTCCTCCTTTCCTCTCTTCACCTCAACTGACATAATCAGAAGTGCAGCAGCACCAAAATGACTCACCTCTCCCTCAATGCCATTGGCGACCTCTGCTAGAGTGGCTGCTGCTTGAAGTTTAGCTGGACTTGCCACAGATACAGAGGGTGCAAACGTACTTGATGGCGCAAGCGCTGTGCAATGTCAAGAGCAATACAAAAATAATCAGTCTGCTGTAACAAACAGTAACATTCAAAGTAACTATAAAAAAACCAAACAAAACACAAACATACTCTCAGCTGTGGTGCGTGGCAGGAGAGAAGCCACAGCACTTGTGACTGCAGCGGCCATTTCGTTGTGCCCATTGCTCTCAACAGACGGATCATTGAGGCTGTCGGCAGGAGCAAGACCCTCGGTGGGCAAGCTTGTGTCCACCGTGGCCTGCTGAGCTGCGGCCTGAGCCTCCTGCAATTGTTGCTGCTGTTGGACCAGTGCTGCAAGATCTTGCTGGGTCAGCATGATGGGGATGTTGGTGGGTTGCTGGTTCTCTCCAGCAGCATCGCCTTCATCTGTAAGTTATACATTTTTTATGAATAGCAAGATCACAGAGAATTCACGAGTTTCACATCTAGAGGAATAGTTTTACTGACAAGTGTCCTGTTAACTAGAGCCAGCCCTTGAACTTAGGCTATGCTATGGTTCAAAATTCGAAAGTCTGAACAAAAAGCTTTGATTCTACTCACTCATTACGGCTTGCTGAGCTGCCTGGAGGACCGCCTGGATAGCGAGGGCCTGGGCTTCCTCTGTGGCTGCTGCTTGTGCAGCCGCCTCTGCTGCTGCAGTGACAGCCAGTTCCTCGTCCGACAGCCCCGTCACCATTAGTGTGGCTCCCTGGCCCTCAGACATCAGCTCTGAAGGAAGGTTCAAGGCTGTCGCTGCTGCTGCTTCTCCCTGGGGAACACATTAAAGCAGTTCCATCAAAAAAACATGGAAAATGCATGACTGCAAAGAATTTCAAAATCAAAGGCCAAACAGACTTTTTTGCCTTCATACTTTATTCACCTCTGCTTGCGTCTCCATTGCTGCGGTTCCTTCCTCAACAGGTGCAGCTTCTGCTGATGCTGGCTCATCAGTCTGCATGGGTTCCTCTGTGGAGCTAGCTGCAGTGCTTACTCCCTCTGTGATGGATGAGATCGACTAGAGGGAAACAAAGAAATCATACCCCACAATGAGAAAGAAACTCTGGAAATGACATTCTTCTTACATATTCGTACACACATATTGACAAAAGTATTAGGCCGCACTTCTTAATCTGCGAAGTCACGCGTTTTCAGTCCTATGGCCACCGGTGTTTAAATTCTGGCACCTACCAATACAGTCTGCCTTTACAAACATTTCTGAATGTTTTGTTCTAAAGAGCTCGTAGATATTCAGCACAGTAATGTAATAGGACGCCAACACTCTATCAACACTCTGCTGACTCAATACCTACAGGATTATAAACTTGCTCTGGCTTTCTCGTCAGCACAAGTACTGTGCACCAGGAGTTTCACAACTTCAGTTTCCATGGTCAAGCAGATCCTTTAAGTGTAATGTGTAGGTGGCCTGGTACTTTTGTCTGTACAGCATATCAAATTCAGAAATGCAGCCCCAACGTGGACATCTACTAGGATTAGTTTTACCACCATCACCTAGTCATACTGGATGGTTTTTAGAAAAGGATCTTATTTTGACAGGAATGATGTGTTATTCTTACAGGCACAGAGGGTCCAGGGGCTGGTGTAGACTGAGTGACAGTAGTGATAGCCCTGCCCTGGGTGGTGCCAGTTGTTGCTGTGGTGGATGCCTCTTCTGTGCTGCTGGTACCTTCTGCTCCTTCTTCTGTCTGCTGGGTTGCTAATGAGACATAGTAACATAACAAACTACTAGTAACAAACTACTTTTACTGCTTAGAGAAAAACAATCATCCGTCATGTGAGATCTAGATGTTATTTTAAGAAATATTAAGACAAGTGTAATTAAAAAAAGAAGCTTGAGAGTCACCACACAGTGTATGGAAACCTAACTTGCTATTAATTATAAAAGAAAAAGAAAAGAAATAAGATTATTCAGGTAAAATGTACACCGTATGTTTACATACCAGTGCCTTCACCTGTCTCCATGCTACAAGTGGCAGTTGTGGCTGTGTTGGTGGTCCCCGTCTCGTGTGTTTCACAGGGAGGGTTGGAGCAAACCCTTTGGACCAGGGCTGTTGTTGTGCTGGTCTGGTCTCCTCCCATGCTGGAGGTGGCTGTGGACGGAGAATTGGTGGTCCCCGTCTCATGGGTTTCGCAGGGTGGATTAGAGCACACGCTCTGCACCGTGTCTGTCTGGTTTGCATTCATGCTAGATGAAGCTTGTGTGGTGGAGTTGGTGGTGCCAGTCACATGGGTCTCACAGGGCGGGTTGGAGCACGCCTGCTGCACTCCTCCCATGTTCGACGTTGCTGTGGTAGCAGTGTTTGTTGTTCCGGTTTCATGGGTCTCACGTGGTGGGTTGGAACACATGCGTAGCGCAGACATGTTTGAAGAAGCAGTTGTGGCTGTGTTGGTAGTTCCGGTCTCATGGGTCTCGCAGGGCGGATTCGAGCAGACCTGTCCTGCACCGATTGTAGCTGAGGAAGTGGTGGCCGTGTTGGTGGTTCCTGTTTCATGGGTTTCACATGGTGGGTTAGAGCAGACCTGCCCTGCTCCAATTGTTGCAGACGAAGTGGTGGCTGTGTTGGTGGTTCCGGTTTCGTGGGTCTCACACGGTGGGTTAGAGCAGACCTGTCCTGCACCAATTGTTGCGGAAGAAGTGGTGGCTGTGTTGGTAGTTCCCGTTTCGTGGGTCTCACAGGGCGGATTAGAGCAGACCAGAGTGACAGTTCCAGAGCTCTCTCCAGCAGCTCCAGCCTCAGTGGAAGTGGGTTGCTCAGAGGTTGGTGAAGCCAGGATGGATACTGGTAGATCTTGTACTGGCTGAGCCTCAACACCACTGGGAGTTGTGATCAGAGTCACCTGGGTGGGCTGGTTCTGCTGAGAGGAAAGAGATGTCAGCTCTAAGGCAAATAGTATGTTATACATGGTCTAAAACAGAAGAACTTCATTGACTGTCTGAAAATTTCTGAGGAGCAGCTCTCCATTAGTCTGTGTTTACAAGAAGAGGTAGCAACATCTTCACATATGGTCTTTTTCAGCATGTTGTGATATACTACTTATAGCTTATGACACATGCTACTGCAAGAGCTTCAAAACCTAATGACTAAAATACAAATATTACAAAGTGGAGCTGCTGGGTATTACCTGCACTGTCATAGTAGAAGAGGGCAGTGCGGAGGAAGAAGTTAGGCTAGTCTGAGCAGCTGAAACTGTAATGGCAGTTGGGTTGATGACCTGGCTGGACAGGGTAGCAATGGTTCCCAGTGTGGTGATGGGAGTAACGAGAGAGGCAGTTGAACTATCAACTGTGCCTCCCGCCAAGCTAGTAGAAACGGTACCAGTGACTGTGCCGAGAGTGGTGACACCTGGAAGAAATGTGGTTTGAAAAATGAAACCAGAGAAACAAAACTGTTAATTTACATAATCATTACTTAGTAATTTTTTCGTACCTGTAGTCCCCTTGACAACCAGAGTTGTGACAGTCGGCTTAACAGCAGACACAGTCACTGGTGTAACCAGACGAACGCCACCCACTGTGCTCATGGGAACAGTGCGTAAAATAGTGCCAGGTTGCCCGGGAGCACCCTTCAAAACCACCTAGAAACAGAAGATTTAGGATAAACAGGCAGCACAACAAACACAATATGTACCAAACACTGCTGACCAAAAAGAGACAATTTACCTGTGTCAGTCCCTGCTGGCCAGCTGCCGTGGCAAGTTTGGGCACCGCAGTGATGATTTTCCCAGGAGTTCCTGTGGTCATCACCTTTGTGGTAAGGATTGTAATGGGCGTTTTCATACCTGCACTGCTTGTTACACCTGCAAGGACAAACACAAGCATGAATATAATCACTGCTCAATCACTAATCCTAAATCTAAAGGTTAATTTACACAGCAAATGCCAAAAAGTGTGCAAACTTGAATGAGAACAAACCTGTAGCTCCAGGCTGGGTCATGATGGCTGACATGGGGATAGTCTTAATGATGGTGGTACCCTGCTTAGTGGTAGTAGGAGAGACTCCGCTGATGTTGAGGATAGTGGGCTTGTTTCCTGTGCCTCCAGCCTGGGAGGTGGTGATGATGGTTGTGGGTTTGCCATCTGCAGAAGTCACCAGCTTCAGGATTGTGCCAGCTGGGAGTGGACCCTTTGTCTGGAAAGAAAGGTGCATGTTATGAAAACTATTCAGGGAAAGACACGTGGTGCCTGTCTCAGGAGTTTTAAGCTACCTCCTGTTTTTTCCTGCACTCATGCAGATAGCTGACCTGTATGATCTGTGTGAGAGGGTTAGTGGAAGCCTGGCCTGTGACAGCTGATGTCTGCACTGGCTTGGTTTGTACCACAGACATCATCTTGCCAAGGTTGGAGATCTGCCGACATAGGAGAGAGACTCAAATTCATGAGTCACCAGAAAACATCGGATATTACGGGGAGGTCAGCCGGATGCTCGACCACTAAACTTGTGGCTCTAGAATCATTCTAGCCCTAACTGACCGACAGTCATGCAGATCACTGACATCATGCTCCCTGTCTTTTCCAACAGTCACTGTAGGCCAACTTTTACACCCTCCCTACTGGTTCAAAAAGACGCCACCATTGAGTGACCAATCAATACAAAGATGCAGAGTGCGAGGAAGCATTTTACAGAATCCATGGTTTAAAGCATGCCTGTGAAAGCACCAAAGGGTGCTCTCAAGTAGAGTTGCAGTATTACATTATGCTAAAGAATCCATGTTTTCTTACCAGAGTGCCACTGCTGCCCATGGTCAGGGGGCTCTTGACCAGGGTGATGGTCTTGGTGACTCCTCCCACCACAGTGGTCACCACCTGGGCCTGCTGGGCCACTGTGACTGCACCAGACTTGTGCACAGTGATGATGGGTCTGGTGGTAGTGGTGGGAGAGGATGCAGTTGCTGTGCCCACTTGGGCAGCGGCAGTCTTCAACATCCGTGTGGCCGGGTTACTGACCTACAAGCACATATTTATTATCACAAATGGCTTGTGATAGGACGAGCATAATGTTGGAAATGAGAGCGTTTACTGCAACGTGTACCATGACTGGAGAAGCCACTTTCACTGTGGTTGTGCTGGGAGAAACTGCCACTGTTTTGAGAATGGTAGCACCTGCAGGAACATTGAGGACAGTTCCTGCCGAAGAGGGTGGGATCTTCTGGGTTGCTGCTGCAGCAGCAGCTAAAGCTGCCATGCCACTCATCTGAGGGCTACTTCCAATTGGCTAAAAGTTAAAAAGAAATAAATGTTGACATTATTTGCTGATCTGGCAGTGCAGTTCACAGCGAAAGAACACAATTGTATGAAACTGCTCATACCGATCCCTGGGTAGTCTGGGCTGGAACTACCATTCGAACACCTGGAGGAAGGGATGTCACAGTGACGGGGGATTTCCCCGGCTGGCTGGGACGAACTGTGACAACAGATGCGCCTGTTGCAGACTGCTGAGCTGCAACCTTTAAAACTGCTGTAAAACAAATGAACCAAATTATTCACACCTTGTAGAATTTGGGTTGTTGCAGTTGCTGAGCTTCCTGGTGTGGTAACAACAATGCAAAATTGTAATACCTGTCTGTGGTAAGCTCTGAGCCGACGGTGCTGCAGCAGCTGGCACTGGGCTCTTTGGAGAGTTAAGCGGCTGCGATGGGGTTGCGCTCATAGCTGGAGAGGCTGCAGCTGGAGTTGCAGGAATGTCATACTTCTGCAGCTGCAGCAAGTATGTGTCAGCTGTGGAGACTGCACCCCAACTCACCTCCAGAGAGTTTGTGTTGGCACGGACTAACTGCACCCTGGCAGGGGCGTGCGGTCGCTCTGGGGGGGAAGCAGAATTTTCAATATTATCTAATAACGAGCTGTTGTCTCCAACAGCACTCATGTTACAGCACACCTACCTGTTTCCAGGTACCACAGATCTTTACAACAGACTTGGTTGTTCCAAGCTTTACGATAACCGTCACGGCCACTCCATACATAAAGCCTGGAATTGATAGCCACAGCACAGTGACCAGCACGGGCCCTGGGGATGTTGTCTTCAAGAGTATCCATCAACACTGTTTCCCAACACATGGTGTCTAACGAAGAATTACACAAAAGTTAAGAGTGGCACTGCACATTTGCTATTAAAAAACAAACAAAAAAAATATGATTTCAATAAAAACAGAGATAGACAAACCGAGGTTCAAGCACGCAAGAGTGTTTGTGCATTTCCACTCTTTTTCGTGTGTGGCCACTTTGACATCATCCATCACCAAAGGTACCCATCCTCCAAAAACATACATCCTGCACAGAGAAATGAATTCGCACTTAGACCATTTAACAAGCACAGAATTTCAAAAATGAGTAAAATGAAAATTAAGTTTGCTGTTGGAAATGTGCAGCAGTCATCTCACTTGTTTGTGATGGTGGTAGCAGAGTGAAGACTTCGAGGAAGTGGCGCTGTGCCGCTTACTGATGGTTTGTTCCATGTCAGGGTATCTGGAGATTTAAAAAAAAAAAAAGAAAATGAATAAAAGGTTATCTATTCTTAAATGCAAATAGATAAGGCAGCTTGTGTACAGAAAACTCACAATTTCCTATATTGCTTCTCTAACAGTGAAATGCTCAGTTCCATTTGTTCTGATACTCTGTGAATAGCATCATGTCTCAGAGGGCTGACGGCAGGGCATTTCAATTTTAGTGTTGTTATTTCTCCATTTACACTTTATAAAACATACCAATGTCAAGTGTCCATAGATCTCCAAGACGGCAACCGCTCATTCCTCCATAGATTATTAAGCGCGACTTCCTGGTTGCCTTCTCTGTGTATACCACAGCAGTGTGGCTCTCACGGGGAGGAGGCAGGACTCCGTATGTGATCGGAATATCCCATCCAACCACACTGGAACCTGCACGAAGCTCGAGTGTGTACAGATCATTCAGGTATCTGATGAATAAAAACAGTGACACTCACGTCGGTGGCTGAAACAGAAAAATATTTGCAGTCCTGCAAAACAGTGCTCCCCTGACGACTGTTCAGAAAACCTCTGTACCTGGGAATGTTGTTTTTTGGGTCTTCGCTGTCATTGGCGAGTCCACCAAACAGGTAGCATTTGTTGCCAACCAGTGAAAAGCTGTGGCCAAGACGAGGGCAAGGAGGGGGGCCATTCTTCGGGTTTTTTGCTTTTAATTTTTTCCATTCCCATCTGCTGGCCTGTAGCAAAAACCACAGTGAAAAAAAAACGATCAGTCGATGGATGGCAGCAGAAGCCGTAACTAACAAGTCTTAAGCTGACCACATTCCTTGTTCTGACAACATAAAAATAAGGACAGATTTAGTATCACAATTGTGACTGAACCTACATACTTCCCCCCCCTCATCAAGTCCACATTTATTTAGTGTTTGTTTACAGATCTACTCCATTTCCCAATGATTAAAAATCCACCTGGGATCTGGTGACAAAAACTTTTGGCACACTGCTTCCTTACATCCTTTAATCAGAAACATGTAACATTTGAGAACTTCTCAGGATCGGTTAATGAAATTTGGCAAACCCAAACATACTAGAAGAGCAGAACAACGTAAATTGTAACCTTTCTACTACAGTTTTAAGAATAAAGACACATTACTCCTTTAATGTATTTTCTCAAGACTAGCACAACCAATGAAACCATAAACTTTGCAACACACTTGTGTGCATTTCACAAGTCATCATAGTTTCAATGACACAACCTTACTATAATGCTGTACAGCTGAGCATTGAACACTCAGTAACACGTATAGTGATGAAACTTACAAGTGACCTTGAATTTAATTGTAATAGCTTGCCTGTTCTAGTGAATATTTTAACTGTAACAGGGGTGAAACATAACTTTGCAATCAACTTTCTCAATTTTTTCCTGTATCAGTCATCTCTGATGCAGACAAGAGAAAATTTCGCATGCAGCTGATAAAGACACTTTGCAGTATGATGGCCTACATATGAACATTGCTTTGTAAATATCTCTGGAAAATCTGACTTAGATACCAGCTATATTTTGTTGCTATAAATACTTTACAAGCCTTCATTATACTGACAAGCAAACTTAGTACGAAAACTGGGGTTATTTTTCAATAAAGGTTTACCTGTAGTTCATAAAGATCGTTGCTGTACTTTCCATACTCCACCATTCCACCAAATACCAGCAACCGTGTGCCATCACAGACAAAACCATATGCAGCACAACCAGGAGGGATGTCACCACGGACTGCTGGGATAAACCACTGGTTTGTTGCTAAAAATTAAAACACAATAACAATAAAGGGGTTATTTCTGGAGGCTTTCCTGTGGCAAATTGTAATTAATAAGTAAAGACATGCTATCACACCCACTAAGGCTTTAAAATGCTTAAAAGTAGAAGCAAAAAATAACCCTCTATTTATTTTTGGAAACATAAACTTAAAATCTACATTAAAGAATGGGAACACAAACACAACTGCTGAGTCTGCCTGCCCTTATTGGTTTATAAGCAGGAAACTGGGGCAGGGGATATGCTTAAACCAACCAGCATCATCCATTTTATTTTAGCCCGCCTTTTTTAACGTGTATTAAAATCCTTCTCCGACAGGGGGGGCTAACTTCTGTTTGGCCTACTGGGGCCTGCAAGGCTATTTAGTTTTGCGCATTATAAACATATACTGAAATGAACTGTACTATTTTAGATGTAGACGTACTTTGCGTTAGCCTTCTAAATATCTAAATTTTATTTGTAAAGAAATGATGCTTTCTGCAGAAACAATTGATAAAGTTCATTATGCAAAGTTGCGCTTACCGGTGTTGTATACATGCAGCTCATCCACAATCCCTTCGTTTCCACCGCCGAAAACAACCATAAGCTCCTTTATAGCCACAGCTCTGTGTCCATGTCTGGGCCGGGGAACAGGACCAGACCACCCGAGGACCCGTTTCCATCGCGGCTGCAGAACCGACGCCGTGGTCCCAGATACCGCGGAGCCAGGGGCAGACATGACTTCTACCGAAATAAATAATAAAGACGCATTAGTCATGTGTGCTTGAATAGTTCTGTTACCTTTCCATAAAACCTATGCAATACAAAAATAGCATCTAACCGTGCAATATAGCTAACTTTAAAGCAGGCTTTACAGTTAGCGGTTAGCTTTGGTTAATGAACACTGTCAAAAAAGGACAAGAAAAAACAATAACAGCAATAAACTATATTTGTACAAAACCTTTCGAGCAACTTCTGCTTTATGGTCTCTTACGCAGTTATGACGTCGTACTTCTGTTAAGAATCATAGTAAATCTTGCCATTATCCAAGTTTATTATTAGTTGTTTCTAACCATTGAATTCAATCCATGGAAGCCGCCATCTTGCAACCAAACAAACACCCGCTAACGCTACTGCCCGTCGGAAAAATGGCGGAAGCAAACGAAAAATAAAAATACATGACAACTAACCCACTACATCAACAAAAAACAAGGCAGGATGAATACAAATCCAACAGGTGATTATAAGCCCGTGTTCACAAAACGATACACAGTCGTACCACTAATTTATCCACTACTGCAATCGTTAGCAACAGTCGGCTATTTTCATGCCTCTCTGGGAGTCGCCATATTGTAGCTAACAACTTTAGCATTCTTTGCAACCGCTTTACCGCAATTATCAACGTTATAAAAAATCCAAAGTTTGTGTTAACAGTTGCAAATATTATGGGACTAAAGGGCCAAACAACTATGGGACCTTTTACCCAGATTTACAAAAAATTTAAAGTTGCAATCGCGGCATTCAAATTCTCATGTTAGCCGTACCCCGTTAGCTCTAGCGGCTAGTTACTCAACCTAATTTGCTCGAGCTAACGGCGTTAGCTGGCATCTGTCAAAGCGCTGCCGAATTTCTCAATTAAATTCAACGCAATTTAAAGTTTCTCTGTCGTGCATAATTTACCTGATACAAAGGCAAGCTCGGCAACGGTCTTAAAACTGAGCTAAATTGAATTAAACAGCATAAACACAATGTTATTATGTTTCATGCCGTCTCTGGAAGCAGCCATCTTTTCAACAATCGGCCTAAGTCTACAGCTCCCACAAGAAAAATGGCCGGGCGGTTTGCTACAACAAAACACAACAGAGCGAAAAGGGCACAGACGCTTCAGAATTTTACTCACTTATTTCGATGCAGTTATTGCAAAAACACAGATATGTGCTCTAATCTTGCGGCAATAATCCAAATTCATTCGATTTGTGAAGAAGTATTTCCTCTCATGCCTGCCTGGAAGCTGCCATCTTCTTGACAACCAGAGGCGGAGGAAAATGGAAGAGAGTTGGCGTCACCCAAAGTAAACATGGCGACAAGGACCCACTTGCAAACCGTTTCGGAGGTAAAGGTATATACATTTTTTTTATTTTTGTCAATCTTTGTGTGCGAATCGTGCAGTAAGTACCAGTGTACTTTTAGGAACACTGCAAATCGATTTAAAGTAAACACGTTACGACTTTGCGCGAATTACAACAAGTTGTGTTATAGGAGTTGGGTTATTGTCCCTTACTAAAGATGGCGACACCCGTACCGAACCTCCTTTTATTTTAATTTTGTATGCAATTCTGATTTTATTCCCCTCTAAACCTACTTGTATATGCCCACAAATTCTCGACAACAGCGCACGAGCAACAATTTACAGACTTTGCGCTCGCACATATTAATGTTGACACGCCCACGTCCCCCTTTAGAGCGCCCTCCACTGATACAAATACTCTACTACAATGGCTTCAACATTAAAAAAAGCGTCCCTGGTTTTGACATCAATATGTTCAGCCGTAGGATAAGCGGAAGACAATGGATGGATGATGGACGGATGGATGTTCAGCCATATTCTTTGATGTCAACCTAAAAGACAAGTAAATGCTCTAAAGTGTAAAATGTACGCTCCAGGTAGCGAAATAAAACATATAGTTAAAAAGTATTTCGGTTTATGACCGAGACAACAAATAAAGAAATGATTGTACATTATGACCAATACTGCAAAACAGATCACATCATATTTAGAGCAAGTCAGATTTAAAACACAACATATATACACAGTACTTTGTCAAAATCTTGAGATACTATTCATTTATTTATATCTTGTTAGGAAAATGGTAAATCCATACAGAAACATGTATTTTTGGAAATACTTTTTTTTTTTAAAGGCAAAAATTTTTTTTTTCAATTCTACCAAGCTTAAAAGTCAATATTTCAGATGACAAGCTTTATTATTTAACACAGCCTTAACTCTCTTAGGCAAGCTTTCCTGTCATTTCATTGCGTAGCCTTCAGGAATAGTACTTCCAGGCTATTTGAAGAACATTCAAAGCTCCTTTTTTGGACCATGGCTGCCCTTTGTTCTCTTTTAATAATCACACACTGCTTCAATAACTGATAGTGTTGTATTCTGTGTTTATCTATCCAGGTGTGCTTTTACTGTGCTGGCAGTGTGACAAAAAAGTCACTGCCAGATGTAGAAAGTCTGGCTACTTGGAAGCAAAATATAAAGAAATAAGTGTGGTTCAAGCATTTTAGTTTGGCAGACTAGTGCCAGATATCCGGGTAACCATCAAGAGAAAAAGGTGAGCGAGTATTAGCATAATTCTGACTTTTTGCAGGTTGAATTCGTTGCTGCGAAGATGATAAGTTAATGTGGCTTAAACAGTCATTGCATGTTCTGATGGACTGCAAAGCTATCCTCAGCAGTAGGCCAGGACTTCTTCTTTTTCTTCTTCTTCAAAAAGTCTGCGCAAACATTTTTTTAAATTATTATTGCCAGACTACTTTATCATCCATTAGCTGGTTGGCAGTAATTCAATCTGTCTCTTTTTACACTACAGCTTTATTTCTGCTGCATGTGGGGTGCTTACATGCACCTTAAAGACTTTAGGTTCTGAGTACCTGAACCTGACCTTCTTCCTAAAGAAGGCCAATAATAAAGAAAAAAAAAACATATTTCATGATATGAAAAGTAGCTGCCCTTTGTTGCAGCACTATGTTAGTCCATTAGATGGCAGACTTACACTACTGATTTTCTTCCTCCATCAAGATGAGGTGAGGTGACTTTTCAGTGCCTTTTGTCTGTCTGTGTACAACATTAAACAAAACTGTACACATGTACATGTACAAATAAACATGTACACATATAAACTGTGTTTATTTGTAACAGGCAGTTTATTTGTAACAGGCAGAAAGACGGAGGTTTGCGTGCTTGTCAGAATCAGAATCGTGTTTATTGGCCAAGTATATGTGCAGACACATACTCAAGCACAGCAATGTAAATCACACACACACACACACACACACACACACACACACACACACACACACACACACACACGTGTCTATATATACATTACACATGCATACACATACATACACAAAGCTGTGTAAACCAACTATAAATAACTAATCTAAACTTATATACATAAAATACAGAAATGAAATGAGGTGGAATGAATACTACAGAATGTACATAAGGTGCAGTTGCAGTCTGGCAGTGGGAGCAGTCTGACAGGTCAACTGTTTAGAAGGGAGATGGCGAGGGGAAAGAAACTGTTCCTGTGTCGGGTGGTCCTGGTCTGCAGGCTTCTGTACCGTCTGCCAGAGGGCAGCAGATCAAAAAGTCTGTGTGCAGGGTGTGAGGGGTCTGTGATGATTTTCCCTGCCCGTTTCCTGGTTCTTGAGAGGTACAGATCCTGGATGGAGGGCAGGGGGCGCCAATGATCCTTTCTGCTGCCCGTACAGTCCGCTGCAGTCTGTTCCTGTCCTGTTTAGTGGCTGCTCCATAACAAACTGTGATGGAGGAGCACAAGACAGACTCAATGACCGCAGTGTAGAACTGGATCAGCAGCTCCTGTGTCGACTGTACTCCCCCAGTTGTCTCAGGAAGTACATCCTCTGCTGGGTCTTTTTGAAGATGGAGTTGGTGTTGGTCTCCCACTTCAGGTCCTGGGAGATGGTGGTACCCAGGAACTTGAAGGTCTTCACAGTCGACACACAGCTGCCTGATATGGTGAGGGGGAGCAGAGTTGAGGGATGTTTCCTGAAGTCCACTGTCATCTCTACAGTTTTAAGAGTGTTCAGCTCCAGATTGTGCTGACTGCACCAGAGTACCAGCCGCTCAACTTCCTGCCGGTATGCAGACTCATCACCATCCTGAATGAGGCCAATGACGGTGGTGTCATCTGCAAACTTTAGGAGTTTAACAGCCGAGTTCTTGGAGGTGCAGTCATTAGTGTAGAGGGAGAACAGTAATGGTGAGAGGACACATCCTTGAGGGGCACCAATACTGAGGGACCGAGTTTCAGAGGTGATCTCCCCCAGCCTCACTTGTTGCTTTCTATCTGTCAGGAAGCTGGTGATCCACTGACAGGTAGCTGGTGACACGCTGAGCTGGGAGAGTTTGGAAGAGAGAAGTTCAGGCACGATGGTGTTAAAAGCCGAACTAAAGTCCACAAACAGGACCCTGGCATAAGTTCCCGGGCAGTCGAGGTGTTGCAGGATGTAATGCAGCCCCATGTTCACTGCATCATCCACCGACCTGTTTGCCCGGTAGGCAAACTGCAGAGGGTCCAGCTGGTGGCCTGTAATGTCCTTCAGATGGGCTAGCACCAGTCGTTCAAAGGATTTCATGACCACAGACGTCAAGGCGACAGGTCTGTAGTCATTCAGTCAGAGTAAAGATGGGAGCCAGCTGTTCAGCACAGGTTTTAGTGCTGTGATTTATATACGCGTTTAACTCACTGCTGTCATATAAAGAACTTTTTTTTTTTTTAAAAGAAAAGAAGAACAAACAAATTAAAAACCAAGCCACTTTTATATACATGACTGTCTTGAGCCAGCCTCCATTTACTTGTATTTTATTTCCAAGGAGCCAGTTGATTGTTTGTTAACTCGCTTAACACGAACCTATCAATTATTCAAGCATAAAAAATTGCACCTAACTCAAAAAATGAAGCAATGTTGTGTCTACGCATAACGAAAAAAGGCTCTATCACAGTGTGGGGCTGTATTTCAGCCAGTGGTGTTGGGGATTTGTCAAGACTGATCTAATTATGAACAAAGAAATGTTCCATCAGATTTTGATCCATTATGCAATATAGAGACCTTACCCTCTGGAAAGAATTTTTTTCAGATTTTTTCAGGATGATGATCCCAAACGCACTGCCAGCGTAGTAAAACCATACCTGGATAGAAAAAACACAGTGAAACACCAACAGTCATGGATTGACCTCCCCAGAGTGTGGAGCTCAACATTATTGAACAGAACAAAAGGACGCCAACATCCAAAGAAAAGCTTTGAATGTCCTTCACGAAGCCCGGAGAACGATTCCTGAAGACTTCTTAAAGAAATCACAAGAAAACCTGCCTAGGAAAGTTCACAGTGTTTTGAAGAATAAATAAAGTCATGCCATTGAATTTCAAGCCCATCAGAATATAAAGAAATGAAGGATGATTCACGACTTTTGCACAACGCTGGAAATGACCATCAAATAGGCTATAAGGTCCAACTACAGCTGCACACTCAAATAGGGCCCTTTGTTTTTCTGATCAAACCTAAAATGAAGAAAATTGCCATTGATGCAGAAAACTAAAGAATAACTATTCCTCATTTTGTGTTTGGTCAAGGTTGTTTTTATTTAGAAAAAACTAGAAAGAAAGAAACTACAATGGTAAAGCCATTTCAGTGGACATTTCATGCATGCCGCAGAAAAGGGATTATGTCTCGGAAGTCTCAACAGACAGATTGGAAACTCGTTAGGGCCGTCATGACGATAATGATGAGATAAAAGGATGAAAGCTTCCTAGAAAGCCAAGCACGACCTCTGCCTAAAGAACGAAAACAAAGGAAATAGCAGAGATCACGGAACACTTGGAAAAACACTCTTGTTCACGTCTTGCTGAGTGATGTCTATACATGCTGTACTGTGAAAAATCTTGATCAGTGTCACTGTATTTTTTATTATCATTATTATTATTGTCATGTTTAGATTTTAACCAGATTGGGTCACGAAAACACAGCACATATATATTTTTTATAGTACATACTGACATACTGTCCATGTTTCTCATACATGTGCTCACCTGGATGAGTACAGCAGACTGAGCAAGGTCAGTGGTGCTCAGATGCCAGTAATTGTTTACACTCATTAAGAGTCTTAGATAATGGCAGGAGAGCTGAGCTTTCAAACCCTAAAGAGATCATGATGTCACTCAAGTGACATGGATCAAGGATTATAAAAGCGGGATTTTGAGAAGGGATTTTTTTTCCCTCCTACCACTACAGCAGGCTGTCTGACTCATTCATATTCATATTGTGCCCACATCTGTGAGGTTGTTTGGCTTTATAAACTTATATTCAGGAATTCTAAAGGTAAATAATCTTGTAAAGGGTTGATTTGTCACAGCACAGAGTTGTCACAAATGATGAGCAAGGTTGTAAAGTAGGAGTTGTATGCATTTTGTTATTTAAAAAGAAAACATCATGTACCAGATTGCACATCATTTAGTTTTTTGTTCACACATCCTGTGATCGTCCACAGATCTTCACTGAGCATCTTCAGAACATGTACCTAAATGTTTTCTTTTTTTTCTACCAAATACTTCATTTTAGGGACTTGCACAGAGGGTCACACCAGTGTACAAACACAGTAACACAGTGACAAGAACAGCGTCACATCCTTGATGGTCTTACATTTACCCTCTGTTCTAAATGGATGTTATCTTAATTGCTTTCTTAATCACACACAAAGCCATGTTAACCTGATGGAAAATTACAACAGTGACAAAGAAAATGCAAACATGGGCGCTGGTTTCATTTAGGTATTGGGGTGGAATAAACCCAGTTACTTTTATTACAGCCACTACATTTCTTGCAGTCTGGTGAGTTTGTATGCACCATTTCCACCTTTTCAATAGGCGGTGAGATTTTTTATTATTATTATTTATGGGAAAATACAAAAATCAGTTAATCTCAGACTGGAATGCAATGGACTGAGGATCACTTTTGAGTCAAAACACATCTTTTAGGTTTACCTTGTTGCAGATGAAAGAGTCTGGACAAAGGAATTATCCATTCTGTTTCTTAACAGGCTACTTTTGTGCCTTCTGTTTTGAATGGTAACTGCCTAAATGTACGTCTATCACCTGCCAATAATATCCATCCATCTTCTTTGGTTTGAATTTAAGGTTGCAGGGGCTGAAGCCTATCCAGCTCACACTGGGAAAAGGTAGGATACCCTCTGGACAGATCACTAATGTGTTGCAGGGCAAACACAGAGAGACAGACAACCATTTACCTCACTTCATGTTATTGTCCCAAGTAAAGAATCTAGGGGTAGAAGACATCTACGCAAATAATTCTGGACCTCTCATACGCTAAATTTCGAGAGGATGGATTGGTGGGTTTGTATGGTAGTCTGAAGCTGGATGGCATGCCACCTGGTGGAGACTGATATTATTTCTTTATTGCTGGCAGAAGCTCATTACAATGGCATTGCTCCAAATAAAATGCCTCATAAGGAAATGACAGCAGTCTAGGGAGCCATTTCAAAGTAGGATACTTTTTTTTAATGTTCTCAATGCTTTTATTATTTAAGGTCCAAAACTGAACCGTCACAGGCCAGAGCAGGCTGAGCTGGGTGGGCATAAGAGGTGTTTGTGTTGAAGGCACAGGTGGAGGATGTGCAGAGATGATGGCAGGGTGCTAACCACCAACATGTACACTAAATGTGTTTATGACCTATTTTTGATTCATTTTATTTTTAAAAAAATATACATATACTACTTTATAATAAACACATGTACAGCAGACAGTCCTTAGACTTCTCATATGTACTTGTACTGTATGTGTCATTCACATTCACAACAACATCTGTCAAATAAAGACAGCAGTCTGGGTCAAGTCTTTGTGAAACTCTGGCATTAGTTGTCTGATTTAAGGTTGGTCCAAATGTCCTTTTACAATAATGAGATTGCGGGTTTACTTGTTACTGTTTAGGAACTTACAGCTTTAACAGCTAAAGCATTATTTTACTGTAAAAGCTTTATAATTACACAAGATATCTGCTAAATAATAAACAAATGTATGCAAAATTTCAGAACCTATACTTTGACTTCCTTTGCTATTAATTTTCACTCATTGCATCAAATGTCATATATGTACAGTATTTACAGCATTAAAACAATTATATATTTCTGAAATCGAGCTGAATTTGTGAATAGTCTTTCCTTTATAGTGTTTCTATGTGGAAAAAAAAATCGTCATTCACAGTTACAGGTTTGACTTGTAAGTCCACAGTCTATATTTGTAATTTTGTTGATATTTAATATATTTAAATTCCTGGAGAATTAATAGGAAAACACTGTTAAATTACACAGTTTCTTTGTTGTTGTTGTTTCTTACAGTGAGTGTGCATTTCCACAGTAGAACTCACAAAGACAATATTCCCCACTTTCTTCACCTACTTGTCATAAAGAGACTATCAACATTATATCTGTCCTGCTGTATTTTGTCCTGAAGTGGAAAAAAATGCCCAAACTCTGCCGTCTGCAGAGATCCATCCTCTACATCGGATAATCCTTTCTTGAGCCTGATACGATAATGAAGGTCAAGATCATCCATCCTAATACTAACAGCAAGCAGGTTAATCAAGATCAGACTGAATGTGATTTGCTGTCGTAATAGCGTTGGTACCTGGATTAGCAGATCCCAAAACAGTGTCCTTCCCTCTATAGTGGAGCTAATTGAACCATCTTGTACATTGGCACTCGCTAACATGTTTGCTTATCTGTGGAAACATGTTTGTCAGTAGATGGCCATTACTTCATGTTCATTATGTTGAGCATACCCTAAAAACATATATTGGCTTCTAATTTTTCATTTTTATATTTCTTGCTTCTGGTGATATTCCTGGAGGAGTTGCTTTTTCCTTTTCTGGATAAATCCATCAATACATCCAGTTACAGTCATAGGGGTCAAGTCAGCTGATACTGTGAGAGGCAGAGTACAGCCTGGACAGGGTGACTGCCAACTTCACAGAGTGACAAGATCAAAGTTACATAAAATTCCAATTAAGACCTACTAATTAACTTGTCATATAGGTTTTTGTTATATGGGGTGAACTTCCTGAGAAAAGCCTTACATGCACAGTAAGAACAATTCCACAGAGGAAGGCCCCATGCAGTTTCAAACCCACAACCCTCTTAATGCTGTCGCTTACTTAATGAATAAATAATTGTTTAATCATTGAATTAATTAAGTATTTAAATGTTTGACAGGCCTGTAAATGTATTCCCACTCCCTCTGCTGCTTTACTCCAGCACACCTACAATAGATGCTGCACTAAACATCACACAAAAACTGCCCCATTCCTGTGGATGTGGACAAAATCACACATACTACATACTATGCAAAGGTTAATTTTCTGTAATGAAACAAGCAGATGAGTGACTTGCTGAACATGCAGAAGCCATGTAAGTCATCTTGTTTTCTTACTTAACAGGCAGCAAAGACCCAAGCTGGATCTGCGTCCACCCTGAAGCCCAACAACAAGGTGACCAGGATGGTGTTGATCTTTGTGCTGGGCTTCCTGACATGATACATCCCAGCTTTGCTTTTGTACTTGTGAACAACCACCATCAGTCTTTTGATTTGAGACTTGCTTCTATAGTGTCTGTCTTTTCCAAGATCCCCTGCAGTCTTTAACCTAGTTGTCCATGTTGTCCTTGATAAACAGATCTTTAGGATCTCCTGCCAATTTTTGGCAAGCACAAAAGAACAGCATGGACATCACGTGTCTCCACATTCTGGAAACTTGCTGTCTGTAGAAGTCCCTAGTGTTCCTTTCCATAATTAAAAGATCTCAAAAATAATATAAACTAACAAACAGGTTTAAATTAAAATGTCTTATTAAAGCAGCTGCAATGCATCAGGAAAACAGCAGCTTATATAAATAAACTATAGAAACAAATTTTTATCAACATCTTTTTTTCAATATTAAAAAAAAACTAAATAAAGATGCTGAGGATGAGCAGAAATAAGGATGAAGACTCCTCAACATAAGTTGGACCTGCTTCGAGTGGAAATGCATGTGATTAGGTTGATTTTTTATAAACTGCTGCTGACTGGCTGCATATCATAGCTGTATTTTGTTAATATTCACATACACACCAAATTGCTGAGGTTATGCAGTTTTTTTTTTCCTGTATGAAATAGTCTATAACTTTTTTGCCCATTAAAATGAAATAAAGTTAGAAATAAGAAAGTGTTGAGCAAGCTAGTTTAATAGTTCTATTTTCTTCCACTAACTTTCTTCCTCTTAAGTATGCTTATGCACATCCTCCTCTGTATCGGATCGTTGGGACGACAATGAGCAAATTCTGCGATTAACCCGCCAGCTTAAATCGTACCACAGAGTGTTGCCATAAAACCTTCAATCTTGCATGCTAGTGCTACAAAGACACTCCCTTAAGCTCAGTAAAGGCAGCAAAATGCCAAGAAGGTAACACAAAGCTTGAGTTAAATCCCCATGCAAAATAGGGTGTAATCCACTTAACAAGAGATTATCAAATATAATGTGATTGGAAACCAGATTAGCAGGTGAAGACCGGCAGGGAACTTCCTTAGGAAAGAGGGATTAACCTCTTTAACCAAGTTTGGATGCCAAAAACATATCTAGGTTTGCACAGATTTTTGGAAGTCCAAATATGCTTGTGTTTGTTCCCAGATTCAAATACTTGTTAATTCAGATATCTGTCAAATAACCAAATCTCAGAATTTAGCATCACAGCACGCAACACAGAACTGGAAACCACAGAAGCATTAACACCAGTTAATAAAATGAAAAGCTATGAAGGCAATTAAATTAGTCAATTAATTACTTAGTCAATTAAATAATCAATTAACCACTTTATAGCGATCAGTGTCATGAAACCCTTTATAAACGTCAATACGACGCACAGAGCCAATAAAGACAAGAGACGATAGAATTCCTAACCGCACAGCGTTCATGTCTGCTCCTTAAATTTATTATTTGGCAGAGCGTGCGCGATACCTAATTTGAGCCGTAACATCAGCAGGAGTACGTTGTTCGAAATAAGCAAAATGAAGGGTAAACGTGATATGGAGCTGCCAGAAGACTTCTGGATACCCGTCAGCCTGGACACAAACAACATCACGTCACTTAGCCCTTTTCTGGTTCCACAGGACCACTTGGGGGATACTGCCACCTTTTACGCCATGGCAGTTTTCATGTTACTCATATTTATTTTTGGCACTTTCATCAACGCCCTTACCATTGCATGCACCATCCAATACAAGAAACTTCGATCCCACCTCAACTACATCCTGTTGAACTTGGCAGCAGCAAACCTTCTTGTGTCCACTGTGGGCTCCTTCACTGCCTGCTGCACTTTTTCATTCAGATATTTCATCTTTGGTGCGCTAGCATGCAAGATCGAAGGTTTCATGGTAACACTCGGTGGTAAGTCATTGGCTGCAGACAACACTGTAAAAATCCGTTGTAGCCCATCTCCCTTTTAATAGACTTATTTATGCTGATTTCTAGAGGGAGTTAAAGGATTTTCCTGTCATTGCAGGTATGGTAAGCCTGTGGTCCCTTGCTGTGATAGCTTTCGAGCGATGGCTTGTGATTTGCAAGCCGCTCGGTAACTTTGTTTTCAAGCCCGACCACGCTATAGCCTGCTGTGCATTCACTTGGTTTTTTGCAGTATTTGCCTCAGCTCCTCCACTGTTCGGCTGGAGCAGGTAAGCAACAGACACAACATACTTCAGAAAATCAGCTGGCAACACAATGCATTTAAGTAGAACTGTACAATCAACGTGCTTCTACTTTTCCTTGCAGGTATATTCCAGAAGGCCTACAGTGCTCATGTGGGCCAGACTGGTACACCACAAACAACAAATACAACAATGAGTCCTATGTGATGTTCCTGTTCTGCTTCTGCTTTGCTGTTCCTTTGACCACGATTATCTTTTGCTACTCCCAGCTGCTCATCACACTGAAAATGGTGAGACAAAATGAGATGGTTTTGGTCTACTGAAATTATTCTCTTGATGGCTGAGAAACATGTATACTTAAATAAATGCTGTCTTATATCCTATCAAAGCCAAAATCTAACAGGCCAGATCTACTTACCATTCAAACTGACACGCTTAGTATTATTAATATCTGCAAGATCAAAGTACAACGTAAACTCTTCTTTTTATTCACATGACTTGTGGTTTTTTTCAAAGTAACCTTTCCAACATGACCCTGATCAATCCCACATTAACAGGCAGCCAAGGCCCAAGCTGAGTCTGCCTCCACCCAGAAGGCAGAGAGGGAAGTGACCAGGATGGTGGTGATCATGGTGCTCGGCTTCTTGGTGTGCTGGATGCCATATGCCTCCTTTGCTCTTTGGGTTGTGAACAACCGTGGGCAGTCATTCGATCTGAGATTTGCGACTATACCGTCCTGTTTCTCAAAGGCTTCAGCAGTCTACAACCCTGTTATCTATGTGGTCTTTAATAAACAGGTCAGTTACATGCTGTGCCGAGTAAGTACTAAGTTATTTAGAAGCAAATGGGTTGTCTTCTCCTGGTTTTTAATACACCAAACAACATGTTTTAAAGTTATCTGATGTGCAGGAGCTTTGAATCGATGCTCTACTTTATCTGTGTGTATCTCACTACTGTGACTCTTTTATATCCAACTTAAACAACATGTTTGGTTAATTTTTGTCCCATTTAGAAGGAATGTAAATAAAAGGGGTTATAGGTAGGGGTAATCTCGGGGTCAATGGCTCAGTTCCCTTGCTGTGACTCCGTTAGAAGGTAGAGCAACAAGTCAGTTGTTGGATCCCTGGCGACTCCAGTCCATACACGTGTCCTTGGGCAAGATGTTCGTGCTTTGAAGATGTTTTTGGTGCAAAAGTCTACTAACCAACCTATTTTCTTAACTTTATATAGGCTGTACCATATCTTAGCTGTGGTCCTAAAGCTATAAATAATTGGGCTGTTTTTATGCATAAAAAATATGATACTTTATAACTTTGCACAGGAGATTTAATCTACAAATATGTTTTTCCCTTGCAGTTCCGTACATGTATGTTAGCGATGATGGGGATGGGAGGAGGTGAGGAGGAGAGCTCAGCAACACAATCGGTGACTGAAGTTTCCAAAGTCGGGCCTGCTTAGGCAACACGTCAATGCTCGCTGATTTCTGAACTGTAAATTACAAAGAATGTACATGTATTTTATCATATGTAAAAATGTCATGATTTAAGTAGGAAGAATCTGCAAAATGAAAATACAAATAAAAAACAGACACAAAATCTTTACTGAATCTCTGTGCTTGACTGAAAACACGTTTTCACTTGCTCTGTGTTTTTCTCCAACACTTAGAAGTTGTTAAAAAGTGCACTATGAGAGTATATTATAGTGTGCTATATAAAAGTATTTTTGTTATCATTTTAAATGTTATATTTATTAAGCGTGTGATTAATATGTATTTGCACTTTTATTAGCGAAATGTTTTTGTCTTATTGTCTTAAACTTATTTCATTCAGGTCACTCTCATGCAACCAAAATACAAAATATTATATCGTTCAAAAAGGTGTTTTATAACATAAAAATCTGTAGTTCACATAAGCACCATGAGCCATAGTCATATCCTTCAGCCATCTTGGTATTTTGAAAGTGGACATGATCAGTGAAGGAGTGGGCATGGCTGAGACACTGATGGACATCGGATACACATGTAACTGCAACGTGACTGTTCAGTTAGGTAGATCTGTTCTTAACCTTACCCTCGTTTGTCATCCTCTCTGACTCTCAGACCACAGTTTAACTAACATCATGTTGTCTTTCATAAGACTAGAAAAACAACTGTGACCATGAATTCTTCAGAAAAGTGCTTGCGTCAATCACGGGAGCTGTGGGATTTTTCGCAAAAGACTTTTATGCAAAAGGACTTTTCAACCAGAAGTCAGTGAAATTGCTATGTTTGGTCAACTTATCCAAACAAAGACAGGGTCACAGGGTCTGCCAGGTCTCTGTCACCAGCAGCAAAAACTAGCTGTCCACCTGTATCAATTGTCACCTTATAGGTTTGGAAATGAAAGAAAAAAAACAACCCAAAACAAACATAGAATATGGCCTGGAAGTCCCAAGGTCAAAATGAAAATGCCCACGAGGGTGGCGGAGAATGACAGAGCAGTGGGACTTCCAGATACAGACAGACAAAATGGTGGCTCCAACCGAACATAGTGGTTGTAGACAAATAGAAGAAGACGGCCACAGTGATAGATGTAGCGGTTCTGAATGACAGCAACATCAGGAAGAAGGAACACGAGAAACTTGAGAAATACCAAGAGCTCAGAGAAGAGCTTGAGAAGATGTGGAGGGTGAAGGTATCAGTGGTCCCAGTGGTAATCGGAGCACTAGGGGGCTCCAGCAGATCCCGGGAACAACATCGGAGACCTCTGTCCAGAAGATCACAGTCCAGGGAACAGCTAAGATACTGCGCAGGACCCTCAAGCTCCCAGGCCTCTGGTAGAGGACCCGATAGGATAGACCGTCCCCAGGGGCGAGAGGAAGATTTTTTTTTTTTTTGATGGGCCATCCTGCTTAGTTAATATTCCCTAGTCAGCTAGTGTCATCACACAACCACTGAACTAAAACTGAAAGACACAACCAGCGTCTTTCAGTTGGGGCAAGCAGGGCTAGCAGTGCTTGTTTTTTGTGTGCAAGCTAATGCAGTTTCACTGTAAATGGGTTGAATTAGATGTTTAAAAGGGGGATCTGAGCGTGCTAGTCCTAAAATATGTCAACTCACATTAAAAATTTAAGAAGAATGTGGGTTTTTAACAAGACATGGTGATTAAGGATTAGTCTGAATAACGAGACTAAACAATGTGAGTGAAGCGGCTCTACTTCCTCTACAAACTGAGAAGCACAAGAGATTCAACCCCCATTATGAGCACCTTCTACAGAGGCACAGTTGAGAGTATCCTCACCAGCTGCATCACTGTGTGGTATGACTACTGCACTGGGTACTGCAGGAAAAAAATGACAACGGGTAGTGAGAGCAGCGGAGAGTATTGTGGGGAACTCTCTTGCCTCCCTCCCCAGGAGATCTACTGCACGTGCCTCATCTGGAAGGTCCTCTCCATTACAGGTGACTCCACTCATCCCTTCAACAGCTTCTTCAGTTTGCTGCCTTCAGGAAGGACACTGAAGAGCCTCCGGGCCAGGACCCGCAGACTGAGAGACAGCTTCGTCCATCAGGCTGTCAAGATGCTGACCATCTCTGAATCGAGAAGGGGGGCCCAAGGGTACATCTTTCGCCATCTTACAATGCTGTGATTGCAGCCATTCCCCAACTCTCTGTGAATGGTACTCATGGCCATTCAAGAATCTGTGTATTGGATTAGTAGTCGTTGATCAATGGTCATAAGAATTTGCATACTAACAATCATGGAACTAACCCCCCAGCCCATAGTTCATTCAGTGGTGCTAGTTTAATTCGCTGTGCAAATGTACTGTTTATAAGGTTGGGGAAACCTGCAGTCAGCTGAGACTGAAGAAGTCACTTGGATGAGTGACAAAACGTTTCTCCCACTGAAAATGTCCAGATGAACAGAATCAACCTTTTGGAATTTACTTACCTGGATGATTGAGCATGCATCAAGACATTATTTTATTAATATTTTTGAAATGATAGCAGCACAAACGACAATTTTAACAGCACAAACCAGCACAAACATAGCACAGTTGAATGATACCAGTTTTGTTTGATTCCATTATTGGGGGGGGGGGGGGGGGGGGGGGGGGGGGGCTGGTTGACCTCTGATGACCTCTAGAAATCAGCTGTATAAAACATTTACTATGTAGTAAAAGTAAAGGTTTGAGAGTAGGATGAGCAAGTGTTGTTTTGCATGGCTTCTAAAAGTGAGTCTGTAAGTTTGTCACTCAATGCAAACTGCCAAAATGGAGTTTACAGGCAGAAAATAAAATATATACAATACACAGACTGGTGATCTGTCCCTATTGTAGCTGGGACAGACTCCAGTCACCACCTTCCTAATCTAGAATTGGATAAGTGGAGGAAAATCAATGGATGGATGGATGGATGGATGGATACCAAGACAGTCCTGACTCATAGGTCAAGTACAGGCAGATGCTTCATCCGATTAAGATCTGTGGAATTTGGATGCCAGGTCAACAGCTTGAACTTTTTGTTTTGTAACTCAAGCCAATCCTAAGATGTTTTTGTGACAGTACCTACTCCAGGACATTGTCCTGCTGGGTCAGACTGCTTCCAGTGCTGGGGGGAGGGGGGTCTGCTTGTTCTGGAACAAACAAAAATAACATCCACATAAACACCAAAATCCAATGGTTCAAGAAAGTTTCTGGCAAGATTATCAGTGTTACAGACTTCACCTGTCAGTGGTTAAACATTTTGCCTAGAGCGGTGTTCACTGCAGTGGAAGTTTATATAAACTATGCTGTCTGAAGTGGTGACATAATTAAGAGGTCACAGAGGAATGTGCTATCCTTGGCAGGGGAAGAAATTTGATCTTAAAGGTTTGATAATGTTGCCAATCAATAGAGGGAAGACCCCCAAAAAGAAACCAATGACTCATTCAAAGGACCTGTAACCACCAACTGTAAAGTAGATCTGATGAGTAGTTAGCAAGATAAGGGATGAAGAGACAGATAGAAAAACTTTTTCCATAAGTCTGACTACTCCTTCTTGGTGAAAAATAATTGTGCCAGAAAAAAGGAGTACTGAGGGTGAGATGCATGCACTGACCTCTTGGAAGTCCCTGTAGATCAGATTATATGGTTCACAAACACACTGCCCTTACACTAGGATGTAATGAGATGATCCTTGCCAAGTCTGGTAATGCGATAGTAATCTGTGTATTAGCTATTGGGTAGGGTATGTTGTTATCGGAATGCAAGGAAAGCTTTAAATCCTGTCCTTTAGCCAATTATGTTGAGCCTCAGCAATCATCAAAGTTCCTATAAATGCCGCCGTTAACTCCGCTTCAGACAGACGAGCATCTCAGATATAAGACGGAGGGAAAAATGAAATCTCTGAGTACTATTTGAAATTAGATTAGTTTATTTGAAGTCTTTTAAAGTTTTTTTTATTTAATATCTTTAGATATAGATTTTGATCGCAAACTCCATCTAAGAAAATGAGAGGAAATCGTCCCACTGAGTTCCCAGATGACTTCTGGATCCCCGTCCCTCTGGACACCAACAATATCACAGCCTTCAGCCCATACCTGGTTCCCCAGGACCATTTAGGAAGCCCTATGATCTTTTATTCCATGTCAGCATTTATGCTCTTCTTGTGGGTGGCCGGCACAATCATCAATGTCCTCACTATCGCATGTACTGTCCAATACAAGAAGCTCCGGTCTCATCTAAACTACATCCTGGTGAACATGGCTGTTGCGAACCTCCTCGTCTCCTCTGTGGGCTCTTTCACCTGCTTCATCTGTTTTGCTTTTAAATACATGTTCCCTGGTCCAATTGCATGCAAGATTGAAGGATTTACAGCAACTCTTGGTGGTAAGGAGCATAATTATAGACTTTGTTAAGTAAGAAAAAAGGATTACATCATGCATCATATTATTACACTCGAATTAAAATGATGCGTGTGAGAGATTTGACCTATGCCAGTTTTTGTCAACCAAAGTGCTCTCAATAGGGATTTTTTTTAAAATCTGAACTGCAATAATAATAATGATAATATGAATAAGCTATTTGTTTTTCACATGACACATAAAATACATATTGTGTCCTTATTTGTAGGAGAAATAGAGCTATCAGTGTACTGGTGCCAGTATCATTGCATACCGTATGGTACTATATAAAGCTAACTTTATTTTGAACACCAAAATGTTCTTTTTTTCAAAGAATACCACATAAGGCACTGTTGTTGTTAAATAAGTTGTTGGTTATGTGCTTATGTGAGCCAATATATAAAAAGCAGCTGCTGTTTCTAAATATTAACGTAGTTATCATTATCTTTGTCCTGTTGCAGGTATGGTTAGCCTGTGGTCTCTTGCTGTGGTAGCATTTGAAAGATGGTTGGTTGTGTGCAAGCCACTTGGGAACTTTGCCTTCAAGCCCAGCCATGCTATAGCATGCTGTGGATTGACTTGGGTCTGCGGTCTGAGCGCTGCACTTCCACCTCTGTTTGGATGGAGCAGGTGAGTACATATAGATTAAGCACTTTATAATTCATTTGCTCTAACCTTGATGTAAATGGTTCTCTTAGGGCTAATAACATATGTATACATATACCACAGCGGAAAATAATTGTTTCTCTTTCTAGGTATATCCCAGAGGGCATGCAGTGTTCCTGTGGCCCAGACTGGTACACAACAGGCAACAAGTTTAACAATGAAACCTACGTGATGTTCCTCTTCTGCTTCTGCTTTGCTGTCCCTTTCTCCACCATCGTCTTCTGCTACTCACAGCTGCTGTTCATGCTGAAAGCGGTAGGCAATATGACATTGGTTAGCAATTGTCGTATCCTATGTTTAGGGCGATTGTGTTGTGTTTAGTTTTGTTTATTAAAGAGAAATACTAGAAGGCAAAACAAACCAGGGAAGGGGTGGGAATGAAGGAAAAAATATATTTTTATACTTACAATTTTCCAGTCTGATGCTGGTTCTGACAAATGATCTGTCTCAAAAGGCAGTAAAGGCCCAAGCAGAGTCTGCCTCTACCCAGAAGGCAGAGAAGGAAGTGACCAGGATGGTGGTGATTATGGTGCTGGGCTTTCTGGTGTGCTGGATGCCATATACCTCCTTTGCCATCTGGGTTGTGAATAACCGTGGGCAGCCATTCGACCTGAGACTGGCCACCATTCCTTCCTGTTTCTCAAAGGCCTCCACAGTCTACAACCCAGTCATTTACATCCTCCTCAATAAGCAGGTAAAAATCTTTGGCAGCTCAAAGTGAAATAAATTTAACTAAGCCTAAATTTGCATCCATTTCACTAAACTGAAGCTTTGCTTAGTTTAAGCAGAGTAACAAACATGGAACATCAGCTTTGTGTTTTGTTTTTATTTGAGCTTGTGACTGAGTCGGCCACGGACGCCCCCTAATGGTGGCTGTTAGAAAATACAAAAGGGTTGACCCATCCTCCAAGACAAAATCTGACAGACAGTTGAGCCTAAATAAACATGAAACAAAAAGAAGACACTCATTTATTGTCAATTTTCATGAAAATGTAAAAAAAAAAAAAACATCAAGAGGGAGTAAATAATAAGTTACTGCCCTCCAATCACGCTGACTTTTGTTGTGCCAGCTTTTGCTTTTATCCATCACTGCTGGCAACATGCTAATGCTGCACTGAGTGGTGGTCTGTGAGTCCCCTCCATCTCCCCCTGAGACACTTTAATGTGACTAAGATGGCTTTTTACAAGGACTACTAAAGAGATTAATAAGAAGTGACCAAAACCTTTCTCTTTGTTCTCTTTTAGTTCCGCTCGTGTATTAGGCAGATGCTGGGAATGAGCGGAGGTGACGATGAAGAGTCATCAAGTCAATCCACCACTGAAGTCTCTAAAGTTGCACCTGCATAGGTTACTCGTGCCCAATTTGGACAGCTCGCATACTGAACATAGCACAGAAATGCTAATAATGTGACAAACGTATTTTTGCTATTGTTACAGATACATAGTTTTATGCAGTAAAAATGTTTAACAAAAAGGAAATAAATTTCATTGATGAAGCAACTATTTGTGTCTTTAAAGGGCTCATCACTGCACATAATGATGGACATGATACTAAAGCATACCTTTTTAGCATTATATTTTATTTTAACAATCTTGTTTTGTTTAGTTTTTAGTTGTTGTTTTTTTCAGTATAACATTCAGGTCATGAAAACCCATATTAGGTTTCAGAAATACTTACAGTATGATAGAAATATGTGTAAATATGTTTGATAAATTGTGCTGCAGTTATTATAGGAAGCCCGAAATAATATATTTGTTTATCTTTTTAATGTGTAGTGGTGTAGTGCAAGAGAAAACCAATAAACTGGACACAATGTTGCTGCTTATATTTACAACATTTACTGCTCCTGGATCAGCTCATCACATAGATGGGCTCGTGGGATCAACAGGATATACTTGAGGTAAAAGGAAAATCCACAAACGCACATCAATGTTATTGAAGTGAAGGAAATGGTTCTAGTTTCGCACTTTAGTTTAGTCTTTCATGGTGTACTCTTTATGCAGAAACACAAACACATGCACACACCTAGCAAGCCTGTAAAAGTTATTGAGTGAAGACAAGTACAGCAGAAACACACTCCTGTAAACATTCACATTGAAATGGAAGTGGGAAAAGAAAAGAAAAAAGCTTTAACAATGATGCAAACCAACCTCACTCTTCTGATTTATTCACAGCTCATGGATTTGTTTCATAGCTTCTATTTATAGATGCTCAGAAAGCAGCATTTATCTCCAAGTCCTTGTTAATATTTGAAACCCTGCATCAATCACAGCTAAATGTGGTAAAGAAAATGGTTACATTTATTTTCAGGACATTTGTATGCAATTCAAACATAATGCAAAAGCCACATTACAGTTTTCATTAAGTGTTTAATATTATTGAGTCTGCTGAGCAAACACCCACTTTGTGTGTTAAATTTAAATATAATTGTTAATTTGCTACTGTGCTGCAAAAGGTGAGGATCTGCAGCATTTGGCCTACAGATAGTGTCATAATTAATGACCTTTCACAGCAGTCCCAATAGAGATTAACAGAGAACCCATTAATCCCATTGCAGCACTATTGGCTTACAATTCACCTAGAGTGTACTTGTAAGATGGTCTTTATTGATTATGAACGAATGGGGATGAGACACAAAAGATCAACTTTTGTCTTTGTAAAATAAAAATACAAAACGGTTTTTCTTGCAGAGAAAGCCCTTTTCCTCATAAAATGGTAGATTTCTTCAAATTCATGCTGATGGGGAAGCAATCAGAGGACACTGTGCCTCTGAGGCATCCACCTCCATACCATAATCATAACAAATGTTCGATTAGATCAAAACATGCAGTTTCTTATATGTACCTACACATGCATATAAGAAACTCTATATTCCAGATGATTGTGATGGTTGAAGGTCAAATCTTTCAGGCAGCTGCAGCCAAATATTCTCTGTTTTTGCTTGCTTGAAATCAAAATATTAACTGATGTAAGGGGGTTTGTTGACCTCACAGTGACTCATATCAGGGATTTTCTGCAACTGAAAGCACAAACAAATCTAAAAATGGAACTATAACTACTCCTTTGGTGCTTTTTAAAAAAAAAAAAATCAAAAACCTAAAGGAAAATTGCAAGTTACATTTTGGATCTATAACTCTGTTAACCCTTTGCAAAAAAACAGTCCTTGCCAAAATACCAAAAACTAAGATTACTGAGAAACATTGTTGCTAAGAAGTGAAAGTCACACAATCACACATCTTACTAATATTTCTGGAATTGATCTCTTTTTTTGCACATCTGTACAGCAGGAGAGAAGGAGTAAAAACTTTGATCATCAAATCCTCCTAAAACACATATTCGAAATAAATCAGAATTATCTGGTGTGAAGTAAACACAAGAAAGTAAAGATTGGCAAAGATGGAGCTGGTTCACGTCACACCAGTGGAGCAATTTGCAGTCATTTCCTGTCACTGCAAGTTAATGACTGGAAATTACCTAAGACAGCGAATGAATAAACCAGACCTCTTAGTGACTATGGTCATGGAGATACCAGTCGATAGTCGGGAGCAGATCTGAGTTCTGCTAGTAGTGAACTTTTGACAAACACGAATAGTTCAGAACTAGCGGAATTCCAGACCTACCCTCGAAACATCATGCTGTGACGTGGAAAAAGCAGCCAGAGTAAAACAAAACCAAAAAGCCCTTTACCTAGCATCATCTCTACCTCTCAGGTGATATGTAAATTTACATTAAGAGATAGATCCCTACTTAACTTCACATTTTAGAAATGTCTTTGTTTAACCCACTGTTGCTTCCTAATCTAAGGTGGAAAATTTTAGCAAGTGCTAACATGAAGAGAGACACAGTTGGAAATACAAAAGTAGAAAAATATAAAGAAAATTTACAACTCCCTCCAGTTTTGGGGTCCATCCTTTTCCTGGTGTAAAGTCCTTGTCCGAGGAAGGGTTCTTATCAAATCTGCATGTCTGCTACCTGTGCAAGAAGTGGACTCAACAAAACTGCAGAGTTAGGGATTAAGGTAAACCACTACAGCAGCTTTGAGGACCCTTAGCTTTCCCCTGAAATGAACCGCTGTTCCGGAGAGATTAAAGTGTTACGGAGCGAGCATGCCAAAAGTAATTACTCTGTGTTAATCTGTTTTGTGGAGGAACCTGAGTTGTCCGTATAATCTGCTTTGGCCTGCTTGGAGATGAGAAATCTTCGCTCACTTTTCACTGTGTCAAATAGGTTAGACATTCACGGCTAAGACAGGAGAAGGTGGTGCAACACAGCTGCTGTCCTTGCAACGTCCTCAGCTAGGAAGACTGGTGCAGTGCTGCTATCATATAATGTTACAGTTAATGTTTGTAGCCAGTGAAAGATCCACAATGAAACTGTGCAGATGAGGAATTTCTTTCAGAATCAGATATTTGAAACCTGACAGCTACTTTGTGATTTACAGCCAAGGAGCTGAGTCACACTTATATTTAGTGCATTACAATGAGTCCCCTCGGAGACAACAGGCTTTGGAAAATAAGTTAAACAGCCCGTTAACAACAGAAATGAACTATTAACCTACTGCGCTGACCTGTTACCTCAATTGTGTTTTGGAACAGTTAATACTGACACATCCTCCTCAGTCAGTGGCAAATCCGGACTTTCGGGAGCATACCCGGTGGGTCACTTAAAGCGTCGGATTGGTTTTGCAGTCGTAAACAAAACATTCTTATCAAATTTAACAATGATCACATTAGTTAACCTGCTCTAAAAGTAGGCTACATGTTCCACTTTCTGTGGCTGTGACAGTGTGGCCTCTGGGTGGCACTAGTCAGGGAATTCCCTCCACCCAAATCGTTATACTTAGTTTGGCCGAAGCAGCTCAGCTTTAGTCTTTTTAGGTCATAGACTGTATAAAAAAGATTAACATAGTGTACGACTCTGAAAGTTGAAAGCAGTTCATGATTCCTTAAACCTGCTCTAATGACTAAAACTGTCGTCTGCTACCCGAGTTTATGATCTCTGTTGCGAGTGAATGCAGTGTGATTTAAATGTTGTAAATTATGCTCCGTGTTATAGTCAAGAAAGACCACAGAGCAGCATTTGTTTTAAGGAATAATTGTTGCAGCTTCGTAACATTGTTGCTGCCACTGAAAATTACATTTTATTCAGCTTTAAATGTGCATGATGGTCAGCTTGATGAATAATACTTAGGAAATAGCAACTTTAAATATGATTCAGGACTGAGACCTCATCTGTAATCCTGAATATTAATCTGTTAATGCTTTGCTAGCAACACACAGTGTTTTTGTAGCTGTGTTATCTGGAACCTTTATCTTATACTTGTTTTAGCTAACATTAGCTAAGATGTTAACTCAAACTCCAAAAAATAAAAGTCAATCTATATTTAATTAATTGTTGCAGTCATTGTCTGTCTAACCCAAGGACTGTGTTGGCTCCCCAGAGGAAAACATAGTATTTACTTCGCTAGGCCTTAGCTGTAGCTGTTGGGTTGAGCTTAGGGGACTGACTCAGACATTTGACTATCGGTCTGAAGGAGCTCATGTTTGTTTTGCTGTATATATTGCTTGTTATTATCCATGTTTACACTGAGACATTGCCACATCGCCATTTGACTCAGCAGCTAAATCATCAATAAACAGCAGTTTCCCAGTTCCCCTGCATGCTAATTTCACAGCACTGTCTTCAAAGTGGTTGAAAAATAATGGGAAACGCTTTTCTTCCCACGTCCCATAGTTCTGCTCATTGTTCATCTTGGTTTTAATCAGTTCAAAGAATCTTGTTTTGTAGCTACACATGTTTTTCTTCTGTTTACTTGAAATTTTCATCTTGAGGAAAAACCCCTGTTTTTACATTCATTAAGTCATGTCTTGATTCTAGATTAGTCATTAAAAAAAATCATAACTATGGTATGTAACAGTTTCTGTTAAGAAATCTCTGGTACTGGTTTTCACTTGTAACACTTTGAACATTAGATCAATGGCCACAGATGCATTAGGTTCTCCGAAGGCTTACACAGATCCTCCAGTGCTTTTTCCTGTATCAATTTAATCACATAATTAAGTAGCTACAGGAATTATCATCCAGTTGTCACATAATTGCATGAGTTATTGTTAACGTGTGAAGTTGGATTTCATAAACAGCGACTTGGAACAGATCTCCCAGATACACACTATCCTGCAGGATAGTGCATCAGACAGAGGACAGAGGGACTTTAGACAGATTGCGTTCAGTGCTCTTTGTCAAAAATGTGAAAACACAATTGAATTTGCAACTCATGAAAAGATTGAAAGACACTCTCACGCAGTCTTGTACCATAAAATTACTACCAGCTTTTCAATTATCAGGCTTTCCCATAACCAAATGAAGTCTTCAATAGCCACCCTCACAGATCCATCATGAAGTGACTCATCTTGAATGAGCTAGTTCTAAATTTTATCATTTAATTTGTTTATTGTTTAAGTTACTTATTAGCCTAAAGACAATCATTCAAACAACCAGTTTCATGAGGCTTGCTCATAATGCTCATAAGTACAAAAAGTGTTCCTCCCTTTGCTTGCCACTTGCCATAAGGGCTATGACGTGTGTTGCAGGGTCAAAGGACTGTCAAAGAATCCGATGAACCCTCTATCCGGAGGGATTAAATGTGTCTTACTTCCCTCACAGGTCAACAACTGAAACCTGCACTATTATAGGACCGCGGATCTCCACTTCTCCACTAAAGCTGCTTTGAGAGTGCTATGCAAATCAGGGCTGACACATATACCTGTTAGGATCACAGTAGCATAAATATTAAATATTGCAAAGTGTCTGGATTTGACACCTCTCTGTATTCAAAAGTATAAGAAAGTAAACATTTTCTTTATAGGTTTAATGGTGATTTGAGAGATATATGCACTTTTATGTTTCTACTTTTCATTTCTACATGGTTATAAATCAAATGAGCCACTAGAGAACTCAGTGTGGAAAAATTAGGACACAAAACTGACATTTATTTGTTGGTCAAAGATCTTGAAACTAATCCTTATCTGAAGTCAGTGGACGGAAATCCACTTTCAAACAAGATTATTCTAGCATTTTGTCTTAACCTCATTAGTTGATTGTTTTAATTACAGTTCAGGGGTTATTGCTTTGCCACTGTGTTGCACTGCCAATAGGCACATCACAGCTATAATTTGATTGTGACCTAATCCAATCATGGGTTTGTGAAGCATAGGTATAAAAGCAAAAGTCAGATCTGTAGCACCAAGCAGCCAAGGAGGTAGCAAGTGACAAGAAAGGCTAACAGCTCAGGACCTCCTTCTAAGAACAGAATGGCAGAAGAGTGGGGAAAACAAAGTTTTGCTGCAAGGCGGTATCATGAAGATTCAACCAGGGGATCAGCCTTCGCTTACACAAACAGCAATAACACCAGAGGTACGGTACCACAGTATTATTCTCTCATGAATTGACCGTCATAGGAGCTTGTAACAAAATAACAAAAGAAAAGATTGCTATTTGACTTGCTAGAGCTGGATTCAAAATCAGTCTTTTAGTCTTGAAACAATAATGTCTACTAATGATGCTGTATACAGTTGGGTGTGCATTTTTAAGAGTAACTGAAAACTGTTTTCGACCAGTGTTTGGTGGCATTCTTATTATAGTATTGTTACATCTTATTGGTAACAATCCTTTTTATGCATTCAGTTTGGTAACAAAGATCTGGGCTGTTTTTAAAAAAAAAAAAACACCCAGAGGCTCTTTTCATATAAAGATACTTATTTTAACTGTAATCTGATTCAAATCTAATGAAGTAGTTTGGACTGTTGTATGTCAAAATGGTGAATGATAACAGCACACAAGTAGTGCTGTGGTGCTGTTAGTGATTCTGTTGGTGATCTTTTCACAAGTACACATACAAGTACAAGTACTCTCACTTGTTGAGTTGCCATGCAAGGTCTGCCATCAGCAGCAACTTGGGTACAGGCTCTTTCTCCAAGAAAATCTCCCACACAAAGGGGGTCGAACCACGGACTTGAATCTGCTGCCTAAGCCGTTTGAAAAGACACACAAACTGTTAGAACCACAGTTAGTGCAATGGAGAGAGGTTGTGCAAAAACATGAGATGCCAAATTGTTTTTTCTTTTTTTCTTTTTTTTTTAGATCCCTTTGAGGGTCCCAATTACCACATCGCACCTCGATGGATTTACAATCTTGCAACACTCTGGATGTTTGTCGTGGTGGTCTTATCGGTCTTCACCAACGGTCTCGTCTTAGTGGCCACAATGAAGTTTAAGAAACTGCGTCACCCTCTAAACTGGATCTTGGTCAATCTAGCCATTGCTGATCTGGGAGAGACTGTTTTTGCCAGCACCATCAGTGTATGCAACCAATTTTTTGGCTACTTCATTCTAGGACACCCAATGTGTATCTTTGAGGGCTATGTTGTCTCAGTTTGTGGTAAGTGGCCACCGTTTTGTTATTTATTTTTTTATTTTTATATTAAATGTAAAAGTATTTGAAGACAGGATTATGTCAAATGTAAGGCTGCAGGCTAAATAAACTTACTGAGTATCCTGCTTCTTTACACAGGTATTGCTGCTCTTTGGTCCCTGACAATCATCTCCTGGGAAAGATGGATAGTTGTGTGCAAACCTTTTGGAAATGTCAAATTTGATGCCAAATGGGCCACAGCTGGAATTGTCTTCTCCTGGGTCTGGGCTGCAGTTTGGTGTGCTCCTCCCATATTTGGATGGAGCAGGTAAACTACTCTGCTGCTTCTTTTAATGTCACAGATGCATACAAAGGCAGAGTCTTTTAAACATAAACTAGAGACTAAACATTTTCTTGCTTTAGGTACTGGCCTCATGGACTGAAGACTTCCTGTGGACCTGATGTGTTCAGTGGAAGTGAAGACCCTGGAGTACAGTCCTACATGATTGTTCTCATGCTTACTTGCTGTATCCTCCCCCTGGCTATCATCATCCTGTGCTACCTTGCTGTGTGGATGGCCATCCGTGCTGTATGCTACTTTAATTTGATTTTTATAATTTTCAGTTCAGAGATGTGAGAATAGAAGATTTGATCTCACATTCTTGATTTTTCAACCACAGGTTGCCATGCAGCAGAAGGAGTCAGAGTCAACCCAGAAGGCTGAGAGGGAAGTCTCCAGGATGGTCGTTGTCATGATCGTGGCTTATTGTGTCTGCTGGGGACCTTACACCTTCTTTGCCTGCTTTGCCGCAGCCAACCCTGGATATGCCTTCCACCCTCTGGCTGCTGCTATGCCTGCATACTTTGCCAAGAGCGCTACTATCTACAACCCAATCATCTATGTCTTCATGAACAGACAGGTGGGCTCAATATTAACACAAAGGTAAATTTACCCTGTCAAATCTGTTTTAGTTTTTAACATGCTTTTATTTTATTCCTTCCCAATCAGTTCCGCACATGCATCATGCAGCTCTTTGGCAAACAAGTGGACGATGGCTCTGAAGTCTCCACATCAAAGACAGAGGTCTCCTCTGTGGCTCCCGCATAAATATCCATGTTCTCCATTTTGGGAAAAAAAAGATAAATGTTTTGATTTGTACAGTAAATATTTATTGTTTCCTTTTTTCTTTCTTTTTTAGTAAATATAGCTTTCTCTGGCAAATAAAAAAGAAAAAAAATACACATAAAGCAAATGAATCATTATATTACTTGTCTTTTTTCAAATGTAAATAAAAATATCAAGCATATTTCAAGCTGTAGTGCTGGTGTATTTTATAACTACTAGTGTAGCAATTGTTTGACCACTATTGCTATTTTCACTGGTGTTATTTGGTATTAAGCAGGAGACCTTACAAACATTTGTGTCTTGAAATGCTGTAGCACAAACCTTCACATTTACTATACACTGCCACAAGCACTTGACTGAATCAGGGAGTCGAAGATTTCCTCATCTTTATTTTCCACCTGGGATGTAACTTCACTCAAAAACGGGAAACCACTCCTCTTATCTTTAGCAGAATGGCCAACTTTTTGAGGATTGGTTGTTGGTTTTCTTCAACTGTTGCTGGAAGAAGAAGAACCAAACAAAACTTAATCACATACTATATATATGTGTTACAGCTCCAAATTAATGGTTCTTAAAAAATGTTAATGAAACAACAGCAAGGCTAATTCTTAAATTTGTAAGAGATTTACTGGAATCAAAGGTTATTCATGATAATGTTAGAACTCAGAAAATGAAGCTAAATAAATAACTGAGGATCAAATAATTCTAAATTTATAGCAGTGAGCTAGTGTCAAATTTCCTTCTTACACGCCCATGTAAAGTTAAACATTTGCGTGACTATGCCTGAAAAAGTTTATACCAAGAAAAAAAAAAGGTTTTTCAATATCTGTCAATTACACGTGCACACAAATCTGCTAAAAATAAATACTAGATGTGACATTAAGATGAAGCTATTCACAAGAGAGTAATATTTGGTACACAGATGCAGAACAAAATCACATTTTGCTCACCTAGTTAAGGAAGTTCACACTAACAGCTTGTCTACATTCACATTAAAAACAAAAAGTGGAAAAGTTAACATCTTTAGAGTCATCCAGGAGCCTTTCACCTCCTCCTCTCCTACATGGAGTTCTTAACTAATGTTGACCTGTGAGGCAAGTGGACTTGAGGAGTGCACTGATTAAACCATTATGCCAGCTTTGGTAAATCTCACCCCTTCCCTCAAGCGAACTGTCAATCCGGAGAGATTAAAAGGTTCCAGAGCAAACTTGCCAGACGTGAAGGGTTACGGAGTAAACAGGTCAGACATCAGATGCCAACGTGAGGCGTTCCTGCTAATCTGATTTGTGAGGATGTGAGAAATTGTCACCTTCATTATCACGGCACTCACACTACCAGAACATCAAGAAACAGCTGCAAGAGCAACAGTGTCCTCTGATGCCTTGGGTAAAATCTGAACATGCTAAAACAAATACAAATGTGGCATTTAACATGTTATACTATGTTAAACACCTGATCCAAAGTCTGGCACAGGACTGTACCCTTTAATGCTACAGATGTTGGGAGAATGGGACTGCCACCAACAGTGGGTGACGACAGGAAATCGTGAGGGTCATACAAAGTGACACAGCATGGATGACAAAAATCATATATGCAGGAATAAATAACAATTTTGTGTTTCAACTCATTGTAGGGTGTCTTCCTCTCTCTTGTGCTCATGTTTATTAAAATAATTGCCAACATAGGACAGTATTGCCAGGAGTTGATACAGTTGGTACATTTTTAGTCCCTTTAAAGCATGACTCAGCAGTACAGGCAACACTAACTGAGTAAAAAAAAGTAAATAACCGATTTATAACCAGAAATGAGAGTAAAGGAAATTAGGAACTACTTACTGAACAGTTTGAATTGCAACAGCCAACCTCATTAAAAAGTAGAGCAACTTCACAAAGAAAGGCATTAGCAAATATTCTGCATTGGAAAAGAAGTAATAAAGTATTACTAAAGTAATACAATGTCTGACTGTGATTAGTTCAGGTTTAAAAATGGCTTATAACATTGTTAATCTTCAGGTGTACACCTTAAAGCCTCACATTCTGTTGTCAGGAGAATAAGACTACAATGTTCTCGAGAGCTTACAAAACATGACACAGTGGACTACGTTTTTTTTTTCTTTTTTAAAAAAAATATTGTTGATGCTCCCAAACTGCTAGTTTAAATCAAGAGTGAACTTAACTGTTTTCATTTAACATGCTAATGTTTTAATTAAAATTACTCTTCCTTTCTTTAACAAAACCGTATTCAGAATTTAATGGTAATTTTCACTTATACTTTGCATATAAAACAAGGTTAATATTAACATGTTTCACGTACCACTACTCTCTACTCCACTGATTCAATTCAGGGTCATGCTGAGGCTGGAGACTGTCCCAGGTGTTATAGGGTGAGAGGCAGTGTGCACGCCGTGTAGGCTGCAATGATAACATGCATTTAATCATGCAAGTCTTTTTATTAAATATGATTGTGGATGGACTGCCACTGATAATGCTTTTATTTTATTTTTTTTTATTTTTTTAAATTTTTTTTAAGACAGATTGCGAACTCAGAGTTCTTTGCATGCTCCACCTTTCTCAGCTTCAATAGTCGTCCTCTTTGAAATCAGGCCATTTCTGGGGTTAAGATTGCAAGAGTTTGTTTTGATAACTTGAAAATATCATTATTAGCTATAATAGAAGTAAAATAATGTCTTTATCAGCTATAATAACATTCTGGTAGTGTTTGCTGTTCATAAATAGAAAAAAATCACAATCTTTTACATTTCTCTATTTTCTCCACATGGTTTAAGAATTACAGTGTTCATTTATTATAACGACTTTTTATTAAACATTTTTTCTTATGTTTTGTTTGTTTGTTTGGGCTTCTTGTTTTTGTTGTTGTATTATTTTAACATGTTCAAAATAAAGCCACATTGCATCTCAATAAGGAGAGATCGTTAGAAGGAACTGAACATGACTTATTGATATACAGAATTCAATAAAGATATTTGCCGATTAGACTCTGATGGCCCAAAAAAGCACAAATGGAATGACAGGGATTAGGGCAAGACCCCCGGAGTCTAGACACTGTCGGTAGAGATGGAGATGGGGGCTTGAATTGAGCCTGAGAATCAAGGGGGAGGTGGAGATGGGGAGGAGGTGGGGTGCACGAAGGCGTCTGCAAGGGAGACTGACTGATGAGCAGTGATATTTAAAGTACGCAGAGTGGAGGCTGGTTGGCTTAAAGCAGGCTGACTAGACCAGTGATGGCACAATGAGCTTGACAGCGTGGAAAAGTGAAAGTGATGTAAAGCTTAGATTAACCACCAAACACCTGGAAAGCAGACAGATATGTGACTACAAATCTTCCGCAATGAACTTATGCATAAATTCATTACATTGGTGCCAGAGCCATTTCAGTGAAGACTCTTTACCAGATGCATTTGCGTGAAATGTTGCATAACCTCAAAGTTATGCGTTCTGTAGGCCACTGTTTGAGCTGTCTCCTGGTTCCTGTTCTATGCATTGTAATGACTTTGGAATTAAGTTAGAATCAAAAAACCGAATGAGAAAAACTATGCTATCCAAAACATATTCATGAGTTAAAATGCTTAGAACTAGCCCCTGTCTCAAAAGTGCCTTTTTGTTATTTCTTGGTTAGCCCAAAACAGTTTCTGTTATAATTTGTGCATTATAATGGTAATTACAACATATTACAATAATAATATTAAAACGCAAGCACTTAAATTCTCTATCTACGCTGTCAGTTACAACTTAAATATGTTTATTTTTCTAAGCTTTTATTTCGACATTTAACCGGATGTTGTTGTTGACGTCATCGTGTGCGCATGTCCACCTCTTTGGGAAGCAGTACACGTGAAGTCTGAGAAGAGCAAGGCTAGGGTGAAGTTATGTCTAAAGCTAGTAGGTATCCATCAGTTTATAGCTGAAAGTATTGACTCCCTGAATGCGTGAAATGACATTTAAACGTCTTCGTTTTGTATTTTTTGCATTTAACAGAACAGAAACGAGCCAAACGACTCGGGTTCAGTGCGAAGTTTAAGGTGAGTGCTACAAGGCTAATGTTATCTGTCGCTAACTTTTAGCCCTGCTGGAGCAGTCAGTAATAGTTCGGTTGGTACTGAACTGGCGCTGAGAACCGAGCTTCTCAGCGCCCGTATGTAGTCGGTGTCACACTTTAAAAGTTTTTCATGTTTTCACCAAACATTTAGGAAACATTTCATTGTGACGCCAAGACAAGCAAAAACATTGTAGGCACCACTGGGAGATCTATGACACTTTCATTAGTCCCTCGGTTGGGAAAGTCACAGTAGCAGGTTTACAGCGGGAAAATGAATAGAGCAGGAATAAATAGATGCGGGATAGCCAAAAACAACTGGACTATATGGTAATAAAAGTCAAATGTACACTGTGCATAGAGTATATTGTATTTGAGCTTATCAGTGGTAGTGATTTGTATCTTTACCATGGTTGGCTGCATTTATCATTCAATGTAAACAAGCCAGTAAAATGAATGCTTTTGCTTTCAAGTGCTGTGCTGATGAGCTAAATATATTACAACTCCCTGTGTGTTTATCCTACAGGCTAAAGATGGAAGAAAGGGGGATGCTTCGGGGCGGAGAAATACAGAACAGTCCCCTGCTCAGACTGTCAAGGACAGCAGAAACCCGGAAGAAATCAGGAAACAAAGGGTACGTCCTTTGAAAGTCTTGGCTGTACCAGATTTGATGGCAAATTGGTGAATCTCTCTCTTATGTCACATCTTATTACATTAGCTTCAGGACCTTCAGGAGAAGCAGAAATTGTCTCGAGAACGAGAGCTTATGAAGAGGAGAAATTTGCAAACCTTCCAGAATGACATCCTTCAGCGACAAAGGGAGTTTGAGCAGAGGGTAAGCACGATACTCTAACTGCATACTTTACAGTTTGCTGCTGTGGTCATTACCATATTCTTCTTTGTCCTCACAGGAGACAGAGATGCAGAGTTTAGAAAAGCATGTCAACTTTGAAAATGAGAATTCAAGGAAAGCATATTACAGAGAATTTAAAAAGGTATGTAATTGCACTGCACACTGGTCTGTATATGGACCACAACAAGAATTAATCTTCTTATTTTAGATTAAATGAAATTTTGACATTCTTTAAAATCACTCTGTATCATTCAGTATCTTATAGCCTGTTTCCTCTAGTACATACTCTGGTCGGCTTGGCTCGACTCAGCTCGGTTTTTAGGGTTTTCCATTAGGCGGTAGTACTAGGTACTTCAGCAGTAGTAGCTGGGTTCTCGACCTGGCTTCCAAGCAATCTGAGGTGATTCGAAAATGTGACATCAACAGACTGCATGCCACTAATTGGCTAGTCAGAGACATCACTCGAAGAGTCATGAAATAGTCTCTTTCACAAAAATCAATGCTGTCAGTTTTCGAACTCGAAAATGAGGGAATTGGTTACGCAAAAAACAACACTGTGCTCCCAGGGACTGGCAAAACGACATACACCAAGCAGGAGTTTTACCATCGGCTTCACGTCCTCCTTTGTTGCGGTGTTTGTATCACATACAAATGATGTCATGGGACTTTCACTCCATGTTGCTAAAATGACCACGTGCACATTAGCTGGTACCTGGTTATGGAAAATGACTGAACTTGAGTCAAGCCAAGTAGGTACTAGTCAAAAAGGGCTATTAGAAACATGATGGATGAGAGAGGAGTTGACATGAGCGTTATTTGACATGCTGCTTTTTAAGGTTGTGGAGGCCTCTGATGTGATTCTGGAGGTACTGGACGCGCGTGACCCTCTTGGCTGCAGATGTCCTCAGGTGGAACAGGCGGTCATTCAGAGTGGAACGAACAAGAAGATAGTTTTAGTCCTCAATAAAATTGGTAAGAAGGCCACTAACATTGTACACATGTCATTTGTTTATTAAAATAGTAAATGGTTTTACTTTGGTTCCAGATTTGGTGTCAAAAGAAATAGTGGAAAAGTGGATAAAGTATCTTAGAAATGAGTTCCCCACTGTGGCTTTTAAAGCATCTACTCAGCAGCAGACTAAGAACTTGGTGAGTAGTGAAGCAGTTATGCTCTAATTATCTAGAAATAAAGATTAAATCCAGGCTGTACTTTGTTTTTAAATGTGACTCCGGCATGAACTCTGCACATTATGTCTCCTGCAATGGGAAGAAACGCAGCAACGTTCCAGTGACACAAGCCACCACAGAGCTTCTCAGCACCAGTGCTTGTATTGGAGCAGACTGCTTGATGAAGCTACTGGGCAACTATTGCCGCAACCTGGATATAAAGACAGCCATCACTGTAGGTGTTGTAGGTAAGTGCCGTGCCCTGAAATTCTGAGAGCACCAATAAGTTGACTACAGACTAGAGATGGACCGATCCGATATTAAGTATCGGTATCGGTCCGATACTGACCTAAATTACTGGATCGGATATCGGAGAAAAATAAAAAATGTAATCCGATCCATTAAATATCACGAAAGCACCTCACAAAACTTGCAACACGCCGTAACTCACCTCAGAACGTTAGCACGTCGGAGCAGTATGCATCACGTGATAGAGCGGCTGTGGCATGCGGGACCTGTCGGTGGTCTGGATAGCATGTGGAGCTTCGCTAGCAACCCGGCATTTCATCTCCGACAAAGTTATCCCCGAGAGAAGTAAAGCAAGTGTGTAAGTCCATCTCTGAATGTTTGTAAAGCATTCCTGCGTTAAGCTTAACAAACGATATATGGAGCGACTGCCTCTTCTTGCTGCTACTTCAATCATGAAACTGCTTAACGATCAGCTGATCGGCTTTTCTGTCGCGAGTCCGTGTCTCTAGTTTGCTTTTGGCCCACTTTGCACCAGAAAGAGGAAACCAGCGGCTGAACAACAGCAGCACGTTTAAGCTTGATAAGCTGTTGTTAGAATTTATTTAATATTACTTTCTACACCAGGATCTTTTTCTACGTAGCTGACGCTGGTAACTGTGCAGGGGCGGATCTAGCAAAGTTTAGCCAGGGGGGCCGAGAGGGCATTAACAGGGAAAAGGGGGCACAAAGACATACTTTTCTTTCTTATTCTCATTTAAAATGTCTAGCTTTTAATAAATAATTATCTGACACCCAAAGTTTTAATCTGATGTAAAATGTATAGAAGTCCATTACTGCATATAGTAACTGTTAAGTCTAATATACCCTAGTAAGCTATAGTACTTTTTCCTTTGGGAAGGTACCATCTGTGCAGTCTGCAATTTTGTTGAAGAAAGATGTTGAATCGATTTAATATTTCTTGAAAAATAATTGATTTCTGTGCATTTTTTTCACACTGTATCAAATTAAGGTTGATTACGTCGATTAAGCATCATGAGGTGGAGCGTGAGGGTGGTTCCCTATTTTTTATTTATTTATTTTTGTTGTTGCTGGGAGTTGGAACCCTATTAGTTAGGTTGCTTAATATTTATGCTAAGTACTCTTTAAAATACCAGAATAGGGAGGATGGTGTAGGTTTAAGTTTATTAGATTGATCAGTATTGCTGAACTATGAAATATTTTTTTTTGCATACAGGTATAACAGAATAGCTTTAGTGTAGTTGTTGTTTTAAACTTGTGTATGAACTTATACAAAATGCAGCAAGATATTTAAAAAACAGTTTTGTTGATTAAAAAACACTATATCGGATTCATATAGGTATCGGCAGATATCCAAATTTATGATATCGGTATCGGACATAAAAAAGTGGTATCGTGCCAACTCTACTACAGACTTCAATCTATCTACACAAAATGTCTTCGAGGCCAGATTGAATCAAAGGTTACACACTGCTGTTTTTGTACCAGGTTTTCTTCTTTTAAAGAAAGGTCGAGTAAATAGGATTTTTTTTCGTTCCATTAATGTTTTGCAGGTTTTCCTAATGTTGGAAAGAGTAGTTTGATCAACAGTCTGAAACGAGCACGAGCATGTAATGTTGGAGCCACACCAGGTGTCACCAAGTAAGTACACATTAACATGCTCAACCTACATGCCTACACTTGTTTTCTAGATTTACTCTGTGACCCTGAAGCGTGAAACGATTTCCAGAAAATTAGAATTTTTGAAACTTTTTGATACTGGAATGTTTATTGAACTTTCTGACATTTTTTTAAAATATTAAGTTAATACATCTATTATTGTGAGTTTCACGTAATTTTTGGTACATCAGCATTTTTGTGCATTTATTTAAAAACTTTTTTGGGGGGTGGGGATCAAAACACTTGCACAAATTTGACAACTTGCTTTAAGTCTTGCTTTGTTTCCTGAAAAGTGAGTGAACATGAGTCACAGCCCCTGCCCAGATTTAGAGTTTTTATTATTACAGCTTAGGAAAGCTAATTAATGTTCACATTTGTGAAGTAGGTACTTGTGAAAAACAAGTTGCATTATGGTAATTAATGAATGTTCCATCATTCAACTTCATCATCTCAACTATAAAAATAAAAAAATAATTCAGTTTTTACACACACACACACACACACACACACACACACACACACACACACACACACACACACACAGAGGGATGCAACCTCAGTGTAGTGAAGGCATACTTGGCAACTGTGCCAACTTTATATGTTCGTCTAACAAGACACAATTATGATGTGCATATTAATCCTGCCATGGTGTTCTTGATGGGTTTTCTGGATTTCAGGTGTCTTCAAGAGGTACATTTGGACAAACACATAAAGCTTCTGGACTGTCCTGGTATTGTCATGGCAACATCAACGACAGACGCCGCAATGATTCTTCGCAACTGTGTTAAAATCGAACAGCTTGTTGATCCCCTTCCACCCGTGGAAGCCATCCTCAGAAGGTGCAACAAGGCACAAGTAGGTCATGCTACCTCTTCAGCAACTGTACTGAATGATAACACTGCAACTGTACTGAGCACTGAATAATAAGTAGTTCAAACAATGGCTTTGGGGTTGTTTTTTTTTTTGGAAACACAGATCATGGAGCACTACGGTGTCCCAGACTTTCATACAGCTCTGGAGTTCTTGGCATTGCTCGCCCGTCGGCAAGGCAAACTGAGGAAGGGGGGGCTGCCGGACACTGACAAGGCAGCCAAGAGTGTACTAATGGACTGGACCGGGTTGGTATAGCTTTTTAAAGTTCTAGAAATGATATTGAAGCAACGGCTCAGTTTAAGCACTGTTAAATTCATGAAGTTATGTTTCTTAGGGGAAGGATTAGCTACTTCACACACCCTCCAGAGACACACACTCTTCCTACACACGTCAGCGCTGAGATCGTTACAGAAATGGGAAAAGCCTTTGACTGGGACGAGCTGGAAAAGGGAAATCAGGAGGTTCTTGCAGGTAAGCAAGTTATAATTAACAGTATCGCAGTCAGGCAAATTAAATGGAACATGATGATAATATAAAACCACATGATTTGATCACGTAAACCTGTTCAGATAACTTTAGACTAAATGGTTTGTGCTTTCCTCTGTGTCCAGAGTCGTCTTGTCCTGACATTCAAATGGGATTCTGCATGGAAACCACTGGGATGACACAGGGAGGCCAGGGCGAGTTGCACTGTGATCTGGGCTTGGAAGGAGGATCAGTGGAAGCATCATCCTCGAAAGAGGAAACTGAATCTATGGAGGATGATCAGGATCCAGAGGTGAGAAGCAGCAGTAGCCTTAAATTGTGGGTGAATTATAGAATATGATGACTCTGAATGCTGTTATTCATCTCACGTTTTATTTCTGCTATTTTGTTCCACTCAAAACAGTTTGGACCAATGACAGTGGAAATAAAATCACAGAAAAAGACAGAGGTACCCGCAACGGATGCTGCATCCAAGGCTCCGGATTTAAAGAATATCTTGAACGTGGACCCTCTGCTGCAGGGTCAGGCACTCCTGGCTGCGGGCAAGAAGAGGAAGAAGCTACAGAAAAGAGCTGGTTTGTGCAATTATTCATCTCAGTGTAATACTAATACTCACATTTTAGATATTTTACAACTGCTCCATAAATCCAGTTGACTACATTCAATTCACTAATATAATTCACATCCTTTTTAAAACACTGTGGAAGTAATGATTCATGGGTCTGTGTTGCGTCCTCTGGCACTGTTTCAGCATTGTTTATTGATGATTTTAACTGATAACTTATCGAGTGCACCGTAATACTCTGCACAGACTCAGATAAAAGCAGTAAAATTGATTGGACCGTGCCTCACAGGTGCCAATGCCAAACAGTGATCAAAAATATGATAAGAAACCAGCTCACAGCTTTTCTTCATTAGCCAAGTCAGTCATGATCACAATTCAAAGAAGTATGCATTTCACTTAATTAAATTATTGTGTTTGTTTTGATATTAGCAACTTTCTTTCATAAACCATTGTAAGTAAAAAGTAGAAAGACATCCTGAGCTAAGATCAGGACAAATCTATCAAGCGAGTTGGGTTTCGTCACAAAAATGTCGCTATACAGAGATAAAATTATTGATGTATTTGGAAAAGAAACCTCTGCTGCTAGCAGTTTTGTCAGCACAGAAAGTCGTGGTATCAACCAGCTCCTCAGTTTTTGTCCAAAAGGTTGCTTGTATGTGATTTGTGACACTTTTAGCATTTTTGTTTTTAAAATTTATTATAGAAATGATCTAGATTTTGCCCTAATGCTTTCTGGGTTCTTTTTCTTTGCTCTGCAGACAAACTTGCCACCAAACTCTCGGACACATTGACATCTGCAATGGACTTCTCATTTTCAGACTAAAATATTACCAAAATAAAATGATGAATTTAATGAATCCATTTTGGTGGTTTGTCTTTCTTTGACATGGCTATTATTGTTGTTGGGTTAAACATGTGCAGCAGTGAACCTGAGAAAAATTGTTTCTGAGGCCCTTAATACTTTCTTTGAAACTAAGTTTTTTTTGGGGTTTTTTCTTTGTTTGTTTGGTTTTTTTTACTTCGTCCCTGGTAGATTATATTCCTGTTCAGACACCGGGTATTATAAATATTGCGATTTGAATAGTTGTAATATTATTGATGTAATACTTATATTAAGAATTACTTCTTTACTTTTTTGAATAGCTAACCTCTGCGGAACTATTGGCAGACTAACGTAGATTAAAATGTGTCACATTTATGAATTATAGCAGCACTTCAATACTATAATAAGAGGGCACTTTATTCAAGATATCGTTTTGAAAATACAACTTTAAAATTAACAAGTTCCGGGTAAATTGCGTAAGATGACGTAAGGCCGTCGGCCTGAGGTAAACAACGGTAGAACGGAGGCTAGTGACTATCAAGTTAGTTTTCACGGATCTGAAGAAATGGCAAAGAAAGCGAAGGACTCAGTGGATGTGTGGCTGTAACTCCTCTTACACTAATCAGATAGTACGTATCTTTAATCTGAAATAAGGTATGTAGCTGTGTAGCGTTAGCTTGTCGCAATTAATGAGGGCTAGCTAGCTCAGATTCAACTTCCTATTTTTACTTGGTCGTCGAGGGGTCGTACGAGTACTGAAATAGCACTGCCTTCAGCTAAAATAGCAACCTTCTAACAAGTGGACTATCACTGGATAGCTTCAAAGTAAATAGTATACAATGGAAATTCTAGCTTGAATTGCTTGTCCTCACATAACGTTGATCTGGGCCCGTTAGCAGCACTGAGCTGTCAAATGAACACCGCCAATTCATGACGATAGAACCTAGCTCGCCAAAAATAGAAATTACGAAAAATGTGTGAAGTAAACAGCAACCTCCCAACTGTCTGTCTAAATGGTACCAGAGTTAACCCATTTAAATGATGTTGTTAAAACTGAATTGGATCTTTTATGTTGTCAGTGGGGAATCTCTGTTAAGAAGGTAGGCGACCACTATTTCAGTTTCAGTTTTCAGTTGTATTTGTCATATGCAAGTTAGCACAGGCTCAACATCGCAATGAAATGTATTTGACGAGCAGAAGACAGTCACTCAGCAGAATGGTACAGTAGAAAAAAATAAAATAAAATAATAAAATATAAATAGAAAAATAGTAAGAGCAAAATATTAATAAGATGTAGTAAAAGAAAAAGAGATTTTCAGTTAACTGACGAAATATATATATATGCATATATAAATGTATGTACACACTAGTGATTAAATAAAGAAAATCTTATTGTGGGAGAGGGGGGGGCAGATGGGATATTGCACAGGAATGAGCAGTAGTACAAACTAAACAGTACAAAAGTACGCGTACGCCTGCCGTGCGGCGAGTAGGCGGGGTCTGTACTCAGTCTGCCTCGACCAAATTATCGACACACTTCAAGCAACAATGCAATCTTAAACTAATCACTACGCTCGCAGAAAATAGACAAAGGATGATCACGGGTATTTTTTTCCCCATCTGTGGTGTTTTTATCTTGTCAGTGAGTAATGACACGCAGACAAGATAAAAACTGTTGAACTGTTACAGTTCAATGGCTCAAAGTGACACCAACTCCCTATGGTGTTCGCCTGCCTAAAAGTGATTTCCGGTGGTGTTGTGCCAAAAACTGATTTCCAATGTTTCCGTGTATTTTTTTTATGTGTAATATCTTTACGTATGTTCGTAAATAGACTTCGGTGAACAGGGTTTACAAAGGGGTAATATATAGAATTAAAAAATTATCAGTTTTTCAAGTATCTTCACAACTCTGTGTTATTGTACTTACATTATAACCAATCCGGTCCTTTATCCCTACTTAAAATATTTTTACAGAACTATTGTAATATTTGCTGCCATTTCTGCTGTCCTCTTGGCCAACTTACTCTTACAAAATACATTTTTAATGTTAATGAGATTGTTTTTAACTGCAAAAATAAAGGTTATATAAAAGTCACTGCCAAAAACTGATCGTGGCTTCTACCTTGTTACACGAATGTTGTTTGTGGCTCAAGATGACTATATGTCATCCATGAGGGATGCATTTGACATCTGTTTCATATATTATAGCCCAACAAGTTACTTATAGCAGTTTAAATACGAGCAATCAATTTTTGGCAAACAACGGAAATCAGTTTTTGGCAGACAATCACTTTTTGGCACAACACCTGTATTTGCCAAAAAATGCCCGTATTTAAACTGCTGTAAATGACATGTTGGCCTATAATCTATGAAACATATGTTATATATATTTATCTTAATATATATGAGATATATTCTTAACTTTGAGCCACAAACAATATCCCCATCACCAGGTAGAAGCTGCAATCCAATCCGTTTTTGACAAAGTGATTTTTATATATAATTTATCTATCTAGCTAAACACTCTCACTGCCATTAAAAATATCTTTTTAAAGAGTGATCTGGGCCAGAGGGTATCAAAAAAGCAACAATATAACATAACATTTTTTAATTTAATTTTTTTTTTTTTAGAATGACATTTTGTTAACTTTTGTCTGTTTTTGTTTTATACTTTGTCATCCCCGTGTGAAGCACTTTGTGATCTTTTATCTAGAAAGGTGCTATATAAATAAAACTTTACTTACTTAATATTTCTGCTAATTTTCATCAGAATAAGTGTCTGTTTCTGCAAACATATTTTAAGTGGCCAAATTCATAAAGTAACTTGCAAAAGAGGTAATTTCTTTGTTTACAGTAATTTCACTAATATAAGCATAGACATCATGATCAATTGTGGGTTAACAACAATCTTGGGACACTCCCAATAGGGTTTAAAAATCTGGGACTTTCCACCAGTTGCTCTTGGAACTGAAGAAGCTTGTCGGATGAGAGGTGAAACATCTTCAAGAAATTTAAAGAAGTCCAGTCACTTTTCTTTCAAAGCTCCTTACAAAGAAATGACACATAAAAAATGCATAGAAACGTCGGAAATTTTTTGGCAGATGGTCACTTTTTGGCATAACGCCCAGCTGATGTTTTTCCTTTTCTGAGAAATCACTTCTCTTGTATGGAATTACTAAGGTTTCAGAATTTTCTGCAAAATATCTGTGTGAGTGTGGTGTAATAGAATATCAATCCATGTATGTTTAATTACATTTGTTTAAAAAAAATAATTCTGAAGTATTCAGATGTGCAAAAAATGGTGTATTAATCTATGTAAATGTATATATAAGTGCCAACTTGGTCTAATACAAGGTGCTGGAGATGTAAACAGATACACATATTTGCAGATCTGCTGTGGCTGAAGTGCAACAAAGAAATGTAAGCAGCAGGCCAGTTGGCCTTTTTAAGTTGTCTCCAGTTCTTGGGCCAAACTTTGTCTTTTCAGCCATTAATATTTATATATGCACTTATATGCACACACATACTTTAAATGCACTTCAACAGTTTTCTGTACACTTTTAAGCATGCACTTGGAGAGCCCTTAACAAATGTACAAATCTTTGTGCAAAAATGGGCTGAGATACAGTTACACAATTCTTCACATTCGTAAATAATTCTGTTGCAATAGTAACCTTGCAATGCTCATTGGGACTGCTGAGCATGGTTGAAACAAGATCTATTTGAGTCTCCTGTGTCTCTGAGTAACAGATACAACTGTACCGGACATAACAGAGGGTATATATTAAAAAAAAAGGGGAAGTGAAAATGAGAATAAAGAAGTCGGGGCTTGAAGAAGCTTTAAAGGCAGCAGATTAGAGAAACTAGATTTGTATAAGTACCATTGTAACTAAGTAACAGTCCCACTACTAATTCAAGATCTTAACGTATTTTAACGTATTTAAATGACTGATTGAAAACCAACAGCTTTCGGGGGTGTTGCAGTCTTACTAATGGTGTTGATTTGTTTGGCATTTTAAAGTAATTTGTTAACATTTTTAATGAAAACAGTTTTGTTAAGTTGTACAATTATGTATTGAATTCTACAGGTCATATCACAAACTTCTGATGGCTTTGGAACTTAATTACTCAGATTATTTCAAACCAAACTAAGCATTTTCTATGTAAATGTATTTTAGACCTGGCAGTGACATCTGGAATTCTCATCAGAATATTAAAGTGTAGGATTCTGATTTGTGGATTGAGTGGTGTAATAACATCGCATGCTGTCCTACAGGTCCATCCTTAGATCCCTGGATCTGTCTCAGCCATGTCGTCACGTGTGTTGCTGCGGCAGCAGCTGATGCGGGAACAAGCCCAGGAGCAGGAGAGACGCGAGGCTCTTGCTCAGCAACAACAGGCATCTGCCTCTCAGCTTCGGGCCACCAACTCGACTCCAGCTATCTCTGTCACTCTGCCACCTAATGCTGCCCGACCCCCTCCAGCACAGGTGCCGGTGGAGGTGCTGAAAGTAAGAGCGACCTGTTTTGTTTTAAATTTTTAGCACTGTGTGTGTGTGTGTGTGTGTGTGTGTGTGTGTCAGTCCACCAGCCCCTAACAGCTGTTTGAATGATCAGGTGCAGACCCATTTGGAGAACCCCACCAAGTACCACATCCAGCAGGCACAGAGGCAGCAGGTGAAGCAGTACCTCTCCACCACTCTGGGAAACAAGGCGATTCCTCAGACCTTGTCTCTGTCCCCCGCCCCCCAGTCCAGTTCTGCCCCAGAAGTGGCCCCTACTGCCAGCAGCGCCCCTAATAGTCCTATGGCGCTGCTCAACATCGGCTCCAACAAGGAAGAAGTAAGGGGAATTCCAACATTGATACCAGTAGTTAAATTTCCTGTGTGCGAGTTTCATTTGATGATACAGCAGATTACATAACCTTTTCAGTAGTTTCCTTTTTGGAAACTTCCAGCGCATTTTTGTGGGGAAGTTGAATATCTGTTGCTCTCTTCTTGCTCAATTAGCTTGTGTTTGCTCTGTAACAATGTGCCCGAAGGTCCCACTGTGAGGGTGCATGCCCTTTGTTGTCATACTCTCGTTGGCCTTTCGTCACAATAAGATGTTAAATACTGCACCGGCAGAATAACCGTGCCAGCACGTCTCATGCACGCATCACTGTCTTCCAAATTACGCCTCTTTAAAGCTCTCACATTGGGCTCAGATGTCTAGTGTTGCCACCTGGATTGTTTTTATACAGTGTAAATACATATTCATTACTATCACACCATTTACCTTCTGCCACGTTTGTCTCATTGTCTGTTTTTCTAGATTGACGATGTGATCGATGACATTATTAGCCTTGAATCCAGTTTTAATGACGACATCATTACGTTGATAGACTCAGGTCTTCAGCTGCCTAGCACGGTATGAAGAACTATGCATTTATTGTTCTCTCCTGAACTTCCTTTTTGAAGGTTCCTCTCCAGTTTAGAGCTTCTTCTTTAATAGTGCAGTAACAGAATAACGCAGACAGCTCCAAGTGAGTACGCTCTGTGAATGGGCGGTCTCTTTCATGTGTGGAATTCTGAAAGTTGTAAGAGCAAATATACACTTGTAGCACTCAGTTACCATTTGTCACAGAAATGTTTCATGGGCAGGGTAAAGCTATCAGTGGATACAAGACATAGAGAAGTGAGACAAAGTCATAAAAAGTACACGGCCAGGTCAAGAAGTAATCTGCAGGGAAGAAACAGGTTTCCAAAATTTCACCGCAAAGCAAAAAATGAGGATTATGGTGATGATTTTGGAGGGCAAGAAAAAGCAGCTGACTGAGGTAAAAAGGCTTTTTCTGATTTTTGAATTGGCACTGGGTAGTCTTCATCTTTGATATGCAATAGAATATAAATGGTGGGGTTTTTCTTTGCTGTTATTATGTAGCATCTGTCTGATCCACAGAAACCTGCTTTGAGTCTATTTTGAACTCACAGAACCGATTGCTCTAAATGAAAGCAGCAGCATTTGCTTCAGAGTAGTCAGGTACTATTTAAGACCTATATTGGAACATGTTGTTTGTTGTGCAGCTCCCAGGAAACCTCTTGGATGTGTACCATAGCCCGGGAATGGCAGCGCCTACTCTTACTGTCAGCAACTCCTGCCCTGCTGATCTTCCAAAAATTAAAAGGGAAATTACTGGTATAGTAACTTCCTTTTATAAACACGTGTCCTGTTTCATTTATTTATTTATTTTTTAATAAACAGTTTAGCTTTTCGTAACATGAACGCTAACATTTTGTCTGTCAGATGCAGATGCCAAAGCAATAATGAAAGAAAGGCAGAAGAAAGACAATCATAACCTCAGTAAGTCAAACCTTTGTTTGAGGTCATTTTTTTTTAACTTGTTTGAATATGATTACAATAAAAATATAGACCGCAATGCAGATTCAGAATCACAACATCCTATTTACTTATTCGTGCACTTCTGCTTAATACCAGCTGATTGTTAGAGGTAACCTCGTGTGCCTTTGCTTCCTCTCTTTGTTGGTTGCAGTTGAGAGGAGGCGTCGATTCAACATCAATGACCGCATAAAGGAGTTGGGCGCTTTGATACCGAAGTCATCAGACCCGTAAGTGGGATATTCATTTTCCACTGCTCACATGAAGTTACACTGTTTGAATTTTAATGCCTTGGGGCCACACATGCGGTGTATAAATCATGATCTTGTCCTCTGCTTCTGTTGTCTTTCCTTTCTTTACTGACATCGCAACAATGACAGAGAGATGCGCTGGAATAAAGGTACCATTCTCAAGGCTTCTGTAGACTACATCAGGAAACTGCAGAAGGAGCAGCAGAGAGCCAAGGATGTTGAGATGAGGCAGAAGAAGCTGGAGCAAGCCAACCACTCCTTAATGTTACGCATCCAGGTCGGTGTTCAGTTTTATTTATGTAGCGCTGTTTTACAGGAATGGTTATCTCAAAGTGTGTTTTGTTGTAAGATGAAGACATTAGTGAGAGAATCCTGACAATCGGATGAGGCTGTATGAGAAAGCTCCATTTTAACAGGAAGAGATCTCTAACAGAACCAGACTTGACAATGGGCAGACATCTGCCATGACCAGATTGCGGTCATGGCTTTGTTGGGTTGATGTGGTGGGTTTGCAGTGAGGTCATGATATGGCTTGATCTTTGAGGGCTTGCTAACTGTGGATTTTACAGCCATTAAAAACAAATATCTAGTATGGACATATATATGCTCTCTTGAGTTCCATCTTCTGAAGGCTTTTCAGGGAGCTTTTAGAACAGCCTTATAATAAGTAATAGAATAGTGCATCTTAGAAGCTTATGTATGAACAAGTATTTCAGCATCACTCTGAAAAAGGATGCCTCCGATTTACTCGGCAGAGAAAAGAAGGCTTTCTTAATTTTCTTGTTAAAGAAAACATTCTTGGTCAAAAATAATCGATTCTTCAGAGTGTTACAGGAGGCCAAGGTAGTGCCATCCAGACTAAGAATGCGTCTAAATAGGAATGGATCTGAATGGATGTGTCTGAGGAACAATGGTGCATATTCCTTGAAAGTCAAAGAAAATCAAAAGCCGTTTGTCCACCTTTGCTGTTTAGGTGTAGACAGAAATGTAAGCAGGGCGTGAACTGTTTGTCTTCATAAATGTAGTGACTTCCACGTCCTTGGCCCTGCTCTGTTGTTGTCTTTTCACTCATATTTTTTCTAAACAAAGAAGGTCTTTGTCTTGCTGAAGAAATGTCAGTGTAACTGTCGTCACTACTGTAATACATACAGTAAGTCTGTGAAGTGTCTGCACTCATCCTGTTGGTTTACTCAGACATAAAGTTTGCACAAAATAGGTGAAATCCACAAAATGTTATGTTTGCTTTATTTAGTTCTCAACTATTTATTTTTCTTCCTTATTGCAAATTTGGATCAACCAAAAATTCAGACTTGCTTTGTTCCATCTGTGTTTCATCTTGTTTAGACAGTTTTTTGGGTGTAAAGTTTAACACGTGGAATGAATTTTTCAATGCAAAAACATAAAAGGAGCTATGCAATATAGGAGTGCAATAGATTATGCAATAATGACATGAGTGATTTCTGGCCATCTGATTAGAAAACATGCTGTTCTTGTTTTCAGGAACTGGAAATGCAGGCACGGCTTCACGGCCTCTCAAACTCCAACAGCGTCTCTGCTCTGAGCTCCGACCCCTCTCTGCTCCAGCAGCAGTCCACAGTTCCACAGAGCAGCCAGTCTCTGGCTCCCAACACGGGAGGAGCCTCCAACCAGAACCTCCTCGGTCCGGCAGCCATTGGACAACCTTTGCCTGCCTCCTTCCTGTCCCCACCCTCCTCAGACTCTCCCGCCGGACTCACCATAAGTAGTCCGCTGGACCTGGGCAGCCTGAGCTTCGCTGAGCTCGATGACCCCCCGGCCTCCGCCCTCTACTCCGATATGGGTTTGGGAGACATACTTATGGATGACGGGTGCACTCTGTCTCCAGAGAGGATTGGCGAGCCACTGTTTTCTCCTTTGTCACCGGGTGCCTCTAAAACCAGCAGTCGCAGGAGCAGCCTTGAGATGGACGAGGACTTGTGATGATTTGCGTGTGGTCAGAGACTCCGTAGGGACAAGAATGTCAGGAAGTGCAGTTTATCCTTAAACAACTATAGCCTATTTATAGAACTGCACAACTGAACTTTAAAAAGTCAAATTTAACTATAATTATGAACAAAACTAACACCAGAAGACAGCAAATTTTTCTTTGTTTGTTTGTTTGTTTTTTGCTACACAAATTCATTATAATTGTTCCTGTTTGGAGCCAGTCAGACATCAGATGATTATGTCTGAGTTTCTGAATGCAATCTTAGTATAAAATGCAATATTGTACAATAGGGGCATGGACCTAGCATTAAGAAATGATACATTCTTAAATAGTTGTTAAGATTTCTTCAGAGATTTTAAGAGGGATATAAGGTTTGCTTGAATTTATTATATGCATATTTGTAGGGAAGAAAGCTGTGAGGTTTCTTTTTTGTGACAGGACATGTTTGGCACAACTAACTTGTCAAGAAATGCCAATATATAGCATATATTTCATGCGTGTGTGTTTTTGTTTTTTGTTTTTCTTCAGACTGACTGGAATCAGGGTTTGTTAAAAGCAGTTGCATACTCATGCGTGTTGGGTTGTATCACCAGCAACTACAGAAGGGATCTCTGTAAAAAAGTGAATTGGCACATTGTGTAGTAGTTACAGCACATTGTAAATAAGAGTCTTTTATTTTGAGCAAGTTCTTTGCACCTTATTTTATGGCAGTCTATGCATTTTAAGAAAGCTTGTGTCTGTTTTTATTACTACTACATACAGCGGACAACTAAGGCCCAGGTCGCATGTATTTGTAATAAAACCTTAAAGGCGGTGAAAAAACTTCACATGCTGCTGCAGCTAGTTAGCCAAAGCAGGATTTCTTCCAGAGTAGCTACAAATTGCAAATCAGCATATATATATATATATATATATATATATATATAATTTTCTTTAATATATTCACTCAGTCAGTGGGAATGCAGAACAATTTTCTCCTTTTACAAAAGTACTGTAGTTCATTACATTTTTTTTTATACCTGATCATTTGATAAGTAGTTTCTGCAGACTAATGTGTGTTGTCAGTTTGTCTCCATTAACTTTGGTAATCACAGAGTAATTTTTTTAACCAGTTAGCATGTTCTAATAAATATGTGGGGTGTTTTTTGTTTTTTTGTTGTTTTTTTTTTGGATGATGAAAAGTGATATAATCTAATAATGGATTCCTGCTCATTGTAGTCTGAATTCAGTTGGCTCAGACCTCCTTTTTTTAAACCAACCACTAGTCTCACTTCTGTTATAACAATGTATGATGTTTTGTTGAATGAAACCTCAATGCAATTATTATTCCATTAAATAGTCACAAACGTTAGAAAGGGTTTATTTTCATCACATGCTTACCGAACCTTGTGTACAGTTAATGAATGTGTGTTTGAGTATTTTTTTGTTTTTTCTAACACTGATGGTGCTGTTTTTAGTTAAAACAGCCAAAAATATATTTAGATCATAGCTTTGAGTGGCATTGATTGGTGGTTACAATAATTTTTTAAGCTCTCCACTGATCGTTCAGAGCGTTGGAGGTACCTTTCAGCTTAAAGCAGCTCCACTCCATCACTCAGCGTTGCTCGTCGTGTTCCCGTAAATCACAGAGTAGAACTTGTGTACTTATTCAGCTTTTACTCTTCTCCACAATATTAACCCTGTCTTAACCAGGCATATACACAGTGACTCATACTCACACCGACTGTTAACTACAAAGCAACATGTCTTGTCCCTGCAATTTGGCTTTGAGATTTTTAACAAATAAATGATTGCCATCGGTTCGCGTGTGGATGTGCTTTATTTTCTGGCAGCGGGCGTCAGTGGTAAAGCATCTGAGAGATTTCCATAGCGAGGTCCAGGCATTCTGTAGCCTGGAGGCACAAGTCGCACAGCAGACAGTCGCTCTGGAAGCAGCGAGAAACACCCAGACACCTGCAGAGGTTGCAGTGGTGCATCACCCCCAGGAGAGGCTCGCAGTCGTAGAAGGACGAGCACAGCCACCAGGCGCACCCGTTAAGCCCCCTCAGCGTGGACAGGATGCAGTCCAGTGGGTGGCAGAAGAGGCAGGCCATGAGGATTGCAGCACAAAGGTCTCGCATAGAAGAGAAGGGTTAGTGAGGAAAGATGCAGAGAGAAAACAGATACAGTGGGGCAAAAAAGTATTTAGTCAGCCACCGATTGTGCAAGTTCCCTCACTTAAAATGATGACAGAGGTCAGTAATTTGCACCAGAGGTACACTTCAACTGTGAGAGACAGAATGTGAAAAAAAAAAATCCATGAATTCACATGGTAGGATTTGTAAAGAATTTATTCGTAAATTAGGGTGGAAAATAAGTATTTGGTCACCTCGAACAAGGAAAATCTCTGGCTCTCACAGACCTGTAACGTCTTCTGTAAGAAGCTTTTCTGTCCCCCACTCGTTACCTGTATGAATGGCACCTGTTTGAACTCATTATCTGTATAAAAGACACCTGTCCACAGCCTCAAACAGTCAGACTCCAAACTCCGCCATGGCCAAGACCAAAGAGCTTTCGAAGGACACCAGGAAAAGTATTGTAGACCTGCACCAGACTGGGAAGAGTGAATCTACAATAGGCAAGCAGCTTGGTGTGAAAAAATCAACTGTGGGAGCAATCATCAGAAAATGGAAGACATACAAGACCACTGATAATCTCCCTCGATCTGGGGCTCCACGCAAGATCTCATCCCGTGGGGTCAAAATGATCATGAGAACGGTGAGCAAAGATCCCAGAACCACACGGGGGGACCTGGTGAATGACCTGCAGAGAGCTGGGACCAAAGTAACAAAGGTCACCATCAGTAACACACTACAACGGCAGGGAATCAAATCCCGCAGTGCCAGACGTGTTCCGCTGCTGAAGCCAGTGCATGTCCAGGCCCGTCTGAAGTTTGCCAGAGAGCACATGGACGATACAGCAGAGGATTGGGAGAATGTCATGTGGTCAGATGAAACCAAAGTAGAACTTTTTGGTATAAACTCAACTCGTCGTGTTTGGAGGAAGAAGAATACTGAGTTGCATCCCAAGAACACCATACCTACTGTGAAGCCTGGGGGTGGAAACATCATGCTATGGGGCTGTTTTTCTGCCAAGGGGACAGGACGACTGATCCGTGTTAAGGACAGAATGAATGGGGCCATGTATCGTGAGATTTTGAGCCAAAACCTCCTTCCATCAGTGAGAACTTTGAAGATGAAACGAGGCTGGGTCTTCCAACATGACAATGATCCAAAACACACCGCCCGGGCAACAAAGGAGTGGCTCCGTAAGAAGCATTTGGAAGTCCTGGAGTGGCCTAGCCAGTCTCCAGACCTCAACCCCATAGAAAATCTGTGGCGGGAGTTGAAAGTCCGTGTTGCTCGGCGACAGCCCCAAAACATCACTGCTCTCAAGAAGATCTGCATGGAGGAATGGGCCAAAATACCAGCTACTGTGTGTGCAAACCTGGTAAAGACCTATAGTAAACGTTTGACCTCTGTTATTGCCAACAAAGGTTATGTTACAAAGTATTGAGTTGTATTTTTGTTACTGACCAAATACTTATTTTCCACCCTGATTTACGAATAAATTCTTTACAAATCCTACCATGTGGATTCATGGATTTTTTTTTTTTTTTCACATTCTGTCTCTCACAGTTGAAGTGTACCTCTGGTGCAAATTACTGACCTCTGTCATCATTTTAGGTGGGGGAACTTGCACAATCGGTGGCTGACTAAATACTTTTTTGCCCCACTGTATGTGGGAACAATAAGATGAAATAGGATTTCACTAAAGTTTATTGTCCTTACCCTCTGCGCCTGGGTCGGTGTGAGCAGAAGTGGTTTTAAGGCTTTTTTGGCTCTTGCCCTTTGGTTTGGGTGGATGGTTCAATTCATGGACTGTGCTGGCCTCCAGAGAGGACGGCAGCAAAGCGCTGCGAGGTTTTGGCTGCTCCTTTTCCACAGATTGTGGACTGCAGATAGGAGTGACCAGAGCAGTATCTGACTTCGGTATATTTTGCATGTTGCATTTTTTGGGAGCTTCTGTGTGAGACAGAAGAAATTCCTGTGAAAACATTTTTTCAGAGGATAAAATTACAAACAAAGAACTCACAGGTCACCGTACCTACTGTTCTATGGGGGAAGACATTCGTAGGGAGGTCCACTGAAGATAATTCTGTGTCCTCAGTGGAGATCTGCTCTGAAAAACTATTGACTTCAATCAAAGATTCTGGAGGCACAGAAACAAGGAGGAATCGGGTTACTAAGCATGTGTGTTTTCATTATTATCTGTTTCATGTGAGCATACCTGTAAGGTCTGCAGTGGAATCACGTGTAACGGGCAACTTTGAGATAGCAGGTAGTGGATCGTGGAGCTCTGCTTTGTCAGCATTTCTATTGTACGTTTTTTCAGTCGTATCTGCAGATTTGAGCATGTCATCCATCGTTGCAATCACTTGAATATGTCATCTGCCTCTGTCTTTGTAAAATATGGAAAACAATGTTTAAATTACATATTTAATTAAAGATTAGCGGTGATTATTATGTTTAGATCATTTCTCCTCTTAAACTGGAATAGATGACTTTGTAATGCTGTAATGAAAAGCCATTGCCATCATTCTGTGCCACTACCAGAGAGCCAGAGTCTCTAGCTGAGGTTTTGTAGCTGTCAGTAATGAGTGGACATCTTGGGAAGTTAATCTATTATTTATCTCCATTTTAGATACATTCATAATGTAGATGAAAGCTAATACACTCATATCCTGACAGCAATATGACGAAGTGAGATCTTGAGTTTGCACTCATTAAAAATTAATTTCTTGAAGTAGTGCTTACCTTCTTTGACATTTTTCACACAGAACATTTTATCCACATTTCTGCTTTTTGATGAAATTTATGACAGAGACAATCTACAAGGTAAGGTAAGGGCACGCGAGAATAAGTAAAAAACAATGTGTCAAAAGTAACATATTTAGATTGGTATATTTAATACATTTGAAGATTATTAGTCACAAGCCATAAATACTTGAACACTGTGCTTTGGAAATATGTCAGCATCTACAAAGTCTGTCAAGTTTATTTCTCCTTATTAGCTTCATAGGAAACAAGGCATACTTACATTTCACAGCATTTTGTAGAGGACAATCCAACACGCAGCCTTAATCACATCTCTCAGTGGTGGAGGTGTAACTGCTGCCATCGTCGTGCACAATCTCTCTCACTCTCTGTCTCTCTCCATCTCTCTCTCTTTCCCTCTCTGTGAGTGTGTTTGTGTTAGGTGAGTGGGGGAGACACACCGAAAATGTAATATATTTGCTTATGTAAATAACCTTTTACGTCCTACCTAATATTAGTGGTACTTTTATACTACTGTAGTGCCTACATTTACTATAAATAAGCAAATCTTAACAAGAAATCGTGAAGCCATATTATTGTATCAGCCTATCAGTGACTAAATGGTGTGTCAACCAATGACTGAATACATATATATCTCAAAAGAAAGAACAAAAACTCAAAGTTTAACACTTGATAGGAAAAGACAGACTGCTGGGACATGGTATCATTAGCAGGGATTGTGTTAGGGGATGCAAACAAGGAAAAGAAGCTGAAGTATGCCAAGTTAATCAGGTACTGGACTGAAAGTCAGGGGCAAAAGGTTTGATGGAGTGGTGACTCCAAATTTAGTCTAAATCATCATCATCTTATGCATAGGAGGTCAGGAGAGCCGTCTACAGACGTACCGGGAGTGCAGAATTATTAGGCAAATGAGTATTTTGTCCACATCATCCTCTTCATGCATGTTGTCTTACTCCAAGCTGTATAGGCTCGAAAGCCTACTACCAATTAAGCATATTAGGTGATGTGCATCTCTGTAATGAGAAGGGGTGTGGTCTAATGACATCAACACCCTATATCAGGTGTGCATAATTATTAGGCAACTTCCTTTCCTTTGGCAAAATGGGTCAAAAGAAGGACTTGACAGGCTCAGAAAAGTCAAAAATAGTGAGATATCTTGGAGAGGGATGCAGCAGTCTCAAAATTGCAAAGCTTCTGAAGCGTGATCATCGAACAATCAAGCGTTTCATTCAAAATAGTCAACAGGGTCGCAAGAAGCGTGTGGAAAAACCAAGGCGCAAAATAACTGCCCATGAACTGAGAAAAGTCAAGCGTGCAGCTGCCAAGATGCCACTTGCCACCAGTTTGGCCATATTTCAGAGCTGCAACATCACTGGAGTGCCCAAAAGCACAAGGTGTGCAATACTCAGAGACATGGCCAAGGTAAGAAAGGCTGAAAGACGACCACCACTGAACAAGACACACAAGCTGAAACGTCAAGACTGGGCCAAGAAATATCTCAAGACTGATTTTTCTAAGGTTTTATGGACTGATGAAATGAGAGTGAGTCTTGATGGGCCAGATGGATGGGCCCGTGGCTGGATTGGTAAAGGGCAGAGAGCTCCAGTCCGACTCAGACGCCAGCAAGGTGGAGGTGGAGTACTGGTTTGGGCTGGTATCATCAAAGATGAGCTTGTGGGGCCTTTTCGGGTTGAGGATGGAGTCAAGCTCAACTCCCAGTCCTACTGCCAGTTTCTGGAAGACACCTTCTTCAAGCAGTGGTACAGGAAGAAGTCTGCATCCTTCAAGAAAAACATGATTTTCATGCAGGACAATGCTCCATCACACGCGTCCAAGTACTCCACAGCGTGGCTGGCAAGAAAGGGTATAAAAGAAGAAAAACTAATGACATGGCCTCCTTGTTCACCTGATCTGAACCCCATTGAGAACCTGTGGTCCATCATCAAATGTGAGATTTACAAGGAGGGAAAACAGTACACCTCTCTGAACAGTGTCTGGGAGGCTGTGGTTGCTGCTGCACGCAATGTTGATGGTGAACAGATCAAAACACTGACAGAATCCATGGATGGCAGGCTTTTGAGTGTCCTTGCAAAGAAAGGTGGCTATATTGGTCGCTGATTTGTTTTTGTTTTGTTTTTGAATGTCAGAAATGTATATTTGTGAATGTGGAGATGTTATATTGGTTTCACTGGTAAAAATAAATAATTGAAATGGGTATATATTTGTTTTTTGTTAAGTTGCCTAATAATTATGCACAGTAATAGTCACCTGCACACACAGATATCCCCCTAAAATAGCTAAAACTAAAAACAAACTAAAAACTACTTCCAAAAACATTCAGCTTTGATATTAATGAGTTTTTTGGGTTCATTGAGAAGATGGTTGTTGTTCAATAATAAAATTATTCCTCAAAAATACAACTTGCCTAAAAATTCTGCACTCCCTGTATGTAAAACATAGCGGATGCTCAAACCAGCTGTCAAGCATGCTGGTTTAAGGGTCATGATTTGAGCTTGTTCTGCAGCCATAAGAGAGTGTCACCTTGCAGCTGACAAACTCCTCTGCATGACAAAGTTTTCTAGACTCAAATGTGAGGCCGTTTGTCCGACAGCTAAAACTTCTCGTATATTAGGCCATGCACAAGGATAATGACCCCAAGTACAGCAGGAAATCTGCAGCATGGAAGCCCAGACCTCAACCTGACTGAAATGCTGTGTATAAAGGAATGCTTGCAATGCTTGAATTGAAGCAACAGAGTTGCAGCTGCTAACTAGTAGTTTACAGAACCAGTAGTTAGTAACTACTGGTTCTGTAAACTACTCAAACATAGAATGATTTGTGGATTGTGGATATCCTATTATGGTGATCTGAAATGTAAAACTAAATGTGATTCAGAAAGTTTTCCTTTGTATATATTACTTTGCATCCAGTGGTTAATATATACTAAAGAGTATATATTTTCATTATAGTCAACAAAAATTTAGATACATTGAAACCTCTTCTTTATTTTGTGCCATGTGCTGTCACATATGCTAAGCCTAATTCCACAACGATTGCCTGAGCCTATTCTTGTTAAATGATGAAAAACTCAAAGGCACGTTTGGGCAGTGGATCTGTGTGAAATCAGCAGCTTGCAAAACTAAATCAAAATGTGTGCTATTGATTCTAAAAATAGAAATCACAATAAAGTTCAACATTTACTAAAACCGCCATTCAGTCATCTGAGAATCTTTACTCATGAAATTATAACGGTTAGATGAATGTATATGCAGTGATTTACTGATCAATGATAAAAGGGGAGATTTATGCAATAACGAAGACTGTCATGAAAAGTATTTGGCATCTGATCTCCTGTAACCTGCGGAGCTAAGCTGTTTTACCAGCTCTGCTCTCTGATTTTTCTTTTTTCTTTTATGAAAAAACACAAGTTGTCAAAGTTATTTGTTTGCAAATGTATTTCAGAAATATCGACATACTTTTTTTAATCAGCAGAAACTTTATGTCAGTAGTGCAAAAACCTGCACTGATCTGACCTCATTTCTTCCTCATCCTGATTCCTGACCTGGGAAGGGAGAGAAATATTTGTTTTTGTTTGTCTTCTTGTTTTATTTAATTCCTTGTGGGATTTGGATCCAACACGTAAAGTATGCATATTATGTACACACACACAAACACACATGCAGCTATTACCCATTTCTTGTATTCTTGAATAAAGACATTGATTTGACACATTTAATTAGTGACCAATTGTTTTTATTGTTCAATTATTAAGAAAAAAGAAAAGGTGGGGGTGGGTGGGATGGAAAGTAAAGGGAGAGAGGAGAGAAAACCCCAACAATCCCCTCTGAGCAAGCACTAGGCGACAGTGGATAGGAAAAACTCCCTTTAAAGGAAGAAACCTATGACAGAACCAGGCTCTAGAGGGGGCAGTCAACTGTCGGGACTGGTTGGGGGGTGATTGTGAAAAGAGGGGAGGGAGATGGGAGAGGTGTTGGTAGTTAAGGGGGGGGGGGGAATTAAGCTGGAACAGAGGTGGGGGAGGAAGAGGTGACATTGGCAGTAGTGAAAGAAGGAGTGTTCTTCCTCCAGAAGAAGCAGAAGCGTTTTTTCTTTTTCTTCAGCTGCTCTTCCACGAGCACCTTTTTCTCGAGGATGAGAATTTTCAGCTCCTCGATTGTTTCGGTGTTTTGCTTCTGCAGCTTGTTGCATTTTTTCTCCACTTCTTCTATTTCAGCTTGTTTTTCTTCCAACCTTTCTTTCAGCACTTTAGATGTTGCCTCCTGTTTTTGGAGTTTTTCATTTTCTCCTTCCAGCTCAGATGCTTTGAACTTCATTTTGTTGTAAAGTTCTTGCAGGTTTTGGTTTTTCTTCTCAAACTCCTGGAGAAGAAGTTTTTCTTCTCTCTGCTTACTGACCAGCTGTTCTCTCTCTTGAAGCAGGTCTTGATATTTGTGCAGTGTCTCATCGAACTTTACCTGCAGCATCCTGTCGTTTCCCTCCATGAGCTGGAGTTGGCACTCCATGTCTCCCTGCTTTCTGTCCAGCTGCTCTTTCTCTTGAAGGATTTCTTTATTCTGTCGCAGAGCTTCATCAAGCTTTCCTTGCAAGCTTTCATTTTGTTGCTTGATGCTCTGAAGATTGGAATTCATTTCTTTTTGTTTGATTTCTTGTTGCCTTTTTTCTTGGAGAAGCTTCTCATTTGCTTGCTCTGTGCGATCAAGCCTTTTTTTGTCTACACTGTACATTAGCTCCATGTCTCGGAGCTTGGAGTGCAGCCCTCTCTTCTTCGTGCCGTCTTGCATCTTCTCTTGGAGGAGTTTTCTATTTTGTCGCAGAGCTTGATCAAGCTTTCCTTGCAAGCTTTCAATGTGTTGCTTGATGCTCTGAAACTTGGAATGCATTTCTTTCTCTTTTAACTCCTTTTGCCTTTTCTCTTTGAGAAGCTTTTCATTTTCTTGCAGTGTGCGATCAAGCCTTTTTTTGTCTACACTGTACATTAGCTCCATTTCTTGGAGATTGCTGTGCAGCCCTCTCTTCTTCATGCCATCTTGTTTCTTCTCTTGGACAAGTTTTTTATTTTGTTGCAGGGCTTCATCAAGCTTTCCTTGGAGCTCCTGGTTCTTTTTGCCCATGTCATGGAGATCTTGTTGTTTCTCCTCAATAATAGCTTCCTTTTCTTGAAGCTGGTATGACAACTTTTTTAGTTCAGCGCTCTTTCGCTCATTTTCCTCCATCAAGAACTTAATCTTCTCTGTGTTTCTGAGCGCTTCATCCTCCATTTCTTCCAAATGCTTTTCCTCTAGTTCCACTTGGTCACACCAAGGAAGAGAGGAAAGGGAAGAGTCTAGTGGCTCATCCCAAGGAAGAGCGTAGGGGTCAACTTCTTGTCCCTTTGGATTTGTTTGAGACATGTTGGGTCTGGATACAGTTACAACTGCAAAGGATCCAAATATTTCAAAAGGCTTTTCTGGCGAACGGTTCAATGCTGCACACATCAAGGCTGCGAGAAACGGACTAAAAGTCGTTGCTCTTCACCCCTATTTATAGGTTTTAAGGGTCAAAGGATCAAAGGAAAGAATGGTGGTAAGATTCTACGTGTGTGACGTCATAATTCTGTAAGGCAATGAGGTTGTCACGTGATATTTTTGGAGGAGGGCATTTTTCAACTTGGACAAATTATCAATAAAGTTTCAATCTCTGTTATTTTCCCCAAAAAACGTGTTGTCGCAATAATGTTTTCTACTGTAATATGTCATTTCTAATGTGGTCCTATGTGGTATGTTGTAGGACAGTGAAGTGTCTGACACTGACCATGTACCAGTGCCTGAGAACACTGGTATGGAGGGGGAGAACGCACCTCTTTACTGTATTTGTCGGAAACCAGACATCAACTGCTTCATGATGTAAGTATATATCAGTTTTCTATTTGCAGTACGTGCAGTAGGGGTGGGCGCTAGCTTCAGCAATGTTATCAGAGATTTTTTTTTAAAAATGAGATCTTCTATTTCGAGAAAACTACCAATAAGGATATATGCACAGATATAGAAAACAATACTATGTAACATTTTTTGATGCTTGCAGTTTGGAGGAAGCAGTATTTGCAAGTGTAACTAAATTCCAGGCAGTTTCCATCCTTCTTTTCCTATCCAGCTTTTTTCTAATTGTCAGTGTGAACCAAGGTGTCAGCAGCAGCATTATAGTGCAAAAGTAGTGACCCAGCATAGATCAAATGTAAGCACAAAAGTAGCCAAGGTAGTGTTTTTCCTGGAAATTTTAAGTGAAAGGATAAAGTAACTGCTTACCACTTAGTTTAACAATGATTAATGAAATGTAACCGTGTAACTCATCAGCAGTCTGCACAGTATGGTCACATATTAAAACTGAAGAGTATGTTGTACTTGTTGTAGTGTTTCATCATGGGTCCAGTTTTTACCCAGGTGCTTAAAGCCCTTCTTTACCCTCATGTAACACCAACAGTAATTTCCAACCACTATTTCCTGTTCCTGTCAGTCAAACAAACAGACGACAAACATCTTCTATAAACAGGAATAATGTCATTTTATCGGATTAGAAAACATCTAATCTAGCGTTGATATTACACTGCTGTTTAGTGTCTGGCTGATCTCAGTGTCACCAAAATATCTGCCCTACATGTCAAACAATGAGAGAACTTGAAACAGTAACATCACCTAGCAGCTTATTTTAATTAGTGCTAACGTTTTGTTTGCTGGCTAACATTGCTATTATTATAGTCACAGTTAATTGACTTTGAATAGCTTTATTTCAAAAGTAATTTTACAATTTCACAGCCATTTAGCTGTGTCAACTGTACATGCTGTAGGTCATAAGGCGTGCATGGATCATTTTTATAATCAGCCTCTTATCTTTTGTCCACCACAGGCTTTGCCATGATAAATTGGTCAGTTGACAACCAGGAGCCGTACACCTTAACCTCAGAGGCCAGGACATCCAGGGGCAGTGTGAACACGCACTTGCTTAAATGGGACGCAAGACGGACTATAGAGGGCCACCCCCTTGCCAGACAACCAAGTGCTGTCCCTGTCCACGGCCAGTGTGAGAAGGACTCTCACTAAAGTCAACCCACACAAAGCTGCTGGACCAGACAATATACCTGGACGCGTGCTCGGAGCCCGTGCTGACCAGCTGACTGATGTCCTAGCGGGCATCTTTAACATCTCCCAGAGTCAAGCTGTTGTGCCACAGTGCTTTAAAACCACCACCATCATACCTGTCCCCAGACCTTCCCAAAGCCTAATTCCACAATGATTGCCTGAGCCTATTCTTGTTAAATGATGAAAAACTCAAAGGCACGTTTGGGCAGTGGATCTGTGTGAAATCAGCAGCTTGCAAAACGAAATCAAAATGTGTGCTATTGATTCTAAAAATAGAAATCACAATAAAGTTCAACATTTACTAAAACCGCCATTCAGTCATCTGAGAATCTTTACTCATGAAATTATAACGGTTAGATGAATGTATATGCAGTGATTTACTGATCAATGATAAAAGGGGAGATTTATGCAATAACGAAGACTGTCATGAAAAGTATTTGGCATCTGATCTCCTGTAACCTGCGGAGCTAAGCTGTTTTACCAGCTCTGCTCTCTGATTTTTCTTTTTTCTTTTATGAAAAAACACAAGTTGTCAAAGTTATTTGTTTGCAAATGTATTTCAGAAATATCGACATACTTTTTTTAATCAGCAGAAACTTTATGTCAGTAGTGCAAAAACCTGCACTGATCTGACCTCATTTCTTCCTCATCCTGATTCCTGACCTGGGAAGGGAGAGAAGTATTTGTTTTTGTTTGTCTTCTTGTTTTATTTAATTCCTTGTGGGATTTGGATCCAACACGTAAAGTATGCATATTATGTACACACACACAAACACACATGCAGCTATTACCCATTTCTTGTATTCTTGAATAAAGACATTGATTTGACACATTTAATTAGTGACCAATTGTTTTTATTGTTCAATTATTAAGAAAAAAGAAAAGGTGGGGGTGGGTGGGATGGAAAGTAAAGGGAGAGAGGAGAGAAAACCCCAACAATCCCCTCTGAGCAAGCACTAGGCGACAGTGGATAGGAAAAACTCCCTTTAAAGGAAGAAACCTATGACAGAACCAGGCTCTAGAGGGGGCAGTCAACTGTCGGGACTGGTTGGGGGGTGACTGTGAAAAGAGGGGAGGGAGATGGGAGAGGTGTTGGTAGTTAAGGGGGGGGGGGAATTAAGCTGGAACAGAGGTGGGGGAGGAAGAGGTGACATTGGCAGTAGTGAAAGAAGGAGTGTTCTTCCTCCAGAAGAAGCAGAAGCGTTTTTTCTTTTTCTTCAGCTGCTCTTCCACGAGCACCTTTTTCTCGAGGATGAGGATTTTCAGCTCCTCGATTGTTTCGGTGTTTTGCTTCTGCAGCTTGTTGCATTTTTTCTCCACTTCTTCTATTTCAGCTTGTTTTTCTTCCAACCTTTCTTTCAGCACTTTAGATGTTGCCTCCTGTTTTTGGAGTTTTTCATTTTCACCTTCCAGCTCAGATGCTTTGAACTTCATTTTGTTGTAAAGTTCTTGCAGGTTTTGGTTTTTCTTCTCAAACTCCTGGAGAAGAAGTTTTTCTTCTCTCTGCTTACTGACCAGCTGTTCTCTCTCTTGAAGCAGGTCTTGATATTTGTGCAGTGTCTCATCGAACTTTACCTGCAGCATCCTGTCGTTTCCCTCCATGAGCTGGAGTTGGCACTCCATGTCTCCCTGCTTTCTGTCCAGCTGCTCTTTCTCTTGAAGGGTTTCTTTATTCTGTCGCAGAGCTTCATCAAGCTTTCCTTGCAAGCTTTCATTTTGTTGCTTGATGCTCTGAAGATTGGAATCCATTTCTTTTTGTTTGATTTCTTGTTGCCTTTTTTCTTGGAGAAGCTTCTCATTTGCTTGCTCTGTGCGATCAAGCCTTTTTTTGTCTACACTGTACATTAGCTCCATGTCTCGGAGCTTGGAGTGCAGCCCTCTCTTCTTCGTGCCGTCTTGCATCTTCTCTTGGAGGAGTTTTCTATTTTGTCGCAGAGCTTGATCAAGCTTTCCTTGCAAGCTTTCAATGTGTTGCTTGATGCTCTGAAGCTTGTAATGCATTTCTTTCTCTTTTAACTCCTTTTGCCTTTTCTCTTTGAGAAGCTTTTCATTTTCTTGCAGTGTGCGATCAAGCCTTTTTTTGTCTACACTGTACATTAGCTCCATTTCTTGGAGATTGCTGTGCAGCCCTCTCTTCTTCATGCCATCTTGTTTCTTCTCTTGGACAAGTTTTTTATTTTGTTGCAGGGCTTCATCAAGCTTTCCTTGGAGCTCCTGGTTCTTTTTGTCCATGTCATGGAGATCTTGTTGTTTCTCCTCAATAATAGCTTCCTTTTCTTGAAGCTGGTATGACAACTTTTTTAGTTCAGCGCTCTTTCGCTCATTTTCCTCCATCAAGAACTTAATCTTCTCTGTGTTTCTGAGCGCTTCATCCTCCATTTCTTCCAAATGCTTTTCCTCTAGTTCCACTTGGTCACACCAAGGAAGAGAGGAAAGGGAAGAGTCTAGTGGCTCATCCCAAGGAAGAGCGTAGGGGTCAACTTCTTGTCCCTTTGGATTTGTTTGAGACATGTTGGGTCTGGATACAGTTACAACTGCAAAGGATCCAAATATTTCAAAAGGCTTTTCTGGCGAACGGTTCAATGCTGCACACATCAAGGCTGCGAGAAACGGACTAAAAGTCGTTGCTCTTCACCCCTATTTATAGGTTTTAAGGGTCAAAGGATCAAAGGAAAGAATGGTGGTAAGATTCTACGTGTGTGACGTCATAATTCTGTAAGGCAATGAGGTTGTCACGTGATATTTTTGGAGGAGGGCATTTTTCAACTTGGACAAATTATCAATAAAGTTTCAATCTCTGTTATTTTCCCCAAAAAACGTGTTGTCGCAATAATGTTTTCTACTGTAATATGTCATTTCTAATGTGGTCCTATGTGGTATGTTGTAGGACAGTGAAGTGTCTGACACTGACCATGTACCAGTGCCTGAGAACACTGGTATGGAGGGGGAGAACGCACCTCTTTACTGTATTTGTCGGAAACCAGACATCAACTGCTTCATGATGTAAGTATATATCAGTTTTCTATTTGCAGTACGTGCAGTAGGGGTGGGCGCTAGCTTCAGCAATGTTATCAGAGATTTTTTAAAAAAAATGAAGAGCTTCTATTTAGAGAAAACTACCAATAAGGATATATGCACAGATATAGAAAACAATACTGTAACATTTTATTGATGTCATGACCCTGTGCCTTGTCGGCTGACTCTGTATGGCTACAAGTGTTTTTGTTGTGCTGCATCTCTCTCCCCTCCCGCGCACTGCGCTCTACCGGGGCGGAGTCATGACGGCTCCAGCCCCTGGCTCGGACACCTGCAAACAATCATCTCATCCACTTCTTAAGGCGGCTGCTGAGAGTGCTTCTTCGCTGGATTATTGTGTAACACTCGTCAGTGTCATCGCCAATCTGAGCTTTTTCCCGAGTTTCTTTCGTGCCGCAACTTACCTGTTTTTCCTCCCTGTGTCAGATTTCTCGCCAGCCTGAGGACCGCCGTTTGGTGAGCTAAAAGCCGGAGTCCGAGCTACCTGAGCTCCAGTGAAGGATTGTGTACATAGCCATCCCCTTCCCGTGCCTGTGTTCCCCGGAGACCCTCTTCCTGTGCCCCCTCACCTGTATATATCCGCACCTGGTGTCTGTGTGTAAATAAATTGTGAACTTAAGTGACGGTCTGCCTCCGAGTCTCTCCTGAGCCTGACAATTGATGCTTGCAGTTTGGAGGAAGCAGTATTTGCAAGTGTAACTAAATTCCAGGCATTTTCCATCCTTCTTTTCCTATCAGCTTTTTTCTAATTGTCAGTGTGAACCAAGGTGTCAGCAGCAGCATTATAGTGCAAAAGTAGTGACCCAGCATAGATCAAATGTAAGCACAAACGTAGCCAAGGTAGTGTTTTTCCTGGAAATTTTAAGTGAAAGGATAAAGTAACTGCTTACCACTTTAGTTTAACAATGATTAATGAAATGTAACCGTGTAACTCATCAGCAGTCTGCACAGTATGGTCACATATTAAAAATTGAAGAATATGTTGTACTTGTTGTAGTGTTTCATCATGGGTCCAGTTTTTACCCAGGTGCTTAAAGCCCTTCTTTACCCTCATGTAACACCAACAGTAATTTCCAACCACTATTTCCTGTTCCTGTCAGTCAAACAAACAGACGACAAACATCTTCTATAAACAGGAATAATGTCATTTTATCGGATTAGAAAACATCTAATCTAGCGTTGATATTACACTGCTGTTTAGTGTCTGGCTGATCTCAGTGTCACCAAAATATCTGCCCTACATGTCAAACAATGAGAGAACTTGAAACAGTAACATCACCTAGCAGCTTATTTTAATTAGTGCTAACGTTTTGTTTGCTGGCTAACATTGCTATTATTATAGTCACAGTTAATTGACTTTGAATAGCTTTATTTCAAAAGTAATTTTACAATTTCACAGCCATTTAGCTGTGTCAACTGTACATGCTGTAGGTCATAAGGCGTGCATGGATCATTTTTATAATCAGCCTCTTATCTTTTGTCCACCACAGGCTTTGCCATAATAAATTGGTCAGTTGACAACCAGGAGCCGTACACCTTAACCTCAGAGGCCAGGGCCCTATTTCAGGAAGCCGGTTTAGAAAACTCAGAGTGAAAAACGATACTCAGGGTTGAGTAACCCCGAACTGTCCAACTCGGAATATTCCGTTTCAGAAAGGCTGATAACAATTAGTTCAGTCAACGCGGAGTTGCTTTAACCCCAAGTTAAGCGCGCACACGAGGATACATAAAGCCCTGATTAGTGGAGCACAGATTAAGCGAGTCACCATGGAGACGGAGGGAAAGAAGGCGCGGTCAATGTATCTTACAGCGCTTGAGGCCGAAATTCTGATGGCAGCATATGCCGATAACATGCAAATTCCGCGGAAAAAAAGTAACACAGCCTCAGCTGCAAAAGAAAGGGAGCATGCATGGCAAAACATGGCCGACAGAGTCAATGCGTGAGTGTTAATTCAAACATTGATCTAGGGATTTCCACCCATTCAACACGTTATTTTATTATATTTTATTTTATTTTTTATTTCATACATTTTATTTTGTGATGTGATGTGAGCGCAGGTGCAACCCAACAGGCCCCAAACGTTCCTGGCAGCAAGTAAAAATGAAATATAAAAATATAGTCCAAACAGGTAAGGTGTAATTGTATTATGAGCCATAGTGTTTGGTCTGTTTGTCCGATGTAAATCAATTGCAGTTAGAGGCTACATTCATTTCCCCTCTGTAAGCACTTATTGAAATTATCTGAGCACATTACAAGTACATATTTGCTTACTCTGTATGCTCAAATGTGACCCGTTATAGCCAACAGAAAAAAAAGCGGAGGCCCGAAAAACAGGTGGGGGTCCTCCACCACCACCACTCACAGAGGCTGAGCAGTTGGCTTCCACGTTTGTGATAATGTTGGCAGCATCACATATGATCTTCACAGTGCAGAGAACACAAATTAGCATCCATTACTATAATGAAATAATTTGTTAGTTTGAAATGCTACAGGGAACTATGTACCTGTACATTAATGCTGTGGAAAGACTTCCTGTTCACATAGTCTCCTTCATTTACTGAAGGAGCAATGATTGGAATGTGAGTGCCATCTATACAGCCAATCACGCCTGGGAACCCTGAAAATAAATGTAAAATTTAAGTAGTAGTTCAAGTATCACCACATTATGAATTAAGTTTTGTTCATCCTGATACCTGCAATTTTGTGGCATCCCTCTTTGATAAATCTTGTGGGTCTATGACCGGGGAACACCACAAACGAGTACAGGAGACGTTTCAGTGCAACTGTAACATTCCTGACTGCCCGACAGACGGTAGCCTTGGAAACGTGCTCAGCGTCACCAATATTATACAGAAAGCTCCCGTTTGCAAAAAACCGAAGTACAATACAAATAATATGTACAGAACTGAGAGAATGTCCGCGATGTTCCTGAAATAGGGCCCGGGGCCCTATTTCAGGAAGCCGGTTTAGTGCAAACTCTGAGTAAGTATACCCTGAGTTAACGAAAACTCTGGGTTTTCGGTTTCACAAAGCGAGTTTAGATTAATTCTGAGTGAGTTACTATGACGACACACTCCGTGAAGCTAACCTGCCCCCTAGCAGGTTTACTTCAACTAACCCTGACTTTCTCCGCCTCTTTGTCAGAAACCTGACTGTAGGAAGTGTCAGACATGGCGTGCCCCTTCCTTGAAGAGCCAGTAGATGTTGAAGCCCAAATCCTCCGCAGAGCTCTCTGACGGGAGAGAGTGATTAGAGCGCGTTCGGACATTTTATCATTTCCTGATGATTTCCTGTGTGAACGTTACCGTTTTTCAGCACAATCTATAATTTATTTGAATAACATCCTCAGGCCTAATATTACTCATGTGACACATCGCGGACATTCTCTCAGTTCTGTACATATTATTTGTATTGCACTTCGGTTTTTTGCAAACGGGAGCTTTCTGTATAATATTGGTGACGCTGAGCACGTTTCCAAGGCTACCGTCTGTCGGGCAGTCAGGAATGTTACAGTTGCACTGAAACGTCTCCTGTACTCGTTTGTGGTGTTCCCCGGTCATAGACCCACAAGATTTATCAAAGAGGGATGCCACAAAATTGCAGGTATCAGGATGAACAAAACGTAATCCATGATGTGGTGATACTTGAACTACTACTTAAATTTTACATTTATTTTCAGGGTTCCCAGGCGTGATTGGCTGTATAGATGGCACTCACATTCCAATCATTGCTCCTTCAATAAATGAAGGAGACTATGTGAACAGGAAGTCTTTCCACAGCATTAATGTACAGGTACATAGTTCCCTGTAGCATTTCAAACTAACAAATTATTTCATTATAGTAATGGATGCTAATTTGCGTTCTCTGCACTGTGAAGATCATATGTGATGCTGCCAACATTATCACAAATGTGGAAGCCAAGTGCTCAGCCTCTGTGAGTGGTGGTGGTGGAGGACCCCCACCTGTTTTTCGGGCCTCCGCTTTTTTTCTGTTGGCTATAACGGGTCACATTTGAGCACACAGAGTAAGCAAATATGTACTTGTAATGTGCTCAGATAATTTCAATAAGTGCTTACAGAAAGAAAATTAATGTAGCCTCTAACTGCAATTGATTGACATCGGACAAACAGACCAAGCACTATGGCTCATAATACAATTACACCTTACCTGTTTGGACTATATTTTTATATTTCATTTTTACTTGCTGCCAGGAACGTTTGGGGCCTGTTGGGTTGCACCTGCGCTCACATCACATCACGTCACAAAATAAAATGTGTAAAATAAAAAATAAAATATAATAAAATAACGTGTTAAATGGGTGGAAATCCCTAGATCAATGTTTAAATTAACACTCACGCATTGACTCTGTCGGCTTTGTTTTGCCATGCATGCTCCCTTTCTTTTGCAGCTGAGGCTGTGTTACTTTTTTTCCGCGGAATTTGCATGTTATCGGCATATGCTGCCATCAGAATTTCGGCCTCAAGCGCTGTAAAATACATTGACCGCGCCTTCTTTCCCTCCGTCTCCATGGTGACTCGCTTAATCTGTGCTCCACTAATCAGGGCTTTATGTATCCTCGTGCGCGCGCTTAACTTGGGGTTAAAGCAACTCCGCGTTGATTGAACTAATTATTATCAGCCTTTCTGAAACCGAATATTCCGAGTTGGACAGTTCGGGGTTACTCAACCCTGAGTATCGTTTTTCACTCTGAGTTTTCTAAACCGGCTTCCTGAAATAGGGCCCGGGTCTCCAAAAAACAACAACAGAGTTTCGAAATACACAAAAAGCTAAAAGGAGTGTTTCTGTTCCTTTTTTTTGCTTATGAGACTATATATAGATGACATTTACTGCTGAATGAAATGGCTATGTAGGAGTTTAAATTGGTTTATCCACTCAAAATCTGGGACAAGCTGGAATCTCAGTGACCTTGACATTAAGGTCAGGGCAGAGGTCAAATTTTCTGAAGATCTTGTGAATGTGATTACTCCAGAAGGGGATCACTTAGGATTCACAAAATGATACCATAGATGGAGTTTGAATCCTGCTGACATCCACGTCAAGGTCAGAGGTCAGCTTACTGAAAATCAACCAAATCACCACCGGGTTTTCTTTTACTGTCTTCCTGTTTCTAGCTGGGAAGAATGGTAACTGCGGATGAGAGAACATTATTATTATTAGTAGTAGAAGTAGTTGGAGGAGAAGGAGCAGTACTTAATGTATGCTAGTTGTCCATTGATGTTCCAATATTGTGATCAAGTTCAACGCCTTCGATTTGCGGAAGCGCTGCTCAGTTTGCATGAGTAAGTTCGCCGTTTCTTCCTTTTATTGTGAAAAGCTTGAAGCGGAAATGTCGTCGTTATCGTTGCCCGCCAGAGGCAGAGGAGTCGGCTGTCTCCGGTGCAGACGATCGAAAGATGGAGCGGACAACACTGCTGCTGCTGCTGCTGCTCGGACTCGCAGTGTCGTGCCGGGCACAGTTTGCTCCACCCACGGTGAACATCAGTCTGGATGAAGATCCAGCAGTGCGATGGATGCCTCTTGCGAAAGTCTTCGACATAGACTACGTGAATAAAGCTGCTGTAGAGGTCATTGAGTAAGTTTGCCAGAAAGTATGCAACAAAAAAGTGCCACTTGCGAACTTTATCTTCGAAGTGGGTTTCGGGGGGTTTGAAGGGTTACTTCAAACATGCCTCTGTTTCAGCGCAGATTACAAAATCCGTGGTCTTAAATGTGGTTGGTGACGTATTGCGTTAGGTTGCTCAAAGCGATTAACATGTTTAAAGTACTCGGTAATTCTACATCATTGTTTGCTTGATCTTATGTAACGATGCGATTTAAAAGCGATCTTCACATAATATTGCTACCGGAAGAAAGCAGGGGTCGCTCTCATGAGGTCCTCCTGGCAGATTTTCTGAAGTTTTTCTTGACCTTTTGTTTGCGACAGTACTATTTTTTTTATTTAGGTTGTGCAATCAAAAAGTGGTTGCCGTGTGATTCACACGGGAGGCATAGGCAGTCAAAACAATAACTGCCTATGCCTCCAAGCAGTTATTGTTTTAACTGACATCAACCTCATTGGCAGGAGAACCAGACACAAGGCTTACAAGAAAAACTGGGTTTCTACACGCGGTTTTACCAACGTTTAAATTCTGTGAAATGTTAAGAATGCATGTCAGTATTAAAAGTTGCCACATTATGTCTTAATTAAACCTGGGATCTGTTTAACATGAATGACTGGGTGGCCGGTAACACTGATGTTATAGAGTGTTACCAGAGTAAAAGGGCAGAGCAGCTAGTTGTTACTGTTTTATTACTTTATCTGGCGAGTACACACCTGTAAATTTATGACTGGATGTTGTGAAAGGCAGTTTTATTCAAAGGGGGGAAGTGGGAGTCCCTTTTACTTGAGGTGTCTTCAAGGCTGTGATTGCTCTCACAAACACGTTCACACTTACAAGTAAAGATCTGCTAGTATACTTGTCATCCATCAACTGTCAGCGCCTGCAGCACCTCTGTTTTCCTGATAGTTTGACAAGTTTGGAAATTCGAGCAGCAAGAATCCAGTTAAACTAGAAACTGCTTTTCAATTTTAGTATCATGGTCCTTTGAATGTTTTTGGATTTGTGTTGATTCTTTTTGGTTTCACTGCTGCTTTAGTGCTCTTAGCTTTTGATAGTTGTCAGGAGTTTTTTGGTTTCTGTTTTGTTTTCATCATCATTCTGTTCATTTGGATTTTGGTTCTTGTTGCATTTAGAGGTCTAGTTAATGTTTAAGTCAGATTCTTGGTAATGTAAGAAGATTAGAATTTTCCTGCTCTTTTCTGGTGACATTACTATCTTCCTGGGTGTGTGTTTTGCTTTATGTCTTATTTAAGTTTTGGTTTCTGTCACGTTTTTTTGTTCCTCCTTCTGTCTGATCTTTCTGTTAGTGATATATTAACATGTTCAGTGTGAACCCTCTCGTTTTGTGGGCTGTTTCCTGTTCTGCTTTGACTTTGGCTTTCTCTTGAGCCATGTTTCGGTGTTATTTCCCGTTTGTCCAGTTGTGGTTGTTACTTTCGCCCGTGTCTCCTTCAGCTTGTGTTTATCAGCCCCGGTCAGCCCTCTGGTTTTGAAAACATTTTGTTGTGTCCTTTGTGGACTCTATTATCAGCTATTATCTACAGTGGCCCAGAGAGATCAAATGTACTGCAGCTTAAGAAAACACCAGCAAATAGAAAAAGGCTGTAGAAGAACAAAACACAGTGGAAGTTGAATAAGACACAAAAATGTCTCAAAAGCTCACAAAAATAAATGAATACAAAAAGAAAAGTTCACAAAAAAACATAACTTTTTGTGCGTTTGTTTTCTTCTGTTGTATTTATTTCACTTTTGTTGTGTTCTGTTTTGTCTCCATAAACCTCTATTGCGTTTTATTCAGCTTTCACTGTGTTTTTTTTGCTTTTGCAGCATTTTTCTGTTGCCTGGTGTTTCTTTAATTTACAGTATGTTTGACCCCTTAGGACCACTGTACCCAAGTGTACCCCAGCATTTGGGCATTTTAACTTAATCGTGATTTTCATACATAATACAGACTTTAATAGAGTAAACTGTAAAATTGAATTTTGTAGTCTGCTTACTACCTGTTTTTGGGGGGGTTGGATTCTTAATACTTAGCTCTAACATATAACGGTTTCCAGTGAAAATCAAAAACTTTATTGATTCGTTGACTTTATTGACTTTATCGGACTCGTGTCTCCTTCATTCGCCTGTGATCTAAAAATAGCAGCAGCCCTGCGTTCCACAGGCGTATGAGAAAATTAACTTGAAGGGGAGGACGGACAAAATGTAATCATAATGGCTTTTGATTTCCTTACGCCACACCACTTTAAGCTACATGTAGTCGGTGTATTAGAAAGTGGGTTAGCTGTGTGAAGATACTGATGCGAGCAGTGCCTAAGCTAAGCAATGCACTGTAGTGCATGTATGTAGGGAACCACTGTTAGCCACTTAAACACAGGCTGCCTGAAAAACGCCAAGGCAGTCAGTCCAGGGGAAGCATTGCAGGCACTACACACAACTAGCTCTACAGCAGAAAAGCAGAGTATCTTCAGAGATTGACACCATCAAACTCACACTATGTTGCTTTGAGACACCAAAACACAAAGAGCATTGAGCCTCACAAAGGATTATTTTATGTACAGTGTTTTTTTTATTGTGTTTTTGTTGCTTTTTCCCCATCCATTGTTTGAGTAGTTGCAAAGGACAACTCACTGAAACCCTCACAGCACAGATTAAACTTAACCTCCTCTCTCATTGCTTTATCTTATTTCTGCCTTTGCTGTGTTGTCATGTTTATCTTCCACTACATCTCTGCTGACAGGGATTGCAGACCAACATGCTAAATTTGCTTTCTTTGCTCCAGTTCCACGATTCCAAAATGGTTGCATCATGCAGTCAAACCTATTGTGATGGCCCTGGAAAAGTACGTTCCTCAGCCATATGCGGGGGAGATCCGCGGCCTGGCCTCACACTTGGGAGGAACGCTGTCCGACGTCATCCTGCTCAACTTTGCCTATGAAGTATCTGCGTATGTGTGATTTTTAAATCCACCTAGACATTTGTAGTGAAGCCCCACAGTGCCAAACAAAAGTTCAATCCTCTCATGCACACTAAACAACTTCATCCACTTCCAGATTCTGCACAAGCATCGTGGCTCAGGACACAAAGGGGCACGTGTACCACGGCAGGAACCTCGATTACCCGCATCCTGTTCTGAAGAATCTGACTTTTAACGCAGTCTTCCTCAAAAATGGAAAGGTACATCATGCATTAGCAGGTGCACAGCTAAAGTAATTACGTAGCAACTTGAATTTTTCAGACATTAAATCTAGTTTGTGTTTTATTGACACACCATTTCAGGAGGTATACCGTGGAACTTCGTTTGCGGGCTATGTCGGGCTATGGACGGGACAAAGCCCTAACAAGTTTACTGTCTCAGGTGACCAGCGAGGTAAGACCACACATGGCTGTGGAAAAGGTAGCATCTTCATTTTTCTTCTTGTTTCCAAGCTTGTTTTTTTTTTCCTAAGGAACTGAACACTGGTATAACTGGTGGAAGAACATCGTCTCTGCTTTCCTGTATAAGAGATCCCCCGTTAGTTGGCTGGTGAGGGAGGTGAGAAAAGTTAGTGTAGGGAAAAAGAAAAAAGAAAAAGTTGACAATATGCGGAAGTGAAAGTATTCTTTGTGTGGCCTGACAGACACTGGAGGAAGCAGAGGACTTTCAGGATGCAGTCATGCGTCTTTCAAAAGTCCCCATCATCACTGGGGTGTATTACATAGTCGGCGGGGTGCGGGCCGGGGAAGGGGTCGTGATCACCAGAGATCGAGAGGGCCCTGCTGATATCTGGCCTCTGGAAACTGCGAAGGGAGGGTAGGTGAAAAAAAAAAGATCTGAGGAGGAGGATGGAAAATGATTGTATCGCTCAGTAAGCATTTCAATGTGTGTTTTGGGGATTGCTTTCAGATGGTTCAGAGTGGAGACAAACTTTGACCACTGGCTTCCTCCTCCTGCTAAAGATCATCGGAGGTGAGTCATGTCTCATGATGAGCACGCTTGCTGTGTTGCTGCTGCTGTTATTACACCGCTGCTGTGTGCTCATTTCTTAGAGAAGCGGCTAACAAAGCTCTAAATGCTACTGGCCAGGCGCACATCAATATGAATACACTCTATCAGGTAAGTCAATTAACCTCAACCTTGGTTCACGAAGTCACACTTCTGGTAATCGGAGACGATGTATGGGCTTATAACTCTGTCTCTTCCTCCAGGTTTTGTCCCTGAATCCAGTGTGTAATGGGTAAGAAGGACGTTATTCCTGTTTGATGCTCTTATTTGTCCTCCAGCAACTCTATAAATGCTGGTGTTGCTTAGATGGGATAGTTCACTTAGTGTGTTCATCACTTTTACTTCCCCTTTTCCCACTTCAGCAGTTATGTCAGTGGGCCCTTCGTTGACATGTAGCACATACACTGTATTGCCAAACGAATTCGATCACCCATCCAAATGATTGAGTTCAGGTGTTCCAATCACGTCCATGGCCACAGGTGTATAAAATCAAACACCTAGACATGGAGGCCGCTTCTACAAACATTTGTGAAAGAATGGCTCCCTCTCAGGAGCTCAGTGAATCCCAGTGTGGTATTGTGATAGGATGCCAGCTGTGCAACAAGTCCAGACGTGAAATTTCCTCAGAATTCAAAATTCCACAGTCAACTGTTAGTGGTATTATTAACAGTGTGTAAATGATTGGGAACGACGGCAGCTCAGCCATGAAGTGATAGGCCATGCACTGTTGGGATTGTGGGATCGTTGTTTAGAAGTTGGGCTCAACTCTTTACTTCCAGTGAAAGGAACTCTTCATGCTCCAACATACCAAGAGATTTTGGATGATTCCATACGCCCAACTTTGAGGGGACAGTTTGGGGATGGCTCCTTCCTGTTACAACATGACTGTGCACCAGCACACAAAACAATGTCCATGAAGACACGGATGAGCGAGTTTTGTGTGGGAGATCTTAACTGGCCTGCACAGAGTCCCGACCAAATCTGATAGGACACCTTTGGGTTGAATGAGAGTGGAGAGTGCGAGCCAGGCCTTCTCATCCAACATCAATGTCTGACTTCACTGACATCACATTAAACCCTATGGATTAAGAATGGGATGTCACTCAAATTCATATGTGTGTTAAAGCAGAAGAGTGAATACTTTTGACAGTATAGTGTAGCGAGTAGATTACAGAGAAACAATAGCTGAATGAATATCTTGATGTCTATTTTTCTGCTTTTTAAAAAATAAAACCTCACGCAATGAATCGCATTAAATAGTGACCGCCGTCTGTCTTAATATCCTCCCAGAATTACTATTTACACGACAGTGATGAGCGCAGCAGCCCCTGAGAAGTACATCACACTCCTTAGGCTGCAGGTAATTCAGTTTACACCTTAAACATTTATGCTCAATGAGGCGGTGATAATGTCAATGAAAAAAAATATATAACATTTACTCACTTGTCTCTTCAAATCTTTTTCAAGGACTGCAACAAGACAGACTGAGCTGACAGAGGTGGAGCAGTAAAAGACGCAGACTCCTTTTTCTTGCGGCAGGCGGCGATCTTCACGACTACTTGGAGGCTGCGCGATCAATGAGATGACGGAATGCACCTGAAATATTCAATGACACTGTGCTAGTGCCTTTAATAAAATAACATTTGCTGTGATTGTTTTTGCCATTTTATGCACCTTATCTTCCAATAAAACGTGGCTTTATTTTAATCTGTTTTTATTGTCCTCACTTTATAAGCAAGACGAGAAGGACGCCCTGCCGGTTTCACGTCGTTAACTGCCAAGTGCAACAGATCATGCGATGCAGTGCGCTCATGTTGTTTGCATGTTGTTTGTTATTTATATGAAAACCATGCACGCACACTCAAACCCTATTAGTTTGTGTTTCTAATGTGTCTATTCAGAAGGTGGCGGTGTACAGTTTTAGCTATCAGTTTATTGGTGTCCAGAACGTTTGGTCTTATAACCAGATCAAAGAATGGAAGGTGAAGAGAAATGCTTTTCTAGTCTTGTTTTTTGTGCTGATCTATCACCGCATAATGTGTAAAATGTACCTGCAGGGCGCACTTTGAATTGCACATGTTCATGTTCGTTACTAAAATTAACATTACCGCGCTAGCGAGAGGTTGCGGGTGGAAAAATCAGAGTCAGCTTTCATGTTTTGGTGACCCAAAACATACTAAAACCCTGGTGCCAGCTGGAGGAAAGACGCCTATGCTCTAACCTTTATTCCAGAGAGTTGATCAAGATCTGCTAAATCCTGAGATAAGACACGCGAAAAATAATAACTTCTGCATTTCCAAATGGCGCAATAGTGAGTCAACTGGCACACAACAAGCAAATTCACATATTTCTAAGTTAAAAAAGGTGAGCTCTACCCAGCAGGCTTAAACGTGTGAGGAAACACACGCATGAGTGGAGGACGAAAGAGTGCGATCACAGACACACACATTTGTTTATTAAAATCAGACGGAGAGGAGACTGTGGAAAGGCTGGGAACAGAACTGGGCTTGCTAGATTATAGTGAGACAACTGCATTCAACTATGAGGTAGGAGAGAAAAGAGGATACGAGGGATGCCAAGCTCATTTTATGTCACCGGCCACATACAGCCCACTTTGAAACCCCCCTTTCTGTCAGTGTAAAGAAGTTTAACTACTCATTTAATTGATGGGATATCGTCTTTTTTTTATAATATAAAAAGTGTAATTTCAGCAGTACGTCTTACTTTTTATTGCACGATAAAGATGTGCCTCTGTAGTAGATGAAAGAAATCTGTCAGCGTGGTTCTTTGAGCTTAAATGTAAGAAGTAGATTTTAAAATACAGAAATTAATTATTTTGGTTTAGTATGAATGCTCACGGGGAGGTCTTTATTGATAGAAAAAGCTGTAAAACCTGTGAAAGTAAAGTTAAAATTAAAAAAAAATTATGTCCTCCTTCATGATGATGTTATTTGAGTCTTTGCTGGGCTGATTTTGCCCCCTGTGCCCTCTGTTGTATGATACAGTCATAATGAGTAAGGCTGAACACTGGGGAAAGTAATGTTTTCGTAACTACTGTCAGGTGTCATAAACAACAGAGCATGCGCTTGTTAGTCACAGGAACTTTGACTGTGACATGATACAAGGAAAGAGTAGCAGGAGTAAAGATCATACCGGAGCAGGAAAAGCATCACTGTGCACCAGACCTGACAGCCTGGACAGGGTTTCTCCAGGAGATGGCAGTAGTGCACCACATAAGGTGCCATTAAAACCCCTCAGAAGAAGAAGAGAATCACTTCTCCTGTCGCCAGGATCACATGATATGACAAAGCAGCTAGCTGCTTCCTGTGAACGCCGCTTCCCAATTTCCATCCTGACGGCCGCATAGACTTGCGACTACAGTTTCATACGAGATGCTGGCCCTTATAAACAGGCTCTTGGACTGGTTCAGGTCCCTCTTTTGGAAAGAAGAGATGGAGCTTACTTTAGTGGGACTTCAGTACTCCGGAAAAACCACATTCGTCAATGTGATAGCGGTAAGCAGCTGACGATTGCGAAGTCGCACAGTCACAGTGCGGGCCCAGGCTGTTACCTTATATAGGTCGCAGAAGGAGGTTTCAGTACGTGCTGTGTATAACTTTTACTTGTCTGCATTTCTACACCGTAACTTCTAAAGACAATGCGACATGGCTGCTTAGCCGGGTCGCAAAGCTACAAGTGTACCGCAGTAGCTGCAGCAGTAGCTGCGGTACTCCCTGTCGTTGTTTTGCTAGCTGCGGTGACGAACTTGGTTGGTGTGATATGCGCTTACGTGTGAAACGGTCATGTGAACGGAGCCGTCAGTGCTTTCGTTGCTGCCAATGTGTCAACACAAGCGGTATGTCGACAACACAGGCTGTTATTTGGTTTTGAATACAGTCTGCCTCGTCATGTTGCTAGCAGGGTGTACCGGGGGGGACGACACTTGAGTAATCATGGCTGCAGGCTGCCAGCTGCGAATACTTGCATAGTCTGTCATCAAAATATTTCCTAATCTTTCAAAGTGACATCCTATAAGCTAACAAGAGCAGTCCTCCCACTTCCTTTCGTTTGAGTTGTATTTTTATGGCTTGTTGTCATGCAGCAGGCAGCGTGGACGCTATAAAAGTTAACCCCTCACTTTGTTGTTGTGTTTGACAGTCACAGTGACAGCTGTGGGCGGATGTGAGGTTAGTGATGATTCCACGTTTGATTGTGTCATGCCATGGTGTCATTTTTAAGGTCTCGAGCCATTTTCCCTCACACATTGATTGCATACATGACAGTTTAGACCTTTGTGCATATGTAAATCTGTTGACCTCTTATACATTTTCCTCGCATCTTTCTAAACGTACAAAGTTCTCACTGCTGAGTCATGACCTCAGTCGATGTAAGACTGTGTTGTACTGACCAAAACAGTTTCCCATTTAGAATTAAGGTATTTGGTGCTTTAAACCTGTGGAATGTGTGATCACGGTGCAAAGGTTGGTATCAGAAAGCGTGGTTATTACAGGAGGTATGTGAGCAGTTTACACATTTTTGTTGTTTTGGTTCTCTGTTCCTGCATGTTTAGTTTGAAATAATAAAGTACATCCAAGTGCCACGTCATAGTGTCAGAGTTGAGGGCTTCAAAAGTATTTGGATTCTTGGATATTAAGTTAAAAGTGGCCAGGCTAAAGATGTGAATATACATAAACAAAGGATAATCAAAAGTCTGTCAAAGGTTGGTTGTTGGGCATAATCACCAGGTCAGGTGATCACATCTTGTGGCTGCATGGGACAAGAATGCTCTTCAGGATGTAGACTACATAAATGTTTTTTTTTTTTCTTTGTCAGTGGGTGAGACAAATCTTTGAGATCAGAACCTCATGGGACTCAGTACAGAATGCAACCTCATGCTAAGCATTCAAAAACACACAGATTGGGTAAAGCTGTGAAACAAAGTACATTGAAAGGCAAGTGTGAAGAAAGTGGGAGACCTTGAGAGCCAAAGCATACCCACCCCTCATTTGGCAAGTGTGATGGTGCTGTTATGGTTGCCTGGGGAACTAGCACACTGACATTTATTGATGATTTCTCTGCTGTCAGAAGCAGCAGTGTTAATGTAGAAGCTTATAGGAGGATTTTTGTGTTTTTTAGATCCCACCAGTTTCACTGGACCTCTATTCATAATTAAATGTAAAGAGGTGCAATATCCATGCCTGGCTGAGTCACACCTGATCTCGATGACTGGCCAAAGAGCAGAGTAAAGAGAGAAAGACCTTGTAGCAACCCAAAGCTGTTAGCTGCAGTGAAGGCCTGGGAGAAGGCAAGCAGTGTGCTTGTGTCTGTGGGTTCAGATACTGGCTGCAGTAAAGTTTGTCTTCATGTGAATGTATCCAATTTTTTTTTTTTTTTTTTAAACCTTTAGACCATTTCCATCCAATTTCATTTTCCAGTGATGCAAACCCACTCCAATTACAGCTGAAACCTCATGAATTTATTCTTTATCCATTATTGTATTTCATATTGATTGAGCTGAAACAAAACACGAAGCAGTCCGATTACTTGTGATGTGAACTTTGTGCTGACACATAGATGACACCATCTTATGATTCATGTAGTTAAAATGGCAAATGCTCAAATTCAGCTAGAAGAAAATAACCCTTGTAATTCAATTATTTCCTAATTTAATCATGTACATAAGTGACTAGTGTGCACAGTGTTTTTCATGTGGCTTTTAGATCAGATTAAAGCATGCTGACTTCAAAAAGGAAGCATGCAGTTTTGACTAATATGAGATTGTCCTTTGTCTGCTATTTGTCTCGTGCAGTCAGGACAGTTCAGTGAAGACATGATCCCCACAGTTGGTTTCAACATGCGGAAGGTTACTAAAGGCAACGTGACAATAAAGGTAAGCTATCAAAAATGGGTATGCAGCTGGTTGCTAAGTAAAAATGTAAATGGGACTATTTACAATGTTTACAGATAAAATGGTGTGTGTGTCATTTCTGACTCGATTTTGTGCTTTCTTGTGTCAGATATGGGACATAGGTGGACAGCCCCGTTTCAGAAGCATGTGGGAGCGCTACTGTAGAGGAGTCAATGCTATTGTGTAAGTGTGTTGCCAAAAAGGTACAGCATGTTCCCTTCGTGGCTCCATGAAAAATGTAGCAAATTGCACATTAATATTCAGAAATGCCTTTTTCAGTGAGCTCTAATTTGATTATCTCTCCCCGTCCTTAGTTACATGGTGGACGCAGCAGACCGAGAGAAGATAGAAGCTTCCAGAAATGAACTGCACAACCTTTTAGACAAACCACAGCTACAAGGAATTCCAGTAAGAGACCTCTTGTTAAATTTTTTTTTTTTTTTTTTTTTTTTTAAAACACCAGAAGCTTGTGGTGTTACAGCAAGCACTCGATGATCAGGATCCAGTGACAGTCACAAGCAGTCATTAAAGTCATAGTTAGCAATTGCAGAAAGCCATTAGATGCAGTGACTCAGGCTTGATGATGTTACACTTGTTGGTAATATGAAACAGAGCTTGAATTATGGGTGTATTTTTTTTTTTTTTTTTTTTTTTTCATTGAGTTGACGAAGTGCGATTTGATGAATCCATAAGATTTCCTGCTTCCTCGACTCAACACTTCACGCAGGCAGTTTATTTTGCCTTAACAGTAAAGATTGTGTGATGGTTGAGGCATGTGATTGAGTGAAGAGAGTGATGCTGATACATTGCTGCATTAGGTATTGATCAGCCCTGTCTTTCTTTTCCAGGTGCTAGTCCTTGGTAACAAACGAGACCTACCCAATGCACTTGATGAGAAGCAGCTTATTGAAAAAATGTAAGAAATGAACTCCTGCCAAATGTTCTGTTAGTGGTGTTGTTACATAACAAGTGTCTACTTGACCAGTGTTTGATGATTCCTAATAACCCCATAGACTTTTTCTAAGATGAACATGGATTACAAGTTTGAAAATTGAGGCCACTGCATTCTTTCTGATAGCCAGCAGGGGTCCTTGTTTGCAAAAATATATCATGTACAGAGGTCCATGAGAACATTTCCATACTCCTCAATTGCTGTGACCTGAGTAAACAATTTTCTTATGAGTTTATGATCCCCTCACTAGTTTCATAAAAAAAATTCAATCCACTTTCATGTAAAATTTGTAATTTACGGTCACAATTATTAATTTGTATGATAAAGTAGGGTGTGCTTTAGGGCGGGGCTTCACACTGTACATGCGTACAGTGTGCTTGGTTTCTCAGTCAGATCTACCTCTTGCTCATCATGGTTCAAGAAACCAAACCAGGTCGATTCTTGAAAACTGGACTTGAGAAGTTGATGGGTAACATTGCAGTTTATACAGTCTATGGGAGTTTTTGCGAATGTCAATCTGTAAGATAAGCTAGTGACTGATGCGGTGGTCACGTGTCCATGGACTACTACCATTTGAATTTCACATTTCTCACTTTCCTCATTACAGGAATCTATCTGCCATTCAGGACCGAGAGATCTGCTGCTACTCTGTGTCCTGCAAAGAGAAAGACAACATAGGTAAGTATCTGAGGATTTGTGGAAGTCATGAAATGATCATTCAGGGGTTTAAAAGAACTTGAATCAAATTAACCTTCATTTTCAGTCTCAGGTTAATGTCAGGCATTGTTGGCAGTGCTGTGACTATTCTGTTGAAAATGACGTTATCTCGGCATTATCTTTAATGCAGCATAACTGAAATGAAGCTCGGTATACACGGGATGTAGGCAGTTACATAAAGTATTTAGTCTGTTGATATGGATTATGATTTGTTCTCATATTCTAACCAGGTATTATTCTAGATGATAGAGAGGCATAGCATGCAGAACTACTCTTTATAGTCATCAGTTAGGTCCTCTTTCAGCCTTCAGGGTTGATTTGGTTGATATCTTGTGGTTTCCTTTTGTCTGTCATGCTGATTAAAGTGCCGTGCAGAAGACAGCTTAAACAGCAAAACAATCTGATGTAGAAGGGATGAATACATGCATAAAGGAATAGCATTTATGATACAAAGAAATTAATAAAGTGAGCAGACCAAGAAATCCATTGTGGCCCTCATCAGTTTAAGTGTACTGCCTAATGCTTCACAGATAGTGTTTGCTTGGGTGTTAAAGATCTGTTGACTGTTCCTCCTCCACCCGCAGATATCACACTGCAGTGGCTCATCCAGCATTCAAAGTCACGGAGAAGCTGAAAGTAAAGCCCCGCCCTCCTCTCCCTCCCGGTCGCAGCTCTGGCCTCAGCCCCACTTTACGGTCATGGGTCCTTGACAGTCAATCCCTTCCACTGCCTCTGTGACGTATTCCAGCTCTCTCCGCTCACTACTGTCGCCACGCGCACCATCCACTACACTACCATAGATGTGTAGCCTCCCCCTGTACAGCACTACCACCACCCCAAAACCACCTGGAGTCTTGAAAAGTTGTCTCACTACTGTGCTAGCAGGTGGATTGTTCATACCCATCATGCCTTATCGCTCATCATTACAGACATGATGTGGGTCTGTGTACATCATGGAGTTTTTCTTTTAAATGTTGCAGTATACTGTTCCCCAGCTACATTAGGATGGAGCTCCTCTAATCCCACAATCAAACATGTGCTCTGTTGCCTGTCAACATTTGGTGTTTACGTGACATTGTGCGATTGTAGTTTTTAAACAGTTATTTGCCAAATGGTGATGATGATGATGGTCACTTGTGCTAAATGCCTTCAATTCCTGATAATCTCTTTAGCAATGTAGCCTGCGTTTTTATTTGCTGGTGTATGGAAGCACTGTTCTAATAAATGACTTGAATCAAAGTTTACACGTAACATAACGATCAATAGAAGGTAAGACTTTAAGTGGCGGCTGCGTCTGGGGCAACAATCCTGAGCAAAGTTTTAAGTGCCTTCAGCTGAGAGCGTTCCCGATCAGACAGTTATTGCCCAACGCACTTTTTGAAGCCTCTATTATAAACAAACACTCAGTACAGACACAGCAGAAATCCCTTGATTACACTTAACGCCGCCTCTCGACAATCTCATTCTGTTTTGTAATCACACAAACGCATTACGACGTCTGAGAAAAAAGGCAGTGCCGGGCTAACGCTGAGGATGAAGTAATGAATGAGTGACGAGCGAGTGAGACAATGTTACATGTTTGGTTGCTGGGTACTTTGAAGCCTGCAGGCTGTGAATTCTTATGTAGCTTTTTGAAGCGTAACTTTTGCTTGCCGTTCTCAGGTCGTTCTCAGTCTGAGCGCAGCGTGGGCGTGCCCGAGTCTGTGTGTCCATAATCTTCTTGTTTGAGTTGGATAAGTGGAAGGCAGTGTTAGCTGTGATGATGGAGCACACTGAGAACAGAGGGCAGTCCATGAGTTCAGAGTGTTGAATGCTTGATGTCGTCCATTCTTTGCGATACTCTTATCAGAGTCCTGATGTCTGATTTTCTTTTTTCTTGCTCTTGTGAAAGCCTTAGCAGTCCAAGGACAGTACTGTGTCCTCAGAAAACGACATATTGATTGACGAGCAGTGTCCTTGCAGCGAAAAGACAATGACCCCCCCCCCCCCCCCACCCACCCCCCGGTTAAAGAAAACAAAAAGTATGAGCACTGTATACTATTAATCCACCCCCTGCTTGGCCAGTACATCACTATGAAATGTCTTTTTCTTCTGGTTTTCTATGCCCCCCTCCCCCCAGTTTAAAGTGACCTATTCCTTCTGCTCCCATATTTGTATGTAGGCCTGCTCGGCTCGTGTATTTCACTGCAATACCGTCGACAAGTCCATCACGCTCCGTCGTCTCACATTGTTTTTCAGCGTCTGTTGGAAATCGTCGTAATCATAGATGTCGATTGTTGGGACCACAGCAGCGGTGAGGGGCTGTATAATCTGGTGACTGTATGGGAAATTTGGGGAAAGCTTTTGTTAACTGTGTAATAATCTAGCCTATTTGCAATTTGTATGTGCATGTGCTCAACTTATTCACATTCAACTGCAGACTTTGTAAATAAGAAGTTGGCGTTTTTATTCCAACAAATGCTCTGTAGATGTCATGCATTCTTTCCCTGTGATTGCTAATAAATTTGTTTTTATTTTTAAGGATTTCAAGTGTGGCATCACTTATTTTGTGCGTGTGTGTGGATTGTCTATAAATGTTTTGCCACTAGATGGAAGCAGAGGACTTTGCAAAGCTGGAGGTTTAGTGTTTCTTGAACACTCCTAGGTTTGTCAGAGGGTTTGTTCTGCTGCATTGTCCTGCAGCTTTCCTCTGCCCTGGGACTCTGGAGTAAACTCTTAACTCAAAGGTTATTTCTTTGAGTGGTCCATAGCACTGGAAATATATATTTATTATTGGCAGACATTTAGAATGAGACAAAGTGTATGTGATCACAATAATCATACCATATTTTTCATCTTTCATTCAGTTAAATTTGATTTTATTTACATAGCACTAAATCACAACAACAGTTACCTCAAAGATCTTTATATATTAAGGTAGAGACCCTACAGTAATAGAGAGGAAACCCCAACAATCAGTTGTCCCCAATGAGCAAGCACTTGGTGATGGTGGGAAGGAAAAACTCCCTTTTAATAGGAAGGAACCTCCAGCAGAACCAGACTCAGGGAGGAGTGACCATCTGGCTGAAGGAGAGGAGACCCTGTGGAAGAGAACAAGACATTAATAATGACTAATGATTAAATCTAGAGTGGTGTATAAACATACAGTGAGTTTAGAAGAAACACTCAGGGCTGGTGGCTTCCCATGATGCACTAAATATAAGTTTTATCAAAACAAAGTTTTAAGCGTAATCTTAAAAGTAGAGAAGATTTGGGAACTGGTTTCACAGAAGAGAGGCTCCTATATAAAAACAAAACTCGATCCCCCTAATGTACAAAAGAAAAACTTGGTGCTACGTTTGTGGATATATTGTTTTACCGCTATTGTGTAATAGAAGATTAGCACCTCTGTGTTTCTTGGCAGCAAATTAACTATTATGCAAAGAAATGTAACACCCATAACGTTAAGGCAAACGCCGGGAGGGCGTCGCAAACTAGGGGGCAATAAAGCGAACTGTGATCGCGGGCCTGTGCCGTTCAAGCTGGAACACCTTAATTAATCTCATTTCTTAAATGCAGCGTTTAATGAACACCATCTGGCATTTACTGCAGTCAGAAGGTGCGGAGAGATCCAGGTGTTTTCCGGCGGAGAAACGCAGGGTGTGCGTGTCCACATGGGGCCTTTAGGTATGTGCGTCTGCGGTTTACAGTTGCTGTTGGGATTGTGCAGTGCTTACAAACCACAGAGGGAAGGTCACACAGACGACCTAAAGGCGTGGCAAACTCTTAGCGTAGCTGCATCCTGTTACTAGTTCACCCATGCTGTAATACACCACCCGCCACTGCAGCATTGTTGGCATTTCTTGTGTGTACAAACTTGTGAGCTTGCCCTGTGAATGATTGTCAGCCAAATTACAGGAGCTCTAATGAGAAGAATTCCTCAGTGTTCCTGCAAATATGATTTGCTTTCTCTCTACTTCACAGCTACAACTCTGAGCTTAATGAGCTTAAACTTTCCTAATTAATGACAATGCAACTGGGCTGCTCTACAGCTATCTGACATCCATTCAGCGTCTTGTCTATAAAATACTCCATGTATAAATGTGAATAACAGGTTTACTTTGAAGCTGCTGTCACTCATACGTTGGACATTCTCACTCAGCACTGGTGCTGTACAATACTTCAATTTTTGTTTTTGATATGATGCCAAGTAAACCTCTGCTCAGCACTGCAGGTGTATGGAAGCCTGTGCTTTCCCTTCCAAACATGGAGACAGTGTTGCACTTTTATCCGTTTTAAAAAGGGGAAATATTAAATATCTGCCCAGTTACAGGATAACTTCCTCCTGACATACAGTCATAAGCACGCTGAGTTTATTTAGCTGGTTCCACTGAAGCATTAGTGACGACTGAACTATCCTTATAAAAGCAAGAGCGTTCCCATTTCCTTCCTTCCTTCCTTCTTCCTCTACCTTGGTGTCATTATAAACTGTTTTTATGTCTTCCAGACAGGGCTGTAATAATATTTAGTTCACTTCCAGCATTTAGACTTTTAGGTCATGCTGTTTATAATATACAGCATTTGCAGCGCACCCATGGAGCATCTCACTAAATCCTGGAGCTGAGAACATGTAGTTCAAGGAGGTCACGGTTGTTTCGTGTCTGATTTACAGCATCTGTGTTGATATGAGTTTTAAACAACAAGCTATTAAATCTAAACTTCAGCTCAGTTACAAAGATGTATGGCATGAAAATGATAGAAAACTCAAATTCAAACCACCACACGCTGAGTACGTATGTAAGTCAACCAACTCCTGGACTCCTGACTTTCATATTTCAGATTTTTTTTCCAGGTCTTTGTCAGACTGCTTTGTTCATGTGACAGCAGCGAGGGCAGAGTATCACTGTGTTTAGCTGAGCTAAGTGTGGGGCAATTTGTCCAGGGATCTGAAAGGCTTGTTTTATGATACATAAATAATGTGTTCCAAAGTTGTTAAAACTATAGTGTTGGGATTAGAGGTTTGGAGCTCAGCATTGACAGGCATCTGCAAGCACTTCATTCAGTTCCCTATGCGGACCGTAATTTGGCACTAATCACTATGTGTGGAATGTCACATGATTCATACAGAGCTGCATGGTACATATCACCATCCTTAGTGCTCGGCACCCTGTAAAAGACAGATGGTGACGTGCACACACACACACACCCTGTAATAACCCAGCTTAATGGGGCTCCATAGACAACTGCATTCCTGCACTTAGCTGTTTTACCCCAGCCTTTTATGAATGTTTATTAGTGTGGATACACGAGTGAGTGTTTGAGTCAAATTAGCTGTGGTTAAGCAATCTCATTAGACTTTTTTTCTCTTTAATGAAACTTTGTTAGATAAATGAAAGCTCCTCTCAGGAGATACTTATTCACAAGGAGGCACCACACCATGTAGAGCCATATATTTGATTTGGCAGATCTTTACATCCTGATATAACCTCCAGGGGATTTGTGTCTCCTCCAGGGACTGAGTATGGGATCCCTCACTTGTTTGTTAAATATGTAAAGTACTACACTATGAAGCCACTGATTACTTGGTTAAATTAAATACAAAATTTAATTTTCACACCAAAATAATTTATTGTATGTAGAAGTGACCCACCTTGCTTTCTTTTTAATATCCAGAAGGGGGCGACTCCTGGGATGCAAAAGAATTTGGTCGTATTGTCTGTGAAAAAAAGGCATTGCGCTCCCTCATTCTGTAAGCTAAGTTAATGTTTCCTGTTTTTATTTATTGTCTTTATTCTCTATTTTATATTGTTGACTGAATTTGTTATATTGACTGAATATGAAATTCATTTAGGAAATTATGGTTATTATTAGAATCAGAAGGGAGATTTCCCAGTGTGTGCTCAATAAATAATAACTTTACAGTAATAACCAGTGAACGTTTCACAGTCAGAGCCACCACTCATTCATCATGCCTGGTTTCTCGTTTACGCCATAGATGACACTAAATGATAGATGTAGCTACTATGATTCATTTATTAGTTCATTTCCCTGTGTGGACCTGCATTCTATTTCATGGCCAGCAGGGGGCGATCCCTCTGGTTGCAAAAGAATTCTGGTTGTATAGAAGTCTGTGGAGAAAACCTTGTTTAAGCGAGTGAGTGTGTCCTCTTGGTGTTTTTTAAATCAAATGTGGTGATGAGGGTGGGTCTGACTGAAGCTATATGCTCATTAGCTGCTAACTTGTCAGTTACAAGTTGGCATCCAGTGAGTATATCTTGGATAATCCTCTTTTCTCAAACTTAGACTGACTAAAATTTTAAAAATAGCTCATTGTTATATATAATATAAACCGAAATTAGCAACTGAAAACACGAACCCAGCTGCAAAGTGTTTATGGAGGTCCTGGCAATTTCCTATAGACTTCTATAGGACCTAAAGTCTTTTTGCAACCCCACTTATTGCCTACTGGTGGCCATTAAATAGAATAGCTTGACTTTTGAGCTCTGGAAGCTATGCCAATCTTTTACACCTTAACCATGTTAGCAAGCTATTACTAGCGTTGGGCGAGGTACTGCAAGCATGGTTGTACGCAGGCATTGTTAATAATAGGCATATTATTTTATATTAATACTTATCTGTTCAAGGCTCTTTTTTTTGTAATTTTTGTGAAACAACCAAGTTTTCTTTCATTACTATTTTTTCAACCAATTATTCAGGTAAAACATGTAAAAATATATGACAAAAACTGCTTCAACCAACACACATGCTTTATACTTGAAACAGAGATTTTCATTAGTCACATAGTTAAGAGTGTACTCGAGCTGCAAGTGAGAAACTTGTTTTTGATTTGACATAAACCTTTTTTTTGCGTGATTGTAGGAGTCCGAAAAAGCTGCTGAGACCTCCAAATGCAATAATTCCATTTCCACTCAGTGAGAGTAATCTTTCAGGTCCATTCTGTTATCCGGTGTCCTCTCAGATAGCCAGCTCCCCTGTGAATGCTTTCATACTCTCACCTCCCTGCCTCGGCTCTGACACTCTCCCCTCCTCTGATTCCATTAAAAATCATAACTTCAGCTCCTGGGGCTCTGATCAAACAGGGCGGCTAATGCATTTTTACTGCGTTTTGATTTTTTTTTTTCCTGTGTACCTCTTATTTACATATAGATTGAGTATTTATCAGTCTGCGTTTTAAGGCAGATTCACTGTAGTCCACTTTATTAAACCATGTTGGATTTATGTATATTTAATGAAAAGTTGGTGTAGGGAGTGTAATTCTTTGAACAAGGGAGTGTATTTGCTATGTGGGGTGAATAGTAATGCAGGGACTGAGCACAAGCCTGAACCTCTTCTCTCAGGAGCTCCACACATGTGCAACCTTCAACATGTGATTAATAATGCAAAACAATACATCAAAATCTTCCTCCGAGCGCAAAGATCTTTATTGGTTGTCTGGACTCCAGGAAGTCATTGCACCTGGCTAAGACATAGTCCCACACATAATTCACTACTGTTTTTTTAGGCATGTGTTACATATCTAGATTTATAACATCTAATAATTTGAGGTGCTGACATCTAATTTTGCTGTGTTTGGGCCAATCTGGCTCCTTTCATCTCCTTCCGGTCTGTAGCTAAGCTAAATTAAGTAGCTAGCAGCACAGCAATAGTAGAAAGCAAGAGGTAATATGCTAACTGTTACATAGCACACAGGAGAGGTGAAAAAAAAAGAAGGCTTTTTTTAGTTGAAAACCAAGGGTAGATATTGGGTAATTGCTACCCACACAATGCATACAATTAGTTTCCAGTAGTGCAAACACAACACTGTTCTCTATCTCACCGTAATTAGGCGGGTTTATTCATTAACATGCCCTGGGAGGTCTTTAAACCATGACAAACACAATTGTGAAGAGTGGAATAAAAGAGCATGTCGCCATAAAATGTGTCTTTTCTGATAAATGTTGTCCAAATCCCTACAAAGGAAGTCTTCACTGTGCGCTTCCAGCGTTCATAGCTGAAGGCTTGAAGAATCCGCTGCTCTTTGTTTGCCTTAGCACCAGGTATGAGTGTGTTAGAGGACTTTGCAGGGGCCGTGTGACTCCTTTATCCTCCAGTCACCGTAACTTCGGGTTGACAATGGCTGTAAACCCCCATGGATCATGAATAGAGAGCACTGACAGGACAAATGGTGCACTGTAGGCTGGAATGTTGAGGGGGAAAAAAGATTAACAATAGGGGCAAAATAATGTGGTGCAGACAATGTAGCAAATGAGCAAAGGGTCAGCCGTGCTGATTTTTTTCCCCCTTTCAAAAACATGGAGCGTTGTTTCACTTCCATTGCTCCAAGCACTAAGCCTGGCTGCCAGAAAGAGTTAAATATCATAGGCCACCTTTATTCCTCTAAATAAGGCCTTGATGAGACTTTGGACTCAGTTCAGTGAGAGGGACAGATGTTCTCAAACGAATTGGAAACCAAGCGACAGCTGGATTTAGACCAGGTAGCCTGCCTTTGATATCAGCACTGCAGGTAGCTTTGGCAGAGAACATGAGGCCAATCAGATGGAAGTACAGCCTTACCTTGGTTTGATCCCCTGCCAGGGCACACCCTACACCTCCAAGCTGACACGGTGTGCATATTCATCCTTACTGCGTGTCAAGTTGCATCGGCAGCAATGATGGAGTTAGCATAGCTCCAGATAAAAAGTGATTTATGAAGAAGCCTCCAGTGTTTTGTGAGATGGCGATCTGTTGCTCTTCTTCTGACTCAGTCTTTTTGGCTACATTTGTTTGAATTCTATTTTTTTCAGATTACCTTAGGGAAATATCTACAGCACTGTCTCTCGAGCACCATGATTTATTCTTGCTCATACAGTACAAGTAACATTTGTCCCCCTGGGTTTGGGCTCCATTATAAACTATGAAGAGGCTGAAGTTTTGCTGATGAGAAACAGCTGCAGCACAAGTTACCTCAGTCGCATGAAGACATAGGAAAAAATAGCAACTTGGCAACTTTTAGCCAGCTACCTGGACATGCACACTTTTCAGCTACAAGCAGCCTGCAGAGGGAAACAGAGAAAAGCGTGCTATGGGACAGCAACGTCTCTCAAATGCATACTAGATACTGAGTTTCGCTATGACATCCTTTTTTCCTTCCTGTAACATGTTCATGTTTTCCACACTGTATTCTAAGTGTGTGACTTTAATGGATTGTCCGTTTTAATTATGCTGACTTGCTTGCACTGGTTTGCAAATGGTAGTTTTGCTTTAGCAGTGTTGTTGTTGAGATTTTTCCAAAGCAAACTTTCCAGTCATTAATTCGCTCGCCTATACAACCACTTCTATGTGTTATGGTGTAATTAAAGAAGTGTTTGAACATGATCTGATGAAGAAAAGTGTTTGGCTACACAGAAAAGGAGATGAGGCATGGCAATCACAGCCGAAGAAAGAATTACATTCTTTGACATAGTTAGCATGTCCTTCACACTCACTCCGTTGCCAAGTTAAAAGCATTTCTGGGAGCCTGATTAAAGGTTGCATACAGAACAGCACTGGAGCACAGCATATGCAGGTCTTTGAGAGCAGAGTCCTTCCATAAAAAAGCATGATGAAGCAGGACTGGAACGCTATTGTTTTTTCAGGAATGTTGTTTCCTTGCTGCTGGCATTCGCCTCCGAAATGAGAACATGTTACTATTTCTGGTGCAGAATGTCTCATTGTGTCAGACCACAATGAGGACAATGCCCTCTGAAGGTGACACTTCATAAAGGTTGGTTGGTGGTAAACAATAACTCGGGCCAGGGATCCAATGCCTGGGAGCTCAAAACTAAATGCCAGTTCAGATGAGAACTCAGAGGCAATAAAAAAGCCCTGCACCTTACACTCCATTTATACCTCCTCATATTATTCTTAAAGGAGTTTGAACTGTTGGAAAAATTAATTTTTTAAAATCAGAAGTTTAATTATTTGTAAATGAGCTACTTTAAAGTATGTGGTATTTAGGTATTTGCTTGGTTACTAAACTACAAAAATTTAAAGATCAGACACAGTTTGACACCTTCAAGTTAAACTGACTGGTTCTTACATAGTCTATCTGAGAACACAAAGCACTTTTTTCCTATGTAAATGCTTTCTGTCTAACATACACACACACACACACAGAGCAAAGTGCAGTTAGTATCTTGCCCGAGGACACATTCCACACAAACTGGAGCAGCCGGGATCGAACCACCAACCTTCCAGATAGTAGATGACCTGCTCTATTTCCTGAGCTGCAGCCACCCCAAAGGCAGAGAAATTTAACAAGTAAGTAAAATCTGTTTTCTGCATGTTAATCTAGAAGTTTTGAAATTTTAGGTATCATATAAAAGTAAAAAACTGACATTTAAGATGCTAGTCTAGTCTCTCGCATGCATCATATTTTAGGCTGTTAAGAAAATGAGTGCAATGAATTCTGACTTAAACATATTAATGAACTCTGTTATAAACAGAAATTGATGCGTCATTATTAGTCATAAAACACTTTTTTCCTTCACTTAGAGAACATACAGTAAAATTTCAGGTTGCTATGTCGACAGCAGGCTAGCTGTCTCTTTCAGTTTCCACTCTTTCAGGCACTAGCTGTAGCTTTGCACTTGGCTTGCTAGCTAATAAGCGAGCGGCACAAATCTTCTATTCTAACTGTTGCACAGAATACAAATAAAACAATAAACAAAAAAGAAAAAAGAAAAAAATGGAGTGATGAGATTTTTTTTCACCAGCAGCCCTACGTCGGGTCATTTCCAGCTTCCATCAACTTAGCATTAACATTGTCCAGACACTACACATGCTGAGGTAACTTATTTTAAGCATGCAAACAAATCTAATGCTTGGAAACAATTAAAAGCACTATCTTTTTATGTCAATAGAAAAGAGAATTAAATCATGTTTGCAGACTTCCTGTTCTCCTCCCATCATGTGCACCTGCAAGAGGCTAATTCTGAGTAAACATGAGAGGGAAATTATTATTTGTTCTTGTGAAATTGGTTATATTTTCTTTGGAGCCACACAGACAAGTTCCTGGCTTGAGCCCACAGTATGAGGCTGAGAGGATATGGACACAGAGAGAGGTTGTCCATACTGACAAGCTGCAGAACAGGTTTTCCAGTTTATATGTTTGCACTGAATAGTTTACAGTCTTGGCTATTTCTCACTTTAAAAGAAATGTTTTTGTGGATTTTTTTTCAGTCTCCAAGCATATCCTATTTTTATATATGAAATGTGGCCTATAGTTGTAAAAAAGGAAGGCTTTCATTTTCCTGTGACACTTGCATTGTGTGCCTTGTTTACAGGCCTGGCGTGTGGAATGCATGTGTAGCTTTCTCTGGCTTATTGCATTCTCATTAAGCTATAAAGGTTCTCTGGAGCTGGCCTGCTTTCTGCAGCTACGGTGGTCTTCTCAGCGAAAGACGTGTCATGTCCCACGTCATTGTGAACTACGGTCTCCACCCTTTCACTCAGAGACACGTCACCTCTGCCTCTCAACATGCGAAACGTCACAAACTCCTAATAATCGCCATGCATGATTTCTCTGGAGAGGGTTGACAACTATCTTTGTGTCCTTAGCGCTGCCTCTCGCTCTCGAGAGGCTCTGTGCATTCCTGCAGCCGTTGGTCACTGAGTCGTTTCCATTGTGGCTGGAGAGCATGGGAGAGCTGTGCGTCTCCGGACTGATGGATGGCCTGTCTGACTTTATCTGAGCAGGACGGACGCTGCGTTGGCTGTGACCCAGAGATTGTCACTTCTGACTGCTTTATCAAGGCCTGACTTATAGAGCTGTCATCCTCTTAGAGCAAGGTTCCCAGGCACCTCGTCCAACCATTCCCTCCTTCTGTCTGTCACAGTGCCACCCAGGGACCTTGGCCTGTATGGCTTCATGCTTGACTGGATGCCTGCATCCTACCCACCCAGGGACTCATTCATTTAAAAAAAAAAAAAAAATTGTCTTGATCCATCAGCCCCACCCTTACTTGTTGTAAGAGCCACTCTATTGCCAAGTGGTTTAGATGTTCACGTTTTAGATATACAGCAGATAGACTGAGTGTAAGTAAAAGATGTTTCCTGAGCAATTTCATAAGATGCCCGTTCCTGTTACATCTTCCTTGTCTTATGTGCTCAAAAGACATGACTTTCAAACACTTTCAGTACCATGGTGGATATGCCTCTTTTTCTGCTCTTCACACTACAAAGCCCGAGTGTAAAAAAAAAAAGAAGAAGAAGAGAGAGAAAAAAGATGGCAATTTTTCAAACATATTCTTAAAAGCTCAGTCCAAGCTCGAGCTTGCTATGAAACCACAGCGGAGTTCCTTCCTTATTCTCACTTTGATGAGCCATTGGAGAGCTTGGCAGGAAGCCAGGCGAAGTCTGGGGCCCTCTTGCACATTCTGATGTTTTGTTTCAAACAGAGCAGCTTTTGTTCAGCTGTCGGAAAGGGAGGGATTGGCAGCACGTCGGAGTGTGTTTAGCAACCACAAACACACTGCGTGTGTTTATTTTTCTTTTTAATTTTTTTTTTTTACCAAGGTAATAAAGACGCAGTTACACGTGTTTCATACCGCCACCATGAGCATCATCAATTAAGAATGTGAGGAATCGTGCCCGTGTTTGCGTGCGTGTGTGTACGCTCATCTCTAACAGATAAATGGGCTCAAGGATATTCCAGAGGGTAAAAGATCAGTTACAGAGTTTCGTCTTCAGATCTGTCCTTTGACTTCTGTTGACAAAACCCGATGTCCTTTGAGCAAATCCATAAATAAAATATAAAAATGACCATTAAATTCTTTTCAGCATGGTTTGTCACTTGGAGGCTACCCATGGCAGGGTCTTTTGGTTACTTTGCTCATCGTAGACTTTACTTGTACAAACTGTATAAACTGTAAATAAGGCACATGCCATTCAGGACGGCAGCTCACTGCTCATCAGTACTTTGCTTTAATGCATATTGTGACCATCAAAACTGAGACACCAGGGACTCGTTAGGACCACTCGGCATTTTGACTCCAGATGTGAGGCCGTTTGAGTGCATTCACACTAATTTCCCCAAGAGACTGAGAGTGTAAATGACTGCGGTTTCACTGAGAGTGGCTTTCTGAACAGTAATGGCAAAAACAAAACCTCCCCCCCCCCCCACAAACTGTGTTTATCCTATTCGTAGCCATGGCTACAGGTGTGTTAATCTGTCAGTGTGTTGCTGCTTTATCATCTGGCATAATGGCGTATCATAGATCTAACTTCTGTGGGACGCCTGAGAGCACAGATACAAACTTGGCTTTTCACGTCGAGTCCTATTTCACTACGTGGGTGAATGGGCCGTTACATTATCATGCATTTATAGATACACTGTGATCCTTCACTTAAATGTGATGTATAGCACTAGACTGGATTTTGACCATCTGAAATCAAAAGCACCAGCAGGCCTATGGTAATAAACCTTGAGAGTGGAGAATGGGGCCAGTGTGTCAGCCAGAGTCATTCCAGGCAAGCTGGAGTCTTTCCTGTAGCCCCCTCCATTGCTCTGCTTTCCATCCAATCTGGATCATATGCCTTTAATAGCGTGTAATCTCTTAAAGGGTGAGATTTATGTCCTCCTCCTCTAGTAGGGGTCTGCAATCTTTTAGGAAGAGTGAGCGAATGCTCCTGTGGGAAGAAACGATCAACCTTCTGTAAATTTGTGTGGGAAAATTTTCAAGCAAAGCATCTATAGTATTTAAGAACGAGCTTAAGCTGGACACATTTTTCATGTACCTTTCTCACTTTTAACGCACTGCCCGAGATTCCACATTACACAGAGCAGGTAACAAATATGTGGACAGCTTGGCCATCAGCTTGCAGCTTATATAACCTCAATAGCTGTATTGTGCCAGTTTATTTCCTGAAACTGTTGCTGTGATGGTTCTGTGAAACTTAGTATTGTGTTAGATGATGGAATTCATGCAGAAACAATGCACATTTGTTGAGCTTATAAAAGAACAATGCCTTTGCTGATTTATGGCAACTCTCTTTGGTGGGCTGAAGTTGCTCATAGTTTTGATATACTGGCTAGTTCCTCGATAAGCTGCTCTGCTACTCCAGCTTCAGTGTGTATGGAACATATTAACTCTGGGAAAATCTCAGATCAGAATTAAATGCTCAGTCAAAAAGTGCGCTTCCAAAACTGAAATTTCAGTTCTTGTCAAATTAAATGCTCAAACCTTCACTTTAATATGACTAAAGGTTATCAGCTCTGTATTTATCTGCCTGTACTAAGCCCATAGACAGTATAAACGATGCATGTAACTACCATGACACTCACTGATTTGTGGTGTCCCTTCCTGGAGCCTTGAGGTGAACGTTTCCACTGTTGCGGTCCCAAAAATCTGGATGCAACGAGGTGGCGCGTCTAACTGTGAAACCACAAGCTCACCTGCTAATGACTTGTGATTGATAAGCCTTTAGCCAATGACTGCACAGTTTCATACTACAGATAATACCACAATCTGAAACATGGTTTGACCAAGATTTAGAAAATACCCTTGCATTTTTATTCACTTTTATTCATTTATCTCACTTATTTTTGGTCATTTATGATCAAAAATGAGTGAAAGAGCCATCAACTCAACAGGAAATGTTTACAGGGGTCAACTCAGAGAGCTATTTTCCCATTACTGTTATAATTTAGGGTGTTAGCATTTTCTGTTTGGCCATAAACACAAATTACAACTGTAGGCTCCAACAGTTGCAGGTCACTGAGCAATGTTTGGGACAAAGTTGGTGAGCTGTGTAAAAAAAAACTAATCATGCTTGTGCAAATTGCCTCAATGAATATCCAATAGATGCTGAGGCATTTCAAGAGAAAAGCATGCTGTCAGCACAATGCCATAACTTTTTTTTAAACTTGTTTTAATATATCAGGTTAATCTGTCTGGTCCCTGTTGCCACTATGTAGCCGTTTTACAGACTTCAGTATCTTTCTTTGATCAAGCTCGTGTTGCATTTCTCAGAAGAACAAATGAGCCACTTAACATACTAATCTAAGCCAGCCTGTTGAAGTTAACCAGGAGAATATTTCTTGCAATGGCAGCTCACAGCCCACATACATCATGACAAGCACATTTCTGGACGTGTAACATGTAACATTAACTGGGCTTTTCTACGCATTAGCTTGTCCAGCTTGTGAAATTCTAGCCTTTCTTGATTATAGCTGATGCATAAATCAAGGATGACTTTATCTTGTGAAAGCAACACAGTCTCGATGAGCGAAAAGGTTATTGGATTAATGGTACCGGCAGCAGCATTTACAAGGCTGCAGTACCTTTGATGTCTCTCTTAATGCAAGCCTCATGTATGAAGGACATACATCTATCATCACAGACTGATGAGTTTGTTTGGCTGAAATATAGAAGCCAAGTAAGATTCAGTGGCCTTACCTCACTCTCTGTGCTGAGGTCAGACTTTGAAGTAGATGCAGGTCCTTTCAGATGAAACTTTGCCATTATTTTCAATGATTTATGCATTGTTTGCATCAAAGAAATAATTGTGAATGTATTCATATGGTGCTGGTGAAGGATTATTTCAAGTATCATGTCCTGCTGATTTATCTACATATCTGCCGCAGGGATTTAATGACCTGAAGAAGAAACTTTTCGTCTGAAAGCATAGCAGCTGTGGCAACAGATGCTTCAAGAATTACTTGTATTTGTTTTAGATAAATGCTGATTGGTTGAGCCCATTTCTTGTACTCAGCTACATTTATGCCTACTCACGGTCCCATTTTTAAAAGAAGCCAAACTTCCTTCTGTGAACAGTACTGCAGCAAAGACACTAAGACATTCTGAGTTCAAAGTCTTAGACGATTACCAGCTGTTTTGTCTCTCACTCCAGCAATGCCCTGTCGCTGAGGTTACATGTCTGTACGCAGAACTGACCCATGTGACCTGGCAGAGTGCCCAGGTAGACAGTGCCACCCTCTGCCAAGGTGACCTGTCACCACAGGCTTTTATACCAGTCTGCCATGGGCCTTGCATTGCCCAGGGGAGCTGTAAAAGTGTTAACACCATGCTCACTTGGAGCACTGGTATTAATGAAAGGCCTGGTTACAAGAATAGCCACCTGTTCTCATCTGGTCTGGGATGACTGCCCTGACTGTCCCCAAGGACCCCATTCCAACCACAGCTTCCACAGACACACTGACAGGAGAGGCAAAGCAAAACAAACACACCACTGTGGCTCATTGTGGAACTCAGTTTGTGGACTGTCACTCAAAGTAGTATTGCACTGCAATTTGCAAGGCCTCTGACAGAATATCTACGATAGCTGAAATCCTATTAAAACAAACTGATTCTTCTGTTCAATGCTATTATTTGTTTAGGCTATTTAAAAAAACAACACAATTTTATAGTCATAACTATACACTGATCAGTTTGTAATTACGTCTTCCAATATAGCGATGAGTTTTTGTAAACGTATATTATTGCATTAAAAATACAAGTCACCAAGTTTCCCCAACATCCTTAATACAGTGGCTGAGATGGGCATGGCTGTTCAGCCTGATTATGTTTTATTTATGCAACTAGACAGTGGCCACAGATATATGTTACTTATAAAGAACAATTAATAGCTCTTTCAAATTATATATGACCATTTAACATTTGTACATCATCTCTTCCTCATTATGTCTTTCATGTCCTCCACCACAACTTTCTCTCCTCTCTCTTCCTCAGTACCTCAAGCATCATCGCCTAAACTGAATTCAAGGATCTCGTTCCTGAAAATGTGCATACAAATGCTTATTTATTTCCAATATTGTTGCAATTACTGTCAGCAGATTAGACAGGCAACCGTCCTGACTCTGGAAAGCTAACAACAAGCCAGCTAAAAAACAGCTGCTGGTTGTATGCTAACATTTTGTTAGCTAATACTAGGCTAGAGTGTCCTAAAGATCACACGTTCTCTCTGATAAACAGTTTGACTACATGCTCACGTCATGTGAGAGTTTATATGCTTAGTGTTTGTGTCCAACAATTCTAGATCCACTTCAAAGAAAGTTTCACTAATGCCAGCTAACAGCAGCTAACAGTGACAAAAACAGCAGCGCTTACCAACAGAAAAGTTAAGGATATCATCAACAACTCACCTCATTATCACTGTAATTGGACAGAAGTGATATTCACTGACTCCTCAACTCATATTGGATTCATTTCGCAAAGTTTTATAGCCTCCTCGAGATGAAATAGCTGGTCAATTGAAGCTAATAGCGGACTGACAGCCTACTCTACAGAAGAATGGTTGCCAGAGTTGTTTGTCCTACATTGTGGCCACTATAGCTAGGATCATGCACATAAATTGGGAGAGGTAAGAAAACAAAATCCTGATGACTGCACTCTGCAGTCTACCAACACCTAGTGGTGAATCTTTACACACTACAACCTAAATGTGAATTCCTACTACAGTACTTGATTTTCCCTCAAACACACAGTTGTACCAGCTGCTGGCTTCCACTCTGTATTCACAAATGTACTGTATATGTGTAGGATATTTAATATAATTTTTATTTGTATTTTTAAGGCATCGCACAGGAACATTTAATGTAATCTAAAGCCTAATTAGCTATCCATAACTTTAAAACCTTGTTTTAAAATGATCAGGGATTTCTAGCATGACTATTGAAATTGACACGTAGCCAGCTTTTTCACTGGTAGTCTGAGCACTCAGCAAAATGGCCAAGAATATTTTAAACAGTTGTCAACTTGTCACAATGCTGGCCTAACTACACATTGGCTTCTACAACAGTCTAAACTGGCAAAACCAAAACACACTCCAGCTTTCACACTTATGCAGCAGCAATAGGAGGTTCCTCCACATCACAACAGGTTTTGTTTTGGTTACAATAGAAGAAATGTCCTGATATGTGGTGACAAAACCAAGAAAAAGGGAATTATATGTTACAAGTGCTTCCAAACTTTCACTGCACCAACCATGTTTGGAGTTTATAAAGTACAGTTTAAGCTAACACAACTGATATCAAGTGAAGACAAAATGCTTTAAGATGGCACAGTTATCTGCACACCTCTATAAGTTTAATCATAAACAGGTTGATAAAAACATGTGTAAATCTCTTTCTTAAAGAATCATGTAAGCTTTAAATTAATTATTAAGCCTTTTATATAACCAGATTTTAAGCAAATATATAAAGTGGAACCAATTTTCCAATGCTCTCTAGACGTTTTTCTCAACATAAGGAAACCATATTGGCAACATCAATGGAGAATTATCTTGGGTCGAAACCAGACATCTGTCTCAAAGAATTGGAAGTGAGCCATAACTGTTATTTCAGTTTATTCAGTGGTCACTGGAAGCCTTACCTGCATGTAAAGGCTCGTCAAAAAAGGCTGTTGTCAACACCACTATAACTCAGTTGGCTGAGCAGGTGACTTCCTGCCATTTTACCCCCTTTCCCCCCTTCTCATTCCCCAGTCAAATAAAAGCCAAAAACGCACCCAAAATAATAATAAAAAAATTGTCCCAAATAAAGTTTCTATGTGCAGTTTCACAATAGTTTTACTTCATTTATGGCTTTGTCCCTTACTGTTTGGATATATTTACAAATCTATATATTCTGAACTTTTCTTCTTGTTTTTCTTTCCCGTCCCCGAGTCCAGTCTGGCCTGATTACAATAACTTAGAATGAAAATAACTAATAAAGATCAAATAAACTATGACATTCAAGTGGACCAGTATAGCAAAAGGCCCACTTGGGAAAGTAAATCTGTTGGACATTTTGCTTGGCCTTCAGACAATAATTCTGATTGCTACAGTGCCAGACAGGACACAAAAAAACGAAACAAATCTATAAAGCACTTCAGAAATAACAACTAATAAAACTGACAGTTCAGGGATGGGCAGGATCCAACAAGGTGCGTGTGTACAGGTTAAGTTGCCTTATCTCTGTTGGCTGCGAAGTCAAGACTACAAGGTTATTGTGGGTCATTTATGTCAACTGATGAAAAACATTTCATGGAATAAGGACTATGGTATTTCTAGTTCTGCTACATTACTTTTGATTCCTGAGGCTGACAGTGTAGGACTCATTTAATAGAAACAGGCTGCGATTGCCTTGTCATTTGCTCCCCTCCTCCTCGTTCACCACACACACACACACACACACACACGCACGCGCGCACGCACGCACGCACACACGTGTTTCAGGTGTTCAGCTAAACGGCACACAGATGGAGACAAAACCTCTGGGCACTGTTTCCATTTACCTTTCAAAATAAAGATCTTGCACTGTGTTTATTTTATGCATGATGGCTGATTACATATAAGTAATGTATATTTAGATGGCTGCAGACCAAAGCGAGATTTCCTGAGCTGTCTTTTTTCACAATTTATTATCTCAGTCTCGTAAGGGCATCATTAAGCTGTTTGTCAGAGTCAGTTTAGAGTATTAATGGCTAATTATATGACCGCTTTTCCAGCTCAAAGTCGCTTACAAGTGCAATAATTAATTCATCGTCTTTTTTTTTCAGTGAAGGCACATATTTAATCATTCTGTCATCAGTGCTCTTTTCTGTGGGCCTTTTGGAAAGTATTGTAAGGGAGGAAATGAAGGCACATTTTCAAACCCACCACGCCTTTGTTCCTTCTTTTTACACCCACAACTTTCTGCACTTCTACATCTGGGGCAGCTACTCAGAATAAAGGAGGTGCTGTTCAGTTTGCATGTAGAAATCCACACTTTTAAAGCCCAATGCTGACTAGTGGCTTGGGTCAGAATGACAGTTTTTCCATTCGGTCAGTCCATTGTGGATTCTGTGCAAAAAGAAAAAAAAAGCCTAGGTGTAAGGAAAAGGGTGCAGTCCCTTTTAGATTCCAGGATCTGCAGCCAATGTCATCCTTACTGCAGCTGTTGGTGGAGGCCTTCCTTTATAGCTGATTACCTCACCATAACCGGGTTATGAAAATATCATCACTCGTTATACTTGTGCGTAAGGACATAGCGTGGCACTTCCCTCGCTGCTAAATCGAGAATGGTCAGCAATGATTGTGTGTCACTTACAAGCGGTAGAAAGCTTCCAAGGAATCTCTAATATCCAGCTGTGATTTGAACGTTTCTGTGCTTGTTGTCTTTTAAATCGTTGCATTTCAAATTAATTCATTTAACCTCTTTTCTTTTTTTTATAGGCGGTAAACCCATCGCTGTGTAAGAAAGACCTGACTTATGCCTATTTCAAGCCACATCTATTTCTCTTCCCTGAAGTTTCCATCCTCCACTTTGACATCCCTCACTGAAAAGCTGATGTCACTCCAATTTTCTTTTCACGCTCTCGTTTTCTTTTCTAAAACTTGTTGTCAAAACCTTCCACACTTTCAGAAAAAGCTTGTTTACTGGAGCAGAAAGTGCAGCGAGAGCGGCTCAAAGGGGGTCTGAGTTTCTTTTTGTACAGAGGTAATTATGTCAAAACAGAGGACTCTTTTTTTTTTTTTGTTTTTCTTTTCCACCTAAATTATCTTCCAAGTTTGCCAGCAGCTGTCACGGGCAATTTTTGCTCTTGAAAAGATGAGGAGGGGAAAAAAGAAAAAAGGAAAGAAAGCAAAGGGCCCAGGAGACATATTTAGACATAAAACAGAGAGGCGCAGAACAGTCATGATAAGTTCCTCGTGAAACAGTATCCAGTAGTTTTACCCAGTGCCTGTTTGCCTTTTTACACACCTGTTCTCCTCACCTTTCTCCTGAATGAGTCTTTAAGATCCTTCCTTATTCATTCATATCAGCAAATTTGACTCATCTGTGCAGCATGCGACCATCCTGAATCTCAGCGTTAATGGATCAGCATCCTTTTCTGTCCTCCTGGTAAAGATTTAAAACTACTTTTATTGCTTCTAGAGAACTGAGCTCGCACCATGCGGGAACTCAAAGCTTAGAGGTCCCTGCCGGCTGCTTCCTCATAAACAACATGAACGGGCGCGTGGCCTCACAACAAAGTTGAGCATAAATTAGACAGAGGTTATGATCTGGGGCCCCAGCGCTTGTCAGACGGTGGAGGTGAGTGCGTGTTCGGGTGAAGAGGTGAGCAATAGATTGTTTAGAGGCAGATGGAGACAGGAGAGGTCAGAACCGGCAGAACAGCGAGAACGTGGACACCAGAACTTGCCTTGGCTCACACATTCTGTTTAGTACTGTAAGTGCATGTTGTGAGTTAAGGACAAATTTTCAGGTGAAGAGCTGATTTGAGGTTAGGTTAGGTAAGCTGCTAAACTGTGTGTGTGTGCTTGTGTGTGTGTGGGTTCCACTCAGGTTGGTCATGAGACATCCTGTGTGAGGAGCACAGAGGCTTCTCTATTTATTGTAATGGCTAACATTAAAGTACATAACACTTTAAATAGACTAATACAACAGCTGTGCGGGAGAAAAAAGTTGGGAAAAACATGCGCAATCTGATTATAATGTGTAAAATCTGATTATGAACCAAAATTAGATTATGGTGCATAATCTCTTTTTTGTTGGAGAAAGCATTACAACTAAGAAAAGTAAAAAGTATTTCCATAGCAAGAAATCAACCATGTCTTTCAGTCTTTTAGTTTTTCTTTTTGTCTGTTTTCAGTGAACAGAAGGATGAAAATGCAGAAAATGTGAAAGAATCTGGTAAAAACAGAAAATGATCTTTTCATGTTTTCACTCAGATTTGACACAGGGATTAAAAATACACATAGAGGAAATCTGCAAATGTAAATGCAAATGAACAAGTCCTGCTGTTCCACAAGTATTCGGGACACTATTGAGACACTATGCAGTCAGAACTCATTATCAATATGGAACTGCATGTACCACAAAAAAGTAATACTTCTTCTCATTGCTCCACCCAGATCTAAAGTTGATTCCCTCTGGACATTTTCCTATTTCATTAGTTTTTCTTATGACCTGAAGGATTTCTTCCTCATTTATCCAACTCCAGTTTTTATCACAATCACCATCCATACATCTGTCTAATAGGTTCATTACAAAACTGATACAAAAAAGTCAGTTTTGTAATTGCAAGGGAAATTTTTTTATAGTATTGTTAAGATGAGGATTTTCTGTTAGCTGTTGCAGTCATAGATCTCATCCAGTCAGTTTTAATTACCAGTGAGACCGGCTGGATGAGTGCTTGGGGTGCACTGGGCTAAATTGACCTTAGCAGTTGAGTCTCCAGTTTGACTCTTGACTGTCTGCATCTTTGCCCCGTCTCACCACATTCTCTGTCTTTCTCTGCGGCTACTACCTTGAATAAAGGGAAGTAAAAAGGACTGGTTCTTAGATATTGCTGCTCTACTGTACTTTAACATTCAGAGCACTTTATACATCAAGCCTCATTCACAGAGTCATACTACAGCTTTGTGTCTACTCCTAAGTACTTTCTAACATTCACACTCTGATGAACACATCAGAGAGCAACTTGGGACTCCGTATGTTGCCAAAAAGTATGCTGGCATGCAGAGTGGAGCAATCAGGGATAGAACCACCAACCATCTGACTTGTAGATGACCGACTCGACCTTCTGCCTGCCTGTCTACCAAAAATAGAATAGAATAGAATAGAATTCAACTTTATTGTCATTGCACATGCACAGGTACAGGGCAACGAAATGCAGTTTGCATCCATCCAGAAGTGCTTTAGTGATATAGATATATTACAATATATATTAGCAATAATAGATATGTGAGTATATATTACAGAAATGGGTCTATTATGGTATGTTATAATGTACACGGTATGAAGTATGTTGTGAATATTCTATAACTATAAGTATGTACAGGCTGTAGTGAGTACAAGCTATGTACAGGATATGAACTGGATATAAATATGAAAAACTATACAGAATATGAAATAAATAACTTTACAGAATCTGAGATATACAGCTATACAGAAATGGGAACTATGCAAGTTGTAAACAGTTGTAGGATTAAAGATTATCGAATGTACAGAATGATTATTTACACAGAGCTATACAGTAGTGCAGTTAAGATAAGTGAGGGTGTAGATAGTTTCTACAGAGGCTATATAAAGTGCTAGTGGTTGTGAGTGGTGGTTCAGTCCATGTTATTATTGTGTGTTTGAGGGTACAGTTGTCCATTGTGATTGTGTGTATGTTCAGTCCATGAGTTTAACGTGGGTCAGATGTCAGGAGGCAGCGTTCAGGAGTCTGACAGCTGTGGGGAAGAAGCTGTTCCGGTACCTGGTGGTCTTAGTCCGGAGGCTCCTGTAGCGCCTCCCAGAGGGCAGGAGGGTGAAGAGTCCATGTGATGGGTGACTGGGGTCTTTGATGATTTTCCCAGCCCTTTTCAGACACCGCTTCCTGTAGATGTCTTTTATGGCAGGAAGTGGTGCTCCGGCGATGCGCTGGGCAGTTTTCACGACCCTCTGCAACGCCTTCCGGTCCGAGGCAGAGCAGTTCCCATACCAGACTGTTATACAGTTGGTCAGGATGCTCTCGATGGTGCAGCGATAGAAGTTCACCAGGATGTCTGAGGACAGGTGGTTCTTCCTCAGAGTCCTCAAGAAGAAGAGGCGCTGGTGAGCCTTCTTGACCAGCTTGGAGCAGTTGGTCGTCCAGGTGAGATCCTCGGAGATGTGGACTCCCAGGAACTTGAAGCTGCTCACACGCTCCACAGCCGTCCCCTTAATGTGGATGGGTGGATGTGGGTCAGCATTCCTCCTGTAGTCCACGATGAGCTCCTTGGTCTTCTCGGTGTTAAGCAGCAGGTTGTTTCTGTCGCACCACTCAGCCAGACGATCCACCTCCTCCCTGTAGGCGGCCTCATCGTAAAAGTAAATGGGTATGAAAGGAGAAGATCTCTTTCCTAGTAAAAAAAAAAAAGAAAGAAAGAAAGAAAGAAAGAAAGAAAGAAAGAAAGAAAGAAAGAAAGAAAGAAAGAAAGAAAGAAAGAAAGAGTTTTGGTTAAAAATGAAAAATGGGTTGGTGAAAAGATGTCTCTGCAGATGACCAGCAAATTAAAACCCAGAACCTTTTTGCTATTATGAGGCAGCGTTAATCCCTGACACACTAGCATGTAGGAGGAGAGTTGCTACTTTCTGGAGGCTAACCATGCAAAACAGGACAAAACAAAACAAAACAAAACAAAACAGACAATAAAAAAAAAACTGTGATAAATATGGCTTTTATATTTCAAAGTAATTCCCATTGTAGTCTGGTAATGCAGTTCTTTTATTTGGTCACAACCAAAAAAATATGAAATGTATTCCTTAAAAAAACATTCATAAATTTGTGATTTCTCACCTTTCAAACTAATTTAAATGTAAAACAACTGGATTTGACCCAGAACACATTCCCCATGCGTACTTTTTGGGGAAAGTTATGTAGCAGTCTGTAAATAAGTAGCTCATTTAGCACTTGGGAGTGATTTTCAGACCCAGTGAAATACTTGTTTTATCTCTGGTAACTGCAGTATTTCCAATAACATTGAAATTTGCTGAAAAATGATCATATTAACAAATTCCCTGAACAGAATGATGTCCCTTTGGATATTACACTGGATGTTCTCATACATATACAGTGAAACTCAAGTTATGACTCATGTGTAAAGTCCACTTGCTATGTAGTGAAACAGAGAAATGAACGCATGTACTGACAAATAACTTTGTGAGTCACCTGCAGTGAGCCTTACTGTAACACAACCTAGGGATGGGTATCGAAAACCGGTTCTTGTTGAGAACCGGTTCCCACTGTTTCAATTCCTTGGAATTGTTTGCCATTTTTGCAAACGATTCCCTTATCGATTCCAGTCGCCCCGAATGACGTCACCACGTTGTGGAGCGTCATTTACCTGGCAGGAAAGATGGTAACTAAGCGGCTCAAACGCTCAAAAGTTTGGTTATACTTTACGAGAACAGATGACAGCAGGGCAACTTGCAATACTTGAAAAGTAGATATTTCATTTAAGGGAGGAAACACTGCGAATATGCAAAAGCATTTGCTCACAAAACACACGATGACCTTAAATGAATGTCGTGTTTTTAATTCCGCTCCGGACTCGTGAATCTCAACCCAGCAGCAGCGGTAACGTTTGCACGTCCTCTCCCGTTAATGCGGCAGGTAAATAATCAACTAACAGTGCATGTTATTAGGGCTGCTCGATTATGGCAAAAATGATAATCACGATTATTTTCACTGAAATTGAGATCTCGATTATTTGACGATATTTATTTAACCCTTTAAGACCTACTATAGAACCAAGTCCGCCAGAGCTTATATTATTTTTTTTACATGTTGTAGTGCCATTTGTGGGAGCATTTCAAGTTGCTATACAACTGTTATAGCCCATATTTTAATAATATGTATGCATTAAGTCCATAGTAACTGCATTAATTGCAAAAAAGTGCAATAAACTACAAAAAAATTGAAAATCGTTTTTGTTTTTTTTTAAATATATTTCTATTTGGAGAAATTTAAGAGGTTTATCCCTCAAAACTTTAAATACAAAAAGTTGCAAAAAATATTTTACAACAACAGGAAATTTATTTTGAGTGTCTTCATAGTTTTAATTTGGAGATACACCAATTTTTATATACTGCAGGAAAAACGAAAAAACAATCCTATGATGCAAATTTGCAAAGAAAACAGCATGTGCATCAAAATAAACTATTTCCAGCAGTGCAATTCGAGTTCTAAGCATCCCAGAAACTATTCAGAAAAGTCAGACATGACTTATAAAAACACCAGTATAGGCTTTTAAGGCCTACAAGTAAAAAACTACATTTTCCGCGAAAATGACATCACTTCCGTTTTCGGGCAGGAAATGGCGGACATGCGACAGTTCGCGCTGAGTCTGTTTCACTGTGGGAAGTGTTACCCTGAAAACCATACATTTCACACCTGAGCCTCAACTTTCACGGCCCGGTACCAAACGACTCACGGACCGGTACCGGTCCAAGGCCCGGGGGTTGGGGACCGCTGCTCTTAATTGTTGTGACGCGTGTTCGAAATGCAGAGAGGTGCGCTGGATTTGCCACACGGAGCAGCGCGAGAGTAAAGCATGAGGGAGGGGCTAATAATCGTCTCAGTCATTTTTAATGATCGTTGAAAGCCCAGATCGTAATCGTGATTAAAATTCGATTAATTGAGCAGCCCTACATATTATGTTAGCGCGATCTGCCTTATTACAAAACCTGCCATTACTGTGCATTTAGGTGACCATGATGAGACAGACAGAGTCTGGTTGGCTCAGATGCTGGCAGTTCTCGCTGCGTCTCCTTTCAGGCCAGGATAGACGAATGTCACCGAGCAGTGACTAAGTTTGTGGTCAAAGGCTTGAACCCATTTGCTACAGCAGATGCCCCGATTTTCAGTAAGTGAATGTGTTTAATTGTAGGCAGGGACATTACTGGATATTCTTGTGTAATTGCTACAGAATAATTTATGTTATACTTTGTTATTGCTACAGAAGAAGATTTATTTTATTATTTTACATTTACAATTTTTTTTCCTGGGGACCCTGTGACACCCATTGAAGAGCCCGTAGGCTGTGGATCTCTTAAGATCTCACTGTTGGGTTTGTAAGGCCATGTTACTCCTAAATTTCTATCTTGTTCAAAGAGAAGATATAAAACAAAGTTCTAAGCTAATCGACCTTAGTGTTCTCCTTTTTAAAAAAAAAAAGAATCGATAAGAGAATCGAATCGTTAAACAGAATCGAAAATGGAATCGGAATCGTGAAAATCTTATCAATACCCATCCCTAACACAACCTCTTATGTTTTATTTATTTTTGAGTTACAAAAAAAAGAAAAGAAAAAACACAAAGTTTATATTTAGATTCATCTATGCACATTTATTTTAAGCACAGAGTTTTTATCAGTGCACCTTCTATGAAACATGAGACAATAATTGTAAGAACAGCAACCATGGCTGAAAAGCTGGAGCTGCTGATGAAAGGAAGTGGGTGATCTGACCTTGGGCCACTAATTTTACCTTCTTACCGTCTTACCGGCATGTGAGAGCTCACTGTACATCTGTCATCTTGCCCAGGATCATTGTTATGATTTGAGAGTTGGATTACACGCTGGCGGTACCTTTTTCTTTGTTACTTTCTTCATGCGGGGCCCTAAAGTTGATACTCTGTGGTCCAGTCAGGCCATTTTCATTCGCAGGGCATCAAACACTGCAATTTCAAAGCTGTATCACTGCGTTTAGATGTAGGATTACAGCAGTAAAGGGTTAAGCCACATGTGGTACACAAAGAGATATTAATCATTTGGGAAACAACTTGAGCCAGCCAGGAGTCGAACCTGGAAACTTCTGATCCATAGTCAGACGTGTTATCCATTGCACCACTGGCCCATGAGATGAGGAGCAACGCATCGCTCAATTAGCATCTACATCCTGAACACAGGCTATCCTGACATTTAGAAGAACTTTGTCTGTAGTTATAAAATGATATCATCCAATATCGCTGCAGCCAGTGCATCAAAATGTCAACAGACACCTCGTTCATGTTTCTGCAATGTCAGTATGAGACGTCTTTTTTTTTTTTTGGTTTTGTTTTGGGTTTTTTTTTTTGGCTTATTCAAAAGGCCACCCACTCCATGAGCTCCATATGAGGAGCTTTTGAAGTTTTGCTTCAGTACATCAGTCTGTGTCTTTGTAATCAGATTGTGGTTTGAGCTGTGTTGTTACTATATCCCTCCGCAAGACTACATGTCATGCACATTATGTCACTGACCACAAATATTGTTTTACATCATTCATCCCTTCACTGTAACCGCTTATATTTGGGATACATTATCAGGCTGGAACAAAGAGCGGCTCGTGCGCGGCTCGTTTTAGTTTTTGTTTCTCTTTTTTTTGTTCACCTAAATAGAATCCTGCACCTCATCAATCTACCTCTGTCTGTCGTGTTCATTCAAAATGTATGTTTGCATGACGATAAGACAAAACAAAAGATGCGTATCTTTTTCACATGATCTCATCACAGTCCAAGCTGATTAGGCCTGTCCCCACTTTATCCATTTTCCCCCTGCAGACAGGAAAGTTATGTATTTTAAATCAGTGTCATCTTGATTACGAAGAGGAAGAATCCAGTCTTTCATCTGTTTGAATGACGCGAAGCAGACGCTATTGTGTGTCGTGTCAGCTGATATCAGTCGGGCCTCTGTAGCGGTCGGACGGATTCACCCTGTTTAGCTGAAGCTTTATCTCCCTGTCTCGTACCATCATTCTGGATCACTGCGTTACAAGACAACGTTATGTGGGTTGCCACTTCTCATTAAATGTGTCGCCACTTAGGGGAGGATGGAGATAAAAAGCGGCATGTTTTTGAAAAACTATCTGTGTACATACGCAAAAACATCCAGGGCACTTACGGGGAAAACAAGTATGTACAGCTGCTTGATGGAAAAACAAGGTAATATGGAAATAAAATATTTTTAACAACAGTGTGTTCATGTCTGCATGGTGAACTGCTTTCTCTAAATATAAAAAACCACACTAAACTAAATATAACAGCAATTCTGTCCAATATTTGGTTCTTGGTTATGGAGCTAAAGTCTGGATTACCAAAGTTATTAAAATACATCCTGAGAGAAACATGAAAGTTGTAATGAACACAAAGGTTAACTTCATAATGGAATGATAGGAAAGTCATGTGAGAAGGACTTCTGTGCCAATCTGTCATGTAGCTGTTACATGGACCGATTCTTAATTCTTAAGCGCTTTCTACTCTGAGTACTTAAAGTGCTTTACATAAATTGTACATTCACCCAATGACTTCTTCCCCCCTTTTTCCTACATGCATCGTAGAGCAACATGGGGTTAATATCTGGCGCAAGGATGTTTAGCATGCAGACTGGGATCAAACCACCAAGCTTCCAGTTAGTAGGTGACCTGTTCTACCATCTGAGCTACACCCACACCATAGCAACAGAAAAGCTCAGGAAGCATCATAGCTATATATACAATAGTTGTCAAGAAGCAAACTATGTAAACTTCAACACTGGGCTTGAGTGAGTCCCTTCTTAGATAAAACTCTGTAACTGTGTCAGATTAGATGAAATAAGACTCATACAATCAAGTATAGCTTGCTGTTCTCTACATAGGAAGTGCCAAAAGCCAGTTACAAATAACAAGTTAGTAAGCATTAGAATCAGTGAAACCAGCTAGATTTGTTTTATAAAAACCAGAAAAAAAAAAGAAAGTCTGATTAGGGACGTATGCATGAGTAAAAAGGACCGTAAAAGGTTATTTGCCTTTAAGCATCTTTGAGTCATACTGTTTAATTTTGTTTTGGATCAAAATGAAAGTTTCAAAACCTTCTGGCATGCCAGTCCTTCTTTCTGGAAGTTTTGGGGGGTCCCACAGGCAGTGTTGGTCAAGTTACTTGAAAAAAGTAATCAGTAACTAATTACTGATTACTTCCCCAAAAAAGTAACCCCGTTACTTTACTGATTACTTATTTTCAAAAGTAATTAATTACTTAGTTACTCAGTTACTTAGTTACTTTTTAAAAACACGATTTACAACCTGAGGAGGTGATAAAGCCATAGATCTTTTTCTACTTTTTCTGCATAATCCACCATACAAAATGTAATCAAATGGAAAAGTATATTTTTTTTTAACTTGTTTTATCAGTTTTAATCTTTTAATTGTATGCATGAAGCAAAAATAAAATTATATGCACCATTCTCTGACTTGAATAAATTTGTTTAACATTTAAACCTATTTTCTGCACATTCCAGCACATAAAATAAAATATTTTTTGTGTTTACACTCACTCTTTCAAATAGATGCAAGTGAAACACAGCAGAAAATAAATAAAGTCAAAGACTCAGCGGTCCTGTTGCTCTATTTTCACCTGTAAAGCAGGAGTGGGGTAGGCGGAGGTTTACCCTGGTGCAGGTGTGCCGCGGTCAGTGGAAGAATCTGCGAGTTTCTCTGTGAGTTTCCCATTACGTCGTTGCACACTCGGTGCTTGTTTAGGGTTTTTTTTTTCGCTGTGAAAAGAAGTTTTCTTCCCACGCACAACGGACACTAATGTTTTTGTCACTTTTTATGGAATCAAACTCAAAGTAAGGTCAGTACTTCCACGCTTTAAATGCTGCACGCTCATACTCTCTCCCACAATCGATATGTTATCCATTGTTGATCTGCACACAGCTGTTGTCACGAACGTTGCACTCGCTTACGTCACTGTCATGAGACATTCTCGCAAAAAAAAATCACGGTTTTAGTAACACAGTAACGCAGCGTTCCTACGGGAAAGTAACGGTAATCTAATTACCGTTTTTGCGATAGTAATCCCTTACTCTACTAGTTACTTGAAAAAAGTAATCAGATTACAGTAACGCATTACAAGTAACGCGTTACTGTAATCTGATTACTTTAACGCACTGCCCATCTCTGCCCACAGGGGCCGTTGTCCGATACACCAAGTCTGTTGTTGGACCAACAGACTATATATAAAAGATGGATTCAGTGAACATGATGTCACCCACTAGTGTGACTGCCACCTTTTTAAACTAGATATCACCGTAGCAAGAGGAGGATCTGACTTACCCGGCACAGCACATTCATACAATAGCAGCTCATAAATCATCAAGTGAAATGTCCCAGTGAAAACTAGAAACTGATTCAATGAGTCGTTACTCATTGAATCAGTAAATCACTTTCTCTTTTATGCAACTAAACTTCCTTTTGCACGCTTTGTACACCTTTGTATACAGTCTATGTTACTGCCAGATACTCGTTTGCTCTCCTGCTTCACATCGCAAAGACTTCTCAAGACTCTGGTTGTTTTCACCATATTGTGCAGTGTGACATCAACACAAAGCAATAACCACGTCAATAAGGTTCAGCGTCTGGGAACCGTGAACATCTCAGCTAAATTTCATGGGCGCTGAGCCGGTAGTTGTTGTTACTTTACTTATGTGAGAGATCATTGAGAGTCGTTTACACTTGCAAAGACAGAGAAAAAGGGAAAAAAGAAAAGAAAATTTGGTTGAGACCATACGGCTGGGTGACATTTGGGTTTTAGAGAATATAGTTAATCATACGGAAAAGACATTTCTCTCCATGCACCACTGGAGTCACACAGCAATAACAAAGAACAGTTCAGCAGCTGTGGTCACATTTGGCGCATGATATGCCACTTTGTTTGCGTCCAGTATCCAACAGGACTACATAACTGAGTGAGGCGCAGAACAGGACCTGTTTTGATTAGAGCTTTTCCTGAAGGGAACTGCAATTTTCCTTTATTAAGCTTTAAAGTTAGAGATGAAGATGGATTGTGTTTCCTTCATACTGGGGAACGAGTGCCAGGCATGACTAACTTGAAGTCATTTTAAGGGTTCCCCCAGTGTGTACACACAGCATGTAGGCATGCACAATCTTGCACATACTGTGCGTGTGTATGTGCAGCGGAACATATTTAAATGCATATACTCAAGTGGCAGCATTTATTTTCCTTTCACACACTTCGCACGCACGCCCAAAGCACTTCTGTTCTCTTTGAAAATCAAATTAGGGTTGTCAAAAAAACCAAAAAAAACCCGCAACCCCCCCCCCAAAAGAAAAAACAAAGAAAAAAACAGGCACTGTAAGTTAAAGAAGACTTTTAGACTCTGTGATGCAAAACAAATGTCACCTTAACCTTTTCAAGCTGACAAGCTGTTTCAGCTGCACCTATTACTCTGAAAGGAAACCACATTTTTGATATTCATCTGACATGTGCTAATTTATCCGTCTTTACATGAGATGCAATGGAACATGATGCATTATTAACATGGAGAAAGGAGGATTTCAGGTTGGATTTATGCTTTTGATCCTTTTGGAGAGTCTTTTTTTTTTCATTTTCAAAACCAGTTGAGGAATGTTTGGGAAAAAAGGAATTTTAATTTCCAGAAATTCAAACCAACACACAAAGTGATATACTCCCCACTCCTTCTGGCCCCCTGCTGGTTAACTAATAGGTTAGGAGTGATTGACAGGAGAGACTCACGCCTCCTGCCTCTCATGCGTCTGCTTGTTAGGATCCATGGCTTTCTGCACATTTCAGCTTAAAATTAGGAAAGCACTGGGATGTGACTGGCTCTTTCTCTGAGATGCACAATTCAGTTTATCTTTTGGCTACCAACCTTTGAATCTCAGAGCTTTAATCTGAATTCCAGCCACTAAATAGCCATGAAAAGATATGATCTAGATTCCCCAAAGCGTTAACAACTATCTTCACGCTGTTTTACCTCTTATCGGCTTTTCTTTGCTTCCTGTGTAGCATGCTTCTGATCCCACATTTCCTGTTGTTTCATTATTATCCTGCTTCAAGATTTAATTCCCAGAAGGTTTATGAGCTCCGTACTCTGTTACCTGCTGACACTAATCTACATTGAAAGTCTCCAGCTGCTACAAGGCCCAACATCTAGCTGCAAAAAGCTTTTCAGGTCCCTCTGTACATCCACTTCCTTTCAGCTGAGTTGTAATGCGGCTTGTATGTCTGCAAATATGTCCTTGACATTGGTGGACCCGCTGGTGACATGCATGAGTGTGCATTTCCCTGCAGTCTGTGGTCTTTAGAGGATGAGTCCGTCAATAAAACAACAAATCTTTTTTTTAAAGTTTTTCTAACATTTGTTGAATGCACTGTACATGTGTAATTTTCCTGATGAAAGCCTTCCTCTGGACTGGCAACACTGCCAGATTCTGTCCCGGGATAGGCTTTCAGCCCCCTCAGTGACCCCATTAAGTGGTTAAGAAAATGGACTGATGGAAGTGACCTGACAACATGACACAAACACCTTTAAATGCTGTTTCACAAGTGCTGAGCAAATTTTAGTGTCTTGATTTGTGCGGCCTTGTGTGACAGCTCACAATCAGCCTTGAGAAGACTTCACTGTGTCTCTTAAAAGTCCCAAACTTCTAAAAAGTTTTTTTTTGTTACCATGACTGTTATAAATATGTCAGCACGCACAAGTTGTGTGTACAGGCATCAGGAGACCCGACACTGATCGATGAGGAGAAAGCGTTGCTGTGAAACAGGAGAGCTCGTGCATCACAGTGATGTTACGTCATCACAGTTTGGACGTGTTTTCAAGCTCTGTTTGCAAATTCTGCATCATAATCATGTGCAATTTGTTAGAGCTGGCATGGAAAAAATGTCCTTTTGTCAACAAAGGCCCAAAAAAATCATCACGTTTTAGTTATACTGAATTAATTCGTAGCCAAAAGTTCACTAAACATCCTCTGATTCGAAGCCTGACGAGGAAATGATGTGACGACGGGCGACAAACATGGCAGACACGACGTCAGCTAGAATGTTTTTTCAACATTAGCTTTCATCAGCCAACCAAAAATACCCACATTTTTTGCCTTGAAAGATTACAGAAATAGCGCACAGGGAAACATTGCCCAGCATGTAGATTGAGTGATAAGCCATACAGTGAAGCCATCCTCTTGGGTATAATCACTGTAACATTTGCTTTATGGGCACATGCTAAAGCTGGAAGCTGTCAGCTGAATGGACACAAACACAACTCTTTCAGGCCTAATGACTTGTGGAAAATGATGCTGACTTTTTTGAATGGGATACTATTTGAGGCAGAAAATATTTTGGGCGAGCACCTAGAAACAATCAGTAGTATTTCACTTTACGGTATTTTGCCACCGGCTTCACTTTTTAGACTCGGTGACTACATCTGATATTTTAAACACAGTCTCTTTGTGCTATTCATTAGACTAAGTTGTGCTTCCACACATCCTTCCATGGCCCAGAAGTTGTTTCCCTCCACTCAATTTCATAGACTGTACCTTGAGGACAATTGGAAATACCACGGGAAGAGCTTAGAGTGAGGAAACAAAGGTGTGTGTGTGTGTGATAAAGTGTTTTATCGTGTGAGGTGACGTAGATATAGATTTATCAGCTTCTCCACAAAATTCACTCAGTGTGATTTTGATATAGTCAAATATGAAAATATAAATGATTACCAGAGTACCTGAGTATTTTTTTTTTAATGTATGATATTATCTGCAGTGGGGACATTTCTAGTTGTGTTTTCTTTAACATATAGGTGGCTACTCATTACTTTTTCTATTTCAGCCATTGTGTTGTAGATTTGCTACTGTTCTTGGGATCATTGGCCTTTTGCATGAACCAGTTTGAGCCAAGCTTTGTGTGTCAGACAGATGGCTTCACGTTTGGCTCTGGAATACTTTGGTATTCAGAGGAGTTCCTATCCGACTCAATCACTGCAAGACGCCCAGGTACTGTGACTGCAATACAAGCCCAAATCATCATCCCTCCACCACCGTGCTTGACAGACGCTGTGAGGTGCAGGTGCTGATATGTTATGGTCAAGCATGGCCGCTTTGATCTCATCTGTTCACATGACATTGGTCCTGATCTTACAGTTCGTTCAGATGTTGCTTTTCAAAGGGAAGTCTTTTTCTTTTTTAAGAGAAGATGTTTTTCTCCTGGCAACTCTTTCAAGTAAGGCATACTTCAGTCTATTTCTACTTGTACTGTCATGAACTTTAATATTTAACTTGCTAACCGAAGCTTTTAGAGTCTGCAATGTAACTCTTGGGTTTTTTACAGTTTCTATGAGCATTACTCGGTCTGACCATGGGGTGATTTTCCTGGGGCACCCACTCCTGGGCTGATTGACAACTGCAGTGAATGTTTTGCACTTAAAAATGATCTTTTTCACTTTATTTTACTAACACATGTGCTCCAGCATAGAAAAACTGCCAAAACCCCTGCTTTTATATGCGGTGCTCACGCTTTCTGATCATCAGTGCATTTGATTAGCAGCACCTGGCTGCTACTTATCCTTGTAATTTCTATGGAAGCAGTAAGGCTGTTCTTAGTTTTTGCACACACCGCTTCTGCACTTTGTCTGAATTCTTGGTGAACAAATAATGACACTGTGTAATATGCCATGTGTTGTGCTTCACCTCAGGATGTACCTATTTTTACCACCTAATTTTAAGGATCGGATTATTTTCATTATGTTCTTATACATAAAACCATAGAATTTAAAGAGATTTACTTTCTTTTTACAATAACTATATTTTCACCACACAGCTTATTGCCAGTGGGGTTTTTTTGGATTAAAAAAATACCCAAAATAAATACAGTGAAGTGCTACAACAGTAATAGAGGCTACTGCTTTCTACATTGCAGTCTGAATGTTAAAGTGCATTTATATATAAATAGTCAACAGATTTGGATAATGGGTGCTTGCTTTATGGGAGTAAACGACTACACTAAAATTATCTTTTGAGCAGGGAATACCAGAATTATCGCTGTTGGTACTTGCACGTGCTTATTTATTGTAATTCAGGCATAAAAGTATTATAACACTTGCCCCAAACCATTTTAACACTCTCACTGGGCTCTTTTATTACATGCATTATTAGGTGTATCTGCTGGGCCTGCATTTTCTCTCTGATTCCAAAGCTTCTCTTGGCACATAAATGTACCACGAGTCAAACAAACGTGGCGCAAAATGGATTAACTGTAATAATTTACCTGGTTTGAGCAATTTGCAGCAGGCCTCTGCAAGTTCATTTCCTCAGAGTAATCAAATAAAACAGAAACCAACGACTGCTTTTGAGGCTAAAAAAACACAAAAAACACAAACACAAGTTTGTAAATATATTACAAGTTTTGGAGAATAAATGGGAATATAAAGAATTTTTGATGTGTTGTTTAAACATGCAGGAGCACTGGTTTATGCAGAAAGAAAAAGTTGTTTGTCACTAGAGTATCTATGTTTTTCTCTGCTCATCGTGCAAATACAAATTGCTAAGCACACTGGGAAACTTCTTTGTGATTTATCATTTGTGCTTTGTGAACAAGCATGTTAGGATTTGGGAAAATGCATTTGTTGCTCAGAAACTGGCTGCATACTGTAGCTGCAATTAGAGTGTAATTTATCAAAGCAGAGCTCAGTCAAGCCATGGCAGAGGTAGTGTGTTGTACCCCCTGCTACCAGCTAAACTTCCACATTTTTGTTCAGCCAGAATGACTTCATCTGGATGAGGAAAAATATAAAAATATGGGGAAGGAACTCACTTTACTAGGCAGTCTTGGTAATTAAAAATGATTGACAGGCAGCCAGGTTAATCCTTCAATCCAGCCTTTGCAAAAAAAAAAAAGAAAAAGAAAACCTCCCCCAGAGCTGTTTTGGGTCCTGGCTTGGTTCCACCCAGGTCCTGAACACATGTGGTTTCCAGATGTGGCTCCTGGGATGGATGCAGTCAGGCACGTGGACGACTCTCTGTAGAGAAGCACTAAGGAGAGACTCAGTGGTTAAAACACTCACACATTTACATCCCTCATGTGTGTCCCTCAAGGGAGGATCCTCCTGCCAAGACACAGTGGTTTAAGAGGAGCTGCAGCTCTTATAATTGATATTTTGGTAAAAGCTTTCCCCCCAGGCTTTATAGAGCTTCACTGAGAGACTAAGTAACCAAATCTGTCATAAAGTTGTTTTTGGGCAGTTTAAATATCTGTGAAACACCACTGTAACACTACCCACTCACTGTCAGTCACTAGGTGGTTAAACTAGGAGAGCATACAGAGGTAAACATCTCCCTTGGGGGGTTTGAAGAGGACATCAACAGTTAAGGGATAGCTGGGTCCAGAAGTTTAATTTCCCCCAATTCTCTAGTCCTATTTTAGTTTTTTGTTTGACCAACATCCTTATCTCATAGATAAACCATGTACATTTATATGGCTTTTTCTTTCTTTCATGCTTTATATATCACTCTGGCATAGTGAACAGATTTCATCACTATAATACACACTGTACACGTTGTCCAGAACAACCTCTGGAAATGTAAAAAAAAAAAAATGCAGTGAAACCTCAAACATCACTTTGGAGAAACGTTGCCAAACTTGGTTTTATTTGATTAACTGGTGATTTTATACAGATGAGGACAAAATGATTACAGTCCCGTGCCCCACCCATTCAAAATTTCATTTTTTTTTTTTAAAGTTTTGAGGTTCTTTTAAACAGAGCTTAAAGAGAACACTGGTTTTCAAAAGGATGCTAACATTGTTTTACACAAAAAAACAAAAACTACCAGGTTTAAAATTATTAACTCGCCTGGCGCTAATAGTAAGTTGTTTTTCATTTTTTTACTGGATAACAGCCTGCAGTGATTTGTTATAGTTTTCAACACACCTCCTGAGCAATCCCAGCCCCTTCTTCTTTGGCAAATCTTTCAAGCTCCTCCAGATTTGATGGTTATCTGACATGGACCTTGTCTTTAGTTCACCCCACAGATTTTCAAAGGGATACAAGTCAGGGCTTTGTGCAGTCCAGCCAGTAATGTTCACTCTGGTCTTCTGGAGGTAGTTTTCCACTAAGAATGATGTATGTTTTGGGCCGTTGTCATGTTGGGCTACAAAAGGAGTTTTGCTGCTGACTGCTTGAAGTTTTCTTTAGAAGTCTTCACACATCCTTCTTTCTTCATGATTAATTCAACTTTGACAAGGTTCCTGGTTGCAAATGTACTGAACCATCACCACAGCATAATACTCCCACCACCATGTTTCACAGTGGGGACCGTGCTCGTTGTATGGCTCTCTCTTCTAAACATAAGCAGGGTTTCTGTGACCAAAGAGCTCTAATTTTGTCTAATCTGGCCAAAGGACACACTTCTAGTACGCAATATCTTTCTCCAGGTTTTCCTTAGGATACTTTAGTCTGGCCTAAAAGGGTCTCTTCTGCAGACGGGGAGTTTTCTCAGCATGCAACCTCATAGTCCATTCCTGTGTAGAGGCTTGTTCAGTGCTGTGTGGCACTCTTTGAATTTCTGGATGTTATGTCTCACTCCAGTTCATCAAGTGCCCTGATAATTCGTTGTTTTTTTTTCTGAAATTATTTTGTTACTGTGTGCAAATAATAATTTATGCTTTGTAAAGAAAACTAGTTTGTTTAGAAATGCTATGCTGAAAATCCCTCAAAAAGTTCATTTTCAGAGGGAAACATCTAAGACAATATAACCTCAGCTTGTAGCCTGCCACCATGAGCGTTTGTGGACTGAGGGTGACAGGAAATACTTAAGGTTACATCTTACCAGAGTGGTCAAAAGCAAAAAGAGTGCTTTTCTTGAGGCCTTAGCTGAAGGATGCTCCAGGCACAGAAATCATAGCTGTTATCTCTGGGACGAACGCATTAAAGAACTAATACTCCTTCCTCAAATTCAGACTTTTTAGTTTGGACAACTGGACAGCTCTCTCAGTTCAAGAGTTTGCAGTTCTGTTTGATCATTTTTTGAGTTTTTGCTAACCCTAGCAAGTCTTAGAGACATCCTCACCACGTGGCTCCATCACAGTTTGAGAGAAAAGAGTGCACATATCTCTGATCTCGACCAAAATCCCCAGAGAGCAGGTTTTCATCTCTATTCTTGATAAATCTCTGAACAAAAACAAGAGATTCTGATGTTCTTCAAAGCGGGCTGAGAAAATCTATAACCCGTCTGGGCGGAGCCTTTCATCAATATCACATGAGGATGTTAGAGCATTCTCATATGAAGCTGGCAAGGGGAGGTTTTGTTTCTCCGCTGAAACTCTGGCCACGCAATGCTGGCTTTTCTGTGTGGAGCTGTGGGAATGTGGCAGTAGAGGACACACTGTGGCCACTGAAAACCAAGCAGGTCTTGACAGGTTGAAGGTCTCGCTCAACGAGAGATTGTAAAGGTTTGCCTGCAGCTGTAGCTGTTTTAATTGGCTGGAACTTCCACGTGAGAAGAAGTAGTCGTCTTTTTCGATCGTCACAAGTTCTCCTTCAAAGGAACAGATCAAAGATCTTAACATACCTGCCTGTTGAGGGCTAAATGCTGGATTGATGGATGCAGACCTGTAACATTTACTGAAAGTTGTAGTCATTCAGTTTGGATTTCTGTACTGATAAGGAAAACAAAATAATTTGAATCATTAAATAAAATAAAATTGTAATTAAATACAATGAATTAAATAGATGAAATCTCTTGGAAATAACCGCATTATGAATCCCCCCCCCTTGTTTCTGGAGATCTGTTGAATTTTTGTCTCATATTTCACTCTTTGGTCAGCTCTGTTTTGCTTCAACCTACTAAATGTTCCAATTATTTTGAGCAGCAAGTTGCAAACATCAACTGTCTTCTGTTTGGAGTTGGATGGGCAATTAACATTTAGATTTTACAGGTTTTCCAGTGAAAATAGGTGCAAGCAGAAGTTTAATGTGTGTCACAGGCTGGAAATTCATAACACTGAGCTGACATGTTTTGTAAACGAAAACTCATAATTAAATGTGCATTCGTTACCCTTTGTACACGCTTGATCCTTTAAAGTGGGATTTTTTGTACTTGTAGAGTTTTTGTTCTATATTAAAGAATCACTTTGCTATAAAAGAAACTTTCTCAAGTGGAAACTCAAAGCTCCAGCTCCCTCCACAGATTTTCTCCAGGATTGAGATCCGGAAACTGACTGAGCCACTCAGTGACCTTAATGTGCTTCTTCTTTAACCATTCCTTTGTATGTTTTCGGGACCCATCTTCAGTGTCCTGGCTGAGGGAAGGAGGTTATTGTCCAAGACTTTACAGTACATGGCCCCATCCATTGGTCCTTAGCTGTTATCAGAAAAACACCCCCAAAGCATAATGTTTGCACCTGAGGGGATGATGTTCTTTCCACCAAAGAACTTGATTCTGATTTCACTTGACCACAGCATTTCAAACCAAGCCTTCTCTGAATCATTTAGATGCTTAAGAAGGTACAGCCACAATCGCGTGCCAGAATTGTGGCTGAGTTCAAGGAAACCAAGTACTTATTTCACTTAAGTTTTTTGTAATGTGTGTTTTTGTGGATTTTTGTTTGATATTCTGTCTGTCTCTATTAAAATTAAAGTATCATAAAAATTAGAGACTGTTTATTTCTTTGTGAGCAAATTTACAAATTTATCAGGTTATCAAAAAACTGATCTCCATGTACATGTTTACATCAGGGTCCAGATGCATAAATCTGTGTGGGTTTTTATGTATGTCAGTGGATTCACTACCCTTGCTTGCACTCACACAATCAGCCACAAATGAACATGTAAACAGCGTTGTGGCAGCTCTACCACTCAGACCTGTCAGCAGGAAAAACAACAAATGAGGTAGAGTCAACCACATTGTGTCTTCACATCACCTGGTAGATGTGGTTGTGGTTTGCACCACTAATTTATCACTATGCATGCCTGGTCCGAGGTCTAAGTGACTCATTCTTACTGTGATTATTTTATAAATGTTAGTTTTTGTGTGGGAAAAGGTGCAAACATGCTGTATGCTTCAAGTTTTCTCTTGAAAATGTACGAAACAGTTTTCATATAAGTTATAAACACATATTTATCTCACAATTTGCCTCAAAATAATAAAAACAACCCCAACGAACAGTTCCTATCAGCAGTATGAATGCCTTTCCTTCTCCCTGTCATCTGTTAGTGAACCGTTATCTGTCTTTTCATACTTGGCAGCACCGCTCATCAACAGCAGCCACACCTGTACGTCTGTCAGTGTTCCTCCCTCTCCACTGCTCTCCTCTCATTACATACAAAGCATGCACTGTATGAACCAGTGCCCAAGGAACAACCACCTTTATTCATCTTCACTCATCTATTTGTTCTTCTTGTGCTCCTCTACCCGCTTTGCAAAACACAGACACCAGAAGAAGGTTATTATCTGGAGGAAGGATGATGAAAATCGCAACAAATCTTTCATTTCAGCAGTCCCGAGGACTAGTCTGGGTCTCGCAGGCAGGACATTCTGATCGCTTGATCTGGAACTGATACTGTTTAGGGAAAAACATGGAAGGAAATCCTTGAGTCTTACTGAGACAAAGCGAGGGAGTGCAGCATAAAGACCTCGTGTCAGATATGGAACATTTATGTTGCACAAAATCCTTAAGTCTTCGTGCTTCAGAGCACTTCCTGGCATTATCTATATGCACTGGTACACACATTGTCATCTTGTAGATTAAGCCAGGAAAGAATAACAACGCCTGACCACACATTATATACAGTGTTGCTTTCTTACTGATGGGTCCTGTGACACGACGGGATAAAGAGGACCAAGTGCACTGGCCCTATTTGTGGTTGCACAGAGTCTGGTATGTGCAGAATTTGTCTGAAAGTTTCTGTGTCAGTGCTGTGGCTTGACCTCTCTCTGGGTCTCATCAGGGGTCTCTCGGCCTGAGACGAGGAGGCAGGAGGGGACTGGCACTTCACTCCAGAGGAAATGAAAGAGCCAAAGGTACCCAGTCCCTGCTGACCTCTTACCCTTTACATTGTCACTCATAGTGACCTCATAGAACCTGCCAACAGCTTGCCCTGTTTTAAATGCTGCTGATTTAAAATGCATACTGTGGTGCCTCCCAGTGATTTCAATGGGAGGAATGAGCCTGATGTCTGTCAAAATGAGCGTTTCCTCTCTTGATTTGACAGATGAAAAAAATAACAGCTATGTGACACAAAACAAACCCCATAGCCGCCTTTTCAAACCATCAGGCATTTGGGTTGGTTGCATTTCCGACTCATATATAAAAAGCACCTTTCTGTGCCACATGTGCACGCACCATGACATTAAAACTGCACGTGTCCAGTCTAGCCAAAAGCACAACTCAGTTTACCATGACAGCGGCGCCATATTTGCCACTCTGAATTTGTGGTCCTAGAAACTGGAAGTCCCTGATATCAGAGAGAAGGCTTACAAAATAATAACTGGTCCAGGGAGCTTTTACTGTATTAGCTAATTGAAATTGAATGAAAATCAGTTTTCATTTGATCTTTGACATCATCCTTTTTCTAAGTTTAACATACAGATTTTAGGTCTGACCAACAGCCTCAGCTGTCAAAGATGATGTCTAGTGATAGCTATATATATATATATATATATATATATATATATATATATATATATATATATATATATATATATATATATATATATATATATATATTAAATATTATATGTTATTTTACATTTTTGAAATATAATTTATTATACAAATCTCACTAATCAAAATAGTCCCAGGTATAGTATTTGATGCATAAACTTAAGTGAGAAAACACAAAGTCTAAGGTCAGTGCAAGCTTTTGCCCCAGGTTGGCTAACCTCTTCAGTATCCTGAAAACTTCAGTTGCTGTCCTCCCTGATGGACCACCCTGTATGTGGCCTGCACAGAAAAACAGAAACATGTCCAAGTAGTCAGCTGGAACTTAATGATGCTCCTTTACAGAAACATGAATGAATGTCTACTATGAAATTTTAAAAAACCTAAATCATCTTAAATCTATACAACATACCTGCACAGAGGAACAGGAAAATGTGGCATCAGTGTTTGCAGTTTGAAATGGTAAATAGACTGGTTCTTGTATAGGACTCAAAATGCTTTATACAACATGTCTCATTAACCCACACATCTGTACAAGCACTTTGTTTTTCTACATCTAAGTGCTTTCTATCTGATATTCTCATACAGTCACACCCTGATGACTCAGGGCAACTCAGCGCCCTATATCTCACTCAGTTTTACAATGGCGTGCAGACTGGAGCAGCCGGGGATTAGACCATAGGTGTCAAACTCTGGCCCGCGGGCCAAATTTGGCCCGCAGCCTAATTACATTTGGCCCGCGAAGCCATACCAAATTACTATTAGAGCTGGCCTACTGGTATTATACAGCTAATATATATATTGTTTAGTATTAAGCTTTGCTTGTTCCATATTCAGTTTTCCAGCAAAACTTATTTGAGTCCATAAGAAAAGATTCATTCTTATATCTGGAGGAAGATTTATTTTTTCAATAAATATTAATGTTAGCCCGCGACTTTGTTACAGTTTTGAATTTTGGCCCACTGTGTATTTGAGTTTGACACCCCTGGATTAGACCATCAACCTTCTGATTAGAATATGCCCTGCTCTACGTCTTAAGCCACAGTGTTGAGTATGAGTGCAATCAAATACACCTGCCTTTGATTAACCTAACCCAAGCACATCCATTGCCCACAGCAATTGGGAAACACACACAAAACCACTCTCAAATAATTGACAATTTCCTGCTGCAAAACAGAAGTGAGGCAGTGTGTTGGTCTACCACGTTATATGACTTTAAAACCCTTTCACCCCATCACAAGGTAGATGTTGGCATTTTCACAAGTTGTAGATCCGTAAAGAAGACATTGAAATAGAGCTGTAGCACTACAGAGCATCAATGTGTGAAAAAAACTTATCTCAGAAAAGAACATGGCAACATGGCAAAAACAAAACAACCAAGATTTCTTGAACAATGTCCTTTAGAAAGATGAGACAAAAGCAGAGATGATTGGCCGTAATGCAGAGTGCTGTGTTTGGAGATAACCAACCACAGCACATCAGCACAAACGCATCACACCAACTGTCAAACATGGTTTTGGAGGGGTGATGATTTGGGTTTGTTTTGCAGCACAGGACCAGGGCATCTTTTAGTTGTTGAGCTGACCTTGAACTCCTCTGTATACCAAAATAGTCCATAGTCATACATGAGGCATAAAGTTTGGCCTAAAGTCATGCAACAGAATAATGATCCTAAAAGCAGCAGAAAGGGGGAAGAAGGTGTTGCAATGGTCCAGACCCACTGCTGTGGTGGGACCTTGACAAAGACCTGTGCATAAATGAAAGCCAGCAAACCTCGATGAACTGAAGCAGCATAAGAAGAGTGGGCCAGAGTTCCTCCACAACAATGTGAGAGACTCGATGAAGTCAAAAAGCTAAGTTAGTGCTGCTAAAGGTGGTTATACAAGCCTTTGAATCATGGTGTGTATTAAGATTCACACGAATGTTTACCCCAGTATTAGTGACAGAGGAGACAATGAAACATTCAGAGGTCTGGTTCGATTTTGCTAGAATCCATTTTAAAATTTTGTGCATAGTGTGAGTTTTTCTGTCACTCTTGTGCGTTTAAATGAAACCGTGAGGAACATTAAAACAAAAGTGACCAGTGACTGAAAGAATGCTATCACTTTGCTAGCTTGAATTCAATTCAATTCAATTCAATTCAATTTTATTTATATAGCGCCAAATCACAACAAAAGTCGCCTCAAGGCGCTTCATAGATACAGAGAAAAACCCAACAATCATATGACCCCCTATGAGCAAGCACTTTGGCGACAGTGGGAAGGAAAAACTCCCTTTTAACAGGAAGAAACCTCCGGCAGAACCAGGCTCAGGGAGGGGCGGCCATCTGCTGCGACCGGTTGGGGTGAGAGAAGGAAGACAGGATAAAGACATGCTGTGGAAGAGAGACAGAGGTTAATAACAGATATGATTCAATGCAGAGAGGTCTATTAATACATAGTGAGTGAGAAAGGTGACTGGAAAGGAAAAACTCAATGCATCATGGGAATCCCCCGGCAGCCTACATCTATTGCAGCATAACTAAGGGAGGATTCAGGGTCACCTGGTCCAGCCCTAACTATATGCTTTAGCAAAAAGGAAAGTTTTAAGCCTAATCTTAAAAGTAGAGATAGTGTCTGTCTCCCGAATCCAAACTGGAAGCTGGTTCCACAGAAGAGGGGCCTGAAAACTGAAGGCTCTCCCTCCCATTCTACTTTTAAATACTCTAGGAACAACAAGTAGGCCTGCAGAGCGAGAGCGAAGCGCTCTAATAGGGTGATATGGTACTACAAGAGGCTAGCAGTATCACTGTGCCATGTCTGAAAAGGTCTACAGCAAGTCAGGTTAATATACTATTCCTATAACTGTTCCTGTCCTATGTCACAGGGTTAGTGGGGTGCAAAGAGGGTCTGAATGGAGCGTGTGTGTGTGTCCATGAGTAAACATGGAGTCATTAGCCACTTCCTCCTGTGTCTCCTTTGCACAGCCACAGCTACTTGACCCTCATAAAAGTGATGAACAGTGTGTCTAGAGATCCTTACTCATATGAACGCAGTGAAAGCTAAAAAAGTTTAAACTTTCACCCTGCAGGACACATTTTACTGTTGGCTCACCTCATATTGACAGAGACAAACAATAACTTCTCAAACTCACATGACCTAGCTCCCAGTGCCTCATCAAATCAGTCTATAAGGCTTCACGCCCTTCCTTTGAGTCATGTAGAGGTTTTAAGATGTTTCAGGACAGAATAGCCCATCGCCCGACAAACATATGACATCGGTTAATGTGGAGCCAGGTTTGTTTCATGGGCTTCACTGTAACGTTACACCACAAGTTGGAGGGCATTTGCTGTGCTTGTGTGATTTTAATGGAACCAAGGGAGAATAGAGGCTCCGGCTTCCTACCTCAACTCTTCCAGTGCACAGACTAACAAGTTTGTTCAAACATTTTCCTTCCTTTCTCACAAAAGATGTATACAATTCCCGTTAGTGTCTGCTAACAATGACTTTTATAGATTATAGATGTCAGCCAGCACATTGGTTTCTATATTGTGCTGCCTCATTTTTCATTCTTTAAAGCCTGTCATGCAGTATGGAGGGATGTGGTTAAAGTTTACCGTTTACTATAAGCATGTCAGCGATAGTATATGGGTCTACTCTAGTTATATCAACTTGAGTAAGTAACCCCCTCAACAACCACACGTTATGATAGTATTAAATCTTGAGATCTGTAAGTGACATACAATACCAGAAGAATGAGTGTGGAGACCACATTTTTATGATTTTCTTCAATAATTAATCCTCCTAATTCAGCCATCATCCTGTTGTATACCTTGAAAACAATTTTCAGTCTTTTATTTGACTTTAGGTTTGTTCAGCAGTCGGCCTGCACCATCCACACCTAATTAACATCGTTCACTTTAACGGTGGAGTAACTCGACACTAAGCAGAATACCCAATAAAGGCAAAACATTCCCACCCTTACCTGATCCAATAAGCAAGAAGTGGTAGGAGGGCTCATTACGGCTCACACGGGGCACAGTGTCATAGCACGACTCATAAAAAAACATGGCCACAGCAGCTGTGGGGGCTACACAGCTCACTTACACAGGCTTTATTTGTGTTTGGTGTGTTCGGGGGGTGGTAAGAGCATTTTGGTACACTATCTGTCATGCTGCTGGAGGGGTCCAACCTGGGCTTCATTTTATAAGTCCTTGGTGCCAGGGGCCCCTGCTCACATCAGCGTGGGAACGACGCCTAGGTTATGTGGAAGTTTTTACAGTGTATTGTCCAAAGGAGTTGGAGGAGGGTGCCTCAGAGACCATGACCTTTATAACATCCATATAGCCACACAAAATTGCTCACAACCCGAAACTCAAACTTTCCTGGTCTTTGTGTTAATTAAAACATAAACAGAGACGATGATTTATATGCGTGTTAGTTGTCTTGATGGTAAGCCATAGTTTTTCTTGCTCATCTCTGCCCTGTAATGGATGTATTCAGCCAGGATGTATGTGAGCAATGCATCAGTGGGCTTGACAAATCCACATCTTAAGAGTTTTAGTTGTATTTGCTCTGGTCCACCACTGAATCATTGGTCTTTGGTTAATGAATCAGCTTTGACCAAAACCCAGACATGCCTTTTATTATGTTGTCCACATTTTCAATTTAAGAGTCATTAAACATCATAAGCAAACAATGTTATTTTGTTTTTGCTCATTATAAGAGCAAGACAAGTGAATCCCTGGATTATCTAGGGTTTCATTTTTAAAAGTTGCACATGGTTCACCTTTTAATATTTGTTACATAAATGAAGTGGGAGGTTACAGACCAAAGGAAGTAAGAAACTGCTGTGAGGCTGTTTCTCACTTACAGACAAAGAGCTTTTAGATAATATACTAACTCATCATATAAGTATATTAGCTAAAAAGTTAGCTTATATGCTAGTATTATTAGCTAAAAGGTTAGCTTATATGCTAACTTAGATGTTAGCTTAAACATGATTTCAGTTTCAAAGTTGACCAGGATTTAAGAACTGCACTGCAGAATTAATGATAAAATAAAAAAACAAAGAAAGCATTAAAATATGTGTTGGCTTTGCCCCGCCTCCCGCCTGCCATGCTTATACATATTATTTTACTAAGGTGACAAGTAGGTATTTTCAGCCACCACACAGCTGAAACGACTCTACTGCGAGATTCTGTGCATCTGTGAAATACAGAGCAAAACAAGGTGTTTTACACTGGGATCCAATAACAATTAAATCCAGCATTGCAATAGAAGTAACTGCAACCACATTGTTAAGGAATTTGTCACCATTTAGTTTGTTATTCGCACCGTAAATCTCATCTTTACCCACACATGCAGTTATGGCACATTATTTTATGTAGTGATTTATGTGGAAACAGGACATTTTACTGGTGTGAGTTAAGAGGACACAGCTTAGCGTGTATCCTAGCAGGTGTCTCTTCTTCCAGCAGTCTCTTATGTCCCATGTGTCCACTCCATCAAAGCTTAACATTTGAATGGACCTCCCTGTTCTCATGAATGTACATATATACAATTAGGTTCCCAGGGTAGAGCATGAAAAAGCCTTTAGCAAGATGTGTGCATGCACCTGTTGAGGGGTATGCTGGACTGTTTGCTTGTGTTTGTGTCTGTGAAGTGTATGTATGTGGTCATTGAAAGAATCTGCTAAATATGCCAGTTCAAGACAGGCTGAAGACTGATGTTGGAAGACATTTGTTTCAGGATTTAGATGTTTTTGCACCTGCTATAGACATTACTTGTGTTACAACTGTCTTGTAATTGCAGTAGAAAGAGGAACCTCCAGCATTTTTTCTATTTTTATAGAATCAGATTAAAATATAAATATTTGATATTTTTGAATATTTTGTTATAAAGTCTCATAATTTTTAGCAGGTAATCGAGCAACCCTGTTGCCTTGAAAACATATTAAAATGTCTGTAGGTATTGTTCAGTGGGGCTTTTATTTTGATGTACTTGACATACTTTCTATAAAAGTTGGGAAATATTTAATATGGCAATTCTTTGTAATTTATCCAAATTGTTGTATTTGGAAGTATTTGACAAAAGGAATTATTTTTTGAATAATATTATTTTATTAATTAAAATTTGCATAAATTTGACTCACACATGGATTATGCCTTGTTTCCACAGATGTTTCACGAGTCCCATCTGGTGATCTATATTACATTATAATAATCCTGCCAACTGCCACTTATCTACTTCTTAGGCTAAACAATCTAAGATATCCCCTGAGCTTTTAATTCATCTGTGTTTCATCATGACATACATCTGGGACCAGTTGTTTGTGGCATTTGAAGCCTCACGATGAGCGGATGGAACCTGAGACTGTGTACGTTCCCATGAGTTCAGGATGAGCTTCATCTCCACTGCTCTGCTGTGCTGCTTCAGCCCAAACCACAACAGATGTTACTGAGTGCACATTAGTAAATATTTACCCTGGTGAGGAGCCTATGAAACTGAGGGAGGTGCACAGTCGATGGCGACGCTGACAGAGCAGCAGATTCTGGCCTCTGAATTAGCCCGGTGTTTTCAGTCTCAGAGGTCGTGTTGAAAACGCACTGTTGTTATGCAGCACAGTCCAATTTTGTAGAAAAGGCTCGGAGGAAGTCTAAACCCAAACTATGGGAGGCAGCCATTAGGGCTGATTTCAGAACTGGCAGAACATGCTCTGAGCTGAAGCCCACAGCCGGAGGAGACTAAGTGAAGAGAGCATTATGCTTCTGATAAGTACTTTCATAGTGCCCCCTATAGTGATTTCACATTACAGAGGTCCCTGCTGAGTGCTGAGTGGGGTGAGATGTAGTGATAAACTCTTTATGATATAAATCTTTGAGCTGATTAGGCTGATTTGAACAGCTAATGTCATGCTTACAAGGATTTTTTAATGAATGAAAGGAAAAGGCTTTGGAAAGTTTAAAAAAAGCACTTTATTTAATATCTCCCAGGAGAGTTTTCAAGAAATATGTGCAATACATACAAGAAAAGGAAAAAAAAAGAAGATTTACTTTTAGTATGATATGAAGCCTGACCTGCTGCCAAGTAATATCCCAGGAGAGGGGGGGTGTAAAAATGTGCCTCACTGCTCTCAGCCTCCTTCTTTCTAATGAAGATAAAACAGGCACGCTGCACTGAAGTCTGCCTGGATGCAAGTCATTACCAAAGCTAATTGGTAATTACTAGATTAATCAGCAAAAGAGGTACCTTTCAACTTGTGGAAGTTTTGAATTGAGCGCTTGCTGTGTTTCTGCTAGTTGCCAGCATAAACGCATTGCAAAGTTAATGATAAGACAAGATAAAACAAGCCAGCGACGCTGGTTTTATCACATGTAAATGTGTACTGTGAGCATTTATATATGCAAACATAGGCTTCCGTGAATGTTTCTGAGATGATCCTTCTGCATGCCTTATGAATGTTTGGAGTGTTTCTGACATGCCTACATGGTGTTAGACATGATTTGCGTGTTGTGTCCATGTAGCCGGCAAAAAAACCCACTCCTCTGCTTCCCAACGTGTATCTCCAGAAGGGAATAAAAGCATTAATTATGCATTATTTGAATGATTATACAAGCATATGAGATTAGGAAGTGCAGTGATCTTCCATGTTGCAATAACAGCCTGTCTATGTTGGTACAGCTCGTCTCATTAGCACCATTCCCACAGCTGGATGTGGGCTAACAAGATAGCCGACGTTCACTCTCTAATTAGCTCCTCTGGCACCCCACATTCCCCTCTTGGAGCTCGGCACCGGGCTTTGCTATTGGAGGGGGTGAGAGATATTGATTGCTTCTTTAATGATAAATTCCCTTTGTGCTACGGAAGCCAGTTAGTGAGGTCTGTAGGACTGGCCAGACCTTTTCCCTGTAAAATGGTTTCGGTAAAGAATGAGAAAAATATCTTTGGTGTTCAGAATAAGGAAAATCCAAGGCACCATGTGTTGTCTTCAGCTGGCCTTGAGTCCTGAAGCAGAGTGACATAAAAGGGAGGAGGGTCAGTAGTTTCCTCATATACAACAGGCAGAACATTTGCTTTAATTTTGCTTATGAGTACTGGATTGCAATGGCTGATGTGTTTTCTCAGCAAATCTGCAAAGTTCATTCTTTCATATTTTCCCTATTACTTATCTGCATCCTTTTTAATGACCTTGACATTGCAGTTAGCAAGTCATTGTTGGCAGGTCAAACATCTCAGCGGCACTGGACAAGACAGAATGATAGGTCTCAAAGAGAAAAGGGAACCAAGGGGTTAAAAGGGCACAAGGAGGGTCAGAAAGTGGGTACCGGGAACAACTCTTGGTAAGGAACCCTTTCAGCCATGGTGTAGGGTGTCTCCAAACTACATGCCAGTGGTTTATTTAGCACCAGGCAACAAGTTGTGGGGAAACCCAATCTCCTTGCCGGCAAGCGGCTGCTCCGTCTTCAGAAAGGGCCGCCCTGATCTTCGTGGCGTCTTCTCTCTCACTTGTCTGTCTTTCCCTGCATGAAGTCCCCCATTAGGTGACGTCTGAAGCCTCTTATAGCCCACCGCTCAAGCTTTTTCTCCCGTGGCCAAGTTGAAACCTCTCATATTACACTGGATGGTGGGTATCCTGTCAATGATGGCCCAAGGGCAGATGCAACGTTGTAAGGAGGGAGGGTTCATCTGTTGGTTTCCAAGTATGGTAGTTTGAAAATACTCCAAAAGAAATGGGACTTGGTGGTAGACCTTGCTGGTCTATGCGCTTCTGGACCAGGTTAAACATACCAGACTGTTTACTTTTGACCATAATAATATAAATATTTTGAAGTTATTTAGAGGTTCGTAGCTGACCTCTTTAATATATATCCAAAATAAAAACAAGCACATAGCCAACATTTATCCAGGACGACATAACTGAGTCAAAAGCAGTAGTGTTAACCAGCAAGGACTGGACAGGAATGACCGTTTGGATTACTCATATCTCATTAGCATGCAATGAGAACACACGCATGGTCATGGCTGGACAGCGTGATTAATGATGAGAAAGGTCAGTCAAACATGTTCCCTGGCTTTCCACATCCAGACAACAATTAAGGGTGTAGGGTTCACTGTTTGCTATCACTGGTGGATTTATCAGTACTACGTTATCACTGCTGTCTGTTGTAAGGGCCAATGATGTGGCTACAGCTGGTGCCCCTAAATAGACTTGTGACATGAAATTGGATGATCAGAATGAAACTTGGATGGGCTGACCTATTGTTTTAAGACTATCACGTCTAGATAGTATGTGATGTATTACACTCTGCTGTTATTGGAAAAGAAACGTCACTATTTTGGTCTTAGTCAATAATGGCCTGAGAGATTAGTTACTATCTGCTTTGAGAATTGAAACTATGCATTTCATGTGCCAGGATACTGATATTATTAGAGAAATAGGAAATTGTTTATTCAAAGTAAAGCAAGAAAGATGAAAACAGGAAAATATTTATTGATGTATGTGACTTGAAAAATGTGAATTAGAGCTGGTGAAACATGCTGGTTCGTTAGATCTATAAAAACTGGATGGTCTATCTGAAGAACTTTGTTCAGATGTTTATATTTCCCCAATATTTCACCTAGAACCTCTCATTAAGTTAACATTTGGGCTTTTGGGTTAAATGTCTGAACACCTGTAGGTTTAATTAGCACCAAAAGTGCTATAAATATGCAAATGTATCGTATGAATATATCATATAACTTTGATAATCTTGTCACCTTTCATATTCCAATCAGCCACAGGTTTGCTATTGTGGTGGGGTGGTTTTTGGTAATTTTGTAAGTGTTAGCATGCTCAGTGCTAAACCAGTTTACCCACATAGCAAAATTGGCATGACCCAGATCTGGCCCACACAATGTGCTTACACATGGCCCACGTACTGCAAAGAATGACGGCCCTTTGGTGGCCCAGATCAGGTTTGCCAGAGGTGGCCCGCACAAGGGCAGTTGCAGACATACTGGTGGTCCTGTGCTGGCCCATGTGTGGATTACCTCTGGCAAACCTAATCTGGGTCACCAAAGGGACGTCATTCTTTGCGGTATGTGGGCCATGTGTAAGTTGTGTGCAGCCACGGGCCAGTTGCAGACACACTGCTGGCCTTGTGCTGGCCCAGAACAGTTTTAGCTCTGGCCCCAGATGTCAGCCTAATGTGTACCTTCATCAAGCTATGTAATAACAACATGTGCCGGAACATGATAGTGCAAAAGCAACTCTGTTCAGACAGTGAATGGACTGATTCTTATATAGTGCTTTTCTACTATCCCAGATTACGCTTTACAACATGCCAAATTTACCCAATCACACACTTTCTCTAAACTAAGTGCTTCCTAACTACATTCATACACATTCACACTCTTGACATGCAGATTGGAGGAGCCAGGGATCGAACCACTAACCTTCCGATCAGTAGGTGACCTGCTCTACCGCCGGAGGTACAGCCTCCCACTGGCAAAGACGAGTAAACCCTCACCAGGTTTTGGATAAAGTGTACACACACAAACCTGGCAAACCTGCACAGTATTGCAACACAACATTTGGGTCTTCTAATTAAAATAGGAAAATAGGAACATAAAGAGTGCCATCATTGCCAAACCTGGCCCACATCTGGTTGACATACACTGTACCATGACACCAGTCAGTCTGAAGTGCCAGCTTGACGCCGGATCTGGGCCAGACCTTTTTTCTATGCCTGGGCCACATAAACCAAACCACAATCGGGCCAGATGTGGCATGCCATCACATAAACGGTGCCATCTAGGCCAGGCCTGGCCTATATCTGGATGACATACCACTTACCATGCCAGAAGTCAGCCAGGAGTGCTGGCTTGACACCAGATCCGGACCAGACTTGTCTGCTATGTGGGTATCTGTTGCTAGAACAATAGCTTTTGGGGAACTGGTTACTCAAAGATGATGTAAGTATAACACATTCCAAAGTATTACTATAACTGTAACAACTGTTGAGGATTTCTAATAAAGGCACTACTTTTATTGTATGAATGGACAAGAGAACGATAGTGGTGTTCAAACATCGTCTAGGAAAGAAACATCTGCACTGCTAACAAAACACTGACTCATGCTAACACAAAGCTAGCAAAGAACCTAGAGCAGGGGTGTCAAACTCAAATACGCAGTGGGCCAAAATTCAAAACTGGAACAAAGTCGTGGGCTAACATTAATATTTATTGAAAAAAAAAATCTTCCTCCAGATATAAGAATGAATCTTTTCTAATGGACTCAAACACGTTTTGCTGAAAAACTGAATATGGAACAAGCAAAGCTTAATACTAAACAATATATATATTAGCTGTATAATACCAGTAGGCTAGCTCTAATAGTAAGTTGGTATGGCTTCGCGGGCCAAATGTAATTAGGCTGCGGGCCAAATTTGGCCCACGGGCCAGAGTTTGACACCTATGACCTAGAGTGAGCATATCCCAACCTAAACCCAAAAGCCAGAGTCGAATCTTCAACAGGTAACAAAGGCAATGATGAACAGTAATGTTCATAGCATTGTAGCCTCCGTTTGTACATACACATATTTCTACACTAGAATCTAAATCACTTTGAAGTATCTTCAGGCTGGTTTTAAGCTTTACTTTGTGTTGTCAGCTTTGTGTTCAAATTTAAACATGTGTGCCATTAGTATAGGAATTTGATCCTAATGTTTATATTATTAACTTGTAATCATGTGCATTTCAGGTCGTGTTACAATGTAATGCAAAAGCAATGAGTAGTGTAACAAATTACTATTTTTGGGGACTAATTAAGTACTTTAAAAAAAGTAATGTGGCAAGCTTAAGCATAAGAAGGAGACAGAGATCTCTATTCTGACTTCAGTTCCTGTGTTCCATACACTGTTCGGCTACAGGAATGCAGCTTTATTAGCATAACACTCAAAATACAAACAGTGGTACAGCAGTCTCATTCGTGGTGACCATTGCTAGCCCCGCTCAATACAGAACAAACAGCTGCAATTTTCTTATAAATTAACAATAACATGGAGAAATCAACATGAGATAACTGGAATAGCTGTTATAATACTGTAACTTAACACATGAACTTCAGCACGAACAGTCCCATGATTCTTTCGGCTAGTGGCCCCTCCCCTTGGCCCACTACATAGCCCCCACCTGAAGGCGTCGGTCGTCCGCTACAGTAATGAGTAATGCGTAATTCATATTGTTTTGAGTAACGACCCCAATAATGCATGGAGGTGTTATCACCCCCCACCCATCCTACCCCCCAGAAATAAACTACTTCATGTTTTACAAAGACAAAAGTTCTCAAAAGAAAACAGACAAAAATAAAAACATGCACATTTGTGTAAATTGCGTGGTGTTACTTACATGCAACCCAATAAACCTGGGTGGCCTGGGATAGCCCTGTATTTACAGAGTGTGATAATTGCTATAGATTCAAATCCAATTAAATTCAATTCTGTTTTATTAGATAGCGCCAAATCACAACAACACTTTCTTCAAGTTGCTTTATGTTGAATGGTAAAGACCCTACAAAAATGAGTCTGCGCGCTTCAAACATTCAGTGTTTTTCCTGTCATAAAATGTTCTGAGCTTACAATGATTGATGCATGGCACTAAAGCTATAAATACTGTATGCACAGTATTAGTAGGAAATAAGAAGCAGACATGTAACATCCCCAGCTTCCATTACATGTTGTACTGGAAATGTTCAGCATGGATATTTTCCTATTTTTTTCATGTTCAAAAACACTACTTCATCAGCAGTTTGCCATGAACCACACTTTTTCAATCATTCGCATACGAGTTTTATTTTCACCTGATAATCTGTTAAGCACCGTTTGCAAATGTTGAATGGTGACCTGATACTGTGAAACTCTGTGAAAAAATCAAGCTTGAACAGCTGTCTGATGAAAAGCAGATGTACTGAAACAAAACAAAAAAGCGTGCTGTGAAGATGATGTACTCTGTGGCAAAAACCCTTGCGGTCACATGACCCCATCTGACTGACATACAGTTAGCTTCTGAGCCAGATAACGGAGAAGCTCTGTGGATATGTGAGGCCTGAAACCTGTGTAAGAGTGCTTTAGTCAAACAGGGCTGCATGTGCAAGTGATAAGTGTAAAACCGTCTAAACAAAAAGAATATGAGACATATCTATCTGTGGGCACCTCGACATTCTAACAGTAATGATGAGCACTGGTTCCTTGTGTGACTAAAAAGCTGGGATCAGTCGTAGTACATAAGCCTAGGAACTCATAGAAGAATACACAGGCAGTCTGACATAACAATTAAGGATGATCTAAAAGAGCTGTAAAGATACAGCACTATTTTCAGTATAACGAAGTTTAATTTTAGAGTATATAACAACACTGGTGGTATACTGTATGCTCGGCTAGGAAACTAATAATGCTTGTGCTGAAAGCAATGCTGATCCATGCATTCCACAGCAGAAAGCGATTGAGAGCTGCTGCAAATGGTGTGTAGCCACAGCCCACAAGCAATCATGGAGATCTAAGTCAAATACCCCTATTCCCTATCATGGCACAACAAAGGTTTTCCCAGCAGCCACTTGGTATTCCGTGCGGAGGACTTGTGTAAAGATGCCTCGACCCACAGTGGGGGAGAAGCCTCCCCTCTTTTATGTCAGGCATTGTTTTACATATGTCTGTTTTTTGTTTTGAAGTCCAGAGATTAAGGCTCGCTGTGAACAAGGCAGGTAATCCTCAAAGCAATACAGGCAATTAAGGTGATTAAATGATAAGATCAATTTATGAAATATGGTTGTTTAATGCCAGTTATCACGAGGGATATAACTGACGACTCTGGAGACATGCAGGTAATTAACGGGGCATGAAGGGTGTAAACACCGAGTGGTCACGCGGGAGGCCTGCTCAGATGGAGCTGTGCTTTGTTCATTTACTCACACAAGCTCAAATCGCAGTGTTTTGATATCGTGCAGACCTCAGACATGGAGTAGGTTGCTTATTTGCTTTAAGCAGACGTTGTACAAACATTCACATTTGGTGATGCTCAAGTGCCAGGAAAGTCTGCTTTTGCAGAAGCCTGTCTTCAGTTTACTGTGCAATGAAGCAGTGGCAGCTTACAGTGCATAACAGTAGTTAGATTCTTTGCTGGTGCAGCCCACCATACAGATGAAAGGTAAAAACCTTGGGATAATGTCCATTTTTGGACATCTATGGTTTATAATGTACGCTAGGGCAGTATTCATTTGCACCCTGTGCAAGAAACAGTGTGTATACATGCTTGAATAAGTATGAAGTATACAAAAAAAAAGTCTCGTCCCCCTTGGAGCAAGAAATTAATAATAATTAATGATTAATTTTAAAGTTGTGTACTAGAGTGAAAACAGGTGAGTGAATGAGTGAGTGGCGTTGTGCGCAAGAGTTAATTGTGTATCTCGTGAGGCACAAAAACCAACACTGAATCAGTGATGATGCCTAGCATGTTTGAATTGTTTTGACTGTCTTACACTGGTAAGTTGAGCAATGTGAGCACAGAGCATCCTGCCAGCCGCTGAGTTTTCTTCTATGGCTTGGCTGTGTACAACTGTAGACATGGCTAAGGTAATAGGGAATGATGTCGCCACTACAGGTAGCTGGAATTGTGAAAGGTGGTAACACAAGACCAGCCAGTAACACACACGCAGCTTTGTTTGTCTAGATTCTACCTGCCTGCGAATTACATCATGCTAGAAAGCAGCGAGACAAAAGCCCTGTGCTTCTTTTTGTAGTCCACTTACCATTTGAGTAGTGTTCACAATTTCTGTCTGAGCAGCCTTTGGGTATCAAGAGCAAAAGAAGAACACATTGGCAAAATTTGATACTGAAATCATCAGCCTCATGACACTGTAAAAAACTGCATGCCGCAGCCTAAGCTGCATTTATTAAGCCATTTTCTACCTTCTTTTCACTGCGTTTGTCACTTTGTCACCATTAAAGATATGTTGGAGGATGCAGGTACTCAAAAATCTGCATCACTGAACATGTTTGTGTTGTTTTTGCAGGTTGGGGCATGTGGATTGGTTTTCATCCCCGTGAGTTCTATTATTTAATAATGTTAAATTGGATAAATTAGCTCAAATTAATTCACAACAGATGGACATTTGCACACCTGCAAAGACCACCCACCTCAGATTATAGCAAAATTATCTATGATCAGAGAGTACAACACTTACAATATTTTTAGAATAAGAATCCATCCAGATCATTAGGAATGTGCTCCAGTGGAGGTAATTGAACTTTGCATGCCAAGCATCATAAATATAGTAGCGTGAGTTGGATTTAGTCTTGAGTTGTTTTGCTTTCAGAGCACGCCTGACTGATAAGATTGTTGGAGAGATGGCGGTTGTGATAGCTAAAACCCTGTACTCCCAGTTTGGAGTTTTGCAACTTCACCTGAGTCATAGAGACTCATCTCGGCAAACTAGGAGCATTTACTCACTTTTCAGTCAGTTCTGTTCCGGGAATAACCTTCACACACTTGTGAGCAAACTCAGACACCTTATTTTCTGTTTGCTCTGGGAATGTCATTACTTTATCTGTGATTGAAATATGCATTATTTAGCACAGCACCATATATGTAATTCTTTGGTAAATATCTCTGAGGTTGCATAGGAGACATGGAGATTTTTTAATTTGAAGAGTATGGTGAATGATTTTATTTCCACAGAGAGAGTGAAAAGGTCTTTGTGTACATGTGTGTTTTCTCTGTTTGTGCATTTGTGTGAGTGGGTGAGAATGCATTAGCCAGACCCAGACCCATGGGTCTGACAAGTCTTTAGAAGGAACAGGAACCAAGGCCTGTCACGGCACATTCAGCTGCCACCAGCTTACACTAAAATCAGCTCCGCTCTGCTCTACATCTACTGAGTTTAACTCTACAGGCTGCAGCCAAAGGTCAGTGTCTAAAAAGGCAGATATCCGCTGCACTGTAATATGATGAACTAAAAAAAAAAAAAGTGGTCACCTTTTCTGTCAACATTAAACACCGAGACCTGCTTTGGCTCTTCTTTCTTTCCAGTCACACAGTGTGGAATTCACGCTCGCACCCTGATGAAAGGACGTGGAGGCTAACTCATCTAAATGCTAGGTCAGGCCTTCACCGTCAAGGTTGTTTTTCTGCTCGTTCCCTCATCGTGACCTGGCACCTTTCTCAAAGTTCACTTCTTTAAAAATCCCCCATTAAGCCCCTGCTGGCGTAGAATAGTTGGACCTCTGCTCCAAATCACCCAGCGATGCCTATCCTCCACCTTTTATTTCATTCGTGAGTGACTCTGAATGCAAAGTATCTATTTATAGATTTGTCATTCATCCCTTTTCCCTAATCAAGCCGTGCTGTTTCGCCAACAGTTATGCTTCCCTACATCTGTTTCTAATTCCTTGGGGGGGAAGCGGGATAATAAATCCACCTCTATCAGTAAAGATTTAGAGAGAAGGGTTAATTGAGATATGTGGATATGGGCATCAGATTACTTCGCTAAAAGCCTTTATTTCAAGAAAGAATAATGGTTCACTTCAAGTACTTTAGTTCTAATTTTGATCTATGTATGGTGTTTAAATTATGTTGTTTGGGTTTTAGCCTTGCTGGAACTGCTGTTCCCCAAAATTCCTATGCTTTTCTTTGCATTACAATATGCTGAGCACTCACAAACAAATATGGTTTTATCGATCAGATACAGAAGCAGATTTTTTCAATTAAAGTTCAGTTCAATACAGTGTGAGCTCCACTGTATAGTGTGAGTCAAGATATTGAACATGTTAATAAAATTGTCCAGTATTCAGTCAACAACAACTCATAAACTGTTTGATCCATAGGTACGTGGGCATAAAAGACTCAATTAATGAAAATCAAGCAACATACCTGATTTCACTTTGGCTGTCCACCCCTTCAAGGTCATCCTTTTGTGCACCTCTGCACTGCTGCTATTTTCAGATTGCTCTGCAAAATCCTGCTCTGACTCCTTTTACTTGTGCGCCTTTGATCAAGGTTATTATAATTAACTAAAACTAACAAAAAAAAAATCAAAACTTTCCGTAACAGGCTTTGATAGATTTATAGAGATTTCGGATATCTACGACAGTGGTCCCCAACCCCCGGGCCGGTCTGTGAGTAATTTGGTACCGGGCCGCAAAAGTTGAGGCTCGGGTGTGAAATTCATGGTTTTCAGGGTTTTTGTCATTTTTAGCATCATTTTTTTAGCGTTTTTATCGCTAACTTGGTTTCCCTGGGTCCTTTCCCGTGTGTTATGAATAATTTTTTTTTTTTTGGGGGGGGGGGGGGGGTACCGGTACTGGTTTTATTTTGTTGTATTAATCCGCGACACCTTAAAGGCCGATCCGTGAAAATATTGTCGGACAGAAACCGGTCAGTGGCGCAAAAAAGGTTGGAGACTGCTGATCTACGAGAGTGTGAGTCAAGTGCTTTCGAAAAGTTTGTGTTTTTATTGTAAAACTGATTTTCCTAAATCTTGACTCTGGCATATGCCCTACATCCAATAATAACTAAACTAAAATTAAGAGTAAAACTAATAAAAACTAAATTGAAACAAGCAAACTCACTCTGGAAACTTATTGAAATGAAAACGAATTAAAAGCAAATAATCAAAATGAACTAAAAATAAAAACTAATTACAGTTTATAAAACTTTAATAACTCTATCTGTGACCTCAAACTTTTGATTCAAACTGACCCTCCTGACTGTCACTGCCACTGCTTTTATAAATAAGATGTAAATCTTAAAAATGCAAAATTAAATTATCTTTAGAAAGCTGCAAACACAACTCAAACAGGACAAAGCGAGGCATTTGTTAGGGGATATTTATAGTACTGCTCCTTCAACAGGAACATTTTATGTGTGACTTAAGCAAAATAAACTGTTTCATCCCTCATTGTGATGAAGGAACACAGACTTCACTGTGTGTCATCCAAAGCACTGGGGAAATGTTGTCACAAGCTAAAAACAAGACACCTCCCTTTACCTGTTTCAAATTCTCTTGAGTCAACTGACCTTTAAGTTGACAGGAACCATGGCCTTCTTCCTTCTTATTTATTTATTTAGTCAGAGATCATAGCGATATTGTCCACTGGTGAATTATAAACCGAGATGCTATCAACCCAGCCACACTGGTCCCTCTCCTATCCCATTATGTCATATCTCTTCAACACACTATAACTCGCTTTACACTTTGCCTAGTAGTTTTTGTTGACCTGCACATCTGTATTTGATGATGTTTTCAAGCTGAGTTCAAAGTAAGGTCACTACAAATTACAAGGAAGGTCACCACAATGCTTTTCTGCAGAATGACACCTGGCATTTAAGCTGAAGAGTTACAACAACAAAGAAAAGCGGTTTTCTTTCAGGAAGATACCATCTTTGATAGGCTAATAGTCCACATTATTTCAGTGCATGGGACGCATTGCTGAAAAATGCTTACAGCTGTCACCACAGTATCCTGCGCATCTAACTTTGTGGAACAAGTGTGGATTTTAATTGCATCCAGGAATAGGGGGGGATAAATGATGTCAATACAGTAGCATTAGTTCGTACAGTCTCCATAACAAGTAATTTTAGATGACATCAGCTTGCTCCTTTGAATAAATTATTCTATAATCCTTTCTCCTTTGGACAAGGCTCACACTAAGCCTGGTGATAATAGGCTGCCATAAGTGAAAGTAGACAAGGACTGAGCTTGTGCAGATAAACAACCAGCTGAGGAAGACGGGAAAGTGAAGAAGGAAAAAGCTCTGACCAAATTCAGCACATTCAGCAATCTGCCTTTTGAGTTTCCTCATGTCTAAACAAGATCATTTTTCATATATACTCATGTTTATGCAGATAATAAATATAAGATAAATACATGCTTTTTTGTTACTTTAAGACAAGGATGGTCTCTCTACTAACATTATGGCCAGAAAAAGCAAATTGAAACAGCACGACCTGGATGAGAAACAATAGATTGCTCTTCACTGGTTTATTCTGTAGCTGGATGTACTATGGTTTCTATTTAATTGACATGTTGGATGCGTTAAAGTTAATGCTTTCACTTCAAAAATCACCACGGGCCAAAAATATGCTTTGAGAGTCTGAAATACAGAGAAAAGACACAGAAGCTCTATATTTATTGACATAACACTCAAACAAACCCCAGGCTGAAATGTTTCATTTCACTATATTGTTATAATGAAGACCAAAGCAAATCATCAGTAGGACTAAAGAACATGCGCATGAAGAAAGTTGTAACATAACAATAACATAAACAACGCAATGGTTGTAATTTAAATCAACATCCTTGCTTTAGGACAGTGTTCATCCACACCCGTGTATTGATGTAGCTAGCTACACTAGGAATTTGTTCTCTCCAGATGATATTGTAACAGCTGTACTCATCTCCAGAGTAAATGTGTGAGAGATGCTGTCTTTTGAAGTATGAAGGATAGAGCCAGGCAGTCTTTGCAGGTCAAAGTAATTACAGAGCAACCTGAAGAGAAAGGCCAGAGAGGTCAGAAAGAGGTATCTGGTCTGGCCTCAGATTACCTGCTATGACCCACCACCCCTCAAATCTTATTGTTAACACCACAGATTTTATATTGAGAAATATATTTATAACACACTATAGCTTGAAAATCATGAAGAAGGCTTTTGTAAAAAGGGGAAGACTGCCTTAAGAAATCCCAGGGTTACCTTTTTTTTTTTTATAACATAATAACCTTAATACAGGACTCTGTGTGTGAGCTGTGTGTTTTTTAGACTACCCACCTTTCTTTGTGTTGGTGATCAAAATCACACTTGCTGTCCACCAGAACAATCTTTTCCAGACAGCATTTCAAGAATTGTCTCTTATTAAATTCATCCCTGTATTTAATGGTTTTTTCCACTCATTTACATATCATAAAACATTCCTCTCAGCCCTGCTAGCTGCTTTAAAGGGCAACACAGAACGTTAAATTTACAATATCACATTTAAAGACATTTCAAAAAGCATACTTTTCTTAATTTAAGGACATTCATAAAAAAAATACTGATATTACAAACCCAGCTGTCTTAGGGCAAGAGGCATGAGACACCCTGGACAGGTCACCAGTCTAACACGTAGACACAGACAACTATTCACATTCACACCTATGGGTAATTTAGAGCTTCCAATTAACCTATCCCCACTAACTGGACATCTTTGGGAGGAAGCCGAGGTACCCACGCAAACACGAGGAGAACATCCGAACGCCACACAGAAAGACCCCGGCCTGATGGTGGATTTGAACTCAGGCCCTTCTTGCTGTGAAGGGACAGTGCTAACCTCCGTGCCACCGTGCTGTCCGACTAGTACAAAAGTCCATACATTATTTTCCTAAATAAAAAAATGTAACTGTGTGGGTCTCTTTGTCACTCCTCCATGCTCTTGTCTTGCTGTATGTCATAATGGAGCCGCTGCTGGTCCGCAGGTGTCTTCACAAACACACTGTAGACAAAAACACTGTAGCATGTAACATGTGTGCCAGCAACGAGGTCAGTGTGTGGGAAAACATGTCTATCTGTGAGTGAATGTGTGCAGAGGCAATGACCCTGACAAGCAGCATTTTAGCACGTCCATAAATCAGTTACATCAATGTTTTCTTACGTGTGTGTAGAGTTGATCTCTTCCAACCAAAAACACACCATGCATATCTCTGTTTCAGCAAAAATGACATACATGCATAAATATCTGGCTTTTATATGTTGACGGGGAGAGCGCCGTTGGTCGCCAAGATGACATCTGCCACCGGTGTCGCTGAGATATGAGTGACTCTCGGTCTCCCTTTTTCTGCAACTCTCTCTGTGTGAGACTGAGACCCAGTGACGCCAAGATAAAAGGGGATGTCACTCAGCATCTGCAGCAAGGCTACCCACCTGCTCCAAATACCACACAACTCAACAGCTAATGAGATACCTGGCTGTATTAGCAGAGATGCTGGAATACAGTATTTCATTAAGGGTCACTGCCGGTTGGCTGATTCCAGCCCAGCTCTGGCATTGAGTGGTGGCAAGACATGGTTGCAGGACAATGAGGTGATTATCTGTCATTTGATAATGCTGCCAAATACCAGCAGTACCATGTTGATTGAGCTGCTATCAAATGCCAAGATCTGCGGCTCTGGGGAACAGGTGGTAAATACTTATCGGAGCCTCAAGAGACCTCCTCCACCTATAAACCCAATCTTCAGTTGCATATTAACCTTGCTATAAGCTAGAAATGTCATGGTCTTTTTTTTCATCTTTATTTTTTTATATATAAACCTTCTTTTATACATATATTCTCCAAGTGTCTTCCTTATCCTTCCTGCGACTCATGTATTTCCCTTTTCTGCATCTCACTGTTGGCGCCGCAACATTTTTCTTGGTTCCTGGTCCAATTTCATCTGTTTCAGCTTTATTTTTTCATGGTTAGTCTGGTATTGTGCGTTCTTTACTGACGCTCTAGTTACTGAAGCTCTAGACGCTTTGAGTTTACCCGAGCTTTATTTTCCCTTTGCTCGATGTTTATATTTAGTCTGTGTGTTCTCCCTCAGTTTTTGTCAAGTTGTCATCTGGTCTGCTTTTTGTTACCGTTATCTTTTGAGCTTTACCAGCATGCCAAGAATGGTCTTCTCTGTTTTCAGATAATTCATGTCAAAGATATTCCTCTAAATCTCGAAATTTCCACCAAGTGTTTTTGTGGTCATCGAATACAAATTCGTGTCCATGCGGTGTCCTAAGCTCGACTGAAACCACATCGCTTTGTGCAAAAATAAATCCTATTTCCGAGACATCACCCTTTATGCCATTTATGCAAGTAGCAGCTTCCAAAATGTGACGGAGTGGAAGCTGGTTTTGCACTGTTTGAAGCACTGTTGGCACTAGCCGAGCAAACTCGCTAAACATGCTCAGACATGATATGGATTACGTATTGTGACTAACCAAAGAAATACTTTTGTAGTTATCAGCAACTTACTGCTTCAATAGATTTAAATGAATCCGAATGCCAGTGTCATCTGGGTAAAAGAAAAATGTTTCAGCACTGAGAAAACAAAAAGGTGACAACACACTGTTGACACAGCGATGGCCTAAGTTCAGAAGAGATGAACAACTAAGCCTGCAGACAAGAACAGGTGGCCCAACATTCATGCAGCTCAGTCATGGACATGATCCTTTAACCCTCAGACCCTTGGGGAGACATAAGTAACCTACAGTTTGTTTCACGTGTTAAGGAGCAGTTGTCCTCTGTCAGCGTTCTTGGAAATAAACAGTTAACTGTAGGGATGGGTATTGTTTTAGGTTTTATCCGATACCGGTGCCAAACCGGTACTTTTGAAACGGTGCCGGTGCTTAAACGGTGCTTAAACCGGTGCTTAAAGAATGGAGAACACAAAATTGGTCCAAAAACCTCTCATGTTCAGCTGTTTTTTTGTAAAAAGATAACAATGTTAGCCTTTTCTGCAGCTATAGGGGATTTATGGTATCACTCTTGGCTGGAAGCAGTGCTTAAACAATGGAAAAAACACAAACTTTGTCCTAAACCTCTCATGTTTAACTGTTTTCCACTTTTTCTTTGGTCATTTTAGCTTTTTTAGCCAGGGTGAAGGGAGTATCTGCCATCAAACAAGAAGACAGCCGCATGTAGCTATGATGATGTTTGCTAGTTCACCTTACATGCATTAATGTAATAACGTGGTTAGCTTACTCAACGTAAATTACACACGAACAACATTAAGCTACTCACGCAGAGAAGAATGGCTGCTGCTGCCATCATCATCCTCATCATTTCTGCTACACTGGCAGGGCTAGGGGCCAGGACTCTCCTCTTTGTGTTTTTGGGGGATGTTGCTAACTCCGGGTCTGATAACAGGCACCACACCCGCAGTAGATGTGCTCGGTGTGAGGTCTCGCAGCAAGCTATCAAATACGGCGCATTTCTCGGCTTTTTAAAAAAACGCTATGCGTCGCCAGGTGTTTCATCGGATTTGAGGTGTTACCTCCTTTGACAGTATTACAGTATCAGCTTAAAGCACTTGTTGCAGGCTGCTGAGTTTGCATATTTTGCTGTGAAGTACAGCCTTTTGACTGCTTTGCCTTGGTCATTTTTAATCTGTAGCTCTGCTCTAAAAGAACGTACGTACCTGGCCCCGCCTACTATCCTCGGAAACGTAAAATGATTGGCTAGAATCTAAAGTGTATCACAGCTCAGGAAAAAAAAGCACCGAAATGTGCGCTGCTTTTCGGTCTGGTTACTACCGTTTATGTCAGAACCGGTGCCATCATGGCACCGGATACCGGTACCCATCCCTAGTTAACTACATTTAGATTGAAACATTAACTAAGAATAACCAAATCCCCTATGTTACTCTGTGTTTTATTGTATGCATTATACTATGTGAGTCTTACCTGAACCCCTTTTAAGCTAAACAAAACTAACCAGTGAATAAATCTATAAATGAATTTTCTATTCTAGCAAAAATAGAAAGGCACTGAACTGGTTCAATTGGAGGTGTCATAAGGTCTCCAAACACAACAGAAAATCAAGATGACATACAAACAAGATGTTATTTGTTTGTATGTGTTGATATAGTGCAACAAATTAAGCATTTCATATTTATTAATGGACGGAGGTCTGCACAGATGCATACTATGTTGTAAAGCACTTTGGGTTTGCATATAAAATATATGATTTTTAAACAGTGTATCACTGTATAACAGCACTGTATGAAAAAGTTTCTCTTGATCTTAGTGATAAATATGCACATTAGAGCACGAGCATGCTCTTGGACGTGTCTGCTCACGGTCAGGTCGAATATTTGGCAGGTTGCTGAGGTGACAGCGTGGTGAATAATAGCTGTTTATGAGAGAGACACATCAGCTCTAAAAGTCACAAGCTGTAAATTATTATTGTTATTAGGAGGGCTATAAAGTCTTCATGTGAGGACAGGCCCTGTGAATTTGAAGCATTAGAACCACAAACTGTCTTTAGTTAAAGCATGGGATCCTGAGTGTGTGATTTACAGAACAGGTCATTTGGTGTGTATCACATCAGGACATTTATAAACACCCATAAACCCTCTCTCCTGGCTTTACATGTGTACAGAGAAGTTATTTATGGGAGCAGTTCCTTCGTACTGGTTAAAGTCTGATTTCTCTTTTAAAGGTGGACCTTTTTCTGTCTTCACTGGCTTATCCCATTTACTTTGTCATTAACAGTTCACATTTAATTCAATGATGTGGTGTAGTTCGGCAGAAGTTCAAAATGGATGTTTTCTTTAAAAAAAAATCACTCATTGCAGCTTATCACTATTTGTAAAAAGCAAAACAAAAAAACTGTTTAAATATTCATTATCTTTTTTGTTTTTGCACATTTATTTATTTTTGCCTCTGAAAAATCACCATAAAGGACGAAAGATTTTATTTCATATCATTTATAATCTCTCTGGTTTATTGGCCTGCTGGTTTTGGCAACACTCTCTGGCATACGCAATCACCAGTTGCTATGGACGCTTCACAATTAAAAGCGAGCGTGAGCTGAGTGCTGCTAATACTGCTCAGAGTAGCATTAGCATGGCTCTGATCTAGGACATGAAAGTGAAACGCGCCAGACTTGCTTCACCCAACTGGGCACATTTACACAGTCTGCACACAATGCTAGCAGAGAATCCCTCCCTTTAAATATGGGGCGGTTGCCATGGATACCACAGACTCAACACCAATTTCAATTACTCTCCATGTGGCACTGTGTGAAGGCCACACTACCTCAGAAATCTGACTCAAAGCAGCAGAAATGAACGCTTTGACCAAACTGACTGTTATTAACTTCATCTTGTCATTCATGAGCTGCATGCATATGGTGAAAAATTAAAGGCATTCCTGAGCTATGAAGGTTTTGGGATTTGTCTTAATCAGGCACATTGGTAACTCCAGTATCAGCCCATGAGTTACCACAAACCCTCATACACATTTATTCATGAGAGCTTTGTGCATAAATACAGTGTTAGGCACACACTACAACCTCAGAATGTTTCAATAATTCAAAACCAAAAGTTTCTCTGCCTGTGTCTCTTCTCTGTTTTTATCACATATTCCTTTTGCTTGGTTGCTCTCCTGGGAGCAACATGGCAAGGCTGGAGATTTTCAGTCTGGTTTATTCATTTTCCTCCCTTCCCATCTCGGATCAAACAGTGACACCTCATCGGTTCTAAATCACCTTACCTGCCATAACCAAAGACTTGGCTTGGGTGCTTTTGAAAGAATCGGACATATTTATTTTTCCGACCCTATCTTTGTCATTGATTAGAGGCCAATAAAACTACCATACTGGGTTGTCAGCATACAGTAAACATATTAATTTGACCCACATGTACAGACCTTTTGGTGATGCAAAAATGGAAACAAAAACATCTAGAATGGATTTGTGCCAGGCAATCAAGTAGATCTTGTGATATTTGACTGGATAAGGGAAAAACCTGGATGTGCTGCTATGACTGACCAGTGAAGTGATTCAAGTTATTCTCTGAGGCGACTCAAACTAAACACTACCATGTCATGTATTGGTTGTCCAGGTAAAAGCTCGCAATAGGTGTTAAGGTCACCCAACTCTTTGATCTCTCAAATGTTACTCATGCAGCAGCAGGAGGGTAGTTACCAGCATGTGCACAGGTAAAAGACAAAAAAAAAATCCCTCCTGCCTCAGTCAGTATTAACTGTTCTCTGTGTGTTGCTGTAAATAAGACTATTTCCTGGTGACAGGCACATTTCCCTGACAACAGACCACCACTGTCCTTCAGCTTGTAATGTAAATACCCACTGTGGAAAACCCCCTCAGGGTGGGGTATAAGTATGAAAGTGTGTGTTTTTATTTGTGTGTGCAAATGTGAGGTGGTCTAGGATGTGGTAGTGTTTGCGCTATTGTGCATAACAAAGAGAGTAGAAGAAAGAAAGTGAGCCTTCTGGTTGGGTCAAAGTTCACTGCACAGCTTGCTCATTACAACCTTCAAGGATGGTTCAAGCTGTTTGCTTGCTCAGGATGAAAAATTTATGGAAACCTTTTGAAATTCTACCTTCGGTGACTGACAGAGGTTATTTAACATGTATCAGATCTATAAATGATCATTCAACTCATAATGTTCATATCTGAAAATATTATGTTTGTAGATATAACTTGCTGACAAGCAAGAAGCTTCTCTAGTTCAAAAATACCTTTTTTAATAGTTTTACATTTTCATAATTGATTGATCCAGTCCTCAGTGAGATTTATGTAAACTGTCATGTAGTTGTAAAAAAACATTACTAGCTGATTCAGCTGTTTCTTTTTATTAATGACAAGCAAATATTAGCATGCTAACCTGCAAAACTAAAGATGGTCAGTATGGAAAACATCAACTTGTTGGCGTTGTCTTTTTAAGCATGCTAACATTAGCGTTTCCAAGCCTTGTTCCATACTAGTATAAGACATATAAGGATTACATGTTGTGTTTTTTAAACTGCATCCATCTCTTCCACCTCTTTTGTCATGACATATTAGGTTTATTCTCCTCTTTGCTTATCTCTCTTCTCTTATCACTCAGCTGTGTGACACTATCCAGACCTCCATCAGAGAGCTGCTTGCTAATACTTGAGTGTACTGTTGGGCTGCCTGCTGGGATAGGGGGATAATCTGATCACCTGTTCCACGCTGCATTCCCTCACTCGCTATCTGGGAGAGCTGCAGGTTTTAGTTGCAGGTGGTGTTTTCTTCTACAGCCCCCCTCTGTTATATTTTTTCTCTCATTAGCTTTTCTCATTGAAAAGGTAATGAGGGTTGCTACTGACACCGTAAATGTCCATGAATCACCCCAGGTATTTCTCACAAGAAAACTTCTGATGTAATACCAAAGTTTCCCTGAGGCCAAGAACCATTACCACAGAGCTCAACAAATGACTGTTTTATCCTTTCCTGTTTAAGAAGAAAATAGTCTGCGTGCCATAGAGATATTTACTATTATGCTCTGGTGGTGGGTGATTGTAGTATTTCCAGTATTTCGAGTAAAGATAAGTTAATGCTACATTTCAGCCAAATGGCAAACCCTTAGCTGGAACCATAACAGTTTGCTTTATTTCTATGTCACATATCTCAAAGTGATATTGCTGTCCAAGCTGGGACTGATCTCTCAAAGTCACACCCCGAGACATGCAAACTGTGATCGCCCGCCTTCAATGAGAACCAGACCAGCATGCTTAGCTACTGGCCCGAGTCTGGGCCGTTGTGAGTTGGTCATTCATCACATAATAACTTAAAATCTGAGATCAGGACATTCTCTCTATACAGTGGTTTTATTTTATCCCTTTTCTTTTACATTTCATAAAGCGTTTATGAAGCAAGCTTATCCTGTCATCAATATTGCCTGGAGAGTACTAGCAACAACAAATCCACCCTTGGAAATATGTCGTGTTTTTAAAACTGATTTTAATGACTTGGCACCGGCACGATTGGGTGACATGCATATATTGTCCTCAGACTCCCTTCACACTCTATAACGTAATTAGATAGAAACTCCTGAGGCAGTCTCACAAATATGTTTCTCTCTTTATGCAAACCAAAGAAGCTGCTTTGAAGTAAGTTAGTATTTTTAAACTGCGGGTAAAAGAGCACTTTCTTTTTCAAGTGTGAGTCATACTAACGTGACAAAAGTAAATTTTGTGCATGAGACTAATGTTGATGCCAGGGAGCAAGATTTGTCCTGGAAAATCCTTTAGAGGTGACAGCGCCAATAGGTCGTATTAGGAGAGCACAAAGGGTTTTCAGGGAAGGACAGAAATCCAGCCAGGCCTAGAAACCAAAACAGTTTATGGTTCAAAAGGTTCATGCGGAGTACTGTTTGATGAAGTCTCCTGCTCTTGTTTGAAAGGAATGAAAGTCAGTATAATTTCCAGCAGTGTGTTACTGACAGGATTGCTGCGCTGATACTAAACTCGAAGCCATTAAAGACCTTGACAGATGGTGTCTAGTATACACAGGCCTTCACATACAGCAACCTGCTCACATATCATCTAGGTAGAGAGCTATTAATTACTGCCAGTAATTAGAAGTGCATAAAACTCTGTGACTTTGTCACCCTTTGGAGCCCATCTGTAAGATATGAACATTTGGATGACATCTGATCATGATGTCTGTTGCAGCTGGGTCTCCCACGCACACCTGAGCAAAATTTCAGTGGCTCTGATAGTGCTGCAGATGGAAAATAATCATTCCTGACAGGAAAAGTCTGGCTGCACTTGATTTCTTCACTCAGGGTTTATAAAATAAACAGCAGCATGCCTTTAAAGTGCCCTTTAAACCTAGACACTTCTAAGTTATTAGGAAGAACTTTCACTCAGTAATCAATCATATCCTGGTCCTTGAGTTTTAAGGTGTTCCTCTTTGTTCTGTTTTAAGTGGAAGAGCTGTTTATTTACTGCCTGAAGAATTGTGTAGTTGTAAGCTACAACATGACAAAGTTGTACCGCACAGCTGCATTGTCACTGACAGGAGAATGAAATCATTCTGGAAGTGACCTCTGTGCATCTTCAAGGCAGTCTGGTTGCACTGCTTGCATTTTTTATTTATTTAGAGCTTTTTAATCATACATCACTGAGTCCTCCACGGCACTGCGAACTATACATTTGTAGAAAAACACAAATGTTGCTACAGACAGCTAGGGGCACACAATGTTCAACCCAGCAGCCACTCCCATGACATCATGCAATCCCACTGAGCTCAGTTCACACCCAAAAGCAGCTAAAGATTAATGTGTAAAAAAGGATTGATCATGTTTGTGTAAACTTTGCAAAAGTCAATTTTACTGATTAAGGACAAATCCAATCTTGAAGCTGTGTATCATTTGGCGATGTTGACAGTGTTACTTAGTTCCCAGAAAATTAATTCAATCCAGGCTTTGGCCTCCTGGCGCTGTGTAGTCTACAAACTGAGAAGCTGCGCAGCCCAGACATGCAGGACCCATAGCCCCTCCAGCACTATGGCAGACAACACAAGTGCCACACATAGAGAGCTGGAATTTTAACAGTACTTAAAACACAATGTCACTAAGTCTCTTGATAGTCACATGCAGGTATGTTTCTAAACTTTTCTCCACACTTTTGGCAATGGGGGGTTATTGTGCTCAAGCTGAAGGACATCAAAGTATTCACGCATCCTGCAAACGCTACAGTTGCAGATAGTTTTAAGATAATTTTGAGCATGACTGTGCACATCCTTCCTGTCAGTCTTCACTGGAATCTTGCTGAGATATTTATGGATGATAAGGGGCATGCTGATATGTGCATTTTTGTTCTTTCTTCTGGCTCAGACCTACTGTATTCCAGTCACAGTAGCACGGTAACTAAGAGATAAAATTAGTCAGCAAATGTGGATTTGGCACAGGTGAGAGAAATTGGTTTTTGGGATGTCATGTCATAACAAGATATTCTTTTGGAATAACAAGTGAGTTCTCGTCATTACTGGGTGGTGTGCGAGGCAGTATCACCCTCACATGTATGTAAGGCATACCCTTGACCTTTCACCAGGGTAGTCGTATCCTGTGAGCTGGCAAAAGGAAAGAGACAAACGTCAACAGGGAGAAGCGAAACAAGGATGGTGCTTCAGCATCCTTCCTTTGTGTTTTGAACACCTTTTTGGAAGAGTAAAATCTGTTTATATGAGACCTGACAGCATTCTCACTTCACTGTTTGACCAGTTTTTCTCCCAAAGTACCAAGAAAAACTCTTTCCTAGTGGAAGCCATTGAGCCTGCCTCAGCTTTTGTCTACAAAAAGGCTTTTAACCAGAATAGACTGGTCTGGAAACTTTACCCCTGATTTATCCTCTACACTGGATTACATTTGATTTGAAAGTTTTTGTAATTACTTTCAGTCCTAATCCTACCGACATATTTAACATCCTTTGTGTCTCTTGCTTAAAAACATCTTTAACACCTTTTCACTGTGGTATCACTTTTCAGTAATTTCAAGTAAACTTTGTTTGTGTTTTATGTATATGATGAAGCCAATTGGGGTCATAAAAGAATTTAAATGAACCCACAGTAAGCCATCCTAGATATGTAATCTCTCCAACATGTCCAGGATCGGCCTGGTTTTCATTACACATTTGAAGAACCTCACCTAGAAGGGTCCCAGAAGGCATCCTGGTCAGGTGTAGTAGCATCTCTACTCTGAAATTATCCTAAATGACCAAGCACCCTATTTCTAAGGCTGAGAACAAACACTCTTTCAAAGGAACCTCATTTCTACCGCTTGCACCTCTGATCTCATTCTTTCAGTTGCTACCCAGAGCTTGTGACCATAGGTGAGTGTAGAAATGAAGATCAGCCTGTAAATCGACAAGTTTTCACCCACAGACTGTTAAATCCTGCTCTAAAATGATAGCTGTAATTGCTTGCAATTTTGCCATGTATTTAATGTCTTTTAATGTTGCATTTAACTTGAGCTGGCCTACTCAAGTCAGCTAAAGTAGTTTGAGATACTGGGAGTGTATTTGACTTCATGGGTGAGAAAGGTGAGGATAAGGGTGTGGGAGAGGAAGGGAGTATCCTGTCTCTCCAGAAACAATACAAGTTACACAAGCCAGTATTGAGAGTCTGCAGGATCAGTTCTCTTAGGGAGTTTAAGATAACCCTTCAGCTCTGGCAGTGGCACCACCTCAACAACCAGGTTTACGTAGTTGGCATGGAAATGGTGAAACAGAAAAGTATCAACTCAAGGGAACAAAAGTGGCACAAAGTTTGTGGTTTTGCTGGGTGATTCATTCCACTGGTGGTTGAGTATCGTGTTTTCATTATGTTTTGTAAATGAAACCAAGCCAGTTTGTTGTTAAGGAGGCAGAATGTAGAGATGGGTGCAACAATTTCCAAAACTGTACTTGACCTGAAAAACTAAAACAAAAAAAAATGACAACTTCTAAATGTATTGGTGAATTTAGCCAGTTGGAAGAAGTCACAGGTAGAGATGGGTATTGATAAGAATGTAGCAATGACGATTTCATCATTGATATTAATTTCTCTATTGATTCCCTTTGGATTCTCATTGGCTCTGTTTTGAGAGTTACCACCATTGCTAAGCAGTGTATCAAATCCTTAACGTGGTAACACTGTGTGATCAAATGTTCATTCATGTTGGAGGTATTTCCCCTATTGGTTGCCATCGGTGTTGGGGTAATGCAATATATTACTTAATGACTCCCAGGAGAAAGTAATTTATTACAATACTCTTTACATTACTTTCACTCTGAAATATGACTTAAAACACATTGCCTCATAATTACCATTATTATAAACCTATAGGCTACAGCCTCACACACAAACACTAATCCCTATCCCACGGAGGACACAAATATGATCTTTCTCTCAGTATTTACATATGAACACAAAGCTGATAGCATGACACAAAATGGTAAATGGCCTGTATTTGTATAGCACTTTACTAGTCCCCAAGGACCCCAAAGCGCTTTACACATCCAGTCATCCACCCATTCACACACACATTCACACACTCATAAAGATGAAAATCAGTACAAAGAGACTTCAAAGCAATCACCACAGTGATTCTACTATTTTAGAAACATGAACAGATAGAAACGGAGGCTGCAGCCTGACTGACAATCACTGATACCTGCTGAAATTCAGGGTCTGGTTGCTTGGCTGGGGCCAGCGTTCACTCCGCTTTAACATCATTATGAGTTCTTGGTTAGCTTAGCATTAGTGTCTTGATGCAGCTGCTTCCAAAGATCTGAAGTTGTGCAAGAAGCATAAAACAGTTTTTTTCTCTGTATTACTCCTGCTGCAGTTTCCACTTTACAGTAGTGCTCTTATCTTTTTGTGCAATTAAAATAAAAGTAACATTCACATCCATGATGTAGACGGTAGATTGCGACACTAATTCCTCCAACCGTGCACAAACTGATTGTAGTGCAAGTGGAACCAATAACAGGGATCGATAGGCAGGCAGACTAACAATTCCAAGGAATGGCATTACCGGACTGGATTCCCATCCCTAGATGCAGGTTTACCTCAGCCATAGACCTTATAGTTAAGGCTAGTAAGGCTCAGATACCTGAGGGACTTCATGCACTAACTGTTCCTTCTCCACTCATCTATTCTCACTCCCCACGTCTACATACCATTGCTGCATGTCAGTACATTTCTGTCTTCTGTCTCCCTGAGTTTGTGTTTTGTCCCGTCTCTGTCTATGCTCTCCTTTTCTGTTTTCTTCTCTTTCTTCTTTTCTTGCTGCCCTCACCTCGAGGTGCTTGTCGCATATGGCTGTCTAAAGAAGATCCTTTGATCGTTGGATTTTTCTCCTTGGCTTATAGTCTAAATCACTTTGAGGCCACTGTTGTTGTCATTTGGTTGTATATAAATAACCCGAATTGATTCAAGTTGAATCCAGAAACGGTCTCCTTTTTTTTACCCCTCTTCATAAAGTGTGATATTTTGTTTTGGGTGTAACCTGCTTGATGGGTAGAAGAACACAGAACAGTACTGACAATCAGATGCTGACTGACCTGTTGTTGGTGTTGTCAAAGGAGCTTGCAAAGAAAAACGTCTGGACTTCTTTAAGTTGCTTGAAGACTTTTCACCTCTCATCCGAGAAGCTTCTTCAGTTCTAAGGTCAAATGGTGGAGAGTCCCAGATATAAACCTAGTGGGAGTATCCCCCCACAGAGGGACAAAAGGACCCCCTGATGATCCTCTAATCGCCTGAGCCAAGGTGTGAAACTGGGTGTGGGTCCCAATCAGCCAGAGTTTCGGGTGAGTTCATTGTGAAACCTGGCCCCACCTTATCATGCGAATTCCTGAGATCAGATGGCCCAGGATGTGAGTGGGCGTTAAGGCGTCTGGGAAGGGATCTCAAAACTGGATTATAGATGGCAGAGAGTTGGTGTCGTAAACCACCGCCTCTGTTCAAAGATGGTCGCTCACAGTGGACATAGATGGCTTCTTTCACTCCTCTTTCAAACCATCTGTCCTCTATGTTGTTGGTGTTAGTGTGTTAGGGAAACAGGATCCATAGTAAGAAACAGCATCTATTAAATTTTTGTGGATCAATTATATTGACTGGACACAGTTGGACAACAGTGATACTGTCTGAGATTACTAAATGTAAATTATTGTAAATTATTGTAAATTATTGCTGGTGTCAGTTCAGTCACTGGATATTGATAGCTGCATGTCTCCACTGCTATGTCCTGTATTCTCCACCCTCCCACATGGACTCCTTCATCTTCAGAAGTCTACAGTTCTTTCAAAGTTTTTTTCCCTGAAATTAAAGCATGGCAGGAAATCAGCTGGTATTAGAAGATGAGTGCAGCAGATGAGGTCATGACCCCCGTATCCTATTGAAAGGAAGGAATGACAACCCAGAGGAAATATCGTGCTATTACCCACTAGGAGTCCCATGACATCCTCAGGAAGTGACCACAGCACAGATTAGTGCCAAGTAAACACCACAGTAGACAACAAGACACTGGGAGAAGGTGCAGAGCACAGACTGTTCTTCATATCGCTGGTCTCCACCCCTTGGAGTGCATTCATGTTCGTCCATTATTACATCAGACACACTTAATATAGTTTTGTTATTACTTTTCTTGTCTTTTTTTCAGAGAGTATAGCGACAGTAACTACACATGCTGACAGAGGCATTGTTAGTTAGTCATGGATGGTTGTGTAATGAGTTTTGATACGTATTAAAGAGTTATGCTAACAAATAATGCAACTGTCACAACAAAGTAAGTGTCATGTTGTCTGCTGTTTAATTTCAATAAATCAGAAAATATGAAGACACAAACTGATCATGTCCTGAATCTGAATTGTAAATTAATGATCAATACAACAAGTATTTATTAACCTGTCTGTATGTATTATGCATGTATTGGAACCAGTAGCTGGTTAACTTAGCTTTGCAAAACAGTGAAAACTGTGAGCTGTAGCAATTTTTATTTTATTTTTTTTATCTTCTAGGAACATTACTTTTATCAGCCTACCAGCTCCTCTGACACTCACTAGTTAACTTGCTATATCTTGTTTGTTTAACTCATAAAAAGGTGTAAAATTACATGTTGTGAAATGTGGGATTGTTTCTAGCCTGGAAGCACTTGTTAAGTGTCTGACTGAGACTCCAAGATGCACATACACATACCTCCTATAAAACAGTAAATTGATACTTTTGCTCTTATGAATTCAAAAGCAAAACACATCATGTTAATTATTTCGGTTTAGCAGGGGATTATTGCTGCCTTTGGACATAGACGGGTTTTCTGTTTCCCTCTAAGCTAATGTAGCTGACTGAGCTAAATGTCTGTGGAAGCTCTGAGTCATGCAGGTTGTAGCAGCCTTCAGCATTGAAATTCACTTCAGGTCCAATTGCCTTGAATTTCAAGCACTCAAGACCAGAGATGCGTTATTGTAATCCGATTACTTTTCTTCAAGTAACTTGAGCGACACTGCTCAAGACTAAGCTACCTATTTATTCTCTAAGCCCTTATCTTATTTCTTTAAAGCTGGGGGTTGGCCCTGCACAGACTCCCATTCAGCCCACTGGACAGCTGTGATAAATGTGAAGGAAGACATACATTTTGAACTTTTAACTATATTTTAGAGTTTTACAGCTTTCGTATTGAAAAGACCTTGCTTATGGCCATTTAAAATACAGGGAGTGCAGAATTATTAGGCAAGTTGTATTTTTGAGGAATAATTTTATTATTGAACAACAACCATGTTCTCAATGAACCCAAAAAACTCATTAATATCAAAGCTGAATGTTTTTGGAAGTAGTTTGTAGTTTGTTTTTAGTTTTAGCTATTTTAGGGGGATATCTGTGTGTGCAGGTGACTATTACTGTGCACAATTATTAGGCAACTTAACAAAAAACAAATATATACCCATTTCAATTATTTATTTTTACCAGTGAAACCAATATAACATCTCCACATTCACAAATATACATTTCTGACATTCAAAAACAAAACAAAAACAAATCAGCGACCAATATAGCCACCTTTCTTTGCAAGGACACTCAAAAGCCTGCCATCCATGGATTCTGTCAGTGTTTTGATCTGTTCACCATCAACATTGCGTGCAGCAGCAACCACAGCCTCCCAGACACTGTTCAGAGAGGTGTACTGTTTTCCCTCCTTGTAAATCTCACATTTGATGATGGACCACAGGTTCTCAATGGGGTTCAGATCAGGTGAACAAGGTGGCCATGTCATTAGTTTTTCTTCTTTTATACCCTTTCTTGCCAGCCACGCTGTGGAGTACTTGGACGCGTGTGATGGAGCATTGTCCTGCATGAAAATCATGTTTTTCTTGAAGGATGCAGACTTCTTCCTGTACCACTGCTTGAAGAAGGTGTCTTCCAGAAACTGGCAGTAGGACTGGGAGTTGAGCTTGACTCCATCCTCAACCCGAAAAGGCCCCACAAGCTCATCTTTGATGATACCAGCCCAAACCAGTACTCCACCTCCACCTTGCTGGCGTCTGAGTCGGACTGGAGCTCTCTGCCCTTTACCAATCCAGCCACGGGCCCATCCATCTGGCCCATCAAGACTCACTCTCATTTCATCAGTCCATAAAACCTTAGAAAAACCAGTCTTGAGATATTTCTTGGCCCAGTCTTGACGTTTCAGCTTGTGTGTCTTGTTCAGTGGTGGTCGTGTTTCAGCCTTTCTTACCTTGGCCATGTCTCTGAGTATTGCACACCTTGTGCTTTTGGGCACTCCAGTGATGTTGCAGCTCTGAAATATGGCCAAACTGGTGGCAAGTGGCATCTTGGCAGCTGCACGCTTGACTTTTCTCAGTTCATGGGCAGTTATTTTGCAACTTGGTTTTTCCACACGCTTCTTGCGACCCTGTTGACTATTTTGAATGAAACGCTTGATTGTTCGATGATCACGCTTCAGAAGCTTTGCAATTTTGAGACTGCTGCATCCCTCTGCAAGATATCTCACTATTTTTGACTTTTCTGAGCCTGTCAAGTCCTTCTTTTGACCCATTTTGCCAAAGGAAAGGAAGTTGCCTAATAATTATGCACACCTGATATAGGGTGTTGATGTCATTAGACCACACCCCTTCTCATTACAGAGATGCACATCACCTAATATGCTTAATTGGTAGTAGGCTTTCGAGCCTATACAGCTTGGAGTAAGACAACATGCATGAAGAGGATGATGTGGACAAAATACTCATTTGCCTAATAATTCTGCACTCCCTGTATAACAAAAGTATATAAAAGATTAACAGCTGTTTTTCACTTTTCACCCGTTTTTATTATAAAAATAAACAAACAAACAACAGAACATTTTCTGTTAATTAATAAAAATATTCTGTTTTCTTTTTACAGGATGGTCGATAGTCTTTTTAGGTATATGTGAGTAACTAAGTAAAAAATAATTAATGTTTCTGCTACAGCAGCCCTAAATTAATGGCATTGTTATTTATCCAGAAAACATACACACAAACTTTTTGATCAAAATGATATTTTTAATGTCTTGATCTCTGCTCAGTCATCCAGGTAAGGACATAACAAAAAGCTGATTATGTTCATCTAGGAAAAAATGCTATGTCAAAATAAAAGTATTCTTCGTATCATGAATTTTAATGTTTTTTCTATTTAAAAAAAAAAGCTGAAAAAATTTGATGCCAATTGCAGTTTTAATAGAGTATTTAAGTATGATTAAGATGCCAAATCACAATTATTTACATTTCTAAACAGGAAACTTAGTTTAAAGGTTGAATGTTTTATTTGATTGCGCACAAATGCATTAATTCAGTTTGTTATTCACCTAATGAATGACAATATAAGTTTTTGACACATTTCTAAAATGTTTAGCATTTTCTTTTTTTTTATTATCATAGGTCGTCTAATAAATTTGTTAAGCACTGTATGTCTAAATATATCACATTAGTTAAGACGAAGCATTGGAGCACTGATATGAGAGGATTAGAGTCAGCAATAAGGAGCTCAAAACAATGTGTCTTTTATGTGGAGCAGCACAAGAATTTAGTAATTTTTTTTTTGCATCAGTTCAGTGGCTGACAAATTTCAAACTAACCCAAGCCTCATTTCCATTTTCAAATAAGAAACTCTTTGCAATAGTCCTTTTGGTGGTGTAACACTCTGACAAAGTATTGGGTAATGCAACATCAGTCAGAGGTAGCTGACAATCTGTGTGGCCCGTTCCCCTGTCTCTGTAGCTTTTATTGCTGCATTGTCTTGGGATGGTAGCAGGACCTCCCAGTTCTGCAGATTCTGATATATAATCATCGTATGTGTGAAAACGAGTGCCGTTTCACGCACATGTCAATACTTCAGTGGTTCAGTGATTCAGTCCTGCTTTTACCTCTCCCATGGGTAGCAGCAACACAACATCAACTCTGTCCTAGTATGGTACCTCCCAGAAAATTGGTGTGAAGGGGAAGTATGACACAGTATGAATCATGTTTGACCCACCTAGAGAACTTGTGTTTCTTTTTTCATAATCAAACCCAGCACTCCACTGAATGAAATCATCATTTATACTTTAGTAGATGGATTATTTGTTCAAATTCTGACACTCAACTTTACAGAGGTCGCCTGCCTCAGACAGGCAGTCTTGGAGAACAACGCTGTATTGAGAATCTTAGACTGGGTTGGCTATTTCTCCTCGGGCCGATGTGTCGGTTTGTGATTTTATTCAATTACAGAATATTTACCTTTCACATTATGTCAACACTGATGTAGAGCTGTGTTGTATAAAAATGAACTCACCTATTCCTCAACGCACACATTATATTATGCCCAACACACACACAATTCAGCTGACACAGTTATAAACGTGCACACACCCACACACAAACACACACACATATACTGTGGCATAAGTTTGTTTATTCAGCTAGGTCAAGCCCCGTGTATGGGTTTCTTTCCCTTGCCCATTTGATGTGTGAAAAGTGGAAGGAAATCAAAGTCATTTCCTTCGTTCTGGTTGCTGTGGGTTGTGGTTCCCCGGGGCAGCAGGGGCGACACTGGCAGTAAAGCGTCGTTAGGGCCAAAGCGTCTGGGAAGTGGATGGAGTTCCACAGTTAGCCAAAAACAACAGAGGAAAGTGTTACTCAAAGCCACCAAACACAGGTAGGGGAAGAGGAAGGTGGTCCAAACACTGAACTTTAATCATCAGTCTGAGGAGTCAAATCCATGTATTCATTATGATTAGAAAGTTTGAAATCCCCTTCTTTCCATCCCCAAAGTACGTGTTATACTAATTGACTCACACTCAGTCATTTAGCTCAGGAGATGAGAAAACTTTAGTCTACACTTTTCCAGTTGTTGAACAAGTTTTACTCTGTTGAGAGTTCTTCTGTGATCTAGATATGATACTTTTCCTTTCTCATTTAAATGCTAATAACTTTGAGGACATCATCTAGAGAAAGTGCTGGGAGCAAAGCTTTTCTCCTATCTGGCTGCAACACAAGGTGAGCTCTTGTCTGCTGAATTTGAAATATCGCTAAGTCGTGTTGTTGGAGAAACAAGGCAGTTTAAGTTCGGAGGCTTTGTGCATGTGTACGTGTACAAGTATGTGGGTGTGTTGGTAACACTGTGTGCTAGCTGCAGACCTAGTACTTTTAAGGATCAGTATTATTCCCGTAAAATTAGGTAGAAGTAGCCAAAACAAAGAGCACTTTGTAATTTACATTACCTTTTTGTTCTCAAGAGGAACAGCACTTCAGGTTTGCAGAACAATGTGACTTAGTGACAATTTAGAATGTGATAACGATGCACTTACATCATTGTTTATATTCCCAATAATTTGGTGGTCAGCGTGTTTGTTTTTCCTGCAGGGAAGAACTGATATTGACACATTTTTCTCTGCATATGTTGACAGCACACATAAGTCAAAAAACACTAATAATGAGCATCTTGGTGTAGAGCCACAATATTAAAAAGAAGAAAACAACTTGAGTGTTGTTTATATGATTTAAGTCAATAAAATCTAAAAATCTACCAACAATTTATGAAATATTTTTAAAAATGCAAATAACACTGGGTAGCCAATGTAGCGGTTAGCACTCATGCTTCACAGGAAGAACGTCCTGGGTTCAAGTCCACTGTCCAGCTGGAGCTTTTCTGTGACAGTTAATATGCGCTCCCTGTATCTGTGTGGGTGCTCCAGGTACTTCAGCTCGCCCCCACCAGCCAAAGACTGGTGATTCAAAATTGACTGTGGTTGCCGGCTGTGTTAGCCCTGCCATATTATATGTCCCGGGTGCACCCTGCTTTTCTGTCAGTGACCTCTGAAATAAACTCCAGTCTCCCTGTGATATCAGGAATTGGGTAAACGAAAGAAAATGAATGGACAGATGAAATAAAAAGCAGCATTAAGAAATGTTATATAAAATACTAAAAAAAAATCACCACAGAATCCATTTAGTCTTGAAAGAAAAATGCACAAGCTGTATGTATGATAAGTTACAAAATTCCATTTTTTTGAAAATATTTTTTTGCATGTCTTTTTAAATCGATTTAAATTTGAGTATTGTTTCCATATTATAGCACTCAGTTCTTTTAAAAAGAAACTGCATTATATTAGAAATATTGCACTTTACCCACTAACATTCTGCATTCAAAACACATCTGAGTGTATACAATATGATGCAAATATGATGTTGTAAATGACGTTTAACAAATGTTTAGTAGCTTCTTCTCTAACCACGACATCAAGATGCTGCTTACATTTTAATGTATTAGTATAATACATATTAGTATTTCTTTTACATAAGTATAATTTTTATGGAATTAGAATATTAATCGTTTTTACTTGTAATGGATTTTTTTGTATTTCTATGTTCACTGAGGTAGAAGATCTGAGCACTTGTGAAAACTTTAGAAATATTTTGAGTCATACAGTCTCTTACTTATAGGTTGAATGAGAAACATAAAGTAAATCAACTTTATGTAGCATGTTTTGATGTGTTTCAATGCCATTATGTTATGTGATGAGTATTTAACCTTTCCGAATGTTGGGTTGATAAGAACATCACAATAAAACTAAAAAGAAGATTTATGGTCAAAGATTTGCAAAGTAGACAAAACAGAGTAAAAGCAACAGTCACGACATTTTTTTTAATCTCAGATATGGAGCCTCAGATCTTTTACGGTTCAGAACAAGTATAAAAACCACAAAGAAGTGTCTATGGGGCATTCAGTGTGTCACATCTCTCCACACATGAACTTTAGATTGCATTACAGATGATCCCCTGAACAAATACTGATATAACACCTGGCATGTCTTCCTGCCCTGCAGGCAGAACCACCAAAGGCACTGTTCACACCTCACCTGAAATGCAGGGTCTTCTCCAGAACTTTAAAACAACTTCATGCATCTCTAAGATAGATGTCAGCAGCAGCTTGGAATCAGGCACTGTCAAGATTTTTATCGCAAATGTTGCAGTTCAGGAATGAAACTCGATGGTATGCATGCATAAAATATATGCAATCAAGCTGACAGATGATTGTTTTTTCCTTTCAACAAATTGGATAGCTTGTGTAGGATATCTTTGGAGAAGCATGAGGTCCTGGCTCGCAGAAAATCTGCCATGTCTTTACTGAATACCGAAGTTGTTCTGAAGAGGAAGAAGTCTACTTGCACTCATCAGACTGATCCTTTTCTATTTGACCTCTGCCAAGTCACTTTAAAAAAGAACCTTTATGTTGAGTCAGGCTGCAAAATGAAGGCTGCAGAGCCAATGCCACGGCTTCATATGCGAGAAAAGTCGAGCGGGACAGCTTCTTTTGACAGCATTGAGCCAACAGCTGAATTCTTTTGCAAACTTTCAAACTCCCCGACAGGCTTAATGGTGACTCGCCATTAAAGCTCCAGATTGAATGAAAGGCAGATAATGCAGGTGTGAAAGGACACTGAATGGAATATGATTAAAAACTGGAAAATGTTTAATTTTCTCAACGAGCTTTAGAATATCTTCACAGGCGGTAACTCTGTGTTTGAATAGAGGAGTAAATTAACCATTTTAATGTCATTTTCCATGTACCATCAAATGAATTACATTACTCACCCCTTTTCAAATCAATGGGTACATAACGAAGATAAGAGTTTTAATTTCTGATAAGTCAGACTTGACAATCGCGACATTGTCTGTGCTCTAAGTCACAAAAAAATGGACTTGACGGGTCAAATATTGAGTAGAAAGAAATCAGTGTAACCCTGTAATAAACTTGCATGCACAAAACTTTTAGCCCGTGAATGGAAACTAATAGGAGTGATTTTTGTGTCGTTTTGATAAACACTTTAAAAAGTATGAGGAAGGTGAGCTAAAGTGAATTTTTGGGCGTGAAGAAGAATCTGAAAAGGATTTAAGTTAAAGCCGCTCACTTGTTGAAAGAAAAAAGAAGACATGTATGCACCATTTAGGCCAATTCCTCTTGAAAATTTTCCCTCCACACCTCATGTGTGGGTGGCAGATGGTGCCTCGTTGGTTGTCAGAGAGATAGAAGATGGAAATACAATCGACTGATTTAAAGGAAACTAACAGCTCCTCTGTGTAAGACTCTTTGCTGTACTATAGCGGTTGTTGAAGAGATGGGAAATTCGACTCAGAGCTGTTCACACAACAATATTTTTTCCGAGTCGTCATGTGCAGCTAACTAATTTGCATATTAATAAACACAGAAGTGGTATCAAAAGCTTTACATCATCATACTTGACAATTGCTTACCTCGGTTAGCATTTGGTCTTTTCTTGGCAAACTGTTGTTGCTTCTGCTGCCACTTTTAAAAACGTGCCTGTCATCTTCTTCCCTGTACTATTTTCAGGCATTACAGTTGACATAATTTATAATTTTATATCACAGTTGACGAAATGACTTTGTGTGCTATGAAAGGTGTTGTTTGTAGTGACAAACCCACAGAGAATTCTCACTTTCTTTCATCTCATTGGTTTGTATTTACGGCCTGTGACAAGTGTGTTTTACAGGCTCCAAGTAGCCCAGCAGAGTGCCTCAAACCCAGGCGGTCATTAAAAAAAGCCGACTAATTTTTAATTTACAAATACAACTGCCTGCTTTGGAAGTTAAAATTAAGCATTCAGGGTGACCAGTGGAATAATTAACTATAACGTATGCCAAGTTTTGAGCCCAAAATCATTTAATGTAGCTTTAAATTCCATGCAAAAAGCAGCAAATCTCACATTTACCTGCATTTAATAATAAAGCTTTTAAATGCTAACCACTGCTTTCTATGAATGATTATCAAATAACTTTCTGCAGCCATGCATTAAACACGGTTTCCAAGTAAACATAGAACACAATGCAGACAAAAGAATGTAAAACCTATCAAAACATATCTGTCATCATCTAAGTTTTTTGAGATTTTAGCTGGTCAGGTCTTCCTTTATTACGTTTTCTTTTTAAAATTGTGCCAGATCTCTTCGGTGGGTGCCCTACAGCTTCAAATCCATAATGTTGTAGTAAGAGGTTTGGGATCATCTTTCTGACTAGCCAAGACACTTCCTGACCAAAGATGCTGTCCTGATGACCGTCTGTGATGCTCCAAAAACTGTGTACACGCTTTAACATTATTGATGCCTCTGAATCTGCAGGTTACCCAGGACAGACATAAATGAAGCCTCATGCAGTCATGGATGATGGCTCTTCAACTGTGTGGTGATAGTAAATCAAATGCTCCCTCTTCTCGTTAACCCGGAAAAGAGAATTTCAGTTTTTGATTGGTCATCCCACAGGACATTTTCCCCACTTTGCCTCAGTGTTAGACACGTTTGGAGAAAGCAGCTCTATTTCTAGTTTTCATGTGATTTTCAAGTGATTCTCAGCCTCTTATGGGATTTCCAAAAAGAATCCTACCTCTCTGTGGGTTATGAAAACAGTTTTGTGTTTTTGGCCATGTCCCTTGCCTACAGAGATTGTTATTCACTTTATGAATCTTTTAATTATGCAGTGCATCATATATGATAAAAACCCCAAATTCTTGGCAACTTTAGATGAACAAATCTTTATTTTAAACAGTTTAAATTTAATATTAAGAAACTCAGCCCCCCTGAGTTCTTTTTATGTCCAGTCTGTCACTTATCATCTTAATTACTGACAGATTCTGAAACAGGTGTTTCATAGTTTTTTCTTGAGCACTGCACAACTTCCCCAGTCTTGTATTTCCCTGTCCCATCTGTTTTTGAAGCATGAAACTGGCTCCAGCTTCTGCATGTCTATTTTTTAAAGGCTGTTTTTCAACATTTGTCTTTTGAGCTAAATTTGAAATGATTTGAAAAGTATTGTTGTCTGATTTAGTTTTCTATTTTACACATCTGTTTCTGGTTGGTATACAGCCTTTGAATTGCCAGTTTGTGAACACTTTCGGCTGTCTCATTGTATGACCGTATATCTATAAAAAGGACCCTAATCGTTATTTTCTACTTTGTTTTACAGATGAAAGGATAATTATTTAAAAAAAGACTGATGACTTATTACACTGTCATAACACCACTGAAAGCCCATAGTTAACAAATAAAGACCGGCAGACAGTGGGACCTGGCGCAGAATACTTTGTCTCTGTTAGTGCGTTAATCCTGATCTTGTTTAAATAAGGTGTGATCCCCTGATAAAATCGTCACAAGGGGATGATCCTAAAACTTTCTGCTTTGATCTCTGTGTAATAATAAATGTTCCATGATGAAATGGTGATACAAATACACTTTCAGTCAGCTACGCGAGACCAGAGCACAGTATAAAGTCTATTCTCTGACAGCATACTGTGGTATGATAAGGTAGTAAATCACGTCCCCCCCCCCCAGGCTGGCAGGCTCACTGATGGGCGGCTCGGCTTGTCGCTGCCCGCCCTGTGGGTGTGTTTAAGGCAAATGGGCCTCTGCATCCACCTGCTAGCGCCCTGCCTCCCTACAGTCAGGAGCGCCCAACTTTCCGACGGAGCACACGCTACGCGTCTGAACACCGCGGGGACTTTTCTTGTATCGAGCGGCTTTCCCCCCCCCCCACGAGATGTTGATTGTAGTCGTGCGACGACAGCATCCAATCGACTCTCGGTCACGCACAAGGTTCAGTTAGGAACATTTTCTCCCTTTTTATTTTCGCGCAACTGTAATTTTTCTCATTGTGTTCACTGACAACTCCGGGGCCAATAGACACGCAGTGCGCACAGGTACAAAGTGCCCCCACCCCACCTCCACCCCACTCCTGAACGGGGTTCGACCAGAAAGCCGCGCCGGGATTTTCTATTGTTATTACTGCTTTCAACTTGGAGAGAGAGAGAGAGAGTGATCGATCTGTTGGAATTGGTTTGTTCAATGACTTGCAAGGCTGAACTTATATCCGGAGACCCTTGAGGTAAGCCTGTATGGACTGTTCCTTTGTGATTATGTATCTATGTATTTATTTTACACTTTATTTCCTTATTATGAATATCACGCAACATGTTACCTGCATACAGGATCGCGCTTTTTTTGTCAAATACTTGAATTTATGATTGGCACCACGCCTTACCGACTCTCTCATTTTCTTTTTGAAACAATGAAACAGAAACAGCAAATTATGATCATTATTAATTTCTTTTGATCGGAAAATCAATTCCAGCGCGAATCATTATCACTGTTTATTTAATAGCTGTGCAGTTTACCGTGCGCTCTAATACCGCACCAGACTGTTTACAGTTCTGTCGTCCATGTGTAGCCAAGACTGCCAGTCTGTTACACACATTTCAGCGTGTTTCAGCAACATTCAACATTTTTGCATGAAATTTGTTTTATTATTATTATTCATTGCCGAAGAACACATTCATACATGCACGTGAATGAAGTTGTATAGTGTTTTATTTATATTTACATACAATACAACACTGAGGAATTTCCCTGTGTCACGGTAACTGTGAAATGTTTTAAAAAATGTTTTTAATCGGCAGCAAATGCAGATGGTTATTTTCTTGTCTGCTGGATTAAAGCAGCGCTGTAGCCACTGAGCCCTGTCCATCCAGATTTTACTGGTTTCCGTCTGTAAGTTTTAATGATTGCATTACATTTGTTCAACACATGTCAGTTAATAAACTGTGAAGAAGCTGAGACCTTTTCTTCGTTTAAGCTATTTGGACTAATATGATGTTTCCATGACTAAAAGGGTTTTTGTTTTTTTGTTTTTGTAAACTTTTGTATTAATATTTCATATCACTGTCTATGGCATATATATTTGTATTTTTTACTTCATGGTACGGTGTGTCTTTCGCAATCCTCGGTGTCATCTGTGAGCGGTGCCTTGTTTGATTTCATGCGCTTGTGCGAAGGAGTTGGCCTCTCTCTTAGAATAAACAGCTGGATGGTTTACAAATTGTAAACAGCCCAGGTTTAAACAGCTGCTTTTACTCATAAATTCGCTTCAGCCAACCAGTCTGAAGACTGTTCTGCTCTGTTGAGGTCTCTGAAGGTGCTTTTGAGGTGGAAATTCGTCCAATGTTTGAAGTGTCGGTGGTTTGTGCGGAGAGGAGATATGCAGGCTGTAGGTGTCCGGTCAGTGAGCTCAGGGAGGCTTTATGGGAACAAAGGTGGAAAAGAAAAGTTTTGCAGGCAAAGAGGTAGCCTCATACACGAGTATTTCTTATGGTCAGTCACATATGTGTGAAACATCAGCTGCTTAAAGGTGTCTATACTTCATCAACAATTAATGTCACCACCTTTTTTTTAGTTGTTCAGCTTTGAGGCTGTCATTACTTGCAGGCCTTTTTTTATCAACAGCTAAGACCTGTATTTGAGATGCATCAATCACAATGTTATTTTTGTGCTATTTTCCTTAAGTAAGTGTGAAGTTGTGGTATAGCCTGGCATTAGGTGAACCCAGTAATTACAGCGTGGTGTCATGATGCAGGAATGCATTTTGGTTGCGTGTAGAGGAGCAGAAGAAAAGCTTCAGTGGAGTCAGCGCGATCCTGCCATTATTTTGTCGCGCTCTGAAAAACAAACATAATTTTTACCAAATGGAAGCAATGTGCAAGTCTCTAAAAGTCTGGCTCCTTTCCATTAGGACTCATCAGTTTAATGAAGCTCCCAGAAATCTGGGCGTAAACTCTGCACCTCGGTGCTGTGTCGCCCAAAACTCGCAGTGTGATGGGGCCCTTGGGAGATACAGATTTGACGCGTCACATAAAATTATAAATGAAAAACAGGCTCACGGTGGCAGATTCTTTTTTGGTTTTAAGTGTAAAGTAGAGTCAGCATCTTCTCTTCTCACGTGTTTCTTTTTGTCCCTGCAGATTTAAAAAAACAAACAAAAAAACCAAAAAGCAGCCTTTGGAGCTACAGGAGGTTGGTCCACCATGCAGCTGGACGGTCTGTGGACGGTCCACACCCTCCTGGCACTGTGCGGCTTGGCTTTTGGGAACCAAGTGAGCAATGAGCCACTGGCCGCGCCCCGTGTCTTCATCTCTTTTAAAGGTGGGAACCTGAACTGCTCTCTTCTACCCTCATCTTCCCTCTTGCTTCTAATTCTTGGTTTACTCCTGGCTTTCCTGTGTTTTAGTCAGTGCTGGTTTTTCCTCTGCCATGAGTTTGCTCACCGGCTGACTGATGAAATGACAGTTGTGCAATTGGAGTGATTGTGGCTTTGATAAGTTCTTGAGGGTTTTTCAGAGGAAGAACTTAGAGCATCACCAGAGCAGCGCTGCGCAGACCACAAACAAATCATGCAACTCTCATACGCACGCTGCTCCCTTTCCTCAGACCTCCAGGCATCATAATAACCACCAGATGCTCCCACTGGCCTGTATTGCACAAATACAAACACAAACAGTGACGGAGCAGATGCACATATTGAGAAATGTGTACGTCTCGCTCATTTTGAGAGCATATACATGATTATTGTTTTAGTTAATCAAATGCAGTGTCTTTATCTTCAATCTTCTTTAGTACTGAATCTCTAAATTGGAGCCACAAAGAGAGATGGGATAATAAGGAGCATGTAATAACTCCATGGCCATTATGTGATTATTCTCTGGTGAAGCAGATGCACTTTGGGAGGCGGGGGGAGGTTGTATTTGTGCGTTCCATCGGCCATACAGATTAGGTGAGATGGTCTTCCGGGTTCTCCGGGGTGCAGAGTGAGAGAGAGGGTATTACCAAGAGCAAATTGCCAGGATCAGCCAAGCAGAGCGACATCCCCGGGGCCTGTCCTGCTCGCAGATCAAGCCTTTGATTAGCATCCAGAGAAAAGCTCGGGGAGCAAGCGGCAGCTCCCCTGTTTGCTTTTGCTTTCTTCGTTTCCCAGCGCTCCCTGGTAGTACAAGTTGACTTAATTAAGTGGACTGGCACAGTTCATTGTCGAAGGCGTTTTCCTGCTTTAATCAAGTGGGATTTAACACACCAGTGAGCTCACATCCCGAGTTCAGCAGTTTTTTCATTTTCCAGATATCATCTTAGTGCTGTGTTGTTTTAGAGAGAACTGTGCAAATTGTTTGTGTGCGTGTTGTTGTTTTTTTTACTCTATAAGCTGTTCTGTGTCCAGTGAGCTTGTGTATAGGTTCATCTTTGGATGGCTGAACTTATATATTTGAAAGCGACAGACTACAGGCGCTGTTCTTTGGCTGACAAGGAAAAAGCTGGGCACTGCTGCTTACCTGTGTATGTTTGCCTCTCTAGTCAATATGAATTTCACAGTCTACTGCTACTGCCTCTCTCAGAGGAATGCACCCCCCTCTCCATTCAATATTATGACTCCCTCTGCCTTAATTGCTTTTTGAGAGGGGCCTTGTAGTCCTTACCTTGGCAAGCTGGCTGCACTTCCCCTGATGCATCATGATGTGTAAAGTTTTTTGCTTGAGCTGTTTGGGAAGGCGGTTTGCCTCTGAGCGGCGGCATAAATGGAACACAGCTTGAAGACAAGTATGGGCAATATGCAGGTCTTTTATGGTGAGACTACAGGAGGGTATGAGTTAATTTTCAGGTCCCACTTCATAATTATTGATCATTATGCCAGTGAGTCACCCTGTGAAGAAAAATCTTAAATTGCAGCTATAAAGCTGCTTGTCTGTGCTGAACTAAACACATGTTTCAAACTGATTAACTTGGTAGCAGAGCAGCGAGGTTAAGAACCATGACCTCCGTCTGGGAGGCCCTCACTTCCCTATTAAAGCAGGTAGAGTAAATCATGGGACCTAATTGCTTTTGCCTTTCCTCCATGTCGCGTGTGCAGCTTTTATAGCAGGAAAACACGTTCGGCGATGCTAAAATAACCCTCTCAGTGTACTTAGAGGACACGGGAAGTTGAACAATGTAACTGCTCATATGCATTTGATAAAAGATTTGTGTTTGCAAAATCTAATGGATAAAAAGTCTAACGGATAAACTTTGCAAGTAGACTTTGTTCAGGCTTATCAGCTGAGGAGAAAGGGCAACTCTGGCTGAAGAAGCCTTCCTCACTTCAAACAGCAAAAAGCTGTAGTCAGTGTCAGATGAGCAAATTGGGGACAAAGCAAACCCATAACAACTAATCAAGTGACTTTTTTTTTTGAAGTCGACTGGCATGATAGACTCTTATCAGATAAGTAGCTTATTTACACAGTGAAAGTTTTGATATTAAAATATCTTCCTGTTTGGGGACTGAATCAATTATGGTTTCAATAACAGTTTTTAACACACAGTAATGCACGTTTTCTTCTGTTTTAATGATTTTAATGGAGACATGCATCCTGTGGAGATGAAAACCTGTCTATTGTAATAATCACTTTCTGGCATCTTTGAGCTAAGTTATCTTAAATAAAGCAACCAGTCTTCGTTTAACACCAGATACAGTGCATTAGTGAAGTGATGGGCAGAATTGTGTATGTGCTCTACCCTTTTCTCTGAGACTCCCAAGTCACGCAAGATCTGAGTTTCAACATTTTAAGAGTTATATTTTTTCTTTTTTTTTTTAATCTTTTAAATGTTCTGCTTATATCACGCTGTGTTGCAGAAAACATGGCATTTTCTAAATGGGCAAAACACTCCAGGGAGGAGGAAAAAAGTCATGTTGCTTCTGTTGGCCCACATTTCTGCTATAACATGTTTCAGTTCCTGCATAAAGTAGATCCAAATCTAAATCCATACTAATGGCTCTGCTATTCTGGGCACATGAACTTTAGCCTCATCTGGGCTGCTGTGAGTTCATACGCTTAAAATAATCGCAGAACATCACTTAGGCTGTGCTGTGTTCTTCAAATGCTTTAAATGCAGTTGTTGACATAACGGGCGTGACCGGTGATTACGAAAAAAAGAGAGAAGAAGAAGCCTTTTAATGTAAAGTTTTTCTTAGTCTGCTTAATTGCTAAGGCAGACGGCAAACGTCAGCTCAGAACAAACAGAGGCACGGGGTCAAGAGTCTCCATGCAAATTTTCACTTTGAAAAGTCAGGCCAGCATAATCTACCGCTGAGGGTGGAGCCATGTCTTGCACCACAAAAGAGCACTTCAGAATTATCACCTTTTGGAAACAAGCTTCTCACACTTAACTTCAGCAATGCCACTCTGGCCCATCAGTACAAGTAAAAAGTCCTTTAAATGCCATAACATCATCAGGATTACAGCACACTAGCCCCCACCTCCTCCCTCTGACTGCGCATGAGGCCAAAGCCACCGGGATGACGGCAGAATGTGGGTCAGCTCCGCTACAATAAACAGGCTCGCCACAGGCAGTGCAGGTGGCAGTAAGAGAAAGCCACCCTGGCTCATCATTAAGCCACATATTTCTCATCTGCACGCCCTCCTGTGAACGGCAAACAGCGGGCTACTATTTTTACCCCACAGGAAAGTCTGTAGTCTATATTGGGTGAGAGTGCATGTGTGTTTTGGTGGGTGGGTAGCAGCGTAGAGGGTTAGAAACTTCCCTTTGGGGTTAAATGCCAGGCATTCTGGTATGTGTCAACCCGTGTTATGGGGTGGTTATGTTTCTGTTTAGCTTTTAATTCCATCGAGTAACAACAGATGAGGATCAAATCTGAAACTGTCATGTAAAAAGCAGCGTAGCAGGGAAGTAGCTGCTTCGATAAGTCAGTAGTTTGGTATCGCTTCGACTCTGGGCTCGGCCTTTTACAGCCAGCCTGTCACTTGTCTAGTAAATGTTTAAACTGTTATTGCTGTTGTTCACACAACACATTCCCATGGTCACTTTCTTCTTTGGAGCTATAGATTAGTTGCCCGAATGAACCCAGGCTCTTAACACTTGTGACCTTATCGGCGTGCATGTTTGAGTCTGAAGCCTTAAGTGTTTATTCAGCATTGATTCTTTCAGTGACAAATGCAGTTTAAACTTTTGATCTTTTGTATTATTACTTTGTGTATTTGCTGACAGTAATAACAACCTGCAGCTTCCCTTTCAGTTTCTTGATGCACGTCTGACTTGCTTCAAGCATACTGGTAGAATTTCACCCTCGCAGTAATATTGCAATGGTGCCCGACCGCGTGCATAAGCCACGAAACCACTGACCCTGTCGTCTGGGGCTGCTGCTGATGTTTTGCTGTGATCTCTAATTACTGTTTGCGAGGCCTGAGTCCATATAACCCCACGGCAGTAGAGTAATGACTGAAAAAGCACTGAAAACCACTATTACTTTGGCCACGTCCCAGACCTCAGCTTGTCTCCACAGCAGCTAAGCTCAGTTATATTTAGTGTAAAACTCTCTTCTCCCTCGGCAGCCACACAGAAGTCATTTGTGGCGCTGTGGTTAACCACTGAACGCAAACGGCCAAGTGGTGACGGTGGTTTAAGTGCAAGTGTAGTTTGGTCCGGAGCAACTTGTGCTCTGCTGCGATCCAGCTGTCAAAAGTGTCACTTAATTGTAACGTCCAACTTGGCCTGGAAACCATTGACTTTTAATTTAACGGAGTAGGTGTAGAGAAGAGTGTGTATATTAAAGAAAAATGAGCCCGAGCCCGGTGTTCCAGGAAACAGTGTTAATCCTCCGCTGCGGTGTACATGACTTCAAAACATTTGTATTTGTAACGGCCGCTCCTTAAACTTTATGGGGAAAATTTGTCTCTCATTTATAATCACTGCTGAGGACTTTAGAATTCACACATTTGTTTTAATTTATGGACATAACTTCTGTTGCGTGGTTTTCCTATAACTTCACACGTGTGAGGAAACACATTAAGTGGGGATTTGTGCTCAAGCAATTAAAAGCTGAGTTCATGTTAAAATGGGATGCAGCTCAGCCTGAAATCTATTTATCTCTCTGGCCAAGCTAATTTCTGAGCACAGCATGGTTTATGTTCACTTCATTGAGCTTCATTTAAATCTTTTTAGCAGCTGGCTTAAATGAAATGTGACTGCTGGTCTGCAGCAGTCCTCATCCAACTTTAGGCATGAATGCTTGTCTGGTCACAGGTAATCAGTGAACGCTTCACAGCGGTACACGTCCAACGGCCTCAGACTGAGAGGTCAGACTCTGGGATCGATTATCTGTCTGTCTCTGCCCCCCTGCAACCTTAACTCTGCCCCTATTTGGTGGATGACTGATAGTACCGTGATTACATTTTATTTCTGGACCACTGAGTCTATTGTTTTGATTGGAATGCACTGAAGATGAAAAATAACAGCGTACTTTTCACTTAAAGCACAGCGTCATTAGAATTTGTGTCTGTGGATAATATTTTAATGTGATTCGCAATGAATCAATATGTGTTGCAGGTTCTAATTATTCTTTTCTTCAAGTTTTACTCACATCTGTAATGAAAAGTAATGTAATCTGTAATGCATAATTGCTTTTAGATGTGCTAAGAATTTATCTTCATAAAGTTTTGCAATTGAATTTATTCATCTGTTGGCCATAGACTGCAGTACTGCAGGAGACAGTGCTCCTGCCACCCTCACCCCTCTACTTGTCAGGTATATGTGTGGGACAGACGTGTGATATTCCCTGAAAAGATGAGTCTGTTGGCTCCTTTCAGCATGTTGCCCCTGAATCCAGCAGTAAGCTGATGCCCCGTCTCTATCGGTGCCAATTTCCTTCTGCAAATAAACTCGCGTTCACAGTGTCATCTCATAGCCAACCGTTAGCTCTGTCTGAGCCTCCCACCCGGCGCTGATGCTGCGCCTCCTGGAATATGTGTTTTATCCTCTCACTGCCAATCGCTGTTAAATGCGCACAGGCTTTTCTTTATGATGGTCCATGAATTGACTCATTGTGTTTCGGTGTTATTGAATATAGCCGCTTGGCACCTCTGCTTGATTCTAATGCCATATGGCTGTGAGGTTGTAAAGAGTATCACATGTTGCTTGGGTGGTCCTAAGGTTTGATAAAAGAGGGAGTAGTATCATTGCTGGGATTCTCTTTCTTCAGCATATGGTTACTGGATGTAGGGAGTGTGTGTGTGTGTGTGCAGGTGTGTGTGTGTGTGTGTGTGTGCAGATGCAGAGTTGTTCAGAGAGAACATTGTTCTTATGCTTCTCATGATTGTGGGCAACCACTGAAGGTGACAGCTGGTCCCCCACGCACCACTCCCATCCACAACCAGTTGTGCTGCCTCTCATTTAGGGTCCTTCCTGTTAAAAGGGGGATTTTTCATTCCCATTGTCATCAAATGGTCATTCATTCAAAAAAAATATATCCAACATGCTGACTTTCAGTTCTATCAAATTCTATCAGTGACTTTCTGCACATATTTATACTTCACACCTGCACATATGGATAGTATGCATTCAATTGTTTTATAGTGTTGGTTGTGTGTGTATGTATGTATATATATATATATATATATATATATATATATATATATATATATATATATATATACATACATACACACACACACACACACACATATATATATGTGTGTGTGTGTGTGTGTGTGTGTGTGCTTCTTTTCATGTGTGCCGAGAATTACCAAATGAAATTTGTTTACGTGTGAACATATAATCGCAATAAAGGACTCTTCTTCTTCTTCTTCTTCTTTCAGTTAGTTGAATACATACATACATAATTTATTTTACTATAGGTCTGTATAATATTAATTAATTTAATGGAATCTGATCAAATGAAATTTACTTGATTGGTATGCAATTTATGCGAAGCACATTTTCCAAGCATATTGATTATTATTATTGTTTATTTATTATTATTATTATTTGAATAAATAAACTTTTGATTTGATATATTTCAGTTGAATTTTACTCTTAAAATTATTGCTTCATGTTTATGAGAATAAACTACATTGTTTTTAGGGTAGGGGTCTGATTAGGATCTTACAATATGAAGCACCTGGAAGTGACTGTTGTTGTGATTTGGTGCCATAGAAACAAAGTTGAGTTGAACTGAATTAAAAATGGTTGCTGTAACCAATTAACAGTTTAACTACTGGTCATATTGGGTAAAGAAAAGCCTGAACTAATTTCAGAAGCCTGAACTGGTAAATAACTCCACTCTAACCATAACATATCAAAATAGCTGCCAAATAGTCTGTTAATTTCAGCTCAGCTCTAATCGAACTCTTATGCCTTAATGTCCTTTTTCCTTCTACTACTTAGCTAACTTTCTCTGGCATCGGAACTACAGTAAATGCACGGGGACTGGGGTGTTTTGGATTCCTGGCGTGTCAGCGGCGCTCTCTTTTTGCATCTGCAGTATGAGATCTGTCATATCGAGAGCAGGGCGTTTGCGCTTTGGTCAGGGTTTCACCTGTGGAGCAGCCTTCTGAGTCAGGTTACGCGGTCTGTCAGTGACTCGCCAGTGAAACTGAGATGGTCTCTCAAAATGAATGAGGACCCAGTGTTGTCTCTCCATCTTGTCTTTCAAGGGCATGTTGCTGCATCTAATGCCGCCACCCTGACTCTCCTCACAAGACTGAAAAATACCAATGTCACAGTATGGACAAATGTGTTGGAGTCGTAAATTATTTTGCATGTTGAAACCAAGTAATGAGGTTAGATGATGTACTTTGTTAGTTTCTGTAATCACAACAAGCTGCCAGGGTAAGGTTTTACTGCCAACAGTAGCCTAAAACTTCTCAAAGGAGAAAACCATCAGTCATTTTTTGTTGTCATTGTACTACATTTTCCTTTGTTGAGGAAACTGATAATAGATAATGATGTAGCATTCCCAGCCTTGACATCTTGGTAACCTGGTTGGTATCTAGAACACCTGCCAGTCTTCTAGGCTCGTCTTTTCCAGGTGGCATAATTAAGACTTCCTGTGGGACTTCATGTCTTTTCTCGCTTGTGAAAACAGGGCATTAGCGGAGACCGGATGAACAGGTTGAAGACTCAGACTAGCTTTGTCTTTGCACTGCTGCTGAGGCTGAACATTGTATATTCTTAGCACCAGTGTTTCTCTTGTGGCAGATTAAGGTGTCAGGGAGAATAATGGTCCAGACGGCTTACACAAGTTCTTGGATCCAGCTCAACCTGCGCCCAAGTTTCACAAAAGGTTTACGGTTTCGAATGTGGCATTGTGTGTTTTCCTTTAGGAAAATGTAACTCAAGAGAAACATGGTAAAAAAGACAGGAAGCTGTACACAGAGGTGTGGGAGTAAGATAATGAGACGGGTAAAATGAATTCAGTGGTTGCCCAGGTGAATGGCACCTGCTTTGAAGTGCTTCTTTGTCTTGTCATCTGGCAGATGGATAACTTGATCCCTATCACGGTCTAATACTCACCAATTTCTGTTATCTTAGATCATCAGACAGAGAATTGTCGTTGCTTTTTGAGACTTGAAACTGTGGATGGTATTCAGGTTTGAGTCATTTATCTGCTCCTGAACACTTCCCTTGAAGCCAGCCTGTCAAAGCACTCTTTTCATTGCAGCTCATCCAGAACACTGAACCACCTTGTCTTCAACCTCTACAAATTCACCCCGCCACCCCCAACGCCAACCCCCTACCGGGGCTGTATGTAGACGTTCATATCATATTCAAAGCACAGTTCTGCCATACCAGCTTTTGAAGGTAACAGTCCCTTTCCTCTCCTGCCTTGTACCTCCTGGTCTGTGACTTTAGTCCTGCACACCACCCCAAACTTCCCCGGGGTAAGCTGCAAAAAGACACTTGGCTCGCTTTTTGCTGCAAACAGCCAAATCATCTCTTGTTCGTTCTTGTTCCTTACTTAAAGCTTCCGAATGGTTACCTCACTCTAGCCTAAAGAGTAAAATCAGTCCATGTCTGTAGTTGCAGGCTTTTAACGTTATCTCTTCACGAGGTATCTCATATCACCCTCATATCAAGACGCTAAGTATATAGGAGTTGCTCAGGAAGGTCAAGTGGGAGGGGGTGACCCAGACACGGGAGGTCAAGGCCACTGTCACCTTCTGATCTACAACCTCAACATTATTTCTCACCCTCTGACGCTGGGGGGTAGTATTTCAGATGCCTCTTGCAGACTTGGAACTCCTAAGATGAGCTCTTTTTTCGTCCCTGCAGTAAATCCACCATAGCTGAGATGGTGCAATGCACTGTGACGTCATAGACTGCATATCGCCAGTACAGATTAAATGCTGCACTGGACCATCAGTTTGTTAACTGTCAAGACAGAAATGCTGATAATGTTAATGGTATGTTTTCTATTCTTTTGCTGTGTAAACATATTTACTGTGATATCTGACAGCTTGTTTCAATGAGGCCCCAAATTGCTCCCGATGGTCAGGCCGCTACCTTTCATAGCAGCTCTCTGTGTGTGAGGTCGGTCCAAGTACTTGAGCACTTTGGACAAGCATAGGTTTACTATGTACAATATGAAATGATTTGTTTTACAACTAAAAGATACTGTAGACCATTTATTTAAGTAGAAGCACTGATAGCACGCAGTTAGTGCTCAGGTAAAGTATGTATAGTAACCATGATAAGATGAAAATATTTTAAGTATTAAAAGTGATTGCAAATCGATTATTGTTACTCATTCATTGACTTTGGGGCAGCATTTTACTCTTGGAATTAGCTGAAGTGGAACAGATTTTTAAAAAAACAGAGTATTTTGAGATTTTTGTGTGTTTTGCATGTAAATTAAATAATCTGAAAAGCACCTAGTAACACAAGCTGTCATATAAAATCTACTGGAATGAAAATAATGTTTATTTCTCATATGCTGTGAAAGTGGAAGTAGCTCAAATTCCAACTTAAGAACAAACCATAAAATTTGCAAATATATTTAAAGGTGGCTACTTTTCACCAATTTATTTTTCTAACAATATGCTATATTTACATTTGATCATATGAGGATTAGTTAGACTGTTCAACAAGCAAGCGGCTACTTTCTGAGTAAAGTTCTAAATAAAGTGTTTACATTTGACTCCCACTTAATCTTTGTCATAATAATCTTGATAGAGATTAATGTTGAAAAAAGGGTTTTGCAAACATTAGGTCATGTTAGTGAAGCTGACGTAATCGCTGCCATGTAGTTTAAGTCATAACACAGAGTTTTTAAAGTGCGGTGTACAAGAAGAGCATACATCCATAAATATCTTTTTCAGCTGAAGCCTCGGCTCCATTCATGTTTCTAGTTGCTGTGTATCAGTGCAGCTGGCTGCAGTGATGAAACTGGATTATTTCTGCTGCGCTGTGACTTTTTATTGGGGTTTCAGAAAATTAAAAAAAAAGTGATAGTAAGTAAATCCAGGGCAACATTTGACCTCTTCAGATTCGCATTTAGTGACAAACAAATGTTCATTATCAATCACCAGTCACCCATACTGCTAGGACAAAGTAGAGAAAGTCGTCTGTGAGATTGGAGTGCAGAACACAGAAACTGTGCGCTATTCAGCTCATAAACTGCAGTCAGCAGTTCACCTCCTGCCTAAAACCTTTCACCATGTTTAGACCCTGCTTCCCACCTCTTCATCCGATCACTGATGAGGTCATACATTATTCCACGTTGGTAAGGGGAAATGAGGCCGTTTGGAAGACACACTGAAGAGTTTAACCCATAAGAGCACTCGGGCATAATACAATGCATGCACTTTGATGTCTTTGTTGTGGTGTGGTTTTGAAATGCTGATTTGGAGATTTCTCTTTTGCATGTTGGTGGAGTAGGTGTTAATTGCAGAGTGTGGGGACGGACTCTTGATCCCACCCATTGAGGATGGGCTGGGGCCGGCAGTGACCCCCTGATAGGCTTGTTTTTTTGTAAATGTCCCCCCTGTGGTGTTGTGTCCTCTTGATTGGTGAGGGAGATGAAAAAGGGGGGACCCTGGCATGCAAGTCCCCTTGTTGTTGTTGTTGTTTGGCGTCGCCCACACACTCTTCCCCCTGTGAAGGTCCTATAGCTGCAGGGGTGTTTGTGTAGGTTTGCCTCTTATTCATAGAAGTTCATTCACATTCTGGGAGACCTGGGGGTGGACGTCAAACTGGCATCAGGCCTTTTTTGTCAATGAATGCCGCACACAGGATCCCCGCAGGCCTTTTACCGTGCTTCCTATAGGATTCCTCAGTCCGGGTCCGAGGAGCACCGCTGTGGCGCTCCAAAGGGAGGACAGCAATTTAGGGTGGAGGTGAAAAATGAGGTCCTCAGATGGGAAAATGAAAATCAACAAGAGGAAAAGAGACTGTTTACATCCTGCACTCCACCTGGCACGCTGCCAGACCAACAGTGGGAGATGTGTTGCAATATAAAAGCAGAGAGGATTATGAGTAGTAAGGGAAATATTTGTGAAACTATTTGGTAATGCCCTGGTGTTGCTAACTTTGTTCTGTCATCCTTTTCTTTGATTCTCTCGGCGAGATGTACATGCTCATGAGCTCTCCAAGCCTCTCATTGTTTTGTAAATCTTCAGATGAAAGAGCGTGGTGTTACTGTGTGTTCTAAGTCCCTGTTTGACTTCTTAACTCAGTTGCTTGTTTTCCTGCTTAGCCCTTCAATGGTGGGTTAATGAATACTTTATTGCCACTTTACTGTGTGGATCTTAGTGGCCGTATTTAATTTCTCCCCCCTCGAGGGACGTCCTGTGGCGTTTCCCAGAGTTTCGGCGCAGCCTACTTTGCATTTCTTTTCTGCGAGAAGACAAACGGGCCTAGAGTCCAAGATGAAGCGCTCTGACAGAGGGAGGCCGGGACAGAGAAAAGGGGATGAGAGGAAGAGAGGCAGGCACAGAGTGAGCTAGGATTTCACTCCCACTTCTTTCCCTCCGAGCTCTGAATCAGTCCAAAGTTCCTCTCATGGGCTACAGTGTGGATCAGGTTTTACCCCCGCTTGTCTTCTCCTACCTTCCCAAGTTTTGACATGCTTATGTTTTATCTTTCAGGGTGGAATTAAAAGCAGCACAGTAGGGCTGCACAGTCAAGAATAGAGTTGCAGAAAGTTTGTTGGATGAGCTCTCCAGGATAGACACAGAAAAAAACATAAACACAGAAAACCCAGTCAGTAATCATACACCATGGGATGTGTCCATATTTTGTCATTTAACTGGAGTTGAGCTTCAGTGGTGTGGATTCAGGGAGCAGTGAATGCATTTCTGTGTCACTGTAGTTGACACCTAGGGAAAAAAGACAAAGCTCTCAGGTCCACCTCACGTGGGTCACCACTGATATCATAGCCCACCTTGAAAGTGTTTCTTCTCTTCACTCAAAACGCTGTCAGACAGATCTCAGTAATCCTGCTCAACTGTGATGAGTGTTTGCTGTTTTAAAGCCTGTAATTAAGTCAGTTAACCTCCCCTCTGTTCCAAGAGGTTCCAGAGAGAGAGGTTCCAGGGGGTCCAGGCGCCCTTCTCTGTCACATGCTGAACCCCGTGGTGAGCGATGGGTTTTTAATGGAGGCCTCCCAGCACAAAACCAACCTGAGGGAATATTTAAAAGATTGGCACAAAACAAAAAAGCGCAGGAATGAATAAACAGCCCCTTCCTGTCCCCGTAAATTTGGAAGCCTCCTTTTTCCAAAGGTAATTGATCGGAACAAATTAGCAGCGGAAAGATAAACTATGGCTAGGTGAGATGCTGGGCTTCTGGTGATACGCTCTGGGCATAATTAACTGTTGCGTTGAGGCCCGTGGTAAAGCTCGCCCCTGTGTTTGCCGTATTAGCACTAGTGCTGGACTCTGTGGAGACGATCTGTAAATCTACTCTGCGTTCAAGCAAAGTGTTTGAGTTGTTTTAGGGGATGCAGTTTGTTTCCACAAAAGTATTACGCCAGAAATAAGAAAAAAAGTTGGGCGTTGCTTAGACTGGCAATGATGTGGGAAGCACTTGTTGCACATGTGCTATTGTGGTGGTTGTGGTCATCAGTTTGGACATAGGGTATTGTAGTTGCACCTCATATTGCACCTTAAAAAAAATCCGTAGTGGCATCAGAGACTAAAATCGCAGTCAGAAGTAATTACACCATGACTCAGTTTATTATGATTTGCATGGTTAAGGGAAAAGCAGGAGTGTCTTTTGGCTAAAACTAAGGCAACAGAACATGAAAGCTCAGTGAAATAAAATCAACAGAAGATGGTAAAACCTGGGATATTTAAATTATACCTAGTTTAAGTTGCACATTATCGGCTTTCCATTCTCTTTCTATTCTTGCCAAAGAAACTTGCAAAATCTAACAACCAAGTTACGTCAAGTTCTGAAACAGCTTTTAACACGCAGACACCAGAGTTGCTGATAGATGCAGCGATGAGTCTTTTCACAGCTCAAGCCTACCTCTACCTCTGTGTCGTTCCAGGTTTAACACATCCACACTTCTTTCTCTTAACAGTGTGCTTCAGCTGCTCGGCAACGCCTCTCGAGATGTCAAGAAAATTCACTTTCATGCATTAATCAGACGGGGAAGTCTGAGCGAGCTCTGAAAAGAGCTGTCATGACCCCAAACAATCTCTGACACCTGATACTTTACCTGTCACAGGGTTTCCTCTCCTTTTTAATTCTCCTTTATGAGCCATGCCTTCATTGTGAAGGATGCTTTCATGTGCTGTTAAATGTCTGTTAATATGCCTGCAGACATTTTGTCCTTTTGTCGTTAGGGCTTCACACACAAGGTCTGCTGTTAACATTCTCTAATAATGTCATCTAAATTAGGGCTGATATAACGATATATATCGGATGACGATATAAAAACGTCTATCGTTTCATTTTACGCTATCGTTTGTTTCGTGGTGTCGCAAAATAAACTGTTTACGGCAATATTTTTTCATGGTTTTGATGGTCACTGTAGTGGCTATATTAATTTCTTAAAGTTCTCTCTTTCGCTTATATTTAATATAACCACACTACGGACGGACAAGCGGCTGTTTTTATGCTTTGTGGTTAGCAACAACAACGGTAACACCATCGCGTGTCCGCTTGTTTATGTTCCACATAAACCTTTCACAATAAAGCTCAAGATCTTGTTGAGACTTTTCAAAATAAACTGAATCACGTGAAAGAGCAGATTATTTACGGATGAGAAGTCAAAAAGAGCCGCCAGGTGCTAAAAAATAAACCTTAGACTCAAACGTTAGAACCAGTGTTGCCAACTTAGCGACTTTGTCGCTATATTTAGCGAGTTTTTAGACCCCTTTAGACTTTTTTTCTAAAAAAAAGTCGCTAAAAAAAGACGTGAAAGTGCGTATCGCTTTTACTCTCAACAAGCAGCGGGTGCTGTAACGCAGTCAGTTCTTCTTTTACTCTTTTACTCTTATGCTGTTTTGTGGATCGCAAGGTTTAAAACTACTTATAAACACACACACACACAAAGTAACTCCACCAGAGTGCCTATTTCGGGTCACTTTTGCCGGTCCAAGCCCGGGTAAAGGAGCAGGGTTGGAATTGTGACATTAAAAAAAACAATAATTGCTAAAAGAAATTTAATTTGTAGTTCTAAATAAACTCTAAATGCATTTAGGACGTTTTTTACTCACTTTATGTCTCTTCCACGATGTTATTTCTCTCTCCAACAACATAGGTTACAATTAGATTAGCATGACCAATTATGCAAATTAGGCGATGACGTCATTTAGCGACTTCTAGTGACTTTTAGGACAACCAATAGCGATTTTCCTTACTGAGGAGTTGGCAACACTGGTTAGAACAGGCTTTTCCCCGCACCCTTCCGTCTAATAAATACTCACAAAGAAAACAGCGGCCTTTACAACTTATGTCTAAAAATGTATCGTTTCATGCATCTGTTAAAACACTCGACTACAGCTACATGACGCGCAGCTGGAAACACTTAACGCAAGACGAGCTGCACGAGATTCACAGAATTTACAGAAAATGTTACATTTTTGTGATTTATATCATTATTGGGACGATAGAATTCTTATATCGGGATATGAGATTTTGGTCATATCACACAGCCCTAATCTAAATGTTTTCCAATAGAGATGTAAGTTACCAAACTGTGCCACTAAACCTTTATAATGTTCATATCTTTAATGTGGCTCAAAATATATTTTGATAAATTAGGTTTGGCGAGAGGTGGATGTTATGAAAAGAAGTGTGCCTGTGAAATACACCGCTTTTTAGTAAAGCTTCCATCTGCAGCCTTGGTTCTCAATCTTACTCTTGCTTGTTTTGATTTAAAAAGGGCCTTGAGGTTTATTGTGAGAAATAACATCTGACAAAATGAGGTGTGCTCATTTCTGCAACCTAGACAAGGTTAACGGGAAGATAACTGATAGATGGATATTTCTGTAAGTTTCCCATTCTTTCACTCAATTTCAATCAATTCAGTTTTATTTACAGGGCGTGAGATTTGAAACAACAGTCACCTTCTCCCCCATGAGCAAGCACATTGTGACAGTGGGAAGGAAAAAATCCCTTTTGACAGGAAGCCTCCAGCAGGGCCAGGGGCAGCTTTACCAGAGTTGTATACTTTAACCAGAATCCTTATATCCTTATTATAATTATTTTTTATTACTTTCTTTTACCCTACTTTTTAAAAACATGCTGTTTACAATGACACAAATTGTTTTCTTAATTACCCCCCTTTGTTTTTTAATGTCACATAATCGTGACACTCATGCTCTGGTAACTTCAGGTAAAGGTTACAACATGTGACATGAGACGAATCTTGACAAAAGATTTTTGTTTGGCGGCCTCAGGCTACGTCCACACGTACACGGGTATTTTTGAAGACGGAGATTTTCCGTTTTCGTTTTAAAAAATAATCCTGTCCACACGTAAACGCAGAAATGAAGGAAAACGCTGCTAGGAACATGCCAAAGCAACAGGTGGCGATATATTCCTAACCGTGTAGAAATGTTGGCCAATCAGAAGTCTAGAAGCCTGGGTGGGTAATGGTAAAAAAAGCTGGGGCATAGAAGCAGAACCGAGTCGTATGTGTGGAGGGACAGTAACTGTGTGTGTATATGTAAGCATTTAAACACTGCAGAGAGTAGAATTAACAGTAACAGTATTGTAGCAATTCATTTCACCGAAACAATAACGTGGCGCACAGTGTGACGTCAAAAAAGGCGCACACCTTTGACGCTGCGTTTTCTCCATTTTTCTTGTCCATACTTAAACGCAAAAACTGAGTTTTCGAAATTATCCACCCTGGCCGGAGTTTTTAGAAATCTCCGTTTTCAGTGACCGAAAACGCCGTTTACATGTGGACGAAAGGTGCAAACGCATAGAAAAATCTACATTTTCAAAAATACCCGGGTACGTGTGGACATAGCCTCAGTTTTAGAGCAATTACAGCAGCTGACCTGCTGATCTGAAACAAGTCTGTTTGGTTGTCGTTTATCTAGAAGTTGAATGTTTTTCAAATATAAACTGAGCATTATGCGTAATAATTTTCACATAATATTGTTTCATGTTTTCTTACTTAAAGAAAACCTTCTTGAGAAGGCTTAAGAAGCACTGATAAATACAAAATAATCTAACTGCCTGTTTTTCATGTGTATGTCAAACATGCATAATTTGTTTTATACCGGTTAAAATCCGGCACGACCCTTTAATGCTGATGTACACTAATTAATCTCCCACTACTCCCAGCGGTGATACACTGCAGTTAACTGCACATTATTCCCAAATATTTTCTCTGCAGTGAACTCTCCCTGGCTGAGATACAAGCAATACATCTTGGATGAATACTCCACATTCTCAAGATAAACTTGCCCGGGGAAGCAGATTACTCTGCTCATATAGAGGTTCCGCAAGAGCTCTGTTTTGACTTGTCTGGCTTAATTGCTGCGTCAATTAAAATGTTTTTCAGAAACACTGTGTGAGCTGGGCAAGGGCCAGGAGAATTGCTAGAGGCTCCGGCTTGTTCACAGCTGTGTGTTGCCTGCAGTGTTGATGAAGGGAGAGTGAGAGGAAGTGAGGCTGAGTTGCCGAGGAGCTCAAGCGGTTAGCAGCCAAACAAAGGCATAAGGTGCGCGCTCCTGCCCGCAGTAAACAACGAGCGCTGTTATCAAAATGTAAACACAAACATTGGGATGTAGTTAGGCTTTATAGCGAAAGAAATAGACTAAAAAGTCACCTAAATACAAAAAGCATCAGTTGTAGCCTTATGATTGAAATGATGTTCATTTTGTTAATATAGTCACCATGGCCCTCTGCGAGTTTATTATTAACAGTGGAGCCAATGACAACATACGATATTAACAGGATTATAATTGGAGCTGAATCTTGTTCTCTTTGGCTATGTGTAATATATTAATGTGGTCTCCTTTGGGACATGAAGGACGTGACCCACGATGGGCTTCGTACGAAATTAACGGGTAATTGCCGGGTGCTACAGGGCCACAGATGACTGTGAGAACAAGGCCGCTTTCCTGCACAGATATGCCGGCTGAGAGCATCCTCCCATGAAGAACAACAGCATCAGGACATGTAACATGAACCAAAAATGACACGAGTGACGTAGTGCTCCAGCTATCACGTTAATCATGTTGAGCAATGAAGGAAGTCAGAATACATTATTAAAGAGCGACAAAGTTTGTGTATGGGGGAAGCTAAGCTGGATGGATGGACGGACTGCGTTACAGTCTTGGCCCATCCATCCAAGACTTGTTTTTTTAAGCTTGGCCAAGCTCCTTCCTAACCTTAACCACATGTCTGGAACCTTTAAGAAGCAGTCGCTTCAATCCATAAAAAGGATGTTTACCTAAACCTCAGCAAGACAAAAGGAGTGCCACCTTAAGGAACAACTGTCTAGGGTTTTAAGAAGTGTAGTAAGATCAGTGTCTGTGTTACAGAACTAACAAGCTTTCAGATAAAAACCTTCAAGCCGAAGACCCATCACTCAAACTAATTCCTGAATTCACAAACGCTGAACCTCCAAAACAGGAGCTCTCAAACTCAGTAAAGGTGAATGGTGCCTCAAACAGGAATCAGCTGTTGCTAGCTACACATGTCGTGGTTACACTGGGCCCCTAAATGTTTTCCAACTACCATAATTTATTTTTCTCATTTTCTTATTCCAGTGATTATTCGCCCATTATTTGTGTCTGTTTCGCAGCAATCCCGTGAAAGCCTTCCCACTCGGCTTCCTCCCCTCTGCTTTTCTTGTCTTTACCATCTAGGAATTCACTCTCAACAGTGCAGTATTTTAGCCACTTTGCAATCCATACCTCCGACCTCTCCTGTAGCTTATTACCTACTGCCAAGACTGTTCAAGAGGACGGCTGCGGGGTCACAGAACAGGATATCCTGCATGTCAGTCAAACGTCAAGGCTGTCAGGTGTCTCCGATTTTAAACCCAAATCAGGGAAAGCCTGACTGGTCATTAAAAATCTCCCAGGGAGGCTGAGTTTTGAGTTTTGCCAAAGCTCAGTATACTTCCACAGCTGTCAAGGTGTCTGTATGTCTGCTGCGTTGTGGAGATGTCACCTCAGGCACTATTCAGTCAAGTAAGAAAGAAACAGGCTTCCTCTGGATTAATGAGGAAGGGATATAATAATGTTGGGATATCGATGAGTTGAAATGTGACCGGCTCTTCTTTTCCGTGTTGTTTTTTTCTTCTATAGATGACTTCACTGTACTCTCCCAGGCGTGTTTCCCAATGCGTATCCCATATATGGGACTGATATCCAGACTTTTGGCTGAATGAAAATAAATTTTTATTAAATAAACTTCCACAACCTCAGGATATAAAATGATTTTAAAAGAAATGTATTCTCATGGTCAAGAGACCCCAAAAGGAGTATAATATGGAAAATAAAATCCTGCTCCAGTTTTTATCTGATGCCGTACAGTATGAGATTTATAAGTTTCAGATTTTCTTTTGTCAATTTTGCAATCTCAGTGGTATTGGCCCATAGGGAGTACAGGCAAAGGGAGCGTGCTAAGGAGCATGTATAGCAGTACAGTGAACTTGTTTGCTCCATTTAGACCATTCATTCACTCTTCTCCTCCCCTCCCGCCTACTCCCTGCTGATTTCTGCTGTCATGCCAGCCTCAAAAGTTATAAATCACTGTGGATTCTGCAGCCTTTTCATGGGTTTGTGTAGGGGAGTCCCTTTTGTAAGCTTCAGAGGTTTGGGGTCAAAGCCAGGCTATCAACCAAAGCAACCAAAAGAATTGTTGATGTGTGAAGTGCGAGTTTGTAATCGAAACGATAAAGGAAGTCCTATAGGGACTGTATATCATCCCACTCAACAAACACAACAAAGGGTATTAGAGGGATTGTGGACTTCTCAAATGAGGAGGGGGGTGTCTTCAGAAACAACACTTTTCACATTCTACATTTTTCTTCCTCCCGGTTGTGGAGCGCCGACCTCTGAGTGCACTCAGGCTCTCGGAGAGATTGCAGCCCTGTCAGAGAACACGATGCCGCCCCATTAACTGAGATAAGGCAGGTAGAGATTGAGAGGCTGAGATCAATGAGTCATTATGGGGAGTGCAGAGGATTCGAGGCCCGAGTGGGATGGTTACATTCATGGCTTAGCAGTAGGACGGCCCAGCATTCCCATAACCACTTCCTACCAATCCGTGGAGCGACCATCAGGGTAGGAAAACCCTGCAGGATTTTCTCTGGATTAACAGTTGAGTCCATGTCAAATATTCTGTCCAAGAATAATGAGGCAGGGCACAACCTTTTCACCTGACACATTTTCATATCTCCAGAGCAACACATTTATGGATTCTGCTGTTCTGTGAAAATGCTTCATGTCTCAGGTCTTTGTTCACGCGAAGAAGATTTAGCTCTTAAAGTAAGATAAAATATCGTACATCAATTTTTCTCCAACTGAGTGTAACTCTTATAAAATCCTGGAGGTTAATTAAAGTCAAAATGAGCTCAGTTTGAACATTTGGTTTGTTTTCCATGTTCTATTGTGAATAAAATTTGGGTTTGTGAGATTTCTGGGGTTTTTTTTAATTAACATTTTTCACAGCATCACAGCAACGTTTTTTCTGAATTGGGGTTGTAAAAAACAAAAACAAAACAAAAAAAAACATTATCTATCTCACTTGTGATTTTATTATGTTGGTAGTTGTGGCAAAGCCTCAGAAAGAAGTATTTTTTAAAGAAATATGTTGGTGCAGTTTAGTGTGTTTTGGTTTGTGGTGTGATCCCATTTTTGTGTTTTTCCACTACCCATTTTAAATGCCCACTCTTACCTGAGGCACAGTCCTGACAGTCCTCTGTGTTACTCTCTGACTACATTTTGGCTGATATTGATCAAACTTGAAAGGGGAGCCCTTAAGTGAATGTGTAAAAAGTCCTGGTAATCAATGATTGACAGTTGGCATTTCCCCTCATCAAGGTCACCTTGCCAATTTCAGCGTGTGGAAGAGCTGCAGGACAATCAAGAGATGTGAGAAAGAGAGGCTGTTTTGTCTCTTCAGATTTGGCTGTACCAGAGGGAGGTTGAGCGCAGAGCACGACTTTCAATCACAGAAGTACTTCAGCTGCGAGAGCTCGGTAGACCACAACTTAAAGGAGAAAAGGGAATATCGATCTTTGTGCCACTAGCATATCTGCACTCCGCTAGACATGTAATGCTGCTGGGATGGACTTTTTCGGTCTGCAATTACAGCTACAGCTAATTCAACTGGGACACCACAGGATTTTTTTTTTTTTTTTGGTTTTCTTTGCAGTTCAGTTCAGTCAGAATCTATAAAACACACTTTCTTGGTGTGTATTTCTCACCCATTTGATTATTGCACTATACACCTATTGCTGAAAAGAAGATGTATAGCCATGTAGTCAGGGCTTAGCCAAGACAACCTGTGGACTTGAATTTCGCCCCCTGAAGTTTCTACATGTGATTTTTAAACCTGGTTGCACCTGAAGTCATTAAATATATTTTGACAAGCACGTTTCATGTAGCATGTGTAAATAAAAGCTCGTTTCTAAATGAAGTCCTGCTGGGCTGGAAGCGAAACGTAAGACCACTCAAGTTCACAGCTTATTAGCTCCTTATTACAGGTCACATACTGGTAGAGTTATGCTCATAACATCCCAGCTCTTTAGATTAATTCTGTTTGGCTGGGAATGTGAGAAAAAACAGGAGAAGGCTCCCCTGATTTAGAAAGCATGTTTCCTGAGTTCGGAAAGAAATGAAGTGTTTATGGTGGGGCAAAAAGAGGCCGCACTGAGGGGGGGTTATAAAGGAGGAGCAGTACGAAGATGCTTTGGCTTCACATTCCTCTTTTCGCCTCTGGGGCTGAGGTTTTGGTCAACACTGCCAAAGCAAACACCTCCATATTCCACCACAGAGGACCCGATGTGAACCTTTCACACACTTCTTGGTTTCGCCTAATCAGCACCTTCCATCTGGATTTACCTCATTTATCCTTAGTTTGCATTGTGGTTTTGCATGTGTAGAGAAACTGCTCTAATGGAGACTCTTGGTTCTGTATCCATTACAGCGTTGTTGCATTGTTTGATTATGTTGTGTGCAGTGATGTTTGAAACAACATGACACACCAGGAGTGGCCTCCACTTGCAGGCCAGGGCACCTCCCCTCACTGCAAAAACTGCTCAGAAACAGCTCAAAGAACACAAAAAACATAACCAGGGCTATTGACCTGACCTCTCCACAACCCCCAGATCTCAGTCTGATCAAGCGTGCACAGAATTATTCAGAACACATCTGATCTTCTGGGGCTCCAAACAGCAACCCCAGAAACCAAAAGATCAATTTCTAACATCCCAGTGAAGTGGATGAGAGACACCACAGGACACCCTGAGATATGTTTGTGTCCATCCGCTGAAGGGTCAGAGCTTTTTTGTGGGGAAGAGGAAAACCTAGACTACTTGAGCCAGGTGTTGTCAAAGTTGTGGCCCATCGTGTATACGTGCATGCTACACATGTTATCAGTATGTTTGAAAGATACAAAGGGAGGAGGCTGAACACGTCACTCTCGCACCCACTCGGTCTGCTTCACTCTCTATCCATCTCAGCAGTTATCAGGCTGATTTTAACATCCTGTTAGCTGCCGGGAGATTACCAGTGACAAACTGGGATGGCTAAATCGGCTTGGTAAACTCGCTGACCCTGCAAACCACCACCCACCCTCTGAGCCACTATCTCCTTAACACCACCTTACATGGGAATAGAGCACGGTTGGCCAAAATAACAGTCTGAACACAGATAAAGCTCAGAGGAAGCATGTAGGAGAAGACTGCAAAGAACAAACTCCCTAAAAAAGTCGATCAGGCCAAGTAGGCATGCATACCGTACAAATTCATTGACCAGGCGACGTGAAATGAACTGTTCCTGATATCATAATAACTTGTTTTACTTATTTATTCATTTCTTTTTTTGCCTTTTTGACGTAAAATGCAAATTGTCAGTTGGGGACAGCGTAACCCACCACACTGATTCCTAGGGTCTTAAGGGAACCTATTATCTTGTTATGACTTAGAAGCAGGATAAGATTGCAGAGCCTTAGAAGCCCCTTTAAAACAACACGGTTTAGGAACAGCAGGCTTATAGCACCAGAGAGCATAATGAAGTCACAGTTTAGCTTCTTGCTGACTTGTAACTTCTACGCGGGTTTCCTTTAGTGGCCAACAAACTGTTAGTTTAGTTCAGAAGGAGTTAGCCCTGTGACCCTTGGTTCCCATGGGTGCATGTGTTTGGGGTACAGCTCATTTAAAGCTTAGCCTAGTGAACGGTCCCAGTGAGGCAGTGGCAGCCGAAAACACAAAGCTGTTTATAAAGGCTAATCGCCTTCATTTCAGATGAGCGCCCTTTAAATAGAGAAAGTAAGTGATTAGGCAAAATGCAATGAAGCTGCTGACATACATGTGGAAAAATGGGATTTGTTCACTAATCCCACTTCCTGTCCCCAAGGCCTGGGAATCAGGGGCACACTGGAACTCAGCTGATCATTTGCCCCTGTTCAAAGAGGCGACGGGGAGAGGGGGGACGTCCTGCTTCTATCAACATCATGTGGCTCATGTCGAGGGTGACTGATGACTATACAGGCTCCAAATGGCAAAGAAAATGGCAAAGGCTTTCCTGCCTACAAGTTCTGTTTAAGCCTGCCCACCCAAGAAACAGGAAGACAAGCACTGAGGTGGCACCGTGCGCACTTACCCAGGATGAGGGAGCAGTGGGAGACTGGTGGGAGGAAGAGACCTGGAGCAGAGCCACAATGGCTGCTGTCACAATCTGTCCTGCCTTCATGTCATTCTCAGGAAGGGGCAGGAACAACTGGCTTCCCACACGGTGACCCCACACTGGCTCGACAAATAAAGCATTCATAACCACGGGGCATGTCAGCGAGACACTGGTGTCAGATACATTAGGTTTCTATATCCTGTGCCTGTTCAACTGTGAATCTTCATGTAGCCTGTCAGGATGCACCTGAGAGAGCGGGGACAAATTGTTGCACTGAGATGTCTTTCTGACAGTTTTCTATGTGGTGGTCCTGCTGTGCTCTGAAAGCCCTTTTCAAGACAAAGTTGTTCCCCTGCTCGTGCAAATCAAATTATTGGCTCACTGGATGAAAACTACTTGGAAATATGGGTTATAAATTGGATATTTATAATTGAGCTATTATATATAATAGAGCTATTTTGTTATATTTTGTAATTTTGTAATATATTCTATTATATAATTTAGTGACTTACTGTTCTTACTGTCTTGGAACAACTGCGACCACATAATTTCCTCGGGTATTAATAAATTATTCTTAATCTGATGATTGTGATATTTAATGGTAAATCTGCAGAAGATTTACTTTATAGCACAGCATGAAAAACATCAGCAACAAAAAGAAAATAGAACCTCTTAGCTGGAAGTCAGCCCATGGCAGCTGAAACCTGAATTTTGATGCCCTTTGATGCAACTGTTTGTGCCTGTCACACTCAAAATATTACACACATAAGCATTTAATAATATTTATTATGAGGAACTGTGTCATTCACGACAAGAAAAGTAAATATTTTTTTAGTGAAACCTCTGAGCAGATTCTTACAAAAACGACAGATCCATCACAGATTCAGCTTCTTTAAAAAAATCTCTTTGTTCGTAAATTTGACAGCAGCTTTCAGGATGTTTGAACAGAACTGAACTTCAGTCTGTAGAACTGAGTGTTGTGAAGCCTGAGTTTCTATGGGCTGCTGTTCTTTAACCGTACCTGTTTCTGTTCTACTTCTGCTTTTGGTGAAGCGTGGCACACATTCAGTAAAATTAATTTCAGCCTTCTCACAGAGACTTTCTACAACATTAAACAGAGAGTGAGACTGAGACAGATCCATCTCCATTACATTAAGGCTGTTCTGGTCTCGTAGCTGACTGTTTCTCCCAGGTGCACACACCGTCTGGCCGCAGACAGTAGAACGCTCAGGCAGAGTGTGTCTCTGCCTTTTGAGTGTGTCCAGCACCATATGTAAGGATTATAGGCTGACATGAATCTGAGGTATGGCAGATTACGATACGGTAAGGCTAAAGGTAATGAGGCTCCTTCAGTCAGGGTTTCACGTTTAGTCTCTGTGGCTGCTTCGCCCTAAATTCCTTTGCTAATTCTGCAGTGGGCTGTCTTTGTTGTTCTGTTATAAATGCGTGTGCTCTGCCTTCTCCTCTGGCCTTTGTACAAAAAGTAGTGTTAAAATGAATTTACCATGCTAAATGTCCTCAGGAAACCAGAAGGTATGCACATAACTGTGGCTAGACCACAACCCTGTGATTCGGTGGTTCTCCGGGTGTAGTAATTCAGAGCTTTTTGCAATTCTTATCTCCACTGAGCTGAAGCTGGAGTGATGGCAGAGAGGTTACAACCCCGAGCCCACTGAGCCATTCTCGACATACACACTCCCTTTTTTTCCTTTGCTCCCGTTCAGCGGACTCATTGAGATTCTGGACGGGCCATCGAGTAATGCCAGTTTACCCGAGGCAATCCCAGTTTCCTGATTCCTCTCAGGCTGAGGAGAGATAACCCTGACCCTGAGCTAATCCCAGATTAAACCAGAACATAAAGCACTGCCACTGCTGTCCAGTGACCTCTGACCTCTGCACGTCTCCCAGCTCAGGCTGCAGCAACACTGCTAAAAGGAGCTTGCAAAGATTTTAGCCAGGTATATTCCAATGAGGGCCTCTTTATCTGTGCTGCTGAATAATAACCCCAGAGATAACTCAGAAAGCCAGACTACTTAAGTAACCAGTAAGTTATTAGGTGACAGTTTTAGTTTATTTGGAGCAAAACAGGTCTGCAGAGCTTGCCAAAGTATTGCAGGAACTGACGCGCAGGATGGGTCAGGCGCATTGATGTGTCAGAGTTGAGGTAGAGACTGATAATAAAACACATGTCTGTTAAAACAGAGCCCTGTTTGTGCAGATGTGTGTGATTAGATCAAGGCTCTCCAGAGAGGATCTCCTTCCCTACTAGTTCTCCACATTTGACATCATCCTCAGCCAAAGCTCTGCTTTCATGTGTTTCATCTAGACCGAGAGGGAAGGACATTCATTTGTTTGGAGAGAACGCAGGGTCCAAAAGCAGATCCTAGTTCGAGGGAAGATACAGAGAGTCAGACTTACGGATTCTTCATTGCCTCTGCACCGTGAGCACATCTGTCTGCTGTTACAAGAGTTTACATGAGAATGGAGATAAATGTGTATCTCTTTCCCCTCAACCACAACCCTCCTCACCCCTCCCTCACCCGTTCTGCTTGTCCATCAGCACGCCGGACTTGGCAGGGAGCAGGAGAGAGGCTTAGGTGACGGGAGCCAGAGGCTCTGTGATAAGGCCATCTCTCCGCATGAGAGCTCATCAGAGCTGACAGTGAATACAAATTGATGCCATTAGCGAGGAGGGGGTGTGGATGTAGGAGGGGTGGGGCACGACAGTGGCTCCTAATTATATAGTGGGTGAGCCTCCCTAGGTCAACAGGGGCACGGGGCACGGTAGTAACGAGGTGACGACGGTGGGGTGTCACGGCTCCCGCCGACACAGACGATGGCGGTGCGATTTCTGGATACTGTGAGGACAGACGTGGTGGTTAATGATGTGTGATATGGGATCGCTGTTAGTGCGTATCCATTATGACGGATCACATTCAACGTATGTCGAGACAAGAGGGGGGCACACCTTTTCCCTAGCGAGGGAGCTCGCAGCAACAGAATACAAACAGCATGCCATGAATAGCCAAGTAGCTTCACTTTGTTGTGGTTTTAATGGCTGGCAAGCCCTGGCATGGAATCACGCCAAAGCTCCGCACACACTCATTTGTGTGTTTTTGTTTTTTATGGCAATAATGATTTCAGGGAGTATCAGATACTTTTGTGCACACTCCTGTTTCTACACTGTAAAAAAAAATTGTAACATAAAAGTACTTCATTGTGCATTTTACAGTTTTGTACTGTTCTGTACCATTAATACACTGTGATTTTACATTTCAAACGTAAATTAACATAAAATCACTGTAATTGTAATAAAACATAATTTTCTTGTTTTTTAAATGTATTTGTCTGTACATATGCATATTTAGATTGTTAAAATACGTTCACAAATGCATCATAATTTCACAAATATTTGTCCGTTATTTGAAAGATTGAACTGTTAAATTAAAATGTAATGCTATGGAAAAATATATAAAATGAATCTTATAAACTTTTTATACATCAAATAATAATTATTATTATTGCCGTGGTTCAAGAGTTGGCAGTTTGCTTTGTAATCAGAAGGTTGCCGGTTCGAGCCCCGGCTCGGACACTCTCGGTCGTTGTGTCCTTGGGCAAGACACTTCACCTGCCACCTACTGGTGATGGCCAGAGGGGAATTATAAAGTGGGATTGTAAAGCGCTTTGAGGGTCTCATAAAGCACTATATGAATGCAATCCATTGTTATTTAAACCAACTGTTAACTGTATATTTCTGTACATTTAAGTATTATTATTCATATTGCCGCATTCATTGACCTTGTTTACAGGTAATTTCATTGTTTAATCACATTAAAATGTTCCTAATTTAATGCTTAAAAGCACTTGAAAAAGGCAAAATCCCATGTAAAATTAGGGCAACAAACTGTATTGTCATTACTTAAAATAACCGTATTTTCATGAGAAAGTTATTTTGTTATTTTATGGTATTATTTTGGCGCCCCAGCTGCCAGAATATTACTGTTTTTTTAGGATTTTTTTTTTCACGGTGTAGGATTAATGCTGCTTATTCGGAATCAAGTTGTTCAAATACAGTGCTTACAGTAACAGCTTTTGAATTCACAAAAGAACACCATAAAACTTGCAGAACTTTGATTTTCCAGACAGAGGAAGCAAGGATTCAGAGCTTTTGTATCCAGATGCTTTCATGACCGACAGGCAGCCACGCATTTTAACTTGTCTCTTAAATTCCCTTTTTTCCTTTAAAGTTGCATCTATTTGAGGTCTTTGTATCCACAAATAGATTTAACGCTATAAACATGAGTGCAGAAAATTTGTGTATGTAATTTTGTTCTGCTGTCCTAACTTGAACCCATATTCCAGTTCTGCCGTTAGCTTGATCGGATGATACGGGGATCGTTTGCAAAGTATTCTGAGAATTTTCAAAATGTTTTGGTGTTTGCAACATGTACGAGAAAAGAAGACAACCAAGACAACAAGGCAAAAATTACACGACTGCTAATGACTGATTTGTCATCTTAATGCCATGCCTTGTCAGTTTCAAATTTGAAGTGAGATGATGGCAAGCATAACCGCTTTTGGTGATGCTTTGCACATATGGGGCAGGTGTTTGTACAGGCACGCTGTGTTGTCTGTGTTTTCTTTCCTAGTAGCAAGCTGCAGAGCCTGCCTCTCCACAAACACACACACACGCACAGGGTGCAGTGAAGCTTTGAGGCCATCACAATAGATTACCATTCCTCTGCGGGTCAGACTCTTTGGCATTACCAGTGGGTCAGATCATATCTCTAGATTCTGTGCCCTTGCATATTTGCTATCCGCTGAATGATGTCCTATCTGATGTGACACAGTGGCCAAGCCTTTGACCGCTTTTATTATCCTCTGCCCTCACAGTGACGGAGCCAAGACGAGCAGCTGCTGCGTTCTCATGCTCTTATCGTTCCTTTTCCTTTAGCAGCCCAGCTCACCTCAGACCCACTCTCCAGTAATCACACAGGCATTCTTTAACAACTCTGTCACTCCTCTGCTGGCTTTGAAGCATGCAGCTCACGCAAACCCAAATAAGTCGTGTAAATGTTTGACATGAAGGGAAGTTGAAAGAGGCCGTCGAAGGAGAGAGAGAAGGCGCTCTGGGCCCCGAAAGTTGCTGATTTAAAGTGAGTCTGCTGAAAAGACGGCAGCGCAGGTGGCAGTCAGGCCCTCCAGTGGGCACCCACTTGTCCTAAAGCAGAAGGGGGTTTCTTAATCTCCATCGCTATGTTAGTGCCTCTATATCAAGGCTTCCTTATTCTATAAATACAGGAAATCGCTGTGAGAAAGTTGTGCTAGATTAAGATAAGAGAGGAAACACGGCCGCTCTTGCATACAGGCATCTGGATATCGGCCAACTCTGCTCACAACTGTGCAAATTCAATCATTTCTTGGACTTTTTCTTACAGAAAAAACTCCCATGTTAAATATATGCGTAAAACAAAAGTCTGAATGTGTTGTTTGTGGCTATTTTGCATAGAGGTGCCAATTCTTTTTCACCAAACAGTTAAATACCACATCGTAAGTCAATAGTTAAACAGTAATGTTCCAGCTTAGAGGTAATTGCTCAAATAAAGTGCAGAAAGTGTTCTGAACTCTTTCCAAACACATGAACGCCCTCATAGAAAAGGCAAGCATATTCTCCTGACTGAGAAGATAAACAGAAATCTGCAGGAGCGGCATTAGGAGGTCATGCTACAGCAGGATGAGCATAGATTGACACAGTCCTCTTAGACAGATAGCAGCTTGTTTGCCCAATCTCCACTCTTACTCTCAGCTTCATCTCCACTTTATTGGCAAACATAATAAACAAGGTGCACAACCATGCCCGAGAGAATAAAATGCACCTTTATGCAGCTCAGCAGGGAGTGGTTCTTATGAATATTTCAGTGACTTAGGCTCATACAAATTAATGAGAATTGTGTCATGTCGAGCAAGTCTCTTAAACCTGTGGCACTGTCGCCTGTGGCGTCTCAACTCATTAATGCGCCTTGTTAAAAGTTGACCCAACTGCCAACTAGGAAACCCTGCATTTTTTTTCTTCACCCCCCAGAAAAGTCTCTGAAGCTGTTTTGTGCCGCTCCATCATTGCAACGAAGCGTGCCTTGTGAGGAGTAATAAGAGTGTCTTAACTGGAGTTTTCCTTCTTTGCATTGACAGCATTCAAATATTTGGCTAGGATTCCTGACAAGTGCTGCCTTTGATGTGTGAGAGCATGCAACCTCTCCCACCCCCTCTTAATCACCCTAATTATCACCAATGTGTGTGTGTGTGTGTGTGTGTGTGTGTGAACCGACACACCTTTCTGACGGGTTGGAAACTACCTTGGGGCAATGCTCAGGTAGTGCAGCTTGTTTGTGATATGCCAGGAGCTACTGGGGTATTTCTGCACTACCTATTATTGCACTACCTCAGAACATTTAATCCAAGCCTATTTAACCCTACTTATTTTAATTTACACTTGTTTGATCTGCATAGATCATAACCAGCATTTTCCATCTCTAATCATGCATCGCTCCTTAGACAGAAGCACAGGCCGCCGCAATAGTTTCTAATTAGCCACAAATGTTCCCCAATTGAAAACCACTGAGCTGTGAACTGAGTAGATCATTGCTCCACACAATGCTCGTCCGCTTTGTTCATTGCTCCCTTCCTGCTCAGTGTCAAAGCAACGGACTGCAAAGTTTTGTCTTTTCCCATCATCATCCCCCTCCTCCTCCTCCTCACCTCCCATACTTCTCTACAGGGAGTACTGCAGGCTTCAAGCAGCAACATGCACTGACACTCACAGTGGCCTCCACTTTTAATTTACCCAATTTGAAACCAGAGAAATACGCAGTGGGGTAGAACACCCATATCAGTGTCAAGTAGCGAGTGGCCACTGCGCTGTCAAGTGCCAGGATGTGTATTTAGGCCCTCTCAATTCTCTCGCTCACTGTCACTGTTTTGTTTAAACACACAGTCTGAAGTTTTCCATGATCCAATCACTTATCCGACGCTTGCTGCGAATTTGCCAGGAAAGTTATGAGTGGGATGGGCCGCGTACTGTTAAGCTACGCTGGATACAGTAATCGTTGCTTTAATGAGAGGAAGTTCTTATGTTACCGAAGCACACTGCGAGGTAGGACGCATTAAAAGCTGAATATGATATGTGAAATCCCGTCTCCTCTGTCCCTCGTGTATGGCATGGTGGGAAATCACTTCATATAAGTCGGCATTAACCACTGCGCTTTCTTACTTTCTTACTTCTGGAGATGAACTCTCGTGAGTGCGCTCCATGCCTGTCCAAACATATTTCCAAAGTAAACTTGGCCCGTTGGCTATTAATTTAAGATCAGGAGATACGCTATAACATGCAGGCCTGCAGCCCTGGAGATCACCGTCAGCAGCCAAGTATTCTCTCAGGAGGAAAAGGGCTGGCTCCATCTGACAGTGAGGCATGCTTCTCCCCCCATGTTTCTATACCTCATTTAACCAGGTAAGCTTATAAAAATACATTTGTACTTCTAATGGTCTGAGGAAAGGGTTGCGGTCAAGGTACATCCACTATTTTCCAGAACAACAACTGTATTGTATTGCAGTCTGCAGAACATGTAGTCACCTTGAGTGAATGAGGAACTCAGGTAATCAGTCACAGCAACCTGCATTTAAACTCGGCTAATTAACCTGATGAATGCAAAGAGAAAGAAATAAAGAATCTGTGCTTTGTTCGATATATGTCTTGCTTTGGCACTTTAGTGCAACGAAACACAATTTTCTTCCTAGCCAATCACCAATTTTAGAGTGGACTCACATTGGTAGTGAAGATGGGTTTTGTAAACGAAGTGCTCTTTAAGGTTTTGAGTTTTTACAGTAGAGTCTGATGGGAACTGCATGATGAAACAACCACTAATAACATCACTGTTTCTAACTGTAAGTACTGAGCAATGGCAGTTTTGCAGGAAAATGCTAGAATTATAAACTCGATATCAGTTTGTAGTGCAGAAAAACAAACAAAAATAAACAGAGGAATTTTTTTTTGTCTGTCTGAGGTAGTGCTGAGCTTCTGCTCAGGTTTTGGCATTGTTGTTAAAACAGAGTTGGTAAGAAAGGCTCACACTTTCAGCTTCAAACTACATCTTTAAAAGAAACAGAACACTTATTAGGCACAAATAATTGTGCTCCGCTGTTAAATTAACACTGACTATTAACATTACTGACCAGCAGCACTGATAATGTTTGCTAAACCATTTTGTTATTAGTCATAGTCATTTTTCTGCTTGCCGCTATCTTAATGGTAACAGCTGGTTAATTTTGGTATCAGGTAATTGCTAATAGTTAAATGGCTGACACTGACAAATGTACAGCAAGATTAAAACTTACAACTGTTTAAAGTCCAGTGGTGTTCAAACAGGAGCTTCACTGAGCTTCAGTGCTACCACTGCTAGTGGCAAATTGTTTGGTATATTAATCTGCAGAATGGTCACAGAATTTGAGTTTTGACAAGGATGGTTGTACTGATTATGTCAAATTCACACAAAACTGAATAGTACTTTTTACTTTCTTGATTTGGGTAGAAGTAAATATTTTTAATACTTAAGTAAATATTTGGTACTTAAGTACAATAGTTTTCCATAGGTCATGACCCTCCAGAGAGGGGAGAATATATTAAAACAAAACTAAAAAAAAAGAAAAACTAAAGTTTGCTACAAAAATCTTTGGACATTTTCAAATCTTATTCTGTTTTTTGTAAACCGCTGGATAGCTGTACCTCAGTTATTTAAAATATAATTAATAATTAATTTATATCTACAACATTTTTGCACGCTTGCACTTTATGTGGTCCTGTGCCAGTTGTCTGTTATATGTAGCACCATGGTCTCGGAGGAACGCCGTGTCATTTCAGTGTGTACTGTCCAACTGCACATGGTTGAAATGATAATAAAGCCACTTGACTTGACATGACAAGAGGTCCCAGGTTGTCACTTAATTTCTAACACTGCGTTCAATCTGTGCTGTTGCTGTAATGTTGCTGCATACCATATGACTCGACCTACACCATAGCCTCACATTCACCCGCACAAGCATGTAAAATTCAGCTGCATGACCACAACAAGTGTGATTGGCCTACTTGGTAGTAATATGCCATGTAGACCAAGTATATTGATCTTGGTATACTGAGCGTAAGGATAATGGCTCCGTGATCCAAGATATAACTGGCTGTGATTGTATCTTGCTTGTCTCCAGTGCTAATGCAGAAACCAGTAATCCCAAGCGCTTAGAGTCAATGCGTAATCTCATTTGGTTCTGAAGTCTTCATTCTATCCTCCATTTTTAGCTCCAACATAAATGTATAAATGCAAAAAAGGCTGTTATCTATATTGATATCTTTACTACTTTATGTCAAATTATAGTAAGTAAAGTAAAGTATAGTAACTACAGCTGTCTCACACAATTAGTGAAGTACAAAGTACACTGTTCCCTTACAGTTAAAATATAGTAGCAGTTAAAAAAAAAGAGGGGACAGTACAACTAAGTCGTGACTGAGTTTAAGTGTAGTACTCGTGTCAAGATATACATCATATCAACTTACCAAAAGCTTGGTGGTAGATTTTTGGCCTTGTATTGTTGGTAGATCTCCAGCATCTTTAGCAGGTTGCTCTGATGCCACTAAGCTAGAATTTCTTCAGGTCTCGTTCAGCTCAGCGTCCAGTTTCTCAAAGATCAGCAAAGGGCTTTCTTGAGGCCAGAGTGCAGCGAGTAGCAGGAAACGGGCAGTGGGCTGTTTGAGCCAAGAGCACCTTGGGTTCCTTGGAGAGAGAAGCGGATTGTCTGTGTTCAGCAGACTGAAGAGTGTGGACCGGAACGCCACGCACAAAGGAACCGAGATGCCTGAGGTCACTACTGTGAAATAGCTTAACTTTCTGCCTTTATGCTACACCTGCATTTCTTTCATGAACAAGAAAGACTGAAAATAGGAAAAATGTCATAAAGTGACCTTCTCTCATTTGTGCGCAGGTGCAGGCATGCTACTGTAAAAACCCAAGTGAATGAGGAATGGGATAGACACTGAGCTTGAGGATCAGGTTGCCCCACCGGCTTACTTTCACCTCCTAATAGAGCCATTGCAATTTCACAAGGGAGAAGCAGTGTGGTCCTGAAACAAAGCCCCTGCTGTGTGTGTGTGTGTGTGTGTGTGTGTGTGTGTGTGTGTGTGTGTGTGTGTGTGTGTGTGCGTGTGTGTGTGTGCATGCGTGTGTGTGTGCGCAGACCCCCCAGAGTGGGCCTAAGCCATACAGGCAGTAATGGGCTACTCTAAGAGTTTATCTGGCTCTGATAGACATATTCACACTCTGCTCCCAGCCTTTAAATCTCTCGGATAAGTCTGCATGTGGAAAATGCTGTCATGCTCTAATGTGGCTGACAAAAGAGCACAAGTAGTTCAGCCTCTCTGAGCCTGTCCTGTGTGAAACTGTAATCTGCGGCTGCAAATCTGTAAGTAAGTCTGGGAAAACAGCTGATTGAGTGTGCAGCCTAATATATCCGAGCTCAATAAAATGTGACTGGTTGAAAAACATCGGGGGATTGTCTGCAAATTAGATTCAGCTCAGTGCCAGAAAATTAAGACAAATGAGTCGTGTAGCAAACATAAGATTTTGTTACTCTCTGGGAAATACACCCCAACCCCACAAATGCTCCTTCATCTTTTAGGTATGGGCATAAACAACAAAAAGAAAAAGCACACACACTCCAAACTGGCATTCTTCAAAAGTGTAGCCTCTCTGCATGTCTCTTCGAGCTGATTGTGATTGAGTGTTTTCTTGGCACCAATCTCAGCCCAGAGACATGCTGTGCGGCCTGACCTCTGGAGCAGAGTTGCAGCCAAGCTCAGTCTGCTGCCATTATACGTCCTTGATCAACATGTCAAACGAGCACAATGCCATGCGGCCCCGCCTGAGGTGAAGTTTGACTTTGGGATTGAGTTAAGAGGGACTGACAGAAAAGACAATGATATCCAGTAGGTGGAGTGGCGCGCCTTTTTGTAACCAGGTTCTGTTGTAGTTAAATCGCCTGGATTTCTAAAAGGTGATGTCTATGGTGGAGACCACATTACATGCAAATATGAAGGATAAGTCACGAGGAAAGGCACAATGTTTGGGGTAAATTCTACCTGTGACATAGAATTCAGTCTGGCCTGTCTGCATGATGTCAGATTACTATGAGATTAGAGTACACGTGTTTGTTTCTTAATGTGCGCTCTCAATAGGGCGTGTTGTTGCTTTGCGCTGTTCACATTTCCTATTCGGCTGACAGATGGTCCCATCCAGCTCCTCTCTGACAACAAACACACACTGAGAAGTCGCTGACAACCTGCTTCAGAAGGGGGGCGTCCCGACTGGCCCTCGGAATTTGTGTGTATATGTGTGCGTGTGTGCGCACAATGCATTCTTATCCAGTGTGCACTTGGCCTAGAGTGTATGGGGACTCATCATTCAACTTAAGACTCAACACAAATAATCACAGGGTCCAGCCACATGTTGCAGCTCCTCTACGCAGGGCTGACAGCTGCCAATCACTCTGCTGACCTGTAAACGTTCCATTGGTGGGCACAGTTATTAAATCAAACTGTATAAATATAGAATATCTAATGCTATTAATCTTTGCTTATTGACGTAACCCCCGTGCTAAATTTAGATCTGGCTCAAAAGACTGGCAATATCAGATTCCATAGGGAGTCTGTTTAAAAAGGTCTCTAGATGGTGTTTATTTTAAGGACCAGTGGTGGACATGTGGATGTCTTTGCATGCTTGGGTGGCCAGACCTCTTCTTCAGAAACACCTAACAACCTCGTAGTAACGTCAAACCCACAATACATGACTACACATACAGAGCTTGTTAAAAAAAAAAAAATCTTAAACTGGCCATAATAAAGCTACAGTGTGTTTCCTTCAAGGTGTGATATGCCACACTGGCTGTGCGTTTGCTTGTTTAATAATACGCCGGCTAGGGCTGGGCCATATTATACCGTTCACGGTAATACCGGTATAATGTTAGGCAACGATAGGAAAATGAAATATCGCGATAGAATATGAGTAAAACGCGCATGCGCAGTGCCTTTGTTTTCATACGCACATGGCCGATTGTTGAGTGAAACAGATGAACCAGAATTGGTTTGTAAAAATGGTGCAACTTCAGTGATGTGGAACTGGTTTGGTGTTTGTCCGTCAGATACACGACAAAGCACATTTTTTTGCAGAACATGCAAGCGGCCGTCGTTATTGTCGTATTTGTCGGACTAAGATGCTCTTAAATCTGGGAGTAATCTGGGTCCTAAACTCCGTATACTTCAGGTCAAACGAACACTGCAGCATCACTGAGAGTTAAAAACTGTCTAAATTCTTTCATCTTTAATAAAACGATCAGCATTGCTGCTTTACCAGGTGTAACTATGAAGTTTAACTTCCAGGCATCCATGAAAACAAAATGTATTACATTTAACGGAGTTAGAAGTTAGCAGGAAGCTAGCGGAAGTTAGCTCGCTAGTTTCGCTAGTTACCTAAGCATGATATAGCATGTTCTGACTGAGAAATTTCTGAAAAAAATCAAACGTACAGCTCTGCTATCACTTCCAACATAAATGAAGACAGGAAACTAAACAGCAGTGACGTTTGTAGGGTTACTGAAGTTGGGCTAGCTGGTATATAATTATGTGCTACGTGATCGCTAGCGACACAGCTATGTTAGCATAACATAAACAGTGAAGCTGGAGGACGAACACTAACACTTTTCCACTCGATAAAAGTTAACGTGAAGGTTCCTCATGGTTAGAGACAAATGCAATCGCATGGCAGGATGCTGTAAACGGACCAAACTTCAGTCAGGAGAACAACTGAAATAATCCATCCACAATACAAGGTTAGTCATTAATATACTGCAACAACATGGGAATAGAGCAGCTGCCAGAGAATTCAACATTAATGAATCAATGGTACAGAAGTGGAGGAAGCAAGAAGAATGAGTTTAATAAAGTTTGATTTATCTGACTGCTTTGTTTCGCTTAATGTGCCTTATAATCCCGTGCACCTTATGGTCCGAAAAATGCGTACTGCACACTGCAGTTTAATGTTGCAAAGCACCTCTTTTTAACTTCAGTGGATATTATACATGGTTATGCTCAGGATATGTCAGCCCATTTCTACTGGAAATGCCTTTTGGTTAAACTTTCAGCAAGGAATTTGCATTTGCACTGTTAAATTTTTATAAAGCTTTAATGTACATAAAAACCAGCTTCTTGTTTAAGTGAAAATAAATGGAAGGTTGTCTTTTTGCGCTAGTAATGTTGTGGAGTTGTATTTTGTCTCGCATCAATTATATCGTCAGTTATATCGTTATCGCAAATTTTCAAATATATATCGTGATAAATATTTTTGGCCATATCGCCCTGCTCTAACGCCGGCACACCAGTGTTCAACTATGTCACATTTAACCAGTCAAATGCAGCTAACTGCATGTAACAGTTTATCCTTTGGTTTCCTTCTGCCATGTTTTGGTGGCTAACTCTGGGTTAACCTCAAAGCGTGCCTGTGATCTCTCGGTTATAGAAGAAGGCTAAATGGAGGATGGGAACTTTCCTGCTGTTTGAGTGAAACCTCTCTGTTTGTCCAACAGTATCTGAATGCCAGCGTCTAAGGCCTCTTACCCTATAGATTGCAAAGGAGTGTGTTTATGTATGGTGGGACACGGGGCCTTTGCTGTCTTAGCCGTGGCCTTTTGCTCTGCCTGTACTTGGTTGCTGAACGAAGCAGAACATATCAAACAAACACTCCAGCACAGAGTCTATAGGGAGATTGGGTTACTGTAGACATGCGAGGACGTGTCAACTGCATTGTGTTGCTGAAAGCGCACACTTGTCTGACCTTCAGAGAATGGTGTCCAAGCATGCAATGAAATGTTGTGCCTTACCCTATTCCATGAACTATGTAGTATGAACATCATAGCTAACTGCCGGTCTACTGTTTCTGTGTTTGCTGGCTTCCCACAGACTGCCACTAACGAGTGACTTTCTAGATCCTTTGATCCACTCAGGAGGTATTAAGCCATCAGTGCTGTTTGACAGACACTCAGTAGCACTTGTCTCTAATGAGTGGTGTTCTGTTACACAAGTGTCGGTGAAAAACCATCAGATAAGTTCACGGAGGAGTGGCACGAGGAATGTGTCAGTTGCCCATTCACGTGTGCGCGTGAATATGCGCACATGTAGCTGCAGCTGTCGGTAACCAATGCATTTCTGTTTCCATACAGAACTGAGATCCACTGGTACCGCTCATCACTTTGCCTACCTCATCAACACATCTGACTATCGGATCCTTCGTATGGATGAGGACCATGATCGGATGTATGTTGGGAGCAAGGACCACATCCTGTCCCTGGACCTCCATGACATCAACAAGAACCCACGTATTGTAAGACCTTTCCCATGCTTTTCTCCCTTTGGGCCTTAAAATGGGCTGTTACCGTGGGATAAAGCCAGCACCTTTACAGCAGTTTTACCCAAAGTGAAATGTTCCCCACTCTTGCCCCAGCAGCAGACATTTCGGTTTGCTCACATCAAGTTTTTGTTGGACTACTCTTCTTTTTTTTTGTTTCTGGTGCAGCTCATTAAAACCCTGTAACTGGGCTATGACAATCCCAACAGGACTTATATTAGCCTTGGTGGATATCCCTTTTAAAATTTTAATCCAAATATGCAATAAATGCCAGTGATGTATAACGTTTTGGGCTGGAGCTATAAAATGTCCCGCGTTCCCACTCTTGCAGATCCACTGGCCAGTGCCTGAACAAAGAAGAATGGAGTGCCTCGTGAGTGGGAAAGATGCCAATGTAAGTATGCGCGTTGAAAACGCACATACCAAGAGCAGGATTGCCCGAGTAAAGTTGTTTCCTTAAACTTGATAGCTTGAAAAAATAAAATATATCTTTTTTTTTTTAAAATAAATTGCATTTAAAATATATAATTCCCTCATCTGTTCCCATCAGTTTTAATGTGATGAACCTGTTAAATGGAATTACCTGCGGAGTTGGACCTGGCCCAGTAAAATTCTGGTTCCCTCGTGTCTAGCCAATGAGACAGGAATGGAGCAGAGAAGCCTAGAATCCTTCTTTGTGCCAGCTTGAGTTCGGGAACCAAGCACTGCTGGCTGATAGTTTGATATATTGCCCAAATACAAATAGAAGCACATTATTACTGGCAGATTTTTAAGTTTTAATAAGAATCAGTGAGCATTCAGTAAATCAGCAGGAGGTCTGGCAGTAAAGATTAACTATGAACTGCTATTTAATTTCCTTCAATGTCTGTGTTTCCAGGAGGAGTGTGCAAACTTCATTCGTCTAATTGAGCCATGGAACCGGACTCACCTGTACGTCTGTGGGACAGGAGCTTACAATCCGGTCTGCACCTTTGTCAACCGCGGACGCAAACCTCAGGTTAGAATTACAAAGGAATGTAGAAGCTGAGAAGTTGATCTTAGCAGCATTAAAAGCTTCCTCCATCTACATCATGAATGATATGGTTTGCCTTACTCTCCATCCGCCCTACACTAAGCTCCCTTTATGATGATTTTGCTCCATCATTAAGCTTGCTTGTGGTACCCTGTGTCCCCATATGGCGAAGCAGCCAGCACACCAGCCTCACCAGCACACAGCTGTTGTCCCCAGTGTGCCGTTAGAGCCACTCTGTTTAGTCTCAATCTTTAATGGGACCTCTTGAATTTCGTAAACCTAGCCAGGCCGCTTATGCTGCCGTACTCCTCTTTAACACCTCACTTTCCTTTAAATATCACACCCGCTCCCTAATTGTGACCAGGGGACTTTTATAAAAGGCAATAAATAAAAAGTAAATTTCCCATTTGACTTTCCCTTGTGATCACAGAGAAATCGCAACAGCGAGCACAGCTTGCTCGAGCCCCTTGCTGCATACAGCTTGTTACTAATGAAGGGCTTCCACCCAGTCACTCACCTATCCTTCCACCCCTTCATGCATCCATCCAGGCCACCCGCCAGCCTCTACCATGTGAGATGCTGGGTAATTGCAAGTGGGAGCTCCCATTATGGGGTGCAAGTGGAATGTTCCAGTTCTAGTGGATTAATGAGAGGGCTGTTATTTTCTCCGTCACACTGACAGGTCCAAATCATACACCCCTGAGCACCTTTCTCAGCTGGTCTGTGGAGTTAACCACAACTGTAAAAACAAGAGGGGGTAAACTCTGCACGGACGCATGCACACACACATATCCTGACACACATACTGTAGGAACACTTGTCATTCTTAATTCAGATGGATTTCTATCAATAGATTTTACCATCGCAAGAAACATTCCTAAGATGCGCTTAAAGACTCGTAGCTAAATGTTTTGCAATGCCAGCAGATTTTAGGGGTGTGTATGCGGCATACTGTGACAGCCTTTACTGACTAAACCACAGAATAGAGGACTGTTATTGTTGCCTTTTCCACCATCTGGTCCAATAAAGAAACCCGCATTCCCTGCACAGTCTTGCGTCCATATTTCTTTATCCTTTCCCTACGCGCTTGCATTATATTGATCTCAGGAGTTCAGGGTTTAGGGAGTTTCTCATGTCTCATGTCTGGAGGTCAAAACAGGCTCAAGCAATCTGCAGCAAGGTCATGAAAGGCCTTGATCCCTCCTCATCAGTAGTGTAACGCCGAGAATGTATTGCTTTTTCCTGTTTTAGACGTCCATGTATCTGCAGATGGCCCAAGCCAGAGGAAGGGCTAACCGTGCAGCTGAACCCAGCGCGGTGCACGAGACACTCGGACTCAAGGTGCGATGCGGGCCCTGTCTGCACGAACCGATCACCAGCAGCATGCTCCCCTTTTTGTGTCTGTGCCCATTTTGTCGATACCATCTTTAACCTGGCCATCGTTTGTTCATCTCTGTAATATTTTCCATGCACTGTTTTTCAGTCCCTGCACGATCTCGACATTTTTAGTGTAATTTGAAAATGCATTTCATTTCACGTCGCTTCGTTTTCTCCATGTTTCATTCACATTTCCTTTGTGTAAGTCTTGTTGTCTGAGCGCCCTGTCTTATTAGCCTTTGTCCTTTTGGTGCTTTGCCTCTGTGTTAAATGCCACATTTTGCATGAGAGCTGGCTAATCAAGTGGAAATGGCTGATCAGGCTGTAAAAAAAACAAAAGATACATGGCCCACGTTTAATTAAACAGGCTTTTGCTGCTGTTCAATGCATGACACGGTCATTTCTATTTAGCATTTAGCTGGAGCTGTAAAGAGCAGATTTCCGAATCATTCTTCTTCATCATATCAGACATTCGAGGGTGTCACACCCAGCAGTTCTTCACCCCAAAGAGCCCTCCGCCTTCTGTAGGAATGTTATTCAGGCTCTCCCACAGAGGCGACAGGACTAGTCAGCATCTGACCCACTCCCACAGCAGGCTCTGTTAGCTTAGAGCAAACACCAGCCATCTGTAGCCAACTAGCTATGGAGCTGAGGAAATAAAAGAGTCACATACTTCAACATGTCTTCTCTGTTTGAGCTCTCCAAGCACTTTAAAAAGCAGAGAGGGACTTTTGAAGGACAACAGGGCTTTATGTGAAGTGGGACACTTTGAAAGTGTTTCAACTGTTTTCTTTTTCAGGCCGATTCTTTTTCTACACGTGTTTCAACCTTTTCTCAAGGGTCACATTTTATAGCAGGGTTGTAAAAACACATTCAGGGCACAGTTTCCCTCCGGTACACATAAATGTTTGTGACCGTTTTTGGGTTTTTCTCCAGAATGGCTTTGAGTAAGCTGCCATCTACTTATCGGCGCAAGTGGTGATTTTAATCAAAGATGATGTAAAGGGTTGCGTGTATGATCTAGTGAAGGGAGTTTGGCACAGTGCTCCTAAATAAGTGCTGACGGACACCGACACAGATGTCTTCATCTCGGCCTGCTGGGAGTAAAAAAATAGGGATTGGATGTGCTCTGGTTTTTGCGGCGGAGCTACAGGACATGTCATTGCATGCCACTGTTTCATTTTCCCCACTATCATACGCAAATTCCTGCTAATCACCTTTCAGTGCTTGCGTGCTGGGATGCCATGAGCAGTGAGCATCAGTCATCCAGCCTCCATCGCAGACTTGTTTTCACTTTGCTGGATTGCAGGTGTCACGAGTCGACCTGCACACCCATAGGCACAGAGAAGCTGAGAGATATTTGGCATGCAGCTTTATTATGCCGAGAGAAGCAGCACCGCAGCACATTGTTTTTTACAGTGGAGTGGCATGGAGATGGATTAGAAATCCATCGCTTTTCCTGCATGTGTTTTTTCTGTATGAACACACACTCATTATTTTGATACTTCATCCCCCATCAGGACCTATAGGTCCCGCAGGAGTCAGAGGCAGCGCATATGCTGCCTCATTTTCCCTACACAAGGGAATCACAGTGACAAGATGGAGAGTGTTGAATTTATTGCCATCTCTGTATGATTTTTTTTCCATTTCAGGAAGAAATCTTCCATTTGGAGCCGGGCAAAGTAGAATCTGGGAAAGGAAAGTGCTCCTATGACCCGAAGCTCAACAGCGTGTCAGCTTTGATCAGTAAGTATCATCTGGGTTTGGTCACATGGGATTGCAGGCACAGGCACGGTCCAGCACAGTTCCTTCTAGCAACAGCAGTGTCATCTCATATGGATTCTTCATCTTTTCTTCCATTTCTCCTTATATGATCTTCAATGGGCTTATGTTTGGCATACTTTGTAAAGAGCTTTTTATTGTTAGCCAGTGATAACCACAAGGTCAGGTCAAGTGTCCTTGTCACTTTGCCTTTTTCCCACAGTTTAGCTAGAATCACTAGGAATTTTTCCTTCTTAGGACTGCGATGGGCTCAGTAATATGTGACTATTAATATTTATATCCTCCACTGAGGAATTAGTGGCTTCAAATCTAAATACGTCTGACATGCAAAAATAAAAAAATAAATAGTTATTGTATTACCATTTGAAAAACTAAAACTTTGACTTAATTTGGCAGTGTGCTGATATGTGGGATCAATGCCTCAAACAAAGTCAGTGAAGCAAAATATTAGCAAAACGATTGTGTGCTCTCGCTTTTTTCACGTTTCAGCCGTTAGATGATTTTCAATTTTCAGTGAGATTAGGTTTGGATGAAATGTCTTATCATCTGTTGTTTCACTCATGAAGCCAGTGTCCTCTGTGCCACTGCCCAAGGTCATTTAGTCAGGTCCAGGCCGCACAGTTGCCACCAGTGAAAGGCGATCCTCTCTCTGTGGGTCGAGGCGGCGGGTGTAAATCACTGGCACTGTTTTCCCGCATTAGCGCAGTGCCAGATGACCAGTATGGAACCAGTACTGTCATCCAAGATGGATTTACCTCCCACATCCACCAGTTAGCGTCATGTAAGGGACACTGTTGTTAGTGTTGATAAGGATTAAGAACCCTGTACCACAACAATAGATTCACCATTGACTGCTGACTGCTCGATGCGCCACCGCATTAGGCATCCTATCATCCGTGGATATTTTAATGATATATCATCAATCTCCCTATAGTACTGCCGGGGACCATGACATTGAGTATAATGGTGGTACAACAGTGTTTCCTGTTCCTACTGTCTCCATTCTCCATCTCTGAGAGCCCTGAGAGGCACACCTGCTCTCCAGTGGGGCCCACACAACAGCTGGAAGACCAACACCTTTCCTCCCTGTGGCTTAACAAAGCTGTTTTTATACATTTGTCAGTCTGCACACACGAGAGTGCTCATATCTCATGTCTTAATGAAGTACATTTGATGGCTGTTTCAGGAGGTTTGAAGTTTGTATTGATAGGAGCACACAGTTAATACCCTGAAATAAGAGAAAATATGAATGAATTTAATGTTTTAAAAATAAGAAATTTTTATAGTGGATCTGACCACCATTGATACAGTTGCATTTATGACAGTGTCGATTGTTGTTTGTGTTCAGCGGATCAGCAAAGTGTTTGTTAATTTGCAGCTGAAAAAATCCCCAAGAAACGAACTATATACTCCTATTTTAGTAATGTTTGCTAAAAGCTGTAGAGCACATCAATTTTAGAGAATTAAAAAGACATTTGTAGTGGGCTGAGGTCTGACTACCACACAAGTGGCCCAAAAGTATGTAAATGAGAATTTTGTTGAACGCTTGAGTATCTTTATCTCCTTCGTGTCATAAGATAATTTTCTTTGTCTTAATCCTTTAAACAAGCACTTTGTACTGGTACAAGAATACAAGCTACTTATAGTGTTTTAAAGCAGTACAGCCCCAAAATGCTGACATATTATTAGGAGACAATGAGAACAGTGGAGGCTTACCTTGTTTATCAGCCATTTAAATGTCAGTTGCTTACGTCTCAAGTTGCAACCACGTCCTGACCACTCGCATGTGCAGATGATGACTTTGTTATGCTTAGCTTCTGTGTTGTGAAACTGAAGAGCGTCATGATTTTTCTAAATATACTTTTTGAAATAAAAGCTGGTGGTTCGTGCCAAGGGTGGTGCTGGAATAATGTCAGAGTCGAGGAATCTCACGAAACTCAAGTGTTTTCTCTCTTTCTCAGATGGAGAACTGTACGCTGGGGTCTATGTTGACTTTATGGGAACAGACTCTGCCATTTTCCGTACTTTGGGGACAAAGACTGCCATGCGAACAGATCAGTACAACTCCAGATGGCTGAACGGTAACAGTCCTATTTACCCTATAAATGATACACAAGACTGATCGCGGCCTTTTGTGCACAGCTCCTTATCGTGCTATCCAAACAAGCTTATAAAATATAGCTAAAATGTAAAGATTGCTGTTTTCTGAAGATGTTTAGAAAGCCTCAGCAAGTGATAAACAGGAAAGGCTGAAAGTTTAGAAAAGATCTCAAACCAGATGTTTTCCCCAGATCACTGTCCACATAAACATCTCACCACTTCTTCTCCCCACAGACCCCACTTTTGTCCACATACACCTCATCCCGGATAGTGCCGAGAGAAATGATGACAAGCTGTATTTCTTCTTCCGAGAGAAGTCCTCTGAGATGGGCCAGACTCCTGTGACCCAGTCCCGTATCGGACGTATCTGCCTGGTGTGTATACACTGAGGAGCATTTTTCCACTGAGGTGTGATCCTGATGAAAAGAGAAACTGCAGCGTGATTAATAAAAGTCTGGAGTCTCCCAGTGAGAAGCACCCACTGTCTTTAAATGTGTATGGGCTAAGGACCTGTATTTACCTCTTGTTAACTTGCTGGACTCCACATGTGTCTTTAACCTTCATGCTAACAATGGATCCCTCTGTATGTCAAATTGCCCTCTGACCTCTGATCACAGGATCTCCCTCTGCACTGATATTGTCACTAGTAGTCCTAAGACACAGGATCACAAGGCCTGCACACTGTGTCATCTTACTGAGCTGGTTGTATTTACACATTAAATGTTCCTGTCTTTCAAGTTTGCGTGCACGTGTGAGCCTAACAGCAGGAATATGAGAATGGTTCGGAGTACAAAATGTGCGCCTCAGTTGTTCACTGTTGTATTTATTTGGGGTCAGGTGCTGACCCGACAGACAAACACTCATCCCCCTCTCGGTGGGCTATGGAGACCCCGGCCTGTCACTCTTACTTCGCCACACATCTGGATGCTCTTTGCATTTCTTCACACCGTGCATACCACCAAAACTACACTTGGTTCATTTATGGTAGAGAGTATGAAAACATTTCAACTTCCCAAATGGGAAAGCATAAAGAGAGTGAAGGTTATGGCCACCCTTAAAAAATTACTATAAAAAAGACAATTTCTTACAAAGTGTGACACATTCTCGAAATATCCTGGTATGGATTCTGGCTTCACTCCATCGCAGATGGGAGAGCCTAAATAGGAGGAAACTGTGTTTACCTAACCCCATCAGCACCCCCCCTTAGCTTCCTGTCTTTGCAAATCAGAGACACGTATGTGTGGGTGGCTCCACCTGGGCTTTTTTTTTATTTTTAAATCAGGAGGGGGTGGGGTGAGGGCTAATGAGGATGCAACTGATGGAGAAACTGTATTTTTGTGTCCACCCCCACCCTTCCCAAAAAATAGAACGACGACGGAGGTCACTGCTGTCTGGTCAACAAGTGGAGCACCTTCCTGAAGGCCAGGCTCATCTGCTCTGTGCCCGGGGCCGACGGCATGGAGACACACTTCGACGAGCTCAGTGAGTACAAAGGACTGTAAACCCGCATCATGCTGTGTTTCTTTCCACTGTTTTTTGTTGATGTGGAAATGAGTAGGTTACATGGTGGGGGTGGGGTGATGTTTTATAGACTTCCTTGTCAATCAGATGTGCTGCAAGCTCCGCAATGCCTTCTCTGTGGGCGGTGGTGCTCACTGCTTATTTTTCAGTTTACATCCTACACATTTGGGGCTGCTAACTCACAGTTATTTTTTATTAGCAATTAGTCTGCAGATTAGCATCTCTATCAGCAGTGTAGCTGTGTGAATCAGAAAAACACATTTAAAAAAGTTACAAAAAAACATATTTGTATCACCTTCCTAAATCTCACGTAAGTCTTTTGGCACTTTTCAAGTAATATGAGGGAAGTCATTAACTCATGATTGAAATAGTTAGTGCACCTGATGTATTAAATCAAGTTGTAATTGTTGTAATCGCTCTAATTACACACTGTAAAAATTAAATGTGTGTGTTTAAATGTAGTTGTTTTGACACAGAAATTCCACTTTTTCAACAAAAAAAAGGAAAAAAGTCAGCATTACTTACGCATCCTCCCACAACTTTAGTTACACTCGACGTTTTGACAGAAGCCATGCTTCTTCTTTGTGCAGTTAATCATTCTGACAGTGGGTATTGAATGGCAAAGGAAAAAAATGGCGTGACTGGATTTATTTGAGACGTGCTCATTTTCATTTTCTGTCATGTACAATCGCAACTGAAATAGTGAGTAGACAATAGTTCTCTGCAGGGTTTGGTTCTATTGCAGCACCTGCCAAGAGTGCAAACACACCCACACACATCAGTCTTTGAACCATATGGTAGGCCCATTCACCGTATTGTAATAGGACTGACACCCATAACCCCGCCACTGTAGTTGTCATTTACTTTCGAGATTTTTTTTTAAAACAAAAGTAAGTGTATGTGTCTGTGTGCATGTGTGTGTGTGAGTGAGGAGGCGGCGGCCTGATGGTGGACGAATGGGGTCACCGAGCAGGAATGTCTGTGACTGTGAGACTATTAGACTGTCTGAGGGAAACTCGTCCTCTGTCTGTCACCACTGGTTGGAAATGGAGACAAAGACTGATAGGGGGATTTTCTGTGTGCCCGCTGTTGCTTTTGAACTAATTTTAAGAAAGAACAGTGCTATGCCATGCTAGTTTTTTTTTCTCTTCATTGCAGTCCTTGCTTTTATCATCACCTGACTGCAGTTAAAAACAAACAAACACCTATTTGTTTTTACTGTTGACATTTATTTTATACCTCTGAATGATTTGGAAAGTGACACTTGAAAACCCGGTGGCCTTTTTGTGTTGTGCAGCCTCTTCCCCACAAATCACAAGTAGGAATGAGCTGCCTTTGCAGTTACAAACAAGGCTTCTGTCTCTACCTAGTTCAGTCGGTGTTGAAACAGACACTGTGCATTGTAGAGCGGTTCTGTGAGCCGGGGAGCTGTCAGTGTTTGGCGCCGATGATGAATCTTTTGGATATTTCTTGAATAAGGCTGTAAATGTTTAATGGAACAGGCTGGTGAATGAACAAGGACGGGCATGCCAGAGTAGCCCAGAGAGAAGGAACGGCTACACAAAGCAAGCATCCCTGCCAAGGACTCCTAGAGGAGACAATAAATGGGACACAATTTTTTTCATGCAAATGGCATCACATTTACTGTCTAGTTTGAATGTTTGAAAAGCTCTTTAGCTGGAGAGTTAGTCTTTGCAGACAAAAGTGGCAATTTTAGGATGTTAAGAGGGCCTTAAACTACTGAGCACAATGGAGATCATTGGGAAATACAACAAAATGTTCTCTTCCTAAAAGTTAGATGAGAACATTTGTGCAACTCTCATGAATGAATATGACATCCACTTCTATAACAGGCATCTTCTATAATGGAGAAAAATAAATAATTAAAAAAACAACAGGGGGGAAAGTAACTAGCCTGCCCAAATATCCACTTACTAGAACCACTAAATACTAAACCCATCCATTTTCTTCAGTTTTTATGGGTCATGTAGACCCTGGACACCTCTCATCTGTTGCAGGGCTAACACAGAGGGACACCTATTCATGCTCACATTCACACCTACAGCCAACAGTTAAGCTTTGGGCTGTTAGAGGAAGCTGGAGTACCAGGAGATAACTCCTGCAGGCACAGGGAGAACATGTAGTTTCCATTCAGAAAGGCCCAGCACCTTTTATTGTAGAGCTCGGAACATAAATCTAAGAATCTCAAGTAAATGAAACTCTGCTGCACAGCTCTTTTAGTTAGATGACTTCTCTACAGATCCAGTTGCAGTTATGTAATAAACTCAGATGAAAGACTCTTACAAACATCTGCAAGAAAGAAGAAACCCCCCCCCACAGTTCATTCAGTCCCTGTTAACATTTTGTCAGATCCAGATTTTATTTATGACTGCTGGACTGTATTATTAATGTCTTCCAGACATGTTTGTGACTACAACATAAACATCTAAACAATGTCTTTTTTGTGCAGTGTGTTGTTTATTTACCTATGTTGAGGCTACCTCTTGTGTGACATGAAAACTTTGGAAAAGTCTTTTTCCAAAGTTTACACAAACATCCACTATCATGTCGAATAAAAGCAGTACTGTAACTGCGCATCTGAAAATGGTTTCAAGCCGGGACACGTTCTCAGTTCAGCTAGATATCCTTGAGTGAGGAGACTCTTAACCCTGCCATTCTCTAAGAGTCTTTAAAATATGAATGTATAACTTATTATTACCCCGCGTAAGTACCGTTCCATTTACTGAGGAGTTTTTCAAACATCCAGAGCAGCTTTTGTCTTTGATGTAGAACGTTTTGGCAAATCACGTCTGAGACCTTGGGAGTTTTTGCAGTTGGAACATGTAACATTTTCTTTGCTCTGTCTTTCAGTTTTTACCTAAATGACGCACAATGATCTAAAATAGTGTTAACCATTATAAAGCGTCTATGTTTTATACAGGCAATGCTTTAAAATGCATTTCTTATCAATAGGTAGGGAGAAGAAAAGCCAGAGAGCAAGAGGAAACGAGTGAAGGAGTGAGATATGCTAGAGAAGAATAGTAATTGTTCACTCAAACAGAAAACCTTTTCTTTTGTTTTGTTTCTTTTTTAAATAAAATTGGATGCATGATGGCTGAGATATTATTGCCAAATGAAAATAAAAAGAGCTGGTTGTGGTATGTGGGTCCTTTCCTAGTTGTTATTAACATGTTACATTCCCTGGAGCAAACTCATCCCTGTCCTGTCAGACTAGCTTTTATTGGAACTCACGTAGCTTTTCTCCCCTGAAGCCTTGATCTGTTTTTAGCGACTGTATAACTCTACTGTATGTTGGCCTCGGTGCTGTCTTGTCTACATGTGCACGCACTTGCATCTCGTTGCGTGAAAGTAAAACAGCACCAGCTGGGTGTCACGACAAGGATCATCTGCTGTGTGACACCCGTGACGGCCCATCGTGCTGTGAACGCGCTAAAGCCGTGACCGTTCCCTGCTCTGCCTCTGGCAGCTGTGGAAGATGGCGTGGCGATGTGGGTGTGTGGATGGGTGTGAAACTGGTAGCCACTCAAAAAAAAGGGCAAAGTGCCCGCTATCTTTGAGCTGTATCCTTTTCCTCCTGAGATGAGTTCACAGCTGCACGCAGTCCCCAGAGGAATACTGTACAGCCTCGCTAATGTGGACAAGCCCAAAACCCTACAGTTCAGATTCAAAGATAGCTTATCTCACCCATGTATCATTCTATCTACATAACAGTCTGACAGCTAATTTCTCATGCTGGTCTATATGGAACCGAGAGTGCATAAATCTTGACTGGTATAGCTTCTTCTATAGTTCACCCTTATTCTCCCACGTTGCAAGCTCTAACAGCCACATTTGAAGATTTTTCCTGGTCGTTTTCAGCTAGGTTGGGAGTGCATTCTCTTTTTCAAACTGAAGGCCATTTCCTATTGTAGACTGAATATGCCTCCTGGGACTGTTATTTAGGCCAGGTACTAAAGAGCAGAGAGACTCATCACTAATCATGCATTTACTTCCTATTTGTTGCTGTCAGAGGATTGGAGGTGAGCATCTATGATTTAAATACCTCTAAAACTGGCCTGAACGCATACTGTATGATGCAGTTCTCCTTTGGGAGAGAAGAGATATTTCCTTTCTCTAAAATTGGAAGACGTGAGCTATGGATGCTGGAAAAGGATAGAAAACCGTGTATAAATTTTACTGGGAAATCTCTCGGGGTTTAGCAATCCTCCAGTCTAGACTGTAGATATCCAGACTGTTTGCTTTCACAGCTCGACTTTAAATGCCTGTTTGGGGCTTGGATTGCTTCATATGGGATGATTAGGTGATAGGTTATAATATTGTGGTTGCTAAAGTTCTTTGAAGCTGTAAAAAGCTCCCGCAGTTTTGTAAATACTACAGTAGATTCATTTCCTGTGTGTCATTTTATTTGATTACGTAAAGGCTGGATGTGTAAATGCATGCAATATAAGGCACCGGCACAGATTTTCCAGGTTTATGCAATAAACAAATAACACATCATGTGCACTACTAACATGGATTTTATAGATGTCTTAATATCAACTATTATAGCCATGCTTAAGGCCTAAAAATGCAGTTGTGTATTTTTTTTAACACAAGCTGGTTGGTTTCAAATCCTGTAGCATGTACTGTTTGCTTGAAAGTTCATCTTTTTTGGGCATCGGTTCTTCCGGGGAGGCGTCGCCTCCCCACTAGCTGAGAGTGATTGGACTCACTGAAACAACTGTAAATATTAGTGAAGAAGAGTGCTTGCGCTTTGCACTGACCTGACTTCTCTCTTTTTCCATCACAGGAGATGTTTACATACGACCAACACAGGATATAAAAAATCCTGTCATATATGGAGTCTTCTCCGTCTCTGGGTTAGTGCACCACACCAGATCCTGAGCAGGCTCTGTTCCTGCTTCTTTTTTAAGTTACCCTTTTTTTTGTCTTTGGCTCACTTTGTGTTTCCTCCACAGCTCTGTGTTCAAAGGCTCAGCAGTTTGTGTGTACTCTATGGCTGACATCCGGATGGTCTTCAATGGCCCCTTTGCCCACAAGGAGGGACCTAATTACCAGTGGGTGGCCTACACCGGGAAGATACCCTACCCTCGACCTGGCACGGTGAGCTTCACCTCTCGCTGACCCTGGACATAAATCCCATGGCAAGCTGGCATAACAGGGCCTTCTATCTAACTTAAGAAACCGCTCGAGTTAGATGCAAGCATCAGCATAAGCAAACTTAAAATATTACTGCAGGACAGGCTCTTCACCAGGCATTTTTTTTATTTATTCACATCAGTTTTTTCAGCTTGTGGTACTCATGCAGAGAATGTTAATGTTTCCCTTCCAGTGCCCCGGAGGTACGTTCACCCCCAACATGAAGTCCACTAAGGACTATCCAGATGAAGTGATTAACTTTATGAGGAATCACCCTGCCATGCACAACGCAGTGTACCCAGTGCACAAGCGCCCCCTGGTGGTTCGGACCAACGTGGACTATGAGTTCACCACTATTACAGTGGACCAGGTGGCAGCTGCAGACGGCAACTATGAAGTGCTCTTCTTAGGAACTGGTGAGTGCTTTCTAAAAGTGCAATAACTTTATGTGTTAGAAATGATCCGTGGAGCCAGCTCTCCATTTGTGGGTCATTTGTAACGAATGTGTATAAATGAAGTCAGTCTGAACCCGCGACCCCTTTGATTAGAGTCGGGGAATGGTGACTGACAGTGTCAGTGGGACACTGAATAATGGAGAACAGAATGCCCCAGCCCCCTGGAAATAAATCTCATGTAAGTGGAGGGCTTGGCTCCCCTGCAATCATTTATCATTAGGAGAAAAGCATTCTTCCCCTTTTGTGCTTGAGTGGAACTTTAACCAATCAAAGGGTTTTTACCTCGCTGTCTTCTCATGGAGTAAACAACAGGAGATTTGTACCTGGAGGGCGGGGGTGGATCAGCAGCAGGGGTGAAGGGGGGGGGGGGGGGGAGTAAAGCGGAGAAACAGAAAAGTAGGGAGGAAGGAGGAGTACAGTGAGCATACGCATCACCTTAATCTTGCCCACTGGTGTCAGAGAGATTTGTCTGTGAGCCTTTAATAAGGCCCCTGTGTGACAGCCGCCACAGCTCAGTATGCTGCCTTTACATGTCGTGTGCGACGCCTCCTAACCGGTTTCTTTGTGCGTCTGTGCATTATGAGGAAGAGACTAATGGGCCTGCGTGTGACGGCAGCCACTTTGGAGGAATGTGTGTCCTTTCAGCCGCTGTCAGAAGCAGCCTTTCAGTCCTGCACCGGGGCTAGAGCAGAAGTCATAATAAATCTCAGGTGTCCCCACTCACAGGAACTCTTTGTAGAACATCTCACGGCATCCAAATGAATAGGTCAAGGCAAGAATGACGGGAAAGGTTTGTCATGGCGGCAGCAGTCAGTGTTCCAAGGAGAACAGAGCTTCGTGTCACTGAGGGAACCAAAGAGAGCCGTGTGACAGAAACACAGAGTACAGTGCGGCCTGTTGATATGAGGATTATCTCCTGTTAAAGGTTGCTGAGAAAATAAAATGGAAATCCAAGGGCCCGTTGACAAGCGGCGGGGGTGTGAGGATGTCGGTGTGTAACTGACGTGTGTGTGTTGTGGTCCACAGACAAGGGAACGGTACAGAAAGTCATTGTGCTGCCTAGAGATGACCTTCAGACAGAGGAGCTGGTCCTGGAGGAAGTCGAGGTGTTCAAGGTCAGCTTTGATTGCTCTCTCTCTCTCTGTCACCCTCCTTTTTATTTCTGTTTTGCTATGTGTGTCTGTTGTGCTTAAACTGACTGTAACACACTGTGCTCCCCATTCTCATTTTCTACATCAAGGTCCCCACTCCTATAACTACAATGAAGATCTCGTCCAAAAGGGTAAGCCTGTCTGCACTAACTGATTTACCTAACCTTTGCTCACACAGGAGAAAAGGAACCCGCCCTCCAAAGAAATTAATGATGTGATTCGAAAAAGGTCACAAGCTACATGCCTACAGCTGTATTCCCGTTATTTTTTCCCCCCTCCCTCATAATTCACAGAAAAGTCTGGGAGACAATGAAGAAAGAAAAGATGGAAAAGACATTAAAAGCTCCGTATTTTCTTTCAAAATGATTCAGATACTTGGCCTCTTCTGCACATTATGACACAAGTCTGCAGACGGAGTTAGGGTTACACAAAGCCTGCCAGACTGATGAATGTCAACAGCTGATCATAAAATTATGATGGCAACCTGATAGAGATGAGCTCAGTGTTGCCCCCGATGATCCAGGGACTGCTGCTGTTTTAGGATGGATGCTCATCACATCCAGCTGGGTTTAGGTCTTTATGTGAAAGAAAATAAACGCTGTCACACAAATTATTCTTATGCTTTAATGTTGGAATTTCAGCAGCATTTACATTGAAGTGTAGTTTTCTAAATATAGAGCACTTTTTAAAAAACATACCTGATGTGTGTGATTTGCAGTTCTCCTATAAAAGTCTAAATACCTCTCTCGCCCTCTTTCTTTCAACAGCAACAGCTGTATGTGTCATCTGCAGTAGGGCTGACCCAGTTGGCTCTGCATCGCTGTGACATGTACGGCGAGGCCTGCGCTGACTGCTGTCTGGCCAGAGATCCTTACTGCGCCTGGGATGGCAAGTCCTGCTCCCGTTACTCCGCCTCACAGAAAAGGTAAGCACCAACAGCGCTGTTAGCATGAGCTACGCTAACTTCATAACTAACTGACTGACCTAATGTGCGTGTTGAGTGGCGCTCAGTTGAGATTGCCTGGATGGCTGAATGGCTGTTTCAGTGGCATTCCTAATCAGTTGTGTTCATGTCCCGGTCTTTGTGGCTGATGACACTAATAAATTATCTTCTTTTAACAAGTAAAAACACAACACAGATGTTAAAGATGTTAACATGACGATGGTTTGTGGTAATTTCAATGTGCATTGAGTACGTTACTACATTTCTGTATTGTTAAACAGCTTTGAATGGCTTGCAGTTGCTTTATGATGTTTTTCTCTCCTTATTTGGCAATACTGGTCTGACCCATTTAGACGTAGCCGGAGGCAGGATGTCAAGTACGGGAACCCCATCCGCCAGTGCAGAGGCTTCAATTCCAAGGGTAAGACATGTGTTCCTGTGCCTCCTGGGTTGCTGTTACCTTATTAATAAATTTGGACAATTGACATTTTGGCTCATTTTTGCTGCTAACTGTATAACTGTATCCCGGCACCTGTTAAAGTAATTACAAAGGCAGGATTTTTTTTTTTCTAATTTGCCACAACTGAGATTTTGGTTCTACGGAGCTCATGGTAATGAGTGTTTTGGTTGCCATGGAAATCTCTCTCTGTGCCCTGCAGCCAGTAAGAACACTTTGGAGATGGTGCAGTATGGGGTGGAGGGGAGCAGTACCTTCCTGGAGTGTCAGGCCCGCTCTCCACACGCTCTCATCAAATGGCACGTGCAGAGGGATAACAGTGACCGCAGGAAAGAAGTGAGCGGCCTAACAGTGTGTTTCTCAATTTTTCTTGTTATACAAGCAGATTATATTACAGGGTAGCTCACTCAAATACATAATTATCCATTTTTAATGTCACATAGACTTCCTGAATCACTGAATTTGCTTGGATTTCCCTTCATTGGTAACACATGAGCAGTTCCACAGATTTCCTTTTCGATATGCTCACCACAATGTTTAATTTCTTCACTATGTTGCTGTGGAGAAGAGGAGAGATTTATGTGCAGTGTGACACATTTGAAAAATAACTCTAGTGTAATTTCCTCTTGATTATCTGTTAACGTGATTAAGTGTTTTGGGCTGTGATTGAACGATGCCTGATTTCTTGCACAGGCCTCCAGCTGTCCTGAGGCACGGAGGGAAGGACACATAAAGGGGAGCTGTGAAAAAAAGCTCTCTGTTGTGATATACAACCCTCAGGATCTAGTTAAAGTTTTATTGTGAAGCTATGTAATGTTGCTGCCTCTCTTTTATTGACTATTCTGTTGGATGGTGTCTGTTCCCAAAAGCAGAGCAGTCTTTGCTGCTAGTGAGCAAAAAAAAGAAAGAAAAAAAGCTCCCCTCATCCAATCAGATTTCTATATGTAGATATACATACAGATGTAGTTACAGTTCATTCACAATTTTTGCTGGCTCTGTTTTCTTTTTACCTCATGACCAGAATTAATGGTGAAGACACCTGATATAAAAATACAAACAGTGAAGCTCAGATCAAATGCTGGAACAAATAAATAGGATAAGCTTCCACACATTCAGCCTGAAGTGCAAAAGGGAGAAATGCAATTAATAACGCAATTAAATCAATAAGATATCATGTCTGTTGTACATGATAGACTCAGCATATCATAATGGATCGTTTCCACCTGTTACATTTTAAAGGATAAGACCTGTTTCTATTAATATTTGATAAAAGCCTATATTTAGTTATGCTGAGTCCCAGGAAGATGAGTTTGCTGTTATTATGTGACACTATAACATACTTTCAAATTTAAGCGTCTTCATTTCTGCTGATTATCTTAAAACCTAAAACTAGCACATTAATAGCACTACCTCCAGCAGTCGCAGAGGTTTGGAGCAATAGATGGAGATCAAATTGTTCGATATACTGATATGAACATACCTACTGTCTCCTATTGGTTTGTTGACTGCTATTTTGAAGCCTTTCTAATTTTGGCCTCTGTGATTATTGTTATCAGCTAAGGCTAGCAGGCTTTATTAGAAAACTTAGTGTATTGATTTTGCTAAGTAACAGGCAAACATAAAACAAGAGTTTTGCCCTCCAAAGCCAGCGCATAGACTTATTTTTTTTAATTGTAAGAAAAATTGTTTCAAAGGACACCAACACCACAAATACACTCAAAAGATCTGGTTTAGTGACTTGAAGTAACCGAGGTGAAGCCTGGCAGACAGTTAACGGCCTAGTCTGCACCTGTAACTGAAAAGACCCAGATGATGCAAAACTTTAAATTTTCAAAGAATTTAAATTTCATTTATTTAAATTTTTTTTTTTCAAAGCTAAGGTCTAAAGGTGACTCACTTTTGTAGACAACCTCAAGTGGCCACTAGAGGAACTGCATGTTTGGCACTTGGCCATTTCGCTACTCCTACAAATTAGACAATTAGACATGTAAGTAACACAATGGGAAAAAAAATTAAGCTACAGTTATTAATGAAACAATCTAGATGATGTTGGTTACATCTACTTAAACATGCTACATAAACAAAACCTCATTAAGATATATGTAGCACTATTTTTGTGAATCAAGTAAATACACATGTATCTTTGCACAGGTTATCGCACTACTTTTGCTAATGGACTGTAACCCTTCCTTTGCAGATGCGCTCAGACGGTCGGATTTTGAAGACAGAACAAGGTCTGCTCGTGCGATCCCTGCAGCCCTCTGATTCTGGCTTGTACCAATGCACGGCCACAGAAAAGAATTTCAAACACACGCTGATCAAGCTGCAGTTGGTGGTGTTGTCAAGCCGGGCTGTCAACAGTGCACTGGTGGAGGGCGGTGCAGGTTTGATGGCATCTTCTTTCCACTCTGGCAGCACGCAGTGGACCCCCAGCGCAGGCCAGTACAAGGACCTGCTGACCATCCTGAGCCAGCCAGAGATGAGCCTGATTAATCAGTACTGCCAGGACTACTGGCAGTTTGGAGACCCGCTGCTGGGCCCCCTTAAGGCCAAAGACCTGAAAGAGCTCAAGGAGCAGAAGAAGCCCCGCAACCGCCGACATCACAGGGACGGGGAGGAGGAAAGGGAGCAGCAGGGAGTAGAGACATGAGGAGCCCGACTTTGTGTCTGAAGCACCCCCCTCAAACCCACCCCCAAACACAACCCTCCCCCACCCCATGAAAACTGGGAGCGACTCAATGAAAGTAGCAGCGTGAAAAAAAAAATCCACAAACCGGAAAAAAAAGCTGAGAAACTGACAAAAAAAGAGGCTTACGAGTAAACCCCACTACACCCAATACATCCATTCAAACAGTAAGATATATGATACACAGTATTTATTGTAGGTTGTATATAGTATCATTCTGTGGATTTCTTTGTACTTACAGAAAAAAACATGCTCTTTGTGTATAGGTACCTTTGGGGCAAATATTGTTATTATTGATATTGTTAATTTTATTGTTGCTGTTACTGTCACTACAAAACTCATCTGCCAGCATCGTATGACTTTGGCAACTCTTTGAAACGTGTTATGAGGCTCTTGAGCTGTTAGGGTAGAGCTACAGGCAGCTCTGAGTAACGGGGAATTGAGCTACCTGACGGGAGGTGACGGGATCTCTGTTGTTTTTTTGTTTTTTTCGCTTGCTTTGACTAAGTACCGGGAGTTTTGTATATGCGGACACTGCAGGAACACCTGTGATGCACGCTCCCTGTGGCTGCACGCAGACAGAGACTTCATATTGCAAGGGGACCACTGACTTATGGTCCCGGTCATTGTGGAGAAACAGTATTTTCTCCATAGGAACCCAGACTTACAGAAGACTACTCGAATATTATCAAAGTTGTAACTGGGTCATTTTACAGGAATCTTGTGCTTGCCCTTTGTTTTTGTTTTTGTTTTGTTTTTTTCTTCTATTTTCTTCTTCCTTGGAGGACGGATTGTAAAATATCTGCAGCACCACTGCTACACGCCAGCAGAGACACTGATCATGCTGAAAATGATTTCCATTTGTTTAGCAGTGATAACAATCTTACTGTACTCTACTCTCAGTAATCTGCAGCTTCTTCTGACTATGAATCCAAGTTTTTTTTTTTTTTTTTAACGTAAGCAAAGCAAAAATCAGATCAGTTATGTTGCAAGTCTATTAATAAAAATACTTTTTCTTCCCGATGCAAACCTCCTTTGAACTGAGACCGAGGTGCAATACGGGGTTGAGGATTTTGCACATTGGGCATTATTCTTTTACATTTCAGGGGACATTGGCAGGGGCCATATGCAACAAGCACACTCGGGCACGGCACAATTGTGGAAGAAACAATTGCAGTGCATTTAGAGGAAAGTGCCCGGATCAGGCAGCAGTTGTTAGCAGTTCTTGGCACACAAGACATCTTTTTTTTTTCTCTTTGACATTCATGTGTGGAAAAAAAAGTAATAGCCCGTATACACAACAGAGCATTGTAACAATGTTGTGACACTAACCAAAATATTGAATATTGGGAAGCTGGCTTTCATTGTGTGCATGAACCTGTATTTGTACTGTAATTCTGAGATAATACGATAGTGTGTGGTTGTTTTGGATTTTTTCTTGTTTTATTTTCATCTCTGTGGGTGTACAGTGCAGTCTGACCAACTTAACTACAGCAAAATGGGGAAAATAAATGCTTTAAAGATGCCGTCATTTCAGATATTCCCTGTAAAAAGCACGATACATCTTTTTATTGACATTGTTATAGATCTTGTCAAAGTGTAAAGTAAAATTATGTTGCTCATAAGTTTGGATAGGATATATGTGTGAGAGTCATTTAAATGGGAATAGAAAGCAAGCATCATATTAATTACACAGAGCCTCTATTAGACAGTTCTGGTGAAAACGTTAATACAGCACATCTACAGGAAGTAAAACTATTGGAGTCTCCTCTGTAAAAAAAAAAATTGGAACAAGTTTAAAATATATTGTTTTCATGTTACTTTAACATTAAGGGGCTTCCAGTATATCTTCTTTTTAGGCAGTGTGAAAGTCAGTGTGGATGCCTCGGGGAAGATGCATCTATAATTCATACATGGGTATCCGTATCTGCTCCTTAATTTGGGATCTGTCTGTATTCCCAGGAATCAATCAAAGCTCCTGATCATCTTGTTTAAATGAGAGGAGACGAAATATGAAAAAAATGCAAAGAAAGGTTGTACCATTTTTGTTGAGTATTTCTGTTTTTTTTAAAAGTGTCTTTAGTTTTTGAGTGTTTTGTTTGTTTTGTATGTTTTTTTTTCTTTCTGCATCATCCAGACTTTATGAAAAAAAAAATTAAGCAAAAAAAACAGAAAAAGAAAATGCACAAAGGTGATGTTATTGTAATGACTCGTGTAAATTACTCTTATCCTCCCTTTCCATTGTTGTTGCTGACTAATAAATTAAAGCTCTATATTTTATAAGAATGGAATGCTCCCCCCCTTCATTGTGATTCGCTTGATGCTGAATGTTTTCCATGTTCTGCCTAGAACCCTCTGGATCCTTGGAATAAAGTTGTACCTGTAAAAGAGATATGTATGCACATTTCTATAAAATGTACGCAATTCGTTTGAGTTTGCAATGAAGTACATTTGTTCTCTGTTTATATCTGTGCATCTGTACCTCAGGGCCTAATAAGTATGGATTATGCAAGTTCCTAATCCGCATCGGTTAATATGTCCAGGCTCGATCAGTACTTAAAGGCTCATTAACAAAATGCTAGACAGTCAACAACGCTGCAAGCGCCTTAAGGGGTTGATAATCAATGCTTATTTCCTGAGAAAGACAGACACTCCAAAACAAGGTTATTAAAGTTAGGAAAAATAAAAATATAATCTATTTTGGGGAAAGAGGAAAATCAGAAATAGCTTTAGTTAAAGGCTTTGGTCACATCTGTGAGCACAACCTACCTGAGGAGGCTTTGGTGAAATTGTTTATTGAGACTTGAGGAAGCCTGTATGACTCTGAATCAACTGCCTTTACAAAGTGTGTCTATTTGTATTGTAACATGGCTTCTGAACTTCTTAAATCTGCCACTAACAAATACCCCCCATATTACAAGTAAAAAGACTGAAACTAATACTGAAACCAACCAGTAAACTAAAATTAGAATTTTCAAACAATAATATCTGAACTTAAATGAGAAAACCCACCAATTTGCTTGTTTAAAATAGCGCATTTGACGCGTCACTGTAGAAAAAAGCAGATGTGTGAACAGTTTAATGATGGCTGCTTTCTATTTAGCCGATTCAGCGGCTCATTATGATACTGCTCTGAGTTAAGAAGCTTAAATAGAGCTGGACAAAAATACCTGCTTTGATAAAGGCTTAGTCCAACTTTATTCAAGAAGGTTGCAGAGACCGAGTGGGTCTGGGTCTCTCTCTTTAGAGCTGTAGTCCTCAATGGATCAATACAAAAGTATGAAGCAAAAGTAAACTGAACTAATATGAAATCTGAAGAGAAAACAGACAAAAATTTACAGATGTCATCATACTTTTTCTTCTAAACAACAGCTTGGATCTTGCTTCATGTCTAAAATTGTGGAAAGTGGAGGATGGAGAGAAAACGTTTTGGGTTAAGGAAGGCATGGCAGAAAAACTATGAGAGCTAAGAGCTAACTTCTCTCATTTCAAAACATGAACTTGTTCAGGACTTAAAATATCTGTAACATAGTGCTGTTTGCTATAAAAACTGATCTAAGAATGTATATTGCAATCCTTTTTATTTTTTATTAACTACTTTCTATTTAATAAATAAGTTGCAGCAAGATTTCACCTTATACAGTGAGCTCATCGTGTAATGATAAGTTCATGTTTGAGTCAGCTGTGTTTTCAGCAGTGTCGGGCAAGTTACTTTGAAAAAATAATTAATTATAGTTACTAGTTACTTCTTTAAAAAAGTAACTGACTTAGTAACTGAGTTACAAGATTCTAAAAGTAATTAATTACTTGAAAAGTAACTATTGCGTTACTTAAAAAAAAAAACCTCTGTGGTCCAGGGTATAATTGGCCATTTTTAACTACTTTTGATTTTACCTCTACATTTCACCTTTGAAAACGATTTACTTTGCATTGTTTCATCCTTTTCAGCACAACCTCGCGCGTCTGAATTTACAGTTATGTTTTCATTTTGACATACTGTAATAAAACAATTGATCTAAAAAACATAAAATCCGAGTAGAAAAAGTTATATTTTTTACTGTAACAACCACAAACATGTTTAATGAATCATATTTCATAACTTTAAATGCAAATATAAATTGACAATTTTAAAATTATATGCACGAATTTTACAAACAACATCACAAGCCTGATACCTGCAGGTCTGACAGCAGCAGGTGCATCACTCCTGTTTTCTACCTGGAGACAGCAGTCGCCTCGTTGTTCTGACACACAACACAAAACTATCCACAACACTACATACTAACTACACAAGACAATACATCACTCCTAAAACTTCCACCTCTTCCTAAACAGCCACATGTCATGTTGCCATATCATTCTTTGACTGGTTGACATGGTGCATTTTTCCACCAACACGAAAGGGTAGGTTTGGGGTTTTTTTTTTGGTCATAAGCAGAGAGTGCTTGCTAGCGCTGTCCTTAGACAGTAAACGTGATGAAACTATTGAGGAAAAAACGCTGCGTATATATAGTTTGTCATGACTCTGGTTTTACGTGGCCTATCAATACAATTTAAAAACTGGTACATCTCACCTTGTTGCTTTGTCTTAAAGTGGTCGTGTGATTGGCTTACCACGACTACTTTATTCTTCCTCAATCAAACAGCAGCACTCATGCCATTGTTTTGCCCCCTCAGCTCCAGGTGTTGTGCCAAAAAGTGATCGTTGGGCAGAAAGCGATTGCCGTCCGCGGGAGCGCGCGCAGCTGCTTAAAGCTGTAGCGCCCTCATTACTTACATAGACAGCAACTTCCGCTTAACTGATATAAGGTACGGTAAGCTGAAGACAGCTTCAACCGTCTGTTTGTTGAAAAATAGTAACACGGCCGCACCGCATTTTGTTGTTAGTAACGGAAACGGCGTTGTAACGATAGAAATAGTAATTACTTAGATTACTCGTTACTGAAAAAAGTAACGCCGTTAGTAACGCCGTTACTTGTAACGCCGTTACTTGTAACGCCGTTATTCCCATCACTGGTTTTCAGACATTTTAAGGGATGTGGCCAAACTTCATATGACATGATATGAAATCTTTGGTCACTAGCAATAATCAGAAATGACTCTCTTGCCCTTTGAGAAAAGGTTTCATCTAGAATTTTACCCTTTATTTTTCAGACCGCATGAGGGCATTATGAGCTGCCATTGTTCTGTGTTCATCTGTTGTGCAATTGTTCATTAAATGCAGCTCTCTCAAGTCCCCTTACTCAGCACTAATATTTCCATCATATAATGACTCAGATGTTACGAGGTAATGGAAGTTCATGGAGGCAAACTGTGACCCACAGCACCCAAGGGGAACAGGCCAGAGCGGTGTCAGTTACATCAGACCAGAGTTTCTGCACCTCATAAAAGCCTTAATGGCACAGCTGACCTCCGATCAGCCCAACAGTGACTCGCTTTTTCTCTCAACAATCTAGGTCAGAATAAAGTGGCAGTGGAAGAAATAGAGATAGGTAAAAGAGGACAAAGACTAAAAGCCACCGGAGGAGCTGGCAGGTAGCTGGAAGTAGATATAATAGAAGAAGACAAGAAAATAAACCCAAGACAGAAAATGACTGTCTATACAAACAAACACAAGACAATTAAAAGCAAGTAATACAATAACTGGATGATGAAAACCTCTCACATACATCCTCACAGGATTTGCATCCATCCATCCTCTTTTCAGCTTCCCTGCTTTTTGATGCTAAATATATAAAACATGGAAAGTGCATGAAACAACATTTTATTTTGTAAAGGACAGAAAATGTTTTCCAACATCACACACTTAAGGAATTGTGTCATATACTTGGTTTGTGAAGTTAAGTCATTTACTGTGATGTACTGAGAAACTGTCACTTGGGTGGGTCAGGGTTAGCATTGGGATTTATTCTGAGTAACAGTGGACCTCTGTGGTTAAGAAGAACAAACATACTGGGCTTTAGATATACATGCATTAGACACCTAGGACACCCTTAGGTGCATTTATTCAACTGGTTACTAATGCAAATATCTAATCAGACAGCCACATGGCAGAAGCTCAATGCATTAAAGTATGTAGACATGTTGAGGACAAACTGCTGAAGTTCAGTTTTCGAACACAACCATCTCTAGGGTTTACAGAGAATGGTCTGATCAGCAGTTTTCTAGGTGAAAACCTTTGGTAATAACAGAAACCAGAGGATGATGGCCAGACTTTGGGGTGATAGAAAGCAGCAGTAATTCAAATAAAGACTCAGTGCACCCAAGGTATGCACGAGAGCATCTCTTAAAGCATAATACATCAAACCTTGAAGCAGATGGGCTCCAGCCACAGAAGATAACACTGGGCACCAGCAAAGATCAAGAATCTGAGGCTATAACTGGAGAACAGAAGATTAGTAAAATGTTGGTCTCATGAGTCACTGCTGTGACAGAATAGAGTCAGAATTTAGTTTAAACAACATGACCACATGGATCCATTCTGTCTTGTATCAACAGTTCGGGCTGGTGCTGGTGTTATAATGCTGTGGGGCATGTGTTTTGGCACACTCTGAGCCCTTTAGTACCAACTGAGCATCATTTAAATGCAATAGCCAACCTCAGTATTGCTGTTGACCATGTCCATCCTTCATGACCGCAGTGTAATCATCTGCTAATGGTTTCTTCCAGAAAGATAGCCATGTCACAAAGCTCAGATAACCTCAAACTGATGACAAATCTCCAGCAGCTATGTGATGCTATCATGCTAATATGTGACCAGAATCTCTGAGGGATGTTCCCAGCACCTTGTTAAATCTCTGACATGAGGAATTAAAGCAGTTCTGAAGGGAAAAGAATATCCAAGAGGGTCATAGTGAGGTTTAACTAATTAAAAGCCTGGTTGATGTTTGCGGTTGTTCTCTGGCAGCCAGTGTTATACAGTACAAGCACACCTTTAAGTAGGAATGTTTTCCCCATGAATACTAAGACAAGCAAGGATGTAAATAAATAAAGAAGGCTTCATGTCCCTTTGATGCTCAGACAAACTCAAAGGGTTCATAATCGATGGGAGCTAAATCATAATGAGCAAATAAGCAAAGTCAGTGATGTGGAAGATTTTGCTTTGACTTAAAAAAAGAAAAGAAAAGATCAGAATGCAGATAACACTTGCTCTCAGATGTTCATACATAAGTGCATACATGTACACTACAGGTAAAATGTTTTAAAACACCCAATTTTTTTCAATTTTTTAAATAAAAATTTTGCAGTTTAATGTCTTGTTGCTCTCTGAAATGAAAGCAAACAACCAAGCAACTGGAATTAAAAAAAATAAATCATGGAATGAATTTATAGACCAAAATGTATTCTAAACTTTTGACTCATCAAAGTAACTGCCTTTAGCAGATATAGCAGCTGAACACACCCATGTTCTTTCCACAATAGAAATCAAATATTCTTCAGAAAGTTCTTCCCATATCTGCTGCAGAAGTTCCCATAAACGTGGCACTTGTTGGTTGCTTTGCTTTCACTCTTCTGTCCAGTTCATCCCAAACCGGTTTGATGTGATTTAAGTCTGGAGACCATCGTGTTCTTTTTTTCCTGAGGTAGTTCTGCCATAGCTTGGACTTGTGTTTGGGGTCATTATCTTGCCTCTCACTGACCCTGGATCCAGGAAAACAGCCCCACACCATCACACTTCCTCCTCCATGTCTGACAGTTGGTGCCACACACTGTGGAGCCATCCTTTCACCTACTCGATGGCGTACAAATCCTGCGTGATGAACCAAAGTTTTCAAATTTTGATTCATTGGTCCATAACACCTTCTTCCAGTCTTCAGTAGTCCAACGGCAGTGTTTAATGGCCCGGGCAAGCCTCTTTGTCTTATTCTGACATCTTAACAATGGCTTTCTTGCTGCAACTCGTCCTGTCAAACCTGCAGCTCGAAGTCATCTCTTCACAGTTGAAACTGAGACTTGCTTACTGTGACCACTATTAAGCTGTGTTTGAAGCTGTTGGCAAGTGAGCCGCCTATTACGCAAGCTGCTAACTCTCAGAAACTTGTTCTCTGATTTAGTTGTGGCTTTGAATCTGCCAGACCTCTTCCTGTTAGAATTTGCCCCAGTTTCTGAGTGCCTTTTGATGGTGAAGGGAACTGTACACCTTGACTTTCTTTGCAATTTCTCTGTAGGAAAGACCTACATTTAAGTGTTATGATGGTCAGTCTCTCTTCCATTGTTAATTGCCTTTTTCTCGCCATTTTTGTAGCAACACAACACTTTCTGCAGTACAATAATGTTCAACAGATGCTCACGAGGCTATGGTACTACAGTGTGTTCCACCACTGCTTTTATGCAGACAGAGGGGATCGTAAGCACTCCAGAAAAGTTGGAACACCAGCTTTTAAGGCTTGATCAACCTTCATTGCTGCCTAACTGCTGGCAGTTCTCCACTTACCTTTGTACCATTTCAAACTATTCCCTGGACTTGTATGACTTGAACTGCAATAAATAACTAGAAAAATTGGGGCGCTCTAAAACGTTTGACTGTTAGTGCTTGTCACAAAGGTGGTTGAGACCGTTCTACAAAAAGAACTTTCATTGCTCAGTTTAGACTAAATGACAATGACAACATGCCTGCTCCTTTTTTTTTAGAACAGGGTGGATTTGTTTCAGGATACAAGGAACAACATATCAGATTGTTTGAAAAACCATCACAGTGCATTCAGAGAGCATCAGATGGCGTCTGGGCTCTAGAGACTTCTGACGTCTCTTTTTCTCTTTATAGACAGGGCTCTGTTCCAACTGCTTATCTGATTCCTACCAGCGTACAGCGGAGGATGTACGGGGTGTTAGGTTGGGAGTCCCACGGTGCTGAATAGATGACACCAGTAACTGAGGTCAGCTTCCTGTGCTGTGGCTGTCAAAATTATGTATGTCATCAACACACAGATCACTTCTGATTCAGCCACCTCTGCCTCTGAATCATAAACCAGTTAAAACCAAGAAGCTGATCTACATGTTGGGAATTCAGCACCACTGACAACAAAAGGATGACCTATTACAATCTGATTGGACATTTCTGTGCTCCATTCTTTACAACACAATAGGGATGTGTTACTGTAGGGAATTATCTCCAAAGAGTCAAATCACATGACATAGTGCCAAGCTATGGCATCATTCAGTGGACTTTTCAGATGTGGAATTCGGCTCTGTCTTATCAGCGAGTCTCATCTGGTACTCTGCAGCTCAGAGGCAGGAGAGTCATTCTCTGGATAGCTCCCACAGTGAGAGCTGTCGGACAGTGCCTGCATTGTCAGGAAGGAAAAACCCAGAAGTCTGAGAGGCAGAAGTCTGGCACGAAACTGTGTTCTTGTTCACAAGCATCCTCCTGAGGATCAACAGAGCAGTATTAAAAACTAAGGCCAGTCTGTTGGAGAGATGATGAACTGACAGCAATTTAAAGTCTCTTTCTGGGACTTGTCATAAACGTGTTAAAGAATTCACCTCTAAAAGTATGTGGCAGTTTTATTTTACACAGTATTTTGGCCTTTGTAAACTGTCAGCCGTCGTTTTGTCAGACCTTCGTATACGCTAAACACAAACAGAGGAGGCTCAGGGGAAAGTGCGAAACAACCGCTGCAGACAAATAGCACCTGTCAAAGTAAAGCAGAGGAATGGGAGGGAGCACCACTGCTCTCTGCTGCATCTATGCAATCATAGCAGGGGTCCTGCTCACACATGCATTTCATGCTATCAGCCAGCAGGTGGCATGTTGTCATCAGTACTGTTCATGAGGGATCAACTTCTTAGAAAATAAGTAAGAACACATGACACCTATAACACTTTAACTTATTCTATGATTTTATGTTGCCTGCAACATTTACTGACTGTGGTAGAGGTACTCGCACCAAATCCCCCAGTGCTACTTGAAGTGCTGGATTCCTAAACCCTATAATTAAATAAGGTATTATTGGCTAAATCTATTCAATGAAAAAGTATCATTGCTACTAATATAATGATAAACTGTTAAGGATGTTGGAGTGGTCAAGCTGAGCTACTGTTAGGCACCTTAGTTTATTCTTGGAGCTCTTTGGAGTAGTCCTCCCAAAAATTCAGAAGCACAACATAATTAAGTGTATATTTGTGTATATAATAGTTTGTATTTAAGGAAGGAAACTGGATAGTTTTAACCTATTAGCCTCATTCACTTATTCACATATAAATAAAAATGAGTGGGAAACATAAAAGGAACGTGTTGTTTACATTTAGCTTTACTCTCTGTTTAAAAGGCTTTTTCATGAAATAGTAATAGTTAAATAAGATAAATAAGAGTACACAGAGTGATTCACAGCTCCAGTTACACTAAATAGGTTCAGTCAGTTTATCTATGAGTTTGTCTATTGAGAAATATCAGTATTTCAAAATTAACTTAATTGAACTTTATTTTGCATCCTTATCACTGTTTAGCTCACACATGCACGTTTGTATGTTCAGGTAAGAAACTTCTATACTGCCGGTATTTTAATGTGAGCATATGTATTTAATGTTTGCATTGCAGGCATTTTGCTGTTCCTTCCACTGATGTGACTGCTGACTGAAACAAACCTGGTCACCAGAGGGCAGTGTCAGCTTTTCTCTCATATACCATACCAGCTCTCTACAGCATGACTGAAGTATTTGGAGTGAAATGTGGAGACTGTTTTTCCACTCCAGTTATATTTGCATTTGTAAATGATTACACTGTTCATGCTTTCTTTCTTTCGACATCCAACATCATCTTTCTGTGATTAGACCATTGTTGAACATACCTGAAAATCCATATATTTTTAAGTCAGTAACTCAGATCTTGTGCTTCATGTAGATCAATCAAGCACTGTGAAACAATAGAACCATAGATATGAAACAGTAAACTGGACAGCTCAGCAACACCGAAATGTCTGAAAGATCACACAAGGCAAAGTTCATGGTGGCAGAAGAATTTTGTTGGTTCAGAAAAACAATCTTGCATCATCTAGCAAAGTCAAGAACACTGAGATAAGCCAGTCATTGTCAAGATCTGCAGTCCAGAGATGCCTTCATGAATGGAAATGCAGAGGACTGGTTACACTCTAGAAAAAGAAGAATGAGATCAGGCTTTCCCAGAAAACTTAAAAACAACAGAAAACAAACAAAAAAAAGATGTTATGTCATGAGCATGTGTAGCTGCCACTGGAACTGATGTTTACTGATCATGTGACTGCTCGTGTGAGCAGCAGGATGAACTGTGAAGTGTAGAGAGCTGTGCTCTCTGCACAGATTCAACCACATTTTGCAAAACTGAGCAGACAGCACATCACAGTTTAAAAGTGATTGGAGCAAATAAAGTAGCAGTAAAATTCTGGAAAAGCATCTCGATGAAGGAAGCAAAGCATTTGGTGACGTCTATGGATTCCAGATGTCAGACAATCACTTACTGCAAACAATTTTCATCAAAGTATTAAAAGCAATCTTTGTATTTAAAATGAAACTAAATTTAATAGAGAGCCTCTGAAAATGGCGGACTATGTGTAAAAACGGCTGTAATGCCAAAACTATCAGTGCAAACTTTTTGTACAATTCAAAATTCAAGTCTGTACTTCAGTCACACATGTACTGATTTACAGTCCACTGTGGTGGTGTACAGAGACAAAACTAAAACAAATAGGTCTTTGTTTAATAAGTTATGGACCTAATTTGTAAAACCATGTCTATAAGAAGTATAGCACTTAAGTGAAAGTGTCTATTTTTGACAATATTTAAACATGTATGTATCAATTATTATATATTGCCATTTGACAATTTTTTTCAGTATATATTTGATTCATCTTGGAAAAATACCACAGATTATGCTCAGCATCCTTATTGCCCTAGAAATATCATATATAGACTGTAAAAACATATTAGTAAAATATTTCTTGGCATTAATTTAGATGCATTTTTTTTTTATTTAACATTATTCATTGTCAAAGTTATACTATTATAGACTGTTTACAGATAATAACAACTGAAACATATACGTGTATTCTGTAGGATTTTAGAGTGAGAGGGAGGTAAGCAAGTTCATATGGGAATGATTTGTTTGATTTTCTTTTTAACCTGCATGCCAATAACTGAGTCTACAGCACATCTGTTAATCACTACCAGATTGAGGAAGAGGTAGTAACATCGACAAAAAGACCAAAAAGACCAAAAAGACCATCGATAAAAAGAAGAGATTCATTCTTGCTTGTTGCTGTAATTGCACATTAATTGCACAAAATTTAGTTCCCAATGTGCAGTTTTTGTCTTAGCTTTTAGCTTATATGTAAGCTTTGCCCAGAGGAAGAACATTTTTTGTATTCCATATGAATTTCTCTTCTCCTCTCAGCAAGGACGGACTCTGATCACTGGCATTTCATCTCCACGCAACTGCTTGAGAGAGTGAGGAAAAAGACGCTTCTCTCATCCTACCATTCTTAATGAAGTCATCCAATGACAAAAAGACAGAGTTAGGATCCCCTTGAGCTCTGATGGCTCTATCAATGGCTGCATACTATTGCAGAATGGGCATTAAAAAGAGAAAGTCTCACTAGAGGAAGCCTATTTAAACCCCGGAGGGCCTGGAGAGTGAGCTCTCTGCATTATTATTCCAGTGTGATGCAATTCAAGTGTCTTGGAAAGTGTCACCAAATGGCACTGCTGGGATTTTTCGAAACACGAGTTCACACCCCACGAGGATGGGTGCTAAGCTGGTGCTAATTGAGCGCGTGTAACACAGATGCTGTCCTCCGGGTTAGGGGGAAAGCAGAGTGTAATGACGCAGGCTCTTCCCCACATTTTCTCAAAATAATCTTCACTGGTTTGAAAGATGCTGTACACAATCTTTGCGCTTGGACGAGAAATAAGAGCTGATCGCACATGGATAAACAGATGAATCCAATTTTATTACCATCAAAGTCATCAACTCAGTCAAGGAGTACAGTACAGAGCTCACAAATGCAGGACAGGACCTACAGATGATCACTGGTCCTGGCAACATCACATCTACGAATACACCTGGAAGTGCTCGGCAAAATGAACAGACATGGGTTATTAAATACAGGGTTTATGAGTATGTATTGGGAAAAAGCATTGCTTCAAACTGTGCAACAGTATATGAACAGTATTTATTTGCCATCTAAACAAAGAGAACACACTACATGAAATAATCTATTCACATTAAAAAAATCTGATATCTTTCTGACTAAGCATCTTCTTAAAGATGAAATATTCATCCTAAACAATGTAAGAAAGATGGTGATGCAATCTGAACGATGCTTCGACTAATCTACTTTAAACACATTCAAAGAGATACTTTTATGAGTAAACGACTGTAACAAAAAAAGGTCAAACTTGAGATTCTATAGTAAACCTTTTCTTTTTTCTTCCCATTTAGTTTCAAATGGAGAAATATATCTTTTTATTATATAATTTGACAGGTGTGCACAGTAAATATTCTTGACAACAGAGTGGGGAAATCAGACAAGCTGGCTGTGCATAAGCCATGACATACTACACTTGAATTAAGTCATAGCACTGGCAGAGTGGCTACTGTCTTCATGTGGCCCGTGTTTCGGGCTCATGGGAACTTACAGTCCACCCATTGAGACACATATGAATTTGACAGCAGCCATATGTCAGTGTCTATGTAGGTCAGTGGCCCTCATGGGCCTGACAGCTGAGAAAGGACTACAGACTTCTACTTACAGGTATGTGGACTGTATCGAAAGGACACCAGGAATCACAGTTTCTGCAGCCAGTCAAATATTGCTCTAACTCCACTAGAGTGATTACAGAGGTTTCCTTCTGTAGCTCATTATTAAAACTCAAGGGGATCAGTGATAAGAAAAGATGAGATTGTTATTACTGTTTATCAAGTATAAGCTGAAAAATCTATGAAATAAAAAGAGAGCGTAAGAGCCAAATAAATAAAAAGAAACATAGAAAAAAGCAAAATGATCATGTACATAAAGTTTTAAATAAATACATAATAGAAATAGTAAAAAAAAACACAGTGTAAATATGTGGTTGCACATCTCAGTACAATACAGGTCAACAAAGAGTAAGTGATGGTGCCCTAATTACAACAAAGTCACCACAGTGCATGAAGTATTTTGAGTCGGTATCTGAACGCAAATGTTTTGAACAAGTCAAAGATGGCGGGATGTCACGAGGGCGTCTAAAAAAGAAAAGCTACAAAAAAATTTGGATGCATAGAACTGCTATGTAAAAATGGGAGGAAAAGAGTGGTGGGGTTGTTTCACATTAACAGCGGGGGCGCCAAAGGAACAGCAGCAGTTGATAGCGTAATGTACAGTATGCTTTTGAAAAGAACATTAGCCTTCACATGGCTTGTGGCAAGAGACGACAATGCTGTGGCCTGTGATAAGACAAAGCTGGCTGTAGCACATCTTTATCCACCAAGTGGGTGTAAAATGAACAGCAAAAGTGAGAAAGCATGCTGTTTTGGCTACTTCTACAAAGGTCTCTATGTACAGAATCTTTACACTTACAGCTATGAGGTTCTTTCCTGAGCAGGAACTTAGCAAAGAAACATAGTGTCTGTGTGTGCTTATGTGTGCAGCTGCCTCGTTCTAAACACAACACTGGCTTAAAAACTCCCAGTCGCTGATTAAAAGCCCATTAACTGGTAAGTGGAGAATACAACAGACGGTAAGGATAGCCATATGTGTCAAGTGAGAGAAGTGCTCGTGATCTTCTTCAGGTGCGAATGTTAAGAAGCAAAACTTTTCTACCGATTCTACAAACAAATACTGGAATTGCGAGGATAACTGCAGGGAGAAGTTTCCCAAGTCGGCTCATTAAAGAGGAATCAAAGCTGTTTTCAGCACAATTATGTCTTCCATTATTCTCTTATCACTATGAGAAGAAATGGAAAGAAAATGTTAGCTGCAAGCCACAGCTTGACAGCAAATTGTTTTAGCCCTAAAACTAAAGATTTTGAAGTTAGTGTTTATATAATCTGATGCACACTGGGGGAGGTCAGGGAAAAAAAGCACCGTACATGGGTAAAAAAAAAACAGAAAAAGCCAAGGCAACGTAGCAGTCAGGCTCAGGAAAGGTAGCACACAGCTTCCATGAGATGATACTAATGCTGCAAGTGAAAGAGAAGCAGAGTCAGTGTCACCATGCTAGCAGCTAATGTACAGTGTGCAGGAGTAGGTGGGGACTGCAGAAGTCAAACAGGGGGGGGGGGTGGGAGGTTGGTTTTTAACCCTGCTCATCACCAGCTTCAGCAGGTGTGTGAAGGGCAGCTGAAGCTTCACCGTTGCAACGCGATGCGGGCTCGTCCCCATGTGGAGCCGGGCTGGGCTGCTGATGGTCTTCGGCTGAGGGCGCCACCCCGGCCGAGGCCTCTGGTGCCGGTTGACTTTTCTCCGCTCCGGCGGGGAGCTCTGTGACCGGAGCGGTTGAACCCTCAGGTGCTGTGGCAGATGAAGGAGCAGGAGGGTCGGCAGCAGCCTGGGGAGCTGTGGAGTCTGCTGGGGCCCCGGCTGCAGGGTTCGCCGCCTTTGCGTCACTGTGCTCAGGTGCTCTCAGTCTCTTCATGATGGTGGTGACCCGAACAGCTTTCTGTGGGAGAATTAAGATCAAACTGAACTCAAATTGGTGCTATAACCCCCCCCAAAAAATGCAACTCACAGTTACACAACACTGTACCGTGCTGCTGTATATCCTTGTTCAAAGACAGTAGAACTATTGTCGAACTTTTTGAAAAAGAAAAAAAGCTTCCGGAAAGAGAGAACAGAAGGGCTCACCTTCCATTTAGCTCTGGCAAAGTTCTTTTCTATTTGTGCGCACACGTTTTCCTTGATGTTCTTATCTGAGGCTGCACCACCAGAGATCCTGTTGCACAAAACAGGAGAAATACAACTTCACAACAGAGATTCACATTATCCTTACCTTCGTGTGCCACGGGCTGCTACACACAGTATAACTCAATTTGCTGTTTGTTTTATCGATTGGCAAACTTTTCTAAGGACAAACTAACCTTTAAGGATCATTTTTATCTTGGCTATTTTTCTTCAGGAATTTGGCATTGACAGTCTATTTGTGTTCATAGATTAGACGTGTGAAATATAAATAAGCAGTGGTAACTGGGAAGCTAAAAAAATGCTGTATACAGGTAATAAAGTCAAGTTGATAACATGAGATTATATTTATAGAGAAATGTAACAGGTAACTCCAATTAAAACACATTTAGACATGCAAATGGGATTCAGAAGAATGTTAATCAATATATTTTCAGGGAACCAAGTTTTAAGACTGTTTGTGCCTGATCTTTGTCTCAGACGCAGCCAATAATAATTGGCTAACTGCTAATAATCCTACTATAATGATCGTAGTATATGTATATATATCTGTCTGTACCCTATCTGCTCCCTAATGGGTGGGCTAATCTGAATCAAACGTTGCACAAATATTGTTGCACCTATAGTGAACATCTATATGCTTAAAAAAAACCCATTTATAATAAATATTTTTGCTTGATGTGTCGCTGTCACCTGTGCAGAATTTGACTGTCAGAGAGTGCACTGAGAAAGTGCAAATAATGCTCAGGACAGTAACAATCCTGGAAATGCTAACCGCTGTTTCTTTGCATGATTCTATCAAAAAACAAAATGAACTTTTGAGGAGCCTTTCAGGTCAAATTAATATGGTCGGATCAGAGTCCTTGCATTTAAATGCACAATTTATCAAAGCTCCGTTGCCTACCATTCATGATTTATAGCCTCCTGGGCTGTCAGTCTCTGGTCTTGATCCACCTCCATCAAACGAGCAACCAAACTCTTAGCTGTCAAAGAAAAATATCGTACAGAAGAAACTCAACAAAGAACAGGTATATTCCCCCGACAGACGAGAACATAAATATGACATATGTTTGAACACTGTAGCGGAAAGAAGAGGAGAAAACTCTCCAAATCTGAAATGTTTACCGAGCAAGCTGTCAGTGTGTTGCTTCACAATGTTATCTTCATTCTAAAAGTACCTGAATCAGAGATTTCATCCCAGTACGGAGAGTCAAACTCATAATCTCCTGCTAGGATCTTTCTGAACAAGTTCTTGTCATGGTTTTCATAATCATCATCATCAGTTTCATCGTAGAAAGGTGGGTTGCCTGACAGCCTGATGTAGGATAGAGTGAAAAAAGAGTGAATATGTGGAGTCCAAAAAAAGCCTTCATCCCATATTTAAACAAGCTTATGCTGTAACAGAGCATTACAGATCAATCAAATTTCCACATGTGACTGAGAATAAGCCTTTAAGTCTCATAAACATAACTTACAAAATATACGTGATGACGCCTGTTGCCCAGCAGTCCACAGGTCTGCCATATCGCTGTCTGCCAACTACCTCTGGAGCTGCACCAGAAAAAAAGACATTCACTAAATTTCTACACGTCTGTAAACCAGAACAAGCACTGCCTCATTTGCATGTTGTGAAATTTAATATTCTCACCCAGATACTCTGGCGTCCCACAGGGCTCTTTGATTAGTCCGTTCTCCAGCTTGGCAAGATGGAAGTCACTGATGACTATTTTTGAGTTCTTCAGGCGGTTGTAGTAAACCAGGTTCTCCAACTGTGAAAAGTGACGTTTTGCAGCTGATGTAATATTCATATTTAAGGCATTAAAAAAAGCGAGTTTAAATTTCCAGTGGTTTCAAAACAAAAATAAAGAGAAGACTTAAACGATGTAAATGTTTAATTATGTATTACGAAGTGGGATTTCAACAGTTTTCACAGCATTTGTCACTGACACACATTTAAAAGTCCAAAATCATACAACACCTACCGTTCTCTAATTGTCTCAAATTTGCATACTAATGAGTTGCAAGACAGTGGTTTTTAGCTACATGCTAATGCTATCCCTCTCACTGCTCATAATGATAACACTAGCTAATGTTTGGCATGGTTACTATATTGTAGTGTCTTAGTTTTATGAAGCCTATAATCATTATTTTTGGAGGTATTTGGTGAGAAATTAAGGTGCTGCTATCTTGCTATCATGGTGCAATGATGCTATCTTGTAGAAAAATGCTAACTTTATCAACAAGAGGCTACAAGGACTAAACATTATCTCATATGGTCTGAGATTTATGATAAGTAAGACAACACAATTAAACTAGTTAAGATGAAGAAGAAAAAGTTGTAATGCTTAAAAGTGAAATTAAAATAAACAAACAAAAAATTCAAATAAAAGAATAAAGACAACAAAAGCTTTAATAACAATAAAAGACGACCAAAAAGCAACATTACAGAAAAACACGTCAATAAAAAGGCGTCATTGATCCTGAAAGCCTTGTTTCCTTAGTGTTATCTACAAATGAACACATTTGTACCAGCATCACATGGAGGTGGCCTATGTGAATTTGAAAACTAGTCAAACATAGCATTGGGGGGAAAATAATACTAGATGTTTGTGCCTGCTCTCTGCTTTCTATGCTGTGAAGGAGATACATAACCTATGAGATGCTCTCTTAAGAAAACAAACCTGAAACTCGCCATTTTTCAGTGTAATGAGATTAAATACGTCATTTTTAAGAAAGAAAAGTGGTGTGTGCAACATCCCGCTGCAGGAGGCAGCTGTCGGAGGGTGGAACAATTGTGACTATGCACAGTAGCAGGTAGCTTGGCAGAAAGGGAAATTAATTCCAAGAAGCAGATGTTTTGGATTGCACACCTTTTCTCTAAGCTGAGGTTTGTTGTTGAGAAAACTGATAACGGTGCAGAAATGTCTTTCAATTTGGTTTTTCAGGGAAAAGTCATTTAGCCATTTAGTAAAACTGGACTGAAAGTTGCTGGAAACCTTTTTACATCGTACTCTTTATTTCAATGTGATGAAAACAGCTTTTAACTGATTAACTGAGGACATGTGTTTAAAAATGATATTCTTTGTATATTCTTGTCTCTTTTAATGAACTCCAGTACAGTCATGTTGTTTTGAATACTTCTGATTTGATGATGCGACTTGATATCCTGAAGCATATTACCTTGAGATTTCTGTGAACAATGTGGAGTGAGTGGAGGTAGGCAACCGCCTCCAACACTTGGCGTACCACATTGCTGGTGTCCCGCTCTGAATAGTAGCCTTGATCCAGGATCCAGTCAAACACCTCTCTGCCTGTTGCACTGTGGAAGTTGTTGGAAATTAGGAATGCAATTTAATTTCAGTAGTGAAAGCTTGAAAGAACAGTTTAAATTTAAGATTTACTAAAAACTTTTCTGTCTTGGCCTATTCTTTTTCTTCCTTTGCTCTCTACTATTAACAGTTTAGAAAAAAGAAAAAAAATACATCTGTAATTTAAACTGAAATAAAGGCATCCTAATTTGATTATTATTTAACAAGATTGCATAAAAGATTTCCGTATAACCAAAAGTTTTTTAAATCACAAAAAAGAATCCCATGTTCTGGAATTCCATGGAAAACAGTACATAAGATTACAAAATCATGGAATAGCTAATTTCACAATGAATACCAAGTGACTGGAAGTCCGAGCTGTTCTTGTATCTACAGGACCTTGGGCTCATTCACCACAAGTATCAACAATATAAACAGATACATTTAAAGTTTAAGTTACGGTCAAGACAAGCAGAAAGGTTTTCCCTTGGCTCATCAGACATCGGAACTCACAGTTCAAGGAAGAGGAAGTACTCTTTTTTGGTCTCAAAGACATCCACCAGTTGGAGAATATTGGGATGCTTTACCCTGAAAAGATGTGTCAAAAGACACATAAGAAGAGAATCAAGTCAAATATCAGATAAGATCTGAGTCATTCATTCTTTTAGAAGGCTAATGTAAATACCTTTTCATTTTAATGCACATAAACAACATGCATTCTGAAATCTGAGAGAGGGAACAATTAGAAAGGAAAAGACAAAACTGCAAGACATATTTAAATTCCCATAGATACGCAGATTTGTGTAATCTGATGTATCCATATGGGCATATATCTCAAACATTTACATCATGAGCATTGACTATTCCTTCAACAACCACAGCAACATGCAAGAAACTCTGAAGGACATTCACGAGCCTACTGGTTATTTTCATGATCATTTTTCCACAGTGCTGACTGTGGAAGTCTGTTAAAAAGCTCTGTCTTTAATTGCTTCCTTATTCAATCACTCCAAGCACAAAGTTAATTTTGTGAATGGAAAATTGAGATTTGGGACATTTATGAATGATTTTCATCGTGCATCACAGGTGTGTGTTTCGTAACCATAATTTAAATGTCTGAATCAGAATCCAGACACAAGCTGTGAAGTACTGGAGAATTTTTAAAGAGCACATACTCATCATGTGTTATATAAATGTTCTTTTTTAAACCTGCCATGAAATAAATGGCAGAAAGTAGATGCAGTCCAGCATATTACAGACCAGCTATTAGCTACTGTAACAACTTATGAAAGCAGATAAACACTATTTTTTCTGTTGTTGTTTAGGACTGGAATATTTAGTTTAGTTTTAAAATAATCAATGATGCCTAAAAACTGCACTTCCTGGAAGGGCTACCTGAGGTTGGTTCCAAAAGTGAGTCAATCCTCAAACACCCCCAAATGAACAATGTCCAGCTTCATAGTGACAGTTTATGTTTTACAGTATGATACAAAAATATTTCCAGAAGATACTAAGGTGTATGCTGTTGAGCATTTCTGGTAAGGAATTTTAAGGCTACAATTCAGTGGCAAAAAATAGTATATAATATTTTAAAATGATATTGGATCATGCAAATCTAAGTAGCTATACCCAATGTCTTGATGCAAACTCAATCATCCAAGTAAGAGAAAAAGAGAATTCTGTTCAACTGGATTTAGCTTTTTCAGTGGGAGAAACATTTCACCAGTGACTTCTTCAGTCTCAGCTAACTGCAGGTTTCCCCAACCTTATAAACAGTACCTTTGCACAATGACTGAAACTAGCCCACAGAATGAACAATGGCCTGTGAGGTCAGTTATTTGATCATTAATACCTCTTTAATGTTTCCATACCAAACCAGCTATATGTGTACTAGATCTACTACTAGATCTGTTACTTTGCCCGTATTAAACTATGGCTGCATCACATGTTAAACTGAGATATTTACGGGGCACCAAAACATGAAACTAAACAAGAAGAAGCTAAACTGACAGAACATGCAACTGAACGTTCTCTTGAGTAACAACAAAACAAATGGAAGAAGGTAACTTGAAAGAGTAATCTTTTTTTTCCATTTTCATTCTTTTCTTTTGTAATGTCAGCCCACATTTGTCTCTTCAAAATGTAATTTGATGTTTTGCCAGCAATTATTCACAGGCTTTGACACTGTCATCTTACTGCTCAACCCCCTTCATTGATGACTACAACATGAAATGTGGATGCAGTGCACATCCCTGTTATTAAAGTCTAATTTTGAATGGAATAATCGGTGTTTTCAAAGGCTCCTTATAAAAAAAAAAGCACTTTTATGGTAATCTCACTCTACTGCTTTGCTTGCTGACAGCGACAAATTGTTTGATAAGGCTCAGGTTATGCTAATGTGGGCTTTACCAGAAAGTCAGATCATCAAAGAGAAGCTGAAGGAAAATCTCTGATAATAAAGGCTTTAAAAAGTGACTGCATATGATCACTCAGCAGAATGAAGTTCACTTTTCTGCTTTCTTAAAGAGCACTGAGCTGTATCTTCTTCTTCATAAAAAGATGTTTTCTGTGAAATCATTTTCAGTAAAATTAAATATAAAGCAAGAGTCACACAGCAAGATGAATCAGATGAAAAACTCACATCTTCAATATGGCAATCTCGTTTTTTGCAGCCTTACGGACTTTCCTCCCATCCTTTTTCAGGAATTTTTTACATGTGTACATCTTCATTGTAGTTCTGTCCTTGGCCCTGAATATCTCACAGAACTCTTCCCTGAAAAGATTTTCACAGCACTTCAGTTTTTCTTAAACAACATAATGGAATTAAGCATAATTCAAGTTCAAAAGCAAAAACCTTCCGAGATACTTACGATTTAACGATCTGACCCAGGTCATATTTATCTGTCACGTCTGAAGGACTGTGGTAATCCTTCTTTTCCCCGATTGTTAAACAGCCAAATGGCATGGCCACTCCTGACCTGTGGTATAAAAAAAAGACAGAGCGAAATAAATAAGAATAAAGATTAAAATCATTTCAATCTGTCAGGTCATTCCAACTACTGCTGATTTATTCCCTCACACAGATCCTTAATCTTACACTGGATGATGACTTGGCTGCAACATATCCCTCCCTCAGCTATAAAATAATTATTCCAGTAATGCTGAGAAAGCATCTCCAAAGTGTGAGCACTAAAGAGTCACCAGAGGCAGTATGAGTGCCACAGATTGTTTTAAACTTGCTAAACAGAGCTTTCATGATCCAGCATTAATAAGAATAAAGGCATAGGCATAACTGCTACACAGTCCTACCTTTATGTTACAGCTCATAATTTTGAAAAGTCTGCACTGAATATACCAGCACTTTTCCGTGGGCAGAAACTTACAAAACACCGGGGTCAGGGAGCAGCAGGAGTAACGGTTAATTCAAACACAGAGCCCAGTAAGGTGAATCCCACAACAACTGAAGCATTTCCAATCAAGAAAGGGAACCAGCAATTACCGGCAGAGCACCCAGAGAGGGTGTTGAGGGAATTCAAGTATTTTCTAAGCTCTAAATCAGCACTTTAATATCTAATTGCGTTACAGTATTTCTGTGACTCTCTCTAACAGTTTCAATTTCAAACTTGTTTGTTTTGTTTTGTTTTTTGTTTTTTTTTGGGGGGGGGGGGGGGGTGCGTAACATAATTCTATGTTGGCAAGTTTTCACAGTTTTCTATTGCTATTTTTAGTAAAGGATTCTATGATTTAAAAAATCCTCCAGCACTCATTGTCAGCTAATGATAAATATTTTGACGATATCTATTGAAGTAATAATATTTTATATAACACAGAAAGATGCCAGGCAGGCATCATAAAATCATGCACTTTTTAATTGTGGTCCACTTTCTTAGTAAAAAGTGATGGAAGACTTTATTTTATTTTGTTTATTTGTATTTCTCTCTGTTTGCTTTATTACAAAAGTCACTACACATCACTGCTACACATTAAAGGTTTTATTTGCAGCTGAGGTGTTATAATTATTGTAGAGATCAAAGGAGAAATGATTTTTTTCTTTGTAATCTTCTCTCCGCACAGTAAAGTCAGGAGCAGCGAACCCAAGACCAAGACCGTGACAAGCCGAGCTGTTTCTGAATTTTCATGGTTCGCTGCGGTTAGCAATGTGTATTTTTGTTTATGGCCAAATGCAAAATTGTGTCTGAAGTCAAAATTCCCAATCCATCTTCAAACACTTCACAGACTTCAATCAGCTTTTTACGTGTCTTTAATTATCTCAAACCTCAACTCTAACTCTTCTCAGTAATCTTCATAGCAAATCAGACACAAATCAAACAGATCAAACACAAAAGAGAAAGCTGTTACACACAATTAATAAATTCACTAGTTTAACAAGAAATGTATCTCTGCGTCGTATGGAACTGGTAATGAAAAAGAGATTAGGGATCGTCACAAATATAACAGTGTATCAAGCACATGACTCAGAGTTTTAGAATTTAAGGCCAGGCATCTAATAACCTCAGTCTAGTCCCTCCTATCACTCCAACTCATTCAAAAAGACATCAATAACCAGACAACAACAGCATTTATTCCACAAGGACCTAAACTCAAGCAAACTAAAAGCCATACATGATGCTCAGTGGCAACACACTAAAAAGTGTTCTAACTGTTGTACTTTTTAAATAAAGTTATGCAGCAGTAAATGCTTATCAATATTCCTATCAATCTGGGAACACATTCACTAGTTTTGGGGTGCCAGAGAATTTGGGCTTTTTTTAAAATCAAGTCTTCCTATTTCTTTAAAAAAGCTAAATCAAAACTAAATGAATTCCAAACAAACCCAACGGTTTCCAGACTTCATCAGACTAGTTTCCTCATTTGCTCTCCATGCATAATGCTTAACACAACCAGAACTTGCTCAAAACGACTCAACACTAGAATTGGGGCAAAAAGTGGACCACTTAAAAACCATCATATACACACAACCGTGTTGTTATTCATTCAGAAAAGCCTTTTCTCTTACTGAGTTGTTACTTGGTGCTCCAATAAGGAAAAACCATCTGTTTACACCCTCGGTTATGGACAAAGCATTTCACGGCTGGCTGGAGTGTGGGATACGGTCTTTCAACAATTTATAGATATAGATAAGAGGTTTGTTTCTTTTGAAGTGCTGTCTCAAAAAGTTTTAATTTACATTGATTTCAGTTTTTTAGATATTTGCAAATTAGATGTTTTGTCCCATCTAATTCTGAGTGTTTCCCTATGCACCCGTCCACTTCTCTGCTGGACCTGATAATTACAAACAAAACAGACTCGAAAACGATTGGTAATTGGTAAAATGTATACAGTGTTTAATGACCACAAGCTGACTAGCTTAGAGGGCCTTAAGCATAGATGGGAAGGGGAACTAGGAGAAACAATACCAGAGACAACTTGGCTACAGGTTTCAATGAATATCTCCAACTCATCAGTGTCTCTTAGACGATCTGTTATACATTTTAAGGTTGTACATCATCTCCACTGGTCTAAGGATAAACTTTCAAGAATCAAGACGGATTTGGACCCCACTTGTGGCCCGGGTAAGACAACTCCAGCCACTCTGCTGCACATGTTTTACACACGTTACATGGATGGAGCTCAACCTTTGAGACTAACTCCAACATAACAGGACAAACGATCCACCCAACCCCTCTGATTTAAATGTTTGGTGTGATTCCCTCTGAAGCGTCCCTGAATAAACTTGCTCTATCACCTCTCTGCTGGCCAGAAGACTTATTCTCACCAAGTGGAAGGACCCTCGGCCCCCAACATTTGGCCTGTGGATTAGAGACGTGATGTTCATCTAAGGAAGATTAAGTTCACCATCAGAGGGTGTGCTGGAAAATTTCATCCTTCCTGGCAACCTGTCATTAGTTATATTGACAAAATATATATATATATATATGGAATCATGATTCTGTTATGTTGAATGTATATAGCCCAGTGGCCCATTGTCTTACATGCCTATAGTTTTGTGTGTACTCTGAGTATATATATCACTATTTTATTTTTCACTTGAGATCTGTTATTGAGAAGTGGGAGCAATGTTGTACATTTATCGGTATATGCTTATGTGTTTAACTGTTGGAAAAATTATTTTAATAAACTACCTGGATCAAAAAAATGTGGACTACAAATGGAAACTTCTTTTATCATTATTTTCCCCATTCCCCATAGACTCTATAGATTTATGTGACGGTATCTGCCTGAGTAATACCCTCTATATCACATGATAGTAAATCTTGTGAAAACATAAGCAGTGTTGTGTTTCGCTAATTTAGCATCTTTAATACCTGAGAAATGGAGACGCTTAAAGGACTGTGCTCATTGATTGGCAGCACTGCCTCCAGTGGTTAAAAACAGTGTTAAAGAATAGCTCTCTGCATCAACATAAGTCATGAGGATGCCTATGGTATGAGAATCCTAACATATTGAGAAATGTGATTTTATTGTGTTTTTAACAACCAATGCGAAGAAAAATGCCCTCCAAAAACCAAAAGAAATGGAATCAGCAAGACTGTGGATGAAATCCCTTGATATATTCAAGAAATCCTGAGAGAAAACAGTGGCTCTCTGTGTGTCTACTAGTGTTTTTAAAAAGGAATCATACTACTTATTAATCCAGTGCAGATACTTTGGGGCCAGCAACCACAACACTGCATGCTTGCTGACTGGACTTGCATAAATATTCTCTTTGCAAAACTAGGAATGTAAAGCAGTAGTGGAAAATGCCTGAACAGCATTTTCTAGAGATGAACATACGGTATAAAATATATATTTCCTATCCATGAAGCAACCATTTGTATTGTCACTTTGTGACGCAGGGTAGTAGGAAAAATGAGAACCTTCTTACTATGTAAGAAGGAAATTTGTCTTCTGCAGCTTCTGATCTCCAATCTAAATGAACAAGGCTCAGCTGAGAAAACTGTGAAGAGAAAACTTTGTGCTCACTTCCCTTCCTTTTCTTAACTGAAGCACAACACTGACTTGTGCAGTCAGTGAGAGGAGCTGACCTTTTTTGGCTCCCTCTCTTTCTCTCACTCTCAGTACATTGTATATCAATGCTGTGGCTCAGTAAAATTGCGCTGCAAAGATGAAAGGGATGGTGGTTTAAATGGAGGACATTCTGAGTAGGTGTAGCAGACAGAAAAAGGCCAAAACATGTCCGAAAAATACATTATGCTAGGAAATATTTACGTTCAGCAAGTAGCCACAGTCGTGACATTCTAGGAAAAATGCACATGAGAAGAAGAGAGTGGGCACACAATTTTGAGAAATGAATTGCATGAAGTAATCCAGAAAATTAACCTTTGCGGTTTTTGAAAAAGTTTATCTTGAGCCTGCAAAGCCATAAGAAGCACAAGGGAGAACATACGCAAAAAATTCAACACCAGATAATGTAATTCTTCAAAGAACTCATGAAGCAATGTAATGGAAGAAGAACTTGTCAAGCACTTGAAGCAGAAATAGCAGGATGCTTGCTATATCACATAACAGAGGCTGCATAATGGGTCCATTTCAATCGACCGGCATCAGCAACATTCAAGCATTATCGCCCCGTGTTCTGACTGTTATCTGCCTCTGGGGAGCACTACTCAATGGCTCTTAATGCTTTATGTGCCACTGTGTGCTGTGAGTCTGCTGTGGGCCCACCTCGGGACACAGTACTATATCACCAAGGAATTTCTGCTAGTGCTGTGAGGATTTACAGGACAGAAGATGGATAGTGAAAAAAGATGGAGGCTTATTAAGCAAGTGCAATACCTCCTTCTGCCAGGCAAGGCCGTCAGGAAATGAGTCGTTTTAGTTCTTTGTGCTTGATGAAACTCTTGCAGTGCCTGGAAAAGCCAGGGATTAGACTAAAGGCAGTGCTGAAAGGGCTTTTTGAAGCACGTAAGGGGGGGATTATTTTAGCTGCTACTGGGATATAATGCAGGGTTACTCCACAGGGAAGTAGTTGGTATACAGGGAGTGCAGAATTATTAGGCAAGTTGCATTTTTGAGGGATAATTTTATTATTGAACAACAACCATGTTTTCAATGAACCCAAAAAACTCATTAATATCAAAGCTGAATGTTTTTGGAAGTAGTTTTTAGTTTTAGCTATTTTAGGGGGATATCTGTGTGTGCAGGTGACTATTACTGTGCATAATTATTAGGCAACTTAACAAAAAACAAATATATACCCATTTCAATTATTTATTTTTACCAGTGAAACCAATATAACATCTCCACATTCAGAAATATACATTTCTGACATTCAAAAACAAAACAAAAACAAATCAGCGACCAATATAGCCACCTTTCTTTGCAAGGACACTCAAAAGCCTACCATCCATGGATTCTGTCAGTGTTTTGATCTGTTCACCATCAACATTGCGTGCAGCAGCAACCACAGCCTCTCAGACACTGTTCAGAGAGGTGTACTGTTTTCCCTCCTTGTAAATCTCACATTTGATGATGGACCACAGGTTCTCAATGGGGTTCAGATCAGGTGAACAAGGTGGCCATGTCATTAGTTTTTCTTCTTTTATACCCTTTCTTGCCAGCCACGCTGTGGAGTACTTGGACGCGTGTGATGGAGCATTGTCCTGCATGGAAATCATGTTTTTCTTGAAGGATGCAGACTTCTTCCTGTACCACTGCTTGAAGAAGGTGTCTTCCAGAAACTGGCAGTAGGACTGGGAGTTGAGCTTGACTCCATCCTCAACCCGAAAAGGCCCCACAAGCTCATCTTTGATGATACCAGCCCAAACCAGTACTCCACCTCACCTTGCTGGCGTCTGAGTCGGACTGGAGCTCTCTGTCCTTTACCAATCCAGCCACGGGCCCATCCATCTGGCCCATCAAGACTCACTCTCATTTCATCAGTCCATAAAACCTTAGAAAAACCAGTCTTGAGATATTTCTTGGCCCAGTCTTGACGTTTCAGCTTGTGTGTCTTGTTCAGTGGTGGTCGTCTTTCAGCCTTTCTTACCTTGGCCATGTCTCTGAGTATTGCACACCTTGTGCTTTTGGGCACTCCAGTGATGTTGCAGCTCTGAAATATGGCCAAACTGGTGGCAAGTGGCATCTTGGCAGCTGCACGCTTGACTTTTCTCAGTTCATGGGCAGTTATTTTGCGCCTTGGTTTTTCCACACGCTTCTTGCGACCCTGTTGACTATTTTGAATGAAACGCTTGATTGTTCGATGATCACGCTTCAGAAGCTTTGCAATTTTGAGACTGCTGCATCCCTCTGCAAGATATCTCACTATTTTTGACTTTTCTGAGCCTGTCAAGTCCTTCTTTTGACCCATTTTGCCAAAGGAAAGGAAGTTGCCTAATAATTATGCACACCTGATATAGGGTGTTGATGTCATTAGACCACACCCCTTCTCATTACAGAGATGCACACCACCTAATATGCTTAATTGGTAGTAGGCTTTCGAGCCTATACAGCTTGGAGTAAGACAACATGCATGAAGAGGATGATGTGGACAAAATACTCATTTGCCTAATAATTCTGCACTCCCTGTAGTTAGCTTACTTAAGTGAGCCATTTTTTCCTTGTTTTTAAGAAATGTTTCACTTCATGTTTAGTTGTTGACTCTCTGTGCGGCTTTCTTTCACACCCTTACTCCCCCTCTGCCTCAGTAGCTACTAAATGAGGATGCACAGTAAAGATCAGATCCCATACATTACGCTTGTGCTGACTGTAGGCCATTACATACTTCACTGAAGCGAACCCAAGCAGTGCTAAACTGCAACAGTCATGCACAAACCACATTTTACACACATAACTGCTCATCTTATATAAGAATAACAGCATAACACATGATTGAAAACCGTGTCATATCTTTTTAATATCACACATTTCTCATTTGAAAACATTTTTCAGGATCAAGAAATATAAAAAGCTTTTATGTCGCACCTAAGACAAAAAAATTAGACTAATATACTAATAAGATACCTTTGGACAAACGGAGAGGTTTCACTCAAACAGCAGGAAAGTTCCCATCCTCCATTTAGCCTTCTTCTACAGCTGAGAGATCACAGGCACGCTTTGAGGGTAACCCAGAGTTAGCCACCAAAATGTAGAAGAAGGAAACCAAAGGATAAACCGTTACATGCAGTTAGCTGCGTTTGACTGGTTAAATGTGACATAGTTGAACACTGGTGTGCCAGCGTATTATTAAAGAAGCCAAAGTGCAGCCAGTGTGACATATCAGACCTTGAAGGAAACACACTGTAGCGTTTCACTGAAGCTCTGCAGTCACAGTCCGATCATTTACTATTAATGCTCTTCTGAAGATTTTAGGTAGCAAACATAACCAGGAGATAAAATGAATAAGTGGTCAAAATTCATCTTTCACACAAATACCATCCATGCTGAGTCGCTCAAGCACACTACTTGAGTGTTTTGGGCAAACTATTAATTCTGTTTTGACAAGGCTAAGATAAAATATCATCTCTTTCTCTGTCTCTCATTATCTCTCCATTCTCTGTGTTCCTAAAGACTGGTTGGAGCCTGAGTCTAAAAAGACGCGTCTCTCTAGATTTTTGGAAGTAAACATTCTTGACCTTCGTTTTCTTTCATCCTCACTGATCTCCTCCTGGGATTGCCCAAAAGACTGCGAGAGCACTTTGCTTTCAGCTAAAAAGAGACAATAAGGGCAGCACAGATGGGCACAGTGACAATTGTGTAAGTCTTAATAAAGCCTCCTTCTGAGCAGAAAGGTTCTATTGCACGCACACAGTGCAAGGAAACTATTCTTTTTGCAGTGAAAGCTAATAGAAAGCGCATCTGTTGGATTGCAGCACGTCAGGTCTGAAAGCCCTCAACTTTAGCTGTGCCAAAACAATGGAAAACTAACGGGCTCATAAATAACACTCTGGCTACAGTTAACTTTGAGTTTCAGTAAGAATGTATCGACTCCTTCATGTTTTCACGACTTTCAAACAATGATTTCAAGATTCTTTTCAAATCCTACCTTCACTGAGATTCACACAGTCTGTCAGCGTCAGGCGATGGGATTGGTTACTATGGAGGACATAATACGCAGAACCTCTGTAGCTTCTGTTGTGTAATTGCTGTATTTGCATCTGTACTACAAAGACCATGGTGCTCTTCTATTCATTCCTGACTGACAGTAGAACAATATAAAGCACTGAAACAGAGAGCACATTTTCCAATCCTAAGCAGTGTCTACAGACATTCAATCCAGCATTTAACAACCTGTCTTTGTAACTCACATCGATAACTGTATCAACATTTTTACTAACCCAGGTGTTGTCTAATCTTATGCTCCTTGTTATGCCGACCTGTGGCATACACTGTATTCTGTTTCTGTTTCTGATGACATCATATACATGTCACGTGCTAAACACAATCGCAGAGGTCAGACGAGTGCTATATTAAAAAAATGACCAACAATTGCTTTGTAAATCTCACCTGTCACGTCTGCTTTCTAAGTGAAACGTTACTAATTCAAAAAAGAAACATGACTTTACTTGCAGGTGTGAAGTTTTGAAGGTGCAATAATAATTTTAAGCAACACCAAGACTGTGAAGCAGTTACTTTTCAAGTCGGGTGTAGACACATAAAACAAAAGGATGTGTCGGCTGTGAAGGGTGAGCAGGTGTATGAAAGCTACAGGAAGTAAATCATTAAAATGACATGAAGGCAGTCCAGCCGTGGTACTCTAACTCAAAACCTATGTGCAATTTTACCCTTGTAGCTATTATGAATTAAAGATACAGGCAAATATAGACACTGCACTGAAATCATTTGCTATCCATTAATGTAAAGCTGCCCAACTCTAAGTGAACTTTTATAAACAGTTTCAGCTAAGAGCCGAGACAATCCATTAGTGTGGAGAGTAACTGAGAGGCCAGCAGACGCGGTGGAATACTGCAATAAATCTACATCGGCAGTAAGTGACCCCGGTACTGCCTCTGTTATAGAGGCCAGAATAATAGCTGCTACTATTCCCAGAAAAATGGGCCAACCAAGATGGAAACCAGTTCAAAGGTATTTTACAGTGTACAGTTCAAGCCGCATTAATTGAGTGGCATATGAGTGCATTCATAAAAGAACTTCCCCAAAACTCACTTGGAAGAGCATCAGCAACATCATCGCTCTGCCTCATTACTGCACTGCACAAGAATTACATCTTTTTTTTTCTATTTTGATTAAGGGAAATGAATTCTTAGAAATGTTGACCAAAAAAAAAAGTTTGCATGCTATGTCTCTGGGGCTTTTTACTGCACTAATTAAAATTGCAAGGCGGCGTATAAATCTTGCTGTTTCAACCTTTAGAGAGCCAGCTGAAGAACATGGACGAGAGAGCTCTATAACAAGAGGAGGAAGGCAGGGTAATAACAGCAGACAGGGAACACACGAAGGGACTGGAAGTTGCATTAATTCGCAGCATGTGTAGAGCAGGGTTAGAATAAAAAGATAGTGGCAAAGGTTTTAAAAAGCCGGCGAATCCACAATTGAATTAATTATTCATGGCTGGCAGTCTCATTTTCCACAGTGTGTCTCACTGGGCCTGTGATCCGTGTGTTTCTTGTATCGAGGAATCTCTGTGTCCTGGGGCACTTGCTAAACAGTGTGCTAGGAGCAGAAGCATGGCAGGTCTGGCAGTACAGTAATAATTACAAGCCTTCTCCACTCAGCCCTCTTTTAATCCTAGTTCAGTACACAATACTGCTCACGGTGTCTGCATCAGTCTCACACAGGGCCAGTCTCTCCAGATCCACTACATCTCTCGTTTGTTTGCGTAGCATCACAGAGGAATGAAAAGTTTTTGAGGGTTTATTGAAGGCCCTGGATCCGAATCACTCCGTCACCTTTAAAGTAGAGATGGACCGATCCGATATCATGTATCGGTATCGGTCCGATATTGACGTAAATTACTGGATCAGATATGGGAGAGAAATAAAAAATGTAATCGATCCATTAAATATCAAAAAAGCACCTCACAAAACTTGCGACATGGCCTAACTCGGCTCATAACCGAAGCACGTTGGAGCAGTGTGCTCACGTGATAAAGCGGCTGTGTGTATTTGTAGCCTCGCTACCAAACCAGCATTTCATCTCCGATGAAGTTACCCCAGAGAGAAGTAAAGCAAGTGTGTAAGTTCATCTCTGAATGTTTGTAAAGCATTCCCATGTTAAACTTAACAACCGATATATGGAGCGACTGCCTCTCTCTCTCTCCCTCTCCTGCTGCTACTTCAATCATGAAACTGATCAATGATCAGCTGATCGGCTTTTCTGTGAGTCCGTCTGTCTTCTTTGTTTTTGGCCCACTTTGCACCAGAAAGAGGAAACCAGCGGCTGAACAACAGCAGCACATTTAAGCTTGATAATCTGTTGTTAGAATTTATTTAATATTACTTTCTACACCAGGATCCTTTTCTACGTAGCTGACGCTGGTAACTGTGCAGGGGCGGATCTTTAGTTTAGCCAGGGAGGCCGATAGGGCATTAACAGGGAGAAGGGGGCACAAAGACATACTTTTCTTTCTTATTCTCATTTAAAATGTCTGGCTTTCAAGAAATAATTATCTGAATCTTACACCCAAAGTTTTAATCTGATGTAAAAGATATAGAAGTCCATTACTGTATATAGTAACTGTTAAGTCTAATATACCCTAGTAAGCTATACTACTTTTTCCTTTGGGAAGGTACCATCTGTGCAGTCTGCAATTCTGTTGAAGAAAGATGTTGAATCTATTTAATTATTCTTGAAAAATAATTGATTTCTGTGCATTTTTTTTTTCACACTGCATCAAATTAAAGTTGATTACATTGATTAAGCATCATGAGGTGGGGGGTGGGGTGGTTCCCTATTTATTTTTTTTGCTGGGAGTTTGCAACCCTATTAGTTAGGTTGCTTAATATTTCTGCTAAGTACTCTTTAAAATAGCAGAATAGGAAGGATGGAGTAGGTTTAAGTTTATTAGATTGATCAGTTTTGCTGAACTATGAAATATTTTGGGTGCAGTGTATTTTTTACATACAGGTATAACAGAATAGCTTTAGTGTTGTTGTTTATTTAAAGTTGAGTATGAACTTATACAAAATGCAGCAAGATATTAAAAAAACAGTTTTATTGATTAAAAAACACACTATATCGGATTCATATAGGTATCGGCAGATATCCAAATTTATGATATCGGTATCGGACATAAAAAAGTGGTATCGTGCCATCTCTACTTTAAAGAATAGGTGATGATGTGCTTTCATTCATTCAAAGCAAAAGCTGTGCATCTGACTCACACTGCTGCATTCTTCTCTGAATGAGAACACTTTGCAGCGGCTTCATCAGCACAAGAGTAAGCGCACTTTTGCACTTCACTTCCTTCCCACTTCCTTCTGTCATCCTGTGCCATCGCTCTCTCGCAGCCACGCTTCATGGCGAAACACTTTAAGCAAACAACAGCACGAACTTAACTTTACACCTTATAAGAGTCACATGACAAATCAGAGTACAGTTGCCTCTTACGGCAGCTTCTAGAGAGGAAGTGAGACAACAGGACTGTGTCACATACAGCAAAGAGTCACAGTTATATGGTCAATGTATTTCCAACCCTTTTTGTCAATAATCTGTATATTTATATTGTACAGCAAATAGACCTCTGAGCCAGTCTGCAGCAGAGGAACATGTTGTGGCTCCACTTTGTTTCTTTTGGCACTGTTGGCCTCTACTATGCCAAAAAAAATGACATCACAGGTTCCATCAGACATTTGACTAGAAGCGATTTCAAACCTTGAACAAAGCCATGCATGAGTGTCCAAAATGAACCTGTGTTTGCACCTCTGCTCAGTACCTTTTGAGGCTTGCCAAAATAAATTCAATAAATAAATTAGAAAATAGCAGATAAAGAAAGACATAGTAAAATAAAGCCAACAGAGACACCTACAGTAGAATCACCATAATGCTAATATAAATGGCTAATTAATTAAAATTTCTCCTGTATCTCTGTCATGAAGACGGTGAATATGAGATACTGTGGTTTGGTCACATCAATTATTTAAACGATTCAAGTGAGTAGATGCTGACTTTGCTACTAGTGCTTGAATAGTAGTTGTTGGCTCTATTAGTTTGCCAGAGGGGCGGTTTCCTTTCCTGCATGTTTATTTGCTATATGGTGATTTCTAGAATACAAGAGAAACTGTTATACTCATGATACATGTTCATTTACAAGTGTGATAAACTTTTGAAGTGTTTTAATACACAGTGAAAACTAAAGAATTTTTAAATAGGCCAGCTTTGAATTAAAAGTAATTTAACCATATTTCCCTAAAAAGTGGGAACCTATTTAGAATGTACTTAGAATGCAATACCTGTTTTACTATATTTACAGTCTGTACAGTGATGTGCATACTACAGTAAGGTTTGAGCCAGCCCTCATTTCTTTATTATTTGTTAGGACAATGGGAAATAGGTAGAGCACTTCATTAAAATGTGCAAACATTCAAGGAAATGCAGCATATAGGTAAAAAACAGTTTGGACAGTTCTAAAAAGCTTGAAAGTCAATATTAGGCATGACCACTTTTATTCTTCAGCAGAGCCTGAACTCTCTAAGACAGTTTTCTTATCAGTGCATTAAGTAGCTTTCAGGAATATTTCTTCGAGCCTCTTGAAGAACACACAAAGCTCTTCTTTGGATGCTGACTTCAATAATGATCAGGTTCAGGTTGTGGGGAGGCCATCCATGATTGATAGTGTTTTATTGTATTTTTTTTTTTTTTTTACCTTGGCAGTGTGTTTGAGCTCATTCAAGAATGTTAAATGAATTAGTTGCATATCAGATGCTTTCCACATGGTAAATCAAAAGATTCTGTGTTCATAATTCCATCAATTTCGATTTCCAACACCACCCCAGTGAAATGCCTTCCCAAACCATGACTGAGCCTCCAACACGTTTTGTTGAAGGCTGTAGACACTCAATGTGGTAATTCTCTCCTGACCTCCTCCGTACATATTTACAACAAGTTGAACCAAAAACTTCAAATTTGGATGTGTTGCTGCCACAACTTTTCAGTCAAGTTCTTGTGTAATTTGGCATATCTCACTTTTTTCCCCTTGTTCACCTCATTTGAATGGTTCTTTGCAGCCACCTTTTGCAGGCCATTTCAGTCCTATAAAAAATGGACTGGTAAAAAAGAGCCAAAGACAAACAAGCTTCAGAAACCCTGAAAAGCTGTTGCTTAAGACCACTTTTTAAAAATTATAAGAAACTCTGACTCCTTTGGAACAAATTATAATGAAATGAGGGGGTGGCTCAAGACTTTTGTATAATGTTATATATTCTACTAGAAAATGTAGAACTGTCTCTTGCAGGTGTCGTTTCTCTAGTGAAACTAGCTAAATGAAACTGCAAAGTAGTGAGAGTTGTGTTGATGGCAGCTGTTCCAATAAAGCATACAGCTAAAAATGCTGGTAAAAGCTGATAAAATTGATTATATCTCTGTTATGCGTATGTAAATGACAAAGAGTTAGATATCATACATAAAAAAATTAACTTCTATATCTACGTCCTACTGAGAGGATCAAACTGTATTATTAGAAATGCAATCCAAATGGTCACTTTTGACTTCCAGTATGAGTGTCCATGGGTACTTTAGTGCAGACACTGCAGTACATATATATGCACAATAGTCTTCAGGTAACATGGCTCATAAGCACATTCCCTATGGACAGAGTGCGTGAGAAACAATGTTAGCTTGTTTTTGATGAAACAGCTGCAGACAATCCAACCTGAAGGAGAATAGTTTGTTTGTATACATATGAGTGCATACCTGAATACACGCCTGCCATTGTGCAATGCACGGTGAAACCATATAGTGCGATGCTCTATGAGAATTTGTGTCCTTTCGGATTTCCATTGGAGACAGCCACAATTTCTAATTTTAGCCCAAGAAATGTCTCTGCTGTCAACACTCCTGTACCGTTATGTCACTTGTAATTCAATACACAAAAGTATTGTGATTCTAACGAATCACAACATATTGTATGTGTTCTCCGGCTGTACTCTTTGTAGATACACATCAAAGATTATAAGAAGAATACAAGTTTGGGGAGAATTTAAGGTTGAAAGGCTAATGCAAGAGTCTTAGCAATACTATCACAAATAATTGGTGATGTCTAACATTGGTACAGAAAACAGATGTTCCTGAGTATGCACACAAATCTGCACAAAGTAGATTCACAAGAAGATGCGACAGTCAGGGACAGTTTTGACTACCAATTCATTTCCAAAATAACTATAAAGATACTGGCTGTCACCCATGCTAGCCCTCAGCCTTCTAGTAAATGCACTTATGGTATACATTTTAAAATCTTAGGTGCCATCTTTCTTGAGTTATCATGTTCATAAGGTTTTCAGAAAACATGACTTTTGACCTTGATCATCGAGATTTTTAGTGGATGTTCCCATGGCATCATTTTGAAAATGCTTGAAACTCGGTGTCCATGCCTGGTGATGTGACAGCAATACCCCATTAGACTTTTATGGCTGACGGGTCACAGTGGAAGGAATCAAGAACCCTAACGTGATTTTTCTCGGGGGGCAACAGCCTATTTTTGAAAGGGTTTCCAGTCCAGCCACTTGGTATCTGATGCAAAACCTCTAGCAAGATTTTCATTGAACCAAAACCTGCTTAAACATCAGTCGTCAGTAAAACTAAAGTCATTAATAGGACAACGAATGTAAACCACAACACTCCCAGTACCAAAGATGTTGCCTGCAGATGTCAGCATATTCATATATATTTAAACACACATTCATGTAAGCACTTTTTTTCTACCTACCTAAGCACTAACATTCCCGACACTCACTAACACTCCGATGGATTCACTGAGGGAAACTTGTCTTGCCTTGACAAGGATACTTGTCTTGTCCAAACATACTTCACCATCCAGACTGGAGTAAACAAGGAACTGATCCACCGACCTTCTGACTGGCAGAAGCTGTACTCTACCTCCTGACTCCTGCACCTTTAAAGATATCATAAGCTATGATCGCTGTATGATTTCCATTAAAACAAAAGTTATACCACCTTAAATTATTTATTAGGTGCATAATCATCCATTAATCCATCCATCCATAATCATGCAAAAGTGAAATTACATGAGATTAATAATCATGGCTGCCAATTCCAAACAAATTAACTTTAATAAAGCTGTAGTGCCTTTTGGAGACTCATTGGGAGATTTCTCCTCTCCTCAACTTCTCCTCTACAACACCCAAGTCTTTACTAAGCCAACCTCATTAACTGCTTTGCTCCTGCAAGCTGCTTCACGGGACAGACACTTTAATTGCTACCCATAAAATCGACATTACATGAAAAATATCATCTAGAAGCAGTGATAAATAAAGTGGACTTGTTTTTAATGTCGAGCTAACACTAATTGAAAGTCCCCTTAGAGTGCTGACTGTGAAATTAACAGAGCAAAAGAGACACAAATTATGAACAGTAAATTTATGATAGGACATAAATAAAACTGACCGGACGAGACTGTAAATTGGTCACATTTAGAGCAAACAACTGTTAAAAAAGAAGAAGAAGAAGAAGAAAGAAAAGAAAGAAAACAGTGGGAAAAATAACTTTCTATGACAAACACAGCAAAAAAAAATCAACCTCAGGCTGATATTCATGACGTTTCTTTTTCTACATAATATTGTTTTGTTTGGCAACATAAAAGGTAGATTAAAGTCACAATGAAGCCACAATTAAATAGCATTTTATTAACACAGCCAGGTAGTCAGTTATATGTTTCATAACGCTGTTCCTGCTACCTGGCTTCCTTCAAAAAAAGGAGAATGTTGATCAGCTTTCAAAGACTTCTTAAAAACCTCTTAAAAATAGCAGTTCCTTTTCTTGAAGTTGGATATGTAACAGATCAAATTAGCTGAATGAAAAACTGCTATTTCTTTGGCCCAGCACCCAACACACTGTATGCCCCGTCTTACTCTCGTGGTCTCAAGATCCATCAAGTCATCACCAGGAGCGACAGCCACCCCTGACTCTAATCTCATCCTTTTGCTAAATCTACTTTCACCTGTCTTCAGGAAGAAGAAATGCTAAAACCAAGAATGTCAGTACTTTATGAACTCTAGGAGTTCCAGCAGCTGATTTGTTTTTCCATCAAAACTGAAGCTTTTTATAAAAAAAATAAAAATAAAACAAAACTTCAGTTTTAGCTTGTATACAGTATAACAAGATGGTGTATACAGTCCATGGAAAGACAGTACAGACATGCATATATAAGCACCCTGCCTGGGGCAGCACAGACAGAAGTGAAGATACATCTGCAGGAATTAAAAAATGCTTCTAAATGACTGGATAATTTTCTCTTAACCTGAGGCTTAATGAATCTGCCTGATAAATTGACAAGAGGGGGAAAATAAAGAGAAGTGTGGGGAGAAATATGAGCAGCTGAATCGGTGCAGCCCTGAGCAGCCCTGAGTTCATTCAAAGACGAGACTTAAAGCTAATGCCTGTACAGTTCCACATTAAAGACATAGGAGTCCAACAAGAAAAATAAAACATCTTTGTGTCCTACTTTACTAACAGCTCTTCAAGGCTAACCACCAGAAATCTATTTAATATCTGCTGAGACATTTCACTAAAGACTCAAACCGTCAATCTCATCATAGTACAAAAGGAAGAGTAAGGGGATCACCAAAGTCATTAAGGGTGATCTTTTAGGAACCAAGCCTTCCAGTTCAAGACAAATGTGCAAACACAAATTAGCCTGGAGCCCTCCAGTTCAGTTTCAATTTCCAAGGGGTTTTCATCAACAGACAAAGACTAAAATACTCCTACATACAACTTTATTAATGCACTGCACTACAATCCTGGACTGTACTGCTGGCATGTGTCTGTGACTGATATCATGGTCTTGATAAAAAAAAAAAAAAAAGGGGGGGGCGGCAATATTTCATATTGTCTTTTTTATTTTTTTTTAGCACAATCCAATTCTTTCCTGCACCACCCCGTGTCCTCTCACAATCTGCTGTTTCCTCTACTCAGTGTAAGGCGAGTAGTTTGGGTCTAATGCTCTCATTAGTTCCTGCTCTATCTCTGCATAGCATTGCATGCTGGCTTCATCTTTTATTCTCTGTTCTCATTCAGTTTGAACAGCCCTGCTCGCCCATCTGGGAGCAGAGGATTCTTTTCCTCCCATTATATCATCCTTTCACTGAACTGGATAAACTGTAAATAGGAAGTTTAGAGCCTCTGACGGGGGATGGGGAGTGCCGATGCTCCTCCTGCTACACCCAGAGCCTGATGGTTAAAACAAGGATGATCTGGAGGCTTTTGTGTTAAGTCCTGCACATCTGAAACTGAATGCCACATGACAGCGTGTTGCTCAAAGGCTAACACGTGTGATGAGGATATGGGAATCTGCATGAGTCATTATTATGAATTTGATGACAAAATAGCATCAATCCACAGAGAGTGCAGACACTGACATTAAAATATGCTCCTTAAAAATACGTAAAGATCACATACCATCGTGATTATATACATATATATATATATATATATATGGCAACATGATATATAGAAGCATGCTAAAAATAATACTGTGTACAGCTGCAAAACAGGGCTAGGCTGCTAAGTGTTTGAATGCATCTGAGCAGTATGGATTTGTGTCTAACTGCCATAAATCAGCTCTGGTGAAATAGATTTAGGTATTCAGCTAAAAAAAAAGTGAGTCAGCAAAAGCAGGAATGCTGCAGTGGGAAGTTTAACACTGTTGTTTAAAAGGAAAGCAATCTCATAGGTGTGAAATCGACGTAGCTCACTCATTTTCAGCAGGAAACCATCATCAAATCAGCACACACTGCAGTATAACGGATGAAAACCAACCCAGCGATAATGATTCAGTCTCATAAACAGGCCTCCCTCATTCTTCTAGAATTAACCAGTTTTAGATTTTGTTAGCTCTCCCTCCAAGTCCAGCCTTAAAAGCCATCCACGTCTTCATTTAAATTCTCTTTAATTTGGAGAGAGCAAATAAAACTCAACAGCATAAAGAGACTTTGTGGTCAGGGCACCATGCCGCTGCTTGTTAGAAGTGTGCTACTAGGTTCTTGGAGGGAATAGAAACTGATGGGGATGAGTGTTACAGAACTGTTGTTTTCTGAGGCTTTGGTGTGAAATCAAAGAGACGTTTCTAACGCTCGCTGCTTTGGAGAAAAGCCTAGAAATGGAACGGGGATATTATATCAGTTAATGATGACTATCTACAGCAAAACTCCTGCAGGGAGATGTTAAGTACAGTAAGGACAGTCAGAGCATATCATTACATGAACTCTACTTTAAATGTTTACCACCTGAAATGGAATACACACAGCCTTCTAGTTAAGGTTTGAGGTTTTATTTCAGTCAAGAACCATAAACCTTTTTCCCTTTATTGTCACACAGATGAACCTGCCAAATTTTTAAAAAGCATCTGGTCACAAAAGAAAAAACTGTTCCAGTTTTCCTTCATTATTTAGGCTCAGAGTCAGTCAGCAGAGCACACTAGCTTTCACTAGTTTGACATGGCTTTTATTTGAGACACAAAAACAAGAGGACAGGGAGACAAATTTTGACAGGGTGCTGTTGCTTTGATGATTCAGCTCAAAATGAACTCTTTGCCAAATTGTCTGCTTGCTTTGTAACAATGTTTAGCTGGGTTGTGCATGTCATCCACATGGATGCCAGGACCCAAGCAGTATTTTGCATTGTGACAACAATACATGAATGCTGTCACGGTCCTGGGTCGGTGGCCCAGTGTTTTGAGTTTCTTGTGTCTCTGAGTTTTTGTATTATGCTCTTAGTTCTTTGTTGCCCCAGTTTATTCTATAGTCTAGTGTCTTAATTTGGCCTTCTCGTATTCTGTTTAGTTCTCTGAGTATTTAGTAGCTGCCCTCTATGTCTCTTTGTTGTTGTTCTCTGTGTTTCTTAGTTGCTCTGTCTCCCCTAGTCTAGTTTGCGTCTGTGCTACTTCCTGTTTTACTTTGAAGGTCTGTGTGTCATGTGAGTGTATCCTACTTTGCTCCCTTGTCTCGTCAGTCCTGATTTCTCCCAGCTGTGCTCCCCTTCTGTGTCTCATTCCCCTCGTTATTTCCCAGTGTATTTGAGCCCTGTATTTCTCTGTGTCAGTGTCGCGATCTCCCTCATGCTGTGTGTGATTCTCCCCGTTTCTCCTGGTGTACATTATAATTAGCTTTTCCCAGTTTAGTTTTGTATTGTTTGTGATCTGTTTTCCAGCAATAAAGCTGTGCTTTTGAGTTCAAGTTCTGTCCCCGTGAGTTTGCATCTGGGTCCAATTCCTAACTGCCACACAGCCGAAACATGACAAATGCATTCCCTTGCTGCACGTTCTAAGGGTACTGTTGTTGTCTGGCATCCACATCCAGAGAATCTATAGCAAACGATTGATTTAGGAATGATCATTGATTTTTTTTGAAGACTTGTGAACCAAATACAAATACGTGTGCACCAAAAGGAAGTAATATTGATCAGTATCAGTCACAGTATCAGTTCCACTGTTCATACATAATTCGGTTAGAAATGGTTCATAGCCTACACATTTTAAGCATTTATCGTTTACAGCTAAAACGATGATAGGGGGCCAGTGATTTCATGATGAAATCTTGTAAGAAATTATATGCCAACCAGTATAGGTACATGTAAATGTACCTATAAATGTATAAATTATGAGTGCAAGAATTTTAACTATTGTCTTGAACAATGCATGAATTCCACAGTCAGTGCTATAAGGAATAATATGTGGTTAATTAGCCAAAGAAATGAGAAACGCTGTGTGGGAGTGTGTAGCTCAACTCACAGTTTAATGGAGTGTAGGTTTCAACAGATGCTGATACAATTTTTTAGGGTAATTAAGGTAAGACAATATTAACCCTCTACAGTCTGAACCATGAAATAATTGCTAGAGAATTCAAATTTTTTGAAAATGAGTGTTTAGTGAACCTTCTAATGAAATAATTACGATTCATATGTTATTGCTTGCAAGAAGACAAATGAGACCTTCACCTGGAGCACAATTTGGGGTAAAGACCAAATTATTGTGTGATTGGGTGATCATTACGTGCAAACAGATGCTACCACAGGTGATACCACTGTGGACTGTGTACGAATGGACGGACAACAGACGCGTGGCCATTTAATAATGATTAAAATCAGTATACCTGGCAGCTACGATAGTTTTGTGCACAGACAGGCAAAACTGTTATAACAAAAATGAAATAAGTTCATTATTGTCCAGATAGCAAAAACTGTTTCTTAAAATTTCCTTTTAAAAAATCTTTACACTGATTTACATCTGGAATCCAGGAATCATCCAGGCAGCTCAAGGCAGAGGCCTTATTAGTATCCATGTACAGTACGTTGTTCTGACAGTCACATACTGTACACCCAACAAAACTATGCACAAAGGAAAGCATGACTTTTTCAAACAGGCTGGTCTATGTGTACTTTCTGGTGGACAGTAGATTTTTCAGAATGGAGCTTGTGAGGATAATTTATCTCTACTGAAGATAAAAAGCGGGAGAGTTAGTTGTTCTTGCTCAGCAGTTATAAAAAAAAAAAATGCCACGGGGGCCTAAGTGGCAAATTTGCTAAAGAGAGTTAGTAAATTACCACAAATTCAATAATTAGATCCGACATTGCTGCAGTCATAAATATGCAGAATGTCTGCCGAGGTCTTTAAAACATTGCCACAGAGCAGATTAATTCAACCTTCATGTCCTATTTGAGAGAAATCGCCTTTATGCTTGTGCAAAGACTGTTTGTTAAAAAGCTTTTCTGCAGAGTCAGTAATCACTAGTACAATGTAAACTAGGGATAATAACATTTTTGTCTTTGTCTGTAAAATATCAAAGATCCAGTTCGTAACACAGAAACCTACATACAGTGTAGTGTCTAAGTAAGTAGGTCGTTTTTGCAATGTACACCACAGCGTCATCATATTTACCAGCTATTCTCTCTGGGGGGGCAGCAGGATGAGGAATGCATAATCTCCCTTGACAGAATGTTCATGAAAATTGGGATGGTGTCACTGCTGTATGCTTTTGGACGCTTAGAAAGAGAAGCAGGCTTGCACTGAACTTGTAGCTGCTTTACAAATGGCAGCTGAGTGGAGCAGCTACATTTCTCACTGTGCGCAGGTAAGCAGATGTTTGAGACACCGACTTTAAGAGAATTCAGTTGCAAACAGAATCACAGTGCTGTGGCTTACAAGTTCCACAAGAGCTTAAGTGCAGTCTCCATGGTTACATAGTACTCACATGGGTGAAATGGAACAAGAGCTCGATCTGTAAGAGATGACATATTCACGGTGGAGAAAGAACTTTGCCTTCTGGAGGGAACACACTCTAACACCTCAGACTGGGGTGAGTACGTGTTGAGACCCACCATATGGACCCAGTGAGGGATGATGAGCTGTGTCTCATATGGCCTTGATAGCCCCGGTGGAATCGCGCCTGCCCACCAGCCCAGGCCCACCTGGTCCTTGGCAGAGCCAAAAGCAAAACTCATTCTCTGCAGGCGATACTTCCTGTTGCACACAGACAAGCGCTGAGCCACCCAAGAAACGTCATTCAGTTTGCATTTCCGCCAATGCTTAAATTGTTCTAGGCATTCATGCATGTTTCACACCCACAGTGTGATCACATTTGTCCTTCTGAAAGGAGACGATAGTTCACTCCAACCACGTCAGATCCAGCACAGCACTCCAACTTAGCCTTACTTATTTTATTGTATGTACCAACGGATGACCCAAAAAGGAAGTTCATTAGATCAAACATTTTATTCATTTAACCTTTTATTCATTGTTGTTAAGTATTTGCTTCAATTTAACAATTCATAAAGTAAATGATCACATTCATTTTATTAGCAAAAACCCATTCTTAAAATTTTCATTCATGAAGTGAGGCAGAGACTGAGCGAAACAGGCCTTTATGGTCAAATAGCTGCTAAGAAACCACTACTAAGGAAAAGCAGCAAGCAGAAGAGATTTGTTTGGGCCAAGAAACACAAGACATGAACATTAGACCAGTGGAAATCTGTGCTTTGGTCTGATGAGTCCGAATTGTTTTTGTGTGACACAGAAAATGTGAACGGATGGCCTCTACATGCATGGAGGTGTGATGCTGTGATGATGTGATGGTGTGGTAGGAAGGCTGGCTAGCACAGCATTCTCCCATCCGGTTTGTGTTTAGTTGGATCATCATTTATTTTTTTAACAGGAAAATGACCCCAAACACACCTGCAGGCTGTGTAAGGGCTATTTGACCAAGAAGGATAGTGATGGATCGCCACATGACTTGGCCTCCACAGTCACCTGACCTAAACCCAACCGAGATGGTCTGGGATGAGACGGATTGCAGAGTGAAAGCAAAAGGGCCAACAAGTGCTCAGCATTTCTGGGAACTCCTTCAAGGCTGTTGGAAAACCATTTCAAGTGACGACCTCATGAAGCTCATCGAGAGAATGCCGAGAGTGTGCAAAGCAGTAATGAAAGCAAAGGGTGGTTATTCTGAAGAATCTAAAATATAAAACATGTTTAGAGTTATTTCACACTTTTTTGTTTACTACATAATCCCATATGTGTTCATTCATAGTTTTGATGCCTTCAGTGACAATCTACAATGTAAATAGTCATAAAAATAAAAATAAAGAAAAACCATTAAATGAGAATGTGTGTCCAAACCTTTGACTAGTAGTGTATATATATCGATAGGCTCATTATAGTAAGATAATAACTTAACTTGGTTAAAGCCTTGTTTACCCAACACTGTCACTATCAATGTCTTCCTTGTACTTAATGTTAAATAAGAAGAGATTTTTGCCAAATATGCTGAACACATATGCACACACAGACGGGGTAAATCTGTAACCTATGAGCTGATGATACAGTAACATAGTGCAACACACTTACTGGCTCAGAGGAGTCCTTTGTAAATGACTGGAAAAGCACTACTTCTACATGTGCTAGTTAAAAAAACCTCCTGGTCTATAGCATTTGAAATTGATGCCACAACGTTAATTATAAGCAGATATAAACACATAACGCCAACTATGGGAAAGCAGCAGCACACTAATGCTTTGTTACATTGTATTGCAATTGTAATAACTTGCCCACTGAAATAGAGCAGACTCTACCGATAACGCTCATGTAATGTGGCTAAAAGCTTCTGAAGAGTTGCAAAAAGGCCCTTGAGGTTAAAACACTTCTTCATCCGGTGGCACTTTTTTGAACATGTACGGCAGATTTAAGTATTCTCGTTGCTGTTGCTATGTATCAGAGTCCTTTAAAAGGATGCATGCTTCTTGACATGTGGCTCTCTTTTAATAATGCTCTCATGACGACAATGTTCCTGGCAGAAACAACATGCAACTGTTGAGGCACAACAAAGCCAGTCTGAAGTGACTGACTCATTTAACTCTATGATGGTTGGTGGCAAGTGAATGTATACGAATGTGTGCTGGGAAAACAGGAGCGGGTACACTAAAAACCCATGGGGTCAGTCCTTCTATGCTTGCTTGGCCTTTTTTGGTATAAGTTAAGAACAGGCTAACTGCAAAAAAAACCTAGAAATGGTGCTTCTTTACCTCCCACGTGAATGAAGAAAGCCTACCTCTGAGGCCTTTCTCCAGTCAGTAGTAGCTGTCTGTACCTAAATATACTTTCCTCTCTTTTCTTGCTTGGTCTAGGCAGTGATACAGTTAATCTCCTCTCTGTGTGCTGCTGCGCTCCATAAGAAGAGAATGAAAGGGAGAGAAGCATATATACACGCTGAGAAAACAAGCAGGGAGGAGTGGCGAGGGGCCAGGTGACTCAGAACATGTGACAGGGGGGTCATTGCGGTGGGAGGCAGTGAGATGAATGACTGAGGTGTGAATCCGAATCGCTAATGGAGGCATCCACCCCCACCAACCCCTCTCTTCCTGAAGTCTGCGATTAGCTCATCTCCAGCCTAATGTCAGGCTACAGGGCTTCATCTTTTGAGCCAGGCGTTTGAATATTCCTGTTTTAATGTGAGAATCTGCAAAATTTCCAGATCTTCTCTGTGGTATTTGTTTACGCAACAGAGAAAACCAGATAAAGTGCATACATGGAAATTGTTCATTTCTGCTTTTCACGGGCTGTTTTGATGTACGACGGCTTGACCATTTTGCTTTATGTAAAATCTGAAACGCTTCCTTTTCACACTTCAGCAGCTAATCTGACCATTCACTCTGCCTGTTGTTAGTTGCCTTGGTTACACAGTCAGTGTGGCATCATAGTACAGTACCGATCCTGCTCAATGCAGAGAAGCGCACTGAGCAGAAGGGTGTGTGTTGCACGCTGCATATTACTAAAATTGGGAGACTTTTTTTTTTTTCATCTTTTGGATGTCCAAGACGTTTGTTTATGTCACCAAACAGCGAGTAGAGATAAAATATTCATGTACATTACAGCGCAGATAAGTGCTTCTGTTGTTGCCTTTCGTGCAAGAAGAGCAGGAACAGTTGTTTTGAATGATTTTTTTTATTAGATCTGCTCATTCAAGTCTACCACCTGCTCCCTCGGCTCAGTTTCCCTCCTCCCTTATCTGTAGTCGAGTGGGATTCATTCAATGTGAAGCTTCTACTTCTTATTAAAGAAGAAGGTTGTCAAATTAGCAAAGGATACAAATTTGCTCAGATATGGGACAGACTGAGACAAAACTACTGTCTGAAATCTTGGAATATGGCTGAATCCATCAGGATGTCATAATACAACAACATGTATGAAGGATAGATGGGTCTTTTGCAGTGATGATCTTAGAACTATCACCTAAATGTGCAGTCCTGTTTGGCATATCGAAACTTATTGTTGAGTTCGGCTCATTGTTTACCTAAACACACTGTTTTGGGCCATTGTTAGCAGTCCTACTGTTCCACTGTTCATGAACGTCAAAATTTAGATTTACTTTAAACTTTTAAATGGAAAAACAAAGATCTAATTGTAACGGGAAATAAACATAAACACAAGATCAACCCAAACCAATCTAATACCAGAGAAAGAGAGCTGATAGCTGGGATATGTGCTGCAAAGCCAGTTCGGGATATCCTGGGTTTTACTCAACCCAAAATTCACAGTCTCATTAAGCGGTGTCATGAGGGTGTTTTCAACTCTGTTTGTGAACCCAGGTGTTCTGAATCTAACTGTGAGAGGTGAAATAGGCAAGTGTAGCTGTGTATTTCTCTCAAGAACTCAAAGCTATATGCTGCATACAAAGCCACGAGAGAAAACTGGCAAAACTGTTCCATCAATAGGGCACAAGGAGAGCATCTAACAATAATTACACTTGTGTATTCCAGTGATTAAATATGTTGCTTTGATATATTCTTGTAGTGCGTAAGTCAGTTTTAGCCTCATTCTTTGTGCTGGAATCCTGACAGTATTAAATGATCCTGGGAGCTTAATATATAGTCATAATTCAAAACAGTATGAAGGCTTACTTGCAGGTCTTATAGTGTCAACAAATGCAAGGCTTTAAAGCTCTAATCGCTCTGTCTTTTAGGATTATATCACCATACAAAGACCTTTAGAGCAATGAAATGGCAGCTCCCAATGCTGAGAATTTATTTCTTTTATATAAGATAAGTAGGCGCTCATCAGGGAAGGACACTTTTTTAAAAAATTTTTGTAAGAGCCCCTCTCACAAGCTGTCCACCGTGCTTCACTGGATCTTCTATGCAAGGCGGTGCTTTTATATGCATTGATATAAATCACTGCACGATATAAATCATCTCGCACATAACTTTTCTTGAGAAGGTTGTGTCGTCTTAAACACTCTTAGAATAAGGATAACAAGGTTAATTAAAGCTGCAAGCAGCGTTACGAGGGCCCTCGCACCCCCGGCGCGTCGAGCCACGCCCAACACCTAAAACCAGCACGTCCGATCTGATGTCACATTGATGGAATTCATGCATTTAACCACCAGCTAACATTTCAACTCATTCATTCGTGATTAGTTAGTCGTTCCACTAGGTGGCGCTCTAACCATTATGTACAAATGGCATAACAAACATTTCCGAGCTCGAGTCTCATCACGCCTATGAGCTTTGGGAGAGATTGGACATTGTGTTTTTGAGTGACAGCAGATTACTGCTTTTTGGCGAGTGATTGAAACTCTACGTGCCGCCATGACCACCCCGTTTCCCTGAATGTAAAAACCTTCGCAATTTAACATCACAAAGGTCTTTAGATTCCACACACAGGAGATTGCATCAATCTGATGAAATCCCTTGGAGGAGTACGTCAAAGAACGGTGCCTGAACAGAGGGGAAAATGTTGCCAAAATTGCACATTAATTTTAAAATGGCTGACTTCCTGTTGGATTTGGGATATTGCTCCAAGAGACTTTTTTGTACATCTTGATATCTCCTATAATCTTACCAGGTTTCAGACTCATACATAGAACACAGAGCAGGGGCTGTGGTTTTGAAATTTTGTAGGGGGCGCTGTGGAGCAATTTCGCGCTATTCAATGAAAATGGTTACATAACAACAAAGCCTTCATCCATTTGGAGGTGTGTGCAAACTTTCAAGCCTCTATAAACTTTCCAAGCCCCTCAAAAGCCACTTCATCTTTCATGGTGAACCGCATTGCCACCAGGGTGCGCCGTTCAGTTTAAAGTCACAATTTTTGCATTGAAGCATCACGAGGGACTGATGGTGATATTCACCGCTTTTGAGGTGGCCACGATGAACCTGTGAAAATCAGTACAACAAAATTAAAGCCATGACATTTCCTGTTGCCACTAGGTGGCGCTGTCCGTATTTCTGACAATGGGCACGTCAATCTGTTCAGGGCGGGTCTGACATCATGCCTGTAAAGTCTGGTACTGATCAGACTGGATTTCATTGAGTTATACTAATTTGTTTCTTCATGGCGTGACATCAAAGTTCGCCATGCTGCTGGGGTCACACCCTTTGCCGAAAAGTCACAGTTTTCACTGTAACCCAAGACCAACTCCTTAAGGCTTTCCTGGAGAAATTTGAGGCTGCAGATGTCACCCATCACTATACTGTACCCCAAAGTGTAAAACATGACATTTCCTGTTCCCACTAGGTGGCGCTGTCCTTGATGTCAAATATGGCAGTTGAAATATGTTCAGGGGTGGAGCCTTATCATATGTGTTCACTTTGGTCAAGGTCAGAAAATGTATGGCAAAATGAGAGGCAATAAGATTTTCATGGCGAGTCATCGAAATTCGCCATGGCGCCACGGCCTCATAGTATTGTGAAAACTCAAAAGCTCCGCAATTTAACATGGCACAAGGGTGTAGTTGACACTGTCCAAATTTGAAGTATATAGGACCAAATCCCAAGGAGGAGTTCGTTAAAGTACAAGGCATGGAAACGGTAAAATCAGAGCCAAAATGTCACCTTCAATCCAAAATGGCGGACTTCCTGTTGGGTTTAGGACATTGCCATAATAGACTTTTTTGTTCGACTCTGAACGTTATAATGACGTACCGACTTTCAAACTTGTAGGCCATACCCATACCGGGGGCTCGCGTTTTTCAATTTTCTAGGTGGCGCTACTGAGCTAATTTTCCCTGGCCATGTCTGAGAACATTAAAATACGTAAATTTTCACCAGACCTGACGCGTGTGCAAAATTTCATGAGTTTTCGAGCATGTTTAGGCCCTCAAAAGGCCGATTCATTTGCCGGAATAATAATAATAATAAACAGAGCAATTACAATAGGGCCTTCGCACTGTCAGTGCTCGGGCCCTAATAATGATATCAGCCGTTAGATGACTTTCTGTTTTGCTTCTAAAAGTAAAAAGCTAGACTCCACCCACACAAGATAGGCAAACATGTACATTTAGCACCTAAAAAGAGTGCTAATTTCCTCAAGAGATCAGAAGTAAGAGAGGTGATAGTGGGCTTTTTTAGTGGTTTTAGGTTTCTGTTCTGTAACTTCCTTTTATAGTCCTGAACTATCACTTGAGCATCACCCCAAGCTTTTGGCTTTGGCCCTCTGCATCTGGGGTCCTGTTTTTCAGGCCCTCCTCTCCTGTGGTTCATTATACAGCTTTTTATGAAGTTGCGTAACAGCTTGGTGTCAACTGTTTGCTTTAGCGTTCTCCTCTCAAGGTGACATCTGGTCAGTGTTTGTGTTCACAACCAGTTTCCAGGGCCCCCAAAGTGGTCAACAACCCCACATAAAGCTGTCCACCGTGCGTCATGATGCCACAACGTTAATTATAAGCAGATATAAACACATAACGCCAACTATGGGAAAGCAGCAGCACACTAATGCTTTGTTACATTGTATTGCAATTGTAATAACTTGCCCACTGAAATAGAGCAGACTCTACCGATAACGCTCATGTAATGTGGCTAAAAGCTTCTGAAGAGTTGCAAAAAGGCCCTTGAGGTTAAAACACTTCTTCATCCGGTGGCACTTTTTTGAACATGTACGGCAGATTTAAGTATTCTCGTTGCTGTTGCTATGTATCAGAGTCCTTTAAAAGGATGCATGCTTCTTGACATGTGGCTCTCTTTTAATAATGCTCTCATGACGACAATGTTCCTGGCAGAAACAACATGCAACTGTTGAGGCACAACAAAGCCAGTCTGAAGTGACTGACTCATTTAACTCTATGATGGTTGGTGGCAAGTGAATGTATACGAATGTGTGCTGGGAAAACAGGAGCGGGTACACTAAAAACCCATGGGGTCAGTCCTTCTATGCTTGCTTGGCCTTTTTTGGTATAAGTTAAGAACAGGCTAACTGCAAAAAAACCCTAGAAATGGTGCTTCTTTACCTCCCACGTGAATGAAGAAAGCCTACCTCTGAGGCCTTTCTCCAGTCAGTAGTAGCTGTCTGTACCTAAATATACTTTCCTCTCTTTTCTTGCTTGGTCTAGGCAGTGATACAGTTAATCTCCTCTCTGTGTGCTGCTGCGCTCCATAAGAAGAGGAATGAAAGGGAGAGAAGCATATATACACGCTGAGAAAACAAGCAGGGAGGAGTGGCGAGGGGCCAGGTGACTCAGAACATGTGACAGGGGGGTCATTGCGGTGGGAGGCAGTGAGATGAATGACTGAGGTGTGAATCCGAATCGCTAATGGAGGCATCCACCCCCACCAACCCCTCTCTTCCTGAAGTCTGCGATTAGCTCATCTCCAGCCTAATGTCAGGCTACAGGGCCTTCATCTTTTGAGCCAGGCGTTTGAATATTCCTGTTTTAATGTGAGAATCTGCAAAATTTTCCAGATCTTCTCTGTGGTATTTGTTTACGCAACAGAGGAAAACCAGATAAAGTGCATACATGGAAATTGTTCATTTCTGCTTTCACGGGCTGTTTTGATGTACGACGGCTTGACCATTTTGCTTTATGTAAAATCTGAAACGCTTCCTTTTCACACTTCAGCAGCTAATCTGACCATTCACTCTGCCTGTTGTTAGTTTGCCTTGGTTACACAGTCAGTGTGGCATCATAGTACAGTACCGATCCTGCTCAATGCAGAGAAGCGCACTGAGCAGAAGGGTTGTGTGTTGCACGCTGCATATTACTAAAATTGGGAGACTTTTTTTTTTTTCATCTTTTGGATGTCCAAGACGTTGTTTATGTCACCAACCAGCGAGTAGAGATAAAATATTCATGTACATTACAGCGCAGATAAGTGCTTCTGTTGTTGCCTTTCGTGCAAGAAGAGCAGGAACAGTTGTTTTGAATGATTTTTTATTAGATCTGCTCATTCAAGTCTACCACCTGCTCCCTCGGCTCAGTTTCCCTCCTCCCTTATCTGTAGTCGAGTGGGATTCATTCAATGTGAAGCTTCTACTTCTTATTAAAGAAGAAGGTTGTCAAATTAGCAAAGGATACAAATTTGCTCAGATATGGGACAGACTGAGACAAAACTACTGTCTGAAATCTTGGAATATGGCTGAATCCATCAGGATGTCATAATACAACAACATGTATGAAGGATAGATGGGTCTTTTGCAGTGATGATCTTAGAACTATCACCTAATGTGCAGTCCTGTTTGGCATATCGAAACTTATTGTTGAGTTCGGCTCATTGTTTACCTAAACACACTGTTTTGGGCCATTGTTAGCAGTCCTACTGTTCCACTGTTCATGAACGTCAAAATTTAGATTTACTTTAAACTTTTAAATGGAAAAACAAAGATCTAATTGTAACGGGAAATAAACATAAACACAAGATCAACCCAAACCAATCTAATACCAGAGAAAGAGAGCTGATAGCTGGGATATGTGCTGCAAAGCCAGTTCGGGATATCCTGGGTTTTACTCAACCCAAAATTCACAGTCTCATTAAGCGGTGTCATGAGGGTGTTTTCAACTCTGTTTGTGAACCCAGGTGTTCTGAATCTAACTGTGAGAGGTGAAATAGGCAAGTGTAGCTGTGTATTTCTCTCAAGAACTCAAAGCTATATGCTGCATACAAAGCCACGAGAGAAAACTGGCAAAACTGTTCCATCAATAGGGCACAAGGAGAGCATCTAACAATAATTACACTTGTGTATTCCAGTGATTAAATATGTTGCTTTGATATATTCTTGTAGTGCGTAAGTCAGTTTTAGCCTCATTCTTTGTGCTGGAATCCTGACAGTATTAAATGATCCTGGGAGCTTAATATATAGTCATAATTCAAAACAGTATGAAGGCTTACTTGCAGGTCTTATAGTGTCAACAAATGCAAGGCTTTAAAGCTCTAATCGCTCTGTCTTTTAGGATTATATCACCATACAAAGACCTTTAGAGCAATGAAATGGCAGCTCCCAATGCTGAGAATTTATTTCTTTTATATAAGATAAGTAGGCGCTCATCAGGGAAGGACACTTTTTAAAAAATTTTTGTAAGAGCCCCTCTCACAAGCTGTCCACCATGCTTCACTGGATCTTCTATGCAAGGCGGTGCTTTTATATGCATTGATATAAATCACTGCACGATATAAATCATCTCGCACATAACTTTTCTTGAGAAGGTTGTGTCGTCTTAAACACTCTTAGAATAAGGATAACAAGGTTAATAAGGATATCAGCCGTTAGATGACTTTCTGTTTTGCTTCTAAAAGTAAAAAGCTAGACTCCACCCACACAAGATAGGCAAACATGTACATTTAGCACCTAAAAAGAGTGCTAATTTCCTCAAGAGATCAGAAGTAAGAGAGGTGATAGTGGGCTTTTTTAGTGGTTTTAGGTTTCTGTTCTGTAACTTCCTTTTATAGTCCTGAACTATCACTTGAGCATCACCCCAAGCTTTTGGCTTTGGCCCTCTGCATCTGGGGTCCTGTTTTTCAGGCCCTCCTCTCCTGTGGTTCATTATACAGCTTTTTATGAAGTTGCGTAACAGCTTGGTGTCAACTGTTTGCTTTAGCTTTCTCTCTCAAGGTGACATCTGGTCAGTGTTGTGTTCACAACCAGTTTCCAGGGCCCCCAAAGTGGTCAACAACCCCACAGATAACCCAGGTTTAATGCTGTGTTTTATTGAGGCAATAAAGATAATGGCAGCTGCATACAACTAGCCAATGCCAAGCTATTTAAACAACAATTAAAAATCAGAATCCTACTTCCATTTGGAAATTACTAATTTGAGAATATACAACGAGACAATAGTGATTAAGCCTGCAGTTCACGTATGATTGAAGTTGCCTCCTTTAGAAAAAACAAAATCCTTGCCCTCCTTTAACATTTCTGATTTAATTGCACACTGTCTTAAAAGCTGCCAGCTCTATCACCGAGCCTTTCCTCCCCATTCTCCTCTTTTCTGCCAGAAGCCAAAGCCGCAGTGTTACACTTCTGAAAACTGCAAACTGACAAATCTGAGCTTGTCATCTTGCTTGAAATCCAGAGCGAAGTCAGAAAACACACACAGACAATACAGCCTGCTCAAGCTGAAATACGCCTCCGTTTGAAGGTGTCTAAAAAATACTTTCTATCCCTCAGGCTGAATTCAGACTCTCATTAAGTCCTGATTCAGGGGGCAACTCAAGGCACATCTCTGCCCACGTGACCATGGTGACAAACGACCAGAGCGCCATTGATTGTAGTCACGCAACAGCCCCGTTGTATTCAGGTCCTGTCATACAACTTTAATGAAAACAGATTGCCCCTGTCCTTCAACTGTGCAACATGCAACAGGGACCAGAGCCACATGTAGGCAAGACAGTATTAAAAGAGACAGAAAAACCAATAACATTCCTCATGCGCAGAACACAACAAACACGAAAGTACTTCATTTTTTTGTCCCAGATAATAATCTTGTTACATCGACGGTAGTTTTTTTATTTAACTGATTTCGGAAATTAAAAGGAAATATCACTAGAAATTTCAACACATTTCATCAGCGTTTTGTTCTATAGGGCAGAAACATACTGCAGACATGCACTGATGTGCAAAATGTCAACGTCTAAATTTTCTTTAGACCCTCAAATATTAATGGAAACAACAATTTGTTTCAAGATGCAACACCACAAATCAACATCGCTTTAAGCCCCCTTTTTGTTCTCACTACTGTGAATGAGAAAATAACAGAGCAGGCAAAGTAGGGTGACAAACTGCCAATGACAGCAATAGGTAGCCTGTTACTTCTAATGCAGTGTGAAAAGGCGGAGATGTGCCAGATCAGGACCACACCAACGTCACTGCCTGATTTTTGCATAAGCAACTCACTTGCGGATGAAAATGTCAGACAACGGCAGAGCGAATCAATCCTGAGGTGAAATATTAATCTGCTTCAATTTAAAATTCCCCTTTAAATTTTCTATTTGTGGATGGCCAGGCAGGGTGGCTCTTTGAAGCTTCGTGGTGCTGTGGTAACCCTTCCTCTAAAGATGAGGTTTGAGGATAGAAACAACTCCTTCCTGCGTGATTTCCACATGGACACACTCTCTCAATTTATAAGGCTCTTAATTGTTTCCTCTCCGTAAACAGAGCCGGCAGCGTGACATGTTACAACACAACCACTCTCCGTGTCTTCCCCTGGTACGACCCATAATGACTCATGTCAACAACTTGTCCCAAGTGCCTGCAGAGAAGAAACCAGCCTAATAAGAAAGCAGCGGCGAGAGACTGACAATCCACAGCTGATCTGCTCTACAGAGCGTGCACTGGCATCTTTCTTTTTTTCTTTTCCCATCAGCTTCCGCCTCCCTCACAACACCAAATTACAAAACACGTTGCAGTAAATAAGCAGAGCTGCAATACTAAGGAGAGAAACAAACAAAGCATCTTAAAAAAGTAAAGGTGAGAGTAAACAATGATCCATGCGAGGCACTGCACAGTCAGTGGTGTGTGGAAGTTGAAACATGGACAAAAATAGTTTCCTGATACATATTGCATGTGCAACTACAGCCTGTAGCTCAGTGCTGTGGAAGTATCATTATACTGAACAACTCTTGAGGCGTGCAGATGTCAGAGCCTATTTTACAGCCTCTGAAAACTTGATCTCTGATATTAGACTAGGATCTCACAAGTAAAAAGACATTAGCTGAGGCAGATTTCACAAAATATTTTAAGTTCCATTTATTTTTTTTATTTTTTTTAATAAACTCATCTAATGGATATCATTAGAGCTCTGTGGGTGTGGATTCATTGGATTTCACTGATTGTATATGAAAGATGGACGTAACTACTGTGACTTTTAAAGCCTTGGTCAGAGTAACTTGTAATCGTTGCATCTTAGTTTCTGAAGCCAGTCAAACCAGTCTGGACTCCAACGTCATGTCATATGTAGTAAGACTTGAAGAGATCAGGGAAGAGGTCTTTTGTGAGGAGTCTCTCACTGATTAGTAAGAATGTACTGAGTTCACTTTTCACAGAAGCTATGTCCATCTTTCATACAGAGTCTATGTGAAAAAGAAAAAGAACATAATTAGATTCTTAAATACTGGATTGATGCAAAAAGAGTTTTTTTGCATCTGCATTTTCAAACAGTCGCCCAACTTCCCACTGGATAGAAGGACAGAGAAAAAAATACATGAAATGTCCCGTGTGATTAAAAACAGAGGATGATGCTCAGTGCAGCTGACAGTCCACCTGACTGATTTTATATTTTATCGATTTTATACATCGGTGCACAATTCCAGACGCTGACTGTTGCATGCCACTCGTGAAAGTGATGATGGTCAATTCCACAGATGTATTTTCTTCTTCTGCTTTTATCAGCCTCCCAATGTATAATAATAAATCAGTAATAACATTTATTATTATAACTGCTGTGAGGTGTTTTAACAGTCAGAGGATGATCTGGAAGGCTGTTTGTATTGAAAATTCATTACTATAGGAGCTTTACCGTAGGAGCTTATAAGGATTCTGACAGTCAACCAGTAATGTATGCATACACTGTATGCTCAGTGTACTCATTTTAAATGCAACCTCCCTCTCTGTCACAAACGTGAGCGTCTTCTCTTTCATGTTGAGATTAGCAGCTTAATGTTAGATGCTGCATTGCGTGAGTGCTTAACAGCTGCCACAGGTATCACTGCAGGATTTTTTACTATAGTATATCCCTTATTTTCCTCTCACTCACTTGTCACAGTGGGGTATTGATTCACTGTAAATGGAGTGCTACAAGCACGGATACAGCAGCCGCTGTGCACTTAGTCTCTGACTTGATGGTATCACTTATTCCTGCTTGGCCGCTTGAGTCATGTGAGGCCAGCTTCGACTTCAATTTGATGGGCGGACAGGAGCCGCAGCAAAATTAGGAAAGCCGTCAAATGAAGCATATTAATTTAAACAGGGCACCCTGAATCAGAGACAATAGTGGCAGCATTTGACGTATGTGGAAGTGGAAGTCAGCATGATTTATTTTGTTTACAGTATATGGTTTGCTGTGAGCATCACATCATATTTGCATGGCACCACATTTATGAAACTGAGGGTCTGCAGGCTGTTTGGAAATGGTTTCTAATGAGCAACAATGCATCATGCAATTAAATTTTCTCTCTGCTGAAATGTAGCATTTAATATGTTTGGCATGCTTATTAAGTCTAGAAAAATATTTTTTTAAGTGAAATAAACAGTTTAAATGGTAAAAATGTGTATCTATGAGGCATACCTCACATCTGTGTTATGTAAAGTCAATACAACAGTCAGCCTCTGCAGTGGCTGAGTATCCACATGCCTTTTGATTCCGCTCTTCAAAAGGAGAGACCGCACTCACACGCTACAGTCCTCATAAAAACAGCCTGTCCCATCTCTTATTACTTTATCTCTAACCCTGCCACACTCGGTGGATGTTTCTTCTGACTTAAGTCATTAAACTCCCCTCGCCCACTATGTTTATTTTCTCACAACACTGAAAACAATGTAATGAAAAATACCACACTGGGAGCATCTGTGTAAGCAGCACAGCCTCCTCCAAAATGAGCAAACTCCTCTGCTCCTCCTCATCACTGCATCACTGTTTCCACTTGTTAGAGCAGAAAAGAAATGCTATATATATATGATAATCTCACCGGTCCTCTGTGTGATATCTCACTGCAGTACATACCAATTTATGTACCAATATTGTGGCTCACTCTGTGTTCAGATCTACACACAGTACAGGCGCTCAGCACAACTCAGCTTTTTATGTTGGTCTTGCACATTAGTGGCTCTCAGCGGTCCCACAAAAATTTTAATGAGCACAAATAAACTATCTCAGAGACAAAGGATACAGTGTAATATTACATAATTGAATGTGCTGCAGTACTTTGAGAAAAAGCACAGATTTGAATGAGCAAACCTCGTGAAAGTGATCCCACAGCTACTTCTACAGACCAGGGAAACCAGCTCTGCTCTTCTCCCAATTATTTCTATTAATTAGCAATGTTACTGTTGTCCTCGTAGATAAACCAACAATAACAGATTCGTACATTTGCATTTGCCTTTTTCAAAACAGTCGCTGCACCTTCCACATCTATATTGTGCCAGAAGCTCACGCAGAGTCAAGAGCAGTTGCAATGCAAAGTTGGAGCAGCTCTCTCCCCGGAGATCTAATTGTGTACAAATTGCGAGGCTAGGTGGTAATCTGCTGCACTTTCCTGCTGCCACTGGGGCCACATGGGGTTAAGCGGAGGTCTGGACCTCTTCTGGGACTAAACAAATCATTACATACAGCTCACCAGTGCATCACCCTTCTTAAAGTACCTTAAGGACATGAGTTAATGATGAATGGCATGACTCTATAATGGAAATGCTGTAGTATTTGTTTTCCTATGTAATTCTGAGTGTGACTCAATCATCTGGCAAGGGTACGGCTTCTATCCATTGCTAGCTGTTCTTGAGAGATCCTGATTTCAGCATAAAAAATAAAAAAATCTAAGATTTCCAACAAAACTAAACTTAATTGAATTAATACAAAGGTCATCAGTGCAATTTAGTGGTTTAAATTACCACTACCTAAAACATTTGCCCCTCATGACATATGTGAGGCATAATGAAAAACATGTCATTAAAACTTTTTGTTGATTAATTTGACCCGATTTGACCCGAACACGACAGGAAGGTTAAGTCAATTTTTTACATTCACATCTGGAAGTTTTCATCTGCTTCTGAGCAATGACAAAATGACTTAAGGTAAACCTCATTCAACAGCAGGTCTCACAGGAACATTATTGACCTTTGACATGTCACCGTTTGCCAGCTTTTTTTCCCCCACGGTGAAAGTTTGCTCTGCGGAGTGGCAATCGCCAGCATCGTTTTATGATTGAATTTATCTGGGTGATGTGAGAGCATCTCCTGCACGTTCAGCATCAGCACGTACTGTGCATGTGTTTGTGCCGGGGGAACCAGTGAAGATAGAGTGCTGTAATAAACTCTGGGAATAGAAACTAGAGTGAAACTTGCTGTTATGAATAAATAAATAATTAAACAAGGATTGGAGGTGTTAAGGATTCCGGTTCATTCTTCTGTATTCTTATTATTGGCGGACTTCAATATATTCAAATCCAGTTTTCTTGTGGATGCGATCACTAATGAAAAAGTGGTAACATGTGGTAACATGTGGATGTCACATAACTTCATTATATATATATATATGTATATATATATATATATATATATATATATATATATATATATATATATATATATAGTAACCAAAATCGTCAGGTTGCAATAGTCAGGTTATTCAGCACATTCTACAGAACAAACCCAAATGTTTGGGTTTACTAAACAGATCGATGAAATAAAGCCTGTACGTGGTCGCTTTTTTTTCTCTTTCACATTCCTAAATGTGGACGGCTATTCAGAAAAGAAAAAAAAAAACACCACAACTTACCTTGACTCCAAATTCCGCCACTAAACGTAGGATCCAGTGCCTGTCAAAGTCGAGTCTGTCCTCACTCCCCACTCCTATTACACTTTACGTCCCTGTGAAGTTCAGAGAAATAAAAAGTACTTCTACAGCCGATTCTAGCGCTCCTGCAGCCTGTGGTACTGTACCATCTGTTGTGCCCGTGTGCGTCGAGATCTGCACGGAGAGCAGGAGAGGAGATAGGAGGAGAAAGGAGGGGAGGAGGGGAGAAAAGGGAGCGAAGGGTCCGGAGCGCACGGCACAGCGAATAGGACACAGTGGGTACGGAGGAGGAGGGGGGCGCAGAGACAGGAGTTAATCTCAGATATACTGAAAAACTAAGAAAAGCGGAAAGAAAAGAAGTAAATTAAAAGAAAAAAAGTGATTTTAGGGTTAATGGATTCAGCGAGTTGAGATGTAGCCTTCAGATAGGCTCACTCCGTTGTAACCTCGAGTGATTGATTGACACATAAAAGCGGTGTGAATGTATTATGCGTGTGTAAGTTTGCTACCAGCAACTGTGTTAACAAACTTAGCCGTCAGAAGGGAAGGGAACGCCGGGTGTGGGTGATGTAATGACACGAATAGAAAAAAAAATGACTCTGACCGATGTGCTGGCAGCAAATCAGAGCCATGAAGCTTCTGCTATGGCTCAGTGTGATGGACTGATTTACCTTGATTTACCGAGTACGGAAACAACACTGACAGATTTAATGATCTTTATATTTTTTAGTGCATCACTTAAATACAGATTCAATCAGTTTATTTTTTAAAATCCTTCTTAATTAATGTTCTAGTGCCTCCTTTCAGACTCCACACCGTTTAGGTGAAGTAAACTCATTTGTACCATCGTTTGTTTGCTTGTGTCTTGTTCCGTGTTAAAATGTTTTCTCCTTTTTTCTTTTTCCTTCTTTCTTTTTTCAAATAGAGGTGTTGATCCAGCTGTGAGGTTACAGGTTGACTTTTTTACAATCAACAAATGCACTTCATTGAGACCTGCATTTATGCCCTTTAAAGCCCATACAGGTATATGAGCACATAAACGAGGAATTGTGAAAAAGAAAAAGAATTCTTACACGAATTGTTTTTAAATCTGTAAATAATGATGATAAATAAATAAATGATAAGTATTGTACAATCACGTGCACCTCCAGACATTTTTCATAAGTGTGGCCATGTGGGGAGCGACTAAAAGTACTGGGATGGCACACCAAAAATACAAATTGCAGTTTTACTGTACTGTTGTCAAATATAGATTACTTGAAAAATATGTCCAAAAAGAAAGGATATGCCTGGTTAATTTCCTGCTATTAAAGATGATATCACTGAAAATAGGTACAAATGACAACCAAATAAGATTTTGAAATCCATGATAATCTGTTTTAATAGATTCATTGACAGACTGACTGAATGGAAGTCCCAACCATCACTTTAATGATTCTTAGCAGAGCTGAGGAGAAGCAGCTGAAGTTATAGTAAAATAATGCCATCACATCACAAAATGATCTTTTAAAATCTCTTAATTGGAGAATGAACTACGATCTTTAGTTAATTCTCATGATTATTCTGTATGTTCAAGCGTTTAAAGTTATTGCATTTTAACATGTGGCGTTTTCTGTGGAGATCTTTATAATCCCTTCTTGTGGCTTTTTTGTGACACAACTGGCAAAGTTTTATGTTTTATTCAGTAGGTATTGCATCAAACCATTTTGGAGTGTAGTGCTTTTTGTGATTATATGACTATATCTTTAGTATAAAGGAGTTCCACTGACAACCGTACAAAGGTGATGGCAGAAATCTCTCCGGGTCACTGCCATGTCACAAGTACAATGAGAAAATCTGTTTTTTTCTTGTTTTTTTTTTCTTCGCTGGGATGCAGGAACCTATATGAAGCTAATTCAAGAATCTGACTGTTATTGGAGATGAAATGCTGCTCTAACATTCTAAAAACCCTGAAGCATCCTAATGTCCACAAACATTAGAAATGAAGTGTGGGGGGAACATATAGGCTAATGGAAAACCTGGTACTGAAAGCAACAAATGGATGGAGACGACATTCAATGCTCCATATGTGCTCACAAATAAAAGGCCAAAAGAGTCCAGAAATTATATTTAATAGAAACAAAGATTTTTAATAACTAATATAAATGAATTACTCTAAAGACTCCCAACAAACTGTTTTACAAACTGTTCTACCACCGCGTGCAAAAAGAAATAGATTCAGCAGAAATCTGCTGAGCCAAATAAACCTGAAGCTTCCCACCCAGGACGAACATTTTCGCTGCGTCGCAGACAGACCGTTGACCGCGGTATCGCTGGGTGCCATCTGGAAGTATTGAGAGAAGCCAACATGTCATACTGGTCATTTATAACTAATGCCAACTGGGATCACGAGTTTTCAGCTGTTCACGATGTGCTCACCAGCATCGATCACTCTTACGATGGCGTGGCAGAGGAGCTTTGCAGCAAAGCGAGGTCATTTATTTCCAGGGATCGGTGCACTGTGTTGAATAGTTTTACCTCAGCCTTCTCAGAAGCATGTGTTATGAAACACTAATCTTTTTTAACCAAGCGTACGTGTTGATTTTTATACTTCTAGGTGATAATAGTTAAGCTTGACCTCTGGATACACCTGTTACCTGTTACTTCCTCTTTCTAGCAGACACGACACTGAGAGCAGTCTAGTTACTGAAATTTTGACAAGAAAGCAAGCCAGGATTCATCAAGAACTAAGCATTATTTCCTGAGCTGCTACAAAGTTTACCTGTTTAAGGAGATATTAATATACTTCTTATCTCTCTCTGCATGTTCACGAACAAAGGAATAAAGCAAAAAAAAAGACAGGATTTATAATGCTGAGTGGCACAGAGCAACATCTGACACGTTTAACAGTTAGTCACTTTGTTGTCAGTCACGACTACACCTGTGATGTAATGAGGCAAAGCAGTAGTTAGTGCAGAATGTAGACTCAGCTGTCATCTCGACTCAGAGACAGACAAGAGTCTCGGGGATCTGTCGCTACAACATCATGTTCTTCCTCATTGTGCTGCAGTCTCAAAAAATGTCTTAGAGTCGACATCGTTTCTTTTTCTGCTGATACTTTTCATTGTAGTGCACACTTACTGACACGTGTTCTTAAGGTAGAGGACCAAGTAGCCTTTTAATTCATTTACAGCATGAAACTATGAAGGGTTTGTCCTGCATAGTGTCCATATGAAGCGTGATTATCATATTCTGTGTCCTCCCTACTCACGCTTTTTTCTTTGTTGTATTTCTGTCCCTAATTATCTTCTCCGGTCGTTATTCACGGCGTGCCAAGTACTTTTGCTCACAGACTGTGCTGTTTTGCCGCAAACGCCTGATATCACCACAGCATCCGTGGCCTTGTAGCATCACGGCGCTAAAGCTGGAGTTGCTATAGCAACGGGTGATCAGAGGGGTTATTTTTCTGTGTTCGTGAACATATTGAGGAGATGATGGGGAAAAGATGATTTTTAATCAGTCATCGGCCTGATAGCGTTGTGCAAGCGCAACCCCACAGCACGCCAGGCATTTTAAAAGCCTGCAGAGTAATAAATGTCAACCTGTTATTGTTCCTTAACTCCAAAACATGCCAGGACACTGAATCTGATGTAATCAGTATAATATGTCGCTGTGATTTTTATGGTAGCCATCCATGATTAAATGGTTCCTCTGGCAGCAAACTGCCACAGAACAGATTCTCCTGAAACAAGCTTTTCAGATGACGCGAAATCATGAAGGGCGCAGTGTGATTCGGTGTGGCCCCTGCGGAGGGGGTGCTGCTGTCACTTGTAAAGGTCACAGCTGCAGGCATCAACAGCAATGTAAGTTTTATATGATTATTTAGCAATTGAACATAAACACTGCAGATGTTAAGGTGATTGCAATGCACTTTGAAATGCAGTAAATTTAAGATTTTTTTGCCAATTGTTTGAGTGCAGGGAAGACTGTGAGGAACAATATGGTAACAAAACATAGTTTATAAGTAATTTTGTCATAAATGAGTACTATAGAGTACAGTATTACATTTTTAAAACATTACAAACAAATATGATACAGGCTATAGTATTAATGTCAAATCCAGTCATGGAAGCTTTAAGATCCTCAGTTTTTCTCTCTGGATAAGAAAGCATTATTCTCATTATAAATCATTGAAAGAGCAAACCATGTGAATTTAAACAATTCTGTGGATTCTGTCATTGCAAGTCACATCTCTCCAGAGGAAAGCTGATCTTTTTTTAAAATTTTACCTCCTCCCATCACAGCCCATCACAGCCCATCACAGCACTTAGAGGACTCTTTGCAGCCAGTGGATTTATCCACTTGCCCAAGATTTTTTTTAGCATCCTGCATCATAGCTAATGGTGAAAAAGAAATTAAAATTAGAACAACCAAAAGGCAGCAGAGGGTAAATATGGGATCTGGTTCTCACTGTGTTACATAATGATACTCTTGAATAACGTCAATGGCAAATGATTTGAGTTGCAAAGAAGCAATGAGAGAACCTGCTGACCTCAAAGGGCTTTTTCATTTATTTTCAATACACTCAGCCAGAAGTGCCTCTGCTGCTCACGTTAAAATGCACAAATCAAAATTTGAGACTTTGCAATGTGTCTTTTAATCCTTCATAGGGTTTCAACATGGTAATTTTTAAATGTGTCTGAGTACTAAACAAATCCCAGTGTGCCAGGCTAGATCTAATATTTTATCAGAAGCAGAGAGATTTTAACTTACACTGAGCGATGTAGTGTAGAGTTTAATTATTAGATAGCTGCAAAAGATGCTTTTTGTTTTTTCTTTTCTTGCTAAAATGAAAAGCCGATCACAGGGAGCCTTATTCACCATTCCTCTCTCGTAAAGCTGATTACGCTCCAGCAGGTGAGTGTGCTGGCATCAAATGTTTAAGTGCCAGAGCTCAGAGGGGTTTTCAGTGCAGGCACACAGCCAAGTGGAGAAGCTGTTCAGCATTCAAATGTCTTCATGTCTGTTTATTTATGGCAGGTACTGTATCGGTACTTGCCAAGAGTCGCTGTGCTATTTCTGGTTCCCCTGAAATAACAAACAAAAGAAGCTCATTTTTTTTGCGAGGTGCTTTGAGGGCCACATTTAGATTATATGAATGGAAAACTATGGTCACCATAGAGATAAACGCTCAACATACTTTATTACACAAACCTGTTTCAGGCATCAGTGCACCCACCTCTTCTTCCCTGGACAGCTGGATGCATTGCTTTGCCCTGTTTCTGCCACTTGTGTTCAAGTTTAACTTTCAAGCACCGCCTGTTAACCAAAGCTGTGTTGGCTTTCCGTGAGAGTGATTTATTAAGTTCTTATCAGAATCGTACCAGCATGGCTAACACAGAGAGAGTCAGACAACCATTCACAACACTCACATTCACACCTATGGGCAATTTGGATTCACCAATTAACCTAAGACCACTACGTGTGGGAGGGAGTACCCAGCGTGAACTCACACAGGCATGGGGAGAACATGCAAACTCCACAGATGGCACAATTGAACCCTTGACCTCCTTGCTGTGAGGCAACAGTGCTAACCACTGGACCACCATGCTGCCTGTAATAGATTCATTCACTCACTCACTCATTCATTCATTCATTCATTCATTCGCATTTATATTCATAATTTGCAATCACCAATGAACTAAATAAGCATGCATTTCAGGAGGAAGCCTGAGCACCCAGAGGGAACTTTGATGACACTCAGCATCATGTTTGGAGGCTGAGTTTTAGATGGTCCACAGCAAGCATTTATATATGTCTACAGAGGCATTCCTTCAAAGAAGCATACTCCAACAAGAAGCCAGCCTCTGACACAAGTCGTGCTTTCCTTAGTCCTTATGCATGTATAATGTATTCACTTTGGAAAACAACAGTTGTCATCACAAAACACCAGCTGTGGACATCTTTATATAGGCAGAGGCCCTGCAGCTGATTTCTTATTTGGCATCCTCGGGCTCTCTCTGTAGGCAAAGTCCATCAAAGTCCAGGCAAAGTGGTTTGAAGTGACAGCTTGAAACAAGAATATAGATGCAACATAGGATTGAATTGACACAAAAAGTAAAATAATGCAAGTTTACCATGCAGGGGAATGCAAACTACAGGGAGGGATAGTGCGCTTCAATTGGTTTTATCATAACAATGGTGTTTCAAAGTGACTTGAGATGTGTCCTGTGTCTGCAAAAGAGAGAGAGGGAGGGAGAGAGAGAGCATCTGAGGGTTACTTCATCACGCATTAATTATGACAGGATTTACTTTTCAGAGCAGTTTTTATATTCTTTTATTTTTATTATAACCAACTGCCAGGGGTTAGAGGCAAAATTCAGTCAGTGAAAAGCTTTCTTCCCAGGAAATAGTTTTTTCTCATCTATCAAAAATAAAATTTAGATGAACGGATTCGGATTCGGATTCAAAAGAAAAATTATTCTCTGTTGGAAACGTTTTAAAGCTCATCCAGCTAGTAGGAGCCCTAGTTTCAAAGCTCCTTCTTCAACAGGACCCCCTTCATATCCCGAAGTTTGCTGTCAGTGATCAGTAGGGATGTTAATAGCTAGCTATTGTTCTTGTGTCCTTTTGAAGGAAACAGGGCTTGATGAGTCACATTCAGATTTTTAACAGTATCCTGCAATTCTGCTGAGCTACAGTAAAAGTCACCAGCAGTTTCCTGTGCCAGACTCTTCGGGTCCATCTGTCAGACTGATATCATACCACGAGATCAGAAGGGCTGCCAAACATTGTTGTAATCCTGTTTTGCACAAGGAAGTAAAACGGTGAAATAATCCTCTGCCAACAAACCGATGGATGTAAATTATCATAAAAGGATGTTTGATTGTGTTATACATCATCTTACTGTATACTGTTTTTGTGGGATAAACCTAATAAAGGCCAAAAGACATAGTGCTCTACATCGTCATCTTTTGAGGGCAATCAAAACTGTGCAGTTATTTGCAGCCAATGAAAAGAATGGCCACTCAGATCCTGATTAACAGTCATTACCAAGTCAGCTTTAACTGAAGGACTGAACCACTCAGAAAACCCTGGATTCACACATTTCCACTATTACCACTCGTGTTCTGTTTTGACTGCCAGGATCTAGTTAAACAGCTTTCCAACACTGAACTTTCAGACTATGAAGAGTTCTTTGGAAAGGGCTAGCATGTGAGAAGGATGTGGCGCTCGCTGCTTGGGGAAACCATCTGCAGAGCCTCTGGCGAAGAGCAGGTCATCCATAGTAATAACTGTTTCTCAGTGCCATGCTGCTAAAGCCCCTCTCAAGGCAGAGAAGCACATGTGTTGCAGTTACCTCCTAGCTCGTGGTATCATCAAGCAGAAAGAGACATCTTTGTGGTCCATGTGGTTCGTGGGCCAAAGAGCCACCTATCAAGTACCTCCAGCCTAGTTTATCTAGGAATACAACTGTTAGTGCTTGAGAAGTAATGTATGGAAGCCCGTTTCCGCCACTAAAAAAAAAGGATCCATAACTCAAAATTTCGATTTATTAACTCAAAATTTTGAGAAAAGTAACTCGAAATTTCGAGTTAGCACTGCCAATCAGTAATCTACGTGAATGACGTCATTTCCTTGTTACCCGGAAGCTGAAGCCCTCAGCTACAAATGCTACAGCTAAGCTATCGGTATTATATCCAGTCGTGAATGCACAGATTGCTGAGTGTTTTCAGCCTGGCTTCACAAATGATGAAATCCCTGTGTTATTAGCTGAATCACATGGTGTTACTATCAGCAAACGTACTCGCGAAAGCGCCAATTTGTTGGGATCCGTTTTTGAGTGCGCGTTCCTCTGCGCCATATGCTTCCGGGTAACAAGAAAGCGACCTCATTCACGTATATTTTTGATTGGCAGAGCTAACTCGAAATTTCGAGTTATGGATACTAGCTTTTTTGTTTTTATTTAGTGGCGGAAACGGGCTTCCATAGTAATGTCCTTCTCACTGGATTAGCAGGTATTTAGTCAAAGTCCATGTTAAAAGAATGCAGTAAACTATGATGGTGAGAGTGTGCTGATTCAGGTTGCAGTGCAACACGAGGTATAATCCATTAAGTCCACTTTGAATGACAGATCAATGAGGTTGAAGCTTTCTCAGATGCTCAAATTTGTACAGACACAGTTAATACTGTGAGACAGGATTTCAAACCACTCAGCTGTGGCAAAAGTTCAAACACATTCCTGTTTGTTTGTTTGTGATGTTAACACCCGATTTGCATCCCAGGAAACAGAATGAATTAAACAAATGATTCAAGGTTTAATGCAACTTTAATGATTTTTTTTTCTGAAAAATTTTCTAACATTACTGATCTCAAACCACCATAATACTCTGTTTAGCCTGATGCTTGTTTTATGGTATTGCAAAGGTAATTTGCCTAAATAACCAGTATGCAACCAGTGCAAACGTGACTGGCATGTCAAGTTTTTCCACTTCTTTGCACATTCCCTTACACCCATTCTACAGGGAGTGCAGAATTATTAGGCAAGTTGTATTTTTGAGGAATAATTTTATTATTGAACAACAACCATGTTCTCAATGAACCCAAAAAACTCATTAATATCAAAGCTGAACTTTTCTGGAAGTAGTTTTTAGTTTGTTTTTAGTTTTAGTTATTTTAGGGGGATATCTGTGTGTGCAGGTGACTATTACTGTGCATAATTATTAGGCAACTTAACAAAAAACAAATATATACCCATTTCAATTATTTATTTTTACCAGTGAAACCAATATAACATCTCCACATTCACAAATATACATTTCTGACATTCAAAAACAAAACAAAAACAAATCAGCGACCAATATAGCCACCTTTCTTTGCAAGGACACTCAAAAGCCTGCCATCCATGGATTCTGTCAGTGTTTTGATCTGTTCACCATCAACATTGCGTGCAGCAGCAACCACAGCCTCCCAGACACTGTTCAGAGAGGTGTACTGTTTTCCCTCCTTGTAAATCTCACATTTGATGATGGACCACAGGTTCTCAATGGGGTTCAGATCAGGTGAACAAGGAGGCCATGTCATTAGTTTTTCTTCTTTTATACCCTTTCTTGCCAGCCACGCTGTGGAGTACTTGGACGCGTGTGATGGAGCATTGTCCTGCATGAAAATCACGTTTTTCTTGAAGGATGCAGACTTCTTCCTGTACCACTGCTTGAAGAAGGTGTCTTCCAGAAACTGGCAGTAGGACTGGGAGTTGAGCTTGACTCCATCCTCAACCCGAAAAGGCCCCACAAGCTCATCTTTGATGATAGCAGCCCAAACCAGTACTCCACCTCCACCTTGCTGGCGTCTGAGTCGGACTGGAGCTCTCTGCCCTTTACCAATCCAGCCACGGGCCCATCCATCTGGCCCATCAAGACTCACTCTCATTTCATCAGTCCATAAAACCTTAGAAAAACCAGTCTTGAGATATTTCTTGGCCCAGTCTTGACGTTTCAGCTTGTGTGTCTTGTTCAGTGGTGGTCGTCTTTCAGCCTTTCTTACCTTGGCCATGTCTCTGAGTATTGCACACCTTGTGCTTTTGGGCACTCCAGTGATGTTGCAGCTCTGAAATATGGCCAAACTGGTGGCAAGTGGCATCTTGGCAGCTGCACGCTTGACTTTTCTCAGTTCATGGGCAGTTATTTTGCAACTTGGTTTTTCCACACGCTTCTTGCGACCCTGTTGACTATTTTGAATGAAACGCTTGATTGTTCGATGATCACGCTTCAGAAGCTTTGCAATTTTGAGACTGCTGCATCCCTCTGCAAGATATCTCACTATTTTTGACTTTTCTGAGCCTGTCAAGTCCTTCTTTTGACCCATTTTGCCAAAGGAAAGGAAGTTGCCTAATAATTATGCACACCTGATATAGGGTGTTGATGTCATTAGACCACACCCCTTCTCATTACAGAGATGCACATCACCTAATATGCTTAATTGGTAGTAGGCTTTCGAGCCTATACAGCTTGGAGTAAGACAACATGCATGAAGAAGATGATGTGGACAAAATACTCATTTGCCTAATAATTCTGCACTCCCTGTAATAGTTTTTGCGGTCCCCATCGAAGAATTTGCAGACATGTGGGAGTTCTTATATTGAGGTGATTTGTTATTATTCTCTCACACTGAAATCAAGGAAATGCACTGGAGGAATCGACGTTGAACAGGCCAATCAGAATAGTTGTGGGCTGTGTTGACACATTCCTAGGGAGGTGCAATCATGTGATGAGCATGGCTATAGTGTAGGTCATAGCATGGTTTTAGAACTGTCTGTGGCTACGACGTACCTACTGCGTAGATTTCATGCAGAAGCACTAATCCCCTGTAATTGTGTAATGCTAACTTTTGCCAACCCTGACTCTACTTAGAATAATCATTTTCCAAAAAAAGATTACATCATTTCCACATGCTCATTTCTAAGCTACTTATTTGTTTACTAACATACAAAATAAGTAAGCTCAGAACCAGATATTCTGACCATGCAATAACCAACTACAAGCGACATTAACATCAATTATTAGCCCTCAAATGTATTTGTGTTATAACAGAGGCTGAAACTTAAATACATCTCAAGCACAATAATGAAATAGAGAATCCAAAGATAGCAGCTACTGTTGTCAAACTGTTTTCAAGACAGCGTTAAGACAAGGAGGGGGGTGGGGGACTGAATACACAGTGCATACAGGATTGTAGCTTTCAGTGACACTGAATGTGCATATGCTAAGCAACTTGCTGGGCTTTGTAGTGCCCCCAAGACAATAGTGGTGCTAGCAATGACAAAAAGAAGTGCACAGGGATCTTAAACAGTAGGAATATACAAATGGTTGTAGTCCAGACCTGATGTGCAGCGTTTCAGGGTTGAACACTAAAATCTGCTTGTTCTCTGAGTGTAGCCATAGACCCTGTTTGAGCAGAGCTGGAGGTACCAAAGGAGATGGCCAAGTATATATTAGCTGTGGTGTTTCTTGTTATTGTAGAACATTTATGATCTTATCCCGAACATCTATTGCAGCCTTTGCATGGCAGTGTACTTAGAAATCAGCCTTTTGCTGCCACACTAGTACCCTTATGTTCTGACTATTATACTGTTAAAGTAGAATTATAGTTGCTGCTGATGTAAAAGAGAAACACGATTCTGTTAGCAATATAATTATTCCATTTGGAGAAAATGGAGTTGAGTCCAATCAGATGCATCTCTTATAAATCAAATTGTAAAATTCAGAAAAGAAAACTCCGGGGGAATAAATTTCCCTTCACAGTTGCAGATATTACAGTGAGTCATGCTCACTGTGCTGTGTAATGGCAGCATTATAAAAAAAAGTGTCATTTTCAAGCTGAAATAGAGGTCAGGTTCTGATAAAGCTTTGAAAGGCAGGTGTAATTTATTACAGTCTATAAGAAGGCTGAACAGTCGTGAATCGCCATTTTCAGGTCGTGAGTTTCTCCTGATACAACCAATCTTGTTATCGCGCCTTTATTTTCTATTAAACTCTGATCAAGTCTGCAGCATGACAGTTTTGGGCTCATACCTGAGGTCATGTCTGAAATTATAGTTAGATGATCTGAGTTGCCCTACTGTGAACTACTTCTGAATCACAGCTACCTCGCCAACAGGGGTGCTTCACAGACAGATGGTTTCCATGGCAACATTATTTGATAAGCTCTCTCAAAGCGATCAAAAGGGGGAATAAAAAGCCACCTACTTAATAAGTCATAGACTGGTGAGTGCGACTCTATCACTGCTTTGTGAAATTTGGATGTCAGTTTTTGCACAATGACAGCGGGTTTATTCAGGTGGAGGGCAATTATGTCGCTGTGAATCAAAATCCAATTGCATTTGGTGTACACAGCTCTTATATCGAGGTGCTTCCACTGATGTGCCGCCAAAAAATGGCACAAAGACTAAAGTTATCAGAGTTATGAATATGTGAGATAAATGATAATCAGAGTCATTTAAGTTTGCTAGATGGAAAACAGAAGTTTAAAAATACTTTTTTTATCTTTCTGCAGCTTATTATGTTTTCACTTGAGGGGCTGAATTTCAACCGAAAAATGTATGGGTCAAGATAAGTTTACCCAGCAGCTGCAAGGCTGTGAAAATCATACATTGTGTCGGTGTGTGCTCATGCACCCTTTGTCTCCCTCTCTCCCTTCCTCTTATTTACCCTGTCTAATATGATTTATGATCTTACATAGATCCGAGAAAATGTTTGCATTAGATCACTGAAAGCATGACCCACATTTATATGTATCTTTGTCATATCTGCCACAACAAATCACTCACTAATCCTATATATACCAGCGTTAGACATGATTCATAAGCACCAACAATTAAATCGAACGATTACAGATTGGATGACACAACTTTATTTATGCACGCATGGCGACCTACAGTACAGGGCCCAGCATCATGATAGGCTGTTGAAGTTGGGTCTCGACAGCCTGGTTGCATAATCCTCATTGTTATGTCCCAGTACCTGCAGAGCAGAAGTGATTGCAATAAAAATGGTGGGAGTGGCAAAGCAGGCACAGGGTGAGGCGAAAAATCAAGCTCCGTCGCCCTGATTGAGGGCATAGAACCCAGCAAGGTAAATGTGATAACAGTCACCACAGAAACTTGTTTGTGTTTGCATGCATGGCAGAGCAGCCCAAAAAACTTTGTAAAGCACTTCCATGCAAGCTTGAGCAAAAGAGAGTTTAGCTTCTGTTAAAGCCATCTGGCGCCCCTTTGATAAGATGCGATTGAACTGTGTCATATTTTCTTCAGCTGGCTTGTCCATTAACACTACAGACCATAGAGGAGAGCGGCACACAGTGTGTGTGTGTGTGTGTGTGTGTGTGTGTGTAAGAGCTGGTGGCTGTGGGTGTGTGGGTAGGTGGGCGGTGTGGGATAGGGGCACTCAGAGAACGACAGGGAGAGTAAATGTCATTTCAGAACGCAGCGCCTTTCCGCTAACATGCCACCCTCCTTTCACCCATTTAAAACCTGATTATCGTTTTATTCCTTTTTCAGATGCAGTGCAAGGATTTCACACTAAAGCATGAGGAATTCCTGAAAACGACAGCTAGTTTTACACATTTTCATCAAGTCTCTTCAAATTCTTCTTTTATGTGTATGTAAAGCTTACAAAGCAAGCGAGTTTTTAAGAGGCTATTTTGCTCGTGTGTGTATGTGTGTGTGTGTGTGTGTGTGTGTGTGTGTGTAACAGAAGAGATGAAGAGGGTTTATTTGTAAGAAGGAGAAAACAAAGGAGCAGAGGAGTTGACCTAAGGGGAGGACACTTTTTCTGCACTTAATTGCCAGCAGTCTCCCGGGATACAGAAGATGATCGTGTGGGCCTGGTTCAGGACAATGTTGCAAAACCTCAGCCTGTTTGGCATTTCCTCATTTAATGATGCGACTGTGTGAAAAGTACAGGAATTTTTAGGACAAACAACTTCCAGGACTATTCATGAGTTTTTGAGCAATATGTGAAGTTATGTGCCACATAGACACGATGTGTCCATAGACACGATGGATCAGCAGTTCTTCTCATCCCCTTCAATTCATGGTTCAGCAGCTGGAGAAGGCTCCCCATCCCCAACCAAGCTGCCGTTTAGCTGTCAAAAGTCTAAGTGAGCGGAGAACACTGGACGAATGATGTGGGGAGTGATCGGTGATTTTATTGACGGTGAGATGAAGTTCAAAATGATTCCTATTCCTATGAGATCATCAAATCTGTACTGTACTACACTGCTTCTTATCACGAGCATCCCACGGTGCCCGATGAGTCTAATTAGAAAGCAGATACAGACGGAAAGCAACGTAAACATGTGCTTGCAGAATGATTTGGATGAATTTCAGCTCATACTGGGTGTTCCGGAAAGTGCCAACCTTGTCACACAACACATATTTCATACTTAAACAAATTCAATATGGCCCTGAGTAGAATCAGTGTGTGAGCAAATTGCACAGAAGATAATGTATCAAATAACAGGCTAAATCCAATTTCACAAACACATCCCCTAGAGTAAGATTCTGATAACTTGACAGCTAATCCTTGCTTTCATGCACTCATTGAGAGTATGAGAAGAAAGAGGCAGCAATCCCTTATTGTTAGATGGAAAACATGGAATTTTTATGGAAATACGCTTTTATTTTGTCATTATCCATCCATCAAGTTCTGCTTGCAATGGATTTTCTATTTCCAAATGTACATCTTTCAGTAGGAGTCCATGTTGCACAGGTCACCTACACTAAAATGGACTTAAGCATACACTTACTGACATGCACATATTAACAGTTTCCCATTTATCTTTGTATGAGTGGGGGTAATCTGCATTTAAAATGTATTATACAGATATCATTTTGATTATTGATCCAAGTGGTTGATATACAGCATATCTATAGTTAGCAGTGATAAACAAAAAGTAAGTGCAATCACTTTACAGATGGAGCTTTCTTACATATTGTCTTGATGCATTCTCAATCATCCAGGTAAGTAAATCTCCAAAAGTTGCTTTTGGAGGCTTTCTTACATACATTGTTGGATATTTTTTTGGCAAATAAATCTTGTTGCTGTTACACATCTGCTTGAAATCCACAAGCTTGTCTTACCCTGTGTGTATTCTCATTGATTGTTCTGTCCTGTAGAAGTCCAGCATGCGTACCTGTTCGCAAACTGTATGGTGAAACTTAAAAGTACCTCAAGCCACAGATCTCAGTTAGTTACTAAAGTTATGTACTTTTCTGAAAACAGAAAACCTTGAAGGGACGCAAGAATATGGAGAGTTATAAAAACAGATGCTTTCAGTAACACTAGAGTTAAACAGTTGAACTGTAATGGAAAATGGATCCTAATGTATCCCTCTAGTTCAGGGGTGGGGAACTCCAGGCCTCAAGGGCCGGTGTCCTGTAAGTTTTAGATGTGTCCTTGATCCAACACAGCTGATTTGAACGGTTGCGGAGACTTTTTAGTCACACCATTGAAAAAGCACTTTAGAGCCCTGTAGAGGGAATGATAATCTTAAAATGTAGATTACTCAATAAATGCCCTTAAAATTCACTGATAATATTTTATTGACTTATTCAAAGGAAGTTTCTATCTCAAAATGTATTTTCGTGTTTATTCACAAATATAAATCAGTTTCCACACAACACAAAAGGTGAAAAAATGGACAACAATCAGAAAACATAAATGTAAATTAATTGTTTGTTTGAACAACATGATTTTCTACAAAAAAAAAATGTATTCACACTATTAGCATTTGTTTTAAATTAGCTAGCGTCCTCCCATTGCTTCTTTGTTAGCTTGACCTGCGTTGGCTAGCAGTGCTGGAGACTGCTTTGAAGTTGGCTAGGATGTAAATAGTTGGCTCACTAGGTACATAAGGTAAATGTAATTTTTAGGCAGATAAAGTAAAACTTATTTCAAGATGTTTATTCAAATTAAAAATGGGAGATCAGGATCAGACGGTGATTATATTTTCTATTAAGTAGTTCCACTCGCTAATTTCTCCTTTGCTGTCTATAAGTCGGAAATAATCCTTTATGTGTTCCTACCCCAGCTGTGGCAACTCTATTATTTTTTTTATGCGGGCAAGTAGCTCAGACACACTTTTTCATTAATACACATTTTCAAAAATATTACAGGAAAATGTGTGAACTTCTATTCAGTTAAGTAAGACAAAGGACAAAATGGGCCAGAACGATCTGGAATAAAGTCCCACCACCTTCAGCTAATGAGAACTTAAAGGCAGTTTAAAAGAAAATACTGTCAAGTGAGACTGTTTATTATAGAAAGCAGCCTGGTAGTCCTCCCAGCTGATGCCTCTGAGGTTGTTAAGGAAGTACATGGTTTACTCTTTACATCCTTTCTTTCTTCTCATGGCTGTTGTGCGTTCATGTTGCAGAGGTTTATGAGGACACATGTGTGGTACTTCAGTATCTAGCTGTTACTACAAGACAGATGCAAACATAAATGGAGTAAATTTTTTTTTACATGCCAAGTCATTTCAAATGCATTGGCTGAAAATGGTCAACAAATATAAAAAAAAACACGAACTGTTTTACAAGAACCGTTTATGTTTTTTGAGAACAGTAATTATCAAAAAACATAACTTTTGTCTGTTTTTTCCAAGAAGAATAAGAAATAACACGTGATTTCACTCTGAGTTGGAAAAAGACGCAAAGGAGAAATGACATGAGAGGAAGATGAGAAGTTATTGTCAATGCCAAGTTGAGCATGTGAAATTTAATAGACTGGAAAAGGCTGGAAATGTCTAGTTTTGTATGGATGAGGTAAGTACTGGGTCTGCAATACTTTCAGGGAAAAGGCACTGTCCAGCATTCTGGTTTTGACACTGACAAAATCTGACAATTTCCTCTGGCTACTCAGCTTTCATATTTTACCTGACCACCTGCAAGAGAGAGGAAGCATTACTTGCTGTAGAACTACTAAGACTGCGCGGAATACTGTCCAAGATACTGCTTATGGAATTTTTCATACACTGTGCTATTGTCAAACCTCATTCTCTTTAGCCCGGGGATATTTTTACTGGCTACTACAGTCGCACAGTTTCGTCAGACTCAGCAGTGTTGCTTAGATTATTTACCAGAAAAGTAATACAATTAAAATACAACATTAAGTTAGCTTAAGAATAAGTCATCCGGAAGCACAACAGTAAACAGACAATTCACAAGATTTTCGCCAACCATTGTTTATGCCGAGGCCAAGCATAAACATGGCTGGAGTCAACTTACTGGGTCAGACATGAGGAGTAAGGAGAATATAAAAAACACATAACAATAGTAGCTTTTTTCTATATTATAAATTCTCCTGTTTCATTGTTTTCTTCCCACTTCTTTTATGATGACCACAATTTCTTCAAATACCAACTTTCGCCATATTTGAGCAATAGATAACAACCGTGCTCAAATCCTAATGGGGCAACAGGCAGCCAACCCCAGACTGGCATCAGATTTGTCCCATCTGTTTTCATTGCCAAAGGCTTTGGGCATGCGTGTGTCTGTTTTCCCACACTCGAGGCCCACATGCAAGTGTGAAACTATCCCTGCATATCATGTTCTCGAACCAAGAGAAAAGAATACAGATGATTTTATGATGTTCTTTCAAGCAGCCCATCCAGCTTAGCAATAAAAAACAACAGAGCCAGCATGATTTACTCAAACTGTTTCATGAAGTCATAAATAAAACTATGAAGTTTTCTGCTGTCAGGAGGTAAGACTGCTCCCCACTTGCCCCAAAACAAGGCTTGAAATGACCTGTATCTGGACAAGATTCTGAAAACATTGACTTTGCATGAAACATCTCTTCAGTCTGTTAAAAAAAAAAAAAAAAAAATGATAAAAGTGGAACAACCTCAAACTCTTAGTGACCACTTTCAATTGTGAGGCGATTCAACAGGTCAGCTGGTGGGAAGCAAGATCTAAGTAAGCAAGTAAAACTGATTTATAAAGCTCTTTACAAAGACATACTGTCACAGAGCACTATACTATTAAAATAACTACAAATAGTAATAATCATAATAAAATAGAAAACAGCCACAGACAGAAAGTCTCTGTCCCTCCTGGTCCTGAGTTTTATAACAGGAACCACAAATAAATGATGAACCTGAAGCAGCAGCGTGTTCAATAAGAAGCTGGGAGAAATAACCTGGAACTTGTCCATTTTCACTCTTCTATCTGTCTCGCCTCTTTGTTGTTCTCTATCTGTATGAGTATGTGTGAGTGAACAGGTAACCACACTTTTGTGTTTCAGGGGCAGGGTTTCATTTGGTTTCCTGCCCTCTGGTCCTGTAAGTAATGAGCTCATCTGTGTGTAATCATCTGATTCTGCTACTTAAGATTTAGGAAGACCTTCAGTTGATGCCTGATTATCGAACTAATGCCGTTAGTGAATCTGGCTCCTCTTGTGTGTATGCTTGCTCTGTTCTGTGCTGAGAATATTTCTTGCCTCTTTTCTTCTCTGCACAGAAACCTGGATGTGAAACTGAGCGACTTACTGAGAGAGAGAGAGCCTTGTGATGGAAGGAAACTGTGGATTTGCTTGTGTTTGAATTGTGGACTTTACTAACTGGAAACTCTTTAGCCTCGAGCCTTGTGATTGACTTTGCTGTAAATAAACCTGCTAACTTTTCTTCAGAGTCTCGCATCTTGAGTCCAACCCATTCGCTTGTTTATGACACATTTAGTGTTCTGGATGTAAGTACAAGATTTTAAAACCCACTTGCTAGAATGTGTAAATACTCTGGCAGCAGCATTTTTTATAGCTTAGAAGTGTGAAATGATGAGTTGTCTAAGCCAGTAAGTGGGACATTAGAGTAATCTAGGCACAAATGAACTATTGTCTCAATTCCACTGAGGAGACTATAGCTCATAATTTAGAAATGTTCCTGAAATGAGAACTAGATTTTACATGTAAGACAAACTCCAAAGGAATCAAATAGTATGAACCCTGGACTTTGCAGATGAGTAAAAAGAAGCAATCAATTATTGCCTCAGACTTTTCGATGCTTAAAATAATTGTTTGAGTCTGTCACCAACCCGGGTTAAATACTCAGCTATGGTGGAGAACGTATCCTGCTGCTGCCGCTTAAGAGACACGTGCAACTGAATGTCATGAGCATACAAATAAGAAAGGTCACTAAAAGAATAAATGATGCCAGCCAAAAGGAAGACTGAACTCTGTGGAAACTCAGAGATTAGAGGAGAGCAGACTTTGCTTGCCCACTCCTGTCAGATCAGTGTAAGAAAAGACAGTCTAAAGCTGATCCAGAGGTACCTGGCATAAGCTTAACCCTATTGAGTAACATATTATGGTCAAAGGCTGCACTGAGATCAAGTAACATGAGTACAGACCAATTTTCTGTGTCAGAAACTATTAAAAAATCATTATAGACCTTCAAAAGAGCAGTCTCAATGGAGCGCTGCTATTGAAATTGAAATATTATTGAAATAATAAGAACCTGAATTGACTTTCCAATAATTTGTTGATAATTAGCTATTTTGAAATTGGCCATTAGAGCTAGCACTAAGATTAGTGTTTGTTTTGTTTGTTTGTTTGTTTGTTTGTTTTTACAATTTATCACAGTTAACTGCTTTTTTTTTTTTTATCACAGATTGCACATAACTGCCACCTTTAACTCCTTTTGTTCAACGGTCTGCAACCACTGTTTCCCCTTGTGTGACCCAGGCCAAAAGAACAATTCAGGCCAGGTATTTATTTTTTTCACTGCTAACCATCTGTGACTATATAACACAAATATGTCCAACCATCTGACTAGTAGCTTTAAAGGGCAATGAAAAAAGTTAATAGGAATGCACAATCATAGAGTTATTAAGTGAGTGTATTTGTACTGGAGGGTGAAGCATGGCAGAGCTACCACCACACATATGCTAAACTGTATAGAAGCTACAGCATTATAGGTAGACTAAAGGGGGCTACACAGAGGAACAGGCTTCCAGCAATGTGGTAATAAAATTTAATCGGTTGTCGCAGCAACTTGTGAAATAACTTAGCAATGCAAAAAGTGACGTGTTGGGTGCACACAAATGGCAAGGAGCACAAGGTTAGCACCTACTGCCTGTATTCTGAGTGGTCAGCTCATTTCTGCTTGCTATATTAAAGTTGCTCAGGTCAACCGTGGACCCTCAGGCAATGAAGAAATGTCCCGGTGCTCTCGACAGGCTGTCCACTATTGTTGCCTCTAAACCCAGTAGTTCACATATTCTTCCCTTCATGCTCTTACTGGCGCCGGCCGTGTGTTTCCACTCAATAGAAAGAAAAATCACAGACATAATACACACTTGTTTGTCTCTAAAGTAGTAAGGAGAACTTTTTGAGTGTGGGGAACTGTTATCATTTCCAGTAAGATCTAACTGTGACGTCAGCGGGATTATATAAGGATGGGGAGCGGTCTGCTCGAAGAAGTTCGGCTCTTCCCACACTGTAATGTGTGTTTTAATAAAATGATCTGTGTTGACCCAGCTGTATACCAGTCGTAGTCTCTTCCTCAAAATCCGAACCATGACAGCGCACACAGGAGTGGAGAGCAGAATGGTTTAGTTTGCAAAACCCCACAGGGTGAACAATGTCAGCCAAAAACTCCCCACAGAGACTCACTGGACCTCCCCACTGGGAGCATTAAAAGAAACGGGCCTTGTGGCAAGACACACGTGTACACACTGACACAAAAGTACATGTGTACTCATGGAAAAGGACAATACAATAATAATATAATGACTACTACTGATTTTTGAAAATAAGAATGCTTTAATCATGCTGATTTTGGAGCCATACATTCACAGACTTATTAGGGTAAAATCAAGTCATTTCCTCTTCTCAGAGACGAGCAATGCATCACACCTCTCTCCTTGTTTTAGACGTTACTTCATGAAGGTCACATGAAAAAGCCTGACGTTACAAAACCATTCATGGTGCATGTGCTGTAGTTTGAACATTATGTTGTTTTTATTGCTCCATTACATTCTTCATACATGAAACAACAACCTTAGTTGGCTTTCTTACACCTGTCTCTATGGCAGAATCTATATTAAGACTTATAACAAATACAGTTTTCGAAGCTTCAGCACTGTTCTTCTGATAATATGACACAATTGACCCGTTGTGTCTTTCTTTTGCTTCTCCCCTCTGGCCTCAAATACTGTTTATCCTTCAGGCTGTCCAGCTGCTCAGCGACTGGTGTTGGTGGTGAGAATAAAAGCACTCTGGTAGTTTCTCCAAACATATTTTTGGTTGAAGCACAAGTCACATACTGTACAGTATATTTATTCAGCTGACTCACCATTTGTCTGCCTCTAGCTTTGGACAAAATAAGATTTAGCGGCGAACGAACACAAACATTGTCAGTTTTTCACTGTGTGAACCATAACAAAGCCAGGAGATTAAACACACATGAGACCATGCTGACCATCAAATTTTTAATGCTGTGTACACATGCATTTTCCAATTTAGCTCTGAGTACCAGGGAGGTTAAAAATAAAAGCAGATGAAAAGGATTAAGGTCGTAGGTTTGCACACAGTATGAGATATTGTGTTCCTGTAATCGTGGCATTTTGAAATGTGCTAATGGAATCATTTTCAACCTTCTCTTGGAAGCATGTTTACCAGCAGACAAACATAATTCAGCAGAGCTGGAGACCATAAAGGGGCATCTTAACTCCTTTATCCAAGTTTTAAAAATAATGAGCTTAGAGCTATTAAAATGTAAGCCACAAGCATTTATAATGAGGTAAACACAAGTGGCCCCAGAGCTGTAGTAGAAGAAAAAAAAAAAACATCCTGTCTTCTTAATACCTAAAACTAATGGGCAAATTGTTTTTGTGAAACTGCCAGACTCGTGGGCAGAAACTAAACTCGAGCATTTGTTGTGCTGCCAGAGTAAAATTACAGCTCAAAATAAATGATTTGTTGTTAAAGATATAGTCAGGTATTCAACTTACACTGAATACTTATGAGGCAGGTGGGAGCTGAGGTAAAAACAAAAAAAATCAGTGATGTAGGAGGTCATAATAGTCAAGATTTATCACAGACCACAGGTTATTACCCATAAAATATCAGATCTAACCTTGACCTTGGGCACAGTTGGGTGGAAATCAATTCAATGATAATTTTGCCTAAGTTTCATTGAATTTTGACCAACATGATATATCTGTTTTGACCTTTTTTATTTCTTTTATTTTATTTCATTATTTAATGACGTGCAGTTCTTTTCTTGTTTCTTGCATGGCTGCTCTGTGTTGCAATTAAATTGCCCAAATCTATAGTGCATGCAATTGACGATTGATCCCTCTTTCTTTATGTCCTGCAGGTGAAATACCTGTGACCTACACTCCAGATCAACAACCACACAAATGGCATCCACAGGGGTGCAGGGGTGTTGTCTTCAGGTATAACTTCTGACGTAACGCTGAACCTCTGAGGATAGCTGCGTGGTGGGAACTGGAGGGCACAAATGCCCACGTAGATATTCTACTGGGAAGTTTTTTGTTTTTGATATAAGGACCCCCTGCAACTTGTGAGAGCTCTGATGTGCGTCACCTGCAATTTTGCTCTGATACTTCACTGCACATTCCTTTAAGGTAAATGTCCCACAATGAATCGGCCAGTAATTGTCTGTTGACGTGTGTGTATGCACATTCTTTTCAATCCCAACAGTGCTAAGAGTGTAGCATAGCTAAGAGAGCACTGATTTATGGGCATCTCTTCCATGCTCATGTTTCTGGATCGAAGAAAAAAACCTCATTCTAATGAGGCGGGACATCTTCATCCAGGATGCTAGCCTTGTTTAAAGCCACTTAAGAGCCTCAGCCTTAGCTGGACCTACAAAATTATTTAATTTTTGAGCATCTGGATGAGTTCAACAATGTTGCCAACACAGTGCCGTGGTTCCTGTCTTCCCTCTTGAATGTGTCAACCAGAATCTGGCTTCAGCTGAGAGCCTCCTCCAGTCTTTGAAAGAATTGCTTCACTGATTCTTTTCTTCCTGCAGTTTGCACATCTCTGCCTCTGACCTTGATCATTGATAAGCATATGCTTTCTTGTTATATGCTTCCTTTTCACCTCCTTCTTGGAGAGGTTCTTCATTTGTGGAGTGCCAGGCCATCTTCTCCTCAGTGCTCTGGCGATTATTCAAAGATTCAAAACTTCAGCTCTTAAATTTCCAGTTGCATTCCCCTTTGGACTTTCATTTCAGCTGACATCAGAAATGTGTAGTATAATTTCAGCTCTTGGGAGTATGTTGGGGTGCAAACCGAATTTCCCTAATAGTGCAAGAGCACTGAAGTTTGAAATGCTTTGGGCTAATGCTGATTGGTCAGATGCAATAATATTACTCTGTTTTTATAGCCTGATTGCTGATTGACAGGGAGAAATCCAAGTGGTTCTAAAATCAACAATGTTACTCATTGCTGTAAGGATATAGACAGATTTAAGTGAAACCCATGCAAATGTGTCCCACCTCCAGGCCTGACAATATCAATGCATATCCCCTATCACCCCAAAAGACAAATGAAGTCCTGCATCAACACAGTGGATGGCGTGGGATGCTCGGATGAAATGAAAGGCAAGAAGTTAAAAAAAGACCTTGTAGGGAGATGAGATGTAATGTAATAGTGAGCTGAGCTGAATTAAGCCTTCCTAGCTAGTCTGCTCCACATACTGCACCCCACACAGTGTCTGCATTACAAGCAGTTGGTAGGTGGTGAGATGTGGTTGAAGACTGCTTGTGGGCAGATTGTCTGAAAGTTCTTTTTTTTTATTGTTTTTTTTTTTCCTTTTTCAAGAAGATGAGAGCCTCTCCATTGACTGGGAAGACAGACTGCCTTCATACAGCCAAAAGTTACATGTGAACATCTGCTATATGGAAATATTAGAAAACGTTTTTTCCTTCCTTCCCTATAATAGACGCAGACTCTCCTCAATACATGCTGACTGGTTGCCATAGTTATTGGAGGCAGTGGAAAAACACAGCTGAATGACGAAATTATTAATAAATGAACACAACACAGGCTCTCACATGGAGTTCGCCTGCACACATGAACAGCATAACATCCTGACTAAAAAAAAGACAATAGACGATGGATGTCAAAATTTCACGGCTGTGTATACGTTCTGGATCAAGTCCACTTAGTATTTCATTGACAGATTATTGTATTTTTGGCCACACAAAGAGTGCATTTGCTGAAAACGGAACTCTGAATACCCTGAATACCACTGCAAAATTTTGGCAATATTTTCAGCTGTCCTTAATCCAACATCCACAATAGAGTGATTCATCAAACAGTGCCCAGTGCCTCTTTTTATTTGAAGTTTATGTTTAAAACCGATAACCACGGTTCGTTGGAGATCCATTGTTTAATGTCTGAAATGAAATAACAAGAGACATCTACAAACCAGTCCATCATTGTTTAAGTCAACAAAGATCTGCAAAGCTCCAGCTGGTCAACATAAACATACACTATTTATAACCTTCTGTGTTTGGAAGATTTGTGTGGTTGATCACTAAATGCACATACTTTTATTTAGCAGTAAATATGGGGATTTTATGCATTTGAAATAAAAAACAACACTTAATGGGAACATCAGATATCATGTGGCCTGTTGAACAAGAAGTTCACCACTGCTTATATCTGTGCTTTGCATATGGAGCTGGAGCTCAGAGACATTGGCTGTGTTCAGCATGCCACATACTCATACATATTACATATACACATTGTTAGTGTGTTGTAGGCAAAAGCTAGTTTCTGCAAGGATTCAGCCCAGTGCTTAACAAGTGGAAAGTTGCATTCATATTTATTTCACCCAAATGTAATATTCTGTCCTTCCTGGAGAGAAGACAGATTCTAGCTTGGCAGATAGATAATAGGTTCATCAATAAACACCCAAGATAAAGCAGGTAAGCTTTACTTACTTCCAAGATTACAAACCTCCACCAAAGTAGCTCACTGTGTGCAGTATTTGAGCTAATAGTATTGTATTTGTATTTATTCATTTTGTTGTTTTTTTAACATACTTAAAGAGGTTTGTGGTAAAAGCAAGTGCAAAGTGCTGGATTTTATTTGGCCTGTTGAAACCCATTATAATATACATGACAGGAGTTTGAGTATAATTATTTTGTTAATATCTTTTAGTTATATAGATGCTGTACATGTGTAGCATTCATTTCATTGTCTAGAAATATAACTGTGCTAGCTATAGGCAGTAGCTTCATACTGGCTGGCTACCTGCCCAAGCACGTGCGCCTTTAACTACACTGATAATGATAATTGTGGAAACATCTAAGAAAATCAGGTTAAGATTAGCATGGCAGCTGTTTACTGTGATTGCACAAATATTATAGGTAATAGACAACAGATCCTGATTCATAAATAATTGGACATGAATAACTTCAACTTATTATATAACATTACACTACGGTATATTTCGAACTAACTAAGCAGCTCTTTCACTTCTTCACAATACTTTGTTTAAAGATAGAACATGTTTTGGGGCTAAGTTGAAAGAAAGGCAGATGGGAAATGACATCAGGGGTCAAATGTGACATTATATTTAAAATCTTTCTGATGACAAAGACGCTTAAATACACGGGATGGAGACGATAAGATACAGGGGAAACACAATCGGGTGGAGCAGGTTATCGTACAGGAGGGAGATTCAAGGAGGGGAAGGCAAACCTCAAACAAGAGACAAGGGTTGGCAATAAATCACACATGGAACAAAACAATGGGAAAAAAATGTGCAATCATAGGACAAAAAAAAACTGAGCATAGCTTATGTAGACAGCTGGAACCTCACAATATCACTGCTTACTTATATCACAAGTTCTTTAGGACTCAGCAGAGAAAAACAAATGACAAGTGGAAAAACAGCAGCTATGCAGACATTCTCATTGCCAATAAACCCAGGATATGTCTGCATGAACGAACAATAAGTATATGCAGAATCATAAGCTATAGAAAGGCAAAAATGTATGGATTTGGAGGAAGTTATGAATTGCAATTACACTGCTGTGATGATAAGACCTCAAGAAGTCAGTGCACCTAGCTTACAAGACATATAGTGTTATTTTTACATTACATTTTAAGTCAGTGTGTGCCTGTGTAACTCAAGATATAAAACTTCTATATATTGTGATTTTGGACATATTGATCATTCATATTTCAAGGGAGTCTAGCTGATTCCCACTGCTTTCAGTCTTGGCTAAATTAAAACCCTCTACTGCAAAGACATCAGAGTGGTATTGATCTTCTTCTTTAACTCTGGAACAGACTTTGGTAAAATAACATTCATTCATTGTTCTTGTCTTGTCAACAAACAACAGTAAGAAAAACAATGTGAGATCCATAATAAGCAGTTTGCCTGTCTAACTAAAGGAAGGGAAAGGAAAGGTGGAAAAAGGTGTTAACTCTCTCATTACTTGCAGATATGTTTGTCCATTTGCAAAGAAACTTTGTAACATTCAGCTATTTATCTCATAAACAGTTACTGGTGAGTTTTAAACTTGGGTGGATATCTGTTTTTAGACAGTCATTTGTTTTTGGACAGACTCCTGCAGCACTCATGCACACTGGACCAACTAGAGACTTCACAACACTTCTCAGTGACCTCTGCTGTACCACTGGTGATCAAGGGCTCTAAAGCATCTCCCAAGCATCAATTTTCAGTGATGATTTTTTTCTCGTTTCATGAGAGGCTCTCAGATCAGCCCATATAATAAAGTGGATCCTTTAAAACAACAGCAGATGAGTATCTTCTTAAGCCCAAATATAGAAAAAAAAAAAAGGAGTGGATGATGATGATAATAATAATGGTGGTAGTGGTAATCATGATGATCAGCAGGATGAAGATCATTTTCCAATATCAGACTTCGGCTGTATGGAATTGGAATTGGAACGCTGCCAGGGAGGGAGCTGACATCAGCAGGGTCAGAAGTCCAAGAAGGTGTGGGGTGGGTGGTCGTGGATTTGATGGGAGGCAGACCTGTGGAGCGGAGGCAGTGATTATGGTGCAAATGGTTTTTCGGGAGGGGGAAGTGTCGGTGTGAGGGCTCTTCATTGCACTTGTGTCAGTTTAATGACTCGGCAGCGTGATTGCACAGTTTAGTCCACACAGTTACATAAAGCACCACTTTTTCTGCTAAATCTGGTCATTCTGTTGCTGAGAAGTCCACCTGGTGATAATAATGGTATAGTTTTCTAATGCTGTACTATAGCTAAACTGTTTGACTTTGAAATATTGCAATAGCCATATGGGTAGGTGTTCCCACAAGCTAGTATACTACATGTATTTACTATCAAAACTACAACCAAGCATGATAATAATGCCTGAGATCTATCTTAAAAATACTCTGTGTAATGAACAAGAAATAACATTCAGTGACAGTGTAACAATGTTCCTTTTAAAATATCACATGCAGCCAATTACTAAGTTACTCTGTTACTGTTTTAAAAAGAAGGCAGCTTGAAGGATCCACTTTCTGAATGCTTGTGCCTTTGTCTCTTTTCAAAATGTGACTGTGCAAAACAGGCCGATTGTGGACTGAAGGAATGGAGTCCAATTTTTTTTTTTTAATCAAAGCCAAAAATAAATATAACAAAAAATGAGATGAAATAAAAACATGTCCAGCCAGTGTTTTGTTTTGTTTTCATTGTTATCAGAGCTATCACTCAGATGGTCAAAAACATTAATGTCCATCTAGTATTTTTATAGTGCTTCAAGGGCCTACTTGAGAGTTAGGACTTGATTTAGAGTTAAAGTTGGAATTAGGTTTGAGTTGTGGTTAACGTGCTTCTGTGTATATGTGTCCCATCCCTCAGTCACACAGGGTGCTTACTGTTGGGAAGCACTGTTAACAGAACATAACCTTTAGGCAGTAGCGTTTTTTGATACGGGCGACACGAGCAGTTGCCCGGGGTGGCATCGTGGTGGGGGGCGGCATCACAGGCATCGGCAAAAAAAAAAAAAAAAAATGCTCGTACTGACGCGGCCCTGACGTCATGCCAGCGCATATTGGGAATGGCATAGGCACTGATCGGTTTTCTATTTGCTGGGAGTAAGGGCGCCCTCCGTTTGTGAGGTGCGCCTGCTGATTGCGGTATAGGGAGAAGAGGGCGGGGTGGCGGGGGATTCTCTGGCTGGCTGGAGCAGCATCTAATAACCAACTCACAAAATAAAACAAAATACAACCAACAAACACAAAAACACCAGACATTATGATACAGACTTATAATTTGCACCGATGTTTTTTCGAAATTCTATACACGAAAAGTGAGCGCGAGAGCCCTCGGTGCGCCTGCTCGCTGCTGAAGTCAAAGTAAACTTTATTGTCATCTCCTACATACAGTCCAGTATATAGAGAGACGAGACGACGAGGCTCCAGTTACAGCAGTGCAAGTAAACAAACAATACACATAGGAAGAGTAAGAAAATAAATATACACTTTAGGACTTGGGGTAAAGGGATCAATAACAATTTACAGTTTGATGATTTAAAGTCTCACACACAATCTGTTGAAGGGGGAGGTGGGCGGCTGCTTCCAAATAGAGCACATTTCATTCATAATGTTGTAAATCCAAGCTCATTATGTATTCATGGTTTGAATCCTGGATTGTGCGAAATCCCAGAAATAAACCCTAGACAAAGTGAATCTGTGAACTAAGGTGTAGGTATATTAGGTTATGTTGTGGTGAACCTCGGGTTGGGGGGGGTGTTCATACTGGAGTGCAAAATTAAAACCAGTGGAAGATGGACAAGAAAAGTTCGCCCAGGGCGCCAAACAGGCTAGAACCGCCTCTGCCTTTAGGCAAAGTATGACAGTATACAACTGTAAATGATGCCCGACAGATATGACCACATCTCAACGCTTTTCAGCACATTTTATTTTGGTTGTCGATCTTTTACACTCTTGGCTGCAGCTTTTCAGCCACCTGCCAGGCACACATCGACAACAACAAAGGACCTAGTTCATTCTTGTTTTAAGCCGGTGATGCATGATTGCGGATGCTGCTCGGGTGCGTCCGCCTCCCCCGCAGCCACGCCGCAGACCGTGCCCTGCCACAATAACCAGAATATGGTGTTGATCCAGCATGCAGTACCACGTCTAGCATGACACAATCCCAAACATACTGACAATTCAGTAAAAATGCAGTGCCTGGATAGAAAACACACAGTGGAACACTATCAGTCATGGATTGGCCTCCTCTGAGACTGGACTTCAACATTATTGAAACAGTGTGGGATCAGCTTGCAGAGAACAGAACAAAAATAAGCCAACATCCAAAGAAGAGCTTTGAATATCCTTCAAGAGGCCTGAAGAACTATTCCTGTAGTTTACTCAAAGAAAAAACAATAAAATTTCCCTAAGAGAGTTCAGGCTATGTTGAAGAAGAAGCTTGTTCATACCAAGTTCAGTACTTGGTATGAACAAGCTTTTAAACTTGTTTAGAAATGTGCAAACTCTGTTTTAGCTTTATACACTGTTTTTCTATGACAATCCTCGAGGTCTCCAACTGAATACAACTATCTGACCAGCACATTCCTGTGATGGATTTTTTAACTAACCGTGTTTGATAAATGCTCACCTCTTACCACTTTTGTAACCACTGAAAAAAATGGACTTGTTCACACTGATAATAGATGGTATATTGATTTGTCATCTTGAGCAGATGGGATTTTCTTTTCTGTAAAAAATGCCATTTCGTTTGTCACACTTTAAATGCTGTCTAATTTATGGGTTGTTATTTGTGGTGTTAATGGGTTTTTAAACAGATGCCACCTGGTTTGAAACCTGAGTTGAGAGATCTATGCTGTATAATAACATCCTCTGCCTATCAGTGCATGCTGAGGGCAGGCCAAACTCCTGCTGCATACTGTACTTTTTCTTTCTAGGCGTGGTAAGTTTGGTAAACAAAAAGAAAACATTAAACTTCATTTATATATTTTTTTTCCACTGCAATTCTTCCGGATGCATTGTGAACATGTTCTGTTCATTAATGGTATCAAGGGAGTCAAAGATCACAGCTTTTGCCTTTTACCAGCTGCAGCACATGCAGTGCAATAGTACTTGGTGAGTGGGTTCAAACATCAGAACTGACTCCGTTAATATGGCTTTGTGTAGTCAAGGGAAGTATCCCTCCATGTAATTTTAACAGGGGTGTAAGAGAGCAGGCCATAGGGACTACTTTGCTTGTCACCCTCTGCCACCCTCCAAAGGTCGACAATGAGCTCCAAGGAAGCTCCAGCACTCTCCACTCACGTTAATTAAAGTCTTCTACTGGACAAGAGTTAGCAATTAGTGTGTCTCCTCAACTACTGTGTGTCCCCAGGGAGGTGCCAGGAGGAACTCCCACTCACCCATTAATGTTTAAACTGGCCTGATTGAGTTGAATTATTCAGTGAATCGCCCGTCTTCTGTGGTTAAGTACCTCCTTGTTGGTTTGGTCCACGGGCCTGATTCTATGTGACTGTAGGAGCAGCTGCTACGGCTTTTGTTTTGGTCTGTGGTTGTCCTCACAGAGGGACTGCAAATAGCGATGGATCAGACTAGACACAGTTTGATGATGGGATCACACAAGTTACAAATGGCTTTAAATTCTTGGATAACACTGCTGAATCTGACCTTCATTTTAATCTCAGCTACACACTACACATGTTTTATGACTGTGTGTAGCACATTTTAGTCATATAAGCAAAATCCACATAGAAATCCAGACGTTTATGTAAACTCTTCCAAATTACTCAAAACCACTACTACTCCTAATAAGATATGACAAAAAGTAGTTCCTATTTGCAGGAACACCATAGTACACCATTGTAACAGATCACATTGTGCTACAGTGACACACAAACAATACCAGCCACGCTGTTGTGGCTGGTATTAATATTTATCTTTGGAGGAAGTCCTCTGGATTTTCACCAAAGCAGAGCTCAAGCTGATATAATTGTTTTGTTCATTTTGTTCATTTTAAGATTCATCATTTCCAGCATATGGACGGTGGATTAAAAATGTTATGTACTGTTTATCCTTGGAGAAGATATGCTGGTCTATAAAGTGATCATCGTCGTGTTTTCTTAGCCATTCTTGATGGAATTGTTAGAATTACAGAAGATGAAGACTTGTTGTGAAGCACACTACACTTCCTCCTTTCTATGCATAGGCCATAATACAAAATTATCTAGTCCTTAGTGGCTCTTAAAGTTGGATAAATATAAACTCAAATGAACAACAACACCTGACACATTATATTGTGTTTGTTATTTATCTCAAAACTAAACTAAATTTGAAGAACCACCTTCAGGTGCAGTAACTTGAAGTAATCATTTACTCGTTTACATTTTGAATACGACTTTATCAGTCTCTTTTCTTTGCAATGTTTGCATTGATTTTTGGGGCCATTTATTTATGCACAGTTTCTTAAGGTTCAACAACAGCAATTCAATCAGGTTCAGGTCTGGACTGAGACTGGACTAGACCTGAACCTGTTAGCACCTTATTTCTTTTCTTTTCTGTTGTACATTTCCTGCTATTTTCAGATCATTGTCCTTTTGTATGACCCAATTTCAGCTAAGCTTGAGCTGTTGCACAGATGTTCTCACATTTGACTCTAGAATACTTTGGTATACTAAGGAGTTCATACTCAACTCAATGACTGAAAGGAGTCCAGGTCCAGCATCTGCAAAAAAAATCCCAAATCATTGCTCCAGCTTGTCAATTGGTATGTGTTTTTTCTCACATATGGTGTTGTGCATTATGGCCAAATTTCTCTACTTTTGTCTTGGCTGTTTGTTCATATCTGACTTTGCAAACCTAAGCTGTGCTGCGATTCTTTTTAGAGACAAGAGGCTTTCTCTTGGCAGCAATTTCAAACAACCCACACTTGTTCAGTTTTCTTATAACTGTACTATCATGAACTTTAACATTTAACATGCTAACTGAGGTCTGTAGAGTCTGAGATGTAGTGCTTGGGCTTTTTCAAATTTCAGAGCATTGCACAGTCTGGCCTTGGAGAGACTTTGCTGGGATGTCCACTGCTGTGCAAACTGCTGGGCCACTGTCTTAAATGTTTTCCACTTGTGAATGATCTTTCTCAGTGTAGAACGACAGACTGTTTGGAAATGACTTTGTAACCAAATAGATGAGCAACAACAATTGCTCCTGTAAGATCACTGCTCACTTTCCTTCTTGGCATTGTGTAAACGAATGAGAAAGACCAGTAAACTGATAATACTGCTTTTATCGAGGTACTCACACTTGCTGATGATCAATAATCACGTGTATTTTGATGATCAACAGCTGGCTGTTACTTACTGTCTTAATCCCTGTGGAAGTTGTAAGGTTGTAATTAGTTTTTACACACAGCTTTTAAATTTTTGCTAAATAAATAGTGTAAAATGTCATTTTGTTGTTCATCTGAAGTTGTATTTGTTTAATTTGCTAAGATCCAGATTATTTTTGTGATGTCCTGATATGTGAAACCTTAAAACTGACAGATACATGAAAGAAACATTTACAACAGGTATTGCTGTAGATGGTATATAAACGGTGGACATAGCCACCGTAAGATCACCCACTGACTTTTGACTTTCAAGTCCTAGGCAGAGAATCTTGGCGGTGACCATTTTTGAATGAAACCATCCTGAAACTGATTATAGCTTGCTGTTTCTAATGAATATAACTATTGTGCATCACTTTATCATTAACAATTTTTTTTTAGAGATATCTGAGGTACACTACAGTATACAAGGAGTCAAAGAGGTACTTTTGTGCTGCAGTGTTTTCAAGGGTTTCAGGGGAGTTTATGGGCAAATTTGGGAACTTTGGAAAGATGCAGGTTAGCTTTTTCCCTCCAGCTCCCGGTCCATGCTAAGCTAGGATAATCGTCTTCTCGATGTAGCTTTCTGGACAAACTCCAAAGCAGTATTGATTTTCTCAGCAAAGCAAGGCCAATTCTGATACAATCCCAATAATTTATGAACACTTACAGGCAACAGAGCAACAAAGAAATTGGACGTTAGATTCTTAGAAAGCTTCAGTTTACGTCATCATTTTTCAATTTACTCTAAACTTGTTGGGGGGAAAATACATTTCATGACCCAGTGGAGCTTACGTAACATTTGAGAAGAGGTGCAATTTTGCCTGCGGTTCAGATTGTCCGTGCACACAAAATATACAGCATGTCTCATACTGATCCTAATCCATAATTCACAACATTTCTTTCTCTCACAGAAGCAATCAGAAAGGCCTTTTTTATGTGTTTGGAGAATGCCTTCAGAAGTCAACTGACTTGGCTGCATGCTTTTACTATAACTGGAGCCATTTGTAGGACATATCCATTTTTGAACAAATCTGTGGCAATGTGCAAGTAAAGCCTGGGTTATCTATATTGAACCATATTCTGGCATTGCTTCTGGCATCCTACACATCCTCATTGTGAAAACAGCAGTTACCTTGGTAACAAGCACACCACAATAAGGGCATCTTAGGAGACAAACAAACCGTGCTATGCCATGGAGGCTGGGGCTGTGTGATAGATTTACGTAATCAAGGACATTTACTGTATGGCCACTCTTACCTTGATCTCCAGCATCTCCATGGCAACACTTATGGCAGTTCTGTTACATGGACACATCTGTGTGTCTTCTACAACGCAGCATATAGACACTTAATGCTCACTGACTAAGGCAGATTCATTCCCTGGAGCCTTTCCAGGGTTTAGCTTGGCAAAAAGAATGAAATGAGAGCAGTGACTCTAACACATGTAGTGATAAAGTTTCCTCAGCAGCGTAACTGCACGCCACTGTTTTTTCTCATGCATATATGCCCAAGGCAATCTTGATGGTTCATTGGATGAGTTTGTTCACTTAATCCAACAGATGTTCCTGTGCAGTCACAGCTGTTAGCTTTATTTGGTAAGAGAATACTTGAGAGGACATCTCAGAGCTATTATCCCAATAGAAAGATAATGCACATTCACACATTTGAGCATCTTGCTTTGCTTCAGTGGACTGTGGAGAAAGAAACTGTACTTTTGGTTTGCACTTGTCACAAGCTCTTCTCCTGTACTTTCTTTTAGTTGTTGTTGTTGTTGATGATGATGATATTTGTCACATAGCAGTGGCTGAGACTGTCCTTCCACAGTTGGAACTGTCAGTTTTAACAGGTCAGGAAGCTGGTCTGGCTTCTGCTCATACTTTCTTTATCAAACTCTAGAACTGCTGAGACAAGTGCTGTACAGTTGGTTTCATTAGAGGTCCATCACATAGTTTGGACATTATAGGATGAAGTGTGTGCTTCACAGTAACAAGGGAGCACTAGCCTCTTACTACAGAAACAGCCTTGGATAAGTGTTGACATCCTATATTCCATTTGCCTGAGAGAAGTGCACCCATCCAAAATCTAATTACCACCACCTTTGCTCCTCATACAGCAAATGGGATTAGGTTTGTGGGTATTCCATCAGTTAGAAATTCCATTTTTGATCCATTATTATTTATTCCCTATTTTTTCTGATATAGTGGCATTTTAATTGATTTAATTTGTTTGCTTTTGCTTTTTGTTGTTGTTGTTTGAATCCTGATTAATTTTAAGAAAACAGACATGGTAAAACAGAAAGTGACTTTAACGTTAAGCTTTATTTAAACAGATATTTAATCTCATTTGAACGAGCACCTACCCTTAAAGCATAATATACTAAAACAAATGACATATAAAACTGATATTTTCTGTTTTTAAAAAAAAATAAATTACATAAATAAAATCAGCACTTGCATGGAAAAGGTAAATCCACCTCACATTCATCAACACCTTCAAGTCCATAAAGTTAAAGTGGTCCAGATTAGGTGCCAAATGCTGGAACCTGCACAGGGAGTGATAGGTGGAACCAGCTGTATTTAATCCTCTTATATTTAGTCTGCTGCTCTCTTTGCTACTCAAGTGTGTGGTGTCATCATGCCAAGAGCTGAAGAGCTCTTGTGAAAGAGAGACATGACACTCAAAGAGCCCTGGGTTTATGGGAGACTTATGTAATGCCAAAGATGGCAGTTGTGCTGTCCCTGCTCCCATCGAGCCAATCAGCAGCTGAACTGAGAAGCATATGAGCCAGTTGTGTTGTTCCCTTGACGAAAGTGCAGAGTTAATGTGTCTGAGAACTTCAGCTGTGTGGTGGCAGACAAAACTGTTATAAACTTGTTATAATAGCAGATGAGTAAGTAAATGTCTTTAAAGTTTTTCTCCCCTGACAATATACACAATGGGTATTGATTTAGTTCTGCATCCTTGTGTCTATTTCAATTAAAGTCATGGTTCTTGCCCAGTTCATTTGGTCTAGAAGTTTGGTCTTTGTGTTTCCAGATGGCAGCTGAGAGGTTAAACTTGATTCTCTTGTGCCTTCAAAACAAGCTGTGAGTCTCATATGGGATTTATAACAATTTCCAAACTATTAGAGCTAAGTCATTAGACTGTAGTATGATCAGTTACAAGTGACATAGGTTGGGCAAACCCCCAAATCCTTGCGACTGACCATGTCTGAGGGTTCGTTTTTCATAGCAGATTGTTTAAAATGTGCACAAATTGCCAACATGGTCTACAAATTTGTTAAAAAGCAAATAGCACAGCACATAACTGTAGACACAGTACGCCTTATAACATGCCTTATATCATCTTAAATTCATTACAATATTAAATGAAAAAACTGTATGGATCTTTATGTTAATGTGCATTAGCATAGTGTGCTTGATCTCAGAGTTTATGGAGAAAACAACAACAAGAGTAATTTGTGCAAACCTTTATTATGCTTCGAGTTTTAACACAGAGCTACATCTAAAAAGTCCGCAGATGTCATCACCTCTACATGTGGTGAAATTCAAGCACAGTGGTAACTAAGTAAATAGAGCTTCCTGATACGCGTTTAATGTTGTTAAGAGGTGTGTATTTACTGAAACCCTAACCAAGTAGCAAACTGTACGTAAATGCTAAAAGTAAAAATTATCCCTGACCCTGAGTCTCAGATGCTTGACATTTGATAAGTCTCTTTCACAGCATTCACAACTGCCTATATTTAATCACAGTCACATTTTAATGTGTTATACTGCTTAAAAATTAGGAAAATTATCAAGTGGGGCATTTATCTTTTTGTCCCTGTGGACCTTTACATATGTTTGTTCCTGACCACTAAAATATTTGTTAGTAGGGGTGTAGCGAATGGGCTGATTCTTCATCCCTCTTTCATGCACCATTTAATAAAACCCACAAAAGGCCATGCTTGCCAGAGAGCCGTCAATGTTCTTGGTCTGTGAAACATCAACAAAGAGTGCCTTCTGTAATTGAAATGGATTTGTTTGCTATACATATAGGCTTTCACACTTGAATGCATTTTACAATTCCAAGCTGTATCTTAGTAATCAGAACCTTCCACTCTGTGGAAGTAAAATGAGTTACAGTTTAAGCTTCAGGCCCCGAAGACACGACTAAATTGGTTTTACGACAGCGACAACATGTAGAATTATTCTGTCGTGAAGCTGTTGTCTAACACAATCATTTTGAGGTGCTGCATTAATACACTGTCAGCGTAAAATATGTCTGTTGTATGCCATTTTCCTGACTTGTTTGCACTGTGTAGTTTGACAATGATCTGGCTGAGAACACGCTGGAGGCCTGCAAGTGATGCAAGCAAACATTTAGCCCAGATCTGTTGTCAGAAATGACAAATGAGGAGCACATTTTCTCCAATATCTTAAAATCAGCATGTGTTTGTGCATACCAAATGTACAATGACCAAAGAAACTCAGTACAGCGTGTCTGCTTGGAGGAAATATCTGTGAGCAAACCAACTTTCTCTGAAAGCAAAACAATGAGAAGATAATGAAGCAGAACAAGACAGAGATTAAAGGTCAGTGTTTGAATCGAAGAACAGACATTTAGAGAATGTCTAAGAGAATACAACAAGCCACTGAATACATTTCTGTAGGGTGTTTTTTGTCTCCACTATCTCATATTGTTGTTCTCAGTGTCCCAGTAAGTCAATCTTAACAGAGTCATCTTTTGAGTTAAATTACAAAGTGGAATATATAAGAACAGAAGCAAATATTATCTACTCACAGCGGTAAAAGCACGAGGAAGTCCATGCACATGTTTGATATGAATAAACATGGCAGCTGGTGGAGAGCTGAGTTTATTGGCTGCAGTAAAGGCAGTGTTTTTAATTGGCTCACATGAAGAACAACAACATTTTGTGACAGCACAGTGGGCAGGTTGAGTTGGAACATACAAATGAGGCAGCGCAGACCTCTGCTCTTCTGTTTGTTTATCATCTTCGTATGCAGGCCTGGATAAAAGGAGAGCGGAGCTGTCCGCGGTGCTGAACCCGCAGCTGCTCAAAGTTTAATCTTTGTTCGTCACATTATTGTGTTTCTTGTGATGTGAGGAAGAAAATCGAACGAATAACAACAACTTGATTAAAAAAAAAAGTATGAATTTCATGAATGTTAATTTCATTTGTCCATTCAGTGGGAAAATTCATTTTTATTTGCTTTACCCAAAATCGTGCCAGCTGCTGATTATGTTTTTATTTTTTATTTATTTTTCTCATTCATTAGCCCCACCACAGACTGTGTGTGGGGGCTACTTAACATTCCTTTCTTTCTGAGGGGGGCGTCTCAATAATCACCTGAGCAGCTACGAGTTACAGCTACAGCATACTGCAGTGTTTGCATGATATGATGGCTTCTTGAATTAGGATCAGCCAAGCAGTGAGCATCTGAGACTGCATGAAAGTTTTGTTTATGAAATATTTATAGTGCACAATAAATTTAGAAACAACTCAAATAGATTATAAGCTAAGCTAAGAACAACAGATGGGTTCTGAATATAGAATTTTGAGACTTGGACTACACGTTCAAGTCTTTGCTTGTCCAGATTTTTGCTTTATTATTGGGAACCGTTTCAGTGGAGAACAGATGAACAACCTTACTCTATGTCCTCTAAACTCCCCGAGGAGACAAACTCTTTTTAATAGAAGAAGTAGTGAACTTCAATGCTACCATAATTCACTAAAAAAAGAAGATTCAAAATAAGAGAACGATGAGGTCGAGAAGAATAAGAGAGCAGAAAATACAAGAGATAACTGATCAGTGGAAAGAAGATAAATGAATGCCAACAAAGAGAGCTTAATAAAGTGGCTGTCCAAAAGCTGACCATTTAGGAAAAGTCTTTGAATATTGATGTTCTGAACTTAACAAGAATTATACCGTTTCTGAGTTTGGATACATCTGCTGCTACATATCCATGTAGTTCACTATGCATGTGCTCAATAGTGAACTTTAACAGGATAGTTCTGAGGACAAAATGTGAATCTTATGTCCAACTGGTGTAAAGGATTAAATAACATTCAGCTCTAAAAATGCAGAATCTTCATGGAGGTCATAAAAGTAGTTATACATGTGTACAAAGGATGGGAACATCCTTAGTCATCATGAGATGGTCACAATATCAAATATTAAAATTAAAAAAGAAAGCCAAAGTCTGGCCAGAGGACAAGTCTTGAGAGTACAAGTAATCAGGTAATTAAGATTCATCAAATGAAGTCTGCATACATTTTGATGCCAGTCTACCTTTTAGCTGCCTGCGACCACCTAACCCCACAGCCATGCCCCCGGCATTGTTAAAAAGTAAGAATAGTCTTATTCTAAAGATGAAAAGACTTATATAAACATACAGAGACAGACATCAGTGAACAGATTTTTAAAATATGTTGAGATGATTTCACAATTGCAGGGCATTTCTAGGAGAGCCCTCATGGTACTAAAATGTCCAAATGTCCAAAGCAATTCAAGAGGTTTCTCCCGTAGATCTTTTCAGTGGTGACAGGAGACAAGCGTTCCCTCAACCAATCTTCCCATCCATCCTGAAATCCTAAAATTATTCTCCTGAGTTTGGCGGAAAAGCTTTTGGATTTAATTTATCAGTTTATCATGGAAATGTCATTTCACAGTGACTGGGTTTTGTCTGTCTAGCAGCATCAGGAAATGAAGTCTCATTCTCATTGTGGTTAATGAACCAGATTTTCTGGCATTAGTCTGCACTAAGTATCTGCATTTACTGTAATCATTAGAGAATATAGGACACACTGTGGCATGCTAGATGAGCTGTAACCACACTCTGTTATGCAAAGATAAAACGTGATTCACAATAATAAAACAGCATCAGATTGCAGATGTCAAAATGTACTTTTTCTTTATTATTAGAAATGATTCTTCCAGGTTGCCTCAGGTTGCCTTAGTATGCAGTGCGTGATATGAAATATTTTTAAGGTTCTTTGAAATTCATTATGCGCCGCACATAGTTATTACTGGGAAGGAATATTTAGAGAACTGCAATGTTCAGCTTTCTTCACTTTGCCACCTGATTTATTCCTGAAAACTTCCTATGCAAGTGAAACTGAGTATTTCATTGAGAATCCCATGAGACAAACAACAAGTCAGGATAATTTTGAGATTATTAGATATTTTTAGTCTGATATTGTGTATCAGTATTGTGTACTTGGCCAGAAAGTAGAATATGTCGTTTACTCTTTTTATTTAGGGGTGTTGGGAACGTGATTCGAGGTTCAACACCTTAATTCAATACCAAAATTATGCTCGATTTAGACAGTCCCATCAACCATGAATGGGGCATAAATGTATATGTATATATTTCTGTAAATGCCTTATGTTATAATCAGCATTTATTAACTGGTAGTAAGGCATTATAACAATTATTGCATAATTGTAATTAAAAAAAATGATTGGTTCAGGAAATGAGTAAAATCCATATTAATATCAGTGTAAAATGACATTAACTCTAAATTTTTTGTCAGTGTTTATTATCAGCTTTTTTATTTGTTGTTTTCTTAAAAATAGCACATACTCTATTACAAATGTCTGATCATACAGTGAAAAATATTTTTCCTGCTGGATTAAGCTCATTGTTAGAAATGAGGGTGGTATCAGTGGCAGACTTTAACAGCTTAGCACACTGGGAGTAGGGAACTTTGAAAACTCTGTGTCTCCAACCTCTACGAACCCTCAGATCAACTGACACGCGGATGCTTTAACTACCATTTGGAAAGGCTTATCATGCTGAGGTACTAAAATGCTTGAATAAGTGTCAGGTGTGTGCAAACAGTTATAATTCAAACAGTCTCTCACATTCACCTGCCTTTTTGGTTTTGATTTATTAGAATAATAAATGCATTATTAATTTTTTATTGCTTTTTTCTTTTCTTTTTTTGAAAATCTGCCCCCTGCATCTGCAAGAGTTAAACTGGTTAAACCAGAATGATCAAGCGAAAGATGGTTAAACATACAGCTGAGGGGGTTTATTGATTAGCTGACTAAATGGTTCATCGAGAGAATCCACAGCTAAAAAGGTGCAGCACAAAAACACAGAGAATAACAAGCAAGTGCTCATATTCAACAGTATGATACCTTTTGAAGGCAGTCCTTCTTTTTCCTGTCTTGAAAAATGTATGTTTCCTGGCTCTTTGATTCTCAGTTCCCGGAAGCAGAAGTCCTCAGGCTGCTGTGTACCACACATTCTCCTTTGTAAAAGCGGAACCAGCAGCCAGCTACTGTACCGCAGCACAAATACAAACATGTATCCTTTGAAATGTACTTGAGATGAGCTCGTGTCCAGCAAAGGCAATCTTTCGACAGAGAAACAATGCAGTGTCTTTCCTCTGCTTCAGCATTTCTTTTTGTGAAATTATTACCTCATGAATCATATGTGTGTTACTGCAGAATTATCATTCATCTGTGCTGCTGTTCTCTAGAGCCGATGAGCCCCTATGAAAGCAAAACTATATTAAAAACAAATATCGGGAGACAGAGGTAGACAAATGTAAGACAGAAATCTATCCAGCTGGAGGGGGCAGACGTCCTCGCAAAGTCAAATCTGCACTTGCACTTTGATTTTATTTTTGCAAAAATCTGGGGATACAGAGCTATATTCCATTATTGTTTTTTGTTTCTTTTTTATTTATTTTTGTTTCTCTTTTTTGTGCGAGAGAAGAAGCCAAGTAAATGAACACAAAACTCCCATCTCACAGTACCAGAAGCCAGATTCACAAATTGCTGAAGGCATTCTGGAATAAACAAGAAGAACAGGTTGCTCTGCCAAGTCTAAATGCCTGTTGTCTTGTGTAGACTCAGTAAAATCATTGTTTACTGTCTTGCACCTCAGTTTAAAGCAGAGCTGTGACCATCAGTGTCGGATGTGGCAGACATAGCAGTAGGCTGATGACTGCGAAGGAGCAAAAGTCGATGATGTGTGTTGCAGAGCTGTTGCATTAGATTGCACTGGTTGTAGCTAGGCGTAGCTTATGAACTAGCAACTAAATGCATATCTGTCTTGGCGATATGTGCGCTTAAAATCAGGAAACAGTAATGTGTTGTTAATGAAAGGGGAGCTTCTGCAGCAGAGCATATTATCTCGCAGTTTCATCATTTTTTCATACCTTTGTAATTCAACAAAAATACCGTATGACCCGACTCTCTGTTCACACTGTTAAAGCCCAAGTGTCTGAATGTTGTTGAAATGAGAGCATTCTCAAGGTATTTTTAAGACTTCATTTCAAGAAACATGGCCTATTGTGTAAAAGTAAGAGCCAGCAGTGGAGGCTATAATTACTGCATGTAGCTTTAAAAGTACACCATCGAGGATGTAACAGTGAGTAAAGTCAGTGTTTAAATAAATCAGCATCCGATACTGCTATTGTTTCTCTTAGGCAACCTTTTTTTGTTTTTTTAGCTTTTATCTCTGTTGAGGTCTCCTGCAATTCCAGAGGAACAGATCTGGCTCCTCTTTCAGCTGTTAAATGCTGCACTGTTTGCTGTATGCACATCTGTTGTTTGTTTCTAAATGGTTTATCAAAGCTTTAAACATTGATCTGCTGCTTCAGGTGAGGCTAATGAATGCAGAGGGTCTGAAAGACACTAAAATGCTTCTAGATCTGAGAGAAACTAACAGCGACACCCCCATCACCCATCCCTGAGGACAAGTATATGCAAAGCTTAAGCGAAACAGGCCCAAATGCAGAAATTCAGCAAGTACAAAAATATAGATAAGAGTGAAAGCATCCTCAATGTCCCCCCAAAAAAGTAAATACAGAACACGAACAGAAGCAGAGTGGTCTATAGTGGTTCAACAGCAGGCAAAAAGCTTTGACTCAAAATAAAAAAGTGGCACACTCAACTCAAAAATCTATATCAAGCATGCTGGCATTACTTTTGAGCCTCTGAAATGGGGGACTATATATAAAAATGGGTGTAATCCAAAAGCAGAAAATGTAATATTTTTGTAAACTTCCTTGAATCAAAGCTGAAAGTTTGACTGTTTGATTTAAAATCTACTGTGAAGTTGTATAAAGGGAAAACTACAAAACCTCTGTCAGGGTCCAAACGCTCATATGGCTAACTGTCTGAACAAAATAAGAAACTGTAGTGATATAATAGCAGTACTGGGGGAAAGCAACTCAGAGCACAATCATTCCAAATCAGACCTTTTACCTCCTGTCACATGTTTCTTTTTGTATGTGTTTCTCTCGTTGGAGGTTTTATTTAGAATATTGTGCTAACATAAATGGACTGATTCTTATATAGCACTTTCTTACTCTCCCAAAGAACTCAAAGCACTTTATACAACACGCCTCATTCATACACGAACAATTTCTATGCAGAAGTGCTTTCTATCTAGTATTGACACATTTATGCATCAGAGAGCAACTTGGGGTTAGTACTGAGCACAAGGATATTTGGCATGCACACTCGAGTAGCCAGGGATCAAACCATCAACCTTCCAATTAGTAAACAACCTTCTGTATTGCCTGTGCTACAGCAACCCCAAACAGCTTGAGCCTCTCCTCATTTCTTTAGCCGAAAACTTGGTATATGCCAGCAAGTGTGTCCTTAAAAAACTAGACCTGACACAGGACCTAAGAGGCCCTTCAGTTGATCCATCTATTGTTCACCAGCTTGACAATGATCTCAAACACTCTAGCAGAGCAGTAAAAACATACATGGAGAGAAAAGACACAGTGAAACACTATCAGTCATGGATTGGCCTCCCCAGATCCCAGACCTCAATATTATGCATTTATTTATTTACATATTTGTAATGCATTTCCCTTAATGCTACTGTCAGTCTTGCTTATGTCATTTGCATAGAGTTCATTATTCTCAGTGGGCTTGTCACTTCAAGCTTTTGTAGCAGTTTAACTAGCTGACACTATTTAAAAAATCAGAGTGCAGCTCTCAAAATGTTTACAGAAAATTATGTAATAAATTAATAATAGTTGTAGCTATCTCCTCACTCCAAAGCTTGCAAGTTTCACTTGCATGCTTTGTCTTTCCTGTCACTCTTAAAATAATTAGTAAAATCACTGATGCTTGGACGGATATTTACTTGTCCACTATTAAATTATAGCTTCCGTTCTTCATGTACTTTCTTGTCACTTTGTTGTATAATATTAACAGGTCTAAGGATGACGAAATAAACCAAATAAGTTATGGATAAAAATCAATCAATGAGGGAAATATTCTGCAATGAATATGGCCTAAGAAATCAAATACATCTTTTCTTAAATTTGGTAAAAGGAAAGAACAAAATTAAAATAATGGAAGAAATAATGGATTTCAAGTGAATGTGTGCCTACTCGATGATTGACGGGTGATTTTTTTTTCTTTTCTTTTTTTTTCTCTTTAGTAATAAGAGGTGAGACTGTGTGAAGCAAGGTGTCAATGAAGCTGGAACACCGAGTCCAACAAAACCATGAGAGGCAACACGGCCAACACAGCACTCAGAATGAAAGCACAGCTGGAGTGTCTGTCGGTCGTGCTGTGCCGTTAAATAGGTGATGTTCATCACCAATTACTGTGAAACCATCTGGTGTCATCTGCAGTTTGACGTTAATGCCAGCTGACTGCATAAATGCATGAAATGATAAATTCTCATGGTCAGTAAATGTGGGACCAGAGGGCGGAGCACACGTATATAATAGATTCACAGAGTTGTCGGTGACCCAAAAGCAGCATACAGTATGACAGCACATCGACTCTTCTGACTGTAGCTGTGCCCTTTAAAGACCACTGCAGATCCGATGTTAAACAGTAGAATTTGATTTGTAGCCTCTCCCGCTACAACAGTGATTACCACAGAGGCGGTGGTAAGCGGAGAAGTTACTGATAAAACCTGACATTTACTCTTGATGTTCAAAGGAGAGCTATTCTATGTTTTATCTGTTATATAGGGGTGTGTGGCCAAAGGTTTGAAGTAATCCCTATGGGGCAAAAGCATGGGCATCAAATTGCTCTAAATACTTGGTTGCAGATAGTTTTTTCTGCTCTTCTTTCTTTAGAGTGGAAAAATCTGTAAAATTTTCCAGCACATGGCTTTTGTGCACCAGTTTAGCTCGCTGGACTAAGCGAACAACCCATATGTCGTAAGGCCTGGGTTTAAATTTGTTTTTTGTTTTTTAGTGTGTAACTTCACCCTGGTCTTTCTTTGAGCTTCCCTGTCTTCTTTCTATTATCCATTAACAATAAAGGCCAAAAAAGCACAACAAATATATATTTAAAGTTCTATGCAGATTGCAGTCAGCTGAGTTATGGTCCCAATTCAAGTGCATTATCCTAGCTACGGTGGCTGCTGTAGCACAAACAAGCCAAGAGAGTTCAAAAACATTACATTCAGAACATACCCCATAATGGCACAGGCCGGTCACCATGTTTCCAATTATTTTTGTGTAAAAAATACATTTTGTACACACTATATTTTAACATGTTTGAATAATATCAATGCTTACCAGTAAACAGATAAGGTAAATAAACAATCAGTTAAATGCGTTGCAATATTTTTCACTTTTATTCCAGATTCACCTTAAAAAGTCTGGCCTCCATTTACCAGTACTGAGTGTACTCAAATAGTGGCTCCAGACCAGATGCCCAGTGTTTTTTTGTGTGTTTGTTTTTTTTTGTATAGTCTATCAACCTACTCTTTACCTCAGCTGCCAATGCTGGGTGAGAAGTGCCCACCTTTATTTACTCTGGGAGAGGCCGTAGAACTTTGTCAAAGGATTCAATGAGTAGGTGAAGCTCATTTCTTATCAATGACAGCCATACTGAGGATTAGTTGTTGAGGATTAGCTGAACAGTGGCACTGTTAGCCCTCTGTTAGCTGCTGTTATCTATGATAATGTTAGCTTATAACCAGCTGTTGTTGACATCTAGCTGGCTCTTGTCAGCTGAGATGGGAGGTCACATGTCTAACCTGCTGGCAATAAGAAAATGTTACAATAATAATAAGCAATAATTGGGACTAAATAAGCATGTTACTGTGCATGTTCATTTGTGTTAGAGCACTGACTTCAGTTTAGAAGATGAGGCTTAAAGTGAGGAGGAAGAGGACCACGTTTTATTATTATGTCCGCAGTGTTGTCTCTTCCCTTTGCATTTTGAACGAAAGATGATGGGGACCCCTCCTCAGCAGAGAAAACAAGAAAATCTTTATAGTGAGTAAAGATGACGTTTTTGTAAAACGTGATCATGTAGCATGCAAATATGTAAAACTTGTTCTCTTCTCCTCCACCTTAGCTGTTAAACATATAAACATGGTTGCTTCCATAAACTTCAAACCCAATCCTATGGAATTTTACATTAATTATAAGTTTATGAGAATCCCTCAAGCCAATCTCAGTCTAAGGTAGTCTGTCACAGGGCTAACACGGAGTGACGGAGTGACAACCCACCAAAGCCCAGTACAAGATAAATATTTTGAACTTATACTGCTCGAGACCAAGTATAAATATATGGAGTTAGAAATGAGCGTAATAGGTCGTCTTCAAGGTGGTATTCTGCTTTCCTCTTGTCGAGAGTTATTGTTCTCTCAGTAAGAAATATGTGGGCCTGACAGTATGTCATCCACATTTTGCCAGCCAAAGTACACCAGCACAAAGCAACAAGCTCCGTTATTAGACTAAACTGACAGTCCTGTGTTATTCAGCCTGACAATGGGCCTCATACAAGACTGCATTGGTATTTTTAGCATAAATCCCTTTGAAGTTTGCTCACATGTGTTTTTCTAAGGCTGTTTACGAGGAGCACATCTGTAAAATTTGATAGCTATATATATCTATGCTCTTAAAATTGCTGCTTCATTTGATTCATTCATAAAAAACATATCAAAGAGTTACAATAGTAAAGCAAGGCAGTGTTTGATATGTTTGGAGGGTCTAGCGTGGAATCCTTCAAACCACTCTCATTGACAGGCCCTCATGTTTTTGTACGGTACCAGATTTGGTGATGCAGTCTGCAATTATTTTGAGGTCATGAGTCACAGCAGCTTTATAGTGAAGAGCTTTTTGTAAACGCTGACGTCAGTGTTTGGCCTCTGGTTGCATGTAATTGTTGCTGTTGTCCACTTTAATGGGAGGCAGGAGGAGAGCAAACACGCTGGGTCCTTTGATGGGTCATTGTCTCTGTCCTCCCATTCTTGCAGTCTCTCTCCATCCATAAGCTCTCACCATGACTCGAACTAACATCTCTTATTTTCACTGCACTGGCTGGCGCCTATGCTTGAAAGATAGTCTTTTTAATTACACTCTCTGTTTTGTAACTATCTTGTCTCCCAGAGGAATTTGTTGGAAAAGTGTCAGAGTGAGCCCGCTTCAGGCTAGAGTTTAACACAAGCCTTAATGTGTCTAAATATCTGTTGATTTATATGGCGCTAGTGATTACACCCATATTTCATTTTCTTAGCTTTGTTTTACGCTCCCTGCAATCATCTCCTTAATATATGTGTAGCAATAAAATTGCTTTTCCTTCGCAGACTTATTACTCTAGATATGTAATCAGTATCCAGTGCCAACTCACCCAATCTCATTTTTCCCTCATTAACTTGTTTATTTTATTGTGAAAAGACAATAAATTTTGGCTAATTTTCCAAATATAGGAGCTTAAAGGAGTATAAAAAAATCTATTAATTATTAAAACCTGAAATCATATTTGACTTTTGCCTGAATGAATTAAAACTAAAAATATGTTACAGCACAAGAAGAAGAGAAGGGCCTCTATTTGCTTTCAGATGCGCCCGGTGCAGCTGTTGTACAACATCCTGAATTTTATGTTGTGAATGCCGGACTTTTCATCAAAACGAAAACCCACGAGGACCATCTCTGTGGTGTTCCCGGAAAAAAACACTCTTGCAGTTTGTATGGTGGCTTTTCATCAGAAGGATGGGACAATGTTTGCACACTAGGGTGCTCCTGGTGGTGCAGAATAGCCTCATATTCCTTGGCTACTATGCAGCTAGGCACAATAATTATCAGACAAAATGACTCGCTAGATTGCTTCCCATATCAGTACAGCTGCACCACCATGTTTAACAGTTAGCAACAGACATTGAGATCACCCCAAGTGTAAGGTTTATAATTGATACAGTGCACACACACAGACACACAGACACACACGATTAATTGACATTGCCTGCCCTGAAATGGCTCTCTATGTTCTACTTAGCACGAAAGTAATTAGGGACAGATGTCAGCGACAATACAGCAAACAAGTTATGACTATCAGGGTTTCAAAATGTGGAACCGATAAACATTGAACCATTGCTAATGCAAAAATACAATATTACCACGTGTTGCACTAGTCACTCATTTTCTGTCTTAATATGAGTTACAAGAGAATATCAAACCACTTGTGCATGTTAAATCTAGCTTAGCAGAATAAAAGATAGAGCTGGCACAACTAATAGAAATCATCAATACTTTGGTATTTAAAAAGTATAACAGAGGACTTGTATGTGATAGTGGTCAGTTGTGATAAACACACAGAGAAAAGAGATTGACTGTACAGCTAATTTTACAATATGTCATATTACTGTTTTCCCAGGTCAACACAACTTAATATACGTTTTCAAATAGTATCACAATGTCTTTTTTTACTTAACACTCTGTATATAACTGCTGCTACACGGTGCATTGTTCAAACTGTAGACTGTTTAGCATTTGATTTTAAATATCTTATTTGATTTTTACTCTAAAGGCTTAGCCTAAGCATCCAATTAATGTAAAATAGCTTTTTTTTTAATGCAAGCTTTACTCTATACAGCATGTACAGTTTAAAATTTGAGCTAACTCTATGCTAAAAACTAACACAGCCTGGATTAAAACTAAAAGAAAGGGTACAGTTTCCATTATGAGAGCTGAACAACAAAACACAGTTAAAGACGTTTTGAGACACAAATTCAAATTATGTGAAGGACTTGTTAGCATAATGTGGGAAAGAACGGGCCTGTTGTGAATGCTTTATGTAATAGTCACCCAGCACTGCCACTCCACAGATGGTCCAGGAGAGGTAGGCAGTTGTACCAGCACATCTATTTCCACATAGCAGCAATAAGAGCTCTTATCCCTCTCTGCAAACCCACACTCTGACAGGAGGCTGAGGCACTTGACGAGCAGCAGCGAGGCCAGATACTGTGATTAAAAATGGATGCTTATGCGAGAGAGAATGTCAGCATGATGCTGCCATAACACACTCATATAAAACGGGCGTCAGATTGCTCGTCTCTCGATGTGGTCCTTATTGGTGTGTTATTGATTATGGCGAGTGAGCAGATTGCACTTGGAGACAGGCTGATATCCGGAGATTCGCGTGGCTGGTGCTTTCTTTACGAGGCTCCTATCCTGAGTTTGTCAATTAGTGTGCTCAGCAGAAAAAAAGACACATGCTGTACCTGATGATAAATGGGAACTTGTTGAGATGTGATCTGTAAAATATTGAATGCCTGTGGACCCACGTGGAGTAGATAACAGCATGAACAGGAAATAATTCCCCGGTATGAAACTAGTATGAGGTCTGACCAGAGTACAGCTTTAGCTGTATGAGAAGTACGGTTGACTCTGTTTGTGTATGCCGATCTCACATTCTCGCACCGAGTTCTTCTGATTAGAAGCAGCATAAGGAAATGTGGTGCAGTGCTGACTCAGATGAGAATTAGTTGTATTTCCAGAGTTATATAGTATTTGCAGCACTGCCCTCGTACAGAAACAAATCACAACAAACAGACACATCCAGCAGGAAGATATCTCTCACCTTTCTAAGTAAAAGCGTCAGTAGAATGTAATACTCCAAGAGTACTATCAGGAAAAAGGTGGCTTTAAACACAATGCTCATAATATTAAGAGAACAAATGTTCTGTTGTGGCATGTAATGTCAAACACATTGTGATGACTCCACAGAGAATGACTGCCCCCAGTATTATTTAGCTGATTTAATTGGTCTTACATATTTTAACCTGTGTTCAGAAAAAATACTTCCTCCAACCTGACACAGGTGTACACACTGGTAACACTGTTGGATTGTTGATGTATTAAGCATTTGCTTAATACTTGTGCATGCGCACTAGCATTTCTTCTGTTGCTGGCCCTATCTGTGGGTTCCCACTCAGGTAATAGACTTTAAATTGGGACAAGGTGTAAAACTTTTCGTGAAAAGTTTTACAAACATATCATCTCAGTTATTCAAAGACAGAGGACCTTTGTTTTACAGATGGAGTCTATGTGGAAAAGGCTTTTGGGCTTTTATTGTAAAACTTCGAGTGACCTCCAGAAAGAAATGCCAGCAAGCCTAAGTGCCTGTGGTATATTCACCATATAGCTATATATGCTATATAGTTATATAGCTATATGCTATATATGCTATATAGTTATATAGCTATATGCTATATATAGCATATATAGCATATAGCTATATATGTTTTAAAGCATATAGCTAAATATGCTATATAGCATGTAGCTATATAGCTATATAGCTATATATAGCTATATGGTGAATATACCACAGGCACTCAGGCTTGCTGGCATGCAGTTAGTGTGTGCCAAAAAATATAGCTATATGCTATATATGCTATATAGCTATATATTAAATTAATTTAAAAAATTTTTTATTAAATTAAATATGTAATACAGTTAGTGTGTGCCAAAAAATATAGCTATATGCTATATATGCTATATAGCATATAGCTATATTTTATGGCACACACTAACTGTATTACATATTTAATTATAGGTAAGACTAAAGTTAAATATTTCTTATATTTTATATGCACCGGAATGTTAATAATTAATATAACAATTTAAAACCCTAAAAAGTCATCTTAACTAAAAAATAAATAAAAGCACATGAAGTATTGTAGACTACACTTCTTAAGTTAATCTTTTTTTTAATCACTGTAGTCTTCTACATCTGAAGTCCAAAACACTAGGAGGTGACTCATCTGATTGCAAATAAAAGTCTGATTTTATTAAAACTCCACTCTTTGTCTCACACTTTTGTATTTTTCTGATGCTTTTATTCAGTCTTACTGAATACAACATAATGTTCTTTCTGCACACTGTGGTCCTCATTAGAGTTAAGAAGGATAATTAAAGAGGAAACGCTTTAGGGCAAGCCTACATTGTTACTTTCTGTCAGTACCTAGGAACATGTGGTTTCCTTCGGTTATGCAGTTCCGTTAATGTCCAGTTTCAAAACACCAAGATGGCAATGGTGAAACCGGTTAGTTTGAGACATCTAAAAAGTACTTCACTAACTACATCTTTAATATACACTCAATTGTGACAAGTATATACACTCACCAGCCACTTTGTTGAACATAAATATATGTAGAAATGCTTCTTAATGAAACCATCCAATCAGTCACTCACATAGCAACAGCTCATTTAGGCTTGTAGAAATGGTGAAGACAGCCTGCTGAAGTTCAAACAGAGCATCAGAATGGAAAACAAGGTGATTTAAGCGCTTTGTTATACATGCGAATATTGTGGTTATGCAAAAATTCTGCTCCTCACATACATGGTGTTGAATAATCAGACCCCATCTTATCTTAATGACCTTATAGTACTACATCACCCCACTAGACCACTTTGCTCTCAGACTGCAGGCTTACTTGTGGTTCCTAGAGTATTTAAACCAGCTTTAGTTTGGATTCTGGAGACAGAAAACTGTCTCTACTTGTAAGATTTGGCTTAAAACTTTCCTTTTTGATAAAGCATATAGTTAGGGCTGAATCAGGTGATACTGAATCCCCCCTTAGTTACTCTGCAATAGGTCTTGGCTGCTGGGGGATTCCCATGATGTGTCCCATGAGTGTTTTATCTTCAGTCACCTTTTTAGCTCACTATGTGTTGATATACCTGTCTGCATTTAATTGTTAGTTATTATTAATCTCTGGCTTTCTTCCACAATGTGTCTTTGTCCTGTCTTCCTTCCCTAACCCCAGCCAGTTGTTGCAGATTGCCGCCCCTCCCTGACCCTGGTTCTGCTGGAGGTTTCTTCCTGTTTAAAGGGAGTTTTCCCTTCTCGCTGTTGCCAAACCACTTGCTGAAACTTAGACCACTAAACATTTGAATAGTAGAGGTTTAGAAACTTTTCCCTGGTCTGATGAGTCTCAGTTTCTGTTGTAATATTTGGTATCAAAAACATGAAGTATGGATCCACCCTGCCATATCTGAATAGCTCAGGCTGCTGATGGTGATGTAAGAATGTGGGGGATATTTTCTTAGTCCACGTTAACATTTTAAGCAGAGGTAGCAAAAGTATGGACATTCTGTACTTAAGTAGAAGAACAGACACTAGTGTTTTGAAAAATACTCCAGTAAAAGTCGAAGTACCGATTCGACTTCTTTACTCGAGTAAAAGTGAGAAACTGCAGGCTCTTAAATGTACTTTAGGCAAGAAAGTAAATGTAGCTCCTAGAAGAACATTTGTACCACCTATTTTTGTGCAAAGCTAAGTGAACTGTTTGCTATATTAATGAAATAATAAAATAATACAGGAAGATAGGAATACAAAATCTTATTTCAGTTCATTTTAATTATAATAAAGGTACGCAGCTTGAATCAGTTAAGTAGAACATGAGCAGAGAAAAAAAAGGGAAAATAAAAATAGCTCTATTTTCTGTTGCCTACATTGTGGAGGGTGACTTTGGCTCTAAACACGAAAATATGTACAGTCGGGTGGAGCAGGTGGAGGAACCCTAAAATTGGTTGTAATGGCTCAGTGTGGGGGAAAGAATCATAACTCACAATAATTTCTATTGAGAGCTCTGGTAGATTTTCATAATGTACAGGCTGTGATCAGCTAACCTGCTGCTCTTTGTGGATGTACATAACTAAATTCAACGAGATGTCCTGGCTGATTTCTATCCTCTACACTGACAGCACACTGTTTATGCTTTAGTTTTCTTTTTTTCTAGATGTTATAAAGGTTGTATGACAGTGGAATTCAGTGAATGAAACTAATAATCATCAGCTTAACTTCAAATTAATCTCTGTTACCCTTGATGTAACCTTACCACTGTCCACCAGTCACAGACTGTTCTTTAAATCCACCACAGCACAGCAAACTAACCTGTTTATCCTGCACTAACCCACACTAACCTTTAAATAACAAAGTTACTCTACCTCAGTTTGGTTTGCAGCATGCTTCATGTTATGAAAACAAAACGTAATTAATATGTACAGACACAATATCTGAAAACTTAAATTTACAGTGTGTCAAACACCACTGAGCAGTTCTTACCTTTAAATCTCTCTTCTTCCTCTTCTGTCCCGTCTTTCTTATCTTTCTACATCTCTGAGTGAAATTAGCTCTCTTTCTCTTCTCTCCCTGTGAAAGACAGCAGCTGGACCTTCAGGAAGCAACACACTGTGAGACAAACTGCACAAATAGTTTGAGCAGATAGAAACGTTACATTTCAAATTGCCTGTCACTTAAAAATTGTTACTCCCTTTATACTCGCACGTCTTCTCTGAGGCTAGCTAGATGCTGAAGCACCACAACCACAACTTATGGACACCTGCAGTCGTTCTGGTGTTCTGTCAAATAACAACACCAACCGCAATAATAATAATAATAATAATAATAATAATAATAATAAATAAAAGATCCACTTTAACCCCTGACTGTGGCACACGGTTTTGCCTCTTTCATCTCTTTTTATGCCACATTTCCTGGTGATTGTCACAAGTACAGGGCCATCTTTCATGTGTTACCGAAAGGAAGATTCAGATCATGGATGTCTTGATTCATTCATTATTTAATTACCTGGATGATTAAGGAACTGACCTCACAGCCCCTTGCTCATTCAGTGGGCTACTTTCAGTCATTGTGCAAATGTACTGTTTATAAGGTTGGGGAAACCTGCAGTCAGCTGAGACTGACGAAGTCACTTGGATGAGTGATGAAACGTTTCTCCCACTGAAAACGTTAGGTTGAGATGAACAGAATCAACCTTTCGGGATCGTGGATGTGTAGCTGACAATTCTACAACAACTATGTGACGCTGTCATGTTAATGTGGATTCTAGATTTTTCACTTACGACAGCAATTTAATTAAACTGCAACCCCAATCTGCTGTTGCTGATTACTGAAGAAAACTGTCCAGTCTATCACCTCATTAGTATCTTATAAGACAAGAGATACACACTGAAAAGAAAATTCTGTCAAAGCAGGTGAAGAGGCAGAATAGCCGAGACTTCCATTACCAGTTATACAGACAAGCTAAATGTGCGCGCTCCTGCTTGCTATTGTGCTCCAGTGTTATCACAGTGTACACCCCTGAGCACAAATTAGGGACACAGATGTCCAAAAGAGTGGGTTTATCATTAATTTAACTATGTACTGAAGAAGTACAATGCATGACCCAAGGAATAGGACTCTCACAAAGCTTGCTATAATTGAGCTCTGCTTCCTGCTGCTCGTACCAGACAATTGTCCCACCGGAGGCTATTCTCGATGACTCATTCCTGTACTGATGGTCACACAAAGCACGTCTTAGCCATGTAAGTTAACAAAAATACTGGTGAGATGAAGATAGCTTGTTGTTTAATACAAGGAATATGAATGTTGTGCAAATTGAAATTCAGCTCTTACACGTTGGAGATACACAGAGGCAGAGATTTCATGAGAAGATTAGTAATAGCAGTGCATTAGGAGGAAGGACCTCTGCTTTATTTTATGTGGATAAAATACCTCATGAAGATACAATTCTCTTGGATTAATAAAGTATTCTGATTTATAGGAAAATGCTGGGCTTTTCTTGACCTTTGAGATGACTGTATTGAAAAAAAAATCTGGCAATCCCAATAAATAAATATCTGTATTTACTGTAAGTTGATCAGTGCTATACCATGTGACGTTGTATTTCTATAAATGATATGTAGACCTTGATTTTGTATTCTGTAAGAAGGATCCCTCATGTTTCAGAGCTGATCACATGATAAAACACCCAAATGAAATGAAAAGGTTAGCCTTAAGCAAAATTCAAGCCGGTAAAGGTATCGTTGATACGTGAACTCTCTAAATTTCCTCTGCTTGGGGCAAGGTATCATTGTTTCAATGTCATGAGAAGATTGTGATGTATTATGTGAAACTTTTCTCAATATTTTTTTTTACTAAGGGAAGATGTAGGCTTTTTTTTTATTTTTGCCATAGAAGAATCTCTTTGAGTTCTCTCATTTAACTTTTAGAGAATGTACCACTCAGGTCAGCAGTGGGTTTACCCACTGAGCAAGACATGATGTTAATTACCCATCAAGAAGTTCCCCTCCGACCGTAGTTCAGTGTTCTCGCACTGCAGCGGGTTTCACTTTATTACCTTCATGGTGGTAGTAGGAGAGACTTCTTTTGCCTCCAGAAACCACTAAATTATTGAAAACATGTATTCAGTGAGATACTAGGAATCTGACTTTCAGTCCACCAAGACAGGCTGGTCTAATAGCTGATGCAGATTTTCTGCAAACATCTTGCCACTTTTCCCCCTAGACTGGTCCCACGTTGCTCAGACGCAGGGACAGGAAGACTTTCTGTGTCTCTGCATATATGAACACATCCCAGTGTTTCCCTCTTCAGTATTCCTCAAGATAATTTCCTTTGGACAGCTCTAATGCCTTTTTGAATATTGCATGAATGGACTAATGGAGAGGAGAAGTCACTAATCAAGATCAGATTCAATAATCATTCTGTTTGGGTCGATGAATTATTCAACTAATATGCATTTTAACTTAAACACTTGGTGACTTTGCCAACCCTACAGTAGCCGACATTTTTATAGCAATAGTAAGAATAGGTAAACACAACTGTCACTCAGAAAGTCACCTAATCACCAAATGTTCAAGCATTCATTGGTCTTATGTCATTTGCATTTTTCTCTTGAAAAATCCTAGGGTCAGTTTGTCTCTGTTAAATGATCAGCGTGGTGTGTCAGTCAGACTACTATTTCAAAGATGATTCATCAGGAATAAATTACCTGAAAAAAGCCGACAGGTTAATATTTATCAGCTTTTATGTGAGCAGGAATACTGGGAATAGGATATGAGATACACCTATATCTGAGATTTTCAGATATCAGTATCTCACAGTCAACAAAACCCATGGTGTAAATACATAAATGTATGTAAGTGCAGAAAACACCTGTCAATCATTTATCGCAACACTACCTCACCCATCGTGCCTCCGAGGCCACAGCAGAAGCTGTCGTAGCTGTGGACACGTTCCATTTGGCAGCACTCAGTTATACGTGCTGGTCAATGCTTAACACTGTGTGTGCTTGATGTTTAGGGGGATGTATTTGCTGGTATGATTATGATGGGGATAACTAATGTACTCGCAAAATAATTCACTTGCGTTTAGCTAGCTGATTGTGACCCACTTTGACCATATAAAACATGGTGATTACTTCCTCCATTGTGAGATCAAATAAGCTACAGCAGCATCCAGCACACTCTTCTGGCATCAGCACTACTGGCTGAAAAGTTTAATTTTCCTCAACTTTTTAATTCAGGCAATTAATGCAAATTAAGCAAGAGACACAAAATTTATTGTTGGAACCCAGCTGATCAAAAGTAATCCCAGCCCCAATCCCATCTTTAAAGAACAGCACACAGCTCAGTGATTTAAAATGCTGTCCAGGCTCCTTAGACCTGTGAATGGACTTTAAGCGCTCATTTCTTTAGCTTCCCTTTTATAGTTTATTACATTCTAAGGACAACTTAGACATCCCACGGTAGATAAAGATCAGTAACAGCAGGAAATTATTAATCCCCTCCCTTCCATTTTCAATCTGGACAAAGCCTGAAGGGAAGATCCAATTTTATTTCCTATTATTGTGCCTTTTAATAAAACAAAGACAAAGACAAAGTCTGTTGAACAGCTAAGGAAACGTTGCACAGTACATAAGGTGAATGTGAATGTGACTTAGAGCCAATCTTTAAATATATGAATGGCCACAATAAGTCATTTACTTTTTCATTTACTGTAAAATTGGCTGTGCTGAATCTGCCGAGTTTTGCATTCGTCTAATATGTCACGTTTTAATGAGGTAGGTAGACAAAAGTTGTTTGAAGTGATAGGTGTTCACATACTTGGTTTTTTGTTGTTGTTTTTCATCTTCTTCCACCTACTTCTTTTCTTCATGTCTTTACAAGTTTCCTCAGTTAAAAAACTCCAAACACATCAGCTGTACATCTTGACTTCATACTTTACCTCCTAGGTAAAATAAGTCAAACTTGGTGTTGTAAAATCAATAGTTTTAACACTGTAGTTCAAGCCTGGCTGCTGGGCCAGGCTGAAGGAGCACATCTTTCTGCTGTCAGTGTAAGAAAAAAAAAACACTGGATTCCTTTTTCTCATACAAAAACAAAAAGGGGCGGGGTGGGAGAAGCTGTGTGAATCATTAATAACTTGTATAAAAAATGCAAGTACGTTTTTCTTCCTGATGGAGAACTGACGTCAACTCAACAACTGCTGTCCAGAGCTCACAGGTTCCTGTTCAGCAGAGCCAGCAATGACTGTTCTGAGACCGAGGCTGTTGATGGATGGCTCTACAGTGTGAGACTGTAGTGCCAAGTCCCTGACTCAATGTGATTGTTGCACAAGCACACAACAAACAGATCAAAAAAGGGGGCAGGAGGAGCAGTGGAACAACAGTGAAATTTAGAGGCAGCAACGAAAGTCAAGAGACAACTAGCACAGGCTGTCAGCACACATTGAAACTGTTTCAATAAATGTTTGCAAAGGATCCAAGGAAAAAAAATCTGTGCACACCTTAATGGGCAGGATTTTTCAAATATAAATACAAAATGGGTACATCGTTACTGGTATGACAAGCAGATCCCACCTGAGATGTTTTCTACGCGCCGCAGTGGAGGGGGCGCCATAATGGGCTTTGGTTTCTTTTTCCTTCAGTGGAACAACGGAGCTTCCGGAGGTGCAGGGACGTCTTAGCCGTCATAGCTGCTAGCTATGTCCAGATGTTGCAGAGAGCACCCTCATGACTGAGGTCCCTCGTCTTAACGACTGGGTTTTTCAACAGGACAATGCTACAGTACACAATGCCCGCAGGACAGGGACTTCTTCCAGGATGATAACATGACTCTTTTGGAACATCCTGTGTATTTCCCTGATCCAGATCCAATTAAGAACCTTTGGGGATGGATGGCAAGGGAAGTTTCCATCCATCCCTCGTACAGCCGTCTTCACCACTTGGGGAAATGTTCCCACTCACCTCATGGAAATGCTTGCATCAAGCATGCTGCAATGAATGTTTGAAATAATCAACAATAACAGTGGAGAAACTCATTACTGAGTTCATGTTTGGAACTCTGATTTCTGTTTTGGGGGGAGGTTTGCAGGTTTTTTTGGAGGTGTGGTCCTAAACTTTTGATCAGTTGTAAAACAGCTTGTTTCAGTTTAAGAGTTGTTTTCAGTAAATTGCATGCTCAAAAAATGTTTTGTCTCACTCGCATTTCTTCTGGATGCATGTTGAAGCTCTACTTGGAACCTTGTTAAGATCCAAACATGCAAAGTATGATTTTTTTGGCATTTTTCAAGTGGTCTTAGACTTTTGATCGGGACTGTATTATATGCACACCACTGAGCATGTACAGACTGATATTAATCTTTAATAGGGCTGTCAACATTGAGAGCAAACAAAACAACTGCTGTATAGTGCCCTCCGCTATTTTAGTTTTAAGTGGTAACATGACTGCATCACATGACTATGCGTCATCGTTTTTGAAAGTCTCCATTTTCACTGTCCACACTGCGACGCAAACGCGCCGTCTTCAAATGTATTCGTTTTCGAGAGCGCTTTCAAAACGCTGCGCTTTTCCTTGGCGAAAAAAACGGAGAGAAAACAATGCGTTTTCAAACGAAAACAAATTAGTGTGGACGTAGCCTTTAACGTCCCTCTAGGTCAGGGGTGTCCAACTCCAGGCCTCAAGGGCCAGTGTCCTGCAGGTTTTAGATGTGTCCTTGATCCAACACAGCTTATTTAAATGGATAAATGACCTCCTCAATATATCTTGAAGTTCTCCAGAGGCCTCGTAATCAACTAATCATTTGATTCAGGTGTGTTGACCCAGGGTGATAGGAGGCCTGGAGTTGGACACCCCTGCTCTTGGTAAACATGTTTCAAATGCTGTTTACATGATAAACGTTTGTTGTACAAGTCTCTCATGAATAAGTTATTTTAGCACTAATTTTGTCTGGTGTAGTCCTGCTGAAGTGACGACACAGGAATTGCTTTAAAGATTTTTAAGGCTGCTGAATATGTCAGTAAAAGTTTTTTTTCTTAGCAGAAGCCCAAGCATATCTTGCTCTTCCTCATCTTCTTTCATTTCTGTTTTTAAATTGCTAAAGAAAATAAATGTAGGCCACCCACACCCAACAGCAGGGACAGGACATTTACCTAATGTAGCCAGCATCATTTATGGTGTACAGTGTATGGTCAGAGAAAATCCTCACCACACAAGAAGTAATAAACTGAGTTGTTGCAATAAGTACTAAGAGTGGGGACAAAGAAATGGGACCAATTACAGTCCAACATGGTGCAAAGTTATTTTATTTTTGCTAGAACTGGAAAATGTGTTCCTATCTAAAGCTTGTGATATGTGGGGTGTACAGCGCAATATAAAGGAAAGTGCTATTTGAGTGTTCGATATAAATTTTTATCCTTCTGCAGAAGATAGAAGGATTCTGAGTAGATTGTAAAAAGAAAACAAAAAGGCTGACAATATCCTGGCTGAGCTTCAACGGCTCATGAGGGCAGAATTGCTCACACAAAATAAGCTTGCTTGAATGCAAATTCCGAATGTGCGCACAAGGACCTTTTTCTTTGTCATTTTCATCGTTTCCGGCTATGCATATAATGAGCGCTTTGCTTCGCTGGTTGCATAGGGTTTTTCACTGCACTTTTTTTTTAAATAAAGCAGATGGAAAAGAATCCGTGAGCTCCCAATTTGCCTCTAGCACTTGTGAATCTGCCATCTTCACAAAGAAATGGAAATAATTAGCCTACTAATTTCATAAGTCTCGTTCAGATGGCCAATTCCACAGATTGCATTTCCTCTCTCCAAATATGACACAGCACTGAAGCACCGGTTATTCTTGATCCCTCTGGTAAGCCTGCCGTAGGGCACGTGTGGGATATGGACACAGATCACACACCCTCGGTGCATCACATCAATCAGCGTTGAGGTTTTATTTTTAATAGACTGTGTGTGTTGTCAAGTTTGTATTAATAAATAGGAAAGGAGAAATGAGATGCACTTCAATAGCTTTCAACTAGGGGACCTAATGATAAACTTATCTCAGAGAAAAGGATGAGGCTTGAAATGGTCACACAGCAGCAACTCTATTCACAGGTTCTTTTGTGGCCAAGACAAAACAAGAGGGAAGTAGAGACGGACAAAAACAGGAGAGAGGGAAACAGAGGATCATCGCTATCTTGATTTTTCACCACTGTGGATTTTGTGCATTCTGCAGTGCAAAATGTGGCTTTGCAAACACACACACACTAAGCACACGCACACACTCACACTTTGACAACATAAGCTGGGCTCGCGCTCTCCATCTATATCAAAGGCCCCACCATGCGGGGATTGACTTTTGTTCTTGGCAGCATGAAAAAAGGGAAAACTTTATGATGTCTGTTTCCCTCTGGTTTTATTTGGCTCCAGCTCTGTTGTGGGGAGAGTGTGCTTGTTGTGTGTGTCGCCTGTTTCCAGCCCAGGGAGTTGCTACTGTATGCTGGTGAGACACTTGTTTGGTTTATTCGGGAGACTGACAGATGTCTCGGTTGGCTGTTTCTTCAGCTCATTTAATTGAAAATGCAGTCATTTGCTCCAGCCAAATGTTTATGGAAAGAACAAGTGAAGGAAGAAGAGAAGGGGAAAAATATTTTTGGTCTGTTGTAGCAGGTCTGTTGTCAGTTTTTACAATTTTATGTGGCATCTTTGTGAGGATCGGCTGGAGGTGGGAGCTGTTTGGTCAGTCGTGCTGTTTTGCAGCCCCAAAAATAATGAAACCACTAAATATATCTGGATCCACTGACAGGGAAGAAGCAAATCAGTGCCAGTGAGTATGACTTCTAAAAGAATACTGACCCCTAGTGGAGAACTGCAACAAGTGACTCATTCAGTATCAGAGGAATGGTACACAGAAAAAAAAGAAGAAAGAAAAAATGATTGAGTGGCGTGCAAAAGGCAGCTTGCACAAATATTTACTCATGTTCCACAGGATGAGAACACAGCTATAAACAAATAAATACTTAATTACACTATCTCATGCACACATCTAGTTAGAAATGGGGTGATGTCAGAGTTGTGGTCGATGTTGAAACTTTATAGTTTGATACAAAATAGGCAGAGGAATCATTATACAGCAAAATAATTAAAAGCAACACTGCTGGATATGAGTTACTCTGCTACCCTTTTAGCCCCAAACTGTGTTTTTTATTTAAAGAATCCCTGGACCGGAAGCTCTTTACTTCGTCCAACCTGGCAAAGCTGTTTTGTGTAATTTGTAGCAAACTAGCTAACATTAAGGCTAACTTAATGACTCTGTAATAAATTAGCTGCTAAAGGACACACAGTTATGGTTGAAGACAGTGCACTCTCTGTCAGTTGTAAGGTTTTGTGGAACAGAACTTGCCGGTAGGTCTTAGAATTAAGTAAATACGACCACAGGTGAACAAGTTTATTAAGATTATGATGTCATTATTCATTAAAAACAAAGTCAAAATATATAAGCAGTGTGTGAAAAAGTAATTACACCCTGTAATTCAGTAGCTTGTAGAGTCATTTTTAGCAAAAATAGCCTGAATTGTTTTTGATTTGATGCTGCATCAGTCTCTCACATCATTGTGGAGAGATTTTTGGCCTCTGTTCTTCACAATGCTACTTTAGTTCATTCATTCATGCACACCTCTCTTTAGTCACCACCAAAACATTACAATCCGAAGTCTGGACTCGAACACCTCGATGATTCTTTTCTTTTTCACACATTCTGTTGCAGATTTGCTGCATGAACCAGTTTGGGCTAAGCTTTAGCTCTCACACAGATGACCTCACATTTGACTCTACAATACTTTGGTCTACAGAGGAGTTTGTATTCACCTCAATGACTCCAAGGTGTCCACGTCCAGTGACTGTAAAACAAACCCAAATCAGAATCGGAATCAATTCACAAAACTTTATTTAGCCCACAATAGGCAAATCAATTCGACAGTCCAACATTAGAACAGTAAGCAGTGAATAAAAAATAAAAAAACAAATCATCACCCTTCCACCACTGTGCTTGACAGTTGGTATGATGTGTTTGTGCTGATATGCTGCGTTTGGTGTTTGTCAAACATGCTGCAATGCATCATGGCCACACATGTCCACTTTGTCTCATCTAAATCTAAATCTAAAGGACTTTGTTCCAGAAGTCTTGTGGTTTGTTCAGATACAACTTTGCAAACCCAAGCCACGCTGTCATGCTCTTTTTAGAGAGAGGAGCTTTTCTCTTGGCAACCCTTAAACAAGCCACACTCGGTCCTTCTTTTTCTAAATGTACTGACATGAACTTTAATATTTAACATGATAACTGAGGCCTGTAGAGATGTAGCTTTCAATTTTACAATTGGGGTGAATTTGATGGGACATCCACTCCTGGGCTGATTGGCAGCTGTCTTAAATGCTTTTCGCTTGTAATGATCTTTCTCACTGTAGAATTATATTTATCTTATAATAATCTTATAACCCTTCCCAGACTGATGGACATCAACATCTTTCTTTCGCATTGGGGTAACAAACGCCTGAATGCGTGAGACCGGCATATTGCCAAAACTTTAGTTTTATTGAGGCGCTCACACTCGCTGATGATCAGTTAATAAAGTGCTTTTATTTAACAGCACCTGGCTGCTGTTTACCCTCTAAATTTCTATGGAAATAGTCAGGGTGTACTTAGTTTTTCACCAACTGCTTCTGCATTTTGGCTTAATTTTGTTAAATAAATAAAGACATGAGATAATATGTCATGTTTTATACTTAATCTGAGACTGGATTTATTTAATTTCAGGACCAGCTGAAGACCAGATTATTTTTATTATGTCCTGATATGTAAAATTGTAGAATCCAAAATGAGTGTACTTTGTTTTTTTGATGACTGTATTACAATAAAAACATTTTGTTTCTTTGGTTTACTAACCAGCTAGTACGACAAAACTAGCTGGTTAATAGCTGGTTACTACAGTCTAACATATTGTCGGTTACCAGTTTATTTATTGGAAATAGCCAATAAATAAACTTAAGATAAAGCAGTTTTAAGGTTTGAATTTTACTGGTGGTATCTAACATGATGAAGTATGCTTTATTATTTGGATCCATTTGTGGAGGCCCAGGTTTAAGAGCCTATCAGCAGAGTTCTCAGATATGAAATCCTTGGTATTACTGTGGGTAGTTTTACTCTTTTCTTCTTGAATACATTAGATCAGGTGTGACAATTATGCTATTTTTATCCCTTTTGACATTTCCAATACTGTATTTTATTTCCAAAAGTGCTGCAGAGAATTACAGGAATTCAACCAATGTAGAGTCTACTTGCATGCACTTCCCAAACAAACTAATAGCATATGTCAGATGCTGAGTGTTTGAAATGCTGCCTTCAACTGGAAGGAAGACACAAAGGAAAACAAAACTGGACTTTTCCTTCTCCACTGTTAAATCTCCATTAAAGCTAAAGGATTAACGCAAACATGAATGAGAATAGCCTACATGAGTTGTTCCAAATGTTTTTGCACTCATGTGGTGACACACAGGAAGAACATGTGCATCTGCAAAAGCTCTGCGCAGCACCAATCCAGAACTAATGCAGTACCAGCCCCTTAATCCACTGTCAGAAATAAGCACTTGAGCTCCCCTCTCATCAATGCCTCGCTCACCAAAAAGCACACTTTTCTTCTTCAGCGCCCAGCATCTGTGAGCTGTAGTGCCTGCACTTCTGTAGGTGTTCGTAATTTGAAGGTACTTTTTACTTACCTAACGCACTACGATGAAGAATATCTTGCTATCTCTGTCTTTCTTTTTCCTTTGGTTCACAAACCTAAAGCCCACAGTTGGGCCTTCTCACTTTTTCCATTCTGATTCAAATCCACTGAGGTAAAAGACACTGGTGTGATGAGACGGAAGTTTGTTTTTTTCCTTTTTTGTGCGCCTGCTATTAGCACCAGAACCAGTTTAAAGTAGGGGGTAAGTAGGGGGAGGTGAATCAAGAAGACATTGAGCCCGAGTCTTCAACGTCTGTGGAGTCATACTCATCAGCGGATTCAGTCAGGGCAGGATAGGGATGAGGCTGGTCAAGGTTGACGTAGGTGACATTCAGACTGATGTAGTGCTCTCCTTCCAGGCCAGACAGTATGGTGGAGACAGCTGACACCAGTGTAGCAAAGCTGGGCCTCAACTCTGGATCCGGGTCCCAGCACTGGAGCATAATGCTATACCTGTGGAAAAAATACAGGCACAATTAAAATACTGTATAAAGAATTAGACATTTTCACGTAAATTTTACGAGGCCCTGAAATTTTTCAGACTTACAGCAGACTCACACAGAAACACTGTGTATGTGTTAATAGCTGCAGCTGGTTTATCCTCTCCTGATGACAACATGGCATGTAGGAACGATTTTGATTGGCATGCGTGTCATACACTTGTTTTATTGAACCAGGGTTTACAGGGCCGTGAAGCACAACAATTTGAGAAGATGGCATAGATTTGTATGCTGAGAGTTGGATAATGAGACAGATAGCTCTCCTGTGTCTGAGCACTAAGCATATATCTGTACCCGGCAGCTCATTAGCACAAAGACTAGAGCGAGTGAAACAGCTTGCCAGGCTGTGTACAGCTGTAAGACAATCCAGCGCCTAGGAAGCTCACATAGGCAACCAGATGAGATCCCAGGAGGTTCATGGTTCAAGCTGGCAAAGAATATTTTGAAAATATTTAATTAATGACATGTAAATTGTTACATTTGGGTCAAGCCAGGTTAGGTTTGTTTCACCATTCCCAGAATTTAGCTTCTTAAAGTGAATGGACCACCAAGAAAGTGATTATATAATTAAAAAGTATTGTTCCTCTGATTTGCTCTGATCTAGGTGGTCCAGGTCCCTTCCACGAGTCCTCAGACCATGTTGAATGTGTTGCCAGGCCTCAGTGGACACGGGGCATGCATGGTTACTCTTTAGTTGTTGAGCAAGAGATCGCCATCTAAGCAGTTTATCATTAAAAGGCAAAAGTACGGTCACACTAGAGTGTGTTGGGGGGGGGGTTGTCAGTTATGTGTAAGTGTATCTGCGTGAGTGCGAAACACATAAACATTAACTCCAAGACAGTGTTGCATAACCATGTTAAAATACAAAGTAGTGGAGAATTTACAAGTATCACTCCACTTGAACATCTTGTCATTATTATCTGGACTTTGAGTCATGTTTTTTTTTTTTGTTCTCTTTTACCCTGCAGCTGTTAATTTGTACCAGAACTACTTAAGCATTGGTAGGATCCACATCAACACTTACACATATACAACAGTGTATTTTTGCAATAACTTTTGGAGTGAATCAGAAATTTGGGGCCATAAAACGACTTCATTCTTACTACTTACAAAGGGTCAGGGCAGTACTGTGGCTGAGGAAGCCTCCTGCCCTTCAGTAAATAGTGCGTTATATCGTATGGGTCCACCTCTGGGTAGGGGCTGGCTCCTCTGGTCAGCATTTCCCACATCAGAACACCAAAGGACCACTGTATCCAAAGACACAAAAAATATACATCAAGTGTCAGCAAATGTGCATAAAACACTCAAATACAACGTTTTAATGCAAACAGTGTAATGGAAATCAAATCAAATACATTTTAAATGCAACTTTACTGCAGTAAATCTTTATATGCGTACCACGTCTGACTTGGAGGTAAATTTTTGTGTTTGCAGACTCTCGATGGCCATCCACTTGACAGGCAGTTTAGCCTTCCTGTGGTCCTGAACACTGTAATATTCCTTATCGAAAACATCTCTGGCCATGCCAAAGTCCGCTACCTTCACCGTGTACGACTCATCCAGCCTGAAGAAAGGAAAAGCCAACTGAAGGATTCTCTCGAAACCAAATGCTTTAAGTCTAACAGAGACACTGAAACATTTGCTAAATTCTCTGCATGTCTTGGAAACTCACATGCAGTTGCGTGCAGCGAGATCTCTGTGCACAAACTTCTTCTGGGCCAAATACTCCATCCCCTTGGCAACTTGCAGCCCAAAGCCAATCAGATCCTTTACAGTGGGGTTCTAAAGAAATCCATGAACACACAACAAGACACGCCTCATTAAACAAAAGGAAATGATAGTTCATTAGGTATTTAACAGATAGTTCCTCATAAACGAGGTGATGAATTTCCAATATTTTAATATAGTTATCACACCCTCTTCTCGCAGCGTATGAAATGCCGCAAGTCCCCGTGTTTCATGTATGGCAGAACCACAAGAGGGAGCCCTTCCTGTGGCAGGAGGATGCCCAACAGAGAAAGCACGTTGCTGTGATGGAAGCCCTTCATTATGATGCCTTCCTTCAGAAACTGCTCCACCTCTTCCACATCTGTTATTCCTGATGACACACACATGTAAAGATTCTTTTCTGATGGCCTCTGAGAAGACAGTGGAATTACAGAGAGAACCTCTTCTGAAAGGTACTCATAGGACATCACAGATACTCTTAGCACTTTGTTCCACAGCAGAGACACTCGGGTTCTTTCGTAAAACATATAAATCAAACCTCAAGAAGCAGAAATTACTCAACTATTCAAAGACTTGACAGCACAGTGGATTTCTCTGTTGTTGGAGTCTGTGAAGTAGCCGTGATAGACGGTTCCAAAATGACCTGCAACAAAAATGAGAGACATAATTACAGAGTTGCTTCAAAATATTATATAATGCTTGGCTTCCATAGCAAGTTTTTTCACGTGCACAAGTCCTTACCTTTTCCGATAATCCGATGTTTCTGGACAACAAGCATCTCGGCAGGAATAAGAACATCTTTCACCTCTTCCAGCAGCTCTGGCCTAAAACTGGTGATAGGGATCTTTTCTGTAGGAAGGAGGGGAGTGAGGGTCGGATCTATGCGACCTCCAGCATAGGTCAGGCTGGGGAATGCTACCGGCCCCACCAAGGGGGTGGGAGGACTTAGCGATACTACTAGTAAAAGTTCACAGAGAAAGAAAAAGAGAGGCATGAAGTTATTAAGTTTATGAAGGTGTCTTTGTCAAAGGAAAATCAGCAATAATTAGAGTAAAGAATATTATATATGTGCTTAGATAGCCACCTCTTCTGTAGTCTCCAACAGGTGACATCTCCACATTATTTGTACCACAGCGGTTGGCGCTGTGGGTTAAACGTGACTCTACCATGGAGGCTGAAAAACATTTCACAATAGTGTTCAATCATCAACCCTAACAGCGGAACACATTTACATCCTATACAAAACCTGAGATGTTCTACTTGAAAGACTTTAGTAATTCATCACACTGACACCCGCTAGCAGTTGTATAAACATGACTCGTCAAGGTCCACACATGAAAGCGGCGCTAACCTTTCTTCTTCTTCCTTAAGTGTTTCATGACAACAAAGGCCAGCACCGCCCCGGCAACCAGAGCTGCCAGGATCCCCAAAACGATCCCCACCATGTAATGGTTGCTGACCCTCACCACTGTGCCAACGTTGTGAACCTGTCCGTTGATGGAGATCTAAGAAAATAAAGTCCATAAATCACAAGTTTAGTATTTCTGTAGATCTGGAGCAAAGCATTCATTTATGTAAAAGTTTTTACCACATATGCTCGAACCAATGTTAGTTAGTAAAAATCTAATTTTGTTTGAGCTCAGCTGTAAAAAAAAAAATAATAATAATAATAATAATATTAATTTGTACGTTAAATGTTGATTTTATGGTGGATGGCTCAACACTTTAAACAAACAGCATGCATCTCTAATAGATCCATAATTTTTCTATAGTATTCTGTTTATACATTAAAGAGTGTCTGCATGCCTGGTGGACAGCAAGGAGGAGGACGCTACTTGGAGATATGGACGCTACTTTTATTTTTAAGAGTCAAAGTGCATCCAAGACAGAAACAGCTGCTGACACAAATACTGCTAACGCTACATCAGCTCAGTACAAGCATCTGCACTCACAGCATGCTAACACAAAGGTATCAAAGACCCCTAAGTGACATCAATATTGAGTGCATACAACCCAGCAGCCAAAGCCTTCTGCAGGTAACTGTAGCTGTGATGAGCATTCAGACATGTAGCATTGTAACTTCTCTTTTATACCTGCACGTGTTTCTGCAGGAGAATCACTCTTATCACTCAGATCACTTTTAACTTGCCTTGCTTTGTGTAGTGGTCTTTGTTCATGCTTAAAAAAGAAAGCCATCGTGTATGTCGTCATTAAAGTACTGATTTGTGTCAGCGTGTGGAATGCAGCCGAAGGTTAACACTGTTAACCGGTATTTATGTGGCAATGCATTTTAGGTCATGTTACATGAAAGTAACGAGTAGTGTAAGAAATTACTTTCTACGGGGAGTAATTAAATCACGTACTGCATTAGTTTTAGGAAAAGAAGCGAGTAATGTGTGATGCATGAGTTTTTGTTTAGTATTGAGCCCAACACTGTATACGACACATTAGTGCAAATTTAAAATGCTGACATTCCAATCCATTGCCTACTTACAGAAAGATAAGTAATATATTACAGTCAACATATTATTTTAATATTAAACTTAGGTTAAATGCTAATAAGCTAAAACTAGCTTATTTTGGACAGTCACTTAATATTTAGTAAGCTAAAAAATAGGGTTAGCTTATTCTGAACTTGCAAATTTAGCATGTTCAGGGAATCATGAAATATCACAACTCATTATTCCATGTTGTTAATTTTTGTAATTTCTTTCATTTGAATGTCAAAAAAAGCACAGAAACTGGTCTTTTATATAGATATGGGGTCAGAACCCATAGTTAGAATGCCAGAATCAGTATGGTGGAGATGGGATCTGTGTTCATATAAAAAATATTGAATTTATCCAACAGTTACTTGTCTATCCTATCTTGTAGGTACACGAGACAGGACAGACAACTTAGTGACGTACAGTAATGGTTACTAATCAGTGGCACAGACAGTAAAACCTAGGACCCCAAGTTCCATATTGAATCACGTTAATCAATTTATAACCATCTGACCGACCTTCACTGGTAGTCCCTCACTAGGAATGGTCATGTTTTTGGGGATCCTGCAGGTTATCTCATTATCCAGGACTTTAGCACCACAATCAACACCTGCCACCGTCATAATGATGGTCATGCAGGAGCTCACCAGGTTCAGCTTTTGGTGCTAAGAACAGGATCAAAACGTGTGATATTTAAAATTTCCAATAAATTCCACACATTTGAATTTATTTAAGTAAGAATGAAGTAACACAACAGCTTACATGTAGTGACACCTCATCAAACCCAGGGTACAAATTTAGAACATGTCCTTCTGTTTCAAAAGGTATGGGCTCGCCGTAGGGGTGATAGGAGAACTCTTTGCTCCACAGGCTTGATGCTCCATCCATATCAAAAGATAGCGATCCTTCCACAGTTTCATCCCTGTGGAAAACAGGGGTCATGCATTCCATCCGTGTGGGTAAAGACTTGCCGAGGCACTCCTGAAACAAAACAGTGTAATAAAATTTTAATGCTTGTTCTATACAGTAAAATATAAGCACATCACCCAGAGAAACAATAGAGAAACTCTATAATTTAATACACAGCTCAAAAAAATACTAAAAACATATCAGATCTCAAAGGGAGAAAAATCATGTTGGATATTTATAATGACACGGACTGGGTAATGTGTTAGGAATGAAAGGATGTCGCAGCATTTTGTGGGCATAAAAATTATCAGAGTTAAAATACAGAGAGTTGAATTCAAAGACACCCTGAAAAAATGATGCAGCAGAATAGTCCTTTTTGCAAAAGAAATGTCATTGCAGCAACTCAAAATGTTCCTCAGTTGTTTGCGTGGCCCCCACATGCTTTTACGCATGCCTGACAATGTTGTGGAATACTCCTCGGTATCCGGGAGGCATCTCTTTCCAGATCTAGACGAAGCCTGTACAGCCTGAAGTGCAACCTGGTGGCTCTGGATGGACTTGAAATATAATTTCCCGGAGGTGTCCTATTGGGTTTAAGTATGGGCGAGCATGGGGACCAGTTGGTGTCAGTTCCTTCATCCTTAGGAACTGCGTGACCTGGAAACCTTCATTGACTGACCGCTAAACCAGCCATGCTAAACTATGTTGCAGGCAGGATTACTTTCTCCAGACCCTTTCATGTTGGTTACATGTTCTCATGTGCTCATGGTGCCGCAGTTCAGCAGTGTCAGGCAGTGAGCACAGAGCACACTGAGGATGTCGGGCCTCGTCAGTCTGTTTCTGAACACCAGTGTCCTGCTGGAGGTCATTTTGTAGTTTTGGCAGATCTCATCCTGTTCCTCCTTGCACAAAGGAGTAGACACCTGTCCTGCTGATTGGTTAAGGCCCTGTCCAAGTCTTCTAGAGAAACTGTCTGGGTCCTGGAATCTCCTCCATGCTCTTGAGACTATGGTAGGAAGTACAGCAAATGTATGTGCCGTCCTGTAGGAGTTGGACTACCTGGGCAACCTCTGTAGGGTGCAGGGATCACCTCATTCTACTAGTAGTGACACTGAGCCTACCCAAATGGAAAACGACTTAAAAAAAAAAAAAAAACAGTAAGAAAACACGAGAAGGGAAAAATATCAGTGGCCTCCAGCTGTAAAACCATTCCCGTTTTGAATGTTGCCTCATTGGTGCACCTGTTGTTAATTTTTTGAGCACTGTATATTTACAATGATCGATGATGGAACTGTACCGTTGACACAGATTTCAGGTGGCTCTCATTGGGTTTAAAGCGGATGATTGTGCGGTAAACAGAATCCAGGTTCTCCCCTTCAATGACAATCTTTGAACCTCTGCAACAAAAAGACGTTTAAATTCCATTTTTTAATGAATCTGCCATTTCAGAAAAATGAATAATACACAAAAGTGAAGTGCAAATGCAAAATGTTCTGATCATGCCCTCAAAGTATGTACACACAGCAGCTGTTTTTGTGCTGAGGTCTCTGTGGCATTACCTGTCAAAGCTACAGTCAGGCCGGACGTCTGTTATCTTTGGGTTTTCCTTGTAGTAAAACACCTTTGTTGTGAGAACAGGAGACTTGTCAATGAACACACTCAGAGGAACATCTCTCACCTCTGAGATTTCTTTGGACAAACAAATGATGGAAGACACGTTGCCTTTAGGCGCTGTGACCCTGCAGAGAGACAAAGCTATGTGTGAGTGACACGTCACAACAGACAAACTGGAGCAAATCGAAAGGCTTCATGCTCTAAAATATATTTGTGTAATCATCAAGAACTGGAGCAAAAAGTAGTTCACTTGTGAGTCTTTTAACACTTAGCCAGTACTTTTCCACATTCTTTTCCAAACCAAGACAACTTTACAAGCTCTAAGACAAACACTTGAGAAACCGAGTAAGTGATTGTGCTACAAAGCCCGTAAGGTTTTGTATTTGTACCTTTTTATGTCGCAGGCCACATCGTTAAGAGTGACTCTCCTGGTCTTTCCAGCGTCCAAGTGAGGCCCACTCACTGTGATGAGTGTGCCCCCAACACGAGGGCCATAGTTGGGCTGGATTTCTGTGATGTTGGGAACCTGAAGAAGTCAAGTTTATTTTGATTTTGTGGTAAAGCAAACCCTCTTCATAGACAAGGAAAAAAGAATTGCAAGATATTAACAAAGGTTACCACAAACGTGAATCCTGGCATTTCTGCCTTCCCTTCAATAGAGTAGCGTCCCTCCACTTTGCCCTCATGCACTTCCACTGTAATGTTGACTGGTTTGAACAGCTCAGTGGCCCCAGAGCGAATCTTACACACCAAGCTGAGTATCAGAAGAAAACACTTGCATTAGACATGTCCAACAAAACTACTAACAATTTAATTTCATGGTGAATTAAAACTGTCTGACTACAACAGGAGACAAAATTACCTTCGGTGACTTATCTTTGCTGTTTCCAAAGACCGTTATAGAATAATGAGCAAGCATTAATATAAATAGGGCATATCACAGTGCAGCAAAGATATTAAAAAAAAAACAACTACTGATGGATTTGCTGATAATGATTATAACACAAAAACCTTGTCCTTGGAACCAAAACAAGCCTTGCAAAGTTACTCACTGCGTGTTGTTGCTTTTGGCTGGAATCACAGTGCAGGACGTCTGTCCCAGTCGGATCTGGTGGGTTCTGGAGGTGATAGCAGGTCTCAAAGGCGACTGGAACTCCCACCCAGTCAGCGTTAGCTCTGTTTGACCATCAGGGGGAGCAGTCCGTGGAAAGAACTGTGTTAATAAAAGACAATGTATAGTTCACCATTGAAAATGAATGCTGTCATAAGTTGTAGATTTCAGATTCAGAGATTGTGGATTATCTCACTCCGGAGATCCCAGGTGGGCAGGACTCGTTTCTCCAGCGATTGTGGCACTCGCTCTCCCACGAGCACACTCCAGAGCACCAGCCACAGCCCATGAATTTTGGGGCAGTCAGGCACATGGCACAAGTCAGGAAGTGTTGACAGCCTGGTCCTCTTTGGGGCACCTGGATCATCTAAAACAGAGTAATAACCGTTTTCATCTCACACACTTATTGCTAGGGGGAAAAAAAACTCTTCATTTTATTTTTCATATAATGAAGCCTATAAGCAGCATAAGAAATGTTCTTTTCAAAACCAAGTATTGATTTCTCACATTAAATATGAAAAGTATTCTGCCTGACATGTCTGTCTGCATTATACCTTGTTTCTTGTATTTAAATACCTGAGTAGATCATCCCTTTCATAGTGTTAGCAGGACACATGTAAAAATCTTAAATGCAGGATTTAAACAAGATGTAAGTGATAATGTAAATGACATAGGTGTGCATAAAATAATGTTTAATCTTCAGTTTTTACACTGGCACTTTGGACACTGCTTGTTTCATAAAACTACTGTAGAATCATTTTATTTGCTCCTTAATAACTGATCCTGTTCATGGAGAGAGACGTGTAAGCTGATACTTGGTCTCATTCAGCAATAGTCTGTTTAAGATGTCAGCTGGACAGCTCCTAGTGCTGAAACGAGTCTTATCTAGTGTCATTAAAATATTACAAACATGTTCAGAGGAGCGTCATTTTCTAAGGTCACGTGACCAGTTTGATTTAATGATTCGGTTTAAGGCTCTGACAGTCATTTCAAGTTCTTCAATTTTCTAATTACCCACTAATTGATTCTCATGGTCACAAGGGTGGCACCGTTTTAAAAGTGAAAGACATTCGCTGGCCCTAAGGCAAGAGAACACCCGGGCAGGTGCTCTAGATTGTCACAAAAAGACTGCTAAAATTACCCAGCTCTTTTGTAACTGTGATGTGACCAGATCTCCGTGTCTTTCAATAGCGAGAGCACGATTTACCCACAGAGCCTGCTAAGCTTGGACTGGTATAAGATTGGTATACTGTGCAAAGAGACTGCAGCTGTACCTTGTCTCCAACCACAAAGAGAAGATATTCTGAAGAATGCACAGCAGCAATGGAGGAGACCCTCTGGTTTTCTACCAAGGAGTAATTGGCAAAGATGACAGGGCTGGATCTTGTCAGCACAAGCTGCCAACACAAAATGAAGGGTTGATCATTAGTAGAGGAGCAAGTAAATGAAGACAAATGCTAAAGATGATAAATTATGCTATACCTGAAGCAGGCGTCCGGTCGAGGTACCAATGTGGGCCACGGTCTTGTTCTCTATAGTTGTGACGAGGAGAGATGTGAGCAGGACGTTTGTCATCTTCCTGTTGAACAGGTCCACTCTGTAGTAGGGCTTTGACACCATGGTAGGATGGTCTCTGCATGTGGCATTGTTCTCCATGCTCTAGTACAAAGGTCGTAGACAGCAGAGGGCACAGACAACAGGAAACGGTGAGAGAAAAAGCAGTTCAAGTGCAAGCTGCAGCGAGGCAGTATTACACAATATGTGGCAACAGGGTATCAACAGGCTGTTTGTCCTTTATGCTGGAAAAAGACAGTATGATCTTGTGCAGTGTTGTGCTGTCAATGTGTTTCAGGCTATAGACATAAAAAATAGTTTATACTGAGCATTAAAATGATCACTTATTCTTGATATATCATATTACGTTGTGTTCAGCAGCAGATCAGCAGTCATTTAGGTTTAACTGTAGAAGAAGTTTAGTAAGTATACCCTGAGGTATATTTTCTAACTCAAATTACTGTATTTGCAGGGATATGTTTAACTTAAAAGGCAGCATGAAACAAATCCATCTCTCTGTACAATTCCTTGATCTAAAAACACAAGTGCACACTGCAGTAATTGTATACCCTTAATATCTGCACATCCTCTATAGAGAAATAACAAAGTCAGTATGATAAGAGGGGTACTTTAACTTGTTCGTTACTGTTCTTACTGTCTTGGGGCAACTTTGACCACATAACGTCCTCTGGGATTAATAAAGTATTTCGATTCTGATTCTTTATGACAACTGAGCAGAGTCTGAGAATGTCTGATCTACTGTATGCTGTGTGATGAAAGTTGGTCCTTGAGAATAAACTATTAAGGGGGGCTTGCATTTGGACAAATCTGTTAAAGTCACTGTTTAATGGGAAATGTAATCAAATCTACACCATCAATCACATATAAAGGTTTTTTGATGTAAACAAGAACACAGCCATTATAGTATGTTAAAGAAGATTTATTAGCTGTCCGACCGCATGGGAGCATAGTTTGTTTTACATGCCTTGAGCAGTTCCATATTATTAGATTGTAATATTTGATCTCTGGAAAATGTACAGTTGTGGTTCGACAGACTGAGCTGCTTTCTTGTGAGATAAGTTGAGCTCGTCACCGGGGTGACAAAGAGAAACAAAGTATCTGGCACACCAGAAGCCCGAGGTGAATCGGTTGTGATAATATGATTATTTAATAATCTAAAGGCCTTTGATAGATGTTTATGCCTTGCATTACTGACAGGAGGATTGCCCTGGAGCTGTAGATACAGAGCAGGGAGCATCACTGTTTGATTTAAGGGAGTATTCTACCAAGGAACAAGAAGCACTATGAGAACACAAACCTCCACCAAGGCAGCTCACTGAGCAGCATTTACTTGTAATGGAACAGTATTGTCTTTCGTGAATATTCATTTTGTTTTCTTTGTTCTTTTTAAATATACTTTAAAAAGTTTTTTTTTATTTGTATTTTTTATTTAACCTTTATTTAACCAGGAAGATCCAATTGAGATTAAAAACCTCTTTTTCAAGGGAGACCTGGCCAAGTTTGTAGTGCAGTAAAAACAAGTGCAAAGTCGGTCCTGTTAAAACCCATTTTAATATACTTGACTTAATTTTAATGACACTTTTTGGGTGTAGAGCACATGTGGCATGCATTTTGTTTTTAGTAAAATTAATTTTTGTCACGGTCTCTGTGTCTTTGTTGAGTTACTCTCGTCAGTACAGCCCCGATAAACCCTGTTTCTCGTGTGACTACTGGGTTTATGCTAACCGCAGTTCTCTTGTGCTTAGGTTCTCGGACTTGTCCGTACCCCCGATCTGTTTCCCTGGTGGTATGGCGTGGAATGGAAGAAGAGTGAGTGTGTAGAAAACAAATACGAGAGGAGCGAGTGAGCGGAGTGTGCTGGATTCAGAAGAGTGCCGAAGACAAACTGGGAAGGAGCGAATGAGCGGAGCGTGTTTTGAACTTTCTCCCCTTTTCCCCCTGGACCGCTGCATATCCCTGCCCTGTACACTGTCTATACTTTCACGTGGTGTTTCGTAAATACATTTACGACTGCTATTCTAGTTCAGCTGGTCTGCGCCTGAGTCCATTTTCGCCTGTGTTACAATTTTAATGTTTTGCAATAAATATCAAGTGAAAAAAATGTTTTGATCATAAGTGTTTTCAAAAGAAAAAAATACCAATTCTGGAATATTATGACCTGTTATTATAATTTACATAACATTCATGATAAAATAATGTGATATTTAGAATCCCTATACATCACTGCCTATATGTCGTCAATACAAACAATGTCAGTAAGAATGTCAGTAAGTCATTAAGTTGACCTTGAAGAGCTTAGTGAATGTAGGGAAATTTTTATGGATTGTTAACATGAGCCCACTCTGCACCCCTGCAAAGCTTTAATGGAATTTATTTAAAACCTTCCAAGCTGTCGTGTTTACAGACAGGCTTGAATTTGCCATATTTTTCTAGTCAATGTCCAATCGTAGTGTGAAGTCTCCTCCAGTTAACTGAAGCCTGACATTAGTGGCCTAGTGCCACTGGAGGCCATATATGTCTTTGTGTCACATTTCCTCTGTTTTTTTTTCTCATCACTGATATACGTTGATCCAAGTTTCATCTGTCCAAAACCTGCTTTTCCAGGAGATACGTGCTGTTTTAGGTATGTGTTAAAGTCTGATCTGGCCACTCTGAGACAGATCACTGGTTTAAACCCTGTGGTGAACCTCTGATAATGATATGCTTACCTCCTGGAGTTGTCCTAACTTGAATATTCTGAACAGGTTTTTCTTTACCTTGGAAAGGATCCTGCAGCGATCCACCTCTAATGTCTTCAGTAAACCTTCTGTCTTCGGTAAGGTCCTTTTTATGTGTTATTTTTTTCACCAAATGTGCCACAGTTTTCTTTCCTGCTATCTCTCTGACAGATTTGGTTTGTTTTTGAATCCTAAAAATGACTTGTTTCACTTGATGAAACAAGTGAAATGTCTTTACCTTGAAGATTAAATTTGTTCACATTCAAATCCCACCCTTAAGTGAACCCATCCAGTTACATTTGAGACCATGCTAATAAGTACCAGTGCAAAGAATGGCAGTAATTTCTCTGTGGTTAATCCAATATACTTGTTCAGCTGCTTAGATCAGACCATATTAATCATATAACTATATCTCAATTATGTTGTGATATACAGATAAACTAAAAATGAGTCAGTGTCTAAAAATATATGGACTGTATGTAACCTTAAAGCTTAAGAAAAAAACAAAAACAGCACTGCTATTGCCTGAAGTCAAATATAAAACTAATTAAACTGAAAAGCTGTAAAAAATGAAAACTGTAAGCCAGAGTATTATCAAACATTTTAAGTCTAAAACAATAGTGCATTTGTCATCACAGAAATAGCTTAATAATTCAGTGACGTAGTAACAAGCCAAAAAGCGTGGTATGTACAGTGGCTTGCAAAAGTATTCGGCCCCCTTGAACTTTCCCCATTTTGTCACATTACAGCCACAAACATGAATCAATGTTATTGGAATTCCACGTGAAAGACCAACACAAAGTGGTGTACATGTGAGAAGTGGAACGAAAATCATACATGATTCCAAACATTTTCTACAAATAAATAACTGAAAAGTGGGGTGTGCGTAATTATTCAGCCCCCTTTGATCTGAGTGCAGTCAGTTGCCCACAGACATTGCCTGATGAGTGCTAATGACTAGATAGAGTGCACCTGTGTGTAATCTAATGTCAGTACAAATACAGCTGCTCTGTGACGGCCTCAGAGGTTGTCTAAGAGAATATTGGGAGCAACAACAGCATGAAGTCCAAAGAACACAGCAGACAGGTCAGGGATAAAGTTATTGAGAAATTTAAAGCAGGCTTAGGCTACAAAAAGATTTCCCAAGCCTTGAACATCCCACGGAGCACTGTTCAAGCGATCATTCAGAAGTGGAAGGAGTATGGCACAACTGTAAACCTACCAAGACAAGGCCGTCCATCTAAACTCACAGGCCGAACAAGGAGAGCGCTGATCAGAAATGCAGCCAAGAGGCCCATGGTGACTCTGGACAAGCTGCAGAGATCTACAGCTCAGGTGGGGGAATCTGTCCATAGGACAACTATTAGTCGTGCACTGCACAAAGTTGGCCTTTATGGAAGAGTGGCAAGAAGAAAGCCATTGTTAACAGAAAACCATAAGAAGTCCCATTTGCAGTTTGCCACAAGCCATGTGGGGGACACAGCAAACATGTGGAAGAAGGTGCTCTGGTCAGATGAGACCAAAATGGAACTTTTTGGACAAAATGCAAAACGCTATGTGTGGCGGAAAACTAACACTGCACATCACTCTGAACACACCATCCCCACTGTCAAATATAGTGGTGGCAGCATCGTGCTCTGGGGGGGCTTCTCTTCAGCAGGGACAGGGAAGCTGGTCAGAGTTGATGGGAAGATGGGTGGAGCCAAATACAGGGCAATCTTTGAAGAAAACCTCTTGGAGTCTGCAAAAGACTTGAGACTGGGGCGGAGGTTCCCCTTCCAGCAGGACAACGACCCTGAACATAAAGCCAGGGCAGCAATGGAGCAGTTTAAAACAAAACATATCCATGTGTTAGAATGGCCCAGTCAAAGTCCAGATCTAAATCCAATCGAGAATCTGTGGCAAGATCTGAAAACTGCTGTTCACAAACACTGTCCATCTAATCTGACTGAGCTGGAGCTGTTTTGCAAAGAAGAATGGGCAAGGATTTATGTCTCTAGATGTGCAAAGCTGGTAGAGACATACCCTAAAAGACTGGCAGCTGGAATTGCAGCAAAAGGTGGTTCTACAAAGTATTGACTCAGGGGGGCTGAATAATTACGCACACAACACTTTGCAGTTATTTATTTGTAAAAAATGTTTGGAATCATGTATGATTTTCGTTCCACTTCTCACGTGTACACCACTTTATGTTGGTCTTTCACGTGGAATTCCAATAACATTGATTCATGTTTGTGGCTGTAATGTGACAAAATATGGAAAAGGTCACGGGGGCCGAATACTTTTGCAAGCCACTGTATTAAACACAGATGATGTTTTGGCAGCAGTTTTGGCATATATTGGTCTGCTGTGAAGTAGAAGAACCAAGGTTTCAGTCTATTGGACAGTCCCGCTGTCACGTTACTCAATATTCAGACCAGCAGCCAAAAGCAACAACAGAAGATCCATTACAAGAACACTTTATTAGTCCAAGCAAAAAGTGTTCCTCCAAAGGCAGAGGAAGGGGCAACATAACTCGAGTTCTGCCAAACTTTATGAAATCACTTTCTCCTGAAGTGCCATCATCTGGGATACCCAGCAGCTGAAATCATACTAATTATACAGCTTTACAATATTACAGTAATAGCAACCAGTCCTTGTGGGAATACTCAGTTTCTCAAACTGGAATTTACTTAAAGTAACTGTGGTATCAGATGTCTTACCACAGCTCCCACTACCCAAAACCTACCCCAAAAGACAAAACTGAATAATTTAACACAAAAAAATATGAGAAATATGCATGGGATCTGGGAATAAACAGGCGTTTTCCCACGAGAAACCAGCAGCAGCATATTCTAAGACCTTTAAAATCAGACATCCTAACGCACACGCATCGCCTGAAAAGGCCACTGACTAAAGTCACACAAAAAGGGAACGGGGCAAACCTTTCCAGTCCCTTCTTGAGAACATTCAGCCTATAGAAAAAAAAAAACTGACCCTCACTCCCACTTGGCTGCCATCCAGGTCCTTCTGGATAATGATGAGTGTAGTAAGACTTTTTCCATATTTATTAGCGATCCAAAAAGCTTTCTGCATCCCTGTTTTCTCTGACTTAACAGTGGCTGCCAACTGACTGCCGATGCAAAAGCTTCTCACATTCCTAATATGACTGAAATGGAAACCTTAATATTGCTTCACAGAAACCACAAAATTTTCCTTTTCATTGGTGTCTCATCTAGAGGAGGTGATACATGATGAATAAAGGATCATTTCTGGCTAAAGAGGAAAATAGATTCAACTGAATGACCATAAAAATTCATACAAAAAGGGTGAATACAATAGACTGTATATAAAAGATGGTCATACCACCCAGACCTCTCCCATTGGTTTTGTACTGTGTGTAATGAAGCCAGAAGTAGCCAGACGTAGGAAAAGCTGGCCAAATATGCCGAGAATCCCAGCTGTGCACAAAACAGCCAAGCAATGATGCATTCAAGAACAACCAGATGTTCTGAAATTTCCAGTGTTTGTTTTCCTAACTGCACTGTCTCTAAATATCTCTCAAAACCATCTCAAAAAATGTGCTCCATTGACGAGTGTCTGATGTAAAAGCTGCAAATAAACCCCAAATCTTCATCCAGCAAACCTCTCGCCTTTGAGTGGAAAATCCCTGCTCCATATAAGATGCGTGTGACCTAGCCAGAAACCCAGGGAGATTTGCCTCGTCAGTGACGCTTTGGTGACAACACTGTGTGGTTGTGTCTGATCAACATTTTCTTGTAAACCTAGTGAAGGTTTTGTCAGAAATCTCATTGTTTACAGATGTGGTATAAGTGTGTATTTATCTAAGTTTTATTTGTCACTAAACCACAATGATTCAAAGACTGGACACCGTCTGACATCTTCAAGTTAAATATTCATAGAAAAGATGGAAGGAGGAACTATCAGTTCTGGCCAAAACCATTTTTGGTACCAGGCTGTAAATGGGCTTTTTAATTTAGGGTTTAACATGGGAGTCTTTTAGGGATTGATTCACTTTTGGAGCCTGCCACTACAAGACAAACAATTTTTGGCTTCCTGTGATGGATTCATTTTCAGCACCAAGGCTGGATGAAGATGAGAGACATATTTTAAAGCTCTGCACCCATGTGCAAGATTTTTATCAAGCCACCTTTGTTAGTCCATAAATTATCCAAGTTCAGATAATTTTCTGCTCATCTTATCGCGACATACTTTCCTTTTTGCCAGCTCAGACCAAGCAACTGTAGCATTTAGAAGAAGAAGTAGCATTTTCATAGTTGTGTATTTGCAGACTGATGCGCTCACCTCATGTGGGCAGCTCTCACAGGGTTGGAAATGGCAGAGCCCTCTAGAGAGCTGCTCAGGTCCAGACTCACAGCAGTCATCCACCCCATCAGCAATTGCCTTGTTCACATTGTCCATGGGGAAGGCGCACAGGGCAGAGTCATGCTCTGTGACTCCGTTGTCGTCGGTGACAGCAAAAACACCATACAGGATGTCATCCTCCTCCTCCGCTCCTAACTCCTCTGCCAGCTCCCTGCCTGCTTTGCCAAAATGGGCTGCTTGGACCACGTTGTACACAATATCCTTATAAGGTTCACTGGCTACGTTCCTCCTCCTGCGCTTTGGTTCAAAGCGACACTCCAAGATCAACTCGCGATACCGCTTCATTTCCCATTCGTTCCTCGGGAGACGTCCCAGACGAGTCTGAAAAGGCGACGATTCCTGATCTGGGCTCTCTCTCTGGACTGAAAGGAAGTACACAAACTCCTGAGTGAAGAAGCTGTAGACATATTCAATATGGTATGTCTTTCGCAGGCTGGGAAGGACAGTCAGACCACGCACATCACTGAAGAAACCATCTTCTGTGGCCAGTGGTCGACGAACTGATAAAGACTTCCTGCCGTAACGCTGAGTGACACTGTCATTAACACTGGCCGCGACAAAGAAATAGACAGTCTGACCCTCCTCCACCATTGTGACTTTTGTACCAAGAGGGCTAGCCACACAGTCAGGACAGTTAGCAGCAGAGTTTGAGCCCTTTCTGAACAAACACTTTGAAAGAGAGGGTGGCTCTCCATTTGGGTTCAGCTGGTGGAAATAGCATACGCCGTACTGAGAACTTCCACAAGAATATAAATACATAAAGAGTGTATCCAACAGCAACACCTGATTGTCTGTGTCCTCTGGAAAGTTGTGATTCTTGTCAATCTCACACAAATTGCATATGTGACACTCTGAGCCCCCCACTGGCCCAGTGCGGAGCTCCCACACCTTCTCCAGGCTTCTGTTGACAGCTTCGATCACATTCTTAGAGGCCACGTACACTTCTTGGTAAAATGAGTTGTTGACTATGTTTTGGATGGGACCCCCAGCTTGGAAGAAAGGCATTGTGTACACAACAGAGAAGTTGACAGGGCTGGGGGCCAATGACGCACAGTTGGCCAGGGCAAAGGCCAGCACAGTCTGGAACCAGACGCATGCCCACCACTGTCCGGCCCAGTGGACCATCTCCAGTCCGGGTTCCAGGGGCCCAAAGGCACAGGCGATGTGTCGCTACCTCCAGGTCTGCTGCTGAGTCAAAACCATCCTTAAACCACCCAGTGACACCTGATAAAACAAAAAGAGTAAAATAACTCATTAAACTGATAAGAAATCATGAGCTGCAACTCAAGAATGACTAAAGCTTTGATATTTCCTTGCTTGAGAGTTAAATAACAAAGATGCCATTTTAATGAGCTAGATGATCCAGGAAAGCTTTGCATAAAGATGTGAAAGAGAAAAGGGGATCTTGGCTGACTTGACTGCTTTCTCCTGCTTTAAGCTAAATGTCCTCTAGGACCAACATTATACTGAACGGACATGTATAAGTATTAGACAGATCTTCTCATCTAGCTCAGGCCAAGAAATCAAGTGAGCATATAACTAGCAGTACTTACATTACCTTCATTCAAGGCTTTTAAATGCATATCGCCTATTTCTTATCTAAGGTTCCTTTGGCAGGAATGGATTTTGTTTAAAGAACCACCTTTTGAACAAACAAAGAGCCACAATCCCGTTTGTATGAAGAGGTAAAAGCTGACAGAAGTGAGATGTGTCTGAAACCTTTTTACTAAAACTGCTGTAAGACCATAAACTGATAAGCAGTAGCCTGTTGTTTCATGTTGTCATGATAAAGTATGCCTCCTATGGGATTTGCTACTAATGAAAGTGAAAATCAATATAACAGTATTTTATTATGTTTTGCGTGGAACCCTAAAAGACCCGAGGTAACACTCATGATCACCATCTTGTCTGGTCCTGATAATAAAAGCACATGTGGTCATAAAAATAAAAGCTTTCTCTGACTCACCACAGACACTGACAGGAAATGTTTAGATCATCAGACACAGAGTTGTGGTGGTAGAAGATGTGGATCTAACTATTTTTACTGGGGCTTTGTACATAAGCCATTCATATCTGTCTGGTCATGTTTACTCTGGTTAATCACAGGCAGAGTTTTTCAAATGAATCATCTTCTTTTATGCAAGGGAGTTGGTGGTAACAAGCCAAGATAATGACTTTTGCTCAACATGAACCAACCAAATTTAGCAAATCTACATTTTTCCATTGCTCATCCAGCCCAAGCTCTACGTAGCGTACGAGCCCTGTCTTCATCGTGAACATACATAAGTGGGTGGATCATTAACTGGACATACAGCATGACTGTTTTCTGGCCTGGCCTCTCAATTATGCATTCCTGTTAGAACCACTACGTGCCTTTCAGGGGGAAAAGATGGCCATGGACTGATGGTCGTCAGACATTGTGTAGCCTTTAAAACTACCAGGTGAGGGCAAAACTGCTCTTCGGCTCGTGTCAGAGAATTTAATCCATTTTGAACATTATATTTAACAGCGTCAGAAACGGCAGTGTGAGCCAACTGATTTTAAGCACAAAGCACTTGTTTTTGCTAAAAGCAGTCGTATGGAAAAGTTCAGAGTCTCAGGTCTTTGCATCAATAATTCATTGAACCCCGCTGATGCTGTTGTTACATTTTAACATTTGCAGCTCCTTGTAAAGCTGAGGTTAAGGTCTGCGGACATGAGTACACATAGTAATGGCACTGATTGACTTTCTCCGGGTTCATGGTTAATAAAGCAAACGGCTGAAACAGAGTTTCCATTCGCTTTGCTATTTTCAGGCCAATCAAGGCTCCATCAGTGAACCGGCATGAGTTGCCAGTAAAGCACCTTGCTCACTGGCACTTCGGCGTCCTAATCAAGAGTAGAAGATCGAAGACCTCTCTTAGAATAATCAATGCACAGATATCCAGGGGGATTTGCAGACTTGAGCTGCTGTTCGAACAATCAATAGTGAACACATATTGAACCTGAAGGACTCATTGACTGAGTAGAAGGAAATAAATTCCAAGGCAATACAGACTCACTAGAAATATCCAGTTTAAGGAGAAACTGCGTCTGCATTTCTTTGTTTTGAAAAAATCTTTATTTCTACTGTGTGATTTTATACAAAACAAGTGAGATTAGAAATCAGTCCAATTATGAGTATGTTAACACAGAACAGCATAATTTCTTTTCGCCCTGTGCTCATCTGCCCTCTTCAGTTGATCGCTTGTATTTATGGGTTTGTTGTTGTTGTTGGGTTGGTGAAGTTTCTCCTTTTACTTTGTCTCCATATTCGGTTACAATCTGCCTTTACTTCTTTGAATCACTCCAGTGTAACAGAGTGCACACTGGCTCCAGTCCACAGGTTAAAGATGTTATTTTCATTCCAAAACCAGAGTTTAGATAACGCAACACTGAGTTTATATTTCACAACCCCCACAATAAATATTAATCGCAAATAGCTTGCTTTTTATAAACAATTATAAATGGATGACACCGGAAACCCTTCCTTGCATTATAAGTGCTGTGAGAGATAATATAAAGAATGCCGGTGCTGTAAGTCAAACTTTGGATCATAAACACAAGCTATTCTTTTTAAAGTCCTCTTCTAGCATTGCCTGTGCTCTGAAGGCTATTTGGTTTCTGTTTTGTATCTAAACATCAGAGCAGACGCTGCTGAAGGAAAGAAGATAAGATGAAAAGCTTACCTGTGCAGGTCAGTCACAGTCTTGAGGGAAGCAGCCACTGCCAGCTCTGCGCCTACTGTAAAACAGCGCGCGGCGGATGGCGGGTTTTTTCCTCAGGTAGAGTTAATATCACACGATTAGCTTAACACACGAACATATATATATATTTTTAAATATAAGCCCTTCTGTATTCGTTAAGCGCCCGCTTCGTATTTAACTTTAACTCCCGGTTTGAATCGGTCCTCTGCACCTCAGCTGTGTCCTCGCTCCTCCCCTCACAGCTCCACACTGACACACACCAGCAGCACGAACAGAAGCCAATTAGCCCAGCGTCTATAGGTGGCCTCAGTCACTTTTTAATGCCATAAACGTTTCCTCCTTATCCCCCCCACCACTGCCCTGCCTGTTTCACAGCACCATAAAACTTACTCCTTTTGTTGTGCAAGTGTGCTCCGCGTTTGTGAGACGGAAGTGCTGCTGCTACTGCCATCTACGAAGTGCCTACAGTGTGAGGGGAAAAGAATGACACATCAGCTTGCAGGTCGTTTCTTTATTTACATATAATTTTGCAATTATGGGACTGCCATAAAGCATTACATATTTGTTTTGCACAATAACAGTTAAGGCATGATTAGAGGAGGCAAATGTGGCAAGGCTAGATTCCTCAAGCATAGCAGGTTTCTAGGAAACAAAGCTTTAAGTGGCATGCAGAAATATATCATCTGTTAATGTGAGTATTATGGGTGAAAAGAAAGAGATGAACTGGAAAAATAATGGAGTTCATGTGGAATTCCTCTACAGTGGTGTTAAGAGAATACGTGTTATTACAAACTACTGACAGCAGTAAACAGGTCACAGACTTTCTGTTTCAGTGTCCGTTACATAAACAAAGTGCATAGAGGTAAAAGTGTGATGCTTCCAACAGGAATGCTGTTAACCCATATTTTGCCAACATGTCTTCTAATTTGAAAATACATTCTACTGCAGTTCGAGGAATTTCCAGTTTATTCTTCATTTCTAAGAACTGAGTTAATACCATAAAAGACATTTTTTTAAGTTGTGAGATGCATAATAGCCGTTACAGTAAAAGCATCCTTCCATGAAAGATCTTTAACAACAGGTAAACACTGCAAGCTTCTGTGTTACCAAAAGTGCGGAGGCTTCTCCTATCTGCTCTTCTTTTTTTTCTTTAATTAAAAGTTATAAAAAAATTTCGCCAGCTAAAATACAGCGTTAATTCAATTGCACAGCACACTTCATTACAAATCAGAGAATTAGAACAGAGCATTCCAAAAGTCAAAAAAAAAAAGAAAATGCATAGGATTTGACAATCATCATACTCTTAAAGACTACTGCTTCATCATGCGTAGCTGCTGTTAGCACCACTCCAGTCTGTTTTCACAATACTGCTTTACGTTTCAGGAGGCTCAGTATGTGAGAGGACTGAGGATGAAAAGGCGATCCTCCTCCTTCCTGATCCACTTCAGCAGTTTATTGACAGCGGCGAACGCTGAGGCCTTGGTCGCCAGCGGACTAAAGCAGAGGTAGAGCTCAAAGCCGCTTGTCACCTGCAAAGGAGAGAAGGCACAACGAGACAAACGGGGCATGAAAAAGCTGTGTGTAGTAGAAGGATATTTTTCTGTTAAAGAAGTTCAGAAATGTGGTTCAACGTAAGAAATTGTTACAGTCTGCAAAATTACTGTAGCTACTGCATTTCAGATCAATGATGAGTGATTAAAGCTTAATGTCTGATGTCTTTAGTCAAAACAAACTTGATGGCAGGAGGCTAAAATCTTGCTTATTATGAGTAATATTCATTTTTGCACATTACTGTTAATGTTGTGCAATTATCATTAATGGCACATTTAATCAAAAATTTGTGTTATATGCACATTGAAAATGTTAAAAAAAAAACTAATTATGTAATGACAGTATATTTTTTGTAACAATATTTGTAAAGCATTGCACCACATTTAGAATGATGACCCTTTTTCAATACGTTTCTTTAAGATATATATTTAACCACACAACATGCGGTTAGAAAGGGGGGAAAAAGGGTGGTCAACAACTTTCCAGAAGTGTCAATGTGGACATTACTTTTATTGTTATTTTATGTGTATGTGATGGTAATGTACAAGGGTCTGCAAAAGCACAAAGCTGCTAACACAAAGCTGGTAATGAAGAACAAAGGTTATTCCAGTAAGCTATAATTAAACTCGTTGTGGGAATAAAAAACAAAAACAAAAAAAACCCACTAACACACTAATTAAAATAGAAATTAAAAAACATAAGCAGTATCTTCCTTATCTTCTTTGGGCTGGGGGATGCAGCATTTTCCAAAAAGAATTATTTATGGATCATGTTCACACGTGGCTTTTTTACTGCATGATAGAGCTTCAACCTGCATTTGTGCATGGCACAGTGAACTGGGTTCACAGACAGTGACTGGAAGTGTTCCTGAGCCCATGCAGAGATTTCCATGACAGAATAATTGCTGTTAACGGCAGCCAATGCTGATTTTTGGCCTTGTCCTTTGCCCACTAAGATTTGCGTTTTGATCATATTAGGTACTGTAGATGATGAGAAACTCAAAGTCTTCACATTTTTATATTGAAGAATATTATTCTGAAAATTTCCAAGAATTTGTAGACATTTTTTGTAGACATTTTTTGTAGACATTTTTTCTCTCTAAGATGCTCTTTTTATACGCAGTCATGTTACTGACCTGTTGCCAGTTAACCTATTTGATTGCAAAATGTTAATCCAGCTGTTGATAATACTGCATTGTGAATGGAAAAACTGATGTAAAGTTTATGCCAGCAATCAAAATTATTTATGACTTTATTAAATGGACTATTGACCCTAATAAGGCAAATAGTTCCCCCCCAAAAAAAGAAAAAACAAAACAAAAAACAGCAAGCTAACTAAATGTGTATGAACAATGTCAACAATCCAGTGTCCAGTATTCATTTTGTACACACCAAATGCTTTAAATGGCTGTCAGCTTAAAAATAATTGTTCAAAAACAATAAACCATTTTAATCACAACACCAGACTCACCTGTGCCAGCAAGTTTTCAGTTTCCCTGCAGCGGTAGTAGTAACGGAGAGGTCTGGTTGGATGGTGCAAGCAGCTGTGAAGTTCCTGGTACAAGCTCAGCAGCCTTTCCTGCTCTCCATCAGACTGGTACACCATCGGAAACTCGGGGCTGAAGGTGGCAAATATCCAAGAACAAGGATTTGTGTTCATGACAAAAAATATATACATATAAGAATGCAAATCTTTGTGTACTGATGATCATTTTACTGGCCCAGATAAAATCAAGTGTCATCTGCTCTCATGAAGTTGTCATTTATGTAAATTTTTCGTAATACCGAAAACATCTGAGTAGATGTGTTTATACAGTGAAAGGAAAAAGTTCTTGAATTAACAGGATTAATGACTGTTAAAATACTCTGATCTTTATCTAAAAACCCCTAAATTTGACAAACACAGTCTAACACAAACACTCACCTGGTGTACAGTCCGGAGCTCTTTGATTTATACAGGAAGTGCCTGAGCTCTGGGATGCCAACCTGCACCACGGAGTAACTGGGACATTTCACCGCCTCCTTCAGGGCCTGGTAGGCACTACGCTTGCTCAGCCTTTCCATAAACTTCTGCTTGCAGTCGGACATGTTAAAGAAGTCCTCTCTTTCAGTTGAGACCAGAATGAGACAGAGCTGGGACGCAGGCTCCAGGTAAGAAATGTGAGCGTGGAAAAATCCTGCGGTGTTGAACTTTGGCAGACAGATCGGCGTCCAGCCTTCACCTTCTCGGAAGGAAGAGGAGGAACCGACGAGGTTGAAGACCAGGTGCAAGTCTATGTGGTGGAGGAACTGGTCCTTCTTCCTGACCAGGGTGACCAGGCGATCGCCGGCCAGCAATATGGAGAACACCAGGTTTTTGGATTTAGCGGCCTGTAGGCTCGATGACACTACGTCCCTGGCAGAGCTGGGGAGGGGCAGGCAAGTGACGGCACTGAGCAGCAGGCCGGGGTCTCGTTCCAGCCGGATCAACAGGTTGTCAGTGAGATACTCTGAGCCGGTCAGCAAACGCCGCAAGTCGTAGTTCTGCTTGTGCTGGAAGATGTGGTTGAGCTGGGTGAGGGTGAGCAGGCTGACTATCTGGTAGTAGATGTATTGCAGCTCCCGCAGCATCTCCTTGTCTGATTGACAGGTGCGTGACACTCCCACCAGGACCAGAGGACTCTTGGTGAGGAAAACCACTTTACAGCCATCTGACACAAACATATTAACAGCACTTACATTAAGATACGACATATTTGTTTAGAGAATTAAATGTTGCTGCCAAAGTATAATCTGACCTGCATGGATGGAGCGGATGATGTTCTTCTCAGCCTCGACAAATGACACGAGAGCCATCATCACCCCCATGGTGCTCGACAGCGCCTCTTCCGTGCCGTAGCGAGTGTAGATTGGTTTCCCCGCCTCACTCAGCACAAACACGTGTTTTTTGTGGCTCCGCCACGCCTCACTGGACACATCCTCCTCCTTAGTCCTGCTATCAGACAGGTCATTGCTGTGTTGTTCATCTATATTTTGTTCAGCAACAAGTGCCTTGAGCCCCTCTTCATGCTGCTCTTCTGATCTGCCTGAATCAGCTGTCCTCAGGGCTTCTTCTTCAGCCTCAGCAGTTAAATCCTCAAACGAGTGTGCATGGATGAACATGGCACTCTTCTGGCCAGCACCTGTATTAATATAAATGATGACAAACTTTGTCCGTAAAAGATTTAAAAAAAAAAAAAAAAAAAAAAGCTAGAAAAGCTCTATATAAATATGAGCGCAGTACATCACATGGCAGACATTTCTGGACAGTTCCTTTGGAGAAAAAAAAAGAAAAAAAAAAACCCTCCAGGAAGTTTGAATGCTACTTTCTAAAAGGACATGTGGCCAATGACCACATATACAACTGCCAAAGTAACCACCAAGTCCTCTTTTAGTGTTTTCTCAGTTTGCAGCATTTATAGCGGTTTTCATAATCAAACATTTTTCCCCATGTAGAAAAAAAAAAAAAAAAAAAAAAAAAAAAAAAAATATAATAATAATAATAATAATAATAATAATAGTGGACTGTTAGTATCAGGCTCATTCTCACTACGGAAAATCATGTGTTTGGTTAAGTGATGGGGTAAGGGTGGAGCATGAAGGAGACACAGACATGACCCCTATTTGCTCAGCGTAAATTCTTCATACTCTTACCTGCCAAACAATCAAACACACAGATTTTTTTATGCTTGGAAGCAGGTCTCGTGTTTAATGTGCCCGTTTAATTTGCATTCACACGTATAGCCAGGTAATGTAGAAATGTTGCTTAGCTCAAGGCAGATTCAACACAATGGAAAGTGGAGATGTATACATAATTTAAAAGGTTTTCAGTTTGTGTTTCTACAAGAGGAAAAAAACGACTTCAACGAAAGAAAAAAAAAAAAAAAAAAAAAAAAAAAAAAAGGGGCTGGTTTGGAAAATGTGTTAAATTCCCCAACTTTGCTGGAGAACAAAACTGCTTTCCTGGGCATTCCTGTGGGAACCAACTAGCTGGAAAAGGCGTCCAAGACAGATGACAGAGATGAATTATGTACAGTTACAGGACAAGACTTTATTCTTTTATTTGAAAAACTGATTAATTTTGAACATGGTATGCAACTCTAGAACAATCCACAAAAAACAGAAGTTCAATTTAGTCTATTATCGTATTAGTCACACATGTTTTAACTTTAGGTTATCACACTTCAGAGCTGCTGCAGTGAATAAAATGAACAACCTCTGGCCAAAGCTTATCTAATTAGAAGAACAAGAATAAGGCAACTGTGATAGCGAAAGAGTACGCTAAGACCTCAAAATGTTCTGTTTAGCTCCAGTTTGGGAAGAGCAAATCCATACAGTGTTACATCATCTCTCCTGTCATTGTTGGATTTATTCAAAGCAGGATGTGATGCAGCAGATGAAAGCAGCTGCAGCCAACTTTCATTGTGACAAACTGACAAATTTTCCCCAGATTTTTTTTGCAGTCAACAGATGGTCATATCATTATATTCTCATGAGAAAACATGGCAGCATTTGAAGGGAATATTGTGCAACTGTAACACACGCTCTAAAACAGCAGACAACCTGTAAATATATTCACCATTTCTTACATAGACAGGATGTGCATATTCACGCTGTCTCTCACACACAGAGTACTCAGTATGCGTTCACCGGACACTGCACAGCTACAACAATGTGAAACAGAGAAGTCCAATTCATGGGAAAGTTTTCAGAAGTGTCAGCACTGAAAGAGTGTTAATGTCTTTTCTTTGTGCTACAATCATAAAAAAGACAATATTCCAGGCAAAGATACTGCAGGGATTTTGTACTTGAAATAGAAAACAGTTGATGATTACTTGGCCCTGCCCTGCCTTGATATTTGTCTAGCCCAACTGGAAGCTTTTATGGTCTACTGTAAACGTTGTGATCACTGATCATGTCCTGCAATGTTTCGCAATACAATCCTATGAGGGATTGGCCACAAAGTAGCGTGGCACAATTCTATTCACCCACGACTTCTTTAAGACACCTAGACTTACCTGCAGTCTTTGAAATGAGAGCGCAGTCAGTGGTGTAATCCCACTGATAGTGGCTAAGTGAACTACCTGGAAAATATTTCTTGCGTTAACATTACCTTAGACTGGAACAAATGCAAGAGGAAGTTCACACATACTACACCTTCATATTTGACGTTTTTTCACTACTATGCAGTGGTTCCAGTTTTGCAGATGTATATTAAATATGTTTAAAATCATACTTGTCTCTGTGTGTTTACAGACAAGCGGCACAACACTTACCTGGTTCAGTTCCCTCTACCAGACCAGGTATGGGGCTGTCCGCCCTGACTGAGCGAAGGCGGTCTACAGGAGCCAGAGTTCCACTTTCCCATGATGCAGTCGCCTTTTGGGCTTCACCTTCCATCACTGCTACTTAAGGCTAGGACACGCACCTGGAAAGATAGACAGACAAAGGGCTATAGGACCAAAGGGCAACAACTTCGTGACTGAGTCTTGGATTTATGGTGGTGTGCCATTACAGTGACATGACACGGTCACCACGAGTCGGTTCAACTGAAATCAAATAAAGCCCCACAGTTAGGTAGTGAAGATTAACTGTTTATTGGAAGCGGGGGAAAACAGAGCTAAACCAGAATGTCCTCCTTGCGCCAAGGAAGGCTGAAACCAACTATGGAAACAAAATGAGTCTCGAAAGAATAACATATTCACACGCAGTATATTTACATTCACATCTTTTTTTTCTTGCTTAGCATCCTGAATTATCACAGGCGTCACATATGTTTGACTTCAAAAGCTACTTTGATTGCTGACTTTAGCATGTAGTCAAACAAACGCTATCTCAGACACGTTTAATCGCCTTCGCGCTCAACCAGAGCACTCAAGACCCCTTCAAATACTTCAAAAAGATTACCTTTCATTTCCACAGCTGTCTGCATCTGAATGTTATGCTCCCCAACTCGTTTGCCACAGTTGCTGCTAGCTAACTAGCAGAAACCGCACAGAAGAACTTCTTGAATCATGCCCTGGTTGGTTGCGGAAGTGCGAATTGTGGGATATGAAGTTCCCTGCCAGAGGGTTTATACACTTTTTATCACTCGTTTCCCAGGAGTAATAAAAATGCCGAGTTCATCTGAATAAAATAAAATACGGAGAATTGTCTTTGAAATAGTTAAGAATTAATTTAATGGGTTAATTTTGAATATTACAGCATGAAAGTTACATATAACACACTGCCATCTTTGATCTTGCTGGTGCTTTCAGGTCACACAGGACATGAAACAACTGTGCCTGATTATTAAATTACACGATTGTCACGAGACTCAGATACTTAATTTGTCAGACAGAAAACATTGTATATCAAATGTTAAATAATCTTTTTGTGTGAGAAAGGTTTGTGAATATATTTGCGAGCTATTTCAATGTGTTTAAAATAATATTTTGTTGTTTTCACTGTGACTCTGCATATGTGAGGGATAAAAGCAAAAAAAAACCAAGGGAAAAAAAGTGTTGACACATTTGTTGAGTGACACTAAATTGTAACTTCTCAAGGGAAAACGTATTAATTGTTTTAAATATCAAACGTTTATAGCGACTGAGCTAAATTTTAATACAAAATACGTTGGCGTAGATTCTAACAGCTCATTTATGTTCCGTGTGCATACGAACGCACCGTAAGGGGCGGAGCTTTGGTTTGAACGTGCAGCGGGGAACTGGCCAGCGATGGCGTTACCATTGTGTTTGTGTTAGCTTGAAAGGAAATTTCCTAAATTATCTCACTTTATGTGTGTACAATGAAAATTTTCATGTACAGTTGGTGATGCTTCAGTTTATAACGAAGGATTATGCAGTAACTTGATATCTTTGTTTGGTAAGCATGACAGCTCACGATAAGGCTACGGCTAACATTGGTTATCTACATGTAGCTGCTTAACCAGGGTAGCGGAATAGTAAGGCCCACTGCCTTTAGCCAGTGCTAACTGTTTTAGCCTACAAATATTATGTAACACTACCGAAACGCGTATGATCAGGGAGTGAATATCACGATTTGTATTTCACTGTTTTTAAACAATGTCGTACGCTGTTTCCAAAACAGGGTGATCGTTGTGTCGGTAAGATGCCTATTCGAGCATATTGCACTATTTGCTCAGATTTCTTTGATCACTCCAGAGATGTTGCTGCCATTCACTGCGGACACACTTTCCATTATGAATGGTAACTATACACAAACTCAAATCTGAACAAAACAACTTTTTTCAGTTCATGGCATCTTTTAAGTTATTTTCGTTCCCCTCTTTTTCTTCTAGTCTTCTTCAGTGGTTTCAGACAGCCCCTACAAAAACCTGTCCACAGTGTAGGAAACAGGTACAGTAACGCTACATTGTCAAACTACCAGCACAGACCGTGAGAAGTTGAGTTACAAAGGAAAGATTGAGCTTCAATGACATTTTGATGTTTGTGTGTAGGTCAGCACCAGGCACATTATCAGCAAGCTTTTCTTTGACATTGGTGGAGAGGAGGACAGCACGGCTGACCCGGAAAGCTTACAGGTACTAATCCTACAGCAATATAAAACTCTTCACGCCTTCTGGCATGTAAAACAGAACCTAAATGTGGTCTTTCCTATTGCTATTGTTTGGATTTGTTTTAGGGTGTTATCTTCTGACTGTATTTCTTCTCTTTTTTGCAGAATGAGGTTGATAGAGTCAAGGCACTTCTGAGCTCTAAAGGTGAGAAATTAAACTCTTGAGTACAACTGTTACAAAGTTATGCTAGATTGTAAGGAAGCAGGCAGAACTAGATTGATCATCTGTCTGGTCAATTTGTAGAGCGAGACTTGCGGGACAAACAGAAGGTGGTGGAGAGTTTAAAGGACTCCATGGACAAGCAGAGGCGAGACCTAGACAGTTTGCGGAAGGAGATTAAAGAAAAGGAGATGCTTTGTTCTGCCCTCAAAGTATGAGCTCTCTGTTCTTCATTGTTGAAAAGCTGCAATATCCACACTGATTCACAGTCACTGCAACTAATATTATGTTCTAACGTCTCACAGACACAGATGTCATATATGGAGACGCAACAAAATGAAGTTCAGGCTGCCAAGGAAGAAGTCCGGAGCTTAAGGACCAAGTTGAGAACATTTGAAAGGTATCTGCAGCCCATTGTATTATATTCAAGCCCCTGTGATTGTAGAGGAAAAGATAAAGATTGTTTAAGATGATCTTTGACAAGTGCGCAAACTTATACCAGTGCATTTGGGCAACTGCAACCTGACTCTTACACTACAGCTATAATGACATGAAATATGTGCATATGGTCCAGTGATTGTCTTCATTGTTAAAGAGGATCATATTCACTCTGTGCATTGTTTTCTCCTCAGCTTGGATGTGTTGTTACAGGGCCAGAGAGCAGAGGTTGAGTCCATGATCACAGATATGGGTATCAGCCAGGCAGCAGTGGAGCAGCTCTCAATCTACTGCATCTCTCTGAAAAAGTAAGTATATGGAGATTATTACTAAATCGGCCGAGTACCATCTTAAAAATATTGGAAAAATTGTGGCAAAGAAAGATTTTGAAAAGCTTATTTGTGCATTTATTTTCAGTAGACTAAAGTATCTTAATGGAGTCTTTACTGGTTGCTGCCAGAGTCCTGACCAGCACCAGCAAAATGGATCATATTACAGCAGTTTTGAAATCATTGCATGGCTTCCTGTGTGTAAAAGCATTTATTTAAAATTCTGCTAATGGTTTAGAAAGCATTGAATGATCTTGAACCTGAATATATTGCTGACCTACTTGAGGGCTATGATGCTTCTAGACCTCTTAGGTCCTCAGGAACAGGCTTACTTTAGTATTGCTAGGGCTAGAACCAAACAAGGTGAGGTAGCATTTAGTGTTGTGGAATAAACTCCCCTCACACCTCCAGTGTGCAGAATCCATTAGTTACTTCAAATCAGGATTAAAAACGGTTTTGTGTAGTTTTTACATAAAATATACATTTAATTTTTCTTTTTTGTTCAAAGGTTAAATTTTACTTAAGTTGTTTCAGGTTTACCCTTGGTGTTGACTCTTGCCGTCGAGGGCTTTTTAGTTAATACTGAAATAGTTTTGCAGAAAGGAAGGGTCGAATATTTCTCTTAAAGTCTCTTGTGTTGCATCAGAAAATGTCTGTTAGGTGTTGCTTCTATAAGTCATTAAATTCAAGGGTTCTCTCACATTTCTGCTGCCTGTACGTTGAATAATTACTCAGTGTGTTCTATAAAGATGTGAAATATGGAGCGGTTTGTGGTGTTAGTTTAATCAGATTGTGTGCTTGTCTATATTTGTGACCCAGATGAAGATCATACCACCTTTCTCCTGTAAATCTGAGCTTTTGTGAAATATGTTCCAGAATCTTTTAATGAGTTGGACAACATTTGTGTGTTTGAAAGTACTTCTTTTGGAGCTTTTTGTTCAGGTATTTAGTTCTAATGACCACAGCATCCGCTCAGTATTTACTGCTGATCTCCTTTCTTTCTTTCTCAGAGAGTATGATAACCTCAAAGGAACTTTGAAAGCTTCAAATGATATGTGTGAGAAACTGAAGAGAGAAGTGCTGTCCTCAAACAACAAGGTCGTTTGACATAAGAAGATCGCCTCACCAATAAGAAATGGGACTTTGGTGCGGCATCTTTGGGTTAAAGTGCTCTGTGGTGTTTGTCATTTCAGTTACAAAAAACTACAATAGAGGTGAATCAGACCAAAGAGGACATGAAGTCTCTGCATAGCGATCTGGCCTGTGCTGACAAAGAAATCTCTGTAAGGCAGATCAAACAAATCTGTTTATTTGTTATGTCGGATGTGCGTGGTTGTGATTTCTGTGTGCAACCTGTCCACAGAGCCTGAAGAAGAAAGTGGAGTTTCTTCAGAAATCTCTGAGCACACCAACGAGGACTAACGAAGCCGTCAGTCGGCTCATCTTTGAAAGGTGCGTCTCCAGCTGTGGGACTTCATTCTCCTCATGCTTTTGACAGGATGCTTAAGAATGCGTTTGCTTTATGCGCTCACGCACTTGTTGCTGCCTTCCCGTCAGCCCTGCCCCACTGGAGCTGAAGCAGCCTCGCCTCCACCATCCAGCAGATAGCGAGGACATTGACCTCAACATGACCTACGACATCACTACGCCAGACGACGGGGCCAAGAGACCAACGCAGGTTCCATTGAAGAAAATGCGTCTCGATCCACCCGTGTAAGAGTCATGTCACTCAGTGCGGAAATGTTTTCTTCTGTGTTTAGAGTAGTTTGAAATCCATCTGCTCTTTTTGTAACAAAGTATAAACTGGAAGTGTTGATTTTTCAGAACGTCTGTATCCAAACACAGGGAGAAAACGTCAGCTTTAAGCAAGGTAGACTTCTTCTAATAAATGCATCATTAAATAACTGATCTATATATAATTTGTTTTTAATTTTTCAATTAATTAATTTATTGTATTGTTTTATATTTATGTATTTTTTGTTTCTCAGAATCGCGATGAAGATCTGGACCCTTTTTTAAGGAACTCCCTCCTCTTCAGGAAGAAAACCTTTGGCAGCATGTTGGAGCCTCAGAGGAAGCCTGGAGCTGTAAGTGCAGCCGACTCTCGCAAACTGTTTCCTTGTCCCATTTTGTCATCATCAGTGTTTTGTTGAAGGGGGAAAATGTTTTTGCGTTTCAGGTCAGAACTGGTTATGATGGATTAGGAGGACGAACTAAATTCATCCAGCCTGTATCCTTTTTGTCATTAGTGATTCTGCATGTGTTACTTGTCTTCTAGCGTTTGAGGTTCACTGAAGAATGTTTGATGTGTGTGTTTGTATATATGTAAGAGCCAGGGAGCACCGTCTGGCTTCAGATAGATGTTATTTATAACCACGAGATAAATGTAGGTCGCATCGATCCTTAACCAAGCGCTCCACCTCCAGTCTCCTTTGTCACAGATTCGTCCACTGATGAAAGCTAAAAGGAAAAAGGTAACACGGCCCCCATCCAAGACCGCCACTTGCATGACCCTGGACGACTTCCTCGAGTAAATTTTGGTGTCAGAGGTCAAGACACTGACTTCTGTAAAGAAGCATGTTGGCGCTGCTCTAAAACCGAGAACCTGGCTGTGGGCTTTTTGATTTGTTTGTTTTTGCCACTCAACACCAAAAAAGCATTTGGGAGTGAACTTTTATCTAAAAGAAATGACAAATGTTGGCATTTGGGTGAACTGCAAACCCTGCTCTACATTTATTTTTTTGTGCTGATATGAATTTGTTTGTGTAGGCAGTGTCTTGTGTTTTGAAGCCTCGTAGTTCTGTGGGAGTGTATTTGTTTGTGAGAGAGAAACGGCTACTTGAGAAATTTGACTGTGAGGGTTGCGATGATTATAAAATTCTGGGCCAGTGTCTAATGCGATACTTTTTTGTTATTTATTCCCCATTTGCTTTTCCAGTGTGGCAAACAAAAATCTTTATCATTAAAAAAAAAAAAGTCTTTGAAATGCTTTGCTATTTTTCACCCTGTTTTCCCTGACATGGGGAGTTACTGTAGGTATTTTTTCTTTTAGATTTAATTGTCATGCTGGATGTAAACCAACTCGAATAATAAACAATATTTTTTTATTAAGATTCTTTTGCAATCGACAATTTCTTCTAGACTTTTATTCACAAACATGTCAATGACCTGGACTTCCCTGCAGAGGGCAGTACAAACAAGATTTTCTCACATAAGGGTATGAACCTGGCAGCCAGCCTGCGTCGTGAGTGATACTGCCTGCATGTGAGGAATGCTGAATCCATTTATATTGAAGAAGCCAGAACAACAGGAAAAGGCTCAAAAAAACATCAGTCAAAACCTGAGTTATGCATCGTGGTCAAGTAACAAAAAAAAGAAAACAAAAAAACAGCGCTGCAAATAATATACTTGCAAAAACTAATAAAATAACATAAAATTGGGGCTTTTTGCTCATTCTGCCCCGTTTTCAATGTCAAATGAATTTTAATGTTTGCAGAAATGCAGAACTGGTGAAGATGGAGGACCTTTCATGGAACAACATCCAACGCAGCCAAAAGAGGTGAAGCTTGCTTGTGATGTACCCGTGCATTAACATAAATGTAGCCTGTCTACAGCTTTGGCATGCAGCCCTCACAAACTGACCTTTATACAAGTTTGCTTGATATTTGGACAAACAATGTGGGGAAAATGCCAACCATTGTTTTCCACCGTGGAAAACTGAAAAGTAACAAGTACAAGATAATGCATCCTGTTCACAATCACTTGTATCCTTTGTGCACTCATGAACTCAGTTTCCAGAATAAAAGCAATTCATTCTCTGCCACAATAATTGCAGTGATAAGACTAATTAAATGCTGTGTTTCCTTAGTGACTGGATATTGATTTAGCTGTGAGTGATTATAGTTTTGTGGTTCGTTGTATCTAGCCCGGGGGGTCGTCATGACAGGACATGGTGGGGCATTTTAAAAGATACATCCTTCCAGTGCAAGCAGAAGAAAAGGTTACAACAGCCCATATAAATAGCATTCGTGTAAACGTAAAACACATAACCCATGCAGCCTGTGAACAGCGATGTTTCATTGAGGTTTGACAGAAGCATACATCTTACTGCCAAGCAAAGGTCTCCATTTAAGCTTAACTTTTTTTTTTTAATTGTCTTCCATTTTCATGTCAACACATCTATATGTAGATCATTCTGAAGTCCGTTCAAAGTGGCTCTGTATCTTTTCCATACCCCTGCTAAGCTGTCACATTTTTCCCATGATGTAGAGTGAGCCTTTCAGGTTTCTTTTGTGCTTTCACTTTCTGGATTATCTAAATAAGTGTGAAAAGAAACATCATCCACAAATGTTTTTGCTGGTATTTCAATCCAAAATAAAAAGGGGGGATTCAAAGAAGAAACACACACAATCAGCCAAAAAGCTTATTTAAATGCTATTTTTTCCCACTCTTTGCAAACCATTTCTTTGTTGGCTTCAGTTGTCATTTTGATTCCCGTCACTGTGACCTGTCAGGCTCGACCTTGGACTCTCCGTTCTGTTTGTCGTTGGACTTCAGGGACAGGTGCGTGGTCACGGTAGCCGCCTGAACCACGGCTTTAAAGCTGCGCTTTCTCTTTTGGACGTTCTGCTCCGGGTGGAAGATGATGACGTAGACTTTGGGGATATAGAGCATGCCCAAGGATACGGTGGCGCTCAGGCTCATGGACACGGTCAGAGTGGTGGTTTGGATGAACATCTGCAACAGAGACGGAGGAGTTCAGAAAAATCCTCCCACACACACACTTCTGTGTCACTAAGAAAATTATAGATTTGTTTGTTTTGTTTTGGTGCTTTTAGCCTTTATTTGACGGTTTGCAGGAAAGAGGGGGAGAGAGGGCATTTCAGCCATGAGGCTTATAAGAGCGCCTGCTCAACCAGTAAGTTAAAGTAGTGCCCATAATGATTCATTAATTATGGAAAAAGTGGCTGGCTAATCAAACTTGCTAGCTTTAGCCGATACTACTTCACCTTCACGTTCAAATTCTGGCACCAAAAAGCCCAACATGGTGTAGTCAAAACACAGAGTCCAGAAATCCATAGGTGAGCTTGCCATGGCTATATCCGTTTGTTATATACAGTCTATGGTAATATATTTCCAATACCGCAATATAATTTATTTTAATAACCCAAAAAATATTGTTGGGCGCAATAATTTATACATAAACGCAAAACAACAAGATGTCTTGTTGCATCTACTCGCATTTTCCAGTAGGTGAGCAAGCACATTTTTTAATTTAATTAAATTTTATTATATTTTGGTGTTCTGACCCACAAGAGGAAGCAAGGGGTCAAAGTTGAATGCCCAATGGAGGTGGTGTGTCCCAATTTCATGCATACTGGATGCAGCAGCAAGGATAGTTTGGAAAGCAGGGTACATGTAATCTCCGCTGTCACAATGCAGTCCTTACAATTTTCATCTCAAAGCAGGGAAGGCAGTGTTTTCCCCCTGATGAATGATTTATGATCTAGTATATGAAGTCAGGAAAAGAGCCTCTATTTATGGGCTTTGACCACATCTAGCTGCTCTTCCTCTTTTTTTCCTTTTTTCTTGTTTTGCATGCATCCGACAATAATCACAGTGAGCGACTTCTTCTGAGATCTGCCTTCAATGAATTATAAAAAAACCCCTCATTATTCAAGAAAACTAAACAGGTCATAAATAAATAAAACCACAAGTATCATAAATAAGAAATGTTTTGTGCCATAAATAGGTCGCAAGTTGCATAATATCCTCAGCAGCAACACATCCTGGCTCATGTCCATATAGTACAGTTCCTTTTATCATCTTTCACATGTGTTTGTCCCTGTAGTGACATCTCCCTTTATGAACGGAGCTGTTTACTGTTTAGGAGTGAAGTGGACTGTAGTTATGTGGCCCGAGCAGAAGGACTAGCTGAGAATCACTGTATGGTCCTTTCATAGGTAATTACAGTCATCACAGGTAGATCACCTCCTCCAACATGTGGTGGGAGCATAACAGCCGCTACTTTCATGAGCCAGACAAAAGTTAAGGTCTATATTTAGCTCTTTTTCTAAGTGATGATTAATTGAATGGGATGGCTGAATTGGTCTTGGAGGGCTTCTTATCGTCCCTCTGCACATCTGACCTCCTTTCCTTTTCTTAATTCACTTCATTTCCATTTGGAAGAGGTGAAAAGACTTTGAAAGCACCTCAGGCAGTAATTGTTTCAGCCTGACTGGTTCATAATACAGCTCTCTATTAGCCAAAGCCCGTCTCTATTTTTCAAATATCCCCCCCCAACTGTCTTGTACTTTGTGACGGCAGCAAATAGCCCACAAGCTAAATGAAACCCTCAGTACAGTGGGAGCAGGATGTCCTGCGAGTACAGCAGGAAGCAAATACGATATGACAGGCAACAAACTCAAATTTCACTTTCAGCATCTGAGGGATTCGTTTACTTTCTTACAGTTCGTGTGTTACTGTGCATTACGTAACTCGATTCAGCATACTGTTTATTTTAACTGTAAGTGGAGCTCAGGGAGTGCTTATGTAATGTAACGAGATTTAATTATGATCTTGAAAAAGATCAAATTTGACTATGCAGAAGAATTTATTGACCTATCATTTAGTGGGTCAAATTATTTCTTTTAATTTCTTTTTGTCCCAACCCAACACAAAGAGCAGCCAGAAATAATTCAGCTATTCATTTGTCCTTTTAAAAAGTGACATTTTTACTAAACAGATTTATTTTTGAGCTGAAGCTGTTATATCAGTCTCTGAAAGTCATCATCTGAAAATTTCCTGCTATTCTTTGTCTCATATAAAAGTTTTTGTTTTTTCTTGCCTCCAAAAACTGTTGGCCTACTCCAAAGAGGTTGTTAAAATTTCCTGAAAACACAATCATCAGAACTGTAAAATACTTTTCATTATTATTATTAATATTATACATAATAAATTGCCATCTTCAACCAATTGAACACATTGGATTTGTATCATCAAATCAAAAAGCCACAAGTTATACTCTATTATAATTCATAACTTTACTTTAAGTAGATGTACAAAGTGATAGCAGCAACACAAATAAAATTTCACATCTAAAAATACTCGCTGGCCCCAGAAATTATGATATTACCTGTGATGCAGTTATGTGCGAGTAGGTTGTTGTACTCAATTTCAGGAAAACCTAGTTGCGTCAAGTTCATTGTTTTTATTTTTCATATTTCAAAATAAATAAATAAAGGCAGACAAATAAAAGCACTGATGTTATAGGTACAATATTTTATCGAAATATCGTGGAGTTTTTAATCTCTTTTTTTATTCTCTAATAAATCACCAGATCATTTTCTCACCTAATTGATTTATATTGTCAGACCAAAATCCATATAAATTTGAAAGGATCTAAAAGGGGAAAAACAGGAAATTTTTCACATTACATGCTTTACATAAAGTAAGCAGGTAAGAATTCATTAACCAGTGATGTCAACTGAATATTCAGGTAATCAAAACTTCACTCTCAGGATATAAAACTTGTTGGCCAGTGGTGGATGTTTTAAGGCTGTAGTTAACCCTCCTGCATAATTCACTTGTATTTCATTTATCAGCATTTTTCACATCATTGTCATTTGGAAGTAAAATGCCCCTCCCTCAAAGTTTATTTTTTCTCTGTGCCGGCCTGCTTTCCGTTGCCAGACTTTCTCTGACGTTTGGTGGTGTATGCTCTCCACATTCACAGTAGCCTCTTCCTGTTTATATGAACATTTTCAGAATTTCTGAAACCATGCACTGTCCTTGTTACATTTCTTACCTTCTCTGTAGACTGCGCTGTGCCAAAGAAGATGGGTACAAAGGCCAGCCAGATGATGCAGGTGGTGTACATGGTGAAGCCGATTGGTTTGGCCTCATTGAAGGTCTCAGGAACTCCTCTGCTTTTAATGGCATACACCGTGCAGGTGATCATCAGTACAATGCTGTAGCTCAAACACAGTATGAGGGACAGGTCGGACATGTCGCACTTGAGAATTCCACGGGCAAACTCTGGGTTTGGAGGCTTCTGCTCTTCATAGTCAATGATGGTGTGTGGAGGGATCACACCAAACCAGATGAACACCGCGAGTAACTGTAGAGGAAAGGAGCTTTAGACTGCTGCATGAGCTTTGACTTATCTATGGCAGAGAAGCATTGATAAGCTTACCTGCACTGAGATGAGTATAAAAGTAATGATGAGCTGAGAGGTGGGGCTTATAAACTTAGGAGGTGTGACCGACTTCTTGCCCTGCTCAAAGATGCGGTAGATCCGGTTGGTCTTCGTCAGCATGGCGGAATAGCTGATGCACATCCCGAGCCCCAAAAACAGGCGGCGGAAGGCGCATATTGCCACACTGGGCTCTGCAATCATGAAGAAGGTGATGAGGTAGATGAGGAAGATTCCTGTCAGCAACACATAGCTGAGCTCTCTCCCAGAAGCCCGGACAATGGGTGTGTCATTGAAGCGGATGAAGGTGACAATGACTCCGGTGGTTGCTAAGATGCCCAGGATGGCCAAGAAGACGGGGATGATGGCCCAGGGAGAGCTCCACTCCAGCTTGATGATTGGTGTGGGGCGACATCCCGTGCGGTTCTCCAAGGGCCTCATGTCGAATGGGCACATGTCACAGGTGAATTCATCCAGCAGATACTGGTAGCCATCACAGAGTTCGCAGTGCCAGCAGCAGGGAACACCCTTGACCATCTTTTTCCTCTCGCCAGACTCGCAGGGAAAACTGCACACCGACTCTGGAATTTTACGGTCACCGCCCGACCACTGCATCTCCTCTGGCTGAAATGGATGCACACACACAGTGTGTTACTATATTACAGCTGGCTGTGACTTAACAAAAGGCTAATAACTGTGAAACAAAACTCCTCAAAAATACTTCTTCCACGATCACTTAAAGCCTATGAAAGCCAGGTAAACTGGCAATAAAAAGAATAAAATTGTTAACTTATTACCTTTCACAAATAAAAATTTCCTCACATTGTCACCATATTTTTAGTTTTGGTTTACAAAAAAAATCAAATGCTATACTATGATAGGTAGGGAAACTTGGAAAAGATGTCTTTTTTCTGTCTGAAGCTATCTATTCTGTAGGAAGCTTTCAGCCATCTGGCAAAAAGCTTGCAGTAAAAGGAATCTTACAATGAAAGGATAGTTTGCAATTTTGAAAATTATACTTTCTTGCCACTTTCATATCTGCTGAATGCAAGTTTTAGCATAGAAACTGGAAAAGGTAAGTATCTATATCATCTAAAAAGAACAAAGTGTCGGGTCGTACTTTAGCAGAAACGTACAGCTTTTGCACCGAATAATTTCATGGTCATGGGAACTGGATGCTTGGCACCTTCAGTAATCAGGACTCAGAGAAGTCCAGATGAACAGAATCAACTTTCTGCAATTTTCTCTAGTTTTGCTTTGGACACAGCAATTCAATTTCAATTCAGTTTCACTTATATAGTGTCAGATCACAACAATAGTTGCCTCAAGCTGCTTTATATTCTAAGGTGACGACCCTAGAATAATAGAGCAAAAACTCTAACATTTAGATGCCCCCCAATGAGCAAGCATTTGGCAACAGTGCGAAGGAAAAACTTCCTTTCAGCACGAAGAACCAGACTCGCAGACGGGCAGCCATCTGCCACAACCAGGGGGTGAGGGGAGGAAAACAGGACAACGAGACATAATGTTAAACTAGAGCTTTGTTTCCAGTTTTTATGCAAAACTAAGTTAATCTCTCATCTTCTCATGCAGCAGAAATGAACTTCTGAATATCACTCTGCACCACAACTGTAGTAAAAATAGACATTTACATTGAGGCGAAGATGGTTTGTCCACTGGCCGATATTCTTGTAGCCAGGATTGCTGACATTGGACATCTGGTACTGGAAGATGTCATATCGACCCGGAGCATCTCCATTCTCATTGAACATCACTCCAGTTCCTGCGCTACCTGTTAGATGGAGACAGTCTAAATGACCTATGCACTATCAAAAGAAAGCCAAAAGTAAGAAGGCATTCAAACTGCCTTAACCAGAGAAAAACACCCCCATCTTTAGCGGCAGAGAGAACACCCACACACTGTTGAATGCAGCTTATTGCTTACTTCACTCTTGTGCAATCATGTGAAAGCTGAGTGCAGGATGCTCTTTAGTGAAGGCTCTCCTCCACGAGTACAGACTTTCAGTGCACTCTCCTCTGTTGCCCTAACGTGATTGAATGTTCCTCTCGGGTCCCTGCAGGCGCTCAATCAGAAAATCTTCCATACAAGCCAAGGTCATCCAGCAAGAGGAGCGCAATAAATAGGATGCTTTCACAGGACACTTTTTTTTTTTTCCTTTTTCCAAACTGCAATATTTTTGTATGAAAGATGAGGATGAAAAGCGGGTTCGTTGTGTATAGAGAAGAGCGAGGACGCAGCCCAAGGGAGGGGACGTGCTTTGAAGAAATGCGCCGTGTTCTGCAGCTAAGCACATTAGCAGAAACATCTCAAAGCTTCCGTTTTCAACACGACCTCCCTTCCGCTGCGTTCCCTTTTAAATTTGCTTCTTTTTAAAAACCTCTCCAGTGGCAGAGAGCGGTAGTTAGAAAAGCATGGCTTTTGCTAACAAAAAGATCTCCTTGCAGCATTTCTCTCCCCAGCAGCAACGAAATGAAACTCTCCTTTTATCTAAATAGCTAGACATATCAGGAGGTAGGTGCGGAAAAACCGACTGAAAGTTGGAAGCTCACCGTTGAAGTTTACAGAGCGAATGTACTGGAGGAGCATGCGTCCATCTACGGGGTCCATCTTTTCGCACACGCCCATGGAGCCGGCACAGAGGTCCAGGTGCATGCTGTGCAAGGCGTGGGCCATGGCGTACACAGCATCAATCACAAACTGCACCTTGCCCTCCTGTTCGTACTGAGAGTCTCGGCTGATTCTTTCGTCACCTGCCGGACAACAAAAATGACCAATACATAAGTCAGATAAGGTGACACTTTTTATTTTCGGTGCTGCTCCCTGCTTACCTGTACATTTTCTTCTACCAGGATCGTATTTTATCCCAGGGCGAGTTAGTTTACACTTGAAGTCATCCTCCCAGAATTCTGCAAACCAGATGTTTCTCCTGTTGTTCTCCAGCGACCTCGAAGTGAAGTACTGGTCGAACCCTGAATCGTTTTCGCATTTAATTTTAAAACAGTTAAAATAACAGGACTTGACATGTTGGAGCAGAGATAATGGTAAAAAAAAAAAAAATCCTTTGAAATATGGCTCTAAGTCACTTTTCAGAATTTATACAGGCTGGAAATATCAGATCGGGATATATCAGACTTATCAATCGTTAATTTCCTTTATTTGGTGCATTGATATTAGACTCATCTGTCAATGTCACAGGCTTCTGTGGGTATGCTTATTGGATCCAGCTGTTCAGAGTTAGATTTAAGGCTCATTTAATACATTTTCCTACCGTCAATGGAAGCTCTTTTAGGCAGGATGGTGACAGCACCCTCAGCCACCTCCTCCTGGTCTTCAATCGCAGAGTTTTTGGATCCCCAACTATCCGATCCAACAAATAGGAAGTGGCCTGTCAGGTTGGCCTTTTTGGCAGCCTGCAACACCCGTCTAAAAGATACAGTTATATATCATGATGAAATTTCTTCTTCTTCTGTCATTCTTTGCTCAGAGTGGTTAGAACAGGAGACTACATAGTTAAATGTAAAACAGCATCCTTGTGAATATCTTGCAGACTTCATGTATCTAATACACCATGCAGCAGAGCATGACTCACTTGATGTCGTCCTCATTGGCAAAGATGATAACCCCGCGAGCGTTGGAGGTCTCCATCAGTCTCTTGATGATTTTATCAAACTCCCCTGGTCTGGGCTCTCGTGGAATCCTTATGGACTGTGCAATACACAGCCCTCCTGTGTCACAGACCAAAAAAATCATCTTTTATTGTTTGCAGTGTTAGCATGCCAACATTAGGTCAGTTGTAAAGGTAGCTAGGTTTTCCCACGACTCTGCAAAAACAACACCCAGCTAAGGTGTTGGGGTTTTTTTTGTCTGCTAATTATGTAGATTAATGAGCTTAGACCTATGTGTCAAAATAGCAATAATATCATAACATGAAAATCCTTGCTGTACACACAATATTATATGACCAAATCCTAGTAAATTCCAGAATGGGAAGAACACACTCAAACCTTTCTGCTGTACTGAGACTGAGCCCAACACCCACCACACAGTATCAGATCTTTGTTTTGGGTTAGAGTCGGGTGGACCAATCCAAATATCAATATTAATGCTATTATTGGTATCAGATCAATACCAGCACCAGTAGATCGACAGTTTGTTTTTGTTCTCCAAGTTCAGTATGCATCTCACCGAATTGTGTTAAATACAAAAACAAAAAGTCTCCAAAAAACCCAGTTTCAAAATACATGAAACCTGAAAGGTGTGTTTTGTTGTATTCACTAATTCTTTCAAAAAGCAATGGTCATTAACATGTGTTCTGAATTTGCATATAAATTATGATTAATCTCTGAAATAATAATGCACTGCTCTCACCCTGAGCTCCCTTCGGTCGATAATCCGATTCTTTTATACCTGCACTTCTGTTTCATACACACTTTAGAACTTATTGTCCCATCCTGGTTAAATTCTGTTATATCACTGCAACCATGGGTAGAAATGATGTGTAGAGGGAGACAGAGGTCCTCACCTCCAGTGTTGCCTTCCTCATTTTAAACATAACTGCATGTTGCTGAGATGCAAAATGATTCATTTTTGAGTATTGAAAGATGGATTACCTATCATTGCCTGTCATTTCCTAACTCTTTTAAGGTGAATTTCAAACAAAGGATGCGTAAGACATTCTATTAATTATTAATTATTATTTCACCGCCCAATAGAAAGAAATGGTTGTAACCAGCCTGCACTCTGGCAGCTCTCTTACCTTTAATCTTGTTCTTCAGGACAGTCATATCTCTAAATGCACGAGATGATCTGTCTCCAATTAAAATTATTATAAATGACTGAATTTGATCTAGATTCACCATTCAGATACAATGTATAAAATATTATGGCAAACCATCCAGAAGTCGAGATAGAGATATTTCCATCTGGATAAAGTAATGGACAGTAGACAAAGCTGTTAGAGTCTGTCCCATACTGTCAATCACTGATGTATGTGAATTTGATCATATGAAATGTGATCACTAATACATTAGGACTAACAGGTCATCCCATCATATAGATTTAAAAGCACAAATGATTTTATTAAAGCATTGCTCCTTCCTGTCTTTTAATGAGTGGGAAAAACACAAATGACTAATCCCTTGTTGTCGTGACGGCAGATTCACGTCAGCGCAGTCAGACACACAACCTGCTTCTCTGGAGATCTGGAGGAAGGCATCCACTCCGCTTTCTCCGTAGTTGCCCTCAGATGCCAGCGTGGACACGTAGTTCCAGCCCATGTTCTTGACGATGTCCACCATGGCCTGAGCCTGGTAGGAGTCAGGAGGCACCACACGGGAGAAGAACTCGTAGCGGCTTTTGTCGCTCAGCTCCGGGGCAGTCGATGCATAGCTGATCTGGGGGATCTGAGACACAGGGATGGGTCATTTGTGATGAAAGAGTCAGGTCAAATGGAAAACATGAACAGTGCTGATTATTAGGCCAATATGTGAATCCAAAGGTAAAAGAGATGACAAGAGGCAGTGAACCATGTCAGGAGCATGATGCACCACTTACTCACAGGCAAGCCCTTAAATGGATGCCTCCCACAGTAATACTGGCAAGTCACAGTGCATTAAAATCCCAAAATTGGACTATCATAGAGCGTTCATCTCTTGAAAAGCCCAGAGCTGGTTTGCGCTAACGATACAGCCAACGTCACAGTAGAGTACAGATGGTGGGAACCAGAGCAGTAAAGGGGGAAAATAAGGATGGGAAGCTTAATTTGTTGGTGTGCTACATCTTTAATGACACAGTTTATGTCGACAGTCTCAACCCTGAACCTGCTAATGCCAGTCCCCCCAAACGTGGCTAACATCCAGCCCTCTCTGGAGAGCACCGAGAGATAAAGGTATTCACAAGGGGCAGTGACGGGGAGAAGGAGAGAGGACCGAGAGAACCATTTCACAGATTATCTGCAAGGATTAGTGTGGTTTTAGTCAAATTACGTTAAGCACAGAGGGAGAGACAGAGATCAGGAGCCTAGAGAAAGGTTAGCATTTCTCAGCTGTAAGCCATACAATACATTTAATTCTAGTGGCCACATGCAGCTTGCATTTGCTGCTCCGCGTTAACCCCGTCAGTGTCAGATGTACTGGTAAGCCTCTGTGGTCCAGACCACATCCTGAAATCAGGTTGGTGAACTTTCCTGCCCTCTCCTTCCCCCTTGTAAGAGTGACTGGCATGTGACATCATCAGTGTCCAGAGGAGTCTGTATCATTGTCTGAAAAGTCACTCAGATGTTTGCATGCAAAATTATAATGCACAAGACAAACACATAATCCTCTCCCAAATTAATCCCACAGAAGCATCTGCACCAATTCACTTGTTAAAATCAATAAGCCTTCTCACTAACATAAGCATCCTCTTTTAGTCCAGTCTTGCTGAAATCTGCTTACAGTCATAAAACAAGTGAAGCTGAGAAAGAAACATTGTAATTTGAACAAACTAGACTGACTCATCAAGACACTGAGCTCGGGTATAGAATAAAGAGGCTGACAAACATGGATATAATTATGACCCTCTGGAATGAGTCAGTATAGAACATTCACCTACAGGTGCATCTTACAGGGGTTTGTGAAAGCTATATTAATGGGTTAGTTATTTTACACAACCTTGAACTATTAAGGGTTTAGACCCTAAAATATTAACTGTCAATGAACATGTTAAATTAGTTAAAGAGTTAATTGCTTCAGAGGTATTTGCAAAATTTATAAAAACTTCATTAAAGAAAACTCGATGAATGCATGCTCTATATCTCATTTAAAAATAGTCTCATATAAGATACCTTACATTATTTATAGTTTATGCTCACCTATTGAAAAAGGAAAAAAAATAAAATAAAGATGCATTTGGAGCAGGTTACAACAAAAAGTGTATTGGTTATGAGCAGATGTTGAATATGTAAAGAACTTCAGACATTTGCGGTCTGGAAAGCAGCACATATGGACGGTAGGAGGAAACGCACTATTTAGCTAAATCTACTTCACACTGGTCACAAATTGCTGCTATCCTAGAACCAATGTCATCCTGTTACCCTGACACTATTTTGAGCCCAGGGTCCTGAGCTGTTGAGAGGGGCTTAGTGGAGTTGGTGAATTCTGTAGTTAATATCTGCCCTCTACCCAAGTTGTGGATTCTGAGCTGAAGGAGGAGCAACTTGGATAGAGGGCAGATATTAACTGCAGAATTCACCAAAACAGAAACATCCAAACACATCAGCCTGGTTGTTACAATTTTTCTGTATTACTTGCTTGCCCCAAATGTTAGATTTGCACAGACTCGGTGTTCCATCATTGCTATAAACAATGTGTAATCAGTGTAATCAGTGTTTAAAGGTTAATCACCTGTCAAAGAAAAAAAAAATACCTGGATTAACCTGCAGATTCCAACAATTACAATGGATTCACGACCCTGTAAGTGTCACTCTGACAGGCAGCAATACACAGGTTCATTCAGGTCACATAGCTGTTTCAGTTACACTGCTTTATAATATCATCAAGAGGTGAGATGTTTATCTCTGTAGAGCAGCAGTAAGTTCTTTAGGTAAAAACATAAAGTGTCTCAATAATATTTTGGTATCAGACGTCTTCATCTATCATTTGTCCAACCCTTTCCTTAACTGCTTATCCAATTCAGGGGTTCCAGAAGTACTGGGGTGGCTATACCAAAGGCAGGCTGCACCCTGGGCAGACGTGCACACGTATCGCAGAACTAACACAGAAAAACAGACAAACATCCACACTCACATTAACACCTACGGCCAATCAACCTTACATCCAATCATGTCTTTCTCTTTGAATACCTGGAGCTCAGACTACCCAGAGTATGAATTCCATCAGAATGTAATGATGACCAAGGTCCACATTATCTTCTAAGGAGGGATTTAATCAATCTCAAATTTTAATAAAGAAGACCTAAATCTGCAGTGACCTAATCACAAATACTGTAACTCTACTGAGGCAGGAAATGAAGGTGCAGCTATATAAATTAACTTCATAAGTGCGAGCTCTCGCTCATAGGACGTCTGTTTATTGGCCACAGCTGGTCACTGATATCACTGCAAGCTGCTCAAATCTAAAATTAGGAATGTATTCCATATAGTTGCTCATTTTCTGGCACAGTGTCCTCGGACTTGATGTGTGTAAATCATTTTTTTTTAACATAGTGCTTCTGGTCCTTTTGTGGCTTCTGACTGGTTAAAATCTGGCGGTGCTGTTTGTGATCCTCACTCACTTTCTGAGTGAAGATTTTAGATGCTTTAATACTTTAGTAATACTTAATTCTTTCAAAGTGTTAAACTTTTACCTTTATTTTGCAAGCATGACAAAAGGAGAAACACTAAAACGGTAAATTTAAAAAAAAAATGCCTTAAGATTCCAGTAGTTGTAAAATATTAAGCAAGAATGAAAGAAATGTTAGCTGATTACAGTTTGGTTAAACTTGTTTTCTTAAGAATAATTGTCATTGTCTCTCCTGACTTGAGAGTCCAAACCCTGTGAATGGGAACTACTGTGCTCTTTCTTTGTGAACAGATTCAGGAGAGGTTGTGAGGGGATCATTTTATCAGCTTACATTCTCAAAACACTCCCTGTCCCAAATATTTTGCCCCTTCACTGGTTAACAAAGCTAGGATGGTTAAAGAAATCTCACCGCAAACAGTCTGAGTACATTGGCCACCATGATGGACACCGAACTTCCAGATGCACCAATCACCCCAACCACCCTCTCCGGTTTTGGGAATATCGGAGGCTCTCCGTTTGAGCAGCGCACATCCGAGTTGTCCTTCTGGATGAGGGCCTGGACAAAGGTGAGCGACTGTTCCAGGGCATACGTGTCTCTGGAGCAGGTGTCGAGGATCCGAGCCCCAAGTGTGATGTTAGGCAGCAGCTCGGGATCGCTGTTGATCTGGTCCAAGGCATAGAGCATGGCCTCCAGTCGATGGATCCCTTTCTCTCTCTTGATCTCTCCGCAGGGTATCCCAGCCGGACCCCGAGAATGCATAGGGAAGAGGCCGCCCAGGGTGATGTCGCCTTCGATTTTGATGGACTGAGGCTGGGTGCCCTGCTGGGCACGTGAGGCTGGACTGAAACCCACCAGTAGAACCCAAAGCAACCGAAGCCATGGTTTGTATCCATATGACGTACTAAACCAGGAGCACTGATGGGATGAGAGGACCTCTGATATCATGATGATGACCAGCAGAGGTACTGACAGCACTGGGCCACTCCCTCTACCTTTGACGCCTGAGGGAGTTAAGAAAAGGGGTGTTAACATCTGGTTATTATTGAAGTTAGAGCATGTAGAAGCTTCATACACTTTATTCTCTCCGGTTTACCTTATTAACTATTCTTTTTATGGATCCACCACATCCATGAAGCAGTCTGGGTTGAATTTTTAAATATAGCATCCAACTTGAAACGCATAAAAATGTAAAATTCTGTGTGTCCCGTGCATCATTTTATAAATATTTCTCTTTAATTCCTTATGGCAATTATGATATGTTTAAGGACGATAACTGCAGAGCTGCAGAGTCAATGCTAACAGTGATTCCCTTATTAGGTAATGATGCAGAAAAAGCACCTACAGTCTAACATCGTTTCCTGTGCTTTGAATCAGAGCTGGGAAAACGTAGGAGAAAGAACAAAATATAAGCGATAGATGGAGGTGCACTTAAAAAAAAACCTGTGGCTGAAGAGTGGATTTTAGCCAAGATGCAGGATGACACAGAGTGGAAGCTTTTATCATGAAGAGCAAAGAGGCGATGATGGAAAACACTATAAATTTTGCAGAACAAAACATTGACTAAATCCTGACCGCATTTCATGCTTCAAAAGCCGGAGCAGGTTAATTATATCTGCACGAGGATCACTGCCAAAATCCACAATGATCAGTTGAGCCCGTTCCATTTAAAAAAAATCACAATTATAATTTCACAAGGCTCTAAATAATAATTACAGGATAACGTCATTTTCTTAGAATGATAAAAACTCATATTTAAAATACCTCTGCTATACCGTGATTATAAAGTTAAAAAAAAATCCATGCAATCAATGCAAGAATGATTTGAATTTCCACAAGCTGCATTAATCACATTTTTTTTAAACTTCTTCATGGTGAAGAAGGAAGAAGATAAGTCTTACCTGCCCATTCTTCATGGACCAGCCTTGATTTTGTCCATCACACAAACTCTTCCACGCAGGCCTCCATCCAGGGTCCAAAATGTGATTATTATATCTGGAAGCAAGGCTCTCCTCTCCTGACTGATCGTAAATCCTCTGTCATCTCAGTCAGCCTGTGTGCACTCTCAAAAATAACCAAAGACTCTCTAAAAACAATGGTCCAACAAAAAAAAAATTGTTGTGGTTTAGTAAAACAAAATGAAAACACAGAGTTCTGCAGCTTTTTTGGAGGGGGGGGGGGTATAATATCATGTGAGACTCGGAGAAAAGTGCAACATTACAGCAGTGAGATTCTACAAATCACCGCCAAATCCCTTAAAAGCCCTCTCACATACACTCCCGCTCTCTCGTTCTTTTTCCCTTTGAGCGCGCCTCTGTCTGGGCACCCCCTCCCTCTCTCTCTCTCATATGAACCCTCTCCTTGCTCGTTCTCTCTGCACTCTAATGGCCACAGATTGGGATTATCATGCAGGCGTCTGTGAAGAAAGCACTAGGTGGACTAGCCCTTTTTTTTCATACAGCTGAACCAAATGCAGAACCCTCCCCCCTGCAACACACACACACCAGGATGATGGACCTCCGTCACTTTGAGAGATTAGATGAGCAGCGATTTGATTCGTACTCTCCCTATACGCGAGCGCACACACATGCACGCACACACATGCACGCACACACACGCACTTCCATTCACACACCTGTCAACACTGGCACAATGGTGGAGAATATGAGAGCGCAAAATAGGTTTCTGCACCACAGAATGCAGCTGGATTAGATTTATTATTGATTTGAGTTGATGCTCTGGGAAAAAAAATGCAGCTGCCAGATCAGTTTGCAGCTCACCTGTAAATTAGAAGACTGAATGTATCATTACTACCATCTAATGTATCAGTATGGACATCTCAAAGAATGCATCAAGTCTTCATACAGTGGAAATTAAAGCTCACAACACAGCTTTTCTTTTACATGTCACTTTTAATTTCAGTTTTTATGACATTTAGAAAAAGCAAAACAGATTCTCCTCCTCACTTGCAGAGTCTGCAAACCCAAGACTCTGAAGGTCTGAGGTCTACTAGTACCTGTGTAAATAGGGGTTATTTCCCCCCTTTAAAACTACCCTAAGAAGACAGATTTCTCCAAGCCATCCTCCACTTTGGTGTACTCCAGATGAGATTTGAAGTACTGGCTTTTGTATCTCGGGCTGTTTCGAACATACTCAAGGTAATCAGGGGTTCCAGGGCAGATGACGTTGTCTGCCAGCAAGATAGTGCCTTTCCTTAGGAGGCCACAGTCCTGATTCAAAAAAGAAGAAAGGCAAAACTGGAGTCATGGCAGAAAAAGCAAAGACTTTAATGAGTATAGGATGAGTCAAACAGACTTGCCTCTAGCAGCTTTGTGTCAGGAAGGTAGCGATCTTTCCAGTGATCCAAGAAAACCAAATCAAATGTTTTCACCCCAAACTGCTCCTTAATTTTGGGGATCCACTCGCCAGATGGGCCTTCAACTACCTGGATCTATTAAAAAAATAAGTAAATAGAAAATAAAAATAAAAAAGGGATATTGCAATCTGACCCTATGCATTCCCTATGCAAATCAGCTTCTTTTTAGAGCTCCTCGTTACCTTATCCTCTAGTCCTGCCCAAGCAATAACCTGACGAGCAATTTTGGCGTAGTCTGGGTTAAATTCAAGAGTGATGATCTTGGCGCGTGGAGGAAGAAGGCTGGCGATGCGCACCGTAGAGTAGCCACAGTAGGTTCCCAGCTCTAACACAGTGACTGGATTCACTTCAGACACCACTGAGTCAAGAATGCAGCCTGTGACAAAACAAAAAGAAATATTAAAAATATATAGTTAGATCGAATAAGGAACTGATTTTACTCATTGAGCATATCATTAGGAAGTCAGTACCTTTCTCATCCCCGACATTCATGGCCCATTCCTTCTGTCTGCAGAAGTTGTCGATGGCTTTCACCACGCTGCGAGGGTCTCCTCTAGTGGCGTTCTTCTGTACTGCATGTAGGAGTCGCTGGAGTTAGACGCAGGGGGAGAAAAAGCACCACTTAATAAAACCTCAATAAGAGTTTACGAGCATCAATTAGTTATAACAAACAATACTTGGATTGTCACAGATATTTTGATCTGATGGTTGAATTTTTAAAGGGGATTTTAAACACATATGGATATAGTTTTGTTAATCTTATCACTTCTTGTGTTATGATTGTGGTTCCAGTGTTTCACACATTTCATAGATGTCCAAAAGAGAAAATTGTGGTCTGCACACTATAAATAAGAGCTAGATACTCATTTTTTCAACATGAGACAGAATCCAATGATATTTTCCTCTTATGAAAATACTGTTAAAGGGGAAATTGTGCTTGTGTTATTTCTTGTTATTACATTAGAACATGCTTCAGAAAGCCAGCTTAGGTTTTAGTCCAACCTCAGCAGGGTTCCTTCCCGCTGCACACCTGATCCCCATCAACCAATCACTCCCAGGAGCCGCTCCCAGCCAGCACAGCTGTCTCACATTAACTCATTAAGCAGTGCCGTATAGGTTGCACCCTCTTCCCACGCGTCTTTCTGAGTCGCCTTACACTTTTATTAGAGCAAACACACAATATACTGGACTGCCAGGGCCCTTAATACAGCTGTCTGCTAAAGAATGGAGCGTTACTTGCATATTTTTGTGCTTCAGCTCTAAAGCTCTGTAAAACACTGGACACTATTTTAGGTGCACCTGTTCAACTGCTTTTTAATGCAAATATCTAACCAGCAAATTCAATACATTTAGGCATTTAGTTCAAACTGACCGGGGAAGAAGGGTGATTTAAGTGACTTTACCGTGGCATAATTGTTGGTGACAGATGGGCTAGTCTGAGTATTTCAGAAACTGTAGATCTGCTGGGATTTTCCACACACAAGCATATATAAAGTTTATAAAGAATGGTCAGAAAAAGAGAAAATATTCATTGAGTGGCAGTTTTGTGAGAGAAAATGTACCAGTATTAGGTCAGATGGCCAGACTGCTTTGAGCCAATAGGAGGACAACAGTGTGTCAACTTGCAGAGATTCATTCCCACATGGTATGCATGAGAGCACTTCTGAACCCATATATCCAAACCTGAAGCAGATTGGCTACAATAACAGAAGACCACACCAGGCGCCACTCCTTTTGGGAAACTGAGGCAACAATTCACACAGGTTCACCATAACTGGACAATAGAAGATTCTAAAAATGGTGACTGATCTAGTGAGTCTCAATTTTTGCTGTGACATTCAGATAGTGGGGCCACACTTTTGCCCTTTTGTACCGAATAAGAATCTTTTAAACCCCACAGTCTACAGGAATATTCTCAGGGAGGCTGCAGTGCTCCAATCCTTTCAAACTGGTTTATTAAACTTGACAATGGATTTTCTATGCTCAAACGGCCCCCACTATCACCCGTTCCAATAGGACATCTTTAAGATTTATTTCCAAGCTCCTTAGTTGAACAGGAGATTGCATCATGGATGTGCGGCCAACAAATCTGCAGCAACTGTATAATCCTATCATGTGATCCTATCACCAATGCTCTTATGGATACCTTGTGGGAATGAGTCTCTGCATGTTGACACACTGTTGTCTTCCTATTGGCTCAACGCAGTCTGGCCATCTGACCTACTACTTTCTAACTATTCTTTATAAACCTTGAATATGCTCATGTGTGGAAAATCCCAGCAAATCTACAGTTTCTGAAATACTCAAGACTACCCCATCTGTCATCAACAGGAATTTTTCCAGCACTTTCTTGAATCTGTGTCACAGAGCATTAATGGTGTTCTCAAGGGGAAAAGGCATCCAATTTAGTACTATCAAGGTGTACTTAATAAAGTGTCCTGTGAGTGTATTTCATACCCTAAGCCCCATACGCAACTAAAAAATGATATTAAAAGTAATAGTGTCTTTAGGGTCATTTGGTTTTCATTAAATTATTAATTAGTGTGTTTTCACACCTGTGGTGTTTAGACCATTTAAATTGAATCGTTTCGTTATCCCCCTTTTCCGGTTTGTGTGGATGTATAGTATACAGTACTGTACAGAATATCACACTCGGGTTTAGACCAAAACAACCACACCGAGACACAGGTGTAGGTGGTCTCATCTGCAAATGTACTGGTGTTGTTCATTTAGGGTGTGAATGTGATCCAAGCCTAGATCCAACACAAACCACCCACTTTACACTGCAAGTTTGAGCTAAAAGATTTACCGTAGCCATGTATACTTTGTATTTGTATACTGGGATGTGGCAGGGTATTATAGATGTGCAAAGGTCTGTACAGACTAGCAACTAGCCGTGAAATAAATGTAAATTCTCTGTGTTCTCCAATTTTTAATAGTTCTCCAATAGTCCCCCCAAGGACACATCTGGCCAATAAGTGAACTGAACACTCTCATGTTGTTTGTAGTGAAACATTTAGGTTCACTTGTAGTTCATTTACATTTTTTTCTGTGTGAAAACAAACCAAACCATAGTAAAAAAAAAAAAAAACTCAAATTCATCAACTGATATGGACCAGTATAAACAAACTACGGGTGTGAAAATGCCCCTGATTTCATGACAACACATAAGCGCATCTTTTTGTTCTTTGACATTATGGGGAATTGTGACGTGAATTTAAATCCATTTTGGAATAACGCTCTAAAATGAAAAAATGTGGAACAAATGAAGTGCTGTGAATACTTTCTGGATGCACAAGCTCAACTACAAATTTAACTTTTCTTTCCATTTTCTACTCATTTTATGTTTTAAGCATTTCAACTCTTTTTCCAGTCCTTTTTTTGCTTTTACCTTTTTCTACTTTTTGCAGTGTGTTACTGACTCCACGCTCAAAAAACCTGTAAAATTAAATTATATAAAAATATTTAAATAAAAAAACCCTTTAGGTTCATAATAGTTTTTGTTAATAGAATGTCTTTAGTATTTTTAATAAATATATTTGCAAATCGCTGCATTTCCAACTTGTGTATGTGAAAGAGTTTTAGGTGCATGACACTCTTACATTAACATCTTAGTTATCTGTCGCTGTTGCTGTTGTAGCCTATCTGCGAGTGGTCACTATATTTTTCACATGCTTTGCTTTTTCTCTCCATCTTGGTTCTGCCATACCTTTTCTATACGCTTCATACACTGTTAAACTAAATCACATCGACATAGTATGTGATGGTTGACACTGTGAGAGGTGAGTGTTTGTGGACGGCGCACCTGAGGACGTGTGGACTGGGTCAGTGTGTTCAGCATTCGCTCCACAATCATGTCGTGCCACAATAGCGCCAGTCCTCCATGATACTGCACAGCAGTGGGAATCAGCCATCTGTACAGAGCATACAGAAGAGCTGCTCCACCTGTGCAGCTGTAGAATAGAGTCAGCCACATGCTGCAACCAGATTGTAAAAATATCAGTTCAGTGCAGGTATGGTGTATAGTGCTATATTATGGAAAAGGACAATGATAAATGAACCCCAGACGCAGTGCAATAACGGCAAATCTGCATGAGATAAATGAAAGCTCCTCTCCTGTCTCCTCTCGCCCTACCTTTCCCTTTGTGTTGGGTTAATGAGATGGGTATTTATGCAGTGTACAGTTGCTGCTTCACTATCAGCTGCTGTTACTGCTGCTGCCATGTCCAAGATGAACACCCACATGAAACTCAATATGATGATATCTCTCAAGGATATCAACTCCAATAAACAGTTGAAAGCACACCGCACAGTGCTTTGTGTGGACCTTGCTCCTCTCAGGAGCAATTAGTCTGTTTAGATTTCTCCAGCACAGATAAATGGGTAAGAAAAGGGTGTGTGGGGGGGAGGGGGAGCACAGCCAGAATTCTAAACAAAAGCTGCTTCTGTGGGAAAGCAGTGAAAAGCATGGCTGGAAACAACTCTACCTTGCACTAATAATACAACTGTGGGAGACCATTGGCTGTTGAGGTAATTCCTTTTGATTTGGAGTTTTAGTTGCATGGCAACTGGCCGGGGGTTAAGAGCTGTGTCACAAAAGGCAGAGCTTTGGGACTTTAACCTTTACTTCCTTTACTTTGCTTCTTCTGAACATACAAGAACAGGCGCAGAAAATAAAATGGAATTTTAGAAAGGCTGCATAAACACACATGCATGTTTATCATTGTGCAGATGAACAGCTGCATGAAGTTGCATGCTTTTCCTACTATCTACCTGAATTCAAACTCCACTGGAACAAAAACAGAGAAGGCACAACAAAACTGGTAAAAAGGGAATTTGTGAAATGCTTTTTTGGTTTTGCATGGCTGAAATCCGCGTCAGTTACAGGAATTACCATTGATGTCCCACAGTTTCACAACACTATTTCACAACACTATTTCACAATACTATTTGGCAAACTCTTCAGTCCATAATATGAATTCAAACCAGACTGAGCAGTGGTTTTTCTTTAGCAACTGCAGGACTAATTCTTCTTAGGAAAAAAAAACCCGGTTGCATTCTTAAAATCTTACTTTTTATTACAATCCCAGGGAACAGAAGAATAGAAGACTTACGTGTGCAGGCAGGCTCGCTCTCAGCTCTCTTCCCCTGCCGCTAGAGGAAAATCTGCTGGTTTCCTAACAGGCGGACATATGCCTACGTTTACATGAGGCTAACTCCTCCCTCCTCTTCCACCCACCCTCCTACTCAGAGCTGTGCTGTGAGCATGCAAGGAATGTACAGCAGACCTAATCTCAACAGTCAGCACACTCACACTTGCTCAGTCTTGACAAAAACAGGACGCACTGTTTGTTGTGCATAGCATTTCATCATTTATTAGGGTTAAATATGTGTGTTGATTAAATCACCTTTATCATTTGTAGGTGTTTGCCCTGATATTCTTAGTGGGTAATTATCCTATTTACATTTCATAATTTTAATTTGATACATGAGCTGTGTGAAGACACCCCTTCTACACCTCAGACCTAAGTGGGATTTATAATCTAGCAGAGGGAGCATTTGTTGTCTACTCTGGTTCAGGGACTGCCCATCTGCCTGCAGAGAGCTCTGTTGCCAGATGGAGGCAGTATACAAATATGTGGTACAACTGGTCTGTGGGTCGCTCATGTTGTTGTTTTTCCATCAACCAGCCACAGAGAAAAGCAAAGTTACAACATAGAAAGAGGTGAAGCGAAACAGAGTAGTAAAAGCAATGAAACATGTCCACTGTAACCACTCTCTGTGCTTTTCATTACGCATTTTTTTTATCTTTGAAGTTTTTATCTCCTGTTCCTGGTGAACTCTGCTGTTGCTCCCTTCTCTTTTCCAGCCCACTTGTCAACCAATCAGCATTCAGCAGATGCTTACATCATCTGCATCCAGCGACATGCAGTTAGGATCTTGGAGGACTGCACTGGAGCACATCTGGGGTGGGTGAAAACCCTTCTCCCCCCTCTGCCCAAATGGAAATGTGTACGCAGATGGACATATTTGCGGGATAATAAATCCTGCTTTACACTGTTGCCATTTCAATACTTGGGTATAAAGAAGGGGAGGTCTTCATTTGCTTTTTTAGAAGAAAAAATAAAACAAATCTTCTGTTCTGTTATCAAAACTTAAGGATATTGTACGCTTGGTTTGAGGCACTTTTCTTGTAGGACAAAATTGTACTTTGGTCATTGCCTAACTTAGACAGCTAACAAAAGACCAAACAACCCAAGTCAGGCTAATAAACATTATCAAAAGCTGTGCTCATGATGCCAGCACCAGGCTACACCCACCGCTGACCAAATCCCATCACAGAGATAGTTCACTGGGCTCTAAATGTCACAAAGCCAGTGTGTCTAGAAGGCAATCCAGGGGTGAGTTAGACACTGGGCAGCTGTGGCTCTTTTCTCTGGCAGCAGTTCCAACATTGTCAAGAGAAAGGAACTGAACTGTAAAGCTTCCTCCCGTGGCCACTCATATTTGTCCAGCAAGATCTCAAACAGGCCCCATGGTTTCAGCTTTGAGATGTGTCGCAGATGTCCTGGAGACAAGGAAAACGGACCAGAACACTTTTAGGAAGGAAAAGATGAACTGCGTAAGAGAATTAAAAAGAGAGTTAATTAAATAGGTAAAACTTTCTGTGTCAAACTACAATAAAAAATAAACAAAGTGATCACACAATGACACAAAATTACCCTTAGAGTTGAAATATCGTTTAGAATTTCTCCCTGAGAGGGCAAACTGTGATGGAAGAGGTCCTAGTAGCTCAATGATGTGGGCAATGTGATCTGAAAGGACATGAGTACACACCGTACTATAAGCACATAAATCAAGGACAAGAGAAATTTGTGTACACCACAAACCTTCCTCGCGGGAAAATGTGGCTCCTGACTGTGGGTCGAACAAATAGTCCCCTGTGGCCAATTCAAAAGCCTACACAGAGAGGGACAAAAATAAAAATGGTTGTAGTGAATCTATGAATGTCAATGAGATGTGTGACCTTCATTTCTTTCTTCTTTTTTTATTTTGTTTTTACACTTATATCCAGGTACTTAGCTCACCATGCAGGCAGTGCTCCAGATGTCAGCGGGTGTGCCATAGTCAGCACCAATCAGGACCTCCACAGAACGATACTGACACGTCTGGATGTCTTCGGTAAAGTGTTTGTGCTGGCAACAAGATAGATGAGCTGCATACAAGGCTGCACAAAATCTCTCTATGTTAAATTAAAAACCTGTGACCCTTAATCTATATGCACATGGTTGTGTAAGCCAGCGGTCCCCAACCCCTGGGCCCAGTCCGTGAGTCGTTTGGCACCGGGCCGCAAGAGTTGAGGCTCGGGTGTGACATGTATGGTTTTCAGGGTTTTTATCGGTTTTTAGCGTTACTTTGTTATCGTTTTTAATCGTTAACTCGGTTTCCTGGGTCTTTTCACGTGTGTTATGAATAAACCGGTACTGGTTTTATTTTGTTGTATTTATCCGCGACACCTTAAAGGCCGGTCCGTGAAAATATTGTTGGGCATAAACCGGTCCGTGGTGCAAAAAAGGTTGGGGACCGCTGGTCTAAGCCACTGTTATGATGATGATGACAGACCAGATTATTTCAATAATTATGATAAATAACTATTCTTAGGAACAACTGGAATTTAACATATTAGCATGCTAACATTTACTGACTGGCATTAAACACAGAGTGAAACTGAGGCTGATGAGCATGTCTTTATTATTATGTTATAAACATAATTTGATCAAATAATAGGAGTAAAAGTTCATGAATGACCGAAGTTATTAGAGTTCGTTCAAAGGGTAGTGAGGTTTTAGTACGTCCAGAATTTGCGTACAGTGCTATACATACAGCCAGGGTGGGATTTGCTTTGGAGATTTGGTGATTTACCCTCTACTCTGGTCTATATGTTCGTCACTCTAATATATTATTATTACCTTCCCACCACAACCTTCCTGTATAGGGTTATGATGGGGTGATAGAGAGAAACAGCCGCATTCCTGAGTGATTAAATCAATCCTAACCTGATCGTCATCTGTTTTGTCACAAGTTAGAATCGGTGATCAACGATGCTGTACAGAATGTTAGCCATTTTCACACATTAATTAACTCACAGTCAGTTGCTGATCTCAGTAAATGTAAGGGAGCTGCCCCCATCCGTGTACAAAGATTTGCAGATGTGCATAAAGGAGGGGTGATTTTAATCTACTATAGTGGAAATTTTTTTATTTTTCAACAACATTTTGTGCTGTTGAATTTTGAGAACTTTTCATCTTAAAGTCAAATGGCACAGCTACTAAAATAGTTCTAAGTTGCTGTGTCTGAAGAAGAAAACCTGAAACTGAGAATTATGGACATGTTGATTTCTGTGTTCAGGGTGGGACTAATCCTGGTTCGTGCCCTTTGGATCCATGCACCTGCAAGTGATCAGCTCACCTGTTCCTGTTCCTGACTTTCTCTAACATTCACCCTAAACTTTGACAGTTTTGTTTGTTTGTGCTGTAAATAAACTTGTTAAACTTTTAGTCAAGAGGTCTGCGATTGAATCCAATCCGCCTGAAGCCCTGACAAATATCATTTAAAAAATAGTCTTGTGACACTGTGGCTATATGTTTATATTCAGAACCCTTAAAGATTATAATTATTCTATAGACATTTCATTGACAGCAGGGATAAATACCATAATAGGCTACAGAATAATTTTTCTTTTTCTTGCATGCTTTTAAAATGTTACCATAGAAAACAGCATCTTGATCTGTTTTTCTGACTCGGACAAATAAAATGGAAACCATCAGTTGTAATGAACTGCACAGGATTGCTGCATACGCCTCTCTTAAGCTACATGTCAGCCCACACAGTCTCACAAGCGACATATGGCAGCTGTGTTTTCACCACAGGGCACTGTAAATATGGCTATCATGCCATGCACCTGCTGCATTGTATCATAATGATGACTTAGAAGCATTTTTAATGCACTCGTGTGGCCATTTATGAAACAGAGCGCAGTTTACTTCAAAGTTCTGAGTGTGTTTTGATTAAATGTGGGAATAATACTATAATATCAAATACTTAAAGGTTTAATAAAGCCAGAATCCTGAAGCACAAAGCCCTGGGCAGTTGCAGCTGAATTTATGGTATGACATAGACCAACTCAACTCTAAACTCCGAAAGGCAACAACCGTGTGATCTGGAATTCAGATATTCTCTAGAAATCAAAAACAAACAGAAACATATTCCCTAATAAAAATAAATTCACTCACCACCCAGCAGGCATTGCCTAGATCAGCAATCTTGATGAGGATTTTGTCAGCATTGTGAGGCTTCAGTAGGTCCAGAATAACATCTGAGTCACTGGTGCCTTAAGTACATAAAACAACATGACAGCTAAGAAAGTACTTTTACTGCTTACGATCCATGTAGCCTTTCAGTTTATGTAAACACACAGCCCAAAGTACAGATTTGAGCCAAAATGCAAGTTTCCACAGAAAGAGGAACAAACTGTTGGCTTTAGAGTTACTTTCCCTCCAAGAAATCTTCTTAGACTCACCTTGTGGACATGATGGTGAAGGTAGCAGAGAATCTCTGTCTGCAGTCTGATGTAATAACAATGATCTGGATCCAGAGACAGCAGCATCTGTGCTGAGGTCTGGACACGAGCAGAAGGAGTCTCTGAGGCTGTGTGCAGCTAAATTCAATCTGTCTTCCAACAGCAGAGTCTGTCTTCTTACAGTGATGTTAGAACCTGTTAGCTTAGAGTGACAAGTGGAGCCATGGGTGCTAGAGGTAGCACCGACAGAAACGGACACATCAGGCTTGCCTCGTCGGCTTCTGTCTTTCCTCGTCAGTCGCTTAATTGGACTTCTGGAAATCCTGCTGGACTGTAGGGCACAGTCATACGTGGGAAACAATCAGGAGAGAGCATGCACCGAAGAAATTAATAAAAAATGTGCTTAGTGATTTATCACAAATCCATGCCTGCTTTGTGAGTTCCAGCAAAAATGCAGAATAATGCAACTACAAGTGATGTTTCATATTCTATTAGTACTTAAGTGCACAGACAACAGTGGATGTATTTAGCATTGTTTTTATATTTCATACCTCAGCAGTGAATCATAAAGTTTTCACATGATTTAGAGCAGGTTGCTGACAACAAGCTATGGTGAAACCACAACAGCGGCTATTGGAAGGACATCAAAATAACCAGTTGTGTCTGCTTACTGTTTCAGCATTGCTTAGTGCCCAGTCCTGATAGTCACAGTAAGTTGCCTACTGTAGAATATATACCATAAGTAATACACCATAGGAGCTGTACTCTCTAAATACATGATAACCTGCTCTTTACTTGTCTGTACTCCACTGCAGTGCATATATTGCAAACGCCTCTTTCCAGTGTCTCTTTAGGATGAGAAAGGAAGAAAAATACAGTAGAATGAACACATATAACGTGCTCTCCAATCTCTACAATCACTGCCCAAACTCTCTGTAAAAGTTACACACACCTGAGTGGGTAGTAAGAAAAAAATGCTGCAATATGAATGCCATAATTATTGATTATATGAATGTTACAAATGCAAAAACAGGCAGAGCATATTTTCTGACTGAGGTGAAGAGGCCACAACTGCTCAGCAACTCAGCAACTGCTAATAAAAATCAAGTATGAACAGTAACTTTTCCCATATCCACTCACTGTGGATAGAAGTCTCAGTGTAGTGTGCTTGTACAGAAGACCGGTTGTTACACAGTTTGACAAAGATGTAGGAGCTTATAAGATGCATCAGTATAAAAGCAAAACACCAACTCCATCTTACCCACTCCCCAAGAGTGTGGAAAACCCCAGTCAGTTTTCCGAGTAACTTGGGCGCACTCTAAGTAAGTCAAAGTATAAAAGTAAAGGTCATAATACAATCAGAGCTGAATAAAAATGTATTAATAAGATAATAATATCAGAGGAATATATTTCATATTGCACACCTGTTTTTCTCTGGAAACTGTGCTCACTGGCAAATGGAAAAACATCAGGAGGGGAAAAAGGCACAAATGTGAACAGCAGTTAAGGTACTTCCCGAGACACAATATAACTGAGTCATATGTAGACTAATTATTAGCACAGCATCGCTAACCTGAGGTGCTGGTGAATACAGGAGACCTGGGCATCTGCCACAGCTTGGTGTCGGCCGCGAGCTTTTGAACATAAACCTCATCCACTCTCAGAAGGATGTTTTCTGGCTTGATGTCTGTGTGAATGATCTTGCATTTAGTGTGCAAGTAATCTAAACCCTGAAGAACCTGTGAGAAGGAACCGTAATCAAATCACTGACATAGGCAAAGACAGAACATCTTCTGTTTACAGAAAAACCTCAAATAGTGGTCATAGACAGGGGACCATTTCAAAGGTTGGAATAAAGGATTGCACAAAACCTGTCTGAGGATGCTCTTAACGCAGGGAAGAGGGAGGCCTGTGTAGTTCGATTTGATGATCCACCTCAGCAGCTGGTGCCCAAGAACCTCCAGAACCATGCACACATCTGTTGAGCAATTAAGGACCTGCTTTTATACCACAGAACCTGAATATTACACCCTGGGTATTTAGAAGAAGCCAGAATACACTTACAAGATCTGCCCCACTCAATGAAATACTACAAGTTGCGGAGCAGATAATTGTGATCGACCATCTTTATAAAGGATACGCTCTCCATTCACTCCAGTCACCCTGAAGTCATCAATGAGCTGGACTATGCTGTCTCGTTTAGGATCTTTGGGGTCGCTGTCTCTTACCTGATGATTAAACAAGTACGTATTGAACAAAAAATAAATAAAAATGAAGAGGACACATGATTTCATAGCATGGTGACATTATTGTGACTCCACAGTGATGGAAATAAAATAGAAAAATGATTGCAGAAAACCTTTGCAGTTCATTGCACCACTAAACACGCTGATTACTAAGACTTCCGCTCGTGGCCAGACTAAGCCTAACCCTAAGCCAGTTCTGTTACACGAGTGTTTTAAGAGCACTCCAAAATGACTTGAATCTGACAGCAATGTGACCACACTGACGCATTTCAGAAGTTTGATCTCATCCAGTGCCGTCTCTGTGAATGTTTGAGCACTCTTCACCACCTTCAGAGCCACAAATTGCCCTTTCCTGCATGCAAACAATTATGTCAGTGAGTTACTGGATCATATTGATAATTGTTGTGTAAAAAGTCAAGTGAGCCAAACCTGTACTTACACCATATCCCAGCAGAGCCACACAGTAGAGAAATGACCCCATCCCAACTTTTTAACAACTTGGTAACGGTCAACAAAAATGTCTCCAATCTCTACAGGGTAGTAACCACCTGCAATGAAATACGCAGCAGATGTGAAAATTGAAGATCTCAACCAGGGGAGCTGGATTTCAGGGTCGGTGTCTTACCTACCTATGCAATAGTCAGCAGGATTCTCCTGTTGCTCGTCGTAAAATCCCTGAGGCTCAGGTGAAACAGCATTCCTCTGTACAGTTTGAGGGCAGCGGTGGTCCTGGCTAGGCTTACGAGTCCGTGCTGTGTTAGAAGTGGCGTGGGTCCTGGTTTTGACGGGTGGATTAAAAGAGTTTGTTGTAATCAGCGCTGCTATCGTAGCAGCATACGATGAGGACATGTTTATCTGGAGCCTGATGAACTCGAGCCCAGCTGGAGGAGGGTCAAGAAGACAGCAGCACTCAGGAAGCTTATAACAAAAATGTATCTGCATACGTTCAAGAAGGAAGGAGGTCCTAAATCATTTCCCGCATGTGTAAAGCAAGAGTTCACTGGCTTGGAGTCTGGCAGCTGGTTTGTATTGTTAGCTACTGAGTGCAGTAGGTTGCTGCAATGACATTTTAAAAGAGCCAGTGAATGTGTATGATTATTTTTAGCTGGATGAATGGCATGTCAACGTAAATAGCTCGTGACACCAGCCAGCTGCAACTGAAATCTTACTGATATTGCATGAACTGCTGCAGTGCAGGAGCCACTGCTGTAAACAAGCAATGGCAAACTAGTCCATTTTACTTCACATTTGTATCACAGTTACAGCGCTTCAGTTTCGGCAAGACAGTAAAACAACTAGACACATACATGCAGGCTAGACTGCTCTCATGGCATTCAACAAATAGCTGAACGTTGTTTGTGGTTATAAAAGTTTTAATTGGTGGCTGACACAAGAGGAAATTTTTAAAAGTCACTTTAAAAATTACTCTTTTATTTTACCTTTTTTAGCAATGAATGAAAAAAATCATCGGCTCACTGACAGGAAAGGAGCTTTAAACAGAGAGGGGAAAACAGCCCTTTGGCTTACTTCCTCTTTATGCTGCCTAACTAAAGATTCTTCTGCAGTGTGTGACATTCACATATGTCTTTTGTAAGGTATTTTGTATTGTACATATGATAAATTTGCCATTTCTTCCTCGAAAAGACTTATTCCGAAAGGGCTTTTTTTTTTCCCGTGGGAGACGTCGAGAGTACATCAACTCGGAAACCGTTATCCCTCTCTAAATACCCAGCCACGTTCAAGGAAGAAGCAACTTACCGTTGTGTGCAATGTATCCACTTTTAGTATTTGTAACGCGGGAAATGAACGAGCCTGACACGAGGACATTCTCAGCCCGCTCTCCTCTGTGCGACTGGAAAAACACACTCAGGTCCAGGAATAGCAGCCTGCCGCTCCTGCTACCAGGGGCGCATCCGGATTTTTTTCATAGGGGTGGCACACCAGAAACACAATTTCCAGTTTTATTATGTTGTTGTCAAATATAGATGACTTGAAAAATATGTCAAAAAAGAGAGAAAGAAAATAATTATATGCCTAGTTAATCTGCTGATATTAAAGTTGATATTACTGAAAATAGGTACAAATGAAAACCAAATAACATTTTGAAATCCATACTAATGTGTTACAACTATTGATTGAATGACTGGAAGTCCCAACCATTGCTTTAATGATTCATAAGCAGAGTCGAGCAGAAGCTTAAGACTCTGAGAGAGTGCTCCTGCCTGCATGTAGCAGACATGCATTTCTGACAATATTATTGCTATCTAGCGACTAGCTCGATTTACAGAGGTGGTAAGGAGCTTGTTTTCTTATTTCTTTGTATTCAACTTTCTGACAAACAAATTTTCATTTTGAGAAGAATGCTACTCAGTATGTTCCTGTAAAAAAAAAAAAAAAAAAAAAACGCAGTAAAAAGTAACTGGTGATTACAATCATTGGAGCAACAGGAAATGTAAAAAAAAAAATGGATATTGCACTTGTGCTGTGCAACACTGCAAATATATATATATATTTATTATTTTTTTTATTTATCTATTTATTTTTTAAAGTAAATACAGGACCAGTATTTACCAGTACTGCAGATACTTTAACCTATAAAAGGCAGCTTTTGTAGGGGAGAGCAGTGCGCCATGATTTTGAACATATTTTAATGACCACTAAATTGTTGTGATTTTTACTTTCTGCAATACTTCATTAAAACAACAAAATACTCTTTTCATCTTTATTTTAAACTAGGGTTTTGTTTCGTTTTTAGACATTAAATGTAAATGTGCCTCCAAAGCATTTTGGGTCAGTTTTCATTTTTCACAGTGAATGTGTGTATATTTTTTCCATTTCCAAAAAGATAATTTAAGACATTTCAGTGTACTTGGAAAATAGGAAATCCTATCACACTAGCACAGATCAATTACCAAGAACTGCACTGGTGATGAGGTTATACCATTTTGATAAATCCACTTATCTCTTCATTATATACTCTGGTTAATAGTTTAGAAGTGGTAGGTTTAGCACAGAGTACAACCACAGGTCATTTTCAGCACAACTTTGCTGCATATAGTACAAACACATCTGGCGCATTTGAATTTTGATTTCAACATGACACTTTATTTAGATCTCATACATACAGAACAGAGCAGGCCTTGTTTAGCCTAACTTCATAGGCCTGGTTATAAAGAGAGAAGAAAAGAGAAAACAGCTGCACTTAAATATCTTTTTTTTAAGAAATAAAGAAAATATAAAGTATAACCAAATATTAAACATATCACACAGCTTAATGAAATTTTAAACATACATTACTAATTCCTGCACTGATGAGAAAGGGCTACAGTAGATGGCTACAAAACGTTATAGGTTCATAAATATAATATAGTTTGAATACATTTGCTTTAGAGCTAAATTTATATTATTTCTTTTGAACTTAGAGTACATTATATGAAAAATACCTTTATGACCCCCAGTGCACAGCAGTTTGGTCTTTGATTTCAGTCTTTAACAAGCTGGAAGGAGCTCTATGAAGCAGGAAACAGAGGATGTGAACACATCAGACAGGCGTAGACACGAGGTTCATGTTCCACAGTGTGCTACAGTTTGTAACTGAGCAAAAACATCACAAGCACACACAAAAGAAAACTACATTCAGATGAGTCTGAAGATCAAATACAGAAAAAAAAAAAGAGGCAAAATCATATTAAAACCATGAAAGAAACATGCTATGTTGTTACAACAATACAAATATTTTCAGTTTACTTCTTCTGGTTTCTGTAGTGTACATTGCAAAATGCTACCCAGGCTGATTGTGAAAACAATGTAATAATGCTACTGATATACAGAGATACATGACACAATGTTAAAAAAAATATTTAAAAGAAAGCAAACATGTCAAACAGATTCCTTACAAATACAAACAGCATGTATTCTCACAAAGACATTTACTGGTATGAGACCTGCTCACACCACCATTCAGTACTGCAGCGGCCCTATTCTGGTCACATGGTCATCCTCAATTTTTATAACCAATTAAATAGTTCTCACTTGGGGGGAAGTGGGGTTGAAGGAGTAGGGCAGGTTATTTTGATTATACTTATTATGCGGTTAGTTCAGAAAATTACATTGTTAGTATGGGAATAGAACATTAGCTTGAGACTCATCAGTACAAGCCACTATGTACAGACCACCACCCAGACCTTCAACAGATGTTTGAAGACCAAAAAGAAAAGAAAAGAAAAACCTTCTTATTGACTGTTATCTATCTTGGTGACAATTTCATAGGGGTTAAGGCTTAAGATGTTCATAAAGTGCTCTGTATGACAATCAAATCCTCCGCAAGTGAATGCAGAAAAAAAAAAACTGATTTGATACGAGTTATTTCTTGTCACACAGTCAAGTGCTACTGCCATACAGAAGGTCTCACTACAGCCCTAAGGTTTGTCCTAAACTGATCTAAGGTCAGCACAGAGAAGGCTACATTTATCAACCAGCACTGAGCTGAAACCCCCAAAACACCAAAATACATATGACATCATTCCAAATACCCAAACTGAGTCACACTGTGATACGCTTTAGTCTGATTTTTAAAAACTAAATCTCACACAGTCTTAATACTAGCAACTTTAAAGTTTTTCTAACCAAGGTTTCGTTTTGATATTAAACATTTAGGCACTCCTGTCTGCTACACCATTACGCTACAGTTCATGGCCCACTTCACTTTTATCAAATATGAAAAATACAAATGGCTGTGACGTTAACGGCAGATGAGGACTGAAGCATGTTTCTGCGGTTTATATAATTTACAAACACACGTTCACTGGCATGTAATACGTCTCAAATGATGTGAGCTCATAACATCTTTGAATATAACATGGTTAATGAGCAATAAATTACCTCTTTAATATAACAGTTCTTTATATCTCAGAAGATACAAAATAGTACTTTACAGCTGTATATATTCTGTAAAAAAGTATATCTCGGCAGACTTTTCAGGATTAATGGAAAGGATCTTGCCGTTCGCGTTGGACCAGAAATATTTATATGTGAAGTAGAGTATGATCATATTGGTATTAGATGCTCTGCAAGTCAGCACCCGTGTACAGCCACAAAACACTGGGGTTGACATTGATATTGGCAAAAATCAGGTATAACACAGGGAGCTTGCCCAGGCTTTTTCCAACTTTACAGCTACAGTTTGTCATTTACTTCAGTCTCTTTCTGCTGAGGTTGTCATGTTTTTCGATGCTGCTGAGGTCACATTATAATCAACTTGTGTGTGGAATTAAACTGATCAAAAGAAATAAAGGGAACACTTGAACAATTTATAACATTGATTTTTGTTGTCATTTTGAATCCAGCCTTCAGAAGGCTTTCCAACTATATTGTTCCATTATTTTGTTCTCAACAAATTACACAGTGTGTGTCATAAAGACTTTCAGTTTGAATATTTAATTCATCGAGATACAGCATGTGATTTAAGTGTTCCCTTAATTTTTGGAGTAGTATATCGGAGTCCATGTGAAGCTACACTGTTTTTGCGTATGTAGTGCATTGATGTGTGCATGAGTGCTGCTGCTGCTTCAGACCAAGGTGCCTGGGTCAGCACTGGGCTCCTTTGGAGTCACCTCTTGCATCTGTGGATCAGATGTCTCCTGATAGAGAGAGAACTCCATCGACCTGTGGGGGGAGGTAAAACAAGTCAATATTGCACTCCCAAAAAAATAAAAAATAAGAGAGGAAACAAATAAACACCACAAGAAGCATGCAGTAAAACCACTAAGAAATTAATTTTCTTAGGGCCCACAAAAAAAGGGGGGAAAAAAAGTGTGCAAGACTATAACAGAGCTTGGAGAGGCCCATCCTTGGAAGCAATCAGGAACAACAAAGAGTGTTGGCATGAGGCTGCCAGCAGCAGGCGATAATGCTGACCAAGCCCAAAAAAATATATAATAAAAAGAAAATAACACAGTGTCAGTTGTAAAAGAGGATGATAGATGGATTGGCTGGGGGGCAGAGTGAGTGTAACAGCACCAGCATCTGTTGGAAGCATTGCTGCCAACATCTAAGAAGACAGACAAATCATCTGTAACACACAGATTTCAGTAATGCATCCATGCTGTACATATATATGGCAACAGTAATGTTACATTTTTGTGGTGTTAATGTAAACCAACAGAAAAATTGACGTTTATTAGGCTTGTGTTTCTGCAGTGTGTATGAAGTCTAACTTGAAACATCAGCTAGTGAATCACGTTTAAAAATACTGACCTTCCATGGAGAGGGTGGCCATGGAAGCTGGCTGACTGGGGTATCTGAGGCCTTTGGAGGTTAGTTGGTTCACCTTGAACAGACTGGGCCTGGTGCACCAGTGGGTGTGGGTGTGAAAGACGAGAGATCCCTGCCTCGTGACCCTTTGGGGCAGCAGTAGGATAGCCAAGAGCATTCCTCAGGTACCAGTCTCTAAGGCCCTCCAGAGCCAGGGCTTTATGCAGGCTTCTTGTTGAGTCTTCTGGAGTAGGAAGAGAAAACTGTGGGGGTCTGCGGTTGAAGGAGGGACCAGACAAATCAGTCTGGTAAGGGTGCAGGTTGGGAATGGATGATGTGGTGGTTCCAGAAACAGGAAGGGGGGACTCGTACGCTGATAGTAGAATTGCATCTTGGGGATGTTGCTGCAAAGGAATAAAAGGTCCACAAGATTTGGTTCTGGTGACCTTGACCCTGCGTAGTTCAGCTTGGGATCCTCTAAGGACCATGGGACTGTAGGGAGGTGCAGCACTGGGAAGGTGCACCTGGGAATGGGAAAATCCATTGGCATGGGGAGGCACTGCTGCAGTGGATGAGCGAGGGGAGGACATGTCTTGCCAGATCCTTCCTGTGGACTGGTACAGATGGTGCTGCACTTGCATCCTCTGCTGTTTTCCCCAGATATAGTCCATCAAAAGTTCGTTGTAGCCACCGCTTGCTCCCCTGCCACCCATAGACAGACGCATTTTGACTTGCTCAACAGAGCTGTCCACATGCCCCTCGGGGCTGCCCAAGTGAATATGCCGCAGTTTTCCATCTGTCAGCGTCTCCGAACTCTTGTAGGGCCCTCCTCTCTGCGGCATGCCGTTTCTAGGGGCTGGGTCGTCTGGAAGGCTCGATCTGTCCAGCAGGGCCTCAGAGCTGTTGCTGCGCCTGGCTCGGGAGCTGTACGGACAGCTGCGGCGGTCAGAGGAAGAACCTTCTTGAGCCAACGGAATCATGTATGGCACATCCAGGCTGCCAGACCACTGTTTCAGCCCATTTCCACCAGATGCATCTGACCTAAGATATGAGCACAGCAAATGAGCCCAGCAGCAGCGCAAAGTAATCAGAGAGGAAACTAAAGAACTTTAGATACAGCAGAGTGAGTGACAGCAGCTTTAAGCTAATCCATGTAACTGAATTTCACAGAAAAGTTACCTTTTAAAAAAGGAAAATTTTTTATGCCAAAAGTCCAAAGAATTAAAAACCTTTGCTGGTAGCTGAATTTGACATTAATCGCAGTTACAACCTGAAGTCTCTGTCTTCATTTGGCTAAGTCATTAAGCCATTTCCAACCATACAGTTATCACAGGAGGCGGGAGGTGTACAGCATCAGACAGAAGCAGCCCAGCATCACAGATTACCTGACATGAACGCTGATGGGAGCAGTTCGGGCCAACATAGGAGTTGCTGGAACACTTCTGCCTTCAACGTTAGAAGCACTTCTAGGTAAAGAGTGAGTTGGGCTGTGGAAGAAAACCAAAAAACGAAGAATCACAAGATGCATTTAGCATTTGTAACCCACACAATCCTGATCATTTACTTTTGTGTGCTTATGCAGTGAATGTAACAGAGCAGGCAGGCTGCACAGGGTCACCTTAAGATACACACCTAACAGAGCTAGTGACAGAGTTGCGCCGTGTCCTCATCTCGTAATAAATCTCCACTGGGGATAGCTTCCTGCTGATTCTGTGGTCAGGACTGCCTGCAGTAAGTCGTGGCTGAGACAGAGATCGCTGGTCTGCAGCCACGCTCGGTGAAGACTCTGTAGGAGGAAGAACAACAAATCATCTTTTGATGTAGTCAACTTTCAATAAAAGCCTTAAAAGTGCAATTTTTGGTGCAGAGCATTAATAACACTGCATATTCTCATGTTTTAAGAATGATGTTGGGTCAGAGGTTCAGTTATTTCTTTGGTGAATGTGGATACACACGGAGACTGTTGACTCACCATTGTCATGGGATGTTGAATCTGACATGGAGCTGGTACTCTCTGACATGACAGTGTCCTCTGAAACACAAAGGATATAGGTCGTAGGCAAAGCAGCATGACACCTGGTGGCTTAGGTAAACAAAAATGCAGAAGTGCAAAGATGACGTTTTCAGCATTGTGCTATTATTATTGTGTAGCTTTGGGGGGGAGGGGGGGGGGGTTGTTCTTTAAGTGTGCAGGTGTGGGATTAGTTGCCATGGTACTGTACCTGTGTGACAGCCCCGATGGACCGTTCTTTTGCTATTTGGAACGTTTCGGTCTGATTCCGAGTGTCTGTACAGAGCACCCGTGAAGATGGCTTTCATCTGCTTTCTTTGGGCAGCCTCATCCTGCTGCCAGGGAAAGTCACCCATGTTAGACTGAGTACACACACACACACACACACACACACACACACACACACACACACACACACACACACACACACACACACACACACACACACACAAAAAAAACGGTACAGCTACTGCGTAAACACAATTGATATTCAAGGTGTTGACTTACCTCTGCCTTGGCAATGGGCGCTAGGCCAGCTCTCCGCTGCACCAGCGGGGGTTTCTCTCCTGTCTCCAATGGGAAAGCACGTGGCAATTTCCCAGTCAGCTCCTGTAGAGGACATCGATTAGCCCCCAGTTACTGAAATCCTTCTCACTGGCCACTGAGGTGCAAACTGTTTCATAAAGTGATAATCATTTAACAGATTACTTTAAGTCTCTTAAAAAAATTTTTTTTATTTTAAATCCTTAAATGGTCAAGATATGGCACGAGATATGCCAGCAATAATTTGGCTGCGTTTAGCATTTACCTCTAAAGCAGAACCATAACTCTGCAGTTGAGAAGTGCTTCAGATGTCTAAGTAAGCTACACTGACAACAGAGCAGACAACTTCTGAATCCATAAATAGGCTCACAGATAGAATGAGTCACCATCCAGCTGAAAACAGGGACGTGTTGAACAGCTGTTAAAGAAAAGCTGAGGCAGCTGCGGATTCATTAACATGCACTGACAGGCTCTCAGAAGCAATCAAGCAAAGATTTTGTCTGTGAAAAATATCCCATTTTCAACAAGTTGTTAGCTGCAGCTGAGCTCCGATGTTCACGTTTATTCTCATTTTTACAGAAGACTTAAATTTGCTGTTAAACCACACTGCAGCTATCCTCTCATCTCTTGAGGTGTACGGAGAGAGAATCTAAGCTGAGCTACGTTTCGAAGATGAAGCGAGATCGACTCACAGCTTCCTGCAAACAGACTTGTTTGAGCTCTCCCACTCTGGCGTTGAGGAGAGCCTCCAAGGCCTGCTTCCTCTCTTGCAGAGTTGCGATCCTCTCAGCCTGCAGCTTGCCATCCTGGCAGCCTTGAACATCTAGGAGGCACAACGCATGAAAGTCACTTTTGCACACAGTGAAATTCAGATGTGGACTCAAACTGGCAGTGATTTCATTAAAAACGCAATCTTGTGGGTTATGTTTATACTGTATCACAGTGTCGTGTTTTTGAAGGTGTCTGTTCTCAGAGTGCTCTGATAAGATTATCTGGCAGCTGTAGTGGCAGTATGTGAACAAAAGGTCTTCACAAAGACAGATGTTTTTTCAGCTGGCAGTTCCCTAGAGAAAAAACTGTCAGGAAAACAAGCAAGCTGATGGTTTCTCAAGCCTTTTCAGACTTGTCCACAGATGGAAGTGTGAATCCTTACACTGTGAATAGTCATCATTACTCACCAGGAGCCCCCAAACCCATGGATGTGATCAGATGTCCTTTGACCTCCATGTGATGTAATTCTGGGGACTTTACAATTCACGCTCTCAGCCACACCCTCACCTGAGAAAGAGAGATGAAGGTTTAAAATGTATCATTAGCCAGCTTTGTGTTATCTGGAGGTACAAGACACAAATATTTTAGAAATCTGCCAAAAACCTGTTTGAAATATACCCAAATGTGAGCCAGTACACTGGACTTATGTGAGGAGTCAAGTAAGTCAAATGGGCTGATTCTTATATAGCGCTTTTCTACTCTCCTGGAGCGTTTATATGCCACATTCACCGAAGCACTGTTTTCTATGCTTTTTAACATACATACACATACGTGTGTGTGTGTGTGTGTGTGTGTGTGTGTGTGTGTGTGTGTGTGTGTGTGTGTGTGTGTGTGTATTATATTTATTTATTTTTTAAACAAAAAAAATAAATATAATACACACACACACACACACACATACGTGTGTGTGTGTATATTATATATATATATTTTTAACAAAAAAAAGCATTCGATCAGATGGCACAAGGGTCCATCAGGGGGCGCTGCTGTCCCTCTGCTCAGGTATTTAAAAACTGTATCACTAAATACGAGTTAGTTTCTGTAACAACAGACTTGTGGGAGAATATTTGACTCAGAAAGACAAAAGACAAAAAATGTCTTAGATCAGAAAAAAAAGGCACCAGGTGACAGCAACAATTTAAATGAAACCACAATAAACCCAGTTATGACGGTATGCAAGATTATAAATTTAGGATTTAATGAGTTCTAGAGAACATTTTGAGAGTAAGTTCATCTAGAGTCCAAACATAACTTGTAGACTAGGCCTTCTGAATGTGAGTAATACTCTAAATACTCCAAAATTAGCCCTTGGATGCAATTAGTAGCCAATTAATTTGCAAAGAGAAGGAAAATGAGACGAGATAAGTAGCATTAATAATGTATGGACAGATACAGAGGGAGAAATCTAATCCCTGTGTGTTTCATGCCTCACAAGCTCAAAGCTACCATCACAAAAAAAAGCAAGGGAAACAGAGCCAGAAGCAAAGTGTTGGAATAAGTAACAAAGGCGGCGAAGAATGCAATCAGTGGCATTTCCTCCAAGCGACTGTCATAAATGTCAAGGTTCACACAAAATTCACATCATTTTAAAACTTCTACATATAATCATCTATTTATCTGTTGAGAAGGAACAACAGATAATCGGGGGGAAACTACGACATGTACTGTTTTTACTAAACTGTTGCAGGTGAGCCACGGTTCATATACTCTCTTCTACATAATGGAGGTTCATTACAAACAAAGCCTCTTCCCTAATGCCCAGTAGAGACTTGACATCCAAAAATAGCGATCGCGTTTTCTGCCAAAACCTCTCGCTCGGCGTTGCTCACAAATCGCTGCCGTAAATAAGCATCCTGCTGTCTTCTTGCCAGTCGAGTAAATCATAAAACGGCTCCATTCAGCCCACAAATCTAGATGGAAGGCCTCAAGGGCTGGATCAGAATTACCATTTCCAAAGATTGCTTCTGCCAGTGTCCCATCTTTCAAAAGGAAACATTTATCTATCAGTTAGTCTGAGCAGCTGTCTCAGAGCTCTGCTCAGATTTTTGGCTTTTTTTAGGCCAGAAACATTAGAGTTCTGTTTTCCTGCCTCAAACAACACTTTCTGTGAAGACATACTTGAAATACTTCCAGAGTTTGCGTTGGCTCCTGTTCTGGAAGTGAACCAGTAAGTGCTGTTTGCTCCTGTACATGCGAAAACCCCCACACGCTTGACCTCCCATTGACAGACAAACAGGAGCCTTTCACACAAGCAAGTGGCAGACAAAAGCTCATCACATGAATCCTGTTACACAAAACCGAGTTCATGATGATTAAATTTTCAGTTAATCTAATACACCAAGTGGGATTTTCACCTGGGAGTGTACAAGGCAGTGTCATGTCTGTTCTTTGTTGAACAGCCGAACAGTAAACCCACAGAGAGAAGCAGTCGAGAGGAGACTGAGACATTTGGTATTCATCTGGACTGTCGCTGGGCAGCTGGAGCCAAAAGGCTGCCATGCCCCTAAGAATGGCTTTGTCCAGCAACCAAAACATTTCCAAGGAAATTCAGTGCAATCCCCCCCCTTTTGTTTTTGTTAAACAAAACTAAATGTGCCCACTCTGTCATCATAAAAACACTAAAACCTCAGTCCTCAGTGCAGATATCACTGGTTCATCTTTGCTACTATAACAATACGTCTCACACTTCCTTTTTATAGTCTTACAATGAGCATCCTAGCAAGAAACAACACATTCTTCCTCTTACTTAGATAAAGTTTAATTCCTTAGCAAGCCGCATTTAATTTATGTACTGAAGAAGGAATTCAATGCCACATAAATTGGTGACACCAAATCATGAAATAGTGTGTGAAATAATCCGTTCTGTTTCTGTTATGCAGTTGAATAGCAGCTGAAATATGGCAGACACGTGTTTTGGCAGCGCATTATGATGACAAATTGAAGACCTCAATCAATGTGACCGTAATGAAAATGGGCTTGAAACTTTCAATATCATTTTTTTGTGTAATTACTTCACAAATGGATAATTTTCTCAGTTATTTGTAATTGTTAATGTCAGGTTGTTTCTTCAGAGTAATGTCTTTGAGCAAAAATTAAAATCATTCTGCAATGGCCCCTTTCTGTGTTTTGTGCTTGTATTTTGTAACTGTACCATTAGTTTTGTCCACAGCAAGCCACAAACCAACTAGTACATTTGCTTTACTTTGAAATAATAGGAATAACTGTACATTCCAGCTTATTACATTAGGATGAAACCCACCTGATAACCTCCAGTTATTTAGACTTGTGGGTAAAATCGGCCTATTATGGGAGGGTTAGCAGACATGGCTAACAAATACCTTTTAAAGACCTTTATTCACCATCCCTTACCCACCTAAATGACATCTATGAAATGTTTGTTGGCTGGTTGTAGGCTACTCCTCCCTGAGGTAATCGTGTAGTCCAACCACAAGTTTTCAAATTTAAAAGTAGTTATCCATTTGGGAAGTATTCAAAAAAAAAGAAAAAAAGAAAAAAGAAAAACAAGTTTCAAGCCCATTTTACATTTGATTCATTTTCCATCCACCAATCCAAATTACTACTACTTTTCAAAGCTGCAGTCTTGAGTGAGAGGTGGGGGTCACCATCACATCCACACGTAGATGCAGTTTTGAATCGCTGAGCTAAGCGGAAGGTTTGAACTTGGCACCATCACATCTCAGAAAGAAGTTTCTAATAGCACCACTGTGTCTCCCTTGATTCATTCTACTGACGCACACTGAGCAAGGAAGTTCAAAGCATTACATTCTGCTCTTCATACCCCCCCCCCCCCCTCTTTAGGGCAAAATATACCATCAGCATCTAAAGTCACAGCTATAAGTCGGAGCATTGCAGCAATTCTTCAACAAAGACATCCAGACTACTCTAACGCGATTACGCCTCCTGTCGCTATGGGCCTCATGTGTATGACTAGCATTTTACTGCTTTTTATCCCAAATTTTTCCCGCTGTTCAGCAGTGGTTGAACCTACAGTGCATCTTATTGTAAAGGTGTTTATAACTACAGAAAGAGAATGCAAAGACACCACAATGGGGCTATGGTTAAAACACCATAGCAGTAATCACTGTGTAATAGCAGCTAGAGGAAAGGTGAAGACCAGTTGCAACAGATCTCCACCATGGCCACACTTAATAGATAACACACCTGAGGGGATCAGCTGCATCACTACCTTAAGTTAAGTGACAGCTTTGTAAGCACCTGCTGTGCAGAGGCACAGGTGTGACAATACAGGACTGCAACACACTTCAGGGGGGAAGCATGAGTGAGATGGTAAATGCACTACTACATGAACCCTTTTCCCGACATGACATACGTCTGATGCTTTTTTCCAGCACTTTCTATCACCCACAAAGGAGTAGAGCATCTTTCCCAAAGACACTTTAACATGCAGACTGGAGTAGCTCAGAATTGAACCACAGACCTTCTGATTAACGGATGACAACGACCTCCTGAACCACAGCCGCCCTCACAGAATCTGAGGAGATATAGATTTTAAACACCACGGCTTCAAACACGTGTTGGCCGAGCATGCGTATGGGCTGTGGATGGTGGTACAGATAGCACTGAAGGAACCGTGTCGATGAAAACATGAGCCGTGCGATGAGAGCGAGCTGCCCTGTGCAGCTCGTATCACTCAAATGCAAATCGAGGAAGAGTTTAATATTCTAGACGGGCTAAACACTGAAGCCCGTACCGTAGCTCTGATCCTCCTGTGTCCACACAAGGAGCCATAATGCTCTCTCGTCAGCTTAGAAGTGATGCATATTAGCTTGAAATATTCACAGCAAAGCTACATTCCTACAGCAACAGTTTTATGCGTCGTCTCCCTTGATAAACACGATGGCTCTCGGCTCTTAAACAGATTCACTCTCTCTCTACTGTCAGCTTTCATGTGGCCCAAGAGTCCTGGGAACAGGAAAAGCTATTGTTGAGAATTTATAATACACATATTCAAGACTTAAAACTGCAAGTCTTAATACAGTGCGGCAGGAGCTTTTGCAGCACCACCATATGCTGCACAGCAGGTTTATTGGTCTCTTTCAACAGGCGGCTGTGGTATAAAGGAGCAGCTGAAACCCCACCTCCAGCTAAGTATGGGCAGGTGAGGCCAGCAGCCCTCATGTTGACCGCTGGTGTTGACACAGCTGCTGCTGTTGTGAACTTACACATGTGAACCAGAGGAGGGTTACAACTACACAGCTCCTGTTAGGCTAGCATGAGGATCCCCCGCTGGTTCCTGAGAAGTTAATAGGCAGCAGACAGTTAAAAACTACAGTTTGCACCACTGTCTGTGTCAGTTGTTACAAAGCAGTGCCTCACTGCTTTCACTGGTGCACCAGGACAGCATTTCTCCATGTCTAAAGCCATACTGATCTAATCTATAGGAGAACAGTAATGCAACTCCCAAACATTGACTATCAGACCCCAAGGACCCTGTAGAGCCATTGGTGAGATTTGCTGGTGAGGATGGGAGTAGAAATGTGAGAAGGAGGAAGATGTAATTTATGATTCAACAAAGAAGAGATTGGACAAGGTCAGACATACGGCTGATTCAGAGCTGCCTCCACCTGAGCAACCCCTACAACTGTGGATGGAGGGCTTATGCAGGGGTCAGGTGACCCTCCAACCAACCCCGCGCACCAATGTGATCTCTTCGTTTTGCTCTCTATATCCATGAAATACTGATTTATAATGCACTTATCAGCACAAGGCAGGGCAGCTTAGCCAAGGCTGACCAATCGTATAGCTCGTCCTCTCTCCCTCCCCGGGCCTTGATGCTCACCTTTGTACGTTTGACACAACTACCACAGGCAAAACAAAGCAAAGCCCAGTGATTGCTATCCACCTGGATTCCGCTAAGCTGAGGTTGGAGGAGAGGAGGGTGGAGTAATAAAGAAAGGAATGTGACTCTAATGTCCGAGGGGATTATTGCTATACATTTTTCCTTTGCTCTGTAACACCTGGAGGGATTTCTGTATGTCCAACGCTGTTTTTAATGCTCTGTGGCTTGCTGTAATCCACTTTGCTGATTCTGGAAAGAGTTCAGTGCTTTTGTTTCGCTCAGACTTATGAAGTGCAGCCACAGCAGCCACGCCATTACATTCAATATTTACACACTAAAGGACCTTGATCTGAGTCTTTTGTGTTTTGAAGAAAAGTAGGTGAATACGCTCCCCCATCTGTAGTACTACAGTCGCTTGATCAGACTTTATTCCTTGGTTCTAGCAACAAGATACTTTAGATGAAGCTAAATGTTTCTCATTTTGACTCTATGTGCTAGTAAGAAGTAGTGAAGCGACTAGAACCAGATCAAGCAGCCAGTGTTTCTTTTCACACTCTGTACTTAACATGCATGTTTTGTCAGTTACCTACTACAGAACTACACATTCAAATTTGTGTCAGCCCATGTCTTAAGGGGATTGTTTAAAAAAAGAAAAAAAAAATAGTGTAACCTTGATGCAATGGTATTAAATGGTATTAAAAAAATGCAACTGTGACAAAGCTATCTGGGTCAAAGTCCACGTCCATGGAATGTGACTGAACTGTACTGAAACACAACAGCCAAAGGGAGTGCTTTGTACTGTACGGGCGAACAGAAACACTAACATGACTGGTTTCATCCTAATCCCTGTGATCAAGAGGAAACTGAGCATGAGAATGGTCTCCCAGCACACCAACCCCTTTGCTTGTAAATGTCATGTCCCTGCACTAACAACTGTAAATAAAAAAGGAGCAATGAGCATAAGGCTTCAAAGGAAAACCCTCTTGTAAAAAACAGAGGTGTTTCCCAGAAACGCCAAAAGGTGGACTACAGTGACTCGCTGTAAAAGGCACCAACACATTTTTACGAGCCCACCCCACCAAAAGGGATCCTGACGGACAGGCTCGCTCAGGGATCTGTTAATAATAGGAGCTTAACGCTGCTGCATGTGACCGAGCAGTATTAATAAATGAGAGGAGTGAAGCAATAAGGCCCAGGAGACGGCAGTAACAAGATGTTCAGGTCTGTTTTTTTGCTCCATAACAATGCAGCAACAGGGGAGAAGTTATGCATTCCCGGGAAGCTTGGCACACATTTTCACTCCTTTAAAAATTGAATTTGAGACGTTCTTGCAGTTCCGCCACCCCCTGCCTCCTGACGAGCGTGCCACACAAACGACCCGTTGCACTGTTTTCTGGCACAACGCGTACACAAACGCAAGGCTCTCACTTGATGCGGTCCTTGCATTCCTCGTACGGACATGTGATTTGGCTCAGCATAAAGCACGCGTTCGCACATCCAGTCTGCGCTGATCCCCGCATCTGCATAGCCGTTGCAGACGGCGGCGCACCGGCTGATAATGAAACGCACCGGACTCATTATGGAAGCGATAACACATCGCAGGTGTGTCACAGCCCGCCACGATGACAAACGTCTTTTCACACGAGCTAAATGCGTGAACAGATGCGAGGACGTCTTGCGGACTCGCGTTTAGGCCGATGCATTTCATTTTATAGAGAATATCTCATTTTTTAAAAAGCCGTACTGGTCGCTATTAATTAATACGCCCATTTAGGATGGAAGAGGACATATTGGAGCAGAATCCCCTCTTACCAGAGAGCATGACTGATGCCTTGCGAGGTCTCCATGGTTCTCTGGAGCGAAAGCAGGGGGAGGAAAATCATTCCTGCTTGTTTTTATTGGCAAAATGTGCGGAGATCCACGGAAAAGAGCTGCCCGTTCATGATGGTTCACTATCCCAATTGTAATTCACCAGCAGCCTCGCGACCTCCGCTGCGTCGGAGCTCTGCGCATCTCAACAGACCTGCTTTCTGCGCGGCATGAAAACGCTCTCTTTCACACAGCCAGCTGACTCCAACACGACCACAGCGACGATGCCCCTCCCCAGATGGTACATGCCTTCAATGTGCGCCACTCGATCCGCTAATAAGAATGTAACCCAGGTGTTGCACAGTAGCGTGGATTCATGTGCAGCATTCAAGGTAACCCTCTCCAAACCCCCCAAGAGACTTTTTTCCAGATTTAAAAATTGATACGTTCAACTCGGAAAAATTCAAATAGTCGTTTTAGTTTTACTGCTTTCTATGTCAGAGATAATTTGGACCGCACCATACCAAATTATAGCAGCCCAACATGGCTTTTTAATGGGAAGTTTATTGCGTTCTTCCATCCTTAATTCCATAACTTCAGTTGTAATAAACGTTAATAATAACTTGATTTCTTTTATACAAAGAGATCGATTTTCTGGAACTCTGACAGTTATTAGTATTAAAAAAACGCATTCAATATCATTTGAAGTGCTAACTTTTTAATGTTTCGGATTGGATTAATATTGGACTAATTTCAGGGCTTCAAATGTTGTAAGAAATTCACTGTAAGTATTAAGAAGTATATCCGATCCAGAAACAGCTTTATACTAATTAAAATATTTTTTTCAGCACAAAATAACGGGCGAAAAAAGTGTCTCAAAACAAAAAAGGTCCTGTTAAACACCTGTTACCAGCCAAGTGAAGCACACATTTCACTCTCTGAAGACAAAGTTAAAGGCGAGAGATCCACAAACAACAGCTGTGCTAAAGTCCTGGCAACAAATCATAAAGGGGAAACTGAAATTTGTGGTTAAATGGTCAGTTTTGCCTGAGAAAGTTCCTAAGTACAGCACTTGGTTCTTCCTTGATTATCTTCATCAGTACAAGACAACCTGGAGCATCTTTTTTGAAAGAGTGAGTTCCCAGAATTCATAGCAAAGCTTTTGACCGCTCATGAAGAACGATCAACAAAACCGACATAGTGATAACTGCTTGTTAAAGGCACAGCTGAACTCTGAACATCACACTGTTGCAGTCACATTTACACGAACTCTCTCTAGAATCTGATTTATATTAACTGATCAAAGTATGTTTAAGGCTTGCTTAGCTTTATAGGCTATATGTTCTCTTTAGGTTATGTGTTCCACTGACTCAACCATAACATCAATAATTAGCCTACAGCAACCACATAAATTGATTTTACTGCATATAAAGTTTAAGTCAATTAATTCTACTCGGTTGATGATTTAGACACATTTGACAAATTGTAAAATAATACAAAATATTATAACATTATCGCCAAACATTACATCCACAAAGACAAAAATGACCAGAAATGAGGAAAACCTGTGTCAGTTCTTCAAATATGTTTTAATTCAAAGACTAAATAATATTTTTTTTTAAAAGAAGAACCCACTGTTCCCAAATATTTCAACATATGCACAATTACTTGAGGAAAACATAATTTAGAAAAAAAATCACATCAAGAATGTATAAAATTTCACATTGTTAAAACTTACAAGAGGTTTGTAATGGGGGGGGGAGTGAATTATTATACACTTATAAAACAAAAACAAAACACATTATACAGCTGAAAATACAATTAAAGGCCAAGTGTTATACTACTCGAGAACAGAGACGGAAGGACACTCGTTAAGTGCGTATTATTATTTCAGATTTATAAAGAGTCATCATCTGTATGACGATTGTTGCTACATCATCAGTTTAACAAGAGCATGTTGTTCCAAAAACAAGAAAAACCTCGCAAAACTAAACCTTTAAGGAAAGTGTTCTCTGCTCTCAGCTAACATGCTGCCAGTCACAACAACTGTAATCCCGTTGCTGGGTTTTAGTTTAAGATTTGTGAGGAATGTTTAACTACATTCATCTTCATCTGTTTTTTGTGTTTTGAGATCTTAAAGGTGTTTTTAGTGTCAAGTCTAAGCACGGGGTCAGTGAATAAAGTTTTCAGTAAATATATTGTGAAATATTCTCACTAGACATGACATTGGGCTGAAATCGAGAGAAATTACAAGTACACAAAAGTACCTTTTTTTTTTTTTTAAAGTGTTACTTATGCATACTTTGCATAACCATCCACACTGTCTCTTTATTTGGGGAACATTCAATTAAATACTTGACCAGTAATGTCACTGTATGCTCTGGATAATCACTACTATCTCAGATGTCTTGGGTCTTTTTAAAACAGCGGCTTGCTCCTACTTATAGCTTGTGGGTCGTGTCTGAACTTTTGCATCTGCTCTAATGACTTTAGACGCTCATAGCAATAGGGTGAATACAAATTTAGCATAATATGTCCATACTAGGTCAGTTTGTGATGATATATTTCCCACTTTTCCGATATTTCTGTTGCAATATAAACACAAAAACTCACCCTATGAAAGCAAAAAAGGAGGGTAGGTTAGATTTACAAGAAAAAAGCTGACCTACCCAACAGCTGTTTAAAAAACAAGTTATGAGATTAAAGTTATTTATTTATGAGAACAAACCTCAGGAGGGAATTGTACTTTTTTTCCTGTCATGGGACAACGTCAATGCATTTTTAAAGGTTGTATGAAACTCATCACACCACACACGCTGCTGCTAGGAGCACATTCTGCCTTCAGCGGAAGAGCCAATCAAACAATCGACTACTTTGCAATCAGATTAAGACATTTAAAAAATGCTTGTAATTTCAGCCCAGAATCAACATGTCATTATTATAATCCAGTATGAATGGTCATGAATTTGAAATAATCACATAATTCAATTTAAATAACTATTTCTAATAGAAGAGTACCTTTGGCAACTCCCTTATTTCCCAAGTGGTCGCCACATCAGATGGATCCACACATCTGATTTGCCACCGGATACCCTTTCTAACTCACATTTATCTGGCCTTAGTATTGTCACTGGGAGCAAATGCAAAAATGGAGCACATCAAGCAAGAGCTAATGGAGTGCTAGTGACAACAGTGATGACACTAGTGAATATATCATTAAATTAAAAAAGAAAGCAGTTGAGGTGCACACTTGTTTTTACCAAAACAAATCTTCTATTAACTTTGTTGTATGTAGTATGAATGAACCCGGTAGCATGACAACAGTGTTAGTGCTGGGAATCAAACCTGTGGGCTAATTCCTAGGAGTACAGTTGTCTGAAAGGGCTACTAAAATGTGGAATAATGTTAAGGAGGGCGAGGGATATTCCTCAAGTAAGAGTGTGAATCAACCAACAGCACACTAACCACACAGAGGGCTGACTTCAGCCTTGTCCAACACACTGCCAAAGCCAAGACACATAACAGTCAAGTAGAAAAGCCCTACACCTACATAATAAAACATCTGAGAAGAAACACGCCTGGATTATAACGTCACAACTCCTGAAATGCCTTTGGTGATTCTTAAAATAAACCATTTACAGTCCAGAGGTAAGTCTGTAAAGTTTTGATATACATCATCACCAAAAATTACAATAAAATGGGACAAAGTGTCACCAGAAAACCAGTGGTCTCCACTCTGCTCACATTTTTCCCCATTTCTGTCTGTGATGATGTTGAAGTCAGTGAAGTGCTCTGCAGTTATTACAAATGCCCACATTCTTCTTCACCAAGAAATCACATGTTGATGACCGTTCCAGTATGATGGGGTCTTTATAATGTAATGGTTCTTTAGGAGGCATCCCCTGGCACACAGAGTACTTCTCCAGACCCAAAAGCAGGTTGACCACCTCAGTCACCGAGGTTAGACGTGCTGGGTAGCAGTCGTACAGCGGGTGGGTGGGGAGCAGCGGTTGCTTTTGGACCGTGACCTGATAGAAGAAGCCCGGGTCGATCAGCACCATGGTGTCAGTCATGCTGGACTGCTTAGAACACTGGATGAGCTGCAGCTGCGGGCCCTCCACCATTATAGCATACCACAATATGGGCAGTACAGAGGAGCGTAAAGAGTCTAGTAGTTTCATGAGGTGGTTTTCTGCATCTGTACCAGTCCCAACCGAGTTATCAGCCAAGCTGAAGATCTGTGTAATCTGCAGACAACAAACGAATAACAATACATACACATATGATTGTTTTGGGGGGTACGGGCAGCCTCAGCAGGACACTTACCATGGGCAACTCATCTTCGTCTTCTTCAACAACTTGCTTTGTAGCTTCTCTGGCACTTTGTGCTCTCTCTGCATCCCATCTGTTTTGCTGCTCCTGTATTGACAAAGTTGGTCTCATGAGAGTGACGCCTTAGTCTTTAACTTAATGCAAAATTATAAATATTAAACTACACCCAGCCCACACCTGCAAATCAAATTGTGTCAGAGTCCAACAACACAATTTATTATTAATACACTGAAACTGTTTGAGGACAGAAATGAATCCTTTGTGGAAGTCTGCAGCTACATGAAACCTCTGGTGCTGCTAATGGAGATTATGTGAAGTATCGGGTAGCAGCCTCTGGGGAGCCCACAGAGAAACTCCACACATTGTAGTTCCTCAAGTTGCTACTTGAGGCTGGCTCATAAAACAAGTCAGATCCCACAGAATCTCATGTTAAAACACCCAAATCTTAAAGTCTGGTTAAATAATTAAATAAATAAAACACCACACCACTGTATGTGGGTGGATTTTACATAATTTGACATTATTAAACTGTTACTTTGTACTACTTAGCAGCTAAGCTGTGTCTGTTGCATACATCCATACACCATGCCAACACATCTTGCGAGGGCTAACTACAATTCAGCACTAACTTTTTATCCAAATATGCTCACTTGTGGCTAGAAGAAATAAAAAAAAAAATAAGAACAAATTTGTGAAGCTAAATTTAAGAATTCAATTTGCTAAAAACCATTTGGTGCCATCTTTTATTTACAGTCTATTGTTTTAAAGGGGGGGGGGGTTAGCCTGTGTATTGAATTATTAAACACTGTGGTATATAAAGATGTGCGCAACTATGCCGTTACTTTAGCAAAATTGTGTTTGTCTATAATTATGACGTAGAAGAAGATCAGACCAGCTATGACAAATGCAGAAATTCTTTTATCTCTGTGTATACACCAACACCACCTCTGGAAAACATCAAATAGCTTCAATGAAAACCATGAACAAAATGATACATGTATGAAAAGGGCCACATTTTTAACAATTGGTGAAGTGTCAAAAAAGGAAATCTACACTCTTCCCTACACATAGTTTAGATAAGGAGGGCCAAACAAACTTTGACTGTTATCATATTTGAAATAGATCGTGGAAAATTAGATATGTTCGTCCATAAACTGACTGGCAAAACAAGTGACCACAAGGACAAACTGAAGGACAGCCAAGGAGAGGGTGGTGACAAGTAGAGAGCACAAACAGCTTGGCAGCAAAACGCAGCCATTACATTACAACAGATCACATTAACTTTTGTGGGTGGCCTCATGCCAAATGTTTTAGACACAAACCGAATCACTGCAACATCTCTGGTTTATCCATCCAGGTTGAAGGCATTGTTACATTTTGTAACCCTTCTGTCTTTCATGCTTCTATTCTGTAAAACTGCAATAAAGGCAAACTGCTCAAAAGCTTCATTTAAATGATGCTGTCAAATATTGAAACAACAGCAAAGGACCACGAGAACTGTAACAAGAAGCAACAACCCTGACATTACACACTTTACTTGTTCAGACTTCATTACCAAACAAAGGTTAAAAAGAAAAAGACCACAGATTTAAGAAAACGGGGTTCCAGTAAGTGTTCATGATACGAAAGTGTAAGTAGGAGGCTGATGGCTCGTGATGAGTGAGGATCGTGCCGTCGTTCGGCATTGGTCAGCAATAGCTTTTTACACAATCAGCCAGAAAAGCGCAACAGTTTACAACAGAGCTGTGAGACATTTGAAGCAAACCTCTTGGTGAGGATCAGAAAGAGCAACGCTTTTGTTTAAGTTAAACTTACCTGGTGGGGGTTGCTGTGGTTGCTGATGTGAGGGACGCCGTCTGACAGTCCATTCTGCACTCCAAACTCGGAATTATTCAACTGCTGAAAGACAGCGTTACGTTGAAATCGTGTTTCTGTTTGAGATGAGGGGCATTTGTCAAAATATGTGTGGACTGAGATCTGATTTCAAACCTGCATAGATGATTGGTGGTTTCTCACATTCGTGTCAAAAAAGCTTTTGCTAGACCTCACAGGTGACGAGCTCCAACTAATCTACAACGGCAGAGCAAAGCCAGGTCAGGTTCACAATTAATGGGGTGATCGAGTCGTAGCTGCCAAATGACCTCAAAAATAATCTTTATGAGCAAAGAGGAAACAAAATAAATGACCAGAGGCGTTGGGCACTCACTGGTTGTAAATTACTGTCATCATCTTCATTGTCGCTTAAATCATAGCCCATTTGAGACCCTTTGGTTTTCTTTAAACCTAACTTGCGACTGTATGTGTAGTGAGGTCTAGGCCGGCCTGGCGGAAGCGGGCCATCTGGTCCGTAGTCACCTTGTCCCATCTGGAAGGGCAGCAAATGCCTCTGCCAGGTAGAAGCAGAGGAATTTACTTAAATAAATACTGGAAGAAGCAGTGTCATTGAAAAACTATTTTACAAAATTGCATCTGTCAGAGTCTTACCATTGCCTGCCTCTGACACTGCCGTAAGCGACACTTCTGCCTTTTCTTGTTACTGCCCCCAAACTTGGGCTTGTCTATACAGAAATCACACGTGCCACAGTCTTTCCTGCAGAGACAGGCCTTGCATTCTCCACAGGAACGTCGCTTCCGCTTTTTGTGCCACTGAAAACAAGAAAATTCACACAATTGGGTCAAAATAACAAGACAACAGTGAAGAAATCACTAATAGAGACACACTTTTATCAAAGATATGCGACAAGTACGGGCTACTATGGGCAAAAGGTGTCTTAGGAATTACACAACTTCTATTTCCACGATAAATCTCCAAAATGTAAAAATGTGTAAAATTCAATGTTTACTGAATCATTCTGGTTAATTAACTGGTTGAATAAAGAGAAAGTTAAAGACAAAAAAAAAATGTGCAGTCGACTCCAACAGTCTTTAACCAACTAGTGCTGAGGTGTCTAAAGGGTACAGGGGAGATTGTCTGTATGGGAGAAAAGTTATTGTTTGCAATCAGCCTGAATGAAACAGCAATCCCACTGATGTGGAACAAAGTGGAGGCTGTAACTTTCCTATAATTAATAAACAGCACAAAAATGTCATTGTGTTTTCCCATATTGGCTTTCCATTCTTTGAGGTTCGGCTGGTGCTTCTTCTTCTGCAGTAGTTTAATGACACCAGGCTGCAGAATTGGTGCCCCCAACTGTTGATCACAATCCACCTAAAGCCTAATATTTTTATAGCAGTTGTGAATGTTTTCATTTATTTACACATTCTGGAAATATTGCTAAAAGTTGTACTAAACGTGGATGGAAACTTGGCTAATGAGTATATATTCCTAAAATGTATTCCCCTCTCTCCCACCCATCACAGCCTGAGGAGTCCTCACATCAGCTGGGAGTTGTTGCATGTATTGTTAAGATGTGTCCCTTTTTTAACATGAAACGTTGTTACGTTGCAGTTCATATAAAACCAGCATGAACAGAACTGTAACACTAACGAACTTTCACTCAACTCAACTTGAAGTTGAAGTTGCTGTTGTGAAATGCTGCAAAAATTCAAGGTGCTGGAAACATTCCTCAGAGATTTTGGTCCACATCGACATCATCTAGTCACACAGTTGCTGCAGATTTATTGACTGCACCTTCCTGATGTAGATGTCTCATCTCACCACATCTCACAGGAGCCCTATCTGGATGTCATTTGGGTAAAGTGAACTCAAGAAACCAGTTTCAGATGAGCTTTGTGACATCATCCAGTCAGCAACAACACTTACAATGATGTTTAAATGGTGTTCAGTTGGTACTAAGAGGCCTAGAGTGTGCTCCGAAAATATTCCCCATAACACTGTAATACCACCACCAACCTGAACCATTGATACAAGGCAGGATGGATCCATGCTTTCATGTTGTTTAAGGCAAATTCTGACCCTACTGTCTGAATGTTGTAGCAGCAATCATGACTCACTGGGGAGCCTCAGTTCCATGTTCATGTTCTGAGAGGAGAGGCATGCAGTGCGGTCTTATGTTGCTGTAGGCCATCGGCTTCAAGGATTGATGTGCTGTGGGATCCTTTTCTGAATACCTTGGTTGTCACAAGTGGTCATCTGAGTTACTGTTCCCACTGTGCAGACTAGGGCTACAATAAATGATTATTTTGATAGTCGACTAGTCACAGATTATTTTTGCGATTAGTCGACTAATCAAATCATGCATCCATTGGACGTAAAACGTACAGCTTACTGCACCAGCATGCATCTGCTCTTATATAACTATCATTAGCTTAAAGCTTGAAGTGTTTAAGGTATGTGCTAACCAAAAATAAAGATAAGATGATAGTTTATTAAACTTTTAATGAAATTTGCAGATTTTCTTGGTGGAGTTTAATAAACTCTGCCGTCTACTCCTTGCTATCTAAAATGTAACAGGACACTGGAGTAAATTCTCAACCATCTCACACTTGTGTTTAATCAGTTTTCTGTTTGACGTTTATTCAGCTGTGTAAAAACTATAACTTTAATCTCAGCCAAACTGATTAATCAGGAACAAACAAAACACTGAAAAAAGCCAAACAATAACATTTTTAAGTTATCTAAGTGACTTATATATCATGTTTAACCTGAGTAGCGAAAGACCGCGGACGGTTTGAAAACGATGTGCCGGGAGTTGAACCTTGACCTCCCAGCCAGCTTGTCTCCAAAAATGAAAGTATACACCCGACCCATCCTTCAAATCTGGGGAAAATAAGAACGCATTTGTCGGCCACATTTGGAGAAGTCTTCGAGTTTGGACAGCCTTTGTTGCGTCGCTGTAAAGTAATCGGCCCCTGAATTTGGACGCAGCTACAATACCGGACACAGCTTCTTCTTCTTCGGCGTTTAACAGCAGCTGGCATCCTTGTAGATGCATTGCTGCCATGTTCTGTTTCAGTCCATTACTACACTCTTAAATCGTACTACTAATTCCTAAGTCTTTCAGGATCTTAAAAAGCTTCAAACAACGCGTCGACAGTAGATCAGCACTTTTTGAAATACTCGGTTGAGCCCGTCTGGCTCCAACAACCACGCCATGTTCAAAATCCTTAAAGTCACCTTTCGTCTCCATTCTCATGCTTGGTTTGAAATTCAGTAGGTCATCTTCACTATGTATACATGCCTCAACGAAATGTGTCACGACCTAAAACACTCACATCATCATCGTCATCGGTTGACAACTCATCCTCATCATCAACATCCACATTGACTGAGAAGTTCTCCGTGTCACTGCTTTTGAGACTGGGGTGCTGTGTGAAGACAACATCAGTACGAGTAAGGAAAGTGATTGTTCAGCACGATGCTATAAATAACACATTTGATAAGAACAGAAAGGTGTTACCTGTGAATCTGTAACTTCACCCTGTAAAATCAAATGAACATTTTAGAAAATACAGGAAACAAAGCCAATCAAAGTGTTAACAATTCAGACTATACAGACTTTATACCTGGAAACTCATGCTGTCGTCAAATGTCTCTGAAACGTCACTGTAAGGCCTCTGCTGCATGAAGCCTCCACTTCCAGGGCCCTGGAAGAACATACCAAATGCACAAGAAAGCAATATTGATGCTAAAGTAATTTAAAAGTATAGAAATAAATAAAAATCAGTGTATAGCTGTTTACCTTGCGAATAGGACATATACATTTGCGTTTTCGGCATATGCGTCTCCGGGATTCTGGGCTCTGCAGCCCATGTTTGCAATTGGCACACTGCCCACAATTGTCGGTGTTATGACATCCCACGCACTGACCACAAGGAATCCACTACATGTGGCATGGACACAAGGAGAAAGACAGTTTGCTTATTTAATAACATTCATGAGAAATGTGGATTGTAAGACACACGGCAACAGTTTTTATCAGAATTTTAAAGGAAAATGAAATGAATTTAAGAGCATTTCAATACTAGCATGCACCCTTTGAGCATTAGTTACAATGTGTCCCTGCACGCAGCACATTACCTTTCTGAAGCGAATCATTGGGTGTTCTTTTGTCTTTGACGCTGCTGGAAGTGGGGAAAAAATTGTAGGTAATGTTACAAGGAGAATCCATATTTCACCCCATCTTCAGCCACCTGTTTCCCTTTGATATCAGACATATATCTGATGCAGTTTTGCCTCTCACTTATAATTCTACACACTTATGCACCAACGTACCCCAACAGGAGGGACAGCAGGGCCTCTTTCTTTGTTTGTCATACCACGTGCCTGTGAAGGAAATGCCACATCTGGCACAGATCCTGCAGACACACATGATGACCCCCCCCCAACCTCAAGTTATCACGAGAAGCTGACACTTGTAATGATGGTGTTATGTTGCACGTAGTAACAGACTCACAGTATGCTGTCCTCTGACCCGATCTCTCCATTTATAGAAGGGAGCGGACGTGGCTGAGATGACGATGGACCAGGGAGTTTAATTTTATCCTCTGCAGGTGGATCCTCACTGTGAGACCCTTGATTCGGCGATCCCACTGTACTGTTCAAGGGGGCATTTGAATGATTGGAGTTGACGTTTTTAGACCCGAGGCTTGGGGTTAGTCTGTGGTGGGAGTCAGGAGTGTCTGCCCCCTCTCCCCTCTCCATCCAGCTGGACTCTGAGGACGATCGCTCGCGGACCTTTCTCTAAAGGATGAGAGGGTGAGGATAGCAGACTCTAAGTCATGCAGTTCAAATTTTCAGTGCCTTCATGCTTAAAATACAAAGAAAAACACCAAGCGACACCTTTCTGCTTCGAATTCTTGGGAGCGGTGTTTCGCCATGGTAGAATTTGCCCGTCTTGTACTCAAAGTTAGACAAGTCCTGTCCTTCCAGCACTGAAATCAGCTCTACTCTGCTTCTCACTCGATCACCACGAGGACTGCAAAGGAGAAAAATAATTACAACCACAAAAAAACCCAAAATATTCCTTTGATATTAAGTGCATGCTTCAGGAGGAGTGTAAAAGGTAGCACCATTAATATGTCAACAACTGTACAGGTGGATTCTTTATTCCTACAAGGCCGTATTTACCTTAAGTAATATACGTCCTTTTGGCCAATACTAGATCCTGAACGCCGAACGACCTCTTTGCGCTTCCAGCCCTCCCCCAGTGCAGGGCATTCAACCCATCCCTCATCAGGGTGCGATCGTTTACGGCGGGGTGCGTGAAGCCTGAATTTAAAAGAAGACACACACTCAAACATTTTAGAAATGTTTAGATCACATTGAGGGAAAAGAGACTGCAAATACATCACCCTGAGAAACATGATGAATAATAATAATAATAATAATAATATAATAAATAAAAGTTATTTTCCCAGATACAGGCAAAGTTGCATTGAAGTTTGAAATGAGCTCAAACGAATAAGACATTTAAAGCTCTGTTTTCATCGGTAGCTCCTCTGAATATTTGAAAATACACTTGATGCTTAAAATGGTCATAAAGCTTGTGCAGCATCTTTGCACGCATGCATCCCCACTGCCCGCCCTGTAGTAACAATGGTAAAAAAGGGGATCCTGTGCTTGCTCACCAGCATAGCATCTAAATTTAGTCCAAAAATATTTAAGATAATGCTGCTCATTATCAGATTACAGCAAAAGACCTAAACCTATTCCCAAATTGCTGGCTTCATCAATCGGTTACACAGTGACACAGCTATGTCGATCCTCTGAACCTCACAGTAGGAAAGTAATCAATCAAGTAAAAGAAAATGCAAGTTAGAGTTTTCTATAACATGGCAGGTATATTTTGGTAGTTATTTTAACGATTAGAGTTTGCATCCTATTTGAGGGCACAGGAATCCATGCACACTCTAGTAACACCAAAAGAGCTTGTAACATACACAGTACTGTGCAAAAGTCATAAGCCATCTCTAATCTAATTTATACTTTGCTTTCATGTAACCAGACGTTCTTGGGATTTCTTTAGAAAGTGGTCCTGAGGGTTACTTCTTCAGGCTTTTTGAAGGTTACTTTTAACTCAAGAGATGAACTAGTGTTGCCTAAACATAACAGAGAAATTACAAAAAAATTGTTTCAAATTGTACCTTTTGGTACTTTGTTACTAGTAGTTTGAGGAAACGGGACAAGCAGAAGACAAAAGATGTCTCAGCCTAAAAAAAAAAAAAATCATAAAGAGAATCTGAAAATCATGTTCTTAAGGAACAGGAAAAATTTCAGCAAAGACCTGAAACAGAACCTGAGTGACGCTGAAGTCTCGCCAAACACACATAGGTGGGCTGTCAAGACGCCATTCTTAAGGAAGGGAACGGTGGACGCCAATTTACACAAGAAGTGGACCTTGAGTCTTATGGAGTGATGAATCCAAATCTGACACTTTCGGTCAAACATAATTTTAACTTTAAAGCTTGTTAGAATTTTACAAACTCTGTTTTAAAACACTGTATGTATATTTGCACATTTCATTAAATTCACTGCACCTAATTTCTTTCTTTTTTTTCTGTAAAATATTAAAAACTTAGCGTGGCTCAAGAATTTTGCACAGTACTGTACATCTGTTAGGCAGTAATGTGACAGTCTGATCACCTGGACCTTTCTGTGTTGCAGGGGCTTATATGATCGATAGCATGTTAGAGAAAAAGCAACTTTATGAGTAAATATTACTACAGCATCACATGACCACAAAGGATAGTAAGAACAACATTATTCAACCTACTGATATATCTTTTTGAAGGTGCTCTCACTGCCACCCACACTCTCGCTCCTTTCACTTTCTCCTGCCAGACTCTCTTCCTCTGGATCATTTCTATCATTGCTTTCGGCATCATCATCATCATCTTCAAGTGGCTCAAACCAGTCAACAGGAGGCTCACCACCAGAAGATTTTGCCTCCTCTTTCTCCTCTGTTGCCTTTTCTTTCATGGGACCAGAGCTGGGGCTTCCTATTGCATTTACACCATCTGAGGATTCTGGGGCTGCTTCATTTGTCTCATCTATTTCACTGCTCTTCTTCTTCTCTGACCTTTGTCCTATATCCTCTTCTACAGTGTCTCCTTTACAGCTGTTCTTCTCTGCGTTTTGTCCTGCATCTTCTTCCACAGTCTCTGTGCCCTGGAGTGGGCTTTCAAGCGTTTCCTCATCCATTGATTCACAAGTTTAATTTAAGTTTCCTCTATAGTCCGTCTTGCATCCCGTTTAAAGATGTTTATGTCCACAGTGCCCCTTGATGTCCTGGCCTCTGAGGTTAAATGTGTGCGGCTGCTGGTTGAAAGCTGGTCAATTTATCATGGCAAAGCCTGTGGTGAAAAAGGAAAAATCGAGGCTGATTATAAAAATGATCTATACAGCATGTACAGTTAACACAGCTAAATGGCTGAGAAATTGTAAAGTTAGTTTCGAAATAAATCTATTCACAGTTCATTAGCTGGGACTATAATAATAGCAATGTTAGCCAGCAAACAAAACGTTAGCATTAGCTAGCATAAACTGCTAAGTTTTGTTACTGTTTCAAGTTGTGTCATTGTTTGACATGCAGCACGGATATTTTGGTGACACTGAGATTAGCGAGACACTAAACAGTAGTGTAACATCAACGCTAGATTAGATGAAGTAAAAGCAGTATAAGCGAGAGCAACGTTAGCCTCCGTTAGCTATCGCATATCTCCATGGATGATTTCTAATCCGATAAACTGAAATAAATGATGTTTATAGAAGCTGTTTATCGCTACCGGGCTAGAAAGGTTTGTGGCCACTTGGGTTTTCTAAAAAACACGCACCCACACACACCTTTAGGTAATATTCCTCAGATGTTTGGGATAGTGATTTCAACACGTAGGTCCCCCCTATTCACTTAGAGCTAACGTTGATAGCTACCCTGCACCTAGCACTACGGAAACGGTGGCATTGGACACAACCAAAGACGTCGGAACACTCGAGATGCAACTCCCCCTAGCTTGTGGAGGGTAGCACGGAACTGTTCGTTGGATGCAGTGAAGGTGTTCTGTGGTGTCTCCCCTTTGTGTGTGTGTGTGTGTGTGTGTGAGTGTATAAATAAGGTGCGGGACAAAACGCGCTAATGAGTACATCGTTATTTCACGCGCGTGTATGTGTTCACTGCCAACAGCAAGACAAAAGCAACTAACTGGCACCGCTCCGTCTTCTCCTAAGTGAACATAGTTTTTATGGTTATATTTGCTTTTTTTATATATAACTTTAAAAAATGCTCACCTAAAAATACCTTCGTATTTAAGAAACACTGGTTTCATTTTTTAAATTCAATTTGTAACACCTAAGTGAAAAATGTACCCCATATCAGTGCCAAATCACCGCAGAGCAGTTTAAGCTAGCTCTGCTGTAGACTGCATCATGCTGTAATACTACCTACCACTTTTTAACATTTGTTCACCGTTATTAAACTGTACCTTAGTTCAACTATGACTTGTTCAAGCGGGCGGGGCTGGTGGGAGGGGGCGGGATTAAATAGAGAACTGAACAAAAGACAGAAGGGAGGGAAGCCTCTCATCCCGAAAGTGTCATCTTCGTAGCCATCCCTTTAACAGTGCTGCGTTAGAGACCGATCTGAAATCAGATTTTAAAAACCATTAAAATATTAAATATGAGATTAGATTGTGACGTCTTTTTGAGGCACTACATAATCTCGGTGTTTTCAGGGAATTTACAAGAGCACATCTTAAAAATCATTAGTTAATTATTGTATGACAATATTGTATTTCTTTCTATCCTTAACTTTATTTATAGGATATTTTATTGTCTGTTTTATTCATTTTCAACTTTTATCATTGTTCTTTTATAAAGTAGTTTGGTCAATCACGTATTTTTTTAAAGTGCTCTATAAATAAAGTTGGATTGGATTGGATTTCAACATCTTCTGGCCTGAAGTAGGATTTCAGAAGGAAAACCTAAATGCAAAAACTTTGTAAAAGGAATTGTGCAATGCACACAACCACAAAAAATAGGGTATTTCCTTAAAAAAAAATACACAACATAAAATGTGTACAATTACAAAAATGGTGCTTGTTTTTGTCCAGTGTGAAAAAGTTGGCACACGTAAAAAACTGAGGTGAGTCATTAGTGTTTAAATGTGAGTAATCTTCTTAAAGGACACGATCTGCATTGCAGTACCCTGAGTTTCAGTTCCCAATGCAGTCTTTCTGCAGCTTTTATTTTCCTCTCATTATATCCATTTATTTATGTATGTATGCGTTACTTCACACTACATAAACATTCTCAGTGAAGCTACATTAATATAATTATATCATTCTTATAAACCTTGATAGTCACATTCATAAAGTATGGAAATGAAGGAACAAGTAACACATAACTCTTACACACACACACACACACACACACCTCATACACAACAGGTTTCAGGTGTTTATTCAGGGTAAACATAAAAAGAAAAGAAAAAAAGAGCAGTTTTCAATCAGCAGTACTTCATCTACTACTATCAGGAAAATATATATTATCATACACACATTTTTAAAATAATTATCTAGTTAGAAAATCAGCCTCCATAAAATTGGTTGTTAATGTTTATACCCCTTACTTCTCAAAACTCGTGTTATGTAAAGTACGGGTGCACCAACATGTTAATTCCAGCTGTTCTGCCTGGCAAATGACACATTTACTGATTGCGGTGGACGATGTTTTTGTTTAAAATTTAAAGAAAAAGAAAGCGTGAAGATTTCTTTGTTTCCCTGAAACACATTATGGAATCAAATGTAAAAAAAAAGCACAAGAAGTCATAAATTTCACAATCGGTGCATCCCAAACGTACAGTGATCCACAGATCCAACAGTAGCAGAGCTGACTACCTATCCTTGTTGCTACGGAGATCGGTCGTCAACGGATCGTGCTGAATAGTTTGGTGCAACATCAGAGCGAGGAGACCAGCTCTGTTGGTCATAGCAGTCCTGACATTACGTTCCTGTTCAAAGAGCTCGTCCAGCTTGTACCACTGTGTGGGGGGAAGGAAAAGAAACAGACCAGTGTGGAAGAGCCAGTGTTAGTTATTTAAAATGACAAAGTCACAAAGAGATTTCAGTCTCATCCCGGGATTGAGCTGCTCTGCCTACTTTAAATCCTTTAATTTGCACAGGTGAATGTAAAAGCGACCCCCCACCCATTTCTACTACTCAGCCGATACAAATCTGCTGTAACCAGACAGTTTTTGATCCACTACCTGCATTTCCCAGAAAGCTGCCCAACATCTCACCTGATCTGACACATGACTTTCTTTGACTTTGTTTGAACTGTGCAAGCTTTCCAAACTACCGCATCAATTGTGAAGTTGGACTCACCACCCTGACGCGCTCCAAGTCCACCTCGGCTCTCCTGAGCTTTTCCCAGTTGTAATGTTTGTTGCACTTTCTTTTGGAGACTCTGCAATATTCTCCTGTCGGCTCAAACACATTCTTCACTAGAGGGCACCCACACACCTCATCCACAGGCACCTGTGGACCGATCAAAAGAAAGACAGATTAAAGTCTCCACATTGACTGCACTTTATGCTTAGTGGCTTCCCGCTGCCACTTCTTTGCTTTTACACCAAGAAAGCTGTTTTTCTGACCTTTGGATCTCTGGAATGCTCTGGACACAAAACCTGAAGCCTCTTGCAATATGTCTTGCTTTGTGGATTGTACACGTCACAGAAGAGCCTGGTTGCGCTGCAAGAAAAACATCATCTTAGTAAATCATCCAACTACAGAAACATTCAAAAAACCTAAAGGCAGCAATGAACTTCACTAACCCTTCTATCCTTGTAGGGTACATTGACCCGAAGGAAGTCTGGCTCTCATACTGTTAAATAATCAGAAAAATAAGTGTTTAGGAAAAGAATGAGCTTGCAGCAGTATCAAGAGAAATGAAAGAAATGATCACCTTTGCATAGCATCTCTCCATATGTCTGAGTGCCACTTTTGGATTGATCGGGTGACTGCAAGACACGCAGAAGATCTGCAGATCTGTGTCCTCGCTGTCGCCTTCATTTACCTGCAAACAGGAACCAAACCAAATCTAGGTGTTCCTTCTGTTCTTCATCTCCAGTTTCAAATAAACAATCAATCAATGCCTGAGACGTGCGCTCACCTCCTCGTCCTGCTGAACCGCCTGCTGCTTTGCTTTGGCGATGATGCCCTCCAGTTCGTGGAAGCGTCGCTCCATCTCGGTGAGGCGGAGCCGGGCGTTCTGCTGTTCCCGGCGTATCCGCTCCAGCTGCTTCTTACCGTGTTCCTCGGCAATGCAGGGGCTCTGCTGCCACTGCTGGATACGCTGAGGGAGGATCTCATAGATCCGGCTGACAAGAACAAAGATTTTAAAACTTTAAAAAAGTGAAGTAAAGATGTCAAAGAAAATTCCAAACGCTTTTCCAGTAAGTTGAGACAAAACAAAAGCAAAAAGAAAGTCTTACTTGGCGGCCAACTTCATGCCGCAGTCCTCAGAGCAGTATTTGGAGTTGGGTCTTGCTCCCGCCACACAGTTCGGTCCCAGGCACTGACGCTGACCTCCGCTATCTCGCAAATCCCCCCTCTCACTGTGCCTGCTTCGGTCTTTGTGCTTCTGCTTCTGCTTGTGGCGACGTGACTCCTTCTGAATGTTTTTTTTTCCCCAAATACAGATGTTACCATTTTAACACGCGGCAGCTCTTAAAATATCATCATTTTCTATGAGAAAACCAGCCTTACTTTCTTCTCAAACTTCTTTTCTCGTCTCTTGACATGCTTCACCTTTATAGCTTTCTTACGCATGACAGGACTGAAGGGCACCTCGTCTTCGTCCTCACTGGCCCACGCCTGCATAAGAGGAGTGATTGAGTGAGTGCATGTAAAAGTGAGTTTTTCCTTCTCACTGTCGCCAAGTGCTCGCTCATATGGGGCTAACTGTTGGAATTTTCTCTTTAATATTTACCTTACAGTATGAAGCGCCTTCAGGCAACTATTGTTGTGATTTGGCACTATATAAATACAATGGAGTTGAACTGAATTGAACATGGAATAGCGTAATGTGAATCGTTCTCCTACCATGCTGTCGTCCAGTCCTGCTGTCTTGTACTGTTGGTAGAGTTCTGCCTCGCTGTCGTAGTCCTCAGAGTACCGCCTCCGTCTGTGGTGGGAATTGTCCCTCCTTTCTCTCAGAGAGAATTCCTCATCCTTCACACGCAGCATTTTCTGAACACAAGATTTATAGGAATTTAGAAAAACAAACAAACAAAAAACGACCTTTTGATTTACACCCTAGTTTTGATGTCCCTTGCACGTTAATGTGTAATTACTATACTATTACATTCTATGAGGCACTGTTAACACATTATGGAGCTAAAGGGACTTACCCTGGCTCGCACTTCACATTGCCTGAACCTGCACTTCTGTCTGATTTTGTTGGGGCCTCCAAACTTCTTCATGTCCTTGCAGAAATCACACTGAGCACAGTCTTCAGTCCTCCTGCAAGGCTCACATTCCCCGCACATCCTCACTGAACGCTTTACCTGGGGGAAATTAACAAGAGGCAATAAGAGCCAGGACATCCTGGAAAACAAAAAATGAAATCCAAAGCAAAAAATGTACAGACTTTACTAAATTACATAAGACTATGAGGAAGATCAGCCAACCCCAGCCATGCATGTAGCGAATCCACCTCTGCTTATAATGACCACAATAATACAACTTACTTTGGATCCACGCCGCCTTTCACTTCTATAGTCTGGAGTACTTGGAGTGCTGTACTGTCTTTCACCTCTGTCAGAGTCGGGTTCCTTGTCACGATTTTTCTTTGATCTGTATTTTACTTCCAACAAGGGGTTTTCTTCTGGAGATCACAAATACAAGGAAGAGGGATCTTGTTCATTTCCAGGCAAATAAAGAACCAGAGTGAATTTTATTTTATTTAAAAAAGCAAAAAATAAATAAATAAATTATCATCACCTCTGCATCTCATGCAGTACCATTCCTGGATTGCCTTCGCTATTTTCTCAGTGATGTTAATGCAGTGGCCATGGAACCACTCATTACAGTTGTCACAGCCACTGTCGCCGAGAAACAAATGCATTTAATGAACAAGCATTTAATGTATGAAATACTTCTTCTGTGCCATATTAAACATGACAATACGGGTATAAATTTTGAGGTGACATAAAAATGTCATATCATGTATGAGACCAAGACAAATTTAGATCTAAAAAGACAATGCTCAAGATAGCAACACACACACAAAAAAAACATAAGAAAACTTTTTCCAATAAAAGTGGAAACAACAAACATGTTTTCACCGCATAAGAGCGAAAAGAACCCACATCACGTACAACAAGGCTATGGAGGAGGAGATACTAGCAGCTGGTGGTGTGTGGCCCAGATGTAAAGAATTGACTCCCCCCAGGCCTCACTCGCACACTCACTAGTTTTGTACCGTCTGTCAGGAACAGGAAACAGTGGTTGGAAATTACCGTTGGTGTTACACGAGGGAAAAGAAAGGCTTTAAGCATCTGAGTAAAAACTAGAGATGGATCGATCCGATATTACGTATCGGTCCGATACTGACCTAAATTATTGGATTGGATATCGGAGAGAAATAAAAAATGTAACCCGATCCATTAAATATCACAAAAGCATCTAACAAAACTTGCGACATGGCGTGACCCAGGTCTTGACCTTAGCACGTCGGAGGAGTGCTAAGGTCGGAGGAGCGGCTGTGGTGTGCGAGACCTGTCGGTGGTCTGGTTGAGCATTTGGAGCCGCTATGTGCATCCAAAGCGGCATTTCATCTCCGAGAAAGTTATCCCAGAGAAGTAAAGCAAGTGTGTAAGTTAATTTCTGAAAGTTTGTAAAGAATTCCCACGCTAAGCTTCACAACCGATATATGGAGCGACCGCCTCTTCTTCTCTCCTCCTCCCTCTCCTGTTGTTACTTGAAATCATAAAACTGATCAATGATAGGCTGATCGGCTTTTCTGTTGCAAACATCCCAGCCCTGACATCACTTCAGGGTTTCCGTAGTGTAGTGGTTGTCACGTTCACCTCACAGTCGAAAGGTCCCCGGTCCGTAACCGGGCGGAAACATGGGTCTTTGGGGCAGGGATAGCTCAGTAGGTAAAGTGTTGGCCCTGTGATCGGAAGGTCAGGGGTTCAATTCCCCTCAACGGCTATGGTACCGACCCTACACACTGCTCAATAGCAGCCCATTGCTTCACTGAGTGAATGTGTTAAATGCAGAGAGGAATTTCCCCATGGGGGAACAACCAAAGTTTTCATCTGATGTAAAATGTATAGAAATACATTATTGTATCTAGAAACTATTATTCTAATAGTTAGTAGGCTTGTCCTTTTTTCTTTGGGAAAGTACCATCTGTGCAGTCTGCAATTCTGTTGAAGAAAGATGTCGAATCTATTTAATTATTGTGGAAATATAATTGACGTCTGTGCATTTGTTTTACACATGCATTAAATTAAAGTCGATTACGTTGATTAAGCATTATGAGATGGAGGGGGGGGGGGTTCCCTAAGTTTTTTGCTGCGAGTTGGCAACCCTATTAGTTAGGGGAAATATTAAACAACCTAAGTACTCTTTAAAATACCAGAATAGGGAGGATGGTATAGGTTTAAGTTTATTAGAATGATCAGTATTGCTGAACTATGAAATATGGGTGCAGTGGATTTTTTGCATACAGGTATAACAGAATAGCTTTAGTTTTCTTTTTTAAAACTTGAGTATGAGTTTTATTGATTATAAAACACACTATATCAGATTCATTTCGGTATCGGCAGATATCCAAATTTATGATATTGGTATCGGTCATTAAAAAGTGGTATCATGCCATCTCTAGTAAAAACTGGACCCATGATGAAACACTACAAGTAAAAAATATTCTTCATTTTTAATATGTGACCATACTGTGCAGACTGCTGATGAGTTACACTGCCTTGGCTACTTTTGTGCTTACATTTGATCTATGCTGGGTCACTACTTTTGCACTATAATGCTGCTGCTGACACCTTGGTTCACACTGACAATTAGAAAAAAGCTGATAGGAAAAGAAGGATAGAAAATGCCTGGAATTTAGTTACACTTGCAAATACTGCTTCCTCCAAACTGCAAGCATCAATAAAATGTTACAGTATTGTTTTCTAGATCTGTGCATATATCCTTATTGGTAGTTTTCTCGAAATAGAAGATCTTCATTTTTAAAAAAAAATCTCTGATAACATTGCTGAAGCTAGCGCCCACCCCTACTGCGCGTACTGCAAATATAAAACTGATATATACTTACATCATGAAGCAGTTGATGTCTGGTTTCCGACAAATACAGTAAAGAGGTGCGTTCTCCCCCTCCATACCAGTGTTCTCAGGCACTGGTACATGGTCAGTGTCAGACACTTCACTGTCCTACAACATACCACATAGGACCACATTAGAAATGACATGTATGTAGACATGCTAATTATACCTGGCTAAATGGATGCAGTAACAAAATGTTACTTAACTACTCTAGTTATTAGTTTCCAGATGTGTGCAGTTGCTCCAGTCTTACTGACAGTATACTGTTTCAAACACCAGTGCCAACATTTTATTTTTTAAATCTTAGTATGATTCTGCACCAAGACTTGTGGCCTGTTGCTCGGTAACTTATTGTCTGACTACATTAACTACAGTTCATAAACATCATTCATTTTCTCCTACTTTTGCGAACTCCTCCTTGGGGTTTGATTTCATAACCTTCATATTTGGTCAGTGTCAACTACACCCTTGTGCCATGTTAAATTGCGGAGCTTTTGAGTTTTCACAATACGGTGAGGCCGTGGCGCCATGGCGAATTTCGATGACTCGCCATGAAAATCTTATTGCCTCTCATTTTGTCATACATTTTCTGACCTTGACCAAAGTGAACACATATGATAAGGCTCCACCCCTGAACATATTTCAACTGCCATATTTGACATCAGCGACAGCGCCACCTAGTGGGAACAGGAAATGTCATGTTTTACACTTTGGGGTACAGTATAGTGATGGGTGACATCTGCAGCCTCAAATTTCTCCAGAAAAGCCTTAAGGAGTTGGTCTTGGGTTACAGTGAAAACTGTGACTTTTCGCAAAAGGGTGTGACCCCAGCAGCATGGCGAACTTTGATGTCACGCCATGAAGAAACAAATTAGTATAACTCAATGAAATCCAGTCTGATCAGTACCAGACTTTACAGGCATGATGTCAGACCCGCCCTGAACAGATTGATGTGCCCATTGTCGGGAATACCCACAGCGCCACCTAGTGGGAACAGGGAATGTCATGGCTTTAATTTTGTTGTACTGATTTTCACAGGTTCATTGTGGCCACCTCAAAAGCGGTGAATATCACCATCAGTCCCTCGTGATGCTTCAGTGCAAAAATTGTGACTTTAAACTGAACGGCGCACCCTGGTGGCAACGCGGTTCATCATGAAAGATGAAGTGGCTTTTGAGGGGCTTGGAAAGTTTATAGAGGCTTGAAATTTGGCACACACCTCCAAATGGATGATGGCATTGTTGTTATGTAACCATTTTCCTTGAATAGCGCAAAATGGCTCCACAGCGCCCCCTACAAAATTTCAAAACATCAGCCCCAGCTCTGTGTTTCATCTATGAGTCTGAAACTTGGTAAGCTTATGTAAGATATCAAGATGTACAAAAAAGTCTCTTGGAGCAATATCCCAAATCCAACAAGAAGTCAGCCATTTTAAAATTAATGTGTAATTTTGACGACATTTTCCCCCCTTTTCAGGCCTCATACTTTGACGAACTCCTCCAAGGGATTTCATCATATTGAAGCATTCTTCAGTGTGTAGAATCTAAAGACCTTTGTGATGTTAAATTGCGAAGCTTTTTCCGTTCAGGGGAACGGGGTGGTCATGGCGGCACGTAGAGTTTCAATCATTCGCAAAAAGCACTGATCTGCTGTCACTAAAAAACACAATGTCCAATCTCTCCCAAAGGTCGCAGGCATGATGAGACTCGAGCTTGGAAATGTTTGTTATGCTATTTGTCAATAATGGTTAGAGCGCCACCTAGTGGCATGACTATAATCCTGGTTGAATAAGATGAAATGTTAGCTGGTGATTAAAAGCATGAAATCCATCAATGTGACATCACATCGGACGTGCTGGTTTGAGGTGTTGGCAGTGGCTCGACGTGCCGGGGGTGCGAGGGCCCTCATAACGCTGCTTGCAGCTTTAATATTCAGGTTGTATTCCAGCTGTCATAGGGCAAAAGTACACCCTGGACAGGTCGCCAGTCTGTTGGAGGGTTATTAGAGAGACTCAGACAACCACTCACACCAACAGCCAACTAACCTAACCCCGCGCATGTCTTTGGAGTTCAACACCAGTCTGGCCGAATCACAGATAAGCAGGGTGTCTGTGCTGCAGAGCACAGCTGTGTCAGAGACTCTCGACATCAATGTAGCGTTAAGGATGCGGAGCGATGGGTGCACTAACACAATGTAAATATTAAAGTTCTCGCCATTGTCAATATGCTGTTGCGCCCTTGTTCGTATTATTGCAACCATATCTCTAGTCTAGCTTACCCTAAAAGTTTGGAGAGAATTGGTCTGTTAATAAACACGATCGATTGTTTGGGACTGCTCTAGCCATCACGTCGCATAAACAACTCTACTTCCGGTGGGAAAACTAATTAAGGGTAATGTCGCACTAATAACACCTACCACTCGCGTTCATAAGCATACACTATGATCACTTCCACGCAGTAACGTTGTAATAAATATAATCCCCGGTAAAGTCAATTAGCGAACACTACTGGCATGTAATGCCAATGGCGACCATTTCACAAACTGTAGAAAATGCTCAAAATGTTGTCGGCACCAAAAGTGAAGGGCTGACAGTTGTGTTTATATACGAACCGTAAGCGCTAATGTTGGTTAGCATCAGCTAAAGCGAGGAAGTTTGACACTTGCAGAGGCAGTGAACGCAGAGAGAGCTTAAAAACGCATTGTGGGGGGGTTTTTTGTTTAGTCTTTTGTTTCGTTGCTTTGCTTCGTGATTTTTTTTGCATTAAGACGTTGCACACAAAATTACAGATATAACGGTGACTTAGCTGCTCGTTGGATAAACCCATGGACCTTAGAAAAGATCAACACTACTCGGATGTAAGCACCCGTGTATAACACAATAGGCAAAATTACGCTTGCTAACCTTCCCACATCACAGGCTTCACATTAAATAAACATTTTTTTCAAATACTCACCATGATCTGAGACCGTTTAAACTATTTTGTTACTCTGAAAATATGGCAGTATGAAGCTAAACCTTTAGCTTGACGGCTAAAGCAATGCTAAGATTTACACGGAAACGATCAGCGGACATCGTTAAAGTACTATTGGTCTACATTCTTCTTCTATGGTAGCAGCCTGGGCAGAGTAACAGCCAACTTTAAACTGCGCCATCTGTTGGCACCAATTACAGTAGAAAACATTATTGCGACAACACGTTTTTTGGGGAAAATAACAGAGATTGAAACTTTATTGATAATTTGTCCAAGTTGAAAAATGCCCTCCTCCAAAAATATCACGTGACAACCTCATTGCCTTACAGAATTATGACGTCACACACGTAGAATCTTACCACCATTCTTTCCTTTGATCCTTTGACCCTTAAAACCTATAAATAGGGGTGAAGAGCAACGACTTTTAGTCCGTTTCTCGCAGCCTTGATGTGTGCAGCATTGAACCGTTCGCCAGAAAAGCCTTTTGAAATATTTGGATCCTTTGCAGTTGTAACTGTATCCAGACCCAACATGTCTCAAACAAATCCAAAGGGACAAGAAGTTGACCCCTACGCTCTTCCTTGGGATGAGCTACTAGACTCTTCCCTTTCCTCTCTTCCTTGGTGTGACCAAGTGGAACTAGAGGAAAAGCATTTGGAAGAAATGGAGGATGAAGCGCTCAGAAACACAGAGAAGATTAAGTTCTTGATGGAGGAAAATGAGCGAAAGAGCGCTGAACTAAAAAAGTTGTCATACCAGCTTCAAGAAAAGGAAGCTATTATTGAGGAGAAACAACAGGATCTCCATGACATGGGCAAAAAGAACCAGGAGCTCCAAGGAAAGCTTGATGAAGCCCTGCAACAAAATAAAAAACTTGTCCAAGAGAAGAAACAAGATGGCATGAAGAAGAGAGGGCTGCACAGCAATCTCCAAGAAATGGAGCTAATGTACAGTGTAGACAAAAAAAGGCTTGATCGCACACTGCAAGAAAATGAAAAGCTTCTCAAAGAGAAAAGGCAAAAGGAGTTAAAAGAGAAAGAAATGCATTACAAGCTTCAGAGCATCAAGCAACACATTGAAAGCTTGCAAGGAAAGCTTGATCAAGCTCTGCGACAAAATAGAAAACTCCTCCAAGAGAAGATGCAAGACGGCACGAAGAAGAGAGGGCTGCACTCCAAGCTCCGAGACATGGAGCTAATGTACAGTGTAGACAAAAAAAGGCTTGATCGCACAGAGCAAGCAAATGAGAAGCTTCTCCAAGAAAAAAGGCAACAAGAAATCAAACAAAAAGAAATGGATTCCAGTCTTCAGAGCATCAAGCAACAAAATGAAAGCTTGCAAGGAAAGCTTGATGAAGCTCTGCGACAGAATAAAGAAACCCTTCAAGAGAAAGAGCAGCTGGACAGAAAGCAGGGAGACATGGAGTGCCAACTCCAGCTCATGGAGGGAAACGACAGGATGCTGCAGGTAAAGTTCGATGAGACACTGCACAAATATCAAGACCTGCTTCAAGAGAGAGAACAGCTGGTCAGTAAGCAGAGAGAAGAAAAACTTCTTCTCCAGGAGTTTGAGAAGAAAAACCAAAACCTGCAAGAACTTTACAACAAAATGAAGTTCAAAGCATCTGAGCTGGAAGGAGAAAATGAAAAACTCCAAAAACAGGAGGCAACATCTAAAGTGCTGAAAGAAAGGTTGGAAGAAAAACAAGCTGAAATAGAAGAAGTGGAGAAAAAATGCAACAAGCTGCAGAAGCAAAACACCGAAACAATCGAGGAGCTGAAAATCCTCATCCTCGAGAAAAAGGTGCTCGTGGAAGAGCAGCTGAAGAAAAAGAAAAAACGCTTCTGCTTCTTCTGGAGGAAGAACACTCCTTCTTTCACTACTGCCAATGTCACCTCTTCCTCCCCCACCTCTGTTCCAGCTTAATCCCCCCCCCCCCCCCCTTAACTACCAACACCTCTCCCATCTCCCTCCCCTCTTTTCACAGTCACCCCCAACCAGTCCCGACAGTTGACTGCCCCCTCTAGAGCCTGGTTCTGTCATAGGTTTCTTCCTTTAAAGGGAGTTTTTCCTATCCACTGTCGCCTAGTGCTTGCTCAGAGGGGATTGTTGGGGTTTTCTCTCCTCTCTCCCTTTACTTTCCATCCCACCCACCCCCACCTTTTCTTTTTTCTTAATAATTGAACAATAAAAACAATTGGTCACTAATTAAATGTGTCAAATCAATGTCTTTATTCAAGAATACAAGAAATGGGTAATAGCTGCATGTGTGTTTGTGTGTGTGTACATAATATGCATACTTTACGTGTTGGATCCAAATCCCACAAGGAATTAAATAAAACAAGAAGACAAACAAAAACAATACTG